>NC_084827.1:125635700-128345700 GCF_033115175.1 Lepus europaeus | reverse complement strand
ATCTTTCGTACTGTGTAGACTTAAAATGAGGTCCTAATCCTAAAGAGGACATAAAGAAGATATTCTTTAAGAATACAGCAAAGTCCAGCTGTGTTCATAATCAACAAAATAGGAGATCCTTGGATATACAGGACAACCCACTAACCAAAGTACCAACTTGTGATGGTTTCCCATTAGTTTCTTAAGGACTAGAGGAATGGATGCTTGGTATGGTGTGACTAGAGGACAGGGATGGATAGTGTAGTTAATTGGCAAAACACAGTAGACATTGATGAATTTTTAGATCAATGAAAAGTGACAGGCTATATAAAAGCCCTAGAGAATAAGTGAATCCTTGATTGACTTTGTATCCATAAAACTGCTTACTTGTCTGCATATAAAAAGACTAAATGAGATGTCTCTGCATTCAAGTTGTGTTTTTCACCCCCAGCGTTAAAAATTTAGAAATTTTGCCTTCAATAACACAAACTTAAGGCTTCTATTTATTTCATGGTATTATCCAGGAATGGGAAACTGACAGAAGGTTCTCAGTAGAAACTGTTTCTAAAATTAAACATTTCCTATTCCTTTGAACTGGCTTTCTGTTGCTGTAATGGTTGTCTTATAGAGTTCGTAGTGAGACCAACTTCACCTACGAAGACAATCCTTTTCTTCAGATGTGAGTTTTTATACCAACTGGAGACCTTTTAAATCAGTGTGCTTCAAATCTGCATTTGCTTAGGAATCGCCAAGTAACATGCGGGTTCTTATTCTGAATTCCCAAGACTATATTCTCAAATGTCACTGATACTGCTGAAATGCAATTTGACTGGAAAATTCAAATCATTCAGTTATCCACTGTTTGGATATTTAATTTTTTTCAAAAATATTTAAAATAATGAGAAAACATAACTATCTTCTTTGGTTGTCACCTCACCATAGCAGAAATAATGGTAAATCTTACTCAGAGAAAGAGTGATTAAATCCCACAGTCAAGTGATATCTACTCTAAAAGTATTAAATTTATTAAAAAGGTAGGCAGTAATTACCATTAGTACTAACCATTAAGCTGAATATAAATTTACTTCTCAATAATCAGCATACACACCCAGACATGTGTGTAAATAGGTATAGATACATCTTTTAAGGAAAACCTTGCTTCTCTCTTCTGGACTTTAAAACCAAATATGCAATTTTATTGTGTATGTAGCTTTCAAAAAATTATAGAAAATGCCAGTGATTCTTGTGAGTATATTCTGGAGATAATAAAACATGCTTTGTTGCAGATCTTTATTCTAGAAAAATAACTATTATTTTACTTGTTTACCCTCTAGCTTACTCCTACAAATTCGGGCTATGGTTAAATAGAATTTATATTTTACTGAGTCACTTTAGTTTTTCAGAAGTATTTGGAAAAATTATAGCCATTTTCCCATCCAAGCTTGATTCCATTATCTAGTGAAATACTTCATTTGATGGAAATCTTTTCACTGCTTTAGAGAAAAACCAATTTAGTTTTTTGGAAGAAGATGGAAGGTGACTTGCCATGAAATATTGATATCAAAGTTTAGTGAGAAGATATCGCAAAGTGCTTTCAATTGTGTGTTAACAGTTTACTTTTCAAAACCAGTTCACCTCTCATGAAAGCTGGAAGGAACAATTATTTGACCACTTACTAAAATAGAGTCCTAGTTTAATATTCTTTAACATCACTGCTGCTCACGTTGCTTACATTAATCATCCCACAAAGACAGAAACAGGTCTCGAAAGACAAAATAGGCAAACATCAATGTAATTACTGTCATCTTCAATTCTACTCACAATTAAAACTATGAATCAACACTATTTAAAAAAAATTCCCACTCAGACTTTACCACCGAAGAATATCTCTCTGTTATTAAACCCGACATTTATGAGTTAACCAAGCAGATCACATATTCTATCTCTAGGTAAACAACTGGTCTGAACTTTTTAAATACTGCAAATTGGACTTCTCATAAAAAGTTAATCAGGTAGATTTTTTTTTTTTTGACAGGCAGAGTGGACAGTAAGAGAGAGACAGAGAGAAAGGTCTTCCTTTGCCATTGGTTCACCCTCCAATGGCCGCCGCGGTAGGCGCGCTGCGGCCGGCGCACCGCGCTGTTCCGATGGCAGGAGCCAGGTGCTTCTCCTGGTCTCCTATGGGGTGCAGGGCCCAAGGACTTGGGCCATCCTCCACTGCACTCCCGGGCCACAGCAGAGAGCTGGCCTGGAAGAGGGGCAACTGGGACAGGATTGGTGTCCTGACCGGGACTAGAACCCGGTGTGCCGGCACCGCAAGGCGGAGGATTAGCCTAGTGAGCCGCGGCGCTGGCAGTAATCAGGTAGATTTTAAAAGTTGTTTATTAAATAGATACAAAATCATTAGTTATGATAGTTTAAAGAAATTAGAATATATATGTGTGTAAATACATATATCTATGTTTCACAATCTAATTATACCGTATCTAATTAATATTCATAAAATATAAAAATCGTTGAGGTCAGTATTGTAGTGTAGTGGGTAAAACCACGGCCTGTGACACTGGCATCCCATATGGGAGTTGATTCAAGTCCTGGCTGCTCCTTTTCCAATCCAGTTCCTGCTAATGTGCCTGGGAAAGCAGCAGGGGATGGCCCAAGTACTTCAGCCCCTGCACCTACGTGGGACACACAGGAGAAGCTACTGGTGCCTGGCTTCAGACTGGCCCATCTCTGGCTGCTGTGGTCATTGAGGGAGTGAACCAGTAGATAGAAGGTCTCTCTCTCTCTCTCTTTTTCCATTTCTCCCTCTCTCTTTCTGTAACTCTGACTTTCACATAAATAAATATTTTTAAAAACATGAAAATACAAAAATGTTATCAATCTTAAATAAATTTAAAATACAAATTCTAATTAACTTCCTAAATATTAAAATAAAATAAAATCTGTAACAGCCTAATAAAACTAACAATTTCTAAAAAATAACCCGGTGAGTATATTACAGCTTATTTGTCTATATAACACAATGAATTTCTCTATTTTCTTTTATTTGCAAGTTGAATGGCAGCTCATTGAATCTTGTTGGAAGTAAAATACATAAAAGCATCATTTCTAAGGGGAGAATGTCCATTTTGTAAGGTACCATCTTGATAACTATAAAAATAACTTTGGATATACAGAATGTGTTGCTTTAGAATCCAGGATGGATAATCTTAATCTCATCTTTACAATGACAATGGTTATCTTAGTAGAAAATTCATAATATAGTTTATGTCTATTTCTGTTAATATGAGATATTACAATATTTTAATTCTTAAAATGGATCTATTTTTTATATTTTATAATGTTACATAAAATATGTAATGTATATTATGTTTTATAAAAGCTTCTTAGTTATAAATAATACACAGATGCATATAATCTAAATGCACTAGACTTAGTAAGTCCAAATTTAATTCTATTAATATCTTTTGTATTCAAGTAAATTTTCACAAAAAGTTGCTATCACTGATTTGAAGTATAAGAAGTATGTAGTGATGATTAAGTGTGTAAAATATGCAATTGATCAAATTTATAAACAGCAAATTCATTTGAGTCTAAACTTAAGATTTCAAAACAGATTTGGTGGTATAAGACTGCACTTTCTTTTTCACAAGTCCACCATTTGCTTCTATGTTAAACATCCTCATAATAAGAGAGTAAACACTTTTATTTACAATGAATTTTTATTCTCAAAGTATGTTATGAGATAAAACTTAACTGTAATCTCAGAACAGAATATAAAAGTACAAAGCTCTGGGCATATGAAAAAACTGAAATAAACTGAGAAGCAGAGGGGGAAGATCTGTAGTGGACTTAATTTTCTAATTTTAAACAGCATGAATTCAAGAGAACCTGTAAAAATTGACATATTGGGGAATAAACCTTGTAGTATTTTAAATTACAAAAGTAATCAACATACAAAATATAAATAATAGAAAATATTAAATAAGAGTGCAGAAAGGGGATAGAAGGCATGTAATCACTCCTTTATTTTTAAATTGTAGTTTACTTTGACAGGTAGAGAAACATGGTGGGTGGGGTGGGGAAAATGCTGCCCTGACTTACTACCCCAGTGCCTGCAAGGCGGGTGCTGATGCCTGGAGCTGAGAACTCAATCCAGGTTTTCCACTTAGGCGGGAAGAACCAAATCTCTTGGGCCATTACCAATGCTTCAGTTGTGGATTCTAGCAGGAAATGAGAGTAGGGAGCAGGAGCAAGTATTAAAGTCAAGCATGATAAGACCCAGACACCTTCGCCTATATCTCAATGCCCACTCGCTCATTTTTTAATAGAAGAAATTTCGAATAGATAGATAACTCAACAACCACTTGTATTTGTAATTTTAGCCATTGAAATATTAAAAAAGTAAAGGGATGCAGTTATTTCTATGCAAATGAGGAAATAATATGAGTATGAAATAAAAGACATTGTTTTACCTTATAACAAGTTTTTGTTACTTGTTTCTTTTTTTGTTTTGTTATTATGTTATAATCATATTTATGAAATGAAAATTTCCATGCACTCTGAGTATATTGATGAAAAAATAGGCCGGCACCATGGCTTAACAGGCTAATCCTCCGCCTTGCGGCTCCGGCACACAGGGTTCTAATCCCGGTTGGGGCGCCGGATTCTATCCCGGTTGCCCCTCTTCCAGGCCAGCTCACTGCTATGGCCCGGGAAGGCAGTGGAGGATGGCCCAAGTCCTTGGGAAGCACCTGGCTTCTGGCTTCAGATCAGCGCGATGCGCCGGCCGCAGCGGCCATTGGAGGGTGAACCAACGGCAAAAAGGAAGACCTTTCTCTCTGTCTCTCTCTCTCACTATCCACTCTGCCTGTCAAAAAAAAAAAAAAAAAAAAAAAAAAGAAAGAAAAAATAATTATCAGCCATATGATTTTGGGTAAATTTCTTAATTTCTGTAACTTTCCATTTCTACTCCTTATAATGGAGAGCATAGAACTCACCTTGTTGTTTATGTGAATATTTGATAAAAAATATTTGTACCCATGTAATATATCTTCCAGTAACTATTATTAGCCATTTCCTATTTGTTTTTGCCATAAACTAATCTCATAATAATTCATATTTTACACAATTTTATATTATTTTCGGTAAATTAATGATACATATGATAGAAGATGAAAACAATGCTGGGTTATTTGGGTATCAAGGTGTTTTATTATAAATACATGCCTGAATTAATTAAGCAAAAATTGTATAAGACATTGAAAATGTAGCATGCAAGTAACCTGACATAGCTTACAGACATGGGTATGTGTCAAAAATTCATTTCCATGTCAATGGATACACAGTTTATAGTATTTCCTTAGAATGCAATACCACTTGGACATAAAATGAAAACTACCACTTGGACATAAAATGAAAAACACTATTGATTTGGTCAACAACCCAGATGAATCACATATATATTATACATAATATAAGGTAGTGGCCACAAAATAGCATATAATATGTATGTGTATCTTTATCTGTATATGTATACATATATATCTTAGCATACTATATATATATATATATATATATATATATATATATATATATATATATATGGTTGGGTGTTAGGGGAAAGACTAACTACAAATGAACATGAGTAAACTTTTAAGGTGGGAAGGGGGGGTTAATATTTGATATTATTAGTTGGGTAAACAATTCTACCAGTATATATCCTTTTTAAAGTTATGAATCTAAACAATTAAATGGGTGAGTACTCTTAAATGTAAATTTTTCACCCTTAATGGTGATTGAGAATAGAATAGTAGGTGTGTGTAGGGGAGTAGTACTTTATTTATAAGATAGTGTTTCAATATTTAAAATTATAATATTTATTCCAGTTAAGAGAAATATTGTAGTCATATATATATCATCTAACAACCTGTAACAAAACTATTTTCTATAGTTTAGTTAAATTAAATCCTTCACCCTTAATTAAATATATTGACCGTTTTCAGGTTGAATACTGTTAACTTGATTAAAACTTTTATAGTAGAAATCACATTTAACTCTTACAGATATCTAAGCATTGTGACTCATAAATTTCTCAAGTTATTTGATTGAAACCTTAGTGTTTGAACAAAATATATGAGCAACAATATTTAATATGCATGGGTGGATTCTGTGCTGCAGTAGGTTAAGTTGGCACTGGCAACACCTATATCCCTTATGGGGGTATTTGAGTCTTGGCTATACTGCTTCCAACACAGCTTCCTGCTAATATGCCTGGAAGGCAGCAGATCATGGTGCAGTTACCTGGGTTCCAGCCACTCATGGGCAAGATCAAGGTGGAATTCCAGGGCCACAGATTCAGCCTGGCCAAGCACCAATTCTTGAGACCATTTGGGGAGTGAATCTACAGATTCTAGGTCTTTCTCTGTTTCTCCCTCTCTTTAACTCTGACTTCTAAATAAATAAATAAATCTTTGAAAAATGTATAGCACATTGCATTTATTTAATATACATTTTAAAACTAAGTTAAAAATGTTTAATATTAGGGCCAGCTTTCTGGTGCAGTAGGTTGAGCTGCCACTTCTCATGCTGGCATCCTATTATCAGTGTGCCAGTTTGAAGTCCAGTTGCTCCACTTCCAACCCAATATCCTGGTAATGCAACTAGGAAGACTGTGGATGATGGTCCAGGTTTGGGCTCCTGCCACCCATGTGGGATACCTGGATGGAATTCCTGGCTCTTGGCTTCAGCCTAGTCAAGCCCTGACTGTTGAGGCCATTTGCAGAATGAATCAGTGGATGGAGGAACTCTCTGTCTCTCTATCCCTCTCTCCCTCTCTCTTCCCCTTCCTGTCTCTCCTTCTCTCTCTGTCACTCTGCATTTCAAAGGAGTAAATTTATTAATAAATCTTTAAAAATATATATTTTAAATCAAATAGTCTTTTGAAGATTTGACATTGAGAACTTAATTGTTTCCTAGGTAATGCCATGTGTACTTTTCAACAGATGTTCTTTTTTTTTTTTTTTTTTTTGACAGGCAGAGTGGACAGTGAGAGAGAGACAGAGAGAAAGGTCTTCCTTTGCCATTGGTTCACCCTCCAATGGCCGCTGCGGTCGGCGCGCTGCGGCCAGCGCACCGCGCTGATCTGATGGCAGGAGCCAGGTGCTTCTCCTGGTCTCCCATGGGGTGCAGGGCCCAAGGACTTGGGCCATCCTCCACTGCACTCCCTGGCCACAGCAGAGAGCTGTCCTGGAAGAGGGGCAACCGGGACAGGATCGGTGCCCCGACCGGGACTAGAACCTGGTGTGCCGGCGCCGCAAGGCGGAGGATTAGCCTAGTGAGCCGTGGTGCCGGCTTCAACAGATGTTCTTTTAATTCTATTACCAAGAAAAACATGTATTTGGTATAAAAGCATGCAGGACTGAACAATCACAGTAGTGATGGTTTTTACATGGTTGTTTACAAGTTCTTCAGTTCATAAGATAGGCTTCAAATAATCAACTGGAGTTCCAAGTACCTATCATTAAGTTTCAAGGATCTAGTTATAAGTTTAGAAATAAAACTCCCAATTTGGGTGAGGTCAGTTATTGAAATTCAATGCCATGATTTTTTCTTTCTGTTTGGTTTTTAGGAGTAGATGCAGAAACATTAAAATACAATACAATTCAAACACAATAATTTAACTATTTTGAAGAAATCCTGGAAATATAAAAAACAACTGGGGCAAGCTTATGGCACTGTCTGAGACACCATATCATGTGGAAGCCAGTTCAAGTCCTGGCTGCTCTGCATCCAATCCAGTTCCCTGTTAATGTGCCCAGGAAACAGCAGCAGATATCCAATTACTTAGGCCCCTGTCACCCATATGGGAGATGTGAAATAAGTTCCTGGCTTCTGGCTTCAGTTTTGCCCAACCCTTGCTGTTATAGCCATTTGGAGAGTCAACCAGTAGATGGAAGACTCTCTCCCTTTCTCTCTCTCTCTCTCTCTCTCTCTCTCTAACTCTGCCTTTAAAATAAGTAATAAGTCTTAAAAAATTATACGTCACAAATTTCTACATAACTTAAAAAGTAGTTCACTCACTGGGATAAAAACTTGTTGACAAATCAGAATATTAAGGATATCATGAAGTCTAGTTTTAGAGAATATTTTGCTTGACCAGTGCCGCGGCTCACTAGGCTAATCCTCCACCTGCAGCACTGGTACACCAGGTTCTAGTCCTGGTTGGGGCGCTGGTTCTGTCCCGGTTGCTCCTCTTCCAGTCCAGCTCTCTGCTGTGGCCCAGGAAGGCAGTGGAGGATGGCCCAAGTGCTTGGGCCCTGCACCCGCATGGGAGACCAGGAGGAAGCACCTGGCTCTTGGCTTTGGATGGGTGCAGCGCGCTGGCCACAGTGGCCATTTGGGGGGTGAACCAACGGAAGGAAGACCTTTCTCTTTGTCTCTTTCTCTTGCTGTCTAACTCTTCTTTTAAAAAAAAATTTTGCTTGTAATATAACAAGACTTATTAAATGTATTAATTTCATTCTATAATGCCTAACTTCTAAACTAAATTTTAAAGTAAAGATTATATTTTTTCAAATAATTATATGGCTTTAGATTGTATTAAACTATCACCAGTTATTAAAACAAATAAAGCATTCACATTTACATACATCTTCATTTATGTAATATATATATATATATATCACTCATCATTTTTTTTTTTGAAAACAAAAATTTGTTTTTTGAAAACAGAAATTACTTTCCTCTGGATTTTCTTGGAAGCTGGTCACCATGTTGTGAGGGAAAGTCTCATATATGGGTACCAGCTGGTGATCCCAGTTGAAGTCTTGGCTTCCAGGTAGTATCAACTTCTAGATGTGTGAATGAACAAATTATCAGGTGATTCTAGCCTTCAAACTTAAGCGGAGCCCCAGAATATTAGACATCAGAGACAAAGCATTTTCTGTACCTTCTTCCTGAATTTCTGACATATTTAACCAAAATCAATAGAACAGTTGTTTTTTTAAGCCCATAAATATGAGATAATTTGCTTTTAGGCAGAAATACTTAGGAGAATAGTAGGTAACATTGGGAATTCATTTAGAATGATAAGTATTTTATACTGTAAAACCAAGCATTGTAGGCTATAAAAAAAAAGCATACCAAAGATCCTATTCTGCTATTTTTACTAAGCATATTCATATAATTCCATATTTTCTCACATATAAAAATGCAATAAACCTTATCAAAAAGCTATAACTTTAAATTTGGGTTGGCTTTCCATTGCCCCTTGTAGTGACTATCCAAAAATCAGGATCTTAAATACTTAAAAAAGTCAAAATTGCAAAATAAATGTTTTGTGAGTTCAACTGCAATAAGAAAATAAATATCTATAGTCATTAAGGCATTCAGATATAAAAAATGTGAATTTGTTTCTATTTCATGAGAATTTTATTTAGGATTCACTTGCAATGTGACATTGATTATACCCAGTTTTGTCCTATCTCTACCGGTTTTTTGAGTTATAGGTTATTTAAAAAAGGACAGCCACAGTTTGGAGAAATTCTGTTTTCATACTGAGAAAACATTTCAGGCATGCATCTAAATCTTTGTCAAGAATTAGCAAAATGAAGGTGCAGGTGTTGCGATGCAGTGGGTTAAGCTGTTGCCTTCAGTGCTGGCATCCCAAATGGGCACAGGTTCCAGTTCAAGCTGCCTCGTTTCCAATTCAGCTTCCTGCTGATAAGCCAGGGAAAGTACCAAAAGACATACAAAGTGCTTGGGTGCTTGTTAGCCAAGTGGGAGACCAGATGAAGCTCCAGGCTCCTGGCTTTAATCTGGCCCAGACCTGGCTGTTGTGGCTATTTGTTGGATGACCTGGTAAATGTAAGATCTCTCTCCCTGTCTCTCTTCCAAATAAGTAAATAAATATTTAAATAAAATAAGAAAATCACAAGAAACATGAATCAGAAAACATATTTAAAATCAGTAAATTTAAAATCTTTCACATTAATAGTAAAGCTATTATATTTTACATGTAAAACATATCTGGAAAGGGATATACTTTGTTATGTTGGTTAATGAGTAAACTATTTTTTAAAAGGTTTATTTGTTTGCTTATAAAGTAGTTACACAGAGACAGAGAGAAAACGGTTATGTGTCCACTGATTCACTCACAAAAATGGCCGCCACACACTGGGCTGGGCCAAGTTGAAGCCAACAGCCAGGAACCATCTGGGTCTTTCTTGTGGGTACATGGGCCTAAAAACTTGGGCCATCTTTTCTGATATTTCCAGGAACATTAGCAGAGAGCTCAATCAGAAATGGAGTAGCTGGGCCTTGAACTGGCAGTCATTTAGCATGTTAGCATTGTAGGAGGTGGCTTAACCTGCTATGCTACAACACCAGCCCTTATATACGATATTTGAAAGGCAATTTATGAGAATTTTTCTCACCAGTAGGAAGGTTAAAAACTGCATATTTCAGAAATGTAACTGAACTTTAAATTATTTTTATTAAGATGAATGTTTTTAAAGTGCATTATAAATTATAAATTTAAAAATGCGTTATAAATTATAAATGCATAATAAAATTATTAGAATCAAAGGAAATTATTATCAAAGTATTAATCATGATGATATAATAAAAACTTATTGATCTTTAAATATCCTGATCATTATGTCATAATTAATATGTCCATCCATTTATGAGACATTTAAATTTCTTTTAGGAAAAAGTAGTGATACGATAAATAGATTTATGCTATAATTTCCCCAGTGATTTAAGCTTAATTTATAGGATTTGATAAAATAATGGAAAGCTGTGTTAAAAGAAAGTTACCTAAATTACTTTTTTTCTAAGTACTATATTAAGGATAGTTACTTGATGGGAAAACAAATGATTAATTGTTAATGTCACATTTTAGTACAACTTTAATAACAATTTTAGTATTTATCACATATTTCAAGTTATATACATATTAATCTAATATTTAAAAGGTCTGCATAACTTTATAG
Organism: Lepus europaeus; assembly: GCF_033115175.1. Lineage (NCBI taxonomy): Eukaryota > Metazoa > Chordata > Mammalia > Lagomorpha > Leporidae > Lepus > Lepus europaeus. Next base: position 128,334,721 of record NC_084827.1, on the reverse strand, counting down.
TTCTAAATATTAGAAATAAATATAAAAAGACATAAGAAATACTTCCAAGTATACATCAAAAAGTTTTACGTTATAAGAGGAATGCTTATAGAGGGATCATTTCCTTTCAAGTCTGCCTCCAATGGTGAATTCAGAAATAGATTTATGCAGAAGATCCCGAAAATTCATGCACCAGAAGGAAAACACAGCATGTTTCCTCTCTCTCAGTCTGAAGTTGTTTATCCAATACTAAATATATATACATATATATTTATATATAATTTATAACAAATATACCATTCATGTGCTATATTTTGGGGAAAAAAGGATTTAATAAGCACACTACAGATCAGTGTTATCTCTTTGGCTTAATGTTGTTTACTAGTGGCTCTAGGAAGGTCTTTGGATTTCTATCATCAGCTACACATGATCAAATCTCCTGAGCTTTAAGGATCACTACTCTCTAATCAGAGAACTTCTATGACTACTTAGGTTTCAGTGTTTGAGTCTCCTACAAAATTCATGTTGAAATTCAATCTCAAATGAATAGTAGGAAGGAGACAAGAAGTTTTTGAGGAGATTGGGTCAGGAGAGTGGAGCTCTTATTATGGGATTTAGCAGTATTATAAAAGCATGGGAAGGACGTTAACTCAAGGGTTCTTGCCTTTCTGTCCCTTTCTCCATCTGAAAAAGTGTCATCCCTTATAGATTACACACTACTTAAAGTGCCATCTTGCCAGCAGAAACTAAACCTTTACCAGGATTTTCCAGCCCTTGGTACTCTGAAAAACAAATTACCCGGTTTGTGGATACTTTGTTATAGCAATACAAAGGAACTATGACAATGACTATTCCTATTGTTTTTCTCCTCTGAAATATTCGTTAGAACATCACACTTATCTGAACCAATTTGAATTATCTCAAACAAACTTTATTAATATTGCAGCTTTAGATAGTAGATATAAGATATTTCACTAGAATAATAATGACTATTATTAAATATACTAGTATATCTAGTTGCTCTCTAAATATTTAGATCTGTGTTCCACAGGATTATCAAATATAGGTTGTACAAATTTTGAGTTGTGCTTGTTCTTGCTTCTTAGTTACTTCAGTTGCAGTATTAGATTGTTTATTTGGAATCTTGTTATTTTTGGTATAAGCACTTATTTTTGTAAACCTGATCTTAGTACTATATTTGCTGTATAGTTATATACTGTATACTTCTATAATATATATTATTTAATTTACAGGTTGACATCTAGTTTTACTTTACTCTAGTCAGGAATTTTACTGAATTTATTAAGACTTGTATTCTGGCCTAAAATATAGTCACACCTAGAGAATGCTTCATGTGCTAATTGAAGAGAAAGTATATTCTGCAATGTTGCATGAGGTTATTTGTGAATGAATGTCAGTTTCATCCATCAATGCTACAGTTTAATCTCAATGTTTCCATGTTGAAATTTTGTCAATATGATCTGTTCATTAAAGAGGATGGGGTGTTGAAGTCCCCAACTCTTATTTTATTATTTAAGAATTCTTGCTTCATACAACTGGGCATTCTGTCACTGAGTTCATCTATATTTATAATCATCCTTTGCTCTTGTTAAATTGGTTCCTTTTTCATCATAGAGTGACCTTCCTATAAGCAACACTGAAAGACACAGATAAATAGCTACTATCCCATGTTCATGGGTGGGAAGAATGCTTATTGTTAAAATGTCCATACTACTCAAATCATGTACAGCTTCAATGCAAATACCATTAGGAAATCAATGGCATTCTTTGCAAAAATAAAAAGGAATGTTAAAATTCAGATGGAACTGCAAAAGAACACAAATAGTCAAGAAATACTTGGCAAAAAAGAATAAGGCAGGTGGTAGCATGAAACCTAATGTCAGCACATATTACAAAGTTATTGTTACCAAATAGCATGGTATGGCATTAAAACTGACATATAGAACAATGGAACAGACTAAATAATACAAAAATACACGCACATATCTAAAACTAATTGATCTTTGACAAAGCTGTCAAAACACATATTGGAGAAAAGACAGCTTTTTCAGTAAATTGTGTTGGAAAAACTAGATATGATTGTGCAGAAGAATGAAATTTGTCCCCTATCTCTCTTATACTATATAAACATCAATTTAAAATGGATCAAAGATCTAAATTTAAGTTCTGAAACTAATAACTAGAGAAAACTATAGGAAACTCAAGACATTGGTATAAGTTATTTTTATATGAAAACTCAAAAACATAGGAAATAATAATAACAATAATAGACAAATGGAGTTATATAAAATTAAGAAGCTCCTGCACAGCAAAGGAAACAATTGAGATATTGTGTTCCTGGCTCTCTATATTCACAATGCATTTGTAAAACGCCAGCTATGTACTATGCTTGGATATTTAAAGTGAACTTCCAGAGATTTAAGCCTTTAGTATTAATGTATATTGAGAAAAAATGACAAGAGCTCACACACTAGCATGTGAGGTGACATGAAAACATAAAAAAAAAAGTTTGTGGTCCTCTCTTCATACATTCAGATAATTTTCCCTTATGTAGTAAAGTCTATGCGATAGCATTTCATTCAATCTAAGATACCTTTTATGTGTATTATATGCTATGAATATTTTAAAGATGAGTCCATTAATCCCTTATGGATCTTATTCATGAAAATAATTATTGTGCCTCAACAGTCTGTACACTAGCAAATTTAAATTATATGATTAAATTAATAACTAATTAATAGTTGTTGAATAATAAAACACTACACATGCTGATCTTACAACTTATCTCTGATTTAGAAACACTTTTAAAAATATAAATCTAAAGATAAATTTAAGTATCAATATATCATTCTTAACTATGATGATGTCAAAAATATGTCATAATATATATTTCTAAAGTTTTTTAATTTATTAATTTCCATTTTATTTCTAAGGCCAAAAGATAGAAACAGAGATCTTCCAGTAAACAAAGATCTTTCACTACTCAAATGTCTACAATAGCAGAGGCTGTGCCAAACTGAAGCCAGGAGTTCAGAACTCACTAGATCTCCCTTATAGATAGCAGGAATCAAAGTACCTGAGCCATCATCTGCAGCCTCCCAACAGCACACATTAGTAGTAAACTGGAGTCCAAAGTGTAGAAGAGACTTAAACCCATTCACCACAATATGGAATACAGGCATCCACTGCTTTCTTGACCATTGAGCTAAATGCCCATCTCTTGTTCAACTTTTACAGAAACATGTCCTATTATGAGCTGAACTCTCTACTCTCATACTTTAATTTCCCATAAAGTATAACATTTTATAAGTAAAGACTACTTATGAGTATCATGGGCAGGCAACTGTCACACTAGTTAAGACATTATTTGTGATGCCCACATCATATATTAGGGTGCCTGAGTTGAAGTCCTGTTCTGCTCCTGATTCTAACTTCCTGTTAATGCACACTTTGAGAGGTAGCAGGTAATGGCTCAGGTCCTAGATTGAATTTCAGACTCCTAACCCAGCTTATTTCAGCCCAGCATTTCCAGTGTTTGAGGAGTCAATCAGCAGATGGAACACCTCTTCCTGCGTCTTTGTTTCTATCTCCATTTCTTTGTCTCTCTTTGTCTTTCACATAAAATAAATACAAATAAATCCTTAAATATAATAATAGATTCTGCAGAAGGGTCTTATTTTTAGTGGGGATTAACTGGAAAATAGGAGATGCCAAACCTTTCATGGATTAAATAATTGTTTTTCAACAGCATCCATGTACATTTGAAAATAGACCACGCAGTTAATTATTTAATCTGTGAATAATGTAAATTTCTGAATTCAGACAGTAATTGCTTTGAGACGTTTACAGATTTTTGAATTCTAGGCCTTTGAAATCATTTACCACAGCACTGATATTCACACATACACATTTTATATTGCTTAGTTTGGGTACTTTATTTCTCAAGCATTAGTTTAATTTTCCAAAAAGAAGGTATTCCTATAAACTTCAAGGTAGTATGTGATGGGTAATAATGATGTCTGTCTGGGATGTTAAACAGTGTTTTGTAGACAGGGGCTACAGGACCTCAGAAATGTCAGTGCCTTCATAGCCTAGCATTTGCCCTACATTTAAAATTCTACCTTGGGCCGGCGCCGTGGCTTAACAGGCTAATCCTCCACCTTGCGGCGCCGGCACACCGGGTTCTAGTCCTGGTTGGGGCGCCGGATTCTATCCCGGTTGCTCCTCTTCCAGGCCAGCTCTCTGCTATGGCCCAGGAGTGCAGTGGAGGATGGCCCAAGTGCTTGGGCCCTGCACCCGCATGGGAGATCAGGAGAAGCACCTAGCTCCTGGCTTCGGATCAGCGCGATGTGCCGGCCGCAGCAGCCATTGGAGGGTGAACCAGCGGCAAAAAGGAAGACCTTTCTCTCTATCTCTATCTCTCACTATCCACTCTGCCTGTCAAAAAAAAAAAAAAATTCTACCTAAATAAAGGAAATGTTCAATACCATATCAACTAACCCAACGGATATTCCAGAACACTACCCAGAGCGCTACTCAGGTGACGAGGCTCTCATCTGCATATGTCAAATTAAGTCTCCGTGTTTCAAAATGATGCCAGAAATTTAAGTGGATTTTAAACAGGTTAGGCAAATGTACTCAAGCTGAGAAAGGCCTCTTAGCTACCAGACAAGTGATTATATCCCAGGCAGCACTTGAAAGCCAGAAACTGCTATGCTGTGCTGAATAAATTCTCCTCCATGACCTTTCCATGACAACTTTCTCATTTCCTGTAATGTGAAGACAATTAGGTGTTAAATTATGTGTTTGTGGAGCAAAGCAGCGACCTCTGAAGCAAAGGGTTTTCCTGAGGAATGCACTGTTGAATGTATAAAAATAGCTCCTCACAAGAAAAATAGTTGTATAATGTCCAGCTCCTTAATTTAACAAATGAGAAAAGGGATGTCTAAGTAACTTCACTAACTTGGTGAGTTTAACACAAAAATTTTGAAAAGCAATGGAACTCATCACTGAATTACAAAGTTAATAACCTACCACCTTCTTAGTTTTTGGAATTTTAAATGATTAAAGTCAGCCATTTGACTTTCCAATCCACAATTCACTCAACAGCAATTTACTGATGTATGTCAGATTATCTCAAAGAAGGAAATCTGAAGAACTGCACAGCAGTTCCTTGTATGCAGGAAAGTAAAACAATCTCTATCATTAAGTCCATCTTCAGTCAATAAATATATTTTTGAGAAATTCTGTGTATCCAGCACTTCAGTGTTGGAGATAGAGCCATTGACAAGACAAAATAATTTATTCTTCAAGTTGAGCTTAACCAGTAATTCCAGGATTGCAAAAACATGTTGTATGTGAAGTACATGCTGAGTTTCAAGCACCTCGAGGTAAAGAACCTAATGCATATACTAAAGGTATACAGGAAGGGGAGGGTCAAAGACAAGCGTCATCACGATGAAGCAAAGAGAAGAGCCTAACAAAACGAAAATCGCCTCAAGAATGGTGTACCAAGGAGAAAGAATAAGATGTATTGGAGAAGTTATAATATATTTTGTGTGCTTATCATAAGGATGGGTATAAGGATTCCGGGTGATAAACTTAGTGTAGAGCCAGGCAGGTGTTAAATAATATTAAATCGTGTTGTAAAAAAAAAAAAAAAATCTCTAAAGGGTAAGAAAAATAGTGAATAAGTGGCAAAGTAAAATGACATCTTTTATATTATTAAAATTCTGCTTCAATTAGAAAAGTCTTTCATTCCCCTAGTACATTTTATCAGTCTTCTAAAGGTGGCCAGATTCTCTTGTCTCAAGAGAAAAACATGTTAAGTTTTTCGTTGTAGAAATGTCCTATTTTCTATTAATTCAAACATGCAAATTTTCAACACTCCCCTCAAATTCTAATTCTCCCCAAAGTTTCTGATCTTACCATTTAGAAAAGAGCATTTGACAGGTTTTCTCAAATTAGTAATCTTCACATGAAAAATACATATTATTTTCCCAAATAAATTAGAAATAGCTCAAGGCCAGAGATCAATGTAACACATACTTTGACTTTTATCACACCTACCAGAGTAATCCTACAGTCTATAAATTTTTTTTTTAACTCTTCTGTTTAAATAAATAGTTTGTTGGTTGAAATGAACAATTTAGTAAAATTCACTAATGTGGCTTCTGACATTATTTCACTCAAGGTTGGCTCTTAGACATTTGAACATTCCATCCAATTCCACTGATATTATTGACTTCTCAATAACCCAACCATGCAATTTATATAATTATGCAAACAATTATTTGGGTGTTTTGTGTTATAACTTGTTAAGATTGAATTACATGACTTAAAACTAGTACTTCATTTCATATAAGTTTCAAGTTATAGTACTTATTTTAAAGAATATGTTATCTTTATCAATGATTAAAAACTTGTAAATCAATAATGCTAATTTTTTTTGGAAAATGGGGGTAATTGTATTTGGTACTATTGTATGGTGAAATACAATCAGTGCACCAGCATTATAATCAACAATAGTCTCCCTATTTTTTCTTAATATTTTAGATCTTTTTCTTGGACAGAAACATTCCCTAGAACACTAAAGACTATTCCTCTCCTGGCAGGTTAGGCTGGGGGCTGCTCTCTATTTTAGATATTAGAGTTAGGAATTCTACCCATTGTTCTTATATCAAAAGACTTTGTGGACCAATCCCTACATGCTCTCCTAAACAGCATCCTGCCTCCTTCTCACTTTTTCTCTATGACCTTCCAAAATAAAAACTAAGAACAGAGAGCTGTCCGAAAAGAGGATGAAAATACTAAGATTTTTTTTACTTCATATTATAAAAAATCTTTATCTTAACTGGAACTATTAAGAGGGGAGGGACAATATTTTCTGTTCTTTCTGACTATTTCCCGCATGATCCAGAAGTTCCTCTATACTTTCTTCCCTATGAGATTCTGACCAGAGTTTGCAGAAAATCTCAACTGTGACAGTGTGAAACTGGGGAATGAAAGTCAACAAGATGAGAATATAATTATGGTTCACAAACACTGCCATATTCCATTCTAGCTGTACATTAGCTGTTCTCAGAATGAAATGTGTTAGGCTAGGATAACTGATATTTGAATCTCTTGAAAGTGAATATAGAACAAGCTTTCTAAATATACGCTTAAAAAGACTGATTATCTGTGTAGCCTTCCACTAAAACTGTTAGAATTTAGGAGTCTCTATTTACATTTCACTTAAGTATTTGCATAAGTCATGAATGAATAAAACTACATAAAGTGATTGAAAACCTTGTCCAATATTGAATGACAGGAGGTAGTGTTTTATTTCTTCTAAAAGAAGAACAACCTTTTATGCCAGTCTAAATCGTTGTTAAATTAATTTGCAAAGCTAGGAAGCAAATGCCTAAAATTTTTCAAATTTTGAAATATTAATTAAGGTAGAACCTGCAATTATATGTACATTCATTTTATATTATTTAAATATTTAATTTCTAACACATGACTGCTAATATAATTTATTATGCTCTATATAAAGTAATAAGGAAAATGAAAAGTAATGAAGTTGGTTCTAAAATTATGAATCTAGAATACCATATTATTAATACATCTAGTTACATAAATTTGATCAGTTTAGGAAAAAAACATGATTATCACTTGTTCTTTATTCAATTGACTAACTGAATTAATCAGTTGATTTGATCTGTCAAAAACTTAGAAACTAAATTAGTATGTGAGGCTAATGACACTATAAAGTAACGGGCAGGATGTCATTGGTATGCAGTACGCTGGTGTTTATGTGTCATTTAATTGTCAATGATCTTGATGTTATATACTTGATAGGCTTGGATGAATCCTGGCATTTAACTGTAAACATAATTTGCCACTTGTATAATATGGCATCTCTAAAGTAGAACATCTGACAAATGTGCAAGCAGATTTTTTACTGCAAATTTGTAACACCTCAGTGCTTGTTATGAAGAAATTCATCTGCAGATTTAATATCTTATTATTATACTTTTTGAAAAAATCTATAAAAATAACATTGAGTGGGGGAAGAATAATATCATAAAGGAAGTACTGGTAATATTTAATAGTCGAACAAATTTCCTTGATATAAAAGACACATTTTCAGAGATTTTTTTTTCTTTTAAGCACTATTTCTGTATTTCTTATTCTGTTGAAAATTCACATAGTGAAATTTTCCAGTATATTTGACTGATTTTATGGTAATAAGAATATTTTTTAATGCTTGAGAGCAATAATGGTAACCAGTGTGAATCAATCAAGATCCACTATGAGTATGAAATCTAAAAACACGGAGTATGTGCTTATTTATATAGATATCAGTATGTATATGAATGTGTGCAGAGTGGATGAAACATCTGTGGCCACATATCATGATCTGTTAATAGTCTAAGATGCAAATGAATTTTTACAACTGGTTATGACAATCCAAGGATTTAGCAGGAATGTAAACAAATCTATATAGTTAGTAAATAGTTAAGCTTTGCTGACCATGTGCTACTTGTTGCAGCCTAACCCTGCCATGGTTGGAGAAAAGCAATCCTTTGCAGCACTCTGACAAATGTGCATGCTGTGTTTTGTTAAAACTTTGTTTACCAAATTAGTCAGTGAGCATTCTTCACCTATAGGCAAAAACTGGTTTGCCTTAAACCATTTTTCTATTTTAATTCATTGGAGCACTTAATTGGAGAGTTAATATAAGTCAAAATATTTATATGTATGCCTTTCCATGGTATTTGGGAAACTAAGAGTTTGTATTGTACTTGTACCTTTTATAAAACAAAACATATGAAAGAACATATGTTACTTTTAGAGTTTATATACTGTTGGTATAAATAGGTATGCTGTTAATATAAATAGGTATACATTCATATTCTTACATGCTTATATATGTACACAAACATAATTTTATTATGCCACTGAAAAATATTTAAGATTTATTTATTTATTTGAGAAAGCAGAATGACAGGATCTGGAGAGGGGGAGTGAGGGACAAAAAGGAGAGTGAGAGAGATCATCCATCAGTGGATTTACTTCTCCAATGCCTGTAACAGCTATAAGTGGGCCAGGCAGAAACCAGGAGATGAGAACTCCACCTGGGTCTCCCATGTGAGTGGCATGGTCCCAAGTACTTAGGGTATCTTCTGCTATCTTCCCAGATGTATTAGAGGTCTCCTGTCACTACTCCATGGGATGTAGGGATACCAAGCAGCTGCTGAACATACTGTGCCACAATGCCTGCCCCTATCGTGACACTTATAATCCTTACCTTAAAAATTAAACATTGAGGGGCCTGTGTTGTGATGTAGCAGGCAGAGCTGCTGCCTGCACCATTAGCATCCTGTATGGCATGGGTTCTTGTCCAGGCTATTCCACTTTTTTTTTTTTTTAAGATTTATTTATCTATTTGAAAGTCAGAGTTACACAGAGAGAGGAGAGGCAGAGAGAGAGAGAGAAAGAGAGAGAGAGAGAGAGAGAGGTCTTCCATCTGCTGGTTCACTCCCCATTCAGCCGCAATGGCCGGAGCTGTGCCAATCTAAAGCCAGGAGCCAGGAGCTTCCTCTGGGTCTCCCATGTGGGTGCAGAGGACCAAGGACTTGGGCCATCCTCCACTGCCCTCCCAGGCCATAGCAGAGAGCTGGATCGGAAATGGAGCAGCTAGGACTAGAACCGGTGCCCGTATGGATGCCAGCGCTTTAGGCCAGGGTGTTAACTTGCTGCACCACAGCACCGGCCCCCAGGCTGTTCCACTTCTGATCCAGCTCCCTACTAATGGCCTGGGAAAAGCAGTTGAAGATGGCTAAGGTGTCTGGGACCCTGCTACCCACTTGGGGGACTCAGATAAAGCTCCTGGATCCTGGCTTCCACCTGGACCAGTGCTGGCCTTTGTGGCCACCTAGGGAAAGAACCAGCTAATGAAAGACCTATGTGGCTCTCTCTCTGCAACTACTACTTTCAAACTAAATAAATCAATCTTTGAAAAAAAAAATGAACACTGAGATGGCATTTGACTTATTAAGACACACGCATCTCATATTTGATTGCCTGGGTTCAATGGCCAGTTCTGGTCATGATTCTTGTTTTCTTCTAATGCAACTCTGATAGCAATAGCTCAAATGATTGAGTTCCTGTCTCCCACGTGGGGCACCTGGAATAAGTTCTTAGTTCCTGCCTGTTGCAGGCATTAGGGAGAGAACCAGTGGTCAGAAGTTTTCTCTCTCAAGGGGCTGGTGCTATGGTGTGGTGGGTAAAGGCACTGCCTGCAGTGCCCGCATCCCATATGGGTGCCGGTTCGATTCCAGGCTGCTCCACTTTCAATCCAGCTCTCTGATATGGCTTGGGAAAGCAGTAGAAGATGGCTCTAGTCCTTGGGCCCCTGCATCTGTGTGGGAGACCCTGAGGGAGCTCCTGGCTTCAGAGTGGCACAGCTCTAGCTGTTATAGCCATCTGGGGAATGAACTAGCAGATGGAAGACCCCCACCCACCCTGCCTCTGCCTCTCTATAACTCTGCCTTTCAAATAGATAAATAAATCTTAAAAAATTTTCTCTCTTTCCCTTTCTCTCTTACTCAGTTTTCCTCTCAAATAAATTAATTAAAATTTAAAAGTAGACATTCATATTACCTGTATTATGAAATATATAGATCATAGGTTTAACACATATAGATTTTATAAGGGTCCTGGTATAAAGTGTATAAATGAAATACTGCCATGTCAGAAAAAAAACAAACACTAATTTCTGCCTTTGGAGTAGTCATAAAATACTTCAACAGCCTCTTCTAAGTTAACTAAATGAAGGTAACCAGAGTAAGTGAATCTTCTAAATATATTCACCAATCATATTTTCCATACTTCTAATCTTTATAGTTAGTAAGCAGTTCAGAATATAATTTAGTCAATAGTATTTCTGACTCATATCAATGCATATGGAAGCACATGTCTTCTTTCCTACATTCTTCCGCTTCTACTCCTTTTGTAGCTTCCCTTCAACCTCCATGTAAATTTTATAAAGACTTAAGTTCAAAGACATGAAATATTATTAATAGATGATAAGAGAAAAAACAACAGTATTCTTTCACCATGTGGGAGACAAAAGTTAAACTACAATCAGTGGCAAGTGTTTGGAGCAGAGGTTAAGTTGCTGTAAGTTGAGTGAAAACATATTGGTATGAAAGTGTCAATTTCACTTCTACAGGTGTGAATTCTTTACCCAAAATAGAGTTAATCTTCAGTATATAAAGTTAAATGAAAATAGATCTTAGTAAAAAAAAAAAACAAAACAAACAAACAAAAAAAAAAACAAAACAAAAAAAACAAAAAACCGCAAGATTTGGAACAGGAGAAGGAAGAGGCATAGGGGCAGCAGAGTGGGTAGGAGGGCAGGTAGGTCGGGTAGAATTACCATGGTCCTAAGTTGTATTTATGAAATGCATGCAAATAAATAAAAAAAAAACATATTGGAGTGCCTGGTTTGATTCCTGGATCTTCTGTTCCTGATCCAGTTTTTTGCTCACGTGCCTCTGTGAGGGAGTAGATGATGGCTCAGGTACTTGGGTCCCTGCCATACACCTAAGAGACCTGGACCAAATTCCAGGCTTCTGTAATTCAGCCTACACCTGCCCTGACTGTTGTGAGCATTTGGAGCGAGAACCAGGAGATGTAAGATTCCTGACAAGCTGCCTCTCTTTCAAATAAAATGAAAACAAATCAATTTTTAAAATATTTAGTAATCCAAATAATACACATGATACCATAAACAATATGGCTTGTACCTTCTCCAAACAGGTTTGCCCCCAAAATAACCCATAAGCTGTACTTTGGAAATTTATATTCATTAAATAAAAGTTTAAAAAAAATAAAAAAAGAAGTACTGTCAATAATGAACTACCTCAATCTTTGACAGAGGCATTCAAAACATTTTAAAGTCACTCTCAGAATTAGGTGCATAAAAAAGCTAAAAGGTCAAAATTTAGGAATAGCAATCTTTTGTTTTTTTGTTTCTTTTATCAGAAAATGACATTGCTATACTAGAATACTTTAAGGAATATACTTATGGATACCTATGTCTAAAGGTTGAAAATAAAAGTTAAATATTACAGGGGTACCACTGTGGCACAGCAGGTTAAAGTGCTGCTTGCAACACCAGCATCCCATACAAGACTGCTAATTCAAGCACCTACTTCACTTCTGATCAAGCTCCCTGCTAGTGTGCCTGGGAAAGAAGTGAATGATGGGCCGGCGCCGTGACTCACTTAGTTAATCCTCTTCCTGCGGTCCAGCACCCAGGGTTCTAGTCCCGGTTGGGATGCTGGGTACTAGTCTGGGTTGCTCCTCTTCCAGTCCAGCTCTCTGCTGTGGCATGGGAGGGCAGCAGAGGATGGCCCAAGTGCTTGGGTCCCTGTACCAGCATGGGAGACCAGGAGGAAAATACCCGGCTCCTGGGTTCGGATCAGCGCAGCGCCGGCTGTAGCGGCCATTAGGGGAGTGAACCAATGGAAGGAAGACCTTTCTCTCTATCTCTCACTGTCTATAACTCTACCTGAAGTGAATGATGACCCAAGTCCTTTGGTCCCTGCACCCACATGGGAAACCTGGATAAATCTTCTGGCTCCTGGATTTGCCCTGGCCCAGCTCTCTGAAATTGGGGGACTGGACCAGCGGATGGAAAGTTCTCTTGCCCTCTGTCTCTCCCTCTCTGTAACTCTGACTTTCAAATACATTAAAAAGTCAATCTTTTAAAAGTTAAATGTCACACATTTTTAAAATTTAAAAACTTTAAAAAAATTAATTTGAGAGATCCAGAGAGCTCTCTCATCCCTGGTTCACATCCCAGGTGTCCAAAATAGCCCCCACGTGGGGCTGAAGTCCAGAGCAAGGAACTCAATCTGGATCTCCCATATGAGCAGTAGGAACCCAATACTTGAGAAATCACTGTGGCCTCCGAGGATGTGCATTAACAGGAAGCTGGAGTGAGAAGCACAGCTGGGTGTCAAATATAGGCACTCTAATATAGAATGAAAGCATCTTAACCAGTGTCTTAACTACTAGGCCAAATATCTGTTCCCAAATATATGATGTTAAAACTTAAAAGTCACCATTTTATTACATATTAATACTTATTTCTGGATTGGAAAACCTATCTATAGTAAATTTCTAGGCTTCACATTTCTCTGTAACTTCTATCCAGCTCTTCAAATGTCAAGAACTTAGTGGCTCCTAAGTCACTAAGAATATATTAATTAATACACTAATAATTATTAATCCACTATTAGCAATATTTTAAAACATGATCTACTTGGTTTCAGAACCAAGATATGATCTATGATTTCATACATTATTATTTTAAATTATTAGTTTCAAATCTATTTCTTTCTACAAAAATATAAGACTCACATTTCTGAGAATAACTTTACCCTTGAAATTTTAATTATTTGATATCCCTTTAGACTAATATTCAAAATACACTATAAAAGGAAAATAAATCTATATCTAAGATGAAATATGGTAGACATTATATTAAATTAATTATAAGATTTTTCAAAAGTACTCTAAAAAGTTTATGGGAAGACAATTAAAAGCTGGAGTTAAATATAAAAAATGATGTAAAGTTTTAAAAATACATACTTTTTCATTATACATGTTTTCTGAGAACATTTTGAAGATCACTATCACATACATTCATTCATATTACTAATCATTCTATATATTTAAATAAATGAATAGAATAAAGTCTATATTGAATTATCTAATTTTTTCATTATGATTAAGCATTAACTTTGAATTAGATTCTTCCCTTAAGAAATATTACCTTTCTCATAATTTAAAGGAAATGTATTGTAAGAATGTAAACACATTTTTTAAAAAATAACATAATAAATGCTTCAACACCAATAATAATCTTAAATTCATTCCTACATTATAAATCATATTAAATTCAAGCATACCTCTTATTCTTTCTTACTAAATAATAAAATTGATTTTGCACAAAGAAGGAATACCTAAAGTACTTTAATAAGTGTCTTTCCAGATTACATTGTTATATTGGAAACTTAATTTTAAACATCACAAGTTATACTCCACAATGACAAGCCTACTCATCATTTCATGATTTAAAAGATTACTAAAAGGACTCCTTGGGACATTTTCCATTTACTTTCAAAGAACAGAAATATTACACACTGCCAAGTTGGCCTTCTTGCACTTTTTATAGATTTGTTGAGCTTATTCTAAGCTAAAATTAGACAAGTGCCAGTCCCCCTGATTTTGAAGAAAATAAAAATCTAAGTTCAACAAAAAATCTTCATTCAGCCACTACTTATATTGAGAAACATTTTTTACTGCATTTAGATAGAAAGCCCTTCTGACTGTTTTTCAAACAGGCAGTTTCATGAACTCTTTTCTCCCCCTTTTTCTTTCTTTCAATCAAAATAAAATGGCAAGCAATTAAACCGGGTTGCTATATTTGGTGCATCCAAACTTCACAAGTTGATAGCATAATGAGTTTAATAACCACTTTAAATGTAACATGGTGACAAGTTGACACCTGAGTCTTGTGTCCTGCAATTTTATTTTCTAGCTTTCTATTGTTACACTACAGGAATAGTAATATGATTAGAATGAGTGTTGCAATGTTTTCTTTGCTTTTGATTTATATATATATATATATATATATATATAGAGAGAGAGAGAGAGAGAGAGAGAGAAACCTTTTTTCCCCAAAATATTTAAAGTAAAATGTGCTAAATTGGATGGAGAATATGTGAAAAGAGCACAGGAAATACTTGCTATAAGACTATCACATTAGAGTTTCCTCGGCATTAAAAAATAAAATATGTAAACATTTCTTTTTTGACTATTGATAATCCAGTGGAATTTCATATGAATATACAATGTAATTAAAATTTGATGTATTTAATTTTTTTCTAAGTTATATTTATTTATTTATTTGAAAGGCAGAGTTACAGAGAATCAGAGGAAGAGAGAGAGAGAGAGGTCTTCCATCCCCTGGTTCACTCCCCAAATGGCCACAACAGCCGGAGCTTGGCCAATCTAAAGCCAGGAGCCAGGAGCTTCCTCAGGGTCACCCACATTGGTACAGAGGCTGAAGTATTTGGGCCATCTTCTACTGCTTTCCCAGGCCACAGCAGAGAACTGGATCAGAAGTGGAGCAGCTGGACTCCAATTGGCACCCATATAGGATGCTGGCACTGCAGGCAGTGGCTTTATCCGCTATGCCACAGCACTG
The DNA here is from genome assembly GCF_033115175.1 of Lepus europaeus. Classification (NCBI taxonomy): domain Eukaryota; kingdom Metazoa; phylum Chordata; class Mammalia; order Lagomorpha; family Leporidae; genus Lepus; species Lepus europaeus. The sequence continues at coordinate 128,319,450 of NC_084827.1, read as the reverse complement.
GCCCCTGTATTTAACCTATTTTCTTGTATTTTAGTCATAGTACTCCTAGGGTAAATTTAATTTTTTCCTTGAGCAAAAACATCTCTATCAATTTATATTTCAATAAAGCTTTAAATACATTTTTACATAAAATTTTTATTAATTAAAAAATATCTTTCTTTGAGAGACAGAGACAGAGAGATAGTGCTCCCCTCCATTTGTTCACTGCCCAGATGCCTGCAACAGATAGTGATGTGGGTGGGCCAGGACCAATACTGAGAGCCAGGAAATCAATTTAGGTCTCACAAGCAGCTGGCTGGGATCCATTTACTTTAGCCATCACCATTGCCACCCAGGGTCTGCATTAGCAGGAAGCTGGAGCCAGGAGCCAGAGACAGGTGAATACCAAAGCCAGTCATGTTGATATGAGACACGGCAACTGAACTGCTTGTACCAAACAACTGCTCCTTCAACGATTTTACTAGAGCTTGGGCTTACGTACAACAAGCTAGACAGCAGTACAGGTTGTTGACACTTCTGCGAAAATAATAATAACAGTTTGGACGTGAGAGTAGGACTTAAGGCTACAAAGACCGTTGAGATGGCATAGGTGCTTTATACACATACACACACACACACAATTATTACCAGTCACATAAAGAGAATGTGTCCTATTTTATCTTGCTTCAAATATTTTGTTCATCACTCCTGATTGTAGTGATCAATTAGTGACATATAATAAACCATCACTAAGTGTAAAAGGATTCTTCAAATAATTCGTGGATAAATGGAAGTATGTAATGTATATTTATTCACATTGGTACAAAAAATTTGAAATTCAAGCATATTTTTTCATGATATCAATTTCCCATGAACATTTTGGACTCCTCCTATAAAAAATCAATAGCTTTAAAGTAAAATAAACTTGTTTTTTAATTCCATTTTCACCAACATCTTAAATACTCTCATATTCCAATGAGGAGTATGATAAAAAAAAATCTATGCCTTGAAAAGTGTTGATGAATTTTAACCTAATTAAATAAAAACATTTATTTAACTAAAATTGTATGATTTTTAGGGATAATTAAATTAGATTTCAGTATTTCTAGTAATGATCACTTAGTGTGGAAAAATTAATGGATGGGGATGTCTGACAACTGTGCCAGCAGCAGTTACAAGTGTTTTCTTTTCTGTACTTAACTTAATAGTATTCTTGTTGTTCTATTCAGAGTTGGTCAGGGACTGCTTGCTTACTTACTTATTCAAGACCATTTATTAAGTGCCTTCTAAAGTCAGTAGTGATAGATACAAAACAATTATGAGTGTAACTATAAATATCCCAGGGAACCAGAGTAGATGTCTTCTAACTCTCTTTGATGTGAATTTGCTTTCTGTGTTTGTCTGGTTCAGAGATAATTAAATATTTTCAAAATCTTAGTTCAGCTTCTTGATCCTAAGAAGAATTATAGATGCTATGTGTAAATGATAAAAATCCTAGTTACTGTTATAGTAAACTTCATTCTCTTGGTAAGGAGCAAAATTTCTTGTAACAGGCAAATTTGTTTCCTAAGTATTTCAGAAGGGATGGACTCCTTAACTTGGGAACTCACCCTCCCTCTTTTTGTTTTTAAATCCTATCATACATATGAATAAGTGTTAAAAATTTCAAATTCCTCAAATATTTGCATATTTCTCCTTTTTCAAGTTGTTACTAGACTCAAGTCTTAAGTCTCAACTATTTAGAAATAAAGATTAAATTTTTTTGGAAAAACGTATTTCAAAGAAATTAAAATACTTTGACCAAAATGCTTAGATTTCTACGTATGAGATCCCTTTACTTTTTTTTTTTTTTTTTTTTTTGGTGACTGACTTGTGGAAGATTCTGAATTATTTTGAAAACATATCTAAGGGCTCAAATATTCTATTATTCCCAAACTATTGTTGATGATTTAAGATCACATTTATTAACAATGTTTAAAAGACATGTCCCAAGGGTAGGTCTCTTGCCTTTGTCTCTGAAATAATGATTAAGCATTTACAAAGACATTAAATGATTTTTTTTTCATTTTCAATTCTCTTTATATACAGAAGATCAGTTTAGTATATACTAGGTAACGATTTCAACAGTTTGCCTCCATATAGCAACACATAGTGAAAAAAAAAAATACTGTTGGAGTACTAGTTACAGCATTAAATAAGAGTGTACAGCACATTAAAGACAGAGATCCTACATAATATTTTTTTTAAAAAAATTAATTAATTTTCTATGCCATTTCCAATTTAACACCAGGGTTTTTTTTTTTTTTTTTCATTTCCAATTATCTTTATATATAGAAGATCGATTCAGTATATAATTAGTAAAGATCACATCAGTTTGCACCCATGCAGAAACACAAAGTGTAAAAATACTGTTTCAGTACTAGTTATAGCATCACTGCACAATAGATAACACATTAAGGACAGATCCCACATGGGATGTAAGTACACAGTGACTCCTGTTGCTGACTTAACAATTTGACACTCCTGTTCATGGTGTCAGTAATCTCCCTAGGCTCTAGTCATGAGTTGCCAGGGCTATGGAAGCCTTTAGAGTTCGCTGACTTTGATCTTATTCCGATAGGGTCATAGTCAAAGTGGAAGTTCTCTCCTCCCTTCAGAGAAAGGTACCTCCATCTCTGATGGCCCCGTTCTTTCCACTGGGATCTCACTCACAGAGATCTTTCATTTAGGTCTTCTTCTTTTTTTTTCTTTTCCATGGTGTCTTGGCTTTCCATGCCTACAATACTCTCATGGGCTCTTCTGCCAGATCCGAATGCCTTAAGGGCTGATTCTGAGGCCAGAGTGTTGTTTAGGATGCCTGCCATTCTATGAGTCTGCTGTGTATCCCATTTCCCATGTTGGATCTTTCTCTCCCTTTTTGATTCTATCAGTTAGTATTAGCAGACACTTGTCTTGTTTGTGTGATCCCTTTGATTCTTAGACCTATCAGAGATATCGGTTGTGAACTGAAATTGATCACTTGGACTAGTGAGATGGCATTGGTACATGCCACCTTGATGGGATTGTATTGGAATCCCCTGGTACATTTCTAACTCCATCATTTGCGGCAAATCAGATTGTGCATGTCCCAAATTGTACATCTCCTCCCTCTTTTTTTCCACTCTTAAATTTAACAGGGATCACTTTTCAGTTAAAATTTAAACACCTAAGAATAATTGTGTGTTAATTACAGAGTTCAACCACTAGTACTAGAACAACAACAACAACAAATACTAAAAAGGATAAAGTATTACATTGTACATCTAGAGCCAGGACAAGAGCTGATCAGGTCATTGTTTCTTATAGTGTCCATTTCACTTCAACAGGTTTCCCCTTTGGTGCTCAGTTGTAGCCGATCAGGGAAAACAAATGATATTTGTCTCTTTGGGACTGGCTTAATTCACTCAGCATGATGTTTTCCAGATTCCTCCATCTTGTTGCAAATGACTGGGTTTCATTGTTTCTTACTGCTGTATAGTATTCTATGGAGTACATATCCCATAATGTCTTTATCCAGTCTACTGTTGATGGGCATTTGGGTTGGTTCCAGGTCTTAGCTATTGTGAATTGAGCTGCAATAAACATTGATGTGCAGATGGCTTTTTTATTAGCCAAATTAATTTCCTTTGGGTAAATTCCAAGGAGTGGGATGGCTGGGTTGTATGGTAGGGTTATGTTCAGGTTTCTGAGGAATCTCCAGACTGACTTCCATAGTGGCTTAACCAGTTTGCATTCCCACCAACAGTGGGTTAGTGTCCCTTTTTCCCCACATCCTCTCCAGCATCTGTTGTTGGTAGAATTCTGAAGGTGAGCCATTTTCACCCGGGTGAGGTGAAACCTCATTGTGGTTTTGATTTGCATTTCCCTGATTGCTAGTGATCTTGAACATTTTTTCATGTGCCTGTTGGCCATTTGGATTTCCTCTTTTGAAAAATGTCTATTGAGGTCCTTGGCCCATCTCTTAAGTGGGTTGTTTGTTTTGTTGCTGTGGATTTTCTTGATTTCTTTGTAGATTCTGGTTATCAACCCTTTATCTGTAGTATAGTTTGCAAATATTTTTTCCCATTCTGTCGGTTGCCTCTTCACTTTCCTGACTGTTTCTTTTGAAGTACAGAAAGTTCTCAATTTGATGCAATCCCAAATGTTAATTTTGGTTTTGACTGCCTGTGCTCCTGGGGTCTTTTCCAAGAAGTCTTTGCCTGTACCTATATCTTGCAGGGTTTCTCCAATGCTCTCTAATAATTTGATGGTTTCGGGTCATTGATTTAGGTCTTTAATCCATGTTGAGTGAATTTTTCTGTAAGGTGAAATGTATGGGTCTTGCTTCAAGCTTCTGCACGTGGAAATCCAATTTTCCCAGCACCATTTATTGAATAGGCTGTCCTTATTCCAGGGATTAGTTTTGAATCTTCGATCAAATATAAGTTGGATGTAGATGTTTGGATTGATTTCTGGTGTTTCTATTCTGTTCCATTGGTCTATCCTTCTGTTTCTGTACCAGTACCATGCTGTTTTGATAACAACTGCCCTGTAGTATGTCCTGAAATCTGGTATTGTGATGCCTCCGGCTTTGTTTTTGTTGTACAAGTTTGCTTTGGCTATTCGAGGTCTTCTGTGTCTCCATATGATTTTCAGCATCATTTTTTCCAGATCTGAGAAGAATGTCTTTGGTATCTTGATTGGTATTGCATTGAATGTATAAATTGCTTTTGGGAGAATAGACATTTTGATGATATTGATTCTTCCAATCCATGAGCATGGAAGATTTCTCCATTTTTTGGTATCCTCTTCTATTTCTTTCTGTAAGGTTTTGTAGTTTTCATCGTAGAGATCTTTAACATCCTTGGTTAAGTTTATTTCAAGGTATTTGATTGTTTTTGTAGCTATTGTGAATGCAATTGATCTTACAAGTTCATCCTCCGCCATGGCATTGCCCGTGTATACAAAAGCTGTTGATTTTTGTACATTGATTTTATATCCTGCTACTTTGCCAAACTCTTCAATGAGTTCCAGTAGTCTCTTAGTAGAGTTCTTTGGGTCCCCTAAATAAAGAATCATATCATCTGCAAAGAGGGATAGTTTGAGTTCTTCCTTCCCAATTTATATCCCTTTAATTTCTTTTTCTTGCCTAATAGCTCTGGCTAAAACTTCCAGAACTATATTGAATAGCAGTGGTGAGAGTGGGCATCCCTGTTTGGTACCAGATCTCAGCAGAAATGCTTCCAACTTTTCCACATTCAATAGGATGTTGGCCGTGGGTTTTTCATATATTGCTTTGATTGTATTGAGGAATGTTCCTTCCATACCCAGTTTGCTTAGAGTTTTCATCATGAAAGGGTGTTGTATTTTATCAAATGCTTTCTCTGCATCTATTGAGAGAATCATATGGTTTGTCTTCTGCAGTCTGTTAATATAGTGTATTACGTTGATTGTTTTGCGAAAGTTGAACCATCCCTGCATACCAGGGATAAATCCCACTTGGTCTGGGTTGATGATCTTTCTAATGGGTTGTTGCATTCTATTGGCCAGAATTTTATTGAGTATTTTTGCATCTATGTTCATCAGGGATATTGGTCTGTAATTCTCTTTCAATGCTGCATCTTTTTCCGGCTTAGGAATTAAGGTGATGCTGGCTTCATAGAAAGAATTTGGGAGGATTCCCTCTTTTTCTATTGTTCTGAATAGTTTGAGAAGAATTGGAGTTAGTTCTTCTCTAAATGTCTGGTAGAACTCAGCAGTGAATCCATTTGGTCCTGGGCTTTTCTTTGTTGGGAGGGCCTTTATTATTGTTTCAATTTCTGTGTCAGTTATGGGTCTGTTTAGGTTTTCTATGTCTTCCTGGCTCAATTTAGGTAGGTTGTATGTGTCCAAGAATCTGTCCATTTCTGATAGATTTCCCTGTTTGCTGGCATACAAGTCCTTGTAGTAATTTCTGATGATTCTTTTTATTTCTGTGGTATCTGTTGTTACGTTTCCCTTTTCATCTCTGATCCTATTGATTTGGGTCTTTTCTCTTCTTTTTTTAGTTAGTTGGGCCAATGGGGTGTCAATTTTGTTTATTTTTTCAAAAAAATCAGCTCCTTGTTTGGCTGATTTTTTGTAGTGTTTTTTGGGATTCAATCCTGTTGATTTCTTCTCTGATTTTAATTATTTCTCTTCTCCTACTGGGTTTGGGTTTGGTTTGCTGCAGATTTTCTAGATCCTTGAGATGACTTGAAAGCTCATCTATTTGGTGCCTCTCCAATTTCTTGATGTAGGCACCTATTGATATAAACTTTCCTCTTAACACTGCTTTTGTTGTATCCCATAGGTTTTGGTATGTTGTGCTTTTATCCTCATTTACTTCCAGAAAATTTTTGATTTCTCTTTTAATTTCTTCTATGACCCATTGTTCATTCAGGAGTATGTTGTTCAACCTCCATGTGTTTGCACGTGTTCTAGGGATTCCCGAGTTGCTAATTTCCAATATCATTCCTTTGTGGTCTGAGAAGCTGCATGGTATGATTCTAATTCTTTTGAATTTGCTGAGACTTGCTTTATGGCCTAGTATGTGGTCAGTCCTAGAGAAGGTTGCATGTACTGCTGAGAAGAATGTAAAGTCCTTAGATGTAGGATGAAATGTTCTGTAGATATCTGTTAGATCCATTTGGGCTATAGTGTCATTTAAATCTGCTGTCTCCTTGCTGATCTTCTGTCCTGTTGATCTGTCTATCTCTGAGAGTGGAGTATTGAAGTCCCCCAGTACTATTGTATTGGTGTCTAAGTCTCCCTTTAAGTCCCTTAACAAGTCTTTTAAATAAGCTGGTGCCCTGTAATTAGGTGCATATACATTGATAATCATTATATCTTCCTGTCGAATTGATCCCTTAATCATTATATAGTGCCCCTCTTTGTCTCTGCTAACAGTTTTTGTGGTAAAGTTTATGTTGTCCGATATTAAGATGGCTAGGCCCACTCTTTTTTCATTTCTGTTGGCATGGTATATATTTTTCCAGCCTTTCACTTTCAGTCTGTATGCATCATTGTTGGAAAGATGAGTTTCTTGTAAGGAGCAAAAAGATGGGTTTTGTTCTTTAACCCAATCAGCCAATCGGTGTCTTTTAACTGGACAGTTCAAGCCATTAACATTCAATGTGACTATTGAGAAGGAGTAACTTTGCCCTGTCATTTGCCAAAGATTTTTTCTAATATATGGTTTGAGACTCCTGTGATCTTTTGCTGTGAGGTTTCCTTCCTTTATCTTCTTTCATGTTGGTTACTGTGTTTCTGTGTTTCTGTATGTAAGACATCTTTAAGCATCTTTTGCAGGGCTGGACGAGTGGCGACAAATTCTTTCAGTTTCTGTTTGCTGTGAAAGGTCTTTATTTCACCTTCATTCACAAATGAGAGCTTTGCAGGATATAATATTCTGGGCTGGCAGTTTTTCTCTCTTAGTACCTGGGCTATATCTCTCCATTCTCTCCTAGCTTATAGGGTTTCTGATGAGAAGTCAGCTGTGAGTCTAATTGGAGATCCTCTGAGAGTAATCTGACGTTTCTCTCTTGCACATTTTAGGATCTTTTTTTGTGTTTCACTGTGGTGAGTTTGATTACGACATTTCGTGGTGAGGATCTCTTTTGATCATGTTTATTAGGGGTTCTATGAGCTTCCTGTACTAGGATGTCTCTGTCCTTCTCCAAACCTGGGAAATTTTCTGCTAGTATCTCACTAAAAAGGCCTTCTAATCCTTTCTCCCTTTCCATGCCTTCAGGAACTCCTAGAACCTGAATGTTGGGTTTTTTAATAATATTCTGTAGATTCCTGACAGTATTTTTTAGATTTCTGATTTCTTCTTCTTTTCTTTGATCTGACTGTTTCCTTTCCTGTTCTCTGTCTTCTAATTCCGATATTCTCTCTTTTGCTTCGCCCATTCTGTTTTTAAGGCTCTCTAATGCGTTTGTCATTTAATCTATTGAGTTCTCCTCTTAATTGTGGTTTTTTGTCACTATCACAGTTTCATGTTCTACTAGTTGTTTCATTTCATTTTGATTCCTCCTTAATATTTCATTTTCATGAGAGAGATTTTCTATCTTGTCCATTAAGGATTTCTGTAGTTCAAGAATTTGTTTTTGAGAACTACTTAATGTTCTTATCAATTTTTTGAGATCTGCTTCTTGCATTTCCTCTATCTCTTCATCTTCATAATCTTGCATTGGCGTGTCTTGTTCATTTGGAGGCATCATAGTGTCTTCCTTGCTCTTGTTACCTCGGCTTCTACGTTTGTTGTTTGGCATGTTGGAGATTATTTATGTTTTTTTTTTTTTTTTTTGACTCAGTTGGGAAGTAATAGTGAATGGCTGAGTGAAATTGAGGGTAGTTGAAATCTGGCCTCTGTGAGTATTCATTTGATCTACCCCTGGGACCACACAAAGAGTTTATGCAGCCCTCAATGTGTTCTCAAGTTTCACCAAATTCCAAAGTTACTGAGTTTGTGGCTGCGCTTTAGATATGTAAAATGGCTCCTGCTCTTTGTTTTGTTGGTTGAGTGACAAGAGAGGCCTCTGCTTCCCCCTCCCAATGTCTCGGGTTTCTGCTGTCTTTGTCTTACCTCCCTCCCTTTCCCGTGCTGGCGAGATTCTTCGGCTCCTCTCCTGTGGTTGAGTTTCCACGCGGTGGGCTCCCTGTAGGTCCTCTGTGTCACATCCACTAGATCTGGAAGTGTTTCCTCTGCAGTTTTTTTCTTGAGTCTTTTCCTGAGGCTACAGTAATTCCACTTTTATTAAACTTTATTTTCCCAAACTACGGCGCACGTCCTCACTATCCGCCATCTTGGCTCCGCCCCCCCTAAATGATTTTTTTAAAAATAAAAGGCAGAAATATTGTTGAGAATTTAGAAATCTTAAGATTTCTCTAGAAACTTTTGATTCTATAGATCCAGATCATCCATATATAAATTTTTTTCATTTCTACTGTTAGTCATTTTTTTAATATAGATTCAAAATATCCTTAATGCAATCTTTGTAGTTAAAAGAAATCCAACAAGAAAGAGGTAAAGAAATGTGGCTGGGCTTTAAGGAGAATATGACATTTGAAAAAACTAAAATGACTTGAAAGTGATGAGAGCTATGTGTACAGTTATCATTGTGAAAGGCAATTTAGGGGATTCAAATAGCCAGTACAAAATCTTAGAAGTACTTGGAATGTGGTTTAAGAGCCAATGTGAGCCAGCACCACGGCTCAATAGGCTAATCCTCCACCTGTGGCACCAGCACACCAGGTTCTAGTCCTGGTCGGGGCGCTGGATTCTGTCCCAGTTGCCTCTCTTCCAGGCCAGCTCTCTGCTGCAGCCTGGGAGTGCAGTGGAGGATGGCCCAAGTGCTTGGGCCCTGCACCCACATGGGAGACCAGGAGAAGCACCTGGCTCCTGGTTTCGGATCAGCACAGTGTGCCGGCTGCAGAGCACCAGCCACGGTGGCCACTGGAGGGTGAACCAATGGCAAAAGGAAGACCTTTCTCCCTGTCTCTCTCTCTCACTATCCACTCTGCCTGTCAAAAAAAAAAAAAAAAAAAAAAGAGCCAATGTGGTTTAATACAGTAAAAGTAATAATAATACTAATTACAGTAGCAAATAATAGTAGCCAATAGATATTTAGAGTTTAATATGTGTCCAGTAATTCGCATGGATTACATGGTTAGATCCTTCTATAACCCAACCAGTCATGGATTCATAGTCATTTTGCAGATGGGAAGTTTTAGCTTTCAGAAATAAAAACCACTTGTGTCCGGAGCTGTGATGTAGTAGGTTAAGCCACCACCTGCAGTGCCAGCATCCCATATGGGCCCCACTTCATTTCCCAGTTGCTCCTCTTCCAATCTAGCTCTCTGCTGGTGGCCCAAGTGCTTGGTCCTTGCACCCATGTGTGGGACCCAGAGGAGGCTCCTGGCTTCTGGCTTTGGATTGGCCCAGCTATGGCCATTGCAGCCATTTGGAGAGTGAACCAGAGGAAGGAAGACTCTCTCTACAGTACATCTGTCTGTAACTTAGCCCCTCAAATAAATAAATCTTAAAAAAAAAAAAAAAGAAATAAAACCACTTTCTTCAGGCTAGATATCTAGCAGTTTTGAAAGTCATGAATCAGGCCGGTGCAGTGGCTCACTTGGCTAAGCCTGCAGCGCCAGCACCCCAGGTTCTCGTCCCAGCCAGGGTGCTGGATTCTTTCCCGGTTGCTCCTCTTCCAAGCCAGCTCTCTGCTGTGGCCCCGGAGGGCACTGGAGGATGGCCCAAGTAGTTGAGTCCTGCACCCGCATGGGAGACCAGGAGGAAGCACCTGGCTCCTGGCTTCGGATCAGTGCAGTGCACCTGCTGTAGCGGCCATTTTGGGGGCAAACCAACGGAAAGAAGACCTTTCTCTCTGTCTCTGTCTCTCTTTCTGTCTAACTCTTCCTGTCAAAAAAATAAAAAAAATTAAAAAGAAAGTCATGATTCAAGTGTAAAATTAGAATAGAGAGTACAGGTTTTTATTAGTACACATTAATGACTCCTAATTGGGTAACACTAAGAAATGTAGTTTATTTGAAAGTTGAATGGCAAATATTTAAGAAGAATCAATTAAGAATTTTTGACTAGGGAAATCTCATTTCAGTTATATCACATATGAAGCTTGAAAGGTACCATTCCAAGACAAGAAAACAAAAAAAAAAAAAGGACGAATTAAAATCAACTATTTTCCAGGAACTCATCAGAGAATGAAAGTTATAAAATAAACTGTCATCCCCAAATTTGGCTAGAAAGGTGAATTCAGAGAGCCACAGCCAAGCTCTGCTTTCTCAGAGCACCTGCCACAAAAGTCATAAGATGATGTGAACAGTTAAATGGTAGTTTTGATGAGTTGTTAGAGGTTGAATATGAAAAGCCTAGAGTGGGAAGATACTTGTGAAGGATACAATTTTAAGGATTTTAAGGTTTTATCTGAGGAATTAATCTGGATTCTGAGGCTGCAGAGCCTAGAAAGACTCTTTAGGGATTTTAAAAAACTGAGGTTAATCTCTATAATAAAAGTATTTCTAAAGAAAAGAAAAAAAAAAGCTAAGGTAGAGCCTAATTTTACTAGGATAGAGAATATTTCCCCAATTACAACCCCTTCTATCTTTCATATCTCACCTAAGTGGCAAGGAGAGAAAGGGGAAGCAAAAAATATTGGAAAATCACAAAACAGAGACAAAGGCTAATGGAAGATAAGATTTAATTGTAATATTATGGAGGATACCCCTTCATCCACATCTTATTACCATAGAAATAGGTCACTTGAATAATGAAAGTGGATAATCCTTGAAAGAGTCATGTCAAGCAACCCCAAAACAACAAGACACACACACCCACCCACCCACCCACACACACACACACAATTTTAATGGACACCTACAACTATAGTGAACATTAAATATAGCCCAGCTTCTAGCAAGGTTAATATAAAACTTCTCATTAAGGTCCTATTTTCAAATTTTTATCACTTTTAATATCATAACCAGATTACAGCAAGTAATTATGTTGCATACTAGAATATGAGCAAATTCACACTCTGAAAAGACAAAACAGACTACTGGGAGGTACAGATTACAGAATTACTAAATAAGGAATTTACAGTAACTCTGTTTTTAATGGATTTAATGCACGAAGTAGACAACACATAATAACACTCAGTTTATATAAGCAGTGATGTGGAAACTAAGAAAGAATCAAGAGGGGTGCTAGAAGTTACGAGCATGTCATAGAAATGAAGAATTTCTTCAGTGAGATCATCAGTGGACTGGAAACATCCAAGGAGTCACTGTTCTTGAAGATATGCTAATAGACATTTTGCAAATGAAATAATGACATGCTAAGAGGAAGAATGACAAAAATAGAACAGAACATCTAAGAATTGGGGAACCTTTCCAAAAGTAGTTAACCTATGCATAACTGGGCCTTCAGAACACAAGAAAGAAAAGTATCAAAGAAATCTTGAAATAATGGCTAGGGATTTTCTAAATTTTTGATGGATATCAAATCTTAGATCCAACAGCTCCAAGAGCACCATGTCCCATCACACTCAAAGTACAATCATACTGTCTTCAAACTGATGACATGAAACATCTTGAAAAAAGTCAGAATATAAAACACATATCTATAGAAGATCAACAATAACTATTATAGACAACTTCCTAACAAAGACATCTTTCAAAAAGTGAAATAAAATATTTAATGCACTTAAGCAAACAGTAATTTAGAGGTTTTTTTTTTAATTTTTATTATTATTATTATTATTTTTTGACAGGCAGAGTGGACAGTGAGAGAGAGAGAGACAGAGTGAAAGGTCTTCCTTGGCCGTTGGTTCACCCTCCAATGGCCGCCACGGTAGGCGCGCTGCGGCCGGTGCACCGCGCTGATCCGATGGCAGGAGCCAGGTGCCTATCCTGGTCTCCCATGGGGTGCAGGACCCAAGCACTTGAGCCATCCTCCACTGCACTCCCTGGCCACAGCAGAGAGCTGGCCTGGAAGAGGGGCAGCTGGGACAGAACCGGCGCCCCGACCGGGACTAGAACCTGGTGTGCCAGCGCCGCAAGGCGGAGGATTAGCCTAGTGAGCCACGGCGCCGGCAGTAATTTAGAGTTTTATATCAGGCAAATTTATATTCAAAAGAGCAGGGGTAAGCCTTTGGTAAAGCACCTTAAGTCACCTCTTAGGAAGCAAACATTCCATATGCTCTGGTCTGATTTCCTTCTAATGCATATCATGGGAAGTAGCTGATGATAGTTCAACTACTTATCACTGCCACCTACATGGATTTCCAGACTACTGGCTTCAGCATGAACCAGCCCTGGCTATCACAGGCATCAGTGCAGTGACTCAGTGAATGGAAGATTTCTCTCTTTACCTGACTCTCTCTTTGGCCTTCAAATAAAATAAAAATAAATAAAATTTCAAAAATACACTCTGAATAAAATTTCAAAATACACTCTCAATAATACACAAATTGAATAAAATCATCCCAAATTAACTTGTTCTGTAAGAAATATTTTTTTAAAAATTGTGTGAAGAATGAAAATGACAATCACAGAAGACAGAAATTCATATCTATACTTTTTAAAATAAAAAGCATCAAAGAACAAATGAAGGTAAGTAAAATATTTGTATTTTTCTTATTTTTAATATGTCTGGTTAAAGTAATAAATCAATCATATACTGAATAAGTCAACGAAAGTCAGCAATGTCACACACTTCTATAATGAACCAACATTACACATGAAGGAGTATACATAGCTATTTGATAACATATTCAGACTAATAAAATAATATTTCAAATTCTAAAAGTAATACAAATTATATAATAAATATTCTCGTATCACAGAAAAATTAAACTAGAAATCAGTGAGAAAAAGACACCATGTAAATCACACAGCATTTTTTAAATAACTTGTATTCAAAGATGCAGCTTCAACATAAATTTTGAAATAAATAAAAATGAAAATACAAGAAAATGTGGGATGTAAGCTAAGAATTACTTTTAATAAACATATTTAATGAATGTACATAGTAGTATAGCATGGGTTAAATCCATAATCTCAGTTTCCTCAATAAAAAAAAAAGAGCAGTCTAATCATAAATCAAAAATGTTAGAGCAGAAATGAGAAAACAGTAGAGAAAATGCATGGCATAGAAAGCTAGATTGCTTTTTGGAAAGAGCAACAAAATAGGTAAATCTTTAACAAGGTTAAGCAAGGATAAGGGAGAAAAAACATGAATTACATATATTAGAAATGAAAAGTGAATGCTCACTACTCATCCAATGGATGTTAAGAAGACAGTAAGTAAATACTATGAACACTTCTATGATCATATCTGAAAACTTAAATAAAATAGACCAATACCTTGAAAGACATAAACTTCCAAAACTCAGAAAAGAAGAAACAGATTATACATAGGGCTAGACCTCCAGGAGCAATGGCTAATAACTGGCAAATAAAGAAAAGAACCAGATAGATATCACCAGTGAATTCTCCCCATTCTTATAGCAACTGTTCATTTCCCACCATCTTTTCAAAAAATGAAACACAGGAAACACTTATTAAATAATTTTAGACCATAATTATTCTAATGCCAAGTCAGATAATAACAGGATAATAAAGAAAAACAATAAACGATATCTCAATTGACCTCATGTGTGGTGGGGAATGTAGCACAATAAGGTAAGCCACTGACCTCAAGATTTATTCTATGACAATAGTCATAAGGACAGCATAAGACTGTCAAATTAATTATATATATATATATGATTTATTTAAAGTTTTATTTAAAATATAGATAGGTAGGTAGATAGATAGATCCTAGAATGCCTAGAAATAAGTGCAAATAAATATTGAATCTGTCTAAATAGATGGAGTTTGTGGACTCAAAAGACTTCCATAGCCTTGGCAACTCATGACAGGAGTCTCGGATTATCACTGACGTCATGAATCAGACTGTCAATTGTTAAATCAACAACAGGAATCACTGTGCACTTATTCCCCATGTAGGAAATCTGTCCTTAATGAATTGTACTATGAGAACTGACAGTAAAACTTGTCTTCAAAAGTACTTTATACTTTGTGTGTCTGTGTGGGTGCAAATTTGTAAAATCTTAGTATAAAGTTGGTCTTCTGTATATAAGGATAATTAAAAATGAATCTTAATGAAGAATGGGATGGGATAGGGAGTAGGAGGTGGGACTGGAGTGGGGTGGGAGGGCAGGTATGGGGGGGGATTCACTATATTCCTAAAGCTGTACTTATGAAATTTCTATTCATTAAATAAAAGATTTCTTAAAAAAAATAATTATTCAATCTGATCTTTGTTAATGGAAATAGGCTATTCAAAGGAGGAAGAATGAACTTCTCAAGTAATGGGGTTGAACCATTACATACAACAAAATGAGCCCAAATACAGCCTTTAAATTTTTTACAAAAATTGACTCAAAATGACTTAAAAATTATTTCATAAAGTGCAAACTTTTGAAAACTACAGAGAAAGAAAATGGGGAAATTTGAGTGATACTGGTTGTAGCAAAAAATTTTAGACCACACCAAAAGCAAAATCCACAAATAAAGGATGATAAAATAAGTTTTATTAAAAGCAACAAAAAAGCAGTAGAAGATGGCTCAAGTCCTTGGATCCTTGCAATCACATGAGAAAGTCAATGCAACTCTGGGCTTCAGGGTCCAGCCTGGCCGAGTTCCAGGCACTGCAGACATTTGGGGTATGAAACAGCAGTTGGAAGATCTCTATCTTTCCCCTTCTTTCTATAATTCTGTCTTTCAAATATATATATATATATATATATATATATATATATATATTTAAAGTAACAACTTCTGTGGGGAGAAAGAAAACTATACCAACAAGACACAGATAGAGAAAAACATTCACAAAACACATCTTGTCAAAGACTTAGATGCAAAATATCAAAGGAATCTTAAAATCAGTGAAAAGGAAACTCAATTTAAAAATAAACAAAATATCTGTTCAGAATGCTCATTATATACAAAATACAAAGAGCAAATATGCACATGAAAAAATAATTTATTAGTAGGAAATCATGAAGTAAAACAAGAGTGAGATTACACAACCCACCATTTGAAGGGTTAAAATCCAAATCACAGATACCATCACTCGCTGGGAATTCTTATCTGTTGCTGATAGAAGTATAAAATGGTACAGACACTTAATAAATCATTTTGGTGATTTATGTTGTGGCTGCACATAATCTTAAGGAACAATACAAAAATCATACCCCTGCATATTTACTCAACAAATTTGAAAAACTTTGTCCACAAAAAATCTGTCTATGAGTGTTTACAGCACCTTTATTTGAAATAGCTCTAACCTGAAGCAATTAAGATGTATTTCAATAGGCAAAAGGATAAACAAATGTTAGTACATATACACAAACAAATAGCATTTAGAAACAAAAAGAATGTAGACATCAAGACCACAAAAGGCATGGAGGACATTTACATCATACAAGCATATTTTTAAGTGAAAAAAAATTAATTAAGTCTTGCAAAGGCTGTTAGCATTTGAGTTATTATATGACATTTTGGAAATAGCAATATTGTAAGGATGGGGATGTTGGTATTGTCCATCAGGTTAAGCCATCACTTTGGATGTTGATATCCCATAATGGAGTGCCAGTATGAATCCAGGCTATTCCACTTCTTTCTTTTTTTTTTTTAAGATTTATTTTTATTTATTTGAAAGGCAGAGTTATAGAGAGAAAGAAAGAGAGAGAGAGAGGAGAAATAGAGAGATCATCCTTTTGCTGGTTCACTTCTCAAATGGCTTCAATGGCTGGGGCTGGGCCAGGCTGAAGCCAGGAGCCAGGGGCTTCATCAGGGTCTCCCACATGGATGCAGGGGTCCCAGGACTTGGGCTATCTTTCAGGGCATTCCCAGGTGCATTAATAAGGAGCTGCCAGAGAGGTGGAGTAGACAGGATTTGACTGTTACCCATTTGGAATGCCAGCATTGCAGGCAGAGGTTTAACCCATTATGCAACAATGCTAGTCACCACTCTACATCATTTCTGATTCAGTTTTTTGTTAATGTACCTGAGTAGCAGGTGATGATGGCTCAAGTATTGAATCCCTACCACTCCAATGGGAGAACATGATGATGTTCCTGGCTCCCGGCTTCAGCCTGGTCCTGCTCTGACTTTTGCAGCCACTTAAGAAGTAAGCCAGCAGATGAAATATATGTCATTCAGTATGTCTATATATCTATCTCAATTTCTATCTCCCTTTATCCTGTCACTCTACCTTTAAAATAAAGAAGTAAATCTTAAAATAAGATTGTAAGAACAGTAAGATCAATGGTTGCCAGTATTTCAAGAAACAGGTTGAAAATGCTGAGGAGGCGAAACATGAAAGAACTTTTAGAAAAGTAAAACTACTTTGTATGAATAGGGTAACTGAGGATATATAGCAATAGATATTTGAATAAAAAACTAAATATCCATTGAAATTTACAGTATGAAGAGTGAATCTTAATGTGTACTATTAAAAATTAATTTAATTGGAAGTCAGGGGACTCATAATAGAGAAAATAGGATGTAAAAACAATACAACCTAATTGTAATGAAAACGTATTCAATGATTTCATTGAAAGAATTGGGGAAATATTGCCTTAAACATTTGAACAGAATGAAGCCTTCAAGATCAAAGGAAAGGAGGGCATTGTACATACATACTACACTAAATAAAACTGTGGCTCTCTGCAATAGAGACAAATGTGGAACAATTCCAAATGTCTCATGCAAATATCCATCCTTATCCTTTAAGTATGAATTGTATATAGTGCCTATTTCCTAAAGAGGATTGTAGTGAATGGGGATCAGAAAGTGGAAAATAACCACACAGTGGAGAAATCTGACCCCCTCAGTCTGTTGACCAAGGTCAAACTCAAGAGAGAAGTCATAAATTAGTACTAGCAGACACTAGTCTTGTTTATGTGATCTCTTTGACTATTAGACCAATCATTATGATCAATTGTGAACAGAAATTGATCACTTGGACTAGTGAGATGGCATTGGTACATGCAACCTTGATGGGATTGTATTGCAATCCCCTGGCACATTTCTAACTCCACCACTTGGGGCAAGTCAGCTTGAGCATGTCCCAAATTGTACATCCCCTCCCTCTCTTATTCCCACTCTTATATTTAACAGAGATCACTTTTCAGTTAACTTATACTAACTGATAGAATAAAAAAAGGAGAGAACGATCCAACATGGGAAGCTGGGTACACAGCAGACTCATAGAATGGCAGATGTCCTAAACAGCACTCTGGCCTCAGAATAAGCCCTTAAGGCATTCAGATCTGGCTGAAGAGCCCATGAGAGTATGTTAGGCATGGAAAGGACCTAAATGAAAGATCTCTGTGAGTGAGATCCCAGTGGAAACAATGGGCCATCAAAGAAGGAGGTACACTTCTCTGAAGGGAGGAGAGAACTTCTACTTGGCCTTGTCGAAATAAGATCAAAGTCAGAGAGCTCAGGGGGCTCATGACTAGTGCCTGGGGAGACTGCTGACGCCTTAAACAAGAGTGTCAATATGTTAAGTCAACAACAGGAGTCACTGTGCACCTACTCCTCATGTAGGATCTCTGTCCTTAATGTGTAGTTCAATGTGAATTAATGATATGACTAGTGCTCAAACAATATTTTGCACTTTGTGTTCTGTGTGGGGGCAAACTGATGAAATCTTTACCTAATATATACTAAATTGATATTCTGCACATAAAGATAATTGAAAATGAATCTTGATGTGAATGGAATGGGAGAGGGAGCGGGATATGGGAGGGTTGCAGGTGGGAGGGAAGTTATGGGGGGGGGGAAGCCATTGTAACCCATAAACTGTAGTTTAGAAATTCATATCTACTAAATAAAAGTTAAAAAAAGAGAGAAGTCATAATGATGCTATAGAGCTTTTTAAAAAAATTATTTATTTAAAAAGCAGTGCAAAAGAGACAGGAGAAGAAACAGAGTCTGAGGGAGAAATCTTGCATCCACTGGAAGATTCACCCTCCAAATGCCTCAACAGCTAGGGTGAGGCCAGGACAAAGCCAAGGCTTAGGAACTCCATTTAGGTCTCCATGTGGCTGGGAGGAAGTAAGGCACTGGGTCATTAACTGCTGTTTCCCAGGCACATCAGCAAGAAGCTGGATTGCAAGCAGAAAGTAGCTGGGATTCACACAGGCTCTGCTATCAGGGATGTGGGCATAGAGAGCTCTGCACTACCATGGTCAACCTGATGGAATGTAGTTTTTGTGCTGATGTGTAGCATCCCTCTCCAAATCACTAACTCCAATCTAATCAAAAGAAACACACACACACACAATTAAATTGAGGAATATTTTAAAAAGTCTCTGATTAGAATTCCTCAAAATTTTAAGGTCATAATGAACGTCATAGCATGGAGGAGCCTAAGGAAACATCACAAATAAATGTAATGAATTAGCCTGGATCAGATCCTGGAACAGAAAAACTACATTAAGTAAAGGTTATCAAAATTTGAATAAAGTGTGGATTTCATTCAATAATATTATTTCATATTGGTTCTTTTATTGTGTTCAGATGGAGCATATTAATTTTAGATAATAGCAGGAATTAGCTATGAGATATATGAGAACTTTCTGTATGGTTATAGGGATTTTTCTCTTAAAGTGTTCTAAAAATAAATCACTTAATTAGATAAGGGGCAGCCAACATCACCTATTGGAATGCTGGCTGGTATCCTTGCTACTCTACTTCCCAGCTGGATTTTTGCTAATGCACCTGAGAGGGCAGTGAAAGACAGCCAAACTTGGGTCCCTGTCATCCATGTGGGACTCCCACATGGAATTCCTAGTTCTAAGCTTCAGTTTGGTCCAGCCCTGGCTGTTGCAAACATTTGGGAAATGTACCAGCAAATGGAAGTTCTTTCTTTCTCTGTGGTTCTGCCTTTCAAATAAACACATCTTTTGAAAATCTTTTAAAAATAGATTAAAAGTACAAGCAAATTTGGAAGTCAAATCAAATCACTATTAAAGGCTGATTAATAAAAGTCAAAAAGGAGAGTAAGCAATGTTTATTCCTTTTTTAAAAAATGAAAAATGAAACAAAAGCTCTTAAGACATGCCTGCTGATTCATTATGTTCCAGGGAATTAGTCAAAATTTCAGAATCAAAATGGATCAAAAGAATGGGCAATGAATTTGGACTATTATCAATCTGCATTCAAAACTTTGCACTTTCAATTGCAAGCTGTGACCTAAATTAAATAAATTTTCAAAATTCAGCTTTATTATCCAGACAAAGGGGGTGGTAATTTCTTTTCATTGAAGTTCTTAGGGAGATTCAGTCACACAAATGCTGAAAATGCTTATCCTACATTTGAAATGCCTAGTCTAATGCAATTTTCCAGTATTCATTTTATTTATTTCATATGCTTTGTCTTACATAATTAAAAAAGGCATTAGAGAATTGCTTGAATGACAAAAGAACCTGGATCACAGAATGTTTTGATTGGTTTGAGCATTCTAAAAAAAAAAAGCAAGCTCACCATTTTCTCCCAGTTCTTACTAACTAGAAAGGATGTGTAGGAAAAATAAATATATAAAGCTAAAGTACTGCCTCATGTATACTTTTTAAATATGTAATTCTTTTTTTTATTTATTTTTTATTTTTTGACAGGCAGAGTGGACAGTGAGAGAGAGAGAGAGAAAGGTCTTCCTTTGCCATTGGTTCACTCTCCAATGGCCGCTGCGGCCAGCGCGCTTCGGCCGGCGCACCACGCTGATCCAAATGCAGGAGCCAGGTGCTTCTCCTGGTCTCCCATGGGGTGCAGGGCCCAAGCACTTGGGCCATCCTCCACTGCACTCCCTGGCCACAGCAGAGAGCTGGCCTGGAAGAAGGGCAACCAGGACAGAATCCGGTGCCCCGACCGGGACTAGAACCCGGTGTGCCAGCGCCGCAGGTGGAGGATTAGCCTATTGAGCCGCGGTGCCGGCCAAAGAGGTAGTTCTTTTAACACCCTTTGAGTTAGGGTTTTCTTTGGAATAACAACATGTACTTCATAGATTTTCTGAATTTACAATCCCACATGTTTGCTGATCTTCATACATTTTGAATCTCAGATACTGCTGAACTCAGATCTACCTCTGACCTCTAACCTAGGTAACTACTGGGTGAGTCTGACATGAGGTCTCCCGTGTCAGTGAGAAAACTGAGCTGTGTCAGCTTGTTTTGCTAATGTCTTTGTAGTTTCAAACCTCAGCCTAAGTTATATGAACAAGCATCTATGGATATATATGTTTATTTATCTATTGCATACATGCTTCACACCTATGAATGTACTACATATATACTTATATGTGGGTGTGTATCCACATGCATGTGCATGTATATAGGCATGTTTACATGTATAAACTTACATGTCTTTTTCAATTTACATTGAATTAGATTTTTATTTCTCATGACGAATGGCTTATATGTAGCCTGGCCATTGCTTCAAATACACTGTTTTATCAAACTTTGTTTTAAATCGTCATCAAACAAGTTGATATATTCTGTGCTACTCACAATTTTAATGACTTGTGACTATTTTGAAATTTACTTTAAAAATGTGGTTGAACATCTTTTCATTTAATTATAATTTATAGCACTTGCTTATTTTCCTGCTGGACTATGGTCTTCTTAATTTTTATTTGTTAAACATTTTATATAGTAGATACATTAAGCCTTTGACCATTATGCAAATTAAAAATATGCTATTCAAATAATAACAAATACAATATTAAGTTTAAAAGTAATTGAGGCAATTTGAATGCAAAGGAGAAAATATAAAGCTTAAAGTAAAAAATTATACTGCCTTCATTTTATTCTTTTATTTTTAAAAATTTTATTTATTTATTTAAAAGTCAGAGAAACACAGAGAGAGCAGGAGAATCAGAGAGAGAGAGAGAGAGAGATCTTCCATCTGCTGGTTTACTCCTCAACTAGCTGCAACTGCTGGAGCTGTGCCAGTAGCAGAAGCCAGGAGCCTCCTCCGAGTCTTCCCAGGTAGGCACAGGGGCCAAAGGACTTGGCCCATTTTATACTGCTTTCCCAGGCTGTAGCAGAGAGCTGGATGGGAAGTGCAGCATCTGGGATTGGAAACAGGGCCCATATAGGATGCTGGCCCTGCTGGTGGCAGTTTTACCCACTATGCCACAGCACCAGCCCTGAGGTCTTTATTTTAAAATGTAAAAATTAGACTAACTTGCGTACCTCCAGAATATCATCAAACTATATGGCATAAGTAATAAGTATTTTTAAGGAAGATTATTTATTTATTTATTTGAAAGTCAGAGAGAGAAAGATGAGACAGATAGAAATCTCCCATCTGTTGGTTCACTCCCTAAATGCCTGCAAAGGCTGGGGCTGACCATGCAGAAACCAGATATCAGAACTCTATGACTGTCTCCCACATGGGTGTTAGGATCTCAAGTTAGGCCATCATTTGCTGTCTCCTAGGCACATTAACAGGAAATTGGATCAAAAGTGGAAATAGGACTTTATCCCAGGCACCCTGATAAGAGAGGCAGGCATTACATAGAGCAGCTTAGCCCACTGCACCACAAAATCTGTTTAAACAGATAAAAAAAATTCAGCTGCTTATCACAATCCAAACGTGTGGCTGGATTTCATTAATACTTCATTACATTAATTGTACTGAAGAACACTTAAAATAATCGCGAGTACTCACACTTGGAGTGTTCTTTTAATTTTTAAAAACTAAATTAGTATTAATTTGTACATATTTATATATCAAATATTTTATGGTCTATTACTGGAAAGGAATTATTTAACTTATATATATCACTGTGACAGAAACCCTGAGATAGCAATCTTGTAGGGATATTGGTCTAATGTTCCAAGAAATTTTATAAGCAATAGAATTTCATATTTGGTGAAGCACTAAGCTTTTGTGCTATAATGTAAAATTAAAAGATGTTATCTTAAAGAAAGAAAGAAAGAAAAAAAGAAAGAGAGAGAGAGAGAAAGAAAGGAAGAAAGGAAGGAAGGGAAAGAGAGAGGAAGGAAGGAAGGAAGGGAGGAAGGAAGGAAGGAAGGGAGAAAATAAGAGGAAAGGAAGGTTGCAGGGAAATTGGAGAGGGAGTAAGGGAGAAAATATCATAATATTCTTAGAATTATATCTATAAATTATATTGAATCTTTTAAAAATTAACTAAAGATGAAAATAAAAGGGCATTAAGTTAAACATGCACTTTAACATGGGTAGCCTATATAACAAAATGGCAAAGGGTTATGATTAGATGATAAAGCCTGCCTTTTGTGTTACCTGGATTCAAAGGCACTGGGGAAGTCCCCATTGTACACACAAACCTATGTTTACCTTCCATCAGCAGAGATCTTGGAATCTACATTTCTCACAACTCATGGTACTGTATTCTTAAAATACAGTAATATCTCTGCCAAAGGTTATATTTAAGCAGACATTTGTTGCATGTGGTGAGTTAAGAAACTAACAATAAATTTGGTCATATGAGAGAAAAATCAATGAAAACATTTACCTTACAAGTGCAAAATTTATAGCAAAATACCATAAGTTCTCATAAAAAGGAAAACTGGAGTGCTGAGAAACTTCCTCCTACTCTATAGTTTCATCCAATTACAATCACAGAATAACAATCTGCCTGCTGCTACTTTGGGATACTGGATCCTTTTACAAGTAGTTTCATTACAATTTCAGTTGCTGAAGTTGAGGCTTGTGCTCCACAGTTTTAATTAAAATAAACAAAACAATCTTTTTTAGAGACTGCAAAGGATAATTAAGTAAATAAGAATGAAATGTTCCAAGCAGAAATTCAACAAGAATGCCTCCAGAATTATATTATTAATATAACAATATATAGTACTACTGTATGATATTAATGTAATTAATTAGATTGTTGGATTGATGCACACATAGATAATAATATCAGATGGTAAAAATATCCTATTGGTAAAGTTGAAATCCAATACTTTGTGGAATTCTTATCTTAGAACATTGTTTGACTGCAAAGCTTGAAAGATAACATAGATCATCATATAATAAAAATTTTCTGATTCACTATAATAATCTTGAGTTGTATCCATTTTGTTGCAAAATGTCAGGATTTTGTGTTTTTTTTATGACTGAGTAATATTCCATTAAGTATATACACCACATTTTCTTTACCTAATCATCGGTTGATGGACATCTAGGTTCATTTCACATCTTAGGTATTGTGAATTGAGCTGCTATACACATGGGAATGCAGGTATAGAGAGGATAAAGATTGTGTGGCAGGCAGATCATTTGGCTGCATATAGTCACAAACATTGCTTTACTGAATCATACCATGTGACAATATACTCTTGTTTCACATGTTAGGAAAAAAATGAAATGGAGGCAGAGAATAGTGAGTACTCTTAGGACAGGGAGAGGCAGAGGGAGAGGGAAAGGTAGTGGGAAAGAGAGAGTGAGAGGGAGAGATATCTTCTGTCCACTGGTTCACTCTGCAAATGCTCCCAACAGCCATTGGGTCAGCTGGAAGCCAAGAGCCAGGAGCTCCATCCAAGTCTCCTGCCTGGGTAGCAGGGACAGGAGAACTTGAGCCATCACTTGTTGCCTCGCAGGGTGCACATTAGCAGGGAAATGCATGGGAAGCAGATGCAAAACTCAAATCCAAGCACTCAGATATAGTTTACTACATCACAATGCCTGCCCCTTAAAAGCTATCTATTAGGACAATACAGTACTGCTGGACAAGCCCATTTCTTTAGAAACTGGCAAACCACTTTCTGTAATATAAGAGGGGCAATAATGTCATTTCCAAAGGAGCTATTGGTGGCCCAGTCAGTGAAACTCCTTGACACCCGAAGCCTAGACATACAAGCTATGTAGACAGCACCTAGATGAGGGGGCTCTGTTAGCATTCAGCAGATGCTCATGTTTTAGGGTAGGTTTTTACAGGTTTACAAAACCAATCTGACTAATGAGGTTTTCCAGAAACAAACCAGAAAATCACAAAGGAAAAACAAAAGAAGGGAAAGAGAAAATGATGGGACAGAAAAAGACTGGTTTCCCCATTTCAGCACACCCTTTATATATCATGAGCCTGTAGCTGTGTAGAATTACCTTCTGATCTGAAAGGCATAAAAGGAGACATAATAAAGCTTACAATTAATTTTATAAGATTGTTCATTGTGAAACAACATCTCTCGCCTCTTTCCAAATATCCCCAGAAATGATCATCTTTAACTCCCATGGTTGTTATATTTTAAGAGGTACACAAGATTTAACAGAATAATGACAACTGCCTGTTCTGTACTAAAATATCTGATACTTTGGTAATAACTAGCCTCATTCCTTTCTATGTAGATCACACTAGCTTTTGGACAACAGTATTTTTTTGCTGCATCCTTTGTCCCACCCACGACATCCTATTACTCACTGTGGAAATCCAATTACTTCAAGTGTGGGATTATCTACCTAAAAATATATTACAGTAAACAAATCCACTCTTATGGAACTCTGGTTTTGAAAAATGCTGAAAAAAACCACATATATTTTTTTCTGAAGCATTTGAACACAAATTTTAAATCATACTTAAAGAGGAAAAGACATTAACACTCTTGAAAATAAGATGGACATACACTAGAGTGGGGCAGAATAAAGAGCGTGCTAGGTTGTACACAAAGTAAGCTAGAAAAATGTAATTTTCATTCTTATTCTCAACTTCAGAGACCAAGGATCTAGAGAAAAGGAGCTCAAGAAAAGAAAATCCTTGTTGGAAAGCTGTCAAAGGTTATTGTAAAACGCTTCTGTGGACTAAATGGTGCTTGTCTCCCCCAATTCCTATGTTGAAATCCTAATCCATAATACCTCAAAATTGGAGATAAATCGTTTAAAGAGGTAATTAAGATGGCATGATGTTATTGAGATACTTCCTAATCCAAATACTGGTGTCCTCCTAAGGAGAGAAGGCTAGAACAAAGATATGCACAGACAGAAGAAGAAGTGAAGATGTAGGAAGAAGTTGGCCATCCACATGCCAGAGACAGGCCTGAGAGGAAGTCACCCTGCTGACAGTTTGAAGTGGCATGTGCAGCCTCCGGAACTGTAACAAAATCATTCAAGCCATCCAATCTGTGGATTTGCTATGCTAGTCACAGAAAACTAACATAAACTCTATCATGTTCTTACCTCTCTGTTCTGATTAAACAGAGGGAAGTTTCCAAAAAGATGTTTTCATTTGTAAACAGATAATGCAAAAAGAATTTGTAGTGAGCTGAAGTTTTTGCTTAGTTATTCAGATTTGGCCACAGAGGAGCTTAGTTTGATAGGCAAGTAGAACAGGAAGAGAAAACGTGTGCACACAGCTCTTTTATTCCAATTTGCTCAGGTGCAACATGGTTCCCACAGGATTTAAAAATACAGCTTTCTGTAGAAGAATACTTAAGATTCTTCTTGAAGTAAAATGAATAATTATACCACTGTGAAACTATCAATCTCTGAGTTGAAATTTAAGAAAATGTTGCTTTACCCCATGTTTGTAAAAGATTGTGATGTTTTTAAGAAAATATTAATGAAAAAAAATTTATACTAATAGTATTTATCAGTTATTTGCCTCTGGGGGAATGTGTAGCTCGTTTTACCTAATTGCCCCAGGAAGACATAGGCCATAATATCTAGGAGAAAATAAAGCAATACATGCATGGCCCATTACAAAGCCAGAAGAGATTATGCCAGCCAAATTACTGAGAAAAATCTCTGCACAATCATATGCGTGGGTTCACAACCTGTAAAGAAGTCTGCTTTTGCAATATCCTCAGAGTTATTTTTTAAGATTTACTTCATTTATTTGAAAGGTAGAGTTTCAGACAGAGAAGGACAGAGAGAGGTCTTCCATCTGCTGGTTCACTCCCCAAATGGCTGCAATGACCAGGACTGGACCAGGCCAAAACCAGGAGTCAGGATCTTTTCTGGGTCTTCCATGTGGGTACAGGAGCCCAGGCACTCAGGCCCTCCTCTTTCCTAGGCACATTAGCAGCGAGTTGGGTTGGAAGTGGAGCAGTGGGGACAGGAACTGGAGCCCACATGGAATGCTGGTGCTGCAGGTGGAAGCTTTATCCACTAAACAACACTGGCTCACATCTTCAGAGTTCTGAAGGGGCCAAAATATCAATGGTCATTTGCTCACCTCCAAGGAAGAGAAATCACGTATTTCCAGATTCTCATGAAGAGAAGGCCAAGGACTTAGAAAACAACTCTCTAAACAAACATCATGGAATTTGTCTCTGAACTGCTACTATTATTTGAAAAGGACACAAAGACTACTGGAATCTCAGAATTTCAGGATATCAGCCATCTGGAGAGAAAGTGAGATGCAAAATACAGAAAAATATTAATGATAGTTCACGCTGAAGTAGAGAGAGCTGTGATAGAAATACAAGATTCTAGCTTTTCATTTCCCTCCTCACTACACTTCCTTAGCACTTAATTCACTGTTGAAGAGAATTTTTAAGTCATAACTAGGTCTTTTAAGTGCAAACCTTCTTGGTTTCAGAATGAACAGGGAAGCATAATTTTTCCAAGATAAAAAGGCTTTTCTTCAATTCACTTCAGTCAGTAAAGAAGCTCTTGTGTCAAAAACCTGGCCCCAGACTTTGCCTCAATTCCCCTAAGGTTTAACCTCTGAATTTTGAGTCATTTTTCACTTTTCCTTTGATTCCATTTATGCCTATGATTAAATTTTAAATTTGCTCTGAAGGTAATATGCACAAGTAGGGGGAAAAATAAAGACAAACTCAAACTGGGAAACACTCCTGTGAATCAATACTCAAATTTCTTATCTAACCTCATCTTCTTCCAAGTCTCTTTTTGCTTAAATAACAAAAGATAACGAATGCAGCATATAACCCATTATCTCCTAATACCACTAAGAAGTGAACCATTTTGGCAATGATTTGACCTTTTCCTTCTTACCTCTCATTCTGCTTTATTTTCTCGCCCATTTGACCTTAATACACTCTTTGCCCCATTGCAACAAGAGGTGGAATACTTTTACTAAAATTCCTACTATCCAGAACAATGCCTCCTGACAGGTATATGCTCAGTGAATATTTACTGAATGAGAAAATAATATAATGTGACAGAATAAAGCCATTATAAGAAAATAATCCACTACTAATTTGTGCATGTCAAAAACTTCTCAATTGATGGCAAAGCAAGAAAATAGAAGTCACAAGAGCTTTGACACAGCTGCTCTGCAGCATAATGTCAAAATCAGGTTGAAGCAAGGGTGCATAGTTTTATTCAAATGTAGATTCCTCTAAACCACAGGGGAACTCTGCTAACAGAAAAGCTAACATAATCCTTTAAGAAACATTACTGCAATTACAATTTTGTAAATGAATAATTAATTTCTTGTCCTAATAGGTTTTTCAGTCTATTATATTTTAATAGACTCACTGAATTTAGCTAATATTTTAATAAACTCATCAAAATCACCCCTAGGGTAATGGTCAATACTATGATTCATCAGATTTCAACAATGCATCCCGGAATTAAAAAAATAGAGGGAAGCACTATAGGACAAATAACTCAAATATTAAATATTCTTTTATGAAATTCTTCAACACATAAAGAAAAAGGAGAAATGGAGCATGAAAGTATAGATTAAAAGAGACTTAAGAAACAGATCAACAAGTGAGTGGACCTAATTAGGAATCTGAATGGTTGTATGAGTTTGTTTTGTTTCTTAAATCGGACTTATTCTCCTCTGGGTAGCAGTAAAGAAAATGAACATGGCAATTTTTCAGTTAAGCTATTGGGAACTGATATGGGGTAGAATGGCAAGGGAAGATAGAAGTGCAAAGGAATCACAGTGATGCTGAGAAATACTGTCAGATAATTCAAACCACCCAGAGACAGAAAACAACAGAAGGACAAAAGCTGATTCATTAACCTGTAAAAAATGCTTACAGTCTGAAATTATTATTGAGGCTGAGAAACAGAGTTGTAATGTCAATGAGACACTGAAGGATGAGCATCAGTTTTCAGGCATGAGGATAAATTGCTAGGATTTCTGAGACTTGCCCACCTGTGGGTCCAGTTAGGTATTACATGAGTGGTGACTGAAACATGTAGAAAGAGTTACTATGGTTTCAGGGTTGAAAGAACTGTGAGGTGGTTTTTGTTTTTGTTTGTTTGTGTGTTTGTTTGGTTTTTGGTGGGGGTAGTAATATTCCCTGAAATCAGTCAGAAACTGAGATGAAAAACTAAGAGCTAAACACCAAACTTTCCTGCTACTATGTTGGAATAATCACTAGATCTGGGAATTTCTTTGTTCTCTTTTAGATCCAGATCAGAAAGGAGGGAAAGTGATTGGATAGCACTTTCCATAGCAAACGAACTTGAGGCAACATCTCACATATTAAAATATAATTTCAAAAAGATAAAAGCATGACTGTTACCTCAATATAAAATGAACATATGTCACAGAATTATTTCTCATAATAAGGAAGCAGTGAGAGGTTCAATCCTGTCCAATGAGATTTACAATACCAGTCAATATTAAGATGAATGGAACAATGTCCAATGGAACCAAACAACTAATCTTTGAGATCACCAGTTCCACTTGGAGAAGCACACAAGTTACCATGCAACTTTCCCAACACTTGGACCTTTAATAAATACAGTTTCACAAGGGAACTAATTATATTCCCTATGTATTCTTCAGGTAGCTTTCACTCTTTGGATAGATGTCCTATCCAAATCTGTTTTATTTTTTAAAAAAAGTCTGAACAACTATTTTGGCAAACAAAGAGGATAATTATCTATTCTAAAACATTATCTTTTACATGAAGACCTGCCAAAAAGATAATAGATTTACCATAAATTCTCCAGCAAAACTTGGATCTCAAAATTTTCCACCCATTCACCAATGACAAGGGCTTTTGTGAAAGAAAACAAAATTAACAATCAAATTTTTACATTGCTTTCTGTCTACTGTCACCATTCTATCCCACACACTATGATGTCATTCTACATTTGTTCCTGCCATTCCAATATTGTATCAATGCCAGATTTATGATTTCTCTCCCAAATAAACTATTCTAGAACTTTTATATATCCAGTAGGCACTTACTATAGTAAAACTCTGTATTGCTTTATTTATTGTACCTTTTACTATGTATTTACTTTTAAAAATATTTATTTTAGATCTCCTTGAAACATAGGCAGAGAGAAGGAGGAAGACAGGTATATCTTCCATACTTCTCTTTACTCCCCATATATCCACAACAGCCAGGGCTGGGCCAGGCTGACACCAACAGCCTGGAGTTCCATTGGGTCTCCCACATATGCGGCAGGGGCTCAAGATATTGAGCCATCATTTGCTGCCTCCCAGGATGCATTAGCAGGAAGTGACATCACGGTATCCAGGACTGAAATCAGAACTGTGCTATGGAATTGTGGGCATCACAACAGTGGCTTAACTTGTGATATCACAAAGCCTTCCTCAGTTTACTCATTCATGTGCATATGCAGTTTATTGTTTGTCACCTTTTCCAAGAAAAAGTAAACTATTTTAAAGTATCAACAGTCTCTCTAATTCCCTGTATTTCAAGTGTGATCTGGTGAACGATTCTCGGCACTTAACAAATACCTGGAGAATAGTGAATGATCTTAGTTCTATAAATTTTGTAAACACTATCAATATCCATGATGAAATTTCATAATATTTTTAAGAAAAAATCTTCCGGAGGGTCATAACAGTATAATGACCTTGTGGTTGGTGGCTCATGCATGAAATGCTAATATCTAGCTGAGCAAAGATTTACTCTCATATTCAAACATTTATTGCTTCACTCCATTTAGCCATCTTCATTTCTGGTAATGAGAATTAGTGTGATTTTTATCTTGCTTCATGGATGGGGAATGTTTTAGCAGTATAAATCCTTTACCATGGCATTAGAGACAACAAGTATTCAGGCTTCTGTGGAGAATTAAATTACAACAAAGAGCTTGAAGGAAAGAAGTTTTCTGATTATGTGAAAATAACCCAATTTGGGTTTGCTTTTTTTTTTTTTTTTGGTTTTGTTTTGTTTTTGTTTTACAAATATCCCTAATTACCAAGAAGAAAAGTATCTTATATAATTACTGACCAAAATGAACTCAGGAATGCATGATGATATCACCTTCCTATAGGTTAGTACTTCTCTAAGTGAGATTAGGAACCAGAAATGTCATCTTCCACTCTACAGCTTCAAAGCAGATAGCTAGCACTCAGGAGAAGAATGACAGGTACTCACTATGCAAGCAGTGACTTACCTTCAGTAGAGTCCTCAAAACACATGGCTTTGTTTCATGAAAAACAGGAGTCTCTACTTTCTTAGTTTGGTGCTTCCATATCATGGTTTTAAAAATTGGCTAAATAACCTATCTTCTTTAAGATAATTATAAGCAATTCAATTTCCAGAAGATCCTATCGTTTTTCAATGAGCTAAATATTTTGAGAGACATTTTAACAACTGT
Source organism: Lepus europaeus (assembly GCF_033115175.1). Classification (NCBI taxonomy): domain Eukaryota; kingdom Metazoa; phylum Chordata; class Mammalia; order Lagomorpha; family Leporidae; genus Lepus; species Lepus europaeus. The sequence goes on along the minus strand of NC_084827.1, from coordinate 128,288,339 downwards.
CTAAATATATATTGAAATTTTAGGTGATCTCAGAATAAATTTAAAAAAAAAAGATTTATTTGTTTATTTAAAATTCAGAGTTAAAGAGAGAGAGAGGAGAAGGAGAGATCTTCGTTCACTCCGCAAATGGCCCCAACGGCCAGGGCTGTGCCAAGCTGAAGCCAGGAGCCAGGAGCTTCATTTGTGTCTCTCACATGGGTGGCAGGGGCCCAAGGACCATCCTCCACTGCTATCCCAAGCACATTAGCAGGGTTCTGGATCAGGATGTAGAACAGGCAGGACTTGAACCGGTGCCCATATGGGATGTTGGCACTGCAGATGGTGGGTTAATCCACTACACCACAGAGTCAGTTCCTCAAAATTAATTTTGGAGACAGTTGTGGGAATTATATACATTAAACAGTCCATAATTACATACATATATGATCATTTATAATTGATTAGAAAGAAATATTAGTAAAGCTGATAATAACTATGTGAAAAATTAATCTTTCACAAGCACTAAAGCAATGTTGATGAATGGAAATATTAATTTGGTTTACTCAATTTCATTTTCATGTAAAATGTAAATAAATAAAATCTGACACAAAGGAGGAAGACCGATAGTAATCATTCTCTTCCCTCATGTTGTGTAGTCACTCCTTTTTCGATTGTATGTCTTTCTTTAGGCCCACAAGCATGCACAGCCACGCTTTAACTTTCCTATATTTTCATTTTCTCACACATTTTATTTGTCACTGATCTTTTCCATTATCATTAACAAATAAAGAAAAAATAAATCAGATGTCTTACACAGAACCAAATATTTTGAATAAAAATGTTAAAATGTAAGTGAGGGGCTCGTGTGGTAGTGTGGTGGGCTGACTCTGCCTCCCCAGTCAGCATTCCACTTGGGTACCGATTTGTGTCTCAGCTTCTTCTCTTCGGATCCAGCTCTCTGCTTATAGCCTGAGAAATCAGCAGAGGATTGCCTCAATTCCTTGGGCCTCGCTCCCACATGAGAGACCCAGAAGAAGCTCCCAGCTCCTGGCTTCAGATCGGCCCAGCTCTGGCCATTGTAGCCATTTGGGGAGTGAACCAGTGGATGGAAGACCTTTCTCTCTGTCTCTCCCTCTCACTGTCTGTAACTCTACCTCTCAAAAAAAAAAAAAAATAAGTGAATTCTTTCCTCAACTTTAGTGGTGATGACATTACAGAAACCTAGAGTGGCAAAACTCCCTTCCTTCAAATAGGTACTAGAGACAGTGGAGGATTGAGAACAGTTTATTACCATGAGAGGGCTCAGTGGGAATCATTTCCTGATAACTGCACTTCAAACCCAAGTTTCTTACAATATTTATAGGTTCATCAGCATCATACATTAACTGTTACAGCATTGGTGGATTTAAATTGCTGCCTATGTGACTTAGGACCACTTAGGGGGAACTAGCCTCTGTGACTTAGGACCACACTTCCAATGGTCATTGGTTCCGGTATGTTTGGAAAAGTGCTACCTGAGGCAGAGTTATAGGACAGCTTTATGACTGGAGTTACAGAAAGCAGAGCTCTGGACATCTTCCTTCCCTAGACAAGGTAACAGTACACAGTTGCTTCACTAGATGGTTGCAAGCAGCCACTTTTTAAGGTTTGTGTTGGGTGTCCACTGCTTTCCTTCCTTTGTCTCTGGTTGCAACCTTATCTCCTCTCCAATGAAATAGTATGTCCTGCTGTTTCTTTCAACATGCAAAAAGCCTACCTTCCTGAACTGAAGAAATGGATCCTGAGAAAGCTACTAACACTAAGAATCAGTTTTGCTAAAAGCAGAAGAGAAGAGAAGGTGTAAAGTCAAAGCATGTGTTAAGGAGGAAAGGGCCCCTGAAATGATCTAGGGCCAATTCAAGAAAGCAAACAGAAACTAAAGATGTTCCATTTTCTTTACTATCTCCCTGAGAAGATTTTGTAAACATTTTATTCCTAAGAATCATCTATGACGAAAGAAAAAATATTTTCAAACAAATTCTACACCATCCTATAATACCAATGTATATTATTAACATTTTATGTTCTTTTGTGTTGATAGGAGCACAACAAACATGTTATATAAATGGTTCCTAAATGTGGTTACCTCTGCATTATTGAGTTTACCACTTAGCTTGAGATAGATGTACATAGATAAACTGAGTGATCATTAGTGACCCAAATTCTGCGACATTTCTCCTGAATTCATGTTAAGAATACAAACTCCAAAATAGTGTTTTCTATTTACTCTTCCATCTTGTTATTTCTTACTAGATTGTTAGAGCTATTAATCTTAGTCAGCTACTTAAGTTACTTTTCACATTACTACTAGTGATCTCATTCTCTCTCCCTCTCCCTTTTCCTCTCCCTCTCCCTCTCCCACTCTCTCTCTCTCTCTCTCTCTCTCTCTCTCTCTCACACACACACACACACACACACACCAGTTGGAATAGAGACCCAGGGCAATGATTCTACAATATTTCCATTTGTAGTACTATATTCATACAGTACAGGTGAGAAAAAGCTGTTTGAGGGAATTAATGATAATACTTAATAAAAACTGGAAGAACTACTTAAAGTCTATATTCAAGATATATAAAGAATAGGATTATTCTATTTTCCATCACAAAACAGGGCAGACCAGTCATGCTGTTTCCAAAATAAGCAGATGATTTATACAAGAAAGGAGTCAAGCGAAAAAGACATAACAATATATTTTCATCCAACTGAATATACTCATTTTTGTATATGCTATATTTTATTCAGATTAGTTTCTATGATTAACTTCTAATATTACCAGAAGAAGGTTGTTTTTAGCACATATATACTTAAAATTTTACTGAATACTTACTGTGTGCTTTACCAAATGCTTGCATCAGTTAACAGGCTTACCACCAAAACCCAATGGCTTCATTTTTTTTGGTATTTTATATGTTTTTATTTATATAAAATGAACAAATTTCATGTATTTTATATATACCAATTCAAGAGCATGATGATATTCACATTTTTAAATAGAAAGTAATAGCTATCATGGCTATGCAAAATAAAACTACACTGTGATAGAACTTCACACTCACTAAGATGGCTATAACATAGAAGACAGATGATGACATTTGTTGGTATGGATATGGTTGGTACTTGTACCCTGCTTCTGGGAAAGTCAATCATACAACTACTTTGCAAGTAGTCTCATCGTTTCTCAAAAGTTTAGTAGATTTACTATATTACCCTGAAATTTCTCTTTCAAGTATAAGTTCCAAATATCAAACATATATGTCCACACGAAAAATGTGTACATAATTGGTCATTGCAGCATTATTTTATAACAAACTAACACACCAAACTGATGAATGGATAAATAAATATCATATATCCATGTCATGCTACATTAGCTGCCATAAAAAGGGCTGATATACTGGTACATGCTACAACATGGGAGAGCCTTGAAAAAGTAATAAATAAGGCAGAAATCACAAAATATAACACATTGAACAATTTTATTTACATGAAAATTTAAGAATTCATAAAGGTTGGAGTCAGAAACTAAGGCAATACCTAATAATTTTGACTGTTGTTCTCACACCATTATGTATCCATTATGTATCCCTGTATCCTTGAGAGGGAGTCAGACATTTGGGTTATCAGCTTGGTACTGGCACAAAAACAGACATGTAGACCAATGGAACAGAATAGAAACTCCAGAAATCAAATCATCTACAACCAACTTATTTTTGATGAAGGAGCTAAAAATCAATCCCTGGAGCAAGGACAGTCTCTTCAACAAATGATGCTGGAAAAACCAGATCTCCACATCAGAAGTATGAAACTAGACCCCTACCTTGCATCATACTACAAAAATCCACTCAAAATGGATCAAAGACCTAAATCTATGACCCAATGCCATCAAATTGCTAGAGAACATTGAGGAAACTTAGCATGACATTGGCATAGGCAAAGACTTTTTTTATAAAAGACCCCAGAAGCACAGGAAATGAAAACCAAGATTGACAAATGGGATTACATGAAGCTGAGAAGCTTCTACACTGAAAAAGAAACTCAGCAAAGTGAACAGGCAATCCTCGGAATAGGAGAAAATATCTGCAAACTATGCAACTGATAAATGGCTAATATTCAGAATATATAAAGAACTCAGAAATTCAACAAGAAAACAAACAGCCCATTTAAGAACTGGGAAAAGGACTTGAACAGGCTTTTTTTTTTTTAAATAGAAAATTCAAATAGCCAACAGACACTTGAAAAAATGCTCAGGATCACTAGCCATCAAGGAAATGCAAATCAAACTAAAATGAGTTTTCACCTCACCCCAGTTAAAATGGCTCTCTGTCAGAAATCAACAAGCAACAAATGCTGGCAAGGATGTAATGAAAAAGGTATCCTATTCCACTGTTGATGGAAACGTAAACTGGTAGACACTGTGAGAGACAGTATGGAGATTCCTCAGAAATCTGCATATAGACTTACCATATGATACAACCATCCCATTCCTGGAAATTTACAAAACGAAAAGAAATCAGCATATGAAAGAGTTATCTGTACCCCCATGTTCATTGCAGCTCAATTCACAATAGCTAAGATACGGAATAAATCCATATGTCTATTAACTGATAACTGAATAAAGAAATTATGGTATATATACACTATAGAGTACTCAGCTTAAAAAAATTAAATTGTGTCTTTTGCAACAAAATGGATGAAACTAGAAGCCACTGTACTTAGTGAAATAAACCAGTCACCAAAAGGCAGATACCATGTTTTCCCTGATCTGGGGTAACTAATAGAATACCTAAAATGTTATATATTGGAGTGAAATGGACATTTTGAGATTTGTTGATTGTTTGTGGCCCTTGTCATTCCATTGAAGAACAGTGTTTTTTTTTTTCCTTTGTATAATTTGTTGAACTCTTTATTAAGTGTAGGATTAAAATTACAATCATTTAATAAATTGAAAATAGATCTTTGTAATAATTAATAGTGGGAAGAGGAGAGGCAGGAGGAGGAAGGATTGGAGTGTTGATGGGAGGGAGGTTAGGGTGGAAGTATCATTATCTTTCTAAATATTTTATATGAAATATATGAAACTTGTATAACTTAAATAAAACTTAAAAAATAAAAAGTAGTATAAGCATAGGACAAACTAGGAAGGATCTTCTCAAATAAAAACTAAGTAATTTTCACCATAATTTGCTCATCCTGTAGAATTAGAAAGAACAAAAGAAAATAGAAAAGTGAATTACTACTGAAACGTTGTGTAACTGAAACCATATCTTCAAATTCAGACTCAGAAGAAATCTGTCAAAAATCAAAACTAGCAAAGATCTTCATTACAGTTCTGGACCAGCTTAGGACAATTTAGTTCACCAGAGCAATCTGCTCACAAAATGAGGCTGGGCTTAGTAATTTACTTTATTGGACATGCATTTCACCTATAGAAAGAAAAAAGGAAGGGGGAAGAGAGAAAGGAAAAAAGGAAGAAAGAAGGAAAAGAATGTAAATGAAGTTTTGAAATGACATTTACAGCAGCTACTGTCTCCCAATTAATAGACTGAATATAAAATAAAATTTAAAAGTTGTATAATTTGGATTTTTTCAGTGATCAAATTATCTTTTTGCTTGTTTCTTCAAATCTGATTTAATATGTTTGCATTTTATCTCACTACTTTCTACATGATCAAACATTGGAACAACCGAAAAGTGTTTTTCAATTTTCGAGGCATGTTAATAAAATTCTAATTTTGGTAAAGAAAAAAATTTAAAAAACCAAAAATGTAAAAATAGAATATGACAAAGGTGATGGAATGTAACTCTCATGATCAGGTTGCATTTTTTTTTTAACATTTATTTATTTATTTGAAAGGCAGAGATACAGGGAAAGGGGGGAGAGAGAGAGAGAGAGATCTTCCCTCCACTGGTTCACTCCCCAAATGGCTTCAACAGCCAGGTCTGGACCAGGCCAAAGCCAGGAGCCAGGAGCTTCTTCCAGGTATCCCATGTGTGTTCAGGGGCCCGAGCACTTGCACCATCCTCCACTGCCTTCCCCGGCCATTAGCCAGGAGCTGGATTGGAAGTGAAGCAGGGGATCGTAAACTTGTGCCCATATGGGTGGCTAACAATGCAGGCAGAGGCTTTTCCCTTCTATGTCACAGTGCTGGCCCCAACCAGGTTACATAATATCACAATATAAGGTAAAGAAGTGTCACCCCAGAGATTATATTGTGTTATATAGGACTTCATCTTTTCCTTCCTCCCTCCCTCCCTCTCTCCCTTTCTTCCTTCCTCCCAATTTTATATTCATCTTGAAGAAGCAAGCAGGTGTCTTCTCAACTGTCTGTGGGAAGTGCTCATGTTTGGGCCAGGCAGGTAGGTCTACAAGGGATGAAGGTGGTCACTCTTCCCAAAATAATGGACTGATTCTGCTCACTAGAGTGACCTTGGGAATAGATGCCTATAGTTGATCATACGTATGTCAGCCAGCTAACATCTTGATTACAGTCTTGATTACATCATGATGTGAACGAATACCCAGCTAAACCCGTCTGGAATCCTGATCCAGTAGAAACAGTGAAATATTAAATATGTGCTTCTTAGGGCTAGTGTTCCCATGCAGCAGGTTAAACTGCCACCTGAGATGCTGGCATTCTATTGGAGTGCCAGTTTGAGTCCCGGCTGCTTTACTCCTGAGCCAGCTCCCTGCTGATGCACCTGGGTAAGCAGTGGACAACACTGTGAGTGCCTGGGCCCCTGTCGCCCCAATGGAAAATACATATGGAATTCCAGACTCCTGTTTTCAATCTTGCCCAGACCCACAGATTTCAGTGATTTGGGGAGTGAACCAGCAGATGGAAGATCTCTCTCTCTCTCTCTCTCTCTCTCTTTCTGCTCTTTCTCTCTTCCTCCCTTACTCTCTGTAGTTGTTTTTCAAATAAGTAAAGAAATCTTTAATATGTATATCTGTGTGTGTGTGCATGTGTGTTTCTATAAAGCCATGGAGCTTGTAGTGATCTTCTAGGTAGCAATAGATTACTGATTTTTCTTTATCTAGGCAATACAACCCCCCTTGATAAAGACAACCAACATCTTAATTTCTAGTAAGTTGTAATAGTAATTGGACTCATCAAGTACAGTACTTTTGTGTCTGGTATCCAGTGCCAACCATCATGATTGTGAAAGTTGTTTTTCACATGTGTAGTGCAACTTTGTTCAATTTCATTATTGTCTGGCATGATATTGTGTGAATACATTACAATTTATTTCCCTATATTTTGTTGATTTATATGAACACCATCTCCATTCTTCCATTATGAATGTTCCTATGCATATCCATGTCTTTGATGAGACACATGAATGCACACACATTTATATTGTGTATCCAATTCTCTGTTGCCACATCTGGAGGCTCGTGGTACATTTTCCTTTAATTAATTTTGGTTTCAGAAATTTAAATTTTTTCTTCTTTTTTTTTTTTTTTTTTGACAGGCAGAGTGGACAGTGAGAGAGAGACAGAGAGAAAGGTCTTCCTTTGCCATTGGTTCACCCTCCAATGGCCGCCGCGGTAGGCGCGCTGCGGCCGGCGCACCGCACTGATCCGATGGCAGGAGCCAGGTGCTTCTCCTGGTCTCCCATGGGGTGCAGGGCCCAAGGACTTGGGCCATCCTCCACTGCACTCCCTGGCCACAGCAGAGAGCTGGCCTGGAAGAGGTGCAACCGGGACAGGATCGGTGCCCCGACCGGGACTAGAACCTGGTGTGCCGGCGCCGCAAGGCGGAGGATTAGCCTAGTGAGCCGCGGCGCCGGCCTCTTCTTTTTTTTTTTAATACTGGGCTACCATGGCTTTCTTTTGACAAAATAATGTGTAAGAGTGTCCTTAGACATTGTAATGATATAAAGCTGAGATGCTATGGAATAAGATGAGAGGTACCTGGCCCCTGACTTATAGTGTACAGTACTGTGTTCTTTCTTTAAATGTAGCAAATAAGTGTCTTGCAAAGAAAAAGTGTACAATTATATTTGGACATCCTTTGATAGGCACTTAGCAATCAGAAGAAGAAATCTATGGCTGTAAAGCACAGGAAATGTGATCCAAGGAAATATCTCTATGTGTACACAAGTCATAGAAGTATTACGAAGTATTTGGCTAAAAGCATGGCATGATCAGAGTAAGAGTGTGATGGCTAAAATTTGATACAACAAACCTAGATACTGGATATTCTTACTTCCGTAAATCATGATGACCATTTTTAAAAAATCTTATTTTTGTATTTTATTTTTGAAGGACAAAAGCAGAGAAGAATTTATTTTATCTTTAAGAGAAGCAAATCCAAGTGTAGTTACATTGTCATTATCTGGATATTATTTAATTTGCATAAATGTCATAATTACTTATTTCATGCATAAATATAAGTTAATTAGTTTGGTGAACATGACATTGGTGCAAGAATTATAGTATTCTTGGGGGCCAGCACTGTGGCACAGGTTAATCCTCCACCTGCAGTGTCAGCATCCCACATGGGTGCCGGTTCTAGTCCTGGATGCTCTTCTTCCCATCCAGCTCTCTGCTATTGCCTGGGAAAGCTGTAGAAGATGGCCCAAGCGCTTGGGTCCCTGCACCCACATGGGAGACCCGGAAAAAGCTCCAGGCTGCTGGTTTCGGATCAGCCCAGCTCTGGCCACCGCAGCCATTTTGGAAGAGAACAAGCGGACGGAAGACCTTTCCTTTTGATTCTCCCTCTCACTGTCTGTGACTCTACCTCTCAAATAAATAAATATTAAATATATATATATATATATATATATATATATATATATATAGTATTCTAGTTCTGTAAGACATGTTCCAATTTCCATGACTGAAAACTTACCCCTATTTTCTATGACAGCAGCTCTCAAAATTTGGGTCCCGAGACTGGCTGCATTGACAAGAATTGGAAATTTACCATAAATATAGTTGTTCAGACCCCAATCCAAACTTAACTGAAACAAAAACTGAAGGGTGTTGGTCCAGTAGTATGTATTTAACCAGCTTCTCAGATGATTTCAATACACACTGTTTTAAGAATCTCTGTTCTTTGAAAATAAAATTTGCCTTTCCTTTATATATGCCCCAAATCCCCAACCATAGGTATTCAGAAGATATATTTCAGTACTTCATTAAGTGCACTAGGATTTTACATTAGCTGTTATTAAAATATAATGCTTCGGGGCCAACATTGTGGCGTGGCAAGTAGTGCTGACTTTCAAGTAAATAAATTAGAAAACCATAATGTTTAGTAATATTGATTATTTGTGTGAGTTCTGGATTTAGTTTATTATTTATATTGCTACGATAACTAGAAAAAACTTAAAAAAATTGTTTTCAGTATACAACAGCTTATAAAACATGACACAGTAGTTGAAGAGGATGCTAAAAATAGTGAACAGATTTAGAACTGACAAGTGACTTATTTATTTGCAATAATTGTGGATTACTTAAAATTAGCATTTAGGTTTTTCTCTTTGATTTTCTTTAAGGCTTAAGGTTTAAACTTCTGGACACAGAAAACTCTCCATAGTTTCTTAAATTTTACTGGAGGTGTTATTAAACTCTAAGACTTAAGTTATTACTTTACTTTTTGATTTCAAAAACTAAAATAAATATATTTAAAAACTTATCTTTAAGTACCTTGAAGAACTTTATAAAGTGACCTGGCTTTTCTTTCTCTATTTTTGTAGCAAATATATATAATGTAAAATTTACCATCTTAACCATTTTTAAGTATATGGTTCATTAGTATTCAATACATTCATAGAACAATTGTACTGTTTTCTCTCCAAAACATTTTTATCTTGAAAAATTGAAATTCTATATTCATTATAACTTGATAACAGTATCTCCATTTTCCCCATTCTCTATCCCCTGGTAATCAGCATTGGTTTTTATGAGTTTGACTGCTTTAGATAACTCATATAAAGATAATAATACATTTGTTTTTCATTACTGGATTATTTCACTTAACACAATATTTTCAAGGTGGATCCATATTACAGCTATGTCAGAATCTGTTTTTTGAAAACTGGATACTATTCCATTATGTGAATATATTCTATTTTGTTTGTTCATTTATCAATGGTCATTTGGGTTCTGTTCTGTCAGTTAAGATTGCAATAACTAAATATTACTGACCGGGTAGATTAAATAATATGAATGTATTTATCATTTGTGGAGCCTGGAAGTCTAAGATTAAGATACTCTCTGAGCTATTTTGTCCACAGGCTTTTCTCTTTGGCTTGCATAAAGCCACGTTTTTGTGTTCTCACATGGCCTATTCTCTGTGTTTGGATGTTTTTGGGATGGCTCTTCCTGTTCTTATAATGACACCAATTTCATTGGATTATAGCTCCATCCTTGTGATATGATTTAACCTACTACTCCTTAAAGGCTCTGTATCAGTCGGTTTTCATTACATTAACTAAAGTAACTAAGAGGAGCTTATTAGGAAGAAGGTTTACTTTGGCTTACAGTTGTGGAAGTTCACAATCTACTATCAGGCAGCCCCGTTACTCTGATGTCTAATGAGGGTGATGGAATAGGTGCAGGGGTGAATCGCATGGAAAACCAGAAAGCATAGAGACACAGGGAGCACACTCTTCTGCTTTCTAATAATAATATTATTAGAAATCTCATCATGTCATCAAGATTCAATCATAGGGCTGCACCCTGGTGGTCTGAGCTAATTCAATCACTCCCCAAAGACCCCATCTTCACACACTTTACTTGGTGTGTGAAGTTTAAGCCCTGGCCTTTAATCCGCCAACCATCAATCCATTCACTGTTAACACAAGACTTTGAAGTTTAAACATCTGCATGTGTTTAGGGAGCAAAATCCTGCTCAAACCATATTATTCCCTATCAGCATACAGTCCCACCGGGAAACACTCCAACCTATAAATTTGGGGAAATATAATTCAGTCCCTGACTGGCTGTTTCTAGTTTTTTGCCATTGTGAATAATGCTGCAAGGAACATGGGTTTATAAATATCTTTTTGACGCTGTTATTCTTTTGCATATATGCCTGGCAGTGAGACTGTTGGAAATACGGTAATTGTATTTCATTGTTTGAGGAATCTCTATACTGTCTTCCATAGTGGCTACATCATTTTATATTCCTAGAAATATAGGACAAAGTTTCCAACATGCTTTTTTAGTTTGACCACCAAGCTGTTTTGCTTATTCCTGGATTTTTTCTCCTGACGCTGGATTGAGATAGAAGTGTAACTGTAAAGGTATAAAAACAGACTGTATATTCTGTTTCTCTATTTAAATAGAAATTGACTTCTCTAGTATTGCAGAAATTTTAAATTAAGCACAGTATGTAGACACAGAAGATTATGACTTACGGACTACATAAATAAATTAATAATTAAATATCAATTTCAGAACAAATAATTAAATGACTATACAAGATGCATTGTAAAATCTGAGTTAAAACAGTATTCAATGCTGGCATCCCAAATCAGTGTGCTGTTCTACTTCAGATCCAGCTACCTGATAGTGTGCCTGGGAAGGCAGTAAAAAATGATCCAGATGCTTGGTCCCCTACCACTAATGTGGGAGACTAGGGTATAATTCTTACACCTTGGCTTTAGCCTGGCCTAGCCCTTGCTATTGCAGCCATTCAGGGAATGAGCCAACAACAGATGGATGATCTCTCTCTCTATCTCTCTCTCACCCTTTCTGTCACTCTTTCAAATAAACAAATGAATAACCTTAAAAACAGCATCCTTTATTATACTGTTTAAATTAACATTTTAATTGCAATATAATTTAAAATATGTATTTCTTGTTACAATGTTTTACTGCTATTTTTATCTAATCATAAAATTTATGATGTATATTTCAATCATCTTTCTCCAAGATGTGATTTGTAACAACTGAGGAAAAACAAAACTGGATTTAACTACAGAAAAAAGTAAAAAGTAAGTGTCTTTTCATTTAAATAGTTAATAAAGGCAATTTCTATTGTAAGTGAAGTAAAAAGAGTGGTAACATCAATGAATTCTGAACTTTCTTTTCTTCTTAGTTCCAGTTACCATAACACTCAATTTTTATTTTGTATGTATGTCCATATATGTGTGTGAAGACTGAGACAATAGAACGATTGTCTTTTATTTTACTTTATTAAAAAGAAGCAAGGCTTATAATTATAGAATATGTTTAGCAGTTATAGTCAAAACCCATTTTCAGTTATTGATTATGACACTAAACACATTCATTGCACATATTCTTGAGCATAGGTATTCTTTTCCTAGAGTCACAGCTTCACTTTATAAATCCTTCAATTTCTAAATAGCTGTTATGCATTATTTTAGATTACAGCTTTTTTCCTTGCCAGTTATTGCAAAGTACTCCAACCATAAGTAAAGAAAAAAAATCTGCAAGGTTGGAATCAATATGAAGTATGTTTTCACTGAATAAATTTACATTTATATAACAATTAAGTCAAGGTTGGTGAAGTATTTTTTAGATACTACATTACACATTTGTTGGATAATCTCATTATTTGTGGTTATGTATCTGTATTTAGCTCAAAAAAAAAGGCAGTGTCACTGCAGTGATATAATGATTATATAAATGTTACAAGAGTAATTTTTATCTTTTCAGAATTTTTTAACCTAGTTAGTTTCAAAATATTTGACTAGCATCTTATCACCAAACAATAATTTTCATATTTAGCCATAAAGTAATGATTTATTTATAAATTATTTTGGTATGTTTACCAAATAGGAATTTCAGTCACACAAACTTAGCAACAAATTAATAGGTAAGTTTATATCTGCAAATCCTTTAAAAAACATTGATTTATTTACTTGAAAGACAAGAATGACTAGTTATTTTTCTTTGAATAATATATCAGAAGCTTTCTGGTTTCTACATCAAAAATCTGTTTTCCTGCTCTTGCTAACTAATTAGGGGGAAGCATTAAGTTGATCTTTTCCTATGTAATATTTCAGTAGAACATCAGATGCATATGTAATTTGGCTTGAAACTGGTAAACTGTAAAGCACCTACAGGTTTGGGGAAATATGTTATATTTTCTTCAGTGGTATCAGAAACTAATAGAAGTAGATGAATTGTCTTTGTTTCTAACCATGGTAGTATATCTTAGTAACAGGTTTTAATTTACCCCTGCATGTCTGTTTAGACCAATTTATTTTAAATATGCCTAGGAAGCAAGAGATAAAATTGGCTTGGGGTGGGCACTGTGGTGCCATAGGCTAAGCTGTCATTTGGAATGCCTGTACCCTGCACCTGAGTGGGTAGGATCCAATTTCATTTCTACTTCCTATCCTGATTCCTGTTAATGTGCATCTTGGGAGGCAGCAGATGATGGCTTAAGTATTTGAGTCCCTGCCAACCATGTGAGAACATGAGTTAATTTCCAGGCTCCTGAATTTTGCCTGGCCTAAACCCAGCTGCTGTCTGCATTTGGGGAGTGAAACAGTGGATGGAAGAAAAACACTAGTCACAAGGACTTAAGGAATCGAGACTCAAGGAACCAAAATTGCATCTGATACAATTCACTCTGAGAGGAGAGTATAATTTACAGACATACATTATTATAGAAAAATTAGTTTGAAGAAAGTAAAATAATAGGAAGTGGTAGAGGAGTGCCTTACATTAGATAGCAGGAAAGATGAATGAAAACAGTAGTGATGAGTTTAACTGGGCTGTTTTAGAAACATTTAACCTGAGAGGGCTCATCAAGAATATGAGGGAGAAAGTCATATTAATGATATTTAGAGAAAATGAAAGGAGAAAAATAGAACAATAATCAGAAGCTGTATTGAGTTGAAGTGGTAAGGCTAGTATATTTAATTTTTCCCCTTATAAATAGCATGGCATTGATAAGGATGCAGGGTTATAAAAAGAAACCCATATTTTTAAGAAATCAAGTATAAAATTAGGCATGTATGAATAAACTGCCATTTTTCTTTAGATATTCTTTGACTGTTGTTTTACTTAATTGTTTTTTTTTATTTTTTTATTTTTTTGACAGGCAGAGTGGACAGTGAGAGAGAGACAGAGAGAAAGGTCTTCCTTTTGCCATTGGTTCACCCTCCAATGGCCGCTGCAGCCGGTGCGCTGCGGCCCGCACACCGCGCTGATCCGAAGCCAGGAGCCAGGTGCTTCTCCTGGTCTCCCATGCGGGTGCAGGGCCCAAGCACTTTGGCCATCCTCCACTGTACTCCCGGGCCATAGCAGAGGGCTGGCCTGGAAGAGGGGCAACCGGGACAGAATCCGGAGCCCCGACAGGGACTAGAACCCAGTGTGCTGGCGCCGCAGGCAGAGGATTAGCCTATTGAGCTGCGGCGCCGGCCTGTTTTACTTAATTGTGTATAAACATTTGTATATATAACTTTAACCTTAAACACTGTTTACCTTTACCTTTTAATTGAATTATTATTTATCATACTAATTTTGATAGTTAACGTGTACAACTGTTGTATACATTTAAAAATAAATGATCACAACTACAAAATTGGATTTAATTATTTTACTTTTGAAAAGATCATTGTAATTCAACTACATTATTTGCTTTATAATGTTACTAAGTTATGGGCAAAGAAAATGTCAACCACATATCCTCAGGCAATTTTACTCTGATTACCAATAAGTTTTACCAGCCTATGGACAAACTTTCCTTTCTATTGAGGTTTTATATCCTGACTTCTTAGTAAGTTCTATTTCCTACTTGATTACATTTATAAAATATATATGCATGCTATAAAGATACATATATACACATGCACATACATACAAATTTTATGAAAAGAATTACTCTAGGAATTCAGAATTTTTAAGGTATTTCAAAAATTTTATAAGGGTGTATGCTTCTCTTTTAAAACCTTATTCAATATTGCTGATGATAATTTTATGTGACAAAGTATTTCTTTTTTTTAAGATTTATTTATGTATTTGAAAGTCAGAGTTACACAGAAAGAGAGAAGAGGTAGAGAGAGCAAGAGAGGGCTTCCATCCGCTGGTTTACTCCCCAATTGACCGCAACGGCCGGAGCTAAGCTGATCCAAAGCCAGGAGCCAGGAGCTTCTTCTGGATCGCCCAGGAAGGTTCAGGGGCCAAAGGACTTGGGCTATCTTCTACTGCTTTCGCAGGCCATAGCAGAGAGCTGGATCGAAAGTGGAGCAGCTGGGACTAGAACCAGCACCCATATAGGATGCCAGCGCTTCAGGTCAGGGCATTATGCCACTGCACCACAGTGCCAGCCCTGTGACAAAGTATTTCTTAGTTGAACATAGATATAAAATGATATGCTTATGAATAATCACTATTTACTGCCTTATTTCTCTTTGTAATTAATTAATCTATTTGAAAGACAGAGTTACAGAGAGAAAGAGGGAGAGATGGAGAGTGAGATCTTCCATCTGCTGGTTCACTCCCAAAATGTTCCCAAAGGCTGGAGCTGAGTCGATCAGAAGCCAGGAGTCAGAAGTCTCCTTCAGGTCTCCTGGGTGGGTGCAAAGGCCTAAATGCTTGGGCCATCCTCTGCTGCTTTCACAGGTGCACCAGTAAGGAGCTTAATCAGAAGTGCAGCAGCCAGGACTTGAACTGGGATGCTGTTGCTGAAGGCAGCAGCTTTACCCACTATGCCACAGTGGCAGTCCTTACTGCCTTGTTTCTTTGCCTACTTTGGACAAGTCAGTAAGTATATACAGTTCTCTAAGAAGATATTATATTTCATACATAGTACACAAAATTTAATAACCATTATAATGTTATTAAATATTTCCAAACTAAGTACTTGTTGGCATTGTATGAATATTAGAAAGCATGCAGTGTTGAGCATTGTTATCTTATTTTCAATAATTTAATTAATATATTTAATTTATTTGAGAAGTATGGAGAAGGGGGGCAGGGAGACAAAGAGGCGGGGTGGTCATATCTGCTGGTTCACTCCCGAATGCTCATAACCACCTGAGATGAACAGCCAAAGCCAACCAGGATTTCCCACATGGATGGCAGGGGTCTAATTACCTGAGCCATCACAGCTGCCTCCAGGGTATATTTTAACAAGGAGCTGCAGTCAGGAACACTGTTTGGACTTGAACCTAGGCACTACAATACAAGGAGTGAGCATCCCAAGCTCCGTCTTAAGCACTGGGCCAAATGTCCACCCCATCTTATTTTAAATTATTTTCTTACCTTACTTTATGCAACATATTTCTTGAATACCCAAGCTTTGCAGTCTAAAGAAAATCCACCAATCCAGCTATTAAATTGCCCTTTATAAAATGAGAATTCCTTAATTGTCAAGTGCATTATTTTTCTGGGACTTATTGCCTTAACATATTTGACTTTGAAGAAGATTACTATTACCATGATCTATAATAATGTAGCATTTTATATTATGGAAAAAATGTTACATGCTTATGTAGAGTGAGCAGCTGATACAGGAAGGGAATTTATCATAAAGTTATTTCCATTTGTTTATTAAATAGATTATTGTGATGTTACCATAATATATGTTTTATTTAAGGCAAATACATTCCAGCCTTCATTTAGCTAAGATTCTATGAGTGCAAAAGACATGAAAATAAATTGCAATTACATTTGATAAATCCAAATAAGCATACAATGATGTTGGAAAGCAGCGTACTTCAGGTTAGGACAGCAAGATTACATACAAGATGGATTTACACAGCTTATTTCTTGGGACCTCACTGCTATAGCAATCTTTCTGAATGGTCCTTCTGTAGTCATGCATTGGCACAACCTTTACCATAATGCCTTTCCAACATGTATTGAACCAATGCAAGCTAGAAAAAATGGTAGTGGATAATTTTTTTTTAAATATATACTTATTTATTTGAAAAGCAGAGTTGCAGAGAGACACAGTGAGACAGAGAGATCTTCCATCAACTTCACTCCCCAAATGACTATGAAAGCCTGGGCTGGGCCAAGCTGGAGCCAGGAGCCAAGACCCAGGAGCCAGGAGCTTCTTCCTGATTTCGCACATGAGTGGCAAGGGCATAGGATCTTGGGCCACCCTCCCAGGTGCATTTGCTGGGAGTTGGATCAGAAGCAGGGCAGCCATGACGTGAACCTATACCCATATGGGATGCTGGCATCACAGGTGTCAGTGTTACCCACTGTATACAATGCCAACCCTGATATTTATTAGTTTTCTAGGACTACCATAAAAAATACAGAAAACTGAATGACTTAGCAAACACTGTCTCTCTGTCCTGGAATGTAAAAGTTTGAAATCAAGATGTCACAAATGGGGCTGGGTTGTGGCCCCAGTGGGTTAAAACACTTCTTGTGACACCAGCTACCCATATCTGAGCATAGGTTTGAGTCCTGGCTGTTCCACTTCCAATACAGCTCCTTGCTAATGTACCCGGGAATGCAGCAGATGATGGCCCAAGTACCTGGGCTTTTGTCACCTAAGTGAGAGAGCCAGATGGAGTTCCAGGCTTTGGTGTGGCCCAATCCCAGCTCTTGTGGACATTTGGGAAGTGAACCAGAGGACGAAAAGTTGGTCTTTCTCTCTCATTCTGCCTTTCAATTTTTTTTTAATTTTTTTTTTAACTTTTATTTAATGAATATAAATTTCCAAAGTACAGCTCATGGGTTACAATGGCTTCCCCCTCCCAAAACTTCCCTCCCACCCACAACCCTCCCCTTTCCCGCTCCCTCTCCCCTTCCAATCACAGCATGATTCATTTTCAATTCTCTTTATATACAAAAGATCAGTTTAGTATAAATTAGGTAACGATTTCAACAGTTTGCCCCCATATAGCAACACAAAGTGAAAAAAAAAATACTGTTGGAGTACTAGTTATAGCATTAAATAAGAGTGTACGATTTTTTTTTTTTTTTAAAGGATTCATAGAGCTGTACTTTCTTTGAGACTCTGGGTAGGATGCTTCCATGTCTCTTCCTAGCTTTTGGTTCTTTTGCTTCTTTACATGCAACTATTGAAATCCAATCACTGTTTCTGTCATATGCTATTTTGACGACTCTTCCCTCAGTATGTCTGTGTCCAATTTTTCCTTTTTTATCTGGATACAAGGCATATTGAATTAGAATCCCCCTAATGACCTCATTTTAACTTGACTACTTCTGTGACAAACCTGTTTCCAAATAAAATCACATTCTAAGGTATTAGGGCTTAGAATTTCAGCATTCCCTTTTTGGGCACACAATTCTTACCATAATAGGTTAGCATTAGAATGGTGTCAATAAGAATTGAGATAAATAAAGATTTGAGAAATATTTAGATAGAAGTCATGATTTCATACACATGGCAAAAATAAAGTGATATGATGTAATTTTAATATATTCTAATTATGAAATGGATAGAAATAATATTTGTGCTGTAAAAGAAAATAAAATGTCAATACTCCTTTCATCACAATTTAAGAGATGCTCTTGGATCTCTTCCCCTTGCAATGAGAAGATTTTGAATCATATGTTATATTATTCTCTTGAGAATATTTGTTTGCAATTTTATTTCCTTCTTGACTAGAAATAGCTGATTGTTGAAATTGAGCAGGAAGTTTTGAAAGGTCACAACTTATGGATAACAAAAAATAGAAAATAAATTTATTTTTGGGTCATTGTTCTCCTATGGAAATTTGATATAATTTATAGCATACCTATTACCAAATTTTTACATATTATTAAGAATGGACATCTAACAAATCCTTTATTAATCTCACTAATTGTGTACACTATTATATATATAACAAATTTATGAGTACATTGACTTATATGAATATACTGAATATAAATATAAAAGATAAAAATTAATATTAAAGTCTTAGTTTAATTTCAAGAAACTCAAATATTACATTATTATTTTTGAAAGCTATTCACTTGACCTAAACTTGGGCAGTAGGACTCTTAAAAAAAAGTTTTAGTTTTCCTCAAAAGTGGCAGTGATGACAGAGTGAGCCCAGTAGAAGTCTTCTGTGCTCAGAAATATTTCAAATATTTGATACAACCATTGAATCCCTCCTTAGTTTTCTCTTCTGCTTAACATTCACAGACTCATCAATTATTCACCATAGGGGATGTTTTCTAAAGCTCTCATTAAATCCTCACAATTTGAAAAGATCACTGATTTGCTGAGATTCTTATAATGGGATATCATGAAAGTCTCAAACTCTGTTTCTTCTCGCCAACAATAATCCTATTAATTCTTTCACTTAAATTCAAATGACTAAATTTGAAGTTTTTTTGACATTTCAGATCAATTAACTTTTGTTAATTTATTCTTGTTACTTTTACTTTTCATATAATTTAAATATTTTTCACAAACATATCTCCAAAAGTATTTAATAAGAGTCCTATTTCATTTTCTTATCAATCAGTACTAATATCTTACAGATCTTTGATAAACACAATGTTCCATTTGTATTCTGAGAGTTATTACTAACACTGAGGTTTGAATTCAGATTCTATACTACAAGGCAACTGAGCAGCCAAATAAATAAAAATCCTTTTAGCTGAGGTCAGAAACTTTCACCTGAGTAGATACGTGGTCTTTGATATAGGTAAACATTTCTGTGGCTTCCTTTACTTTGTGGGAATCGCCAGGGACATTCTGCAAAGGGACCCATCTTCCAATGATTTTTAAGAGTTTCTCCTCTCTGATTATCTCCATAATAACATATCTCAGCCAATATGCTCATACTTTAAAAAGTATGGCTGTTTCATTAAATTAATATAATCATATGGAGTGTTTTTACGGGGCTCTAAAAACAGTTCATAAAAAGGAACTGCATCATGCAGCACAAAATATTAGCCCAATTTTTTAAATAGTTATCTAAGTAGGCAAATATAGTTCTAACATAAATACATACAACAAATAAATAAGTAACTGAGTAATTTCTCTTGAAGATAAGAATTTTTAGATTTGTTGCTGTGTACACACCATCACTGTGACACTGAAAATGATTATGCCTAACTTATTTGTACATTTAGGGTGAAAATGTAGAATGTTGAATACTCATCTTCATTCTGTTTAGCTCTGCTTTGTCATTTCTTATTTGCTTTTCAAACCCCTTGCACAGTGACTCAATAATATGGGACTCAATCAATAATTGCTGGATTGATTTTGCCATTGTATTTACAAATATGGACTGGAACACACTGTCACTAGTACTAAGTTTTATTCCCAGTATTAACTTGAAAACTTGCAATGCTATTTTAATCACTTAATGTACTTCAAACTAACCCATGCACATGTCTAAAAATAGTTCTCAAAGCTTTAAGCATCTGAGTTGAGCACTATGTAGCAGAACACGATTTGATTTACAAATGTACCCTGAAATACAAAGGAAGAGATAACAAAACAAGAGCTTAAGCAATTTTTCCCATAAAGCCTTTCTATGTTTTTTTTTTTAATGCAAACTTGACGGACTAAAAGTATCCCAACTACTATTGCCTGTACATACAATGGCTTTATGTCAGTTTTATGCTTGTCAAAATTTCTACAGAAATCACAAGTCAGTTTTATCTCTTTACTTTCAAACACACTTTGAGAAACATATGCTGAGGCAGTAAACTTAATTTAAGTTCTGTGAAAAGTACTTCTACTGAGAATTCAGAAAGCAAAATACTTGGGCTGGCAATGTAGCACAGGCTTGGTGCCTGTGACACCAGCATCCCATATTGTAGCACCGGTTCGGATCCCATCTGCTCTATTTCAGATCTAGTTCCCTGCCAGTGATCTAGATCCCTGGGAAGGCAGTGGAAAAGTATCCCAGTGCTTAGGCCCTTGCCACCTATGTTGGGGATCTGAATGGAGATGCAGTTCCAGGCTCCTCGCTTTAGCCTGGCACCGCCCTTGGCTGTTGCAGCCATTTGGGGAGTAATCTAGTAGATGGACAATCACTTTCTCCCTCTGTGTCTCCCTCTATTTCTGTCACTGTGCATTTCAAATAAACAAAATATATCTTTAAAAAAAAACAAACAAAAGAAAACAAAATAGTATTTGGCTAACAACTATCGGTCTGATATTAACCCAAATAAAAATATAGTTCTAGATATGTAACAAAGAGATAAATAAACTAAAGGTAAGTTAAATTTACAACAGTAGCTAGTACTTGACAAGTGTGCATTTGTTATTCAGTGACAAATGGCACTAACAAGAACACAGATATGTGGAGAATGAAAGGCTCCCACACACTTGATGAGGCCTTGGCCTTTGAGTTTAGGAAAATAATAAGGTATAATGGGGAGGGGAAAATAAAAGACTACTGGGGCCAGCATTGTGGCACAGTGCATTAAACCACAGTATGTGACACTGGCATCACATATCAGAGGGCTAGTTCAAGTCCGGGCTACACCACTTCCATTCCAGCTCCTTGTTCTGTGCCTGGGAAAGGGCAGATGTTGGTCCAAGTGCTCAGACCCCTGCCATCTATGTAGCAGGACTTGGATTGAGTTCCTGGATACTGGTTTTGGTCTGGCCCAGCCCCTGCCTGTTACGACCATCTGGAATGTAAACAAGAGGATGGAAGAGTTCCCAGATTCCAACTTCCACTCTACCAATTCTCCCATTCTCCAACTCGTGCTCTTTGTGCCTGTACCATTCAAGTACATAGACATCAAGTACATCTTTAAAAAACAAAGTGTTTAGGCCGGTGCCGTGGCTCACTAGGCTAATCCTCCAACTGTGGTGCCAGCACACCGGGTTCTAGTCCTGGTTGGGGGGCTGGATTCTGTCCTGGTTGCTCCTCTTCCAGTCCAGCTCTCTGCTGTGGCCCGGGAAGGCAGTGGAGGATGGCCCAAGTGCTGGGGCCCTTCACCTGCATGGCAGACCAAGAGGAAGCACCTGGCTCCTGGCTTTGGATCGGCGCAGCGCGCTGGCCATAGTGGCCATTTGGGGGTGAACCAACGGAAGGAAGACCTTTCTCTCTGTCTCTCTCTCTCTCACTGTCTAACTCTGCCCGTCCAAAAAAAAAAAAAAGTGTTTAAAAACCTAAGCAGCAGCAAACAAAGCACTTTAACAGTCCGCTACATAGGACTTTAGCTCCAAGTATCTTTCTTTTAAGCATGACGCCAGTCCTCAAAACAGTGACTCTTTTTGGAGCAGCAGAACAGATTATGGCTTTGAGATGCCTTTGTATGATATACTATTAAAGAAATGTCACAATATATTTGGCAAGTATAAAATACAGTGCCTCGGGGCTGGTGCTGTGGTGCTGGCATCCCATTTGGGCACCAGTTCAAGTCCCAGCTGCTCCACTTCCCATCTAGCTCTCTGCTAATGCACCTGGGAAAGCAGTAGAAGATGGCTGAAGTCCTTGGGCCCCTGCACCCGCGTGGGAGACCAGGAAGAAGCACCTGGTTCCTGCCTTCGGATCAGCTCAGTTCCAGCCATTGCGGCTATTTGGGTAGTAAACCAGTAGAGGGAAGATCTCTCCACATTTCTCTGTAACTCTTCCAATTAAATAAAAGAAATCTTTAAAATCAAAATTCACACATCATGCCATTTTCAGTTCTGCATTAAACATGCATTATGCCTTTCTGAAATTCTTGCCAATAGAGACACAGTTCAGAAATTAAAGTAATTTTTTTTTATTTTTCAAAAAAGATTATTTATTTAAAATGCAGAGCAACAGCAAGAATGGGAGACAGAGAAATGAGAGAGAACTTCTATCCACTAGTTCACTTCCAAATACACACAACATCCAAGACTGGGGAAAAAACAAACCAGAAGCCAGGAGTCCAAGTACTTGGCCAATCATTGACTATCTCCCAGGGGCATTAGCTGGAATCTGGATCAGCTGGGACTCTGATCACCACTCCAATATGGGATAAGGGCATCCCAAGTGGCTATTTAACACACTGTGCCACAAAGCTCATTCCAGCAAATTTTTTTCAAACTGAAATTATCAGATTTAACTTAGTTTTATTATTTCAATATATGCCTATGTACTTATATGTTACACTCATGTATCTAATTTTTGGTAGTATGTTATCACTCATTAATTTTTAACTTGAATTTTGCATAAATACATATCAGGTTACTTCAAAGAATTTGTGGAAATGTAGAATTAAGAGATGCTTATTTTGATGGAAAATATTTTGGAATTTTTATTTGCATTTTTAATACATATTTTCCTTGAATATTTTGAAGAACTCTCACTTAATATCAATCACAAAGAATGGATTCTCTTGCAACAGAGAATGGGTATCTTTTATTTTCCCTGAATACAGTGAGACTCACTATTTAATATTGATATTGTACCCTGTGAAAAGCAGGTTTTTTGCTAAATATTTTAGATTTACAGAAAATAAGCAAGGCACTGTATGGAATACCAGCATATCCTTCATAAGGTTTCCTTAATACTACTAATTTCATAATCATGATACAGTGGAGAAAATTAATGAATATTAACATATGACTATTAAGTGAACTATAGACTTTATCTGAATTTCATCAAGTTCTCCATCAATGTCCTATTTTTGTGTAAGAATTCAAACCAGGACACACTGCATTAGCATGCTTTGCTTTTAAAAATTTTATAAATTGATGTATAGAATAACATTTTACACCTTACACCTTGTGTCCATATTTTCTATTTTAATAAGTACTGTTCTTAATAATTAACTCACAGAGGTTGTGATGAGAACAATACTATGTTGCATACTATGTGTATAATTTATAGATAACATATATATCTTACATATTACATATTTATTGCATACCTGAAAAAGTAAACGTATATAAATATTATATATTAGATAATATATATGTATAGTGAAAGGTAGAGGAATATACACAGTATTGCAAATATACAATAATGTGTTTGTGTGTGTGTGTCTGGGTATACATCATCCAAAAATTAGTTTGAGAAAATTTCATGCTATAATTTAGATAATAAATTAAAATAAGTATAAATATAAAGGTGAGAAGTAGAAGGGTGAATAATTTTTAACTTTTTAAAATTTATATTTCTGGATAGTATTTATATTTTTAAATTTATGAATATAAGTGCTCACTGACGTGGTTCATAAGCACAATGGAAATTGATATTTGATTTCAGTAATACAATTATATTATTGCCTATGTCGTAATATAGAGGTATATTATTGAGTGCAAAATCTGTTTCAAGTTTCAAAAATCAGTTTAAGTGAATTACAATGTAATCATGATTTTTATCAAACAGATTTGATAATAAAATTTCTGATAAGTAACTTTGTAATTTGTGATTAAGCCTAAATCTATAGCAACATAAAATGTCTGTGGCATCCAAACATTATATGTACAGAGTAAGCATGGAAAAATTACTTTACATTTTTATGCCTTGATCCATTTGCTTATAATATTTAGTTATTAATAGCATCCTTTAGCCAGCGCCGTGGCTCAATAGGCTAATCCTCCGCCTTGCGGTGCTGGCACACCGGGTGCTAGTCCCGGTCAGGGCGCCGGATTCTGTCCCGGTTGCCCCTCTTCCAGGCCAGCTCTCTGCTGTGGCCAGGGAGTACAGTGGAGGATGGCCCAAGTGGTTGGGCCCTGCACCCCACGGGAGACCAGGATAAGCACCTGGCTCCTGGCTTCGGATCAGCGAGATGCTCCGGCAGCGGCAGCCATTGGAGGGTGAACCAACGGCAAAAGGAAGACCTTTCTCTCTGTCTCTCTCTCTCTCACTGTCCACTCTACCTGTCAGAAAAAAAAATAGTATCCACTTTAACAATTATTTTAACAATAATCATTTAGATGATTACTAATGGTAATAGATGATACTTTTAGTGATGGCTTTTTGTGTCATCAAAACACTTTCATGTTATGCTATTTGCTGATTCAAATCATGTTAGTTTTTTATTCTACATGAAGCTAACGTCCCTCATAAAATTAATAATAGTAATAAAACTAATCACTCTCTGGAGACAAAGAGTGAAATAGAGGTCTTCCATCTGCTGGTTCATTCTCTAAATGCCCAGAACAGCCAGGGAAAACCAAGCGAAAGCTGAGTCAGGAATCCATTCAGTCTCTTCCTTGGGTGGGAGGGCTTGAGACTTTCTTTGCACTTGATCGGGAAGCTCAGAAGCAGAGTAGCTGGAACTTGAACCAGCTATTATTCTACGGGATGCAAACATCTTCAGTGGTGACCTAAGCTCCTGCAAAATGCCCACCCCACCTGTCATCATAAGACAGCTTTCCTTCATGAAGACTTCTTTGATAGTGTCTTTTCTAGGTATTATTGGGTTTTTTTTGTTTGTTTGTTTTTGTTTTTTGTTTTTTGTTTTTGTTTTTTCAAAATAAGATTGGTGATTACTGAATTAGATTTAGGAGAATGTTCAATAGAAACAGAACATTGATGGAATGTCACAAGAACAAACTACAAAATGTTTTTGTTTCTTAGGTAATACCAGAACTTTAGGATTCCCATTTCCTATACACAAGAGTGGAAAAATTTAAAAAATAAAATAAAATAAATAAAAAGAGTCCCAGCTGCTCTTCTTCAGATCCAGCTCTCTGCTATGGCCTGGGAAAGCAGTAGAAGATGGCCCAAGCACTTGGCTTCCTTCACCAGCGTGGGAGACCCGGAAGAAGCTCCTGGCTCCTGGCTTCAGATTGGCTCAGCTCTGGCCCTTGGAGTCATTTGGGGAGTGAAACACCAGATGGAAGACCTCTCTTTCTCTCTCTCTCTCTGACTCTGCCTCTCTAACTCTGAGCTTCAAATAAAATAAATAAATATTTTAAAAAAAGCAATACAAGCAAGCATAAAATAAAAACACTTCATACAAAGAATGAACAGTCCAAGTATCATCTCTACCTAACTGGAATAATCCCCAAACTTGAATTTTCTGAGACTATAATGTATTAGAAATAATTTCAGAAATAAATATGTATTATTATTATTATTTAAGTTTATTCATTTATTTGAAAGGCAGAGTTACATAGAGGCAGAGAGAGAGAGGGAGAGAGTTCTACTATCTGTTGGTTCACTCTCCAGATGGCCACAATGGCTGCAGTGATCCGAAGCCAAGAGCCAGGAGCCTCCTCTGGTTCTCCTACGTGGGTGCAGGGATCAAGAGACTTGGGCCATCCTATACTACTTTCCCAGGCCATAGCAGAGAGCTGGATCAGAAATGGAGCAGTCAGGACCCAAATCGGTGCCCATTTGGGATGCTGGCACTAGCCCATTACACCACAGTCATGGCCCCATAAGTATTTTTTTTTAACTCTTAGTAAAATGTTCTGACAATTAAAATTATTTTCATGTTTTATATTTTGATGGAATCTTAAATATTTTGCAAGATTTACTTAGTATTAAGGTAATCAATAAATGACAATATCAAGTATAAGACGAATACATGGAAAATCAGTAACAGGTTTACTTGAATGCAATGTTATTTAACTTCAATGTAAACTATGAAGCCAGAGAAGGACAACAAATGCCTTGAAGTCATAACCAAGAGCATAATTCTCCCACCAAAAAGTAGTTGATTTATTCCAAAGGTTAATAACAAATTATGAAATTGTGAGTTCTTTGTTACTCCGCAAAGTTAAATCTTTTTTTTTTTTTATAAAGATTTACTTCTTTAAAGTAAATCTTTTTATTGAAAAGAAGAGAGAGAGAGAAAGGTCTTCCATTTTCTGGTTCACTCCCCAAATGGCCAAAACAGCCAGAATTTGGCAGGTCTGAAGCCAGGAGCCAGGAACTTCTTCTGGGTCTCCTAAGTGGGTGCGGAAGCCCAAGTACTTTCCCAGGCACATTAGCAGGGAGCTGTGTTAGGAAATGGCGCAGTTTTATCTATGGCACGATCTACACCCTGACACCATCCTAGGCCTAGCTCCCGCAGTCATTGCTGGAAGCCAGGTGGCCACATGACCCACCACCTTTGTCAAGCTCCATCCTCATTCTAATGGGATTCAC
This sequence comes from Lepus europaeus, assembly GCF_033115175.1. Classification (NCBI taxonomy): domain Eukaryota; kingdom Metazoa; phylum Chordata; class Mammalia; order Lagomorpha; family Leporidae; genus Lepus; species Lepus europaeus. Next base: position 128,261,423 of record NC_084827.1, on the reverse strand, counting down.
TGCTTCTGCTTCCCTGCCCACCCTCCGGCAAAGTTTTAAAAGGAGTTATTCCTGAACACGTGGCTCTCTCCTTTTCTCTCGCTGGCTCTCTCCTCTCCTCTCTCTTCTTCTCTTTTCTCTCTCTCTCTCTCTGGGCTCCTCTCTGCTCCCTCTTCTCTCATCCCTAGCTCCTCTCCTCTCTGTCTCTCTCTCTCTCTCTTACACTCTCTTTCTCACTCTTTTTCCTTCTTGGCCCCTTCTCTCCGGTCTGCTGGGTTTTCCCCTATAAACCTTTTCCCTTACTCCGGTGTCTGGTGTGTTTTGCAGTGGCCTTACAAGCTGGATGCGAAGTGGAGCAGCCAGGATTCAAACCAGCACCCACATGGTATACTTGTGCAGCAGATAGCTGCTTTACTTACTACCCATAGTGCCGGCCCTAGGCACATTTAGTTTTTAAGTGTAGACACAGCAAGAACAGAATCTCTACTGGTTCACATTATCTGCAATAAAATTATTTTTTGTTTAGTATAAGTGAGAAATTATTAATATTTAATTTATACCTACTTAAAATATGTCCCTTTTCTATTTATTTTAGGTAAAGGAATGTTGTTATTTATATAAAAGTACAATAAAATTATTTCATATTTGAAAGTTAATATAAAATTTTAAGCATGTTTTAAAAGTGTTAGAATATTCTCTATTCCATTGTGAGAACACCGACATGTTTAAAATGTATTTCCTAAAATGCATTTCTATTTTGTTTACTATGTATTTCATTCTTCACAGATTCAAGCAGAAAAGATTGGGCAGTGGAAAATATAACTAAACTTTTTATAAATATTACTGCTGAGTTTACTCAAAAATGCTAACGAATAAAGAAAGGCACTAAAATTAACTTGGAAGCCATAAGACAACATATTCCTTTGTGATTCTGGAAGAAGGATTTGGATCTTTATAGACAAGCTTTCAGTAAAGCATGCAATCTTTGTTGTGATTGAAATGAACTGAAAACCTCCTCTGGTTGATTAACCAAAAATAAATCCTTTTGTATTCACGACCCTCTGTTGGGGAAAAAAATAAAGTCTGATTAACCAAAGTATTGGAACAAACCTTTCATTTAAAAAGTCAGTTTCTTTTATTTGTGACAGAAAAATGCCAACTTACATATTTTGAATAATTCATATACCATTGATATTTTATATGCTATAATTTATTACATTCTTCAATATAATGTATTCATCCAATAAGCACTTTCCATTATCTACTCTGCCAAAAGCATTATGCTAGGAAAGGGAAAAAATATGGTTAAGACGTGATTCTTGCCCATGAGAAGTTATAATCCAAGCAATTATTTTTGTCTCTAACACTGGCTCCACATCTGTGCTATGTAAATTAAATATTCTAAAATGAGATATTTGCTAATGCCTAAAGAAGAGAAGAAAAATTAAAAATGTATGAGTTTATGTCCTGTTTGTAAAATGAAGGTCATTTTTTTCATTTAATAGGACTTTAGACTTTTGTTCTTGATAACTCACAAAAATAACCTAAGTATGATTCCTGAGGTACAGTGATAATTACATTCTTGAAAAAAACATGTCAATAAAACACAGACTTATGTGGGAATATTAATATAAATAAATAGTTGTTTCTGGAAAAGTTCTGAATCTTCTAATTGGTCTTTAAAATTGAATACATTAGCTAATAAATATGGCAAATGGTATAGCAGTTCTCATATTTATGGTGAATCTATCCATGTCGTTATTCTAGCCAAATGATTTAGATCAGAATTGTTTTTTCATTAAATCTGTGGAATAATGTTAGATTTAATAGTTGTGCATTCAGCATTAATCTATCAATAGTTATTATATTGAGCAAATCCTAGGCATCATATATGTTATTCTGTATTACACCAATGTAAAACTATAATACACTAAGCATGTTTTTATGCAGCAAGTATAATAAGTAATAGAGTATTTCATAAAAATTCAACCATTAGAAAACATTTAAAATGTTTTTAATTAATCAGTTAGTTAATGTGAAAGAGAATGAGCAATCTCTCTCAATTCCCACTGCCAGAAACTCAATGCAGTTCTCACATGTGAGCCTCACAAGCTCAATTACTTGAGCCATCTCTGCTGCCCAATCAGTGTCCCCATTAGCAGAAACTGGAATCAGGAGCCACAAATTTCCAACCCAAAGTGCCAGGCCAAATGACTGTCCCTAAAACTAATATTTAATAAGATGGTTTTCCCACAGAATAAATTAGTAAAAAATCTGCATTTGACTAAGAATCCATGAGGCAGATGCACTATTATGAGTGATCCAGGATTTTTTGACAACATTGCCTAATATAATAACTTTATTTTTTTCCTTCCAAATGATTATTTGGCCATGAGATAATTGAGGGGTACACCTATTTAATAATGGGAGTTAAAAAAAAAAAACAAACAAAAAACCAGGACTTCATATCTACGTGGACATTGGTTTGTTGAAAGAATGTTGCGGGGTAGTATCAGCTTTGTTGTTTTTGTTTTGTTTTTTTGTTTTTTTTTGTTTGTTTGTTTGTTTGTTTTGGCAGGCAGAATGGACAGTGAGAGAGACAGAGAAAAAGGTCTTCCTTTTTGTCGTTGGTTCACCCCCCAATGGCCGCTGCAGCCGGCGCACCGCGCTGATCCGAAGGCAGGAGCCAGGTGCTTCTCCTGGTCTCCCACGGGGTGCAGGGCCCAAGGACTTGGGCCATCCTCCACTGCCTTCCCGGGCCACAGCAGAGAGCTGGCCTGGAAGAGGGGCAACCAGGACAGAATCCGGCGCCCCGACCAGGACTAGAATCCAGTGTGCTGGCACCGCTAGGTGGAGGATTAACCTACTGAGCTGCGGCGCCGGCTTTCTTTTATAGCTACTTCAGTCACTTTCATACACACACAGTAACATTTAGGTTTTTGATACTTTCCTATGGAAACCGTATTAGTTTTTAAAACATTGTATCTCAGTCCATTCAAGTCACTGTAATGAAATATCATAAACTAGATAGTTTGTAAACAGCTGAAATTCATTTGTCAGAGTTCTGGCACCCAAAAAGTCCAGGACCATAGTGCAGGCAGATTCAGCATTTGGTGAAGGCCATTTTTCTGGTCCTCACATAGTGCAAGGGCCAAGAGTCTCTAATGCCTTTTATAAGGCATTAATCCTATTCATGAGGGATTAAGCTTCTTGCAAAGGCCTCCCCTTCTTCTAGTACCATCACCTTGGGAGTTAGAATTTCAACATTTCACAAACATTCATTTGTTTATGACAATATTTTACATTTTTCAGTGCACACTAAGCACACAGTGATATGTTGGTTTGGTACTTTTAATAATTTGTCAGTCACAAAGGCAGGTATATGTAGGACAAATTAGTAGATAAAAAAAAGTGAAGACCAGAAAACTAAGGCCATTTGTTAAGGTTTCCTGCCTAGGCGGTGGTAGAGCTGAGTTAGAAAAGTTATTCAAATTAAGAGAAAAGTTATTCATTTTCTTTAGTGCTTAGTTATGCCTCATAAGAAGTGAATATTTCAAGAAGCATTAAATAGATTATTATAATATCTTTTTTTTTTTTTTTTGACAGGCAGAGTGGACAGTGAGAAAGAGAGACAGAGAGAAAGGTCTTCCTTTGCCGTCGGTTCACCCTCCAATGGCCACCGCGGCCGGTGCGCTGCAGCTGGCGCACCACGCTAATCCGAAGGCAGGAGCCAGGTGCTTATCGTGGTCTCCCGTGGGGTGCAGGGCCCAACTACTTGGGCCATCCTCCACTGCACTCCCTGGCCACAGCAGAGAGCTGGCCTGGAAGAGGAGCGACCGGGACAGAATCCGGCGCCCTGACCAGGACTAGAACCCAGTGTGCCGGTGCCGCAAGGCGGAGAATTAGCCTATTGAGCCATGGCGCTGGCCCACTATAATATCTTATACAGTTCCAGAACTATTGATTCTGTGTGTGTATACCTAGCAGACAGTATTTACTGAATGACCCAAGTGGATAATTACTTATTTTATTACTAAATTCCCTTCATGTCATGATTTTGTAATTCATGTCTATTAACTCACATTTCCCCCTCAAAACCCTTTTACCAATTTGTACCCTTTCCATTTTTATGCAATAAACTAGAATAAAGTTTAGTAAGTATAAACTGAGTGGAGATAGAAAACATGGCATGCCATCATTAAATATTTTCAGGTTTGGAAGTCTCTGATTTCTCCCATTTGGATATTTTAATATTATGTGTGTAAATTCAAAATTGTAAAAATATTCTTAAATTGATATTTATATAGCCTATTAACCAAGGGATCATGCATTGTATTCTGGTAATACAATTTAATTTTGAATTTTAAAGTTTCTATGATTTTATCTTAACATTATTCATCTTTAATTTTTGTCAAATATTACTGCACTTCCATAAAATTTAAAATAAGGTTAGATATGCATGGTAAGGCCTGTCCTTGGAAAGCCACCAAAGTGGAGAGAATTTACATTGCAATTTATATTGACATCAAGTTAATGCTAAGAAACAAAGGGTCAATAGAGGCACAGATTATAATCAATATGAGGAAGTGAGTTAAAAACAACATTTCTGTTAGAGAAAAACTGAAGGAAATAGTTACATTCTGGGTACATTCTGGATTTACAGCAGATCAAATTTGCTGAATCGCCGGGTGCACTGAACATTAAGAATCAAGGATAATTAAGAGATGATAGGCATGAACAACTGAGTAGAAAACGATGCTGCTAACAGAACTAGGGAAGATTGAAAATATTTAAATAGTAGTTAATAGAGGAGGGGAAAAAGAGGCAGATAGAGAGTTCTGCATATTAAGGCTGAATGATTATTAATGAATGAGATGAAAATATCTTCTGTCAACCATAGCTCATAGCTCCAAACAAGAAGGCAAAGGTATGTACTGGAAATTGCCAGTGCCTCAAAGCGAAAAGTCTTAAATTTAGACTCAATCTTTGACATATTATCAGAGTAACAACACCTCATTAATCTAAAGGTAGGAGCTATAGGATGTAGTTGGTTTATAGCGTGGCTCACCCTGCTATCGGGATCTGCACCTACTAAACACTTTTGTCTTCAAAGTTGGGAACTTAATGCCTTTTCCCACAAGAATCCGAGGGCCCAGTGGGTAGTCAATAAAAGTTTCTAAATCTTTATTGAATATACATCTACCAACCATGTTCAGAAGCAGTTAAATTAAGTGTGAAATTAAAAAAAAAAAGTAGCTTCTGCAGGTTCATGCTATTTTTATCTAAGCACTATAAAACACACAAAATATCTTTCTTATCACATGATAGGTTGTCAGCATCAACTTTGTTCTAGCTTTTTTTCATTCCTACCCTATATTTTACTCTTTTCAAATACTTACTAAACATATTCAAAGGCAGCTGTCAGGTACTTTAGTCTGAATACAAAAAATGATATTGAATACAAGAAAAGGAATACATTACCTTAGAATTTTAAGCCATAAAACTTTTTCAGAATTATGGTAATTGAAACACTTGCACAGGTTTAACAATGCAGAATAAGAAACAGAACAGCTTTTATCTCTTTAAGCTTATTATCATAATGATTGAAATGAATGTGCAAAAATACTTGTCTGTAATAGTTACACACCATATCTGAGACTAAATGATTAAAAAGAAAGGTTACTTCTTTCAAAATGATATGTAAATTAGTACTTTGCATTTGTGCAAACAGTGCTACTTTTTTTAAAAGCACACTTTACAACTTATTGGTAAAAATCAATACCTAAACCCTCAACATAGATAGAATGAAAAAAATAGAGATTAGAATGAAATGTAAATTACACAGCTGAAACATTTATTATAACCAAGTACAAAGTGGCAACTATTTTGCTTCTCTATAATTTTTATGTTACTTGCTATCCAGAGGGCAAATAGTTTCTAATTAGGTGGACAGCAAAACAGAATCTATTAATGCTCCACTAACATACTGCTTCTAAAAAATGACCCATTAATCACAATGCAGAACCAATGATAGATAGACAAAAGGCAGCACTGATTATTACCTATATATTTATCTGTACATATGAATTTACATTTAGTAATATTGATATCTGCATTCAAAATTTCAGTAGTGTATAGTAAATGATTATCCTTGCCCCAGGCCAGATCTAGCATTTGTCCTTAGTTCCTGTGATATAATTTCTAAGTCCTAAGACATCCTACCTGATAGAAGTACAATTGTTTGTCAAGAGACATGTCACATAATCTAATAATGGTAGGAACTTTGGGTCACACTGCATAAGCTCCACTTCCTAAAAGATGAGAGAATGAGACTGGCTGTATGAGTAATCTATCATGTTTCATAGAATAGAGCCCTAATTACTGGCACTGACACCAAGGCTCAGCTGAGCTACTCTGGTAGGCAACATTATATTCAATTGTCAAACATTTATTGGAAAGTTAGTGTTGATCACAACTTGACTAAGAAAGAACAACTGGAAGATTCATGCACATACTAATTTTCTTTGGACTCTGTAATATACAGATCTTTTCTAGGTTGACTTTATGAAATCAGCTATAACCGTTAGCATAACAACTTTCAGTGAGTTCAATGAATATTTTTGGTGAATTATTGAAACTGAGGGTGGTCCTTGGGGCCCAAAAAGTGGCACTGGTGCCAGAAGCGCTGGTCTTGTGGACTCCTGAACATCCAATAAGTATCACAACTGAGAGTGGATTGGTAGATTGTTTTCTAACATTGAAAATATTAAAATTACAGGCCGGCGCCGCGGCTCACTAGGCTAATCCTCCGCCTTGCGGCGCCGGCACACTGGGTTCTAGTCCCGGTCAGGGCGCCGGATTCTGTCCCGGCTGCCCCTCTTCCAGGCCAGCTCTCTGCTGTGGCCAGGGAGTGCAGTGGAGGATGGCCCAAGTGCTTGGGCCCTGCACCCCACGGGAGACCAGGATAAGCACCTGGCTCCTGCCATTGGATCAGCGCAGTGCGCCGGCAGCAGCGCGCCAACCGCGGTGGCCATTGGAGGGTGAACCAACGGCAAAAGGAAGACCTTTCTCTCTGTCTCTCTCTCTCACTGTCTACTCTGTCAAAAAAAAAAAAAAAAGAAAAAAATTACATTAGTATAATATTTATAATTTTTTAATATTTTTATTTTACTTTATATTCATTTTTAAAGATTCATTTATATATTTAAAAATCATAGTTATGGAGAGACAGGGAGAGACAGAGAGAAACATCTTTCTTCTGCAGGTTTACTTCCCAAATGACGCAACAAGAAGTTTCAACAGGTTCTCCCTCAGAGGTGACAGGTGCCCAAGCATTTGGTCCATCTTCTGCTGCTTTTCCAAGACCTATAGCAGAGAGCTGGATCAGAAGTGGTGCAGCTATTATATGAACTGGCACCAGTATGGGATGCCACCATTGCAGGCAGGGGCTTTATTCACTATGTCACAACACTAGCCTCAATCTTTATAATTTTATGAATAACATTTATTCACTATATTAACAAATAATTAAATCCTTGAAATTCATTCTTGGTTTAACTGCTTTAAGTCTATTTCATAGGTGAAGAAACTGAAATAGTTGAGTAATTCCCTCCGGTCTCAAATCAGTCTCTACAATGATAGAGAGAAATTAAATAATCTCCACTTTCTTGTGTATTACAGTGCTATTCAGTATAGCCAAGAAATACAATCAACCAGAATCCATCAGCAGATGATAAATGATAATTCAGCTATAAAAATGATTAAATGTTGTCATTTTGAGAAAAAAAATGAAATGAATCAGATGACATTATATTTAAGTGAAATACACTAGAGCTAGAATGACAAATACATGTTCTCTCTCATATGAGGAAGCCAAAAAAAAAAAAAAAAAGAAAAAGTCAGTATGAACATGGAATAACGATTACTAAAGGCTTGGAAGCATAGGAATAAGTGGAATAGAAGGAGAATAAGTAACAAAAATATAGGGATAACCAATAACAAAACATATTTAGATAGCAGAAACAAGTTCTAGTGTCCTACAGCAAAGTGGAGGTGATGTCAATAATAACCTACTTTGTATTTCATGAATATCTAGAAGAAAGCAGCTTGAAGGCTTAAACATAAAGAAATAATAGGGAAACAGATATGTTAATTATGTGGTTTGATCCATGTCAAGCTATATACATGTGTTGAAATTGCATGGCCCTCATGAAAAATATATAAATAGCACATGTCAATCAAAAACTAAAGTAGGGGCTGGCATTTAACCTAGAAGGTAGAAAATGCCTAATATGCCCATATCAGATATCAGAGTGCCTGGTTGGGTTTTAAGCTCTGGCTCCTTACTTCACATATCTGCTAATGCAGACTCTGGGAAACATTAGTGATGGCCAAAGTTCTCAACTGTTGACCTCAATCTTGGTCCAGCATTAGCTACTGGGAGCATTTTGGGAGCACAGAGGTATATGGGAACTACCTCTTTCTCTCTCTCTCAAAAAAAAAAATGATTTTTGAAAAAAGAAATAATGAAATTCCACAATCTAAATTGATGTTATTTAAATTTATATATAATAAAAATTCTTGAGTTAGCAATAATTAGAATATGGGACTGAGAATATTACTAAGTTTTATAATTACAAATGAAATTGCATATACTTTATTAACGAATTCCTTCTCTTGTCCTAATAAACAAATGAACATTTTAATTGGCACTGTTTCTGAAAGATAATATCTTTAAAGTTTCTTTGAGGAATTACTTAATCATACGGTAATAGAAATTTGGAGGAAAAAAATCGTAACTTATGCTTTAAAGAAACAGTTTGGATTTTGAAAAATACTAAGTTTTGAGAAATGTGTTACAGAGTGATTAAGAATTAGAAAATTGTCATTGGATAGAGTTTAATAAGAGTGATCAAGATAAACACAAGGGTGTTTCTTAACATCCTTACATCAGACAAAATAAACTTTAACACAAAAACTGTTAAGAGAGACAAAGAGGGGCACTATATAATGATTAAGGGATCAATTCAACAGGAAGATATAATGATTATCAATGTATATGCACCTAATTACAGGGCACCGGTTTATTTAAAAGATATGTGAAGAGACTTAAAGGGAGACTTAGACTCTAATATAATAGTACTGGGGGACTCCACTCTCAGAAATAGACAGATCAACAGGACAGAAGATCAACAAGGATACAGTAGATTTAAATGACACTATTGCCCAAATATATCTAACAGATATCTACGGAACTTTTTATCCTACACTTAAAGAATTTACATTCTTCTCAGCAGTGCATGTAACCTTCTCTAGGACTGACCACATACGAGGCCATAAAGAAGTCTCAGCAAATTCAAAAGAATTAGAATTATATGATGCAGCTTCTCACACCATAGTGGAATGAAGTTGGAATTTAGCAATTCAGGAATCCCGAGAGCATATGCAAACACATGGAGATTGAACAGCATGCATCTGGGTCATAGAAGAAATCAAAAGAGAAATCAAAAACTTTATGGAAATAAATGAGGATAACAGCACAACATACCAAAACTTGTGGGATACGGAAAAAGCAGTGTTAAGAGGGAAGTTTATAGCAATAGGTGACTACATCAAGAAATTGGAAAGGCACCAAATAAATGACCTTTCAATGAATCTCAAGGATCTAGAAAAATTGCAGCAAACCAGACCCAAATCTAGTAGGAGGAGAGAAATAATTAAAATCAGAGAAGAAATTAATATGATTGAATCAAAAAAAATTACAAAAAATCAGCCAAATGAGGAGCTGGTTTTTTGAAAAAATGAACAAAGTTGACACCCCGTTGGCCTAACTAACTAAAAAAAGAAGAGACCCAAATCAATAAAATCAGAGATGAAAAAGGAAAGGTAACAACAGACACCACAGAAATAAAGAATCATCAGAAATTACTACGAAGAGTTGTATGCAGCAAACAGGGAAATCTGTCAGAAATGGATAGATTCCTGGACACATGCAACCTACCTAAATTGAACCAGGAAGACATAGAAAACCTAACAGACTCATAACTGAGACAGAAATTGAAACAGTAATAAAGGCCCTCCCAACAAAGAAAAGCCCAGGACCAGATGGATTCACTGCTGACTTCTACCAGACATTTAAAGGAGAACTAACTCCAATTCTTCTCAAACTATTCAAAACAATCAAAAAAGAGGGAATCCTCACAAATTTTTTCTATGAAGCCAGCATCACCTTAATTCCTAAGTCGGAAAAAGCTGCAGCATTGAAAGAGAATTACAGACCAATATCCCTGATGAACATAGATGCAAAAGTCCTCAAGAAAATTCTGGCCAATAGAATGCAACAACACATCAGAAAGATCATCCACCCAGACCAGGTAGGATTTATCCCGGGTATGCAGGGATGGTTCAATGTTTGCAAATCAATCAATGTGATACACCACATTAACAGACTGCAGAAGAAAAACCATATGATTATCTCAATAAATACAGAGAAAGCATTCAATAAAATTCAAAACCCTTTCATGATGAAAACTCTAAGCAAATTGGGTATAGAAGGAACGTTCCTCAATATAATCAAAGCAATTTATGAAAAACCCATGGCCAACATCCTATTGAATGGGGAAAAGTTGGAAGCATTTCCACTGAGTCTGGTACCAGACTGGGATGCCCACTCTCACCACTGCTATTCAATATAGTTCTGGAAGTTTTAACCAGAGCCATTAGGCAAGGAAAAGAAATTAAAGGGATACAAATTGGGAAGGAAGAACTCAGACTATCCCTCTTTGCAGATGATATGATTCTTTATTTAGGGGATCCAAAGAACTCTACTAAGAGACTATTGGAACTCATCGAAGAGTTTGGCAAAGTAGCAGGATATAAAATCAATGCACAAAAATCAACAGCCTTTGAATACACAGGCAATGCCCCGGCTGAGAAAGAACTGCTAAGAGGAATCCCATTCACATTAGCCACAAAAACAATCAAATATCTTGGAATAAATTTAACCAAGGAATTAAGGATCTCTACTATGAGAATTACAAAATCTTAAAGAAAGAAATAGAAGAGGATACAAAAAATAGAAAAATCTTCCATGCTCATGGACTGGAAGAATCAACATCATCAAAATGTCCATTCTCCCAAAAGCAATTTATAGATTCAATGAGATACCAATCAAGATACCAAAGACATTCTTCTCAGATCTGGAAAAAAAGATGCTGAAATTCACATGGGGACACAGGAGACCTCGAATAGCTAAAGCAATATTGTACAACAAAAACAAAGCCAGAGACATCACAATACCAGATTTCAGGACATACTACAGGGCAGTGGTAATCAAAACAGCATGGTACTGGTACAGAAACAGATGGATAGACCAATGGAACAGAATAGAAATACCAGAAATCAATCCAAACATCTACAGCCAACTTATATTTGATCAAGGATATAAAACCATTTCCTGGAGCAAGGACATTCTATTCAATAAATGGTACTGGGAAAATTGGATTTCCACATGCAGAAGCACCTTACACAAAAATCCACTCAACATGGATTAAAGACCTAAATCAATGACCCGACACCATCAAATTATTAGAGAACATTGGAGAAACCCTGCAAGAGATTGGGACCGGCAAAGACTTCCTGGAAAAGACCCTGGGGGCGCAGGCAGTCAAAGACAAAATTTACATTTGGGATTGCATCAAATTGAGAAATTTCTATACTGCAAAAGAAACAGAAAGCAGAGTGAAGAGTCAACCGACAGAATGGGAAAAATATTTGCAAATTATGCTACAGATAAAGGGTTGATAACCAGAATCTACAAAGACATCAAGAAACTCCACAGCAACAAAACAAACAACCCACTTAAGAGATGGGCGAAGGATCTCAATAGACATTTTTCAAAAGAGGAAATCCAAATGGCCAACAGGCACATGAAAAAATGTTCAAGATCACTAGCCATCAGGAAAATGCAAATCAAAACCACAATGAGCTTTCACCTCACCCTGGTGAGAATGGCTACATTCAGAAATCTACCAACAACAGATGCTGGCAAGGATGTGGGGAAAAAGGGACACTAACCCACTGTTGGTGGGAATGCAAACTGGTAAAGCCACTATGGAAGTCAGTCTGGAGAGTCCTCAGAAACCTGAAAATAACCCTACCATACAACCCAGCCATCGCACTCCTTAGAATTTACCCAAAGGAAATTAAGTTGGCAAACAAAAAGTGGTCTGCACCTTAATGTTTATTGCATCTCAATTCACAATAGCTAAGACCTGGAATCAACCCAAATGCCCATCAACAGTAGACTGGATAAAGAAATTATGGGATATGTACTCTATAGAATACTATACAGCAGTCAAAAACAATGAAATCCGGTCATTTACAACAAAATGGAGGAATCTGGAAAACATTATGTTGAGTGAAATATAAGCCAGTCCCAAAGGGACAAATATCATATGTTCTCCCTGATCAGTGACAACTAACTGAGCACCAAAAAGGAAACCTGTTGAAGTGAAATGGACACTATGAGAAACGGTGACTTGATCCGCTCTTGCTCTGACTGTTGATGAACAACTTAATACGTTATCCCTCTTAGTATTTTTTTTTCTGTTCTACTTAACACCATTGGTTTAATTCTGTAATTAATACACAAATATTCTTAGTTGTTGAAACTTAACTGAAAAGTGATCCCTGTGAAATAAAAGAGTGGGAATAAGAGAGGGGGGTAGACGTACAATTTGGGACATGCTCAAGCTGAGTTGCCCCAAATGGTGGAGTTAGAATCGTGCCAGGGGATTCCAATACAATCCCATCAAGGAGGCATGTACCAATCTCATCTCACTAGTCCAAGTGATCAATTTCAGTTCACAATTGATGGTACTGATAGGACTAAGAATCAAAGGGGTCACATAAGCAAGACTAGTGTCTGCTAATACTAACCGATAGAACAAAAAAGGGAGAGAACGATCCAACATGGGAAGGGGATACACAGCAGACTCATAGAATGGCAGATGTCCTAAACAGCACTCTGGCCTCAGAATAAGCCCTTAAGGCATTTGGATCCGGCTGAAAATCCCATGAGAGTATTTCAGGCATGGAAAGCCAAGACACTCTGGCAAAAAAAAATAAATAAATAAAAATAAATAAATAAATAAATAAATAAATGAAAAATCTCTGTGAGTAAGATCCCAGTGGAAAGAACAGATCATCAAAGAAGGAGGTACCTTTCTCTGAAGGGAGGAGAGAACTTCCACTTTGACTATGACCTTGTCTGAATATGATCAGAGTCAGTGAACTCAAAAGGCTTCCATAGCCTTGGCAACTCATGACTGGAGCCTTGGGAGATTACTGACGCCATATACAAGAGTGTCAAATTGTTAAGTCAACACCAGGAGTCACTGTGTACTTACTCCTCATGTAGGATCTCTGTCCTTAATGTGCTGTAAATTGTGATTTAATGCTATAACTAGTACTCCAACAGTATTTTTCTCTTTGTGTTTCTAGGTGGGTGCAAACTGTTGAAATCTTTACTTAATATATAATAAACTGATCTTCTGTATATAAGAGAAATGAAAATGAATCTTGATGTGAATGGAAGGGGAGAGGGAGCGGGAAAGGGGTGGGCTGCGGGTGGGAGGGAAGTTATGGGGCGGGGAGCCATTGTAATCCATAAGCTGTACTTGGAAATTTATATTCATTAAATGAAATTTTTTTAAAAAAAGTAAGTAGGCTAAGTAGAAAAAAAAAATTTTTTTTTAAAAAGAAGAAGTGAGATCACTGGAAATCAATCTTTTAGTCTCATAATTAACAAGAGGTAGCAGAACATATATTCATATTTATTCAGACTGAGCAGATGTCAGAGAAAGGAAAATTGAGATAAAGGCAAGCATTACAAAATGATAAAGGGATTGATTCATTTAAAAGAAATACCAATGTTCAATTTGAATGCATCTAACAATATAGAATTTACTTACACAATATAGCATTAAACTATACTAAGCATTAACTGTTATAAGAACAAATAGATGAATATACTATAAAATTTGGAGAATTCAAGACAATTCTATCAGAAATAGACATATCCAGCAAGCATGAAATAATAAGGCTACTATTGAATTCAACAGCACCATAAGTCAACTGACTATAATAAAATTTAATAAACTACTTTTTAAACCATAGTAGAACATACATTCTCTTCTAGCTCACTTGGGCACTCCATAAGGTAGACCACATTATGGTAATAAAAGATATCCTTAACAAATATATAAGAATGGGAAATGTACAACACTTACTCATAGACTATAATGAAATAAAACTTGAAGCTAACTACAGAAAAAATATATGGAAAATATAAAAATACTTACAAATTAAAAACACACGTCAAAATAACTCATGGTTAAAGAAATAAAAATTAAGTAAAATTTTAAGCACAGAGTAAAAATTAAACACATTTTTAAATAAACTTAAAAAATCATAACATCAAAATTTGTGGGTTTCAGTAAAAAAATAATCAAAGCTTCTACTTCAGGAAAACACTGAAAGAATAATAAATTAACTTCAAAAAGAAACAGTTAGGAAACTGAAGAGTCAACCAACATGATGGGAAAAAATATTTGCAAACTATGCTACAGATAAAGGGTTGATAACCAGAATCTACAAAGACATAAAAAAACTCCACAGCAACAAAACAAACAACCCACTTAAGAGATGGACGAAGGATCTCAATAGACATTTTTCAAAAGAGGAAATCCAAATGGCCAACAGGCACATGAAAAAATGTTCAAGATCACTAGCCATCAGGAAAATGCAAATCAAAACCACAATGAGCTTTCACCTCACCCTGGTGAGAATGGCTACATTCAGAAATCTACCAACAACAGATGCTGGCAAGGATGTGGGGAAAAAGGGACACTAACCCACTGTTGGTGGGAATGCAAACTGGTAAAGCCACTATGGAAGTCAGTCTGGAGAGTCCTCAGAAACCTGAAAATAACCCTACCATACAACCCAGCCATCGCACTCCTTGGAATTTACCCAAAGGAAATTAATTTGGCTAATAAAAAGCCATCTGCACCTTAATGTTTATTGCATCTCAATTCACAATAGCTAAGACCTGGAATCAACCCAAATGCCCATCAACAGTAGACTGGATAAAGAAATTATGGGATATGTACTCTATAGAATACTATACAGCAGTCAAAAACAATGAAATCTGGTCGTTTGTAACAAAATGGAGGAATCTGGAAAACATTATGCTGAGTGAAATAAGCCAGTCCCAAAGGGACAAATATCATATGTTGTCTCTGATTGGCAACAACTAACTGAGCACCAAAGGGGAAACCTGTTGAAGTGAAATGGGTACTATGAGAAACGGTGACTTCATCAGCCCTTGTCCTGACTATTGGTGTAATACTTTATCCCACTTAGTATTTTTTTTTTTGTTCTAGTACTATTGGTTGAACTCTGTAATTAACACACAATTATTCTTAGGTGTTTAAATTTAACTGAAAAGTGATCCCTGTGAAATAAAAGAGTGGGAATTAGAGAGGGAGGAGACATACAATTTGGGACATGCTCAAGCTGAGTTGCCCCAAATGGTGGAGTTAGAAACGTGCCAGGGTTTCCAATACAATCCTATCAAGGTTGCATGTACTAATGCCATCTCACTAGTCCAAGTGATCAATTTCAGTTCACAATTGATGGCTCTGATAGGTCTAAGAGTCAAAGGGATCACACAAGCAAGACTAGTGTCTGCTAATACTAACCGATAGAACAAAAAAGGGAGAGAACGATCCAACATGGGAAGGGGATACACAGCAGACTCATAGAATGGCAGATGTCCTAAACAGCACTCTGGCCTCAGAATCAGCCCTTAAGGCATTCGGATATAGCTGAAGAGCCCATGAGAGCATTTTAGGCATGGAAAGGCAAGACACTCTGGGGAAAAAAAAAATAAAAGGAAAAAGAAAAGAAAAAAAAAAAACCTAAATGAACGATCTCTGTGAGTGAGATCCCAGTGGAAAGGACAGGGCCATCAAAAATGAGGTACCTTTCTCTGAAGGGAGGAGAGAACTTCCACTTTGACTATGACCCTGTCAGAATAAGATCGAAGTCGGCAAACTCAAAAGGCTTCCATAGCCTTGGCAACTCATGAGTAGAGCCTAGGGAGATTACTGATGCCATAAACAAGAGTGTCAATTTGTTAAGTCAACAACAGAAGTCACTGTGACTTACTTCTCATGTGGGATCTGTCCTTAATGTGTTGTCCAATATGAAGTAATGCTGTAACTTGTACTGACACAGTATTTTACACTTTATGTTCTGTGTGGATGCAAACTGATGCAATCTTTACTTAATGTATACTAAATTGATATTCTGTATATAAAGATAATTGAAAATGAATCTTGATGTGAATGGAATGGGAGGAGTGGGAGATGGGAGGGGTGCTAGTGGGAGGGAAGTTATGGGGGAGGAAACCCATTGTAATCCATAAACCATACTTTGGAAATTTATATTTACTAAATAAAAGTTTAAAAAATGAAATAAATTAACTTCAAAGTAAGAAGAAGGAAAGAAACCAAAATTAGAACTAAAATAAATGAAATTGAAAATGGGAAATAGGTAGAGAAAAATTAAAATAGAAAAAAATGAATTCTGACTCCCTGAAAGGTCAATAAATCTGGCCTCCAGCTAGTTAACAAAGGGGAAAAATAACAAATTTCTAAAATTAGAAATGAAAGAGGAGAAAGAGAACACAAATTGCCCTAACTGGAAATCAGGAGGACTCATCACTACAAAATCAATAGATACTAAAAGGATATAAAGAAATTCTATGAACAACATATTCCCACAGATTTTGTAACTTAGACAAATTCTTTGAAAGAGACAGTCTGCTAAGTCTCACACAAGATGAATATGAGTTGGCCTGTATTTATCAAAGAAATTGAGCAATGATTAATAACTTCCCCAAAGAGAAAGAACCAAGCCTGTGTGTTTACTGATCAATTTTACCTAACATTTAATGAAGAAATTATATCCATTCTCTGCAATCTTTATAGGTAATAGCAATAGAAGGATATTGACTCCCTAGCTCATCTCATCTGCCTACAACTAAACAAAGACATTACAAGATGATAAAACTACAGACCAGAACCAGTGTTGTGGTATCGCAGATTGAACTACTGCCTGTGATACACACCTGTTCCACTTCAGATCCAGCTCCATGCCTGGGAATGCAGCATAAGATGGTCCAAATACTTAAGCTCTTGCCACTCAGGAGGGAGAGCTTGATGGAGTTCTACTCCTCTGTTTTCAATCTGTCCCAGCCCCAGCTCATTGTGGCCATCTAGAGAATGTACCAGTGGATGGAAGATTTCTCTTTCTCTCTCTAGTCTCTCTCTGTCTTTGTAACATTGCCTTTCAAATATTTTTTTAAAAAAAAAATCGTTAAAAGTCGGGGCCGGCGCAGTGGTGAACTAGGTTAATCCTCCGCCTGAAGCATTGGCATCCCATATGGGCGCCGGGTTCTAGTCCCGGGTGCTCCTCTTCCAGTCCAGCTCTCTGCTGTGGCCCGGGAAGGCAGTGGAGGATGGCCCAAGTGCTTGGGCCCCTGCACCTGCATGGGAGACCAGGAGAAAGCACCTGGCTCCTGACTTCGGATCGGCGTAGCTCCAGCGGTTGCGGCCATTTGGGGGTGAACCAAGGGAAGGAAGACTTTTCTCTCTTTCTCTCTCTCTCACTATTTGTAACTCTGTCAAATAAATAAATGAAAATCTTTAAAAAAATCATAAAAAGTCACAGCATAAGTGTAGATGCAAAAAAACTCAACAAAATTAGGACTAATCAAATCCAATAAAAAATGTACATCACAACTTAGTGTAATTTATGCCATGTTTGCAAGGTTGATTCAATACTTGAATATCAGCTAATGTAATTCATCATATCAACAGATTAATGAACAAAGACTGCATGAGTATATCAATAGATTCACTTAAAAACTTTTGATATAATTTAAGATCTATTCATGAGAAAAACATCTCAATGACCTAGGAGTAAAGGAAATTTCCTCAACTTGATAAAGAATGTCCCCAATAAACCCACAGCTAGCATAATACTTAATGAGAAATCCAAAGCTTTTTTTTTTTTTTTTTTTTGACAGGCAGAGTGGTCAGTGAGAGAGAGACAGAGAGAAAGGTCTTCCTTTTGCCATTGGTTCACCCTCCAATGGCCGCCGCGGTAGGCGCGCTGCGGCCGGCGCACTGCGCTGATCCAATGGCAGGAGCCAGGTGCTTCTCCTGGTCTCCCATGGGGTGCAGGGCCCAAGGACTTGGGCCATCCTCCACTGCACTCCCTGGCCACAGCAGAGAGCTTTCCTGGAAGAGGGGCAACCGGGACAGGATCGGTGCCCCGACCTGGACTAGAACCTGGTGTGCCGGCGCCGCAAGGCAGAGGATTAGCCTAGTGAGCCATGGCGCCGGCCATGAGAAATCCAAAGCTTTTCTACTAGCATCAGGAACAAGACAAAGATGTCCCTTTTCATCCCTAAACTCTTATATTGCATTGGAATTCCCAGATAATATAATAAAACAATAATTGTATTTATTTGTAAATGAATAAATAAAATTGTTTTTCTTGAAAGATGATATCATCTATGTGGAAAATACAAAAGAATTAATAGCAACAATAACAAAACTTCTTAGAAAAATGAACAATTATAGTAGGATTGCAGAAACGTTTAATTTAGTAAAGTTGATTGGTTTCCTATCAGCTAGCAATAAACAAATGGAGATTGACATTAAAAAGACATAATGGTTTACATTATTACTCCCCAAAATTATATGCTGAGGAAAGAATCTAAGAAAATATGCTGCAGATTTACATTAGGATAAATACAAGATACTGATGAAGGAAATCATAGAAATCAAACAGTGATGAGATATTCCATATTAATTTACTGGAATACATATTAAATTACTGGAATACTCAATAGCATCAAGATGTCATTTTTCTGAATTTTTTCCATATATTAAATATAATCCCAGTAAATATCCTGCAATTCATTTGAGGATATCAATAAGCTGAAGTTTATAGGTAGAGGCAAAAATCTAGAATAGTCAATATAACAATGGAGAACAAAATTGGAGGAGAGATGTGCCCCATATTGCAATCTTGTCAAACAAGACATCAGGGTATTGATGAAAGAATATGCAAGTACATAAATGGAACAGGATAGTCCAAAAGTGGAATACATATCCTAAGTCAATCAATTTTTAATAAAGACAGAAAATAGAGTATTTTCAACAAATAATGCTGGTAAAGCTGGGCATTCACATGCCAAAAAATGAGGTTAGATACAGAACTTACACGCTTTTAGGAAAATAACAAAACTAATCATATACCTACATGTATGCCACAAAAGTATAAAATTTCCAGAAGAAACACACAAGGAAATTGAAAAGATGCCAGTTTTGATGATATTTTAGGCATAGCACCAGAAGCATAGATAAACTGGATTGCATCACAATTAAATATTTCTGATCTGGAAGAAACATTGCTAAAACATTTAAAAGACAATATATAGACCAGGAGAAACTATTTCAAAATGACATCTCTGATAAAGGACAGTTAAACAAACAACAAATATTTATTTGAACTACACAATATGGAAACAATCAACCTATGAATAAAATGGGTTAAAGACCTGAAGAGTATTAAAGGAGAAATACAAATGTCATAGGATTATATAAGAAGACATTCCAAGTGATAAGTTTCAGGGAAACAGAAATGAAAAGTACTGTATAATATTACCACTACACTACCATTAGAATGACTGGAATCCTGAATCCTGACAACACCAAGTAGTGACAAGTATGTAGAAAAATAGAAATCCTCATTTGTTGCTGGTGGGAATCATGCTTGTACAATCACTTTGGAAGACATTTTGGCAGTTCTTCACTAAATTATTCAGTCTTTCCATATGATCAAGTCATCATGCTACTTGGAATTTATCCAAAAAATTAAATTGTTATATCCACACAAAAACCTGCACATCAATATTAACAGCACATTTATTAATATCTGTCCAAACATGGAAGTAATTAAGATGTCCTTCATTACGTGAATGGATAAACTGTGACACATTCAGATAACATAATACTAGTAAGTGATAAAAAGAAATGTAATATCAAGGCACAAAAGACATGGGGGAAAATTTAGTGCATATTACTAAGTGACAGAAGCCAATCTGAAAAGGCTAAACACTATATGATTCCAACCATACGAAATCCTGAAAAAGCCAATACTATAGAGATGGTAAAAAAGACTAGTGATTATTGGGGAGTAAGAGGAAGGGGTAAGTGGATACAGTATAGAATATTTTAAGGGCAATGAAACTACTCAGTATGATACTCTAATGGTGAAATCTGCCATTATAAATTTACCCAATCCTAAAAAACATATAATCCAAGAATAAACCTTAAATTAAAATATGGATTCTAGGTGATAATAATGTGTCTGTATATGTTCATCAATTGTAACAAATGCATTACTCTGGTGTGGGTTGCTGATAAAACCTCCACATATGAGAACAAGGTATAGAAGAAATATCTGTGCCTTGTACTCACTGTTGATATGAACCTATAATAACTATAAAATAAAATGCTAAAAAACAATAACTGTGTTAAAGAAAAATGTCTCTTCAGCCATTTTTCTAAAGGACATTTTAAACTTTTCCAATTACAAACTTTCTAAAACAGACAAATCAGTAAATAATTGCTGAAATTTAGCTGAACCTTGATTTTACTAAACTGTTTAGGAATTTGATAAGTAATAATAAACATATTTGTAGTCACAGTAATACTAATTACTATCTATTGATTACTTATAATGAGTCAGGGCCAAGGTACCAATTTCTATGACACAGTAACTATTTGAGCATCTAAAGCAGACAGGTAGAGATAAAATAAAATCATGTCTGATCACATGGAGTGATTTATTTTTGTGTTTGCTTTTGAATAGCTCAGTGTGCCATATGGTTTTCTATAGGCTTGGCCAGAGAATATAATGTTTTATGTTGGCATGACACATTTGTAAAGATATCTCGACACTATAGTAATAAGTGTGATATAAATACTTAGAGTTGAAGAAAAATGTGTCAGTAACAAAATGATTTCTACAATCTATATTCAACATTTGATTAAGCATCACATTTCCATCAGCAGAATAAATATTTTTGCATTTAATGATTTGCACTGCAACATGATTTTTAGATTACTTTGAATGAGTAAATTGGCTAACAAGATATAAAACTGAGTAAATTAAATATTTAATTTTGAATATAAGAAACTAAACTGAACTAACAGTGATTTGGAATCATGGATTCTATTTGAAATTGGTAATATTTAAAGGCAGTTTCAATTTTGCTACATATTCTTATATTTTTATGGATGATCATGAGATATTCCTTTTTGGTCTTAAACCCTCTAATTCAATGAAATAATATTTTATTAATAAAAACCAATAATTTATACATTTAATTGATAAATTAAATAGATTTATAGAGTAAAACTTCCTTATTTGAAAGTCAGAGTGACAGTGAGACAGAGAGAGACAGAGAGTAAGATCTCCCATCCACTGATTCACTCTTTAAATGGCACCAACAACTGGGTAGGCCAAGGCCAAAACCAGGAGCTTCATCTGGGTCTCCTACCTGGTGGCATCTGCTGCTTTCCTAGGCACATAAGCAGGGAGCTAGAGCTAACATGGAGCAACAGTGACTTGAACCTGTATTCAGATGAAATGGTGGCATCACAGGTGGCAGCTTAATCCGTTGCACTACAATATAGAACCCCAAAATATGATGTTTTAATATATGCTTCCACTGTGAAATAGGTAAATCAAAATGTTTACAATATACATTAGCTTACCTATTTTTTTGCAAAAACACTTAAAATCTACTCTTAGAAATTTTCATATATATAATATTATTAATTATAGTCATCATGATGTACAATAGATTTTTGGAATTCATTTCTCCTGCCTCACTAAAATTTTGTGTCCTTTTTGACCAACATCTCACTAATTCTCCCATCCTCCAGCCTCTTATAATGATGACTATTCCCTTTTTTTTTTCAAGTAGGACATTTTTAGATTCCATGAGTAAGTGAGATAATGAATCACTCATATTTGTGTCTAAAATTTTACTTAACATGGTATCTTCCAGGTTCATTCATGTTGCTACAACTGATAGAATTTCCATTCTTTCAAAGGCTGAATAGAATTTTGTTGTGTATAAATTATGGTAGATATTTTCTTTCTTTTTTTTTATTTTAGACAGGCAGAGTGGACAGTGAGAGAGAGATAGACAGAAAGGTCTTCCTTTTTGCCGTTGGTTCACCCTCCAATGGCCGCCGCGGTAGGCGCGCTGCGGCCGGCGCACTGCTCTGTTCCAATGGCAGGAGCCAGGTGCTTATCCTGGTCTCCCATGGGGTGCAGGGCCCAAGGACATGGGCCATCCTCCACTGCACTCCCGGGCCACAGCAGAGAGCTGGCCTGGAAGAGGGGCAACTGGGACAGGATCGGTGCCCCGACCGGGACTAGAACCCGGTGTGCCGGCGCCGCAAGGTGGATGATTAGCCTAGTGAGCCACGGCGCCGGCCAGATATTTTCTTATATACTATATATAACATTTTATCTTTATCTGACTTGAAATGAGAGAGAGAGAGAGAGAGAGAGAGAGAGAGAGAGAGATAAAAGTGAGCTACCCCACTGATGTTTTCCTCCCCAAATGCCTGCAATGGTCATGGCTGGGTTAGGCTAAAGACAGGCATAAGATTCCAATTCAATCCCACCAAAGTGGCATGTACCAATGCCATCTCACTTGTCAAAATGATCAGTTTTAGTTCATAATTGATCATAATGATAGGATTAAGTGTCAAAGGGATCATATAAACAAGACTAGTGTCTGCTAATACTAACTGATAGAATTAAAAAGGAGAGAACAATACAACATGGGAAGCGGGAGACACAGCAGACTCATAGAATGGCAGATGTCCTAAACAGCACTCTGGCCTCAGAATCAGCCCTTAAGGCATTCAGATATGGCTAAAAAAGCCCATGAGAGTATTTCAGGCGTGGAAAGCCAAGACACTCTGGCAAAAAAATAAATGACCTAAATGAAAGATCTCTGAGTGAGATCCGAGGAAAGTACAGGCCATCAAAGAAGGAGGTAACTTTCTCTGAAGGGAGGAGAGAACTTCCACTTGGAATATAGCCTTGTCTAAATAAGATTGGAGTTGGCAAACTGAAGAGGCTTCCATAGTCTTGGCAGCTCATGATGAGTGCCTTGGGTGATTACTGATGTCATAAATAAGAGTGTCTATTGTTAAATCAACAATGGAAGTCACCGTGCACTTACTCCCCATGTAGGACCTCTACCCTTAATGTGTTGTACTATGTGATTTAATGGCATAACTAGTACTCAAACAGTACTCTATACTTTGTGTTTCTGTGTGGGTGCAAACTGTTGAAATCTTTACTTAGTATATACTAAATTGATCTTCTGTATATAAAGATAATTGAAAATGAATCTTGATGAAGAATGGGATGGGAGAGGGAGTGGGAGATGGGATGATTGCAGGTAGGAGGGTGGTTATGGGGGGAAAAAGCCACTATAATCCAAAAGTTGTACTTTGGAAATTTATATTTATTAAATAAAAGTTGAAAAAAAGAGAGTGAATCGTTC
This sequence comes from Lepus europaeus, assembly GCF_033115175.1. Lineage (NCBI taxonomy): Eukaryota > Metazoa > Chordata > Mammalia > Lagomorpha > Leporidae > Lepus > Lepus europaeus. The sequence goes on along the minus strand of NC_084827.1, from coordinate 128,237,704 downwards.
TCCACCAAAATCTTGGTGAAGGACAAAACATGCTAATGATGTAACATATTAAGTGAAGATCTATGTATGATTTTATCAAGTACAGCATGAATATGAACTTAAGTTTGCAAAAAGAAAATTTCCTGCCATCCAGTAGAGGACTAAGGACTCTATGGGAAGGGCCTTCCACAGCAATAAAATGTGGCAGCAGGAAAAACCCAAGGACCAGGCAGAATAGCCTGAATCATTTGTACTGATATTTGTATATATGCATAATCACAATTAAATATCAAAAACTATAGACAGAATTTTAAAACACTTATCTAATTTTGGAAAAGTTTATAACTTATTTTGTACAGAATTTTCTATAATATCTAAACTCAGGGGCAAAATGAAAGGAAAACATTACTAGCTCTTTAGTAAACGGCTTATGCAAGACCACAAGCTTACTTATTTTTATATCTGATGAGGAATGTGATCCAGGAATTGTTTAGCAGCTACTTTACCAAACTGTAAATTCCTTTATTAATAGGCATTATAAACAGATAATACTAATCTTATTAAAAAAATATGAGTGCCGCCGGCGCCATGGCTCAATAGGTTAATCTTGTGCCTTGTGGCGCCGGCACACCAGGTTCTAGTCCTGGTTGGGGTGCCGGATTCTGTCCCGGTTGCCCCTCTTCCAGGCCAGCTCTCTGCTATGGCCCGGGAGTGCAGTGGAGGATGGCCCAAGTGCTTGGGCCCTGCACCTGCATGGGAGACCAGGAAGAAGCACCTGGCTCTGGCTTTGGATCAGCGTGGTGCGCCGGCCGCGGCGGACATTGGAGGGTGAACCAATGGCAAAGGAAGACCTTTCTCTCTGTGTCTCTCTCTCTCTCACTGTCCACTCTGGTTGTCAAAAAAAAAAAAAAAAAAAAATGAGTGCCACACTGGTCAATATACAGTTCACGAATAACTTTGAAAAATTTTCCCATTTAAAAGGCAACACACAGCATAAAAATCTATAGTAAACAAAGCAGCTATAATATAAATACATGACTTATGTGTCTAAAATTATATATATATATATATATATATATATATATATACATAATGTGCATAATGCTTCACTTTATCCAGAAACTGAATTCTGAACTTCCTCTTCTGATCGGGTTATCCTTGGACATCAAATTGTATTTCATCACAAATTTAGTAAACCTATGACACAAAAATGTTTTATTTTTATATTTATCAAACATCTGCAAGTGAAGAAAATAAGCATGTGAAAATACTGTATAAATCCTTCAGCATGCTCATCCTAGTTTTGCTACAGATGATTCCTTTATTCTGACCCTGCTAGGAAAATATTTATTGCTACTCAGATGACATGCAGCACCATCAAGTGTATGCCTAGCATAGTCTATTGCAAGACACTCTTGGAGTTTTAGGAGCTGCACACAGAAAAATCCATTGTTCAGTTGTTGTTATTTGAGTACAAGTATCTGGATGCCATTCATTCTGAAGATTGAAATCAAGACTATTTAGTTCAACGGAATTGTCCATGGGGCCAGTGCTGTGGTGTAGCAGGTGAGGCTGCCGCCTGCGGTGCCGTCATCCCATATGGGCACTGGTTTGAGTCCTGGCTGTGCCACTTCTGATCCAACTCTCTGCTGTAGCCTGGGAAAGCAATAGAGGATGGCCCAAGTCCTTGGGCCCCTGTACCTGCGTGGAAGACCCAAAAGAAGCTCCTGGCTCCTGGCGTTGGATTGGCACAGGTTCTGTCCATTGCAGCCATTTGGGGAGTGAACCAGTGGATGGAAGACCTCTCTCTCTCTCTCTCTCTCTGCCTCTCCTTCTCTCTCTGCGTAATTCTGACTTTCAAATAAATAAATAAATAAATCTTTTTTTTTTAAAAAAGACAGAGTTGCCTTAAATATCCAGACTTCTAAACACCTTCACCTTGGTCTTCAGGTGGTTCGAGAACTTTGTCAATATTGGAGCAATTTGCTTTTATGTTCTGTTGAATATCCTGCTAAACAGCAAGAGTACTGTCCATTTCATCAAAGGATTCATCAGTCCAATTATAGAAATCCTACACCTTGGCACCTGGCCTATTCCACCTCAACACTGACATCCCCTCCACCATGACCATAGTGCCAGAATCATCATTTTACTTTTAAAGAGAAGCAAATGAGATTAACATGTTCCAATTCTTTTCCTTTTTTTTAATACATAAGTTAAATCAAGATCTCATTTTGGAAATTATGTGATTTTCATATTTCTACTTCAGAATAGAAAGAAACATTTCTCTCAGAGTAACAATGAGAGAACTGTAATAATTATACACATGCCTCTTATTTCTGTCGTGAGGAACTGAATACTATATATATTTGAAGAGCCATTTGTCAGGCAGGGAAAATATCCAGGTGCAAAATCCTAGCACCTTCCTAATTTTTCACTCTGAATTCAACAACTTAAAGCTTGAAACAATATAGACATTCTCTTTAAGGAACTAGTCTGATGAAACACAGAGGCAATGATATGCATGACTGATCTCTAGCATTTAAAATTTAAGCTTTCCCACTCACTGTAATTAAAAGCATCAAAATATGTCATAGCTCAAAATGGAGAATTAATTTTAATTTTTGTGTATCCTCTACAATATGCTTGCCACTTACTAGTTGAGATCTTCTTGAGCAAGTTATTTATATATTTTGTTTGCAAATGTCAATAATAAAAATACTAAATGAGAGTCTAAATATAATGTATTTAAGATAGCATCTGGGCTGGTGCCGTGGCTCAACAGGCTAATCCTCCGCCTAGCGGCACCGGCACACCAGGTTCTAGTCCCGGTCGGGGTGCCAGATTCTGTCCCGGTTGCCCCTCTTCCAGGCCAGCTCTCTGCTGTGGCCTGGGAGTGCAGTGGAGGATGGCCCAAGTGCTTGGGCCCTGCACCCACATGGGAGACCAGGAGAAGCACCTGGCTCCTGCCTTCGGATCAGCACAGTGCACCCGTGCAGCGCGCCTACCGCGGCGGACATTGGAGGGTGAACCAACAGCAAAAGGAAGACCTTTCTCTCTGTCTCTCTCTCACTGTCCACTCTGCCTGTCAAAAATAAAAAAAGAAAAAAGAAAAAGAAAAAGAAAAAAAAGATAGCATCTGACACATTGTAGATTTCCATAAATGGATAACTCCTCTCATTCTATTTGGCTATTTAGAAAATCTTTAGTATAGTTTTATAAAGAATATTTGGAATTCAACCACCACTGTAAATCATAAAGCATTGCATGCAATACTTGTTTTGACAATTATTGCTATCATGACATGTAAAATGATTTGTATATTTGAAATATATTTCCTTGGGGATATTGTTATGGTAGAGCTAAAAATCAGTACCAAATAAAGTTAGAAACAGCTTATCATATATAAGCAAAAAGAAAAATATAAACTTCAAAGCATCTGATGCACAAGTACTTGGAATAAATTAGGCACCATGAGTTAGTACAAAAATGATGAGACATAATAATGGTTCACTGGAGTACTTGAAGTAGAAGTCTATTTCATTCCTGAAGGAAGAGTCCAACAGTATTTAATGGCTCTGATATGTCTAGCAATATATTAACACCTTTGACTTTAATTGCTTTGATTAAATTTTACTACTCAGACAATTCTTTCATATTGCTTCTACTATTTATTTAATGAATAATACATTTGCTGGAAAAATATATCTTCTGTGTCATTTCAAGCTCTGTTAGAAAGGTTAATGTGGTATTTTATAATGCTCAAGACGTGTGAGGTAGTGAAATTCTATTCAGGCAAACAGAAATGCCAGGGCATTTTTAATAAGACCCTACATGAAATGCTAACATATGTTCTGAAAAAAATAAAGTTCCTTTTCAGAAAATGCAAAAGAAATGTTATATTTTTCATGTTATTTCAGCTGTGGATAGATATACTTTGGTTAAATTACCAAGGAAACTATTTTTCTGTTTCACATAATTCCTCAAGCTTGGTAATGCTGGAGATCAACTTCCACAATTTTACTGCTATTATGCTACATATAATACACAAAACATTTTTCTTTTGATGTGTTTTGTACATTGATCCTTTTTTTAAACTTAGGGAATGCAGAAGTAGGATTCCTATAATTAAAAGCTGTTCTCAGGTATAAACTTTTCTAAGACCTAAGACATTCACCCAGTGGATATAACTATGAATTTTTATAACAATTTTAAGGTGCTATGCTTATATAATGAGTGTAACTTCTGGGGATGTTACAGAAAAGGAATGGATAATATATAAGATTCTAATATAGAGAATATTATTATTTAGTTCAACATTTGAAGTTTTTGGTTCCTGATATGTTTGAATTACATTGATGAATGCAGACTATTTCTTAAATGTACTCTGAACGTTTTGCTTTAGTCTCATCTAATTTAAAATAGACATTTTTCTACTTCTTTATGTAACTCTCTAGTAACTTACAGCAGAATTGTTTCTTAATACAAATTTCAATCCAATATATTCTTAAATTCAGAAGACTTGTTACCTATTTAGTAAGATATTTTTATGATAATGGATATGTTAATACCATAATGAGCTATCACTCTTACACCTATTCAAACAAAATATTACAATGGCAATTGGGCTGGCACTGGGGGTAATGGTTGAAATGCTGCTTGGAACCCCCATACCCCATATCTGAGTAACTAGTATTGAGTCCTGCCTCTGCATTTGATCTAACTTTCTACTAATGTGCCTGGGAGGCAGCAGATGATGGCCGAAGTACTTGATTTTCTGCCACCACCAACACAGAAGATGCAGATATAGTTCCTGGCTTTATGCTTCAGCCTGGCCCAGCTCCAGCTGTTGAAGGCATTTGGAAAATGAATCAGGGAATGAAAGATATCTCTATACACTATACTTAAATTTTGAAAATAATCCGATGCTTTCAGATACAAAATGATACATTCAATACATTCTTTATAATAACAATTAAATTTAGCAGTTATCCACATATTTCCATCAGCTTTCCCTATGTATACTTACATGTACATATTGCTATTCTCACATTATAGTAGATAAAAAAGAATTTAGGCAAGCTAAGAAATTGCCGAAGCTCATTGTACTTTTAAAAGGCAAGCTAAAATCAAAATACAGAATAATCTGATTCCAAATTCCTAGTAGTTACTTGCTTTGTGTTTTTCTTATACTTGATGGTAAAGGTCTTAATTCTTAAAAAATTTCTAAATGCCCTTGTAAATAACTATATATCCAATAATTTTTTAAATACCCCGTAAAAGAAAAATGTGGTGGTTTCTATTATTCTTATATTAAAATTTAGGTGTTAGGTTAGTGCCCTATTCTGACCATATGATTTTACCTCTTTAAGCCTTTTCAAATATTTCCATTCCTCTGTGAAAAACTTTTATTTATCTCACAATATTCTATATACCCTTCTACCTCTTCTTTACCTGTTCTGTAGTTATACATAGATACACATTTCAGTCTATGGCCATACCACCCTGAACATGCCTGATCCCATCTGCTATTAGAAGGTAAGTGGTCAGGTCTGGTTATTACTTGGATGAGAGATACACATTTCTGATGTTGCTTAAGTCACATTGTAATTCATTTATTTACATATGTCTTCCTGTGGTTTGACAGTCAACTCTCTTAGAGGTGGAAATGCTTCCTATACATATTTGCAGAATCTGAAATTAGCATAAAGCATGTGGTCAACAAGAGTTTGCTGAATAAGCAAGTGACCATTAATCCCTCTAACTACTGACTTAAGTAGTAGTATCTTTTCTTACTGGGTGTCTCCCATGCACTTTCATATAGCATACCTTCTCCCAAGCTTCTTCATGGTTCCCTGCATTACTGATTCTGATTGTTTAACTTCATTATTTATAATCTTATTACATCCATGATGCCCCTTTTCTGCTTTCTACATGATTTCAAAGTCATATTTTTTAATTATAGCAATTATAATTTCTTCTTCACTATGTCTCCATAAGTGCTGATACAGCAAAACAAATGGCAATAAATGTAATTGAAATATTTTTATCCCATCCTTTTACAATTTATATACATCAATTTACTAATGTGTTTCTTTTACTATAAGCTGATCAAGTCTAGAATATATTGGCCTCTTCCTGGAGCATAACTTACCAGAAATACATATGTAAGGGTTGAGATTTTGAGAAACAGGAGGAGGAAAAGAAGCAGAAACAATTAAGTATAAGGGTGATACAACTGCAAAAAGTATGTTTAATCTCGTAAGTTCAACATTATTCAAAAATCTTTATCCATATCTAACACTGCAGAGTAACTCTGCTCATTTTTTATGCTCATTTTCATGTATAAAATCAAATAAGCTTCTCAAAGAAAAAAGATTAAAAAAAACTATCTAGTCATTTGCAAGTATTTAGATAAACATAAAATACCTTCTTGACTGAATAAAGAAATTCATGAATACCTAGATCACTGCATACCAACCTACTGACAAAAATATTGAAAAAAAAATGCAAGTATCATGATTAATCATTGTTGTTTCCCTATTGCTTGTACAATATTGCCACTTGACTGCATGGAAAGCATTTGCTGTTTTCAGAGTTTAAAATGTGCATTTAACAAAACAGTGTGTATATAGAAATAATTAAACAAGAAGTATCTGAAATAAGTAGATTACTTGAAGAAACATTTTCATTAAAGTAGATATATGTTTTTGTCATTTAGAATTGAAACACTAATATCTCATGGTTGAAAAATAGATCTATAATATAATCAGACTGGTACTGGTACAAGATAATTATTCTCAATATTAGTAGTTATTACATGTCTCAAACCTTAATGAACTATGCAAAATGAGATGTGATTTTAATCCACGTAGACCTGGTTAAACGTCTTTGCTATAAGTTTTCTGAATTTAAACATTTTATAAATTTTTATGCTAATATGGAAATATAAAGTGACTTCAACTTGATGGAAAACTTTATATGCCAATCATAGAGAAATACATGGGTATGTTGTTAAGCATGTAACATGTGTCATTCAATTCAGTATTTTAAAATTCCTATCATGTAAACCTTTTAATAATTTGACAAATCACTGCTTTAAACTTAAATTTTACAATGAATTTCTATTAAAGCAGAGAGATTTTTCAATGTGTTTATATACCCACCTTACCTCTTATAATTCTTAATATTGTAAAAGGCTACTTAAGAGATTATCTGTTATTTTATGGTTTTTGTAGTAATACGTAGTAAAATGAATTCTGCCCACAAGAATCTGTATTATGCCAGGTGGTATCTTCACAGTAATATGTTCTTAAATTGGATAATTACTTTAATAGCATAAGTAAAGTAACGCTGTTCTGAATGGTTGCATAGTGTAAATCAAGCCTAAATTTCTCTCTAGGGTAAATACTACTAACATGACAGTTTTGAGTAAGACCAGAAAAGTACAGGCAACAAAAGCAAAACTAGATAAATGAGATTATGTCAAACTCACAAGCTTCTTCCCAGAAAAGGGAAGAATTATCCAGTACAATAGGAGAAAATTTTGTAAGCTAGTTATCCTACAAAGCATTAGCATCCAGAATATATCAGCAACTCAAAACACTCAACAACGTTATCAACAAAAAGCAACCAATCCAGTTTAGAAATGCTTAAAGATGTGTTACACACAGAAACACAGAAACATGGTCATCAATATGAAAGAAGGTAAAGGAAGGAAACCTCACAGCAAAAGATCACAGGAAGCTCAATTTCTCTTTGACATAGAATTAAAATCTGATGCTCTGTTAAAGCAATGTGTTAAAGTAATCTATTATGTTCTCTTGATGTCTGTTAAATTCTAATTGTTCAAAAACAGCTGAATTTTTATTAAGAGCTATGGGTTATTTAAATATGTGCTTATTTTCAAAGATTTGAATAATCACCTTGTAACAATGATCAAATTTGGTCTACGTTATGTCATGATTTTAAGGAATCTTATTTCAACCAGATATTTTGGATTTTGAGCCTTCTTGGCATTCTTGACAGGCATTCAAAAAATGAAAGTTTCAAACAATCTGGACTCTAAAATTTCCAGTAAATCTTGGACTTTGGTTTTTCCAGTTTGTTCCCAACTGAAAAAATCAAAGGACCTATGTCTCTCATCTTATAGAGACACCAACTAATCAGGCTATTTGGATTATATTAGAAGTACTGTCAAGATGTGACGTGGTACCAGATTTTAAGTTGCTATAATGGAAAATGTTATTAATACAAACGTTTGAGAATTAAAAAGTCTAATGATCTTGTGTTACTAGACATGATAGTTATCTTAATGAGAAAGCCCCAGAGGCCTACAGGGTTAAATACTTGTAAAATCCTACAGGTGCTTTCAAAAATACTGTGAAGTAAGCAAGTGCCTCTTCTTGGTTGATGAGTTTATAATTTTAAACATGGCGACTTAAAGTCTTTTGTCATCCATAGTTACATATGATTTGCTGCTCATAAAACTAAAGCGTTGTTGGTTCTGTGTTTAGCTGTCCTCCTATAGGTTCCTATGGACTTTTTCCAGCCACTTCTATTGTATTCAGCATCTTGGGATGGCTCTGTAAACAGATGAAGCCAATAACGTATTCACAGTACCAACTGAGAGAAAGTGTGGTTAACTGAGGTTACTAAAAACAAAAAGCAATTCAAATCAGTTGGCAATCTACAAAAAGAGTTAAAGATTTTAAAAGCTATTATTAAAAATGCTATATTAGTCTATTATGTTATGTTATATGTGTGTACATATTGTATGTCCACATGGGAAAATTTTATTAAGAGTTTTATTTTAAATGGCTTATAGATAAGATTGTCCATAAATTTAAGCTGCTAAAATCAATCAAAGATACATTTTAATTTGTGTGACCTGAATCTGTGTATCATATGTTTTAAACGTGTTGGTAGAAAGAAACTAAAAACATTTTAGATGGTTGTGCTTAAGTTTACTGGCTAAACAAACTACACCATGTTAGATATTTAAGAGGTGTTTTCAAATACATGATTCTTAAAATTTATAGAAGGCATTGGACCTTCTGGTAAATGTTTTCTTAAGTTGTTATCTAATGGTTGAAACGGTTTGCTAAGTATTCATGTGATATTGCTATTGTCAGCAAGCGATCTAGGATTGCTCCCTCATTTCTCTATTCTAAGCCCAACTTGTTCTTTCATTTCTCTATTCTCTTCAAGGTAGGAAACTAATTCTATTATGAAGGAATCTGTAGGACGCACAATTTAATCTTTAGACCTTATAAAAGAGATGGCTAACATTTTTCTGTAATAGCATAGCCAAAATAAGAGCTTAAATATTAATTTCATAGCAAGATTTATTTCGCCATCAGCGAAGTAAACAGTAAGTAGAAAAAACCTCCCTTTCAGACCAAAGGGAAAGAAAGTTGTTAAATGAGAATATAATTTTCCTCATGGGCATTGTCTACCTTAGAAAAACTACTACAGAACATGCCTGTGACTTTAGACTTGTAGTTCAGGCCACTGAAGATTAGAGATGGGACTTGGGCACTCCCTTGACTTGCATCCTCTGGTCTGCTTTAACACAAACCAGGAGGAAAAGAAAGCTCGGCATCAGAAGCAATGGGTGGCAGGCCTATTAATGGCTGATCTGTACAGTGATCTGCCCTCAAGGAGACCCAACAGGCCAGTCCACTGCAGTGGCTTTCAATGTGGTAAGCCTGGGCTTCAGCAGAAGTCACTTGTGAGGAGCCCTGGCAGCTCTGCCAAGAGTTGGATCACTGGAAATGGACCTGCCCTGGAGTCGAAGGATGCCCAGGTCAGAGCCACAGATCTTATTGGCTCTAAGCTGAAAAGCCCTTCACTCAGCCCAACTTCCAAAGTGACCACTGCAGCTGAGGGGACAGCCAACCAGGGTCAGCAACATTGCAGGCAGAACTGTAAATTTCTTATTTGAGATGCCACCTGCCTTTACTTGGCTAGCTCTCCTCCCAGGCCAGCTAAGTAATGAAAGTCAACAGAGTGCCTTCCCCTAGGAGGTTCATACCTCCCTTAGGATGTACCCCATGTGAAGAGATAGATAGGTCTGGGCCTCTTAACTTACAAGACCTAAAGCCCACCAGATTATTATCAAGCCCCTTCTGTCAGGTTCTATTTGCCTCTAAATCAGAAAACTTAATTGTAGCTTAGACAGCACCTTTCTTAGCTCCTCTAATAATGACTCTGTCCTTTGTTCTAGACCCTGTCTAATGCAATTGGGCCTCATTCCTTCGTAATCATAACCTCTATTCTACCTCCAATGGCTCTACTCCCAACCTGTGTGTACTGATGGTCCTCTTCCCCACTTAATGCTATATAATTGTTCAAACCTGGTAAATGCCACTCTTAGGATCATTGGTTACTATCCTCACCCTGTCTTTTATGACCTTGTCTAAATATGATCAGAGTCGGCAAACTTGGAAGGCTTCCATAGCCTTGGCAACTCATGACGACTGCCTAGGGTGGTTACTGGCGCCATAAACTAGAGTGTCAATTTGTTGGGTCAACAACAGGCGTCACTGTGCACTTGCTCCTCATGTGGGATCTCTGTCCTTAATGTGCTGTACATTGTGATTTAATGCTATAACTAGTACTCAAACAGTATGCTTCACTTTGTGTTTCTATGTGGGTGCAAAGTGTTGAAATCTTTACTTAATATATACCAAATTGATCTTCTGAATATTAAGAGAATTGAAAATGAATCTTGATGCTAATGGAAGGGGAGAGGGAGCGGGAGAGGGGAGAGTTGCGGGTGGGAGGGAAGTTATGGGAGGGGAAACCATTGTAATCCATAAGCTATACTTTGGAAATTTATATTCATTAAATAAAAGTTAAAAAAAATGCTCTGGGCCACCACCTACTGTGCCAGCATCCATACGGACACCAGTTCAAGTCCCCTGCTCCACTTCTGTCCAGCTCTCTGCTATGGCCTGGATAAACAGTAGAAGATGGCCCAAGTCCTTGGTCCCGGCACCCACATAGGAGACTGGGAAAAAGCTCCTGGCTCCTGGCTTCAGCTTTGTGCAGCTCCAGCCGTTGCAGCCATCTGGGAAGTGAACCAGCAGATGGAAGACCTCTCTCTCTCTCTCTCTCTCTCTCTCTCTCTCTCTCTCTTTCTCTACCTCTGTAACTCTGCCTTTCAAATAAATAAAATAAATCTTAAAAAAAAAAAAACCTCAAAAAAAAAAAAAAGAAATGCTGAAAGTCTTGGACAGTTTTCAAAAGAAATATAAATGGTCAACAAATAATTGAAAAAAAATTGCTTAATATCATCAGCCATCAGGGAAATGTAAATGAAAACCACAGTGAGATTATACTTCACCCATGTATGAATGGCCACTATCCAAAAGACAGAGAGTAAGAAATGCTGGTGAGGATGTGGGAGATGGGGATCTTTTATTCTATTTATAAGAATGTAAGTTAGGGGAGTCACTGTTGAAAACATTATGGAGATTGCTTAAAATCTAGAAATGGGACTTCCACATGATTCAGAATCCACACTACTGGTTAAATAGCCAAAAGACAAGAATCACTGTAATCAAGAAATACCTGCTCGAGCATATTTATAGCAGCACTCTTCACAACAGATGAAATACGGAATCAACTAAAGCGTCCATCATCAGATGACTGGATAAAAAATGTGTCAAAACTAAGCATATGAGATTATATTAAGAAAGATGTTGTTGCTGAGTTTTTTGAGTTGCTGATATATTCTGATATTGATCCTTTGTAGGATAACTAGCTTACAGATATATTCTCCCATCCTACCAATGCCTCTTCACTCTTGATTGTTTCCTTTGATGTACAGAACAATTTGATAGTTAGATATAATCCTATATTAATATATATGTAACAGAATACTACTTAAATATAAAAAAAGAATGAATTTCTGTCATTTGCAGCAAAATGGATGGAACTGGAAGACATTATGTTGAGTGAAATAAGATGGATATAGACAAATTGTGCAACTTTTTTATATGTGGGAGCTAAAATTAAACAGACAACCTCAATCTGAACAAAAAATGTTAATTATTAGAGACTAGAAGAGCGGAGGTGATAAAAGGAGTTTGGATAAAACAAATCAGAGAATCTGGGTATGCCTCATTAATTGTACAAATATATTAATATGAGATGTTAACAGGAGATAATGGTGAGGAATATCTGTTAAGTCCTTTCTATGACTTCACAATCTTTGTTTTGTAAACTTAAAATTGTTCTGCAATAAAATGTTTAAAAATATTCTATAATTTCCATGAAATCCAGACTTTTGCATTGTGCTAAAACTTTTTGGAGGAAAATTCTTTTGGTGAAATATTATTTCATCACTAAATTGATGATCTTGTCTAGGAAATAAAGATAAAGGAGAATTTCACCTTAATTCTGTATATGGAGCCAAGTGTGGCACCAATGTTGTATTGTACAAATGGAAAGTGATTGTTTTTACTGGTGGATATACTTCAAATGGCATTATCTAATTTTCAGAACATGTATTTAACCAATTCATATGTCAATATTGAGTACAGCATCCTCACTGTCTTCAGTTCTTTGAAGGTAACTCTGGATATTTCTGATACAATTATAAACAACTGGTACACTAGACTTATTGTGTTTAATTATAGATGTGAAACTTCATTATCAAAGTGTATTTTTCACAAGTATTCATATTAGATTTGAATATGCACTAACATTTTCTGAATATCAAAGTTTAATGCAAAATTATAAAATATTTCAGGTAGAAATTTTATCTGTGTATCATTTATTTTCCAGTAATTTTAAATACAACATTCAGAAGGAATTGTTTATGTCTCTGAATGTCCACTTATTTTGTACTAACTATTAAGCAGTGTTTAAATTACTTAATGTCAATGTAGATACAAAATAGGTTACTTTAGAATAGGATGATTTGGAGAGAGTAGTGAACTTGGATTCATTTTCACAAAAGCATTTTTTAATAGCAAGTGAATGTCTAACACTTGACTTTCTTTTAGGGAAACATCAAGGGAAGTGTCATGCTATTCAGGAAAATTTCTTCATTTTATTGTCAAAAACACACTGGATTCTCTCTCTCCTACATCTCTCTCTCTCTTCATATACGTATATTTATATATGTATACATAAATATGTAATATAAAATTATCAGTATATTAATAAAAAGGATTATAGGTTTGTCTACTTACATGTAATTTTTTTAAAAAAAATATTTATTTATTTATTTGAAAGGCAGAGTTACAGAAAGGCAGAGATGCAATGGCTGGAGCTGGGCCAATCCAAAGACTGGAGCCAGGAGCTTCCTCCAAGTCCCCAACATGGGTGCAAGGGCCCACACTCTTGGGCCATCTTATACTGCTTTCCCAGGCCATAGCAGAGATCTGGATCAAAAGTGGAGCAGCCAGGACTTGAACCGGTGTCTATATGGGATACTGGCTCTGCAGGCGGTGGCTTTATTCACTATGCCACAGTGGTGGCCCAGACTTATATGTAATTTGATAGCTGCTTTTAATGAGTCTCCATGTAACATTACAGCAAAAATGAAACTTGTGTGAATTCACATTTGTGTTCTCTCTCATTTCATATCCTCTAGTAATAACTCTAGCTTTATCAGATTATAGCCTGTGCACTTACTATGAAAATCTTGGAAAGTGACAGTGGTAAAGCACAGAGATGGCCTGAAAAGACCTTGACTAACTTATTCTAGAAAGGCAGAATTAACAACAAAAATATCTGAAATAAAGACGATGTGGAAATAAGTGAGATCATCTTTAAATTTGAATAAAATTGGGAAAATTCAGAAATAAATAGAAATATTTCAGGGTAGCTGCAATCAAAGATCTTGAGAAAGAAATGCACAAAATATCATTTAAAGGAGCTCTACAGTAGTATATGATTGAGACTTTCTTTTGCCATTATTCAACAATGTTCTGCAAGTTCACCAAATAATTTCTTGATGTCTAGTTGATGTGTCTTCATACCTGAGACCCCACTGGGATGGATGTCTGCAGTGCTTTGGGTCTATTGCATTATGATTTTAGAGCACTTATGATAGGATTTCCACATAGGAACTTCCAGAATGCCCCCACACTATGGTAAAGAAGGACAGTTGGAGGAGTACAGATGCTCCTCAACTCATGACATGGTTATGTCCTGCTGCATCCCTTGTAGGCTGAAAACAGCATCAGTTGCAAATGCTTTAATACCCACAACCTACTGAACATCACAGCTTAGCAAAAACAGTATATTGTATGGTGGTGCTGTTTATCTGGTGATAGTGATCGTGCCACTCACATGTGCCCAACATTATGAAAATACCAGCCTGAATATTTTCAGCACATGAAAAAATCAAAATTTCAAGTACAGTTTCTAGTGAATGCACATCAATTTCACATCATTGCAAAGTAAAAGAATCTTAAGTCATCATAATTCAAGGAAGGTCTCTATATAATCTATCAAGAAATACAAAGGACCACATCTGATTTATATAGCCAAATAGTTTTATATGTATATGCATGCACACACATGTATGCACACACAAACACAAACAGGCTGTTCACAACTTTTCATAAGTTTGCTTCTACTGGATGAATATTTGTTTGGTGAAGTATTAAAATATAGATAACTAAAAGTTAATCTCCATGCCATATAGGTATTCTATAAATTATATGATTTAAAAGTATATGATGGGGCCAGCACTGTGGTGCAGTGGGTAAAAGCTTCGGCCTGTAACATCGGCATACCATATGGGCACCAGTTCAAGTCCCGGCTGCTCCACTTCTGATCCAGCTCCTGGGTAATGAACCTTTGAAAGCAGCAGAGGATGGCCCAAATGCTTGGGACCCTGAAATGTGGGATATTCGGAAGAAGCTCCTGGATTCTGGCTTCAGATTGGCTCAGCTCTGGTCATCGTGGCCATTTGGGGATGGAACCAGCAGATGGAGGACCTCTCTCTGTCTGTCTCTACCTCTTTCTGTAATTCTTTGAAATAAATAAAATAAATCTTAAAAAAAGAAAATATGTTAACTAACTTTTTATTAAAAGCATAGGATAGTGTTAGCATACAATTGTAAGCTTTATTCTATTCTGCCTACTCACTCAAAACACAGGGAGAAGTTATGAGCACAGTACTGCTATCATGAATTACGAGAAGATAACTTTTTTCTTATTTTTTTCTTTTTCTTTTTTTTGACAGGCAGAGTTAGTGAGAGAGAGACAGAGAGAAAGGTCTTCCTTTTCCATTGATTCACCCTCCAATGGCTGCTGCGGCCGGCACACCGCGCTGATCCGAAGCCAGGAGCCAGGTGCTTCTTCCTGGTCTCCCATGCGGGTGCAGGGCCCAAGGACTTGGGCCATCCTCCACTGCACTCCCGGGCCACAGCAAAGAGCTGGATTGGAAGAGGAGCAACCGGGACAGAATCCGGTGCCCCAACCGGGACTAGAACCCGGGTTGCATGCGCCACAGGTGGAGGATTAGCCAAGTAAGCCGTGGTGCTGGCCAGATAATTTTTTTTTCAAACTCTGGCAACATTGAGGAATTTTTATAACATTTGCCTTTTTTGCTGATGGTGATTTCTAATGGTTTTGGTAGTATAAAAATTAAAGAGAATTATACAATTATTACATTGATTACTGAAATATCATAGCTTTATTGGGAGAAAACATGAGATAATTAAAATGCTTAAAGTATGAGTTGGACAACAGAGAATATACAATATTTGCATTACCTTCACAATAAAGTAAAAGTACTAATGTAGGAAAAATACATGAAGGAGGAATCACTAACATATATAATAATCATCAACATTGATAATGTACTTATATATGATTCTAATGATTCTAATTATTTATTCAGTTGAATATTTAGTTATTTCAGAGTCAGAATAATTCATTGCTTTTCTAACACTTCTGCAAGTAATTCTGGTTACTAAAATGAAAAGCTAAATCATACTTATCAATATTTTTGCCAAATAACATGACTAAATAAAATACAACCCACCATTTGCAAGTTAAAAACTGATGAGAATTGTGGAATTTTGAAAGGCTTTTTTTTCCCACAAAAGTGTTATTCTTACAGGCATAAGTCCTGTTGGCATGAAGCAATGTTTGAACATCTGCTTGAATCCAATTATTCCTTAAACCTGTATTCTTTCAAAGCCTATTATATGCCAGGGTCTTTGTAAGGTGAAGAAGATTCAGTGATTCATTGTGATGATTCTTCAGCAGAAGATTCATGTAAAAAAGATTGGATAACAGATTAGTTCAAATTTAATTTATAAACATATTAATAGGTAAATTAAAATTTACCAAAACACCTTCAAAAAAACTGATAACATTATTTCAGGTTATGATATAATAAATATCTTTTAGAAAGTATTGCACTTAACATCATTTATTCATCTTATAGCAAATGTAAAGAACTACAAATCTGAGGCTCAAATTTGGGCATATTTTTAGTAGTGAACTCTTTAACTGCAATCTAGCTAAGCATCATAGGTATTCATCAATTTGGGTCATCTGTTGATATTACCAAAGAACAAAATACAATCTAGGTTACACACATTGTACAGGTGTAAGGAGTAATTCTTGAAGAATGTTAGCCATAAAGGCTTCAAGTTATTTCAGACCTTGAGGACTAGAAAAATTCAGACTTTTAACTACTTGAATATTGTCCAGAGTTTTCGTTAGCCACTAGTTTCAGACACTTTCTGGATGGCTTTTATATTTTAATTCAGACTAGGCAATGATTCAAAGTAGATTATACACCTCCCAACATGATTTAGTAATTAAACATCTTTTAGTTAGAAGTAATTCTAGTTAATCAGAGGTGTCTGCAGTTAAAACATTAAAACATAGTGGAGTGACTTATTGTAACTTTTAAAGATTTAATCCATTTAATAACTTTACTGGTGTTTCTGAACAAAATGTACTACTTAGCCTATTCTTTAACAGATGTCTACATATTGCTTAAAAAAATCTCTCCAAATGACCTTATTTAATTCCTCATGTGTATTAGCTTGAATATGCAATAAACCCAAATAGAAATTTAATTTCCATCTGAAAAGACACAATATTTCCTTTTTTGCATTAAAGGCAGTTTTCATTGCCTTGTAGAGAATATGCGTTTTATATAAATGGAACATGAAGAATAACACTGTTAAAGGCATTTTAATGGTTTATTCTTAGACATAATTCAGCTTAGATATAATGAATGAAAAGATGAAGGACTGCATAGTTAATATTTGCATTATCTAGGGTTTCTAGTAATAGTCCTGTAACATAACTTAGACTTGCATTTCCTCTCAACATATTATCAAAATAATAATTTGATACTATAAATTATAAAATTATATATGGCCCAGAGTTGGTGCTTTGACAAGCTTATAATATAGAGGAGAAAATAAAGAATGTAAGCATGAATCGATAGAAAATATCGTTGGGGTGAGATACACAAGACTGTATGTAATTCACAGAAGAAAAACAAATTTCTTTAGGTCTAAGAATCCTAAATAATGAAATGATTTGAAGGATGGGTTTGATACTTTTGTCAAATAAGCTTCAGCTGCAGAAACAAATTCAAACTAGACAATTACACAAAGATAATAAAAGAGAGAGACCTAAAAGCATTTAAAGTCATTGGAGCAGACCGGATGAGGACTGACTTGCCTGGGCGGCTTGCTTTTATCTCACCTCACACAGAACACTGACTAAACTGGGATATATCAGGTTCTTGGGAGAATCAAGGTAAAGGAACTTGTGGGTTATCGTGGCCAGCATGGTTCTACAAGATTGAGAAAATGTACAAGGCCTCATATTTGTTCATCCAGATGGATGGAGAGGTGTGGAGTGTGCCTCCAACTTCTTTTGGTGTTTTGGTGCACTTCCCAAAGGGTTGGTTTACGTTTTTCCTTCATCCAAAACACTAATGGAATCCTCACAGTTTAGTGGGTGCAGCTAGAACAAACAAAAAGTGCGGACAAACTGCTTCATGCAGAGCAGCTCAGCAACTATGGCAGGGGGCACAGAACTTCTCTACCTTAAAAGAAAGAGATGAGTGGTACGCTCGCTCCAACAATCCAGCCTGCAGTAAAGAGTCAGGTAACAAAGGAGTAAGATTGTTATAGACTCCTATAAAAAAGAATCTAGGAAATCCCCCTTTTACATGCACAAGCCTAAGAAAGACATAGTGATATAACAGTTGTGAGAATCTTCTAATCTCTAGGTCAGCTAATTTCTGAATTCTGTTGAATTCAATCTCTGAAGACCAGGAGTGGAGGCATTTTTCCAAATATGTAAACACCAATGAAAAGCTACAAAAGACATACAAAAAATATGGTTGTATGGACATATGAATTAATCAGAAGAATAAAATAAACTCTAGCAATAACCTTAAAGAAATGGAAATATATGGACTGTCCAACAAAGAAATCAATGTAATTGTCTTAGAGAAGCCAAGAACATAGACAGAAAGTTAAATAAAATAAGGAAAAATGTACAGGGACATATAATATATTCAGAATACCAACAAAGAGAATGAATTCTCCCCCCTCCAATATGTAAATCAAACAAATTCTGGAACTAAGAAACAGAACTGAAAAGAAAATTTCACTTTGTACACTGCAGCAGCAGACTTGATCAAGCAGAAGAAAGAATCAATAAGCTTGAAAATAGATAATTTAAAATATTGTCAGATGAACAAAAAGAAAAAATAATGGATAGCAGATTCAGGGAATTAGGAAATATCATCAAGATAATTAATATTTCCACAAGAGAAAGGAAGAAAAAAGAAGAAAACAAATATTTTATTTATAAATAACAATATAGAGAGTTCTTCAAGTTGAAAGGAAAGGATGATAATCAACAATAAAACATAAATATATTCACATAACTCATTGATTAAAATAAGCATGAATAAGCAAGTGCAGAAAATTATAATATTTGAATTCAGGATAAATCAAAATGAAAATAAAGCATACTAATATTTATGCT
The DNA here is from genome assembly GCF_033115175.1 of Lepus europaeus. Taxonomy (NCBI): domain Eukaryota; kingdom Metazoa; phylum Chordata; class Mammalia; order Lagomorpha; family Leporidae; genus Lepus; species Lepus europaeus. The sequence continues at coordinate 128,218,720 of NC_084827.1, read as the reverse complement.
ATGGGACCAGCACTCTGGCATAGTGGGTATAGCTGCTGCCTGCAGTGCCCGCATCCCATATGGGTGCCGGTTCGAGTCTGGCTGCTCCATTTCCAATCCAGCTCTCTGCTATAGCCTTAGAAAGCAGCAGAAGATGTCCCAAGTGCTTGGGCCCCTCTACCCATGTGGGAAGACACAGAGGAAGCTCCTGGCTCCTGCCTTCAGATCAGCACAGCTCCGGCTGTTATGGCCAACTGGGGAGTGAACTAGCAAATGGAAGACCCCCCCCCCCCTGTGTAACTCTGACTTTCAAATAAAATAAATAAATCTCTAAAAAAAATCTATGGGGATGCAACAAAAAGCAGTAGGAATAAGAATATTTGGTTTCTAAAATTTTAAATTATTTTTACTTTATTTGAATGGCAGAGGAGAGACTAACAGAGAGACTGACAAAGAAACAGAGAGCTTTCCACTCACTGATTCACTCCCAAAATGCCCACAAAAACCAGAGGCCTAGAAAAGCACTGGAAGATGGCCAAAGTGCTTAGGCCCATGCACCAAAGTGGGAGACCTGGAAGAAGCTCCAGGCTCCTGGCTTCAGGTCGGCTTTCATTGCGGCCATTTGGGGAGTGAACTAGTGGATGGAAGACCTCTCTGTCTCTCTCTGCCTCTGCATCTGCCTCTGTAACTCTGCCTTTCAAATAAAAAAAAATCTTTTTTTTTTTAAAAAATCAAATGATCATCCCAATAGATATAAAAAAGTTATTTGATAAAATTCAACATCCTTTCATAATAAAAACTCTGAAAAACCTATATAGAAGCAGAATGCATCTGGCCATAGTAAAAACCATAGTTGACAACCTACAATTAACATAAAACTCAATGGATAAAATTAAAAATTTTTCCTTTATAATCTGGAAAAGTACAAAGAGGCAACTTGTAACTTCTATTCAACACAATACTGAAAGTATTATCCAGTGCATTCATGTAAGGGACAGAAATAAAACCCATACAGATTAGAGAGGTAGAAGTAAGATTATGTGTTTATAGATAACATTATTTTATTTATAGACAATCATAAAAAATTCAGAGAAATACTGTTAGAACTAATAAATTCAAGAAGTGAAAAGATACAAAGTCAACATGCAAAAAATTGTCTTTTTTCATATACTAACAAAAAGCTACATAGAAAAGGAGATCAATAAACAATTCACTTTAAATAGCATTAATGGGAATGAACAACTTAGAAATGAGAGGAAAGAGGTGAAACACTTGTACACAGAAAATTACATAACTGTGGCAAAATAAATTAACAAAGACACAAAGGGAAACAGACCCTACCTTCACAGAATAGAATAGAATATTGTTAGAATGTATATGCTCTACATATGCAAAGCAACTCCTATAAAACTTCTAAGACATTTTATAGTAATGGATAAAAATGGTCATAAAATTCATATGAAATCACAAAGGACCTGGAATGCCAAATCAATCTTGAGAAAGAAAGGTAAAGCTGGACACATCAGAATTCCTAATTTCAAAGTATATTACAAATCAACAGTAATGAAAACAAAATGGTAATAGAATAAAAAACAGATACACTGCTGAAATCAAAGAAAGTCCAGAATAACCTCACAGTTACAGGATCAACTGATCTTCAACAAGGGTGTCATGAATGCACACAGTGGAAAGGACGTATCTGCGACAGTGTTTGGAAATTACACTTATTTTTGTATCTACGTACAAAAGAATGCTGTTGGACCCTCCTACCATATAGGAAAATTCAACTCAAAATGGATTAAAGATTGAACTATAAAAACTTTGTATGCAACTACTAAAAGAAAATATGGCAAAACTTCATGGCCTTAGTCTAAGCAATGGTTTTATGATGGGGACACCAAAAAACACAGGCAGCAAAAGTATAAACAGACAAATTGAAGGGCATCAAATTAGAACATTCCAAACAAATAAACAGCAGAGTGAAAAGTGACCCTTAACAAAGGAAGAAAATATTTGCAAACCATATACCAGAAAAAGCATAGTATCAAGATAAGTAGAGAACTCCTCAAATACGGTAACAATAATAGCAATAAATAAACACCCAAATACTCCCAGCTGAAAAATGGGCAAAAGAACTGAATAAATAATTTTCAAAAAATACATACCAGTAGTCAATGAATATATGAAAAAGCACTGGGCAATGTTAATTATCAGGGGAAATAAATCAAAACCACAATATCAGCTCAAACTTGCTTGGATGGCTATTAAGAAAAAACAAATAGCAGATAAACAGAAGATAATAAATACTGCAATATAATTGGAATCTTTGTCTAGTATTGGCAGTAATGTAAAATGGAATTATAGAATAAAATATGGAAATTCCAAAAAATAGAAAATAAAACTACCATATGATCCAACAGACCCACTTCTGGATATATAACAACAACAAAGCTGAAAGAATCTCAAGAAGATACCTGCATTCCCATTTCCACTGCAGCATTATTCACAATGGTCAAAACATGGAAGCAACACAAATGTGTAAAAAAAAACTTGGTAGGCACATGCAATGGAATTCTTTTTTTTTTTTAACTTTTATTTAATGAATATAAATTTCCAGTGTACAGCTTATGGATTACAATGGCTTCCCCCTCCCATAACTTCCCTCCCACCCGCAACCCTCCCCTCTCCCGCTCCCTCTCCACTTCCATTTGCATCAAGATTCATTTTCAATTCTCTTTATATACAGAAGATCAATTTAGTATAAAGATTTCAACAGTTTGCACCCACATAGAAACACAAAGTGAAACATACTGTTTGAGTACTAGTTATAGCATTAAATCACAATGTACAGCACATTAAGGACAGAGATCCCACATGAGGAGCAAGTGCACAGTGACGCCTGTTGTTGACCCAACAAATTGACACTCTAGTTTATGGCGCCAGTAACCATCCTAGGCTGTCGTCATGAGTTGCCAAGGCTATGGAAGCCTTCCAAGTTTGCCGACTCTGATCATATTTAGACAAGGTCATAAAAGACAGGGTGAGGATAGTAACCAATGATCCTAAGAGTGGCATTTACCAGGTTTGAACAATTATACAGCATTAAGTGGGGAAGAGGACCATCAGTACACACAGGTTGGGAGTAGAGCCATTGGTGGTAGAGTAGAGGTTATGATTACAAAGGAATGAGGCCCAATTGCACTAGACAGGGCCTAGAACAAAGGACAGAGTCATTATTAGAGGAGCTAAGAAAGGTGCTGTCTAAGCTACAATTAAGTTTTCTGATTGAGAGGCAAATAGAACCTGATAGAAGGGGCTTGATAATAATCTGGTGGGCTTAGGCCTTGTAAATTCAGAGAACCCAGACCTATCTATCTCTTCACATGGGGTATATCCTAAGGGAGGTGTGAACCTCCTAGGGGAAGGCACTCTGTTGACTTTCATTACTTGGCTGGCCTGGGAGGACAGCTGGCCAGGTAAAGGCAAGGGGCATCTCTAACAAGCAATTTACAGTTCTGCCTGCAATGTTGCTGACCCTACTTGACCATCCCCTCAGCTGCAGTGGTCACATTGGAAGTTGGGCTGAGTGAAGGGCTTTTCAGCTTAGAGCCAACAAGATCTGTGGCTCTGACCTGGGCATCCTTCGACTCCAGGGCAGGTCCATTTCCAGTGATCCAACTCTGGCAGAGCTGCTAGGGCTCTTCACAAGCTTTCTTCTGCTGAAGTAAGCAAGTGCCTCTTCTTGGTTGATGAGTTTATAATTTTAAACATGGCGACTTAAAGTCTTTTGTCATCCACAGTTATATATGATGTGCTGCTCATAAAACTAAAGTGTTGTTGGTTCTGTGTTTAGCTGTCCTCCTATAGGTTCCTATGGACTTTTTCCAGCCACTTCTATTGTATTCAGTACTTTGGGATGGCTCTGTAAACAGATGAAGCCAATAATGTATTCACAGTACCAACTGAAAGAAAGTATGGTTAACTGAGGTTACTAAAAACAAAAAGCAGTTCAAATCAGTTGGCAATCTACAAAAAGAGTTAAAGATTTTAAAAGCTATTATTAAAATTGCTATATTGGTCTATTATGCTATGTTATATGTGTGTACATATTGTATGACCACATGGGAAAATTTTATTAAGAGTTTTATTTTAAATGGCTTATAGATAAGATTGTCCATAAATTTAAGCTGCTAAAATCAATCAAAGATACATTTTAATTTGTGTGACCTGAATCTGTGTATCATATGTTTTAAACGTGTTGGTAGAAAGAAACTAAAAACATTTTAGATGGTTGTGCTTAAGTTTACTGGCTAAACAAACTACACCATGTTAGATATTTAAGAGGTGTTTTCAAATACATGATTCTTAAAATTTATAGAAGGCATTGGACCTTCTGGTAAATGTTTTCTTAAGTTGTTATCTAATGGTTGAAACGGTTTGCTAAGTATTCATGTAATATTGCTATTGTCAGCAAGCGATCTAGGACTTGCTCCCTCATTTCTCTACTCTAAGCCCAACTTGTTCTTTCATTTCTCTATTCTCTTCAAGGTAGGAAACTAATTCTATTATGAAGGAATCTGTAGGACGCACAATTTAATCTTTAGACCTTATAAAAGAGATGGCTAACATTTTTCTGTAATAGCATAGCCAAAATAAGAACTTAAATAATAATCTCCTAGCTAGATTCACTTCGCCATCAGCGAAGTATACAGTAAGAAAAAAAAACCTCCCTTTCAGACCAAAGGGAAAGAAAGTTTTAAAGTGAGAATAGAATTTTCCTCATGGGCATTGTCTACCTTAGAAAAACTACTACAGAACATGCCTGTGACTTTAGACTTGTAGTTCAGGCCACTGAAGATTAGAGATGGGACTTGGGCACTCCCTTGACTTGCATCCTCTGGTCTGCTTTAACACAAACCAGGAGGAAAAGAAAGCTCGGCATCAGAAGCAATGGGTGGCAGGCCTATTAATGGCTGATCTGTACAGTGATCTGCCCTCAAGGAGACCCAACAGGCCAGTCCACTGCAGTGGCTTTCAATGTGGTAAGCATGCAATGGAATTCTATCCAACCAGAACAAAAAAGGAAAATCCTGCCATATTCCACAATGTGGTAAATAAGGAGATTATACTATGTAAAATTAACATGTTATAGGAGCACATATACTGCATGATTCCACATCAAGGAAGAAACTAAAATAGTCAAATTCATAGAAACAGAAGTTAGAATGGTGCTTGCTAAATACTAGATAAAGGGAGAAAAGGCAAGTTTCAGAAAATGTAAAAGATTTCAGTTTTATAAGATGAAAAAATTTTGGATAGGTGCTGTATAAACTGCTAGTTTTATACTTCACAATATTGTGTGGCATAACATAAAATTTGTGAAGATGGTAGAACTCACATTTCCTGTTTCCATCCAAAGAGAAAAAAAAGAAAAAATTCAAACAAAAAAGAATGAATGCTTTATAATTTTAGCAGAAGCAAATTATTCGATATTAAGTAAACAAATAGTTTCTGAGGAACTTGGGGGTGACAATGGTAAGGAAAAAAGTCACTCTGTCAGGGGACAAGATATCTTGGTTTGTATTGTGTATGTTCATTAATGTGATGATTTCACCTATGTGCACGCTTGCAAAATTTATGCAACCATACAAATCATATATGTATAGTTTACTGTATGTCAATCATACCTTAGTAAATCAATAACCTTATTTTTAAAGATTTATTTATTTTTATCTGAAAAGCAGAGTCACACATACAGAGAGAGAAAAAATGATGTTCTGTCTACCAGTTCACACCCCAAATGGCTGCTGGGCCAGACAAAAGCCAGGCGCTTCTTCCAGGTCTCCCACATGACTGCAGAGGCCCAAACTTTTGGGCCATTCTTCATTGCTTTCCCAGACTCATTAGAAGGTTGCTGGATTGGAAGTGGGCAGTTGAACCGATACTCACAGGGGATGCCAGTGCTGCAGGTGGCAGCTTAACCTGCTATGCCACTGCACCAGCCACGATACTAACTTAAAAAAAATAGATCACTTTGAAGGTAATCACATGAGGATTATCCCACTCTATTAATAAAAAGAAGATGGATGGGTGGGCAATTGGTGAAAGGTTAAGACACTGCTTGGGGGCCGGCGCTGTGGCTTACTTGGTTAATCCTCTGCCTGCGGCACTGGCATCCCATATGGGCGTGCTGGGTTCTACTCCTGGTTGCTCCTCTTCCAGTCCAGCTCTCTCTCTGCTGTGGCCCAGGAGTGCAGTGGAGGATAGTCCAAGTGCTTGGGCCCTGCACCCGCATGGGAGACCAGGAAGAAGCACCTGGCTCCTGGCTTCGGATCAGCGCAGTTCCAGCCGTAGAGGCCATTTGGGGAGTGAACCAATGGAAGGAAGACCCTGCATCTTATATCAGAGTGCCTGGAATTGAGTTCTGGTTACTCCACTTCCAATTCTGCTTCTTAATAATGTGACCCTATTAGGCAGCACATGATGGCAAAGGACTTGGTTCCCTGTTACCAACGTCAAAGACCTGGAATGAATTTCAGGCCCTGACTTCAGCCCAGGCCTGATATATCTATCTCTTTGGCTTTACCTATCCCTATCTCTGTCTGCCCAACAAATAATATATTTATATTTTTAAAGAAAAAGAGAAATAAAGATATAAAATCGGCACAGATGTTATTTCATCTAATGAATGCCATTGTAACTATTATTGTTGAATCCCAACAAGTAATATAAATAGCATGTATTTACATTCAATATTATATATATACAAACAAAAGAAATGAAGTTTCCTATAATTTATGCTTCATAAAATATTCTTTTTTTAAAGCCACTTTAAAAAAATATTTATGTATTTCTTTGAAAGAGTTACACAGAGAAGAGAGGCTGAGAGACAGAGAGAGGTCTTCCTTCCAATGGTTCACTCCCCAATTGGCTGCAATGGCTGGAGCTGCACCGATCCGAAGCCAGGAGTCAGGAGCTTCTTTCCAGGTCTCCCATGCGGGTGCAGGGGCCCAAGGATATGGGCCATCCTCCACTGTTTTCCCAGGCTATAGCAGAGAGCTGGATCAGAATTAGAGCAGCCAGGTCTCAAACCAGCACCCATGTGGGATGTAGGCACTTCAGGCCAGGGTGTTAACCCACTGCACCACAGCACCAGTCCCTTAAAATATTCTTTTGAGTAATATTGGGTAGATTATCAGGGTAAAAATGTACTGACTTGGTATTTTTTTTATTATCTTTTTGACAGGCAGAGTAGACAGTGAGAGAGAGAGACAGAGAGAAAGGTCTTCCTTTTCCATTGGTTCATACTCCAATGGCCGCTGCGGCCGGAGCACTGCGCTGATCCAAAGCCAGGAGCCAGGTGTTTCTCCTGGTGTCCCATGCAGGTGCAGGGCCCAAGGACTTGGGCCATCCTCCACTGCACTCCCGGACCACAGCAGAGAGCTGGCCTGGAAGAGGGACAATCGGGACAGAATCTGGCACCCTGACCGGGACTAGAACCCGGTGTGCCTGCACCACAGGCGGAGGATTAGCCTATTGAGCTGCAGCGCAGGCCCTGACTTGGTATTAAACTATATAAGAGCAAAATGTGGAAAACTAAAGAATGGAGAGCTATGTATTGTAAAGCTTTTATTTATAGTCAAGAACGTATTTTTTAAAAGTTCATTTCAACAACACAGAAACTTTTTTTTCCATTTTGGAAGTTGCCTCTAGGCATCATTTATTATAACTTCTCATGTGTTAAAATATTTCCTATTTTGAAATTCAACAAAATGTAATGTTTGCTTTTTAAAATATGTTAGTTGCCAGTGAGCTCACCACATTCTTATGCAACTTGTATTAGTTTTAATTATTTCATATGCCCAGAGGTATTCCTTATATTCAGCAGATGTCAGCCTTCTTAAATATTACTTAAGTTCTGTATTTATCCTCAAAATAACACTGAAAATACAGAAAAACATTTCAGAAAAATCATACATTTAATTTTCTATTTTGAATAAAATATGTGAATTGATTCTAGATGCACTGATGACAGAAAGCATCAAGGATACAAAAAAAAAGGAAAGATATTCCTTGCTCATTACTGGAAGAATTTGATTGAGAAATATCTATACTACCTAAAATAATTCACAGATTCAATGTAATCTCTGCCAAAACACCAATAATATTCTTTACAGAATTAGAAGAGGATCCTAAAATTCATATGGAATCACAAAAGACAAGAATAGGCAAGATATCCTAAGCAAAGAGAAAAAAAAAAGAAATTAAGCTGAAAGCAACACAGTATTTGATTTTAATATATAGTACAAATCTACAGTAATCAAATCAGCATGGTATTTCTGTAAAACCAGCACATAGACCAATGGAACAGAATAGAGAGTCCACAAATTAGCCCACATACATGCAGCTAACTGATTTTTAACGAAGTGCCAAGATCTTTGTTGGAGTAAAAATAGTCTTTCCAATAAATGGTACTGGCAAAACTGGGTGTATTTATGTAGAAGAATGAAATTAGAGCCCTCCCTCTCACTATCTATAAGGAGCTGGATGGATCAAAAATCTAAATATAAGATCAGAAATCATGAAATTACAAGAAGAAAACACACAGGAAATATTTCAAGATGGTTTAATTGATAACCTCTTACATAAGACCTCAAAGCACAGGCAACAAAAGCAAAACTAGACAAATAGTAGTTATGTCAAACTTAGAAGCTTCTGTACAGCAAAGTAAACAATCAACAAAGCCAAGAGACATCTGAAAGAAAGTTGAGGGAATGTGAGAAAATATTTACAAGTTGATTACCCAATCAAGATTAATATCCAGAATGTAGAAAATACATTCTCAATTTATCTTCCTGCTTAATTTACATCATGTTCCTTGGCATTGTTTATGAAGGTAAATGAAGATCCTAAGACCACTTGCTACCTGACATGATATTCTTTAGTTTCAGAGAGTGAAAGCAGGACTATCAGGCCAAGTTCCAGAATATATAGATTAGGCAGTAACTCAAAGGGAAGTTCAAAGCCTCTTCAAACTATTCCTCAAAATTGAAAAATACTAACAAGATAAAAAGTTTACATGGAGAAATATTCTTCAAGGGAGGAGAATACGTTGAGTGATAGAAAACAGGTAAAAGTGATTAGAATTGGTGGCCAGGTCATTTCCATCTGGGAGATGAAACATGAGTAGAGAACTTAATGACAAAAAGGGATAAGCTGTGTGAAATGTCACAGATGCTGAGGCTGGAGTTTATGGCTTTGCAATTTCTTGATGTAGGCACTAATTGCTGTAGTCTTCCTTCTTTTGCTTTTGCGATATTCAATAGGTTTTGATATGTTATATTTTCATCTTCATTCACCTCCAGGAATTTTTCAATTTCCCTTCATTTCTTTTATGAACAATTCTTCATTAAGGAATGTGTTGTTCAGTCTCCATGTGTTTGATTATTTTCTAGAGATTCTTGAGTTGTTATTATTTCAGGTTTTTGAAATTGCTGAGATTGTTTTACAGCCTGGCATATGCTCTATCTTAGAGAAAATTTTATGCTTTGATGAAAATAATGTGTATTCTTTAACTGTGGTATGAAAGATTCTGTAGATATAAGTTAGGTTCATTTGGTCCATAGTGTCGATTAGTTCTGTTCTTTCTTTGTGATTTTTTTGTCTAGTTGATCTGTTCATTCATGAAAGTGGGATTTTGAAGTTCCTTAATACTATTGTATTGGAGTCTGTAACTCTCTTTAGATACATGAACATTCGTTTTAAATAGCCAGGTGCTCTAACAAAATTAGTAGGAGGAAAGAAATAATTAAAACTAGAGAAGATATAAGAAAAATTGATACTAAAATAAAAGGTCAATGAAATGAAGAGCTGCTCCCCCCCCCCCCCAGGTTTCCAAGTTCTGAGGAACTTGGAAGTATCTGACCTGTATTTATAGCACTAATCTGAAGTAAATGCTGCCAGCTGAACATTCAGAAAAATGTGCTGCATGTACACTTGCCAAGTCTTTAAGTGGAACAGGAGGGAAATCCATCATGTGACTTCCAAACATTAATTCACAATACATAGGCTATTCACAAGAATCTGGCTTTTCTGTCTTTTAGGAACTTCTGGGTCAACCAATTCAGAGACCTGAATCTTCCAAACTTCTGAGTGGCCTTACGGGAAGGTTAAAGTCTATGACATCGATACTGGGCCAAAAGCACCCTCTCTTCCCTTGTCACAGGTGTTTCAAACTCAAGAAGCACAGTAGACGACTTTCACCCAAGAATACTGTCACCAACTAGTAAGTACTCTCAACCAGGTGCCCCTGCCCTCATTGACCTGGCACTCTTTCATGCACATCCATGAAGAGTATTAAATTATTTGACAAGATTTTTGTGAATCTTCATGCAAAAATTCTCCACTGTAATCCTAGAATAAGGCAAAAAACAGGGGACATGCAATCCAGTAACTGGTCCTTGGGCTTGATGTAAATTCTCACTAGTTTCAGATAGTTCCAGGCCTTTTCCAACAGGTCACCAAAGCTCCAGCAATGATGGGCAGAGATAGGCACTCAGTGAGGCACTGTATAGATGATATCCAATTGCTCAATGGAGATCTCATTTAAAACATAGATAGAAGGGATATAATCTGTTTCCTTCTACCATGTCAATGAGGTCATAGGCTGTGGCATAGCTGTGCAGAGTCCTATCTGCTTTGTGGATTTTGTATTCAGCCAGAATGCTCTTCAGTTTCAGCATCCAGTTCATTCTGAGAGCAGGTAGCCATGTGATTAATGCCTCCTTTATCCTTCTTAAAGCCTATGTTGGGAGGTTTACTATTCAAATGAATGCCAAATCTTTCCTGTTCATGTTCAATTGTCCTCTCATGTCCCAAGTGCTTCAGGACATCCAGAACAATAAGGAAAAAGTTACAGGTTCTGGCCTCTGCAATAACTTGATGGCCTCTACCCTTCTCATCCTTGGTAGCTTCAATGATACCTGGGAGATCCAGGAGCTGGATCTTGGCACCCTTGTATTTGATGACACCTGGTACAGTAGTGAGAGTAATGAACTCATAGGCTACCACATTGGAATATACCCCTGCCAGGTTACTGAGCAATGTTGAGTTCCCCACAGACAGACAACTCACAAATCCATTCTGAGCATCATCTATTTTGGCCACATCAAAACCTTCTCCCGGTCCACCACCTCTTCCACCTTTTGGAGTAATGAGTTCTCTGAAGTTTAGCAAGGCAAAACTTCAGCAATCCTGTTTGGTTTGCTATGGGCTTGATTGTTTAAGGCTGAGCCATCTCAGCGTCAATCTTTGCAATCTTTGTTAATATACTGCTTGTGGAGGCGAGTTCTGGCGGGGTCCACAGTGTCCACAACACTGCCTGTCTCCACTCAAAAACAAGAGCTGTTTTTTTGAAAAAAATAAATCTGATACACCATTGGCCCAAACAAACAAAAAGGGAGAAGACCCAATTTAATAAAATCAGAGATGAAAATTGAGATATAACAATGAATACCAAGGAAATAAAAATAATCATTAAGAAAAACTAAACAGGTATATGCCAACAAAATGGAAAATCTAGAAACAAATATGTTCCAGGACATAAACAATCTACTGAAATTGAGTCATGAAGACTTAGAAAAACTAAATAGACCAATAACCAAGAAGCAAAGAAGGAGATTTAAAGAGTAATAAAGACACTCCCAACAAAGAAAAGCCTAGGACTAGATGACTTCACTGCTGAAATCTACCAGATATTTAAACAAGAATTATTTCAACTCTTCTAGAGTTATTCAAAATAATTGGAAAGGAGGGAATCCTCCCAAATTCCATGAGGTCACTATCCCCTTAATTCCAAAACCAGAAAACATATACAACAAATAAAGACAATGAGGGCTGGCACTATGGCATACTGGGCTAAAATCTCTGCCTTTGGTGCCAACATCTCATATGGGCACTGGTTCAAGTCTCGGCTGCTCCTCTTCTGATCCAGCTCTCTGCTATATACTGGGAAAGCAGAAGATGGCCCAAGTGCCTGGGGCACTGCACCCATGTAGGAGTCTCAGAAGAAGCTCCTGGCTCCTGGCTTTGGGTCAATCAAGCTCTGGCTGCTGCGTCCAATGCATGTCTGGCTATAACTCTATCTCTCAAAATAAATAAATAAATATATTTTTTTAAATAAAGACAACTATACACCAATATGAACATAGATGCAAAATTACTCAATAAAATACTAGCTAATCAAATCCAACAACATATCAGAAAGATCATGTATCCAGACAAAGTGGGATTTATCTCTGATATGTTGGGATGGTTCAAGATATGCAAATCAATACATGTGATACAACACATTAACAAATTGAAGAATAAAAATAATATGATTATCTCAATAGTTACAGAGAAAGCTTCTGAGAAAATATAACATCCTTTTATGATATACCTTAAGCAAACTGGATATAGAAGGAATATTCCTCAACCAAGGCTACTTACGACAAACCTACAACATAATATTGAATGGGGAGAAGCTGAAAGCATTTCCACTAAGAACTAGGACCAGACGAGGATGCCCACATTCATTCTTGCTATCTAATTTAGTTCTGGAGTTTTAATCAGAATGATTAGGCTAATCCTTGGCCTGCGGCACTGGCACACCAGGTTCTAGTCCCAGTCGGGGCCCTGGATTCTGTCCTGGTTGCCCCTCTTCCTGTCCAGCTCTCTGCTGTGGCCTGGGATTGCAGTGGAGGATGGCCTGAGTTCTTGGGCCCTACACTCGCATGGGAGACCAGGAGAAGCACCTAGCTCCTGCCTTTGGATCAGTGCAATGTGCCAGTGGCAGTGCCCCGGCCACAGCAGCCATTGGAGGGTGAACCAATGGCAAAGGAAGACCTTTCTCTCTCTCTCTCCCTCTCTCTCTCTCTCTCTCTCTCTCTCTCACTGTCTCTGCCTGTCAAAAAAAAAAATAACACACATGATGTATTGACACACAAAAAATTGAATATGTTGACGACCAGATCTCCACTGGCTTTGAAGTGTAGAGGGCAAAAAAAAAAAATGGTTTGGGCACAATTTATAGTCCTGAAATTTATAGTCCTGGCAGGACAGGAGTTACAAAACATAGAAGATGATCATGTGAAACTGTCCTGGGGTCTCTATGAAATATCAGGCCAGAAAACTCTCAGTAACCTGCATAATGTTAATGCCAGATGCTCAGTTATCTGGTTCACAAAGTGGGGCAAGAACAGCAGCATTCCATCAACGAATTGAAGTGCTATGCACATTGCCTGGACCTAAGGAGGCCCTGAACAAATAATTAAATTCTACAAGGGAATAGCACAAATACCAATGGATTTCACTGCTGCTGTTTCTACCTTCTCTCTTGGAGCTTGCACCTATAACTCCATGGGGAGTTTCCAAAGATCAGTTGATAAAGATAAAGGAGACTCAGCTTGATAGAAACATTTTCTGTACAATATGCAGGCACCGATTGAAATTGGACAGCTGTGCTGTAGCATTTGAGTACCCTTCTAGGACATTACTGGAAGACAGGGGTTTTCATTATTCTTGGAAGTAGAAATGTCTAGATATGTAATTATATATCAATTCATCCAACAGTTTCGCTGGATGACGAAGGACTTGTAATGATCATGGCTGACAAACTGCTGACAAGGATATCTGGGTAAGAGGTATGTGCATAGGTCTCCCTGCTTAGGGGAAAGAAACAAAATCTGAAATGTATGTGTGCAATGTGAACAGTAATCAAGACCTATTCTATGGATACCAGTCAATCACTTTCCCTCCCTACCCCTGGCATTGCTTCAGCGGCTCCTGAAAATTGTGACCACATTGGCTAAATGACAGTTCAGCTATCAGTTGGTTGCTTGGTAAATATCTTTCAATGATAGTCATTAATTTTTTTTATTTACTTTAATAGATACAATTCTAAGAATATAACGATATTCCCTTCCTCCATCTCTTGTGAGCTCTGAATCACATTTTCCCTTACTCCAACACATGAACAGTCATGTTCAAAATGAACGGCTATTTTGTGTAGCTGTGTGAATGCAATGTGCATATGTGTGCAATGCAGTTGGTTTTGTACAAAAATTCTATCTGAACTTTTAGAAGTGAATTTTTGATCACACATCATAAACCTACACTCCTGGGAAACAGAAATAATAGACACCACTATGCTTTTGGAGAAGAGCAACCCCCTGACCCTTTGGGTTAATTTGCATATGTGTGAGGTTGCAACTGTGGTTGTACTCTAGAGAAAGGAAGCAGAAAATATACTTACCAAATGTGAAAATGAGAATATATTCTACATTTTCTTTTCAGCTATGCTTTCAATATTCATGTTAGAAAGTCTTTATTCTTTAAATCAGTACATTTTAATACAATAAATATAAACTAGAATTAGTGACAATTCAAAAAACACTAACAACTTCAAAACAATAATTATTTATGAGAGCAGTATCCCTTTTCAAATTAGGCTAAATAATGTGTGATTATATTTGATTTCTTTTTATTTCCCCATATCCAGCTGCCTCCTAAGCCCTAAACATATTTTTCTTGTACCTGTACTTACCAATGAAAACCTTTACTAAGATTTCCTACACCATTTTAAATATTTTTAACTGAGATTATTTTCATATCATTTTATCTATTATGCTGTGAAACTGTCTTTCCTAAAATATCAGCATGTCAGAAAGCTGCACACTTTCTACCTTCTAGTTACCACATTTTTCAGTTCCAGCTCAATTTAGGCCCTGATCAACCTGAAGCAGGTTCAATTCAACATCGATTCAGGTCTTCCCTATTCAATTTGCAGACAGAAGGGCAGAAGTAATAACAACACAGAGCAAAAGTTTAACCAATATAATTTGAGTTAAATTACTTTCCCCTTTCTCTCCATGAGAAAAGTCCTGACACCATTCATATTAATTATTATGGCATTTCCTCAAGATTTGAGAAATCAGTTGGCACTTAGACGTGACCAGCTGAATTCAAGCGATTCCCTGACCCCAGCTTTGTTGCATTGCCCCTCATGTCTGTTCTTTGAGATGCATGTCATAAGGGGAAAAAAATAGACTGTCAATTTGTCCTCAGGTCATGCTTTCTTAGAGACTTGAGATAACATATACACTTTGGGATTTTCATTCTCTCCTCAAAAGTTGTTGTCAACAAAATCCCAAACCTCTTAACTCCTAATGCAAGGAAATTCACAAATGAATTACTATATGAGGGGACTTCAAAAAATTTTGGGAAAATGGAATTAAAAGATAAGGTCTGAGAGGGTGTTTCACATAATGATTAAGATACCTGTATCCCAAATTGGAGTATATGGGTTCAATACCAAGCTGTGGCTCTAGTACCCAGCTTCCTGAAAGCGTGCACCCTGGGAAGCAGCAGATAACATATCAAATGGTTAGATCCCTGACACTCACATGTGAGACCTACAACAATTCTCCAGCTCCTGGATTCAGCCTGGTTCAGCCCTAGCCATCTCACACATTTGGAGAGAGAATGAGCATATGTCTGTCTGTGCATCTCCAACTTTGTTTCTCTCTCTTTTTTTTTCCCTTTGGACAGGCAGAGTTAGACAGTGAGAGAGAGAGAGATAGAGAGAAAGGTCCTCCTTTACTGTTGGTTCACCCCCCAAATTGGTTCACCCCGCTACACCCTGTGTGCTGCGCTGATCCGAAGCCAGGAGCCAGGCGTCTCCCTCTGGTCTCCCATGTGGATACAGGGCCCAAGCACTTGGGCCATCCTCCAATGCCCTCCTGGGCCACAGCAGAGAGCTGGACTGGAAGAGGAGCAACTGGGACAGAATCTGGCGCCCAACCCGGACTAGAACCCGCAGTGCCGGCACTGCAGGCAGAGGATTAGCCAAGTGAGCCGCGGTACCGGCCGTCTTTCTATCTTTTTAATAAACTGAATTTAAAATGAAAGGAGTGAAATATTGAAAATTGATGCACAGTTCTTCTCATATTATAGAAGACCTCCTCCTAGACATAGAGACCTCCTCCTAGACAGAGACCTCCTCTTGACATAGATTTCAAATGATTTTGCACCAAAATAAACTTTTATTTTCATTTTCTGTGAACTTTCTAAATTACTCATGTAATTTTCCACTACTTTTGCATATTAACTTAACCTGAACTACAAGTTTAAGCTTCTTTTCAACACACTCTATATTGTTCCATCTTCTCAGTATCCTTCCCATCTTTCTTCTTTGAATTCCAATTTATCCATCAAGGATGAAACCTCTTGTGAGAAGTTTTTCTGAAACTCAGTTGTGAAGTTGTTCTCTCCCTTCTCCAATCTGAATAATCACTACTGATTCTTTTATCAGTTATTAGTAAATTTTGAATGTATTAAAATTTTCCATATGCCAACATACATCTTATTTAAAGATTCTTAATGTGGGGAATTATGTTTCATGGTTTTCTCATCTTTATAAAAGAAAAAAAAGTAGCTTATATTGAAAGCTTTGTATTTTGAAATAAGCATGGAATTCTGACCTTCAAAGTATAGATTTTCTAGTTACTGCTGGATAGAAATTTCTATTAATATGATGTTATAAATTTTAAAATTTTATTTATTTACTTGAGAGATAGAGTTACAGATACAGAGAGAGAGAGAGAGAGAGAGAGAAAGAAAGGTCTTCCATCCTCTGGTTCACTTCTGAAATGGCCCCAACGGCAGGAGCTGAGCTGATTGGAAGTCAGGAACCAGGAGCTGCTTCCTGGTCTCTTACAAGGGTGCAGGAGCCCAAGCATTAGGGCCATCTTCCACTGCTTTCCCTGGATACATACAGGGAGCTGAATCAGACTGACACCCATATGGGATGCCAGCGGTGCAGGTGATTGCCCAGCCCAAGATGCTACAGCATCAGCATGACATTTTCAAATTTTAATCAACATTTATGTAGTATTAATAATATTGTGTTAGATTTGAAATTTTCTTCCATGTGTTAAATGGGCCCAACTTCATTGCACTATATTCCTTGAGATGGATGCTTGAATAGCTAAAACATGAAGATGCACATAACTTCTACTATAAATGCCACTCTCAATAGTTGTTAAATAAGTTTCAGTGTAAACCAACATAATTTTTGTTCTGAGAAAGTGTCCTGAGCATTATTTAGCTTATCCAAGCTTTCTAAGTAAATGACTGTAGTAACCTCCAATTACTGAAAATTTCCATAATTTCTGTTTCCACGTAGTATCTAATGGATGGTACAGTATTTACTTAAAAACAGGTACTGCTGGAAGGCACTCCTTATGTAGATGAATTGTATGGCTAACTCAGATTTCTGGAACACTTTTTTTCCTTCATAGCAGTATCTCTATATATTTAGTTGCTGCAGGGAAGTAAAAGAGAGGGTTTTTACCTCCTATTTAGGCAAGCTATTTAAGTTTTTATTAACTCCTCCACACACATATACATACAATCATGTGTTGTGATTTTGTTGTGTGGACAACAGTAAAAACTGAGGCAGTTACGGTGCCACTAGGTAATGCCATCTTATGAGACATAATGCAGAAAATGACTCTGTGTGTGGATAAATACACATATATTTATATGTAGGCGTTGTGTAATATATCATATAATAACACAACATACACACACATATAACAATGATGCCAATGATTACAAATACAAACCTATTAGAAACATTTTGCTGCATTTTCTAATTATTATCAGATGGTAAAGTTACAATAGAAAAGAGAGCCTGCCCACTTAAGAATCAACACAGATTGCCTAAGTTGTAAACACAGTACAGCTGTTGTTCAAACTCTTTTCAATGTTTGAATTGAAACAATGTATTACTGCATGGACTCACACATATATTTAGTCTGGTTAAAAGTTTTATGACTGTAGAACCCCAAAGGGGTACCCATGCAGCCTCTTTATTTCCTATAAGTAGACTTAGGAAGGAACCATTTAATACATGTTTTTGAAAAGCACTGGTCTAGGTGTTAAGATTAGGTCACTGAAGTACAAGATGGTTCAAAGTGACACTACAACACAGAAACATGACAATCTACAAAATTGAAGGAGAACTGAAAATCTTATTGTCATTTCCTTTACTGTAGGCCTGCTTAATAATCCCAGTGCTTCTCCACACTCTATTTCATAGGCTAACCTGTTTCCAACATGATCTTTCTAAATTGTTTTCTTGACATTCCCCAGCAAAAATATCACAATGGTTTTTTCATCACTCACAAGATAAAGGCTAACATCTTTAAAATTTCACACTGGAAGTCTGATGATCAATGACCTCTACTTCCCCAACTGTTACTCTTATTTTCTCTTCCATATACCTTAGTAAATCATCATTAGAACATAGCTAAGTATCATCACCCCAAGGTGGCACTTCCTGCTGAGCAGGCTAAGTATTCTTTCTCTAATTCAAATATTGGTCTTACCACAATCTTGGGCATAGTATACTATATCTTTATTATCTGATATAATTTATTATAATTTTAATTGTAAGATAACTAAAGGCTTAATATTTTATCTTATTTATATGCATAGCTGCTTCACATGTTGAAAATATTAAATATTAAATTCATTAACTCAATGAATAAGACTGTTTCCTATACAGTTTGGTAATGTCTCCAAAGTGGAAAACAAACTATTCAATATGCTAAGTTCTTTTTTATATTGAATTTGTCATAATCACAGTCATAAAACTGACTATAGCATAATTCAGGAAATGTATTTTTATTAAAATTCACTATATTATTTTCATTTCTGGAACATTTTATTTCACTTATTTGAAAGGCAGAGAAGCATGAGACAAAGCAAGATCTTGCATCATCTGGTTCACTCCCCAAAGAGCTGCAACATCTGAGGCTGGCCCAGGGGCCAGGAACTCCATCCAAATCATCCACTATTTTCCATGCATATTAACATAGACCTGTTATCAGAAGCACATAGGGGGAACCTGAACCAGCACTGCAATATGGGATCGGGCATCCCAAGTAATAGCCTGACCAGTTGCACCCCAATACCTGTGCCAACCTGCATTATCTAACATTAGTTCAGTACAAGCTTCATTTTTGAAAGTTTAGTGGAAAATATATGTATATAGTTTCTATACAGAGAACACTTTATAAATCTTATTATAGATTTTAGCTTTATTTAAGCCAGAAGTATCTTGAGTTCTGTGGTATTTTTGACTTGTTTTTGTGAACTACTTCAGTTTCTTGCAAGTAAATTCGTACTTTGTGCCATATAACAAATTCTAAATTATTTTTTTAAGAATTTATTTATTTATTTGAGAGGTAAAGTTACAAATAATGAGAGAGAGAGCCAGAGAAAAAGGTTTTCCATCTGATGTCTCTCTCCCCAGATGGCCACCAGGGCTGGAGCTGAACAAATCTGAAGCCAAGAGCCAGGAGCTTCTTCTGGGTCTCCCATACAGGTACAGGGGCCCAAGGACTTGGGCCATCTTCTACTGCTTTCCCAGGTCATAGCAGAGAGATGTATCATAAGGGAAGCAGCCAGGACTAGAACCAGAGACCATATGGGATAGCAGCGATGCAGGCAGAGGATTAACCTACTGGTCCACAGAGCTGGCCCCACAAATTCTAAATTCTTTCATTTCAATTACTCCATTAAACTAAATTTGACAAAGACTACTGAGAGATATTGTCATGGATGAAACATTATTCCCATAATGTGATCTATTTTAATTAAAATATATTAGTGCATGTGGGCTTTTAATTCTTATGTGGACAAATTGCAATGAAGAAGGCAAGGTTATTTAAAACAAGTACAATTTTTAATTTTTTTCCACAGCTAAATTATAAAGAATGATCTTCTTTGCAGGTCTTAAGGTAGAAATGCAGATGGATTTCCCAAAGGACATACAATTACTCTAGATTTACAAGAATCTAAACTCTGAAAAATTTCTTTTGACACCAAAATGTTTCATCAAATGAATAATCATTAAGTATTTCCCTTTGCACGCTCAGAGAGTCTTAATATTAATGCAAAGAACACACATTCTGAGATTATATAACTACAGTGAGGAAAAGTGGCCTTACAATGCCACTCAGGTAACTCTAATTGCAGTGAATTGTTCATGGTTAGCAATTTTGCACTAATAGCATTTTCACAGGGAGACTATTCTATGAATTTATAACATTTCATTTGCCTTCAGATTTTTATATTAAGTTGTCCATTTGATTCTTTTAGAAATCCACTGCCAAAAAAAAAAAAAAAAAAACCTGTTTCTTTTTCCTTCCAAAGAAATGTTTCCAAGGCATAATGAAAATACTGAAAAGACAGGCAAAGGGATTAATCTTATTGAATCAAACTTGATGTTAATTTGCCCTCTTACCAATGATTTTAGGCAACAATATAAAATGACTAAAACAGAATTTGAAGAGAAAAAAGTCTATATTCAAATTATTGTGGAACAGTTTTGTGATAGAAATAGAAAATGTGCTTTAATGGTAAGAGCTCTACTACCTGTGTGTGTGTGTGTGTGTGTCTGTCTAGTTATTCTCTTAATTATATACTATAAATGCTTGTCTTTTCTTGTATTCTGCTGTACCATTACTTTTTGACTTTTGGTGTTGTATTCATTGTAGAAGTAATGATTTTTAGAATGGTTTAATCATTATTTTACACTAAAACATATGGAAGTATGAAAAAGCAAACACTGTAAAAGCATTCTCTTTATCACTGTTTTACCTTAGCAGTGACCAAAGGTCCTTTCTAAATTATATACACAAGGCTTGCCTATTGCTTAGAGTTTTACAGGTTCTTGCTAATGCAGTTTTAACTGGGTTCAAGTGAGAACTTTGTTCCCCTGAATATATTTCTGATGGCAGTTACTAGCAGTCTACTATATTTTGTTGATTTTTGTTTCATAGAACGTGCTGTCTTCAGTTTGCCTCTGTAATTGAAGGTTGCTTTCCAGTGCCTATACAGGATGAAACTTATAGCTGCCCTGATACAATTTCTTAAGTTTTTCACTTATGTTTTAAGATTATATAAATGTTTATTATTCTACTATCACTCATTTATTTCTAACTTTCATCACTTGCAAATTAACTTCATATGATATTTTTTACTTGATTCTATTTTTAGTATTTGATTTTGATATTTGACTGCTTTAAGCCTTGGAATGTGAGGCCTTATGTGATCTGCATGTGTACTGAAAACCAAATTCTATACAGAAGATAGTTTTCAGTAGAGGCCATGGTGGGGAAAAAATAACTGTAGGACTGACAAAAGTGTGTTCTACCAGGGGACATCTTTAGAGCAGTGTCTTTAAAGACACTGCTTGAGATATCCTGGCTCTGATTCCAATCTAAATTCCTGCTAATGTGCCCAGTGGGAAGTAGTAGATGATGGCCCAAGTACTTGGATCCTTATAACTCTTGCAGCAGCTCTGGACTGAGTTCCTGGCTCCCAGATTCCACCTGGTTTAGTGTGGTGGAATGAGAAGGCCATGCCATAATGGCCGCTGGCAAAGGAGCCTGCCTGGCAACAGGCTGTGACTGGATGGATTCGGAAACCACATGGCAGAGGAGTCTGCCTCGCAACAGGCTGTGATTGGTTAGGGCATAAACTGCTCCTTGACTGGATTGGCTGCCTCAGCTATATAAGCTGCTGCACCAACTGAAATAAATGAGTCTACAAGCTGCTCACCTCTGGCCCTCTTTCACTCGACTCCCGGTGTCTATGTGGTGACTCTGTGCCTCTTGCCCCCACTGAGCTCCTCCTCTCAGAATGAATCCATAGCAACAGTTTAGTCTACACTGTGCTGGCCATTTGGGGACTAAATCAGTGGACAGAAGATCTCTCTCAAATTGTCTATCTCTGTCTATCTTTACTTTTCTTCCTTCCTTCTTTCCTTCCTTCCTTCCTTCCTTCCTTCCTTCCTTCCTTCCTTCCTTCCTTCCTTCCCTTTCTTTCTTTATTTGACAGGCAGAGTTAGACAGTGAGAGAGAGAGAGAGACAGAGAGAAAGGTCTTCCTTCTGTTGGTTCACCCCCCAGATGGCTGCTATGGCTGGCGTGCTGCGCCAATCCGAAGCCAGGAGCCAGGTGCTTCCTCCTGGTCTCCCATGCAGGTGCAGATTTATATCCTGAGGTCATTTGCTTAGTTGGATTCAGCATTTAATTTTCTCTGTAACCAAAACATCACTAATATTAAACCTATTGAAAGAATTCAGATTAGTGTTAAGGACATAAATCTGTTCTGTTATTTTGATTTTAACAAAGGCTTAAATAGTTAGAGAAGACTTGATACAAATGCCTAGAATGCTATTTGGGGATTCTATTCATATTCAGATTTAGTATGTCTGATCTCATTAGCATTGAGATTATCTATGAAGCTGATTATCTATGAAGCCATATGTTGTTAGCTTTGTGTAATGGACATGCATGTTTTCTCAATCACCATCCACTCCTGCTTCCTCTTTAGTTACAGACTATCAGTTTTGTTCAGGTGTCCATCCCCATGTACCATGTCCATAACTGTGTGCTTCATGTTACTGTTGACCAAAAATGAATCCTAAGAGTGGACTTGGTTTATTAAGCTAATTAATCTTCCTTTTCATTGTTTGGTGCAACAAAATGCATCTGAACCTACCCCAGTTCATACAACATGACAGTAAGTCAGCCAATTTGATTATAAAAATATTTTTATCTTCTATAAGAAAGTCATAAGGAAATATATATTTCCCCTTTACCTTTGGATATTACTGCATCTAGATATGACACGAACAACTTCTTCAGAGATCTTATTACTAGCCAAGAAATGTATTCAACCATGAAATTTTCAAACTAGTAGATGGAAATAATTTGGGTCATACTTGAGTAACCCAAACTGGTAAGTAAATAAACCTCAATGTTAACTATGGCCTTACAATTTCTATTTTATGTGGTAATAAATTTCCCTTCTGTGTAAATCAGTTTAAATGAGGATTCCATGCCATTTACAGTACATCCCAAATAAACCAAGATAGAAAGGATAATCTGGGGCCGGTGCTGTGGAGTAGTAGGTTAATCCTCCGCGTGCGGTACTAGCATCCCATATGGGCGCCGGTTTGAGACACGGCTGCTCCACTTCCAATCCAGCTCTCTGCTGTGGCCTGGGAAAGCAGTGGAAGATGCCCCAAGTCCTTGGGCCCCTGCACCCATATTGGAGACCAGGAAGAAGCACCTGGCTCCTGGCTTCGGATCGGTGCAGCTTCGGCTGTTAAGACCATTTGGGGAGTGAACCAACAGATGGAAGACATTTCTCTCTGTGTCTCCTTCTCATTGTCTGTAACTGCCTTTCAAATAGATAAATAAATAAAATATTTTTTTAAAAAGGATAATCTAGGCTTTCCCTGATGAACCTGATTCAGATTCACACAGAATGATTTAATGTACACATCTAGAAGCTTTATTTTAGGCTACTTGAAAGGTTATATGATTTAAATGCTCATAGTGGCATATTTATATTTTTCAGTAATTTGACTAAAACTCTTTAGCCTTAAAGGAGCAGTTGCCAGGTTTCATTAATTTCCCCAACCAAATAAATGAATTTGGGATATCAAATTTCAATTTAACAACTTTATAAGTATTAATCTTTTATAGTGATTTAAAAGTTTATGTTCTCCAGACAGCCACACGGGAATCTATACAACAGATACATCATGATGATATAGTAGGAAGAATAGTTTTCTTGAAGTTTTAGAAGATCTGGGTTCTGGTCTTGATTTGAATTAACCAGTGTGTAAACTTCACTGGAACTACCTCTAATTCCTTACAAAGGACACCAAACAGGCTCAAATTAAATATGAATTATTCTTTTCATTTTTTAATGCAAGTAAGATTTTTTTATTCCAAGATAAAATATGATTCAGAACTCAAATACATGTGGGATCTGAAGTAGATATAGTTGGTCTCAGGGGACCTAGAGCCACCCAGTGAGCTCAAACATCAAACCCTGATATCTGCATGGTGACCCATTTCTGCTTTACTGAGGATGGTTTAAAAGCCACTGAACTAGAAGATTTTGAGGCCCTCTTCTAACTTATTTATTTATTTACTTATTTGTTACTTATTGATTTATTTGAAAACCAGAGTTAGAGAGGGAGAGAGAGAGAGAGAGAGAGTGAGCTTTCATCTGCTGGTTCACAATGGATGATTACAATGATGGACTGGGTCAGGCTGAAGCCAGGAGCCAAGAGCTTCCTTCAGGTTTCCCACATGGGTAGCAGGGCCCAAACTCTTGGTCCATCCTCTGTTGCTTTTCCCAGGCCACCAGCAGGGAACTGGATCAGAAATGAAGCAGCTGGGACACAACCAACACCCATACACATAAGTTTCACCTGCTATCTACCCCTCTTCTAGCTTTGAAATTGCAAAATTCTAGACATCAAATGGAAGACTAACTTAAGATATTACAAAGTGCAATGTATGCTCGGTGATTTTTTATGTGCATTCAAGTTATTTTATGGTGGCGATTTCTCCCATTATTAAATTTTAGTAGAACCAAATGCTGTTTTCATAAAGATTAGTTCTTTGAATTACTTTGTGTTGATCATTGCTTTTACTCAACTTCCTTACATCTCGCATTATTCTACACATAAGAGCAATATCCTGTGATTTGACATGTTATTTTCTAACTCTGTACTAGATTTATAATAAGCAGATTGAATACTTATGGAAATAGAAGTATATACTGGGCCAGCACTGCGGTACAGCGGGTTAAAGCCCTGGCCTGAAGTGCTGGCATCCCATATGGGCGCCAGTTCGAGTCCAGGTAGCTCCACTTCTAATCCAGCTCTCTGATGTGGCCTGGGAAAGCAGTGGAAGATGGTTCAAGTCCTTAGACCCCTGCACCCTATGTGGGAGACCTGGAGGGAGATCCTGGCTCCTGGCTTTGGATCAGCACAGCTCCGACCGTTGTGACCATATGGGTAGTGAAACATCAGACCTCTCTCTCTGTCTCTACTTCTCTGTAACTCTTTCAAATAAATAAAATAAATCTTTAAAAAAACAATCCAAGATTAAAGCAGAATTGACAGAAATTTTAAAATGAAGAATACAAAATCACTTGCACTTAAAAAAAAGAAGTATATACTTATTTTCTAGCATTTAATATAAATGGTAGTTGTTCCTAAATCAACTGGGATATCAAAGTTGATGATTCACCTGAATTTTGTAATAATTTCAAGCATATTCTATGACCTAGAAACAAAGGCAGCACAAGTAGTGGCACAACTCAACTGCTTCATTTCTCCCATATTTCCTCAAAGGATGGATATGGTTTTAAGCTTTATAATTCTATTTACAAAGATCATAAATTCTATTGAATTGTTTATGACATCTTTAATAGAAATTAAGTGCTATTAAGTATATAACATGATTAACTAGAATTTTTAAATGATTGGGACTTATTTTGATATAATTTATTTAAATACAGATTACTATTCAGATATGAAAAACTATAATATTTATTTTTATTGCAAATGTACTATAGTGTTTTTTATCTTAAAATATTGGCTTTATTTAACTATTTAATAGAAATACAACAAATTAAAATACTAAAATACCAAAGTTGTTATTTCTAAGAAATAGAGTTCTGGGTAATTTTTTATAACATTTGTTTTTACATTTATAAAAGTTACTTGTAAGAAGTAATTATTCATGATCAAGAAGAATAGAGAGTTTAATCAGCATAATTAATTTCATATAGTCCATTTGATTATAATTATGTAAAAATTTTATGCACAGCAAGAAGGCAGGAAGAAAAGTGTTGCTGTGGAGTGATTAAGGATAAGTTTTTCCAATATATCTTTACTTTTCAAATTTCAGTGAAGAAGAACATGTTAATTCATAACAAAATTTTTAAATTTTAGCTAATTCATTGTCCAAATGATATGAAATATTATTTCAATGAGAAGTACATAGATAGACATTGCATTCATAAAATAGAAAGAATCTTGTAACAATTTATATGTGGGTAAAATGGCATTCACAGAACATTTGACCCTTTACAGCAACCTTAAAAATCCAATAAATTTTGGGGACCACAGCTGTGGTGTAGTGGGTAAAGCCGCCACCTGCAGTGCTAGCATCCCATATGGGCACCAGTTTGAGTCCTGGCAGCTCCACTTCTGATCTAGCTTTCTGGTATGGCCTGGGAAAGCAGTAGACAATGGCCCAAGTCCTGCATCAGTGTCAAAATCCAGAAGAAGCTCCTGACTCCTGGCTCCTGATTGGCTCAGCTCCGGCCATTATGACCATTTGGGGAGTGAACCAGTGGAAGGAAGACACCTCATTTTCTCTATCTCTTTCTTTCTCTCTCTCTGCTACTATCTCTCTGTAACTCTGCCTTTCAAATAAATAAAAATCTTTTTAAAAATCCAAGAAATCTAATATAGAAAAGTCCTAATCATTTCTAAACTTTCCAACAAGCAGCCAATACATTTTCATTTCTCTTTTATCTGAGTCATCTTTGTTCTTGGTTCACTTATCCAAACATTGATTTTATTTACCTGATACTTAAATCCTAACATCACATGGATTTGAAGATGTTACTTGGTTTTTCCATGTATTTGAAATTCATTTTTTCTTAGCACTAATTTAATAGGCTTTCTCTCTTTGGCTTTATTAACCTAATCTTGCCTTTTTGGAATGTATTCTTTGACCTGTTTTTTAGCCTCTGGGCGAAAAATTAAAATTATATATTTAGTTACTCTAGTTAGAACTCCTATCACATTTGTAAAGTTTACAACTAGGTATGGAGGATATGAACACTGGGAATAGATAATAACAAAAAGAGTTATTCAGTTCAGCAAACAACAGAGTTTACTTCTTATAAGAATAACAAGTAGAGACAATAACTGTCTCAATTACTAGTGAAAGTAAAAGAAAATAATTATAAAAGAGGAAAAGGAGGCACCTTGGAAAATAAGAATAATTCTAAAACTTCCGTTTGATTACAAGAGGGCCTACCTGCCTGCTATAAGCAGTCATTCCTTGTTTTGTTGAAAGTCTTTATTTCTTTATATATTTCGCATGTGGAGCCAAGATTTTTCCATTGTAAGGAAGGTGAAATAGGTTTGTAGGTTTGTGTACATGAACGCTTAGACATGCTTGCATTTACTGTGATCATTGCTCACTAACTGTCCAAAGTTTCAGCTTTTTCTACAGAATTGCTCTTGGCTGAACAGGAGTTGCCCATCCAGGAAGTTATTCTGCTAGTCAATCACACCTTGACCCTCATCAACTGCAGGCAATGACTGAGTGAGGCTAGTGCAAAAGGCAGCCCCAAGATGGGGCCAACTTTGTAGTAAAATTATTATTTTTCAAAGAAACAATGCTCCCCACAGAGTCAGAGTGAAGTTAGTTTCCAGTTGACACCACACTTTTGCTTAGCTTCTTCTCCTGTCCATTTTTCCTGCATTCCTTCTGACTTGAGTAAGATTTCCAGGCAAAATAAAAAACTTTTGAGATTAATTTGAATTTCAGAAAAAGTATGTATATTTATTTTAGCATAATTGTGCCTAAAATATTTCAAATTATTCACAGTTTTTCTGAAATCCAAATTTCACTAGTCATAGTATATTTTTATTTGTTTAATCAGGAAGCCTTATTCCTGAGAGTAGTTATTTGATGCATAATAAATACTTGAATTCTTGAATCCTGCTTTGTTTCTAGGAAATCCAGTTTTATATAATGTTATTATATTATATTGGGTTATTAAAAATAAGTTTCAAGTGATGTAACTGTATACACACGTCTACTAAATTTATGAAAAAAAGAAATATGTATCTCTGTGTTCTAATACTAAAAAAATACATGAATATAAAAGCATACCTGCATTTTATAAAAACTTAATCTTGGAATGGTAAAACCAAGTTGCTAAAATTATGTACACAGGAACAACAGTATAGGATTTATGAGAAAATTCACAGTGGTGGTCTCCATTTTACATTCACCATTTGCAGTTAACAGAATATAATACTTGAGCATTCCCAAAAGAGTTAGTTACATCACTGATTTTATCAAAATGGTCAAGGAATACTGGTGATATTTTATTTTTCATACTTTTTGGTTATTTTTTACACTGATACGTACTGATTCCAAGCTAACACAATATGTAAAAAGTGAGAAAAGTAAAAAAAAAAAAAAAAAAAGAAAAAGAAACCAAAGAGTCACTGAAAATAACTTATCAATAGAAAAACACTAGTTACAGGCACATTCTAAATAGAAAGTTTACAAAAAGCAAAAAAAAAAAAAGAATGTATAAACATAGATGTGAACTACTGCTTTTTGACTAAATTCAAATTTAAGTATGTGTCAGAGCAAGGGATAAACCTACTGGAAATTAATATTAAACAATTCACACTGAAATTTTCAACTGAGTACCTAAGTACCAGGAGGTAATTATGACTTATCCTTCACGTATGAATGTTTTGAATGAAAATGAGCTTCAGAGAAAATAGAATACCAGTGTACCATAACAAACAGATAAATTATGAGTGCAGGGTTACAAAATATGACATAAATAGTAATAACACTAATAACACTGGACTGACAGGCAAATGCTAAGATCTAGCTCTCATCGTTAACATCAAGTGACCTTGGAAAAGCCATTATATACATTCATTCATCTACTTATAAAATGAGGTGTGTTCAGTACATGATTTTACAAGGCCATCCAACTCAAATTCTGACCTTTTAAAAGTGATAACTGAGAATACATTATTTTTTAATCTTAAACTTCCCTCTGGTAATAAAAAGGATATTATGAAGGAATGAAAACCTTGTATTTTGGTGAACATGTTCAACAATTAGCAGAAATGAAACTAAATCTAAATCTATAGTGAATTATTGCACTTCATCTTTAATCTTACATGGTCCTAATTATTTTACAACTTGTGGTATAACATCTGAAGGTTTCTACTCCTAAAGAAAAATACTCAAATATCTTCATATGTTAATATTGTTTACTTTTCAAAAAGATACAATGTTTTATAAGCATAATGCATCAATAATTAAGTCACTCTTCCTGTATCAGGTGTTAGCTAAATATATTTATATTTTCATTATTTGTCTGAAGTTGTATTTACATTTGATCTTTATATTCACAATAGTCTAGAGAACCCTGATATTGAGTACTTGCTGGCTAAAGGCCATGAAACATCACTTATTAGAACAGTATTGGTAAATCTTTAATGCAAGCTTAATTGGTTAAAAATAGATAGGATTGTTAAATGGGTCCTTCAATGAATAATTAAAAACACTTATAAGAAAATCAATAAGATAGACAGATTTCTGGTGCCAGCATCTTTCCACTGTCTTTGAAGTTGTAAAACTCAGGGTCTACTAAAAGGAAATAGGATACTACACACAAATCCTGGGGCTGCCACAAAACCAGAGTCGTGTCAGAAACTACAAACCTCCAGCATCACTGACTATGACTAATGCTTATTATTGTCAATGCACTTCTATGAATTATTTCCAATGGATAATTTCTTGTCTTTGTGCTAACAATGAAGGCCAAACAGATAGTTATGAGTGGTTCGCAGTAAATTTACATCTATGAATAAACTCTCTTGGGACCTTCTGAAAGACTAATGAATTCAACACATTGTGCAAGTGCTAGGGGCAGACACATTCACCACCATGACAGAAGACAGGTTTTCCTTATGAAAACTACGTGACGAATCGGTGTGTGAAGTGTTCTGCTAGTAACTGCTATTGTCTGGGTTTAAACACGCATGCACATGTGAATACATAACCCGGGTAACATTTATAAATATACATATTGTTGGATAACTCTTATTTGCTTTTTAAAATATCATTATACTAATAATATTTTATAATATAATTCTATACTCAGTGTCTTCCTAGACAAGGTTATACTCAATATAACATCAAGACTTAGTACACTATTTAATTCAACTCCTTTCTAAGAAAAGATAAAACCTAATGTTTAGCTTTGCAAATTATATTTTCCTTATAGATTTGTTTATCTTCAGGTTATTAATGCAGAAGTTGCAAAGTATCTCTCACTGCTTCTCTCATCAGAAACTATGATCAGGATGGGTGTTTGGCACAGCTGTTAAGATTCTGCATGGGAAGCTAGCATCCTCTATCAGAGTGATTGGATTTGAGTCCTGTCCCCAATTTGGATTTCAACTTCCTGCTAAGGCATACCCTGGAAAGCAGTAGGTAGTGGCCCAAGTACTGGGTGCCTGCCACCCTACTGGGTAACTCTGAATTCCAGTCTCCTACCTTCAGCCTGGCCCAGTCCCTGGTATTGCAGGCATTGGAAGACTGAATAAGATGATGGAAGACCAAGCTCTTTCTTTCTCTGTCTCTGTCTCTGTTTCTCTCACATACACACTCACTATCTGTCTCTCTGCTATTTAAGCAGATGAATAAAAAAAAAGAAAATGTGAATCATTTCTCTGTGTTCTGTCCTACCTTCAACTACTATTTGTAAGCACAGGTATATTATGCTCTCATTTATAGTTGTTTGAGAAATATGCAGAAAAAAAATAACTGAAAATATGTATCTAAAAAATAAAATATATTACAATATAAAATAATTCATACTAGAAATAATAAAACATTTTATTTTTCTTTTTTAAAAATATGTATTTATTTATTTGAAAGGCAGAGATACAGAGAGAGAAGGAGAGAGAGAGAGCGATATTCTCCTCACTGATTCACTTCCCAAATTGCTGCAATGGCAGGGGCTGGGAAAGGCCAAAACAAGGAGCCAGGAACCTGCTCCAGGTCTCCCACATGGGTGCATGGGCCCAAGCACTTGGGCCATCCTCTGGTGCCTTTGCCAGGCACATTCGCATGGAGCTGGATCTGAAAAGGGGCAGCAAGGACTCCCAATGCCCATATGGGATACCAGCACTGCAGATCAAGAATTAACCTTCTATGCCACAGAACTGGTCCCAAGAAAATATTTCTTAACCACTATATCCCCTTTCTACATTGAAAAAGGGATAAATACTACTTTAAAATAATATAAGCAGATTAAAATGAATATTCACATTGCTACTATATTTGAATAAGGGCATTGGAATTTATTTTTAACATTAGCTATTTTACATAATTGTATTCATTTGTAGCTAATGTGCATTTACACCTCTGTTTATGTGTAAATTTATTTTTGTTAACTAATTTTTCTAAACTGAGAAGTTATTTGATAAAATGCAAAAGTAAAATCTCATTCCTTGTAACACATATCATCATTTAGAATATGAGTGGACATGAAAAAAATTCATGTAAAATGTAATCTTGCTTCCATCTGTGCCTCATTTTTCTCAGTAGTTTTAAATATTTTTTTATTATAGTACATATTTCAACTGCTCCCTTGGTATGGTTTGGGCAAGCTAATATTTATTCCAGATTCCCTTATATAATATTGTGGTATAGGAAATTTTAAACATGTTAGAATTTATGTTATTGACAGAAAAGGTTCTTAGTGATTGAAAAGATGTTTTAAGTGGATTGATATATTAATCTTATTAAAATTATACTATTAAAATATGAGATATTTAACTTTTATATAAGAAAAATTATATTGCCTAATGGCCTTTGGTGCTTTTGTTTCTGTTATCATGTTGTTTTACTTTTGGATATGACCTTCACATAAAGGGTACATTTCAAGGCTACATGGGATATGAGAGAAAAGAGAGAAGCCATTAAAATTCTATGGTACCTTTCCAAATACTCAGTTTCTGTTACAATGATCATGTTGAAGGGTAGAACTCTAGTTATTTATTTATTTATTTACTTATTTTGACAGGCAGAGTGGATAGTGAGAGAGAGAGACAGAGAGAAAGGTCTTCCTTTTTGCCATTGGTTCACCCTCCAATGGCTGCTGCGGCCGGCGCATCTCGCTGATCCGAAGCCAGGAGCCAGGTGCTTCTCCTGGTCTCCCATGCAGGTACAGGGCCCAAGCACTTGGGCCATCCTCCGCTGGCTTCCCGGGCCATAGCAGAGAGCTGGCCTGGAAGAGGGGCAACCGGGACAGAATCCGGCGCCCCAACCGGGACTAGAACCCGGTGTGTCAGCGCCGCAAGGTGAAGGATTAGCCTGTTAAGCCACAGCGCCAGCCAGAACTCTATTTAAATGACAGGATCAGCCCTTGTCTAGACTGTTGAGGAACAACTTACTATTTTATTCCTTTTAGTATTTTTGTTGTGGTGGTGGTTGTTGTTGTTGCCCTGTTTGTTCTACATAAGACCACTGGTTGACCTCTGTAATCAATGCACAATCATTCTTAGGCATTTAAGATTAACAGAAAAGTGATCTATCTTAAACATAGGAGTGGGAATAAGAGAGGGAGGAGATATATAGGTTGGCACATGCTCACTCGGACTTACCTCCAATGGTGGAACTAGAAATGTGTCAGGGAATTTCAAATCAATCTTACCAACGAGGCAGGTACCAATGCCAGCACACTTGGTAAAGTGATAAGTATAAATACACAACCAATCAAAAAGATAGGGTATGTGTCGAAGAGATTTCACAAATAAGACCAGTGTAAGCAAATAATGAAGGATAGAATTAAAAGGGAGAGAATGATCCTGCGTGGGAAGCAGGACACACAGCAGACTCATAGAATGGCAAATGCCCAAAACAGCACTCCTGTCTCAGAATCAACCCTTGGGACATTTGGATCTGGCTAAAAGGTCCATGAGAGTCTCACAGGCATGGAAAGCCATGACATGGTGGCTAAAAACAATCTAAATGAAAGACCCTTCACTGGAAATTTATATTCATTAAATAAAAGTTAAAAAAAAAAAAAAAGAAAGACCCTGGTGAACAAGACTCCAGCAGAAGGAACAGGCCATCAAGGAGAGAGGCGCCTTTCTCTGAAGGGAGGAAGGAACCTCCACTGTGACACAGCCTTGACTAAACAAGTTCAGAGTCAGTGAACTCAAGGGACTTCCATAGCCTAGACAGCTCATAGCAAGAGTCTCGGGTGATTGCTGATGTCATAAATAAGAGTGCCAATTGTTAAATCAACAACAGGAGTCACTGGGTACATGCTCCCCACGTAGGATTTCTGTCCTTAATGTGTTTTACTATGAAACTTAAAAACACTACTAGTGGAACAATACCCTATATCTTGTGCGGTTGTGTGAATGCAACCTGTTGAAATCCTTGCTTAGTATATAGTAAGTTGATCTTCAGTATATGAAGGTAATTGAAAATGAAACTCGATAAAGGGTGGGATGGGAGAGGGAGAGGGGAGGGCCACGGGAGGGAGGGAGGTTGGGGGGGGGAAGCCACAACAATACAAAAGTTGCACTTTGTAAATTCACATTTATGAAATAAAAAAAAAAAGATTTATTTATTTATTTGAAAGGCGGAGTTCCAGAGAGGCAGAGGCAGAGAGAAGTCTTCCATCCACTGGTTCACTACCCAAATGGCCACATAGGCCAGAACTGAAGCCAAGAGCCAGGAGGTCTCCCACATGGGTGCAGGGGCCCAAGGACTTGAGCCATCTTTTTCTGTTTTCCCAGGTCACAGCAGAGAGCTGGATTGGAAGTAGAGCAGCCTGGACTAGAGCCAGCACCCATATGGGATGCCGGCACGGCAGGCAGTGGTTTTACCTGCTACAACACAGCACTGGCCCCAAGAACTGTAGTTCTAAACAGGATTTATAAAGAGCTGAAGATTTTGTGTTTATAAAGACTTGCTAAATATATCTAGTCATATCACAGCCTCAGATATAGTAAAGAGTTTATCGATTACTTAGACATCCTCCGTCATGAAAGATGGCTCTAATGTTATGACCAGAAATTAAATTACTTTATCTTCCTGTAACACATTAGTTCTAATAGTGTCCGCATGTATTTGCATATTAAATTGCTTAGGCAAATCTAACCATATTATTAGTGTACTGATTTTTCTTATATTTATGTATTTGAAAGGCCAAGTGATGTTGGTGGGGCAGGGTTGGTTGGAAGAAAGAGAGGGAATGAAAATGAATGAATGAATATCTTTCATCTGCTGGTTCACTCCCCAAATGGCTAGAACAGATGGGGCTGGGCCAGATCCAAGCCAGAAGCTAAGAATGCCATCTCCCATATGAGTGGTAGGGGTCCAACCACTTGGGCCATCTTCTGCTGCCTTCCCATGCACATTAGCAGAAAGTTGGTTTGGAAGCAGAGCACAGGGAACTCTAACTGGGGATTCTATTTGGCACTCTGATACAGGATGCCAGCATCATAAGCAGTGGCATACATATGTTATGTCTGAAGTTTCTATAATCCAGAGAGACAATGTATTTCCAATGGTCACATCATCATCACAGAATAAGTCAAAGACTTTTTTATAGTGAGGAATTTTAGGTAATGTTCCCTGAAAGCAAGCCATCTTGCATACAGTTATATCATAAATCTTATATTTGCAGCATTGACAATACAAAAATAATTTGAGATCAGTTATCAATATTTGGAAAGGGTGAAGTAGGGATAAAGCAAAGGGAGGCGTTTTGACTTTCAGAAGAATTAACAATATTCTGGTAATATAATACAGAACGTGATGGAAGTTTTGCTTTTAACAGTGTTTGGAAGTCATGTTAAATGTCTATATAAATGCTCTATATAATGGAGATTAATGTCTGTAACTGTATATAATTCTATAAATTTGTTAGTTATTAGAGACAAAAAACCTAATCTTATCTCCATAAAAATCAGAAGTATTTCAATGGTCTCATACACCCCAGTCTTTAATTCATTTCTCCTTTTACTTTTCCTAGAATACATCAAACTGAGATTTTTTTAAAAAAAAATGGCTTAAGAGTATAATTAAGCATGTTTTACTTTTTAACATTTTAAAATGTTCCTAATAGCACAAAGGTACATCATAACTTCATTTAATTGTTCATAATGCTTTACTCATAAAAAGGAGTTTCTAAAGAAAGAAAAATAATTTTATAGCTTTAGGCAAGTCTTAGAAATTACTTTGAAGCATTATATATTGAGGACATTTCAAAGCATAAAATTGTAGGAAACAGTTAAAATATTAAAATATATAAGACAAGGAAATCCTATCTTTCACCTTCAAAGCCTCTGTTGGATTAGCAGGATATATGAAGAAAAGAAAGAGATATAGTAACCCTAAAACATTTTTTATAGAATTCTTGAGTTCATTCTTTAAAATACAATGAATAATACATGTCATTTATTAGGAAATATTGCTAGATTTTGGAGTAGAAAGGGGAGAAGAAGGAAAGGAGAGGGAGAAGAGGAGAGATGTCTCCACTGGCACAGGAATTTTAAACACAAATCCTTTCTACCAACCTCAGCACAAAAGAATGGGGATAGGGACATAATTCATTCTACCATTACACAGAATATTTGTGTGTACATGTGTGTGTGTGTTTGTTATTTATGTGTGTGTGTGTTTGTTATTTATGCTGTGAATTATAATTGCCTATTTATTACCTGTTGATAAAATTGTCTTCACATTGACTATCTGATTATTTTTAATGTGCTAAAATATACAAAACAAAAATTACCATTTGAGTCATTTTAAAGGTACAGTTCAGTAGATTTAATTACATTTGTAATCTTTCCCAACCATGATCACTATCTATTTCTAATTATTTTCATAATACCAAACTCCAAACATAAACTCTGTTACCATCAATCAATAATCTTTCCTCAATTATCAGCAGTCTCTAATACAATTCACCTTTATACAAGGGAGTGAATTTTAGTTGTTCTTTTATATCCTTTACATAAGCATCAACCAGCACTTATACTTACAATTCTTCAGAATTCATATTATACTGATATATTTCAGGATTCATACTACTTTACCTATTTCCCTGGCTAGATTCAACAAATCTATTAGAGTTATCACAAATGCAGAATAAAAATTAATAACCACTCACAATTCCAGCAATACAAGCACTAACATTTGTCTGCATGTATAAACATAATATTCCCTAAAAATGTTGCTATCATATATACAGTGGAAAAGAGATTCTAGATACAATGAGTGAAGTCCCCAATTAAATCAGAGAGAGCTTAATCAACCCTGTAACAAAACAAATTTAAGTTTTTTGTTTTTTTTTTTTTTTGTTTGTTTGTTTGTTTTTGGACAGGCAGAGTGGACAGTGAGAGAGAGAGACAGAGAGAAAGGTCTTCCTTTGCCATTGGTTCACCCTCCACTGGCTGCCGGGGCCGGCGCGCTGTGGCCGGCTCACCGCGCTGATCCGAAGCCAGGAGCCAGGTGGTTCTCCTGGTCTCCCATGAGGGTGCAGGGCCCAAGCACTTGGGCCATCCTCCACTGCACTCCCGGGCCATAGCAGAGAGCTGGCCTGGAAGAGGGGCAATCAGGTGCCCTGACCGGGACTAGAACCCATTGTGCCGGCACCGCAAGGCGGAGGATTAGCCTAGTGAACCTTGGCGCCGGCCACAAATTTAGTTTTATGATTGCAATTTTTTCATAGCTATACTGATTTTGTAGCTATCAACAAAGATATTCTATTCCTTTCCATAAAGTCAATTTCCTGTCTAAATGTGAATCTATGTAGCCCCTTTGCAAGTAAATATGCTATTTGCATAGATTCTAAGACTGTTTTTTTCTTAAATGCTATTATCTATGTTCTTTTTTCCCCCTATCTTTGTGGTACTACAAAGTGTCCTGTGCAAGCTCATAAACCATTCATGATGTGTTTGGCTAGGATGGTTTCAGAGCCCTAACCTTAGAGGAAACCACTTTTTTAATCACACAAGAATCTCTCTAGAGCCATCTGCCTGTTTATAGCTGCATCTTGATAGACTTTTTTTTAAAGGAATAGCTAACTAAATAAGGAAGAGAAGATCAAGCTAATAGACAATTCTGGTGGTCAACAAAAGGTTACTGAACAAAAATAATCATGCATGTCACAACATAAATTGATAACAGGATGTTATCTAGAGCAAAGGACAACAATGAAGTCCAATAAGATATTATGGAAGGCATTAAGTGGGACATATGATAAGAGTATGGCAATGTTAAAAATCAAATTAATTAAAATTGGTGCTATATTAAAGATGAATTACAGGTATTTTACTTAAATTACTAAAATATTTATTTCATATACCAGCATATATATTGAAATATATACATGCTCTTAAATCTATTTTCTACTTTATTATTTTGTTCTTTCTTATTCCTATACTGTTTTTATTCATGTATATTTTTCCATTTAGCAACTCTGGTTTAGGAGCCAGTATTGAATCTGAGGGCAAAAACAATGCAATGCAATATTCTAAAGAGCAAAGACTTTGAGGCAGTGATGCAGGAGAACAATAAGTACAATAAATTGCAGAAAGCTACTCCCATGAAAGCAAATAAAAAACATCTACATCTGGAATTATCATACATTTGCCCTACAACATTAAGTGTACATTGCATACATGGTAAAATGTCCTGAAATTCCAAATGTAAAT
Source organism: Lepus europaeus (assembly GCF_033115175.1). NCBI lineage: Eukaryota > Metazoa > Chordata > Mammalia > Lagomorpha > Leporidae > Lepus > Lepus europaeus. Next base: position 128,181,289 of record NC_084827.1, on the reverse strand, counting down.
TGTAAAATCTTGGTGAATAACTTCAGCTCAAAGGTGTAGAGGGTGACCAGCATGGCTGTATAGCCATTAAAGCCTTTACCTGGACATCAACATCCCAGATGGGAACTGGTTTGAGTCTCAGCTACTCCTACTTCCAATACAGCTCCCTGCTAATGCACCTAGGGAAGCAGTAGAACTTGGCCTAAGTTCTTGGGTCCCTGCTTCCATGTGGAAAACAGATAAAGCCCTTGGCTCTTGCCTTCCGATTGGCCTAGTCCCAACCATTGTGGCTATCTGGGAAGTGAACAAGCAATTGAAGACCTCTCTCTCTAGGCACCCCTCTCTCTTATTCTACCCTTCAAATAAATTAATTAAATCTTTTTAAAAAGTGTATAGGACAAAAATAGTTTATGTGGCATATTTGAAAACTAGAAATAATCTTTTTTTTGTTTTTTGGGGATTTATTATTTTTTTAAAATTAAACTTTTATTTAATGAATATAAATTTCCAAAGTACTGCTTATGGGTTACAATGGCTTCCCCCTCCCAAAACTTCCCTCCCACCCGCAACCCTCCCCTTTCCCGCTCCCTCTCCCCTTCCAATCACATCATGATTCATTTTCAATTCTCTTTATATACAGAAGATCAGTTTAGTATATATTAGGTAACGATTTCAGCAGTTTGCCACCATATAGAATCACATAGTGAAAAAAAACATACTGTTGGAATACTAGTTATAGCATTAAATAAGAGTGTACAGCACATTAAAGACAGAGATCCTATATAATATTTTTTTAAAAAAATAATTAATTTTCTATGCCATTTCCAATTTAACACCAGGGTTCTTTTTTTTTTTCATTTCCAATTATCTTTATATACAGAAGATCGATTCAGTATATAATTAGTAAAGATCACATCAGTTTGTACCCACGCAGAAACACAAAGTGTAAAAATACTGTTTCAGTACTAGTTATAGCATCACTGCACATTAGAGAACACATTAAGGACAGATCCCACATGGGATGTAAGTACACAGTGACTCCTGTTGCTGACTTAACAATTTGACACTCCTGTTCATGGCGTCAGTAATCTCCCTAGGCTCTAGTCATGAGTTGCCAGGGCTATGGAAGCCTTTAGAGTTCGCTGACTTTGATCTTATTCCGATAGGGTCATAGTCAAAGTGGAAGTTCTCTCCTCCCTTCAGAGAAAGGTACTTCCTTCTTTGATGGCCCCGTTCTTTCCACTGGGATCTCACTCACAGAGATCTTTCATTTAGGTCTTCTTCTTTTTTTTTTCTTTTCCATGGTGTCTTGGCTTTCCATGCCTACAATACTCTCATGGGCTCTTGAGCCAGATCCGAATGCCTTAAGGGCTGATTCTGAGGCCAGAGTGTTGTTTAGGACGTCTGCCATTCTATGAGTCTGCTGTGTATCCCATTTCCCATGTTGGATCTTTCTCTCCCTTTTTGATTCTATCAGTTAGTATTAGCAGACACTTGTCTTGTTTGTGTGATCCCTTTGATTCTTAGACCTATCAGAGATATCGGTTGTGAACTGAAATTAATCACTTGGACTAATGAGATGGCATTGGTACATGCCACCTTGATGGGATTGTACTGGAATCCCCTGGTACATTTCTAACTCCATCATTTGCGGCAAGTCAGATTGTGCATGTCCCAAATTGTACATCTCCTCCCTCTCTTATTCCCACTCTTATATTTAACAGGGATCACTTTTCAGTTAAAATTTAAACACCTAGGAATAATTGTGTGTTAATTACAGAGTTCAACCACTAGTACTAGAACAACAAGAACAACAACAACAAATACTAAAAAGGATAAAGTATTACACTGTACATCTAGAGTCAGGACAAGAGCTGATCAGGTCATAGTTTCTTATATTGTCCATTTCACTTCCACAGGTTTCCCCTTAGGTGCTCAGTTGTTGCCGATCAGGGAAAGCAAATGAAATTTCTCTTTGGGACTGGCTTAATTCACTCAGCATGATGTTTTGGACAGTGAGAGAGAGAGAGAGAGAGAGACAGAGAGAGAGAGACAGAGAGAAAGTTCTTTCATTTCCATTGGTCATCCCCAATGGCCACTGCTGCCAAGGCACTGCAGCCGGTGCACCGCGCTGATCTGAAGCCAGGAGCCAGGTGCTTCCTCCTGGTCTCCTATGCAGGTGCAGGGCCCAAGGGCCTGGGCCATCCTCCACTGCACTTCCGGGCCACAGCAGAGAGCTGGACTGGAAGAGGAGCAACCAGGACAGAATCCAGCACCCCGACCAGTACTAGAACCCGGTGTGCTGGTGCAGCAGGAGGAGGATTAGCTTAGTGAGCCACAGCGCCGGCCAGAAATAATCATTTTAACCTCCCCACATAACTAAATTATCTCCACCTGAAATCATGAAGTGAAATAAGTAACATTATGGGTAAAAAATGCAGAAATTACATTTTCCATTTTATTGTACAACACATACTGATGCAAACATATAACATATAATGCCATGAAAAATGGGATAAGACAGTGAATACACACTTAACAGTGTGAATTAATGTTTTAATTACATCAATTTAAATTATATGGAAAAACTCACGAGAAACTGCTTCAATAAATTTAGAGATTGATTTGGGTATGGAATGACAGACTTAAATAATTCAAATTCTGCTTTTTTACACACCATACTACTATTTCCTGTTTAGTGTTTACTGTTCTAATAAAGATGTATGTGATGCCATAAGGGTTAGAGACGTCATCCACATCTGGAATGACATTCAACAATATGAATTTATTCTCCAGGAAGACAATCACCAATGTAGTTAATTCTACATACGTCTAACTGTATAACAGAGTTCTCCAAGTGGCATGTATAAACAATGTTTCTTAAAAGATAAATGCTTCATGCCTGACCTTAAAGTTTAAAAATATATTAGCAACACTCAACCATAACAATAACTCCCTAAAATTTAAACCAATAAATATAACTGAAGGACAGGAATTTATCATTGATCCTGTTCAGAATTTCTGATATATAATGATGTTAAAATTCAGTCATTTAGTTGCTTTTATTATTCTTAAATTCTCTGTAAACCGTGCCTGTCCTTACTCATGTGTTCCATGCAGTCCATTCCCACATATCCACGCATTGCATGCAAATGTTGGACAAGAATAATGGCACTTTGCGATTGGTTTTGAGGCAAATTAGGTTAAGCCACTGCTTGTAATGCCTGCATTCTAATTTTGGAGTACTGATTTGAGTTCCAGTAGCCAATTTCCAATCCTGCTTCTTGTTAATGTGCCTGAGAGGGCAGCAGAAGATTGCACAGATACGTGGACCCCTGACACCTATGTGGGGATTCCAGGATGTGGTTCCTGACCCCTGGCTCAGCCCTGGAAGCTGTAGCCATTCGGGGAGTGAACCAGTGAATGAAAGCTCTCACTTGCACTTGATCTGTCACTCTACCTTTCAAACAAATAAGTGAATAAATACTTCTTTTAAAAAATAAGACTTCCCGGGACCAGCACTGTGGCACAGTAGGTTAATCCTCCGCCTGCAGCACTGGCATCCCAAATGTTTCTAGTCCCAGCTGCTCTTCTTGCAATCCAGCTCTCTGCTGTGGCCTGGGAAAGCAGTGGAAGATGGCCCAAGTCCTCAGGCCCCTTCACCCGTAAGGGAGACCAGAGGAAGCTCCTGGCTCCTGGCTTCGTATCGGCACAGCTCCAGCTGTTACGGCCAATTGGGGAGTGAATCAGCAGATGGAAAACCTTTCTCTCTGTCTCTCCCTCTCACTGTCTGTAACTCCAACTCTCAAATAAATTTAAAAAATATTAAAAAAAAAATAAGACTCCCCTTTTGATAACAGATCTTTCTTATTGGACAGTATACAATTCAAATTCATAGCATCATTTTGAGATCTCTTTAAGTTCTATCCTGTGACAAAATTAACATTTTAATGTTTTCCAACGATTCGGATTTTAGTGATATTTTCTATCTGGCAAACAATAAATGCTTGAAGTCTCTTAAGTCCCACATAACTTGGCTATGAGTTATTTCTGTCTTTTGTATTCTAGTGTGTGCCATATAAGGATGTTTTATTTAACTACAGAGCATACATGATCATAGATAATAATACAACTGAGAAATTCCTACTGCCTAGTGACACTATCGTAACATCATGGCATAACACATAACTCAGTGCTTGCAGTGACACTGAGTTAAAGAAACCATTGCAATGCAAGTTGTATAAAAGTAAAGCATATTTGTGCATAGAATATAATACTTGATATTGAGAATAAAGAACCATGTTACAGCTTCATTTACTTATGTGTCTATTCATTCATTTTTTTATTTAATGGAGACAGACACGGAGACAGAGACAGAAAGAGAGACAGAGTGAGAGAACACATGCATGTGCTCTCATCTGCTGATTCACTCCCCAAATGCCTGCAACAGCCCTGAAGCATGTTGATCAGAACTCAAACCACACCTCCCACATAAGTGGGAGGGACCTAATCATTTGAGCCATCTTCTACTGCTTACTGGGGTATACACTAGCAGAAAGCTGGAATACGGAGGGGAGCATCACACATCTGATTTTTACCCATCTGTTAGGCACATCATTTTCTCTTTTGCTTCATTAACCTTGTGTTGTTTTATTCATCATGGCCCTTGTTTATATACAATTCTTTACTAATCTGGAAATGAAATTCAAAGTGATTAAAGACTTGAAAGGTATAAAATCAATAATGGCTATTTTTCACCAGTTAGGTATTTCCTGTTTCACCACAGCTTTTCTCCTGAAGAAATAGAATAATGTAATTAAAGTCTGTTAAAAGATCTTCTTTGGGACAGGCATTATGGCATAGTGGGCTACGTTGTTAATTGGAATATCTACACTCCATATTGGAGTGCCTGGGATTGAGTCCTGCATCCACTTCTGGTCCAGCTTCCTGCTAATGCCCATCCTGACAAGATAGCAGACTTTGGTTCAAGGAAATGAGTCCTTGGAACCCTCATGGGATACTGAGCAAAAGTTCCTAGCTCCTGACTTAGCCTGGCCAAGATTTGACTCTTGTGGGCATTTAGGGAATAAACCAGTAGATGGAAAATCAATCTCAGTCTCAATCTCTCTCTCTTCCCCTCTCCCTCTCCTTCTTTCTTTCTCGTCCCCTTTCAATAAATAATATACTTTAAAGAATGATCTACTTCATCAAAAGCAATGAAACTAACAAAAATCCAAGAAAGGCCCATAACAAACATGGAGAAATTTACGGGGATCTCTATGGAAGGTCAAACATAGAAGTATACCCTTCTCAGTATGATGATGATTATGGCCAAAGCAAACATTTGTTTCTGATATTGTAAGGAAGGCCTAGACATATCTACAGTGTTGAATTAGCTGCTAACCCTGGATGGTTTAAATCATTCAAGAACTGCACTCATTGTGTAATGTGCAAGTGAGGCGTGATTGTGAAAGTGTTGCTGCAAAGGCAGCTGGAGAGTTTTTGTAAACTACCTAAGTTGACTGTTCAGAAAAATTACTCACCATAGCAAACATAGAAAGAACAATCAAGCAATGAGGCAGAGCAAATATGAAACAGCACTAGCATATATTATATAATTGAGGTGTGCATTAGGTTTGTGCAAGTCCCCTCCATGATATTGGGACAATGATAAATTTGACCAATGATACATTTATCAGAACATACATTGCTAAGTGGTATATCATCTATATCACTAGCCTAACCAGGTGATCTACATAAACCCTCCAAGTAAATACATGTCACTACTTTATATTTTTTAATTTTATTTTGACAGGTAGAGTTATAGACAGTAAGAGAGAGGCAGAGAGAAAGGTCTTCCTTCCCTTGGTTCACTCCCCAAATGGCCGCTATGGCTGGCGCTGCGCTGGCCCAAAGCCAGGAGCCAGGTGCTTCTTCCTGGTCTCCCATGCAGGTGCAGGGGCCCAAGCACTTGGGCCATCTTCCACTGCCCTCCTGGGCCACAGCAAGAGCTGTTCTGGAAGAGGAGCAACCAGGACTACAACCTGGTACCTATATGAGATGCCGGCACTGCAGGTGGAGGATTAGCCAAGTGAGCCATGGCACCAGCCCCCCACTAATTTATTTTTAATAAATATTTTAAGCTATTTCGACATCTTAATCCATACTAATAAATAAAAATTTTAAATATTTTCAATACGTATTATATGCCATAATAGTCACAGATCACCAACTGGGAATACAAATTTTTACTATTTTCTATTGTCATAGATATCTATCCTTTGATTATAATAAGTTTCTACTAATATATTATACTCAAATTTTTTAGGAGAAAGGCTCTATATGTATTTCTAATTATATGTATTATATTACGTGTACTGTGTGTTTATCATACCTCCACACATTGATATCTGAAACTAAAACATTAGGATAGTCCTCGTACTTGCTTTATCAATGAGATCTTCCTAAATGATATTCATCCCACTGATCTTATATTGGTCTGATTGTAGCATTCACCTACCCATCATAAGTATATGGTTGTGTTCTTTTTGTCTCCTGACAACACAGTTTTTCCCTAGCTTTTTGAGGCTGGCTCATCCTTTACTGGAAGATAATCATGTGGTAACTGTACCCTTCAGTCTTAAAAAACAATGTACATGGGCCGGTGCCATGGCTCACTTGACTAATACTCCGCCTGCAGCGCTGGCACCCCGGGGTTCTAGTCCCAGTTGGGGCGCCGGATTCTGTCCTGGTTGCCCCTCTTCCAGGACAGCTCTCTGCTGTGGTCCGGGAGTGCAGTGGAGGATGGGCCAAGTCCTTGGGCCCTGCACCCGCATAGGAGACCAGGAGAAGCACCTGGCTCCTGGCTTTGGATCAGCGCAGTGCACCGGCCTCAGCGGCCATTGAAGGGTGAACCAACGGTAAAGGAAGACCTTTCTCTCTCTCTCTCTCACTGTCCACTCTGTCTGTCAAAAAACAAACAAACAAACAAACAAACAACATACATGTTCTTCTCCAGTACCATCTATATATCTCTTTGCATCTTCATTTCCTTCTCTCTGTTTCCAAGTCAGGATCTTTATCTCGAAGAAGTCATGCAAGTGTTCCCTGTTGTCTCCTATCCCTCAGGTTCTTACCAAATATCTCAAAGTTGCTATAGTGACTCTTCAGAAGAAATACTGTTTCAATCAGAAAAAATAGTAGAAAAAAGGATTTGAGATACAAATGTGTCCTATTTAAAGCAAACCACTCCTACGTTAAACTTTATTATGTTTCGAAAACCAGTGCTGGAAATGCCAGTGTAGCACATAGTCTGATTTTCAGAATGCCTGCAGTCAAAATCACTCACAAATTTAAATAACTTAACATTATATAGAAGCATATAAAATCATCTTTTTAAGTAGTGTCATACATAACCATTTAAACAACATACACTCAAGAAAATCATTTCCTATGAGTTTATAAAATATATTTACAGCCCATGAATTCATATTGACACGCTATATATCTAGGACTTCCAATGTGTCAAATAGTAATACACTTGTGCAACCACTAGGCATAATAACCAGATAATATAATTAGTCAGTATTACAATGAGGATCAACTCACTAGGTTGTAAACTTATGGGAGTGTCTAGTGAGGCAGTATTCCAACAGAAAGAGGATAAGAATCCCAAAATTGTACAGGTGAGTTTGCCAACAAAATAGCAATAAATATAGATTTAGAGATCACTGTGGAGTTGAAAAAGTCCTTCTTATCATAATTCATTTTGTTCTAATTCATTTTTAACATTATTTTAGGAATATAACTTTGATAACAGTAGTGACTGCCTTAGATTATCATAAAAATTGCTAAAATATGTAAGTGAAGATTTCGGGTTATATTTAAACATTTTAATACCCTGATTTTTAATGTTATATTAAATACATTATAACAATTTACTCCCTCAGTAAACCCAATTGGGATTTCATTTCCTGTTCATCTAGCTTTGAGGATGCTCAGTAGTATTCACATTGTAGAAAATTCTCCACATTTGTTTTACTGGAGTGAAATGAGTGTGTATTATCTATACCATATCACTCATGGTAGTCTCATTTCTCTTGCCAGGGATTAGTTCATTGACTCAATCTTTGCTGGTGAGAATGGGTAAGATGGTACATCTTCTGTGAATAGGAAGACGTATGTCTTCATCCTGTAGACATTATCTGGTTTATGTGTTTAACACAATCATCATCAACAATGAGATACTAAAAGTTAGACAGCTTATGTTGTTGATTTTATCTCTTGAATTAACTAATCTCTAAAGTCCTTCTAAACTCTGAATGTTCAATCATATGAGAAAAATACTGTCCTGTTTTAACCATATTAATTCTATATTTCTACTATATGTAGTACAAATCAACACAAGAGATATATCTGATAATAATAGCGAAAATTAATTTGTTGTTTTTAACTTTTCATGGCCATTTATTTTTCTGTTCCTGTTTATTATCTTACATTTCTGCATCTAGTTAGTATGCAAGATCAGATATAAACTCCAGAGTAAAATGCTATTTAGTAGCAAGTATTACAGATTTATTCCTTTCTGAGTAACACTATCAAACCAACTGAAGAGAAAGGTTATATGTTTACTAATAACATTACTTTGTTGTTGATGCTACTTAAGCTTACATTTTTAGTAGAATTAGACAATAATTAAAAAGTGTTACTGTTTTTTATGAAAGATTTACTAAATGTAGAAGGGACTGTGTCTCTACATAAGAACTCTTCAAGTACACAAAACACTTTTTCAAGTGTGCTCCAGTAAAAATTCAAGATATCACTGTTTCCTACAGCTTTTTGGTTGTAAGTTTATAAGTAATATACAACTATTTTATAATATACTTATGACATTTTATATTATACATGACAAAATCAACACATTAAATACAAAGTATAAAGTAAAAAACTGCTTTCAAAAACAGTCATTGTATATTGCATCTGATATATTGCATACTTTAAAATTATTCATCTGTTGGTTACTGGCGCCATAAACTAGAGCGTCAATTTGTTGGGTCAACAACAGGAGCCACTGTGCACTTGCTCCTCATGTGGGATCTCTGTCCTTAATGTGCTGTACATTGTGATTTAATGCTATAACTAGTACTCAAACAGTATGTTTCACTTTGTGTTTCTATGTGGGTGCAAACTGTTGAACTCTTTATACTAAATTGATCTTCTGTATATAAAGAGAATTGAAAATGAATCTTGATGCAAATGGAAGGGGAGAGGGAGTGGGAGAGGGGAGGGTTGCGGGTGGGAGGGAAGTTATGGGGGGGGGGAGCCACTGTAATCCATAAGCTGTACACTGGAAATTTATATTCATTAAATAAAAGTTAAAAAAAAATAAAAAAATTATTCATCTGTTTCACTGTTTTAATCTCTTAATTTATTCAGTTTATTAACTTTGAAATTCAATAAAATGAATACAATAAAGTGGAATAAAATTTTATAACATGACAATATGTTTAACTTTTTATTTTAAGCTTTCTTTTAAGAATCTAGTTTGTGTGTGCGTGTGATTTTTTTCCACTTTTTCTCAAAAATATTTACAATGTTTGACTTCTAAGTTCTGGAAATAAAGAAACGAAGATATCTATATTGTTTCTAAATAATGCATGAAATAATCATTGTAGAATTTTTAATATAACTGTAAACTTTAGTTGGCATATTTTTCTTACCATATTTTCATTAAAGTGGAAGTCCCAAACAATCTCAAAGGGTAGAATAATCTCAACTTTAATCTAACAAACTAAATTATTTATAAGAAATATTTATAATAGTTATAACCAGCAAGATATGGTTCCTTTAATATAAATATGAAAATAATTGAAGATGTAGTAGGAGGATAACATAAATATATATGGATTCATTCATTCTGGTGTCTGTATTACTGAAAGAGTTAACAATCACTTATTTTTATTTCATAGATGCTCTTAATTTTTTGATGGCTGAAACATCAAATATTTAGAGTTAGTATATACATTAAAATATGTATAAATGTGCTTGTCCAATTCAATAACCACATTTCTATTTTTTCACATATTGTTTAGTGAAGAAAGAATCTTATTCCTTAAAAAGAGAAATGATAGGAATAATAAAGGCAGAATACAGATGCTGAAAACAAAGTACTATTGAGATCTGGATTTTGTATTTACTTAGTGTGTGACCATCAGCACACTATTAAAAATTTCTGTGTCTTATAAATTGTTATACCACAAAATAAAAAACTTTAGAAATACTTATATAATGGTGCTATTATTAGTAGATGTAAATAAATAACCCTAAGATGTACCTGTCACACAGTTAACTTTCAAACATAGGTTTTTTTAAGTAATATAAAAAATACAGACATTTCAAGTTTGCTCTATAAACAGTAATTTAACTCACTTTTAAAAAAATTATCAAAATGTAAACAAAATAGAAGAAAATATATTATTATACTTAACAGTGTTGGAATTTGACATATGTGATTTCACAAACTATAGGTCTGTGGACATCTGTATACAAAATAAGTCAAATTTATTATCATATTTTGTAGATACAGGGCACAGCAGTGATACTAGTAAACAGAGGAGTTTAAAATAGTAAAAGGATTAATAATAGAACGGCCAATAAATAAATATGCTTTCAATATAAAATTATAATGTATTCATACAATATAATAATTGTAGTAAATATGATAATAATTCCTAATATAGGGATGAGAAAATTGAAGCAATGAAAACTGAACAACTAGCTGAGGTCAGTTGCTGTGCAGCTAAGAGAATAACCATGATTTCAATTTGATTATTGAGATTTCAGTCATCTACTATAAACACATACTGTTTCACAGTATTTTTCAAAAATCAATGTTATATTTAGTTGCACATTGTTATGCAACTTAGAAGTTTTCTGCTGAATTTTTCTGTCACAATTGTGGAGTGGCCATTGCCCAGATTTCATATCTGGGAACCTGGGATTGTATCCCGACTCTGTTCTCAATTCTAGGTCTCTGCTACTGTGGATCCTGGGAAGCTGCAGTGATGGCTCAAGTAGATGGGTGCCTGTCAGCCACCTACAAGGCCTGGATTGAATTCCTGGCTCCCGGATTTCACCTGGCCTTGTCCCAGTCACTGCAGGCATTTCGTTAGTGAACAAGTGGATGAGAGCTCTTTCTGTTTTTCTGTATCTCATACAAATAAATTAAATAAAAATAGAAATGAGTTTTGGAATCACTATTAAAATTGTAGCTCAACTGTGGAATTATTTAACATAGTTTAAAACTGATTACTTATAATAGCTATAAATACATGTTAAATGAATGCATCATTTTTATGTGATTTTCATTATTTGTGTGTATGTTTATCATATAAGTATATAACATATATAAATGAGAAGATACATAAAACCTATAGATGCATGAATTAATATATACATAAATAGCCATTTAAACACATGTATGGTCAAGGTAAATATAAGATCTAACAGGTTATTGTTTGACTAGCTGGTGGGTGACTATGAACTACAGATATTATTTTATGATGTTCATGATTGACTCAGTAAACTTTAGGTAGACATAAGATGTTTTCTTAATTCATTTAATTTCAAAATGGTTTATTTGGAACTTTTATAAAACTGTACTTTGGGGGCCGGTGCTGTGGCGCAGTAGGTTAATCCTCTGCCAACAGTACTGGCATCCCTATGGGTTCCAGTTCTGGTCCTGGCTGCTCCTCTTCTGATCCAGCTCTTTGCTACGGCCTGGGAAAGCAGTACAAGATGGTCCAAGTGCTTGGGTCCCTGTACCTACGTGGGAGACCCAGAAGAAGCTCCTGGCTCCTGGCTCCTGGCTCCTGACGGGATCAGCGCAGCTCTGGCTGCTGTGGCCATTTGGAGAGTGAACCAGTGGAAGGAAGACCTTTCTCTGTTTCCTTTCCCTCTCATGTCTGTAACTCTACCTTTCAAAAAAATAAATAAAATCTTTAGGAAAAAAAAAACTGTACTTTTAAACTGCTTAGCTTTTTTAGATGTGGAAAGTTTCTGTGGCTGTGGTTTAAAATTTCTCATATTCCTAAATTTTTTGTATCTTACTCAGAAAATTATGCAATTTTTTATATGAATGAATTTTCTATTCCTTTCACACTATATTTTTCCAGTCTTTCTGTCTTAAAGTCCACATTATCCTCCTCCTCCTTGCCTTCCTCCTTCCCTTAAACCACTTTATGGTAAACTTGTACACAGAGAAATCTCTTCACTCCTTGGCATCCTAAAACTAATTTCACAATATTGTAAATAATCAACTATTAAGGCCTTAGCCAATGGATTAACCTGAGCAAAAGTGATATGATATAGTTAAACCAACAGTTCTATTTGATGAGCTAACTCTTTGTAGGACCTCTTCAGCTTCTTATGGCCTAAAGTGATTGTATTGGTAAAATTCATCTGTAGTTTGTCATACATTTACACTTTCCATCTTATAGAGCACAAAATACACATACAAAGCAAGGATAGTACAAAATTAGCTTACATTTATTGACACAACATGGTACTTCCCATGTCATCTCAGGAGTTCTAGTATCATTAATGGGTCTGCTTTTGGGGATACTCATTTAACTTCCTTCCTCATTAGTAGCTTCTTGGATAAGCTTAATGTACTTTTTCTTATCTATTACAGGTACAGTATCTTTTTTTATTTTTCATTTTTGACAGGCAGAGTTAGACAGAAAGAGAGACAGAGACAGAGAAAAAGGTCTTCCTTCCATTGGTTCACCCCCAAATGGCCACTACAGCCGGCGCGCTGTGCCAATCTGAAGCCAGGAGCCAGGGACTTCCTCATGGTCTTCCATGCGGGTGCAGGGCCCAAGGACTGCCTTCCCAGGCCACAGCAGAGAGTTGGACTGGAAGAGGAGCAACTGGGACAGAATCCGGCACCCCAACCGGGACTGGAACCCGGGGTGCTGGCACCACAGGTGGAGGATTAGCCTAGTGATCCGTGGCGTTGGCTCAGGTACAGTATCTTAAGATGTCCCTGCTTCATAAGTTCTAGTTTGCATACATAGTAGAAGCTAAGACATCAATCAATATAACTTTAAAAGTATGTTCTATGAGCCATCGCCATACTTTACCTCTGCTCAAAGCACATAGCAATGATAGATGGATTAGAAAAAGAACAATAGTATACTATAGTAAATCTCTTAAACTGAATTAAATATTTCATTGGATCAGTATGGAAGAGAAAAGCAAAGACATAAATGAATCTAAAGAAAACAATGTGTAGAATATGGGTTCAGAATGTAGCAAAGGAGACCAGAATAGTCCTACAGAGGTGGAACCTCAGTCAACAGAAATTGGTGGTGTACTAATATCAAGGTGATTCAGGGCCCTTTAAAAAAAAAAATAAGGGGCCACCTCTGGGGCACAGAGGTAAAGCCTCCACCTGCAGTGCTGGTATCCCATGTGAGCACCAGTTCCAGACCAGGTTGTATCACTTCTGATCCAGTTTCCTGCTAATGCACCTGGGAAAGCAGCAAAGGATGGCCCAGGTACTTGGGCCCCTGCACCCATGTGGGGGACCTAGATGAAGCTCCTGGCTTCTGCTTGGCACAGCCCCAGGCCATTGCAACCATCTGGGGAGTGGACCAGCAGATGGAAGATATTTCTCTCCCCCCCCCCCTTTCTCTCTCTCTCTGTATCTCTGTCTTTCAAATTAATAAATAAGTCTTTTTAAAAAAGATGATTTGGGGAAGCTGAATAAAGGGACTGATAGGCAGTATATGTCAGGATATAGAGGATGCACTGCTGTTTCTGCTGCACTCACCCCCACCAGAATGAAAAGCTGTTAGTCACAACAGACTCCATGGAATGAAGGACAGATACGGCAATGAGAGTCTGAAAGAACAGGGCTGTGCCGCATGAAGGTCACTGTAGTTAAGACATAGAATTAATGTCTCTGCAGGGTATCTTCAATCTCTTCTGACAACTCGTGAAAGAAAATAAAGTAATGAACACTTCATACTTTCCCTATGTCTTCTGAGAGCTCCCTTGCTGAAGTTTCCCATGACTGAATCTAGTCAGTAGTCAGAGGATAAAGATCATTGATAGGCTCTAACAGGTTAGTTGCCTTGAGAAAAAAAAAAGAATGCTTATGATGAATGGAAGGACAGCAAACAATATATCTGCAGAGACAGTGAATGATAGTAACTCACTGAAGCTCACTGACTCAAAACAAAACCTTGGGTGACACATGGCATCCATATTGAGAACACTTAGCAGTGCAGCCAGATCACTTTTGGTGCCCAGACTTAACATATAATCATTTTACAGAAGCAGGAAAACTAGTTCTAAGTCCATAAATAAGATCTGAACAAATTGATGAAATATTATAACTGAACTATAATATTATCACAAGCCAGAGCCCCAAGCAAATAGTATAACCATGGGGTCTAGGTCAAAAGAAGGCAAATGCAAATTCACTAGAGAAGGAAAAAAGAGATCAGGGGCAGGGGGCAGATGCACACATATCACGTGTGTGCACATACAGCATTCTAAAACACAAGGAGAATAATTAAAGATTTAATACAGATAATAAATAAGCAATAGAAGATCATTTATTCTAGAAGATGTTGGAATGAAATAGAGAATGTTTTAAAATAAGTAAAAGTCCTCAGAGATGAAGTATACCCAATGAGAAAGTGTTGAATTCTACTTAAAAGGTATAGGTTAATGTTGAAATTTTAAAACTTAGAAAATAAAATTATATTTAAATAGCTCACTGGACACTATGATTTCCAAAAGCATTACAGCCAAATAGGTAATCAGAGAACCAATTAAAATATATGCTATCACATGGAATGATATAAAGAAAAAAGAAATAAAACCATGTGAGATACATCAGTAGGCACATAAATTAAGTTGACAGGCTCTTACATATGTCTTAATAAAGTCTTAGAAAAAGAAAATAAAAGGGAGTTATGCAAATTCCTTTTTATGAGGAAAAACTAAAAATTTTCCAGAAGTATAATAACTGGATTACTCTGATTAAAGATGCACACCATGTACTAGGAAAGTAAATTAAAACAAACCACCAACCAAATACATTGAGCTGATTATAGGCAACATTCAAAAGAAAAAGAAAATAAAGCTATCAGATCAACAAAGAATATTCATCTAGGAAAAAACAGCAATTAGAATGACAACAGATTTCTCAAGCAACACAAATATCATCAGAAAATTATGCAGTAAAATCTTCAAAATATTACACAAAATTAAATGTTAAATTCTAACTCTGACAAACTATAATTAGTGGAAAACAAGTGAACCTTTATACAAATAAATAGTAGAAAGCTTAAGAGTCATAGGCCATCGCCAAAATAATTAATAACATATCACTTAGAAGATAGGAAGAGACAAGAAAAAACTGTGGGCCTACAAAGTACTAATATTTGAGGATTTTAATTAATATAAAATATAAAATTCACATAAATTGATATTTGTACCAAAAGGTTTAAACTAAAGTCTCATTATTTCTGTATGTCTGCAGTGAATAAATAAGTGTATGGAGTTATAGGCTGATATTTTGTCACTTGTTAATATGATTGCATATATTACTATAAAATCCTTTATAAAATGTATTTGATTGTTAAATGAGTCAATAGAATGTAAATGTTTAGAATAATCGTTGCATACCAAATAAGCACTCCATAATTTTTGAAGCTATTCTATATTTTCTACTTGTTCAAGAGGCATTCATTTTTATTGGAAACATGGCATGGAATGCATTACCCACTAATCACAAAGTTACTTTTCTGTATTTACATTTTACTCATTAAAAGCAGTTCTATTCACAAACCTCCTGAAATATAAAACTAGATTTGGTAACCAAGTCATATGAGAGGATCACAATCATACAACTGAGATGCAATTAAACTGATCTTAAAATCTTCAGGTTTTTTGTGTGTGTGTGTGTGTGCAAATTGTTGTAATCTTTACTTAGTAAAGAGTTGGTCTTCTGTGTACAAAGTTAACTGAAATGAATCTTAATGGAGAATGGGACTGGGAATGGGAGAGGGAGGAGGAGTATGGATGGGTGTATGGGTGGGAGGGTGGGTATGGTGGGAAGAATCACTATATCCTTAAAGTTGTATTTATGAAATCTGTATTCTTTACATAAAAAGTTTCTTTGGGGAAAAAAGAGTTTGGAAATATTTTATACATGTAGAAAGTCAGTTATTTTGTGTCTTTTGAGTCCTTTTTAATGTTCCAGTTCTGATAATGAACACAAAAGAGAAGGGTGGCATAGAAGGAAGTGAATCAATTTCAGAATTTTGTTTTCCAGCTCTTCTCTACATGTGTTAACTTTAAAATATGTATTATCAATGACATTTAACAAAAGAGAAGACTGAACTCAGAAAAAACAAATTAATAATTTGTTTAAGAAAAGCTACATATAATAAAAGGTGGAGTTGATTTGAAGCTACATCTGCTCTTGTAGAACTTAATGTCAAGAAAGGAATGGTAGAACCATAAACAACCAAAGTAAGAACTTCTTTGGGGGCTGGCAATCTGGGTAAAGCTGTTGCCTGCATTGTGACATGCCATATCGGCACAGATTCAAGTCCTGTCTGCCCCAGCTCCCTACTAATATTCCAGGGACAGCAGTGGAGAATGGTTTAAGTGCCTGGGCCCTTGCTACCTACATGGGAGACCTAGATGAAGCTCCTGGGTCCTGGGTCCTGGCTCATCCCTGCCTTTGCAGCCCTTTGTAGAGTGAACCAGTGGATGGGAGATCTCTCTCTCTCTCCATATATGTTATATTATATACATATGTAATACATGTATATACATATTATATATGTATATAACATATGTGTATATATATATATATATATAATCTCCCTGTCTCTGTAAATTCTGCCTTTCAAATAAAAAAATAAATCTTTAAACAACAACAACAACAACAAAAAACTGTGCTTTTGTACACAGCATTTCATAATCATGCAATCTAATCAGTGAAAGACCAAAAGGACCAACACTTCATGAGGTGACATTTTAAAAAAATAAAAAAAAAACTATTCCAGTGCATCTGTATTCGAATGACTTTTGGAATGGTTATACAACTTTCAAAGACTGTCATAACTGTTACTGTGTGACTTGTCTGGTATACTTAATTCTTTGCCTCAGAATCCCCTTGTCATCCAACAGAGTTGGAATAGCACAGTTGTGACTTTTGTTTTCAGCAACCAAAGGGCAAAAGACTCAGGGAATTAGCTGTATACCAAACTATACCAAACATCAATTAAGTGACTCAGTATCTCTTCCCCTCAACTGGTACTAAACAGGAGAATCAGGCTCCCTACACATTCCACTAATGAAGAATGTAGTCTAAATGATAAATTTCATTATCTGGGCACTTTCAGAATGAAATACTAATACGGCTCATGAGTTAAATTTAAAAATTATATTTCAAGACAATATATTAATTTTTGAGTTTGCAGATACATTATTTTCTCTTGATCTTTTAATAATAAACAGCTTCACTCGAGGGGGTCATTTGACCTTCAGTTGATCTACAATCTTGATCATTTCACTCAAATAGTATAACTTTCCAAACAACTCTCCAAATAAATATTATTCCTTTTTTTAAGGACCCATGTGACTCGTGGTTTTTCCAATCTTCTGAGTAGTTCTTGTTGATTCTAGCAACTAAATTTCCTGCCAAAATTTTACTGTGAAGAAAAAGAAAATCACAGGTTTTCTTCTAAAAATTGGTGGGTAGAGAGAAATAACAATTCATTTCAACTGTATAATCAATTACAGAGTTGATGTTTTGTTTAAATGCAATGGTGAAGAAAAATAAGCAAAATGTACTTTATAATTTACTATTAATATAAACAGAGAATAGGTCCTTAGAGTTGTTATATCATGGATATTATAATTAATCTACTTTAATTCACATCTGGGATAACTAGAGCTAATTTATCTTTGTAAAGTTGATTCTGTTGACCTTTTGCTCTAAAATTTGAACTAGATAAAAATAAAATTACTTCACACTTTGAGAAATCAAATAAACTCCAGGCAATGAATATTGATTTTTAGAGTATTTGATTATTTTGACATTTCAAAGGTTTTAAAAAATAATAGGAAAATATAGGATTTTAAAATTTTGATCAAATAAAGATTCTAGTAAATCTAAAGAATTTTCTCTCAAAAATATGTCATTTTATCTTTCCAAGGATAACAGGTTATGTGAATTGACGTGGTTTCCTCATATTGCAGATAAATGGAGAATTAAATATAACTACTAACTGTATCAAATTATAGATAAAACCTAACACAAATTAATTTTAACTTAAATAAATCATAGATATTATCTCTTAAATAGCTTTTCTTAATTTGTAATGTTTGAGGGCTCCTTTTATTAAATAATGCTTATAGAGGGCAATTTTCCTATGCAATGCCTTATTTTATCCATATTGTTCCTAGGATAGTGCCTTTGACATATGAGGTATCTTCAGAAAGTCACAGAAATATTAAGCATGGATTTCAAATTATTTTTCTTTAACATAAATTATTTTTCTTTTAAAACTTATAAATTATTTTCTCTGTATTTGAAAATCAGAGAGAGGGAGAGAAACAGATGGGGAGTAATCTTTCATCTGCTGGTTCACCCTCCAAATGCCCATAACTGCCAAGGCTGGGCCAGGCAGAAGTCAGGAGACTGAAACTCCATCTGGGTCTCCCACGTGGGTGGCAGGGACAGGAGTACTTGGCTGACCTCCTACTGCCTTCCGGGATGCAAGTTATGAAGAAGTTGGAGGTAAAACACAGAACCTGGGACTCAAACACTGATACAGGATGGAGCATTGTAATAGTGGACAACAGTTTATCACATGCCCACCTATCTTTAAGTCACACTTGACCAACTATCTAATACAATGAATTTACATAGCAAGTCCTCAGTATGTTACTTTGTTCTCAAAGCTTGCTGACTACCAGACTTCTAGTCCTTGGGGCCCTAGAATAAGGAAAGAACACCAAATATTTAAGAGGAGTAAGGAGTTTACAAAAAACACTCACCGAATTCAACTTCTGCCTTTACATGTCTTCACCACTTCATTTTCATATTATCAATGAGTTTCTCTATGTACTACCCTTCACAGGAGGGAGCTGAACTATATATTTTGTTATCTTAAATTGGTAGGCAAAAAATAAGCTTATCTTTGATTTCTACTTTTCCATGAACTTTTTGAAGTGGATTGTATTGGGTTATAATTTTAGATGAAATAAAGCATTCTGTGTCTATAGGTATGTGCTAAACTTACCCACCACAAAATCTAACATTCTGGCCCATTAGGAAGAACAGATATTTTTTTTTTAAAATACTTTAAAACGCACTAAATTGTCACTAGTGTTTCACAAACATTAAATACTCACGAATATCAAGGAAGAACATTTATCAAAAGTTTGTATATTAGATCTGAATATTGAAAAGAGATATAAAATGTGGTTTAATAACTGAAGACATTCATAATCAATTAATAATAAAAAAGCTTCAAAAGGCAACAGCTATTAAAAATACAAATTACAACACTAAAATCCAAATTAAAGTTAAACTCTTTTAAGATTTTCTATTCAATATAATGAATTTATAATTTTCTCAAAGGTATTTGAATTGTCTACTACTTTAGTTACTTGCCTTCCTAAAGTCTTAAAATTATGAACATTTGAATGCCAAATATATATCCATTATAACCAATGCCAGAGTTTATATATAGTAAACAAAAAATATGTTCCATTAAATTATCTTATAGAACTATTTTCCAGACAGTCAGTTTTCTGCAATTCACTTTTTATAGCAGTGCATTTTGTAAACAAATAGCTTTTTCAGTTAAGAGACCACAAGAAGTAAATTCTGCTACTACTGCAAAGAGAGTAACAAATTCCCCATACACATGCACATTATGGTAAGTCTACAGTAAATGCAAAATTAATGTGTCATGTTAATTTGCCTCCCTTTCTTCTAATTAGCAGAAATTCAATTTTATGTTAATATTCTTTGGATGATAGCATATATTTTAGAAATTTAGAATTTCTGCTGATCCTGAAAAAACACCCATATAACTGGTAAAGTACAAAATTATAACAAAATAATTTTAACACAGTGTTTAATGGTATTGCAGTGAATAATTAAAATAGAAAGTATGTGATCCAATCATTCATCTTAGCTTTTGATTACTTGGTTATTTTTCTATTTATTTTTCCATTTAATATGTTTATTAAAAATTTAGAGTACATACATTTTGAATCTGTATATAGACTATCATACTGTACTTACAAGTGTAACATATTTCTTAGTATTTATGTTTATGCTTTGGGATACATCTGTTTTTCTACCTTCAGGAGAAAGTATATATTTTGATACTAATCTAAAAGATGCTTTTGTGAAAATAGACTGTGAAATATTAAAATCTATGATAAATGTACATATGTATACAATTGTATTTCCGTTACTGCTCTACACAAGTTTGTTATTGGTCAATGGAAGCATGAACATAAACAATCATGCTGAATTCTGTACCAAATTTTTTTTGAAATGTAATTAAGGCAGGCAATTTTGTCCTCCATGATTTTTCATCTTGTTGTTCACCCATAATTATACTACATGGCAAAAGGGATTTTATAGATGTAACTAAAATTACTGATTTGTTTATTTTAAAATAGGGAGGTTACACTGCATTATCTGGGTAGTCTTGGAGTAATTACATGAGCCCTTAAATGCACAGCAGGGAGGCAGGAAAAGAAACCAAAGAGAGACATCAGTGAAATTCAACTTAACAAAGGAACAAAAGCCTTATACCTTTTCTGGTTTGAAAACTGGAACTGGTAGGAGCACAAGGTGGCCCCAAAAGGAGAACTGACAAAGGACACAAGGATTTCAGTCCAATAAGGAACTAAATTCGGTTAAGTACCTGGAGGAGTTTCAAGGTTGATCATTCCTGAGACCCTTCAGGTAAGAGCTGAGCTCTTCTGATACTTTGTGAAACCCAGAACAGAGAATCCAGTCATGCTGTGCCAGACTTCTAGCTTACAGAACCATGAGGTAACAAATGGATGTTGTTTCAAGATACTAAATGCATATTAATTTGTCACCCAGCAAGACAAAACTCAAGTTAATAACTCCTAATT
Source organism: Lepus europaeus (assembly GCF_033115175.1). Taxonomy (NCBI): domain Eukaryota; kingdom Metazoa; phylum Chordata; class Mammalia; order Lagomorpha; family Leporidae; genus Lepus; species Lepus europaeus. Next base: position 128,160,109 of record NC_084827.1, on the reverse strand, counting down.
ACAATCTCCTTATATACTAGTTTTCTTTGTATAGGAGAGATGCTTAGGTGAAAAAAGTCTGTATTTTTTTTTTCTAAAAACAACTTTGATAAATAACAGAGAAGTATATTACAAAATAATGACTTCCTGTGCATTACAGCGTCCCAAGGACAGCTTCGTGATCATAAAATAACACATAAAAGCAGCATTTTAAGTTTCCACAACTGAATGTTAGTTCTTTATGATTATCTGTATCGGCTGTAACTTTGTAAAACCATTATTCACTAACTTTTAAAAACATTTTAATTACCATAGGAAAGCTCTATTTTTTTATTATTTTTAAAAATTGATTTTCATGAGGCCGGCGCCATGGCTCACTTGATTAATCCTCCACCTGTGGCACCAGCATCCCATACGGGCACCAGGTTCTAGTCCGGGTTGCTCCTCTTCCAGTCCAGCTCTCTGTTGTGGCCCGGGAAGGCAGTGGAGGATAGCCCAAGTGCTTGGGCCCCTGCACCCGCATGGGAGACCAGAAGGAAGCACCTGGCTCCTGGCTTCGCATCGGTGTAGTTAAGGCCATAGCGGCAATTTGAGGGGTGAACCAACGGAAGGAAGACCTTTCTCTCTGCTGTCTCTCTCTCTCTCACTGTCTAACTCTGCCAAATAAATTAAAAAAAAGTTGATGTTCATTTTGTTTGAAAGGCAGAGAGAGAGAAAGAAGAGAGAGACAGAAAGAGAGAGAGGTATCTTCCTTCTGCAGGTTGACTCGAACACATGCCTACAACAGCCAGAGAGACCAGGCCAAAGTCAGGAGCCTGAAATTTAATTTGGGTAGCAGGGACCCAGCTGCTTGAGTCATCACCTGCTGCCTCCAAGGACATGTATAGGCAGGAGGATAAGGTGATGCCAGGACTAGAACCCAAGCACTCTGATATAACTTGGGTCATCCTAAGCACTGGCCTAACTGCTGGGCCAAAGACCTTCCCTGCATATAGTATTTTAAATAATTGCTCAGTAGGAGAAATTCGTGTTTGTGTGTGTATGTATATAGGGATATTTTTAAAATTCACTGGGATTAATTGCTCTATATTTGTTATTTGATGAAAATTAAACTAATTGTAAATTTAGCTATGTTTTTGAAAAAATATATATTTATTATGCTAAGGGTTTAGAGATATTCCAGGATTCTAGTAAAACATGCTTTTTAAAAATTTCAGAACGATTAATATTTAAAAAATTACATCAATACTCAGTTATTTAATTAATAAAAAAGCACACATAACTGCAATCCATAAAACATAAAGATCCTGCGTATAAGAATTGCAGCAAAATTATCTTCAAGTTTATCAGTCAATACATGAGATCAATAAAAGATAAAATATGTAAGTAAAAGGTTAGAAATGGTTTGTGAATCTGCCAAATAATAAAGTATCAGAATTATTAAAGTGAAACATTCATTATTCATATTTGAAATGGAATATTCAATTTCAATTTAAATAAGTTCATTTAACTTTTTTTATTCCCTTATTTTAACCTTATGAAACAATATTTCTAAAAATAAAATACTGATATAGATGCAAATAATGCCATTTACTCTGATTTGTTTCACTTTCATTCTTTAGAACTTACCAATATTTTCACAAACTAGGAAGGCAACACAAATAAAAGACATAGAAAACATGCTCTACTCATAGATATTTAAATATTTTAGTCATGCAGTAGAAACAAATTTCCTCAAGCCAAATTCTTCACTCAAACTACAACTTTGTGACTTGTATAATAATGTCTAATTCTTCTACAGAGTTCTAGTTAGTGTCTTCTTTCTTTTTCATTCCACAATTATTCTCCCTGCTTTTTAAAAACTGTTGAACTAAGCTGTGTGCCTTGAAGAATAATGAGATTAATACTATCTCCCAGGAAAAGCATTCACCTTAGTGCTAATTGTGGTGTGTACCCCAGGTAGAGAACACGGGAGCAGCAATGTGCATTCTTTGCCATGCCTGTCCTAAGCAATACATGTATGCAATTAACCTTGGGGTTATTTTTAATACTTTATTTAAATCATATTTTCTAGTTCTTAAATAATGTCTATGCAAATGTGAATGTGGTATTAAGGGTAAGTTTATACACATATATATGTATGTGTGTATGTGTGTGCATATATATATATATATATATATATACACACACATACCTTTCTATCCTCTACTAATATATAACAAAGATTTGTAGAAAAGTTAGGATTTTGAGAATTCTTTAAGAAACAAAATCATGCAGGAAGCTAAATGATAATTTTACTTTATCTAGTGACTTTGAGTTTCATCCATTTTTTTTCTTCAAAAAAACTGTTCTGGCGCTGTGTTTTGTATTACTGTAACTGTGATACAAACCAAATAGGACACACATTATTGTATAGAAGTCATCGTAACAGGATGCAGAGGAACATAAGAGACACTAAACTCAGATTTTATCAAATGATAGGAACAATCTCTATATGCTTCTTGCCTAGGCTGTAGCATAAGAATGCACATTGAATTTGAACAGTAATTCCTTTCTCCTTCTTCCCCACAACACATACAATATATAGACTATATCTATCTATCTATCTATCTATCTATCTATCTATATATATATATATCTAGAGTATAATAAGACTGAATTTATATTCACTTGAAAACATGTTGCCGATTTTCTGATAGAAACTAAATGAGAACTTTTACATTTTTATGAAAAAATAACTAAGAGGATATGCTACAGACATGTGGAAAGAAAATTTGAGAATATTTAAAAAGTTTATGGAAGGGGTCAATGCTGTGGCATAGCGGGTAAAGCTGTTGCCTGCAGTGCTGGCATCCCATATGAGTCCTGGCTGCTCCACTTCTTATCCAGCTCTCTGCTATGACCTGGGAAAGCAGTGAAAGATGGCCCAAGTCCTTGTGCCTCTGAACCCATGTGGGAGACCTGGAAGATGCTCCTGGCTCCATATCAGCTCAGCTCCGGCTGTTGAGGCAATTTGGGGAGTGAACCAGCCAATAAAAGATCTCTTTCTCTCTCTCTGCTTCTGCCTCTTTGTAACTCTTCTTTTCAAATAAATAAATTAATTTAAAAAAAGTTTATGGAGATGGAATGAGAAACTAAAACTAAAGAAGATAAAATTTATTTATCAACATAAGATCAATCAAACACTTCTGAAGAACTGAGAAAATTGGGAATTATGTCAATGCAGTCAAAAGCCCTACCCCTCCCCCCAAAACAAAACCTTTGCTCTTGAGTGGCCCACTGTTTTACTAGACTACTTCCACCTCTTGGTGGCTCACCCTTGTGATGCTATGTCTAATCTACTGTCAAAGTCTTCAAAGAAATGCTTCAGAGACAGCTACAAGTCTTACTCTCCCTTCACACATTATACCAATCTTCATATTGCAAGGTATTCCCCCAATCACAAACAGTACAGTTTGATAGAAACTGCACGCATAAAACCCCAAAAGTCTAGCCCAGATTCAGTCACTTTAGTGAATCATTTGAATAAAAGCAACAAAACACCACAATTCTTTTGAAACAATAATATCTGAGACACTATCATGCCACAGAAGCCCAAGAGGGCTCAAGCACAACCACTTATTAATTCCAAAGAAACCACCCAAAAATCCAATTGGGAGAGACATGAACTTTACTTACGGGAGGGGACAATGGCTGTTCAGTAATCCACGCCATCCGGCCAGAGCGCACAACATCAAATAGTAAATGAGTAAAAAACCATGATTGGCCGGCTGTCAAAACAGCAGGGCAAGTTCCCTAGTATTCTACAAGACACAGATGTGTTACCTGCATTGGTCCTCCCCACCAGATTCTACCAAGAAGGTCTGGCAAAAAACACTCTTCCAAATGAGGAAAGGGCAGCGTTTGGAGCGCACCATACAGACACTCAGGGAAAGATGTTCTCTTACAAGGATGATGTGTAAGTGCTATCAAATTACATTTCAAGAAAGTCATTAGATATCTAGTAAGCAAGCACACTCTAACAGTAGTGACCACGGTCTGATGTGTTTTCTCTGGATATTCTCCTATTTGGACAGCTATTGAAAGGAACATCGATATTGGGCAGCTGAGGTAACGTTTAATGAGTTGCTCACTATGTAAAGGTGAGGCTTATTACAGTATTCCAGAGGTTCCTTGCTCATCACTGTTAGGTTTACTAGATATTGGAATGGAGTAGCTCCCCTGAGAAATGCTTCAGTATCTTGAGCTCCTTTTTGCTTTGAAAGCTCTGCTCTTGACTGCAACTAGTCTGTTTGCAACAGCTTTGTTACTGTTAGAGCAGAAAGCTGGTTCCATTTCTACTTTTCAGTTCAGATGGGTAAGCAGAAACAATTGATACTTCTATGGTGTTGACTACTGTTTCTGCTGTTAGTTGTTGGTCATACTCAATTATCACATACACAATTATCACAGGAGATTCATTTTTTTGCTCACAAATTGATGCAGATGATCTGCTCCTACAGACTTCATCAGCAGAAGCTAAAATGAGTTATCCATGTGTAAACTGCAGACTTATTTAAGGTATTCCACCCATAAAGTTTTTCCTACCCAAAGGTCTCTATAAATTTGAAGTTTTAGAACTAATGTTGCTGTGATAGGCACTCTTTTAAAACTGTTATCTTATCTCTCCTAGTGCTTTAAGCTAGATCTGGTTCAGGCAAGCTATGAGTTAGCATGAATATATTTTGGTGCAAACATTTTGAAATCCATACATAGTTGTTTTCATAGCATTCATTTTCCATGAGCTTTTTGAAGATCTCTTATAAAGGTGAATATGGGGAAACAAGTGGACATTTAGCAGAGGAATACTTATGAAGACAGGGTCCTTCCCTAAAGACTCAGGATCCACATACTTCTACCTGACAAATAATTGACATGTCCTCTTTCTTTCCAAATGTATCTGTTTTAAATTTCATTTTATCAGGTTCCTATTCCCTATCATTACTTTTTCAAGAAATACATCTCTAATAGAGCATATGAAAATACTAATTAAGGTTGGGAACAGCACTGTGGGTCAGTGAATTAAGATGCTGCCTGCAATGCCAGCATCCCTTATGGCAGCCAGTTTGTGTCCCAGCTGCTTCACTTCAGAACTAGCCCCCTGCTTACAGCCCCAGAAAAAGCAGCAGCAGATGACCCAAGTGTTTGAGCCCCTCGCATCCATTTGAGAGATCGAATGAAGCTGCTGGCTTTGGTCTGCCCCAGCCCTGGCCATTGCAGCCATCTGAGGAGAGAATCAGTAGATGAAAGATCTCTTTGTCTCTCTCTCTGTGGTTCTTTCAAATAAATAAAATTTATTTTTATGATTTTTATGATATTATAATACTATTTTTATGATATTATAATACTATTATAATAAAAATTCATCTCATTATTAGAAGTCTGCTACATATGAGTTTTGATACTTATCCATATTGCAAGTGATAGCAACAAAATAAGAAAGGAAATGCATTAAATCTAAAAATATCCACTGTGTTATTAAGGAGCTGAAAAATGTATACATGTATACTACTTAAGATTGAAATATACTATGTGATCTGTGATTGAAATCTGGATCAAAACAGAGAAACAGCATACTAAAGGAAACAAAATGCCCATTCAAAACACAACTAGAGACTATTGGGTAAAGATGTATTAGAACAACTATTGTATCAATATTAAATATCTTAAAGTGTCAATTCTGGTTCCCTGCCACTACTGCTCTTCTTTTTTGAGATCCATACTGAAGAAAACACTGTTCAAACTACTTATGGGGGGACATTAAGATACTAGAGATCACTGAAAATACAGTAATCAAAGCAATAGTTCTGAAAGTCACATCATGTGAAATTCCAGATTTTTTAAAGACTTATTTATTTGAAAGGCAGAGTTCCAGAGAGGCAGAGGCAGAGAGATAGAGAGAGAGAGGGTCTTCCATCCACTGGTTCACTCCCCAAATGGCTGCAACAGCCAGAACTGGGATGGTGTGAAGTTAGGATTTAGGAGCTTCCTCCAGGTCTCTGACGTGGGGGCAGAGGCCTAAGGACTTGGGTCATCTTGTACTGCTTTCCCAGGCCATAGCAGAGAGCTGGATTGGAATTGGAGCACCTGAGACTTGAACTGGCACCCACATGGGAGGCCGGCATTGCAGGCAATGGCTTTACCTGCTACACTACAGGGCTAGCCCAAAGATGCCATGTTGTTCTTTTTTTAAAAGATTTATTTATTTACTTGAAAGTTAGAGTTACACAGAGAGAGGAAAGGCAGAGAAAGAGAGAGAGATAAAGACAGATCTTCCATCTGATGATTCACTTCCCAATTGGCCGCAAGGTCCACAGCTGCGCCGATCCAAAGCCAGGAGCTTCTTCCAAGTCTCCCATGCAGGTGCAAGGGCCCAAGGACTTGGGCCATCTTCTACTGCTTTCTTAGGCCATAGCAGAGACCTGGATCCGAAGTGGAGCAGCCAGATCTCGAACTGGCACCCCTATAGGATGCCAGCACTTCAGGCCAGGGCATTAACCCACTGGACCACATGGCCGGCTCCAAGATGCCAGTTTTAAAATCAATATCTACAAAGAGTTTGCTAGGTGCAATGCATTATATTTGTTGATTCTATCCAAGCACTCTCTTTTTGGCAGGACTTCAGGTCATCTTGGGAATTTTCCCTGGACAGCCTAGGTGTAGCAATTATTCCTTTATATTTTTGTGTGCGTTTGCTCACAAGAGGCTTCATGTTTCTAGAAGATGAATACACATAGTTTCTTGGCCTTTTGGCTAAGATCCAGCTGAATTTTAGTACTGTTTAAAAGGATATTTGACATGCTACAAGAGATTAATAAGTGGATCTTTTAAGAAGCATAAATATGTTTGGGACACAGTCCTTTTGCAATGTTTTCTTAGTGCTGAGACAGAAGATCATCAGAGAATGTCCTATAAAAAGGGAAGTTTTCTTCAAATATTTGAATAGCTGTTTTGTGTTTTTTTTTTAACTTTTATTTAGTAAATATAAATTTCCAAAGTACAGCTTATGGATTACAATGGCTTTTCCCCCCCATAACTTCCCTCCCACCCACAACCCTCCCATCTCCCACTCCCTCTCCCATTCCATTCACATCAAGATTCATTTTCAATTATCTTTATATACAGAATATCAATTTAGTATATATTAAGTAAAGATTTCAACAGTTTGCACCCACACAGAACACAAAGTGTAAAATACTGTTTGAGTACTAGTTATAGCATTAATTCACACTGAACAACACATTAAGGACAGAGATCCTACTAAATGTCAAATATTATTTTAGGGATTAATATGAGTCCTGTCATATATGAAAGCAGAGTTCTGATCACAATCTCTGCAGCAACCAGTCCAGGAAGCCACACTTCAACTTCTGTTCATTCTTCCCAGAACAGTCATGACGTTATCAGTGACTGCCAACTACTATTTTTTTTTAACCTCTGTTTCCAATTCAGAAGCCACCAGGAAAAGCCAAACATATCCTCCCCATGGAAATGGCAATTCTTTGACTATTTATGCTTGGTTTGATATCAGGGTGTTTTGTTACTGGTTTGACAATGGTGCAGTGAGAGCATTACATTTTTTTTTTTTATTCTTTTGTGGTTGGTGTTAAGGGACTGAAACTTGTTTGCCCTAAGGAAAATTCACCAAGGTGTAACACCAAGTAGAGACCATAAATACCTTCTGTCAAAGCTGGGCTCTCAGACTGGTATTCTGGAGATTCTTACTGGTCCAGTGTCCATTCAGACATATTTTGCTGTGGTTCACTCATAATCTGATGACATTCTCCTCTGTTTCAGTGTTGTCTCCTGAAAGTCAGGCTTTGATATTTAGAGAGCATTAACTGTCACTTTCCAACTGCTAGGAGCACAGATTGTTGGGTCTGCACTTGGAAGCAGCCAAATGTTAGATTAGTGGGCCATGACTGAAAATGTTCAAGTATCAATTTCAACTAAGCATTATCATTTCTCACAATTTAATTCTAAATCCATTTCTCCTCCATGGTCAATGAATATTCATAGAAAAATATACAGTTCATTTTGCTCTTGGTTTTCCTGACCTATAACCAATTGTATATATTGTTAGTAATCTAAGATAATAAATCTTGTATAGCAAAATGCCAAATTGATTTACCCAGAAATGAACTTATGGAATCCTTCTTCCCTTAATAAGTCTTGTGATTTCTTTAAAAATGGCTCTAAAAGTAAGGCAACATTTACTAAAAACAATTCCTGTAACATTCACAATAAAAATTCAACTGCAAAGAGAAAATATGAAATTACTGAAGGGATATTGTACGATAAAGAAAATAGTTCAATTCAGATCAATGAGTATATCTGAAGGAAGAAAACAAATGTCATATTCTGCCTTAACTTTAAACACATAAAGTGCATTAAGTGTAAGTACAGATGATCAACCTTATCAATCCATGGTAGAGCTGGGTTCTACATTTTGCCACCTTTGCTCAACTTCCCCGAAGTAAGCATGCTATACAGATGGTAAGTAGTTCAAACGATCCACAGATTTCCATATTTACCAGATTAATTACAATCCATGGGCTCATAACAGAAATCATTCTTCCCTGTTTTATGATCTCTCTCCTATAAACCCAGTATAGGAAGTTTTATTTTGCAAATGAAATTGTAATATTACATGTATGAATAGGGATATAGAAATATCAGCATAAATAAGTTGTGTATATTATGCACACATATTTTACCTTTTCCATTATATTTGATGCATATATAGATACAAACCTTGGCACATAACTGCCACTTTATGGGTTAAAAATTCTATTGACACAGGAACAATTATTACAGAATAACCCATTAAAGTTCAGATATCTAAATAAAAATTATTTACTAATTTATTATATGGCACTATATCTAATGATCTATTTCTTGGTTTGACTTTCAGTTGCTTTTCAACTAATGCACAGAATAATGGTTGTCATCCACCTCTAATAGCCCATCTCAGATTTTCTTTCTGCCTTATGGTAATCATTATGACTCAGTCATACTGCTATTTTAAACTATCTCAAATAGTAAAAGTTGATCTCAATAGTGCCATCTAGCCTTTTACCATCATGATAAAAAAAAATGCAACTCTGAAAAACTGTATTCTCATCAATCAAAATTTACATCCCTTTGAATGTATATCTGAAAATTAGATTGAACAAACTAAACAAGCCAAAATATAACTTTGCTAAGAATCTTTCTTCCAAAAAATAAATTATAAAATCTATTAAGATAATGCTAAATTTGAATCCAATAAACTCCCTTGGAAGGAGACAGATAATCGTTACTAGACCGATACTCATAATGATTTATTTTTTAATTTAAAAAATCATATTTACTTAACATTCAAAATGTCAACAAAACTAGCTTTTTTGGCAGTTACTAAATAGTATTCCAATACTAGAATAAAATTATTTTGATTAAGCTGCATCAGAGAAAACTAATAAGGAAGAAAACTACTGTCCCCATATATAACTCATTAGTGCTATGCACCAACAAGTACCACTTTTAAATTTCCATGCCAATTTACAGCCTCTATACTGTACCAGCCTTGTTAGTCAGTACTGAAAATACCACCAGGACATCTAAAGACACATGTGTGGTTAACTATACACAAAATAGATGCTGTGTAGGTTAAAAACAAAACTTCTACACTCACGCATTTCAATTATTTTTCTTAAAATGAGTGATCTGTAAATATGGTGGACGTATTAATGCCTTGTAGACAAGAAAAAAAAATTGTGCCAATACCAATTTATCCATCATTTTTGTTTTCATCTTCCTTCTCTTCCTCTCCTTCCTCTCCATCCTCTTTCCTCCTCCTCCTCTTCTTTTCTCCCTCTCCCTCTCTTCTTCCCTCCCTCACTCTCTCCTTTTCTCCTTCTCTCCCTCTCTCTCCTTTTCAGCCTTGATGACTCCGTTTTATGCCACATCAGGTTTTCCTTTAGTTCAGTATGCAGCTATACTCTTTTCATACCTTTCCTTCAGGTTAGCAGCTTTCTTTCCATGCCTGATTCTCACTTGCAGTAGTTTTGTTCATCTCTCCCAGTTCCTTTGCAACATCACCAATGGATTGAGGAGGCCTCCTTTAGCTTTATTCTTGTTCTATTCTGAGTAGCATCCCAAAATCAAAAGAGGACATTCTGGCCTATCTACCAGTAGAGATTTAAATATATAACCCAAGGCTGGCGCCACGACTCACTTGGCTAATCCTCCGCCTGCAGCGCCAGCACCCCAGGTTCTAGTCCTGGTTGGGATGCCGGATTCTGTCCTGGTTGCTCCTCTTCCAGTCCAGCTCTCTGCTGTAGCCCGGGAAGGCAGTGGAGGATGGCCCAAGTCCTTGGGCCCTGCACCCACATGGGAGACCAGGGGGAGGCGCCTGGCTCCTGGCTTTGGATGGGCGCAGCGCACCAGCCGTAGCAGCCATTTGGGGGGTGAACCAATCGGAGGAAGACCTTTCTCTCTGTCTCTCTCTCACTGTCTAACTCTGTCTGTCAAAAATATATATATATAAATATATAACCCAGCTAATATATATGAACAATTCCTTTTTTCAGTATCTCTGTGTTCTTTTTCCATTGCAATCTGATTCTGTTTGCCTCAAACTAACACTTCACATTTTAGCAATAATGTTCTGAGACGTGATTAGCCAGAAAACCAATAATTCTACAAACTGATGAGGCTAAAATCTGTGACACACAAATGGGCACAAAATGAGGCCATCATTAGTTATACTCTACTTGGAAGAATTTACTCATTTTCACATACTCATATGTGAAAAATCAGAGCAGTATTTCCAATGGTGGGAATCATACAAATAGAAAACTATGTAAGCAGCATATCACTATTACAGAACTTATTAACATTACCAACTTTGTCCTAGGTGGATTGTAATTCACTTTCAACTCACTGGAATGAGAAGAGATGTGCAATCACATTGTTCTTGATTTCTTTTTGTTTATCATAGTGGGAGTACACATCTTGCTGTATGAGTACTTGGGTAAATGAAACAGGCAAGGTATACCACCTTTAAGACAATTTTACATGGCACTTTACAGTTGATGTTCTTATTCCACTTTTTTGGTTTAGGTTGGGAAATTGGGGTTCCTCGTTCAAAAGCATCAATTTTCTAATTTTTTACTTGATAATTATGGTGCCTCTCCAATGCATTCTATCCATAATGATATATGCTCCTTCAAGCTACTGTCTTGTCATATGCATCTCTTTAATTTACAACAAATAGCTCATGATACATATCTGTGGAGACAACTGAAAAACTAGGAACAATTATATTAATCTCTAAAACTTCTAGAATTAGTTGACTCATCCAGAAGGAGAGTATGGTTAAAAGACATTGAATATACAGGGCCCGGTGCTATGGTGTAGCAGGTAAAGCTGCCAGCTGCAGTGCAGGCATCCCATATGGACACCGGTTCAAGTCCCAGCTGCTCCACTTCCCACCAACTCTCTGCTATGGCCTGGGAAAGCACTAGAAGGTGGCCTAAGTCCTTGGGCCCCTGCACCCACGTGGGAGACCCGGAGAAGCTCCTGGCTCCTGGCTTCAGATAGCTTCAGTTCCAAATGTTGTGGCCAACTGGGTAGTGAACCAGCGGATAGAAGCTCACTCGCTCGCTCTTTCTCTCTCTCTCTCTCCCTCTGCCTCTCCTTCTCTCTCTGTGTAACTCTTTCAAATAAATAATAAATAAATCTTATAAAAAGACATTAAATATACAAGCATGCAGCAGCTGGGCCATTCATGACAATACAGTTCTGATCATAACCTCTGCAGCAACCAAGTCACAGCAGTCAGGACAAAAACTGTCTGTCCATTGTTTTGACTCTATTTCTAACACAAGACCAATGAGAAAAAGCCAAACAAATAACATATGATGTGTTGCTTCTAGTTAATCTGTTCCCATGCCAACAGCCTCCAACCAGGACATACCCAAGGCTTAGCCTTTTGGTCACTATGCAGTTTCCAACTCTAAAATTTCTCCACCTGCCTTTGCACCTCTATCTATCTATCAATCTATCTATCTATCTATCTATCTATGTCTGAACTGATAGTTGTGGAAAAAGCAGTAGTCTTTATTTGTTGATATTTTGTTTGTCTTTGTGAATAACCAAAATGATTTTGTATTGTGGAAGTAAAATATATACAATTTGTATACATAATTTAACATTCACATTATTTTAAAGACCATTAAACAAGAACACATGACTCTTGCCGGAGTCTCTAGTCAAGCAAAATGATTCTAATTGCTATTATATGGATTCACAAATTCGTAACGAGGAAACATAAAAGAACAAAGGAGACAGGTTGTGCAATGAGATCAAAAGAGAAGCATAGGCAGGAGGAAAAGTACTTGGAAAGATATTGGAAAGCACACAAATAAACAAAGGAACATATGCAGCCTTATTTCATAGATGTTTTATATTATGGCTTATGGATGTATCACAGAACTTCATCAAAACCTCATATTCTAAAATTCCAAAGAATTAAATATTAAAAGTTTTAAACAAGTTTATGCTATTACGTGAGTGTATTTCAATCATAGCCTATAACATTTTCTAGCCATTAAAACCCTCTAATGATGTAAATATTTTTTTTAATTCAGTACAATGCATTTTCAACTCTCTTCCCTCTAGAACTTTACTTTTAAAATATTATAAACAGCTATATTAAAGAAATTAACATAAAAACAATTAGTATCTCTCCATATGAAAAATATAACAAACTGGCCTTTTTTGGTTATCATATACTTTAGAATATACCAAGAGAGAACCTTTGAAATTTTAATACCTGCACTACACACATCTTCAATATGTTTTCAGTATAAAATAAAAATGTATGTCAATAAATATCACTGGTGTGAAAAAAAGTATATTTGAAACTACTTTTTTTCCATATGGATAGTATTGCTTTCATAAATAGATCTCCAAAATGTTGATATAGGAGGCAGAGAAAAAAACACGGTCAACAAAATAGTGGTAATATAGTAACTGTGGCCTTAGGGTCTTTTATTTTCTTTAGACTTCCAAACAACTGATGGAGCATATTTTAAAAATAGAATATATCGCATTTGATAGAAAATTATGAATTGTTTCATGGAAAAGAAAATGCAGAAAGTAGTACATATGGTGCTAAAAAAATCCATTGTGTTATCTTTCATCATTAATTTTAAAATAAAAAAGAAGTAACATATTAATGTGCTTATATAGTTTACACAATTTTAGAGGCTGATCTGATACTCACTTTTTTTATTAAAGTGTCTATCCACTAGCATCTCACAAACTACAAACAGGTGATAATTTTGAAGCTAAACGTATGAAGAAAGGAAATGTAAACTTACTGTTAGGCTTTTCAATAAAGCCAAACACTGGCTAATCGTGATGGGCTTTTAAGAAAACTAATCTTGCTTACTGCTGCCCCATTGTGGTGCAATATTAAATATTATAGTCTTGAATAGTAAAAGAAAAAAACATCTACCTAACACCTTTCCTTGATGTGGTTCCTTTTGATGGTGTAAGAAATGAAAAGCAGGCTAGGAAGTCAAGTTTTAAAGCTCATGTAGCAATCTGCATCTTGTCTATCTTTTCACACCATTGAAATGCTTTCAAATAGTGTAAAAAATGTTTGAACCTTCTTTACATAAGAAATTATAAAAGAACAAAAAAGTTCCTATCTGAGATGCAAATATTAAATAATTAAGTGGAATCATTACAGGCCATAAAATTATGTACAAGATTATCTTGAAATTTCCTCGAAGTTACCAAACATATACTTGTAGATTTCATCACGTTATCAACAGGATTTATTTTTGTTTTTAATATTTTATTTTGTAATTATTCCATCTGCATCTAGGAAACAAAAACTGGGTTGGAAAAAATTGCTTAAACTCAAAATTATGAAATGGTACACTAATATTCACACAAACATTCCTGCTGTTTATACATTAGTACAGATTGTAAATACTAATTGCATAATCTATTTAATTACTCTATGTCAACTGCACTGCAAGGTCATGCAGTTAATCAAGAGTTTATTATATGCATATCGCAGTTATACTGCAGTACCCATATCCTTCACTGAGTCTTCCTGCCAATGATTATGACAATACCTCTAACCCTTAAAATAGCATTTGTGCATTTTTATTCAATCATTCAGTTTTAGAAGATAGGGCAAAATTGTTGAAATCTTTACTTAGGATAGCGTTGGTCTCCTGTGTATAAAGTTAATTGAAAATGAATCTTAATGGAGAATGGGACTGTGAATGGGAGAAGGAAGGAGGTGGGGTGGGAGGAGGTGGTGGGGTGGGAGGGAGGGTATGGCGGGATGAATCACCATATTCCTAAAGTTGTACTTAGGAAATTTGTACTCATTAAATAAAAGATTTCATTGGGAAAAAAATCAGAGATCAGCTTCAACATCTAGTAGGGGCTTCAAAAAGTTCATGGAAAATAGGATTAGAAATACATTTATTTTGCTGTGAATAAAAAGAAGAAGAAGAAGAATAAAGGGCAAAAAGATTCCTACTCTCCAATCCCAATAAAAACAAACAGCTGAATTAACAAGATTCACTAAAAAGGCATTTTAAGGTGGCCTGAGAATTTTATGAATTTTAGAATCAGGAAAATAATGGAAGTTCCCTTGCAGAGGTTGTACTTGAGCCTCTTGTCATTGAGTTCACCTGGTTTTCAAATACCTTTTTTATTTTTATGTGTTTATATATGTTTATATTTGCAAATGTATATGTTGTATACATAAATAGTTTGCATATACAAAATTATATCAGTATTTACTTACTCTAAGATTAATCTTTTTCTCAATATATTGAAAATAGAAGAGTCAACAAAAAATGATTCTTCTAGAGTCTACCTCTTTCATTATTGGAAGTGCTAGAAGACTTAGCAGTATGGTTTTATTTGAAATAGATAGTCAAATATATTTATTACACCTATGTTTTTATTACAAGTGCACTATAAAAATAAGACTAATTAAGAAATTATCTAAATATATATCTCCTTTTAATTTTTCAAGGAAAAGTATATTTTTGTTATTCACAAAATCACTATGAAATAAAACCTCTTGGGAAGTACTTTTATCCTCATTTATAGGAAGCAAAATCTGCAATTCAAAATATACAGACGACTTGGCCAAGATTATATGACTGAAAAATGACAAACAGGGTTAGTGTCTGGGTTCTATATCTTCTACAATATAACTTGTTGCCTTTCATCATAGAAGGAAAACAAAAAAGTAGTAAGTATTCAATACTTTAAGGGAAAGCAGCAATAGGTTCTTAAATAATATTGGCAATTAGAATTTTATCTGCTGTGCCATGTCAGACATTATTATAAGTTTCTAATATAAGATTGTGTCTATAATTTTTCATTGAAAGATACCATTCTAGAAAAATATGATGTTCACCTAGACATTGCACATGAACAGAACTATAATTATTTTCACAATTTTGTCAATTTTACATTAAATAGTGTACACTCCCTTAAATAAATCACTTCATCCTACAACTATATCAAGAAAATTTCACAGTTAGCCTTTTAAGAGATTTTGGTTTTAACATGCTAATAATCAGCTTTTAGAATATAGGAGTGAGAATTGAAAGTATGGACTCAGGTATGTGCTCCCCAGACTTATTCCATCCTTGGCACACAAAAGCTTCTATAATTGTCATTCCTAAAATGTAGGTATACGATGATGATAGTAGGCGGAATGAGTTAGATATGTTGCCAGAGTCAGTAACAGAACTTGGCTTACTGAGCAACTGGTTGCCATATGCCCGCAAAAGATACTATTAAAAGAGGGGAAGAAAGAAAAAAACAGCATGGAAAAGAATGAACGTACTATCTTCCTCCTTTAGTTTTCTTTCATGCTGATCATAATTGCTTAATTTCAAAAACTATTATAGTTTTTCTTTTTTTAATACAGACTGACCCAAGAGCCCAACAAACTGAGTTTCAGAAAAGATGTTTGAAAGCAAGTATAAAACACCATATTTTTGTTACAGAATTGTAATGTAAAATCAGCTAATACGTCTTTGGTTCTTAAATAAAAGAATATCCATGGAAATGAAAGTAAACAGAATGTAGGTGAGAGGATTTTATCTGAGGAGAGATTCAACAAGATAGCCACTTAAGGGTAGATTAAGAACAATTAAAGGAAACAGCATTCATCTGAGTAACTGATGAAGTTAGGGAACACAATAAAACAACTGAATGACATGAAAATATCAGTAAGACAAATAAAACACAAATATGGAATTATGTTATCAAGCCAAGTGTCAGAGAGAAACCAACAATACCCAAAATTTTCAATTTGTCAATTTTTTTAACATCTTTCTGCACTAGAAGAAAATCTAGCTGTGTGAATGGAAAGATTGTCACATAGGTGTCTTTGTGCTTGCCTATATATATATATATATATATATATATATATGTTGTAAAGACAGACATTACTTGGATTAGCACTATGGATTAGTTGGCTAAACCTCTGCCTGCAGTGCTGGCATCCCATACAGGCACCAGTTTGTATCCCAGTTGTTCCTCGTCCAATCCAGCTCTCTGCTATGGCCTGGAAAAGCGGTAGAAGATGGCTCAAATTCGTGGGCCCCTTGCACCCACGTGTGAGACCTGGAAGAAGCTCAGCTTCGGCTGTTGCGGCCATTTGGGAAGTGAACCAGAAGATGGAAGACCTTTCTCTCTGCCTCTCTCTCTCTCTCTCTCTCTCTCTCTCCCTGACTCTACCTCTCAAATAAATAAAATCTTTGAAAAAATACTTCAAAAAAAGAGATATTATGTGTCAAAACAGGTAGCATCTCAGTTTATGAGGTGAATCCAAAAGAACTGTGGCTCTAATTTATCCTGTCAGTGTTTTGAAAAAGCTGTTAGGGTGAAATATCTGCTTTATATTAATAAACAAATGTTTTGTTTCTAATTCTAGACAACAATAGCAAGAACCCTACTGTAAATACCTTTTCTTTATATATATATATATATATATATATATATATATATATATATATTTGACAGGTAGAGTTACAGACAGTGAGAGAGAGACAGAGAGAAAGGTCTTCCTTCCGTTGGTTCATCCCCCAAATGGCTGCTACGGCCGAAGCTGTGCCAATCCAAAGCCAGGAGCCAGGTGCTTCTTCCTGGTCTCCCATGTGGGTGCAGGGGCCCAAGCACTTGGGCCATCCTCCACTGCCTTCCTGGACCACAGCAGAGAGCTGGACTGGAAGAGGAGCAGCCAGGAGCAGCAGAACCTGGCGACCATATGGGATGCCAGCGCCGCAGGCAGGGGATTAACCAAGTGAGCCACAGCACCAGCCCAATACCTTTTCTTTTTGATGAAGACAAGCATTTCCACTTACTGCATATGGGCATATGTTGCAATTAAATTATGAAAATAATGCAAAATATTAACCAAGATTAGACAAATACTGAAGAATTTTGTAGTAGAATTATAAAACCTCACTAATTAAGAAACAGTTGAAATATGGTCTTTCAGAAATAATTTGTCATTGGGGCCGATGTGCCATACTGAGTTAACCCACTGGTAGCAAAGCCATCATACCAAATCAAAGTGCAAATTCATGTCTCACATGCTCTGCTTATTATCCAGATTCCTGCTAACGTACCTGGGAAGAAAGTAGAACACGGCCTAACTGTTTGGGCACCTGCCACCCTTCTTGGATATCAGGATGGAGTTTCTGGCTTCATCCTGGCCATCGCTACCATTTGAGTAATAAGACAGTAGGTATAAGAGCTCTGTCAGTCTGCCTTCTAAATAAATAAATAAATCTTTAACAAAAAAAAAATACTTTCCTGCTGAATGCAGCAATATATAAGTGTACATCTTCTATACTATAATCCAATTACATATTTTGTTTTTTAATTAAACATTTGCAGTGTAATTTAAATATGGTAAAATGTACTTCTTTTAATTCAGCATTTTTCTAAATTTTCAAAAATTGGTACACTTGCTCATTCTTCTCCATAATAATGGCGTAAAACATTTCCATAACTCCAAATAGTTCCTTCATTTTCCTCTCTAGTGAATTCCATATCTGGCCCCAAAAAAACCACTGCTCTGCTTTTGTGCCACTATACATTATATGTCTGTGTGTTTCTAATCGTTTTGATCAGCATAATGTGTTTATTTATTTGAAAGGCAAAGTTACAAATAGGCAGAGGCAGAGAGAGAGAGGTCTTCCATCCACTGGTTCACTCCCCAGGTGACCACAACAGCTGGAGCTATGATTTTCTGAACCTAGGAACCAGGAGCTTCCTTCGGGTCTCCCACGTGGGTGCAGGGGCCCAAGGACTTGGGTCATCTTTTATGGCTTTCCCAGACCATAGCAGAGAGCTGTAGTGGAAGTGGAGTCACTGAGATTCAAACTGATGCCCATATGGGATGCTGCAACTGCAGGTGGCGGCTTTACCCTCTATGCCGCAGCACCATCCCCTAGCATAATGTTTTAAGATCCATGCCTCCTCTTCCAGGTATCAACTGTTTAACACTTTTACATTGCCAAGTATTATCAAATTGATTAAAAAGGGAAAGAGTGAGCACCCTTGCCTTATTTTAAAACTAAGGGGAAATAAGTAAGGATTGCTTAAATTATTTCTTAGATATTAAACTAAGCTTGCCTTCATGGGATAACTCTGCTTAGTCATCATTTGGTCATTTTTTATTAATATATTCAATTGTGTTTTATAAACAATGTTTTATCTATGCTGAGGGATATTTATCTGTATTTTCTTATGTTTTTGTCTAGATTTTGGCACCGAAGAAGCACTGGATTCATAAAATAGAGAACTGTTTTATAATTTGGTGTCATTTCTTTGTTCAATATTTCTGAGTTTTCCATTGAAGTCATCTTATGAATGGGATTTTTAAAGCTTAAGAGAAACAAACACTGAATCACAGCATTTTATTTACAAGTGTAACATTTTAGTAATGCCATATGAAGTAAAGGTTACCATGTATTCTTTTTTGGAGTAAAAATGCAAATGAGTTCATTACATAGAATCATTTTAATTTATTTGCATAAATAAATTTGAATTCAGATCTATGGAATTACAGGGCTAAATTTATGTGTAGTGAGTTACCATAAATTCTATTTTTCTAACCTCCCCCAAGATAAAAAACAAAACAAAAAAAAAACTCCTTACTTCAATAATCAAAATGCAGGTGAATTAAAAATGTCTTAATCCTGAAAATTTATCATGTTTAAGAGACCTCCTCTTCTCTTCTTTTTCATTCATTACATTTAAAAGTCATTTCTTGATAAATGCAATAGTTGCTAGAGATACTTAAAATAAATTGAAGAAATTATCAGTATTCAAGACCATTAAGATCCTAGGGAGAAAGAAAATTAAAGACTCAAAATGAATAACAGTAGTAGAATTTTACAACACACATTTTCATGACATTAAGGAGATTCACCTCCAGAATCTTCAAAGTTTGAAAAGGATTTCCTTGACAACAAGATGCCTGTGGTGAATCAGCCAATGAAAATATGCTTCCATGACAAAAAAAAAAAAACAAAACCATACAAAGTAGCACATGAAGTAAAAGAATAAAAAGTGCTAGATGAGGAAATATAAAGATTATTAATCTACTACAAATCATAAAGTTTGCCAAGTGTTTATCCCAAGATTACAAAAGATTTTTTATGGCACAGTGTTAGAGAAGCTCTGTCCTTAAGAAGCTTAATATTATTTGGGGTGAGATTAAATCTAAATAATAGATGACTCAATCACCTCAGCCTTGGAGGTTCTGGGCTCCCGCACAGCTAAAGTCCTTTACTTCAGGAGGCATCTATTTACCTGAATATGCATCTAAATATTACCTTCTGTAAATTTATGCAAAATATATGAATTTAGATTTTGCAAGTACTAATGGGCTGAAGGAAATTATCCCTGCTAAGATAAACAATGAATCAATTTGAAGAAAGTGTGGGCTAAAAGATAAGCAGTTTCCAACTTACTGAAGATCATGTAATTTGCATTAGAAACTTGTAATTTATTCTCATGGTGAGAGTGAAAGATGAAAGGGCTTTATATTTGAGTTCCAGGATGAATGTTCTTTCAATTGGGAATGGCTAAAGGTAGGGACGTCACCATTTTATCTATCTATCTATCTATCTATCTATCTATCTATCTATTTATTTATTTAACATATTTATTTGAAAGGCAGAGTTACGGAGAGAGAGGGAGAGATGGTGAGAAAATGAGATCTTCCATCTACTAGTTCACTCCCTTACATGGCCACAAAACTCAGGTCTGGGCCAGACAGAAACAAGCAGCCTGGAACTCCATCCAAGTTTCCATGTCGGTGGAAGGGGCCCAAGAACTTGGGTCATCCCCCTCTTCTTCCCCAGCTGCATTTACAGGAAACTGGATAGGAAGTAGAGCAGCTAGCTCTCAAACTGGCATTGTAGGTAGCAAATTAATCGCACTGCATCACAACGCTGACCCCTTACTTTGTTCTTTTCCAAGAGTATTTTGGCTGAATTTTCACATGAATTTTTAAATCAAGTTGACTGTTTCTACAAAAAAAAAAAAAAAAAAAAAAAAAAAAAAAAAAAAAAAAAAAACTCTTAAAATTCTGGTACTGGTTTCATTAAATTTGTACATCAGCATGTGCAAGATTAAATCTTCCAATCCATGAGCATAGGATATCTTTCCATTTATATAAGGCTTCTTTAAGGTTCTTATTTTTCTTTTTATATAATACATACTTGTACATATATGAGGAGTATAGTGTGATATTTTAGTATGTGTTTATGATGTACATTGAACAATTCCAAGTAATTGGATTTTCCATCTCCTTAATATTTCTTTATGATTGCTGCTATCAAGCTCCTCTCTTCTAAGTATTCATATAACTTGTGAATATTTTACTGTGCAGTATGAGACTAGAGCTTAGTCCTGCTACATACCTGCATTCCTGTGCCCATGGTGTAACTCTTTCCATCTCCTTCCTCTCCTTCCTTAACCTCAATTAATTACTATTCACCTCCAGAACAAAATATGTTTTTTTAGCTACCATATATGAAAGAAAATGTGCAATGTCTGTTTTTCTATGTCTGGCTTGTTTCACTTAATATAATAAATCCTTCAGTGTCATCCATGTTGCTGCGGATGACAGGATATCATTCCTTTTGTGTGGCTGAATAACATTCCATTTTGTGTATACCACATTTTCTTTATCCATTCTTCTGTGGATGGACACCATGGTTGATTCCATATTCTAGCTATTGTGAATAGTGCTGCTGTAAACATGGAAGTGCAACTATCTCGTTGCTAGTTTGATTTCATTTTCTTTGGATATATTCCCAGAAGTGGGACAGCCAAATCATATGGTGGGTCTATTTTTAGGTTTTTTTGTTTTGTTTTTTGAGGATCCTCCACATTGTTCCCCTGGTAATTAATGCCAACCCTTTAGAATATGACAGCTTAAATTTTATATAAAATTCAATAATATAAGTGTAGCCACATGTTTTACTGTTTGGAGAACATATGAGTTCCCATTATGCACAATTTATTTACTTTCAAGCACTTCATGTCATAATGATCTTGACCACAAAAATGTGCACCTTAAAAGTACAATTCTGTAAGTAACATGGACAACAAGATTATTATAACCTCCATGATTTTCTTAAAGACCATTTTATATAACATACAACTTTCAGTCAGCATCATAAAGATCTCCCTCAGCTCGTTAGTACTTTTAAAAGCCAAGCATTTGATTAAAATGAAGAAACATTCTCCCAATAAGCATTATTTATTGAAGAGAAATGCACGTTTTAAAACACAGTTAAATAATGATTCTAGTATTAGATGACTTAAGTTACTACTAAGATTGCTATTCTAAGACAGTCAGTATTCAAATTGTATAAACTATAATTTCAAAGTGGAATTAGTGTCTATGATTAAGTATTACTCTCTATTCACCTTGCAGCAATTAAGCATTTATAAAGAAGAGTAGAGGAAGTTGAATGTGAACATTTAGCCTGTGGGGATACAAATGATGGATGGCAAGCATCACTGATGAGATTGAAGATAGAAGTATCTGTTATTTTATACCAGTGAAATATTCTTTCTTCCTTCTTCCCACAAAATAATGACAAAAGTAGAGGTAGGACATTGGAAATTGTGTTTTATGTAGTACATTCAGTGGCAATAAGTACTAGGAAGATGCTGAATATTATGCATCAAATCTACTAAGTTACACACTGGAACCAAATTAGTATAATCAGCTTTTATGTAAATGTAACTAGATTATAGTTAAAATTCTTTTGAACTTCAAATTCTAAAGTTTGTACTAACTTTAAAGACTACTCATAAAGTGATCAGAAACATCCAAGATCTAAGACATTTTGTATACCTCTCATTATGATTCTGTGTGAACCAAAGATCCCAGAATAGGAGCAGCCACTGAAATCATGTCTGTGACTGCTGGGTCATGGATAGATCAATGAGTCTTTATGTAAGTTTGATTCAAATGCAGGATCGGCTTGTCATCAAATGCGAGTGATTTTTGAAGTTTCAAGTCTGTCATTCAGATTCCTCTCTAATTTACAGATTTATATTATAGTTAGGATGGAACAATAAATAAAATGGGAGAGTCATATTGTTTTATTGCAAAAATTAAAAGAAGGAAAGGAAGAGGAGGGAGTTGAGTGGGAACTATCATGGATTTAAAACTGTACATATGAAATTTGTTCTCCTTATATAAATTTTAAAGTCTGAATCTCAGTCTTTAAATTGTTGCATAGGAAGAAGGATCAGAGAACATTTCACAGTAGGGAGGATGATAATTAGTAAACAGCAACATGGAGAATAGCAAGTTGTACATTACAACAGCACAATTGCACCTATAGTGAATTCTAGACAAAGGAAAGATCCAGCAGTCTCAAGATTAACTGACCAGGAATGAACATAACCATTCTTGAAAGTGATAGAGAAGCAGGACATCGTTGCTCAGTTTCCTAGGGCTGCAGAATCAGTCAGTATGCAGCAGAGCAGTGCAATAGAGGCCTTTACATTTTTCATGTGAGAACTCGAGTAGAAAATGTATTTCCTGCTTTTCAATTTTGTTGCCCCCTCAACGGACGGTGGCCCACAGAAATATTGGTTACAACTTTTAAAACTGATATTCATATACCTCAATTATTGTTAAGCACAAAATTCTCCTTTCTAAAAATAGAAACAAGAACATACTATGCCAGCAGAGTATTTATAACATTATTTCAGGACAGGTTGTAAATCTGCTCAAAGTTACTGCATTGTTTCAATTTCTTCTTTGATCATAGATACCAGCAGGTTAGCAATCTGACCATAATACATTTCAAATGATAATTTATTACTATATATTTTTATATTTGGAAACCATTAGTAAAATGTTAACTAGTGATTAAACAATATTTTTTCAGAAAATGTGGAAAAGATTTGAATATAATCACTCAGATTTTATAGGAAATATTCTCCTGAGTCTTTCCCCAGAGAGTACGAAGTTGTTAATGTAAACATGCATTTTTTCAGAATTGTACCGAGTTTTTGGTTTTAAAAAATTCTTCTAAGGTTACAAAAAAACTTCATGAATACTATATAATTATCATGAGTTCTAAAAAGAACTACCTACAGAAGATGAAAACTGACCTCTTAAATGAAAAATGCAGCTAGTTTTAAAAGTAGAGTTTAATTTTAAACATAATCCACTGCAATTAAGAATAAAATAAGACATAGTTGAGTAACTTGTCAGTTAAACTGTTATTTGTTCAGTTGAAATCATAGTTACATTATTATAAGCAATTTTAAAGTATACTACACATCATTTAAAAATTCCATTAGATTCAAGTTGCTATAGTTTATAATTAAGGAGAAAGTGATACCAATCTCATGCCTCACAATTTATTTTAAAAGTAGCACCCCAAATAAATAGAAGGTGAGGAATTTTTAGGACTATGAAAAAACTTTCCATGAAAATACAACAGTGGATATATGTCACTGTACATGCATGCACTGCATGGTGACATTTTAGGCATGATAGACTGCATATATAAGGGTGACCTCATACAATCATAATAGAACTGAGAAATTCCTATCACCTAGTGACATCGTGGCTGTCATAATATCATAGCACAATGTGTTATTCATTTGTTTCTGGTGACACTGGAGTAAACAAATTTTCTACTGCCTGTCTCATTAAAATATAAGACATAGAGTTATGCGGCCAGCGCCGCGGCTCACTTGGCTAATCCTCCACCTGCAGGGCCGGCACCCCAGGGTTCTAGTCCTGGCTGTGGCGCCAGATTCTGTCCTGGTTGCTCCTCTTCCAGTCCAGCTCTCTGCTATGGCCCGGGAAGGCAGTGGAGGATGGCCCAAGTGCATGGGCACTACACCCGCATGGGAGACCAGGAGGAAGCACCTGGCTCCTGGCTTCAGATGGGCGCAGCACACCGGCCTCAGCGCACGGGCCATAGTGGCCATTTGGGGGGTGAACCAACGGAAAAGAAAGACCTTTCTATCTGTCTCTCTCTCTCTCTCTCTCTCAATGTCTAACTCTGCCTGTCAAAAAAAAAAAAAAAAAAAAAGACATAGACTTATGCAAAGTACATAATACTTGCTATAAAGATGAAAGAGTGTGCTACTGGTTTATGTATTTGCTACACTATACTTTTTATCATTTTCTTAGAAATTGTGCTCCCAGGGGCCAGCACTGTGGTGAAGTGGGTAAGGCCACCACCTGCAGTGCTGGCATCCCATATGGACACCAGTTCGAGTCCTGGCTGCTCTGCTTCCAATCTAGCTTTCTGCTACAACCTGGGAAAGCAGAGGAAGATGGCCCAAGTCCTTGGGCTCCTTCACTCACGTGGGAGACCCGGAGGAAGCTCCTGGTTCCTGGCTTCAGATCGGTGCATTTCCAACCTTTGCGGCCAGTTGGGGAGTGAACCAGCAGATGGAAGACCTCTCTCTCTCTCTCTCTCTCTCTCTCTCTCTGCCTCTCCTTCTCTCTCTGTGTAACTTTAACCTTCAAATAAATAAATAAATCTTTAAAAAATTGTGTTTTCATTTAT
The DNA here is from genome assembly GCF_033115175.1 of Lepus europaeus. NCBI lineage: Eukaryota > Metazoa > Chordata > Mammalia > Lagomorpha > Leporidae > Lepus > Lepus europaeus. Next base: position 128,134,970 of record NC_084827.1, on the reverse strand, counting down.
TAAAAAGTATACTGTAAAAAAGGGAGTACATTTTTTATCAGCAGCAGCTAAATGTATCTCGTTTGCTGCCTCTCTTTCTTGTATCAGGAGGCCACAGTGAGTGATTAACCTATACCATCTAGGTTTGTGTAAATACACGCTAGAATGCTTACATGAGAAAATCATCTAATGACACAGTTCTCAGTACATATCCCTTCATTACATAGTGCACAACTGTACATTGGTATGAACTCAAATTATGGACTCAGTATAATGATGATGATGCAGCAACATCAGTTTATCACTTGCATTCAGCATTAGAAACCTATATAAGCTAAATACAGAAAAAGAGCTGGGAAAAGTAACAGAAAAAAAGTAGGTGAAATGAGATTGCTTGGAAACAGTTTTAATAATGACTATAGAAACACACATAAACACACACACAATCACCCAGAGCCATCTCACATGCCATTTAGTTGGGAGTTTGAGAAAATAAATATTTATCCTATTTATACCTCAAAACTTGTTAAGTTTTTTGATACTTTCATAAAAATGAAAATTTCAGTTTGTAATTATGGATTAAAACTGAATGAGATGATATAGTTTCTAGTAAGAATGACAGCAGAACTGGTAAGGTTTAAAAATAAATAAAAGATAAGTGAAAATAGAACTAGCAGAAATTGAATCATCTTTATACAATTGACCTTTAAGTGCCAAACTAATGCCATTGAAATGAATTATTTCAAAAGTACACTAAAAGTTCAAGGCTCTTGTATGCTAGAAATAGTAGGGCAAATGAGGACAAAGAAAGAATTGCAAAGGAAAATAACTGTTTAATGTCTAGCTTTGACCTGGTGTGTATAGCTGACATTCAACAATCCACTGGCTCCTTTAAACATATAAACTTACACAAGATGAACTAGGACAATTTGGAAAACCCAGGTCAGTGGAAAAAAGCTGTGCTTCAGAATTTTTTTAAGGAAATGGTCCAATTTGCCCCTAAATGTTTGACCTTGCTCAAATCAAGTAAATGTTGCTGGAATCAGCTTCCTAATTATGTCAATGGAAAGTCTAGGGGAAAAAAAAAAGTCAACCCTCCTTTATTTAGAAGATTAATACTTAAAATGAAAAGAAATATAAGTATACATTATAGAAAAAAGTATTTTGCCTTTTCAAATTACTTATACTGTGATGGTGAACTGTAAGAAAAATATCTCAAGACCTACATCACTATCACATCAATGAAATTAGTGAGCTCAAGAAAAGACATAGAGGAAATGAAAATGCATGACTAAATGAAAGAAGGCAATTTGGAAAGCCTACATACAATATGATTCCAACTATGACATTCTGGAAAACTCAAAACTATGGAGGGATTAAACAAGATCAGTACTTGCCTGGGGGAGGGAAAAGGTTGGGATAAAAAGGCAAAGCACAGAGGACTTTTAGGACAGTGAAAAGCCCTGGATGATAAGATAATTGTGGATAAATGTCATTATACATTTATCCAAACCCATAAAATGTACACCAAGAGTGAACCCTAAAGGAAATTATGAACTCTGGGTGATATTGATGTGTCAATGTAGGTTTATCAACTGTAACAAATGCATCACACTGGCGGGAGACGTTGCCAACGAGGGGATGCTATGGATATGTGGGACAGGGAGTATTCGGGAGATCTGTGCACCATCCTCTCAGCTTCAATGTGAAATGAAAACTGTTCTAAAATAACCTGTTAAAAGCGAAACAGTGCCATAATGTCTCTGGCACTGAGCCCAGCATTCTTACTTTTTAAAGATTTCCAGGAGATTCCAATGTGAGGTGAATTTAAGAAACCACTTAATTCATTGATTCTACTTTTAAGAAATCATCTGCAATTCATTTTTGTCATTATTACCCTTTGTTTTAAGGTTCAATTTGTCACAAGTTTGCTCAATATGAGGCCCTGCTACTTTGCTATTTTCTTTCATAATAAAATATGAGTATTTCAGAATCACTTGTATCTTTCCTGACCCCACTGCTGTCAGTGGGAAATGGTATTAGAAACCAGGATCTGGTCAGTACCAGTGTGCATGGTTACTGGCGCCTTTGCCTCCAGGGACCTTCATCAGGAATCTCAATGTCACAATGCACAGTATGGTCCCTGTAATCCTAAACCTCTGCTTCCATGACAACTGTCAGGACACAAGAAAACGCTTCTCCTCATTTCTTGCCATTTGCCCTCAAAATAAAAGATGATTGCATACAAATTGTTCTGAAAAATTGTTGTTCTGCTGTTGCCAACATGAGTTGCCCATGTGAACTGGAATAGCTTATTGGGAAAAGACAATATAATTTAACCAAATTCATGATATTTGAGAGTATGAAGATTCTTCATAATAAAATATTATTTCATTTTAAAAATTTAAAAGTAAATAAGAAAGAAAAATGGCTTAATATACATATGTCATATTTATAAGCAGCCTTGTTTCCTTTAATTGTTGACAGTTATAACAAAGAATTAATATTTTTTCCTGATATTTCTTAATGTATCATTATCTATCAGCTATTAACAATTGTAGTATACAAAGCCTATTATCTTATGGAAATATATTTCATTCTATTACTCAAGTATTTTGATAAAGATAATAATATATTTCAGCAATTACAAATGAGATATTCAATTAAAATTAATCAACCTCCATGAGTGAAACTAACTAGTACCTGATTCAGATTTACAAAGTATAAGGAGTAAAACTGTGGAGGGCAAAATTTATTTACTTTCTTTAATAAAACTTTTGCAATATAAATATTCATTATTATTGTGCTATCTCCCATATTGACTTCCTATGCAGGTGATTACAGTACCTTGAACAGCAGTAATTAGCTACTTTGCTCTAGTGTTTAATGACTTCTAAATAAAAGCAAGTAGACAGTTTTATAATGTTACTGCCAAGCTACTCCTTATTCTTGAAGTGGAGCATATGGTTTGAGTTAATTGGGAAATTTCCATAGGAAATCCTTTCCAGTGTTAGACAAACAATATGTAGTTGTTTTAAAAGGTAAAGTGCTTATACTGTGAAAGAGTTGTTTTGTTGAATGTGAGTTTGTGTCCAACATGTACATACAATTAAGAGAATGAATTTTGAAACAGTCATGGTCTTTGGAAAAATGGTTTCCCAAATAATGAGTTTGATCAGCAAAATATTATAACTATTTGAAAAGAAAAAGCTAGGAAGACTATGGTGGTACAACAGCTGAGCTGTTGCTTGGGACGCATATATCACCTGTGGGAGTTTCTGCGTTCAAGTCCCCTGCACTGCTCAGGTCCAGCTTCCTGCTTTTGTTTACTCTGGGAGATGTCAGGTGATGACTCAGATAGTTGAGTTCCTGCTACTACACAGGAGACCTAGAACTCATTCTAGGCTCATAGTTTCCAGCAGGTCCAGCCCCAGCTGCTGCAGGAATTTGGGGTCTGAGCCAGGGGATGGAACATCTCTACTTGCCTGCTTTTTAAATAAATGAAAGCAAATAAAAACATTTTTTCAAAATTACTAAGAAATTTAACAGCCTTTATATAGAGAGAAAGATACAATCTCTGATTTTTCTTGTTTTGTAGTATTTTTAAAAAATACAAAATTATAAATTCAAAATTTCAAACAAACGGATATTGGTTTTCAGTGAAGAACATAATGAAAATTTAAGACTGACAGAAAAACTACAATTTTTTTTTTTTCAATTTGTGGAAAGTGCCAGAATGGTGGAATAGGAAGAAAGTTTATTGCTATAGTCTAGGGGAAGATATTAAAAAAAAAAAAAAAAGATTGAAGAGAATGCAATCTCAGGGAAGAGTTAGGGAGAAAACTGCAGTGGAAACTCCTTGCAAGTGAGAATGCTGTGGATCTTCATGGAGGGTAAGGATGTGCAGCAGGAACACAGACACAACACGGGACCCCAGCACCAAGAACCTCAGAACCAGCTTTGGAGAATGAGGTGAGATCAGACTGAATGGATGAAAAAACAAGACTCATCTATTTGCAGCCTAGATGAAACACATCTCGTCAACAAACATACAAGCAGACTGAAAGTGAAAGGATAGAAAAAGATATTCCTTGCTAACAGAAACTCAAAAAGAGCTTGCAAAGCCATCCTAACATCAGGCAAAATAGAGTTTAACATAAAAGCTGTTAAAAGAGACAGAGAAGGGCACTATGTAATGCTTAAGGGATTAATTCAGTAGAAAGATGTGACTATAATAAATGTATATGCACCAAATTACAGGTCACCTGGCCATTTAAAAGAAATGTTAATGGATCTAGAGACATAGACTCCAATACAACAGTAATGAGGGACTTCAATACCTCACTTTCATCAATGGACAGATCAACTAAACAGAGAATCAACAAAGAAACAACAGAAATAATTGACACTATTAACAAAGGACATAACTGATATCTATAGAAGTTTTTATCCCACAGTTGCAGAACAGACATTCTTCTCATCAGTGCATGGAACTTCCTCTATGGTAGACCATACGCTATGCCATAAAGCAAGTTTCAGCAAATTCAAAAAAATCAAAATCATACCATACATCTTCTCTGACCACAACGGAATGAAGCTGGAAATCAAGAACTCAAGAATATCTTGAACAGTGAATGAACAGTAGATCATAGGAGAATTCAAAAAAAGAAATCAAAAAATGTATAGAAATGAATGAAGATAACAATACAACATATCAAAAGTTAGGGGATACAGCAAAATCAGTGTTAAGAAGAAAGTTTATAGCGATTGTTGCTTATATCAAAAATTGGAAAAGCACCAAATAAATCACTATCAATGCATCTCAATGGCCTAGAAAAACAAAAGCAACCAAATCCAAAATTAACAGGACAGAAATAATTAAAATTAGAGCAGAAATAAACAAACTTGAAACAAAAAATACAAAAGATAAGTGAAACAAAGAGCTGTTTTTTTTTGAAAAAATAAACAAAATTGATACACCATTGGCCAAACTAACCAAAAAAAGAGAGAGAGAGAAGATCAAATCAATAAAATTAATGGTGAAAAAGGAAATAACAACAAATACCACAGAAATAAAAAAAATCATTATGAGTTACTACAAAGATCTGTATAGCAACAAACCAGGAAACATAGAGAAATGGATATAGATAGACTCCTGGACACATACAACCAAAACGGAGCCATGAAAACATAGAAAACTTAAACATACCAATAAAAACTGAAACAGTAATAAAGACCTTCCCAACTAAGAAAATCCCAGGACAGATGGCTTCACTGTTGAATTCTACCAGACATTTAAAGAACTAACTCCCATTCTTCTTAGGCTATTCAAAATAACTGAAAGGGAGGGAATCCTCCTAAACTCCTTCTATAAAGCCAGCATCACCTTAATTTCTAAACCTGAAAAGATACAACAGTGAAAGAGAAATATAACCAATTTCCCTGATAAACATAGACACAAAAATCCTCACCAAAATACTAGCCAATCAAATCCAACAACACATCAGAAATTCAATCACATGGACCAAGTGATATTTATCCCTGGTATGCTGGGATGGTTCAACATTCACAAATCAATAAATGGAATACATCACATTAACAAATTAAAGAACAAAAACCATGATTATTCAAATATATGCAGAGAAAGTGTTTGATAAAATGCAACATTCTTTCATGATAAAAAACCTTAAACAAATTGAGCATAGAAGGAACACTCCTCAATGCAATCAAGGCAATTTATGACAAACCCACAGTCAGTTTCCTATTGTTTGGGGGAAAGTTGGAAGCATTCCCACTAAGATCCAGAACCAGACAAGTGTGCCTACTCTGAATAATTCTTTTTTTTTTTTTTTTTTGACAGGCAGAGTGGACAGTGAGAGAGAGAGACAGAGAGAAAGGTCTTCCTTTACCGTTGGTTCATCCTCCAATGGCCACTGTGGCCGGTGTGCTGTGGCCAGCGCACCGCGCTGATCCGAAGGCAGGAGCCAGGTGCTTCTCCTGGTCTCCCATGGGGTGCAGGGACCAAGCACTTGGGCCATCCTCCACTGCACTCCTAGGCCACAGCAGAGAGCTAGCCTGGAAGAGGGGCAACTGGGACAGAATCCGGTGCCCCGACCAGGACTAGAACCTGGTGTGCCGGCGCCGCAAGGCAGAGGATTAGCCTATTGAGCTGCAGCACTGGCCCTACTCTGACTAATTCTATTCAATGTAATTGTGGATTTATTACCCAGAGCCAATAGACAAGAAAAAGAAATCAAAGGGATACAAATTGTGAAGGAGGAAGTTAAACTACCCCTATTTGAAGGTAACTCAGGGGATCCAAAAGACTCCAATAAGAAAGTATTGGAACTCATAAAAGAGTTTGATAAAGTAGCAGGATGTAAAATTAATAATAGAGCACCTAAAAGGCAATCTGTAGAAGTGAAATTGAAGTTTGAGAAGCAATGACTATGAACAGCTCGTTTTGACTGTTGAGGAGCAGTTTGCCTTTTTTTCTTTTATTCCCCTTTTTCTTCTTTCTCATACTATCTGTTGAACTTTTACCCAAAATAGAGCTATCATATGTGTATAAAGCTAATTGAAAATAGATCTTAGTAAAAAATAAGAGTGGAAATAAGAGAGGGAAGAGGAAGGAGAGTGGGAGACAGAGTGGGAGCCAGGGTGGGAGGGTGGGAACAGTGAGAACAATCACCATATTCCTAAAGATGTAACTGTGAAATGTATGAAACGTGCAACTGAAAAATTGTAGTTCTTCATAGATTCATGCGGATCTACTTCTAAGGATAAAGTTTAAAATCTTACTATGGGACCCCAAACTCTTAAACTGGGTAGGAAAAAATAGCATTTTGAATGTTAGAGTAAGCATGAGAACATGATTAATCAATAAAGTGCTCATATAAAAAGCACTAAGTGTTAAAGTGTTCATATAAATAGGATTAATGTTTGAAAATAATAATGGAAAGATTCAAAAAAGAGTGAATGCTCCAACATGGATAGCAGTCCATATAGCAGACTCAGAATGACAATCACTTCAAATAACTCTCTGACCTCAGAATCAGACCTTAAGGCATTCTGGTCTGGGTGAAAAACCAATGAGAGCACATCAGGCATGAAAAACCAAAATACTGTGGCAAAAAGTGCCCCACATGAAGGACTTCTGTGGGTGAGACCCCAACAGAAAGAAGTGTTTATCAAAGAACGATATACTTTTCTCTGAAGGGAGGAGAGAATTTCTAATTTGTCCATGGCCTTATCTAAATACTGATGGAGTTTGTGGATTCAAAGGCTTCCACAGCCTAGGCAGCACAAGTCAAGGGCCTTGGATAATCACTGATGTCATACATAAGAGTTTTAATTGTTAAATTAACAACAGGAGTCACTGTGCACTAACTTCCCATGCATGAACTCTGTCCTCAAAGAGTTAGGTTATGAGAGTTAATAGAAAAACTTGATCAAAAAGATCTACCTTCCTTTACTGTATTAAAATATTAAATTCAATGTATTAAATGGAGGTCATCATCTATGTATCATAAGGTATGATAACGTCTAAGTGCTCACAAAAGACAGTATTCTTAGGTTCTTCTCCAAAGTTAACTCCCTCAAAAAAATCTCCTTCAAAAAAGTTTCAAAATGTTTACTCTTATTGAGTTAAAAAGTATTTTCTTCTCTTATTGTAAAAACAAGCCTGTTGGTGTTCTATTGCATGGTAGGGTAATAATAGTTAACAATAACATACTTTAGTTGTCAAAATATCTAGAAGAAAGACTTCTGAATGTACCCACCACAAAGAAATCTTGAATATATGAAGCAATAGATGTTAATTGTTCTAATATGATCATTAAAATGCATGCATTGAAATATTACATTATACCCTTTAAAATGTACAAGTTTGTCAATAAAAATAAAAAATACATAAAAATCAATAGCCTTTGTATACACAGAAAATGCCACAGCTGAGAAAGAGCTTCTAAGATCAATCCCATTCACATTAGCTACAAAAAAATAAATACCTTGGAATAAATTTAACTTAGGACATCAAAGACCTCTATAATGAAAATTATAAAACATTAAAGAAATAAATAAAAGAAGACAAAAAAGATGGAAAAACCTTAAGTGTACATGTATTGGAAGAATCAATAATATCAAAATGTCCATAATACTGAAATCAATTTACAGATTCAAAGCAATACCAATCAAAATACCAAGGAGATTCTTCTCAGATACAGAAAAAACAATTCTGAAATTCATATGGAAACAAAGGAGACCCTGACTAGCTAAAGCAATCTTATACCACAAAAATCAAAGACAGAAGCATCACAATGCCCAATTTCAACACATACCACAGGGCACTTATAATCAAAACAGCCTAATACTGGCATAAAAACAGATGCATAGAACAATGGAACAGAATAGAAACTTCAAAATCAACTCACACATTTACAATCAACTTATCTTTGACAAAAGAGCTAAAATCAATCAATGGAGCAAGGGCAAACTCTTCAACAAATGGTACTGGAAATACCGGGCCTCCACATGCAGAAGTAAGAAGCAAGACCCCTACTTTACGCCTTACACAAAATCCACTTAAAATGAATCAAAGACCCAAATCTACAACCTGATACCATCAAATTATTAGAGAACATTGGGCAAACCCCGCAAGATATTGGCATAGGCAAAGAGTTCTTGGAAAAAAACCTCAGAAGCCCAGGCAATCAAAGCCAAAATTGACAAATGGGATTACATCAAATTGAGAAGCTTCTGCACTACAAAAGAAATACTCCACAATTTGCATTAGTTTCCTACTGCTGTTGTAACAACGTACTATGGACTTAATAGCTTTAAACAACACAAATTTACTACCTCTACAATTCTGGAAATCAAAAGTCTTACATAGATCTCATTTAGTTTAATTCAAGGTGTATGTAGACTGGGTTACTCCTTAAGGCTCCAGGGAAGAATCCATTTCTTTGTCTCTTCCTGTTTCAGGAGGTCACCTGCATTCTTTGTCTATATTTTTAAAGCCAACAGTAGAAAATCTTCAAATCTCCCTCTTCCTCTCCCTTGCCTTCTTCCTCTTCTGCTCGTCTTCCTTCTTCTCTCCTCATCTTCCCTTTCCTCTACTGCTTCTGTCATCACACCTCCGTCTTTGGCTCTTTTCCCTCTCTGTTTTCCTATAATGACTTGTGTGATTATATCATGGGGCTGCTCAGATGTTCCAGAATGTCCTCCCATCTGAAAATCTATAATTCAAACACATCTGCTAAGTCACTTTTCCAATGTGAAGTACCATAATCACAGGTTTCAGGGATCAACAGGTGAACATCTGAGGGGGGGGTGTGTGTCAATTATTCTGCCTCCATATACATTTTAAGTGTTTTTTTTTTTTAATAGAATAGGATTTTTCTATCATAACTAAATTTGGGCATCGAGTAATTGAAATAAATTGTTGACTAATTGCTATACTGTTTTTAGATAGATAATTCTGTAAGCAATTTATTCTGGATAAATTGATATAGTGTCAATGCTTTTATTTTGATGCACTTAACTCTCAGTCTTAATTGGCTGTTTTGTCTGCAACTATCAAACTTTATAAGCAAAATAAACATCAGATATACTAAGACACTACAAACATTTTGCAGAAATTGGAAAAGAAAACTAGTCTTCCATAATTACAGCTAAAACATATTACTTTCGTAAGCTTTTCCAAAAGCATATGGTCATATGAACACATTTCTGGGGGTCCAACCTAGAGCTTGGCAAGGGCTCATTCAAATGCAGGTTTGAGAAGATTCCTAAGTTTAGCTTTAGAGTAAATCAAATGCTTCACTTCATATCAAATGTTCAGGTTGTTTTCACTTTATTTTACTTATCTTGTTAATACAAAATGCTAAAATGTATAAATTTGTGCCAGTTTCTTTGTGCAAGTAGTCATTCTATAGTTAACTTACATTGCAAGATTTATACGGGGAGGTTAAAGGAGACTATTTTTTTCTGCACAAAATCAGTATCGTAAGAACTTTATAATCTAAGGAATAAGCAGCATTTGGGCCGGTTACCTGTATTCAAGGCCACTATTTTCATTAACTATATTTAGAAAATCAAGGAAGAAACGAGAGTTTGGTTTTCCTGTGCCTGGTGGGAAACACAATACTGTAACTACTACTTTGGCAGTCACCTACACTTAAATGAAAAGCCCAAATGAATCATTTACAGAGACTAGAAATGTTTACTATATGGAAACACTGATATTCTGTTTCCAAGTGAGCATTCTGTTTAAATAGTGGGCACATTATCTACCTCTGACTATTGAAGCTAGAATTAAGAGTAGGGAACAGACAGCTCACTGTTGGAAATGTCAATGCCAAATAAACGTCCTTTTGGTCAAGGAAACATCAATGAAGTAAGACATAGGCCTATGTCCAACGCCTCACCCAAGAGAGCTGTCTTTAGGACAAACAGCTACCAGAAGCAAGATGTTTTGGGATATCCTCCTGATAAAAAATAGTTGAGGTTAGTAGAAAAGGAAAAACTTTGTCTGGATATAAGAATCATAAATTAAAGCAATCAAATATTATCTTTCTAAGAATTCAGTCTCAGTACCAATATATTTGCTACATAAGCTATCTGTGACCACTTCATTTGGTGAGTGCCAGTGTTGCCCTGATTGTTCTGGTTCAATATACTTTTAAAATCTCGAAATTTAAAAGCCTAATTAAATTTGCAGAATCAATTACGGTTAAAAGTGCTGCCACAATGCCTTTTTGAATTCTAATAGATTAATGAAGCTATGTAGGTAGACATTTTGCATTTTAAAATACTTACAGTATGGAAATTTAGAGCAATTATGAGTAATTCCAAAGCCCATATTTTAAGCTTTGGAATAGAATTCTTAATGTCTGTTTTCCAATGTTGGATTTGTCTTTGATGAGATATAGGAAGTTGAAGGAAGTCCAGATTTCCTGCCCCTGATTTCCTTAGGTAAATTTTAAAAGATTTTTTACAATGTGGAAACACACTTAGTTTAAAGAATCCTACAGATATATAATGCTTACAAGCTGATCTGGAATGCTTGAATACAAGATAAATATTCATAATATATTTAAATAATATCTTAAAATGCTTTAAAAATTATCCAAACTATACTAAATTTCAATACATATTGGTTCAACAGTAATACAGTGTTTAGAATATCATCGTGTACCAAAAATATATTTTCTCAACTTTAGATCACATATTTCTTAAATATCTCTAAGGAATACCATATTTCTTTGAATTTTTATTAATTTTAATAATAAAAACTTACAATTATTATTGTTTGAAATAACTATTTTAACTTACATATTTTAAAATAAATTGCCAAGCTCCTCAATGGTTCTAAGTTTCTTTAAAGAGTTTATTTTTGTCATTTCCCAACCTTAAAGTAGTTTATTTTTATACACTTCACTTCAGTCCTCTGGATCAGTATGCATTCATCAATCCAATACATGAGATATAGCATTTCAAAATGATGATGGATCATTAGTTGCATTGCTTCTATTATAAGTGATAGAAGAATAGATCAAACCTTGAGTTTTTATGTCTTTAGAATTTTCTTTCAAATATTTCCGCCATGTCAGATTGCATCAAAAGGCATTTATTTTATAAATGAAAGAATTTTGGGTCACTCTTTTTTAAAAATGTGAAATTGTGTGAAACATAAAACATTGTATTATATCTCCTTTTATTTCTATACAATATTCCTGTGAGAAGGTATGAGATTAGAGAAAAATGCCTGGCATTAAGAGGTTTTTGTAAGAAGTTAAAGTAGGTATTCAGTTAAAATGGACCTGAGGTGTGCTTTGGAGTTGCCCTAACTCTAACACTTAATAGCTTGGACAGGTCATAGCCTCTCCCTGGATCTCAATATTCAAATTTTCAATAGAGAATGAATAAATTATCTCTACTATCTTGTGTATGTGTAAAAGACTTTAAATACAGAAAATTCCTTTAGAATGTAACATCAGTCTTTATTAGTCAATCAGATTTTATCTTTTATATGTTTTATATCTTATATCTTTTATATTATAAACTGCTACAGCACAGTAAATAAGTGACCTTCTCACAAAAAAAAAAAAAAATACTGAATGAGGTCCCAGAATTTCAGCAATACTTTAAAGTTACATTTTAACTAAGGATGGCTTGAAAACCCATTTTTGATATTTTGGTTTCAGATTAAACATATGGTTTATGCCTACTTTATGATTCTGCTTTCAAGTTGTAAACCCCTCAGGGATAATTCATATAATGGAAACACAAAATGTTTGTGGAAGATGGAATTGAAAAGCAAGTTCATTTGAGAGAAAAAAATTTGAAATCCATACCTAAGTTTTATTAGTACTCATCTCCACAAACTTTTTGAAAACTCCCCATACTTGTATCCATAGCATTCACCCTAGTGAGGGATATCAGAAATAGTGAGTAAACCAGAATAAATAATTATACTGCATATTCTATCATATTCTTTCCATTTGTGACCAAAGGAACATACATATTTGGTCAAGGCACTTGTTTTTCAGTCCAAAAAACAACTTCAGAATCTTCAATGCATTTATTGTCAGTACAGAGCCTACTGTCATATATTTGCTAGTTTGAGAATTTAGGTTCTGATAATATTACATTAGAATATAGCAATTATGATTTAACACCAGTAGGCTTCCTATTTCAAAGTTTCCTATGCGCACAATTGAAATTCTATTTACTTTATGGTATTTGTTGTATAGTTATATGCAACTATTTTCCATTTTTGTTTATCGAACAATGCTCAGTATTCTGTATTCATTCCTTTTGTTCATCTATCTAGTTTGTTACAAAGTTGTAACAAATACATTCAAAAATGTAGGAAACTCTCCCTACATCTTAATTTGGTAAATTTGATTTTATCTATGGTTTTGGACAGTAAGTTGTTTATTATTGAAAGCTTCTTTTTTTGATATAGATATTTATTATTATAAATTTCTCAATTATAATTGCTTTAATAGCATCACATAACCAACAGAGCAAAGATATGGGTACATTCGAACACATCATCTTTGAAACTACTCTTGGTGAGACATTAGACAATGTAATAAGACACCAAATGGTATCCAGATTTGTACAATTTTGATGTGACATTTAAAAATTAAAACAATATTTTAAAAATAAATAAACTACTCTTTGGCTAGGGACACAATAAAGCAAAAACTAATGAAAACTGGTAAAAATATGTTCAATGGAAAACCAACCAAAGAATATTTCATGAACATAAAATAAATGCCTATGAATCAGTAAAATAAAGAGAGACGAGTACAACCCTATATTCTCAATAACTAAGGCAACCATGTGAACAGGGTAAATATAATTATAGTGCTTTTCAAAAATTAGGGATACAAAATAATCCATGAATATGAATGTCAAAGACCAGACATTTGGTCTAGTAGTTAGTATGCTGGCTGGGATATGGGTTCAATTCCTGGCTCCATCCCCTGACTCCAGACTCGTGGTAATGTACACCTGAGAGGCCACAGGTGCTAGCTAAAGTAGCTGGATCACTGCCATACAGAGACCTGGATTGAGTTCTTGGCTCTCAGCACTGGCCCTGATCTAATCCCCATCATTGTGGACATTTGTAGAGTGAACAGCAGGTGGAAGTTCTCTTTTTGTCTATTTCTGTCTTTCTATCTCTCTCTCAATAATAAATGAGAAAATTAGAAGTATCAATAATGAAAATTTTGGGAAAAGAAAAATTAGAGCAGTGAGACTCCAGTTCATGCACCAATTAAGTGAAAATTTAAATGAGTATTAAATGTTTTATTTAGTACGTTATACCACAGGAACTCTAACTTAATGTTATCAGAGTAACTAGCACAGTCTTTTGGAAAATATTTATTTTCTGATAAACTGTGATTTGTATATAACATATAATCCAGCCAATCTATTTCTTGCTACAATATACCAAATTGAAATGCATGAGCATACATATTCAAGCAAACGACACAATTTTGTAATACCAATCCCAATTGAGAAAAACTGAAAGAAGGTGGAAATATATTTAATATAAAAATACTAATACTAACAATAATGTTCTCACTGAAAAATACTGAATTTTGAATAAGGTACTAAAATCTGTTAAAGAATTTTCATTTATTTTTATTTGGATATAAATGCCTTACAAATTCGAGGATGATAACTTTTTTTAAGATTTATTTAGGCAGAGCTACAGGGGACAGGAGTAGAGACAGGGAGAAAGAGAGAATCTTCCATCCACTAGTTCAATCTTGAAATGGCCAAAACAGTTGGAGCTGAGCTTATCCCAAGCCAGGAGCCAAGAACTTCTTTCAGGTCTCCCACATGGTTGCAAGGGCCCAAGTACTTGTGTCACCTTCTGCAGCTTTCCCAGGCACACTAGCTGGAAGCCGTCTCCAAAGTGCAGCTGGGGCTCAAACCAGTGCCCATATGGAATTCCGGTGTGCCTTTATCCACTGTGCCATAGCTCCAACCCTGAAAAAACTTTAGCAATTAATGTTGCTATTTTACTTAACATTCATAATTCTTGATATTTGTAATTTTACATATGTGCTTTTCAAGAATATTCCTGATTTAATTATGTAAATCTCTACTGTCAATCTGAAAATTGTGTTCTTTAAATATTTTTGTACTTGATGAAGTTTTTGATTGACATATCAGCTTTTAAACAACATGTGTTAAAATAATGCCCATAGCATTTGGCGCTGTGGCACAGCAGGTTAAAACCCTGGCCTGCAGCACAGGCATCCATATGGGTGTCGACTGGAGTCCCAGGTGCTGCACTTCCAAACCAGCTCTCTGCCATGGTCTGAGAAAGCAGCAGAAGACTGCCCAAGTCGCTGCACCCCTGCACCACGTGGGGGACTCAGAGGAAGCTCCTGGCTCCTGGCTTCAAATCAGCTCAGCTCTGGCTGTTGTGCTCATTTGGGGAGTGAACCATCGATGGATGACCTCTCTCTCTCTCTCTCTCTCTCTCTCTGGCTCTGCCTCTTTTTGTAGCTCTGTCTTTCAAATAAATAAAATGTTTAAAAAATCATGCCCACTATGCTTGTGGTTCAATTTCTTGAATTTTGACAATATATGTGACTCTTATTAGAAGAATGAATATTATTAATTTTTTGGTATTTCCTAGTAATATTGCCTTATATAGCATTTTGTGTGATAGCAGTATATCATATGAGTTACTTTTGGTTAATTTTTGCACAATGTATTGTTGTTCTTCATTTACAATATTTCCACTCACATGATTTTATGTATGTTATAATAATTATTATACACTTAAAAATTAAAACTTATAATGACATTTTTGTGAATGCAATTTGATAATGAATAGGACTAGAGATGCATTTTGATATATTTCTTCCATCTTATTTTTAGTGCTAAGTAATAATTATGCTTTATCATTTCAGATAAACTTGAGAATTCACTTGTTATGGTTTGATCACATTTTGTTTCATCATATAAAAATGTAATTTTGAAAGTTAAATGTATTTAAATTTATCATTATTAATTTATTCCATTTACTGTTTTGTAGGTTATTTTGCATTCTGTTTCTTCAATCTAGTGTTTTTATTCTACTCTCCCACTGGATATTAGAAGCTAAACTTCTTCATCAAAATCTACTTGAGTGATGTGTGCAAAAGTATGAGATGATATCAAGTATTTGTAAAATCTTCCTGGATTCTTCTGAATAATTTATTGCTTTAGCTACTTTTGAATGCTATGATAAAAAAAAAAAGCTATCACTAAGCCAAAATCAAAAACTTACAGATCAGTAACCTCAATTTAGTACTATTAAAAATCATCCTTGATATCTTTTCCAATTTTTGTCTCCAATTTTGACTCTGAAGATTCCCCTGAATTCATCATCTTTCCTCCATCTCAAACATTACTATTTGAGTCCAAACTGCCCTCATTTGAAGTCTGGTCTACTGTAACAGCCTTTTATAGAAATAGCCTATATAATCTTTGACTACTTTTTATTCTTTCTCTAATCAGAATGATCTTTTAAAAAAAAAATAACTGTTTCATACACAGGACCATAAGCACCCAGGAATGGTTGCATAGTTTATAGGGGAAAAAAAGTAAGGCTCTGTATTGTCATTTGCAAATGGTTTTGCATATCTGGTTAGTATGGATGGGAGGTTTTTAGTGATACCATATCTGATCCATCTCTTCTCTTCATCTATGTTCCACTCCACCTGAAATTAACTCCTATTCGTCCTTCTGCTATTATCTAAAGTGCATCTTCAAAAGAATTTAATGATCTCTCCACTACAGTAAATCCTATTATAAACTCTAATTGCACAAAGCTCATCTCTTATGGAGCTCTTGTAACAAGAGCAAAGCTAGATTTGCTTTTGTAATTGTTTCCATTCATATCTATCTAATTCAGCAAAATTAGCTTCACAAAGTAGGAACAGGGGCTCTTTGTGTTCGTCATTTTGTTCCTAGAGCCGAGGACACCTCTACATGAGAAATTCTATATTAAATAAATAATAAGGAAATCCTTTTTTTTTTTTCCTGCCTTCCTCTGTTTTAATTCCTCTAACCTCTCGTAGGAATTGAAGGTCACTTCATTACCCTATCGTTTTAGTGAATTAAGAATTCTATGACTGATAGTTCTCAATACTTGTGTTCTGGATCTAGCTGAGACATTAATTTGAAGCTCTCCACAGAACAAATCTAGCCCTAATCTTCCCTTGCTACTTATGCAATTTAAAGCACAATTAATATAAAAAAGGTTGAAATCACAATGCATAAGACAAATTATTTTTTCTTTTTTTAAGATGGGCTTTACTAGTGAATTCTACAAAACGTTTAAAGAGAAACTGACTCCAATACTTTTGAAACTATTTCAAAATATTGAACAGATTGGAACTCTGCCAACTCTTTTTGTTAGACTATCATCACTTTTATAACAAACCTGAGCAAATACAAAACATGACAAGAAAATGACAGACCTGTATCCTTAATGAATATAGATGCGAAGATTCTCAACAAAATACTAGCAAACTGAATCCAAAACCCCACCCAAAGATCACATATCATGATCAAGTGGGATTTATCCTAGAGATGTAAGAGTGGTTGAACATTCCCAAATCAATAAACATTATAAATCACATCAACAGAACAAAGAAAGAAATCCACATTGTCATCTCAATAGATGCATAAAAAACATCTGTTAAAGTTTAACAACACTTCATAATAAAAATCCTCCACAAAGTAGGTATAGAAGGAACATAATTGAAAATTATAAAAGCTACCTGAAAACCAAGTCAATATCATATAAACCTGGAAAGATTGAAAGTACTTTCCTCAGATCTGGAACAAGACAAGGATGTTCAGTTTCACTTCTCTTATTCAATATAGTACTGGAAGTTTTAGTAAGGATAACTAGAGAGCACAAAGAAATAAAGAGCATCAAAATTGTAAAAGAGGAATTCAAACTACCCATACTTGCAGATGACATGATGTTGTATATGGAAATACCTAAACACTCCACCAAAAAACTGTTAAAACTGATAAACCATTTCAGTAAAATTACAAGTTACAAAATAAGTATACAAAAAGCTACAGCTTCTTATGTATGGTAATGATGAATTCAAAGAAATAGAATCCAAGAAACAAATCCCATTAACAATAAAACCAAATATTTGGAATAAATTTAAGCAACAAAGTGAAACATTTCTACAATGAAAATTATAAAACATTGATGAAGGAAATCATGAAGAACACACAAAAAAATGGAAACATATTCCTTGCTCATGTGTTGGAAGACTCAATATCATTAAAATGGCTATACTACCAAAAGACAAATTAATTAAATATCACAGTTCCCTCTTACATTAAATTTGTGTAATATACATGTAAATTCATGATACATGTGCTCATACACTGAAAAATATCCAGCAATATTAAATCAATACTAATTATGAGATGGGTTCAGTGTGGACACATTGTAGATGCAATTGATTTTAAGGCAAGATTCCTGACAAACAATATAATTCAGTGAGGGAAAAACAAAGCATTAAGTATGAAAGTTTTCCCTAAAAATTCAAAGTGTTGGGGCCGGTGCTGTGGCATAGCAGACAAAGCCACACCTGTGACACCAGCATCCCATACGAGCATGAGTTTATGTCCTGGCTGCTCCACTTCCAATCTAGCTCCCTGAAAAAAGCTTGGGAAAAAGTGGAAGAT
Organism: Lepus europaeus; assembly: GCF_033115175.1. Classification (NCBI taxonomy): domain Eukaryota; kingdom Metazoa; phylum Chordata; class Mammalia; order Lagomorpha; family Leporidae; genus Lepus; species Lepus europaeus. The sequence goes on along the minus strand of NC_084827.1, from coordinate 128,116,751 downwards.
AGCCCAAGTGTTCGGGCCCCTACACCAATGTGGAAGATCTGGGTGAAGCTCCTAGCTTTTGACTTTGGCTTGGCTCAGCCCAGGCCACTGCAGCCATCTGGGGAATTAATCAAAGGATAGAAGCACTCTCTCATTCTCTCTCTCTCCCTCTCTTTATAACACTGACTTTCGAATAAATAAATAAACCTCTTTTTTTTAAAAATTCAACATGTTGAAGTAACAAAAGTATTTTTGTATAACAGTAGAGCATCTCATAGTCAAATTAATTAGACAGCTATACAATTAAATCACATATAAATTCATCTCCATTCTAAATAGCAAAAGTCAACATTTGTCTTTCCTGGAAATGCATGAAATTGAAATTTTATATACTAGTTAATACCAAGATTATTATTATTCACTTTATCTACTAATGAGAGTAGTAAGAATAGTTCATCTTATTGATTGGAGTTAGAAATAAAATAGTAAACAGAGCATAATTAATGAATTTTCTATTTTGCCTACTCTAGTATTGGCACCATTCCAGAGAAGCATTAAAAACCATCTTAAAGCGTGTGTTTTATTTCAGAACAGAACTGTATGTTTATTCTCTACAGTGGGACCTAAATTAGGTATTGGGAGAAATTATATTTAGAGACGCATCTGAGACAGTGTAACATGACCTAGGAAAAACTGCAATTATTGGTAATGGGTGTTAATCCTCTTTTTCTGATTTTATATATCACATACATGTGACAGTCCACATGGTTTCCATGTCTAATCTACTGATAATCATCTTCATTATTCTAATTTTGAACATTTCATCTCTGTAAGTTAGTATGTGAAGGATGGAAAGGGAAATAAATTACTAGTATTAAATTCTTCCCATAAAATATTTCTAAGGTGCACTAATTGCTTAATTATTCAGTTGTGTCCTTGTTAAAACACATTTAGGGCAGGCACTGTGGTGCTCCCACCTGGAGTGCCAGCAACCTGAGTGCCTGGGATGGATTCCTACTTTTGTGCTTCAATCCAGTTTCTTGCTAATGTGCTTGGAGGCACATGGATGATGGCTCAAGTTCTGGAGTTTCTGCCATCCATGTCAAAGATGCAGATGGAATTGCTGGCTTCTGGCTTTGGCCTGGCCTGGCCTTAGGCATTTGAGGAGTAAACAAGTAGATGAAAATGTAGATGAAGATTCATTCTCTCTCTCCCTCTCCCTCTCCCTCTCCCTCTGTCACCTTCTCTGTTATTTTGCATTTCAAGTAAACAAATATTTTAAAAAAGAGGGAAAAACCAAAATACACTATTCTAGTAAGTGGAAACAGAAACCAGGAGCTAAGCTTTCCTGTTCAGTCATAAATATAGACCATTTCTGGGTTTTGATGACCACAAAAATGATCAAGGCAACAGCATGAATAGATAAACCTAATCAATTATTTGCTGACTGCAGATTTTTAAAATGCAAAATATTCTATTTCTATGCAAATTTCACATAGCATTTTTTTAAAAGAATGATTTATTTATTTGAAAGGCAGAGATACAGAGAGAAAGGGAGAGACAGAGAGCAGAGTTCCGTCTTCCATCCGCTGGTTCACTACTGAAATGACCACAATAGACAGGGCTGAAACCAGGATCCAGGAGATTCCTTCAGGTCTCCCACAAGGGTGCAGGGGCCCAAGCACTTGGGCCATCCTCTGTTGCTTTCCCAGGCACAATAGCATGAAGGTTGATCAGAAGTGAGGCAGCTAGGACTCAACCCAGTGCCTGTGTGACATATTGGTGCTGGAGGCAGTGGCTTAACACACTACACCACAGCTCCAGCTCCTTACATATAGTAATAATTATTCAAGCCATCTTCATTCCTGATAGCAAAATAGATAGTAAAACCTATACATTTATATGGTGAAGGAATAATCATTTTCTGAGTTTATTAATGTTAGAACAAATATTTTACTTAAAAATGGCTTTAGGCCGGCGCCGTGGCTTAACAGGCTAATCCTCCGCCTTGCGGCACCGGCACACCGGGTTCTAGTCCTGGTCGGGGCGCCGGATTCTATCCCGGTTGCCCCTCTTCCAGGCCAGCTCTCAACTATGGCCCGGGAAGGCAGTGGAGGATGGCCCAAGTCCTTGGGCCCTGCACCCGCATGGGAGACCAGGAGAGGCACCTGGCTCCTGGCTTCAGATCAGCGCAATGCACCGGCCACAGCGGCCATTGGAGAGTGAACCAACGGCAAAAAGGAAGACCTTTCTCTCTGTCTCTCTCTCACTATCTACTCTGCCTGTCCAAAAAAAAAAAAAAAAAATGGCTTTACAGATTCAAGTAGAACAAATTCTCTCAATAATTTTATGTAATCTCTAATGCAGTGTTAAATGGAAGGAGAGGATTTTGAAATGTATTAGACAGATATTTTAACTGAATTCACAGTGCTGGAAATATAACAATTTGTACCCAAAATACACAAGAACTGATGCAAGAGATTGTAAGAATTGAAAGATCAGCCTGCCCTTTAATAATCATTTATCAAAAAATCATCAAAGTTATTTGTAAGTATCTGTAAGTATTTAAATGCATAAAATTTAAAAAAAACAATAAATTGCATGTAAAGCTTTTATTAAAATCTCAAAGAAAAATTTTATGAAATTATAGAAATATTGCTCAAAATAAATTGATGGATGAATCCTATTATTTGATGGACTGGTAATAAATAACCTAACATAAAATGATTTGTTCCAGTGAACTTTGTACCATAAGAGATAAAAAGAAATGGAAACAAGATTTCTGAAATCTGTCCAACTTAAAATTTTACTTTTTTTTTTTTTTTGGACAGGCAGAGTGGACAGTAGAGGGAGACAGAGAGAAAGGTCTTCCTTTTTGCCGTTGGTTCACCCTCCAATGGCCACCGCGCTAGGCGCGCTGCGGCCGGCGCACCGCGCTGATCCGATGGCAGGAGCCAGGTGCTTATCCTGGTCTCCCATGGGGTGCAGGGCCCAAGCACTTGGGCCATCCTCCACTGCACTCCCTGGCCACAGCAGAGAGCTGGCCTGGAAGAGGGGCAACCGGGACAGGATCGGTGCCCCGACCAGGACCAGAACCTGGTGTGCTGGCGCCACAAGGCGGAGGATTAGCCTACTGAGCCGCGGTGCCGGCAAAATTTTACTTTTTATCTTACTTATCTACATCTATTTCCACCACTTAGATTCTTTGTTCATTATGAAAAACAATTTAGTTAAACTCTAGGAGTATTCATCTTTGTGTAATGAAAAAAATACAAATTTATCTAGATTATTTTAATAACATAGCTATAGGTCCCGCCTGCTCTTTATCAATATGGTTGTAAAATATTACATTATGTAATTATTAATTTAAAGTTTTATTTATTTATTTATTTGAAAGGTGCACAGAGAGAGCCAGTCTGACAGTGAGACTCCTTCCACGTGCTGGTTTACTCCCCAAATGCCTGCAAGAGCTGGGGCAGGGTGAGGCTAAAGCAACGAATCTGGAACTCAGTCCAATCTTCTACATGGGTGGCAGGGACCCAACTGTTTGAGTCATCATTTGTTGCCTCCCAGGGTGCTCCTTAGTAGAACACTAGAATCAAGAGAATATCTGAGAATTAGACTCAGCCCAATGAGATTGGGACAGCCCAAGTGGTATCTTAACTTCTGCACCAGATACCCACCCCTATACAATTATCTGAAAGTTTCATGTTGACTTCAATTTTCCAATAAATTTAACATATATGACTCTGTAAAGAAAACATAGATAGGTAAGAAATAATAAAGTGCTTAATGAATTTTAGAACCTAATTGCTCATGCTTTATAAATGTTGGCATAAATTTTAACGTAATGTCACTTACACTCTATATTATTGGAATTGATGGTTGTTACAGAAAAAAACATATTTATTTATTATTATTTCTGTACTCTCAGAGCCCCACAATCTGATCCTTGAGATTTTCATTTGGGTACTCCTGAATTTAAAATTTCCGATATAGTTCAGCAAGTGTTAATTATTTATGTAATACCAGAAGTCCCTTTTATGTATAACAAAAGTATCCTGCTTATTTAAATGCCTGGAGGCAGTAAGAGAACGTGCCCATCATTGACAAGCAATCACTTACTGCCATGATATAATATTGGAATTCAATCTGCAGAAGCAGTTTGCATGACACCCATCCATCCTCTTTCACCAAAATGATCTATTTTCAAAATATACTCTGTAATGCAGAATTATTTAATCAATCAGTTGCTATGCTTTTTGGTTATAAATATCAAAACTATGCAGAAATCAGTTTGGACTGATAACCAGCTTTCATGAAGAATGTTTCATAATTAAAACAAATGGGAAATAAGTGATTAAAAGTTTAGAAAATAAAATGTAAATCCATATTTCATAGAAGGCAGAAGATCTACTATAGTATCGTAGAAGTCAAATAGTACAGATGAAGCTCCAGGTTTTAATTACAACCTGGAACCTACGTTATGAATAATTCACAGTTTAGGAAAATGTGTGTCTTCTCCAGATTGTAAGTGATCCAAGTTGGCAGATGACGTCTGTAAAAAATCACTGCTGGTACTATGAAAAAATATACAGATCATATCCCTCCCATGCAGATATGCATGTGCATCATTATGAGAACAATGGAATTTAGGTACTTTAAATTATATTTGTAACAAAGTGAGGTGAAATACATTCACAGAAGGCTAGAAGCATTGTATTTACAGCAAGGCAATAGATTTGTTATTTTATAGGTCTTCTTCATTGTGACAAAATACATGTATAACATGAAACTTAATCATTTTAAGTGTAAATCCAGCTTATACTAAGTACATTTATTTTGTAGCACAACCATTTTTACAGTAATTTAAATCAACATTGCATGAAAGACTATTTGAATAACAAAAGGACCAATTGAACTTCAAACTATTATTAATTGCAAATAGATCAATAGATCAGAATTGTTTTAACTACCCTTGTCAATAAATTGCAAGGAATCCTGACATGCTGCTAAGACACTTGGAAGAACAAACATATCTAAGAATTCTCAGTCCATTTGACTGATTGTTCAAATAAAGCATCCTGACTGACTTCTTGATACTATTCTGTAAGTATAATTGATTTTGCTTTCCCCTTAAAATCAGATAATTTACTTAAACTTTGGCTCCTAGGAAATAGAGTAGTATGAACCCCAAACAACTTTATTCATAATATTACAATTAACATTTGACAAATCCTCTATGTGGGGTGCATGTCTGTTCATGCATGGGATTGTGAATGTGATTTTTTTTAAGACACTGGACAATGTAATGACTATTGTACTTTAAATGTAGTGTACTTCTACTGGTGCTAAATGTCAGGCTTCAGCTTGGATGTGATTTTCAAATGTGTATTTTAGTGATATACAGGGTGTCACTTATGAAAAGTTGGCATGATTTTAATGACCATTAATCTGATTCAAAGCAATGCATAAAAGATAATAAACCATATTTCTTGAAATAACTAATCTAACAAATATGAAAAATATGATCTGATCTTGTTTATAATATACACGAATTTGGTAGAGTACCATAATTTATTTGAGTAATCTTCAATAATTTCTGGACTTATTCAAAATCCTGTTAACAACTTTTTAAAATAGGTGGTTTTCCCAAAAGCAAAAGATATGCCCTTTAGGGGTATTAATCTTTATCTTTTAATCAAGAATTTTCTAATTTATGAAATCATTAAAATGAGCATTTGTTTTTAATTCATATCAGACTTTTGTTTTTAGAAAATTTTATTTTTTATTTTCTATTATTCTGTAATGTCATATATACAGTGACTTCTCTTTTGTTTTTTAATTTTGAGGATGAAACCTTAACTATTCACTGTGAATGTGGATTTCAATTAGCAAACAGCTAATACTAAAACATTTTTTTTACTTTTTCCATGATTAGAACAAAAGAAAACATACTGCAAAATAATTGTTGCTTAAGTACCTACTTCTCCATTTTCCAGCAGAAGAGAAAATGACATTCTTATCTGCTTTATAGCACGTGGATTCTCTCCTGTGGAGTATTGCAGTGCAGTTGATAGGGAGGACAGATTATTTTGTCTTGTTATTTTTTATTGGTTTCTCATTGCAATATCACATTTTTGTCATGTGAACACCTGTTCTTCAAATACCATTTTTCCAGTTTACTTTGCAGGCAATAATCAAATAATTTTTATCTGTATCCTTTGTGGATAGTAATCAAATGGCACTGAAGATTTTCTTGAGAATCTATTTCCTGGTTCCAGATCCTTGGCCTTCTTTAGTTTGCTTTTAAGCTTATTTATTTAAATAAGTCTCTCACAAAATAATGTGACTCTCAATTTATCTTATCATATGCACACACTCAAGACCATTCTCTACAAATATATTCTTTTCATTTGCAGTAATTTTGTACTTTTCCTGAATACTGTCATAGTGCTTTCTGAAATCAGATTAAAAACTAGATAACAAAACTTATGTATTATTTAAAATGACAAAAAAGATGAAATAATAATTCGACACACATCAAAATATATGTGACATGAACTGATTTTGGTAAAGCTAAATTTTATTGAAGGGGGAAGGGAAGTTTTTCATTCAGCATTACATATGTAATATATTAATATCCTGAATAATGTTGAGGTTCCTTTGGTGCAGAAAATTAATATCAATAGACTCTGTGTTCCCAGGTCTTGGTGCAGTGCTCAGCAAATTTTAAGGTTCAAGTTTCATTCAATATTTGATAAAAACTCAAATGGCACATAAGAATGTACTCCAAATCACTTTAATACTATGTGAAGATTGTATTTCACAGGAATAGAAAAATATCCTATTTCATGACACAATGTAAAAATGTAAATAATGCAAAATAGTTTAAAACTATTAATACAATACTTCCTGATTTTCAGTTATTACTGAAACCTTTCAATGAATTGACATGTGAGGGACATACTATCACTGGAGTCAGATTACTTGAATTAGAGCGACACTTACAAATAATACACAGAGTACTTACCAAATAAGGCCCATTAGAATAAAATACATTGGGGCAAATTAAATGACTGGGAATTCGTCTAGAACATACTATCTGCAAATTAATGTTAATTGCAATGTTTTAAAATGCTTCAAAATTCAATCCATATTTAAAAAGTCTGTCTTCAGCCATAAAATTGTCATTGCATTTAATTTTTTCTCATATGCTAATCCAACATATGAATTTATTTGACAGCATAATTCTATTAACAAAAATTATAGAGCTAGCACAACACATTATTTTCTACATATTATGAAATAACATAAAATAATTTAAAATGAAATAATCATAAATATGAACATTCTTTTATTTCTACTTATGCTTAATCAATTACATTCATATTGCACACTTTCTAGGGTACATACACCCCACTTTGGAGACCTCAGTACTATATAAGGAAACAACCAAGTCTTATTGCCTAACATTGCATTAACAGTGCTTACTACAGTATTTGGTACACAGAGGTGATTAATAAATATGTATTGTGGCAGTATAGAAATATGTACTGCAAATAAAAACTATAATCTCTCTATTACATACGTGTGCATTCACATATAAATCTACAAATTATAAAGCTTTCCCATCCAGAAATCCAGATAAAAGACATTCAAGCATATCCAAATACATGAACATGAGTAATTATTCATATAAAGGCTAATGCTGGAATAATTTGATACTTAGATGAATAATCATGTTAACAATGTATTTTACTAGGAAATTAAGATTTCCAAAGTTTTTATTCTAAATACCTACATATATTACTAAAATGATACATCAGTGTTGTTAACAGTAGAAAGACAAAAATATTTTGTCTGGAAAATTTCTTTTCTAAATCATTCTAGATATAAAATAGACATGAGAAAATGTTTGGAGAAAATTTCCAAAATTCTAGGAGTATTATATATATATATATATATATATATATATTTCTCTAGGTTTCTGAAATTATAAAATTGATGGAAGCATATCTTGCTTATGTTTGTTTTTTTACTAATACAAAGAACAGATTTTACTTCATAGTTACTATTTGAAGAAGACAATCATACTCTTCTCCCTCCCCTTCTCCTTCCCTCAGTCTCCTTCTTCTTTCCTTTTTTTCATTTAAATTTTGCAGACATAATTCCAACCAACTCTATAATCACAGGCTAAATTCATCACTACCCATAATATTCAACTAGAAAAAAGTAGGAAGACCACAGTTTCACAGGAGTATAAAAAAAGGGCTAAAAACAATAATCGTATCACATGATATCCATTTCATTACTACACATTTTCTTGTATTCTATATTGACTGCCACATATCAGAAAAAAACATATGATGGTTTTTCTTTTGGGGACTGACATATTTCACTAAGCAAAATAGTTTACAGTTTCATCCATTTCTATTTTGCAAAGAGAGGGTTTTACTATTTTTTATGGCTGAGTAGTATTCTATAGTGTATATATACACAATAGTTTCTTCATCCATTCAGCAATTGATGGACATCTGGGTTGATTCCATATCTTAACAATTGTGAATTGAGCTATAATATACATGGGGCACTTTTATCTCTTTCATATGTTGATGTCTTTTCATTTGGATAAATTCACATGAATAGGAATGGTTGGGTCATATGGTAGACCTATTTTAAAATTTCTGAGGAACCTCCATACTGTCTTCCACAGTGGTTGTACTAGTTTACATTCCCACCAACAATATATTGAGATATAGTTTCCTCACATTCAACATTTACTGTTTTTTTTTTTTAATTTTTGGATGACAGCTATTCTAAATGGAGTGAGGTAAAACCTCGTTGTGGCTTTTATCTGCATTTCCCTGATAACCACTGATCTTGAATATTTTTTTCATGGTCTGTTGGCCATTTGAGTTTCATTCTTTGAAAATGCCTGTTCATGTTCTTTGCCCATTTCTTAACTGGTGTTTTTGTTGAGCTTCTTGAGCTCTTTATAGATCCTGAATATTAATCCTTCATCAGTTGCAAAGTTTGTGAGTATTTTCTAATATTCTGTTGGTTGCCTTTTACTTCATTAAGTGTTTCCTTTGCAATGCACAAGGTGCTTAGCTCAATGTAATTCCATTTGTCTATTTTTTTTTTTAATTTACTGTCTGTGCTTCTGGGGACTTTTGCAATAAGTCTTTGCCTATGCCAATGTCTTGCAGAGTTATCCTCTATGTTTTCCTCTGGTAATTTGATGGTATCATATCATAGATTTAGATCCTTGATTCATTTTGGGTTGATTTTTGCATAAGGTATAATTTAGGGGTCTTATTTCATACTTCTGCATGCATAGATCCAATTTCCCAAATACCATTTGTTGTTGACATTGCCCTTTCTCCAGGGATTGATATTAGCTTGTTTATCAAAGATTAGTTGGTTATAAATATGTGTATTAATTTCTGAGTTTTCTATTGTATTCCATTGGTCTATATGTCTATTTCTTGCCAGTACCAGCCTGTTTTGATTACAACTGCCCCATACGTTGTCTTAAAACCTGTAATGTGATGTATCTTCAGCTGTGTTTTTGTTATGATTGCTTTAGCCATTTGGGGTCTTTTGTGTTTCCTTATGAATTTTAGCATTTTTTCTAGATTTGTTAGTTCTGGTACTATCTCTTTGTCTGTTGTGATATATATATATATGCCCACATCATCTATTAACTATTCTTGATCATAGGAATTAAGTGTACAAAAAGCAAAATATGTTAAAAATCCAAATATCTAATTGTTAGGTAAATTCTTATTAAATATTTGCTGCAATTAAAAATAGTAGTGGTCCTCATTTGGTATTGTGGTTATGATGCCCTTTGAGACAGCTGCCTCCCACATTTGTATGCCTGGGTTCAACTCCCATCTCTGCTCTGAATTCCTGTTTTATGCTAATGTGCACAGTGGGAGGCAGTAGGTGATGGCTCAAGTACTTGTAACTTGCTACCAACAGGGGATTTCCAGATTTGATTTCCTGGATGTTGCAGGCATTTGAGGAGTCAATGAGAGTATGGGAAGTTTTTCTCTCTTGCTCTCTCTCTCGCCTTCTCTTTCTCTTTCTCTCTCAATTTTAATGTGCCTTTGGAAAATGAAATTGTAAAAAATATCAGTAATTTGCTCATGTTTACAACTGGTGGAATTGATCAAGTAATTATTGTACCACATTTTTTATCCTATCAATAATTAGCACACTTCTCTACAGAATGCTTATTACAATTCTTACTTCATTTGCTATTTTTGCCTTCCATTTGAAATTCAGCCTTTCTTTATCCTCCACTTATTGTAATATTATACTGCACTTTGGAATGACTTTCAACAAAATTAGACAAGGAGAAGACGTGTTATTCCACACTCTGATGATGAGACATTTATCAGGGGGAGAAATGGTGATCACGAGATCATATTATTGATCTGCTTAATTCACTTTGATGAGTAAATAAACGAATCAATTTTGCCAGGTTTTAGTGAGAGATGGTTGCTAAAGTAAAAATAAAAATCACTTAGCCTTCTATTTGCTGTCAACAACATAACTTTATTTTCACAGAAAGTCTTCTGGTATAAAATTATGGCTTACAATTTTCTCCATTTTGTGAAACAATATTCAGAACAAGTACATTTCGCTGAAATTTAATCAATATATTTTATTTATACTGCCATACAATTTGTTTATTTTAATTTGTATTAAGGAAAGTTAATGGATTATAATACAAATTTGGCTCAAAGATCAGAGGGACTCAAAGACAAGCCTGACATTAAAGTAATCACTAGGCGTTACGGCTACATAATTTTAACTATTTCCATATAAACTGTCTTTAATATCTCTCAACCACAATAAGTAGCTATGCTGAGTACATTCTTGGATATACTTCAACAATTATTGGGGAATTATGTACTTAATTATTATTAGCCATACTTTTGTTACACATAGTTTAATCATAATTTGTTAAGTGTAGAATGTAGAGTATCTTTATGAGTAATAGAGTAAATTTATGCTGTATGATTACCTGGCTTCTCTGCTTTGTAAAATGGAAGGATTTATAACTTTATCATATTTTTGCTTTTTTATTTTTGAGATAACATTTTAATTTACATTATGGCTCAAGGTCTAGTGCTTCACTTATTAAAGAGTTCAACAAATAAGAAGTTAAAAGTCCATAGTTCAGCCAGAGTATAGTTAAAGGTTATAAATAATCAAATGAAAAGATGTCTTTTGTAAGCATTAACAGACATGGCTATTTATTGTGGTTAAGATGACAACACAACCCAAGACCAGATTGGACTGAATCACTAACAAACACTTGGATTCTCTTTCGTTCCTCATCAGTAAAGTAGAGGTAATAATGGTATTAGCCTGACTAACAATTCAAGTGTTTTTTGTATTATGAACACATATTTATATGAAAATACGAACTTAGAAGAAGTGATATGTAAAGGTGAGATACTATCTTGTGAACTTCTATTGTAAGGATGTTTATCATCAATTTTACTTTCAGTCACCACTAACTGATTCTAGCTGCTTTTCTGCAATAAACTATGTTGACATCCTTTATTTTCCACTGCAAAAGTTACTAAAATATTTTAAGCAGGGGCTGGCGCTGTGGTGCAGTGGGTTAACGCCCTAGCCTATAGCGCCAGCATCCCATATGGGCGCCGGTTCTACTCCCAGCTGCTCCAATTCCAATCCAGCTCTCTGCTATGGCCTGGGAAAGCAGTAGAGGATGGCCCAAGTCCTTGGGCCCCTGCACCTGCACAGGAGACCCAGAAGAAGCTCCTGGCTCTTGGCTTTGGATCAGCGCAGCTCCGGCCGTTACGGCCAACTGGGGACTGAACTATGGGATGGAAGATCTCTCTCTCTTTCTCTGCCTCTCCTCTCTCTGTGTAACTCTGACTTTCAAATAAATAAATGAATCTTTTAAAAAATATATTTTAAGCAGAAAAACACCCTTAATATAACAAATGATCCTATTCCTCTTGAATACTTGGGGATATTCTGGATCATAAATTATCTTAAATAAAATCATGAATTTATTTTTTTTTAATTTTTTTTGAAAGGCAGAATGACAGTGAAGATATAGAGAGACAGAGAGAGTGCTTCTATCTGCTGGTTCATTCCCAAAGTACCCTCAACAGTCTGGGCTTGGCCAGGCTGAAGCCAGATGGCTGGAACTCCTTCTAGGTCTCCCACATGGGTCCAATTACTTGGACTTTGTTTCACTGCCTTCCCAAGCACATTCACAGGAAGTTAGATTGGAAGCAGCATTCCCAAAACTTGAACTGGCACTCTGATATGGGATGGTGGTGTCACAATTCAGCAGCTTAACCTACTGCAGCACAATGCTAGCCCTAACAGCATGAATATACCCTAAAACAAGCTTGATTTAAAAAATTCTATCAATTTTTAGTTTTTATCTTTTTCTGATAATTGACATAAAGCAATTTAGTCTTGGACTACTAGATGGGGACAGACAGAATAGGAAACATTTTTTTTACAAATCAAGCCAAAAAGTTGTTCAAAGGTTCCTTCTTGATATTGCCTACCCACACATAGCAAAGTATTTTTCTCCTCCCTCCTCTCAATCCCTGCTCCTTGCCTTGGAAGCTTAACCAGCAATTAGGAGAGAAGAAATTTAGAAACACCAGCATTGTACCGAAACATATATTAAAAGGCCTTGTATCTTTTCAATTTCTTGTCCTTTCCCTGAAAATAATCTTCTGAAAAAAATGGAAAGATAATCTACCCATTAAAAACTGTCCGAAGCTGAATGCCAATCCTCTACAAATGTGTGCTGCAAAGCCCAGTGATTAGAATGGGCAGCTTCTTTTACCTTGTACCTATAAATGGAAAACTCATTGATATATTAAAAAGAATGATGATGCATTTGCAGCTACAAAGGGCTTGCAAATAATTATTAATCTCCTTTAGTGAAAGAACTTTTGTTACTGTTAATAGTAAATAGAAGATTGAAAACAGTAGGAATAAAAACAGCTGGAAAATTTGCAAAGTATATTGAAAGTACTATAAAACATGAGAGTACTGTAAAACATGTATGCTCTTAATTTTACTAAAACCATGCAGTATTTTACTAAATAATATTTTTTTCTATCTTGGTACAGTATATAATGTCCATGAAACATATCACTTGGAACTTATTTAATTTAATTGACTAGCTTCTGTTAAATTATCTGTAACACGAGAAACATGAAAATATCTTTGTTGAACACTATTTTGATAAGATAACAAACGAGAAATAATGGCAATTTTAATTAAGTAACCAAACTTTGGTACAAAAAATAGGAAAAAGATAGGAAAATGAAAGAAAAAATGTTTGTGAATAAAACTAATTAAATCGATGCTGCAATCATTAAATGACATGTTTTATATAAATTTGTAACAAGGACTTGACACAGAATATGTGCTCAAGACATTAAAACATTAGATAAATTATTGATTCATTTGCAAAGTTTGAAGATATAGCTTGAAAAGATGATTTAGAAAGGATTAAACACAGGCAATTAGCAGTTTAACAGAGCTATAATAAATACAATCAACCACACATTCATGTTGAGTTGATTCCAATGTAATTGTATTTACAATATAAGTGAAAACTATACATAATAATGAGACATAATTCTATACATATAATCAATGACTTCAAGACCTTATCAAAAAATAAAAATAATTCAATTTGCATTCAAAAGAACACTTTAAATTATAAATCTGATTTAATAAGGCCGGCGCCGCAGCTCACTAGGCTAATCCTTCGCCTTGCGGCACTGGCACACCGGGTTCTAGTCCCGGTCGGGGCACCAATCCTGTCCCGGTTGCCCCTCTTCCAGACCAGCTCTCTGCTGTGGCCAGGGAGTGCAGTGGAGGATGGCCCAAGTGCTTGGGCCCTGCACCCCATGGGAGACCAGGATAAGCGCCTGGCTCCTGCCATCGGATCAGCGCAGTGCGCTGGCCGCAGCGCGCCTAGCGCGGCGGCCATTGGAGGGTGAACCAACGGCAAAAAGGAAGACCTTTCTCTCTGTCTCTCTCTCACTGTCCACTCTGCCTGTCAAAAATAAAAAAAAAATCTGATTTAATAAGAAAATAATTAGTATATGTAATTTTATTTATAAATATTGGCTATTAATTGTTAAATCTTTGATACACTTTTCAAAGTACCTAGCAACACTTTAGATTTCATAAACTTATCATGTCTGTATATTTTTTAAATTAACTGATTGTTATCCCAAATTATTGGCACAAACATTTGCTCTGCTATTAAAACAAAATAATTTTGAAAATATCATATGCTGAAAATTATTAAACAGTATGACCCACATTAATATCTCTAATCTCTGTATGAACTAAAATATTCAAAGATAGTTGAAAAGGGAATAGATGAAGTGAGCTAACTTTTCACAGGAAGGTGAATCTAAAACTAGATATTTTTTCCTACAAAGTGCAATCTTACCTTTTCATCTCCTCTATGGATGTTAGATCCTACTAAAATTTAAACAAACTAAACGTTTTTCTAGTCTTTCTCCTCCACCTCCTCCTTCTCTTTCTTCTTTTTTAAAATGAACAAATATATTGCTGCTAGCTTTCTAAAGGGTCAAACTCTAGTGATGAGAAGTTGAGAGTAGTATACAGAGAACCTAGAAAGGATGAGAGCAGAGCCTCATCTCTCATATAAATGTATGGTCTTGGATATTCTTCTAAAATAGATTCATTGAAACCAAGCCATATGTATTTTCTTTTTTTTTTTTTTTTTTTTGACAAGCAGAGTTAGACAGTGAGAAAGAGAGAGAGAGTTATAGACAGTGATAGAGACAGAGAGAAAGGCCTTCCTTCCGTTGGTTCACTCCCCCAATTGGCCGCCACGGCCGGCGCTGTGCAGAGCCAAAGCCAGGAGCCAGGTGATTCTTCCTGGTCTCTCATGTGGGTGCAGGGGCCCAAGCACTTGGGCCATCCTCCACTGCCCTCTGGGGCCACAGCAGAGAGCTGGACTGGAAGAGGAGCAACCCAGACTAGTACCCGGTGCCCCAGCTGGGACTAGAACCCAAGGTGCCGGCGCCCCAGGCAGAGGATTAGCCTAGTCAGCCATGGCACTGGCCCCAAGCCATATGTATTTGATGCTACCTGGGGACTTCTTGGAAAGCTAGATTCTTGGACCTTATCTACAGATACTAAAAGCTAGTACCCATGGACTAAGGTTCAAGATGTTGTGTTCTTTTTTATATGATAATTATGCTCATACAGTTTTGGAATCTGTGCTCTTCAGAACTTTAGTTTCCCTGCATAAAATAAACTATGGAATGTTATAGGGTTTATTTAATTGCTAAATTTTGTAATCAATTCCCTGACCTATATAAAATGCATTGTTATCTTTAATTTCTTCATAAATAATTCAAATAACATTTTAAACTCCCTAAAACATCTATTCTTTATAAGCTTGGCATCTCTTATGTTCTATCTGAAAAACATGTACTCATGTGTTAGATCTGGAAAGAAGAAAGAATGCTTCTTCTTTAAGATATCTATAATTGTAAAAATAACCATGGTTTTATGTGAGAAATACTGTAGCAGCTACTTCTTTCTATCATTTAATCTGTATGACAATTGTGATAACACAGAGCATTTCAGTAGTAATTACATATAATTTATATAGTATGTTTAAAATAGCATTTCAGATGTTACAGAGGCTAAACTCTGCAAC
Source organism: Lepus europaeus (assembly GCF_033115175.1). Classification (NCBI taxonomy): domain Eukaryota; kingdom Metazoa; phylum Chordata; class Mammalia; order Lagomorpha; family Leporidae; genus Lepus; species Lepus europaeus. Next base: position 128,101,033 of record NC_084827.1, on the reverse strand, counting down.
TTTTGTGATTTATAGGTTTTGTAAGAAAACAAAAACTAAGAATGGTTAAATAACCAATTTGGGTTACATGCCCAGAAATCTAAGCCATGGTGTCATCGGTTACAGGAAAATAAATAGGAATAATGTGAAAAACAAAGGAAGGTGTAAAGCACTTTGAAAATTCTGTATACATATACCAGAAAATCTTGAATAATTCTACAGTTGTTCTAATTCTAATCAAGATTCTTAGCTAAATATAACCAAAATTAACTCATTAAATGAAGCATAAAATGCATTTATTGGAAAGGTATTAGGTAGGCAACAGGTTCAAAGGTGACCCTGTGTAATGAGGCTTTCTGAAGAACTAATGCTTGGGGAAAATTCTGCCACTGAAAGAACCAGCTTGGAACAAGATATTTGGCTCTTCAGCCCCACAAGCTGAGGTTAGCATGTGGCTCCTTCCCTCTCTTAATACTGTAGCAGCTACCTCAAATGATCTCCAGTTGATTCTGGGCCTATCCTATATCCTGCCTCTCCCATTGTGTGACTAAGTCAAACTTGCTAAAATGTGAGAGAAAGAATAGCTACGTTCCTTATTTCACTATTTATTATAGGGTTTAAAGTCATTGAAAAAATAGTCAAATACCATATCAAAGACATTGGTAGAAAACATTCGTGTGTGCATCTACTAAAAGAATCAAGAATCAGTCCTAAAAATGCAGAATTCAAGGCAGGAAAGAGAGTGAGGTTTGTTTTCAGGCAAGTTCTTGTTACTCTCAAGGTTTCTGTATTTATCAGGGTAACCATATAATTTATCTTTCAAATTAAAATAATTGTGAGAGTTAAAGGCAGTGTCACTATTAACTAGGCTGAGACAACAGCATAAACTGGGTCTGTCTCAAGTAAATCTGGAAGCACCATACCCCAGTTATTTATATTGTTTTAACTTCCATTCTCTCAATTGTGTTCTCTCTCTTTCTCTCTCTCTCTCTCTCTCTCCTCCATTCCCCATACTTATTTTTAATTCCTAGTATTGTTACTATTCAGTTACTTCATATTTCCAAAAATATTACCAGTGTTATTTTCAGACCTCTCATATTACCAGTTAGCTAGTTGGGAGATAAGTTCTTAACCACTCTTCAGGTAAATAATTGGTTTGATCTCTGGTCCTGGTCAAACTTGCTAGTAGAATTCTGGGTACATCATGAGGGACAAACACTCAGGCTGGAATTTATTAACAATATTTACTGTTGTTGTTAATAAGATAAATAATTAATACAGAGAGAGAAGGAACCAGAAGGGGTGTACGTGTCTGTGTGTGGGAAGAAAGACTGATTTTACTTCTGTTAATTTTGAGTCTGTGAATGGATATTGCCTTGGTTTATGTAGAGTACTGAAAGAAAATCAGAGAGTGCTGTTAAGATGTCATTTGAGATGGCTGCATCCCACATCAAGCTTCAGCTCCTCTCTGGATTCCAGCTTCCTGCTAATGTGCATCTTAGAATGTAGCAGGTATTGGTTCAAGTAGTTGGATTCCTGCCACCTATGTGGGAGACCCAGTTGAAGTTTTAGGCTCCTGGCTTTTTAAAGGACTGGCTGTTGGTGGTGATTTGGGACTGAACCAGTGAATGGGAAATCTCTCTCTCTCTCCCTCCCTCCCTCCCTCCCTCTCTCTTCGCCTTTAAATTAAGATAAATAAATAATAATTTAAAATATAACTATCAGCACTTTACTAATCCATCAAAACAATTGTGAAACAATCATTTACATGATATTACTTGTAAATTGAATTATTGGTGTGATATTTTAATTAAAACAACTTAACATAAGTAAACAAAATTCTAATTCTTCTTACACCATCAAATTATGTTCACATTTTGCTAACTACCATATAAAGAAGATCAATTTGCTTTGATTCATTATTATTACTTACTTCCCTAACATTTTACTGGGTTAATAATATGGCAATTGAGTGCCTTAACTGTGGCTTCCCAGGCCAGCAGTATGTAAAATGCTACATCTGAAATTCTATTAATATCAGTCTATGTGAAAATTAGGCTTAGGGTGTTTTTTATAGCAGCATGTAACATAATATCAATTCCTCTAAGTTTTGATACATAAAAATTGCATCTTTCTTGTTGAATCAATTTCTCAGTGATGGCAAACACAAATAGAACAATCTGTTATTTTACACAATGTACACCTTTTTATAAGAAATACAATCCTAATTGTCATGAAGGAAATCCCATTAAATTTTAATAAAATTTGTAAATTTTAATGTCTGATTTTTTAACCACTTTTGTATAGTATTACTTATGGCAATCAAGAAAACAAGAGACTGAGTTCAAAATTTCACATATTTTTTAATTCATATTTTAGCTATGCTTTCAATAAATAATGGTCATCACAACCCACTTTTACTTTGTTAAGTAAAGCATTCCACAGAAATTTCAATCAACTTAAATGACAAATTAATTGTGACATAAGTAAATAGATACTAAGAATCATGAAACCAGTAGATTGGAGGTACCCAGAAGGACCTAGAAACATCAACTTCAAGAGTGAAAACTGATATTGTTACAACAAACAGTAATAGTCTAGGAAGATGTGGTGGGTAGAGTCATCAGCTCCATGTCAGCATCATCTTGCTACACATTTTACACGTGAATGAGATAGAGAATGGTCAAGAATATATTACTTGATAAAGTACACTAGTATATAGCAAACATATCACAGAAGTATATTGAATTTTAATACTGAATAATCACATTTTAGAGTGATTTTTAGCTGAAAAAATTGTGGTAACTATATTTGACAAATTTATTAATTGGTAGTTATTTACTATGCCTGTCTATATAAGAGCAAGCGGAAATGTTATGTCGCCCCCTAGTGTAAATATTAATATTGTGACATCAAAAGTGCAAGGGTCCAAGAAGATACTCTAGGGAATCACAGGTAAGGAAGTTACTATGGAAAAGAGAGAAAGGAAATTCTAAGCTTTCCTAAACAGCTGACTTCCTATAGTCCTGTGACCTTTTTGTGTCATGGAATGACTGATATCTGAAGGTTTCCTTAAGATTTTTTATTTATTTATCTCCTAAAGTTTATAGAACCTAGTCCATGATGAAAGGAAGAAATTTTATACATTCTTGTGGCAGGTATAAGAGGTTCCATAAGCAAATTAAGTGATATATCCTAAGTGTCTATGTACACCTGAAATGAATATGCTGAAATCCCAATCTCCAAAGTAATGTTATGAAGATGGGGCCTTGGGAGATGATTTGATTATGGAGAATCTCACCTAGGAAGTGCCTGTCCCCTTTCACAAATGTGAGGTTAAAGTGAAAAGTCTATCTAGAAGAAAACATGACCTCACCAAACACTACATCTCCTGGTACCTTGATCATGAACTTTCCATCCTCCTGAATCATCAGAAATAAATTTCTACTGCATGTAACCCATGCATTCAATGGTACATTGTTATAAACTAGGATACCAGGGCAGACTAGGACACTTAGAAAATAATAAAAATATGTATTTGGTTCAAAATAGTAAAAGTGTGTAAATTAGGTAAATCTGATTATATATAATGAGTGAAATTTTTAATAGAGATACAAATCTCCCAGCTAAAAGTACTATGAAAAGCTAGTATCATTGATTGAAGGTTTATGTGTCAAACTTCATGCAAATTAGAATATATTCTTTATTTCTTGTAATTGATAAATCATCTTGTAGGTAGGTATTTCACCTCCTTTTAAAGACAGTACACTAACAATGATTGAGTTGAACTTTACCAAAAGTCATAAAACTAATGACTAATTGTAGCACACTTCCCTTGTCTGATCAATTCCCTCATTATCTTCATAACATTACACTGATTTTAATGAGATTAGCAATATGCCAGTTTAATTAACTTTATGTTTTCACTCTTCCCTGCAGTTTAGAATGATTCTGCAACACACTGGCTGAAGAGATCTAAGTCAACACTACTGGGAATGTCTGGGGAAGAATGAACATTCCACTTTTCATCCTTCCCCCTTCTGCTTTTTGCCAAGAATATCGATGTCAGGACAGGGCTTGTAGTGCAAGTCACCATTTGAGACACCAGTATTCCATATTAGAGTGCTTGTTTGAGCTGCAGCTACTAAATTTCTGATCCGGCTCCCTGGGAATGCATTCAGGTAGGCAGCAAATGATGGGTCAAATGCTTGGGCACCCACATGGGAAACTCAGATGGAGTTACGGGCTTCGACTTTGGCCTGGTCCATCTCTACCTTCTTGCAGGCCAAAGAAAGTTTCTCTCTCTCTCTCTCTCTCTCTCTCTCTCTTCCTCTGTCTCTCACTTTTCTTTAAAAGCAGATGAAAAATTAAAAAAATTTTAAAATATTAAAAATAAAAAATAGATGTCATAAGTAATGTAGTAACCACCTTGAAACTGTAGGAAAATTCAAATAAAATTAGAGCATCTTTGTCCTTGGAATTAAGCTGAGTCACTTAATGTTAGAAAATTTTGCATATTTCCTATTTGTAGATTCTTATAACAAGAAAAATGAAAATTTATATGGATCGCTAGTTAGATATTTGGGGTTTGATTTTACAAACATTTATACTCGCTATTTACGGAGAGTTAGACCTATGTGGGGTTATATAGTTTTAGTATTTTCAATGACATGATGAAGGCAGGCACAGCTGGATCCAAGAACACAATTCTATAGTAGAAGCAGTCATTCTCTTCCCATTATCATGACGATATTTTGTCCAGATAACCAGGGTCTTCAACAAGGAGTAGACATTTGCTAAAAATCAAGTTTTTAAATAAATACTCCAGAAGTAAGATCTGTCTTTCCAGTGACACTTCCTTGGGGTAAGGATTATATTACTGCAGACATTTCCATTACACAAAGAATCAATATTTAATCCCATCTTTCTGCCCTTGACCTGTATTAAGAAAAATCCTTAAGTACAAACCTCTCTCTGATCACTAAACCATTTCCTTTTCTGTAACTGATATCTCACTTCCCTGCCAGAAACTTCTCCAGGAATCTCCTGCATTCCATAATGTACCTAAATTTGCTGGTTACTCCAAGAGTACCAGACTTTTTCAAAAGCCTCTCCAAGACAAACTTGTTAACTCCATACTATATGCTTTAAGTGTTTCCTGTCTGAGGACAGATGATAGAGACTGAGTGTGCCCTTCAAACACATATGCTGAAACCCTAACCCACAATGTGTTAGTATTGGAAGGTAAGGCCTCTGGGAGGAAATTGGATCACGAAGGTAGAATGCTCATGAATGAGATTAATCCACTCCACCAAGTGAGGATATAATGAGAAGACAGCCATCTGGATACCAGAAAGCAGACGTTTACTTTGATGCTGGGCTTTGCAGACTACAGAAATGTGAGATATAAGTATTTGGTATTGAGCCACGCAGTCTATAGTCATTTGTTATACAACCCCAAAGTGACTACAGCAACAAGTTAAGTTTTGAATTGTTGTTATTAACTTGAAACCCTACTGGCTAAGTTTGGGAGAAAATCTGTGCACTAAGAATAAACCTTCCCCTTTGACAAAACACTTCTGCAGGGGTCACAAGAAAGTACAGCTATGCATAATTGAGTCTCACAGGAGGAATGGAAGGTGAATCCAAGGATCCCGAATCCTCCCCTCAGGACTCCCAACCTTGTCATCTCCAGTTACGGCCACTACTACCTATGTTAAGGTGACTGGAACCAAGTTTCTCTTACCTCGTGTCTCCAGAGACATTGGTCACTACAAAGGTCTAGAACTCCAACATTCTACCTCAATTTCTAAATTTAAATCCCTATATGGCTAGGTTACATATGTTTTCTTAATACAATTCACTACATTTCCACATGTTCTAAAATCCTTGGACTGTTTTCTCTTGAGTTCATAAATGTCTGTTATCAACAATTCTCTGTAGATTCAAATTTTTCAATGAAGTTAAACTTCACCTTTTTGACATTTTTGGTCCAAGTAAAATCTATTTGTCTTGAAAACATTGCTCCCCTGTCTCTGTCTCAAGATGTGGATGCTCACATTCTAGTGTGGCAATAAAGTCACAAGTCTGCCTCATTCTACCTGAATACTTATTGAGCTTCCTCATCCCCAAAAGTCCTCAGCTTTGAGTCCCATTGCCCTGTAACCCTCGTTGCACTGTAATCAGGTTGTCCTCCCTTCCTCCTACTGGCCAACCATCCATTCTCAGTCACACTTGAGAAAGGTTTAAAAAATAAATAAATAAAAGCTAAACCATGGTCAGGAGCTTATCTGGATTGAAGAGTGAAGTATGGTGTTTTAGGTCAAACATGGAAGTTTACCAGTTCTGATGTTTACTAACACCAGACAAGGTGTTGATCAAGATGTAAAAACAAGACCACTACAGCAATGACAAAATGAAAAGACTGTTTTTGTTGCCTAACATCTCTGATCCACTACCCAACATGAGCAAGAACTGCATCATTACCAATTACAGCTTTAGCACACAGTCTCTCTCAACTCCTAGATTAAATAAAATAAAATAATAAATAATAAAATAGGGGCCAGCACTGTGGTGTAGTGGGTGGAGCCACCGCCTGCGGTGCTGGCATCCCATATGGACACTGGTTCAAGTCCTGGCTGCTTCACTTCCAATCCAGCTCTTTGCTATGGCCTGGGAAAGCAGTCGAGGATGGCCCAAGTCCTTGGGCCCCTGTACCTACGTAGGAGACCAGGAGGAAGCTCCTGACTCCTGGCTTCAGATCAGCGCAGCTCTGGCCGTTGAGGCAACTGGGAAGTGAACCAGCGGATGGAAGACCTCTCTCTCTCTCCGCCTCTCCTTCTCTCTGTGTAACTCTGACTTTCAAATAATTAAATAAATCTTTAAAATAAATAAATAAATAAAAGTACTAAAATAAGCAAGCATAGAATTGTTCCTTTTTTATCATGGTACCCAATAAGGAATACAACAGTGCCCCCCAAACACCCCCACAATACTCCTCATATCCTCTTAATGAGATGCAGCAAACGCCCCCATGGCCTGCATTTTGTCTGGTTCCAACAAACACTAATATGCTCAACTTGGTTCAGCCAAAGCTGTGTTCCTATGGTTTTTGTCTGACGGACTTTGAAAATAACTGCACATACTTTTCAAGTTTTTCATGAAGACATTCTTGTTTGTAAAAAGCAAGTTCTTCATTTTAAATGGTTCAACTTAAAACTTATTTTCTTTAATTTACCAAAGTGTACACTTTTGAAATCAACTTTAAAAATATTTACTTTCTTTTAGAGCTAGCTTGATTTCATCTTCGAGTTATAATACATGCATGTGTGGTTAGCTATTGGACTGGAACAGATAGGTCTAAGTATATTTTACACATTAATAAGTAGAATATAGCATTTCTTTTTGTTGGCAAGAGATTGATTGAAGGATAGCCTGTAATTCAGGCAAAGAAAGTTATATAAACTTGATTATAAAATAACAAAATCTAGTAATAACTGTATAAATTTTTTTTTTTTTTGACAGGCAGAGTGGACAGTGAGAGAGAGACAGAGAGAAAGGTCTTCCTTTACCGTTGGTTCACCCTCCAATGGCCGCCGCGGTAGGCACGCTGCGGCCGGCGCACCGCGCTGATCTGATGGCAGGAGCCAGGTGCTTCTCCTGGTCTCCCATGGGGTGCAGGGCCCAAGCACTTGGGCCATCCTCCACTGCACTCCCTGGCCACAGCAGAGAGCTGGCCTGGAAGAGGGGCAACCGGGACAGGATCGGTGCCCCGACCGGGACTAGAACCCGGTGTGCCGGCGCCGCAAGGCGGAGGATTAGCCTAGTGAGCCGCGGCACCAGCCATAACTGTATAAATTTTAAATCTTTGTGGTTATCAATATCAACTCACCTATTTCTTTCTATATCCACAACGGATTTATATTTACAATATTTAGTTACATTATTATTAAAAAGATAAACTAATGTTCTCTGTATTGAGGTTTTAAATATACAGAATCAATTGTATATATGTGTGTGCATACCTACACACATAATTTACTGTGAGGAATTGACTCAGTGATTCTAAGAACTGGTAAATATGAAATCTGAAGGGCATGCTGGCAGACTAAAAGTTCAGGAAGGGGTTGATGCATTAGACTTCAAGCATAATTTCTTCTCATCCAGAAAACCTCAGTTTTCACGCTTTTGTATTTATTTATTTGACAGGTAGAGTTATAGACAGTGAGAGAGAGAGAGAGAGAAAGGTCTTCCTTCCATTGGTTCACTCCCCAAATGGTAACCATGGCCAGCGTTGCACTGATCCAAAGCCAGGAGCCAGGTGTTTCCTCCCAGTCTCCCATGCGGGTACAGGGGCACAAGGACTTGGGCCATTCTCCCTTGCCCTCTGGGGCCACAGCAGAGAGCTGGACTGGAAGAGAAGCAACCAGGACTAGAACCCGGTGCCCATATTGGATGCCAGTGCCATAGGCAGATGATTAACCAAATGAGCCACGGTGCTGGCCCCAGTTTTCACTCTTAAGAACTTTGAATTGATTACATGGAACTAACTGATATTATCAAGGGTAACAATGTCTGTAGAATATCTTTTTTTTTTTTTTTGGAAAGGCAGAACTACAGAGAGGTAGAAGTGCAGAGAGAGAAAGAGAGAGAGGTCTTCCATCCGCTGGTTCACTCCACCAGATGGCCGCAAATACAAGAGCTACGCTGATCTGAAGCCAGGAGCCTGGAGCTTCTTCAGGGTCTCCCAACTGGGTGCAGGGGTCCAAGCACTTGGGCCATCTTTCATTGCTTTCCCAGGCCATAGCAGAAAGCTTGATTGGAAGTAGAGCAGCCAAGACTCGAACTGGCATCCATATGGGATGCTGGCACCAGCCCCTATAGAATATCTTTTATAATTAGATTAGTAGTTGATCAGTAAGTGGAAGATATTCTAGTTGACACACAAAACCAACCAACACAACCAAAACTGCTTATTTTTCTAAAGCCACAGAAGAAAAAAATGTTTTCTTTTAACCAACACAGCACTGCCATTATAAACATTTGGTATATTAAATGGACTTATATAGAGAAAATTATGTAACTTTCTTCCAATAGTGCCAAACCATTTTGGAGGAGTTCAGAGCAATAGACCTGGTAATGAATGGTGTTTACTTTGACAACTAGGACTGAGTTTTATTTATTAATTTCCCTCACTTTTCTTATACTGAGCTAGAAAGGGCACTATATTACATTTATAAAACTCTATGAAACCTTACTAGTTAAAAATATCATTATATTATAGTACATATTGTAAGGTCTTCTCAAATGCAAGGAATAATTTAGAACAAAATTAAACAAATCAAGTGATTTGAGGCTAAAATTTTTAGAAACAGAAACAAAACTATACTTCTGTTTTGTGGTAAGCAATATAAAACGTGATAAATACAAATAGCTTCTTCAGGAGTTTTGGCTGTAGTATATTACGGATTATAATTGCTACATTTTTTGCTAAAGGATTATTCAAACTCCTGATATACAGTATTCCCTTGCAACAACCCTCTCTATTGGAGATAACTGGAGGAAATTATTTTCACATTACATTATTACCACAATTATTAAAAATATGATTTCCTGTAACCATAACAGTTTTAGTAAAACATTTTCCAAGTGTGCTATGGGAGCTAAACTGGTCCATTTAAGTATAAATTAAAGAATAAAATCACATTCAGAATTAATTATGAAAAACACACATACACACACACAAAAAATGAGAATACTATCAGTCTGGGACCTAAGTTAGCCTGTCATTTTAAAATGCAAAAATGCATTACCCTCAGGGGCTTGTTATAGCTAAGAGGTAAAGCCACCAACTATGATCCCCTACATCCCTTATGGACGCCAGTTCCTGTCTCAGCTGCTCCATGTCCAATCCAGCTCCCTGTCTGGAAAAAGCAACAGAATATGATCAAAGCGTTTAGGCCTCTGCCAACCCAAGAGGGAGATTCTGATGAAGCTCCTGGCTCTTGGCTCTGGTTTGGCCCAGCCATGGCCATTGTAGCCATCTAGAAGATGGAAGATCTCTCTGTCTTTCCCTCTCTTTCTCTGCAACACTGCCTTTTAAATAAATAAATGTTTTGTTTTTTAAAATGTTTAACCCTCAAATTCCTACATGTTTACTTTTATGATAATATCTCGATGTTTGATTTGGAGATCACTGTTAACTGGTATAAAAAGGATAGAAAAATAAGAAAACACTGAAAAGTTTTTAAAGATCATTATCTTCCTAATAGTTCATGCGTTGAAGGACACATGTTGAACAACAAAAACATTTTTAATTTCTCTATAGATAGATTAGATTCTTGGACCAAACAAGAGGTAAAACATTCAAGTTCTTTCATTCTTTAGAAAGGTGATGCAAGTAAGTGAAAAGTTTACATAGCAGGAAAAGCAGAGTAGACTGTCAAACTGGGAAGCACATTCTTCTTGAAATGCCATTTACACTCAAATATTTCAAAAATAATGCATTACTAAACAATCTACATCTGCAGCCTGAATTTGTCCCTGACTATAATTTGAAGAAACCTCAGGCTTAGGTGTTTCCAGAAGATCTTGATAATCTGTATTTTTAGTAAAAATGTAATCACAGTGATTGAAAAACTAGAAAATATTGGTGCATAACAAAAATGTAAAGATAAGTAAAGATGGTGACATAATAAAACATCTCAATTTTCACTTAATCAACTAACAAACATATGCAGGAATCATGGTTATTAGATTCAACTTTACAATACTACTTACATTGTAGAGTCATAATAACAATAATTCAGTCATCAATTACTTCCCTTACTTGAAGAATGAATTATGCAAATGCATATACTGTAAAGTTTCACTACAGAAAAAAAAAAACACAGCAAGGAATATATGACACCTTAAGTTCAGAAAAGTAGACACAGACTTCATACTGAACGTGCAAGAGTTTAAAAGGAAGTTAGAAGAATAAATAACCAGACGGATTTTGTGAACAAATTCATAAAGTGAGTAAGTTATAAGATACATTATGATATATCTCTCTCTCATCCTTGAACTCTTTTGAGGACATTAATCTAACCAGGCTATTTTTTCAACAGCACCAGTTCAATAACTGTTCTCCTTACTTTTAGGCACAATCTTAAAGTGCCAGCAAGTGAGGTTTCAGTGAGTAGATACTTCTAAGTTATACCCCTAGAAGATCATGCAACTGAGGCTCCTCAAAAAATCTAAATGAACTAACAAATATGTCAAGAACCCATTAATAAATTAGTACTTCCTTTTTTTTTTCCCAAAACCTGGCACTTTTTATATTGAAAATGGAAGGCAGCTTACAGAAACAGGGTCTAGCCTACTCATAAGTGATGTTTTTGTGTTAGATGAACAGAAGTAGAATAAATTCAAATTCAAATTATCCTGTGAATCTGGAATTACTTTTCTACATCTGGATGCAAATGGAAAAGTGAAGCACTGTCAACCAAATCAATAACATGATATAAATGCTTAATTCCTATTATTATATGACTCCTATGGATTCCATAATTGAAAATACAAACGATAGCGGAAGGATGTCAGCAGCCAAGGAATCTGTACTACAATATTGATTCATCCTATCACCTAAAATCCACCATTTTTTTGAATTCCACATTCACTGAAATAGACAAAATACTATTATGATACTCAAATGCTGACCAATTATCAAAACTTAACAAGCACATTAGTAATAATGCCCAAAGTTCAAAAAGCAAACTTAAATTCTATATTAAAATTGTGCATGCACACGTACACACTTCACATATAAATATTCTGTATTAAAAACTTCAAAACATATAATTAGGCCAAGTAAATTTTGGGATCAGTTGTAAATCATTGTCAAAAAATAGCACAATTTAAGCACAATTAAATGTCTTAATCCAATAAGCAACAGCTTACAAAATAGATTGAGTAAATCTCAAGAGAAAGAAAAATAATCCATGGAAAGTAAATTTTATTAATTGCAACTAAGTCCTATAATATATCCAGCAAAATTCTGGATAACTATTAAAATGCTAACATATTTCTGTTCCATGAAACCAAATCTGTATCACAGATATGATGCCATTTGTAGCAGAAATCATGACAAATAAACTGGCCTATGTTTTTCTTGTAATATATTACAAAACAGAGATTTGTACATTTCTAGTTAACATAGTCAAGTGGAATACATTTAGAAGCTCATGAATAGGATCAAGATTAACAGTAGCTTTAATTTTTAAGGTTTTTTTTTTTTGGAACTTATGTTTGAGTGACAAAATAACATCTATTGCAAGGATGTATATTTTAATGATCTCAATATGAATGTCAGGATTGCATTCTGTAATGAGGTCTAAAGTAATTAATCAGTGTCACTGAAACTGCACTTACACTGTTTATTCTAAAAGTAACTTCTAGGTTATGATAGAACACTGTCCTAATAGTTGCAGCCTATTTTGATGCTATAATTTTTTTAAGATTATGGGGTCATTTTAAAAAAATCAAATTAACACAAATGCCAAAATACATATTATCTAGTAATTGAATCTATTTGAATTGCTTTGAAAAATCAAAGTGCTCTTTCCCTGAATGGCTTCATATACTAAGTTATTCTTTCCAGAAATAAGAAAAAAAGAAACTAAGATTTTACTAAAATCCTTTAAACTTATTGCATATTTCAAAAATATATTGATGTTTTAGAAGGCAAAAGTAAAATATATGAAAATCAAATTGAAAATAAAGTAGTAAGGATACCATTTTTTCTCCATCAAACTAGGATTGAATACACAATAAATATGTCATTTTATCCATTAATTTAACAACAAATAATTTTTAAAAGAACTGTAAAATAACAATAAAATTCTTACTTGAAAATTTAAAATGTGGTATACATATTGTTTCAGATAATATTTGTTTTTTATCAATGTTGATAATTCTTAGAAGTTTTAGATTGAGTTCTCTATTTTTAGCTGATACTAAGTTGTAGTTCATAGGAATTCCTCACAGGATATATGTACTTCGAAGAAAAAATTTTGGTAAGTTAGACAGCTTTTTAAAAATTAAAATCAGTCATTTATGGATATGTCCAGAACCTCTTCGGGTGTATTGAAAGCAAGGCACAAAAATTCACTGTCTGCAACAAAACCCATCAAAATAAATCAAGAACACACATATACAGCATATATTACCCTGTAAAGAAATAGTTTCAGATATGCTTGGATCACATATGAAAACCTCCATTATTTTAGCCCATGAAAATACAACCATGGCTATTTTTAAACAACCTGGAATGAATACCATGAAAGGCCCTCTAAGTCTCTTTGGTGATAGCTACAATAAATACCATAGGAGTTATTTCAAAAGCTGAGCCTTGTTTGTTGCTCCTGATATTTTTCTATATTTAAATATATTCATCTCTTTCAGGTAGCTGATTTTTATCATCTATTTAATCAGAAGTTTACATGGGCAAATCTAGACTTTAACCTAGTTTTTGTTAAAAAAAAAAAAAAGAGGAATAAAGAACTAATCAACTTCAATCACAACAAACCAGTCAGCATGAGCAAATTCAACTATTGTTAGAAACCCAAGGCTCACTTAAGAATCTTCATTAATAGTATTTTAACAAGTTGAGGTATGGCAACTAAGATTTTTTTTCTTTAACTCCATTGTATCTTCTATCACTCTATTATGATAATCACGGAAATAAAATCTTGTAAAATCAATCTGTCCTTTCCTATAAGTGAAACTTGATTTAAAAAAATAAACCGGTGCTATTTTATTCTAAATGAAACCTTTATCTCCCTCCTTCCCCCTCAATTTTTACCTCCATATCTCGCTGAGTCCAGTAGCTAGGGCCAAAACTGTTTCAGTAATTCCTTTAGCCTCTGCTTATTCCTCTATGCAGCAGGCCATTAAAGACTGCAAAAAAGTATTTTCACTTTCTTTTGTTCAACAACAGTCAAGCCCATTTAGAGCAACAACAAAAGCAACACTCTAGCCCTGCTTTTTAGTCTTAAATTAAGAGCCAAAAGGAGGTAGCCAATAGATTCAAAGAAGAGAGAAATCAAGTGCAGCACACACTTCAGTGCCAATGTTCACTTAGGACTTCAGATGAGAACTTTTCATCATTGTAAAATACACACCTCAGCACATTTTATTTATTTAATTAGAAACATGCTTGAACATCTATCAAGAAAACTAGATTAAGAATGAGTATTTACATTTGTACTGAGTCTGTCCTTTAAGTTCTACTTGAGTGGGTTCAGGCTAAGCAATTCCACTGGGGGGGGGGGGGTGGGGAGCCTGCTGATGCACGCAGGTTTTGTGAGTCACACATTTGTATGGGCCACTTGACTTGGGCTCTACTCTTCACAGTGCTTAGCCTAAGGAGGCTTCCTCTACTTCCTTTCTCCATTATGGAGGTGTATACTTCTCCAGAGACACCAACCCACGAAAGCGCTGCAGGGAGGTGTAGCCACGAGGCGATCTGGATGGAGACTGGGCGCTGTCACCAGGCACTATCTGGACGCTCAGTGCATCCTCCCCCACCAATCAGGAGTGCGCTCCCTACCAAGACGCTGCCTGATGAAGCTCTGTGGTCCAGTGAGAACCTTCCAGCAACGGCATGGATTCTCTTTGCCTAAGAGGCTTCCTAATGGCTCTCACCATGACGCGGTGATTGCCCTTCACACTCATCCCCAACCTCTGCTCGAGGGGCAAGTGGGAAGTTGACAGCTCGGGTTTCTGGAACGCTCTGTTCAGCTTAGCACTGACAACTTCTCCCTGCACAAGTTTGTCGCCAGACCGTCTTCGGCTAGAGCCGGCATACTCGCACAAACTCTGTCAAGAGCATCACTCAATCCCGCCACTTCCCCCGCGCCACCAGCCACATGGCTCCCTGCCTCCAACAGATTCCCACCTCCTCCTTCACCTTCACTCCCAGAGCTGCGACACTTGGGGTTGGGGTTCTTTCCCTGCCTTTTGGAGGAGGTTCTGCCGACACAATTCGCCTCGAGTAAGAAGCGGCTGTGGTAAGCGTCAGGCATGTTGGAGAGAGGCGGAGGGCGCACAGAGCCTCGTGGAAGTGTGAAGAAAAGCCAGGGATCACAGCACGCCTAAGGCGCCTTCCTTTTCCCACACCTAATTCTCACCCACGCCCGCCGGAGCAAGAAATGAATGCATTAGAAACCGAACGGAATCACAACATCTCCACACCTCACTGTAACCCCAATCCTCCAAATGAGAGCGAGAGAGAGAATTTTTACCTGAGTTTTGTTCCCGTTCTTGCTGAGAGGGCCCCGGAAAACTCCCTTGATGTTGCGAAAGTGTCCGTTGCTGAGACGCGTGGAGCTGATGACAATGTAGTAACACTCCATGGGGCAGCCGCCGCCTCCTCAAGCGCAGCCGCCGCGTCCATGCACCCCGCTCCCGCAGCCGCAGCGCGCCAGGGCCGGGCAGGGCGCGCGGGGACCCGCCGGCAGGGCCCCAGCCGCCGCCGCCGCCGCTCCGCACGCCCTGAGGAGGCAGCCTCGTTACGGCCGGCGGCCGCGCGCGCCCAGGCGCCCCCGCCTCCGCATGCCCAGTCTTTCCCTCTCTTGGAGCGTGTGCGCTTCTCTGCCAATTCGCGTTGGGACGATGAGCCCCGCGGGAGCAGCCCTGGCCGGGAGGGGCGGGGGGCGGGGGTGGCGCCGGCCAGGAAGACGGAGCCGAGCGCCAGTCAGCGGCGGCGCGGGAGGCGAGCGGAGCCGGGCTGCGGGAGCCGCCCGCGCGGCAGCGGCAGCAGCGGCAGCAGCGGCGACGGCGGCGGCAGCATCCCCCGCTCTCGGCGCCCGCTCTCAGAGTTGCGGCTGCTGGCAGGCATGAGTGTTATTATAGTGAGCGGCGTTGCCGGTCCATTGCACTGAGCCAATGGCAGGGAGCCACTGGGCTGATAGCGAGAGCTGTCAGAGGAGTACATCTGTCACCCGCTGCCTCCCCCCGCCCTCCCCCGCCGCCGCCGCCGCCGCCGCCGGGACCCGCGGCCGCGCCAACCGGGCCGCGAGCTGGAGCGCCCCGCGCAGCGCGGCGACCGCAGAGGGCTGGGGGCGCGACGACGGCCGCAGCGGGCGGGCTGCAGGGCTGCAAGGGCGGCCGCCGCCGGAGAGTGGGAGACTCCTCCAAGGTGGGGGCGGAGGGAAATGGAACAGAACGCGATTTCTAGCCGGGCCAGTCGGGGTGGGGGTGGGGAAGGGGGTGGGGGTGGGGAGGGGTGATAAATAAATTAATAATTCAGTACCCAGAGCCAACCGCTTCCAACTGCAGCGAATCTAGGCAGGTGCCCGCAGCGTCTCCTCTCTTGGGGACTACTCATCGGGTTTGGCTCAGTGGGCTTTATGTGTTTTTTAACATATTTTGGGCACTGAGGATGGCATCCTGTTCAGAACCTTAGAGAGACTAGGAGAGAAAAATGCGCCCCCTCCTCAGCTTCCCCCACCCCCTCCCCCAATACAGGGACCTTAAACCGCCCGTGTGGATGATGGCTCGGGTGGAGGGGCCCGAGGCGGTGAGGGTGGGAGTGGGAAGAAAGCAAAGGCTGGGGCTCCCGGCGTGTGCGTCCCAGTCCGGGCCTTCCCCTCACCCACCTCCCTGGAGAGCATTAGTTCTTCCTAAATTGTCAAAGCGGAGCGGAAAAGGGATGCTTTGCGGCACAGACTCTGCCTGGAGCTTGCCTTGCGTTTCTCTCCGGTTCTTCTCTTGCTCTCTAGGGTGCGAGCGAACCAAAGCCTGTGCCCTGGAAGCGACCTGAATGGCAAAGCCTGCGCAGGAACGGATAGGTGTGTCGCGGCAAGTAGGGAATGGGGTCTGCCGCGTTCCCCGGAGAAGGGGGCTGGTGGCGTGGGTTTTGGACGGGCACAGACGCTGCGTCCTCGCGCCCGCCTGCTTCTGCCTTTGTGTAAGTTTAGCTGCTCTGAAGTGGTGGAGTGGGGCGTCCCATCAGGTAGAAACACACCATGGATCTGGCTACTACTCTACGACTCATTAGCAGGCACTTAAAAAGATCGATAACAGGCAGTGAGGCTGGGAGATGAGGTCTACAATGAATTCACCGAAGGCTTTATTTTCCTTCTGCCTGGAAAGCCTTCACTGGTTAAAGCAGATTCCAAACATCTTGATGTCCCTATGTCAGAGCACACTGCACCTGGAAATAAACCGTGGTTATTTCGTTTATTTGGGGCTTAAGATGGCAATAGACTGTCCATTTTGTTCATCCCACATATATAGGTGACCCTGCAAACCATAATACCTTCCTTAAGAGTCTGACAGTTTGCACTTTTTGAAAGGGGGAGGGGAGAAAACCTTTATGAGGTAGGAAGTAGTTGTATGAATAAATTGTAAATTTTGGGTGGTGAGACAGAGTGCTAGGTTCATCTAGACCGAATGTTTCCACCTTTTGTGCTTAAATTCAAGCAAAGGGAAAAAAGTTGGTGTGGACTGAGCTGAGCTGATTATGAAGTGTTAAGAGTTATTTTAAAATACTTGGCTGAATTTCTCAACTATCCACTTGGGGGAGTCTGGAAGTCTTGCAAGAAAGATAATTTAGAAAACTTCTATACTCTGTGGAACAGATCACCCAGTTGTTTGTTAAAAATCAGTATGAACACAATCCTATTAGGAAAAGAAAATTGATCACCACTAAATATTGTATAGAAATTAAATTGCTTTCTGGTTTCTGTCATTGCAGTCATGTTTTTATTTACATTAAGAAGGTGCATGCGTTCTCTGATGATATCCCTTTGGGAAGAACTGTATGATATCTATTATGTTTTCCAAAGTTCAGGAAAGCTGCAGGTGGGTGATAACATCTCTACTGTCCCTAACCCAAACCAGGAAGCTCCCAAGGAAATGGAAGAAACGCCAGACGTGAAACAGAGATGATGTAGTCTTTGGTGAGTGTGTAAATCATAATGATGGGAGTCAGGTTTTTGGTAGTATATTTTGCTCAAAATGCTTCTGGTGAAATATTTGATTTCTGTAGCATGAGTGAAGATCAATTTCCAGTTCAGGAAACAGCACAGTTACATGAGTTGTCCTATGAAACCGTATCAACAAGTGGCAGAGTTTGTATGACTGTATGCACCCATGTGTTTGTGCATATGAACAAAAGGGTATTTCAAAATGTTCAAAGAAAGTGAAAAATACGCTTATATTTTAATTCTCTGTTCCATGAACTTATTGAAATATCCTTGTATACATGTATATCATAACAATAAACATTAGTAACATTTTCTTAATAATATCCCCTAAAAAAGCACTACTCCCAGAATAATCTATCTTTACCACTTACATTTTTGATATGATGCATTGGCTTTTGGTTGTCACACCCAAATCTGAATTTGAATGGTAGCAAACACACTTGCATCTGCTGTTCTACGAAGGATGCTAATAGTTAAAAAAGAAATGAGGAAATTTTGCAAAAAAAAAAAAAGTATCTTCACTGTTTTCTGTATATTAAAGAAATTTATTTCAAAATTGAGATTGAACGAAGATATATATTTCAGAAAAGTGTTCATTTCTTTTATGTATCCAAATTTAGTGGCCACAGCTATACTGATCATTTAAATTAAATTACTAATCACATGACAGGATACTCATTATCCCATTACTAATGAGCTCAGATACTAGTAGACTTTTCATCAAATCAACCTTAATGTCCAAGAGAACAGTGACCCACCACCACACGGCGTCTGCTTCCCGACTGAACAGTGTAACTAACAATCACTGGACATAATGGAATTCGTATTTCAAAAACATGGAAAGGACCTATATGAGTGAATTCTGCTGAAAACAGAAGTAGAAAATGAATACTTTCTTATTATCTCAGAGAAGAGGCATATCTTTCTGTGACAATATGTTAAAATGAGTAACCAGTGACAAAATATTATGTCTTTCCATTCTGTTGCTCCCATCTTTCCTTTTGTCATGGTTTAAAGAAATTGAGCATAATCCGCATTAAGCATTATAAGTCTTTTCAAAAAAAGAAATTAAGCATATAAATCAGCAGCTTTAAATTTCCTATTGTGTTACTACCTCTTGTGATATCCATGGTCAATTCCTATCACTTAAAACAATTTTGAAATCTCAAGAGTTTTGGTAATCGTTTTGACAAGAATAATTTCTGTGGAATCACATCACTCTAATTTTTAAAAATAAAATTTTTTTTCTCAGTAATTTAGACATTAGTTTAAAGGCATTAAGTAGAGGGTGGGCATTTAGCCTAGCAGTAAATGTGCTGATTTAAACTCTTGTGTCTTACATTGGAGTACCTGGGTTTAATACCTGGTTCTGTCCCTACTCCAACTTCCTGCTAATACAGATCCTAGGAGGGAGACCTGGATTGAATTCTATGTTCCTGGCTTCAGTTCTCACCGTTGTGTACATGAGAGAGTAAACCGGGAAATGGCTGCTATCCATCTCTCTACTTCTCAAGAAATGCATTACTAAGAAAGGCATCATTACTATAAAACATTGCAACTTGATTTTCCTACTACTTCACTTCCGTTTTGCTCCTTCCCCAATTGCACGGTTTCCTATGCTGTGCATTGACACTCATTTACCCTATTTGTTTGCTATCTTGCTTTGTTTAACCAAATCTGTATACTAAGTTTCTGCTTGACAACTCAGCATTGTTCTTGGTGTGCTCTGCTTTACCCAAAATCTCAGCAAAATGTTGTTGCCCTGATATAAAAACAAGGTCTTGCCTCTTTTGCCAGACTAGCAGCTTGATCCCTGGGTCCTGAATCCATACCCAGATTCATTTAGCCCAATTCTTCCAGAATTTACCTACTGCTAATTGAAGCCTTAATTTAACAATTTTTATGTGTCTTGACTTCCTAATTCCTGTCATAATAATCTCTGAGTGCTTTTATCTCTGCTTACCAGAACAGCTTTCCATCAATCAGTTGAAAGATCCACAAGTTAGACTGACTTCATGGGTCCAGCAATTCAGCCTTATGTGAGCTTTTGTAAACCAAGTTTTTATTTTATGTCATCTTGGGAAAAAAAAAAAAACATAGACTACAAATACCAGTGTTAGTCAAATATGTCTGTGAGGTAGTCTTAGTCATCCCTGAGTATATTATTTGGATTGGAATTTTTCTTTTCACTACTATAATAACCTAAAAATAAGCATTTTTGAGTCATCCTCATAATCCTATAACTAATTTGTAAGTAAGTGATGCCACTATATATATTTCCTTTATATTCATATTAATGATCCCACTGTTGCCAAGTATTAGTACTTGAGAAAGAATCTTGGAATTTAACCTGTAAGTTATGTGTTTCCTTTCAGATGAAGCACATGTGATCATAGCATGCTGATACAGAGATGTTGGACAGTTAAACTGGAGAATAGTGGTGAGAGAAGAATGGTATCCTCAGGGAGTATGCATAGGAACCATAAACATCATGCATGGCGAGATTCTTATTGACATGCAAAGACTCATAAACAAATTCATGTTTGAGATAGGATTTAACTTCAGCAAAGCAACATCATCTGTTACATTAAATTAGGATTGTAAATTTGGATATATTGTTTGTTGTATTTTCATTTGATTTCTATTTTTTGTTTTATGTTTACATAAACGCAATAAGCATATGGAGTGATATAATTAGTTTTATGTTAACATATTTAAATAAAATTATGCCATAAGTAAACTAAATATATGCTTGGGATTCTCTTAAAAGTATCCATGTTATTCAAGTGTGAGAAACAGGCATGTAGTAGTCATGGGACATAAATTGAATAACCTATATCAGACTTATCTACGGTTGATAATGTTACTGTATAATTTGAAGAGTAATGGGAATTTTAGAATAATTATCATGAAATTGTTATGAAAATAATACCTATATTCTTATTTTGTATTCCAGTTCTGCCAGATTGAAATGCTGGGACTATTAAAAACAAAGCCTAATCATTAACAAATATAATAATCCAGTGATTTCAACATGTACCTTTGCAAAAATTCTCCACTATGAATGAAAATCCACTGAAGTAAACTATTTAGAGTTACTGCATATAAGATACATACGAGTTAGAGATGTTATAAACACAGAATCTTTGCGGTTCAGAATCTGTATTTGTGGGAACACTATCTCAATATCTAACCGTAAACAAAGTGTTAAAACCCAGGGACAGGTGTTGTGGCTCTGCTGGGATTCCTGCCTCAGCTTCAGATCCAGCTTCCTACTACCACATCAGGGAAGTAGCATATGATGGCTCAAGTACTTGGGTCCCTATCATATATGTGTAGGACCATGATAGAGTTACTGGCTTCCAGCTTTGTCCTGGCCCAGCCCTGGCTGTTGTAAGCATTTAGGGAGTGAACTAGCAATTGGAAGATCTCTGTCTCTCGCTCGCTCTCTCCCTCTCTCCCTCCCTTTCTCTCCCTATCTCTTCCTCTCCCCTTCACTGCTTTTAAAACAAACAAAAACCTTAAGATAACAAAACAAAAATATATTGGATAAATGATGATATAAACTCCATTTACTTCATTTATTTAATCTTTATTTAAGAAAACATGTAAGCTTTATCCTATACTTTCAAGCTTTAATTTCTCTGATTCTCTGGCAACTTACCTAAGGCAGGTGTGGATCAGGCCTGACAGAACTCAACATCAGCTTAGCTCCCTACTGGGGAATGTGTGTCTTGAATAGCTGGTAAAAATGCAGGAATTCTGAAATGTGTAAATTAATGCAAATGTAAAAAAGAGAGAGAAATTTCACAATTTTCCAAAGTTCAACCTTAAGAAGTAAATGGAAGATTTTTATATTATGCAGCATTTTCACATGTCTTAAAAGAATGATAGATAGCCTGTTGTCCTGTATAATATATTTAGCTGATATTGATATTTTGAAAGTCTTTTTTTACCTCCTCACTTTTCAATTCTAATAAGTAGCCTTGGGATAAATGCCAGAACAATGCAATCTTAGGAGCCAAAGCTGTATTTTTGTTATGTTGCCAAAAAAATTAATGTAATTGGATGTCCCATAACTAATTTACCAAAAGGAATAACATTAAGGTACATTATAGTAAGGAAAAAAGAATGGAAAATTATTATATTACATGTTATATAACCCTTTTTAAAGGAAATCCAGTAATATCTTAAAATTAAAATTGCATATAACTTTTGATTCAACAGTTGCATTCCTGGGACTCCATACATAGAAAAGCCAGTAGAAAAGGATATTTACAGGAACATTTAATACAGCATTGTTCAGTTGTTCATGGTTATAAAAAAGTGGAAACAAAGAAAGTGGTTGTCAAGTGACTAGTTACATAAATTATGATAAGTATCAGACTTTCCTACATTTGTGAAAATAATAAATTATATCCATACACTTTGATTTAGCAAGATTATCTAGTTGTTTTATTATATAAGAAATATAAGATACAAAGGACAGAAGAGTATAAAGTAGTAGTTTTGTATAAAACTAGAACAAGTGTATACTTTAAGAAAAGAATAAACAGGCATAAATATAGGTAAAGTTGCAATTCAAGAAAATGTGTTGTTGACTTGGATTTGTTGGTGTCAGATTTGAGAACCAGAAGAGGAAACAGCTGGGGGATGGTGAGGAGATAAACAAGGTTGCCATGCATGCAAGTGCAAACATATATCTGGGCAAAAACAAAATAAAGAAAAAAAGAGAAGAAGGAAGCCTTGCCTGTAGGGAGAGAAGAAGTTATAAGTATCACTTTAGCTAGTATGGAAATAAATGATTATAGAAAATAACCGAAGGCATGTGGAATATTAAGAAGAGACTGAAATGGGGCTGGCATTGCGTCATAGCTCACATTGCTAGCATCTCAAATTGGTGCCGGTTCCTGTCCGGCTGCTCCACTTCTGATCCAGCTCCCTGCTGATGGCCTGGGAAGGGCTGCAGAGGATGACCTCAGTGTTTGGGCCCCTGTCACCCTTGTGGGAGACCTAGATGGAGCTCATGGATGCTGGCTTCAACCTGGCCCAGTCCCGGCTATGGTGGGCATCTGAGGAGTGAAGAAGCAGCAGAGAGATCTCACTCTGAGTCTTCTAACTCTGACTTTGAAAGAAATAAATCCTAAATAAAAAAGCAACTGAAATGGAAGCAATTGTTTCCAGATGACAAGTAGAGATGGGGGGAGGAAATGGGTAAATGTTTCTCTTTTTCTTTTTAAAGGTTTTTTGCTTGTTTGTTTGAAAGGTAAAGTGACAGGTAGAGAAAGAGAGAGTGAGATCTTCAATCACTGGTTCACTCCTCAGTTCCAACAGCCAGGTTTTGTACAGGCCAAAGCCAAGAGCCAAGAACTCAATCCTGATCTTTCACATGGTTAACAGGATCCCAAGTGCTTGAGTCATCTTCTGCTGCTTTCCCAGGTGCATTAGCGGGAAACTATATTGGATGCAGAGAATCTGAGACTTGATCCAGAGCTCTGATACGGGATAACAGCATTCATTGCAAGTGGAGGCTTAACCCACTGTGCCACAATCCTAGGCGCAGGCAAATGCTTTTGAGCTAAAATTTATAAGATTTACTGATAGCCTAGATGTGATGTGACAGAAATGCTAATAAAAAAGAACAGGATTTGGGCCTTGCAAATAAGAAGTTTCTAATGCATTTTATTGAGGTCTGGAAATCTGGAGAAAGTAACATTTGTAAAATACATTTTTGAAAAACAAGATTTTTATAACTTTCAAACATTTAGTAGAGATCATGCAGATGGCCAGATAGATTCTGGAGTCAGGATCAGATACTCACTTGGAAGCCATGGTCATATCAGTGTCATTTATAGATATGCAGGCTGGATAAAATCACATAATAGTTCATATTATCCAGAGAGCCCAGGAGTGATCAGGGTTGACTCCAGGAACAACAGCTAAAAATAGAGCCATAAAATGAGCTGCCCTAAAGTGTTATAAAACCAAGAAAACAAGACGTTTCAGAATCCCTTCCCTCTAAAAACTTTGTTGATTTTAAGGAGAATGATCAGATGTGTGGAATGTTACTAGTATCAGAAGAAAGACCAGATCACAGGAGCAGGCGCTTCACCTACTGGTTAGGATGCCCATACCCCACAGTGGAGGGCTCTGCACCTGACTCCAGTTTTGCCTAATGCCTGGGAAGCAGTAGATGATGACTCAAGTAAGTAGGTCCCTGCCATCCACGTTGGAGACCTGTATTGAGTTACCAGCTCCTGGATATTTGATGAGTGACCCCATGGATGCCCTACATACCTACCTCTCTTACTTACTCTCCAATAAATAAGCAATTTCAAAATTGAGATCAGAGAAGAAATCTCAAGTAGGTCATGACAAAGTGATCTCAGTAATATACCAATAAAGGTGTATAGAATTTATACACACACAGACACACACACACAAATCTCTGAAGGTAATTAAGAAACCACACATGTGGGGTCAATGCTGTGACATAGAAAGCTAAGCTTCCACCTGCAGTGCTGATATTTGAGTCCTAGTTGCTCTACTTATGACCAGCTTCTTGCTATTGTGCCTGGAAAGGCAATGGAAAATGGCCCAAGTACATGTGGGCCTCTGTACCCACGAGGGAGACCCAGAGGAAGCTCCTGACCCTGGCTTTGGCCTGCCCCAGCCCTGGCCTTTGAGGCCATTTGAGGAGTGAATCAGCAAATGAAAGCTCACTCACTCTCCTCTCTCTGTATCTCTGCCTATCAAATAAATAAATAAATCACACTTGTGTTTTATTTACATGAGGGAACTTTTGTATTCAGTACAAATGTGACTGTTTCTTTAAGAAAGATATAGGGTCCAATGTTGTGGCTCAGCAGGTTAACCACCACCTGCAATATGGACATCTGATGTCTTAGTGCTGATTGGAATCTCAACTGCTGCACTTCCAATTCAGCTCCCTCTCAATGAGTGAAAAGATCGCCTAAGTAATTGGTCTCAAATGTGGAAGACCTGGATAGAGTTCCAGGCTCCTGGCTTTGTGGCCCTTTATGGAGTGAATCAACAGATGGAAGATATCTTTCTATATTCTTCTCTCTCTTTGTCACACTACCTTTCAAATAAAAATAAATCATAGAAAATTATTAAACAGAAACTGTGGCTTTGAGGATACCAAGAAATGGAAAAATCTTCCATGCTAATGGATTGGAAGAATCAATATCATTAAAATGTCCATTCACCCAAAAGCAATTTATAGATTCAATGTGATACCAATCAAAATAACAAAGACATTTTTAAAACTCCTTTCTATGAACTTTTTGATGACTGTTCATATACATGGAATTTAAATTTTACATGAAAAAAAATCTTATCTTTCAATTTAATTTTCCATCAAAATTTTGAAGTATGCTGATTAAATATTCTCAAATTTCCCTCTTCCTCTCTTCCTCAGCATTCTCTTTATTGATAGAAGGTGTGGAACTTTCACTGAAGTTTCAAATTTATGCATGTTCATATTGACTTAGAACCAAACAAATGGAAATTAAAAAATATGCATTATATAAAATTGACAAATTGATTTATGCCTTAGTAATTTTGTACTGCTATAATTAAAAATACCATAGACTGGATGGATTAAATGGCTAAAATTTATTCCTTACAGTTCTCAGGGTTGGGAAGCCCAAGATCAATGTATCAACTAACTCAGATTCTGATGAGGACCCACTTCCTGGTTTGTAGATGTTTTTTCACTTCTTGGTGTACTCTCACAAAGCAAAGAGATTATCCCTCTCTTGTCTCTTGTGATAAATGTATTTTTTATTTTTTATGTTTTTAAATTTATTTGACAGATAGAGTTATAGACAATGAGAGAGAGAGAGACAGAGAGAAAGGTCTTCCTTCTGTTGGTTCACTCCCCAAACGGCTACTACAGCCAGCGCTGCACCGATCCAAAGCCAGGAGCCAGGTGCTTCTCCCTGGTCTCCCATGTGTGTGCAGGGGCCCAAGCACTTGGGCCATCCTCTACTGCCCTCCTGGGCCACAGCAAAGAGCTGGACCGGAGGATAACCCGGTGCCCATATGGGATGTCAGCGACACAGTTGGAGGACTAACCAAGTGAGCCAGGGCACTGGCCCCTGATAAAGGTATTAATCCTATTCCTGGGTCTCCCCCCTCATGCATTAATTATCTCCAAAGCACACTTCCCAAAATTACAACATTGGCTATGAAGGGTTCAACATACGAAATTTCAGGGGACACAAACATTCAGTCTACTTTTTTTTTTAACAGGCAAGGTTAGACAGTGAGAGATAGTGAGAGAGAGAGACAAAGAGAAAGGTCCTTCCTTCTGTTGGTTCACCCCCCAAGTGGCCTCTACGGCCAGTGCATTGCAGCCAGTGCACTGCACTGATCCAAAGCCAGGAGCCAGATGCCTCCTCCTGGTCTCCCATGCGGGTGCAGGGGCCCAAGCACTTGGGCTATCCTCCACTGCACTCCTGGGCCACAGCAGAGAGCTGGACTGGAAGAGGAGCAACCAGGACAGAATCCGGTGCCCCAACCGGGACTAGAACCGTGTGCTGGTGCCGCAGGCAGAGGATTAGCCAAGTGAGCCACGGTGCCGGCCTCTATTCTTTATAAATAAAAATATTTTTCAGCTCTAATGAGGTAATATGTAATGGATACCTCATAATATTGGAATTGGAATACTTAGTAGTATAATACACATGAAAATAAATTTTGAAATATGTTTCATAAATTTCTCCCATTCACCATTCACATAATCTTCACTTGTCACATTCATGACTTTCACTTGTCTCATCTCCCAGTTGCCTACCAAAATTGATTTATCAATTGCATGTCCCTGAACCAAGGAAACCCAAGAGATACATGACAAGCTTTAGATTGGGCCAATTAATAAGGTTTTGTGTGTCTGGACTGTAAGCTGTTCAGGAAGAATTTACAGACATTAGAGAATGAAGGAGGTTATGGTGGGAAATATGATTATGCTCTTAAAACTGTTTATGTGAAATACATGAAATTTGTTCCCCATATATAATACAAAATTATAAGAAAAAGATTTATTCTTAAAATGCACCTTCTTCTCAATAGATCAAGAAAGGAGAATTTTTCTAACAACCTATATTTAATGTCTACATATTTTTACATGTTTTTTTAAGTGACAAATCTAAACCTTTATAATAAAATTAACCATTTAAGATAAGTTTCTATGAACTGGATTTAGTTACAGAATGAATCTTTAACATTCATTTTTTTAACTTTTATTTAATGCATATAAATTTCCAAAGTACAGCTATGGATTACAATGGCTTTCCCCCCACATAACTTCCCTCCCACTCACACCCCTCCCATCTCCCACTGCCTCTCCCATTCCATTCACATCAAGATTCATTTTCAATTCTCTTTATATACAGAAGATCAGTTCAGTATATATTAAGTAAAGATTTCAACAGTTTGCACCCACATAGACACACAAAGTGAAACATACTGTGTGAGTACTAGTTATAGCATTAAATTACAATGAACAGCACATTAAGGACAGAAATCCTACATGAGGAGTAAGTGCACAGTGACTCCTGTTGTTGACTTAACAAATTGAAACTCTTGTTTATGGCTTCAGTAACCACCCTAGGCCCTTGTCATGAGTTGCCAAAGCTATGGAAGCCTTTTAAGTTCACTGACTCTTATCATATTTGACAAGGTCATAGTCAAAGTGGCAGTTCTCTCTTCCCTTCAGAGAAAGGTACATCCTTCTTTGATGACCTGTTCTTTCCACTGGGATCTCACTCACGGAGATCTTTCATTTAGGTCATTTTTTTTTTGACAGAGTTTCTTGGCTTTCTTTGCCTGAAATACTCTCATGGGCTTTTCAGCTGGATCTGAAGACTTCCTGGAAAAGACCCTGGAGGTGCAGGCAGTCAAAGCCAAAATTAACATTTGGGATTGCATCAAATTAAGAAGTTTCTGTACTGCAAAAGAAACAGTCAGGAGAGTGATGAGGCAACCGACAGAATGGGAAAAAATATTTGCAAACTATGCTACAGATAAAGGATTAATAAAGAGAATCTATAAAGAGATCAAGAAACTCCACCACAACAAAACAAACAACCCACTTAAGAGATGTGCCAAGGACCTCAATAGACATTTTTCAAAAGAGGAAATCCAAATGGCCAATAGACACATGAAAAAATGTTCAAGATCACTAGCAATCAGGGAAATGCAAATCAAAACCACAATGAGGTTTCACCTCACCCCAGTGAGAATGGCTACATTCAGAAATCTACCAACAACAGATGCTGGAGAGGATGTGGGGAAAAAGGGACACTAACCCACTGTTGGTGGGAATGCAAACTGGTTAAGCCACTATGGAAGTCAGTCTGGAGATTCCTCAGAAACCTGAATATAACCCTACCATGCAACCCAGCCATCCCACTCCTTGGAATTTACCCAAAGGAAATTAAATTGGCAAATAAAAAAGCTGTCTGCATATTAATGTTTATTGCAGCTCAATTCACAATAGCTAAGACCTGGAACCAACCCAAATGCCCATCAACAGTAGACTGGATAAAGAAATTATGGGACATGTACTCTATAGAATACTATACAGCAGTAAAAACAATGAAATCGGTCATTTGCAACAAAATGGAGGAATCTAGAAAACATTATGCTGAATGAAATAAGCCAGTCCCAAAGGGACAAATATCATATGTTTTCCCTGATCGGTGACAACTAACCGAGCATCAAAAAGGAAACCTGTTGAAGTGAAACAGACACTATGAGAAATGTTGACTTGATCAGCCCTTGCCCTGACTGTTGGTGAACAACTTAATACGTTATCCCTCTTAGTATTTTTTTTTGTCTGTTCTACTTAATACTATTGTTTTAATTCTGTAATTAATACACAGTTATTCTTAAGTATTGAAACTTAACTGAAAAGTGACCCCTGTTAAATATAAGAGTGGGAATAAGAGAGGGAGGGGATGTACTATTTGGGACATGCTCAAGTTGACTTGCCCCAAACGGTAGAGTTAGAAACATACCAGGGGATTCCAATTCAATCCCATCAAGGTTGCATGTACCAATGCCATCTCACTAGTCCATTTGATCAATTTCTGTTCACAATTGATCATACTGATAGGACTAAGAATCAAAGGGATCACATAAACAAGACTAGTGTCTGAAAATACTAACCAATAGAACAAAAAAGGGAGAGAACGATCCAACATGGGAAGTGGGATACACAGCAGACTCATAGAATGGCGGATGTCCTAAACAGCACTCTGGCCTCAGAATCAGTCCTTAAGACATTCAATTTTTAAGCTCATTCATGAAGATTCTAAATTTTAGTTACAAATATTGAGGAAAAAATTAGATTCATTTTCTAATTATATATGTTAGAAAAATAATAAATGATGTAAATTCTAAACAGTAAAAAAGTGGTTAAACAATATATGTAATACAAAAGATAATCATTCCAAATGATATTTGATATGAAATTAAATAAGCATACTGCATAAAGTGTATAAGAAAATGTAACACTTTTGAGGAGATTAATTTGGGAAGGTGAACTATCAAGTTCCCATGCCTTTTTGTGCTTGCCACTTGATCTCTGTGCTCCCATATCTCTGTCTGTGGGTGGTAAGTGACGTCATGGTAACTGACAGGTCCACTTGCTTGGCGAGCTGCCCACAACTCTGTTATGGTTTGGATTGGTCAACTTTGTTAACTCATATAAGCAACTGGGCTGGGATGGAAGGAATAGTTAGGCGTGGTTGCCTGCTTATGGATGCAGACACATATGTGGTTGCCTGTGTATGGATGTGGACATGTATGTGGTTGTCTATATGTCCATGTATGTAGATGTCTCTGTGTTAGTCCAGCTTTACCCTTAGAGGTAAGTATGAGGGAATGTAGGATGAACTGTACATCTCCTACTTCTCTTATTCCCACTCTTATTTTTAACAGGAATCAATTTTCAATCGTACTTAAACACCTAAGAATAATTCTATGTTAAGAGTTCGATCAATCAATGGTATTAAGTAGAAAAAGAGAATATACTAACAAGAATAAAATATTAAGCTGTTCCTCTACAGTCAGGACAAGGGCTGATCAAGTCATTGCTTCTCATAGTGTCAGTTTCACTTCTACAAGTTTCCTTTTAGGTGCTCATTTAGTTGTCACAGAACCAGGAGAACATATGATATTTGTCCCTTTGGGACTGGCTTATTTCACTCAGCATGATGTTTTCCAGATTCCTCCATTTTCTTACAAATGACCAGATTTCATTTTTTCATTTTCGTTATACTGTTGTGTAGTGTTTCATAGAGTACATACAGATGCTGGCGAGGATGTGAGGAAAAAGGCACACTAATCACTATTGGTGGGAATGCAAACTGGTAAAGCCACTATGGAAGACAGTTTGGAGAAACCTAAGAAATCTGAATATAGCCCTACCATACAACCTAGCCATCCCACTCCTCAGAATTTACCCAAGGAAAATTATATTGGCAAATAAAAGAGCTATCTGCACCTCAATTTTATTGCAGCTCAATTCACAATAGCTAAGACATGGAACCATCCTAAATACCCGACAATGGAAGACTGGATAAAGAAATTATGAGATGTTGCTAATTCCTTACTTATCCATTATATTGACTAAAATAGACTGATAACACATGTTGCTTGTTCAAGTTTAGTTGTAATATAAATTGTTATAACTATCTGAAGGATAAATTGATTTTGTTTGTGAATTTTTTTAAAAAGGCACCTATTCCATGACTCAGCAATTTCACTTCTTACAAACTGTTACCTTGAAATAATATCATGAAGAGAGAAAACTATTAGCATAAGGGTATTCACTGCTGAGTTTTTATAATGCCAAAAGTTTGAAAACTACCAGTATATTCGTTGAAGGAAAGTAAAAGGTGGAAATTAATGTAAACTAATGAAATAGTTCATCAGGGTATATTAAGAAGGATTTTCATCTAAGAATACTGAGACCTAATATGAGAATAGTGTGGTATATTTTGGTATAAGTAAAATAGCACACTTGCTTTTTAACAGATAAAATATGGCTATTACAGAGACAGAAAAACTGGATATACAACAATTAAAAAAGGTTAATACTGTCAACTTTAAGTATCATGGTTTGAGGACCAGGGGCAGAGAAATTGTGTGAAGCAGTCTTAATTTTTTAAATGAGAATATTTTTCAATGATTTTAAGACTTTAATTTTGTTTTACTATATCTGCTTTTTAAAATAATTTTAAAAGAAATTAATAAATATTTATGGATATTTAATTTAGTCTATTAGCATACATTGGATGAATTTAACAAATATAATTATTTTTATGTCTTTTTTAACTTTTATTTAATGAATATAAATTTCCAATGTAGAGCTTATGGATTACAATGGCTTCCCCCTCCCATAACTTCCCTCCCACCCCCAACCCTCCCCTCTCCCCGCTCCTTCTCCCCTTCCATTCACATCAAGACTCATTTTCAATTCTCTTTATATACAGAAGATCAATTTAGTATAAAGATTTCAACAGTTTGCACCCACATAGAAACACAAAGTGAAACATACTGTTTAAGTACTAGTTATAGCATTAAATCACAATGGACAGCACATTAAGGACAGAGATCCCACATGAGGAGCAAGTGCACAGTGACTCCTGTTGTTGACCCAACAAATTGACACTCTAGTTTATGGCACCAGTAACCACCCTAGGCTCTTGTCATGAGTTGCCAAGGCTATGGAAGCCTTCCAAGTTTGCCAACTCTGCTCATATTTAGACAAGGTCATAAAAGACAGGGTGAGGATAGTAACCAATGATCCTAAGAGTGGCATTAACCAGGTATGGACAATTATACAGCATTAAGTGGGGAAGAGGACCATCAGTACATACAGGTTGGGAGTAGAGCCATTGGTGGTAGAGTAGAGGTTATGATTACGAAGGAATGAGGCCCAAGTGCCCTAGACAGGGTCTCGAACAAAGGACAGAGTCATTATTAGAGGAGCTAAGAAAGGTGCTGTCTAAGCTACAATTAAGTTTTCTGATTGAAAGGCAAATAGAACCTGACAGAAGGGGTCTGGTAATAATCTGGTAGGCTTTAGGGTTTGTAAGTCAAGAGGCCCAGACCTATCTATCTCTTCACATGGGATATATCCTAAGGGAGGTGTGAACCTCCTGGGAGAAGGCACTCTGTTGACTTTCATTACTTAGCTGGCCTGGGAGGAGAGCTGGCCAGATAAAGGCAGGGGGCATCTCTAACAGAAATTTACAGTTCTGCCTGCAATGTTGCTGACCCTGCTTGGCCGTCCCCTCAGCTGCAGTGGTCACTTTGGAAGTTGGGCTGGGTGAAGGGCTTTTCAGCTTCAAGCCAATAAGATCAGTGGCTCTGACCTGGGCATCCTTCGACTCCAGGGCAGGTCCATTTCCAGTGATCCAACTCTTGGCAGAGCTGCCAGGGCTCTTCACAAGTGACTTCTGCTGAAGCCCAGGCTTACCACATTGAAAGCCACTGCAGTGGACTGGCCTGTTGGGTCTCCTTGAGGGCAGATCACTGTACAGATCAGCCATTAATAGGCCTGCCACCCATTGCTTCTGATGCCTAGCTTTCTTTTCCTCCTGGTTTGTGTTAAAGCTGACCAGAGGATGCAAGTCAAGGGAGTGCCCAAATCCCATCTCTAATCTTTGGTGGCCTGAACTACAAGTCTATAGTCACAGGCATGTTCTGTAGTAGTTTTTCTAAGGTAGACAATGCCCATGAGGAAAATTATATTCTCACTTTAAAACTTTCTTTCCCTTTGGTCTGAAAGGGAGGTTTTTTTCTACTTACTGTTTACTTCGCTGATGGCGAAGTGAATCTAGCTATGAGATTATTATTTAAGCTCTTATTTTGGCTATGCTATTACAGAAAAATGTTAGCCATCCCTTTTATAAGGTCTAAAGATTAAATTGTGTGTCCTACAGATTCCTTCATAATAGAATTAGTTTCCTACCTTGAAGAGAATAGAGAAATGAAAGAACAAGTTGGGCTTAGAATAGAGAAATGAGGGAGCAAGTCCTAGATCACATGCTGACAACAGCAATATCACATGAATACTTAGCAAACCGTTTCAACCATTAGATAACAACTTAAGAAAACATTTACCAGAAGTTTCCAATGCCTTCTATAAATTTTAAGAATCATGTATTTGGAAACACCTCTTAAATATCTAACATGGTGTAGTTTGTTTAACCAGTAAACTTAAGCACAAACATATAAAATGTTTTTAGTTTCTTTCTACCAACACGTTTAAAACATATGATACACAGATTCAGGTCACACAAATTAAAATGTATCTTTGATTAATTTTAGTAGCTTAAATTTATGGACAATCTTATCTATTTGCCGATTAAAATAAAATTCTTAATAAAATTTTCCCATGTGGACATACAATATGTACACACATATAACATAACTTAATAGATCAATATAGCAATGTTAATAGTAGCTTTTAAAGTCTTTAAACTCTTTTTGTAAATTGCCAATTGATTTGAATTGCTTTTTGTTTTTAGTAATCTCAGTTAACCATACTTTCTCTCAGTTGGTACTATTAATACATTATTGTCTTCATCTGTTTACAGAGCCATCCCAAGATGCTGAATACAATAGAAGTGGCTGGAAAAAGTCCATAGGAACCTATAGGAGGACAGCTAAACACAGAACCAACAATGTTTTAATTTTATGAGCAGCAAATCATATATAACTGTGGATGACAAAAGACTTTAAGTCGCCATGTTTAAAATTATAAACTCA
The DNA here is from genome assembly GCF_033115175.1 of Lepus europaeus. Lineage (NCBI taxonomy): Eukaryota > Metazoa > Chordata > Mammalia > Lagomorpha > Leporidae > Lepus > Lepus europaeus. Next base: position 128,067,272 of record NC_084827.1, on the reverse strand, counting down.
TCAACCAACAAGAGGCACTTGCTTACTTCACAGTATTTTTGAAGGCACCTGTAGGATTTTATAAGTATTTAACCCTGTAGGCCTCTGGGGCTTTCTCATTATGATAACTATCATGTCTAGTAACACAAGATCATTAGACTTTTTAATTCTCATTTGTATTAATAGCATTTTCCATTATAGAAACTTCAAATTTAGTACCACGTGAAATCTTGACAGTACTTCTAATATAATCCAAATAGCCTGATTAGTTGGAGTCTCTATAAGATGAGAGACATAGGTCCTTCGATTTTTTCAGTTGGGCCCAAACTGGAAAAACCAAAGTCCAGGATTTACTGGAAATTTTAGAGTCCAGATTGTTTGAAACTTTGATTTTTTGAATGCCTGTCAAGAATGCCAAGAAGGCTCAAAATCCAAAATATCTGGTTGAAATAAGATTCCTTAAAATCATGACATAACATAGACCAAATTTGATCATTGTTACATGGTGATTATTCAAATCTTTGAAAATAAGCACATATTTAAATATCCCATAGTTCTTAATAAAAATTAAGCTGTTTTTGAACAATTAGAATTTAACAGACTTCAAGAGAACATAATAGATTACTTTAACACATTGCTTTAACAGAGCATCAGTGTTTAATTCTATGTCAAAGAGAAATTGAGCTTCCTGTGATCTTTTGCTGTGAGGTTTCCTTCCTTTACCTTCTTTCATATTGGTGACCATGTTTCTGTTTTTCTGTGTATAACACATCTTTAAGCATCTTTTGCAGGATAGGATGAGTGGCAACAAATTCTTTCAATTTCTGTTTGCTGTGAAAAGTCTTTATTTTATCTTCATTCACAAATGAGAGCTTTGCAGGATATAATATTCTGGGCTGGCAGTTTTTCTCTCTTAGTACCTGGGCTATGTCTTGCCATTCTCTCCTAGCTTGTAGGGTTTCTGATGAGAAGTCAGCTGTGAGTCTAATTGGAGATCCTCTGAGAGTAATCTGACGTTTCTCTCTTGCACATTTTAGAATCTTTTCTTTATGTATCACTGTGGTGAGTTTGATTACAATGTGTCGTGGTGAGGATCTCTTTTGGTCATGTTTACTAGGGGTTCTATGATCTTCCTGTACTAGGATGTCTCTGTCCTTCTCCAGACCCGGGAAGTTCTCTGCAAGTATCTCACTGAAAATGCCTTCTAATCCTTTCTCCCTCTCCATGCCTTCAGGAACTCCTAGAACCCAAATGTTGGGTTTTTTTTTAATAGTGTCCTGTAGATTCCCAACAACATTTTTTAGATTTCTAATTTCCTCTTCTTTTCTTTGGTTTGACTGTATACTTTCCTGTTCTCTGTCCTCTAAGTCCGGTTATTCTCTCTTCTGCTTCACCCATTCTATTTTTAAGGCTAACTAATGTGTTTGTCATTTGACCTATTGAATTCTTCATTTCATTATGATTTCTCATCACTATCACAGTTTCTTGTTGTACTAGTTGTTTCATTTCATTTTGATTTCTCCTTAATATTACATTTTCATGAGAGAGATTTTCTATCTTGTCCATTAAGGATTTCTGTAGTTCAAGAATTTGTTTTTGAGAACTTCTTAATGTTCTCAATTTTTTGAGATCCGCTTCTTGCATTTCTTCTATCTCATCATCTTCATAATCTTGAATTGGGGTGTCTGTTTCATTTGCGGGCGTCATAGTGTCTTCCTTGTTCTTGTTACCTCAGTTTTTGCATTTGTTGTTTGGCATGTTGGAGATATTCTTTGGTTTCTTCACTGCAGTGTTTTTTCTTGTTATACTATGACCCTATATTAAGTGGACTGTCTGCTTTCAATGGAGCCTTAGAGGCTTGAGATGGGTGTGGCCTGAGAGCTCTGTTTAGTTCCTCAGGGTTGAGGGTGTGCCAAAGGTGACACTCTCAGGTTAGGTGTAGTAAATCTCTCTCTCTTTCTTTCTTTCTTTCTTTCTTTCTTTCTTTCTTTCTTTCTTTCTTTCTTTCTTCCTTCCTTCCTTCCTTCCTTCTTTCCTTCCTTCCTTCCTTCCTTTCTTTCTTTCTTTCTTTCTTTCTTTCTTTCTTTCTTTCTTTCTTTCTTTCTTTCTTTCTTTTTCTTGTCTCTCTCTCTCTCTCTCTCTCTTTCTTTCTTTCTCTCTTTTTTATTCAAAAGGGAAGTAATTTCACAGAGCTGAATGGAATTCGAGGTAATTAGCAGGCGAATGATATACCCACAGGAGCCAGACATCGGAAGCTCTTTCCCAAGGACCACACAGGGAATCTGTGCTGCCATCAGTGTGGGCTCAAATTCTCCTGCAGTTTCCCACTGGGTTGCCAAGGTTACCGAATTGTAGCGTCTCTGGAGAGTACTCATGTGAATTCTGTGAATTCTCTCCCCCACCGTCTCTTTTTTTACAGTCTCAATTCTTTAGCAACACACATTCACTATGTCCCAATCTTCTGTTATTTCACCCCCTGTCCTCCCAGAGTCACGTTTTTCTGCTAGGCTCAGGGCCGGTGCAGACCTGAGGTCGCCCTGCTTATTACGTATGTCCAAAATGGTGCCTGCTCTTTGTCTTGCTCGCCTTGAGAGGTGAGTGGAGAGAGAGAAACTCATGTCCGTATCGGTCACTTTTTTTTTTCTCTCTCTTCTAGTTAGCCAGGTGAACTTTTCCCCACAGGGTTTCAATCCTCATTCCCTCTAGTCTCCTCTTTCTGCTTTCCTGCCGGTGTTTCGGGCTATTGTGGTTCGGCTAACCTCGTGTTCCAGCTCTGGTGTGTTGAGTCTGCCGCTGGTGTCCCGAACTTGGGCTCTCACGCTCTCCACGCAGGTCCACTGTGAATCATTAGTTCCAGAAGAGTTTCCTCTGCTGTTTCTTCCCCTACTCTTCCTTTAACCTGCAATATCTCCACTTTTATTTAACTGTCTCTTCCTGGACTATCAGTGTGCTCCCTTCCTATTCTGCCATCTTGCTCCTCTCCCAACAAACAGAATTATTTAAACTATTTCTCTGTGTACTTTTTCCATTTCCCAATGACAATGAAAGCAACTTCAGGGTAGCAACTTTGGTCAGTTTGTTCAACCTTGCATCCATGGGACCCTGAAGAGTACCTGTAACTTAAAATGTGCTCAGTAATTATTGTAGACTGACTGAGTTTCAGGATTTAAAGAAAGTAGGGCAAGTATTTGGAAATGTAAATGCATTATTACAATGCTTTCCCCATGATTAACATGAAATTGTTTCCCCAATGTGTCAGATACAATATATACCAAATTCTTTAAAAATACCCCCGAAACAATCAGAGTGTAGACAAAATAGATTGTTTTGCTCGTCTGTGGTAGTCAAGGTGTATGCTGTTGAGGCTGAGTGGTGTCTGATTCAGGATCTTAATGGTTATTCTCATTACATAGATCTACTTAAGATATTGCATTTTGGGAGGGTGGTAATTTTTGATGACTTACAAAAAAATTTGATCATGATAATTTGACCAGAAGGACAGAATGTAAAGTGAAACAACTGGAGAATAGACATGCCATTAGTGTATGAAAGGGTCATGACCTCAGGCAGAAGATAGTTTCTTTCAATATTGATCCTTTTTTCTTTTGTTAATCCTGAATTCCATTAGGATCATAACCAAACAATTTCCCAAGCATTTTATTTACCTTGGAGTGGCTATATGATAAAATTATGGATAATTAAACAAGAGTAAACAAGTGACTTACAAAATTTCAGATTCATTCTCTTAAATGAAAGGGAAATGCCTTCTGATTGCCAGTATAATCTATGAATTGTTTGAAATAAGTGCATTGGGATGGACCTTCAGGCAGCCATTCTAGGTTACATAATGGATGCTGCATATCAGATAAGGCTAGCCACCAAAAATAATGTAATGAGAAAGCCATTATAAGGATATTGCTAAGTAGTATTATATCAAGTCAAAACTCTAATATAAATATTGTTTTAAAATTCAATAGCTAAATACCTGCCACATAGGGACAGCTATACAAAACTTTCATTTTATTAAAATACAAGGACATGGATCATAATAAGAAAACAGAATATTAAATAATGAGGACAATAATTCCTTGAGGAAGTATATAAATGGTCCAATAAAAACTAAATGAAAACAAATATATACAACTTTTGTGATCATTGCCCCCCACAAAATTAAGAGAATACAAAGAACACAAAAGAAACTGTAGCATTTTTATGTATTGACTTTATTTTATTATTAATCCATTCCCCCAGCTAGAAGTGCAGTTATACATTTCATTAAGCCATTCTTTGGAGAATTTATTTTCTCTGACCAGTTGGGAGAAAAAAAAAACTCACATGAAGAAAGAAAGTTATTGCTTTTCAAAATGATTAAGGAAATGTTTTATATTTCATTTTCTTTTTAAGTTGTTTTTCCATTTCATTTTAGATCTTATGTGTAAATGTAAAATAGTGTGTAAATTCAGTTGGTGGTAGCAACCTGAATAGCAGTATGACAATAGCGTGTCAAGCACTCACTATATAAGAATCAGAAATCAAATCAAGGTTGATTTTAATTAATTTTATTAACAGATTATACTTTAGAAAAATGTTAGACATAAAAATATAGAAAAAGTAGTTCCCATACCTCCTTTTCCTCTGTCTAGTTTCCCCTATTATTAGTATCTTGCAGTATGTAACCTCTGTTACAACTGATGAATGGACTTTCATTAGCTGAAGTATATAGTTTATGTTTGAGTTCACTTTGTATTTTACAGTTCCATGTGTTTTGATAAAAGTTATGTCACGCACACATCATTAGTGTATTACAGAGTATAATTTCACTGCCCTACACTTTGCTCTTTCTCATCTAGGCATCCCTTCTTCCCTACTCCAAACCCCTGAGAACACTATATTTTTACTTTCTTTAAAGTTTTGCCTTCTTAGAATGTCATGTAGTTGGAATCATTCAAAGGTACTCTTTTCAGACAGGCTTTTTTCACTGAGAATATGAATTATACGTTCCTCTTTATCTTTTCACGACTATAACTCTATTTTTACTACTGAACAATATGCCATTACTTCAATGTACAGTAGTGTCTTTATCCATTCCCTCATTGAAGGCTATTTTGGTTGCCTCCCATTTTTGACAATTATGAATGAAGTTTCTATAAACATCCATGTGCAGATTTTTGTGTGAGCATAATTTTTCGACTCCTTTGGGTAAATACATAAGAATTAAATTGCTTGATCATATGGTAATACTATGTTTAACTTTATAAGAAACTGCCAAGCTGTCTTCCAAAATGACTGTACCATTTTGTAAATCTACCAGAAATGCTCCTGTTGTTCACATCCTTGCTAGAGTCTTTTGCTGTTATTGTTTTGCATATTAACCATTCTATGGGGTTTGGAAAGGTATATCTCATTTTAATTTGCAGTTAGCCTAATAACATATTATATTAAATGTCATTTTGGATATTTATTTACTAAGTGTATATCTTAGTTGATGTAGTATCCAGACATTATTATTATTTGAACTCCTAATTCAATTTACAGAAACTAATTTTCTAGTCCTTAAGTTGTTTTCTTTTTCACCCTATCTCAGTGTAAACTCTGAAGTTTAGAGTCTTCTTTTGCATCTATCTCACCAGATTTTTTTTGTTCTAAGTATCAAACAAAAATTTTTGAAAAATCACCTGCCTAAAATCCAAGTGAAACAAAGGAGAATTCTTTGGAGTTAAAACATCTCTATAATAATCAGTTCCTTTATAGCAAATTCTACATAGTCAATTCCTATACAGTGGATTCCTAAAATTTCCCTCCAAATCAGAAATAGTTTGTTATAAAACTGTTTCAAGAGCATAGTCATCTGTCATGTTCTAATAGGAATATTTCTATCATTGGTATATAAATAAATTACATGTACAGATAAATATATTTATATAAAGTATCTTGTTGAAATTATATAATGGTATAAATAAAGAACTTGTCATAAGTTATCTCTTAATTAAAACATATTCAATGATATTATATCTTTTTAAGTGTTTCACATACATGCTACTAATCTCATTTATTTGGCTAATAACTTTAAACTTTATTAAATAAAACAAGTTTGGTAGAAAAGTTTAACATTACTTTTTTGGTAATTGAGAATGTTGTTCATTGTGGAATAAATTATAATTACCATAATAGGGAATCAGATCTATATTGCATTTTCCAAGCCATAGCTAATGATCTATCCATATATAACACTTGTAGCTACTTAAGAGAGTTATCATTTTAAAATGTGCTTCATTCACAAAATGATTAGATTAAAATGCAGTCATGTAAATCCCTGGACTGTTCTCTGTATTTTATTGAGATTTTTATGAAAAATAAAAATATAGATATAGATCTATTTGGCAGGTATTATGGGATAATAGTTTTCCATCAGTGGATCTGATGCTGCATAATGGACTGGGCTAACATCCATCATGAGCAGTCAAACAGTTACATTGTACAGCCCTGACAACCTCTAAAAGTAGGATTTGAAAACTAGCTATTCTTCCATTATGTGTTGAAATTAAAATATAAGAAAACACATATAATCAACTATGATACTCTTTCAAATACTCAGATTGAAAAATAGTAACAAAGTAAGGTTTGAGTCTCAATTTAAGTCACAATTAAATAATCCAGATCAGAGAGTCAGATTTAATATGGATATCAAACATTGTGAAACTAGTTCAGGAACTCAATTTGGGACTCTGAAGTTATGAACAACTTTAAGTATATAGGTACACGAGTATGAATACAAACACTTTTACAGTTATTGACCTAAGAAATACTGCTGTGGTTCACAGCTCATGAAATGAGACACCGAACTGAGTGATAGCCAAGAAGACGATGCATTCGGATCAGCAGGCAGCCAGAAAATAGGAGTTGTGGCTAGCAAGGGAATAGGACCAGGGAAAGCAAGGGATTCTTGGAGACTACTTCTGTCCTTAACTCTCAGTGCAGTACTTGTTCAAGCACCCTGCCCTTTCATCGCTATCAGGCAGCAGCAGAGATATTAGTGGTTATTGAAGTAAACAGGCAATGGAAAAGCAATCGAGATAAAAGGCAAGCAATGGCCATTCATCAGTGGTTGCAGAGTTGAGTCTGAAAGAGTGAATTGAAGTTACTCATGCTACATTAAGCAGCAGCAGTTGAACTAGAAAAGAATCACTATTCATAAAATATATACATGTACCTGGAAATCTTTAGAAATAAATAGAATTGTGAAACCTATGAAATATTTGGATGCTTATTAACAAGTGGAAGGTGTCTGATCATTACTTAGTCAGAAATTAAAATATTACTTCCCTATGCTCATGGGGATACTTAAGAATTATATATCATAGAGGATTCTCCTCTCTATGCAATATTTAGTTTAATAATATACTTTCTCCAATACATGTATTTGTACTTGATCACAATTAATCATCATAGATTACAATTAATAGATAGATCATAGATCACAATTAATCATCATAGAAGAACACACACACACATCCAAAATAACAAATTATTCCAAAAAATACCTAACATACACTTAGAATAGTTTGTCTTAATAACATAAATTCACACTTTAAAAATCTATGATACAGGGGCTGGTGCTATGGCATGATGGGTAAAAGCTGCTGCCTGCAGTGCCGGCATCCCATATGGATGCCAGTTCGAGTCCCAGCTGCTCCACTTCTGATCCAGCTCTCTGCAATGGCCTGGGAAAATAGTAGAAGATGGCCCACATCCTTGGGCCTCTGCACTCGTGTGGGAGACCCAGAAGAAGCTCTTGGATCTTGCCTTCAGATCAGCACAGCTCTGGCCATTGGGGCAATCTGGGGGAGTGAGCCAGCCAATGGAACACCTCTCTCTCTCTCTGCCTCTGCCTCTCTGTAACTCTGCCTTTCAAATAAGTAATCTTTAAAAATACATTAGGCTGGCACCGTGGCTTAACAGGCTAATCCTCCGCCTTGCGGCGCCGGCACACCAGGTTCTAGTCCCAGTTGGGGTGCCGGATTCTATCCCGGTTGCCCCTCTTCCAGGCCAGCTCTCTGCTATGGCCCGGGAAGGCAGTGGAGGATGGCCCAAGTCCTTGACCCTGCACCCGCATGGGAGACCAGGAGAAGCACCTGGCTCCTGGCTTCAGATCAGTATGATGCGCCGGCCGCAATGGCCATTGGAGGGTGAACCAACGGCACAAAGGAAGACCTTTCTCTCTGTCTCTCTCTCTCACTATCCACTCTGCCTGTCTCAAAAAATTAAAAAAAAATAAGAAAAAAATAAAAATACATTAAAAAGTTAAAAAAAGAAGAGCCAGCACTAAAATTCTTAAAGAAATATGATACAAAGCCTTTGGTTAGTATTTAATCAAATGGTTGGTTAACTTCATTTGAACCTTTCTTTTCTATCATATAAAAATGAGAATCTATATGTTTTACACTTATTCTACTAACTCAGAATAATATATGTAGACAATTCCCATATTAAAATAAAATATGACTGAATTAATCTGAAAAGGGCACATCAAAACCTAACCCACAAAATTATAATCAATATGATGTAAAAGTAGTGTCCTTTTACAATCTGTAGAGAAATTATACATAAGACATCACATTTTATTCACTAAAGGTTGAAATGCCATTAAAATATAATGATAAAGAAAAGCAAATCATAGTAGCTATAGAGATCAACTTATTTAATTGAAACTGTAATACTTTATACTATAAGCATTAATTTGGATAGTTTTAGCTTGGTAACGATTTTACGTGACTGGTAGTGGCAAGGCAAGTTAAGTTTACTGCATTGTCTCAGTTTTGAATTTCCTGTTATAAATGCTCTCCTGCTGTTCCTAATGGAAAACATCTTAGTAATTGCATTATTGGAAATAATGTGTTTAATTGTGCTACCAGTGTACAAAAATAAAATTACATGTTCACAACAAGTCATGAGTAAGAACAAGATTAGACAGGTCAGAGGATACAAAAGCTGGATGGGTATGTAGCCAAGGGGAAGTCATTCTATGGAGTATCTCAGATATAAGAGGTCTGTGGATTTGAGATCAAAGAGTTAGATCCAGAAAATGCAGAAAATTTGATTAGCTACAAATATTAAGAGGGCATGGTTGTTTGGTGCTTGAGCCAAGAACTACAAATACATCAATATAGAAGAACAGATAGCTTCTGGTATATTCAATTAGGTGAATGCAGACCAAAATTCAATAATAGGATGGGAGGAGAAAATAGAGGGAAGAGACAAAGGGTAAAGGAGAAAATGTGGGGAGAGGAAAGGGACAAGGGGGGATAATTGAATCAAAATTGAATCAAAGTCAGAGATGTTACAAAATTAATTTAATCCTTTTTGAGTAAAACTGAGATTCTTTTTTGGTAGTTATGACACTATTACTCAAAGTGCAAAGAGAATTCAGTCTTTACAGTTTAAAAGCCATGAGTAGACAAAGATTCTTGCAAACTTGTATAAAATCTTCAATGCCATCATGTGAAATGTGATGAAATATACAACATGGGATTTCCTCCCTTGATACAGAGATAATTATTGGATTGAAATTAATGGAATGAGACATGTGGAATAGGTTTTATTACCCGTCTATATATGATTGTGTTGCACTGAGGTATAGGGATGTTATCTATAGGTAAACTCTGGTATAATTCATAGGTTAAATCAGCTGATCTATATATTTCCAATCAACACAATGTGTTTCTCAATTTTACATTGAGGCTGGCATGGTGATGTAGAAGGTGAAGACTGTGCTTGAAGTGCCGGCATCCAGTCCTGGTTGCTTTACTTCTGATCCAGCTCCCTGCTAATAGGTTTGGGAAAGCAACAAAAGATGGCCCAAGTACTTGGGTCCCTGCACCCATGTGGCAGACCCAGAAAATTGCATTATATCTCAAAAAAAGTATGCAAGTATTATGTTAATTCAAAATTTAAAGCCATATGCTTTGTTCAAAATCAGTTATTAGATATGAATAAGCATTAAAACAATTATCCATAATTATAAACTAATTTTGATATTTACACTGATTCCGTTTGTATAAGGGTATCTCATCAAGCCTGTGGAAAATGGAAATAAAAGTTTTATGTTGGTACAAACAGTTTGAAACTCATGAAAATTTTGTTTTATAATATGCATTTCCACAAATTTTTGAAAAACCCCTCTCTGCATGAATTTCAAAACTTTTGCACCAAAATAATCTTTTAAAACCATTTTCCACATCTTTGTTGAAGTGACCTTGTACAGTACAGAAATGCAGTTTTTAATAAGGAAGAACATCATTGTAGCATATGTATAGGTGCTGGCAAAATAATTCATTAAAAAGTTAAGAAGTGCCTGGAAGCATTCTAGCATGTTAACTAAGGGAAGGTAAATAAAAAATTTTAAAGGAATTAAAATAATGTCATAAGAGTTAGGTAATACACCCCCTCTTACAGACACATACACAGAGAATAAAAGTATGAGTGGGAAGAATAAAAAGCAGGTGGAAGCCTTGAACTAGGGTGGTACAGGTAACTATAACCTCCTCTGCATTTACCATGCAAACATAACAAATATAAAAGCTTTGCATAAAAATCACGCATAGCCAGAGATCTATGCCAGGCACAATCTTTACAGGCTCTAGAACAGACTTTAGAGATAGCACTTTGAAGAGTAATCCAATATCCTACAATAACAAAGAAAGAAGTAGATGGATGTCAGTTTCAAGACAGCACAGAATTAATGCTCACAGGTATCCCAGAAATGATTGACTATTTCCTTCAACTAATTAAAACACATACAATAAAGAAGAAATGGAATCACGTTAGCACTTAGTACTGAATTACAAAGCTGTCCAGAAAACTGTGAAATCATTTGCTCTCATTTTACATATTTGATTTAGATTAAAATGTAAAGTTTTGTTGCCTATGAAACATTTTAAGTCAGTGAATTAGCTTACAATTGAACGATGGTGGATGAACATTTTGAAATTTTTTTTTAATATGAAACGTGAAAACATCTACTCTTTTCCAGCAATTAATATTATTCTACAAGAGGGAGTGTGGGTTCTTCATGATTTTGTTTGCAATGAATGCTACTTAATTTCTTCACAAGTTACCATTTTCTCAAAGGAAAAAAAATTACATAAAATCTCTTTATCAAGAGAAAATATCATTCATTGAATGTACAACAGAAAAACATTTTAATTTAAGCAAAAACAAAATAGGCTATTTATTAATATGGAAGTAGAAGACAGCTTAATATTAGGAATCAAATAACGTGTTGCATCCAAAGGTCAAATGAGAATATACTTTTCACATAGTGGGATTTCAGCCCTAGGAGATTTGTTAATGGAAGCATCATTTATATATAGTCTCATTGCTGTTATGGAATTCACGACATAAAATTTGCCACATGGTTAGAAATAATTTACTGGTCATCATTAAGGATTTAAGTGTTTAGGTTAAATGAATTTTCAATACTCTTAAATTTATAAAAATTCATTAATTTTATATATAGTTTGTACTTCACTGACTTAGTAAACTGTGTTTCAATAAAATTTGGTATGTTAATACATTTAGAGTTATTATGAATGTCAAGTACCATGCTGTGCTTCAATCACAACCTATGACTCTTTGTTCAAGACCTCTTTGTAAGCTGCTCTGTAATATATGAATAATTTGGCTAAGGGATGAGAAATGTATATTTAATACTAGGTGTGACTGTCCTTTGCCTCATGTTCCTCCTTTTAGTCTGTTGTCAATTCAAAATGGGTATGTTTATGTTACTTCCTCTGTTCTATTCAAATCAGTTGACCTCTGATTTCCTAGAATACAATTGATGGCTTTCATAACAAAGAAACTGTTCCTAACTTTAAGTAAACTTTCTAATTTTAGAAAACATTTAATTTATAGAAAAATCATAGAGATGTTATGGAGTTCCCATATATAACACATCCAGATTATTTTAACAGTATAGATTATATGATCTGTGCAACAAGTTAATAAACAAATATTGATACACTACTAATTTAAGTCCACATTGTAGTCACATTTTCCTAGTTTTTCCTATCTAGGATACCTATCTAGGATACCATGCAACATTCAGTTATCACGTTTTCATTGTAGTCACATTTTCCTAGTTTTTCCTATCTAGGATATCCTATCTAGGATACCATGCAACATTCAGTTATCACGTTTTCTTAGACTCCTCTGCCTATATAATTTTCTCATTATAGTCAAGTTTTGGTGGAATATTTCCAATCAGGAATTGTTTTATGTTTATGACCATGAGACTGGGAATATGGGAGAGAAAAATCAGAGGCATGTGCCACTCTCATCACATTTTATTAAGGCACACACCATCAATATGCATTGCCACTACTAATTTTCACCTTGGTCAAATTTGGGGGGGTAGTGTTTGTAATTTCTACACTGGAAATTATTCGTTTCTTGACTTTTTCCATACTGTTCTTTGAAAAGAGGTAATTGCAAGCAGTGCTCACTTCCAGAAACGACTGATATCCTATCTCTTTGAATAGGGAGCATCTACACGAATTATTTGGGATATTTTGGCACGGGATACTTATATATTCTCTCTCAGTTATTTATTTAGTCATTTTTATCAGTATGCATATTTGTTTCATGCATTGGTTATAACCTAAAGATACATTACATACTCATACATTGCTATGTGAATTGTTTCACCATGGGCCCTTGTCAGCTATGTCAGTTGGTTCTTTCATACTTTTTTAAAAATAATTTTATTGTATATATTTGAAAGAGAGTTACTCTAAGATCCCTGGTTCCTCTTATTAGAGGATACTATTTGCTATAAAGTTCTTGAGGAGGAATACATCTATGTTATGAACATTATAGTAGCATACTATATGGTGTCATCATCCTAAAGAGTTCCATGTACTTTGCCTACCCAATTTCTCTCATTCAAAGCTTTGGAAATCACTACTCTGTTTATTTTCTCTGTAGTTTCATCTTCCCAGGTATCTCAGATCAGTGAAATGATAATTTACCTACACCTTTTACACTTGATCTTAGCCAAAAGGTTGAGAAACAATACCTAAACTTTTAGACTGACTCATTCTATGGTATTGCTGAATAGTATTCCACAACATGGATAAACACAATTTATTCACTTATCCATTAAAAGATATCACAGTTATTCCAAATTTTTTGGTAATTATGAGTAAAGCTGTCATAAAATATTCATTCAGGTCTTAGAATACACCTGAGTTTTCAACTCAACTGGGAAAATATCTAGAATTATTTTATGTGTCATTTAATTCAAGTTGACTAAGAATGCTGTTTGAGTTTTCTATGTCCTTACAGATTTTCTGTCTGCTTGACATATCAATTATGGGAAGACGAGTTTTGAAGCATACAACTATGGATAATTTTCTCCTTTCAGTTCAAGCCTTTTGTCTCCCGTATTTTAACATTCTTGAGTTGGTTGCATATATATTTTTGGGTTGCTTTACTAACATTATAGTATCATTCTAAAGAGTTGAGAACTGTGCAATATCATTTTAACTATACATTATATCTTTTTATCTCTGATAATTTTCCTTGCTCTGAAGGCAGCTTAGCCCAATATTGATACAGTCCCACCAACTGATATTTGACTTGTGTTATCATGTCATATCATGATATCCATCTGTTACTTTTAACATACCCGACTCTATACATTCAAAGTGTGTTCTATAGGGACAACATATGTGTTTTTTATTTTCAGTATACTTTGGCAATGCTTCTAAATGTTTTAATTATTTGAAATGCAGAGGAATATATATATATATATATATATATATATATATATATATATATGGCCCTAGCCCTAGCCCTAACCCTATATATACCATATATATATGTGTATATATATATATATGTGTGTGTGTGTGTGTGTGTATGTGTGTGTGTGTATACATATGTGGGGGGGTGGGAGGAGACATAGAAACCAACAGACACAGAGAAACACAGATAGATATTTTTCCATTAATTAGTTAACTTCACAAATTATTACAACAGTTATGGCAAGACAAAATGGACCCATAGAATTCCATCTGGGCCTCCCAAGTGAATGGTGGAGACCCAAGCCATCAGTACTACCTCTCAGAAGCTCATTAGGAGGAAGCTAGACCAGAACAGAGTTGGGAACTTGAACTTAGGTATTCTGATGTGAGATGGAGGCATCTGAAGCAGGGACTAAACTTCTGTGCCACATTGTACACACTGACAAAGTTTTTAACTGGAATATTTAGATCATTTGCATTTAAAATATTTTATAGACTGTTAATATCTAACATCCTTATTACATTAGTTTTGTTCCATTTATTTGTTTCTTCCCTATTTTTCTACTTTCCCTTGTTTAAACTAAGCATTTTATATGATTGCATTTTATCTCCTTTTTTATTATAGTAAGTAAACTTCTTTTATGTTTTTCCCTCTAATGGTTACCATGTTCTTTTCTCTTTGTAAATCCATTCTTCTGATCATCTTCTGATACATTCCTTTCTCTGAGAAATTATTTTACCATTTCTTACAGAGAAGATCTGCTGGCAATGAAGTGTTAACTTACTTTTCAGTCCCTATGAAAGATAGTTTTACTTGGTGGTCTTCTTTGACCTTGCTTCCATAATTTCTCACAAGAAGTCCACTCTATTTCTTATTCTTGTACCACTATGAATAAGCCATCCTCCACAAATTATTTCAAGATTTTTTTTTTTAAATTTGTTGCTGGTTTGCAACAGTTTGAATATAATCTGCCTAAGCCTGTTGATTTGGTTAGTGTATTTTTTTCTGTTTGGTCATATTTCTTAGAGCTACTTGGACCTATGGTTTAGTTTGGTATCTATCATTAATTTTGAAATGTTATGTCAGTAGTCAATATTTCTGCAAATATTTCTTATGTACTATTTTTTCTTTACTCTCTGATATTACAATTGCATGTATGTTATGTCTTTTGATATTATAATATCTTTTTGTTGTTTTGCTCTATATTTTCTCACTCCTTTATTCTGCAGGCAATGTGGAAGTTTGAAGTATGGAATGTCGGGAAATTCCCACTGACCTCCCTTCAAGTTCACTGATTACTTTTCCAGCTATGGCAGATCTACTCATGATAACATCAAATACATTCTTCACTTGTGCCACAGTGCTTTTAATTTATGATCTTTCCTTTTCATTCTGCTTTTTCTATTTCCAACTCTTTCTATGTCATGCATTTTGCATATTATCTGTTTCCAGTAGTGTCCTTTAACGTATTCACTATAATTATTTCAAATTACTTTTGTGACATACTTATGATAGTTGAAACTGTTAGTGATGATTACTTTGTTTCTTCAGAGTGTGTTTTTTCTTGATTTTTTGCATACCTTACGATTTTTTTTTCATTGTTGCTAGAATCCAGGCATGTTGTTATGTCCAGAAATAGTTAATGTCAGGTAATGAAAACTGAGCTAAATAGGACTTTGGTATGAGGATTTATGTTAATATGGCCCAGAGTCAGTCTGTGTTTAATATTTTTATAGCAATGGGACCCTATTGACTTGACATTCTTCTAGTGCCCTTGGCTTTATTTCTCCTCTTTATTTCAAGTTTCCCTAAGTACTCCTCTTCAGAGACAATCAGTGTTTTGCAGTTCTTTCAGCTCTAATCTACTCTTGTTATGGTGGAACATTCACTATTGGTACGGCAGTAAGGTGTGTAGGAAGAGAGAATTTCTATAATTTTTCAACTAAGTCCTAGTATTCTTTTTTTAATTATTTTTATTTTTGACAGGCAGAGTGGACAGTGAGAGAGAGAGACAGAGAGAAAGGTCTTCCTTTGCTGTTGGTTCACCCTCCAATGGCCGCCGTGGCCGGCGTACCATGATGATCCGAAGCCAGGAGCCAGGTGCCTCTCCTGGTCTCCCATGGGGTGCAGGGCCCAAGCATTTGGGCCATCCTTCACTGCACTCCCGGGCCACAGCAGAGAGCTGGCCTGGATGAGGGGCTACCAGGACAGAATCCGGTGCCCCGACTGGGACTGGAACCCGGTGTGCCGGCGCCGCAAGGCGGAGGATTAGCCTGTTGAGCCATGGAGCTGGCCCTAAGTCCTAGTATTCTAATGGATCAGTGTCTCCAGTTCCTCCAGTGGTAATAGCTTTTCAGTTTTTTACCCTTTCTCCCTCTATCCTTACTTGATTGCAGAGTTCCCAAAGTGTTTTCCTAAAATGTTGAAAATGGAAGGGTAGAGTGCTTTAGAGGGAGTGTCATGCCCTTCCTTAGCTGGCATAGTCCCTCATAAAATCTTTTCTCCTGGGCTTTTGTGGTAGAATAGTCTCTGGATGTATTTCACAATTATTACACTTTTCCTTCCAATGTAAATTCCATTCTAAAGGCTATCGCCCTCAGATCCATCATGAGAAACTGATGATATTACTAGAGATAAAGTCTGCAAAAGTGTGAAAGTCTTCCAAAGATTGCAGGTCCCCAGAAGTTTCTCACTCTGTCATAGTCCACACTGAAGCATCAGCATTTGGTGATATTACTTTAAATATATATATATTTGAAAGGCAGAGTTACAGAGACATTTGTCAGAACCTCGCCAGCGAGGGTCCAACGTAGTCACAACACGGTCACTGTTCATCGGTTCTCAAGGAACTTTTACTTGTGGGGGCAGAAGGAAAGCGGGGAGAGGAGGAAAGAAGAGGGGTCGTGGGGGCGGCCACAGGCAGCGGTGGCCACATCGCCCGCCCAGATCCCAATGTCCCTTTATGCTGATATCGTCCAATCAGATGAAAGGGCACGTATAGCCTCAGGTCGAAAGTTCATCTGTTTCGCCTGGTTCTTCTTAGTTGTTTATGCAGAGTCCATTCTGTTTCTTCTGTTTCACCTGGTTGTTTTCGTAGGCCTTGTGGTCGACCCATTGCTGCAAGCTATGTAGGTGAGGAGGTTCTCACAGGTGGCCAGCCTGCGGTTCCCCACAGCTCCCCCTTTTTTGTTATTTATGGCGCAGAGTCGTGCCTGTCTTAGGTTCCCAGCAACGCGCCACTTGCTTCATGCCAAGCCATATCTGCTGCTGAGGGTCAGAGCGATACATAGCAAGCATAGCCTGTCGGACCACTACAGATATTTATGATTTTGTATGAAAAATGTAAGGGAATTTGAAATTCAAGTCCTCAGGACAACAAAAGTGATTAAGCAAGACCTCAAGTAACAATGTTAATGCCATTTACAAAGGAAAAAACTGATACGAAAACATTCTTATTTACATTACAATGGTTAGGTGTTAGCCTTGAATGTAACTTTCAAAATACCTTCAAATATATCCAACTCAGGTCACTTTGCTGATTTGCTGCAGTACAAATCATGTGCAACGTCTTTTTTTCCTTAAGACAAAACAATTCTTCAAACAATACTGCAAGTACATCACTAAACACCATGAACTCAGGAGTTTTGCCACACTTTTTCCTATTCAAAAAACTTATAGTATATAGAGCTATAGCCAATGCATCGCAATTAGCTACCACATATTCTATTCCCTCTTTTTGTTTATTAAAGTTTTTTAAGTACAGGTGAGTCTGTTCAATTATTGCCTGCCCTTGGGGATTGTAGGGCACACCTGTAATGTGCTTTATGCCAAATTCTTTTAAGAATGTAGCAAAACAGGCCAAAGTGTACGCCAGCCCGTTATCTGTTTTGATAATTTTGGGCACCCCCAAGCGGCAAAGGACTGTAGACAGTGTTGAATAACCTGTTTAAGTTACCACATAATTTTAGGAAGTCATTTAACATCCTAAGTCCTGCGGTGGATATGACAAAATCTAAAGGAGCCACAGTGGTTGGTGTTAACCTTAGCCCTAGGTTCTGGACCACGGTGCCCTTTTGAATCTTCTCTGGTGCAATTTGTAACCCCGCCGTCTGCAAGCATGAGGTTAGCGTGGTAAACGCTCTTTCTAGGGTGTCTTCTCTCGCGGCTGCCAACAGATCTGCAAATGAAGTTGCTCTAAGACATCCCTCCCCCATAAAGTTACAAGGATAGCACACACGTAAGGTTGTACTTCGCCTGTGGTGCCTTCTTGATCTTTCCAATCTAGCACTTTTGCGCTTCGGGATTTGGCAACAGCGGTGCCTAATCCTACCAAAGTGTTATCCCCTTCCTGGAGGGGCCTTGAAGGAGGCCAGTCTTGTTTGGAGATAATACTAACATCTGCGCCCGTATCTAACAGCCCCTTGCTTGCCTTTTTTTTGATAAGAGTCCATAGTGGGTGCTCACCAAGAGTCATAGCGAGAGAGAGAGAGAAAACTCCATCCAGGTCTCCCAAGTGGGAGCAGGGGTCCAAGGATGTGGGCCATTTTCTACTGCTTTCCCAGGTGCATTAGCAGGGAGCAAGAATGGAAGTGGAGTAGCCAGGACCTAAACCAGCACCCCTATGAGATGCTGGGATCACAGGTGACAGCTTAACCCACTCCACAACCACACCTGACCCAACGATTACTTTTAAGTGTTTCTATCAGTTTATGATTCTAGTGGCATCTTCTGGTAAAGTTCTCAGCTGAGTTCTCTGAATGCATTCCTCCCTCCAATTTTCAGAATGATTTGCCTTGCGACTTCATTTCTCTAATGGGTCCAAGAAGTGTCAGATTTTTATATTGTTTTTTTCTTAGCCCATCACAACCTTGAAGTTAATGTGGATATATTAACACATAAACTCTTTATGTGTTGAAGCTGAAATAGTAAGTCTTACGTATAGTAAGTCTTACTTACAAAAGTAAGTTTTAAAATATGAATATCACTTCACTAAGGTGACTAAAGTCTATATTTTTGTGTAGGTGCGGAGGGGTTTGGGCATGGTGATAATAATTATAGCAACAGGGGGCCAGCGCTGTGGCGTGGTGGGTGAAGTCATCGCCTGAGGTGCTGACATCCCATATGAGCGCTGGTTCAAGTCCCGGCTGCTCCACTTCCGATCTAGCTCTCTACTATGACCTGGGAAAGCAGTAGAAGATGGTCCAAGTCATTGGGCCCCTGCACTGCCATGGGAAGACCTGAAGGAAGCTCCTGGCTCCTGGCTCTGGTTGTTAATGCCACCTGGGGAGTGATTCAATGGATGGAAGACCTCTCTCTCTCTCTCTCTCTCTCTGCTTGTGATCATTAAAGAATAAGACATGCTTCTTGGGGCAGGCATTTTGCCTAGTGGATAACATGTCATATCGAATGCCTGCATTCCATACCAGAGTGCCTGGGTTCAAGTCCCATCTCCATTCCTAATTCTAGTTTTCTGATAATGTGAACACAGAAGCAAGCAAGGGTTGGCTCATGTAATTGGGACCCTGACACCCAGATGGCAGATACTGATTGAGTTTCTGGCTTTTGGCTTCAGTCTGGTCAAATCCCAACTGTTATAGGCATTTGAGGATGAACCAACAGATGAGACAACTCTCTCTAGCTCTCTTTCTCTCTCTCTATCCATCTTTCAAATACATAAAATTCAGACTGGGTGTTCAGCAGAAGATTAAATATACTGCTAGGGATAAATGCCTCCCATGTTGGAATTCCAGAATTTATGTCTCAGCTTCACTCTCTATTCCAGCTTCCTGCTCTTGTGCACCATAAAAGACAGCATGTGATGGTGCAAGTATTTAGGGCTCTGCCATCCTCATGGAAAACCTGAATTGAATTTTGGTCCCTGGCACCGTACTGGCCCAGCCATAGTTGTTAAGGGCATTCGGACACTTGGGGAGTATTATAGGATCTCAAATAGGAAAACTCTATTTATTTATTTATTTGACTTATTTTTTCCAATTTATTTATTTTCCTTAACAACATACAACAATTGAGGCATAAAATATTGTATCTAGGGATATTACAAATAAGATGATTAATATTTGCCCTTCTTTTGAAAACAAATTCTTTTTTTAAATTTTATTATTTTTTTTAACTTTTATTTAATGAATATAAATTTCCAGTGTACAGCTTATGGATTACAATGGCTTCCCCCTCCCATAACTTCCCTCCCACCTGCAACCCTCCCCTCTCCCGCTCCCTCTCCCCTTCCACTCACATCAAGATTCATTTTCAATCCTCTTTATATACAGAAGATCAATTTAGTATAAAGATTTCAACAGTTTGCACCCACATAGAAACACAAAGTGAAACATACTGTTTGAGTACTAGTTATAGCATTAAATCACAATGTACAGCACATTAAGGACAGAGATCCTACATGAGGAGCAAGTGCACAGTGGCTCTTGTTGTTGACCCAACAAATTGACATTCTAGTTTATGGCGCCAGTAACCACCCTAGGCTGTCGTCATGAGTTGCCAAGGCTATGGAAGCCTTCCAAGTTTGCCGACTCTGATATGAAAACAAATTCTAAGACATATTTGATATTTTTAAGTAAGAGGTTTGAATTTTATGATTTCCACAAAAATATAGTACTTACTGAGAAATTAGAGTTTAATGACAGGAACAAGAACAGAATACTCTTTTCCCAGAATTTGGGTGATCTTGACAGATAAGCATCTCTGAACTGGAGTTCTAAAAGTTACAAACTTTCTAGCATAAACTTTTGTAGCCAAGAGGTTAGTGCTTATTGCATTTGTTTTAAATCATAAGTAAAAGCAGGCCTTTAGCTTAGAAGTTTAGATGCCTATGAGGGATATCAGAATGGCTGGGTTCAGTTCCTGCGTCCAGCTTCTGACTACAACTTTCTGTGGCAGACTCTGGAAGTAACAGCAATGGCTCAAGTAACTGGGGTTCCCTAAAACCCAAGTGGGAAATCTGATACCTGGCTCCTGGCTGTAGCCTAGTCCTAGCCCTGGCCATTGCAGGAATCAGGATTGAACCAGCAAGTGGTAGTTCTCACACATGGGCTCTCTCTTACTCTCTCTTTCTCACTGCCTTTCAAATAATTAAACATGTCTTCAGTGTTGGTACCTTCTTATAATAACAAAACAAACCATTGAGTGTTTTGGGGGTAATAACTTGTGAGTTTCAAGAGCCATATTACTAGCTAAAGTGATCATTTTAAGTGCATAACTGATCATAAAGATAGGGTTAAGTGTCAAAGGAGTGTGCCAGATTCTATCCCGGTTGCCCCTCTTCCAGGCCAGCTCTCTGCTATGCCCCGGGAAGGCAGTGGAGGATGGCCCAAGTCCTTGGGCCCTGCACCCGCATGGGAGACCAGGAGAAGCACCTGGCTCCTGGCTTCGGATCAGTGCGATGGGCTGGCTGCAGCGGCCATTGGAGGGTGAACCAACAGCAAAAAGGAAGACCTTTCTCTCTGTCTCTCTCTCTCTCACTATCCACTCTGCCTGTCAAAAAAAAAAAAAAGTGTCAAAGGAATCACATAAATAAGACCAAGTGTCTGCTAATAATGATAGATAGAATTAAAAAGGAAAGAATGATCCAACATGGGAAGCAGGCCACACAGCAGACTTCATAGAATGGCAGATGTCTTAAACAGCACTCTGGCCTCAGAATCAGCCCTTAAGGTATTTGGATCTGACTAAAAAGCCCATAAGAGCATTTCAGGCATGGAAAGCCAAGACACTGTGACAAGAAATGATCTACATTAAGGATCTCTGTGAGTGCGATCCCAGTGGAAAAAAGTGACCATCAAAGAAGGAGGTACCTTCCTCTGAAGGAAAAAGAGAATTTCCACTTTGATTATGGCCCTGTCTAAATATTGACAGAGTTTGTGGACTCAAGAGCCTTCCATAGCCTTGGCAGCTCGTGACAAGAGCCTCGGGTTTTCACCAATGTCATAAATAAAAGTGTCAATTGTTAAATCAGAAACAAGAGTCAGTGTGCACTTGCTCCATGTGTAGGACCTGCGTCCTTAATGAGTTGTATTATGAGAATTAACAGTAAAACTAAATCTTCAAACAATACTTTATACTTTGTGTGTCTGTGTAGGTGCAAACTGTTGAATCTTTTCTTAGTATAGAGTTGATCTTCCGTATATAAAGATAATTAAAAATGATCTTAATGATGGGAGAGGGCGTAGGAGGTGGGGCAGGAGTGGGGGAGAGAGGGCAGGTATGAGGGGAAGAACTGCTTTATTCCAAAAGCTATATTTTGGAATTTATATTTATTAAATAAAAGCTTTCTAAAAAAAAACATGACAAACTCTCAAATTCCACTTTTAATACAATTCATAGATACTGAGGAATTTCTCTGAGGCCATAGTAGGCATGATACTAATTTTTTTTTTTTTACAAAAGATTAAACCAATGTTTGGCAGAGAGTAAACCAATTAAGTTAAAATGGTCACTATGTGAGGTGGCCCAACCTTGGGAGACACCTAGCAATGACAGGTGGAGAAAATTCAACTACATCTAAAATGATTTTAAACATCATGAATTAGAACTGGGGAAAATATAATTGTTATTTTTTTTCCTGAAAAAGCACAAAGGATTTGAGAAAGAGAGTAATGATTTTTTTTTTCTTTCTGGAAGGCAAGGTTTAGATTTTAATCATTGGAGAGTTTTGAAAAACTGTGGAAAATGGAATTTAAAAACTAAATTTATTTTGGATAAATAAAATTTTAAAATCCATGCATTTTTTTCATAATTTGCTTGTTCAATGAACTTTGTGAACATAACTTTCATCACTTCAGTGGGGTGCTATAACTATTGGTGATAGTGTTTTGATGTAGCACTTGACCAGATATAGTTCCCAGGTATTCAATTAAATACTAACCTATGTGTTATTGTGAAAGCATTTTGTCAATATAATTAAGTCCATAATCTCTGTATTTTAAGAACAAGATATGATCTCAGCTAAGCTGGGTGGAATCAGTTCAGTAAATTGCAAGAACTTAAAGCAGACCTGAGGCTTCCCTGGTGAAGAAGAAATTCTGTCTGTATCAGTAACTCTAACCTGGGCCTGAAAGTCCCTGCTCACCCAGGCTGTTGGCTTGTCTTATGGTTTGGGACTTCTGTAGTCAGCCCCAAATTTGTGTCAGCAAATTCCATGCAATACCTCTCGTAATATATCTCCTGCTTCTCTTTAGCTTTGTGAACTCTGACTATTATGAAAACAAAAGATATACATTTTATACTCATGTACATACATATCTAATTGCTTTAAAATTACAGTTATAATTAATATAGTTATTGAATCATTTTTCAATGGTCTTTAAAATATACTTTTTAAATTTTTCATACATGTATTTCACTGAGGTATAAATGATTTCATAAAGCATATTCATATATTTTCTACTTCTGTAACTCCTAGCAAATGCTTATAGTGCAATCAGTACCATAAACAGCATCTTAAATTCTCAATCATATTAAAAAATTTCCTGTTCCTCTTGGAACTTTTGTCAAAAAGATTTATTTATTTATTTGAAACTCAGAGTTACAGAGAAAGAGGGAAAGAGAGAGAGAGAGAGAGAGAGCGCAGAGAGAGAGACAGAGACAGAGAGAGATCTTCCATTTGCAGATTCACTCCCTGGATGACTGCCATGGCTACAGCTAGGCCAGGCCAAAGGCAGGACCCCGGAGCTTCATTCAGGTCACTGACATAGGAAGCAGGGGCCCAAATGCTTGTGCTATGTTCAACTACTTTTCCCAGGCCATTAGCAGGGAGCTGTATTGAAAGTAAAGAAGCCACAACACAATCTGGTGCCCCTCAGTGTCCATATGGGATGCTGGTGTCGCATATAGTGGCTTTACCTGCTTCACCACGAGACTGGCTTCTAGAACTTTTAAATTATTTTTAAATTTACTTATTTGAGTCGGGTGGAGGGAGAGAGAGAGAGAGAAATAGAAGGGAGAGAGATATGCCTTCCACTTTTTTACCCTCAAATTCCTACAATGACTAGGGAAGAGATGGCGATGAAGCTGGGAACTGGGAACTCAAACCAGTTCTCCCAGATAAGTGGCAAGGATCCAATGACTTGGCCATCCATACTGCCTCCAGAGGTCTTCATTTGAAGGAAATTGGAGCCAGGAACCAAATACAGACACTACAATGTGGGATGCAGGTATTTTAATTGCTCCTTGGCCTTTTTAGTCAAATATTATAACCATTACAGATAGTACAAAGCATTGAACTATATTATGTTTCTGTAGTTTGTTCTCTTTAGAAATATATAAATGGCATCTTACAATATTTCACCTTTTATATCTGGATTCTCTGTCTTAGAAGCATACAATAGGGGTCACTCATATTGATATGTATATTGGTTATTTCCTTTTTAGTGCAGAGAATTGTTTCATTGAATGGATGTACCACATGTTGTTCAGAAATTTTTGATTTCGAGGAAATTTGAATTGCTCCACATTTTTTGATCATTAAAAGTAAGTCCTTATGAATAGGCTTTGTTCCATTGTCTGTTCAATGTAATTAATTCATGAACTGTTTCCTGTGTTCCTCTTTTGAAAGTGTATAAGGATTTTTTTGTTTTTTGTTTTTGTTTTTTTTTAATTTTTTTTTTTGACAGGTAGAATGGACAGTGAGAGAGGGAGACAGAGAGAGAAAGGTCTTCCTTTTTTCCGTTGGTTCAGCCCCCAATGGCCGCTGCGGCCTGCACGCTGTGGCCGGAGCATGACGCCGATCCGAAGCCAGGAGCCAGGTGCTTCCCCTGGTCTCCCATGCGGGTGCAGGGCCCAAGGACTTGGGCCATCAACCACTGCACTCCCGGGCCACAGCAGAGAGCTCTACTAGAAGAGGAGCAATCAGGACAGAATCCAGCTCCCCAACTGGGACTAGAACCCGGGGTGCCAGCGCCGCAGGCGGAGGATTAGCCTAGTGAGCCGCGGTGCCGGCCAGTGTATAAGGTTTTGAGTACAACGATGTGTAAGTTTATCATAACTCTACAAGGTAACAAACTTGTGATAAAGATGGGTAAGTTAACAATGACTTTGGGAATGGTGGAAGCAAGAGGAGTAGGAGGATCACATAACTGGTAGTTTCTAGAATCAAAGATGACACTAGACGGTGTGAACTTTCAGTTTTCACCTGAATATTCTGGGCAAGGGTCCTAACATCAAGAAAGCAGGGTTTCATCCTTGGCCCTGCCAGATAGCTGTCACTCAAGTCTTGAAACTTCACCGAATCTTGGTTTTCTTAGAATTCTTTATCTGTAAAAGGAGGATGTTCTAATTTAGGTGAACTTTATTTAACTTTAGTTTTAAAATTTTAATTTAATTTTATGTTAAATCTAGATCAATTATGGTACTTTTTATATTTGATAACTTTATACAACTAAGTAAATGTGAAAAAAAATTATCTACAATAAAACAGAGGTATATATTTTGTAGACTCTTAAAAATTGTTATCAACATTGTAGAAACACTGAAAAAAATAAATATAGGATGTTACAGAACTTTGAACTGAAATCCACATTTAAATCCTTCCTTCTGAGTTACTTCAAAGATGACTTGACCTACAGATGTTTGCAGACTACTATGAAGGTATAATTTGCTTTCCAGACTTTTAAGAATTTCTTCCCACAAAATGAAAAATATTTGAAATCCTAAAGTATGTTCTTATCCAAACTTCGAAGTAGACAATCTTAGTGCAGATGTCTGTCTAGATGTAATAATTTCCAATTTTAACTGTGAGGAATCACGTTGTCAAATAGTCTTTACTGTGAGCTGATACATCGAAGTATTCTATTGCAAGAATTCCTGTTTGGTCTTCAACCTATATGGATCCAAGGGAAAGAAAACATTTTGCAGTAGCAATTATTTTCTGTCTAATGATTTTCATCCTTTTAGAAGAATTATTTTTTTATATCCTTATGACAAAAATAGTTTCCAGTAGCCTCACATGCATTCTTTTCAAACCAGGCCCCAAAGGGAGAATTTTAGATAGGAACAAAGGAACCTCTCAGTCATAACTTACATTAAAATGTGGCCAGAAGGGTATATGCAAATAACCTAATATAGTTACTCTATTAATGTATCTCAATTCCATTAAAAATACTGCTAAAGTAAAATTTAAAATTAATTGTGCATGTTGTAGTTTCTAGATGTAATAAATTTGAAATAGAAAGTCATTAAAAGTTAAAATGTATGTTTTAATTTCTATTTTTAAAATAACTCTTGAATATGCATATACTAACAAATTCCATTTTCAAGATAGGAAATACATAATGTTAACCAGGTAATTTTGTAGTTCCTTTTAATCAAAGCCCTCAAGGTCTGAATTATGAATTTCCACCCAACTTTTATTTTTCATTTCATGTGCATTTTAAATCTTGGTTTAGAATGGAAACTAATTTTCCTTGGAAAAAAATGTTACATTTCTTTAAAAATATGTGGTGATGGGAAAAAAATTATCCATTGGGGCCAGTGCTGTGGCCTAGCGAGTAAAGCCACCGCCTACAGTGCCGGCATCCCATATGGTTGCTCCCATATGACCTGCCTCTCTACTTCTGATCCAGCTCCCTGCTATGTCCTGGGAAAGCAGTGGAAGATGGCCCAAGTCCTTGGGTCCCTGCACCCTCGTGGGAGACCTAGAGCAGGCTCCAGGCTCCTGGTTTCAGATCCAACCAGCTCCAGCCATTGAGGCCACCTGGGGAGTGAACCAGTGGATGGAACCTCTTTCTCTGTCTCTCTATCTCTGCCTCTCTGTAACTCTGCCTTTCAAATAAAATAATCTTTAAAAAATTATCTATATAATGTTCTATTTCAAGCACTTAGAATGATGAACATTCTGTCTGCCTTTAGCAATACAATTCATCAACTTGAGTTAATTAAATATATATAGTACATGTTTTTGAATGTCAGTGAGCATACAATGCATTATTGTGTAGATATAAAGATCTTCCAAAAGTTCATGGAAATGTGTATTATGAAAAATTATGAATGAATTTCACAAAGAATTTGCACCAAAACAAAAACTTTTTAATTAGACTTTTGCTTGAAATTTTGATGTAGCTTTACATGGATAGTCACTCTAAAAACTATGGAGACACGTGGTTGTCACTCCAAAGATTTTGCATAATATAGACTTTACCAAAGTCATGGATTTATACAATTATTAATATCAGAAAACTAGAAATTAGCATCAAAATGATGAATGTATAATACAAAAATGTTTGGAAATTAAGTAGTAGCCTGATAAAAACTTCTGGGTTAAAGAAATCACAATGAAATGTTAAATATTCCAATAAAATAGGAAATTAACACTATATCAGACCTTATGAAATGCATTATACCAGTGCAGAGAGGAAAACTTACCTCCATAAACAGTTTTAAATATACACATATATTTGAATGCATTAAGCATATATGCTTATGTATTACACTTATTTGCAATATAATTGAAACAGCAATAGTATAACTTTCCAAAGTAAGAAACTAGAAAATTAACTGTCATTAATTCTAGATTTAATAAGAGAAAACAGATGTATAATAAAGACATGTAAAAATTTTTTTTCAGTCAAGAAAAAAAATACCAAAACCATGAGTAAAAACATCAGTATATGTACTAATGAAACTTGTAGACAACAATAATATTTTAGCAATAATATCCCAATATACAAATTAAAATAAAATTGACATATTATAGAAAATTATATTTTAATAAATTTTACTATCCAAGGAATTCCCCCAATTTTTTCAATACAGAAAATCACTTAATAAAATGTTATACTTCTTTAAGATACAATCTTTACATAAAGGGAACTTAAATAATCTGATAAGATTTATTCACAAGTAAACTACATTTATAGCATCCTTAGTGGTAAAAGATTCAACAGTTTTCACCTCAATTCAAATGACACCAAATGTTTACTCTCACAACCTGTCTGTAACACTGTATTATGTTTCCTATCCAGATAAAGTCCCAAGAAAAGGAAAAAAAAAGTTATGTAGTTATATAAGGTATGGAAAGCACCATTATATTATTCACATAATAAATAGCAATTAATTAAAAATCATATCAATATTATTCAGCTCATAATAAAAATTAAAGTTATTCAAAGTAAAAGTGAATTAGCTGAATACAAAATGAATTACAGTTCTCTCTCCTAACAACAAAAAGTGGTATTGAAAACAAAAAATGATTATTATTTACAAGTTGTATTGAATATATTGAATACCTAAGGGGAAATTTAATAAAATATGTGCAAGATTTCCACATTTGAAAGTACAAAGGACTTCTGAGGGAAAATTAATATCAGCCACAGAATTGGAGAACATCTAAGTTCATGCACTGGATAATTCACTATTGTTAAGATGTTCATTCTCCTCAAATTTTGTACTGGTCTTGAGGCATCTAACTCCAACTGAAAATGCAAAGCACATAACCTAAACTGAATAAAAAAGAGTATTTCTTTTCTTGGCCCTAGCAATAAATAGATTTAGTGGTACTATTTGACTTGGGAAATCCAATTAAAGTGACTCTCAGAATATTAGATGCAAAAAGAAACACAGAAAAAAGTGACTCATTCTCCAGCTGGATGGGAGTTTATTCTGTGACCAGCTGTCAGCCATCTTTTGACTGTATTGAGTTGGGATTGGGGGTGGGGGTTGGTAGATTTAGGATGAAAGCTATATTATGTAAAGAAAGACATGCAGTGGGTCGATGCTGTGGAACACTAGGTTAACTCCCTGGCCTGAAGAGCCGCCATCCCATATGGGTGCTGGTTCAAGACCTGGCTGCTCCACTTCTGATCTAGCTCTCTGCTGTGGTGTGGGATAGCAGTAGAAGATGGCACAAGTTCTTGGACCCCTGTACCCGCATGGGAGACCTGGAGGAAGCTCCTGGCTCCTGGCTTTGGATTGGCACAGCTCCAGCCGCTGCAGCTAATTGGGCAGTGAACCAATGGATGGATGAGCTCTCTCTCTCTCTACCTCTCCTCTCTCTGTGTAACTCTGACTTTCAAATAAATAAATAAATCTTAAAAAAAAAAAGAAATACATGCAGAGAGAGGAAAAAATAGGAGGTTTCCTTTTGAAATTATTCTGGGTCAATCCATGCTTGAAATAATTGCTAAAACTAGAATTTTGGCTCTTTCATCCAAGTTATCACTTTGATTATTTAAGTTACTTTGAGTTGTATCCTTTATGTTTTGCAATGTAATTTATCCCATGGGAGAAAAACACAGAATCTGAAAGTACTCACAATTACAGTGATAAAAAAACCATAATGTCACCAAATAATAGGCAAATTGAAAAATATTGATGTTTTTATATATTCCATTTTGAAGCCAAAGGCAGAGAAAATCTCTCAGTTGGCTCTTTACGCCCTAAACTTTATATCTAAGCATTATAGAATCTCTTGAAATGCAGGAGGTCTTTCCCCAGTTACAGAGCTATTATGATTAACGAAGGTTTCATGAGGTGGAGCAGACTCAATCTAGATACTGGAGAATTGAAGGTATTTAAATAAGTGGAAGAGAATATCAAAGGAGCAATAGGAGGAGTTTGGTGAGTAGTACAGAACAAGGAATAAGCAGAATTATATTCAGATAAATTTGTACCAATTCAGATTGTTTAAAGCAAAGCAGTCATCTTGGAGCGTAATAAGACAGAAATCCACTTTGACTAACACAAAGCAGTATCCACAATGTATTTTCTTTTCACATTATAGAAAGATTTCACAAGAGTGACAAAAACTGGATGCAAATACAAATTTTCTACGTTGATAGTCAATTTGGTGATAGTATTTTACAAATAGCACAATAACTTTCCTTCCATTCAAGGATGAAGTCTTTTTTTTTTCCTTTTTTTTTTAATTTGACAGGTAGAGTTATAACAGGGAGAGAGAGAGACAGAGAGAAAGGTCTTCCTTCCGTTGATTCACTCCCCAAAAGGCCGCTAAGGCTGGAACTGCGCCGATCTGAAGCCAGGAGCCAGGTCCTTCCTCCTGGTCTCCCATGCAGGTGCAGGGGCCCAAGCACATGGGCCATCCTCCACTTCCCTCCCGGGCCACAGCAGAGAGCTGGACTTGAAGAAGAGCAACCGGGAATAGAACCCGGCGCCCATATACCCGGTGCCCATATGGGATGCCAGCACCGCAGGCAGAGGATTAACCAAGTGAGCCATGAAGTCTTAATAAGACAAAAAAAAAATGTGGAATTTTAATGATTTACATAAGCAAAACAAGTAGAGAATAAAACATCAACTTCATACTTTTTGAAAAACCACATTTTGGGGCTGGCACTGTGACATAGCTGGTAAGGCAGCTATCTGCAGTGCTGGTGCCGCGGACCGGCTCTCGCGGAGTCTCAGACCGAGGGAGAACGAGGGAACGAAGAGCCAGGAGAGTCAGAAATCGGCGGGGAAATGACAGACAGACACACACGTTATGTGTATGTTACTGCTGCGATTTTTTGTAGTAAGGCTTGGGTTTATATAGTAAAGAACAATGCTGCAGGCAAATGAAAAAACTTTTATCACAAAGGTTGACAAAATGAGTTAAAACAATGATGTCATATGAGTGGTTTAGTGGGGACATAGTTTTTAGACAATTTACGGAGGATGAGAATTGACCTTTGGCTTAGTTTTACTTACTGAGGATGAGAATTGACCTTTGACTTAGTTTCATTTACTGAACTGTTTAGGGGAATAACTGTCCAAGGTTTTGCTTGCCCTCTAGGTACCTGGAGATAACCTCTGAGTAACCTTAACATTTTTCTGTTACTACAATGGGAACCTAATGATATGTTTTGACTTGCATTCCTGGCTTACGGGAAACTTCTTTTTCTTGATTTTTTAGTTTCTGAGAATTATGAGGGTAAGCAGTAAAGTGTAAACACAGCTGGTAGATAATGCATAATGAGATCATCAGCAGAGCAGAGACACGGTGTCCCCCAAAATTTAGCAAGGACAGTCTTCGGCTCCCCTACTGTGAGTCGAGGGTCGTTACAACCGTGGACTGCACAGGAATCGCCTGAGGCTAAACTCCGACAGAGCGCGCACCCCAAAACCCTGCAGCTTTAGACCCCCGACGCAGCAACATCTTGCCACGCGGGTATCACAGCTGTGGGCGTGGCATGCTGGCATCCCATATGGGCACTGGTTCGTGTCCCTGCTGCTCCACTTCTGATCCAGCTCTCTACTATGGACTGGGGAAGCAGCAAAATATGGCCCAAGTCCTTGGGCCCCTTTACCTGCATGGGAGACCCGGAAGAAGCTCCTGGCTCCTGGCTTCAGATCGGCTCAGCTCCAGCCATTGTTGCCAATTGGAGAGTGAACCAGCGCATGGAAGACCTCTCTCTCTCTCTGCCTCAGGCTCTCTGTAACTCTGACTTTCAAATAAATAAATAAATATTTTTTTAAAAACCCACATTTTAAAAAACACACATTTCAAGGGAAATTTTTCAATATTTTGAACTAATAGAATACAAAAAATACGATGTATATGAGTGAGTTAACATTTTGAGATTTGATTATTGCTAACAGCCCTTGTCTCTACTGTTGAGGAACAATTTTTTTTCTTCTTACTATTTGTTGAATTCTTTACTTAATGAAGGGTTAAGCTTATGATTATAAACTAAACTGAAAGTACATCATTGTAAAATTTAAAAGAAAGAATAAGAAATGAAGGGAGTAGTGTGGATGGGAGGAAGGGTAGGATGGTAAATATCACTAAGCCCCTAAATCTGTATATATGAAATACATGAAATTTGTTCACCTCATATAAATAAAAAAATTTAAAATACACATATTTGGTAGCATTATCATTTATTTTATTTTATTTTTTGACAGGCAGAGTGGACAGTGAGAGAGAGAGAGACATAGAGAAAAGTCTTCCTTTGCCATTGGTTCACACTCCAATAGCTGCCTTGGCCGGCGCGCTGCAGCCAGCACACCGCACTGATCAGAAGCCAGGGGCCAGGTGCCTCTCCTGGTCTCCCATGCGGGTGAAGGGCCCAAGCACTTGGGCCATCCTCCACTTCACTCCCGGGCCACAGCAGAGGGCTGACCTGGAAGAGGGGCAACCGGGACAGAATCCGGCACTCCGATCAGGACTAGAACCCGCTGTGCCAGCACCGCAAGGCGGAGGATTAGCTTATTGAGCCGCAGCGCCGGCCATGGTAGCATTATCATTATACATGAACGCTAAGGGTTTACAAATCCTGACTATAGATGGTGAATTTTATTGTATTTAGCCAACTCTTAGTTCTTTGTTGTATTTAGCCATCTCTTAATATGTAGAATACAGATCCTTATTTTTTAGTGCTCTTTGATCTAGTATATAATTATTTTGTTTTCTCTCCCTTGATTTTCTGAGCATTCTTCATAATTATTCTATTTACTGCTTAGTGATATAGCTTCTTACCTGAATGAGGATGATGCCATATAATATAGCTGGTACTACAGACGTAAATGATACCCATCAAAAATTGAGCCTACACTAATTTAACAATTACTTTTAAAACACACTTTAAATACTCAATGTTTTTAAATAGATGGAGTGCTGGTTTTTGACTAGGGAATAAACTAGGGTATTTCTATTCACCAGTGTTTAAAGACATCACAAAATAATGTTCAACTTTAATCATTGAAATGTTTGTTTGTTGCTTGCTTGAAAGATCAAAAGAGGCAGAGAAGAAAGGAGTGTGTGAGAGAGGGAGGGTAATGTGAGAGAGAGGGAGAAAGAGATCTTCCATTTGCAGGTTCACTCCCCAAATGCCTACAATAGCCAGGGCTGGGGCAGCCCCCTAAGACAAGAGCCAGAAACCCCATCTGATCTCCCACATGGGTGTCAGGTACCCAAGTATTTGGGTCATCCTCTGCTGTTTTCCAGGAGCGTTAACACAAAGCTGGATTAAGAGCAGAGGCGGGACTTGAACCAGCACTCTACATGGGATGTGGGAGTCCCAAGTAGTGGCTTAACTCACAGTGCCTCAACAGCTGCTCCTCTATTTAATTTTTATGACAAAAATAGAGCACAAGTTCAACAAAATAATGATTAAAATCACAAATTTCCTGAGTGACTGAGTAGTATAATCTAGACATTTAAGGGTAATAAATCCTTCTTTAGCTATTAGAGTGCAAACCTGATGGGTTTCTTTTTAATGTGAAGAACAATGTTTCCATGGCTCTTCTAAATATCTTCTTTATAAATATTTCATTTTTAGTTAGTACAACATTTTTTGTCTATTTCTTAGAATACAGTCTTATATATGAAAATCATCTATAATGAGAAAACCATGGGACATATAAGAATTCTACTCCCTGGCCTTGAGTTTAAATCAGATAAAAAAGAAACCATTAGTGTTCAAGTGTATTTGATTAGAAAAATTATCCTGAAAATTGCTCCAAATGGCCCATGTATGGTCAGTAAGCAATTTTACTAATTTAATGAATGGCAAGGGAAAACAAAATTCCCATGTTTACCTATCATGTTTTAAGCATCATTCAGCTGTGTGAAATTGTAAAGATTGCTTTGCATCCTATTTGTTGCATGCCAAATCTGTTCAGGAATTAAAGATAGCTCTCAGAGTCACCCTGCAAATGAGTAGTCTATATCTTAATTTATATCCAATATGGTATTAATTGCAGTCTAAATTGGAGGAGAACACAACATTTCAATTTGTAACAAAAATATGCACTTTAGAAATATCCTCAAAGCAATGCTAGAAAATGGTAGCTTTTAATGAACTTTCTGTTCCCTTTTCATTCTAAAATTTTTGTTACTGTATTTTACTATCATGAGACACTATGTCCTTGAAATCCAAATGTTCTAGTTAACACTATAAAGCAATATCCAGAGACTATTGAGCAAGTTCCTGATGCTAAAATATCAAATCATTTGGTTTAACAACTGTCATTATAATTTTTGAAGAAAAATATGGTTTTGGAGATCATGCTTACAGAATATACTTATGATTTCAAACCCACACAATATTTTAATTCCATAAGGTGTGTAGGTGGTTATTTCAAATTGACATAGTTTTGTGTTATTTTTTACATGCAAAATTATTATCAGATGGAGGGGAAATTAAATATTCTAAAAAGAAAAAAGACATCAGTGTTCCTGACTTACAATACCAGTTTCTAACTACTGCTAGGATTTATCTATTTTTGGAAAATGAACCACCTTGACGTAATCAGTCTCTAAAAAATAACAACAGAACTTTTTCAAGATAATCTTAATATAATCCTTACATTAAAAGACTCAATATGAATGTGAGAAAAATTGCTAAATGATTTATATTAGTTTCAAGTGATTTACTAATAATTCCTGATTATTTAATAAAATACTAAAGTTGACTTTAATATAGATGTGCATTTTAAGCCGATTGTATAATATAGTGTACAATATCCATTTTATTAAAAAATAACACTTTCTAGAAATTTTTACCCTTTTTTTAAAGATTTATTTTATTTGTTTGAAAGTCAGAGTTACACAGATACCTTTATTTTTAAGAAATTAGGCATCATGAGGCCGGCGCTGTGGCATAGCAGGTAAAGCCACCGCATGTAGTGCCAGCATCCCATGTGGGCACCGGTTTGAGTCCCAGCTGTTCCACTTCTGACCCAGCTCTCTCCTATTGCCCGGGAAAGCAATAGAAGGTGCCCCAGGTCCTTGGGCCCCTGCACCCACATGAGAGACCCGGAGGAGACACCTGGTTCCTGTCTCCTAGCTTCAGATCTTCAGATCGGCACAGGTCCGGCCGTTGTGGCCAATTGGGAAGTAACACAGCTGATGGAAGACTCTCTCACTCTGCCTCTCCTTCTCTCTCTGTGTAACTCTGACTTTCAAATAAATAAATAAATAAATATTTAAGAAAAACAAGACATTAGGTATTTTAAGGATCTTTTGTCAATCCAAGGACATAATAATAGTTTTATTTATAATCTAGCACAAGAGTATTTTTTAAAGATTATGGGATAGTGCAATTAAAGTATGTTTATTTTAGTGCAAAAATTCTTTGAAATCCAGGCACAATTTTTGCATGATATGTTTCCATGAATTTTTGATGATCCCTTATACAATAATGTAGGGTTAATTCATTAACTCTCAAAAACTAATATTATCAGGCCAGCAATATACCTCCTATTGTATCAGTTTTTTTAGATTATCACAGATACATACATGTATTTTTGAATATTAATGACTTTTAAAAAAATCGAGTTTATGAAATAAAATTTTTACATAATTAGGGGAAATTTTTTTAATGTTGCTGCAGGCAGAAACTTGGTGTTCCTCTCACTGTCCTCCTCTACATAAAAAGTCTTTTATTTTTGTTTTTAATCTACTATGGACTTTGAGAGCTTGTTTGGAGGTTCTAGCAGGGGAGCGCAGCTACTCATATACCCTTGACCGAAGACTGGTCCTCCTCCAGCGGGGAAGGTCGTCCTCTTTGACCGAGCGTGCAGCTTCCGGAGGGACGCACATGGAATGGTGAGGGAGGAAGGGGACACCCGCCTAGCAAGCCAGATCAGCCAAATCAACCCTGGCGATCAATGGGGTGACAAATGTTTCAGCCAGATCGCCCTCACATCCGTTTTTAATCTGCTATGGGAAAATATAGCACATCATTAATGCTTTGTATGGCATTTTCCCGGGATCCTAGTGAAAGAAATGGATTCTTTAATTTCTGGTATTGTGGAATTTAATTTGTATTAGTGTATTTGTGTTTCTTCTTTTCAGAGCATCCTTTGTTATATTTATAATGCAACTCCCATTAAGTTATTGTATTTCCATTGCTATTTTGGAGTTTATACTTTTTGTTAATTTTTTACTTTTTTGTTAATGTGAAGAGAACAGATGTAATGTTTTTCATAAGTACAGTTCTAATTCACTTCTTTATCAACATGGTATAGCTTTTTCTTTAAAAAACATTCTCCTATCAGAACTATAGATAATAAATAGGACAGAGCAATCTACCATGGCATGCCTAACTCCTACAAAGGGGTTGGCACTGTGGCACAGCGGGTTAAGCCACCACCTGCAATGCCAGCATTACATTTGAATGTTAGTTCAAATCCAGGCTGCTCCACTTTTGATCCAGCTTCCTGCTAATGCACACAGGAAAGCAGAACAAGATTCTTGTGCACCTGACACCCATGTGGGAGACCCATGGGGAGAACGGGATAGAGTTCTTGGCTCATCACTTAAGTCTGGCCTACCCCTGGCTGTTGTGGTCATTTAGGGAGTGAACCAGCAGATCAAAGTTCTCTTTTTCTCTCTGTCTCTCCCCCTCTCTTTCTGTCACTCATCCTTTCAGATCAATTTTAAAAAAGTCTCAAAAAAAAAAAAAACTCTTATAAGGAAAACAATACCACATTTCCACTACAAAATGATTCATAGGTCATACTGTCACTGAAGGGCCTGTCTCTGGATATCATTGGAAATGCAAGGTTCCTTCTTCAAATTCTCAGATGTCTACTATCTCCTCATTCCCCAGCCACTGAAAAACTGATATCTGCATGTACATTCAAAACTTTCTGACTTAAAAATAAATTTAATTTTTTCCTTTAAAAAACAGAAAAAATAAAGTCCATTCCTTTTACAACTACTTAATCAATGTTTCTTTTATTAGTATTAAACACAAAACAAAATCTTATGATTGAAGCATACAATCCTCCCTCTCCCTTGTCCCCTAAAAATAGTGTTGGCTGCTCTCAACTAGTCCTTTTCCTTGTATTTTCTTTTGCTGAAGAAAATTACTGTGCATATGCTCATTAACACTTCTCAGGAAGAGTTTGCTTTCAATGTCAGGTGGATGTGAGGTCCAATGGTCCCAATTTGGGACAACATTGCAGGGCCACCAAATGTTTTCAAATCCCTGTCCTAATGAGATTGGCTGAAGATTTTCTTTTAATTGCTTTGCACTCAAATTTCTCTACTATATACTTTGATTTGTAAGCTCTGAGCATATGTATTGATATTGATATTGAGATTATTCTGCAGTGAATTCCTGAACTTAAATCTCTACCTCAGAGACTATTTCCTGGAAATCCCAACCTAAGACACAGCAGTTACATAGATGCTCCTCACCAATCTTCAATACAATAGTAACTCATACATTTTGAACTTTCCTATTATTCTTCACCAAAATGAATTGTATTTTAAGGCAGGAAAATAAAAATTGCAAGCACAAGGGATTCCAAGTTAACCAAATATCCTTGTGAAACAAAAAATGTAGAAACCACTGCCAGGAATAGCAAAACCAAAACCAAACTAGTTATACTTTATAATCTAATAGGAAGGCAAACAGCTGACTAGTAGTGTTGTCAAACTATATATAAAAGGAACATTCTTTAACAGTAATTTATCCAAATGCCATAAAGCA
Organism: Lepus europaeus; assembly: GCF_033115175.1. Taxonomy (NCBI): domain Eukaryota; kingdom Metazoa; phylum Chordata; class Mammalia; order Lagomorpha; family Leporidae; genus Lepus; species Lepus europaeus. The sequence goes on along the minus strand of NC_084827.1, from coordinate 128,030,085 downwards.
GAGACCTGACCAAAAAGAATAGAATTCTTATCATTCCATAAATCGTTCTCTATATGTCTTTCTTAGTTTTAATAAAATAGAAAATTTGTTTACACAATATTTAGTAATGCTGATAAAACAAGGAGAAATGATCATTATGACAACATTACTGTGGGTAATTTGATGATGCCTGTCTGGTCTAAAAGAATACACAATTTTAGGAGATGATAAAAATGCTTCTGTACAATAGAATACATGTGAAAATCATGGATGATTTTAAAAACTCATGTTCACATAGTAGATAAAATTAAGCCAAACCTCAGCCTGATTACAAAGGTCCTTGAAATAAAATTGTAGGTCCCAGTGAAGGAAGCAGTGAGGTCCCAGGTCCTGACCAAAAATCAATGTGTTGATAATCCGCATCCAACAAAGCTGGTTGCTCTGAGGTTATTAGCTTTTTGTTGTTGTTATTCTGAGAACACTACAAAAAAACTAAAGAACGTAGCAAATAAATATTTTTATAAACCTAGACAGCACAAATAACTATGTAGAACTACTGAAGTGACTTAAATAGGAGGTGTTAATATTTTAGAGTAGTTTGAAGTATAACTGTAAATAGCATGCCATATAAAAGTTTCTTTTCTGAATTTTTGTTTGCTACTTAGAGAATTATATGTTCAATACAATCAGTCATATAATATAGTGATTTGAATTATGAATGACTTCACATAAGGTAATTGATTAGTCAAAATTAATTTTTGAACATAATTATCTTGTAATATTTTATTATATCTATAGTTACACATTTAATAATTTAAACATTGCAATGTGATAAACATCAAGTTGTAGGTGATTTTTGAAGTGCATAACTTTAGGTTTGTTCATTAAACAGATGTACAAAAATGTCCTCAAATCTCTGTATGTTTTATACTTTTAGTAATATTGTTAGCAGATAATTTGAATAGCAATTGATTATTATAAAACTGCTATAATACTTTCTTTTCAAAGCACATTTTTAACTGTTGCACTCAAAGTTACTTTATTCATTCATCTTACTACATAGTCTATCATCCTTTGTCTAAGAACTGCATCTTTCCTGATATTTAATGTTTAAGACATAATCAGCACTAGCTGAACAGTTTCCCACTTAGCTATTGCCAAAAACTCACTTGTTTCTCATTTTTATATTTGCTGTAGAATTGACAGGATTACCAATTTGCTTCAAAACGAATGCTTTATCACCAGGCATATTATAAAGTATGAATATATTGGGATCATTTAAACAAATCAAAATAATATAAGCATGTGATTTTTTTCATATAACAATACACTCATGATTGATGAACTAAAATAAATTGTGATGCAGATGGAGCCTTATAAGTCTTTATCTGCTCCGTTTACATCTTGTTAAATCTTGCTTTACTTTTCCTTCTAACATGGATAACCATATTTTATCCTAATTCCTCATCACCAGAGTTTAATGAAATACATTATCTTTATTTTGTTCAAAAATGCTGTCTCTTTTTGGGAAACATAATAGCATATCTTTTGGTTGAGTTGATGCTTTAATTAAAGTCAAATTTTGAGGTTTAAGCATCAGGATGCAACCCAAACTAAATTATTTCTGTTCCAGTTTACCTTGATTGTTGACATCTATTCCATTAAGAATCAATCGTCTCTGTATTGCCCTGATCACATGTACATGTTGCCAGCCATACTCCCCAATTCATGGACAATTCTATCACTTAAAATCATAGAATTGTAGTGAATTTGATTATAAATGGAGGTATCTCTAAAAGCCTTGCTACAAAGAGACAGTCTTGAGACACATGCTTGGAATAACAATATATTTGGAGCCAGAAGACATTGATTTTAGGCCTGCCATTATCTCCTGCTACTTTGTACAAATTAAAAACTTCTTTCAGCCTTAAGACATTTCTTGAAATAGATAATATAATAATAATACCTAACATATATTGGCATTTATATTAGAAAATCATCAAAATTTATGTGATTTGTGTCATTTAAATTCACAGAAACCATATAAGGTCAACATTATTAAATCCTCATTTTTAGATGAATAAACTAGAGATAATAATACCTGCCTCTTTTAATTAAAAAAATTTATCTGAAAGTGAAGCTCCCATCTGCGGGTTCACTTTCCAAAATCACAGAATGATAGGCACTGGGCCATAATGAATCCCATGTGGCAGGAATTCAGTATAGTTCTCTCTATGCATAGCAAGGTCTCAAATACTTGAGTCATCACTCGCTGCCTTCCTGGGTGTACATTGGCAGGAAGCTGGAATTAGGAGTGTAGCTGAGACTCAAACTCAGACAATCCAATATGAGAAATGGGTTCTTTAACTTGCTACTCCAAATTCCTGTACCGCACTTCCTCTTTGACTCACTGGGTTCCAGGGAAAATAAATTTGGTTAATGCAAATGGACATGTCATTTCACAATCAAGACATACCACAAAATAAAGATTTTTTTTTCTTTCTTTTTGTGCACATCTTCTCAGCTCTGGAACACATGTCAAATTCATTAATTTTTTAACTTGCACATGTACCTGCTTATTTTATGATATCACCTGAATTTTTCAGAGAAAACTACAGAATAAGGTGTCCCAGTGTCCCAATTTTTTTTTTTTTTTTTTTTTTGGACAGGCAGAGTGGATAGTGAGAGAGAGAGAGAGAGAGAGAGACAAAGAGAAAGGTCTTCCTTTTTGCCGTTGGTTCACCCTCCAATGGCCGCCGCGGCTGGAGCATCTCGCTGATCTGAAGCCAGGAGCCAGGTGCTTCTCCTGGTCTCCCATGCGGGTGCAGGGCCCAAGCACTTGGGCCATCCTCCACTGCCTTCCCGGGCCACAGCAGAGAGCTGGCCTGGAAGAGGGGCAACCGGGATAGAATCCGGCGCCCCAACCGGGACTAGAACCTGGTGTGCTGGTGCCGCAAGGCAGAGGATTAGCCTGTTAAGCCACGGCGCCGGCTCAGTGTCCCAATTTTGCTAAGCATTCTAGAGGTTCAGATAAGAATGATAATTGGAGGAAAGAATAGCTTGAACATCTAGGAGAATAGGGATGATGAGAAGTGTCTAATTTGTTGATGTGAAGGAAATACAAGTATGTACCTCTGTCATTATTCTCAGAGACACTTATCCTTCACTCTCTTAGTGAACAATTTTTGGGTGAGATTTCAGCACTATTTTTGAGCAAACAGAAATTACAGCAGAATGTACTCATATATGTTTGAATTCTTTCCAAGTGAACATTGTGAAAATAACCAAAAATAATGGTGTTTTGTTTGCCATCATCTGAAATCTCAGTTCTCAGTGAGGATGGTTTTATAGCACGTGCGTGCACACACGCACAAATGCATACAGAAACAGTTCCACCCTAGATAGTCTGAGGACACAATAGCTTTCAATAAATGAAAGAAGTAATTCACAAAGAGGTCATTGAGTAACTGAAAGCAGCTTCAGCAGAAATTCCTAACAATTGAGCTTCTAAGCTAAAACAATTTGCTTTCATTGGTGCCAAAGAGATTCAATATCAATGTCAGAAAAGTTTCACCAAATTATCCCACTGGTGTTCCTAAGCAAGAATTCTACATTTCAAGGTCTAGGAATACAATTTTATACTGTTTCTATTCTTAGATACTTTGTAGACTGTGACAGATTTGTACATTAATCACTCAAAATAATGTAATGTGAATTTTAGAATTCGATTTATGGAATAAAACAATATGACCAACATTTATTCATTTGTTCACTCAATGACTATCTACTGAGTCATTATCTGTGCCAAGCCTTTCACTGGGTACTAGGAAAATAAAACTGAGCAAATCATATTCTTGACTTCAAAAGGTTCTATATCTAAGAACATAGAACATGTAAAATATGAAGGAAGGAACCAGAATAGAAATATGTACAGTATATGACAAAATATTTTTCTAATTGTGACTAAGGGCAAGTGGTTGAGGATGACCTCATGAAGAAGACTTCATTAATAAAATTCTACCTTTGATCATCAAAGGATGTTTTCGAGTTGGCAAGCAAGGTGTGCAACAAGGGAATGGGCAGTGCCTGATTCAGCTAGGAAGAAGCAGCACGTAGTACAGTGGACATAGAGGCAAGAAAAGCATTCTGGGTGAAGAATTATAAAAGCACTGCTGGATTAATAATAAGGTATGAAGTAGAGATTGGTAGGTTTACTGAGTGATTATTTAAGCTCTTTAACATTGTCTGCCATCCAGCCTCCCATATTTACTTCCACACCCTTAGCTCTTTAACTGGTCTCACCAGTTATATTTCAGTAACTTCTTTTCTCTTCTGATTTATTCCCTTTTTGTTTCCCCTAGAAATATTTCCATCTCTGATTTACCAATTATATTCTTCCAGCTTTCAGTGCAAATGTCAAATAGGAAACATTTCAAACTATCATTGTTAATCTGCTAATCATTTACTAAATCAATCGCATGTAAGGTTCTCAAAGTGTCATGGAAACTTGTACAAAATATAATAAAATATATCCCAAAACATATTTTCTCAAATATACACACACATGTATCAGATACTATGTTGAGGTATGAAATAAAAAGACATAAGGGAAAATTAATTCCTTTCAGCAACAAGTATTGTCCAATATTAATATTTATTCACTTGATCTAACCTAGGACTATATTATAACTGGTTACCTAGGCCATATATTATTTCTATTGAAAGTCAAGCACATGTTAAAACGCCAAAGTGTTAGCCAATTAGGGTAAAAACAGTAGATGGAAAGAATTATAAAAGGAAATATAAAAATTAATAAATTCATTTTTGCTTATTTTTAACATAATCATCAGTAATTCATGTTCTCACATTTATAAGAATATGTGAAAATACAGGGACATTTATTGACAGAGTTACAAATGAATTTATAAGAATTTATTTAATTCTATGTAACAATGTTTCCTTACTTAAGCTATCATTACTTTTTTATTTTTTCACAAAAAAGATTATGTTTGAAATTTATATTGTACTTTAAAAAGGCAAAACATCTTGCTTTAATAAAAAGAGGCATGGGATTGTTATGATCATATTAAATTATATTTGAGAATGAAAAATATCTTTGTCAGATATACAAATATATGAAAAAATCACAAGAAATATATTTTGCTATCATGTATAAAATATAGTTTATATTTACACAATCACAGAAAATATTTCTTCTAGTTATAATACCTAAAGATATATAATTATATATTAAAAATACTATTCTGCCGGCTGGCGCCACGGCTTACTTGGCTAATTCTTCGCCTGTGGCACCAGCACCCCGGGTTCTCATCCCTGTTGCCCCTCTTTCAGTCCAGCTCTCTGCTGTGGCCCGGGAAGGAAGTAGAGGATGGCCCAAGTGCTTGGGCCCTGCACCTGCATGGGAGACCAGGAGGAAGCACCTGGCTCCTGGCTTCAGACTGGCGCAGCGCCGGCCGCAGTGCGCCAGCAGCCATTTGGGGGGTGAACCAATGGAAAAGGAAAACCTATTTCTCTGTCTCTCTCTCTCTCTCTCACTGTCCAAATCTGCCTGTCAAAAAAAAAAAAAATGATTTACCAGTTCTCCCTGTAGTTAAGTTTCAAACTGAAGTGGATGATGAACATAAAAAGTTTCTACTGTCAAATAAAAATTTTAATTGACTTCATAAAAATTCTTATAAACCTATAATTAATTAATTATTAAGCAATAAAATAAATCAAAAAGCACTTACATATTTAGAAATATCTGAATAAGCATATTTTCCCTGTGTCATTATTATTATTTCACATAGTTTATTGGAATTTTTTTAGAAATCTAATAGTAGTTTAGTCCAATCATAAAGGCTTTTTGATCACTTCAACTTGGTTGTATCATCCAAATGAAAAATTACACAAAACTAAGATGAATCAAAGTTAGATATATTCCAAGAGAATAACAGGGTAGCCAGGATTTGTGGTTATCACTAATTGATAATATTTTGAAAATTTTAATGGATAATAGCAACTCTGAGTTGTATTAATCTATGTTGAAGTATAACTCTATATACAACCAAGCTAAGTTGCCAAACTCCTTCTTTTAACTTGAAAATAGCAAAATGAAGCAGGCAGCCAGTTTTTACTTTCATCTTTCTTGGCACCCTATCATATGTATTCAACTGTGAAGGCAGTCTAAGCTATTACAGAATCGCATAAGCATAACTTAAGCTAAACTCAGTTTCCTTCTATAATACAAAATTTCAGAGAGCTAACATAGTGTATAAGCTATGAAAATAGAAGGTGAATTTGGTTACTCTCATTTAGATAGTTAAATTTACTGAGTTTAAAAACATCCTTACAGTCTGTAGAACTCATATTGTTACTGAATAATCAGCATTATCTAGAAAAAATAGTGTCAGTGCCAGCGCCATAGCTCAATAGGCTAATCCTCCACCTTGTGGCGCCGACACACAGGGTTCTAGTCCTGGTCAGGGCACCAGATTCTGTCCCGGTTGCCCCTCTTCCAGGCCAGCTCTCTGCTGTGGCCCGGGAAGGCAGTGGAGGATGGCCCAAGTCCTTGGGCCCTGCACCCGCATGGGAGACCAGGAGAGGCACCTGGCTCCTGGCTTCGGATCGGCGAGATGTGCCAGCCGCAGCGGCCATTGGAGGGTGAACCAACGGCAAAGGAAGACCTTTCTCTCTGTCTCTCTCTCACTATCCACTCTGCCTGTCAAAAATAAAAAAATAAAATAAAATAAAATAAAAAGAAAGAAAAAATAGTGTCACTTTCAGTAGCAAAGAAGGAAAAGATACTGATTAATGCACAAGCTATAGTCTGGGAAAAGTAACAAAAGCTATTAAGCATAGATATTTAGATTGAGATAATAGCTGGCAAAAAGAGAAAGCAGCTTGTTGTTCATTAATCCACATAAAAATGTTACCTGTCCACCAAATTATGAATCAGGTATATATTTAGACACGAAGATTAAAGTCCCTTAAAAATAGTCAGTCTTCCTTATTCATACGATTTGTTGGTAGTGGAGGACACAAATATCCATGATAAATAAGTAAAACATAATAGTAAGTGTTAGTGATTGAACTGTGGTCCTCCTACGTAGATGTGCTTAATACCTATTTCCCAGTATATGTAAATGTGACTATTAAGTAACAGACCCTTTACAGATGTAACAGAGTTAAGATGAATTTATTAGCATGGGCCCTAATCCAATGTGAATTATCCATATAGAAAAAGCAATAGACAGTCGAGTACATATAGGGAGAGTGTCATGTGAAAATGGAAAACTGATTGGAACTACACACCTGCCGATCAAGAAACACAAAGCATTGCCAACAACACTAGAATGTTAAACAAGGGCATGAAAAGTTCTCAGAGTTGTCAAGAGGGCTTTGGTGCTGCAAACACCTTGATTTCAGATTTCTGTTATTTTATGCCAGCCAACTTATTGTACTTCGTTTTGGAAACCTTGCAAAACATAAAATGAAAGCAAGACTCAACAGAGATCAATGGAAAGCATTCAGGAGTATAGTACATATGCTAGGCCATAAAATAAGTCTCACTACATTTAAGGATTTTTTTTTGTTTTATTGCAAAGCATGTTTCTGATCACACTGAAGTGAAATTAGAACTAATGTCAGAAAATTTTGGAAATTCAAAAAGTTGTAGAAATTGAATAAATTCCTAACTAATCAAAGCCTCAAAGGAGAAATCACAGGACAAATTAGAAAATGCTTGAGATGAATGAAAATGAAAAATACAACATAACAAAATTAATGGGACACAACAAAAATGGTACTTTAGAGGGAAAATTTCATATGTAAACACCTTCTTGAAAATTAATATTCTTGAATCAATAAATTTCTACATTATGGCACATGAAAAGGCACAAACTAAACTCAAAAACAGAAGGAAAGGGATAATAATATGGTTAGATTGATCAAGAAAAAACAGAAAAAGATTTAAATCACTAAAATCAGAAATGTAACATGGTCAGTAAAACTAACTACAAAAATGAAAAGATGTTTAAGGGAGCATTAATACCAGCTGTGAGGGAGTGTAAGTCAAATAAAACATAGGATTAACTACCAACAGACCATTATGAATTAGTACTTCACATGATATTACGTAATCCAGCCTTATTATCTTATTAATTTATAAAAATCATTTTATTTCTCCAGAGACTGTTGTGACTCAATATCACAGTTATTTGAATACCAATTTTCTTTAAATTACACATTTAGACTTCCTCAAAAAATAAAATAGCACTGCTCCAGTGCTCAGGATCTTTCTGAGCTACACTTTCACAGAAACAAGTCCTCTGAAACACGCAGCTTTCTAACAATATATTCCTTCACAGCTAGAGTATCTCTTTTGAAGTCATCTTGTGGAGTTGACTGGCAGGGATATTTTTACAGTGTCTGCTACTCACGAACCAGACTGTATTACATTTTTAAAAATATTGTGCACAGCATAAAAAAAGAAATTCTTCATCAGTGTAATTGTGGAACCAATATCTTCTTTTATCTTTGTTATGTAACACCTTTGGGACACATTTTTCTCCTTTTTGCTGCTAATTAATACTCAGAAAACAAAACCTTGTCTTTTTATCAAGATAATCATGCTACTTAATTAAAGTATAAACAGATTGTCCCACACAACTAAAAGCTCCAATCGCAAAATGCATAGATGAGTTTGGAAAACATAAAATGAAAGCATGCACATTTCTGCTTGTGCCCTTTATTACCATTTCAAACCACTTTTTATCCTTTATTGAGGAAATACTGCATGCTAGTAACAGAGGTGTCTAAAAATTAGTAAATAAGAATAAAAACAAAAAAACACCCTCAATCTGTGCATATAAGGAGTTCTCAAGGGGCCAGCGCTATGGCATAGTGGGTTAAGTCACCACCTGCAGTGCCAGCATCCCATGTGGGCACAAGTTTGAGACCTGGCTGCTCCACTTCCAATCCAGCTCTCTGCTATGGCCTGGGAAAGAAGTAGAAGATGGCCCAAATGCTTGGGTCCCTGCACCCGCTTGAGAGATCCGGAAGAAGCTCCTGGCTCTTGGCTTTGGAAGGGCACAGCTCTGGCTGTTGTGGCCAATTGGGGAGTGAACCAGTGGATGGAAGATTTCTCTCTCTCTCTCTCTCTCTCTCTCTGCCACTCCTTCTCTCTGTGTGTAACTCTTTCAAATAACTAAATAAATATTTAAAAAAAAATAGTTCTCAAATTGGGGCCAGCGCTGTGACAAGTGGGTGAAGCTGCAGCCTGCAGTACTGGCATCCCTTATGAATGCCAGTTAAAGTCCTTGCTGCTCCACTTTTGATCCAGCTCTCTGCTATGGCCTGGGAAAGCAGTAGGAGATGGGCCAGGTCCTTGGGCCCCTGCAACCGCATGGGACCCAGATGAAGCTTCTGGCTCCTGGATTTGGATTGGTGCATTTCCAGCCATTGAGGCCATCGGAGGAGTGAACCAGGGGATGGAAGATCTCTCCCTTGCTCTCTCTACCTCTGCTTCTGCCTCTCTGTAACTCTGCCTTTCAAATAAACACATAAATTTTAAAAAAGAAATAAATTTTTCAAAAAAATCAATTATAGTTACATATTTAAAATCCCCTAATGAAATTGATTTTCAGGATTTTAAAAATTTTCCTTTTTTTATTTTTGAAACAAAGATAAATGAATAAATTGTTTTCAGGGAACATTATTAGGTTTATACAATAGGGATTGCAGGCTAGAATTTACTTGGGCATATTTCATATATTGGCTGATCAAAGGATTGTTTTGTTTATTTGTGAATTTTAGATTTCCTATTAAGTTAAATTTCATACATTGTGTCATTTTATTTTTTTTTCAGTAGCTACCAGGATCTTGAAGTTGAATTTAAAGCTAAATATAATTAAATAACTATCCTTGTTTATTTTTGAGATTTCTTGCAAATGCTAAGGAAAGTATTTCAGACGAGATCAGGCGCGTTCAGGGTGGTATCGCTGTAGACAGATATTTTTAGTGAAGTATTAGTTTCAAATTTCAATTTTGAGAAAGTTGATTTGGTGTTAGAATGATGTGATATTTGTAAAATTCTATTACTTTGCATTTAGGGTACAGATTTTAATTGTTTGAAAGGTCAGGAATAAATCAGAATGAGTAGAAAAATATAGATGAGACTTAGGAACCTGATAATGGTTAAGACTCTGTTGTTGATGGAGTAGGTGTTTGGCACAGTGATTAAAAGGCTGCTTTGGATGCCTACATCCAGTATCGGACTACCTGGTTTTCAGACTTTGCTCCTCTGCCAATTTCAGTTCCCTGCTAATGCATACTCTGGGAGGCAGCTGGTGATGGCTCAAGCAGCTGGGTCCTGACTACCTGCAAGTGATACCTGGGTTGGTTTTGGGTTCTTGGCGTTGGCCTGAACTAATCCCATCTATTGCATACGTTTGAGGAGTATAGCAGTGAGCAGAAGATGTCTGTCTTGGTCTCTCTCTGTTTGTCTTTATTCTTTTCAAATAAATGAAAAGAAACAAGTAAAAATTTTAATATTAAGTTGTTGAAGAAATTTTTGAATTGAATTTCTGCTCCTAACAATGCTGTCATCTGCTGTCTTTAGTTATTTTACCTTAGGTTATTCATAACTTTCTAACATCTTCCATAGAAACACCATCACATCAGAGGCAAAGGAAATTGTAAACAGAGTATAGGCATCACATTTAAGACTAGAAATGCAAGTCAACAAAACTACAAGTTTTTATGTGTTTGAAGTTTATTGTTATTTTTTTCCTCCAAGGAAGGAAACATGTTTCAGGAATTTCTTTCTCTTAATATTAACATAACTGTGTAAATAGATCGATATCTGAATTTTTAACTAAAGAACTATCAACCTAGATTATGTGACATTAGATGTGTTGAATGGATATTTACAAGGAATTTTAAGAGTCAAATAGTCTAATGATGGGATCTAGTAAAATATTACATAGATGTGTTAAAATATGATCCATGCTGCCATTTAATCAATAACTGCATTCATGAAGAGACAATTTTTATGCTCATATAATTAAAACTGAAGGATACTTTAGACATCGTCTAGTTATTTTAGTAGACATGTCTGTTTCAGTCATAGAGTATCAGTTCTCTCTACATATAGCCATCTACTCTCACACTTTTCTTTTATGAAATCATTCCTACCTTTTTGTGATGCTAATCAAAGTATACATCCACTCTTTTCACTTTCCCTCCTGTGGGGCAAGTTTATGAATCAAGTCCAGTTAATCATACTGTACTTGCCGCTTAGGCTACTGAAATAGACACACACACACACATCCAGAGTAACGAATAGAGAAATCATTTGTTGCATATGTTCTAACAAGAATTCAGAACTTTTTGATATTGTGAAACTTTGAAAATTTTTACAGTCATAATTCTACATTACAGAAAGGAAAGTATACTATTGGTACACAGTAATAAAGTTGATACACACAAAAGCAAGTGAGAACATAAGAAGCAGATAGAAAGAGATGGAGATATATAGACAGAAAGATAGATATGGTGCAAAAAATCTAAATCTGGATTAATTATTCCACACTGGATCTTCTCAGCTACAAGAGCAAAATGCATTCATGGTTTTCCGAGGCCAATATGACTACAGTCACTTACTTATAGTAAAATAAACAAATCATTCTCTAATTATTTTAAACTTTAAAGTCACAGCATGTATGATCCATAGAGAGAATGTAAGTGTTATGTGAACTTAACTGTGGGAAAAGAGCTACATTTACATATTCACAATAACTGTCTGAAATTTATCACTAAAGTTTTAAAAAATATTTGAGATAGAGATGGAGAGAAGGAGAAAGGAAAGAGGAGAGAGGGAGAGGGGGAGGGGGAGGGGGAAGGAGAGAGGGAAGGGAGAAACAGTCTGATTCACTGGTTTACTCTCCAAATGCCTGCAATGACTGGGAATGGATTGGCTAAAGCCATGAGCATGGAATTCAATCTGAATCGCCCACATGGATGGGAAGAACTCAATGACTTGAGCCATCATCACTGCTTCCCAGAGTCTGCATTAACAGGAAGCTGGAATCAGGAGCTGGAGTTGAATATTGAACCTTGGTGCTCAGATCTGGGACCTGGGCATCTTTACTAATATCCTAATCCCTAGACAAAGTGCCTGCTCCTGAATTGAGCCCTTTAAAATTTCAGTTATACAGGCAACACACACTAACTTTAGAACTATCTGATCACCAATAAAAATAATAGATCATTTCACCACACACTAGGAATATTTTAATTACAACCAATATTATTCACTCCCATAAAATCATGGTAGTTTGTGAACTGTGCATAACTTAATATATTATTACAAAAATGATTTTATTTATCATTATGTTTTTTTTCATTTATTAATTAATTAATGAATACAAATTTCCAAAGTACAGCTTATGGGTTACAATGGCTTTCCCCCTCCCATAACTTCCCTCCCACCCGCAACCCTCCCCTTTCCCACTCCCTCTCCCCTTCCATTCACATCAAGATTCATTTTCAATTCTCCTTATATACAGAAGATCAGTTTAGTATAGATTAGGTAAAGATTTCAACAGTTTGCCCCCATATAGCAACACAAAATGAAAAAAATACAGTTAGAGTTCTAGTTACAGCATTAAATAACAGTGTACAGCACATTAAAGACAGAGATCCTACATAATATTTTTTTTTAAAAAATTAATTAATTTTCTATGCCATTTCCAATTTAACACCAGGGTTTTTTTTTTTTTTTTCATTTCCAATTCTCTTTATATACAGAAGATCGATTATCATTATGTTTTAAAATAATTTGTTAAATTATTACAATACATAGATTTCCTTATTTAATTCTAAAATTTTATTTATGCACTGAAAATATTATTCTGAGAAAGGACCATGTTATCTTCAAGATGGACAGAGGAATCCATAGTACTGTCTCTCAAATGGTTAAGAATAACTAAAAAATAAAGTACTATAACAATGTATTATATATGTATCCATGTACATATGTATATATATATATATGTATACATATACAAACCTTCATATGGATTCTTATAACAAATTTATTCATAATTGTCAAAACTCAGAAGTAACCAACATGTACTTCAGTAGGTAAGTGGATCTAGGGGGAAAAAAAAACCCTGTGGTACACTTAGATAATGGAATATTAATCAACACTAAGAAAAAGAGCTATCAGGCCATAAAAAGACATGAGGCCAGGGAGTGCAGTGGAGGATGGCCCAAGTCTTTGGGCCCTGCACACCATGGGAGACCAGGAGAAGCACCTGGCTCCTGCCATCAGATCAGCGCGGTGCGCTGGCCGCAGTGCGCCTACCGCGGCGGCCATTGGAGGGTGAACCAATGGTAAAAGGAAGACCTTTCTCTCTGTCTCTCTCTCTCACTGTCCACTCTGCCTGTCAAAAAAAAAAAAAAAAAAAAAGACATGAGGCCCCCGGAAATCAGTATTCCTAAGTGAAAGAAGTCAATATGAAAAAGCTTCATGATTTCAACTACAGTACATGACAATCCGGAAAAGACAAAACTAAGGAGACAGTAAAAGAGTCACTAGTCCCCTAGAGTTTGGGAGAGAAAGTCTGAAAAGAAAGCACAGGGGATTTTTAGGGAAGTGAAAGTTCTCTAGAGGATACTAAAATGGTGGCTACATATCATTACAATTTTTCCAAATGCACAGAATGAACAACACCAAAATTAAAGTTTAATGTAAATTATAGACTTTAGATGCAGGTTCTTCTATTGTAAACAAATATACCACTTTGGTGAAGGTGTTGACAAATGAAGAATCTTTGCGTGGGGTGCTAGGAGAAAAATCACTAAATTTTTCCCCATTTCCATTATTGTGTGGTTTAAGGAATGTCAGATAAATAGAATCATACAGTGTGTTACTTTATGGGATTATTTATTTAAATTTTTTTTAACTTTATTTAAGAGAGAGAGAGCAAGAAGGAGAGAAATCTCTATTTGGTGTTACCTTCTCCAGGCTGCCTGCAACAGTGTGGTCTGGACCACAGATGAAGCTGGGAGCTAGGAGCTCAGTCTGGGTCTCCCACATGCATAAAAGAACTCAGCTACTAGAGCCATCACCGCGGTCTCCCAGCATCTGCGTTCTCAGGAAGCTTTACACATGAGCCAGAAGTCAGTTTCTAACCCAGGCACTGCGATACATAACATGGGCTACAAGCCCACCCCTTTTCCTTTACATTTTATAGAGTATAATTCCTCCAACCTTTATCCAAACTATATAAGTAGTCTTTTCATTTTGACTAGGAATGGATGGTAATTTTTGAAGCCAAGTTTTTTTTGTTTTTTTTTGGGGGGGGGGAGGAGTGGCTCCTGAAATAAAATACAATTTATTATATTTTACTGCAAAAGATTCTCTTGGTTTTGAAGGAGTGGCTAATTTCTGCTTCTTAAATCGTGCTTTGCCTGAATTATTTCAGTTCTTTCCTTACACGTAAGATTATTTTGAAGAGTCCATTTTCACACAAACTTTTGAAAGTGTAAATAAGAAAATTATCTATGCAAGTTTATTCCTCAACAACAGTTTTTATATGGTTTGAAAGATGGTTTTAGTTCTCTATTTATTGATCAAATTTGACCTATCGTCAGCATGCAAGGTATGATATCTTACACATAATTTTCAAATTAAAAGTTTTGTTTTGAGACATTTGTAGATTCACATGCTGTTTAAAAACAGTGCACAGGCCGGCGCCGTGGCTCAACAGGCTAATCCTCCGCCTTGCGGCGCCGGCACACCGGGTTCTAGTCCCGGTCGGGGCACCGATCCTGTCCCGGTTGCCCCTCTTCCAGGCCAGCTCTCTGCTGTGGCCAGGGAGTGCAGTGGAGGATGGCCCAAGTGCTTGGGCTCTGCACCCCTTGGGAGACCAGGATAAGCACCTGGCTCCTGCCATCAGATCAGCGCGGTGCGCTGGCCGCAGCGCGCTACCGCGGCGGCCATTGGAGGGTGAACCAACGGCAAAGGAAGACCTTTCTCTCTGTCTCTCTCTCTCACTGTCCACTCTGCCTGTCAAAAAAAAAAAAAAAAAAAAAACAGTGCACAAAGATCCTGTGCACCTTTTACCTTTTACCAAAATGATAACTTTTTTATAAAATATAGTGCCACAACCAAGTATTGTAGAGTCAAGATATGCAGCATTTCAGTCAAGATATGGATTCCTCATTGCTCCTTTATGACCATACTCATTTCTTGATTGCCCCAGTTGGCCCTAACGCCCTGGACTACTAATTTGTTGTATATTTCTATAATAATGTGGCTTGGGGAATACAAGTGGAAGTAAGTGGAGACCTACAATATGTACCTTTGTCAGATTAGCTTTTTTATTTATTTGTTTTCTTATGGAGAATTCACCTGAAATTTATCCAAATTGTATCAACTTTCTGTTCTACTATCTTTTCCCATAGTATTGATGGCACAAATGTATAACAGAGAGCTTACAATTCACCCTTTGAAGACTATCTGTCCATCATTTTGGACTATTTCAAACAAAGCTGCTATGAACATTCATATGCTCTCTTTTGTATTAAAAAATGTGGTCAATTTCCTGTAATAATTCCACCAAAACATAATTGCTTGATTATTTAGTACTGCCTGTCTATATAAAAGAAATAAAACAAAACCTAAACATCATATGCATTGAAATACTTACTAAATACATTTTGAATGTTTATAAGCAAAAGGTTTCAGTTTTCTATAAAATTAGCTTCTTTTTTAAAGATTTATTTATTTATTTGAAAGTCAGAGTTACACAGAGAGAGAAGGAGAGTCAGAGAGAGACAGAGGTCTTTCATCCACTGGTTCACTCCCCATTAGCCTCAATTGCAGGAGCTGTGCCTATCTGAAGCCAGGAGCCAGGATCCTTTTCCTGGTCTCCCATGCGGGTGCAGGGGCCCAAACACTTGGGCCATCCTCCAGCGCCTTCCCAGGCCATCTTAGACAGTGGATCAGAAGTGGAGCACCTGGAATTCGAACCAACACCCATATGGGATGCCAGCATTGCAGGCAGTGGTTTTACCTGCTACACCATAGTGCCGACCCCTAAAATTAGCTTCTTAGACTACAAACCAATTATTATATCTATCAGCGAACTTTGAAAAGCATTCTTACCTTATCTGTTAAAGGTAAATATATTTTATTACCCTGTAATTGCTGTCTAAATAATATGCTTAGGGTCAGGTGTTATCATGCAGTGGGTTAAACTACCACTTGGATCATTCATGCCCCATATTAGAGTAGCAGTTCAATTCATGGCTACTATAGTTCTGATACAGCTTCCTGCCTTGCATGGTGGGAAGAAACAGATGATGACTCAAATTCATGGGTCCCTGCCATCCATGTAGGAGACCAAAGTGAAGTTCGCAGCTCCGGACTTAGGCCTGCTTCAGCAGTGGCTGCCTGTTGTGGGCACTTGGGGAGTGACCCAGTGGGTTAAAGATATCTGTTTTCCTGTCTGTCTCTCTGGCTCTGATTTTCAAATCAATAAAAGAAATATTTTTAAAAAACAGATGAATAATACGCCTAGAAGAAATGAGTATACTTGTTAATCAAATAACATGTAGTACGATGTTCATAGCAGCACTGTTTTAAAGGTCTGAGGAAAACTAAACATCTGCCAAATGCCCATGAAGATGAAAATAAATAAAAATTAGTTCTGGCCACACAATAGATACATTTTTTTAATCATTAAGGACATATTTCCTAAATAAAATTTTGAATGTAGTAAGCCAGATACAAAGTAAATATACAGACTGAGTCATCCATTTATATGAAATTCAAAAATATAAAGTCTGATGAAATTTATTTCTGAATCTTGAAATTATGAGATTAGCTATCCTTGCATGGGAGTCAGAGTACAAAAGTGACAGGGGCTTTCCTTGTAAATTCTTGTGATTTTTTATTGTAGATTCCCAAAATATAATTTTTAAAGCAATACACATAGCCTTTTGCGATTTATATAGTTCAGGAACTGGGGAAAGCTTAGCAGTTTCAGTATTTGTTACTAGATTAAAATCAAGGTGTTGTCTAGAGATAGAGTAACCTCAAGATTCAACTGCAAAATGAGTCACTTCTACTTTCACAATGTGGTTGTTTGTCAGATTGTTTCCTTCAAGTTGTTGGACAGAGAACACAAATTCCTTGCTGGCTCTTGGTCAGAGGCTCTCTCCAGTGTCTAGTCATGTGGCCGTCTTCAACAGAGCAGTATGCCCAATCAAAGAAAGCTAGAGAGAAAGTATATTGGCAGAAAAAATATCCTTTCATAATGTAAACATCCCTTCAACATTCCAAATTTCAATTTAGAAGGAAATTACTCAAATATAAAATTATGCAAGGCTGTACATACAATAACGCAAGGATCATTGTGAGTCATCTCAGAGGCTGCGTTGGCATTTTGTCAAGAATAAGTTGAATATACAAACATATACACTTGGATCATGTGTGGATATCGATCCACACATGAAATACATATAGTTGTTAATTTTCTATTCTGTTTCATTGATCTATATAATTTTTCTTATGGCAATACCATGTTATCTGGGTTACTATGTCACTAGTATCTTTGTTATGGCTTTCTAAGTCTTTTGCATTTTCCCATACATTTAAGATTGCCTTGTCATTTTCTTCAAAAATGACTGCTAAGAATTTGATTCAGATAATGCTGAAGGTATAAATCAGTATGTGCACAAGCTGGGAGACATTACTGAAAAAGGTCAGACTAACATTAAGAAGTGGTACACTAGAGATCCAAGATCCTTAATATGGAGAAGTCACACTGACTTCAGTCACAGATACCGGAAAAACAAAGGAAGACCATATTCCTAGAGGGTTGATCGAGAAAAATCTTCATTGGAGAATGGAAAGAACAGTACAAAGACTCTACGGAGCAGTTAGGAGAGGGGACAGACACATAGTCACTGGCAGTGTACAACTCCTAATTATTCACAGCTCATTCTCAGCTGGGAAGCACCATCTTCCCAGTCAAGATGAGAGGCAGCTGCTGAGCCTATGTAACCAGCGGATTGGACTGAGGAAGAATTCATGCAGCTCACTGGCTTTGAGTCTTCCTTGGGGAACTGGTGGTAGGTTGAACAGATACCTTACTCTATGAGGGAGACCATGTTACTTTCCTACCCTCTCCCCACCAAAACTCTAGTCTCCATTTGCTGAGGTGGAGCTGCAGCTGAGCTCTGCCAAGACTCAGGGAATGCTGGGAAACTTACGAACCCCATGCACATGGTGATTGTGAGAGATCTGGGCATAGGCCATGGAGATGAGAGGGACATGGTTTCTAGCTGGGTTCCTGTGCACCTGTGTAGTCTGAGTACAGAAAGTCAGAGTCTCCCTTGTGCTGGGAACACATCTCTCAGAGGGATCAAGGGACACACCATAAAGTGGGTTGGTGTTCTGTATGGTGTGTGTGCCTGGGTCAGTGGAGTACTCAAGCAACATGAATCAGCTGGTTCAGCTTGGCACAGAGGAGGGCTGGGATTGTGTTAACACTAGACAGCTTCAACATCTCCCCTAACTGACTGAAGTCAGAGGTGCTATACCATGCAAAACTTGGATGTCACTCTGAACTCTTATTCCCCCACAAATGGTGGCCAGCCACAAACCTAGAACTCTAGCACAATTCGCAAGCACTCCACAGATCCAGAGAGACACAATTCTAAGAACAAAGCCTTCATTAAAAAATAATAAAATAAAAACTCACCCCCTAGAGGAGATAACACAAGTGATTCCCCAAGATGTGTAAAAACCAATGTAGAGACACAAAAAATGTGAATATGGAAGGCAATATGACTCCCTAAAAGGAACATAATACTACATTAATCTTGGACTGTGAAGAAGGGGAAATTGATGATATACCTGAAAAGGAATTCAAAACAATGATTGCAAGGTTACTCGAGAATACACCGAAACAGTTACATGAAATAAGAAAAATCCATACATGATACAGATGAGAAATTCTGCAAAGAGATGGAGATCTTAATGAAAAACTAGCAGAAATATTATAAGTGAAATATTCAATAATAAGTCAAATAAAAATACAGTGGAAAATCTTAACAACAGACTCAGTGAGGCAGAAGAAAAAATATCTGATCTATAAGACAGGTCTTTTGAAATAGCTTGCCAGATTCCAAAAAAATAATAAGAAGAAGAAGAAAAAGGAAAAGAAAAAATTAGAAAGACTGAAAACTGTTCAGGATCTATGGGATACCATTGAATAAAAAAATATGAGATTTACAAGTTCTCTGCAGGTGTGAAAGAAAAGAATGACTTAGAATAACTATTCAGTGAAATAACAGAAGAAAAAATACTCAATTTGGAGAAATATATGGGATATAAATAGAGGAAGTACAAAGAATCACAAATAGACATGGTCAGAAAAGATCCTTACCTCCTCACTATAACACATTATAGTCAAACATTCAGAACTAAACCATAAACAGAATCTTCTCAAATATAAAAGCAAGAAATGCCAGATCACAGTTAAAGGTCTTCCATCAGGTTAACAGCAGATCTCTTAACAGGAATCCTATAGACCAGGAGAGAATGGAGATACACAGCCAATGTTAAAAAAAAAAAAAAAAAAAAAAAAGTCCAATCCAGAATACTATGCCCAGTAAAGCTGTCATTCATAAATGAGGGTGATAAAAAGATTTTCCAAAACAAGCAACAATTACAATAATGTGTCACTACCAAACCAGACTTAGGAAAAGATACATAAGTACATAATACACATAGAAACACAGAAAGTCATTTAGCATTATGAAAGAATGTGAAGGAAGAAAACCTACTAGTAACAGAACAAAGGAGATCCAAAACAAATAATAGGAATGTTCCAGGAAAAATGGAAATACCAAGTCTTTACTTATCAATAATAACCTTGAATGTAAATGGACTATATTATCTTGAATTTAATGGACTAAATTCTCCAATTCAAAAATACAGGCTGGATGAATGGACAAAAAGTCTGTAGTCTACCAATCTATATTCTGCCTACAAGAAACAGGCTTCACTAAGAAAGATATACACAGCCTGAAAGTGAAAGGATGGAAAAAGATAGTTTATGTAACTGGTAAAAAAACAATGAGCAGAAGTAGCTAAACTCATATTAGATAATCTAAAATTTAAAGCAAAAACATTTAAAAGAGACAAATAAATTCATAATATAATGATTAACGATCAATTCAGAATATGTGACTATAAAATATATATGCTGAAACAAATATTAATAGATCTAAAGTGAAACATAGGCTCCAATACAATAATATTGTGAATTTCAACACCACAATTTCACCAATGGACAGATCAACTAGACAATAAATAAATAAATAAATAAATAAATAAATAAATACGTTATAGACTAAATGGGCCTAATAGATATCTACAGAACATTTCATCTCACAGCTTTGAAATACACATTCTTTTCACCAGTGCATACAATATCCTCTATATACTGACCCATAAAAAATCTCAATAATTTAAAATAATTGAAATCATACCGTGTATATTTTCTGACTACAATGGAATGAAGCTGATAATTAACAAAACAATAAACTCTAGAAAATCTACAGACACATGGAAGTTGAACAATGTGCTCCTGGATGAACAGTGGTCATAGAAGAAATCAAAAGGGAAATTAAAAACATCTCTTAAAATGAATGACAGTAAAAAGTAAAAAGACAACATATCAAAGCTTATTAGATGCAGCAAATGCAGTATTCAAGAAAATTTCATAACAACAAGTGCCTACATCAAAAAATTGGAAGGGTATTAAATAAATATTCTAACAATACATCTCAAGAATCTAGACAAAAGAACAAACCAAACCCTAAATTAGTGGGAGGAAAGAAAAAATAAAAAGAAAGGAAATGAGCAGGGAAAGAGGGAACATCATTATATTCTTTTTTTTTAAACTTTTATTTAATGAATATAAATTTCCAAAGTACAGCTTATGGATTACAATGGCTTTCCCCTCCCCATAACTTCCCTCCCACCCGCAACCCTCCTCTTTCCTGCTCCCTCTCCCCTTCCATTCATACCAAGATTCATTTTCAATTTTCTTTATATACAGAGGATCAGTTTACTATATATTAAGTAAAGATTTCAACAGTTCGCACCCACACTGAAACACAAAGTGAAAAAATACTGTTGGAGTACTAGTTATAGCATTAAATAATAGTGTACAGCACATTAAAGACTTAGAATTGTTTCCTTCACTCTCAGCCACTGGAAACCACATTATTATGGTCTGTGCTTAAATTTGATGTTATTAGGTTCCACAAATAAGGGAGATTGTGTTATATTTATCTTTCTGTGTCATACTTAAATCAACTTAATGTCCACATTCATACTTTTAAACCCAGGTTATGACAAAATGTCAGGATTTCCTTTTTAAGGTTGGATGTGATTCTATGGTGTGTGTGTGTGAGTGTGTGAATGTGTGGCATTTACTCTATTCAGCTTTTGATAGACAATGTATCTATATATCTAGTTCTTGTGAATAGTGCTCACATGAACATGGATGTGCAAATGTATCTTTGAGATAGTAATTTTATTTCTTTAGATACACATCCAATAGCGGGACTGCTTTATCATTTATTAGTTCCATTTTTAATTTTGTTTGAGGCAACTCTGTAGTGCTTTTCATAGTAAGTACACCAGGTTACATTCCTGAAAAGAATTTATCTGTTCCCTTTTCTCCAATTCTGGTTCAGTACTTATAGTTTTTATTTTTTGATAATAGCCATTTTTACATATGTGAGATCATAACATTGTGTTCTTTTTTGTTGTTATTGTTGTTTTTACAGTGCTTTTAAGATTTATCTTTTTAAATTTTTTTTATTTTTTGGAAATGGTAAGATGTTAGTTGAATAACACCCATTTATCAATAGGCGGTAAATTAACTCCTTGAGACTTAATACACAGCAGAGAAACAAAATGAATACACTACAGGATACTCACAACTTGTTAAGATATTAATTATTCTTTTAAAAACTATGTAAGGTGATGGACATGTTAGATTGTCCTAATCATTTCATAATGCACATGCACAAGGGAACTCCAAAAGATTTGTGAAAAACTAGATTAAAAGATAAAGGGAAGTTTCCATAAACTTTTAAAAAAGTCTCCTCACAAATCAAAACATCAGGTTGCAGGCCTCGAATACATACAAATTTTGTTTGTCAATTATAATCCAATAACCTTGAAAAAATCACCCTACTCCAAAATAAAAATTAAAATTAACTTAGGAATCTAGATTTATATCTTTGTGGTTGGAAAGATTGTCGTGGAGCAGAAAGTTTTAAAACACTTGTAAATGTGACTACCTAAAGAGACACATCACAGCATGTCTAGCGAATATGTAAATGCTAAGATGACATTCAGGTACCAAAATACAACACCCTCGTGACCCCCTAAAACCTAGACTAAAACCCTGAGTGAAATAAAGCGCATTGGTTAAAAAAAAAAAAAAAAAAAAAAAAAAAAGGACTTAGAATTGTATCTGTGAACTACATTGAACATTGTCTTTGTAGTAATACTACATTAATATAAGAATTGATGGGAATTGTACTGTAGTAGTTACCATGCATTTTTTGTGACCCAGAGAGTCAAATGTATTAATAAAACTCCTTAAAAAATAGGAGACTATGTGTATGATTAAGATGATGTTAAGTACACCAAATATGAACTTGGTATGTAATTTTACTCAACATGCTCTTCAGTTTTAGTGACCATATTTCTCATATATATTTTAAAAGTTTGTTTCAAAGATCCCAAGTGTGTTAATGCTAGTGTAAATAGAATTTTTTACATTTCATATCCAATTATCCTTCCTTCCTTCCTTCCTTCCTTCCTTCCTTCCTTCCTTCCTTCCTTCTTTCTTTTTTTTTTTTTCTTTTTTCATTTATTTGAGAGGTAGAGTTGAAGTAGGCAGGCATACAGGTTAAAATTGTTAGATTTATGAACTGGAAGACCATGCCTTTGCCATGCCCCTGAGTGGCCTCATTCCCCTACTTGGCCATTCCCCGGTGCCCACCAGCCAATCAGGTTAATTAACCACTCCCCTTGGAAGTGAGTTAAACGCTGGGACACACTGTGGTCTGGCCTGCTCTTCTTCCCTGGCCTCTTGTCAGGAGGGGGCTTGATGTAGCCCCATGCCTCCAGGGTGCGTGGCCTTCGGGCCATGTGCTCTAGGTTTCCTGGCCTAGATACAGGCCTAGATGCTCTTCCACGTGGCTGGTTCCTGGTGCTCGGTATGAACCCCCATTCACTTCTCTCTCTTAAATAAAGCTCTCACTCTCCTATGCATTTTTCTCACTAAATAAAAGCCTAAAATGTACCATGCTGCCTCATTTATCTGTGCCGGTATTTAGAATTCTTCTCTAAATATTAGGCAAGAACCCTCCAAGGCTTATTAATATTGGGGATTTAGTAATAAGCCCGTGGTGAAATCATATGGCATCCCAAATTCCGGTAGCATATGTGGCACCCCAGATAGCATTTCTAGGGAACTTTAAGGGGCCACATTTCAGTGTAAATTTTAGGGGGTCTTCTCCGATTTTAGAGTTACAGACAGAGGAGGCAGAAGAGAGAGGAAGAGAGAGAAAGATCTTCCATCTGATGGTTCACTACTCAAACGGCCACAAGGGCCAGAGCTGTGCCCATCTGAAGCCAGAAGCCAGGAGCTTCTTCCTGGTCTTCCACGTGGAGAGGCCCAAGGACTTTGGCCATCTTCTACTGCTTTCTCAGGCCACAGCAGAGAGCTGGATTGGAAGAGGAGCAGCCAGGACTAGAATGAAACCCATATGGGATTCCTGCACCACAGGAAGAGGATTAACCTATTATGTCACAGTGCCCGCCCCTCATTGTTAATTTATAGAAGTATATTCCAAGGAGTGGGGTGGCTGGGTTGTATGGTAGGGTTATGTTCAGGTTTCTGAGGAATCTCCAGACTGACTTCCATAGTGGCTTAACCAGTTTGCATTCCCACCAACAGTGGGTTAGTGTCCCTTTTTCCCCACATCCTCTCCAGCATCTATTGTTGGTAGATTTCTGAATGTGAGCCATTCTAACCCAGGTGAGGTGAAACCTCATTGTGGTTTTGATTTGCATTTCTCTGATTGCTAGTGATCTTGAACATTTTTTCATGTGTCTTTTGGCCATTTGGATTTCCTCTTTCGAAAAATGTCTATTGAGGTCCTTGGCACATCTCTTAAGTGGGTTGTTTGTTTTGTTGTTGTGGATTTCCTTGATTTCTTTGTAGATTCTGGTTATCAACCCTTTATCTGTTGTGTAGTTTGCAAATATTTTTTCCCATTCTGTCGGTTGCCTCTTCACTTTCCTGACTGCTTCTTTTGAAGTACAGAAACTTCTCAATTTGATGCAATCCCAAATGTTAATTTTGGTTTTGACTGCCTGTGCTGTTGGAGTATTTTCCAGGAAGTCTTTGCCTGTGCCTATATCTTGCAGGGTTTCTCCAATGCTCTCTAATAATTTGATGGTTTCAGGTCATAGATTTAAGTCTTTAATCCATGTTGAGTGAATTTTTGTGTAAGGTGAAAGGTATGGGTCTTGCTTCAAGCTTCTGCACGTGGAAATCCAATTTTCCCAGCACCATTTATTGAATAGACTGTCTTTATTCCAGGGATTAGTTTTGGATCTTTGATCAAATATAAGTTGGCTGTAGATGTTTGGATTGATTTCTGGTGTTTCTATTCTGTTCCATTGGTCTATCCATCTGTTTCTGTACCAGTACCATGCTGTTTTGATAACAACTGCCCTGTAGTATGTCCTGAAATCTGGTATAAGAAGAAGACCTAAATGAAAGATCTCTTGGAGTGAGATCCCAGTGGAAAGAACGGGGCCAGCAAAGAAGGAGATACCTTTCTCTGAAGGGAGGACAGAACTTCCACTTTGACTATGACCTTGTCTAAATAAGATCGAAGTCGGCGAACTCAAAAGGCTTCCATAGCCTTAACAACTCATGACTAGAGCCTAGGGAGATTACTGACGCCATAAACAAGAGTGTCAAATTGTTAAGTCAACAACAGCAGTCACTATGCACTTACTCCTCATGTGGGATCTCTGTCCTTAATGTGTTGTCCAATGTGAATTAATGCTTTAACTAGTACTGAAACAGTATTTTTACACTTTGTGTTTCTGTGTGGTTGCAAACTGATGAAATCTTTACTAATTATATACTGAATCGATCTTCTGTATATAAAGATAATTGGAAATGAAAAAAAAAACCCGGTGTTAAATTGGAAATGGCATAGAAAATTAATTTTTAAAAAATATTATGTAGGATCTCTATCTTTAACGTGCTGTACACTGTTATTTAATGCTATAACTAGTACTCCAATAGTATTTTTTTCACTTTGTGTTGCTATATGGGGGCAAACTGTTGAAATCTTTACTTAATATATACTAAACTGATCTTCTGTATTTAAAGAGAATTGAAAATGAATCTTGATGTGAATGGAAGGGGAGAGGGAGTGGGAAAGGGGAGGGTTGTGGGTGGGAGGGAAGTTATGGGAGGGAAGTTATGGGGAAGCTATTGTAATCCATAAGCTGTACTTTGGAAATTTATACTCATTAAATAAAAGTTTAATAAATGAAAAAAAATATAGAAGTATAAAATGACTCATAGGGGCCAGTGCAATGGCTCAGTAGGTTAATCCTCCGCCTGCAGGGACAGCATCCCATATGGGTGCCAGTTCTAGTCCCAGCTGCTCCTCTTCCAATCCATCTCTGCTATGGCCTGGGGAAGCAATAGAAGTTGGCCCAAGTCCTTGGGCCACTGCACATGGGAGACCTGGAAGAAGCTCCTGGCTCCTGGCTTCAGATCAGCGCAGCTCTGGCCGTTGCAGCCATTTGGGGAGTGAACCAATAGATGGAAGACCTTTCGCTCTGTCTCTCCCTCTGTCTGTAACTCTACCTCTCAAATAAATAAATTTAAAAAATCTTTAAAAAAAGACTCATATTTGGTGATCTAAATTAACTATTATTGCCAGAGCTATGTTTACAAATTTCTTAGGATTTTTTTTTATGTATGTGATCATTTACCCGA
This sequence comes from Lepus europaeus, assembly GCF_033115175.1. Classification (NCBI taxonomy): domain Eukaryota; kingdom Metazoa; phylum Chordata; class Mammalia; order Lagomorpha; family Leporidae; genus Lepus; species Lepus europaeus. Next base: position 128,003,962 of record NC_084827.1, on the reverse strand, counting down.
GAATAAAGATAGTTTTAATTCTTAACTCCTAAATACCTGACTTTAATTTTTCACTAGGATGACCTCCAGGATACCACTGAATGAAAGCAGTGAGAACTGATATATTTACAGTTTCCTTATCCTCTCCATGAAGTTTGATGCTCATATAGGTTTAGAGATTCATATTATCAAACTAGGGGAGGACTTTTATTTTCTGAATACATTAATGAATACATTATGAATATCTTCAACTCTTCAAATATTTGATTAGTTTAAATGTTACACTGCCTATCTTCCACAGATAAGACAGCTTCTTTTTAGTGCATTGTCCACTACTCACATTTTGAAATAAATTCTACATCTACATTTATTGGGGAATTTTAGTTTTTGTGCAGTATCTCTGTTTAATATGTCTGTTACTATAAATAGAGCCTTATTCAGTGATGTGAAATGTGTCTTCTCTCCTTTGTTTTGTTTGCAATACTTTGATATTATTTATTCCTTAATTGTTTGAGAGAATTAACCTGAAATTTCTATTGGGGAAAATTATTAATTACAGCTTGAAATTTATTAATAGAGAGATAGGTGCTGGCACTGTGGCGTATAAGCCATATAAGATGGCCCAAGTGTTTTGGCCCCTGGGAGATCCAGAAGAAGCTCCTGGCTCCTGGTTTAGGATCAGTCCAGCTCCAGACATTGTGACAATTTGGTGGAATAAATTAGCGGATGGAAGATCTCTCTTTCTCTCTCTCTCTCTCTGCATCTACATCTCTGTAACTCTGCTTTTCAAATAAATAAATAAATCTTTAAAAAAATATATAAAGTAAAATAGAGAGTTAATCAATCTGTCCAGTTCCTCTAAAATCAATTTTGGTAATATGTATCATTTAACAGTTGCTTTTATTTTTAATTTTATTCATGTTGTCAAATTATTGGCCTAGAGTTCATAACAATTATTCATATGATTTTGAGTTTTCCATTTATACTCTCCTTTTATACCCTGATACAGATTGTGGGTTCTTACATGTTTTTTGTTTGGATGAGTTGTCCCAGGATTTTCATTTTCACTGAATTACAGGAAAGGAATGCCATTCATTTTTCCCTACTGTTTTTCCATTTTCTCTTTCATTGATCTCCACTGTTTATTTTTAGTTATTTTTTCTTATTATGTTTATTTTGGATTCAATTTGTTGTTTTTAATAGATTCTAATTAAAAAATTGAAGGAATCTATAACAGAAACTTTATTTTTTGACACTGTTGGTATTTATGACATTTTTTTAGTCACACAGGTGCAAGATTCCACCTCAAAGTGTTTTCCTGTGTACTAGAGGAACATCCTCCAGTGTTCTGTACAGCACAACCCTGCTATAAGTAAACTTAATTACATTTTATTTGTTGAAAACAGACTTTAATTTTGCCTTCCTTTTTTAGGATTTGTTTCTACTGAATACAAAATTATGGTTTTGCATTTTTCTCTCTCTCTTTTGACTATTGCATTTCATTTATATTGCTTGATTCTTTTCTTAATCCATAATGTCTATTGAAAAGTCTATTAATGCATAACTTTATTCCAATATAAAACACTTTTTTTGCTTTTCCTGCTTTGAATATTTGTTCTTTTCCAATGTTATTTTAGCTATTGATATATAATTATTAGGATTTGTGAGTACATTTGTTTTAACTCCACAGGAGATTTTAATTTTGAATGTGTTAATTCATAGTTTTCAAATAATTTAGATACTTTCAATCTTCCAATTTTCTTTTCTTTTTAATTTTTACATGGCTATATTTCCAATTTACTTTATAATAATAAGCTAAAGTCTTCCTAAAATAAAGAATTATCCAAGTAGTAAGTAGAAAAATCACTGCTCCTCAAGAGTTGAGACAAGGGCTGTAAATCACAATCAAAACTCAAAACATCAATTTCAATCAGACACATTACATATTTTGGACTCTATATATTAGTTACCACAAATCAGGAAAATATATGACTTTTTTCTTTTGAGGACTGAGAAGTATCATTATGCGCTTCAAACTGCATATATGAAATACATGAAGTTTGTTTCTTTTATATAAATAAAAAATGTAATTAAATAAATAAATATTAAAAATAAAACAATTTAGAAAATAGTCAAGGGGAATTACCATTATTTTAGAATTGCCTCTGTGAAGTACATGAATCTGTTCTCTTTGTATTAATATCACATTAACATAAGAATGGATGGGAATTGTGTTGCAGTAATTATCATGCTTTTGTTGTGACCCTGAGAATCTAATGTATTAAAAATTGTAAATTCTTTATAATTTTTTTCTTGAGATTTTTTTTATGGCTTACCATCTATTTTTCTGTTTGTTTTATTTTAAAGATTTATTTATTTATTTGGAAAGCGGAGTTACAGAGAGAGAATGAGATCTTCCTATCTGCTGTTTCACACCCCAAATGGCTGCAACAGCCAGAGCTGGGCCAGGCCAAAGCCAAGAACCAGGAATTTCATCTGGTATCCCATGTGGGTGGCAGGGACCCATGAACAAAATGCCATATTTTGCTTTTCCATGTGCAATTTGCAGGGAGCTGGATCAGAAGTGAGCTGCTAAGACTGGAACTGGTGCTTACATGGGATGCTATTATTTCAGGAGCAGCTTAATTTTATTATTAATAATTTTATTATTTTATTATTGCTGGGCCACAATATTGGCCTCCCATCATTTCATTTGTCACTTGTTATTCTTGTAACCCGTAAATTAGACCAAGTTGTATTGTCCTAGATCTCTACTGTTTTTTCTATCTCTCTTTCTCTTTCTTATGATCTTTTTACCAGTTATTTTGTGTCCATATTTGCTTTTGAATAATTTTTGCTATATTTTTCTATATTTTTAAAGTTTCTCTGGTAGTGCATAATCTCTTAGTCCTACTCAAGATAATTATCATTTGATATAATTTATTATTCATTTCTTAGAGATCCAAAGTTATTGGATTTCTTCTAATTTTTCATTTTCTTTATATTTTTAATTGAATTCATGCAAGTAGCATTTTAAACATTGTTGTCTGCTAGTTACATCATATCTGTCATTTCTCGGTCTGATTCATTTGCTAATGTTTTTCTCTTAATAAGCTACACCTCTCCATCTGGGCAATGTTATCATTGGGTTTTGGACATTGCATGCTGTTATGAACTCAATTTTTCTTCCTAAAAGTTGTATTTGAAGCTCTAATCCACAATTTGAAGCTATTTAGAATGGAGTCCTATAAGGATAAAAGACTATATCAATTTGTTAGGGTAGGGCCCTAAATAGCTAGGACTAATGTCATGATAAAAAGAGGAAAAACTTAAGAGTTATTTTGTTTCCCATGTACATGTGAAAACACAGCAAGGCAGGTGTCTACAAGACACGAAGGAGCTGAGAACTCAATCCAGATCTGCCATAATAGATGGCAAGCACCCAAACTACTTGAGCCGTCACTTGCTGCTTCTCAGACTCTATACTCACAGGAAGCTGAAGTAGAGAGCAGAACCAGAACTTGAATCCAGGCGCTATGATATGGGTACTGGTTTCTGAAACCACATCTTAACTGCTGCACCATGTGCCCACCCCACGGGTATCTTGGAAATAGACCTCTAACCTCTAGAACAGTAAAAAAAATATATATGTTGTTAGACCCACTCAGGCTGTAGCATATTGTTATGGCATCCTGAGCAGACTGATACTATAAAGTTATGTTATTGATGGTTTGGATCTTGTATTCATTTGATGACTGCTGTTTTCTATTATGGCAGGCAGTTAAATTACAGGAGATTAGTTAGATATTTTACAGGCCTGCTTAAGCTTTGTTAAAGAGGTCAAAATATGCTATGAAGAATGGCTAGTTTAGTTCTATTATTAAGGAATGTATCTTTTGCCATGCTGTCTTCTGCAATGACTGGTTGATTGGAATTCAAACATATCCTATCCTGTATGAGGTTCAGGAATTGTTGAGCTTATATATCTGATTCATTTTTACACAAATGACTTGAAATTCAGACTAGAAATGCAATACTTAAGCCTGCCCTGTGAAAACCTCTAAATTTCTTTTGTCACATAATTCCCTCCTCCTCATTACTCTTCCTCTCCATTTTCAGCCACCTCAGCTTCCCTAAATTCTGACTTCTATCATCTCAACATATAATTTCTACTAAATTCTGATTGAATGCTTCACCCTTGACCCTTGGTTTGGATATTGCCCTGGACAGAGAGTGATGGTAATCTGACTTTTCATTTCATGTATTTCATCCCTTTAGGGATCACAGTTATCTGCTGTTGTCCCATTTCTAGAAAGTCATTTTATATATGCTGTGCTATTGTCCAGTTGCTAAAGATGGAAAGGCCAATCCTATTGGAGATCTAGTTCTTTAAATAGAAAATCCTTAATATATGACATACATTTCCTGCCTGTCTGCTTGAAATCCCCCTCTTTCATAGGAAACTTGAAACAAATCAGGCTATGAATTATGAGTCCACCTGTAGGAGGGATTTCTGAGAGTTAGTGTTCTGAAGAGGAGTATTTGACAAACAGCCTGATGGACATAAAGGCTCCTATGGGTGGGAGGAAGAAGTAGATTAAGAGGGCCCACAATTTGGTTCATGTTCTTTGTGAGCAGAGTCTTGATATGTCCTGACTTGTTTATCAAATGATCATGTGGATAGTTCTTGAAAATATAAAGTGAATAAAATAATATCATTAGTAACTAAAACATGTTTAATATCTAATGTGTTTACTATGTGCCAAGCATTATTTTAAGAGCTTCCCATCACTATTGTAAATTCTTCACATCTGTTCATTTATGTAATCCTCATATTCTAACTATAAACAGATGTTCTAGCATCATCCTTAGTCTACAGATGAAAAATACTAAGGCATAGAGAGCAAATTACTTCCCTGAAGTTACTAGGTAATCAGTGAAAAGCAATTTGGCTCAAGTACAATGATTTTATTAAGTATAATATGTTGCATCAACCTCTAGGGTTATTCTGAAAATAGCTGAGGAAATTTACAAAACGAGGACTTAAAAGCAAGATCTGGCATGTAGTGCTCAAGAAATGATCACTGTTTTTATCTCCTTCAGGTCATTGCTAGCCATTCCTAGCAACTGAAATCCCTTTAGTCTTAATGTTTTTCCTCATTTCTGGGTCTTTGCAAATGCCATTTCATCTAACTTCCTCTTTCCCTTAATAAATTTAATCATTCCTGGTAAATTATCTAAGAAAACAACATTTGAAAAAATTCTGTTATGTATCAATTTAGTCCCATATATCTCACTTGTCCATTTATTTAAATAACTTGATTGTTGGAATTCTACACTAATCTTCAGTGTCCTTCAGAAATAAAGCAGTGAATCTTTGTTTTTATAAGTTATCTTCAGTGTACTTTTGGTAGCTAAGAATGTCATTTCTTTTCTTTTGGATAGATACTTCCCTTTCAATTGTTTTGAATAGCTTAAGAAGAATTGTAGTTAGTTCTTTAAATGTCTGATAGAATTCATTAGTGAAGCCATCTGGTCCTGGACATTTCTTTCTGGGGAGGGTCTTTATTATTGATTCAATTTCAGCCTTCATTATTGATCTGTTTAGGTTTTCTATGTCTTCATGGCTCAATTTTGGTAGGTTGTATGTGTCCAGGAAACTGTTCATTTCTTCTAGGTTTCCTGGTTTGTTGGCACACAGCTCTTCATAGTAACTTCTGATGATTCTTTTTATTTCTGTGGTGTCTGCTGTTAGACTTCCTTTTTCATCAATAACTTTATTGAATTGAATTGTGTCTTCTCTCTTTGTTTTTTTTTTTTTTTTTTTTTTTGGTTAGTTGGGCCAATGGCATGTCAATTATTTTTTCAAAAAACAAGCTCACTATTTTGCTGAAATTTTGGACATTTCTTTTTGGTTTATTTTTTCGCTAATTTTAATTATTTCTTTTCTCATACTAGTTTTGGGTTTGGTTTGCTGCTATTTTACTAGGTCCTTGAGATGCACTGATAGCTCATTTACTTGGTGCCTTTCCAATTTCTTGATTTAGGCACTGATTGCTATAAACTTTCCTCTTAACAATGATTTTGCTGAATCCCATAGTTTTGATATGTTGTATTGTCAACTTCATTTGTTTCCAGAAATTTTTTTTATTTCTCTTTTGATTTCTTGAATGACTCACTGTTCTTTCAGGAGCATGTTGTTCAGTCTTCATGGGTTTGCATATGTTCTAGAGATTCCTGAGTTATTGATTTCTAGCTTCATTCCATTGTGGTCTGAGAAGATGTATAATATGATTTTGATTTTTTTTAATTTGCTGAAGCTTGCTTTATGGCCTAGCATGTGGCCAATACTAGAGAAAATTCCATGCATTGATGAGCAGAATGTGTATTCTGCAACTGTAGGATGGAAAGTACTGTAGATATCTGTTGGGTCCATTTGGTCTACAGTGCTGAGTAGCTCTGTTGTTTCCTTGCTGATTTTCTGTGTGGTTGATCTGTCTAAGTTTGAACCATTCCCATTGAGATCTGGAACCAGACAAGGATGCCCATTCTCATCATTGATATTCTATTTAGTCCTTGCAGTTTTACCCAGAGCAATTAGGCAAGAAAACAAAATAAAAGGGATACAAATTGGAAAGAAGGAAGTCAAATTATCCTTATTTGCAGATGATATGATCCTATAAATAGGAGCTCCAGAAGACACCACTAAGAGACTATTGGAACTTATAGAACAGCTTGGTAATGTGGTTGGATATAAAATCAACACACAAAAATCAATACTTTTTGTATACGCAGATAATACCACTGCTGAGAAAGAACTTAAAAGATCAATCTCATTCATAATAGCTACAAAAATATCAAATACCTTGAAATAAATTTAACCAAGGACATCAAAGACCTCTACAGTGAAAATTAGAAAATATTAATGAAATAAGTAGGAGACACAAAATATAGAAAAAATTTCCACGTTCATGGATTGGAAGAATCAATATCATCAAAATGTCCATGCTACCAAAAGTAATTTAGAGATTAAATGTGATATCAATCAAAATACTAAGGACATTCTTCCTAGATATAGAAAAAAATGAAATCCATGCCATGGGTTCTAGTCCCGGTTGATCCTCTTCCAGTCCAGCTCTCTGCTGTGGCCCAAGAAGGCAGTGGAGGATGGCCCAAGTGCTTGGGCCCTGAACCTGCATGGGAGACCAGGAGGAAGCACCTGGCTTCTGGCTTTGGATCAGCACAGTGCACCGGCCATAGCAGCCATTTTGGGGGTGAACCAACAGAAGGAAGACTTTTCTCTCTGTCTCTCTCTCTCACTGTCTAACTCTGCCTGTCAAAAAAAAAAGAAGTTCATATGGAAACACAGGAGACCACAAATAGCTAAAACAACCTTATACAACAAAACAAAGCTGGAGGTATCACAATACCAGATTTTGAGGCATATTACAAGGTAGTTATGATCAAAACAGCCTGGTACTGGTACAAAAATGGATGGATAAACCAATGGAACAAAATAGAAATGCCAGAAATCAATCAATGCACCTAAGCCAACTTATCTTTGACAGAGGAGCTAAAGTCAATCCCTGGAACAAGGACAGTCTCTTCAACAAATGGTGCTGTGGATACTGGATCTCCACATGCAGAATTACGAAGCAAATTTCATACTTATGCCTTACACAAAAATCCATTCAAAATGGACTATAGACTAAAATCTATGACATGATACCATCAAATTGGGAAAACCCAGAAAGACTTTGGCACAGGCAAAGATTTCTTGGAAAAGACCCAAGGCACAGGCAATCAAAGCCCAAATTGACCAATGGGATTACAACAAATTAAGAAGCTTCTGTATTGAAAAAGAAACGCTAAGCAAAGTGAAGAGGCAACTGACAGAATGGGAGAAATTATTTGCAAACTATGCAACTGATAAAGGATTAATTACCAGAATTTATAAAGATATCACTAAACTCAAACACAACAACAAAATCTAGTTAAGAAATGGGCAAGGGTCTTAAGCAGGCATTATTTTTAAAGAGGAAATCCAAATGGCCAACAGACACATGAAAAAATGTTCAGGATCACTAGCCATCAGGGAAATGCAAATCAAGACCACAATGAGTTTTTACACACACATGCCCCCCCCCCCCCGCTTTAGAATGGCTTTCATACAGAAAGCAATAAACAACAAACGCAGGTGAGGATGTGGAGGAAAAGGTACACTAATCCACTGTTGGTGGGAATGTAAACTGGTGCAGCCACTATGGAAGACAGTATGGAGATATCTCAGAAATCTGAATAGACCTACTATATCTCCCAGCCATTTCACTCCTGGGAATTTACCCAAGGAAAATGAAATCCACATATGAAAGAATTACCTGTACTTCCATGTTTAGTGCAACTCAATTAATAATAGCTAAGATATGGAATTGGGCTGGCACTGTGATGCAGCAGGTTAAAGCCCTGGCCTTCAGCGCCGGCATCCCATATGGCACTGGTTCTAGTCCCAGCTGCTCCTCTTCTGATCCAGCTCTCTGCTATGGCCTGTGATAGCAGTAGAAGATGGCCCAAGTCCTTGGGCCCCTGCACCCATGTGGGAGACCTGGAAGAAGCTTCTGGCTTTGAATTGGCACAGCTCTGGCTGTTGCGACCATCCAGGGAGTGAACCAGTGGATGGAAGACCTTTCTCTCTGTCTTTTCCTCTCTCTGTAACTTTTTCAAATAAATAAAATGGATATTAAAAAAATAATAGCTAAGATATGGAATCAACCTAAATGCCTGTCAACAGAAGACTGGATAAAGAAATTATGGGATATGTACACCATGGAATAATACTCAGTGTTAAAAAAAGAAAAAAAAAAGCTAAATATGTTTGTTTGCAACAAAAAACTAGAAAACATTATACTTAGTGAAATAAGCCAGTCCCAAAAGGACAAATATCACATTTTCTTCCAGACTTGTGAAAACTAATAGAGTACCTAAAGTATAATCTATAGTAGTGATATTGACACATTGAGAAGAAATGACTTTGAACAGCCCTTGACTAGACTGTTGAGGTACAATTTGTTTTTCCATACTATTTATTGAATTCTTCACTAAACACAGAATTAATCACATATGTACAAAGTTAATTGAAAATAGATCTTAGTAAAAAATAAGAATGGAAATAGTAGAGAGAAGAAGAAGTGGAGGGGGGAGTGCGGGTGGGAGGGCAGGTACTGTGGGAAAAAATCACCATGTTCCTAAAGTTGTAATTATGAAATATATTCAGTTTGTATTCCTTAAATAAAGAGTTTATGTGGAAAAATTTATCAAGACTGCACAAATTTAAGCAATAGTAAAATACCATCAGCAGATGCCTGAATTTCTAATGTTAAAAAAGTGATAGTATAGAAAACTAGAATGATATGGAGCAACAACAACTTTTGGAAATAGGCTGGTATTATCTTCTTAAACTGAGATAAACATAACCTGTAACCCAGCTATTCCACTCCTTGTTAGGTACCAAATAGAAATATGTACACAGTTTAACTAAGGGCACATACAAGAAAATCTTCAGAGTCATTTTTTTCATTAAAAGCGTTACAGGCCAAATTGAGTCTCCACAAATTTATATTGAAGCCTTAATTCCCCAGGACCTACAATGTGAATATATTTAGAGATAGGATCTTGAAAAAGATGGTCAAGTTATGAAGGCTCCAGATCCAATCTGACTTGTGTCCTTATAAGGAGGAAACCTAAACACACAGACACCAGGGGCCCACATGCAAGGAGGAGCGACTATATGAGGATGCTATGAAAAGGATGCCATCTGCAAACTCCACTATTCTAACACAGGAACCTTTAATTTTGTATTTAACTATCTTATTTTCAATTTGAATTAGTAGAATTTAAGAAGGAAGCCACAGAGTGACTTAGGTGGATGTGAGAGGAATAGTAAGGTAGAATACAACAAGGAACCTAATTAAAAGTGAATGGCAATAAATAGTAGAAAAAGTGAGTTATGTTGTTAGAGGGGAAAAATCTTTTTAAAATGTTCCATGTATTTTTATCCATTTAAAAGCAAAATAAGAGATGAGAAAGAGACAGAGTTCGTCATTCTGCTGGTATACTCTCCAAGTGTCCCAAACAGTGGGATTGAGATAGACCAAATGTTGGAGTCTGAATCTCTCACAGGGTAGCAAGGACCCAAGTACTTTATTCATCACTTGCTGTCTCCTAATGTGTCAATTAGCAGGAAGCCGAACGAGAAACAGAACCAGGGCTCCAACTAAGGCACTCCAATATGGTATGTGGGCTTCCCAAACAGTGGCTTAAACACTGTCCCAAAATGTCCCCCTCTTCAGGGAAACACTATCATATCGAAATAATTGGTTTTTTTGGTAACCTGGAATTAATGACAAATGCTATTGCTATGGACTGAACTGTATTCCTCCCTACCCTCAAATCACATGTTGCAACCTAATCCCAGTATGACTGTATTTGCAGATAAGGCCTGTACTGTGATCATCAAGGTTAAGTGAAGTTATAAGGATAGGACTTAATCTGCTAGGACTGGTGTCCCTATATGAAGAGAGAGAGAGAGACCAAAATCTCCCTCTCAGTAAGCACAGGGAAGAGATCACATGAGGAAAGAATGAGAAAATCATCATCTACAAGTCAAGTAGACAAGCCTTGCCAAAAACCAACCCTGACCATGATCTTGTGTAACTGTGAGAACATAAATTGGTTTGGGGACTGGTGCTGTGGCATAGCTAGTACAGCTCCCACCTGCAGTGCCGGCTGCACTGCACCCAGCTGTGCCACTTCTGAACCAGCTCTGCTGAGGCCTGGGAAAGCAGTAGAAGATGGCCCAAGTCTGTGGGCCCCTGCATCCTTATGGGGGACAGGAAGAAGCTCCTGGCCCCTGGCTTCAGACCAGCTCAGTTCTGGCCATTGTAGATATTTGGGGTGTGAACCAGTGGATGGAAGATGTCTATGTCTATGTCTATGTCTATGTCTATGTCTATGTTTCTCTCTCTCTCTCTCTCTCTCTCTCTCTCTCTCTCTCTCTCCCCTTCTCTCTCTGCTTCTGCCTCCCTGTAGCTCTGCCTTTCAAATAAATGAATAAATTTAAAACAAAGAATATAATTTGTTTTTAAACCACCCAGCATCCAAACTGTTATATTGTGTTATGACAATTTGAGAAGACTGAGTGACACAGCTAACATCAACCATTTATCTATCTATATATCTATTTTATTCTCTTAGGAACCATTTTATTCTTAATGTTTGAGATAGGGGCATCATAAACTGCACACAAACACACACACACTCACACACGTATATAGTTACTGTGTGTGATCACCTCTCTGATGAATTTATAAACAATCTGCATAGATAAAATTAATACAAATATAAATGGAATATCTAAAGGACTGTGAATACTCATAGACTGTTCTTCAAATATTCCTAAGCACGACATTTAAGTTCAATGTTTAATAGGGACAACATTTAAATATTTCAGTTCAATGTATTAGAGAATGATTCAGCCTTTAAAGGTAACAGAAATAAAAGCTAATCTTTTTACTTTGTGTTGCTTGTAAACTTCAGTTTTATTTCCTTCTGAATTGCAATGGAGCATAAACTAAAAGGGAGTAATATTTTCTGAAACTGAACTACAATGTGATATGGTGAGTTTATTCTAAAATTCCAAGGGAACTAAAGATAAGAGCAACTATTTTCACATAATAAATTGAAATTGGCCCAAAACAATGTAAAATTATGAACCAATTGCCAAAGATCTGGTGTAAAAAAAGAAGTTCACTTTTTGATCTTAAAAACCTCCATAATCATGACAGTTAAAAAGCACAACATTGCTCTTGCAGTGAAATAATAATCAGAGTTTAGGCCAATGGTACCTAAGGAAAATTTATTGTTCTAAGGATACAGAATGATATTGCTGTTTTATTACACCTTTATAGAAGAGTTGTTTTCTATTGAAATATTTGTTATGGCTCTTAGAGGTGGAAAATATTAGTTATTTTTATTTTTCCCTAGAAACCTTTAAACAACAAAAGCAACAGACCATTTTGTATTTGTCAAATACATCACTTAAAATCAACTTTAGATTTATGGCTAATGGATATGGGGTATTTTTATCTAATTAAATTTTATTCCAGTACTAATAACATTTTCATTCCTTGGAGTAAACCCATGTTTAGAATACTATTTTTAAGTCCTTTCTAGTTAATAAGGGAATATCTCCATTATTTGATTATAAAATCTTTCTTGGTTATGGAATTGTTTTTCTGTTATGAGTTAGTCACATCTATTCAATAAAGTGTCCTTCTATGTTGTGATTAGGCTATATACCATACACTCTTAAAGGCATTTTATAAATATCTCAGAGCCTTATGAAAAATGTGCAGGTCCAAATTATCCATATTTCAGACATAAGGCCACTGGGGTAATTTATCAAGCTACAAAACATTTAAATCTTATAACTGAGGTTAGACCTAGCCCTAGACTATAACATATTTTGAGTAAATATCACAAGATATTAAACATTAATATCACATAATCTAACATTTCATTTAAGGATTTATTTTTATGACTGGTATAGTAATATCTTGCACAATTTCTATAAATTATTATATATCTTATAACAATTATTTATAATTTAATTTCAAAATAAGCACATTAATCTCATAAGCTATAACTATTATATATTCACATTGAAATTTTTTCCATTAATAAATTTTTAAATTTTATTTTTATTTATTTGAAAGTCAGAGACAGAGATTCAATATGGGATGCAGGCATCCCAAGCATCAGTCTTAACCATTGGGCCAAACACTCATCCTATTTTCCATTTTAATTTCCTTTCTATGTTTCTATTGTGACAACAACAAGCATAAGCACAGTAACTCCTTTTGACTTTCACACAAATTAAAATTTTAAAGTTTATTTTTATTTTTAGGCAGAGTGTCAGAGAGAGAGCTTATTTAACTAGTACTCTATATTTCCAATATACATATGTACTCATTTTATTTGCATTTATGACTCATTATCAGGTATAAATCTGATAAGAAGAACATGCACACTTGTGTTTAATATTAGATAAAATGATGTTTTACAAAATGCAATCAACTGGTTGTACTACTTAACAGAATCATAATTTTGTTCTGTTGAACCATTTTCTTTGGTTATTTTGACATCATTAAACTCTACATAGGTCTTTGAAAGATATGAAATATTTAAATATTGTACCTGATGGGAACACATTTTAGGAACTTAGTGGTATGACTTTGCTTAGGAATGATGTTTCAACATGAAAACACCATTGCTAGCAAGGAAATCACACTATGTGAGCTTACATTTTGCCCACATTAAGCTATGTCTAACCTAACCTAATATGAATATAGGCATTTTGAAGAACGGAAATGAAACCCATAACATGTACATAGGTCTTTAAGGAACTGAAAATGCAGTAAAAAGAAAAGATTTTGCATTTACAGACATTTTACAAAACTCATTCTATGAAAACCCAGGATCTCGTAAATACTTTGCCTTATAAGCCATTTAATATCTGAGAATTTAGAGAATTCTGAGAGAAATTTTTGTTCCGTACTTAACACCAACTAATAAGCAATAATTGGCAAATAATTTGAAATGACAGAAATTCTGTGAGAAATTCAGTTTTAACTCTCAGAATTTATTATTGCCAAAGTTACCTATGTGGCCTTCTCAAATGTTTACCTTTCAATAGAAAATGGTTTTTCTTTTAATTATTAGAGAAAACTATGAACAAAAACAAATATAAAAGTTTACGCATTTATAGAATTCATTCATAGGAAAAGTAGTTTTAAAGATTTATTTTATGCATTTGAAAGACAAAGTTAGAGAGAAAAGAGAGGGAGAGAGATCTTTCATCTGTTGGTTCACTCACCAAATGGCCACAACAGCTGGGGCTGATCTAGGTCAAAGCCAGGAGCCAGGACCTCCATTTAGGTCTTCCATGTGGGTGCCCTTGGGCCACCCAAGGATTTGGTCCACCTTCTGCTGCTTTTCCAGGCCATAGCAGAGAGCTGATCAGAAGTGGAGCAGCCAGATCTCAAATCATCCCATAAGGGATGCCAGCATTGCAGGAAGTGGCTTAACCCATTATGTCACATTGCTGGACTCAGAAGTTTTAATAATAATAACAATAATTATAATCAATAGCTTTAAAAATAAAATTCTCCGGCGCCTCGGCTCAATAGGCTAATCCTCCGCCTTGTGGCGCCAGCACACAGGGTTCTAGTCCCAGTCAGGGCGCCGGATTCTGTCCCGGCTGCCCCTCTTCCAGGCCAGCTCTCTGCTGTGGCCCAGGAGTGCAGTGGAGCGGCCATGAGGGGGTGAACCAATGGAAAAAGGAAGACCTTTCTCTCTCTGTCTCTCTCTCTCACTATCCACTCTGCCTGTCAAATAAAATAAAATAAAATAAAATAAAATAAAATAAAATTCTGAAGAGGCGGACACAAATTATCCAAAGAGGGAATAAAATACAAAAGGTATCTAAAGAGTTCAGTTATTGAAATAAATGTATGAAAATTGGAATAGAGGGTATGATGATATATTAACATAACAAGTTAGAATTTTTAATGCAAAACTAGTATGAAGTGATCCTTATGTTAAGTGTTAAATGACTGTAAAGTTATGTTTTAAGTTATATATTACTATAGTACAAAAATGCTGAACAAAGAACACAATTTCAGTTAATGCTTTATTTCTAATATATGAGCAAAAAATTATTCACATTTTTATCTTTTTTCTGGCAGGATGGATGGTCACTCAACAAAAAAAGCAAGACTTAGCGCTGATAAAAATTATAAGAAATCTATGAGAGAAGACAAGATTTTAAGAAAGCATATTTTTACAGAGTGCTTACTTGCTCTATGAAAACACAAATCTCTGAGACTGGATTAAATGTAAACCTCTTATGCTGTATTAAAGAATTCAGTGGAAGAAACTGAAGATTAAATCTCTAAATAGCTGTCAGTTATCTTGCAAATATAAGGATGAGAAGGAGAAGGAAAAGGCAGGCAATGAAACGATATCATACCTTTCATAATGGATATAAGGAGCAATTTCCTAAATTGTAGAATTTGATGCAAGTTAAGGTCAGGTACTAAAGCATTTGTCATTAAAATTGGATTTTTAAGCAGTTATATAATGAAATTTCTTTTAAAATTGTTTTATCATTATTAAAATAAAATAAATGTAATTGCATATTCTTTATAAGTGATCTACCCCAAATAATGCAATACAAAAGAAACTGGTAAAAGAGAGTAAAATCGTATCATGGATAAACTACTAAAAATAATTCATCTTGGTGTACCAATGTGGTCAATAATTAAAGTAGAATATGATACAGAAATCATTCCATGGGAGAAAATGGTCTAAAAAGCCGAACACGAACATATCAGTTCTTAAATTTTCTTTTTTTAAAGATTTTTTATTTACTTGAAAGAGTTACACAGAGAGAGAAGGAGAGACAGAGAGAGAGAGAAAGAGAGGTCTTCCATCGGCAGATTCACTACCCAAATGGTCACAAAGGCCGGAGCTGTGCCGATCTGAAGCCAGGAGCCAGGAGCTTCTTCCAGGTATCCCACGCGGGTGCAGGGCCCAAGTACTTGGGCCATCTTCTTTCTTTTTTTTCCATTTTTTTTAATTTAATAAATGTTAATTTACAAAGTGCAACTTTTGCATTGTTGTGGCTTCCCCCCCCAACCTCCCACCCTCCCACAGCCCTCCCCAATCCCACTCTCTCTCCCATCCCACCCTTCATCGAGTTTCATTTTCAATTATCTTTATATACAGAAGATCAACTTAGTATATACTAAGCAAAGATTTCAACAGAAGGCACTCACACAACCACACAAGGTATAGGGTATTGTTCGACTAGTAGTGTTATCTTTAACTCTCATAGTCAAACACATTAAGGACAGAGATCCAATATGGGGAGCATGTGCCCAGTGACTCCCGTTGTTGATTTCACAATTGACACTCTTATTTATGACGTCAGTAATCACCCGAGGCTCGTGCCATGAGCTATCAAGGCTATGGAAGCCCCTTGAGTTCACCACTCTGAACTTGTTTAGTCAAGGCCATATCACAGTGGAGGTTGCTTCCTCCCTTCAGAGAAAGGTGCCTCCTTCTTTGATTGCCCGTTCTTTCTGGTGGGGTCTTGTTCACCAAGATCTTTCATTTAGGTTGTTTTTGCCAGAGTGTCTTGGCTTTCCATACCTGTGAGACTCTCATGGGCCTTTTAGCCAGATCCGAATGTCCCAAGGGTTGATTCTGAGGCTGGAGTGCTGTTTGGGGCATTTGCCATTCTATGAGTCTGCTGTGTGTCCTGCTTCCCACCCTCAGCCCCCGCAGGATCATTCTCTCCCTTTTAATTCTAGCCTTGATTATTTGCAGACACTGGTCTTATTTGTGAAATCTCTTTGACACTTACCATATCTTTTTGATCGGTTTTGTACTTATACTTATCACTTTACCAAATGAGCTGGCATTGGTACATGCTTCCTTGATAAGACTGAGTTGGAATCCCCTGGCACATTACTAACTCTACCATTGGAGGTAAGTCTGAGTAAGCATGTGCCGACCTGTATATCTCCTCCCTCTCTTATTCCCATTCTTATATTTAGCAGAAATCACTTTTCTTTTAATTTTAAATGCCTAAGAATAATTGTGTACTAATTACAGAGTTCAACCAGTGGTATTAAGTAGAACAAACAGAACAACAACAACAACAAAAATACTAAAAGGAACACAATAGTAAGTTGTTCCTCAACTATCTAGACAAGGGCTGATCATGTCATTGTCTCTCATAGTGTCCGTTATACTTCAACGGTTTTCCTTTTAGATGCTCATTTAGTTGTCATCAATCAGGGAGAACACATGATATTTGTCCCTTTTGGACTGGTTTATTTCACTCTGCATGATGTTTTCCAGATTCCTCCATTTTGTTGCAAATGACTGGATTTCATTGTTTTTTTTTTTTACTGCTGTATAGTGTTCCATAGAGTAGATATCCCATAATTTCTTTATCCAGTCTACTGTTGATGGGCATTTAGGTTGATTCCATGTCTTAGCTATTGTGAATTGGGCTGCAACAAACATTGAGGTGCAAATAGCTCTTTTCCCCACCTTTAATTCCATTTGGGTAAATTCCAAGGAGTGGGATGGCTGGGTCCTGTGGTAGGGCTATATTCAGGTTTCTGAGGACTCTCCAAACTGTCTTCCATAGTGGTTTTACCAGTTTGCATTCCTACCAACAGTGGATTAGTGTCCCTTTTTCCCCACATCCTCACCAGCATCTGTTGTTTGTTGACTTCTATATGTAAGCCATTCTAACCAGAGTGAGATGAAACCTCATTGTGGTTTTGATTTGCATTTCCCTGATGGCTAGGGATCCTGACCATTTTTACATGGATTTCCTCTTTTGAAAAATATCTTTTAAGGTCCTTGACCCTCTTTTTATTGGGTTGTTTGTTTTGTTTCTGTGGTGTTTCTTTTTTTTTTTTTTAAACTTTTATTTAATGAATATAAATTTCCAAAGTATAGCTTATGGGTTACAATGGCTTCCCCCCTCCCATAACTTCCCTCCCGCCCGCAACCCTCCCCTTTCCCGCTCCCTTTCCCCTTCCATTCATGTTAAGATTCATTTTCAATTCTCTTTGTATACAGAAGATCAGTTTAGTATATATTAGGTAAAGATTTCAACATTTTGCCCATATAGCAACATCAAGTGAAAAAACTACCATTGGATTACTAATTATAGCATTAAATAGCAATGTACAGCACATTAAAGACAGAGATCCTACATAATTTTTTTTCAAATTAATTAATTTTCTATGCCATTTCCATTTTAACACCAGGTTGTTTTTTTTTTTTTAAATCCAATTCTCTTTCTATACAAAAGATCACTTCAGTATATAATTAGCAAAGACCTCATCAGTCTGCGCCCACACAGAAACGCAAAGTATAAAAATACTGTTTCAGTACCAGTCATAGCATCACTTGGCTTTAGACAACACATTAGGGACAGATCCCACATGGGATGTAAGTACACAGTGACTCCTGTTGCTGACTTAACAATTTGACACTCCTGTTCATGGCGTCAGTAATCTCCCTAGGCTCTAGTCATGAGTTGCCAGGGCTATGGAAGCCTTTAGAGTTCGCTGATTTTGATCTTATTCCGATAGGGTCATAGTCAAAGTGGAGGTTCTCTCCCCCCTTCGGAGAAGGGTACCTCCTTCTTTGATGGCCCCGTTCTTTCCACTGGGATCTCACTCACAGAGATCATTCATTTAGGTCTTTTTTTTTTTTTTCCATGATATCTTGGCTTTCCATGCCTGCTATACTCTCATGGGCTCTTCAGCCAGATCTGAATGCCTTGAGGGCTGATTCTGAGGCCAGAGTGTTGTTTCGGACATCTGCCATCCTATGAGTCTGCTGTGTATCCCACTTCCCATGTTGGATCTTTCTCTCCCTTTTTGATTCTATCAGTTAGTATTAGCAGATACTTGTCTTGTTTGTGTGATCTCTTTGACTCTTAGACCTATCAGAGCTATCAATTGTGAGCTGAAATTGATCACTTGGACTAGTGCGATGGCATTGGTACATGCCATCTTGATGGAATTGTGTTGGAATCCCCTGGCACATTTCTAACTCCACCATTTGCGGCCAGACCGATTGAGCATGTTCCAAATTGTTCATCTCCTCCCTCTCTTTTTCCACTCTTAGATTTAACAGGGATCACTTTTCAGTTAAAATTTAAACACCTAAGAATAATTGTGTGTTAATTACTGAGTTCAACCAATAGTACTAGAACAACAACAACAACAACAAATACTAAAAAGGATAAAGTATTACATTGTATATCTAAAGTTAGGACAGGAGCTGATCAGTTCATTGTTGCTTATAGTGTCCATTTCACTTAACAGGTTTCCCCTTTGGCGCTCAGTTGTCACTGATCAGGGAAAACAAATGATATTTTTCTCTTTGGGACTGGCTTAATTCACTCAGCATGATGTTTTCCAGATTGCTCCATCTTGTTGCAAATGACTGGGTTTCGTTGTTTCTTACTGCTGTATAGTATTCTATGGAGTACATGTCCTATAATTTCTTTATCCAGTCTACTGTTAATGGGCATTTGGGTTGGTTCCAGGTCTTAGCTATTGTGAATTGAGCTGCAATAAACATTAATGTGCAGATGGCTTTTTTATTTGCCAAATTAATTTCCTTTGGGTAAATTCCAAGGAGTGGGATGGCTGGGTTGTATGGTAGGGTTATGTTCAGGTTTCTGAGGAATCTCCAGACAGACTTCCATAGTGGCTTAACCAGTTTGCATTCCCACCAACAGTGGGTTAGTGTCCTTTTTTCCCCACATCCTCTCCAGCATCTGTTGTTGGTAGATTTCTGAATGTGAGTCATTCTCACCGGGGTGAGATGGAACCTCAATAGAAACACCAGAAATCAATCCAAACATCTACAGCCAACTTATATTTGACCAAAGATCCAAATCTAATCCCTGGAATAAGGACAGTCTATTCAATAAATGGTGCTGGGAAAATTGGATTTCCACGTGCAGAAGCTTGAAGCAAGACCCATACCTATCACCTTACACAAAAATTCACTCAACATGGATTAAAGACTTAAATCTACGACCCGAAACCATCAAATTATTAGAGAGCATTGGAGAAACCCTGCAAGATATAGGCACAGGCAAAGACTTCCTGGAAAATACTCCAACAGCACAGGCAGTCAAAACCAAAATTAACATTTGGGATTGCATCAAATTGAGAAGTTTCTGTACTTCAAAAGTAACAGTCAGGAAAGTGAAGAGGCAACCAACAGAATGGGAAAAAATATTTGCAAACTATACTACAGATAAAGGATTGATAACCAGAATCTACAAAGAAATCAAGAAAATCCACAACAACAAAACAAACAACCCACTTAAGAGATGGGCCAAGGACCTCAATAGACATTTTTCGAAAGAGGAAATCCAAATGGCCAACAGACACATGAAAAAATGTTCAAGATCACTAGCAATCAGAGAAATGCAAATTAAAACCACAATGAGGTTCCATCTCACCCCGGTGAGAATGGCTCACATTCTGTGGTGTTTCTTGATCATTTTATAGATTCTAGTTGTTAATCCTTTATCTGTTGTGTAGTTTGCCAATAATGTCTCCCATGCTGTTCGTTGCCTCTTCACTTTCCTGACTGTTTCTCTCACTGTAAAGAAACTTTTCATTTGAGGTAATCCCATTTGTTTATTTTATCTTTGATTACCTGTGCCTCGGGTGTCTTCTCCAGGAATTCTTTGCCTGTTCCAATCTCTTGAAAGGTTTCCCCTATGCTCTCCATTAGTTTCATGGTGTCGTGGCATATCTCCAGTTCTTGATCCATGTTGAGTGGATTTTTGTATAAGGTGTAAGGTAGGGATCTTGCTTCATACTTCAACATGTGGACATCCAGTTTTCCCAGCACCATTTGTTGAAGAGGCTGTCCTTGTTCCAGGGGTTGGTTTTAGGTCCTTTGTCGAATATGAGTTGGTTATAGATGCTTGGATTGATTGGTGTTTCTATTCTGTTCCATTGGTCTATCCATCTGTTTTTGTACCAGTACCAGGCTGTTTTGATTATAACTGCCCTGTAATATGTCTTGAAGCCTAGTATTGTGATGTGTTTTTATTGTAAAGGATTGCTTTAGCTATTTGCGGTCTCCTGTTTCTCCATATGAATTTCAGCATCATTTTTCTAGGTCTTTGAAGAATCACTTTGGTATTTTGATTGGTATTGCATTGAACTTGTAAATTGCTTTTGGGAGAATGGACATTTTGATGATATTGATTCTTCCAATCCATGAGCATGGCAGGTTTTTCCATTTTTTTGTGTCTTCTTCTATTTCTTTCTTTAATGTTTTATAATTTTCATCATACAGGTCTTTGACATCCTTAGTTAAATTTATTCCAAGGTACTTGATTGTTTTTGTGGCTAGTGTGAATGGGATTGATCTTAGAAGTTCTTCCTCGGCCACGGCATTGTCTGTGTATACAAAGGCTGTTGATTTCTGAGCATTGACTTTGTATCCTGCTATTTTACCAAACTCTTCTGTGAGTTTCAATAGTCTTATAGGAATTTATTGGATCCCCTATATATAGGATTATGACATCTGCAAATAGGGATAGTTTAACTTCCTCCTTTCCCATTTGTATCCCTTTAATTTCTTTTTCTTGCCTGATGGCTCTGGCTAACACTTCTAGGACTATATTGAATAGCAATGGTGAGAGTGGGCATCCCTGTCTGGTGCCAGTTTTCAATGGAAATTCCTCCAACTTTTCCCCATTCAATATGATGCTGGCCATTGATTTATCATAAATTGCCTTAATTGTGTTGAGGAATGTTCCTTCTAACCCCAATTTGCTTAGAGTTTTCATCATGAAAGGGTGTTGTATTTTGTCAAGTGCTTTCTCTGCATCTATTGAGATAATCATTTGATTTTTGTTTCTCAATTTGTTAATGTGATGTATCACATTTTGACTTTCGAATATTGAACCATCCCTGCCTACCAGGGATAAATCCCACTTGGTCTGGGTGAATGATCTTTCTGATGTGCAGTTGAATTCGGTTTGCCAGAATTTTGTTGAGTATTTTTGCATCTATGTTCATCAGGGAGATAGGTTGGTAGTTTTCTTTCTCAGTTGTGTCTTTTCAGGGCTTAGGAATTAAGGTGATATTGGCTTCGTAGAAAGAATTTGGGAGGATTCCTGCCCTTTCAATTGTTTTGAATAATTTGAGAAGAACTGGAGTTAGTTGTTCTTTAAATGTCTGGTAGAAATCAGTGGTGAGCCATCCCGTCCTGTCTTCTTCTTTTTCAGTAGTGTGTTTATTACTGATTCAATTTCTTTCATGGTTATGGGTCTGTTTAGATTTTCTATATCTTCATGGCTCAGTTTAGGAAGGTTGTATGTGTCTAAGAATCTATTCATTTCTTCCAGGTTCCCCAATTTGTTAGCATACATCTATTTGTAGTGGTTTCTGATGATTCTTTTTATTTCTGTTGTGTCTGTTGTTACATTTCCACTATTATCTTTAATTTTACGGATTTGGGTCTTCTCTCTCCTTTTTTTGGTTAGTTGGGCCAATTAATATTAAATTAATATTAATATTAAATATATTATATATAATATATTATATAGTATATATACAGTATATATACTATATAATATGTTATATAGTATATATTAATTATATCTTATTATAATTAAATTAAATTATTATAAACTTCAAAATTAAAGACAGCAGTATTCTGTCTTAGAGGCATCCCAGGAAAGCATGTAGTTAGATATTTCACCTAGCTCCTAAGCTGTAACTGGGATAATTTTTCATTTACACTTTTTTTTTTCCCCACAGGCAGAGTTAGACAGTGAGAGAGAGAGAGACAGAGAGAAAGGTCTTCCTTCCATTGGTTCACCCCCCAAATGGCCGCTATGGCCAACGTGACGCACTGATCCGAAGCCAGGAGCCAGGTGCTTTCTCCTGGTCTCCCATGCAGGTGCAGGGCCCAAGCACTTGGGCCATCTTCCACTGCCCTCCCAGGCCACAGCAGAGAGCTGGACTAGAAGAGGAGCAACCAGGACAGAATCCGGCGCCCCACTCAGGACTAGAATGCCAGGGTGCTGGCACCGCAGGTGGAGGGTTAGCCAAGTGAACCGTGGCGCTGGCCTATTTACACTTATTTTTTACACAGTTGTTTTTTTGCTGATCATACCAGAGAGCCCAACATTCATTCTAGAGATAATTTGCATTTTAAGGGAACCACCATTCTCTTGGCCCCAGGGCAATCCTTATGCCTTTCCCTAATTGAGACAGATACTAATCCAGGGGTCTGGGAAACCTAGGGAAACACTGGCCCAGGAATAACTGCCTAACCAATATGAACTCATCTTAATGATCCCTCCTCTCTGCCCCATTAAAAACAATAGCCCTCAAAGCCAGAGACCTGACAAAGGTTAAAAGGCATAACAGACAAGTTAAAATCACAGGCAGTTTTAAAACAATGCAATAGTTCCTTTAATTCCAATCATTGGAGTCACAGGATTCTATGAGTTCTGGACCTCTAGGCGTGGGAAAATCATCTGCCTTTGCACTGACTGATAAAAGATAACCAGACTTTAGGGACCCCTATTTTCACAGGGGCCCAGGGGCCCAACAGGCCTCTATTCAGCTTAAGTGGGCGTTACTCAAGGCCCCAGATTTAAGCTTCCCATTGAGCAAAGTCTTCAATCTATGTAACAGAGAGAAAAAGAATGGTTTTATGGTTGTTGACTCAGAATCAGGGACCAGCTCTGCAGCCAACAGGGTTATCTTAGCAAAGAACTTGACATGGTGGCTAAAGCATGGTCAGCCTGCCTCTCAGTGGTACCAGCTATCACTCCCCATAATCCCTGGAGGTTACACACTCACCCTAGGACAAGATCTAACAGTATACAACCCCCAATGTGACTGGGTTGCTAACCTCTAATGGAAACCTCTAGTTAATAGACAATTGCATTTTAATATACCAAACATTACTGCTAGGAGTCCTTGTGATCCAGATTAAGACTTGATTTTGTCTTAATACCACTACCTTTCTTCCATAGAAGATGGAAAACCCAGAGCATAAATTTGAACAGGTAGTTCTACAGGCCTCTACAGTTTTTGAAATATATCTGCATTAATTTTTGTGTTTATACAGCAGAAAAGTGATTGGTAGAGATAACTCCATCTGAGAGAATAATGAAATCTAGTCCTGTGCTGTACTCCATATAGCTCAATATGAAGACAGTCAATTCATGAGGGTCGCATGTAATGAGTATATGTAGCGCTAAGGTTATTGACTTCAAAAATCATTTATAGGGGTCAACATTGTGGTATAATAGGTGAAGGTTGCCACATGAAATGCTGGCATCCCATATGGGTGCCAGTTCATGTCCCAGCTACTCCACTTCTGATCCAGTTCCCTACTCATGGCCTGTGAAAAGCAGTAGCAGAAGACCCAAGTGTTTGGACCACTGCCACCCACATGAGAGACCTTGTTGAAACTTTTGGCTTTGGGCTTTGATCTAGCCCAGTCCTTGTTGTTGTGACCATTTGGGAAATGAATCAGTGGTTGGAAGATCTTTCTTTGTCTCTCCTTTCTCTCTCTGTAATTCTGGCTTTCAAAATAACTAAGTTTTAAAAAAGCATTTATCTCAAGATTGTAAAAAAAAAAAGCAATTATAAAGATACATTAATATGCAAATATATGAGAACAGTGAGACAAGAATCACTGATCTATTGATAATTGTAGAAAAATAAAATTATGATAATAAAAGAATTTGAGTTATGCAAAGGAAACAGATGGCTGAAATAAAATAAGAGGATCAATAACAGAATCACAAAAACTACAAACATTAAACAAAATAAATCAATATACTGAAGAAAATGGGTAATATTGTGATTCTCAACATGGAGAGAGGGAAGCTTGGTGTGTTGAAGGAGAAAGAAGGAAGAGAGACAGAAAACAAAGACATAGAGAAAGTTCCTATATGCTGGCTCATGTCACAATCACCTGTGTCTATGGTGGCTGGGCCGAGACAGAAGCTGAGAGCTGGAACTCAATTCAATTTCCTCACATGGGTGGCAGAAACCTAATTATCTAGATCATCACCACTGCCATCCAGGGTCTGCACCTGCAGGAAACTGGAGTTAGGAGTGAGAGTTTGGCACGCAATCCAGACATTGCATGCAAACCAGTATTGGGTGCAGGTATCTTAAATGCTAGACCAAACACTTTCATAGAGATATTTTATAGAGAGAAATTAGGGACAGGTATTTGGCACAGCAATGAAGATATCAACTGGGACATCTGCATCACTTATTCTTGCCACCCATGTATGAGACCCTGTTTGAGTTCTCTTTATAGTTTTGGTCTAACCCAACCAAAACTGTTGCTGGCATATGAGGAATAAACCATGAACCAACAGATGTTAAGATCTCTGCCTGTGTTTCCAAATAAAAATAAAAATTAGATATTTTTAAAAGAAGGTTAAATAATGGGGCCTGTGCTGTTATGCAACAGGTGAAGCCGCCTCCTGCATGCCAGCATCCCATATGGGCACTGGTTCGAGTGCTGGCTGCTCCTGCTCCGATCCAGCTCTATGCCATGGCCTGGGATAGCAGTGGAAAATGGACCAGGTCCTTGAGCCCCTGCACCCGCGTGGGAGACCTGGAAGAAGCTCCTGGCTCCTGGCTTCAGATCGGCACAATTGAGAGACAAACAGAAACTGACAGAAGGGGCTTGATAATAATCTGGTGGGCTTTAGGCTTTGTAAGTTAAGAGGCCCAGACCTATCTATCTATCACATCCTAAGAGAGATGTGAACCTCCTAGGGGAAGGCACTCTGTTGACTTTCATTACTTAGCTGGCCTGGGAGGAGAACTTGCCAGGTAAAGGCAGGTGGCATCTCTAACAGGAAATTTACAGTTCTGCCTGCAATGTTGCTGACCCTACTTGGCTGTCCTCTCAGCTGCGGTAGTCACTTTGGAAGCTGGGCTGAGTGAAGGGCTTTTCAGCTTAGAGCCAGTAAGATCTGTGACTCTGACTTGAAGTCCTTCGACTCCAGGGCAATTCCATTTCCAGTGATCCAACTCTTGGCTGGCAGAGCTGCCAGGGCTCTTCATAAGCTGACTTCTGCTGAAGCACAGGCTTACCACATTGCAAGCCGCTGCAGTGGACTGGCCTGTTGGGTCTCCTTGAGGGCAGATCACTGTACAGAACAGCCATTAATAGGCCTGCCACCCATTGCTTCTGATGCCTAGCTTTCTTTTCCTCCTGGTTTGTGTTAAAGCTGACCAGAAGATGCAAGTCAAGGGAGTGCCCAAGTCCCATCTCTAATCTTTGTGGCCTAAACTAGAAGTCTGTAGTCACAGGCATGTTCTGATAGTGGTTTTTCTGAGGTAGATAATGCCCATGAGGAAAGCTATGTCCTTGCTTTAAAGCTTTCTTTCCCTTTGTTTGGTCTGAAAAGGAGATCTTGCCTGTTTACTGTGCCCATGGCAAAGTGAATCTAGCTGTGAAATTATAATTTAAGCTCTTATTTTGGCTATGCTATTACAGAAAATGTTAGCCATTCCTTTCATAAGATATCAAGATCAAATTTTACATCTTGGAGAGTCCTTCAGAATAGAATTAGTTTCCCACCTCAAAGAGAATAGAGAAATGAGAGAACAAGTTGGATTTAGAATAGAGAAATAAGGGAGAAAGTCCTAGATTGCCTACTGACAATAGCAATATCAAATGAAAACTTAGCAAGTGACCTAATTTGTTTCTCAATAAGCAGGGAGCCCAAAAGGATGGGATTACCACTCCCTTGCTATTCTTATGGTAAAACTGAACAAGAGAGGGAGGAACAAAAGATGAGTTGGAGGACAGGGCCTGGACAGTGAAAGCATGGAGACAATCATTCCCAAACTGATAAGACAGAGAGCAGACTTTGGACCAGGCCTGGCTAAGATAAAGTCTGAATTCCTAGGTGGGAGGGGGAAGTACAGTGAGATAGTGAAGAGCTGGGGTCGCAAACGTGGAAGGCAGAGGTTTTGGCTTAGGCTCTTGACCTCTAATGGAAACATTGGAGGCCAATAGGACCTGGGCCAGAGAGCAGAAGGTACAGATTAGATGAAGGTCTGGTTTCAGGGGGTGGAACAGAACATGGCGGGATGG
This sequence comes from Lepus europaeus, assembly GCF_033115175.1. Taxonomy (NCBI): domain Eukaryota; kingdom Metazoa; phylum Chordata; class Mammalia; order Lagomorpha; family Leporidae; genus Lepus; species Lepus europaeus. Next base: position 127,977,199 of record NC_084827.1, on the reverse strand, counting down.
CAGGGGGCAGAGCAGAACATGGTGGCCAGGAGCCAGAGGGAGGGGCAAGACATGGTGGTGGAGCAGAAGAATGTGCATATGGGGGCGGGAGGTTCCTGGCTAGCTGTGGGGTCTGCAGGAACTCAGGAGGGTCTGAAAATGTGGAGGTTGGAGAGTTTGGCAGTAACACAGAAGAGGCGCCCTTAGGAGGTGGGGGCCCGATTTTGGCCCAGCAAGACCTGGGCTGTGGAGCAGGCAGAGAGGAAAGTAGGGGAGAAAGGAGTAGGACGGGAGCGGAGGTCCCAGAAATCCTGGAAATATGGGACCTCTGACCATTCTCTCTCCCTGTGGCAGAAATTCTCAAGGTAATTAGGCCATACCTGGATGGAGTAGGAGATTAGGCTTTTATGCCATAGGTCCTGGGCCAGTCCCAGTTGCTTCAAGTTCTTTAGGAGGCAGGCCAGGGGGCATTTTGAGTCCCACCCTCGGGATTGGCCAGATTCCATGGTCTCCTGGGCAGCTGGGGAGCTACTGGAATTCGGGAAAGGCATCTCCTGTCCCAGACTTCAGTAAACGGATTAGAGGTCAATGCTCTAGGCGCCAAGCCACAGCGGGACATCTCCACAGCCGCTGGGAGGCTAATCAGCTGAGGACAGAGCCCATATGCGCACGATTTGGAGGTCTCTGTCCGGATGGACAGCTAGCCTGAGATCACAGAGACTGGGCCAACCCAGAGGAGGGAGGGAGAGCAGGGGAGGAGTTACTTACAGTTGGTTGAGCGTGGTCCGTAGTCAGCCTGGGGCACCAGACAGGTTCAAGGAGTGAGGGGGCCTGAAACCCAGAAAGAGGACGCGAGCACCCTCAGCTCCCGTGTTTCAGCACCATCGGCAAGGTGTCCAGTGCATAACAAATCTTCCCAGGCAGATGAATCAATTAATTCACAAGCTTTTATTGGAATTTCGCTCCTGGGAGAGGTTCACCAGTCCCAACAGAGCAGGAGCTGAGGAAGTCACGCATCAGAGGTTGGGAGGGCTCCTTTTATAGATACAGGGCATGGGGGTTAAAGGTTGAGGCAGGTCTGATCCTCATTGGTTGACCTTTAGGCATCTGCAGGGACCTTGACAAAGACTTTTTTTCCCTGGAAGTACAGGTAGGAACTCTCCATTCCCAGAAGTGTAGGCATTCTTTCTTTGCGGATCCCAGAGCTACCAATTCCTACATTCAAATTTGTCTCTACAGAATCAGATCTCTTGAGATGTGCCAAAGTGTTCTTTCTAAAATAAATATGAATATGGAACATATTTAATTAAAATCCTTCAGTCATTTATCATAGGCTTCAGAGTAAGTAAACTAACACACAGCCTTTTATTACCCTGTCTTGCTTCATAAAGTCATGGGAATATGAGTAGCTCTCTTTTATAATACTTGTTGCCCCTTCTTTTGATTTCTGTACAGTTTTGCCTTTTCTAGCTTCTTTAGTTAGCTTCCTTTAGTTCTGATTTCTTATAACTTAAAACAATGCCTAGCAGGGCATGATGTTGATGGATTGAATACAGGAGTATAGGAGACTCTCTAGGAATATTTGCTTCTCTTATGTGTGGAAAAATAAGAAAAACAAGTGATTTACTTAACATTATTTTTATGAAATGACAACATGAATGAAGGCTGAAAAAGTCAAATACTTTATAAGGTCACCTTAGCATAAAACTTTTCACAACCTATAATCCTCCATACAACTTTGAATTACAAAGATATGCCTTAATTATTCCTCATCTTATCTTTACATCAGGAAATAAAACAAGGATAAAGCATCTTTTTGAAACCATATCACTCCTGAGACAAGAGCACTGCATACACACATTCTTATACAGATTCTAGTCAGTGGATTAATTTAGCTGCAGGCTCCCAAAGGAATTTCTCTCTCCCTGGAGGGAAATTGGGAAGTGCAACAGAAACTCCAAATAAAGGAAAAGCACTTCATAAGCACTTCCCACAGTATTCCAACCTACAGATAATGGAAGAATAGAGAAAAGAGTAACTCTCAACTCTGTGGCCCAGAATGTAAGCAGGCAATGCTGTATTTTCTTCCTTTCAAGGTCTTTACATTTCCTGAAAAGATATTTGAAAGGTGAAAGCTTAAGCTCAACCCCATGTGCCCCTCCCACATCCATAACATAAAAAAGAATTTTTTTTTGCTTTTTTACATTTGCAGTTATTTAGCCCAACATGAATGAATTTAAGAAATCAAAGGTGCGAATTTCCAAAGGTTATATCAGAAATCACAAATGTTAGATAAGCAATTCTATTAGTTTTCATAAATTTCTTTTGCCACAAATAAAAATTAAAAATATATGTAATATATGTGTAAATGTATATGACATACAAAATAATCCACAAATTATAAAATATAAGCATTAAATGGAACTTCAGTTATTATTTAATCCAACATTTGTCATTCTCACACATACAAAAGGAACACAGAGGAGGTTAAGGAAATTGTTTGGTTTGCAGAGAAGTATATAGGTATTTAGTGATAAATTAGGACCAAAATGAGAATTTCAATTTGCAGGGAACTCTATACCTCACTAATATGACATTTCCTACTTTTAAGTATTTTTAAAAATATTTAAACCAAGCAACCAAAATATACCTTTTTATTTTAAATAGTTTTGTTCTGTAATAGTAATTAGGATATATTTTATTAATTTTTATGCTTTTTTTAAACTTTTATTTAATGAATATAAATTTCCAGTGTACAGCTTATGGATTACAATGGCTTCCCCCTCCCATAACTTCCCTCCCACCCGCAACCCTCCCCTCTCCCACTCCCTCTCCCCTTCCATTCACATCAAGATTCATTTTCAACTCTCTCCATATACAGAAGATCAATTTAGTATAAAGATTTCAACAGTTTGCACCCACATAGAAACACAAAGTGAAACATACTGTTTGAGTACTAGTTATAGCATTAAATCACAATGTACAGCACATTAAGGACAGAGATCCCACATGAGGAGCAACTGCACAGTGACGCCTGTTGTTGACCCAACAAATTGACACTCTAGTTTATGGCGCCAGTAACCACCCTAGGCTGTCGTCATGAGTTGCCAAGGCTATGGAAGCCTTCCAAGTTTGCCGACTCTGATCATATTTAGAGAAGGTCATAAAAGACAGAGTGAGGATAGTAACCAATGATCCTAAGAGTGGCATTTACCAGGTTTGAACAATTGTACAGCATTAAGTGGGGAAGAGGACCATCAGTACACACAGGTTGGGAGTAGAGCCATTGGTGGTAGAGTAGAGGTTGTGATTACAAAGGAATGAGGCCCAAGTGCACTAGACAGGGCCTAGAACAAAGGACAGAGTGATTATTAGAGGAGCTAAGAAAGGTGCTGTCTAAGCTACAATTAAGTTTTCTGATTGAGAGGCAAATAGAACCTGATAGAAGGGGCTTGATAATAATCTGGTGGGCTTTAGGCCTTGTAAATTCAGAGGTCCAGACCTATCTATCTCTTCACATGGGGTATATCCTAAGGGAGGTGTGAACCTCCTAGGGGAAGGCACTCTGTTGACTTTCATTACTTGGCTGGCCTGGGAGGAGAGCTGGCCAGATAAAGGCAGGGGGCATCTCTAACAAGCAATTTACAGTTCTGCCTGCAATGTTGCTGACCCTGGTTGGCTGTCCCCTCAGCTGCGGTAGTCACTTTGGAAGCTGGGCTGAGTGAAGGGCTTTTCAGCTTAGAGCCAATAAGATCTGTGGCTCTGACCTGAGCATCCTTTGACTCCAGGGCAGGTCCATTTCCAGTGATCCAACTCTTGGCTGGCAGAGCTGCCAGGGCTCTTCATAAGCTGACTTCTGCTGAAGCACAGGCTTACCACATTGCAAGCCACTGCAGTGGACTGGCCTGTTGGGTCTCCTTGAGGACAGATCACTGTACAGAAAGTATGGTTAACTGAGGTTACTAAAAACAAAAAGCAATTCAAATCCATTGGCAATCTACAAAAAGAGTTAAAGATTTTAAAAGCTATTATTAAAATTGCTATATTGGTCTATTATGCTATGTTATATATGTGTACATATTGTATGTCCACATGGGGTAATTTTTATGTCTTTATGTAAAATAAAAACATACTCAGTTTTCTATCCTTTCAGGGCATATGAAAAACAGTTACTTTGCTGTAGTGATATTTTAGAAGAACTCATTGCTTTTTTGGACATGCTTGTTCTAAGTTAATTAATTCTATTCTGTTGGCATAATTCTTACGAATGTGAACTTCGTCATTTCAGATGTTTACCCACTGAAGCTCATTTCCCGGACTTCTCCCTAACTGAAGCAGAGATAATTCAACACCAGCAATTTTAAATGTGAATTATATGGAAAAGAAAAGGGGAATGCCCATCTCCTACGAAAGAAGGTACCACAATCAATTACAAAAAGTGAGAATTTTGAGTCCTAAAAGACCTAGCTGGGTTCAGATGTGCAACAGGTGATACTGTCAACAATATTAGGTTGTTGACTCAGGCTAACCAGGATATTAAATAGAATTTTGTAATATATTTCTAACATATATATATACATACATATATATATACATGTATATGTAATTCCAGGATTATATACAATTATCATCTGCATTATGTAATCTTTTTGAATTACTTAATTATTGTATTTTCTACTAAATTATCACATCAAATCACAAACCAGAGGCATTATGGACCTCAAGAATTAGCAAATGTGTTAAATGAAAAAGCTACTTGGCATCAACATCCCATATCAGAAATAGCACTTGGAGTTTCAATTGTTCTGCTTCCAATCCAGCATTCTGTAATGTGTTGGTTTGCTTGGCCCAGACCTGGCTGCTGGAGAGTGAACTAGAGAATGAAGTTATCTCTCTATCTTTCTCAAACTCACCATCCCTCCCTCTCCTTCCTTTTCTCTCCCCTGTCCCTTACACTTTGCCTTTCAAATAAATAAGTTAAAAAATAAAATATTAATTAGAATATGAAGAATAATGTTGCTGTTTCTTGCCTTAAATTTTGAAGCCATTTTAAAACACATTTCAATGGGACATTATGTATATACTATTAAAGGATTTTCTTTCAATGGAAATTTTCTCTTTCCCTTTCTTTCTTTCCTTTCATTCCTTCCTTCCATCCTTCTTCTTTTCTTTTCTCTTCTTTTCTCATTAATAAAATAAAAAAAGGCAGTGTAAAAACATGAAGCTAGTAGAAGATGTTATTGTTCTTTAGAAACTTGTACATATCCCAAGAGATCTCTGCAGCTGTATTAAGACAGGGTTAAGGTATAACCAGAAAAGTTGTATTTTGGTTACTCCAAAGAATCCCAAGGATGTAAGGACATTCATTAGTATTAAACATGGTCTTTAGCAAATTAGTATTTATTGAAGGCAGCATGACTTTATTAGAAAACAACTGAATTTTACTTTTACAATAGAACATAGTAAAATATTTACCTGGAATTATAGGTTGGCTGTACCTTTTAATAAGTAACTTGATGAACATGATAATAAAACCGGGACAACTCACTAAAGTTATAATTTTTTGATAGATTCAGGTATAAAAGATGGGTAATAGAGAATCCATGTTTGAAAAAAAAAAGAGTTCTACAGTAGAAACATGAATCAAAAAGGAGCACCAAATAATAAATTAATATAACTTTAATGAATACTTCCAAATTATTTGATCACCTAATAAAAATATACAAAAATTTTATCTCAGAATCTCTCTGTGTTGACTGCTTTGCTCCACAGAGAACTGCTACTCCCTATATTTATCCTCTAAAGCTCACTTCTCAAGTTTTGTGAATATGAAACTTTATGGCTCTCCATCTCTATCACCAGTACCTTTCATAGGAATGTTTTAAGTGCTTATTTTCCTTAGAAATAAGTCTCCCACCATGGTGTTTGGTAGAACATTGGTTCTGCATAGTTGCAAGTGCATGCTTTTCTTGTTCTTCTCAACTAAATTCCTGACCCCAATCTCTGACCTGGCTTATGTTATTGGTAGGAAACATGTATTTTCACAATATAATAATCTGTGTAGATTTTTGATGCTGCCCTCAAAAGTGACAACTCCTTACAGCATAAAACATATTAATTAAGAAATAAAACTACACAGATCTAAGTTCACATATTTGGGTTATATTCCAGGTTGAGGACCTGAGTAGTGAATTCCTCCCTTATAATTACATAACTAAAATTCTTCATGGATATAATGACATAATCATTCTTGAAAAGAATAATTTATTACTCTTTAATTTTTTTTATTTATTTAAGATGGAAAAGTGGGAGAGAGAGAGAGACAGAGTGAGGGAGGAGGGAGAGTGAAAGAGTAAAAGAGAGAGAGAACTCTCATATGCTGATTCACTTCCCAAATGATTGCAACGTGTGGTACTGAGCCAGCCTGAAACCTGAAGGCTGAGAATTCAATCCAGGTCTTCCAAGTGGGTGACAGGGACCAAATTATTTAAGGCATCATTTGCTGCCCACCATTCTCACTACTATGAAACTGGATTTGGAAGCCAGAACAAGGCATTAAACTCGAGTACTCTGATGTGGAATGCGGGCATTAAAACTAGTGTCTTAACTACCAGACCAAACATTGGCCTGGCCAGACTAAATTAAGCTTCTACTATAGAAAATACAAATCATAAATACATTCAAACACAACTTTCCATAGACCTTTTTACATAATTATATCATCAATGCTCCTGATAAGTAGGGTAAATACGTTAGAGAACATTCTAAAGAAATGTGCCTGCTGAGAAAAGAAGGAAGAAAATGAAGAAGAGGAAGGAGGAGAGAAAAGGCGAAAAACAAAATCTTCGATGGGAATAGGTTGAAAAGAACATAAAGGTTATAATTATTCATAAAGCATATTCTATAAATAAATGGGTTTTCAATTTTTTTTTTTTTTGACAGGCAGAGTGGACAGTGAGAGAGAGAGACAGAGAGAAAGGTCTTCCTTTTTGCCGTTGGTTCACCCTCCAATGGCCGCCGCGGTTGGCGCGCTGCGGCCGGCGCACCGCGCTGATCTGATGGCAGGAGCCAGGTGCTTCTCCTGGTCTCCCGTGGGGTGCAGGGCCCAAGCACTTGGGCCATCCTCCACTGCACTCCCTGGCCACAGCAGAGAGCTGGCCTGGAAGAGGGGCAGCCGGAATAATAAATGGGTTTTCAATGACTCAGTTACAATGTATTGAGTATGATTGAAAGTGATAGAATTAATAAAAAAATAAAAGATAGACAAAATGACTGGAATTAGGGAAACACTATCTGCATTCAAGATTTCTGTGTCCAGTTAAAATAGCCAAGAATGAGATTAACAATATTTTTCTCAACTTCATATGAAGTGACTTACTTTTCTCTTTATTTCAAACATTTTGACAAACATTTTCAAATGAAAGAGGGGACTTAATCTCTGGTATGGGGCTCCTCCCATTTATGGCTCTGAATTTAGTCATTCTTGTAAGAATTTGGGTCTTAGTTTATTTTAAAGAAGCCTAGATTATAGCAGCAGCTTTTAGTCCTGAGATCAAGGGCAGAGGGACACATGGGCAGTAGTAGGTAGATGTGGACTTAGACTGCGCCTGTAGATATGCCAACAGTTTCATTGTTTGGTTTCATTGGCATTTTTCTTTTTTTTTAACTTTTATTTAATAAATATAAATTTCCAAAGTACAATGTTTGGATTATAGCAGCTTTTTCCCCCCATAACCACCCTCCCACCAGCAACCATCCCATCTCCCACTCCCTCTCCCATCCCATTCTTCATCAAGATTCACTTTCAATTATCATTATATACAGAAGATAAATTTGGTATATACTAAGTAAAGATTTCAACAGTTTGCACCCACACAGAAACACAAAGTATAGAGTACTGTTTGAGTACTAGTTATGCCATTAAATCACATAGTACAACACATTAAGGACAGAGATCCTACATGGGGAGTAAGTGCACAGTGACTCCTGATGTTGATTTAACAATTGATACTCTTATTTTTGGCGTCAGTAATCACCCAAGGCTCTTGTCATGAGCTGCCAAGGCCATGGAAGCCTTTTGAGTTCATCAACTCTGATCTTATTTAGACAAGGCCATAGTCAAACTGGAAGTTCTCTCCTCCTTTCAGAGACAGGTACCTCCTTCTTTGATTGCCCGTTCTTTCTGCTGGGATCTCACTCACAGAGATCTTTCATTTAGGTCATTTTATTTATTTATTTATTTTTTTTTTTTTTTTGCCAGAGTGTCTTGGCTTTTCATGCCTGAAATACTCTCATGGGCTTTTAGCCAGATCCAAATTTCATTGGCATTTTTCATTGTTATCTTTTGAATTGTCCTATGTTCATGTTTTTCACTGTCTATTCTTGTCCCATTTAATTCCTTATTGTTTGTCTGCACATCATACTAGATAAGGCCATCTGTTATGAGCTTTCAAATCATAAAATTTATAGCATGCATGAATTGCTGGAATAATAGGTGACTCCAATTAAAATGTAAACTCTTTGAAAGCAGTTACTGTCATTGCTTTGTTCTCAACTGTATCCTTCCCAAGGTACATATAGAGGTTCTCTAGCTTATAAAACACTTAGTCGATATTTGTTGAATTCTAGTGCTTGAGGCATTTAGAGTGAAATCATGAAAACAAGATTTAAAAGGTAGTTGGAGAAGTCCAGGAAGGAAAACAAAATATCATTATATCTTTACCTTAAGAGTCCACATCAATAGCAGGGAAATGATAGAATAATTCAGTGTAAATAAATGCTTTATAAGACAAAAAGTGATCAAAGAGGCATTTGAAAAACAGTTATAAAATTTAAGACCTAGGGAACTCAGAGGGAATTAACTATTCCATTCTGGAAATGGTTCCTCCTGATGAATCATAGTTCTATTTAAATTTTAGGAAGGAAGTTAGATATTGATACACAGTTGTGATTCCTTAAATAAAATAATTAAAATACATTAAAAAATAAATGTATTAAATTCTAACAAGTTTAAATACTGTGGTAGCATTTTGATAGGTAACTGATGTCCCCCCCCCATTCTTCAGATGATAAAATTTTTTACATATATTTTTATTTCTAATAAAACTCTTTTACTCAGAGTAAAATGAGGTGAATACAAAAGCTAAGGAATAAAAGGGCCATCTAAATCTCCAGGCTTGAATCTAACCTAACTGAAAATAATTTATCAGCCAAGAAAATTAAGAAAGAAAATGACTATAAGAAAAGCATGAATATTGTTGAGAGGGATACAAAGCAAAAAAAAAAAATCCTACTAATTATTGCAGAGATATTCTAGCTGTAGTCTCACTAACCTATAAAATTATATTTCTTAAGGTTAATATTTATAAAACCAAATATTGCTACAAATACCTAATCCTAATTCCATAACTTGATCAATCTTGTGAGACAAAAGTTTGGAAATGATTTTATAAAAATGAGGATAAAATCTATTTTTATAGCCCCAGACATGGTTTTACAAATAAACACATGAGAGATGCACCCCATCAGACCATATAATCTTGTACTCCCCTTCTTCATCACCCTCTACACACAGGTACGTTTTTTCAGGGCAGTGACTCAGGTCAACTACTATCACAAAATATTTCACAAAAGGGTGTTCACTTGGTATGGATTTTCTCATTCCTTCAGCCAAGCATTGATAGTGCGCACCATGGACCAGATACTGAGAATGTAGAGATGGAACAGAAAGACCTAAATATATGTGAGCATTACATGATCCGAGGATGATCAGAATTACAAAACAATGGCTATAAACTATGAGCTATATGGTTGTTATGGAGCCCGATTTATCTTCCTCTGAAAAAGGATTTGTTTCAGATATAAAACATTTCTTTTAAAGTATCCTTTTAAATGAGTGTACTTAAAAACAACAGACAACAGGGTCCGTAGACTTTCAGTTCACAGCATGGGGGGTGGGTGATGCTGAACATCATCAAGCTTGGCATGTTGATCTGCTCTTGCAATGCTGGCATACCGCGTTGGCATGGTGCTGGTGGAGTCCACTCTGCTCTGCTTCCCAAGCAGCTTCCTGTTCATACAGCTGTGAGAGCAGCAGAGGATAGGCTGAGTACTTGGCCCTCTCTGTCTCCTCCCTTTCCTTTGTGACTCTGCCTTTCAAATGAATAAATATATTTTTTAAAAAGGTCAGAATCAGTACAAACATGGTAGGATAACTGTAAAACTATGCTGAGACAGCTGCTGTCTACTTGACAGCAGTATATAGGTTATGCCTGAATTCTTAGCAATCTGTCACGTGTGTGTGTGCATGTGTAGGAGAGTATGTGTATAAAATATACCTACATCGAACTATGAATCTCCTTCGCAATCTGCATATCTGTGTCTTTTGCTTAGTGAAAGACAGGTAAAGCTGTGGGAATGTGTCTATTCTACAGCTGGCCAAATAAGAAATCGGCTAGTTATAGTAGTCCCTGATTTAATGTATAAATTATTATCTATATTTGTCAATTACTTTGCAGGGAGAATTTACTCTGAAAGGGGTCATTAATTCTCAGAATTGAACCACCTATCTCTAGAAATCACAAACAGCTGTGAAGAATGTTTGGCTTTCACTGCTTAGAGACTGGGGACAGTAGGGTCTCACAAGTTATAGATCAACCACAAATTATCTTGCAATCTGACAACTATCTATTTTTTCCAGGGTAAAGGATGAAGAGAGAACTATGAAGAAATAGAACAAAAAGTTCCAGAATATTGAAAGTACAAGACAACAGCATACTAATATTGGCAGCTTTAGTCGTGTGGTAATTGAATTACTTCCCAACTTAACTGAGCTAAGTGTTGCCAAAATAGCTGGGGAAATAATGATTTTTGGATGTGCCTGTGAAAGTGTTTCTGGAAGTAATAAACATTTGAATTGGTGTACTAAGATGTGCCCTAACCATTGTGTGTGGGCCCCATCCAATCTATTGAGGTACTGATCATGAACAAAGGCAGAAAAGTGTCAAATTTGCTCTCTATTTAAGATAGGGCATACATCTTTTCATGACTTTGGGACATCAAAGCTCTTGGTTTTCAGAACTTCGAAGTTCACTAACTTTTCTGGTTCTATAACTTGCAATCTCGATTTCATGGGACTCCTCAGTCTCCATAATTATTTCAACCAATTCAGATTACAGATTTCTCTCTCTCTCTTCTGCCCTCGTCCTCTCCCTCTCCCCTCTCCCATCTCCCCTCTCCTCCTCTCCCCTCTACTGATTTTGTTCCCCTGGAAAACTCTTAAACAAGTGAGGACAAGTGTTAGATCTATAACATGGAAATAAGTATCCTCCTCAGTATTGCATATGAAACCCTCACACTAGCTTTGGTATCAATTACATAACTAATGCATTGGTCAGCTGTAAGACACACAGAACAGAAATGTAGTAATATGGAAGTTCTGAAATTACAAAAAAGTCTAGTTTGGGAATTAAATAGTAATTAGTTTGGGGTATTGTAAAAACTTATTGGAAAATATTTTGAAAGAAGGTTGATATAGTCATTCCAGAGTGAGGAAGTGCTGAACCAAAGAAATGTTTTCAAAAATGTTTGTTCAATTTTCCTTCAAGATATCTGCCCTGAAATATAAGGCTAAAAATTTCATCTTTATCTCAGAAGAGCACCCAAAATTAATGAATCTCTTTAGTATTTCACCTCAAATAGCAGTTTGAGATAAGCAGTTTGAGATCTGTACTTTCCAGTGAATGTGTTATTGCAAATGGATGAGGTCAGAAATATAGATCTAGGTTGTTTCAGAGCAAGGAATAAACTCTCTGGGCAATGGAGGGTTTTGTTTCATTAACAGGGCAGGAATAGACGAGGGAAATGAAATACCAGTGACATCAGTTGGTAGAAGAACAGATTTTTTTCCTCCAATATGGCGTTTTTATTTAAAGGCTGCACAATAGTTTAGAATAGCCAATGCTGACATTCCAGGATCACTGATTGATTGGAGAAACTATGCCACATTGATTGCTAAATACATTGAGTGCCATATGTGAGTTTAGTTAAATATAGAATATATAGTTTTGTGAAGATAGTAAAGTTATAAATAAAGGTGAATGTAGAAAGTTAAAAATAAAAAATTACAACAAATCTGAAATAAAAGGTCACATACTCGTTGGAGCAAAATAAAGTTGTGATAGAAGTCAAGAAAATTTCAAGAAAAGATTGCCCACCTAATGAAGGATAGTATGATAATAAAGTCTTAAGGAAGTTCATAGGCTCTGTTATTAGGAACAGTTAGTTATGGATGGTCTTCGATAAATTAAAAATGAAAAAAAATCCTAACGCTTTATTCTCAGAATTTATCTTACTCTCATGTACTTTTTATTGATGGTATTGTCGAAGACGACCCAATAGTAGTATAAATTCTGAATAATGCATGAGCTGAAATTTTTAAGCATGCAATAAGGTAGACCCACCAATATGACTCTTAATGATAGTACATCTTAAATTGCATTTTAATAAAGAACTGGAGGGAGAAGGGATTGGGAAAATCTGATTGGTACTAGATTGCAGTTAAATAGGAGTAAGAAGTTTTGGGGTTCTAGAGAGAGTAGAGTAAATAGATAATGTTAATTCACCACATATTACTTTATAAAAAAACAAACTCGATGATGGGATTTTGGGAGATTTCACTATAAAGAAATGTTAAATGCTTGAAAGGATAAATATATTTACTTGTACACATGTAATGAGACACCACATAGTATCCCATAACACATATAATTTTTATATATCTATTAAACTAAAGGGGTTACAATGTTGTCATTATGGCAGAATAAATGTAGAAAAGCCTGCTAGTTGTCACCCAGGACCAATTACTCCCTTCTTTCACAGAGGAAGATTTTAAGAGAATCTTTGCTGGGGCCAGCATTGTTGTGTAGTGGTTTAAGCCAAGATCTGAGATGTCGTCATCCCGTAGGTTCACTGGTTCAAATCCTGGCTGCTTGACTTCTGTTCCAGCTCACTGTTAATGTGCCTTGGAAAGCAGCAGAATGTAGCCCATGTACCTGAGCCCTGAACCCACAAAGGGGATGGGGATTAAGTTCCTGACTATGAGCTTCAGCCTGGCCCACCCCAAGCTCTTGCCTGCATTTGGGGAGTGAACCTGTGGATGAAAGATATCTCTATCTCTGTTTCTCTGTCCCTTCTTTGTAACTCTGCCTTTTAAATAAATTTTTAATATTAAAAAAAAAAAAAGATAGAACCATTGCCTACTGCTAGGACTGTATTTCCCAGCATCCCATATAGTTATGTTTGACCACAATGAACTGCTCTGTGAACCTCTGACTCATTCATGTAAAAGGAAACTACTGCTCTTGACATTCTATTTCACCCACATCATGCTAGCTAGAGACCTGCCTGGCCCATTGCTCATTTCAGCATAAAGTAACATAATCCAGATAATGGTGGTAGAGCAACTTTTTTTTTTAATTCTTAATACAGTAAGACTTCCTGTGAGCCCAAATGTCTGCCATACATAGCTACTTCTAAAAATGCAAGGACTCAATGAGATTTTTCTTTTTGCTCTGACTTTGAAGATATATTTAAATATACAGTGCTGGTTTCCTAGTCATTTCCAAACTTTTCAAAGTTAACAACTATATTGATATAAATGAGTTAGTAAATTGACAATTACATATATAATTTATATTTTCAAAATTTTCCAGTGTGCTTAAATTAAAAATAATGAATAATTTCGAAAATTTTTAGACAGGATAGATCTTCAGGAATGACATCATATTTTTATTCATCTCTGTATACCATTTGGGCAATAACTTCATTTCTTTAATTCTCTGGATTCTTCATAAATAAACAGCCACCAAAACAATGCAACATGAGTCATTGAAAATCACTAGGACTGAAACTGCTACCCCAGGCTGCAGTCTTCTCTCATATTCTTGGGAACTATGAGATAAGTGTCTTTGTTCTCTGAGGCAATGTTTTTTTAAGTCTCTTTGTTAAAATAAATTAGAATTTATTCTCATTACTGATATACATAACCTGAGAAAAAGGGACAGATACATAAGCCCTAAGCATGTTAAAAAGGCATGTTTTGAGATTTTATAAATGCATAGGTGCGCTGTCGAATTGCAGGTATGCTTTAGTAAACTGAGCATGAAAGCCAGCAGGATTAGCTGCGAATGCCTGGTGCTCCAGTTCTTGAGGAACACATTTATGAAACAGGATACAGGTCATACCAGGAGAGAATTCAGATCACAAAAGGCTAAGATGAAGTAGAAAAAAGTAAAAACTCACTGCAGAAAGAAACGGCGCTTTTCCTCTCTTAGTTTAGGTTCTGGGTTTATGAAATAAAAGAGGACCTTCCCATACCCAGTTGTTCACTTTAGACATGTGTGTTGAACAGAAAATTTCATTACTAGTTAGATGTTAAAAACCTCAAACTGATATGCAATTCAAATTAAATATAGTAATCTCAGATTAATAATATGCCTCCATGACTGTACAAAGGAATACAAATTCCTTGTAAGAAATATATGTTAAATCCAGGATTCTAAGAATCCTTTATTAAAGAGATTATCCTTTCTCCAATGTATGGTTGAGCACTTCTGCAAAAATCAGTTAGCTGTATGTATGCAGATTAATTTCTTGGCCCTCTATTCTGTTCTGCTGATCTATGTGTTGGTTTTTATGCCAGTACCATATTGCTTTTTTTTTTTTTTTGACAGGCAGAGTGGACAGTGAGAGAGAGAGACAGAAAGGTCTTCCTTTTGCCATTGGCTCACCCTCCAATGGCCGCCGTGGTAGGCGCGCTGCGGCCGGCGCACCGCGCTGATCCGATGGCAGGAGCCAGGTGCTTCTCCTGGTCTCCCATGGGGTGCAGAGCCCAAACACTTGGGCCATCCTCCACTGCACTCCCTGGCCACAGCAGAGAGCTGGCCTGGAAGAGGGGCAACTGGGACAGGATCGGTGCCCCGACCGGGACTAGAACCCGGTGTGCCGGCGCCACAAGGCAGAGGATTAGCCTAGTGAGCCGCGGCGCCGGCCCCCATATTGCTTTAATTATTGTAGCTGTGTACCATCCTTTGATGTCACTTATTGTGATGCATTCAGCTTCTTTTTTTTTTTCCTCCAAGTGCTTTGGATATTCTGGGTCCTATTTGATTCCATACAAATATGACATATATGATATATATGAATATATATGAATTACATATATATATGAATTAAATTAGATCCATATATCTCATCATATAAAAAATCAACTCAAGATGGACCGAAGATCTAAACTTAATAACTGAGACTATGAAGTTGCTGGTAAAAAATGTACAAGAAACACTTCCAGATATTGGTGTAGGTTATGACTTCTTGCATAAAATCCCCAAAGTACGTGCAATAAAAGCAAAACCAGACAAGTTGAATTATGGCAAATTCAGAAGCTTTTGCACAGCAACAAAACAATCGATAGAGTGAAGATACATCCAATAGAATGGGGAAAATATTTGCAAACAAATTCTGACAAAGGATAAATATCCAAAATATATCAGCAACTCAAAAAACTCAACCAAAAAATCAACCAATCCAGTTATGAAATGAGCAAAGGATCTAAAGAAAATGTTCTCAAAAGAAGAAATACAAATGGCCAACAAATATATGAAAAATACTCAATGTCAGTAGGCATAGGGGAAATGCAAATCAAAATCATAGCAAGATACTACCTTAACCTGTAAGAATGGCTATTATCAAGAAGCCAAAGTGTAACAAATCCAGCAAGGATGTGGAGAAAGGGAACTCTAATATATTGTTGGTGGAAACATAAGTCAGTGCAACCACTATGGAAAACAGTATGGAGATTTCTTAAAAACTGGAAATAGATTTACCATATGATCCAGTTATCCCACTACTGGGTACATATCCAAAAGACATGAACACATTGTAATAAAGAGATACCTGTGCCACACTGTTTATACCAGCACTGCTCACAATAGCTAAAATATAAAACTGACCAAGGTGTCCATCATCAGATATGTAAAGAAAATGTACTTCATATACACAACAGAATGATATTTAGCTAGATAAAATAAGA
This sequence comes from Lepus europaeus, assembly GCF_033115175.1. Taxonomy (NCBI): domain Eukaryota; kingdom Metazoa; phylum Chordata; class Mammalia; order Lagomorpha; family Leporidae; genus Lepus; species Lepus europaeus. The sequence goes on along the minus strand of NC_084827.1, from coordinate 127,961,130 downwards.
ATGAAATACTATCACTTGCATCAAAATGGTTGCAACTGAAGGACATCATGTTGAACGAAATAACTGGGGAGCCTGCACTGTGATGCGACAGGTGAAGCCGCCGTCATCCCATATGGGTGCAAATTTGAGTCCTAACTGCTCCACTTCTGATCTAGCTCTCTGCTATGGCCTGGGAATGCATTAGAAGATGGCCCAAGTCCTTGGGCCCCTGAACCTGTGTGGGAGACATGGAAGAAGCTCCTGACTGCTGGCTTAGTGGTTTAGGATTGGAGCAGCTCCAGCCATTGTGGCCATCTGGAGAGTGAACTAACGGATGGAAAACTCTCTCTCTCTCTCTCTCTCTCTGTCTCTGCATCTCTGTAATCTGTCTTTTTTTTTTTTTTTTTTGACAGGCAGAGTTAGACAGTGAGAGAGAGACAGAGAGAAAGGTCTTCCTTCCGTTGGTTCACCCCCTAAATGGCCGCTATGGGTGGCGCGTCTCAGCTGGCATGCTGCATTGATCTGAAGCCAGGAGCCAGGTGCTTCTCCTGGTCTCCCATGCAGGTGCAGGGCACAAGGACCTGGGCCATCCTCCACTGCCTTCCTGGGCCACAGCAGAGAGCTGAACTGGAAGAGGAGCAACCAGGAAAGAACCAGCGCTCCAACCGGGACTAGAACCCGGGTGCCGGCACCGCAGGCAGAGGATTAGCTTAGTGAGCCACGGCACCAGCCTGCAGTCTGTCTTTCAAATAAATAAATAAATCTTTAAAAAAAAAAAGAAAGAAAACTGGACAGTGAAAGTGAATACAACATGTTCTCCATGATATGTGGAGCTAAAATTAAAAAAAAAAAAAATCAAAGAAAAGATATGCCTACATACAACAGTTTGCAGTTTGCTGCAAATACTATTTTGTAAACATTGTTTTAAATCTTTGTCAAAATAATTTTCAGAGTTATATACTACTACAGTTTCAATGATTTTTGTTACTATTTTAAAATTTAAGATGGCACCAGGAAACCCACATCCCTGATCACCATGCCTGAGTTTGAGTTCCAGCTCCACTTCTGATTCCAGCTTTCTATTAATGCACACCTTGACAGGCAGCAACTTCTGGCTCAAGTACTTGGATCCCTGCCACCCTTATGGGAGACCCATATTTAGTTCTGGATTCCTGGCCTTGGCTGCCCCTACATCAGATGGGAAGTGCACCAGTGACAAGATGATCTCTCTCAGTCTGTCTCTGGCTCCCTCTCTCTTGGTCTTTCTGTATTGCAAATAAATAAAATAAAATATTTAAGCTTAATACATTTTACAGTTGATCTTAGCCAAAAGGCTGAGAAGCTATGCTTAATACATTTTAATAACTAGTATACTTAATGAATAAATTTAAACAGGAATGTTTATTTAGCAGAACCAAGAAGAACCTTGAGAATTAAAAATTGTAATAACTGAAATTAATCATTTCAGGGATTGGTTAAACAGTATATTAGAAACATGTGAAGAATGAAGTAAACCACAGAATTAATGAAGTAATCAAGAATAAATATCAGGTAGACAAGGAGATGGGATACTTAAATGATATATAAAGGGTAGAAAGAGTTTTGAAAAATAAAATTTCAGGAAAAAGCAAAGACATTAGGGGATGGACAATATTTAAAATAATGGCCAATATTTTTTCAGGATTGATGAAAGATACCAACTGTTAAATTTGGAAATAATTTATAAACATTGTGGGAAAAAAATAAAGCACAAATGACTAACCAGCACGCAACTAGAAAGCTCCAAACACACAGTTTGATGAAATTCCATTAGTCTATTTTGCTTTTTTTTTCCTGTAGCATTTAACATATTGTAAAGTCAAGTAGTGTAATGCCCCCTGCTTTGCTTTTCTCACTGAAATTACTATGTTTACTTTGGGTCCTTTGTGATTTCATACTTTTTTTTTTTTTTTTTTTGGACAGGCAGAGTTAGACAGTGAGAGAGAGACAGAGACAGAGAGAAGGGTCTTCCTTTTTCCGTTGGTTCATCCACCAAGTGGCAGCTACGGCTGGCGCACTGCACTGATCCAAAGCCAGGAGTCAGGTGCTTCCTCCTGGTCTCCCATGCAGGTGCAGGGCACAAGGACTTGGGCCATCCTCCATTGCCTTCCCCGGGCCACAGCAGAGAGCTGGACTGGAAGAGGAGCAACCAGGACTAGAACTCGGCGCCCCAACCAGGACTAGAACCCAGAGTGCCGGTGCCACAGGCAGAGGATTAGCCAAGTGAGTCACAGCGCCGGCCGGTTTCATATAAATTTTAGTAGTGTGTTTACTAGTTCTGTGAAAAATGTCATTCAGATTTTTATGAAAATTGCATTAAATCTGTACATCATGTTGGGTAGTATACATATTTCTATAATAGTGACTGTTTCAGTTCATAAACAGGGGTTATCTTTCTATTTATTTTTTGTCCTCTTCAATTTCTCTCATCAGTGATTTGTAGCTTGCATTATAGAGATCTTCTACCTCTTTGGCTAAATTTATTAGCAAGTATTTTACTGTTTTGTTGTGGCTATTGGAAATGGAATTAACTTTCTGGACTTTTTTGTTCAGACGATTCTCCATTTGTGTATAACAATGCTACTGATTTTGTACATTTACTTTGTATCCTGCAACTTTGCTGAATTTATTATTTCTAACAGTTTCAGTTGAGTATTTGTGATGTTCTATATATAAGATCAGCTTAGCTGCAAACAATGACAGTTTGACTTGCTTCTTTGCAATTTGGATGCCACTTATTTCTTTTTCTTATGCCATTGCTCTACCTAGGACTTCCATTTAAACAAAGTGGGTCCAAGTGGGCATCCTCCTCTTGCTCCTGATATCAGAGAGAAAGCCTTCAGCATTTCCTCATTCAGGGTACTTTATAAATAAAGATTTATAAAATGACATTAAACTAAAAAAAAAAAAACTTCACACTTATTCATGGTATTAATGTTTTACACAGTTACTTCAACTTGAATAGGAAACTAAAATATAAATAAAAATGGAAATCGTAACTTATCCATTAATAAACAGGTGGAGAGAGGTGCTCAAAAAATAAATACCATTATTGTAGTTTTATGAACCAAATAACCTGTTTTCTTTAATATTTCTCATTCAACACTCACTATATAAGGTGCTTTGCTTATAATAGTGACAATCATTGGCCTTAATGATTTCTCATTTGAGGGAGTAAAAAACACAGGAAAAAAAAGCACACACAATTAAGTATTGTATAAAATAAGTACAATGGGGGCCGGCGCTGTGGAGCAGCGGGTTAAAACCCTGGCCTGAAGTGCCAGCATCCGATATGGGTGGTTCTAGTCCCGGCTGCTCCTCTTCCAATCCAGCTCTCTGGTATGGCCTGGGAAAGCAGTAGAAAGATGGCCCAATACCTTGGGCCCCTGCACCCATATGGAAGACCCGGAAGAAACTCCTGGCTCCTGGCTTTGGATCGGTGCAGCTCTGGCCATTGCGGCCATCTGTGGAGTGAACCAATGGATGGAAGACCTCTCTCTCCATCTCTACCTCTTTCTGTAACTCTTTCTAATAAATAAAATAAATCTTGAAAAAAAATATATATACAATGAACTACATAAAGTTTATTAAAATAATAAACATGGCAGTACACACATACAGCATCTGATTTCCATTGAGTGAAACTCAGGGAACTACACAAATTTTGAAGACTGTACAGCTATGTTAAATATATCACTCCAAGCTGGCGCCGTGGCTCAACAGGCTAATCCTCCACCTAGCAGTGCTGGCACATGGGGTTCTAATCCCGGTTGGGGCGCCGGATTCTGACCCCGTTGCCGCTCTTCCAGGCCAGCTCTCTGCTATGGCCCGGGAGTGCAGTGGAGGATGGCCCAAGTGCTTGGGCTCTGCACCCCATGGGAGACCAGGAGAAGCACTTGGCTCCTGGCTTCGGATCAGCGTGGTTCACCGGCTGCAGTGCGCTGGCCGCGGCGGCCATTGGAGGGTGAGCCAATGGCAAAAGGAAGACCTTTCTCTCTGTCTCTCTCTCTCAATGTCCACTCTGCCTGTCAAAAAAAAAAAAAAATATATATATATATATCACTCCATTATCCATATACAGTAAAGCATTACTATAATAGTGCTATTTGTTTGTTTAAAGTAAACATGGGTGAATATATTTTGGTGAATATATTTGAGATTTAGAAAATATGAAAAATGCAAATGAATGCAGTCCCTCATTACATTGCCAAGTAATTACATTAATATATCACTTTTATTGATGTCTTTGTTTTATGCCTATAGATTGTTTTGCTGTAAATGTATACAGTTTTGTGTCCAATCTTCCTCTTGTTAAATTTTGAGAAATTCCTGTTTTTTCGATTATACAATATTTTTATATATGCGTATGCAATATGAAAGAGATATAGGTTTTGTTGCTCTCATTTTTTGCTACTTTTATTTTGGTAAACCATGCATATGGCAAAAGAGATTATTTTAACAATGTACACTAAACTCATCATGTGCAACTATTTCAACTATATATTTTCCATTTTGTCATCGCTTGAGCAGAAATTATATATGCATTGAACAATGGCTCTTCATTTTCTTACTCCCAGGGGTAGCTCTTTTCTCTACTTTGTGTCTCTATTAATTATCTTACTCTAGATATTTAGTTTAAACAGAATTGCATAACATGAGCTTTAGTGTCTGGATTATTTCACTTAGAATAGAGTGCTCAATGTTCATCCATGTCATAGTATGTATAAGATTTTAGCTATTTAGGCATGAGTAATATTTAATTATATGTATATATACCACTTCTTGTTTTTCATGAATTGTTGATGGATACTTGGGGTCATTTCCACATTTTGGCTATTGTGAACAAAGCTGCTATGTCATAGAAGTATTGGTCTCCATTATTGTTTAAATTAACTTGATACATACCTAGGAGTAGAATTGGTGAGTCACATGATAATTCTGTGTGTAACGTTTTTATGAATCCTCAAACTGTATGCATAGTGGTTACACATTTTATAATCCCAACTGCAATATATAAAGGTATAATTTCTTCACATTTCACCAACATTATTATTGTCTAAAATTTTTATTTTAGCTATACTAGAAGGTAAGCTTAAGGTGTTAATTTGAATTTCCTTAGTATCTAATGATATTTAACATCTTTTCTTCTTTTTATGGGCTATTTGTATACCTCCTAGTTTAATTTTCAACACAGGATACAGAAAACTTTGAACAAGTAAATGGCCTAAGGTAATATGTAATTATGATATTGTAGCTCAAGGTAGTCTATATTTAATTTGTAGTTTGTTCTTATATATGTAAGTAGTATTTTCTACACACACGCATGCAAAGAAAGAAAGAAAGAAAGAACCTACCATAATATAGCAACCCTACTATTGTGTATATACTAATGGGAAATGAATTCACCTTGTCAAGGAGTCATCTACGCTACTGTGATTATTGATACACTATTCATAACAGACAAGAAATGGAATCAACTTAAATATCCACCCACTGATATGAAGATTAAGACAATCTGGTATTATACAAAATGGAATGCTACTCAGCCATAAAAAGGATGAAATATTGTCATCAGCAACACATGGATTGAACTGAATGTCATAATACTAAGTGAAGTAAACCAAGCACAAAAACACTAGTGACACATGATCTCATTCATAGGTGGAGTCTAAAAACATGTGGCTGTCAAAGAAGATAAAACTCTAATCATGGTTACCAGAGGCTGGAGAGTGTAGGGGAGAATGAAGAGTGGGAAAGGTTGATTAATAGTTACAGAGTTATAGGTAGATAAAATAAAAAGTTTTGTGGTTCTATTTCACAGTGTGTTGACTATAGATCATGTTACTATTTTGTATATTTCTCTAGTTTTTTTTATATTTTCACCTTAAAGAAATGTCAAATGTTTGTTTGAAGAGATAGATATATTTACCCTGATTCAACAGTACACAGGGTGCAACCATTTAGAAACATCATTATTCACTCAATAAATATGTACAAGATTATATGTCTATTAGTTAAAAAAAATTATGTTCATGTAAAATGCCCGTCACACAAAACATGCATAGAAGTCAAATTGTCATAACAAAGTAAACAGCTTCACTTTTCCAAGAACTTTTTGAACTCTGATCATATGTTCCTGTACATATATATAAATATATATATGTATTTTTTCATACATGTAGTTACTAAATATGCAAAGGTGAATAAAATATTTATTATTAGAATTCTAAGTATAGTTGCACATACCATGTTAGAGTAAAAATGTAAGAAAGAGTGAGGGTGTCAAAGTTTATCCTGCCTTTTTAGGATTATCTTTACATTCTAATTCAGAGGGAAGGAAATGAACTAGAGAATTTAATACCAGACTTTTTAATATATACTAAAGTGATAAGTCAAAGGAAATTTCATTAAGAAATAGTGTGTAATTAAATTGTAAGATTCAGCACAAATTACATTTTTCCCTTTCTAAATTTTCAAGTCTATTTTAATGGAAAGTTGTAAGGGTACTTACAACGTTCACAGAAAATGGAATAAAAGCAAAAGCTCTTCAATTACAAAAATTTTTGAGATCCATGCATACTTTTTTCATAATATGTATTTTCTATTTCTATTAATTTTTTGAAGATGACACAGGCGTACATTTTAAAATTGTTCAAATCCTGGTTCTGTTCCTTGATGTCTGTAAGGAAAGGGGCAGAACAGAGAGGAGACAGGATACAAATTCACAGCCACAATGAATTTATTCAAGAAAATGATGAATTATTAGAACTGGATGACTGCCATCATGCACATAGAATGAACAGGCAGAGAGCAAGAATTTAGTTATGGGCTGGGTTTATGCAGCATAAGCCAGTTAAGGGCCATGATGGAAGGTGGAGATGAGGTAGCTTTTCATGGGCATTTCAAACTCATTGGGCCTTCCTCTCTGCCAGCTGATTAGTTGGAAAAGTGTGCACAGGGTGGGATGGAGAAGATTACACGGCAAGTGACCAAGCTTGCTTAAGAATGCAGGGGGACCAGATCTGCCCTCAGATGAGGAACCAAAATGGCCCTGAGACCCATGTCCTTGCTCTGACAATGCTTAGACACCCTCCTCTCCTTGTCTTTTTGTTGACCTGTCCTCCTGTTACTACATCTGCATGATATCCCATACACCCCACTCATCTCCCCCACATAAGCAGTAAAAATCAACCCTGGTACATGTGATTGCTCCAATAAATTTGACTACCTATTGAGACTTTTCCTTCCTGCTCATTTTTTCCTCATTTATTATTTTTTCAAAGATTTTATTTATTTATTGGAGAGGTAGAGTTATAGACAGAGAGAGGGAAAGACAGAGAGAAAAGTGCTTCATCCACTGGTTCACTCCCCAAATGGCTGCAATGGCTGGAGTTGAGCCAATCAGAAGCCAGGATCTAGGAACCTCCTCCGGTAACAATATCTCTTTGTGTGTGTGCATGTGAGTGTGTGTCTCGCATGTTCTTCATCCATTCATCCATTGATAGACATCTAGGTTGGTCTTGGAAATCATGAATGTTGATGCACAAATATGTGAGTCCAGGTATCTTTTTCGTATGCTGATTTCATTTCCTGTGCATGCATTCTTAGAAGTATGATAGCTGGGTCATATCCATTTCCTAGTTTTTGAAAGAAACTCCATAAGGCTTTACTAGATAGCATTCTCAACAACAGTGTATAAGGGCTCCCTTTTCTCCACAACTGTCAGTGTTTGTCATTATTTGAATTTTTGATAACAACCATTCTAACTGGAGTGAAATAATAAACTCATTGTGGGTTTTATTTGCATTTCCCAGATCTTTAGCAATACAGAGCATGTTTTCAAGTGTTGTTAGCTATTTCTATTATTTCTTTTTTTTTAAGATTTCTTTTATTTATTTTAAAGTCAGAGTTACACAGAGAGGAGAGGCAGAGAGAGAGGTCTTCCATCTGCTTGTTCATTCCGCAATTGGCCGTAACGGCAAGAGCTGCGCCAGTCCGAAGCCAGGAGCCAGGAGCTTCTTCCAGGTCTCCCACGCAAGTGCAGGAGCCCAAGGACTTGGGCCATCTTTTACTGCTTTCCCAGGTCATAGCAGAGAGCTGAATCAGAAGTGGAGCAACCGGGACTCGAACCAGCATCCATGTGGGATGCTGGCACTGCAGGCGGCAGCTTTACCTGCTACGCCACAACACTGGCCCTTATTATTTCTTTTGAAAAATGACTATTTGGATTCTCTTTCCTATTACTTGATTGGATTATTTGTTTTGCTGTTGTTGTCAATTTATTTAATTCTTTACATATCCATCACAGTAGTCTGTAATCAGATTCATACTTTCTCCCATTCTTTCAGTTTTCTCTTCACTTTGTTGATTGTTTCAATTGTTGTGCAAAGGCTTCTTAGTTTGATAAAATTCCATTGATCTATTTTTGATTATGAAATATTATGTAAAAAAAAGTTGCCTAAGCCAGTGCCTTGAAGAATTTCCCTTATGATTCTTCTAATAGTTTCATAGTTTCAGTTACTATAGTCAGCTTTTTGATATTATATAGTCTTATTTTCCTCTTTTTTTTTTTAATTTGACAGAGTTGGACAGTGAGAGAGAGAGACAGAGAGAAAGGTCTTCCTTCCGTTAGTTCACCCCCCAAGTGGCCGCTATGGCCGGCGCTGCACCGATCCAAAGCCAAGAGCCAGGTGCTTCTCCCTAGTCTCCCGTGCGGGTGCAGGGGCCCAAGTACCTGGGCCATCCTCCACTGCCTTTCCAGGCCACAGCAGAGAGCTGGACAGGAAGAGGAGCAGCCAGGATTAGAACCCAGTGCCCATATGGGATGTTGGCACCGCTGGGAGAGGATTAACCAAGTGAGCCATGGCGCTGGCCCTCCTTTTTAAATCACAATGAAACTAAACACTTTCCCTCAACTTTCCATTTATTCATGGCTTTGCAGAAGTAGATTATTGTGTTTGTGATATCTTTATACTCCTGCACATCCATCAGGTTTATAGCTCCCCATTTAATTGAGTTGTCTGTAGAAGACCCCAGGTAGTCTTATACACAATACAGCTCTGCAACCTCCCACTGCACTTTGCATAACCTTCCCTTATTGTTTCTATGCCTGTATGATGATGTAAACATGGACTGTATCCTTTGTATTCTCTAGTGCCTAATGAGCATTAAAAAAAAAAACTGAATACATTAGTCAACTGTAGAAAGGTCTAACAGTCTCATAAAATGTTTTTTACTGGATTTTAAATGAATCATGAAATTAAAATTGAATGCCTACTTGGAGAAAGGGGATTTCTTCAAGATTAAGATATGAAGCACATTTGACCTTACAAAATTTTAATAAAAAGCAGTCTGCAATAATAGAAAAATTCCTGTATTCAAAAGAACAAAAATTGGATTCTAGCTTAAGAATCGCACTTTACTCTCTGTATGATCTTGGTAATATTTTAATCTCTCAAATTATTAATTTCCTAAATAGTAAAAGACTTCTGCTTTACTTAAAATAGGATTATTATTAAAAAATGAGATAAACATGGTAGGCAATATGAAAAGAATTATACAAATTGTGGATATTAATGAATTATAAAGATGGAAATTTAACATACTATGAATGTATATAACAAATGACCTGCATCTCAGATTTCTTAAGATGAAAAATGTGGGAAATATAAATTAAATGCATGGAGATAGGGGAGAATAGATGCATTTTAACTACATGGTGGTAAAATGGAATTTTCCTAACTATTAGATTCAGAGATACAATAATTGTTTTATAACTTGATCTGTGGAATTCCTATGTGACATAAATATTGGAAAGACTTCTTTGAGTATTTTTTTAAAATACTAAAAAGACATCTTCCAATGTTCAGCATTTATCAGCTATGTGAAATATAGATCTCTTACATAACTACAGTGCTAATTTGGTAAAAACTCACAAAGAATCTGTGAAATATCATGATGCCTCAACAGATAGTAGTCTTGCCAAAGAAAAGCTAAGCCTCCATAAATATTTATTTTTAAGAGATAGTCATTTTGTATAACATACAAAAATTTAATAAGCACGTTCATGGTAACATATTTGAAACAATTTCGAACCACCTAGTAAATACAGAAAAGATATAAATAAATCAGGAACAAAAAAAGAATATCCACATCTTGCAAGTAAGCATAACATTAAAACTCAGCTAGCAGATGTCAAAACTTGAATTCATTTTTACTTAGTAATTAATTTTGAGAACCTGATATATTTTTAATTTTGGAGCCACAGAACAAACTGATTATTAAAGTATAAATATTAGTTCTAATGATAATACTCAAATCAGTACTGGTGGTTCTGGTTACATTTTATTTTACCATGGTGTCTGGGTGATATTAGGTATAACTTATTACCTAAAATTTATTTTAGCATTTCTCTTTTGAAAATAAAGTAAAAAGACTATGCTTCCCTTTTTCAAGATTAAAGGGGTGAAATAAAATGTAATTTAAGTAGGAAATTCTCATTAAAAATACCACATGCCAATATGCCATTAGCAAATTACATGAATTAAATAATTGATGTTACTCTAATATCTATCTAGCACCTAATACATATATTTAGAATAATCTGTATTTAAGTTTCTGCAAAATCATTATTAATGGAAATTTTAGTTATAGGTCGATTTTTCAGAACCATAAATTCCTAATCTAGAAAGGGAATCATATACCCCAATGGGTTATATTAAAACAACACACACACTTAACATTGATAAGTGCTTTGGTAATGAAATATTCTCTTTTACCCATGAATTTCAAAAGCTTTTATATCTGTTTCTAGGTAATGCTTTTCAGAAAGTGTTGCCATATCTTTTAAAGATATCCTAGATGCAATAGAAAATGAAGGCGACTATATTAGCAGTTATTTTCTTCTGTTTTCCCTGACTATGTACATCAGCTTTTATTTTCTTACCCACATTCAGCATTCCCTTCTGTAAGCTTTATTTGATTAATCTTTAATTAGAATATTCTCCGTGCCAGGAAATATTCTAGATCCAAGAGAACATTAAGAAATTGGAGGGGGAAAAAAGCAGAAACAAATGCCTTATCTCCTTGAACTTAGAGCACTGAGGAGATAATCATGAATTAAAGAATAATAAAATTGTTAAATTGCAAAGTTAATATATGTAGGAAACTATTAAATGGAATGTTTTGTCTAATGGAATCTGACCTGCTTAGAAAGATGCCAAGGCTAAAATGTTGGCACTGAGATTTAAAGACATACAGAAGAAGTTACGTAAGTGAAAAGGAGAGGGTGGCAAAGGGAAGCAGCAGAAAGAACAGTATGCACAGGCTTCCTAAATGCTGGGTTGCATTCCATGAACTGAAGATCATTGTGACTGGAGTGTGGAAAGTAAAATGACTAACAGTACAAAGTGGGAACGTTTTAGCCTATCACAGTCCTTTACACTATCTCAGTTCAGTAATTCCTTGAATTCCAGACCACTGATTTCTATCCGAATTCATTTGCACTAGTTGCTTGACTTCATTTCTTAGGCAAAAATGATTCATTCATGTTCCACATATGTTACATTGCAGTTACAACTCAATATTAAACCTATGTGTTTTCCATAACTTGTGAATCCAGAAGGGACACAAAGACCTATTCAGTCACTTCTCCCCTCCCCCACTTCAGAGCAATGTATATTCTACACTAGGAGTTCTTGGCCCTCATGATATTAAGTGGACATTTTTGCCAGACAAAATTCCTTTCTTAAATGCAATAAAGATTTTTTTCTATCTCTCAAGGGATCAATTGGCAAAGATGTCAGTGTCACTCCATGAAAACAATGTTGACGTTTGTCTATACTTGTACCCGGTCTTCAAAGTGTATACATTCTTTTTGTGCAGGCATACTCCGCACAAATACCAGAAAGTCTGCTAAGTGCTACACAATGCCACTTCCCCTACACTTGATGAGGCCCTTGAAATGCTGATGGCCAGCAAGTCCCTGCTATCTGTGAAGGCAGGGTTCTATTTCACATCTTGGGGTAGTCTTATGCTTGTATACTTGTGTATTTAGCTTCATGAGCTGAAGAAATATGCCACTGCTTCTGAGGTCTAGTAGGTTCATGAGATCTTGCTAATAGAAAAACAACCAACTGCAGTATCTTTGTTTACTTCCCTGTGAAGTCCATTCCCTGTCTCTCTGGTTATGACTCTATATATTTTACACCTAAAAGTAAATAACTATTAAATAATAATAATTATTTATATTCCAGGTTAGATCTATACCTATTCAAAACTTAATTTTATGCAAATTTGTGAAGAATGCAAAATTCTTCATTAGTGATCCTATAGGTGAAGATCTGCAGTTTTGATCCTTTGATGACTTTTTTTTCTGAACTTCTAACATTGTTGTGCTTCTAAATAAAACCCATTTATTATGGTGATTTTTGAACTTAATAATTCCTGGTACATTTATTAATTGAATATTACCTGAAAGGAAAGTTGTACTTGAATTAATTTATTTCGGGATAGGCTCTTCACTAGTATTATTTATTTTGTTGCTCAAATTGTCCCAGATTTGGCCAGTGGGAGCTCCTTTCAGTGGCTTCTATGTCTTTTGACACATCTTCATTAATTTCTGAACACTACTTTACTTTCTGTCACTGTAAGTATATTCCAGGTATATCTTTTACTTTTATTGCCCCAGGTCTGGAACCAGCTGGTGCTCCTATTAATAAATGATTTAGGTAAAATTCATTAATAATGAAAGTGCAGGTTTGAGGAATAACATAGTATTTATTATATCTCAAAGCTCCCCAACAAGCATTTTACCAAAAAATGCTAATTCATTATAGTAGGAAAATCTGTAACTTACAATAAAGGAAACTGACACACTACTTTAATGAACTGATCAAACTCAGGGCAATCACCACTAAAAGACAAATAAAAATTAAGTAATTCCTGATATGATGCAGTACTTTCCTTCAAAAACACACTCATGCACAATCCCATCACTGGGAGACTGCAAATAAAGCACGCTAGTGGGCTACTCTACAAAATAACTGACCTACTCTGAAAATGTCAGTGTCATGACATGCAGGGGAAATACAGAGAAATTATCTTAGACTGAGGAGACTAAAAAATATATAAATTTAATATAACTCATCATCAGAAATTTTCTGTTACATGAGGAACTTTATTGGAGCAGCTAGAAACTCCGGTTAAAAGCTGAGGGTTTCACAGTATTTTAATGTTACTTTTCTGATAATAGGAATTAAGATAACAGGAATACAATTATATTAATTTTATAAAATTATTATAAAACAGAAAAGTATTCAAGGGTAAGTAGGTATCCAATCTACAGCTCCTTTTCAAAGGATTTCAAAAACGTTATCTATCATAATAACAATTTGGTAAAAAATTTTTTTAAAGATTTATTTATTTATTCAAAAGGTAAAATTACCAACAGAGATAAATAGAGGGGAAGACACACACACACACACACACACACATATATATATATATAGAGAGAGAGAGAGAGAGAAAGAGAGAGAATCTTCCATCTGCTGGTTCACTCCCAAAATGGCTGCAGTGGTTGGGCAAGCTGAAGGCAGAAGCAAGGAGCCAGGAGCTTCATATGGGTCTCTCATGTGAGCACATGGGCTCAAGAACTTGGGCCATTCTTTGCTGCTTTCCCAGGAGCATTTGCAGGGAGATGGATAGTACATGGAGTAGCCAGGACTCAAACGGGTACATGGGATACAGGCTGTGACTTAACCTGCTATTACACAAGGTAGTCCTCCCCAAAAATACTTTCATTTGATAATCTGGGTAAAAAGCATACAGAAATTCTTGATACTGTTCTTATAACATTTTGAAAGTTTGAAATTAAGTATTATATAGCTATAATAAAAATATTTAGATCAATATTTTGAAAAAGTGTGATTGCTACTCAGAATAATAGGCACTACAGGATCAGAGAACTACTCTGCATTTTTATTTCCTTCAAAGAAGTAAAAATCCACAAATAAAACTAATCAGCAATTTATTGAATATTTTTTGATCCTATTGATCATGAGCAATTCATTTGAATTTTATGTGGCTTTAATTGAAATGACATTGAAAATTTGGGGGGGGATGAAAAATAGGTTTCACAAGCTGAGAATATATAATAATTAGTTCAGGTAATAAATTAAAATATGAAGGAAACAGAAAACAAATTATTGTCTACAAATTCTAGCCTTTTATTGACATTAGCAGAAGGAGGGAACTCAGAAGCACTTTTGCGATTAATTATTTCCTTCCAAGGTTTCTGGGCATTTAAAAAATAACTTAAGGTCAACTTAAACCAGGTCACATTCTCATTAAACTCTCTTCATCCACTAATTAGGAGGTACGTATTTTTCCAAATTACTTTGGTTGATGCTTAATGAGATTTGATGCTGCTTTTCAAGGTAATCTGGCCAAAAGACCATTGTTGATTTTAACAAATGATTTAGAACAATTTCTTTAATATATGGAGGAGGATATCCTATAAATTATGTTTTTTCCTTTACAGTTTTGAAATTTTATTTAATCATTGCCAATCATGAAGTAAACATGGTAACACACCCTGGTAGTTTGCTATTTTGGTAAATAATTGAAAGATTTTTCCATCTATCATTTTTTTCTAAAAAAAAAATCATAGTGTTTATTTTGCAAATATTTCTCAGGAAACTTAAGGAACTAAAAAAAAAGAATATCATCCCAAGTAGTTCCAAAAGGAATCATAATTACTTTTAAAGAAATTACAATAGCATCCCTACTGCTAAAGTTAAATTGTATGTACACATTACCTGTGATGTTTCAAATTATATATGGATCTGATTTCATTTGTTGGATATTTATATAAATTTATATAACAAATATTGATATATTCTATATTTACTGTAACTAAATAGTGTTGCTTGGCTATTTCACCTTGTACAAATTCAAGTATGAATTAGCTAACTCAAATTTCTTTAGAATACAACATGCTTTTGTTCTGAAATTACACTGCACAACTTTTCCTGAGATTTATGTAAGTTGAAGACATTTTCTAGCACTTTGGCTCCATTTGTTTATATTTATATTTATAGCTTTTACTTTCATTTTATTTGCAAATATGTTAAACATTCTTATGGAATTTGTGTTCAAAGCTAAATATGCTTATTTATATGTATTTCACATTCCATTCTACGTATTAAGTGGAATGAAATATTTTTTCTTTTTTTTCCTTTAAAATGCTTATTAAGTCTCAACTATGTGAAAAGCAATGAGAGAGAAAGAGAGAAATCTTCCATCTGCTGGTTCACTTGCCAAATGGCTGCAATGGCAATCCACATGGGAGAAGGTTTGAGTCCTGTCTGCTCCTCTTCCCATCCATCTCTCTGCTAATGTGCCTGAGAAAGCAGAGGAGGACAGTCCAAATCTATGGGCCTCTGCACCCACTTGAGAAATCTGGAAGAAGCTCCTGTTTTTGGATTGGCCAACCCTGGCCATTATGGCCATTTTGGGACTAAACCAGCCGATTATAGATCTCTCTTTCTCTTTGTCTGTCTCTCCTTCCTTTTCATCATAATCTCTGCTTTTCAAATACTTAAACATAACTTTTAAGAATAAAACCTTTTTTTAAAAAATATTTCTGTAAGTTAAGTAGTCATAAATAACAGGTTTAAGATGTCAAACAGGTCATGCAAATCTGATATCCTTGGTTGTTAAGAACATTAAGAAAAATTAACATTGAAACAATAATTATGAATCAGAAATAGGATGACTGACTCCTGACTTTCTAACTGGAAGTCCCTTTTCCTGAGAATGCTCACAGTGCTGGACAAACTGGAACAGTTGGATTTTTTAGCTGAGTTACGAGACCAAGAGTGAAGAAGTTAGTAGTTTCCTAAGACACAAAGATTTTGTCAGTAAAAGGTATAATTGTCAAGAAATGGCAATGAAAGTGAAGAGGAAAACTTCTCTCTCCTTAAATGTTTGACTTGGAAGGAAAAAACAAACACAGGTTGCAAAGGCAGTAAAGCAGATTTCACAGTACATAACAGGGTTAAACCAAGGTTAAATAGAGATGTTCTGTGCCAATGTTGAGGATATAGATGATTAGGCTAAAAGACCAAAAATTTATGAATCTGTAGTGTGAAGGTTCGGAGAGACAAAAAAGTATTGAATCCTGGGAATAAGAATCAATGGATTTATAGAAAACCAGGTGATTTAAGGTGATTGATTTATTCATCAATTGATCAATTCATCTCAAGGAAAATGATAAATAATGATTTTGATTACCAAGGTAAACAGGAGAAGATAGGGAATCAACTATTAAGTCTTTTTAGAGAAACAAGACCATAAATCTATAGTCTAGAATTGCTATTTGGTAGTATGTTGGTTTTTGGTTTTCCCCTACCCCTTGGACTTCATAAGGAGGTTTTCAATGATACTGAGACAATTCTCCCATCTCCGAGTCAGCGTGACAAGGTGAGAGTACGTACTCCCTGAGGCTGCTGCTCTGAGGTGGGGGAGAGGAGGCTCCTACCTCAGTTTTGCTTCAGAAGTATTCCCTTGCCTGACCTATGTGTATCACTTGGCTAAAGTTCACCTAAGAAGTATCTGCTTATCTGGACTTCTGCATCATGCTTAGTGGATTCCTGGTGCTGTGCCCTGACCCTTCCTTTCATCTATAGGGACTAATCCACAAGAATTCAGTATGTACAGATGCTTTTCATTTTTATAATTATCTGCTTACCTCATGCTGAAGACAAATACAGCAATAACAACAACAAAACAATCTATATTACAATGTGCAGAGTGGACAGTGAGAGAAAGAGACAGAGAGAAAGGTCTTCCTTTGCCGTTGGTTCACCCTCCAATGGCCGCCGCGGCCGGCGCACTGCTGCCGGCACATCGTGCTGATCCGAAGGCAGGAGCCAGGTGCTTCTCCTGGTCTCCCATGGGGTGCAGGGCCCAAGCACTTGGGCCATCCTCCACTGCACTCCCGGGGCCACAGCAGAGAGCTGGCCTGGAAGAGGGGCAACTGGGACAGAATCCAGCGCCCTGACCGGGACTAGAACTTGGTGTGCCGGCGCCGCAAGGTGGAGGATTAGCCTATTGAGCCACGGCACCGGCCACAATGTGCTCTTAAAATCACAACTTTACATAGTGTGATTTCCACCACTTATCTAAATGTCATAAAGGAAATGATTGCTGTTTTATGATAGGTTCAACTTTTAATAGTTTGAGAATCTGGTTTTGAAAATGGATGCCAGGTAAATTATTGCTGTTACCAGTTGAAGACCTAAATATGTTAATTTTCATGGTGCTGACATAAAAGGCCAACACATTGCTCATTGGTTTAGCTGCTTCTGCAGTTTTATTTTTTTAAAAAGATTTATTTTATTTATTTGAAAGAGTTACAGAGAGAGGTAGAGAGAGAGAGAGAGGTCTTCCATCCGCTGGTTCACTCCCCAGATGGCCGCAATGGCCGGAGCATGCAGTTTGATTATCAGTTTCTTCTCATGTAAACTTCTTTTAATATTTTATATCTATACTTGAAATTGCCTGGAAATTTATATGCTTTCTTCAAATTATATGCTTTAGATGTGGTCAAAATCACAAAACTTTGCTAATAAAATTAAGTAGACAGATTATTTTTTCCTACCAGGTGAGGGTAAGATTAAGCAGCAATTATTAGGTAACAGGACATAAAAAACTATTTGTGCCATCATCTTTATTTTTATTTTTCCAAAATGAACAAGTCCCTGGTAGACACTAGCTTGAGAAAGTGTTTTAATATAGTTATGAACCTGTAAAATTATTATTAGCTTTGACAGAATGCCTCTGAGAAATTGAACAACTTAATGAAAAAGGATCTTGATCTATGAGAAGGGACAATATCCAGAAGAGAAAAATATTGTGCACATTGATATTTCTGCATTTTAAAATTACTAACATTGATTTGTTCCAAAGCAATGATAGGATACATAGGATAGAACATATATAAGGTCAGATGACATGAATATAATATACATCTTTTAAAGAATTAATGTGCACATTTAAGGAAAATGACAAGTTAAGAAGTAATAAAATCAAGAAAAATTGACTATCTCCTGAAAATGGCGGAATGTAATTTCTAGATGAATTTTTCCTTGTCCAGTTTGGATGCTAGCATTAAAGTTTCAGAAGCATGACTGTTCTTCTAACATTGATGCGATTGTTAAACATGGACTCAATTTAATCAATACCATGTGCTAATGTAGATTAAAAGAATAATATTTTTAAAACAACACAAAATATAGACAATGATAATTGTTAACAACAAGGCCAAAATATACTCAGAAGCTTGATTTAATGAACTTGTGAGGGAAAACAGATTTCACCACAAATAATAATTTGGTTAAATTGATGTATTTCATGGTTACCAGAAACAGGATACTTTTTGGGTACATGGTTAATATATTTTCTTCCTGTGTAATCGATCCTCCATAGGAAGTAAATTGGTGATCTTAAAATAAATTGAGGAATAGGGTGTCAGAACAATGGAAATCTCCTGGGTGAACCAAATGACTGTGAACACAATCTGCCTACTGTCTCTCTCTGGAGAGACAGCCATACCATTAAGGGTTAAAGATTAAGGACTAAGTTTAGCCTCTTTCTAAACTTTGTGTATAGTCATTCCCAGTACTGGGTTTTAAGAATCTATTATTTTATGAGCCTGATAGTCACCCCTGCCTCTTTATGAGGGACAGAGTTTGCCTTTTGATAGACATTCAATCGGCTTAAAGTTTAATTTTAGAAGCAGAGACTTTACTGTAAGACTTGATATTGACTTTCTCTATATGAAAGGACTTCAAAGAGGTTGTAGAAAATGGATTCAAAAAGTAAGTTTATTTTGGTGCAAAAACTTCAAAATCCATGTAGTTTTTTCACAATATGAATTTTCCAGGAATTTTTTTGACAACCTCTGGCATTAAATGCCAAAGTATTTTAAACTCAGCACCACTGACATTTGGGCTGACTAATTCTTCGTCATAGCTGTGCACTACAGGATGTTTAGAAGCTTCCCGAGGCTCTAATACGCTAGATGCTGGTGACACTCCCCAACTTCCTTCATTCTTAACAACCAAAACAGCAGTATTTGTTTAGGCTTTTCTATTTAACTGTTTGAAAAATTCCACTTCTGCTCATTACTTCACATGGAGTAGTAGTTCCAGTATAATGATAAGAAGTGAGATGGCTGGTTAAAAAAAGTTTGAGCAGTTTTCTGCTGTCTTTTCTTCTAATCTGGGTTTGTGGGTAATAGGAATCACATCAGTTGTAACCATACTAGTTGAAACTATTTAAGGAAAATAAAGATAGATATTAGAAAGAGAATGGATACTATAGTTTACTAGGCAGCAATAGCAACTTAAAGGAAACATAACTTGGGTTATGTTCATGGGTAATTCTCACTTATGTTATTAGGCCCTATACATTGCCCAAATTTCATGTTATATTTTACCAATTCATTGATTCTACTATTATTATATTTGATCATTTTATATAGTGCTTTCTTCCCTAACCTCCCACACATTCTCATAGTCATCACATTACTTAATTCTTATTTCAGTGGTAAAACAGAAATGAGTAGAAGAGAACTATTATAACTTCCCACCTCCTTACAGATTTTCTGTGTGTGTGTGTGTGTCTGCATTAGTTCTAATTTATGGACAAACTATCTCTACTCTTAGAGAGAAGTCACTGTCTTACTGTTTTCCCCAAAACAGATATTGAAGCAAGACTCAGTTCATTTGGGAAGTAAGTCCAGTTATAAATGTAAGAGAACGAAACACAATCAATCAAAGATTCTTAACGAGCCAGCTTCTACTCTTGGTGTATGGAATCAATTCACTGATAATCCTTTGAAGAGTGTGTAGACCATGTTCAGAACTGTCTAACTGGATTGTGCAATAGGAAGCTGCAGCACTGACACAGAGACTCCACTCAAAATCGCTCCTAGACATGTTATTCCTATACTTCACCCACCTCTATATCTCCAAGTTGTGCCCAATTTTAGCAGAGCATTTTCTGCAATGCCAGAGTAGGGTCTGAGGAAGGAAGCTATTACAACCAATCTAGTGTCTCTGTGGATCAGCCCAGCAGTTGAAAAGAACAGTCAAAGCCTCTGCATTCAATTTTCACCTAGTCGTGTTCCTGCTTCTCTACTCAAAGACACTGCTCTAGAAACCCCCTTCCCTCCTTTCCATCAATTTTAAATTGGTAAAATGATTTGATGGAGGGGGAGAAATTCCTTCCCTGTTATGGAAATTCCCTGTAGCATTTTTTTTCATATTTCCAACCAATTTCTTTCCTCTTGATTATTTTTGACGAGAATTTTTCTTTCACTATTTCATTAAAAATGTTCTAGGTCCTCCATCATCAACCATCTCCAATATCAATTCTCTGTGCTCTTCTTCTTTCACTCATTAGCAGTGCTTAGCACACATGATTAATCTCAAAAAATTCTTTGTTTGCATGCAGACAACACACTGGTTCTTCCTGCTCATATCACATGCCTTACTCGGCTTTGATTCTCCCTCTTAACCTGCCAAACCACTTTTCTTGCAGACAAGGGCTTTGTCTTCAGATACTTTCTCTGATCATTCTATACACTTTTCTTAGTTATCCCTTTTACCATCGTGGTCTCAAGATGAAATAAAAGTTTAGCCCAGGCTCTCTTTAAACCCCAGACACAATTATTTAAAAGACCCCTTGTCCACTTTACCTGGATATCTGTAAAGGATCTTAAACTGTATGTGGCCAAAATTAAATTCCTGAAGATCAGCTTTCCAAAGATCTTCTGCACTGATTTTTTAAAATCAATAAATAGTAATTTTAGGTACATGGTTGCTCAGGAAAAAAATGTCAAATTTGATTCTTATTTTTTTCTCAGATACCACGTCTAAGGTTTTGTTTTGTTTTTTTTTTTTTTTTTTTTGACGGGCAGAGTGGACAGTGAGAGAGAGACAGAGAGAAAGGTCTTCCTTTTGCCGTTGGTTCACCCTCCAATGGTCGCCGCGGTAGCGCGCTGCGGCCAGCGCACCGCGCTGATCCGATGGCAGGAGCCAGGTGCTTCTCCTGGTCTCCCATGGGGTGCAGGACCCAAGGACTTGGGCCATCCTCCACTGCACTCCCTGGCCACAGCAGAGAGCTGGCCTGGAAGAGGGGCAACCGGGACAGGATCGGTGCCCCGACCGGGACTAGAACCCGGTGTGCCGGCGCCGCAAGGCGGAGGATTAGCCTGTTGAGCCACGGCGCCGGCCAGGTCTAAGGTTTTGGTAGACTATGCCAGATTTAATTTCTGAATATATTAAGATATGACATATATACTTGCCACATCCACACTAACCTCTTCTGGAATATTGGATTAGCCTCCTAACTGGTTCCCCTGGTTTTTCATGTTCAGTCTATTTTCAACACAGGAGCCAGAGCAATCCTGTGTATTATTAATTCTTTTTTTAGAAAATTTCCAGGACTTAAAAGGTAAAAGTTAACTGACCCTCTGACCTAAGCCCCAACTTACTGGGCATGCTCCTACCCTTGGCTTGTGGCATTGTGCAGTTCTCCATCCTTGACTACCCCTTCCCTGATAAATTAGTACAATTACAGGGCCTCTTCCTTCTTCCCTTGATGTCATTATTTTAATGTCACCTTTTCAATAAGTCTTCCAATCTACTTTATGTGAAACTTCCACCACCTGCTGCCCCCTCACCTATACCCCCCATTTGCTTTCTGACATAGTTTTACTCCTTTGCACTTCCCACTACTAATCATGCAAAATACTATACAAATTCAATTTTTATTGATTGTTTCCCCCACTAGGATATAAAATCCATGACACCAGGAATATTTGTCTTTTCTTTTTTATCTATTTGTTTATTGCTGCCATCACAATTATAATATAATCATTGCACACAGAAGGTCACAACTATGTGTTATAAATGACTACATGGATAAATGAATGAAGAATACATTAACAATATTAACAATTGGAAAAGTACATAAATTTTAAAATTTATTGTTGTAAAATTTTCCTAGTCTTATTTCCAATTCCCTTAGTCTCTGTAGGAGAAAGTTTAAATAGAAGGATCTTAGATAGCAGTGCAACTCTTCAAAATATATATATACCAATTATATATATAAATATATATACCAATATATGTACATACCAATATATAATCTATCTATATACATATATATATACCTATATATATACATATATATATATACATATATATATATTTGAGAGATAGACAGAATGAGATAACATTCCCATCCTAAGATTCATTCCTCATGGCCTGTGTGGGGCCAGTCTGACTGAGGGCCAGGCACCCATTCTGGGTCTCCCACATGAGTGGTAGGAACCTAAGTACTTGAGTCATCACCTGCTGCTTTCCAAGGTACCCATTGCTAGGAGGCAGCAGTCATAAAAGGATCTTGGAATTTCACTCAAGTGTGTAGATATGGGATGCAGGCGTCTAAGCAAGGCCCTAAGCACTAAGCCAAGGTCTGTCCTGCAGCGCAATTCTTAGGAAGCTTCGCCAAAATTATCAGAGTTTTTCAGTCAAAATCAGTCACTGGGTGAGTGCCAACTCACACAGGAGAGACCGAGCTTAGTATTCCTGCCACACTAGGCACTGGGTAAAAGCAGTGCTTGGAAAACGTGGCTTCAGCAGCAGAGCAGTTAAGAATTTCAAAGAGCATCAGTTGGGGCCATTGGCAATTGCACTCTTAGCAGAGCAGAGATCACTGCAGTGCATTTTCATGACCACAACATATTGGCTTTCTATTATATTAAATTTTGCTTTTAAAAAAATCAATACATTTCTTCCTGCTCCCTTAAATTAATTTTGTTGTTATTTTCAAATACACTTGCCTTAACAACTTAGAATCGAATATGAAAAGTTGCCATATCACATTAGTTTAGGTCTCTGAAAGGCTCCTGTTTTGAATGGAGAATAAGTTAAAATACATTGCCTCACCATCCATCCCAAAGCAGCTCTCCAAGCTCTGCATTGTTTTCCTGCCGCCCTGTATATCCACATTCTGTCATGACTCAAGTCGCTAGTTATATGTGCTGTGTGCTGGTTGGGTTTCTAACTCTGGCAGTATAGCTCTACTTTCTGACCACAGGACTCCACAGCCAATAAGGATGACTCATCTCCTGCACTTAACTTTGCCCACCCACAGTGAGGACATGTCATGATAGAAAAAAAAAATGCTTCTGTTCATCATCTCCCTTCCTCTAGCTGAGAAAACAACAATGTCTAAAGCTGGCAGCAGCTGTCTTTGGACACTGACAGGACAAGCATGAGGAAGAAAGAATTAGAGTCTGTGATGACATCTTTGAATACAAGCAGCAAGCGTAGACAAACACAGAACTCCTTTTTTTTTTTTTTTTAATTTGAAAGGTACAGTTACAGACAATGAGAGAGAGAGAGAGAGAATGAGAGAGAGAGAGAGAAAGGTCTTCCTTCCGTTGGTTCACTCCCCAAATGAACCAGAACTATGCCGATCCAAAGCCAGGAGCCAGGTGCCTCTTCCCGGTCTCCCTTGCAGGTGCAGGGCCCAAGCACTTGGGCCATCCTCCACTGCCTTCTCTGGCTACAGCAGAGAGCTGGACTGGAAGAGGAGCAACTGGGACTAGAACCGGCGCCCACATGGGATACTGGCGCCGCAGGCAGAGGATTAACCAAGTGAGCTACGGCGCCCGCCCCCAGAACTCCCTTTCATATGAAAATAATAAGCTATAATTTTCTTAACCATTTTGGGTTTCTTTTACAAAGGTGAAAGTTTTCTAATGGGTACACTGGTGAAACAATAATATTAAAACTTAGGTTATAATAAAATGCCTATAGTGTCTTTATATTTAGAATTTATAACCCTCAATTATTGCAAAGTATTATAGGAGGCATTATTAAAATAATTAATTATTACATGATCTCCATGTTCCTCAATATCTTTTTCTAAAAATGATATTCATGTGGAGTGACAAACATACAAGTTAAACTCCTAATACAGATTTGATGAATTTTGAGAAATGTACAGTCATGCAACATTGACAAATAACAAAATATTGAATATTTCATTACATCAAATTTCCCACATTCTCGATGCAACCACTAACCACTGACTGCCTTAATTTTTAGATACCTAGGGTAACAAAAATAGGATCATATCATATGCAAATTTTTATGTCTGATTTCATTCACTATCATAACTGTTTTGGATTTTCTCATGATCCTGGATACACCAATTATCCATCCCTTTTCATTACTAAGTAACATTATATTGTAGACTGTGTTGTTTTATGTATTTATTCATGTGTTCCATATTTCATACATTCACAAATTAGTGCATATTTGGTTCTTTTTCATTTACACTATTTTAATTAGAGATGCTCTGCACATTCATGCGCAGATTTAAAAATACAACAACAACAAACTCAGATGTCACGTGCATCATCTAAGCAATCACAGTCTCAACAATATGCCAAGGTCTATTGAAGGTTCGCAAATGGAAAGGGACAATGAAAGAAATGTGATGGGATATTGTAGAGAAACAGATAATGCCACCGTATTGCAGTATCTGACTAGCTTCATTAACTGTATATGAAAATAGAACAGAATCAAGAGACACAAAACCTAATGATTTATTAGATTTTCTGAGACATGACCATACCTGCCCAGAGATGCTAGGATATCAAGTTCACTTTTTCTTGTATATCTATCTTCCAATCAATACTTTGGAGGCTATAAATTTTCCACTGTTTACTATTTCGTGATTCCTCCTGAGTATCTTAAAAATGCTACTCTCACACACTTCTATACATTCTCATTGTTACTTCCTTTATAACAAAAAAAAGATTTCTTCCCTGAGATGCTGGAAACGTTTGAGTGTATTGTGCTTATTTAGGTAAAGTTGAAAGCCAAAGTCAGATCTGAACAGTTCAGATCCTCTGTTGTGAGTCTAAAGCTGCTCAGCCCAGAGTTTGTCCTAGTCTATAACATAATTTAGTTTCCTTGGAAATCTTTCTCTAATTAGAAAAAGAGACCTTAATATTCACCTTCTATACCAATGTCTTTCCAGATATTCTGCTGGGGATGAGACAAAAATCCTTTAGCATGCTGTAACAAGTCTGTGTTTTTTCTCTTCTTTTAATTTTGCAAAATCTTGCCTACTCTGCTCAGGAGTTTTAAAATATTTATCAGTACTCATTCACAGTCACTCTCATAATAAGTCCCTAGATTCATCAAAAGCAGAGACTTCTGAGATTCAGTCTCAGAGCTGGGTTCTATTTTTACACTCTTTAATAATCTCTACTTTATTTTTTTTTTACTTCAATGATTTTGCTCATCCATATTTGGTAGAACAACAAATAGACTTAATTTTATTCTTATTATCCACTTTGCACTTCCTTTTTTTCATTCTTTGCCTTTTATTAGCTTGTTTAGTCAGTGTTATATACAGATTATCCTTATTTTAATTTTTTTTAATTTGAAAGCTCTCCACCACTCTGCCATTCCTCCACTGACACTACCTTAAAGAGTAAAAACTAAGTACTTACCCCCTCCTTTCTGACTATACCCTAACAAACACTAGATGAAACATTTTCATTTCCTACTAGCATCATTTTATCTCTTCATTGCACATTGTCATGCATCTAACATGGTCCATAGCATATGAGTTATACACACAGCAACGAACTTGGTTTCCTGTTGGTTTTATCAGTTTAGTCACTTTTTTTTTTATCAGTTTAGTTACTTCTTAAATCTCTTTCTCAGACATACTGGAAGAGAAATATTTTTGTGGAGAAACCATGTTTACCTAAATAATTTTTTCCAGATATATTAATACTACCATAGTTTGGCATTAGAATTGTCATTACTATTATTATACTATCTTATTATATTATATATTATTATACTAAATTATTCTCTCTAATCTGCATATTTTTCATTCCCATCATCATTTACTTTTCAATTTAGATGCAAAACTTCTGATGCTTGCCTGATTCCTATATCTGATTTTTACAAAGTTTTAAATGGCTATAAAAATAAGTCTATTGTTATTTTTGTTCTTAACATTTATAAATTACACCAGAATATGCATATAACATATTTAAGTATTATTACACATGCCTTGCTTGTAATAGGGTAAAAATGCCTTCTTTATGGAATCAATCTGTTTTAATTTTATCTATTTGAAATCCAGAGGGAGTGAGGAAGAGAGAGAAAATTTCCATTCATTGGTTTATATCCCAAATACCCCTAACAGCCAGGGCTAGTTCAGGCTGAAAAAAGCATCCAGGAACTCAGTCTAGGTTTCCCAAGTGGCACCATGGATCTAACTACTTGAGCCCTTCAACTATTGCCTCCCGGGGTGCACATTAGCAGGGTACCAGAATCCAAAGTGGAGCAAGGATTTAAATCTATGTACTCCTATATATGATACATGTGTCCAAGCAGTATATTTACCTCTGCACCTTTTTTGTTTTGTTTTGTTTTGTTTTGAGTGCAGGAAAATTTCCTGTTTGTGTTGAATAATATGCTGGTACTTTATTCAATTAGAAATGTTGCTTGCCTCAAGGACAACATAGCATGCTTGCAGGATGATATTGGTGTGCCTAGAAGCAGATTTTTTGAAAGCAACTTTCTTCAAAAGCATAGTTTTCATCCCACCTAATGTGCAGCATCTTGATACACCATCACAGCAACAACAATCAAAAGGATGGCATCAAAGAGAGCTATCTTGAAGCATTATCACCAGTCCAGAATAGACTTTATATTGCATTTGTCATAAATCGACATATTCTCATCTTCCACGTGACTATCACTGCAAAGTAGAGCTTGTTTGACATCGCATAAAGGATAATTGTATGCTATCACCCTTCTGTGGATATTCCACCTGATCACTAAAAACCTGTCCCTTGGCCAGGTTTAATATTATTATGCTAGATTTTTTTTTTATTTGAAAGGCAGAGTGAACAGTGAGAGAGACAGAGAGAAAGATCTTCCTTTTTCCGTTGGCTCACCTCCCAATGGCTGCTGCGGCTGGCACACCGCGCTGATCCGAAGCCAGGAGCCAGGTGCCTCTCCTGGTCTCCCATGGGGTGCAGGGCCCAAGCACTTGGGCCATCCTCCACTGCACTCCCTGGCCACAGCAGAGAGCTGGACAGGAAGAGGAGCGACTGGGACAGAATCCAGTGCCCCAACCAGGACTAGAACCCAGTGTGGCGGCGCTGCAAGGAGAGGATTAGCCTAGTGAGCCACAGCACCGGCCAGTGTATAAGGTTTTGAGTACAATGATGTGTAAGTTTACCATAACTCTACAAGGTAACAAACTTGTGATAAAGATGGGTAAGTTAACAATGACTTTGGGAATGGTGCAAGCAAAAGGAATAGGAGTATCATGTAGTCAAGGGAGAAGGAATTAATTCTGGTATTTTATAGCACAGTAGCATATATCAATTTATGATATATTTAAAAATAATCAGAAGACTCCACAGTCTTCCAACACATAGAAATGATAAATGCTTAAAGAGCTATAAGTGCTGGTCACCCTGATTAAATCATTGTGCATTGTATGCATAACTTAATTATCATTATATACCTCATAAATATATATATGTATCATGTACCAATTTTTAAAAATGGTGGGCACTCTTCTATGAGGGACAATGTCAGCATCACAAAGAAATTCATATCTTTCAGCCTCTTTAGAGAATAGAGTCTTCCCAGTCCCCCACCATCATTTCAGGCTATTCTAGGGAAACAGAATATGGGAATTCATCCAGCATTCCAGGAAGAGTATAATGGCCATAAACTACTTTAAAATATTTAATATTTTGAAAATGTAAAGTTAAAATATACTAATGTTCTGAAATGAATTAATGAGAAACTCTATTAGTGTCATTTCCTCATTATGGAGAATCTCTTATATATCACCTTAATTTGAAATATAATTTATTAAAAATAATTACATTATGTATGTTGTTTCAGTTATTCTGGTAATTTTTAGTAGAACTTAAAATGCTTTAAAGCATATTCTAACACTACATTGAAAATTATTATATAGAATTGTTAAGTATTCTGTGAAATAACTTTGAAATTATTTTTAAATTTTTATTCACAATGGCTTATCAATAAGTTTAATTGGCTTGCCAACTTAGTGGATTTGGTGTAATTAATCATCATTTGCTTCCCATCTTTTCATTCTTCCCTTCAGAAAAACAAGGAAATAAATAGGCTGTTTTTGACCTTTTACTGAACTAGCAATCAGGGAAATACAAATCAAAACCACAAGGAGGTTTCACCTCACCCAGTTAGAATGGCTCACATACAGAAATCTACCAACAACAGATGCTGGCAAGGATGTGAGGAAAAAGAGACACCAATCCACTGTTGGTGGGAATGCAAACTGGTAAAGCCACTATGGAAGTCAGTTTGGAGATTCCTTAGAAATCTGAATATAACCCTACCATACAACCCAGCCATCCCACTCCTTGGAATTTACCCAAAGGAAATTAAATTGGCAAATAAAAGAGCTGTCTGCACCTCAATGTTTATTGTAACTCAATTCACAATAGCTAAGACATGGAATCAGCCTAAATGCCCATCAATGAATGACTGGATAAAGAAATTATGGGATATGTACAATACTATATAGCAGTAAAAAAGAATGAAATCCAGTCACTTACAAAAAATGGAGGAATCTGGAAAACATCATGCTGAGTGAAATAAGCCAGTCCCAAAGGGACAAATACCATATGTTCTCCCTGATCGGTGACAACTAACTGAGCACCAAAAAGGAAACCTGTTGAAGTGAAATGGATACTATGAGAAACAATGACTTAATCAGCCCTTGTCCTGACTATCAAGGAACAACTTACTACTTTATTCCTTTTTGTATTTTTTTGTTCTACTTAAAACCATTGGTTGAACTCTGTAATCAATACATAATTATTTTTAGCTGTTTAAATTTAACTGAAAAGTGATCTCTGTTAAATATAAAAGTGGGAATAAGAGAGGGAGGAGATATACAATTCGGGACATGCTCAATCAGACTTACCCCTAATGGTCGAGCTAGAAATGTGCCAGAGGATTCCAATTCAATCCCATGAAGGTGGCATGTAAAAATGCCATCTCACTAGTCAAAGTGATCAGTTTCAGTTCATAATTGATCATAATGATAGGATTAAGTGTCAAAGGGATCACATAAACAAGACTAGTATCTGCAAATACTAACTAATAGAATTAAAAATGAGAGAATGATCCAGCATGGGAAGCAGGATACACAGCAGACTCATAGAATGGCAGATGTCCTAAACAACACTCTAGCCTCAGAATCAGCCCTTGAGGCATTTGGATCTGGCTGAAAAGCCCATGAGAGTTTCTCAGGCATGGAAAGCCAAGATACTGTGGCAAAAAAAAAAAAAAAAAAAAACACACACACAAAACCTAAATGAAAGATCTCTGCCAGTGAGAACCAGTGACATCCCAGCAGAAAAAGCAGGCCATTAAAGAAGTAGGTATCTTTCTCTGAAGGGAGGAGAGAACTTCCACTTTGAATATGGCCTTGTCTAAATAAGATTGAAGTTGGGGAACTCAAGAGGCTTCCATGGCCTTGGCAACTCATGACAAGAGCCTTGGGTGATTACTGACGTCATAAATAAGAGTATCAATTGTTAAATCAACAACAGGAGTCACTGTGCACTTATTCCTCATGTAGGATCTTTGTCCTTCATGTGTTGTACTATGTGAAGTAACGGCATAACTAGTACTCAAACAGTACTCCATACTTAGTGTTTTTGTGTGGGTGCAAATTGTTGAAATCTTTACTTAGTGTATCCTAAATTGATCTTCTTTATATAAAGATAATTGAAATGAATCTTGATGAAGAATGGGATAGGAGAGGGAGTGTGAGATGGGATGGTTGCGGGTGGGAGGGTGGTTGGAGGGGGAAAGCCGCAATAATCCGAAAGTTGTACTTTGGAAATTTATATTTATTAAATAAAAGTTAAAAAAAATAAATATGATGAGCTGGCGCCATGGCTCAACAGGCTAATCCTCCGCCTAGCGGCGCCGACACACCAGGTTCTAGTCCCTGTCGGGGCACCAGATTCTGTCCCGGTTGCCCCTCTTCTAGGCCAGCTCTCTGCTATGGCCCGGGAAGGCAGTGGAGGATGGCCCAAGTGCTTGGGCCCTGCACCCCATGGGAGACCAGGAGAAGCACCTGGCTCCTGGCTTCGGATCAGCGTGGTGCGCCGGCTGCAGTGCGCCGGTCGTAGCGGCCATTTGGAGGGTGAACCAATGGCAAAAGGAAGACCTTTCTCTCTGTCTCTCTCTCTCACTGTCTACTCTGCCTGTCAAAAAAAAAAAAAAAAAAGAAATATGATGAATGGTGTATATCCAGAAACTTGCAATTTGTAAAGTTGTACTGGAGTTTATGAAAAATTTACAGGTAACTGATGACTACTATTTGTTTTGCTCATTTGCTGATCACTTGTGCATCATATTATTGTTGGTATAGTTCAGCTATAGTTCCAGAATCATTTTTTTAATTGTTTTGCAGTAGAACTTCAGTGAAAACCAGTATCCAGTGTTCCTAAGGGTGAATGAATGAATGGACAAATCTTTAGACAAACAGAAATCCATAATATGAAGTAAATTAGGTGCATTTACAGTAGCTTAAACTGCATATCAGTGCAATTTTATTTTTTAAATATATATTTATTTTAATGTCAGAGCTACACAGAGAGTGGGAGACACACACACACACACACACATACAAAGATATTCTATCTATTAGTTCACTCCCCAGATGGCTGCAACAGCCAGGACTGAGCCAGTTAGAACCCAGGAGCCAGAAAATTCATCGGGGTCTCCCACACGGGTGGCAGGTAACAAACAGTTGAGACATTCTACAAAGCTTTTCACAGGCTGTTAGCCGGGAGCCAGATCAGAAGTGGAGCAGCTGGAATCTAAATCATTGCCCATATGGGATTCTTACATCAGGTTTACCATTTACATCACAACACTGGCCCCATTTAGTACATTTTGAAAAAAAGTATTGATTTTCATTTTATTTGAAAGGGAGACAGACAGCGAAATCTTACACCTGCTGGTAAACTCTCCAAATGCCCTTCATAATCTGGAATGGTCCAGCCTAAAAGTAGGAATCTGGGTCTCCCATTTTAGTGAAAGGAATCACAGGTAAAGCCATCATCTTCTGCCTCTCAGTGTGCACAATTGCAGGAAGCTGGATTGGAAGCAGACCCAGGATTCAAATCAGACTATCCAATATGGAATGTGACATCCCATTTGGTATCTTAACTACTGTGCTAGTGTCCACCTCTAAAATTGCTTTTTTTTTAAATTTGGTAAATTATTATGGCTTTCTTTTCATACCTTTTAAGAAATACACATCGGGGCTGGAGCTGTGGTGCAGCAGATTAACATCCTGGCCTGAAGCGCAGGCATCCCATATGGGCACTGTTTCGAGACCCAGATGCTCCACTTTTGATCTAGCTCTCTTCTATGGCCTGGGAAAGCAGTAGAAGATGGCCCAGGTCCTTGGGTCCATGCACCCATTTGGGAGACCTGGAAGAAGCTCCTGGCTCATGGCTTCAGATCAGGTCAGCTCCAGCCATTGCAGCCAACTGGGGAGTGAACCTGTGGATGGAAGACTTTCTCTCTCTCTCTCTCTCTCTCTTTCTCTCTCTCTGCCTCTCCTTTCTCTGTGTAAGCCTGACTTTAAAATAAATAAATAAATCTTTAAAAAATGAAATATACATCATTTTCCAGTGTTTACATATCACTCCATTGTAGGCAATTATCATTATTTAAATAAATATTCACATATTCACATACTAATACTCAGGGTTTAGCAATATTATATTCAGTGGTATTATGAATGAATGTTCACAAACATTTTTCAGTTTTCTTCAATTATATATAAGAGCTATTTTCAGAAGTAGAACACTCAAATCAAGGCATGTATATTTAAGTATTGATATTATATTTTAAGTGCTTTGTCAAAGAGATATACAGTTTAGTCATCAGAAAAAGTTCACAGAGTGCTTGGTTTACTCTACCTTCATAGATAATATGAATAGCAGTTAATGCTTTCTCCAATTCATTTTGAGCCTGGTGGTCTTTTGGTGTAATTCTGAAACAAAACATACAAATATTTTAAACTGTGTACAGTAACAATTACCATTTTTTTTTCTGACATATATACTTTTCAATGGGGACATCATAACATTTGTGGTGGGTGGATGTTTGGCATAGTGGGTAAGACATTCCTTGAGATGTCTGCATCCCTTGTTTACAAATTCCAGCTTCTTGATAATGTGTACCCTGCAAGGCAGCAGGTGATGGTTGGTGTAGCTAGATACTTGTCAACTTTGTGGGAGACCTAGATTCAGCTCATGGCTCTTGGCTTTGGCTTGATTTAGATGTGACTATTTTGAGGGTTTGGGGAGGGAACCAGTGGATGGGGTACCTCTACCTCCTTTTTCTGTCTCTCTCTTTAATTCCCTCTCTGCATTTCAAATAGTTTTTTTCATAATGTATATTTGCTAGAAGCTTCCTAAAGACACTCTGTATACATTGATATATATTTAGGCCAAAATTACAAAAATATAACCCACATTTTATATTTAATGTTTTCTATTACTTTTTTTTTAAGATTTTATTTATTTTATTTGAGAGGTAGAGTTACAGACAGTGAGAGGGAGAGACAGAGAGAAAGGTCTTCGTTCCAAATGGTTCACTCTCCAAATGGCTGATTCGAAGCCAGGAGCCAGGTGCTTCTTCTAGGTCTCTTGTGCAGGTGCAGAGGCCCAACCACATGGGCCATCCTCTACTGCTTTCCAGGGCCACAGAAGAGAGCTGGATCAGAAGTAGAGCAGCCGAGACTAGAACCAGCGCCCATATGGGATGCCAGTGCTGCAGGCAGAGGAGTAACCTACTGCGCCACCATGCTGGCCCCTGTTTTCTATTACTTTTTTTTAAACTTTTATTTAATGAATACAAATTTCCAAAGTACAGCTTATGGATTACAATGGCTTCCCCTCCCTCAAAACTTTCCTCCCACCCGCACCCCTCCCGTTTCCCACTCCCTCTCCCCTTCCATTCACATCAAGATTCATTTTCAATTCTCTTTATATACAGAAGATCAGTTTAGTATATATTAAGTAAAGATTTCAATAGTTTGCACCCACACAGAAACACAAAGCGAAAAATACTGTTTGAGTACTAGTTATAGCATTAATTCACATTGGACAACACATTAAGGACAGAGATCCTACATGAGGAGTAAGTGCTCAGTGACTGCTGTTGTTGACTTAACAAATTGACACTGTTGTTTATGGCATCAGTAATCCCCCTAGGCTCTTGTCATGAGTTGCCAATGCTATGGAAGCCTTTTGAGTTCACCAACTCTGATCATATTTAGACAAGGTCATAGTCAAAGTGGAAGTTCTCTCCTCCCTTCAGAGAAAGGTACTTCATTCTTTGATGACCTGTTCTTTCCACTGGGATATCACTCGCATAGATCATTCATTTAGTTTTTTTTTTTTTTTCCCAGAGTGTCTTGGCTTTCCATGCCTGAAATATTCTCATGGGCTCTTGAGCCAGATCCAAATGCCTTAAGGGCTGATTCTGAGGCCAGAGTGCTGTTTAGGACATTAGGACATCCACCATTTTATGAGTCAGCTGTGTATCCTGCTTCCCATGTTGGATCGTTCTCTCCCTTTTTTATTCTATCAGATAGTATTAGCAGACACTAGTCTTGTTTGTGTGATTCCTTTGACTCTTAGACCTATCAGTGTGATCAATTGTGAACTGAAATTGATCACTTGGACTAGTGAGATGGCATTTTTACATGCCACCTTGATGGGATTGTATTGGAATACCCTGGCACGATTCTAACTCCACCATTTGGGGCAAGTCCAATTGAGCATGTTGCAAATATTGGCCAGCGCTGTGCTGCTCACTAGGCTAATCCTCTGCCTGCGGCGCCAGCACACCGGGTTCTAGTCCCAGTCAGGGCGCCGGATTCCGTCCCGGTTGCCCCTCTTCCAGTCCAGCTCTCTGCTGTGGCCCAGGAGTACAGTGGAGGATGGCCCAAGTGCTTGGGCCCTGCACCCCATGGGAGACCAGGAGAAGTACCTGGCTCCTGGCTTCAGATAACCGCAGTGCGCAGGCTGCAGCAGCCATTGGAGGATGAACCAACAGAAAAGAAAGACCTTTCACTCTGTCTCTCTTTTGCACTGTCCATTCTGCCTGTCAAAAAAAAAAAAATCACACCTGTTTTCTATTACTTAATTGACACTTTTGATTTGTTTTTGGTAAGGACAAGGAAAATAACCCAATATATTTAACAGAGCAACAAAATTCTAGTCAATTGTACCAGTATTATCTATTGAAATATTATTCTCAATCATGACTGGAAATGCAAATCACACTCTGTACATGCAGAGCTGTATGTCAACTGTATATTCTTAATCACTAAATTGTTTGCAAAGCCTGTACGACTTTCTGGAGTATTTTAATTACTATAATTTAACATGTTTCATTGAAATTGTAACATGTTGTGTTATATAATAAGAGATTTTGTTTATTGGAAGTTGATGTACACATATAATATTATATTGGTTTATCTTTCTTTATGAGAATGAGGATAATTTTTGTTCCCATATGACTGTGTTTTTGCTCATATTGTTTATTGAAGGTGGAAAAGATCTTATTTATTTTGGGGAAATATATTTGTCACATTCCTAGATACTATTTTATTTTTCCCTGTATCCAAGAGAAGGAAAATGTTAGTGTAACAGTTTGAGATAAAGAAAACAAAACCAGGAAGATAAAGACACATTTTCCCCATGTTATTGTTACTGTTTTAAGTATATATCAAATAAAAGTAACTTCCAGAACTAGAAGAATCCTTGGACCAAAATTGCTCTATATATTAAATAAAAATACGATGGAATTTATAAGGATGAGGTTGACAAAAATTAGACAAAAGTCTGTGTTTTGATGAAAGATTAAAAAGAAGAATGCCATCTACACAAGGGGACTAGTATTTTAATTTAAAATAAGAAAGGAAGGAGAAAATTATAAACTTAGCTCTAAGTTTCATTTTAGTTGTAGAGATTTCATCTATAAAATTATTGAATAGCTTGGATAATGAAGAAGATAGCAGGCTTGAAATTTAATTATCTCAAATGAAAAAATTGGGAAATGGTCAGTTCAAAACAATAAATTCCCATCAAGATTGCATGTACCAATGCGATCTCACTAGTCCAAGTGATCAATTTCAGTTCACAATTGATCATACTGATAGGTCTAAGAGTCAAAGGAATCACACAAACAAGACCAGTGTCTGCTAATACTAACTGATAGAATCACAAAGTGAGAGAAAGATCCAACATGGGAAGTGGGATACACAGCAGAGTCATAGAATGGCAGATGTTCTAAACAGCACTCTGGCCTCAGAATCAGCCCTTAAGGCATTCGGATCTGGCTGAAGAGCCCATGAGAGTATTGTAGGCATGGAAAGCCAAAACACTCTGGCAAAAAAAATATAAATAAATAAATAAATAAAACTAAATGAAAGATCTCTGCGAGTGAGATCCCAGTAAAAAGAACAGGCCATCAAAGAAGGAGGTACCTTTCTCTGAGGGGAGGAGAGAACTTCCACTTTGATTATGACCTTATCTAAATAAGATCAAAGTCAGCGAACTCAAGAGGCTTCCATACCCTTGGCAACTCACGACTAGAGCCTAGGGAGATTACTGACGCCATAAACAAGAGTGTCAAATTGTTAAGTCAACAACAGGAGTCACTGTGCACTTACTCCTCATGTGGGATCTCCGTGTTTAATGTGTTGTCCAATGTGAATTAATGCTTTAACTAGTATTCAAACAGTATTTTACACTTTATGTTCTGTGTGGGTGCAAACTGTTGAAATCTTTACTTAAGATATACTAAATCGATCTTCTGTATATAAAGAGAATTGAAAATGAATCTTGATGTGAATGGAATGGAAGAGGGAGCAGGAGACGGGAGGGTTGCGGGTGGGAGGGAAGTTATGGGGGGGGGAGCCATTGTAATCCATAAACTGTACTTTGGAGAATTGTATTTACTAAATAAAAGTTTAAAAAAAAGAATAAATTCAATTATTGACATCCTTAATATCATATCATCAAGCATTTACAAATTTGATATGTACATATGTATTACAAGGAATTGCTGAATTGATTAATAAGAATAGATGAATGGGCCGGTGCCGCTGCTCAATAGGCTAATCCTCCACCTGTGGCGCCGGCACCCTGGCTTCTAGTCCCGGTTGAGGCGCCGGTTCTGTCCCAGTTGCTCCTCTTCCAGTCCAGTCTCTGCTGTGGCCCGGAAGGGCAGTAGAGGATGGCCCAAGTGCTTGGGCGCCTGCATCCGCATTGGAGACCAGAAGGAGGCACTTGGCTCCTGGCTTTGGTGCGCCAGCTGCAGTGACCACTGGGGGGGTGAACCAACGGTAAAAGGAAGACCTTTCTCTCTGTCTCTCTCACTGTCCACTCTGCCTGTCAAAAAAAAAAAAAAAAAGAATAGATGAATATTCCTGAGGATATTTGTAATTCATTAACTTTTTAGTTTTCTCATCTTTCTGGTAGATGATAAATAGCTGAAATTTTGAACAACTTTTTCTTTCAAAACTAGACATCTATAACTATATACTAATTGTCCCAGATTCAATAATATATATGTAATTTTTTTATTAAAATTTTATTTAATGAATATAAATTTCCAAAGTATAGCTTATGGGTTACAATGGCTTCCCCCCTCCCATAACTTCCCTCCCGCCCGCAACCCTCCCCTTTCCCGCTCCCTTTCCCTTTCCATTCATGTAAAGATTCATTTTCAATTCTCTTTGTATACAGAAGATCAGTTTAGTATATATTAGGTAAAGATTTCAACATTTTGCCCATATAGCAACATAAAGTGAAAAAACTACATTGGATTACTAATTATAGCATTAAATAGCAATGTACAGCACATTAAAGACAGAGATCCTACATAATTTTTTTTCAAATTAATTAATTTTCTATGCCATTTCCATTTTAACACCAGGGTTTTTTTTTTTTTTTTCATTTCCAATTCTCTTTATATACAGAAGATCACTTCAGTATGTAATTAGTAAAGACCTCATCAGTTTGTGCCCACACAGAAACGCAAAGTATAAAAATACTGTTTCAGTACTAGTTATAGCATCACTTGGCTTTAGACGACACATTAGGGACAGATCCCACATGGGGTGTAAGTACACAGTGACTCCTGTTGCTGATTTAACAATTTGACACTCCTGTTCATGGCGTCAGTAATCTCCCTAGGCTCTAGTCATGAGTTGCCAGGGCTATGGAAGCCTTTAGAGTTCGCTGACTTTGATCTTATTCCGATAGGGTTATAGTCAAAGTGGAAGTTCTCTCCTCCCTTTGGAGAAGGGTACCTCCTTCTTTGATGGCCCCATTCTTTCCACTGGGATCTCACTCACAGAGAATATATATGTAATTTTAAATATATATGCAATTTTAAAACAATTACGGTATCTATACAAAAAATTTAATTTAATAATCAAGAGAAAATAGTATCCTCTATTCTAATGTATTATTTCTTCTTCAATAATATATGTATATTAAAATGTTTACTCTCAAAAGTTATTCTGGGTGAAATTCTATGGATATCTGTGTGAAGATATTATTTGGCATTTTACATTCACAGAAACTCATTGATAGTCTGTATATATCATGGTTACATAGAAGTTAACAAAAAATACATTTGGTGATGTGAAACATGCTCCTCAATATTAAGTTTAGGGATTTGGTTATCTTTTCAAGATTGTATCTTTGTCCCTGGCTTTCAGTAGTTTTAAATACTGTATTCTCACTGTTTTATATGTTTGTGAGTGGGTATTTGAACAGTTATCCTACTTGGTGTCCTTTAAATTTTCTGAGCTGTGAGTTGATATCTGCCATTGATGAAGGAACGTTTTCAGCCCTTATTACCTCAAATATTTCTTTCTTGCATTTAATCTTTCTTCTCTTGCTGGTGTTTCAAATACATATGTTAGATCTTTAAATATTGTCCCATTCTATTTTGAATATTGGATTGTGTTATTTTTCATTGTTTTTACTTTTTTACATTTCATCACAGTAAACTTTTATTGATCTATCTTTAAGTTTGTGCATTTTTTTAGCTGTGTTGAAAAATAAATGATGAACTCATCAAAGATATTTTTAATTTCTATTCATATGTTTCTTATTTCTAGCATTTGATTATTTTTGCATATGATTTCTTATTGCTGCTTATCTTATCCACCTATTCTTGTTTGCTATCTGCTTTTTCATTTATAAATCTTGACACATTAATCATAGTTATTTTATTTTTCTTGTTCTTTTTTTCCCTTTTTTAGCTTTTGAGATAACATTTTAATTTACATTATAGTCAAATGATTATTCTCCAGCAAATAGCTAAACAAATAAAAATAAGAAGACCATAGACCAGGAGGAATATAGCTAAAGGCTATAAACCATAATCAAATGAAAAGATGTCAATTTCATGCATATATAGTAAACTCTAAAATAGTCACAGATCATTCAAACTATAGTAGCATATCTCATCTGGTCATTCTGGCATTTGTGTCATGTTTGAGTTTGATTTCAAGATTGCTTTGACTCTTTAGATTGTGTTTTTTTTTTTTTAACCCTCTGACATGTCTTGCAATTTTATTTGGTAAAGGCTAGATATATTGTATTGAGTTGTAGAAACTGAGTTAAATAGAACCTTTATGTGATGACTGATGTTACTCTGGCTAAGATTCAGACTGTCTTATTGTTTGTTATAGCTGTGGGTTCCAGAGGCTTCCAATTTCTTTAGTGTACCTTTTGGTTTCTCTCTATTCTAGCATTTGGGTGTTCCTGAAGACTCCCCATCAGAGTGAATTAGTGTTCTGTAGCTCATCTGTACTCTATAAATCGATTATAATTAGAGGCCAATTGTATGGTGGGAATGGTGAGGGAGATTGAGCATTTTATATTTTGAATAATCTCAATTTATAAGTGAGCTGTGTATAAGGGCTGCAACATTCACAAGTGGTCACAGTTTTCTCTCAACACCTACTCCTTTTCCTGGTTACTCAGAACCTAATATGTTTCCTTGAAGGTTTAACCCCTGCTGACTGCACCATAAAAAACCTGCCTTATGTAAGACAAATAAAAAGGAGAAAGGACTGGAGGGAATTTCCTTTCCCCAGCTGGGATACAAGATCAGAATTTAGCTCTGGGAAAGTCATTTTCGCTGGGATGTAAGTCTTTTATACAGAGAAGGTTCTGGGCATGTATCACTATCATTACTCTTCCCCTCCATATGCAGGAGCCACAAGGGTTATTTTTTTTTCTCAGTTCATAATTGCAAGAATTTGGTAGAGCTGATAGAAAGAAAGCCTATGAAAGTATTTGGACAGCCCACTAAGACAGTAGCCTCTGGGATGTTTCTCTCACACTAATCCACACTCAGCCTCCAGCAATTCATCAAAGTTACCTTTTAATAAGTGTTCCTACCAGTTCACAGCCCCTGTCCTTCTGCTCCAGATAAATAGTTCTTAGCTAAAACTGCATTTTCTTGCAATTTGCCCTATGACTTCATTTCTCTGATGACTCCAGAAAAAGTCATTGATTTTCATAGATTTAACCTAGCATTATTATGGAAATGATAGCACCTAAGCTCTTTACATTTTAGATATAAGAACCTGGGCCTGTTTTGGGTCATCTTTGACCCTTTTGACAATTTGATAAGAAGAAAGCTTATTATCTCGTAGGAAAAATGAATACATGCACACGAATATACTTGAACATGAGTATAAATATATGCAAAATATTTACACAAAATTTTGAGGAAGAAAAAAACCTAATTGATATTTTATGGTTGAACAGATACAGAGGAAGTAATAGTTTATATTAGGTGGTTGACTGTAGAAAGAAAATTGGTGCACACAGTCAAAAATTAGAAAGTGGGGCAGGTGTTTAGCAGTAAGGATGCTGGTTGACAGACACGTTTCCCACATCAGAGTGCCTGGGTTTGATTTCTGCCTTCAGCTCCTGATTTCAGCTTCCGGCTAACATGAACCTAACCTTTGGGAACAACAGGGATGGCTGAAGTAATTGGATTTCTGCCACCCACATAGGAGACTTGACATTCACTGAGTATTAAGCTCCTGGCTCCAGGCTTCACCTAGGCCCCATGTTGACTATTCTGGGCATTTGAGGATTGAACCGGCAGATGGGAGCTCACTGTGTGCCTGTCACACTGTTTCTCAAAAAATAAATAATTTAAAAACAACTAGAATGCATGGAAAACTCATGGTAGACTTGCAGAAAAGGAATAAAACCAGAAAATTTTTAAAAAAGAGAATCAGATGACTGAAAGAATGAGAAGTTAATGAATTATTTTCCAGTTTTTGAACTTTAGAAAATTTCATACTTATTTGTACAAATAGAAAGCTTTAATTTTTAGTACAGAATCTCTTTTTTTTTTTTTGACAGGCAGAATGGATAGTGAGAGAGAGAGACAGAGAGAAAGGTCTTCCTTTTTGCCATTGGTTCACCCTCCAATGGCCGCTGCGCCAGCACATCTCGCTGATCCAAAGCCAGGAGCCAGGTGCCTCTCCTGGTCTCCCATGCGGGTGCAGGGCCCAAGGACTTGGGCCATCCTCCACTGCCCTCCCGGGCCATAGCAGAGAGCTGGCCTGGAAGAGGGGCAAGCAGGATAGAATCCGGCGCCCCGACCTGGACTAGAACCTGGTGTGCCGGCGCCGCAAGGCGGAGGATTAGCCTGTTAAGCCACAAGGCCGGCCAGAATCTCTTCTGTAACATAGAAAGGAAACTATTGCACATCCCACACATTTACTGATAGTCCACACAGATGAAAACAATGTTTAAGCATAAATTTTGAATATACAGCCATTGAGTAAGACATATGTAATTCTAATTTAAGCCATAGAAAACTATTTTGTATATTTTCATACAAATGTTAAACAATGAGTCAACTTTGTTACACTATCCACAAATTACTACTTAATTATGTCAACTGATATAAATTATGCATTAGAAAGTTAAGTAAAGGAATTTATATGTTCCCTTGAACATTTGAAGTAATTAAATGTGTTGTCTATGTATATAAAAAACATTATTTGGTTAAAAGATAATGCTAATGTCCAAAGAAAGCCACTAATAGATTCATAATATGATTATAAATCTATTTAATTGTATGTATATGATCTTAACATATGTTTGAACATCTTGAACATTATTCCATACAATATACTTTCACTGATTTTTTTTTTTGTTAGAAGCTCCAGAAATGGGAATGTAAACTAATTATATTGGACATCATTCTAACCTTAAGACAAATGTAATAACATACAAATTAAATTATATAAAATATAAACAAGATTTCATTTTTATGTGTATATGTGTTATTGTGCACTCATTATCAAAAGTATATTAATGATATACAGTTGTATGGGAAGCGGGATACACAACAGACTCATAGAATGGCAGATGCCCTAAACAGCACTCTGGCCTCAGAATCAGCCCTTAAGGCATTCAGATCTGGCTGAAAAGCCCATGAGAGTATTTCAGGCATGGAAAGCCAAGACACTCTGGGAAAAAAAAAAAAAAAAAAAAAAAAACAAACTAAGTGAAAGATCTTTGTGAGATCCCAGTGGAAAGAACAGGTCATCAAAGAAGGAGGTACCTTTCTCTGAAGGGAGGAGAGAACTTCCACTTTGACTATGACCTTGTCTAAATATGATCAGAGTCTCGGTGAACTCAAAAGGCTTCCATAGCATTGGCAACTCATGACAAGAGCCTAGGGGGATTACTGATGCCATAAACAACAGTGTCAATTTGTTAAGTCAACAACAGCAGTCACTGTGCACTTACTCCTCATGTAGGATCTCTGTCCTTAATGTGTTTTACATTGTGATTTAATGCTATAACTAGTACTCAAACAGTATTTTTCGCTTTGTGTTTCTGTGTGGGTGCAAACTATTGAAATCTTTACTTAATATATACTAAACTGATCTTCTGTATATAAAGAGAATTGAAAATGAATCTTGATGTGAATGGAAGGGGAGAGGGAGTGGGAAAGGGGAGGGTTGCAGGTGGGAGGGAAGTTATGGGGGGAGAAAAAGCCATTGTAATCCATAAGCTGTACTTTGGAAATTTGTATTCATTAAATAAAAGTTTAAAAAATGATATACAGTTGTACATATTCAGATTTATAAATTTAAAAATAATTATGAGGCTCAATTATTTTGTAGGGTATATAATAATGACATTATTGACTGAAGTATACATTAATATAATCCTTTAGCTTGTCATTTATAAATTTTGTATCAAAGTGTTAGTACTTTTATCTCTTGAGGTTGGTAATTGTTCTTCCCTAAATATCCCTAGGTTCCAAAATGATGTAGCTAAATTTGTGAAATTTATAATTGTGAAAAGAGAAAACTAGCATTAAAATATTAGTCAAGTACCATCAAAAATAAAAATATGATTTAGATATTGAAAAAGATAATCTAGAATTAAATTAATTCAGATGACAAATATCTATCATTATTCTTGTATGATATGAAAAATTTAAAAAAACTATGGGTAGTATGAGATAATTTGTGTAAATTAAATAATATTTACTCACAGAGATACCTATCTTGAAGTGAGTTAGACATTGACAGTATTTATTTATTGCTGTAAAGTTAATGGGTATTTTCTTTCTGCTTTTGGTATTTAGTTATAGCTTTACTAAGATACAATTCACATAACTAAAATTCTCCCACCTAAATTATACAATTCACTGGTTTTTGGCAAATTTGCAGAGTTGCAGAACCATCTACTTTTATTAAAAAAAAAGGTTTATTTATTTATTTGAAAGGTAGAGTTAGAGAGAGGGAGAGACAGAGAGAGATTTTCCATCTGCTGGTTCACTTCCCAAATGGCCATAACAGCCAGGGACAGGCCAAGTCAAAACCGAGAGCTTAGAACTCCACCTAAGTCTCCCACATTGGTGCAGGGACCCAGAGCCTTGGACCATCTTCCACTGCTTTCCAAAACACATTTCACAGGGTGCTGGATCAGAAGTGGAGCAGCCGGGACTCAAACTGGAGTACAAAGGGATGCTGGCATTGCAGGCCATGGCTTAACTCTCTGTGCCATAGCACTTGCCCCAGAACTATCTACTTTTTAAAATACTTACATAACCTCAAAAAAAAAAAAAAAAGAAACCACTCACAGTAGCAATCCCTCCCCACTCCTCCACATGTAAAATGTCTGTCAATCACTAATCTACTTTCCATTCATCAATAAGAAAATTCTCTGCACTTTCTGCTAAATGTTTCTGTACCCCTAAAATTCCTCTAAAAATATAGTCTGCTAGTATGAAGAAACTGTACATGTACATATTATACTTTTCAATATGGATTAAATTATGAGGGAACTTCAACATTTTCAAGGAAAACAGAATTAAAAGATAAATATATTTTGACACCAAATGTTTTGAAATCCATGCCAATGGAGTCCTACAAGAAACTCTAATACTTAGGGAATAAGATTCAACAGTTTCCAAGTTACTAGAGGTTTTATGGGAGAGAAAGAGACTGGACGGGATATTTGGCAAACTTCAAAAAGAAAGTGGCAGTGGAATATGCTATGCAAGCCATACTCCCTACAGCAAGGTAACTCAGAGTAGAAGAATCAAAATGGAATGCTTTTACCAATTCTGAGAAATGGGAGAGTTTCATAAAGTAGTAAAGAGTGTCAAATTATCCTGAACCCTAGAGAGATGAAAATTGTCACTAAATTTGACAAATTAAAAAAAAAAACCTTCTTTTTTCATTCAACAGAACTATTATGGGCCACTACAAAAATGATAATTTTTTTTCATTGCTGCCTTAGGCATACATACATATGTGCATACACACACACACACACACATAAATGTGAAAGACATGCCCCCAAATTATTGAATGCAATATAATTTTTACATTGTTATTTATAGTATTGCCAATTAAAAGGGAAAATTACATTGTATTGCATTAACAGGTGAATACTCAGCAAACCTGAAAATTATTTCAAAGAATATAGAGGAGTTAAAGGAGAGAAGCAAAATATAAAGAAAATAAATTATAGGATCATATTGGCATAACTTAATCAGATTTGAATATATGCATTATTTTTGAATATACGTCTATGTTCCTATCACATACCAAAACACACATCCAGTATATATTTTAAAAAATGATTTTAAAAATTTACTCATTTTAGTTTTATTTTAAAGGCAGGAAGAGAAAGACGGGTAGAGATTTTTCATCCACTGCTTTACTCTCCAAATGCAGGCAATGGTCAAGTTTAGGCCTGGCCGAAGTCAAGAGCTCAGAACTCAATCTGGATTTCAAAGAAGGGTGGCATGGACCCGAGTACTTGAGTCATCATTTATTGTCTCCAAGGGTGCAAATTAGCAGGAAGCCAGAATCAAAAGTGGAGCCACAGGGCTGGTGCTATAGCATAGCAGGTAAAGCTGCTGTCTGCAGTGCCA
The DNA here is from genome assembly GCF_033115175.1 of Lepus europaeus. NCBI lineage: Eukaryota > Metazoa > Chordata > Mammalia > Lagomorpha > Leporidae > Lepus > Lepus europaeus. The sequence goes on along the minus strand of NC_084827.1, from coordinate 127,916,425 downwards.
GCATCCTACAAGGGTACAAGTTTGTGTCCTGGCTGCTCCACTTCTGATCCAGCTCTCTGCTTTGGCCTGAGAAAGCAGTAGGAGACAGCCCAAGTTCTTGGGCCCCTGCACCCGCATGGAATTCCCCGAAGAAGCTCCTGGCTCTTGGCTTCAGATTGGTACAGTTCTAACTTCTGGCCATTGTGGTCATCTGGGGAGTGAACCAGCGTACAGAAGACCTCTCTGTATCTCTTTGCCTCTGCCTCTGTAATGCTGCCTTTCAAATAAATAAAATAAATCTTAAAAAATAATAAAAAAAAGTAGAGCCAGAACTTAAGCCCAGGCACTGTGATATGCAATGCCAGAGTCCCACACATGTCGTAATGAATGCACAAAGTGTCCACTTACAGGGTTTTAAAGTAGTAGTATTTTTAAAAATTACTTACAAGGAGATAGAGGGAATATAGAAACAATTGCTTATAAAATGACAGGCCGGCGCTGTGGCTCACTTGGTTAATTCTCCGCCTGTGGTGCTGGCATCCCATATGGGCGCCGGGTTCTAGTCCCGGTTGCTCCTCTTACAGTCCAGCTCTGTGCTGTAGCCTGGGAAAGCAGTGGAGGATGGCCTGAGTGCTTGGGCCCCTGCACCCGCGTGGGAGACCAGGGAGAAGCACCTGGGTCCTAGCTTCGGATGGCGCAGCACTGGCCGTAGCAGCCATTTGCGGGGTGAATCATCAATGGAAGGAAGACCTTTCTCTGTCCCTCTCTCTCACTGTCCAACTCTACCTGTCAAATTAAAAAAAAAAAAGAAAAGAAAAAATGTCTATGTTTTTCTACTTCTATTGGTTTTACCTAAGCATCAACAAAGCATTGTGGGGACAGCACAGACATAAAATACTCACTTTGTTCCTGTTAGACATGAATCATGAGATGCAATCCAACCTTTTGCCAATATTTTAATGTTAATATTCACTATAGCAGACATTTATTTAGCACAGACATCCTAGGTATATAACCTTATAAATACAAAATATATTTCAGGAAGTAATTGTTTAATATATATATATATATATATATATATATATATATATATATCTGTATCAATTGTCAACATTTCCCTCTGGAGATTCTATATTAGATGAATATAGAGTTTTATATATATATATATATATATATATATATATATATATGTATATATGCAGTCATGCATTGCTTAATGATGGAATAAATTCTGAGAAACACATATTAGGCAATTTTAAAATTGTGTGAATGTCATAGAATGTATTCCGTTGTGTGAACAACAAAGTGAACTCACACAAATCAAAATAGTAAAAGTCAATCATTTGTGGTGGCTTCTTGATACAATAAAGAGATGCATAAACATGATACATAGTAAATTGCTGCAGGCATAACACAGCATACTGTTCTACAGTTAACATTTTTAATATAAGTAGAAGGAATACACTCCAAAATGACATTTAAAGTACAGTGTAGTAAATGCATAAACCAACAACATAGTTCTTTGTTATCATTATCAAGTTATGTACTATACATAACTGCATGTGCTCCAATTTTGTATGACTGGCAGAACAGTAGATTGTTTATATCAGTATCTTAGCAAATGTGTGAGTGATGCATGTGCTACAATATTATAATGTCTACAACATCATTAAGTGATAGGAATTTTTCAGCTTCATTAAAATATTATTGGATCACTATATTATATGTTGTCTATCAGTGACCAAATGTACTTACATAGTACATGATTAATACAGTTAGCTTCATTTTAAATATATGTATAAAGTATATAAAATTATATATAAATGAGGTACAAACATTATATGTATATATATAAAATTCAACAAATTTTGTAGTATAAAACAAATAATTCATACATTCTCAATAATAGTTAAATAAAATTTTATATACTTTGAACAGTATATAAAGGCATTGAAGTATTATTTTGTAGAAGCTAATCAAGGGATGGGACAGACACTGTGGAATTGCGGATAAAGCTGACATCTGCTGTGCCAGCATCCAATATGGGTGCTGGTTTGAGTCCTAGCTAGCTGCTCTACTTTCCATCAAGCTCTCTGCTATGGCCTTGTAAGGAGGATACTCCTGGCTCCCGGCTTCGGATCAGCACAGCTCCAGCCATTGCAGCCAATTGGGGAGTGAAGCAGTAGATGGAAGACCTCTCTCTCTCTCTCTCTCTCTCTCTCTGCCTCTCCTCTGTTTGTTTAACTCTGACTTTCAAATAAATAAATCAAATTTTAGAAATAAAAGCTAATCAAGGGGCCTGCACTGTGGCATAGTGGGCTAAGCCTCACCTACAGTGCCAGCATCCCATATGGGCACTGGGTCATGTCCTGGCTGCTTCTCTTCTGATCCAGCTCTCTGTTCATGGCCTGGGAAAGCAGCAGAAGATGGCCCAAGTGCTTCAGCCCAAGCACTCACATGGGAGACCCGAAAAAGCTCCTGGCTACTGGCTTCAGTTCAGCCCAACTCCTGCCATTGCAGCCATTTGGGGAGTGAACCAGCGGATGGAAGATCTTTCTGTCTCTCCCTCTCTCTGTCTGTAACTTTGCCACTCAATTAAATAAATAAAATCTTTTTTAAAAAAGATAATCAGTTTGGAAAGTAATCATAGAAAGTATTAAATGAATACCTAAATGCATGTGTATATTTATAAGTGCTATAAATTTGTTTTTTTTTTTTTTAATTTATGTTGTTCAAGGAGATAGAAAGCAAACTTTGGAATTCATAGGGATACAATTAGCATCAAGAATACCCCTCTTTCTAAATATTCAAAGAGCTAGTGACAGAAAGTAAATACACATATATTAATGGCCCAAAAAGCAGAAAAATGAAAAAAAATGTATATTTAATCCAGTTGTGTTTTGGAAAAGTAGAGGAAAATGACCCATCAACATGCATCACTGGGATATTTACTATTATAATTGAAATATAAAAATTTAAATTTGTACTTCTTGTCATATAGATGAATAAAATACATAAAGAATAAATATCTAAAAGAGAAAAGAAATTAGAGAAAAATGAATTGGCAATATATATATATACAATGCCAAGATAGAAAAAAAAATCACTCAAGTCTCAAATTATCATCCTACAAAGGGACAGATTGATGTATTTGATGATACAAAAATGTAAAAAAACAATTTTTATGCTAATATACAACATGAAAATTCACAGAGGGAAACACATTTTATGCATCCCTTAAAATTGAAGCACATATTTTTAACATTAAGTAACTTCTGTTAGACAAAAAAGAACCATAAGTATTCCACAGAAAACCAGGGAAATGATATGAAGATAATTTATGGAAGTCATTATTTGATGTCTAGTAAACATGAAAAGTTTTCTGAAGTAGCTAAAAATCAGTGAAATGCAATAAAAGCAAGAGACACAGCTCCGTACCAGTTATGTCAGCAAAATTAAGGTCTATAGTATTGTACAATGTAAAGAGTTGAGGGTTTGGGCAAAATTTATCCACATTTTCTGTCAGGAATGTCATTTGGCACAGACAGAGTTTATGACACAGAGTTCACCACCACACATGTATAATAGAATCTGCGCATGTAGGCAAGAAGACAAACACAAGGTATTCCTTTCAGTGTTGATTGTAATCAAAGAGGGGATAAACAAAATATTGATTCATAATAAATAAATAACTAAATTGCAGTACATTCACATCCTGAAATAGTAATAATAAACACTTAGAATTACTTATATCTCAAGAGCCACATGTAAAAATAAATAAATATAAGAATTCTGAATGAAAACTGACCTGAAAATAGACACTGATCATCGTTATCTTGAAATTGTACATTAATTCTGCGATAATATTTAAGTATAACTGAATACATACTCACAGGATTGTTTTTTAATTAATGGATGTTTACAGTTCCTTCAAGTGAGAAGTTAAATCTATGAATAAAATTTAAGAAAAGAGTCAACCAACTGTGACATATATATTTTAGCTCATAAAGAATATATCCAGGGGCTGATGCTGTGGCACAGTGGGTTAAAACACAGCCTGCAGCACCAGCATCCCATATAGGTGCCGGTTTCAGTCCCGGCTGCTCCACTTTTTTTTTTTTTTTTTTTTTTTTTTTTTTGACAGGCAGAGTGGACAGTGAGAGAGAGAGAAAGGTCTTCCTTTTACCGTTGGTTCACCCTCCAATGGCTGCTGTGGCCAGTGTGCTGCGGCCTGCGCACCGTGCTGATCCGAAGCCAGGAGCCAGGTGCTTTTCCTGATCTCCTATGCAGGTGCAGAGCCCAAGTACTTGGGCCATCCTCCACTGCCTTCCCGGGCCACAGCAGAGAGCTGGACTGGAAGAGGGGCAACCGGGACAGAATCCGGTGCCCTGACCGGGACTACAACCCGGTGTGGCAGCGCTGCAGGCAGAGGATTAGCCTAGTGAGCTGCGGCACCTGCCACTTCTAATCCAACTCTCATTTTATGTGCCCGGGAAAGCAGAGGAGGATGGCCCACATCCTTGGGCTCCTGTACGCACGTGGGAGACCCAGAAGAAACTCTTGGCTCCTGGCTTCAGATTGGCTCAGCTCCAACCTTTGCAGTCATTTGGGGAGTGAACCAGCTGATGGAAGACCTCTGTTTCTGTCTCTTCCTTTTCTGTAACTCTTTCAAATAAATAAAATATATAGTTAATATATATATATATCCAAAATATATGATAAAGTGTTGATCCACATTAGTCATGGAAGTATTGCGAATTTCTCTGTTTTGAAAAAAATTTTCCTGTTTGGCATATTTCACAATTAAAGTTTACAAGAAAAACAATATAATAGCATTGCAATATATTTAAAAATGGCACCTAATTTTCACACTTTGCCATGTTTTTTTGGTGTATTTCCATATATTTATGTTATAGTAATATATTATTTACTATGTATCTTTTTAAATAAAACTACAACAGAAAATTAAGAAATGTAGAATACAAACAGTGACTCAGATATCACTGTTTCCTTTTTCCCTTGTGTTTAAAAACTCGTGACCATATCTTCCTTTTTTATATTGACACAATAATAGAATCATGTGTGGCAAAATTTAAACTCCTTAGCAGCTGGCTTGCATTTCCAGTAGGTTCAACTGGGCTCAACACCATGCCTAACACACAACGGGGTTTAAATATATAAATTGATATTTTTATGTCCGCTTATACCTGGTATAGATCATTCAGTTAGTAAAATATCTGTGTTACCCAAAAGAGACTATCTATCACAGGTCTTTTAGGAAGAAAAATTTCACAAACTAACAATCAAAATAATTCATATGAGTTATTACACAGGAAAGGGGGAAGCTGTAGATTAGTAGTGGAGGGGAAGAACTGCTGGGTAGCAATCTGATTTATTACTGGGTTTATGACCTCTGGAGACATAAAGTAAGGTCTAAACCAAGAACAGGCAGATAACTGGGTAGATAGAAAATAGAAGTAGTTACTCGGGAAGACAGGCTATATTTCATGTTTCTGCAGTGTTTATTTTCATACAGTGTCCCATTTTATGGGAAAAAATAGAGGATGGGATTATTTCCCAATTATAAGTGTGAGCACATCGCTTCCATTTAATCTGCCTCGACTGTATGTGGACACCATCAATTCCCGATACATTTGCAGCACTAGATGTCTCTATGAGTCACCATATAAATGATTTTAACCTTTACTTATTATAAGAAATGGTTATTTTGGGTTGCATACATTATCTATTCATCTTTTTTGGGACACAGTAACAGAAAGGGAGACAGTGACTTATTAGGTGCTTTAAAAATAAGGTCACAGAAGAATGGATAGAGAGTAAATGAGAACAATGTGAGGCTTTGCCAGAGCCAACTGCAGTAGAATATTTTTAAAGTGGAGCATAACCTCAGGTTAACTTGCATGACTATTTCCTGGCATTCATGTCCCTGAAAGAAAGTATTTAATCATTAGTTACTTTTCTCTGTGTTATATATACATATGTATGCACACAAATATATATAGCTATATATATGTATTTATATGTATATAATAGTTTTGCTACTGACTATTTACTGAAAAAAAAAAACACATGGTAAATTTGAACTCCAAAGATTTTTAGTACAAAATGAAGGTAGATCTTTAAAGTCCCTATACTAGTTAGTAACTTTCACTAAGTATTTTGCTATTCTTCAAAAGTGTCATTGTGAGCTATTGAGTCTATGTATATGTGTGTGTGTGTTTGTAAGAGAGAGAGAGAGAGAGAGAGAGAGAGAGAGAGAGAGAGAGAGGAAGGGAGGGAAGAGGGAGGGAAAAGGGAGTTTGGATACAGATAGAGAAGGGAGAAATTCACTTTTGACAGAAAGAAACAGCAGCTACATCTGCTAAGTTTCTGTTTCCATAAAAAGAGTACCTGCTAGCCTGCTGACATGAGGCAGACTAAACTGCAATGTTGAAAGATTAAGGCCAGCTGGTGTTTTTCCAGTTGATTTGCATTTTTGGAGCTCAAGGTGATCCCTTTTTTATTTTTAAGGAATGTTGATGACTCAAAAATATTGGCATTTTATGAGGTTAATAAAGCTACCCCTTTTAAAGACATTAGAAATCAAGTCTGAAAAACACAAATAGAAATGATTAACATCAAAGCGGTTAATTTGCAATAATTGCCATATGAATGTTTACTCTGTTGATTAAGTCTAACTATTTATAAATGGCCTAAGTATAATCTATATTCTGAAGATGTGTGGGAAAGGTGCAGGAATGTACAGAAATAAACTATATCCCTATGTAGGAAGTAAGGAAACTTTCCAATTAAATTAAGAATAAAGTTGCAATAAAAATTGGATTGAATTCAAGAAAACTAGCTTTTCAAGATTATTAGGAAAGATATTACTTTATTTAATTCCACATTTTATATAGAATAAAGGCAATTGTTGCCATTTCCTTCATATTTTTTACAACTCCAGGAATATCCACCACCATACCAACCATAGGGATATAAATCACCTTTTTACTACTACTAGATCTTATTTAACTTCAAATTTTCAGATTATTGTAATCTGAGAGGTAGGTATGATTTCTCAGTACTTCAAGTTATTGGGGCTGGTGCTGTGGCATAGTGGGTAAAGCTGCCACCTGCAGTGCCAGCATCCCATATGGGCTCCAGTTCAAGTCCCGGCTGCTCCACTTCTGATCCAGCTCTCTGCTATGGCCTAGGAAAGCAATAGAAGATGGCCCAGGTCCTTGGGTCCCTGAAACTGCGTGGGAGACCTGGAAGAAGCTCCTGGCTCCTGGCTTCAGATCAGTGCAGCTCTAGCCATTGCAGCCATCTGGGGAGTGATCCAGCGGATGGAAGACCTCTCTCTCTCTCTCTCTCTCTCTCTCTCTCTCTGCCTCCGCTTCGCTCTCAAACTCTGCCTTTCAAATAAATAAGTAAAATCTTAAAAATAATACTTCAAGTTTTTATAGAAGTTATTTGTCCTATGCTTACCAGATACGCTTCTTGGTATGCTTCACGATTGGCTGATATACATGATTTATTTAAGTGAACATTTATGAACATTTACTTTTATGTGCTTACACAAGTATGATTTACATCTCCATCACATAAATTATCTAACATATCAAAACGTATTTCATTTAAATTATGGATTGAAAAACCAAGAAGAATCATTCCTGAAGATTATGCAGACATTCCTATATTAAATACCAAAAGGACCCACTTTAGGCCACATTTCATAAAATTGATTTATTTTCACTTTATTGAGGTAATGTATATTTGTAAGGATAGCTACCAAAAATTATACTTACTTAACATTCTCTTAACACGTTGGAAAATCATAAGATGCATTTCGTGCTTTTGTATGAATATATTTAATTAAATCTATAAAAATGTACTAGAAAGTGTTTTACTATAGAAACAAGGAAGACAAAGACATCATGAAATTTTATTACTCTTGTACTTTTAATAATTTTGCTTATCAAGTAATTTTTAAGAAGTTTAAACATTTTTTACTAATTTATTTATTGGAGAGACAAAGTTATTGATGGAAATACTGAGAGAGCTCTCATCCATTGTAGTACCCTTCAATCTGCTGCAATGACCTGGGCTGGACCAGGCGAAAGCCAGGAACTGGAAACTCAATTCAGGTCTCTCCTGTGTGTAGCAGGATATCAATTACCATAGACATCATTGCTGACTCCAAAAAGATCTGTCTTGTTAGGAAGCTAGAATCAGCAGCCATAGATACACGGCCATATGCTGGCCCACAAGTAATGGTTTCTGCCTAATATTTCAAGTACCAAAATATAAAGTATGTCACATGAAACTTAACTTGAGCCACCCCATGTTGTTAGACTATGTCACACACTTTTTACTATTTTTGCAGAGCATCAATTCTTTTGCTTGCAGCAAGGGAACTTACTTTTTTTTGTCAGTAGTTTTGCCTATACATTGAATGTTTTCAACTCTCAGAAGCAAAATCATCAGAAATCATTAAATACCATGATTTTTATCTAATACATGAGATACAAGCTATTTATATCATGCCTGTAAATAAAGACTTCTCTTTGAATGTGCTATAGAAATATTTCACCAGCCACCCATCCACATGAGCATAGGTATTTCAAAGTTGTGAATTATTTTTATGCCTAAAGACAGGAGTAACTGGGCCTGGCATTGGGGTGCAGTGGGTTAAGTCAGGACCTGCAATGCCAATATCCCATATGATTGCCAGTTTGAGTCCAGCTACTCCACTTCTGATGGCGCTCCCATCTATGTGCAGCAGGAGATGGAACAAGTACTTGGACCCCTGCCACCCACTTGGAAGAACCAGATGGAGTTCCTGGCTTCTGGCTTCTGCTGGCCCATGCCTGGTCATTGCTGTCATTTGGGTAATGAACCAACATATGGAAGACTTCTCTCATTTCTCTCTCTCTCTCTCTCTCTCTCTCTCTCTGGATGTGTGTGTGTGTGTCTGTGTTTCTGTCTGTCTTTCCTTCTAAGTCTATGGACTATCTTTCAAATAAATAAAATAAACATTGAAAACAAATACAGGGGAAACATTAGAAAGGTAACCATAGTGAATTTAAAATAAATTTATAAAATGAAATATAATCTTGGTGGGTGAAATACTTAAATGTTTTAATGAATAACACTCCAAAAACAAGAAAGTTCACTGAGCAAATGAGCATGGCTGTAGGTTTCTGAAGCAGTGTCTGAAATACAATAAAAGTCACAAATTCAAAAAAGTGTTTTGTGGCTAGTGCACATTTGGCTCAGTAGACACAATGGAGAATAAAACTTATAGCTCTTCCTAAAATTCACAGATTTATATGACTGAATATAGTAGCTAAGCCAACTTTACAATATTGCACCAAGCTTTATGTCAGCCATTGAAATAATTAATTGATTTAGTTTGCAGTATGCTTCATATCTTGGTAGATTAAATCAATTCACCTATTTTTAAAGATATGAAAACCTAAGTTTATTCATATTTCTAATTATTTAGTTAGTAAAAAAATTTTCATTATATAATTTTCATAATAAAATACTATGTATTGGCCGGCACCACTGTAGCTCAATAGGCTAATCCTCTGCCTGCGGCGCCGATACACTGGGTTCTAGTCCTGGTCAGGGCGCTGGATTCTGTCCCGGTTGCCCCTCTTCCAGTCCAGCTCTCTGCTCTGGCCCGGGAGTGCAGTGGAGGATTGCCCAAGTGCTTGGGCCCTGCACCCGCATGGGAGACCAGGAGAAGCACCTAGTTCCTGGCTTCGGATCAGCACGGTGCGCCAGCCATAGCACGCCAGCCACGGCGGCCATTGGGGGTGAACCAACGGAAAAAAGAAGACCTTTCTCTCTGTCTCTCTCTCTCTCACTGTACGCTCTGCCAGTCCAAAAAAAAAAAAATACTATGTATTGGATAAATATATAGTGAAATACTGAGACTAATATAAGAAAAAATCAGTTCAAATTATTTATGATAGCAATGAAAAGGCTCAGGTAAATTTAGCCAGGACTGTTGTGGGTTTCAGATTTTGAGAAATATGAATAATTCCATATTCTTGTGATTCATATTAATTATATTTAAACTATTAACAAGATATTTGGGGCATTTTAGAAAGTAGCCTTGTGATAAACTCTAAATATAATTTAGGACTATTTTCTCTGAATGAAAGCAATTTTAATCTGAAATACTGAGTCTGTAGTGTTCCTAAGATAAATCTTGAAAGTAATTACACACTCAATAAAATCATGAGTTTTTGTACTATAAAACTGAGCCAAGGAAACACAGGAGGACATTATGTACTAAAGAACTATATACAATCAGATATATGTAAATGTGCCTTAAGGGCAATATGAAAGTGACAATGATTGCTGAAAAAAGAGACTTTAATGGTTATTAAGAAACCGTCATTGATTATTAATTAGTATTTATATTAAAAGTACTATTAATATATACTGGTAGAAAGACAAAAAGAGAAATATTTAGTAGTAGGTTAGTGTAATGGAAACACAGAGAAGGTCATCTTACCAAATTAGCTTTGACAAACATTCCCTCAAATTACCTACTGTGTAAGCCTTGAGAGGTTAAATTTGCCTGAGTAACAACTTTGTGAGCTATAATATGAAATAACAATTCTTTCTCCAACAATTATGAGGTTAAAGGTAGATGAAATTAATAAATATCATAGTACGAGTAAAATAATGTAAACTCAATAAATGTTAGTTTCAAAACAATTTAATAGCATTAGATACAATTTTATTTTTAATTTTGGACATAATATTAGGAATAAATGAGACAAACATTTATGAAAAAATTTTTATGATGGCTTGAGGACTAGAGTATACGCAGCACCACATACTTTTGACTTACGTGTCTTACCATATCATCATTCCATTAAAAAGTACAATGTAAAACCATAAAGAAAATAAATAAATCAATCTCTTATGGTAAAAACTATGGTCAGAATATACTTTATTTTTATTTGAGAGTGACAATTGGAATGTTGATGATAGAAAATTATGACAATGCTTTAATATTTTTTTCAAGTAACAAATTGTTTTAGAGAAGAGCATTTTTCAGCTTCAAACTGGAAAATAGTATTCCTTTGTTTTCAGCTCTGACGTGTGTGACATTGCCATTTATTTAGAAGAGTCACTTTACCAAAGATTTACACAATCAGCAACTATGTGAAGATTAAAATCTGCACTATTCCTTCTACAGATATACCGAATGTATGCAAGTCTGACAAAAATTCTATGCTTGCTTCTTTTAGCTCCTTATTTTTAAAAGCTCTTTCAAAATAGTGAAATGCAGAAATCTTAAGAGTAAAATTTGATCAGTTTTAGCAATGGATACATCGCATGTAAACAACAGTGAATTTATAGTAGATGACATTTTGTTACCTTCAAAAGTTACCTCTTGCAGTCTTCCAGTATATGCCCATACCTCCCATAGATTCATTTTTACCAATATGTGAAAGATCATTCTCTTTCAAATGAAATTAAACTAAACAAATGTTTTAAAAGCAAACCTATTGTAAGAGTGATTCTAAGGAAGAAACACAACTCGAGATGGAACAGCACCACTTTCCTCAATGTCCCTTTGTGTTCTCTACCAAAGTCACTGCTTCACACTTCCCTATATGTAATCATTTCATTGTATTCTGACAGTGTAGTAAGTTTGCCTCTTTTTCAATATAACATAAATAAAAAAACAATTATATGTGTTCTTTTGTTTATAGGCTCTTCCTTTATTACTATATTTGTGAAACCACATTGATAGAAAACAATATTATAAATTGACGAAATTTCATATGTTTAATCCTTTTCTCAGCAATTTTACCATAAGAGATTTACCTTACAAAGAATTTGTATCTTAAGTCAAATGGCTTAAAAACACTTTTCACATTTGGAATTTTAAACATAGACACTCTAAGGAATATTGTTAGAATTAATAGGTTCTTAAATTGCTTGAATCTAGAGAATAATTAATAATAGCAAAAATGATCACTATATATTATATCTAATTAAAATAGTTTATTTCATAATTTTTGTAGTGTTTTCTTCTTTTTTTCAACATTTATTTAATAAATATAAATTTCCAAAGTACAACCTTTGGATTATAGCGGCTTTTCCCCCCATAACCTCCCTCCCACCCGCAACCATCTCATCTCCCATTCCCTCTCCCATCCCATTCTTCCTCAAGATTCATTTCAATTATATTTATATACAGAAGATCAACTTAGTATATACTAAGTAAAGATTTCAACAGTTTGTACCCACACAGACACACAAAGTATAGAGTACTGTTTGAGAACTAGTTTTACCATTAATTCTCATAGTACAACACATTAAGGACAGATATCCTACATGGGGAGTAGGTGGAAAGTGACTCCCGTTGTTGATTAAACAATTAACACTTTTATTTATGACGTCAGTAATCACCTGAGGTTCTTTTCATGAGCTGCCAAGGCTATGGAAGCCTCTTGAGTTCACAAACTCCAATCTTATTTAGACAAGGCCATAGCCAAAGTGGAAGTTCTCTCCTCCCTTCAGAGAAAGGTACCTCCTTCTTTAATGGCCTGTTCTTTCCACTGGGATCTCACTCACAGAGATCTTTCATTTAGGTCATTTTTTTGCCACAACGACTTGGCTTTCCATCACTAAAATACTCTCATGGGCTTTTTAGCCAGATCCAAATGCCTCAAGGGCTGATTCTGAGTTCAGAGTACTGTTTAGGACATCTGCCATTCTATGAGTCTGCTGTGTATCCTGCTTCCCATGTTGGATCATTCTCTCCTTTTTAATTCTATCAGTTAGTATTTGCACACTAGTCTTGTTTATGTGATCTGTTTGACACTTAATCCTATCATTATGATCAATTGTGAACTGAAACTGATCACTTTGACTAGTGAGATGGCATTGTACATGCCACCTTGATGGAATTGAATTGGAATCCCCTGGCATGTTTCTAGCTCGACCATTAGGGGTAAGTCAGATTGAGCATGTGCCAAACTGTACATATCCTCCCTCTACTATTTCCATCTTTCTCTCTTTTAGCTGTACCAAAAATTTAACAATATGTAAAAATTAAATACAACAATCATTTCAAGTTACTCAACAAATACTAGCACTTTGAAAACAGAGTTATTTAAATATTACATGGTCACACTTCTGTTTTATTCTGAAAATAAGACAGTATAAAGCTTTGCACCTAATTCTTTTGACACCTTTATGTTAAAAATGTACAGGTGGTTTTGTCATAGATTGCCTCGATTCTCTTGAGGATGTTCCTTCTATACCCAATTTGCTCAAGGTTTTCATCAGGAAAGGATGTTGTATTTTAGCAAATGCTTTCTCTACATCTATTGAGATAAACATACATTTTTGGTTCTTCAGTTTGTTATTATGATGTATTACAGTTATTGATTTCTGGATGTTCAACAATTCCTGCATACCAGGGATAAATTCCACATGGTCTGGCTGAATGACCTTTCTGATGTGTTGTTGGACAGCCAGCATCCTATTGAATGAGGAAAAGTTGGAAGAATTCTTACTAAGATGCAAACCAGGCAAGGATGCCCACTCTCACCTTTGCTATTGAATAGTCCTGGAAGTTTTAACCAGAGCCATTTGGTAAGAAAAAGAAATCAAATGCTTAAAAAATTGAGAAAGAGGAAGTCAAACTACTTCTATTTTCAGATGACATAAGTCTATATACAGGCAATACAAAATATTCCACTAACTATGAGAATATTAGAACTCTTGAAAGATTTTGGTAAAGTGGCAGAATAAAAATTAACACAAAAAACAAATAGCCTTTATACACAGTCAATGCAATGGCTAATAAAGAACTTCTAAGATCATTCCCATTCACAATAGCCACAAAAAATTGAATACCTTGCAATATATTTAACCAAGGTTGTCAAAGGTCTCTATGATGAAAACTACAAAACATTAAAGAAATAAAAGGCACAAAGAATGAAAAAAATCTTCCATGTTCATGGACTGGAAGAATCGATATCATCAAAATGTCCATACTACTGAGAGCAATATATAGAATCAATGTACTTCCAATCAAAATACCAAAGATATTCCCCTAAGATTGAGAAAAAACAATGCTCAAATTTATATGGAAACACAAGAGACTCCAAATAGCTAATGCAATCTTATACAACAAAAACAAAGCCAGAGGCATCACAATACCAGACTCAGAAATACTAAAGGACAGCAATAATCAAAGCAGCTTCTTATTGTCAAAAACATATATGTAGACAAATGAAACAGGATAGAAACTGCAGAAATCATTCCACAAATCTAAGAGTAACCTATATTTGAAAAAGGAACTAAAATCAATCCCCGGGGAAGGGATAATCTCTTCAACATTTGGTGCTAGGAAAACTGGATCTTCATATGCACAAGTATGAAGGAAGACTCTTACGTTACATCCTAGCCAAAAATCCACTCAAAATGGATCAAAGACCTCAATCTATGACCCAATAAATTCAAAATAATAGAGAACATTAGGGAAAATCTGCAAGACACTGGTGTAGGCCAAAACTTCTTAGAAAAGACCCCAAGCACACAGGCAATCAAAGCCAAAATTGTCAAATCAGATTACATCAAGCTGAGAAGCTTCTGCCCTGCAAAAGAAATACTCAACAAAATGAAGAGGCAACTGACAGAATGTGAGAAAATATTTGCAAACTAAGCATCTGATAAAGGATTAATTTTGGAATCTATAAAGAGTTCAAGAAACTCAACAATAACAAAACATTCAACCCAAGTAAGAAATGGGTAAAAAACCTGTAGAGGTATTTATCAATGACATTCAAATGGCCAACATACACATGAGAAAATGCTCAGGATCACTAGCCAGTAGTAAAATGCAAATCAAAACCATGATGAGTTTTCACCTCACCTCAGTTAGAATGGCTCTCAAACAGAAATCAACAAATACTGGCAAGAATGTAGGAAAGAAAGTACCCTAATCCACTGTTGGTGGGAATGTAAACTGTTGCAGCCACTGTGAAAGACAGTATGGAGATACCTCAAAAAGCTGAGTATAGACCTGCCTCATGACCCAGCCATCCCATTCCTGGAAATTTATCCAAACAACAAAAAAACTGTTATGATAAAGTGATCTGCACCCCCATGTTTATTGCAGCTCAATTCACAATAACTAAGATGTAGAATTAACCCAAATGCCCATAAACTAAAGACTGGATAAAGAAATTATGGTATATATATGCTATGGAATACTACACAGTAATAAAAAATCTTGTCATTTGCAACAAAGTGGATGTAACTGAATAACATTACACTTAGTGAAATAAGCTAGTCCCAGAAAGACAAGTACCATATGTTCTCCCTGATCTGTGGTAACAATTGACTACCTAAAAGGTAATTTATAGATGGGAAAATGCACTTTGAGATGCAATGAATTTGAACAGCCTTTGTCTCAACTATTGAGGAACAGTGTTTTGTCCTGTTTTTTCTTCATGTTATTTATTGAACTCTTTATTTAGTGTAGGGTTAATTTTATGAATATAAAGTTAACTGAAAATAGATTTTTGTAAAAAATAACAATGGGAATAGGAAAGGGAAGAGGAAGAAGGGTGGAAATGAGGACAGGAAGGATGGTAGGGAGGGAAGAATCATTATGTTCCTAAATTTGTATATATGAAAACCATGAAGCTTGTATACCTTAAATAAAATTAAAAAAATAATATAGCATACTATAGTACCAATTTTTAGAGGTTTGAGCTTTTTGTACTCTGCAGAATTGTATAAGAAATATCAAGGAGATATTGTAAAACTAATATTATAGAAAAAATACCAAAAATTAGGGGCTCTTTTCCAGAAAATAATTACTCAATTATTATGTGTTTGAATCTTTCTATCCTTAATGAATTATATTGACTGTGAGGGGATATTTTTCAGCATTTAGAATATGAAGTAGGGGAGAAAAGTAGATTGAATAAAGCCATTTTCTTGCTGAGTTTCAGAAGTGGGCCTTGGAAGTGCATTTTTGTTGTCATCATCAATACTTCCTAACTGGCATTGATCATCTCACATCATGACTCATAGTTTCTAAGAAGTAAGATGAAAAGATCTGATGAGGCAGGTGTTCCTCATCCTCTCATCCTCTTAAGACTCTTCATTGTCACAACTCTTCCTACCCTCTTACTGTGGTGAGTTTATTTTATTGAGAGTAGGATACCTGTAAGCTTCTTTAATATGTTTACATTTCACATACCTAGAAGAAAATAATTTAGTGTATTATCATTAGTGATGTAATGATGTGTAGACAAAATACTGCAAGTTTTCTTTTTTTCACTTTGCCTTCTACACAGGGGAGATAATTAGTCCAATGAAGTTGTTTTCTGCCAGTGAAATCAGAGCAGGATGCTTTTGATACACAAGTTTTAGGCAAAGCCTTTGAAGAAGTTTGTCCATTCTACAAACACTTGACTCTTATGCTTTTGAAAACAGATAATAAAGAGGAATCAAGACATGATACAAATTAAGCTGGAACAGATCCTTGTCTTTAAAAAGAACACATTATTTGTAAATGTGATCCACGTTGCATAAATATCATAATGATGTATATATCACTTGGAAAAAGAAATGTTTCTGATGCAGGAAGCCACTGGAATGGTGGTGGCAGCATTACCCTACCTATGACATTAGCCAGAAAAATATATAGACATATTATATTAAAATAGAAGTTGGCCTATATCAGTGTTAGGAGGAATTTTCACGGAACGTGAAAAAGTCTGAATAACTTTCACAATTTAAAAAAGTGTGATTTAATTAAAACTATTTACTTCTGGTTGTGATCTGAACAGAGTTGTTAATTCATATGCAATCAAATTATGAAAAGAGTAAGCAGGTTATAAACAGTTTAATGCAGATGTTCAGCTACAAATATAGTAAGAATTTAATCTTCAATAACGTCTCCAGATATAAACCTTATTTAGTATTTTAAAATAACAGTCTAATTTTGTGACAACTCCAGATTTACAGGTTATATAATAAAATATATCTAGAATTTGCCCTACTCCCTTGTTTCAGAATTTCACTAAAATAGATAAAGAAATATAGAAGATAATTATGAAAATTTTGGGAATTACTGGGAAAAATGTAATTGCATTAAAAATGACAGACTCTTCCAGGAAATTGTGGAATATGCATTCTGCTATTAAACCAGAGTAAAAGTGATAAATATATCTGAATTATAACTTCTATTCCCCTATAAAGCATGTGACCAGTAATGATGTTTAGGGAATTTCAGAGTTCACATTTCGGGAGTAAAAACTGGAGGTGAAAATAAGCAATAATGGATTTTTGTATGCACCATTGGTAAGTAGTATTTTTCAAACAGTGGCCCTCATATATGAGAGAGGTTTTACAATAGCTAAGAACACAGTTTTTAGGTGATAAAGACTTTTTCTTGGTAGGAAGTAAATATAAAAGATTTCATAGAACTTGACTTTTATTTTGAAGGAATAAGTGTGGCAAATTAACAATGACAAATATGTCGATAAAATATTCAAAGGATGAATTAAAGCTACAGCAACATAATAAAGGAAATATTTTAAAAAGATAGAAAATACCAATACAAAATGATGATGTTCTGTATCCACACAACTCTCACCTAATACTACAAAAACTAGATAGAGGCCGGCGCTGCGGCTCACTAGGTTAATCCTCCGCCTTGCGGCGCCGGCACACCGGGTTCTAGTCCCGGTCGGGGCACCGATCCTGTCCCGGTTGCCCCTCTTCCAGGCCAGCTCTCTGCTGTGGCCAGGGAGTGCAGTGGAGGATGGCCCAAGTGCTTGGGTGCTGCACCCCATGGGAGACCAGGAGAAGCACCTGGCTCCTGCCATCGGAACAGCGCGGTGCGCCGGCCGCAGCGCGCCTACCGCGGCGGCCATTGGAGGGTGAACCAACGGCAAAAGGAAGACCTTTCTCTCTGTCTCTCTCTCTCTCACTGTCCACTCTGCCTGTCAAAAAAAAATAAAAAAAAAAAAAATTAAAAAAAAAACTAGATAGAAGCACTTAAAGGTACTAAAATTTATATGTCCAGGATAAAGAAAGTGGCTAATATAAGAAAACATGTGAAGAGGCCAGCGGCATGGAAAAAGATTGGTATATGCTGTGTCACTGACATGGAAATAGGGCCCAGCAAAAAAAAAAAAAAAATCACAGTGAGAATTTTGTCCTTGACAGGCTAAGTATAACAGTTAACAGTAAGAAATGAATCTGCAAAGAAGTTTGAATTCCGGGAGTACCATAGTTATGGAAGTTTTCATAATTTAATAATTGCTGAATTGGAGATACGAGTGTCTCACATGCTAACTTTTGGTTTAAGTTTTCAGAAAACAAGCCAAAAATCAATTTGGAGAAAGCAACTACTTAGAACTTAGCCAAATATTAGTAACCAAACATACTCACACATACTCACATTCACATACACAACCTGTATCTGTAAAAAAGTGCAATATAAGAACCAGAATCAATAATACTCAGTGCAACTGAAAATGTATATTATGAAAAACATAATGGCATTATGGAATAAACCTACTTTTCTATCAAAATTCAATAAAACCTTACATAATATACTTTGAAAAACAGATCAAAATGACATTGAAACCCCAAGTAGAAATAAAATGGGAAGTGGGATGGAACATGATTTGCATGGTCAAAGTAATTTTACTTTAAAAACAAAAGGCCAAAGGATAAAGAGTAATAGGAAAAAAACAGAACAAAATAGTGGTAATTAAGGTAAAGTAAAAAAAGGTTAAAGGGTCTGAAATTATCTGTAACACTGTTGAATATATCAACAGCCACTGAATAGACTTTTGTTTCCACAAACAAGCCAACAAAAGGTAGAAAAATGATGTTTTTGTAGATCAATTGTTTCATTTCCTTTCAAATTTTACCTGGTACAATTAATTAATATATTAAGAGAGATTTTTTTCCTAATTACAAAAGATTACAAATTAATTTCAATGAGTAAACGAAGAAATGAAATTCAATGTTCTGTTTTCACAACTCCATCAACAATCTACCCATATAAACCATATATCACAGGAAATACAATACAGATACATGGATTTGACATTTATTTCTATAATATATAAGTACTAAATCATACTATAGTTAATAATTTATTACAACTTCTTTTCTGTGACTAAAATATTATTGATATTTTCCAGGTTGAAATTTTTTCATAAATTCAAAATTTTGGAAAGCCACCATTTTACATGGTGAAATCATATTCCATTTCCAAAGTACATCTTAATTAAATAATTGAAACTAACTGAATGTTGACATTAACCCAAATCTTCCAATGAATTTCCACTTCTTTCTAAATTTCTTTATTTTCTTTGTACAATTTCTTAAATATTTTGCCAAATGCACTTAGATTATAGACATAATATCTATACACATATGAACATTATTTTCTTTTTTTTTTTTTTTTTTTTTGACAGGCAGAGTTAGAGAGAGAGAGAGACAGAGAGAAAGGTCTTCCTTTTCTGTTGGTTCATCCCCCAAACGGCTGCTACTGCCGGCACGCTGTGCTGATTTGAATCCAGGAGCCAGATGCTTCCTCCTGGTCTCCCATACAGGTGCAGTGCCCAAGCACTTGGGCCATCCTTCACTGCCTTCCTGGACCACAGCAGAGAGCTGGACTGGAAGAGGAGCAGCAGGGACAGAACCGGCGCCCCAACTGGGACTAGAACCCAGAGTGCCAGCGCCGCAGGCGGAGGATTAGCCTAGTGACCCGCGGCGCCGGCCTGAACATTATTTTCTTGAAAACAGAGATCCTAATATCAGAGAGGGATTCATCACAATGATCAGAAGAGTATATTGTCATTTACATAGGAAAATTCAATGAAGCAATATTTATAAATAACAAATGATATGACACCCACATATTTTTATTTATTTATTTATTTATTTATCTGAAAGGCAGTGTTATAGAGATGGAGAGGCAGAAAGAGAGAGGTCTTCCATCCTCTGGTTCACTCTCCAGATGGCCACAACGGCCAGAGCTGCGCCTATCCAAAGCCAAGAGCCAGGAGCTTCTTCCAGGTCTCCCATGTAGGTGCAAGGGCCCAAGAGGGCCATCTTCTATTGCTTTCCCAGGCCACAGCAGAAAGCTAGATTAGAAGTCGAGCAGCTGGAACTTGAACCAGCACCAATATGGGATGCTGAAACTGCAACCAGGAGCTTTACCGGAAACTCAAACACTGGCCCCACACCCACACATTTTTATACTCTATATATTAACTTCCATAAATAAGAGAAAATGTGATATTAGTCTTTTTGGATATGGCTTATTTCACTTAGTACAATGAACTCAAATTCTTGCAAATGTGAGGATTTTCTTCTTTTTTTATGGGCAATAGTCCACTGTGTATATATAACACATTTTCTTTATCCAACCATCAATTACAAGACATAAGGTTGATTTAACATCATAGAGGTTATGAATTGAGCTTTGATAAACATGGGAGTGCAAGTATCTCTTTAATATGCTGATTTCATTTCATTTGGATATATTCCCAGGGGTGGGATAGCCAGGACATATGGTAGATCTATTGTTAGTTTTCTGTGGAATCTCCATACAGTTTTCCGAAGTGGTTATACTAATTTATATTCCCACCAAGAGTATATTAGGGGTAAGTTTTTTTCCACGACCTTGCCAGCATTCTTAATTTTTTTTTTTTTTTGGACAATAGCCATTCTAATGGGATTCCATTGATACCTACTGAGGTTTTTATTTGTATTTCTCATATAGCTAGTGACCTTGAGCATTTTCATATGTCTGTCAGCCATTTGTATTTCATCTTTGAAAACCGTCTGTTCATATCCTTTTCCTGTGTATTAACTGGGTTGTTTTGTTCTTGTGGAGTTTCTTGAGCTCTCTATATATCCTGGATATCTCCTTTATTCAATGCATATTTTCAAATATTTTCTCCCATTCTGTCAGTTGCCTCTTCACTTTGTGTCCTTGGCTGTGTAGAAGCTTCCTAGCTTGATAGAACCCATTTGTCTATTTTTGCTTTTACTGCCTGTGTTTCTGGTGCTTTATCCATGAATCTTTTGCCTAGGTCACTATCTTACATTTCCTCTAGTACTTGATGGTTTCAGTTCTTAGGTTTAGATCCTGGATCCATTGTGAATTGATTTCTGCGTATGTTTTAAGATAGGGGTCTTGTTTCAAACTTCTGCAGGTAGAAACCCAATGTCCTTTGCATTTTGATGGAGATTGCAATGAATCTGTAAATTTCTTCCAGTAATATGAACATTTTGATATTAATCCTTCCAGTTAATGAACATGGAAGATTTTTCCCTTTTCTTGTGTCATCTTCTATTTTTTTTCATTATTGTTTTGTAATATTCATTTCAGAGTTCTGTCACATCCTTGTTTATAATAATCCAAATTATTTATATCTTTATAGATATTGTAAATGGGACTAATCTTATAATTATAGCTCTTTCTCAGAGGATTTTTGGTATATAAGAATGTGAGTGATTTTTCAGTTTTGATTTTACATCCTGCAACTTTCTCAAATTTTTATATGAGGTCTAATAGTCTCTTAGTGGAGTCGTTTTGGTTCCCTATATAAAGGGTAGTGTCATCTGCAAACAGGGACAATTAGACTTCCTCCTTTCTAATATGTACCTCTTTTATTTATTTTTGTTACTTAATGTCTCTGGGTGAAACTTCCAGAACTATACTGAATAATGGTGGTGAGAGAGGACCTTCATGTCTGGTGCCAGGTCTCACTGCAAATGTTTCCAACTATTCTACATTCAGTATTATGCTAGATGTAAGTTTGTCAAATATGGCCTCATTGTGCTAAGATGTGTTCCTTCTATGCCCAATTTAAAAGGTTTATACTGTGAAAGTATGTTATATTTTATCAAATGGCTGCCCTGCATCTATTCGATAATCATATGATTTTATTCTTCATTTTGCTGATGTGATGTATCATGTTTATTTATTATTACATACTTGATGTGTTATTTGATTCTATTTTTAGTAATTTGTTGAGGAGTTTTATTTCTATGTTCATCAGGGATGTTGGTGCATAATTCTTTTTTTTTTTTTTTTTGGTTGTATCTATATTTGGAATTGAGGTAATGTTAGCCTCATGGAATGAGTTTGGAAGGTTTCTCTCACTTTCAATTGTTTTGAATAGTTTAAGGAGAATTTGTACTAGTTCTTCCTTAAAAGTTTGGTATAATTCAACAATGACGGAATCTGGTCATGGCTTTTCTTTGCTGGTAAGCTCCTAATTAGTGATTCAATTTCAGTCTTGGTTATTGGTCTATTAAGGTTTTCTACATATTCATATCTAAATTTTGGCGAATTATACATGTCTAGAAATAAATCCCTTTTTTCCATATTTTGCAATTTATTGGCATATAGTTGTTTGTAATAATTCCTAATGATTCTTTATATTCACATGTGCATCAGTTATAATATTTCCTTTTTCATATCTGATTTTATTAATTCGGGTCTTATTGAATACTTCATGTTTAATGTTTCTGTTTGTTTCTTTTTCAATATCTATCTCACAACTATGTATTGTATTGGTCCTAATTTAGTATATCAGTATCTCCCCTTTTTTGAGTAAGCTAAAATCATTCTTTTGTATTCAGGCATTTCATCAATCTGTCTTTCTTCAAGCCCAATATTAATTTATTATTGTGTTCTTATTTCAGAGTAATATTGCCTTCAATGCTCATTTTTCTTGCGTTTCTACACTGATTTCTGTGCCTCTGGTTGATCTCTTATTTCTAACACTTCTTCTGGAAGTTAGCTATTTTGATGAAAGTCTATTTCTGGAGATGTACCTCTGACTCTCAGTAGCACACCTACAGTTTACTTTTTAGCTACAGTGGTGTTTGGTTGGTGAAGTGAAGGAGTTCAGGCCACTGTATGTCAGTGAATAAGTATCCAAAGTGATACCCAAGTCGGGCATGGTGGAGTACCTCTGGTTACAATCATTGGAAGAAAGGGACGCTGGAGACAACTGTTGTGTTCAAAGTCCCAACTTCTCTCTGTGCCAAGGTGAACTAGTTAATTTGAAACTTCGAGTGAGCTCATGGTGCCAGCACAGTTCTCCCATCATATATGCACTTCATCCAGAGAAGAACCAACTCACTCCATAGTTTGTCCCCCAACTTGATTGTGATCTACATTCCCAGGGTGTAGGGAGTCTGAATCTCCACAGTCAGCTAGGGCATCTATATGGGATCCTAGGTGCAACTTGTAATTTTTTCAAGTGGTTAGGGTATGGGTGGCTTAGAAAAGAGAATCATTCTCAATTCCTTTTTTTTTTTTAAATTTTTTGACAGGCAGAGTGGACAGTGAGAGAGAGAGACAGAGAGAAAGGTCTTCCTTTTGCCGTTGGTTCACCCTCCAGTGGCCACCGCTGTTGGCACGCTGTGGCTGGCGCACTGCGCTGATCCGATGGCAGGAGCCAGGTGCTTCTCCTGGTCTCCCATGGGGTGCAGGGCCCAAGGACTTGGGCCATCCTCCACTGCACTCCCTGGCCACAGCAGAGAGCTGGCCTGGAAGGGAGGCAACCGGGA
Organism: Lepus europaeus; assembly: GCF_033115175.1. Taxonomy (NCBI): domain Eukaryota; kingdom Metazoa; phylum Chordata; class Mammalia; order Lagomorpha; family Leporidae; genus Lepus; species Lepus europaeus. The sequence goes on along the minus strand of NC_084827.1, from coordinate 127,892,824 downwards.
CAGAATCCGGCGCCCCGACCTGGACTAGAACCCGGTGTGCCGGTGCTGCAAGGCGGAGGATTAGCCTAGTGAGCCTTGGCGCCGGCCCATTCTCAATTCCAACAGGGACTTCCTCCTTATATCCAAAGTACCAGGGGCTACCCCTGCTGCCCTACGCAGGTTGTCTGCCATAGCACAATGAGCTCAATGTGCCTTGACTCCAGTGCTATTGCTTCCTTGGTTGGCTCAGCTGGACCTAGGAGGTTCATTTTCCCTGTTAGATTACAGGAGTATTTCTCAGACCCCTGGAAATAAGCAAGAAATTCTTGGGAGTGACTCGCTTTTCAAGATGGCTTCTCCCTGCATGATCCCTACTCTGACAGATCCCCCTCTGAAGTCTAGGAGTCCTGAGTTTGTGAGAAAGTACTCCTCACTGAACTGCTGGTCTGTGACAGTAGGAATCCTCACAGGAGAAGGTCATCTGCAAAGAGGTCTGTGCAGATGGGCTCCATCTAGGATCTCCTGTCCACCCACTCTCCTACCACAGGGACTCCCCTGTCTGTGGGGCCTCAGACACTGTCTTGTTTATCTTTCTCCTCTCTCTAAGCAGCTATGCCTGACACAAGTATCCCACTGTGTTCCTACTTGTCTCCTGCAACCTCTGCTTCTCTTCCTTGGTTGATGACCTATAGAGGTAGCTGCTTTGGAGTATCTTGGTGGAAGCAGAGGCACATCTGGATTTTTGTCTTATTCAAAGTCAAGACCAAAGCCTTATATTTGAATGCAAAACACTATAGATCTGAGCTTAGCATCAGCTATGATTTCCATGCTTTATGCCCCTCCTCCAGCCTTATCATGGTCATACCTTGGGGTCTTTGCATCTCTTGCTACTTTTGCTTCATGTAGGATCTCCACGTGGTTCACTGCATCATTTGTTTTAGTTCAGTGATTTATATCACAGTATAAATATGCCTTATCATTTCACTTTATATAAAATAGTTACATTCTCCAACTCTTCCCTCTCTGTCATTATCACTTTTTCTTTTACTTTAAGACAGTTATCAGCGTTGAAAGCACTATATTTTCAATTGTTTATATTTATTTGTTTGGTGCCCAGCCTTTTCCACTGGACAATAAATAATCCTAGAATCCAGCAAGCTTTTCTCTTTTTAAAATCACTTCTTCCACACTACCAAGAATAGCATCTGCTACAGAGTAAGCACTTGAGAATTTTTATATTGAATGAATGAATGTTACCTGCAGTTCCTCTTTATTGAATAACTTGTGTTTTAAATTTGTTACTTCACTTATATAAATAAATTTTGACACGTTGCCCTCTACATAGCAAATATGTTACCCATGGTTATTGTTTGCTTTGAATTCAGCTTGGAATGTCATTTGTCATACATTAGCTATTGATTTTTAATGTAGCAGATAAAATTGCCCAATTACAAAATTATTGTAAGATGCAAGTAAAATGAGTTAGAATAAATGTGATTTTCTTCCACTTTTCACTCTCATCCAAGAGATTATGAACAAACTAAATAAATAGTCAAAGTGAAAATAACTATTGATGAAAAAATGTGAAACTTGAAAATAAAAAACAGTAAGTATATGTTTCAAACCCTGCAAAATGTGATGTGGGATAAAATAGAATGCTGCTAACTAACACATGCTTCCTCAGGCATCCAGAATAGTTTCAAAAGTTAATGTCACTTTCCCAGCTAAATTGTGTCAAACATTTAAAAATCACAAGGGAGAATGTGATTTTAAAAAATCAAGTGAGAAATATCATATGTGAGACCTCTTTTATTGAGGAAGGAATGCATTTTTTTAACTTTTATTTAGTAAATATAAATTTCCAAAGTACAGTTTATGGATTACAATGGCTTTTCTCCTCCATAACTTCCCTCCCACCTGCAACCCTCCCACCTCCCACTCCTTCTCCCATTCCATTCACATCAAGACTCATTTTCAATTCTCTTTATATACAGAAGATCAATTCAGTATGTATTAAGTAAAGATTTCATCAGTTTGCACCCACACGGAACATAAAGTGTAAAATACTGTTTGAGTACTAGTTAAAGCATTAATTCACATTGGACAACACATTAAACATGGAGATCCCACATGAGGAGTAAGTGCACAGTGACTCCTGTTGTTGACTTAACAATTTGACACTCTTGTTTATGGTGTCAGTAATCTCCCTAGGCTCTAGTCATGAGTTGTTAAGGCTATGGAAGCCTTTTGAGTTCGCTGACTTCGATCTTATTTAGACAAGGTCATAGTCAAAGTGGAAGTTCTCTCCTCCCTTCAGAGCAGGGTACCTCCTTCTTTGATGACCTGTTCTTTCTACTCGCAGAGATCTTTCATTTAGTTTTTTTTTTTTTTTTTTTTTGCCAGAGTGTCTTGGCTTTCTATGCCTAAAATATTCTCATGGGCTCTTCAGCCAGATCTGAATGCCATAAGGGCTGGGAATGCATTCTTGTTGTCCAACAAAAGACCATGAAAGAGTCAGAAAAAATAATATAAATACACATGCATACAAATATATGCATATTTGCATATATGTATATGCATATGAAGTATGTATGCATCAGTAAAGATGCATGTGTGTGTGTGTGTATTCACACAAACTTTGTAGCTTACTCTTTATGCTCCATCAAGTCCTCAAATCCCAGTGTCGGTTTTGTGGCACAGCAGGTTAAGCCACCATCTGTGATGCCAGCATCCCATATGAATGCTGGTTCAAGTCCCAGCTGCTCCACTTTTGATCTAGCTCTATGCTAATGCACCTGAAAAAGCAGCAGAAAATGCACTAGTAGTTGGGCCTCTGCAGCCCATGTGTAAGATCAAGATAGACCTACTGGCTCTGGCCAGTCCCGGCCATGGCTGGCTGTGGCAGACATTTAAAAATGTAAAATGGTGTTCCATTTGCTATGATTAGCTTATGCCTTAGTGTTTAGAAATGAACATGCTTTGCAACAAGATATTTCTCATTTAAAAGGACTCTGAATTTTCATTTCTTGTAACAATATTCTCAGAATACTAATTAAAATTATACTTCCAATTAATTTAATTTGAAGTAATTTCTCCTGAAGCTTCAAGTCAGTTAGCAACTGTCTGACATGCCAAACTTGTATAAATACATCTTTTTATTCCTTCCCAAATTACATATGTTCTATATTCATGGAAATAATTGATAAGTGTGACTTTATAAGACTGAGTTTGGAAAATTAGAAAGCTACATAAAACTCATCATACAAGCAAAGGATACGTATTACTAAATTCTCCAACATCCCCTCTAAAATCATTTGCTAAAATGATTGTTACACGTGATGCTGTTAATTTTAAAACACATTATGCCAGAAAAATTCTATATAGTAGTCTGACCTGTATATTGATTACAGCTATGTATGAAGAAAAATTTCCTATGAAAATTAAAATATACAATTGAACAATTAAAATTCTTCACACATGTCTTTTAATATCGTCTTTGTAAAATACCTATTTTTTATTGCTTTGCTGAAATTTGGCCTATTAGCCCATACATATGTCAGAATTCATCTGTTGAGCTACTGTTGAAATTCATAGGTAAATTACTACACATATCCATCCAGTTTGCCTTAAGAACTGCCACAAAATGATTTAAACTTTCTGAGCTCTACCCAGAACTCAGATCCTAGACGTATTCCTAATTGATAAGAATAGCAGGCATGATCTAATCTAATAATATTGGGAAAATTAGATTTTGGCTAACTTCTGTTAAGTAGACTATTTTCGGACTTCCTGGTTGGAAATTCCAGTTATAAAACTTCCAGCTAAATGACCTTTAGGAGTGATCCTAACATCTTTAAGCTCTTGTGTCCTTAAAAGTAAATGATAATAATGATAACTACTATGTGATATTTTCTTAACATTCACAGGTTAATTGGTGGAAGTCACAGATTGTAGTGCATTAATAAGAAAAGTTTTGTAAGGCTGTCTGGAAGGTACTGTTCCAGGATTTCTATCTGGGAAGTCCCTCATCTTCAAGGAACTGGCTTGCCTCAATACCAGCCACACTAGTCATTGACTGTGAGAATCCTGTGTGGTTGGTTAAGTATGGAAAGCACAGCAAGATATTTCAGAATACATCAATTAGAGCCTTTGATCAATGACATTCTCAGCAGACAGAGATTGGAGGGACACAATCTCATGTCCACCAAAACCCATTCTCTGAGTCACACAGATTTATTTCTCCATACAAGTTTAGGAGGTCACCCTTGGGAGAGTTCCCATGGGCCTCTCTTCCGTAAGAGAAACTAACAAGAGGGAAGTACATGGATGGACTGCCGTACCCTGGATGCAGCTGATTTCTGATACTGGGGATGCAATTGGCATCCATCTTTAGTTTCCACTAGAGACACCCAATGATTTTCAGGGTCACCCCAGGTGTACCTATAATGTGGCCATTATTGTACACACAGATTTAGCAGACCTGTCTGTAAACCAAGGGCAGTTTTTCTTGCTCTCTCACCTGATCATATAAGACTCCTTATATTGCCACTGGTACAAGCTGGCACAGAGTTTCTGAAAAGTTCTCTTGTGGTAATTTATCCTTTTGGCACTGTTGAGATTATTTTTCTCAATTCCAAAATAATTTTTCATAAAATATAAGCATTTTCATTACTGGAAAATTTTGTATTGGTTCTAGAATTAAATTCCTTCCTTTTATTTTTGAAAAAACCTATTTTTAATTTATATTATATTTAAAGTCTTAATACCTTCCTAAATAAAGAAGTAAAAAATTAAAAGACCATAATTCAGCAAGAATATAGGATAAGTAATAAATAATATTCAAATGAAAAGATTTACATTTCACTCCTATATGGTAAAATTTAAAATAAACACATATCATAAAAACCACAATAGTATACCATTCTTAACCATTGCTTTGACAGAGATGTAAAACAAAGTTTGAAAAGGCTACAATGGCACCAATGCTCACCATACAAGCATTTGTTTTACTGTTTTTGTTTTTTTTCTTTTCTGTTTGTTGAACTCGATTTTGTGGAGCAGATAAGCCTTTGACTAAAATCTAAATTTAAATTATGTTATCTCAAGATAATAATGATAGAATAATAATAAATTATAAAATAATAATAATAAAATAATAATGATAGAGATGATTGTGGTACACAGGCTTCCTGCCACTCATTCTCTTACCACTTCACTACCTATATAGACAGACTGGGGTTTGGACCTCAGCTGTTAAGAACTGAATTATCATGATCCTCAACCTAGAAAACACCATCACATTGGTCCAAGCAAGGCTACTTACAAAAATTCATTATTTTCATATGGGTTTTGTGTGTGTGTGTGCATGCATGTATAGTCTTGGCACAGTACATACTATTGTTTTATTTACATGAATACTATGCTACAAAAAAGTTACCTGTATGCCCGAATTGAATAAAATGGACACAGACTTCTTCTCTCAATAAGAAGAGTAGCATAGATTTTGAAGGTATTTATCAAAACCAGCACATCAGTTTTCCTTGACAATATATCAGCCTGCAGCTTCCCCACAACCAGGAAAAATCCATTAAAATAGATCAAACAGCTGCATCAATAAATCCTGTATCACTGAGTTTTATATACCCAACTAGTTTGCAACCTGCTTTTTTCTAGATATTCTTTTTCGTTAGGGCTTTCATAATCCAGAAAATATATAAAGAAAAGCAAACTCCTTAGGTAAATAAGAAACAAAATAATCAGAACCAGTATGTTGTAATTTTGTTTTTTTTGTTTTTTTTTTTTTTTTTTTTTTTTTTTTTGACAGGCAGAGTGGATAGTGAGAGAGAGAGAGACAGAGAGAAAGGTCTTCCTTTTTGCCGTTGGTTCACCCTCCAATGGCCGCTGCGGCCGGCTCATCGCACTGATCTGAAGCCAGGAGCCAGGTGCTTCTCCTGGTCTCCCATGCGGGTGCAGGGCCCAAGGACTTGGGCCATCCTCCACTGCCTTCCTGGGCCACAGCAGAGAGTTGGCCTGGAAGAGGGGCAACCGGGATAGAATCTGGCACCCCAACCAGGACTAGAACCCGTTGTGCCAGCGCCACAAGGAGGAGGATTAGCCTGATAAGCCACGGAGCCGGCCATCACTGAGTTTTATATACCCAACTAGTTTGTAACCTGCTTTTTTCTAGATACTTTCTTTCGTTAGGGCTTCCATAGTCCAAAAAATATATAAAGAAAAGCAAACTTTTAGGTAAATAAGAAACAAAATAATCAGAACCAGTATGTTGTAATTTTAATATTTGTTTCTGATCAGAATATTATGGTGCTATAACTCCATATATACATTCAGTTCTACCTGATAACTTTTTTGAAATATTTTCTACTAGTAGTTTACAGAGTCACGTATTCTTGGCTACTCCTCAATAAAGCAGATATGATTTGCTTGCCCTTGGAGGAAGAAAAATTGGTGTGAAGATGGTGACTCTCATTTTATCCGTTGATAAATGAATGTAACATGTCTTAGATATTTGACTAGTATAATAACATTCTTGCTTTTTATAATTTATTTATTTTCACTTTATGTGATAGGCAGACAGAAAGATGGAGAGAGAGACACATGGAGAGAGATCTTCTATCCTCTGGTTCACTCCCCAAATACCCAAAGCAACCAGGGCTTAGGCAAGCCAGAAGGAACAAGTCAGGAGCCTGGAGACCCTCTACATATCAGGGACCCTAGTACATGAGCCATCACCTGCTGCCTGCAAGGGTGCACATGAGCAGGAAGTTGAATCTAAAGCACAGTAGACAGGACTTAATTAGACACACTAGTATGTGATGCAGAAGTTCCAAACAGCTAACAACCACTGTACTAAATGCCTGCCTAATTCATTCTTGCTTTTAAAGCATTCTTAAATTTTAAGAATTCTTAATAATTGGAATTATTTTCTCTTAAAATTAAGTATATTCTTCAGTAATAAACCAAACACAGTTTAGAATCTCATACTCTGAGAAAAGCATCCAAAATTACAATACTTTTATCTAAAAATAAATTACTTAAGTTAAAAAAAATGTGCAATGATAGTATCTACCTTTTAGATTTATACTTAAAAGAAAATGAGATTACTGAAAGCACAAAATTTTAATAGTTAAAAAAAAAATTCTAAGTTGTAAAGCTTTTAATCACTCTTTATAAAGTAACATAGGGCTATTAAATCCAACATCTATAATTGATCAACGATCCAAAATGGGAAGTGGGATATACAGCAGACTCATAGAATGGCAGTTGTCCTAAACAGCACTCTGGCCTCAGAATCAGCCCTTAAGGCATTCAGATCTGGCTCAAGAGCCCATGAGAATATTTCAGGCATGGAAAGCCAAGACACTCTGGCAAAAAAAAAAAAAAAAATAATAAAAAAAAAAAAAAACCTAAATGAAAGATCTCTGCGAGTGAGATCCCAGTATAAAGAATGGGGCCATCAAAGAAGGAGGTACCCTGCTCTGAAGGGAGGAGAGAACTTCCACTCTGACCATGACCTTGTCTAAATAAGATCGAAGTCGGCGAACTCAAAAGGCTTCCATAGCCTTAACAACTCATGACTAGAGCCTAGGGAGATTACTGACGCCATAAACAAGAGTGTCAAATTGTTAAGTCAACAACAAGAGTCACTGTGCACTTACTCCTCATGTGGGATCTCTGTCCTTAATGTGTTGTCCAATGTGAATTAATGCTATAACTAGTACTCAAACAGTATTTTACACTTTATGTTCCGTGTGGGTGCAAACTGATGAAATCTTTACTTAATACATACTGAATTAATCTTCTGTATATAAAGAGAATTGAAAATGAATCTTGATGGGGGAAGGAGTGGGAGAGGTGAAGGGTGTGGGTGAGAGGGAAGTTAGGGGGCAGAAAAGCCATTGTATTCCCTAAATTGTACTTTGGAAATTATATTTACTAAATAAAAGTTTTAAAAAAATTTAAATAAAGTAAAAGTACTTAAAAAACATTTTAATAAAAGCACTGGTAGTGTAATTCTATTTTGTTTTACCATTACATTATTTTAGTATCATATAAAATAAATTATTAAAATTCGTAATTGGATTTAAATGGATGGGGTATTTTTAATATTTAAATTTTCAATATAGTATATGCTAGCCTTTAGAGCAGAATATTTCAATTATTTAAATATTTTGAGCATATGGTTAAAGCCAGGAGCATGTGGAACTATATGAAAATTACCTAGAAAAGGCTGATAGTGACATATATTACCTCTGAGGTGGCCATTCTTATGGTCATTCTTAGAATGAAGTATATGGAACACCAAAGTATTCCACAGTCAAGGGGTCCATTGGTTTTCCCAAAGTCTTAGTCATCACAAGACCTTGAGATAGGTTTCACTAATATATAACAAGTCAACTAGCTTGTAATAGTGGCAGTAATTATTTTCATGAACATGTTTTAATATAATCCAATTTGAAAGACTTATTGCAGTAAATAAACTTTACTAGTTAAATTAATACAATCAGATCAATAAAAGAATTGTATTAAATGATAATTTACCCAATTAGAATATAGGTTCTGTTTTGGTATAATTGCTTCAAAAATTACATGTTAACTAAAAGCATCACATTATTTTCTCATAGATTCAGTTAGAGTCAACCATGGTGACAGTTGTCACACTACAATGCAGGAAGAAGGTCTCCTGGTAAAATTGAAATACAGGTATCTACACATTAACTCACCAATGCTAGGAAAATATGACATAGGACACGACTGTAGAGAACACATACATACTAGAAATAAGGATGCTGTGAGAAATACTGTCATAGTTTAAATGGTAATGGCATTATCCCAGCCTGCTATGATGTATGTACCAACCAAAAGGGTCTGGGGAAGCATTAGAATCATATCCCAATTTAGAAAAAGAAGGTTAGAATCAGACACTGTCTCTTCAAGGTGGCATTCATGGTGATCTAAACAGTGAAACTGACTGAAATGGTCCTCTTAATTGTAACTCTAGTTTCCTGCCTCTGGCTAACAACAAGACAAATAGCCTTTATGAATAAATCCAATAAATGACCTTGAAGAGAGATTCACATTGATCAAGCTGCCCATTTGCTTACATACTAGAAAAAGTAGTACTTTATTTTATACAAAGCAGATAGAGCCATGGAGAATTCCCTAATAATATATCAATTGATCAATTAAACTGACTGGTTTTTGTTAACTGTCTTCAATCTCCAGTGCTTTAATCTCTTCAGAGGCACCAGCCTCTGAGAAGCTGCATGAATATGATCCTAGAGAACCAAGAAGCATGTTGAGTGGTGACAGTTAATAAGTTTATTTATTTTTGGCTTATTTGTAGGGTTGAGTGAAAGGGGGGCAGATATCTTGCATCCTCTGGTTCATTCCCAAAATGCCTGCAACTGTCATAGATGGATCAGACCAAAGTCAGGAGCTCTGCATTGTCAATGTGTGTGTCAGGGACCCAAGTACACGAGGCATCACATGCTGCCTCCCAAAGTGTGCATTATCAGGAAGCTGTATCTAAACTGGAGGTGGCTCTCAATTCCAGAAACTCCAATTCAGGATGCAGGCACTCCATGTATCAGCTTAAGCACTGCACCACAATGCCTGCAAAAGGCTGGGGACATTTTTGCATGAAGTTTGGAATCCTCGGAAATCAGATGCCTCCTGTTTTGCATTTGTATAAATAACAAGTAAAGGAAAACTCAAGGAATTGAGGATAATTTTAATCTAACTAATGATTTTTCAAAAGCTGGGTTTATAATAAAAGCAACTCTGTTTATTCTAAAGATTTAATGTTCTGAAGAACGTGTAGGGCATAGGTCCTTTGAGGTCACTGAACCAAGACATTACCTAAGACGCAGACATTGCTCAACCTCCCTTGAGTTACCCTGTCAGAGAAGGAGCAAGACACACTAACATAATGTTACCCTAGGGATGAGCATCCGGTTCTTAGTTTTGCTGAACTGCTTTATCGACATGCCATGCTAGCTTGTCATAATTCTGACCTCTGGGTTTTCTCTTGAATATTTTTTTTTGGTGCTTACACTTGTATTTTAAGGTCTGAAAGCTTCATTTTTTGGTTTTGGTGTGACTTGTGGGGATAACGTGTAATTAAAATCATAGCAGTTCCATGTATTTTTTGTTTTTAAGAGAATTTTTACCTATTTTTTTTTACTTTAATTGCTCATTAGGAATTCAATAATGGGAAAATTTTATAGTAATCAAATATGCGGTATAATATTTTTGCTAATGCATTATTAAAATTAATTGTATAAGGTCATTTGAATAATTACACAAACCTTCAGTGAGTCATAATTAGCCATGTTCCTGGAAAAAAATGAAAATGAGAGTAGAAAAAGAGATAACTGGTAGTGAGGTAGTAATATTTGGATTTCTATAACTCATAATATGTCTAACTCATTTCAAACATTTCTGGAAGAAAAATTAATCTAATCATTGCTCTTGGAAAGACACACATTGAATCAGAAATTGGAAATAAAACAACAGTGCTAAACTGATATTCACCCTTCACTAAATAGTATAGTCACAATGCTGGAGAGCTGTTGGCTTTTTGTTATTACCATAGTTTAAGAAAACAAACAGAGGGGGTTGCATGAAATAAATGTCTTGTGCCCGTATGTTCCTGTCTGTAAAATAAGATCTAACATGCCTATACAACTTGAAAATTGCTACGTAGGAAGTCCTTTTACTTATTTCACCCTATGGGAGGAGTGAAGATTTATGTAAATAGTATAGAAGTGTTCTGCTCACCACATGGAGCTAGGGTGGTCACACTTTTGGTGGCCTCAGTTTTGTTTGGCAAACAGGGTGCACCTGTCACAAAATTTTCTGTTGGGAAGTCATGACTTATGACATCACACACACACATGCCAACGTTTATGAAAGGTTTTATTCACATAATAATACTTTCCTGGGAAATTAGGGCTGGTCACAAGCAGATTAAAAAATGGCTTCAGAGTATAGAAACTGACTGGTTTGTATTTTATGTGATTAGCAGCTTGGTTGAGATGATGGTTCCCCTACATGTTTTAAGGCTTTATTGGTTTGAAGTCATGATACTCAAAGAGGGGGAGGAAAGTGCTTTCATTTTATTTTTTAAATTATTTATTTATTTATTTATGAGAGAGAGAGAGAGAAAGAGAGAGAGAGAGAAATCTATCTGCTGGTTCACTAGCCAAATGTCTACAACATCCAAGGGGTAGACAAAAAAAAAAAAAAGCTTAGAACCAGGAATGCTATCCAGGTCTCTTACATGGGATGCTAGAAACCAAGTAGTCATATTATTGCATTATCAAAAAGCTGGGTAAGAAATGGAGACAGGATTCAATCTCATGCACTCTAATACAGGATGTGGATTTCTTAGTAGTGCTTAAACCACTCTGATACAACATCTCCTGCTGTACTTTCTTCCGACTTTACCCAAATGTGGGATAGAAAAGAAAAAAAGTGGTTGTGCGAACTGAAAGCTGTCAGCAGTGAAAATGAAAAAAAAAAAAAAAAACATGAAAAAAATCTAAAATTGGAGGTTTTCCTTAGAGACACATATATGAAAATGCCAACGTATTATGTGTCAATGAGGTTGGAAGTGAAATGCATAGTCTATTAAAGCAATAGATCGTGTGTATGTGTGTGTGCGTGCCCATGTGTATTTGAAAGGTCATAGGCAGAGATTTCTGATTTGCTGGTTCACTCCTGGGTGCCACCTGCAGTAGGCCTGGGTCAGGACAAAGCCAGGAGCAGGGAAACTAATTGAGGTCTCTGTACTAGGTGTCAAGGATCCAACCACTGGCCTCATCTGCTGCCTCCCAGGGTGCACATTGACAGGAACTTGCAAAGAGCTAGGACTCTAACCCAGGTATTCTGACAAGAAACGAGATGTTCCAATAGCAACTTAGCAGTGCAACAAATGCCTGCCTCATTAAGCAATGTAATTTTGAAAGCTAGAATGGAAAAATTTTTGAGAAGATAAAGTGAAATCAAATTTGATCTAATATATGATGCTTCAGAGATGAAGAATATAATTCCTGTAATAAAATAAGTAGGAGGTTACTTAGGAAATAAATATTATAAAATATTGCATTTTCTTGCTTTTCAGATGTTATTTTTCCTGTTCTCTAATTTCATATTTTACCATTTAAATGCAGTTTTCTCAGGGCAGGGCTTAGTAGTCTTGATCTTCATCTTTTTTTTTCATTTTCTTTTAGACACATATTTATACTTGAGCAAAAGCAATATTTGGAAGAATACAGTTTATGCTCTGTGATTTTTTAAGTTCTAAATCAGTTCCACAAAATCTTTCATAATATTACTTTTAAAAATATTAAGAAAAAAATCTCTTCTTTTAGTTCAATATTCTTTTTGGGTTTTTTTGTTTGTTTGTTTGTTTTAAATATTTTTCACAGAGCTAGTGAGAGAGAGAGACAGAGAGAAAGGTCTTCCTTTTTCCATTGGTTCACCCCCCAAATAGCCGCTCTGGCCGGAGCTATGCCAATCCAAAGCCAGGAGCCAGGTGCCTCCTTCTGGTCTCCAACGCGGGTGCAGGCGCCCAAGCACTTGGGACATCCTCCACTGCCCTCCCGGGCCGCAGCAGAGAGCTGGACTGCAAAAGGAGCAACCCAGAGCCCACATGGGATGCCAGTGCCACAGGAAGAGGATTAGCCAAGTGAGCCCCTTCGCTGGCCCTTGGATGAATATTCTAACTTGATTTTGTTTACACAATTGTAGCCTTTATGAGTTTCCTGAGACACAGAGTTCAGTGATATGGGACGACAGTCCAAATTCTCCCTGGAAAAATCCAAATTTAGAGCTGTAGGTTAGACTATATATTCTCAAAACTAAGTACTAAACTAATTATTGTTGAAGTATTATTATTTGTACAAATAAAAATGACTTATAATGATACCACTGAAAATTAAAATCCCGTTTTTATCGAAACCCTAGGAGGAAATAAGGTAAGGGATACTTGTTAAAATATAATACTATTGCCTTTTCATAGGTTTAGCAACTCACACTTCAAATCACATTGTATAAGCAAATGTGATAATTGAACTAGTTAGACAAATTATTTTCTCTTGCTTAATAGATCCATGCAAAAACTCACATATGTTACTTACATTTAAAATATTTTTAAAAGCCTGTTTCCCAACTGACTCATTTAATATGCATGCAAACCAAAATCTTTAAAGATATCATGTCTTGCCAGTGGAAATTAGCTAGGAGCAGAATTTCCTGAATATGGAGTGTAACTGGTTAGGTAAATAACACTTTAAACCCATTTCACTAAGAATTTGGAGTGACAACCAAATATTGCCATGAAATAAGAATGTGATTTAGTTGGTAGAAATAGGTACTTATTTAGTAAGTTTTTAAAATGCAAACATTGTGGGAAGAAGAACTAAGGTCTGGTCTCTTAATTCCCGCCACGTTGTGGAAACCTTTGACAAAATATTTTGAAGAATCATTTTGGTTGTAGAAAAAATATGCTTCCCGGCCGGCGCCGTGGCTCAACAGGCTAATCCTCCGCCTTGCGGCGCCGGCACACCGGGTTCTAGTCCCGGTCGGGGCACCGATCCTGTCCCGGTTGCCCCTCTTCCAGGCCAGCTCTCTGCTGTGGCCAGGGAGTGCAGTGGAGGATGGCCCAAGTGTTTGGGCTCTGCACCCCATGGGAGACCAGGATAAGCACCTGGCTCCTGCCATCGGAACAGCGCGGTGCGCCGGCCGCAGCGCGCTACCGCGGCGGCCATTGGAGGGTGAACCAACGGCAAAGGAAGACCTTTCTCTCTGTCTCTCTCTCTCTCTGTCCACTCTGCCTGTCAAAAAAAAAAAACAAAAAAAAAACAAAAAAAAACAAAAAAAAACAAAAAAACAAAAAAAAACCAAAACAAAACAAAACAAAAAAAAACAGAAAAAATATGCTTCCAAAAAAATCCAACCCCACCATCATCCTCCAATATCAAACAACCTCTGGGGGAAAGGCAGAGTTTTGTGTCTAAATATATGCAGACTGGAATAGAGGAATTTCAAGAAGGTAAAAGGAATTCAACCCTGTATCAGGAGATGAGTCAGAGTAGATGATATAACTGGAAATTTTCTGACAGGAAAGAAAAGATAGCTGAGCTACTGAACAAAAAGAAAGTCGAAGCATGTCTAATTTTCATTATATGCTGAGCTTTGAGAAAGTATAGTTGTCACTGTCTTTAAAATTCAGGGTCATTGTATAAGTGGTACAAGGCAAACTAAAGAAAATAGAATCATTTCTCCTGCATTTGGATACCACACAAGGAAATGACTGTAGAATGCAAGACATGAGAAAGTAACAAGAAGGTAGAAGAAGGCACAAATCTAACTTGCAAGTGATCAGGTGGAATATAAGCCCCCTAAAATGGCAAACAGGTATTGGAAAGGGAGCAATGTTTTCAGTCATCCATGATAGAGGAAGTAAGCCCACCTTTCAATACCAATAGAGAGGATGACGGGGGCTGACATCTTGTTTTGTAAATTGTAATTCCAGTGAATTTGGTAGTTAAATTGAGTTTCTAAATGAGTGAGCATGGTTGCAATAGCTGCCTTTTAAAGAGAAATATTGAAAAAAAAAACATATGGGTTAAGGGACTCGTGTCAGGGCATAGCGGGTAAAGCTGCCACCTATGACGCTGGCATCCCATATGAGCACCAGTTTGCTTCCTGGCTGATCCATTTTTGATCCTTTTCCCTGATAATGTGCCTGGGAGAACAATGGGAGATGGCCTGAGTGCTTGGGTCCTTACCTCCCACATAGAACACCTGAATGAAATTCCAGGCTCTTGACTTTGCCATGGCTCAGCCTTGGCCATTTTGACAATTTGAGGAGTGAATCCATGGATGAGTCATCTCTCCTTCACTCTGCGTCTGTGTGTGGTTGTGTGTGTGTGTGTGTAAAATTCTGCCTTTCAAATAGATAAATTTTTAAAATATTTATATTTTAAATAAATACTAATTTTGGAAAGTTTATCAAATACTTGCATTAGTAGTGCTAATGCTTATAGAGCAAAGATATAAAATGTTTTTAAAACTTTATAAGCTAGGGGCGGCACTGTGGCATAGTAGGTAAAGCCACCATCTGCAGTGCTGGCATCCCATATCCGTACCAGTTCAAGTTCCAGATGCTCCACTTCCGATTCAGCTCTCTACTATGGCCTGGGAAAGCAGTAGAAGATGGCTCAATACCTTGGGCCCCTGCATCCATGTGGGAGACCTGGAAGAAGCTCCTGGCTCCTGGCTTCGGATTGGTGCAGCTCCAACCGTTGCGGCCAATTGGGGACTGAACCAGCAGATGGAAGACCTCTCTCTCTCTGCCTCTCCTTCTCTCTCTGTGTAACTTGGACTTTCAAATAAATAAAGCTTTAAAAAAAAAAAAACATCATAAGCTTCTTCACGTTTTAAAAAAAGTCTTCTATGTCAAAATTTTTATATGTAATTTCATCACTTACCTATCTTAATACTAGATCACAGGAAGGTTTTCATATCAGTGTGCATAGCTTCCATTTTACATATATCTATTACATATATATTTTTTACAATTCACAAACCTGATTTAAAACATCTAATGGAAAAATATAATAAATAAAAAATTTAATATATGTCTCTTGCTCTATTCTTACTTATTGCATTGTTCCCAAGTCAAACAAAATACTTATGGCATGACTGTGGACAAGTGGATTTACCTCTTGGTAAGTCTTGGTCTCTTTGACTGTAAAAAGAGCCAAAGTACTAATCAAAAACAGTTTGCTTTAACAACCAAGAGGAACAATTAAACATATGATGGCTGGCAGTGTTAGCCATTACTACAGGCCTTTATCAGGTCTAGATATCAATTGTATATAAATCCAATATTTGAGCAGCAATAAAGATAGCCATTTGTTTTTTCCTTTAACATATTGAAACAAGTTGTGTTATTTATTAGTGGGTACTTACTAGCAGCTAGAAATAATTTCTAAATTAGGTAATTCCATATTTATAAATTGTCTTGCTTCTCTTTTGTTCTTGATTTTCTCCTAATGAGAGAGAGAATATTATTGATGATATTATTATTATTGAAAGTGTTTAGAGGTGTTTAATTTTATTCAAAACAAATTATTTAAAATAACTATAAAAGCAGAAAGAAACCTAAACAGGTAAAAAAAGAGATAATTTGTTTTCTAAAATGTTTACAATTTATTTTATCTGAAAGGCAGAGGGACATATAGGTGTGTACACACACACACAGAGAAAGAGAGCAACACAGAGAGAGAGAGAGAGAGAGTAAGAGACAGAGAGGAAAAGTGCTTACATCTGCTGGTTCACTCTCCAACTCTCCACAGTGGCGGGGGCTAGTGAATCCAGGAGAACCGAGTCTAATCCAAGTCTTCTTCACGGGCAGCAGGAACCCATTTACTTGAGCCATCACCTCTGCCTCACACGGTCCACATTAGCAGAAAGGTAGACTCGGAAGCCCGGCCAGCAAAGAAACCCAGGCACTCACAACCACTAGGCTAAACCCCGACTCCCAAGAATAACTTCCAAGAAACACATTGAACCAAAATGTTTACACATGTAGCATATTATGAGCTTATATATAATATCGTTAACTCACAAAAAAAGGCCATGAATGCATTCAGGAAGCCATCAAGTAACTACAAAAGTGTAGAGAATTTCAGCTTTACTTACATGACAGCCACATTTTTCTCACATCATCCTACTATTAGTAAATAGCAAATGTTCAATGTGGGTTAGGTAACTAGATGAAGCTTACATTGATATCGTGTTTATCATCATTTTACATCAAGCTTACTCTCACATTCCATTTTCATAAATGTTTATTGGCACCTCAGTTGCCCCTGACAGCATAATTAGCAGACAGGATAAGTCACATCATTTACAATGTCTCAGTAAAGTTATTATAGTTTCTGCCTGTATGTGTGTGTGTGCATATATATATATATATTCACATATGTATATGCACAAACTTGTATATGTACATACATACATGTGTATATGCATATATACACCATAAATATAAGTCATATCAGGACATTAAATAAGCATTTTTGTTTATTAAACCAACTCTGAACACATAAATACTTTTAAAATAATACCTTACTATTTTCTTCCTCTTTTATTTTTTGAAGATTTTTTATTTATTTATTATTGTTCTGTGATTCAAGGATTAATTGGAAGGTTTTCTCAAATTATGTTAATTGACAAACTACCAAGTAAACTTGTTTTTATTTGTTTCTAGTTTTATAAATATTTCTGATATTTACATTCTAGTCAGTTATGTTTTCCTTGATTTTTGCATTTATTGCTATTTACTTTGAAGTATATGTATTTTTACATGTTTCCTGGACATTGAGTAATCATTAGATACTTAATCTAAGATGTAAAATCAGAGGCATTTTTGCCAACTTAAATAAATTACAGTTACCTTAATAGATTTATAAAGAGGCCAAGTCATAAATAATGTCATCAAGGAAATATGGATTTTTCTCTTGTTGAGAAAGTGGTTTCAGCAAAACATCGTGCCACATTTGGTTTGGTTGGCTGACATTTCCGACACTGAATTGGTTTTTCCTTTCCCATCAACTACACCAGACTACCAATCACAGTGTAAGAAACAAATATATCCTTACGGCCGGCACAGTGGCACAGCAGGTAAAGACACTGCCCGTGATACAAGCATCCCACGTTGTGGTCGGCTGCTTCACTTCCAATCCCACTCCCTATTAATGGCCTGGGAAGAGCAGTGCCAGATAACCCAATTGCAACCCAAATGGGAGGATGAGGCTCCTTCTCCTAGCTTCAGCCTGATCTTTCCCTGGATGTTGCGGCCATCTGGGGAGTGAACCAGCAGATGGAAGATCAAGATCCTCTCTCTCTCTCTCTCTCTCTCTCTCTCTCTGTCTCTCTCTCTCTCTCCCTCTCCCTCTCTCTTTCCTATGCCCCCCTCCCCACCCCAGCCTATTATTCCTTTCTCTGTAACTCTGACATTCAAATAGTTTTTTAAAACACACACACACACACACTCTCAATACCTTGTGGTCATCAGAGGACCATTCTTTGATTTAACAAATTTGGCCTAATTGAGATTGGAAGAGATCTGCTGCCTCGGAAAGGCTTCTCTGGAGTGGAAGAGAAGGGCAAGCATACTGGAATGTGTTCAACAGTGAAGGAAGATCTATTAATTCTAACTCTTGGACAACTATCTTTGGAAAATCTTAGAGTCCCTGACTGTTATCTAAATGTTGCCTACAAATGTGTTGATGAGAATTAGCTGGCACCAGCTAAAAATCAGAATCATTCACATTGCCAGTTTCTGTTGAAAATTATGAGATACTAACACTAAGTGTCACTGGTTTGGTTTGTAGGGAAGCAGACCACAAGATTGAGTTTAGCGGGCAGGATGTTAATTATGGAGTGCCCTTGGGAGCAATCTCTCCAGTTTGAAGGGGTGGTGTATGGGTCAGAGGAGGCAACCCCAATGACAGCCTGGGCTGAGCGCAGGGGCACTCTAGAGTTAAAATGGTCCAAATGCTGTTGCCATTTTTAGTCTGCCTCAAACAGGCATTGATTATGTGATGCCTGGGATGAGATTACATTGTTAGTAGTGGAAGCAATTTACAAAGGGGATAATTGCTGAAGGGTATCTACAGAGCTGGACACTAATTCCTTTAAGAAATGTATCTTAGTGGTACATCAATAAGTTCATGGCCAGAGATAAGTAAGATGCCCCTTGCTGTAGAGAAACATTTCCAGTGTTTGCCTATTTGCCCAGGGCATACTTCTCTGTTACTTACTTGGCCACTACATGCATTTAAGTCAGTGACAAGTGATCTAGAGCTTTATCTGCTGCTAGTGCTGCTGAGTAGGACTTCTGTTCCTTAGTCTCTTGTGGGTTTCTAGGAGCTTTGCCAACACTGATGCCTTTAAGAACAGCAATGAGAGAAGTGGCTTGCAATCTAGTCAGACCCCTTGCCCCATTTTAAGCAAATATCTTAAGATTCTCTTTAACTTTCCCAAAATGGAAATCATAATTTTAACTGCATATATTTCAAAAGAGCAATAAATACAACACTGTAAATATAATTTAATGATAAAAGGTAATAAAATGTATACTAATATATTTTATACATAAAAACTTAGAGATGATTATGCTAGTGAAAATACTGAATGAGTTAGTTGTTTGCACTTGAATGTGCAAAATCATAGTTGGTTCCATAGCTATAAGAGTAGATGGAACGTGTTATGAGGGATACAAACACCACAAAATTTTTTTACAAAATTAGAAGTGACTCATTCAATTCCTTAAAAACATCATGCTTTCCTGATCTACATAATAATTGCATTACTATAAAATTCACTGAGTATTGAAACTTCAAAACTGCTTTGTATTTATGTGAAAAACTGAATCAAGTTTCTAGCTTTAGTTATTAATAAAATGGCTTTTACATTTATAAATAACTAATGAAACATTCAAATTATGAGGGATGCAGCATACAGGGCAGATCTTTATTGAGCAATACTGTAGAGAACATTGCCAGAATTCTAGCATCTCTGGCACAAATACAGTAATTGTCAATAACACCATTCAATCAATAATGCTGCCACACTGAACCACTCATATTAAAAACCATGGGACCAAAAAGCTATAATCAAGTTTGCCAGTTCACTTGTCAGTCCTTATATCACGTTACGTAATCCCCAGAGGTCCATCATACCCATTGCTTTTCCATTAAGCCATAATGTTACAGGAAGATGATTTATCAGTCTGTCCAGAGCCTCATCTACCCTGTATCTGTCAAACATTCTTCACACTTTCTGGCATTTAGAAAATGACCTACCCAAGTTCCAGGGATGATGCAGCTCGATCCCCTCCCCCTTTTCACATTTCCTCATTCCTTAAACTATTTCTTATAAACTGGAAAGGAAATAACCCAATATATAAACTCATGCCAACACATTTCTGGGAAGCTCTAAATATTTAATTGTGCTAATGGAAACATTTGATTTAAAAAGATCTTGTTATCTTAATCTGATATTGCATAGTTTCTTCAAGAGAAAGCACTCTGTGCATACATGAAAGACATTTTGACTGTCATTTTTCCAATATGATTACAGAAACTTCGTTAAAACACGATTAGGAACTTTGGTATTACATTTGGAGTGCAGTCTTAATGTCTACACTGTACCCGCAGTGTTTAATAAATTGCGTAGGCTGAGGGTGGCAGCACAGTAACAAAGCTCTGGTGAAAGACTCTCATTTCAGTTTCCTTTTTGTTAGTAACTAGTTATATGAACTTAAGGGAAATGTAACTTCCCTTGGCTCCTTTTTCCATCTGTGAAATTGAGTTGTAAATCATGATCTCTAAGGACCCTTCCAGTTACAAAATTCACTAACCCTGTTTTTGTGATTACCTTTTCAACATTTTTTCAGATGTTAAATTGGCAGGAAAGTTAGGTTTGAGAATTTTATTTTTGGAAAACTTTCAGCTTTTTTTGCAATGCAGATGTTTTCTTACATATAGAATTTCCCTGATGGCTAATGATATATGACCTCAGTTGCCTTCAAGGAAATTATCCATCTGTTAATCTTGTGTCAACTCTGAAAAGATAATTTTAAAATGTCTTAGGAGAGTATTTCTATGGAATATGACATATGTTGAGACACAGGGAGGCATGATCCAGTTCAGCAAAAATCAAAGGGATCTGGAACCTACTCTACCCAGTGGTATGGAGAAAACAACTTGGGGGTCAATCCATCTTTTTTCTTGGGGAAAATCTACATCTACATACAAAAAGTATACAGGGAGGACATGACACAACATGTGATTGGTAGTGATTGAAGAGCTATCATTCATTTTCAAGAATAATGCAAAATAATAGATCACATAAATTAACATTGACTTAACTTCAACATATAATTTTTTTCATTGACCAAATACCTAGTGTCTGCAATATGTCTCTGAATAAAAAAGTTGAATTCATATGAATAT
This sequence comes from Lepus europaeus, assembly GCF_033115175.1. Classification (NCBI taxonomy): domain Eukaryota; kingdom Metazoa; phylum Chordata; class Mammalia; order Lagomorpha; family Leporidae; genus Lepus; species Lepus europaeus. The sequence goes on along the minus strand of NC_084827.1, from coordinate 127,871,789 downwards.
TCAATATTACACAAATTATTCAATGTGTGACAGTGTTCCAAGACTGATACATCTGACTAGGTAAATATCAGGAAAAAGAAACGAAGGGAAGCAATCTTTATGAAACTCGACTATTTCATAGGTCATTGGTAAGTGGATTCAGCAGTGAGAGATGACAGATTCAGTTACACAGTCTGGAATTCAGTCTGTAATGTTACTTACACACAAGATAAACAAGGTAAAAGTCCAGGTTTCGTTAAGGAATCAATTGGTGGCTGTATTAGTAGCCAGAGCTCATAATCTTTACTTATTCATGCTTTTTTGAACTTTGTTTTCTATAAGTGTTCTTGTGTAAGCTGAAGGTTTGTAGGCATAGGCTTTTTTTAAGATTTCCATAGCAAGGGTGGAGGTTGGGATATGGGGGGTTGGGGTTGGGAGGGGTGTTTGCTATTGTTTGGGATGCTCACATTCAATATTGGAGTGCCTGGTTTGAATACTGACTTGGCTCTACAATCCAGCTTCTTCTTATAGCATACCCTAGGAAAAAGTAGTTGGCCATTGCTGAATCCCACCCACATGCAAGACCTAGATGGGATTCCTTTGTCCTGGATATCTTGGTCAGTACTGACTCTTACAGACAATGAACCAGAGGATGGGAGATCTGTGTCTCTGTATTTCAGGAAAAAAAAAGAAAAAGAAAAAAGAAAAGAGAGATCTCCTTGTATATTGTATTTTAAAAATTGAAGTAATCTTTTAATTTTGTGTGTTTTATGATTTATAACTGTGACTATTTTGCAATCACATTTCAAATACTCTTTTAGAATTACAGGAAAATTATATTTCCATGCCCCAATGTGATTTCAAATGTTCAATGGAAAAAATTCATCACCTATTCTGAAAGATTTTTTTTTATCATTCTTAGGTAATTAAACTCCCATGATATCTTAATTTCAACAAACATTTTCAACTTAGAAATTATGTTTAATTCTATGTAACAAATCAAAATTGAATGCAATTTAAATTTTCACATGATCTCCCTAGTTGTGCTTTCTGCCAGTACAAAGAGAAGAATGCAGAAACAATTTCACTAATACCATTGTTTTATGGATATTCCAGATCTTAAGGGGACCAGGGAGACAGTTGAATAAGAAATAAGAGACAGCACAACATCCTCATCTAAATGATACCAATGTGATTACATGCTTACCTCAAATGTTTACCCCCGGAGGAACTTCCAGGTGGTTTGCCAAGGTAGATGCAATATTTTCTATTTCCACTAACAATGTGTGAGAATTCTATTTTTTCTACATCCTCACAAACACTTTTTGAATATTTAGTGTTATCCAAATGGACACAAAATTATGGCTTTGATTTTTCTTATGACGAATGATACTGTGTAGTTTTCATGTGCTTATTAGACATGTATACCTTTTTCCAGACAAGCTTTGAAATTTTAAATGAGGTATTCAGTAGAGTACAATGTTATCCACAGATGTTAATAAATATCACACATTTAAAATAATAAAGACTATTAATTCCATCATGCTATTCCAAAAATGCCATGCTGTTGAGTGGCTACTTCACGTTTGTTTTCCCATTTAATTTTTTGAAACTTGTCTAAAATATATCAATGAGGGTTGTAGTAATTTTTACCTCAAAGACGATGAAGCTATGACTGACAGGTTAAATGGCTTGTCTGGATTTATATAAATATCATTGGAGCAGCCAGAGTTTTCTGATTATTAAACTCATGGACTTGCATTTATTGTTGCTATCCAAAAATCACTGAGGATCTGTTTCATCTTGAATATATGCACCAAAGTCCATATGTTGGACCCTTAATTCCAAAATTTGTTTGCTGATGGTATTTGAAGATGAAGACCTTTAGGAAGCAATTAACATTAGATGAGATACTGGAGGGAGGTCTCTACAATGGCATTAGTAGCTTTATAAGAAGACAAAAGGTGGCCTGGGCTAGCAGCCACTTTATCTCACCATTCAAAGAGCTCAGATATGTTGTGAGGCAGCAGGAAGGCCCTCCCGATGTTGAACAGGTGCCAATGCCTTGTGTTTGGATTTCCAGCCTCCAGAATGGAGAGTTAAATAAATTTCTATAGTTTATAAATTGCCTGCCCTTGGGTGTTTTGTTATAGTGGCAAATGGGCTAAGACAACATCTAAGAAAGATTTTTGGAAAATCACTGAGAGAAGACGGATTCAGAGAGAAATGGAGTAGCAATGCAGGGTAATAGAGAAGACATGCAGTTGAATGGTTTAGGAGTATGGTTGTCAGGAGAAATTCAGTTTAAGATGAGAGATATGGGGCCATGTTTATATAGCTAAAGGACTTAATGGGAGAAGGGCAAAATGATAAAAGCCATGAAGGTATATTATATTTAGTCAAGTTTAGAATGGGACAGCAAAGGATCAAAGCCCAGAAGAGGAGACATTAACCTTGACTGCTGGCAAGAGAAGCCAGACATTGAGGCTCTCTTCCTCTGTGTCTTAGGAAGAAGAAATAAGAAAGGATTTAAATGAAAGCTTTGTTTTTAAGAGAAAAGAAATAGGTTCTTATAAGGCTTTGGTTGGGAGATTTTGTTAACTTTGTTTCTGAATCTAAAATTTGCCCTTGTTTTCTTTCCTGAAGTTAATGTGTTCCCAAAATTACAGTTAACTGAAGTCTCTGATAAGGAGGCTGCTAGCTAATCAGGCTTTTATCTATGTTGTTTTCTCACTGACAGATTAATTGCTTGAATTGCCTTTTTATTTTTAAGTCATCCTGAGGAGGAAATTTAGCAATTAAAACGATTTAGACTTTGCTGCTTATGTAGCAGTTGAAATGACATTTGAAAGATAGTGGGGGAAATTAATAAATGATTGTAGAAAATAATGTAGTAGAAATATGTTTGCTGCTATAATTAAATGTGTATAACTTTGTGATCCAGGTCAATTTTTACAAAGTATTAATGAGTACTGCTTTTAAAACAGCTTTAAGATTGATTGCTTCTAATCAGTCATATTTAAACTTTAGGCATGGATTTGAATTTTTAATTAAAATTTTTGAACTAGTGTGTTATGGACTTCACTTTTATGTAGTTGTTAAGTACTTTCTTGTAGCTTTATGGTATTAATAAAAGTTTATTAATCAGAAACTTCAAATCGAATTAGGGATTAATTTTTATGTTTTTAATTATTGAAGAAAATGTGCAATACAGATTGTAAACTATGACTTCATTTTAAGTATTGCTGTATATACTCACTATAGAAAAATGAAATCACTATAGAAAAATAATACAGGGAATAAATAATGAAAATATAGAACTATATAACTGCAAATAACAATATTGTTAAAACTTGTAAGTATATATTTCAGAGCTACCCTTATGAAACAATAGATATATAAATCATACACAAATATATACAATTGTTATCCCTCAAAGAGTAATAATTACATTTCATACAATTGCATTGATTCTTTTAACACATAGGGAATAAATGCCAATGCCATTAAATATCTCTTTTCATAAGTACAAATTTGGTTGCATAATTTCATTGCATGGTTATACTAAAGTTTATTTAATCACTTTTAAATTTTAGATATGAAAAATGGCATTTCATTATATACACAAATGTGCAGACTATATATATATATATATGTGTGTGTGTTTTTATATGTATATTTACACACACATGCATACCATTTTGTATATATATATAAAACTTCTGATTTTTATCTTGAGACAAATACATAAAAGGTAAATCTAAGTATGAAAAAAACATAAATTCTCACAGTTTGGTTCAAGAATATCTCTGTAAGTAAAAAAAAAAAAAAATCCACAATGCTGACTTGGAGAGATTCTCCATATATAAACTCCAGTCTTGTACAGCCACTATATTAAATCTACTTTCTGTCATTAAATATTTGCCTTTTGAGGATATTTTCTACAAATGAAATCATATTGTATATAGTCTTTAGTACAATGTCTCAGTTAATCTGTCAAACAGATGGATTTTTGAGCTGCTTCCTGTTTTAGGTAAATAAATATTTCCACATAAATTTGTGTAAAAATATTTGTGTAGAAATAGAGGTAAGCCCTCTTATCTAGATACCTAGAAATAGAATTGTTGGGTCATACTGTACATTTATGTTAATGTATTAAGAAATTGCCAGATTGTATGCAAAGTAATTTTTGCTGTTTTATGTTCCCACCAGAAGTATATGCAGGTTCCAGTTTGTCTGCATAACAACTGCCATTGTCTGGTTTTGATTATAGTTATTACATGGGCCTAAGGTAGTATAACACTGTAGTTTTAATTTGAACATCTGTAGTAATGAACATTATTGAGCATCTTTGCATGTTGACCATTTCTGTATCTTCTTGGGGAAAATGTCTATTTATATATTTGTCTATCTTGTACTTGATTGGTCCCTTAGTTATTTGATGGTTCTTTATAATTTTATATTTAATTCCTTTGTCATATGCATAAGAGACAGTTGCCTGTCTTTGGAGATTCTCTTTCCACTCTTCCCGATGGTAATATTTGAGGCATGAACATTTTACATTTCTCTTTTTTTTTTACCTTTTTTTTTATTTAGTGAATATAAATTTCCTAAGTACAGCTTATGGATTACAAAGGCTTCCCCCCACACACACACAACTTCCCCCCCCCCACCCGCAACCCTCCCCTTTCCCACTCGCTCTCCCCTTCCATTCCCATCAAGATTCATTTTCAATTCTCTTTATATACTGAAAATCAGTTTAGTATATATAAAGATTTCAACAATTTGCCCTCACATAGCAACACAAAGTAAAAAAAAATACTGTTGGAGTACTAGTTATGGCATTAAATAACAGTGTACATCACATTAATGACAGAGATTCTGCAAGATTTTTTTTTTAAAAGATAGATTATTTTTCTATGTAATTTCCAATTTAAAACCAAGAGTTTTTTTTTTTTCATTTTCAATTATCTTTATATACAGAAGATCGCTTTAGTATATACTAAGTAAAGATTTCATCAGTTTGCACCCACACATTACCACAATGTGTAAAAATACTGTTTCAGTACTAGCTATATCATTACTTCACCTTCGACAACCTATTAAGGACAGATCCCACATGGGATGTAAGTACACAGTGAGTCCTGATCTTGATTTAACAATTTAACACTCTTGTTTATGGCGTCAGTAATCTCCCTAGGCTCTAGCCATGAGTTGCAGAGGCTATGGAAGCCTTTAGGGTTCGCCGACTTCGATATTATTCCGACAAGGCCATAGTCAAAGTGGAAGTTCTCTCCTCCCTTCAGAGAAAGGTACCTCCTACTTTGATGGCCCCATTCTTTCCACTGGGATCACACTCACTGAGATTCTTCATTTAGGTCTTCTTCTTCTTCTTCATCTTTTTTTTTTTTCCCCAGCATGTCTTGGCTTTCCATGCCTGAAATACTCTCATAGGCTCTTCAGCCAGATCCAAATGCCTTAAGGGCTGATTCTGAGGCCAGAGTGCTATTTAGGACATCTGTCATTCTATGAGTCTGCTGTGTCTCCCCCTTCCCATGTTGGATCCTTCTCTCCCCCCCCCCCTTTTTTTTTATCAGTTAGTATTAGCAGATAGAATGGCCCACATTCAGAAATCAACCAACAATAGATGCTGGAGAGGATGTGGGGAAAAAGGGACACTAACCCACTGTTGGTGGGAATGCAAACTGGTTAAGCCACTATGGAAGTCAGTCTGGAGATTCCTCAGAAACATGAATATAACCCTACCATTCAACCCAGCCATCCCACTCCTTGGAATTTACCCAAAAGAAATTAAATTGGCAAACAAAAAAGCCATCTGCACATTAATGTTTATTGCAGCTCAATTCACAATAGCTAAGACCTGGAACCAACCCAAATGCCCATCATAAGTAGACTGGAAAAGAAACTTTGGGACATGTACTCTATGGTATACTATACAGCAGTCAAAACAATGAAACCCAGTCATTTGCAACAAGATGGAGCAATCTGGAAAGCATCATGCTAAGTGAATTAAGCCAGTCCCAAAGAAACAAATATCATTTGTTTTCCCTGATCGGCGACAACTAACTGAGCACCAAAGGTTAACCTGTGGAAGTGTAATGGACACTATGAGAAATAGTGACTTGATCAGCTATGGTGCTGACTGTTGATGTACAATGTAACACTTTATCCATTTTAGTATTTTTTTGTAAACTCTGTAATTAACACACAATTATTCTGAGGTGTCTAAATCTTAACTGAAAAGTGATCCTGGTTAAATATAAGAATGAGAAAAAGAGAGGGAGGAGATGAACAATAGGGGACATGCTCAATTGGACTTGCCCCAAATGCTGGAGTTAGAAAAGTGCCAGGGGATTCCAATACAATCCCATCAAGGTGGCATGTACCAATGCCATCTCACCAGCCCAGGTGATCAATTTCAGTTCACAACTGATCACACTGATAGGCCTAAGAGTCAAAGGGATCACACAAACAAGATTAATGTCTACATTTTTCTTTAATTGCTCATACTTTTGGTGTTTTATCTAAGAATCCCTTGCTAAACCCTTGGCCATGGAAATATACATTTTTTTTTTTTGACAGGCAGAGTGGATAGTGAGAGAGACAGAGAGAAAGGTCTTTCTTTTGCCGTTGGTTCACCCTCCAATGGCCGCCGCGGCTGGCACACCGCGCTGATCCGATGGCAGGAGCCAGGTGCTTCTCCTGGTCTCCCATGGGGTGTAGGGCCCAAGCACTTGGGTCATCCTCCACTGCCTTCCCGGGCCATAGCAGAGAGCTGGCCTGGAAGAGGGGCAACCGGGACAGAGTCCAGTGCCCCGACCGGGACTAGAACCCAGTGTGCCGACACTGCAAGGCGGAGGATTAACCTATTGAGCTGCGGCGCCATCCTGGAAATTTACATTTTTATTTCACAAGAATTTTATAAGTTTTGCTCCTTTCATTAGGTCTCACATCTACTTTGAGTTCATCTTTGTATATGATATGATGTGTAATCAAACATTGTAAAGAAAATCTAAGGTTCTAAAGAGGAAAACAATGGAATCCAATGAATATTTTCTGGGTCTGCTTATTGATTTTTATACAGCAGAATTTAATTACTTATTAAATGAAGGAAAATAAAATATATGAAGGAAATGCATACGTTTATATGAAAATGGCATGATAGCATATGTTTTTATATGAAAACAAGAGCATTGTCTCAAATTTTAGCATGGAAGAAGCAGCATTCTAAATTTGCATCATAAATGAAAACAGCAAGAACCTTTTCCTAGGTTGGAATAGATGAAGGACATGAAAATGACTCATTATTACCAGATTCCATAGGCTGGGAACAGAATTGAGATGGAATATTGATAGCTAACACTATAACACAAAGCTAGTTCCAACTCATCCCATAGACTACATGGAATCAACATAAATGTCTGTGTTCCTTAGTGCTGACAAACATTTTCATAAAATCGTTTTAGAAAATAATATACCTTTTGTTTCTTTTCTGTTTACCATGACATTTCATGTAACAAAAAGTGTTTGTTGTGCTTAACTGTAGTGTAGATAAATCTAAGTCCATAAAGGTAAGTGGCATGCCTCATGATTATCCACATCAGCAAAACAGAAGTAAAAATGTCCTTTCTTGTTTAAATACCTGGAAGCAAGATAGTACATAAAAAGGAAAACTAGACTTAAACACCTTACCATAGCCACTTCTTGCTAGAACATCACCAACAGTTTTGTCATTAAAAGTTCTTAACACCAACCACAAACTAGAGTAATTTCTAAATGTTATTTGTGATTTTTTTTGGTCTTCTGTTATATGTGCTTAGATATTAAAGTACATTTTAGAAAAATTCCAGGTTACATTAAACAGGTGGTTTCTAGAATTTATGAAAAAAAAAAGAACTATATAGAATTTGCATGAATTAATTAAGTATAAAGGAATTTCAACCTTTAAAAAATTATTACAGAAGCTGGTATTGTAGCACAAAAGGCTAAGCCGCCATCAGAGAACTTGGCAACTAATATCCAAGTAACAGGGAGCCCTGGATGATCCAGCTCCCTGCTAATGTACCTGGAAAAGTAGGAAAATATGGTGTAAGTGCTTGGGTCCCTGCCACCTACATGGGAGACCCATATAGCGTTCCAGACTCCTGGCTTTGGGTCTGTCGGGCCCTAGTCATTGTGGCCATTTGGAGAGTGAACTAGTGGACAGAAGACATCTTTATCTCCATGTCTCACCCTCTCTTTATTTCTGTCACTTTGCCTTTCAAATCAAATTTTAAAAATCTTTAAAATTTGTTATAAATGTCAATTTTAGATGTAGATAGGTATGGAGATTTGTACATATGCTCTTCACTGGGGACTTTGAGAATACTTCACTATTGATAAACTGCCTAACTGATGATACAATTAGGAAAATGTAAAAATATCAAAAAAAGTTGACTTTATACCTTATTGTTAAAAGTATGTAACTGAATTATATCCTTGATATCATCTAATACATATCAAAATTTTGAATCTATTGTTTAATTGGACAGATGCAAAACTAAGAAAAAAGGGTAGCAAACACAACAAACACTGATCAATCAGAATAGACACAAGGTTTAATGACTAGGGATGATCATCCTAAATCGCACAAGCTAAATATGAGCTCAAGAGCCTATTTTTTTAGGTATTCTTACCAAATAATGACTCATACATGATTGTAAGAGAGCTAGAAAGATATTGTGTCAGATGGCAAAATCAATATTTTAAGGGACAAATGAATCCCCATTAATATTACTAGTAAGTTAGTCCCATGTACCAAATCTGGTGTTTGAGGCTCATAATGATAACTATCAAGTTCTTTAGTTTTATCCAAAGCAACAACTGCAAAGTTAAGTGTTGTGGACTTCATAAAAATTGTCAATTGGAAATCACACGGAGAATACCAAACAAGTAAACTCTGCATAGATTTGAAAATACAATTTGCTTTATAGGAAAACAAATCTAATTTAATAAAAAAGCAGTATTAGTAAAAACCTAATGCTTGGGTCCAAATCATTATTGTCTCCACAATATTCTAACTCAATTAAACATGAAATGTCTAATTTAGCCGTCCTTGCCATAATTTTAAAGAATTACAATTATAAGACATAATATATAAAACAAGAATGGCTTTGTGGTCGAAAGGTCTTGAAGCTGTATGATATGAGAAAGCACTGAGAAGGGATGTCATGTTTCTATTATATAAGGCAAGACTTAAGAAATATAGTATAATAATATAGTATAATATTCTATTATATAAGCAAGACTTAAGAAATATGTGGTAATTGCACGATGACAGAAAATAGGGACTTGAATGAATTACATTGCTACAGATGACAAAAGCAATTTCATGAATGAGGACTATTCAGAAGCAGATTTCAATTAAATGCAAAATGTTGTGCACCAATAACAATTAGAGCTCTAACAAGGGAATGCACTAGCTCTCAAGGTTGAGAGGACCTGTCATTGGAGGTGTTCTACTACTTAATCTTATATAAATACTGGTTATCTACATCACTTTTTTATAAGAAAGATACAATTAGCTAACCTTTCAGCTCCTTTCTCCCTCCCATATTCTATTTCTACAGAACACAGTTGATACAGTTCAATGTTAACATTAACAATGTTAAAAATTGTCATTTCAATATCAAACTTGACACTTATATCATGTGTGCCAGTAAGCTAAGTGACAAATTTTCATGATTTAGGTTCCCTTAAAGAGTAATAGTCAATCTATTTTTACATATGAATTGTTTTTCTTTTATTTTTCTTTCAAGGCTGCTCGTATCTCCTTCCCAACACTCTGGGTGATGTCAGGCTCCAAAATAATTGAGATTACATTAAAACCATTTGTAATATGTTTCAAAGACAGTCACGGATTTATATATTATCTCGTTTTAAAAGTTTGGCTATCATTTGTTCCATTTTACTCACTTAGGTATTATATTGTAAAGGTTTTATTATATTCTATTTTAAGCCACTAAATAACTTTTTCCTGGGCCAGTGTATGGATTTTTTTAAATGGAGAATCCAAACATTTCAAAGAACTGATTTTATACAGTGACCTCTTTCAGTTGTATATCTCATATAGATGAAAAGTCAATTTTGAGGTGTCCAAGTGGGGATTAAAATTATACATTCTAATGTCTGATCTTTGTACCACTTGACACCCATTGCACTTATAGGGATTTATTTTCTTTTGGATTTATAATGATTTTTTTCACTTTTTCCTTGCAGTGACTTAATTTCATAGTGTTGAACTCACTCATGCATTCCATAATGAATTAAATTTTGTCTGTTGGTGATGAGAAGCATATAAGTGAATGGTGTGTTCCATGCTAACATTCTATACCTTCATTCAGAAATTTGAGGAATTCTCATTCTCATTCTTAAAGAGATGTTACTGCTACTTATTTTTCAGTGGGCTTTTGTGAATAATTTGCCTTTTATTCTTCTTTTCTATCAAAAGGAGTATTTACATATATATAGGGGTATATTATATGAATTAGAAATGTATGCTGTCTACCAAGATCTCTCCTTTCTGTCAAGTAGTAGTGTAAAACTCCATGTTCACAGATAGAAAAATTTAACATTGTTTAGATGTCAATACCCCTCAAAAAATCTAAGATCCAGTACAATCCCTACCAAGATTAAGTCTTTTTTCATAAAAAAAAAAGAAAACAAAACAACAAAAAATTAAAGCCAATCCTCAAATTCATATGGAATTTTAAGTAGCTACAATTACTGAAAATGATTTTGCAAAAAAAAAAAAAGAAGAAATTTGGAATCTTTCTTATTTCAATGCTACTACTCAACTATAGTATTCAAAAGAGTGTGGAGTAGAGATAAGGATAGATGTATAGAACAATAGAATAGAAGTCCTAGACTCATTTGTGAATAGATTTTCTGCAAGGATGCCAAGTCTATTTAGTGGGGTTTGCAAGAATCTAGATTTCTTTATTCAGAAGAAGGAAGTCATTTCTCTTACTCTCAACATATAAAAATTAATAGAAATAGATCAACAACCTAAGCACCAGAGCAGAAACCATAACATTCTCAGAAGAAACCACGGAGTTAGGTATTTCTTTTAACCTTGGATATGGCTAGGAATTTGTACCAATGACACCAATAGCAAAAAATAAAAGACAAAATATATTAAACTTCATCAAAATTAAAACTTTTTGGATCGAATTATACTTTCAGAAAGTGAAAGAAAGCATACAGAGCCAGGGCATTTCAACTCAATCTTATCAAGGATGCATGTACTAATGCCAGCGCACTTGGTAAAGTGATAAGTATATAACCGATCAAAAAGATAGGGTAAGTGTCGAAGAGATTTTAAAAACAAGACCAGTGTAAGCAAATAATGAAGGATAGAATTAAAAGGGAGAAAATGATCCTGCGGGGGAAGCAGGACACACAGCAGACTCGTAGAATGGCAAATGCCCAAAACAGCACTCCGGCCTCAGAATCAACCCTTGGGGCATTCGGATCTGACTAAAAGGCCCATGAGAGTCTCACAGTCACGGAAAGCCATGACACAGTGGTAAAAACAATCTAAATGAAATATCCTGGTGAACAAGACCCCAGCAGAAGGAACAGGCCATCAAGGAGGGAGGCACCTTTCTCTGAAGGGAGGAAAAAACTGCCACTGTGATTTGGCCTTGACTAAACAAGTTCAGAGTTGATGAACTCAAGGGGCTTCCATAGCCTAGACAGCTCATGGCAAGAGCCTTGGGTGATTGCTGACGCCATAAATAAGAGTGCCAATTGTTAAATCAACAACGGGAGTACTGGGTACAGGCTCCCCACGTAGGATCTCTGTCCTTAATGTGTTTTACTATGAAACTTAAAAACAACACTACTAGTCAAACAATACCCTATACCTTGTGCAGTTGTGTGACGGCAGCCTGTTGAAATCCTTGCTTAGTATATACTAAGTTGATCTTCTGTATATGAGGGGTAATTTAAAATGAAACTTGATGAAGGGCGGGATGGGAGAGGGAGTGGGAGAGAGGAGGGCCATGGGAGGAAGGGAGGTTGTAGGGGTGGGCAAGCCACAACAATACAAAAGTTGCACTTTGTAAATTCACATTTATTAAATAATTTAAAAAAAGAAAGCATACAAAATGAGAGAAAAGATTTTAAGATTCATTATCTGGTAAAAGGTCAATATCTGCAATAGATAAAGTACTCTTAAATTCAGTAACACAAAGGCAAACGATCTGATTTAAAAATGGGCTAAGAAATTTAATAGATATTTCTTCAAAGAAGATATACAAATGCCCAGAAGCACATGAACAGATGTTATTAGTCACTGGGGAAATGCAAATCAAAAATACACTTCATTACTACTAGGCTGACTACACTAAAAAAGGGAAAATATTTTTTGGTTGAGGTGTAGAGAAATTGGAATCCGCATACATTGCTGGTGGGAATGTAAAATTGTGCAGCTGCTCTGAAAAACACTTTGGCAATTCTTCAAGAAATTAAACATAGAATTACCTTCTAAATCAGCAATTCCAGGTGTAGATCAAAAGTATTGAAAGAGGACTTACGCGAGATACACAAGTGCTTATTGCTGCTAAAAGAAACAATTCAAGTGCTAATCAACAGATGAACGAAAAAACAAAATGATGTCGACACATATAGTGGGGTACAGTCTGCCATAACAAAGAAAGACCTTATGATATATGCTTCAACCTAAATGAAACTTGAAAAAGCATTCAATTCAATAAGCCACTACAAAAGATTAAATACTTTTTGAATATACTTTTATAAAATTTCTGTAAACTACAGAGACAAAAGTAGTTTGGAAGTTGCCTGGCACTGAGGAAGGAAAAATGAGAAGTTGTTGCTTGGCAAGTATATTGTTTCTGTTTGAAATAATAGGAAACTGTAGAAGTAGATGGTGGTAAAGGTGGCACAACATTGTGATTGTTATTAATGTCACTGAATTGTATAGTTGAAATTGCAAACTTTAAGTATGCTTTTTACTATAATTAAAAAATCAAAAGGTAAAATTCCAACTTGTTTTCAAAGTAGAACATTCATATTTCTCCACTATAGAAAAAAGAAGCTTATTTTGCTCATAGTTAATAAATTATTTTTTTACAGCTGGCAACTGCAAAATCTTGATCACATCTGTGATTTGTGTTTTTGTTGGAAACATTAATTGTTCCCTATGCTGTTTATAACTTGCATCTCCACCTAAAACTATTGCTCATGAATTTTCCTTTAAAAGTTTTGAAACTTAATAGAAGCATAACTAAAAGAAGGCACCTGGTAACAGATATAAACAAAAGCAACACATAGGGCCAGTCCAAGGTCTCAAGCAATGGAAAACACGGGTGTACTATTTATATGAACTAAAACTATTTTTATTTTTAGAAATAAATGAAACCATCCTTAAACTCAATAAATAAATTCTTTAATCAGGTAGCCGAGGTGAAAGAACGCTTTGCTGATTTCTCTTTGTAGCCTAAGGACTGTGATTTCTTTTCCAAATGATGTGACTGAACACTGATAAGTCAATCATTTTATTGCATTTTTTGATAGACAACAACTTTTAGATAACAATCAGGATCTGTGGGAGTGCTTTTGTTAATGTGGTAGACAATTTTGTTTACAAATAAAACTCTGGATTAAATCAATTTGGTAATTTTGATAAAATAGCCAGATACAGTTTAGTTCTTAGTGAACGAGATCACAGTCAGTTATATAATAAACACACTGATCGCTGTTTGATTTCACTATTTCTTAATTAAATACAGTTATTTACTCATATTATTATCTAACATCTTTGAGAATATCTCAAAAGGTGCCCACATCCCCCAGCACAAAACATGGTTTTCTCTTTCCAAATGATTATGTGGAAAAACTAAATTAAGATGATTGTTTTCAAGAAGGAACTTGGAGGAGGGAAAATAAGGTATGTAGTGTCTACATAGAAGAGCAAAATTAGCATCTTCTAACCTTATGCTGAAATCATCTTGAATGGAAATCATATGTACTTCATTATGTGCCCAGATCATATCTAATTCATAGTGTGCCCACGTAAAAAGATAGAATAAGGAAGATCACACTTCCCTCTGTTCCTAATAAGGCAAAAAACAAAGTTAAAACATTTTAGCAATGTGTAGTTTATGGCTCAGAAATGTTCATATAGGCTGGCGCTGTGGCTCATTTGGCTAATCCTCCGCCTGTGGCAGCAGCACCCCGGGTTCTAGTCCGTTCTAGCGCCGGATTCTGTCCCGGTTGCTCCTCTTCCAGTCCAGCTCTCTGCTGTGGCTGGGAAGGCAGTGGAGGATGGCCCAAGTGCTTGGGCCCTGCACCCGCATGGGAGACCAGGAGGAAGCACCTGGCTCCTGGCTTCGGATCAGCGCAGTGTACCGGCAGTTGTGGCCATTTATGGGGTAAACCAACGGAAAAGGAAGACCTTTCTCTCTGTCTCTCTCTCTCACTAACTCTGCCTGTCAAAAAAAATTTTCATATAGCCAAAGACTACCAACTTCTACTAAAGTCTGAAAAGAATGCTGGTAACACATGAATGCTACTTAGCACAGATTTAATAAGAGAATGAAGACAAATTAAATATTTTTATTTATCTCTTTGTTTCAGTTAAAGAATATGATTTGTCTCAATCCCTAAATTAAAGAATTTGATTTGTCATTAACTCTTTCTTTACAAAAGTTTGCTTTCTGTGGTCAAAAAATAATAAAAGTTTAATTTATTCAAGGGAAGAGTTCTAGCCTTATGTTTGACTGACCTAACATAAACTCAAACATGCAAACCAGCAAAATAGTTGTGTGTGTGATTATTTCCCTTAACCTCTCTCCACATTTAAACCAATGATTTTAAAGTCCATGTATAACACAATATTTACTGAAATATTACTAGAATTACATACATTACAACATCAGGTAATGTCTGGCTCATCTAGTGAGCCACCCACTTCATTTTTTTTCTCATATATTTTCTATATCATCAGTATTCCAAATAACTTCTATAGTGAGAGGAGGAGGTAGAGAATATATTTAGAGTTGAAAGGCTAAATTTAATGCTCCTTACATAAAAAATGAGAGAGAAAATAATATACATTAGGAATTAACAACTAGAGCCTAAGTGTCCCACGTTGTCACAATTTATAAATAACGTCTTGGAACAAGTACTTAGATAAAGAAAAATTTCAGAGCATTTGGAAATTTATGATTTTTCCCATCAGAGTTCTTCAGAGGTTAAAGATGGCCCAGGACATTATAATATTTATATATTCTCAATATATTAAAATGGACACTTTGAGATTAGATGATTGTTTACAATACTATCTATCAAAGAATAAGTTCAAAGATTCCCTAATAGATCCCATCAAAAATATTATATCTAAGGCACATTGTAGTCAACTATGGGGAAAAAAAAGGCAATTAAAAAGAGAAAATTGAAAACAACAACAACAACAAAAAAGGTCCCTACTTACTTACAAGGGATTACCCATTAGATTAATAACAAATTTCTCAGCTGAAACGTTATAGGACAGGAGAAAATAGGATGATATATTCAAAAATATGAAAGGAAAAATTGGCTGGCCAAGAATACTGTTTACCTAGCAAAGCTATTCTTCAGAGATGAAGGAGAAATAAAGGCTTTCCGTGACAAGTAATCTGAAGAAATTCATCAAGATCAGCACTTTAAATATGAATCTGCACTCCATTCTCTTCTTGCCTGCATGATTTCTGAAGAGAAATCCTATGTAATTCTAACCTTTGCTTTTCTACGGGCAAGAACAACGTGTCTTCCCCAAGTCCCACCACCTGCTTTCAAGGTTTCTGCTGTCTTTGACTTTCTACATTTTGAATATGATGAACGTAGATGTAGCTTACTACTTCTTGTTCTCTGAACTTCCTGAATCCAGACTTTGTCTCATAAATTTGCAAAATTCTCAGTTTTTAAGTAATTATTGTTTATTTCTTATTTCTCCTTGAGTATTACCATAAACATTTGTAATATACCTTGTTAATTGTTCCACCATTGGTGAATATTCTGTTTTGTCTATTTTTTAAATTGAAATTTCATTTTTTTTAACTTTTATTTAATGAATATAAATTTCCAGTGTACAACTTATGGATTACAATGGCTTCCCCCTCCCATAACTTCCCTCCCACCCGCAACCCTCCCCTCTCCCGCTCCCTCTCCCCTTCCATTCACATCAAGATTCATTTTCAATTCTCTTTATATACAGAAGATCAATTTAGAATAAAGATTTCAACAGTTTGCACCCACATAGAAACACAAAGTGAAACATACTGTTTGAGTACTAATTATAGCATTAAATCAAAATGTACAGCACATTAAGGACAGAGATCCCACATGAGGAGCAAGTGCACAGTGGCTCCTGTTGTTGACCCAACAAATTGACACTCTAGTTTATGGCGCCAGTAACCACCCTAGGCTGTTGTCATGAGTTGCCGAGGCTATGGAAGCCTTCCAAGTTTGCCGACTCTGATCATATTTAGACAAGGTCATAAAAGACAGAGTGAGGATAGTAACCAATGATCCTAAGAGTGGCATTTACCAGGTTTGAACAATTATACAGCATTAAGTGGGGAAGAGGACCATCAGTACACACTACTAAAAACATTTTATATGGTTGTGCTTAAGTTTACTGGTTAAACAAACTACACCATGTTAGATATTTAAGAGGTGTTTTCAAATACATGATTCTTAAAATTTATAGAAGGCATTGGACCTTCTGGTAAATGTTTTCTTAAGTTGTTATCTAATGGTTGAAATGGTTTGCTAAGTATTCATGTAATATTGCTATTGTCAGCAAGCGATCTAGGACTTGCTCCCTCATTTCTCTATTCTAAGCCCAACTTGTTCTTTCATTTCTCTATTCTCCTCAAGGTAGGAAACTAATTCTATTATGAAGGAATCTGTAGGATGCACAATTTAATCTTTAGACCTTATAAAAGAGATGGCTAACATTTTTCTGTAATAGCATAGCCAAAATAAGAACTTAAATAATAATCTCATAGCTAGATTCACTTCGCCATCAGCGAAGTATACAGTAAGTAGAAAAAACCTCCCTTTCAGACCAAAGGGAAAGAAAGTTTTAAAGTGAGAATATGATTTTCCTCATGGGCATTGTCTACCTTAGAAAAACTACTACAGAACATGCCTGTGACTATAGACTTGTAGTTCAGGCCACCGAAGATTAGAGATGGGAAACGGGCACTCCCTTGACTTGCATCCTCTGGTCTGCTTTAACACAAACCAGGAGGAAAAGAAAGCTCGGCATCAGAAGCAATGGGTGGCAGGCCTATTAATGGCTGATCTGTACAGTGATCTGCCCTCAAGGAGACCCAACAGGCTAGTCCACTGCAGTGGCTTTCAATGTGGTAAGCCTGGGCTTCAGCAGAAGTCAGCTTATGAAGAGCCCTGGCAGCTCTGCCAATAGTTGGATCACTGGAAATGGACCTGCCCTGGAGTCGAAGGATGCCCAGGTCAGAGCCACAGATCTTATTGGCTCTAAGCTGAAAAGCCCTTCGCTCAGCCCAACTTCCAAAGTGACCCCTGCAGCTGAGGGGATGGTCAAGTAGGTTCAGCAACATTGCAGGCAGAACTGTAAATTTCTTGTTAGAGATGCCCCCTGCCTTTACCTGGCCAGCTCTCCTCCCAGGCCAGCCAAGTAATGAAAGTCAACAGAGTGCCTTCCCCTAGGAGGTTCACACCTCCCTTAGGATATACCCCATGTGAAGAGATAGATAGGTCTGGGCCTCTTAACTTACAAGGCCTAAAGCCCACCAGATTATTATCAAGCCCCTTCTGTGAGGTTCTATTTGCCTCTCAGTCAGAAAACTTAATTGTAGCTTAGACAGCACCTTTCCTAGCTCCTCTAATAATGACTCTGTGCTTTGTTCTAGACCCTGTCTAGCGCACTTGGGCCTCATTCCTTTGTAATCATAACCTCTACTCTACCACCAATGGCTCTACTCCCATCCTGTGTGTTTTGTCTTTTTTTAATGTATTTTTTTTTCAATTATTGCTCTTTACTTTGGAAAGTTTCTATTGGCATTGCTTTCAACTCACTATGTCCTTCTTCAGGCTTGGTCAACTGATAAGTACATTGACTGCTTATTATTTTCTCTTTTTATTTTAGTACTTCCTTTGTTTTCCCCCTCATTGTTTCCATTTTTGATTTGTGTTACTTATTTGTTTTTTCACATTGTTCAATTTTTCCATTATAGTGTACAACATATTAATTCAATCATTTTAAATTTGTGGGCTGATAACTCCAGATCTCTACCAAATTTGTCTTCTTCAAAATATATTTTTTTTAACTTTTATGATGATCTGTAATGGCTTGGTGGAAATATGAATTTGATGTGATGGTTAAAAGGAGCTGAGGTAACTAGGCCTTTGATACAAAGTTCTATGTTTTCCTTTGGCCAGGAGTTAGGTCACTCATGTTTACTGGGTCAGTGGCTAAAATTTCTTTTAGTGTCCTTGTTTTTATCTTCTGTATTGCATTTGGGTTTCACCATGGACTTCCTAAATAAAGTCTAGAATTTGCAGTTCTTTCAGTTGTAATCTCCAGCTCTACGAGGAGCCCCCCTGATGGGGAGTCAGAGGTAGGGGAACAGAAGATATTCTATCATTTTATGATTACATAGCAGTTTTTCAGTGAGCCTATGCCCTGGACTGTGAACCTCACATCTTTAGGAATGCTCTCCTCCTCCATGAGATTTAAGTCTAGTGGGAGCTGAAATGCAGCATTTCCATTCTCTAATGTCAGGTGGTTTCTCATAAAGCCTATGTGCTTGGGGTCTGGTAAAACTGTCTACCTGGAGGGAGAGACTTATTTTTAAAAACAGAATGCTTTGTTGTGTTCTCAAAACAGTTACTCCTTCTGTCCCCTGTTCAAAGTACTAGGAGATTTGTCTCATGTTCTTGTCCTGAGAACCTGGTGAGGTTTCTGGGAGTCAAGCTAATGAAAATGTTGGTTCACCATCAGTCACTCCCTGCAGTTATTAACTCTCAAGCTTGTGTACACCGAGCTTTCAGAAATTCACTGTTTACACATTTTGTTTTCCTATACCAGTACTGGTTCCTGCTGTCAGCTTCAGCTCCAGTAAGCTCTCATTCTCTGTATTTAACTGGTCTTTCACTTGGAGGACAACAGTTTGCCTTTGACAGATAGGAGAAAAGTCATTGGTATTCAAATTTTTCAGCTTTCTTTTTTTTTAGTGGGAGACAAAAATGGTAACTTCTAATTTCTTAAATGTTTGATCTAAAGCCCTTACCATTTTGGCTTTTTTTTTGTTTTGTTTTGTATCGATTTATTTTTTTAGTTTGCCTTTAGTCTTACAGACTCTGTTCATTTCCTACACTATGTAGGTCAGTATTGTATTCCCTATCATCCTCAGTGAGGCTGTTTTATGCATTTATAATGAAATTAATGTCTTTTATCACATTCTGCATTCTATCCTGTGAGCCCCTGAACTCCTAAACGGCTTGAAATTTATTTGCATACACTGATGTTCGTTCCTTGTCCTATTTTCTATATGGGTTTGGAAAATGGCATAACCATGTATCTACTATAATTGTAACATTACATAGACTACTACCCTACTCTTTAAATTTCCTCTTTACTTCATTTGTTCAACACCTCCCTATGTGAATGTCTGCTAAACCAGTAATCCATTTGGCATATGTAGAGATTTGTCTTTGCCCAAATGCCAGATAGTTGAAATCATACAGTATGTAGCCTTTACACACAGGCATCTTTTAATTAGTTATATGCATTTAAAATCCTTGCATCTTTTTGTGGCTTTATTGGTCATTTGTTTTCAACACAGAATAATATTAAATTTTATAGATGCACTGCAATTTATCAGAATTCTCACTGAGGATGTTTATTGTTTAGTTTTGGATAAAACTGTCAAACTGATCAATTTTGCATTCCCATGAGCAATGAGTTTCTGTGACTTTAATTGCTTGCCAGAATTGTCGGTTTTTAATAGGCGGTTTATTCTCTTTGTCATGCGAGAGCAAAGCAAGAAGGCAGGAAGGAATACATAAGCTGGAAATGAGCTATCATCTGAAACTGACCATGTTGGCACCATGAGCTTCGGCTGGTAGCCTCTAAAACTGTGATGAAATAAGTTTATGTTGTTTAGTCTATCACATGTTTTGATAACAACTCAAGCTAAGACACAGAGTTTATTATTTCCCTCTACCTTAAACCAAGAATGTTGGATTGTAAAATTTTGTAATGTGTATTAAAATTTATTCTCTTCTATATCTTTTGCAAATATAAATATTTGAAAAGCTGTATTATAGAATATTTTTAAAGAAGGGGATTTTTCTAGAGAGTTCTATTTGCTCACTCATTCCACCATTAACTTTTTGAGTTAAGTTAGGCATTTTTTTACTTTTTACTTGCCCTCCTCTTTAAAATTAGAACATTGCTTATTAAGAATCACCTCACAAATCAAAGAAAAATGCTCCAATTATCTTTTGGGAATGAATTTTCATACTACGTGCACATCAATTCTTCTCAAGAGAAGACATACCTATTTCAAGACTTCTTTGAAAATTACAATTTAAGCAGCTCTTATTTGCATCAAAATTGTTTAGTCTGTTTGAATTGCCACAAGAAAATATATGCTAGGGAGGCTTTATAAAAGGAAAACTTCTTATTATTCACCTCATATGTTCCTCCTGAGAATTTTTAAACACTTCTATTTTAAGAACCTGTAAGGAAATTTAAATTTTATCCAGGGTAGTTGTAGACATCAATATAAAAAGGATCCAAATAGAGTTTCTGAAGCAGGAGTATGTTGAATTACTATAGTAATTCTTTGTTGTCTATTTATATATGTTTCTAATATTTCCCTTAGAAACATTTATAGAAAAGAACAAAATATTAGAAGCAGAAATCTACTGGTCCACTCCTGCAGCAGTTTCTAACAGATAAATTGTAATGCATTTATGAAAAGAAATACATCTAATTGCTACATACCTGTAGATATGTTTAAAAGAGAGATGAATTTTCATCAGTTGTCAAATAACTTTTATAAGAAACATGCATATTACCCCTAAGTCCTGGGGTATAAGAGAAACTAATGCATACTGTTAATTAAATGAATGAGGTTACACCATTGAAATTAAAATGGAAAAAGGACCTGGAAAATAAGCACTACCTAGGTATATTTGTCTGTGTGTAATGTAAAGAAATGTTTACATGAGTACATGTATGTAATTGATATGTATGTGTATGTTTTGTGTGCCTATATACATGAACATGTACATATGTATACACATGTGTGTAGGAACATCTATACAAATATATAATCTCAGCCTGTATTCCATAAATGTGATCTTGTGCTTTATGCCTTAACAAATCCTGTATCCTACTTCTTATCTTCACATTAGAAAACTCAAGCATTCATTTCTCTCCCAGTTTTATAAGGTTAGATACTGAAATTGATTGTCTTGGCAAATCCATAATATGGCATTGAAATAATGTGCTAGCATCTCAAGATCAAGGATATAAGATCTTTAAGTATTGGAGTGGAAAGAGCCCTAACCAACAACATCAGTAGATTCATGAGATAAGAGGGTGTCCTGTCACACAGCTAGTGCTTTACTAACATATTGTGCAATATTTTTCCTTAAATGATCCATGATTTATTGTGTTTGCTTTACTATTATAAATCACATTGAGTATGAGCATATGTTTGTGTTCAAAACAAAAGTATCATATTTTTAATAATAGTTCTTAGACACAGCTTGACACCAATTTTCAATTCAAATAATATCATTAAAGATATTGACACTAAATATCAGTGTTCTCCAAACTAGACTTAGGTTAGTATCTCATTTGATTTTAGTCTTAAACATTATTGTGCAAATGTACTACATGAATGTTAAAAGGTAAATCCAAATGAGCAGACCTGGAGTACCCTCTGAGATTATAAGACAAAAGATACACCTAGTCCTGGAAGATCACATATGTCCCAATGCTGAATGGCTACCAGGCACTTCTGGTAGAAATTTAAAAACATCAGACCTCAACTCCCAGGGAGATTTTATGAGAATGTTTCTGCATTGACTATAAGACACCAGTAAGTTTTAAAGCCTCCTCCCTCCAGATTATTAAAATGCAAATTTGGGAAGGATTTTGGAGAAAGGAAATTGAGGAAAGAATATTCTCCAACACCTGCTTTTGAGGGAAACTGACATGAAACCAGTAGAGGTTAAAACCTCCTGTCAATCCAAAAAATAATTATAAATGTGAAGCCCATCTCTGTTATGTAAATTTAATCATATACACACTCACAAACTTTCCAAATTTTGACTGACAAGAAGTGTATCAATTTGCTCCTCTTTTTAAATTTACCTGCTTATAAAAATCAATAATTAATGTTTGTTATTAGAAAGTCTTAATGAAAGCCAAAGTGTCTGAAAATAAATTACCCTGAGAATAACATGCAGTTTTTTTTCTAGATCACACAGAATCATAAAACCAAATAAAAATGTTGAAATTATCAGTAATATTTCATGAAAAAGTTAATATATTTGTGGGATTTTGTTTGCTTATTTTGTTGTATCTTATTCCATATTGATAGTTAAGTGATAACTTAGCTATACAACAAGAGTCTTTAGTGGAAATTTCAGTTATAACTTTAATCGAAATGCTATGGACCAATCAATGCCATGGCTGAGAAAGAACTTCTAAGATCTATGCCATTCACAATAGCTACAAAATAATAATGACTTGGAATAAATTTAACCAAGGAATTCAAAGATCTCTACAATGAAAATTAAAAACATTAAAAAAAATGGAAGATACAATTTATGGAAACATGTTCTATGCTCGTTGATTGGAAGAATTAATATCATCAAAATGTCCATACTATTGACAGCAATTTAATGTTTCAATGAAATCCCAATTAAAAATACCAATGATATTCTTCTCAGATCTAGAAAACATGATGCTAAAGTTCATATGGAAACACAAGAGACTGAATAGTTAACACAATCTTATACAACAAAAACAAAGCCAAAGACATCACAATACCAGATTTCAATACATGTAACAGGGAAGTTATGATCAAAACATCCTGGTACTTGCAAAAAAAAAAAAAAAATAGGCGCGTAGACAAATAGAACAGAATAAAAACTCCATAAATCAATCCAAGCATCTACAACCAACTTTTCTTTGACAAAGGAGCTAAAATCAATCCCTGAAATATGGACAATCTCTTCAACAAAATGTGCTGTGCTGGGAATATAAGGTCTCTGCATGCAGAAATATGAAACAAGACTCCTACCTTTTACCTCACACAAAAATCCACTCAAAATGGATGAAGGACCTAAATCTATGACCTGATACCCTCAAATTACTAAAGAACATTGGGGAAACTATGCAAGACATTGTCATAGGAAAAGACTTCTTGGAAAAGATCCAGAAGCAAAGGCAATCAGAGACAAAATTGACAAATGAGATTACATTAAACTGAGAAGCTTCTGCACTGCAAAAGAAACATTCAGCAAAATGAAGAGGCAACCATCAGAATGTGAGAAATTATTTGCAAACTATACAAATGATAAGGGAATAATATCCAGAATCTATAAAAAGCTCAAGAAACTCAACAACAGGAAAACAAGCAATCGAGTAAGAAATGGGCAAAGTACTTGTACAGGCATTTTCAAAAGAGGAAATTCAAATGGGCAACAGATTCATGAAAAAAGCTCAAGATCACTAGCCATCAGGGAAATGCAAATCTAAACCACAATGAGGTTTCACTTCACTCCAGTTAGCATCGTTCTAATACAGAAATCAACAATCAATACATTCTGGTGAGGATTCCCACTGTTGATGGGACTGTAACCTGATGCACACACTGTGAAAGACAGTATGGAGATATCTCAGAAATCTGAATGTAGACCTATATATGACCCAGCCATCCCATTCCTGGGAATTTACCCAAAGGAAATGAAATCAGAACATCAAAGAGCAATCTGTACTCCATGTTTATTGCAGTTCCATTCACGTTTGCTAAAACATGGAATCAACCCAGATGTCCATCAATTGAAGACTGTATAAAGAAATCATGGTAAATATATACTGTGGATTACTACTCAGTGGTTAAAAAAAAATGAAATCCAGTCTTTTGCAACAAAATGGATGAAACTGGAAACCATTGTACTTAGTGAAATTAGTGAAATAAGCCAGTCTCAAAAAGACAAATACCATATATTTCACCTGATCTGTGGTAACTAATAAAAGTACCTAAAAGGTAATGTATAGGAGCAAAATTGACATTTTGAGATTTAATGATTGTTTACAGCCCTTATCTCGACTGTTGAGGAACAGTGTTTTTTTTTTCATACTATTTGTTAAACTCTACTTAGTGTAGGGTTCATCTTACGAATATAAATTTAACTGAAAATAGATCTTTGTAAAAATTAAGAGTGGGAAAAGGAGTGGGAGGAGGAAGAATTGTGGGAACATAAGTGGGAAGGAGGATAGGATGGAAAGTACCATTATGTTCCTGAATATATATAGGAAAGACATAAAATTTGTATACCTCAAATAAAATTTAGAAAAAAAAAACCTCAGATAACAGTATTATTAAGCTCCCTATGTGACTAAATGGGCCGCCAAATATAGACTGTTACTCTTAGAGGAAACTAGAATGAAAGATGGAAAATAAAACAAGTGCACTTAGCTGGATAAGAACTGGAGGAGAGAAGTCAGAGGTCATAATAGAATGAATGCATTTATAAATTACTTTAATACAGAACTGCAGACTTCATTACATCCTATCACTTTTAATTCTACAGTGCTTGTTTATCCAAACCACTCTTCTCTCCAAATTCATCTCTTGCTTTAGTTCTGGACCTCACCCGCTCTCATATGGTACATTGCTATACTCTCTGTTGGACTTCATACTCCAATTCAGTCTTACCTGTATCTCACCCAACACAAAGATATAAAGCTGGAACAATCTTCCTAGACGTCAAATATGATAGGTTACTATCCAACCTAAAATGATCTAATGGATCGCCAAATATTAACAGATAATATCTAAACTTTTAAGCAAAATCTAAGAATCTGCCTTTTCTTGACTTCTCAGCCTGGTCGTTTGATTCATCTGGGGTGTTCAGTCTCTGAGAATGCACCTATTCTTGGAAATACCACCACCTATCTTCATGCCTCTTTGATGAAGCATTTATTCTTTTCTTGAATCAGGTGTAAATGTTTTTAAGGCTATCTTTTTTGTGATAATGGTCTACTACTATATGCTTACTTCAGTAATAGTATTTGATAAAAATATTGAAAGTCTCTAGAGTGCAAACTCTGTTTTCTGATCTACAAAATACTTTCTGGTAATTCTGATGGTTCAATAATAAATTTGATGATAATTAAAAAAATAAAGCCAGTTGATATAAGTTACATTTTATGACCTTGAACTATAAATAATATTTAAGGATTTCTTTCTTTTATTTACATCAATCAATCTTTACCATATTGATATTTTAAAGCATATATTCCAAAAATTATCATATATATGTTGGGGCAGTCTTTGAATATAGAACTTCAAGACTTTTGAGTCTTAAATAAGTGATCCTTTATTCACATGCTTGCACTACAAAGCTATTACTAGATGAGAATTTGGTCTATCTTACATTTAGCCTGCAACAGAAATCAATTCAAAGAACTCCCACACTATAATCAATTGCATTTATTAATTCTCTATGATTGTTCCTTTCTAAATATGTTTCATTTAACTCAATTCGGACTTAATCAAAGAGAAAATAGTATGGTTCTTCTCGGTGTTAAAACTAATCTTATGTATTAATAATGTAGTTCATTTCAGCAATTTTCCAGGTTTAGCTGCTAACAACAGATATTTTCTATTATTGTAAATTCAGTCCCTCACAGAGCCAGAACCCATAGGGCTTCCATCAAAAGGTCACTCTTTACTACAAATTTTTGCCATAATTTTTGTTTTAACTTGATCTATCACTAAGTCCTTCTCTTGAGGGATGTAAAGCAAGCAAGAAAACAAGATAGACATGTTCATTTGACACATGGTGATTAGATGTAAGACATCACTACTTGGTACCTTTCAATCTCAACTTTTTTTCTATAATATGGAAATGTGTATTTTATGTCTTGCTAATTGATGATGCTGGTTTCCTTTCAAATGCTGAAATATTTTTTGATGTTTTAAATTTTTATGAATATGAAGAGAACATGTGTTTCATAGATTCAATTCTGAAACAACAATCATGATTCCCTCCCTGTCTCTCTCTCTCAATCTTTAACAAAATATTTTATCATAATGGTTTCTCAAATCTATACAGTTCTAATGGAAACCCTGGAAAATATGCAATATCATTAGATTAATTTCTAAGTAATCAAGCTAGTGTCTGTTAATTAAAATTTACTATAATTATACTAACTATGCAGAAATTCATTTTCAAGATTTCCATAATCAAAGTCCATTGAATATGCTAAAATCTCAAGTGTATGGGGTATCATACTTAAGCTTTTTTTCTTCACACTGAAAACAGCCTAAAATTTGTCAACTTGGTAACTCAGTAGGAATAATTGTGTACTTGAGAAAGAATAGAAGGCTGAAAACTGATCAAAATGATTAGGTTTCTGTATTGACTTTAAAGAAAGCATTTTTTTTTAGCTTTATAAGGAAACTTTCTAACAACAAAACCATGCTTTTCCACTCATATATTAAATCCTCTTTATCATTCTCAAGAAGCTTCTTAATATTTTAAACCTAAACTTTATTCCAAAAGGAAAATATTTTCTAACTTAAGTGGTAATGCTGTTTTCCTTCAAATGCATTAACTTCTACAAAGAAATATTTTATCATAATCATTTCCCAAATATGATTGTTTCTAATGGGAAATCTGGAAAATGTACATTATTTAAATTTCTGAAATATTTTATTTATCCTCATAGAGAGGCAAATTAAATTACTTAAATACTTGAAATATCTAATTTCTCTTCAATGTCTTTGAAGCCTCAATAGAAAATGAGACTACAGGAGCCGGCACCCTGGTGCACTAGGTTAATCCTCTGTCTGTGGCGCCAGCATCCCATATGGGCACCGGATTCTAGTCTAGGTTGCTCCTCTTCCAGTCCAGCTCTCTGCTGTGGCCTGGGATAGCAGTGGAGGATGGCCCAGGTGCTTGGGCCCCTGGACCCGCATGGGAGACCAGGAAGAGGCACCTGGCTCCTTGCTTCAGATTGGCGCGGCTCCAGCTGTAGCGGCCATTTGGGGAGTGAACCAACGAAAGAAAGACCTTTCTCTCTCTCTCTCTCTCTCTCATTATCTGTAACTCTACCTGTCAAATAAATAAAATAAAATCTTTTAGAAAAAAGAAAATGAGAGTACATAGTTTTCTAGTTTGAAAAAGTGTTGGAAAAATAGGATATTTAAAATTGTTATCTAAGGAAAGCAAACATTGAGCTATATTTTAATTTATTATTTTATATATTTTATTTAGTCTTACTATCCTATTAGAACAAAAATGAAGAAATAACTAGATGAATCAAGGTTTCTAATTAGTGCAGATCTATAGCTTTAACTAAGAGAACTTAAGTAAGCATGTTACTATTTTGTCAATTCAGGAAGGGAAATGCTTTTAATATTTTATTATGAAAATTTTGAAACATACAAGTTGAAATATATTTTCAGTACACCCTGTATACTCATCCTCATTTTTTTTTTGCTTTTGGTATCTATTATATTACATACTGATATTTCCTTTGCTCTATCAATTTATCTTATGACTGAAAATGTCAAGGTGTCAACTCACCAAATACCTCAGCATGGATGTCATTAACTGGAAATTTAAGGTGTTTTTTTTTTTTCCTTTGATGTAAAATTGTTACACAACACAATGCACAACTTTTCTGAGTTTTGGTGAGCACATTCTGTGGTAGAGGACTTCCTGAAATAGACATAGGAGAAAAACAAAACCAAAAACAAACAAAACTTATTCAGGGAATAGAATGTGGTCTATCTGCTCTCCTGTAAATGTTTCACCTATAGTCATATGTGCTTGCAGTATAACTGTTTTTGCTTCTGCTTGTTAGCACAGATCTATAGTATTACCCCTTGCCAGACAGCTCAATATTTGTGCAGAAACATTATCAGTAACTATGTATGCATGTATGCATGTGTGGTATTGTATCAATTCCTATAGCTATCAGGTAGCATTAGTATATCCAAGTCAAATGTATGCATGTAGCCATATAAGGAAGACAAAAAAAAAAAGCTAAAAACATATATGATAAAATACCCTTCTTTGTTCCTATCTAAGGTTTTTCAATAAGAATCCAATTAAGCCTTATGCAGGCATAATGAAAGACTGATGTCTGGTCTTGGTGTCTCTGTTCACAATCCTACTAAAATTCATCTGTAAAATCTGAGTTATTTATTAATATACATATATAATTACCATCAAACATAAAGACTATTCATGCTTCTTCCTTTCCTTGTTTCCCAGAAGCAAGTATCAATTTGCTACTTTTCACCATTGGCTAATTTTGATAATGTTAAAATGTCCTATCTTTAACATCATATCATATTTGGTCATTTAAGTGTTTGCTAGTTCAGCACTATGTTTCAAAAATCTTTCATAGTTTTGTAAATAAAGCAGTATTTGCATATACCAATATTTTATATTTCTAAGTAATATTCAATTTTATTAAAGACAAATGTTTTTATAGTTGTTTCTTTATTGATGGTCACCGGGGTTCTTTCAGAGTTACTTTTTACTATTTATCATAAATAATGTTACTAAGAATATTTATGTGTAACTCTTACAAATGTTTTCATTTGTGTAGCATAAACACCTACAAGTAGAACTGCTAGATCATAGGGTAGGTGGATGGTTAGTTTTTCTAAAAACTGTCTTAAAAGAGAAAAAAAAAAACAATCTGGATACAGAATGTTGGGAGGGCTGGGATGGACAGAGTGAGGAGAATATGGTAGCTGTTTGTATTAATACCTCACTTTTTTTGTTTTATTAATTTAAACGTTTTAAAAAGTAAACCATAACAAATAAACCAGAAACTGTCTAGTTTTTTTTCAAGAGTTCAGAATTTTACATTCCTACCAAATGTTCACAAACTTTCCTCATTTTTCAATTTTTAAAAGTTAATTTATGGAAATTTTTCATGCATCCTAGATAGCAGTACTTCATCAGATAAGCGTTTTACAAATATTTTCTCCCAGCCTATGGCTTGCGTGTTCATGTTCTTGATGATGTATTTTAATGAGCAGAATGATTACTTTTAATGAAGTCTAGTTTATCAGTTTTTAATGGTTTCTTTTTCCTGTGACTAATTTTAACAATTTTGCATAGATAAAATCACAAAGATGATCTCAAATTTCTTCTAAGGATTTGACTGTTTAGCTTTCTATTTTTGTCTATGGCTCATCAGAAACAATTTGTTTTGTTTTGTTTTTGTTTATATGTTGTGGATACAGTGTTAGATAGAGACTCACAGCAGCCTTCCTCCAAAGGACCATTCTATCAGACAGCCCTTGGCCCATGAGCAAAAGTGATATGGGACGCCATTTGCTGAGGTTCTGAAGAAACAGAGTGATTCTGCATCAACTCTTTTTCCTTCTTACCATTTGATAAAGTTACGATTTTAGAAGACAGTTTGTGGCTGCCCACAATACATAATGAGCTCCTAAATCACCACACAGAAGAAACCAACTGCAAATCTCGAATTTTTATGGATGTGAAATAACCTTAAGACAAGTTTGTTTCATTTTATTCTAGCAGTCTTTAAAAGTTTATGGAAATTGCAAAATATAAAAGCAACAAAACATTCAGGGGCCAGCCTTATGGCAAGGCACCTTAAGTCACTGCCTGTGAAGCCACCATTCAGCACAGGTGCCAATTCCAGTCCGGCTGTTTCACTTCTGATCTTGCTCTCTGGTAATGCATCTGGGAAAGTAGCAAAAGATGGCCCAAGTGTCTGTGATCCTGCAACTCACAGGGAAACTCAGTTGGAGCTCCAGGCACCTAGCATCACCTTATCTCAGCCCTTGTCACTGTGGCCATTTGGGTTGTGAACCAGTGGATAGGAAACTCTCTCTCTGTGTGTCTCCCTCTCTCTACATAACCCTGCCTTGCAAATAAATTAAACAAATATTTAAAGAAAAATGAGCATGATGGTACTGGTACAGAAACAGACGGATAGACCAATGGAACAGAATAGAAACACCAGAAATCAATCCAAACATCTACAGCCAACTTATATTTGATCAAAGATCCAAAACTAATCCCTGGAATAAGGACAGCCTATTCAATAAATGGTGCTGGGAAAATTGGATTTCCACGTGCAGAAGCATGAAGCAAGACCCCTACCTTTCACCTTACACAAAAATTCACTTAACATGGATTAAAGACTTAAATCTATGACCCAACACCATCAAATTATTAGAGAACATTGGTGAAACCCTGCAAGATATAGGTACTGGCAAAGATTTCTTGGAAAATACCCCAGAAGCACAGGCGGTCAAAGCCAAAATTCACATTTGGGATTGCATCAAATTGAGAAGTTTCTGTACTTCCAAAGAAACATTCAGGAAAGTGAAGAGGCAACCGACAGAATGGGAAAAAAATATTTGCAAACTATGTTACAGATAAAGGGTTGATAACCAGAATCTACAAAGAGATCAAGAAACTCCACAACATCAAAACAAACAACCCACTTAAGAGATGGGCCAAGACCTCAATAGACATTTTTCAAAAGAGGAAATCCAAATGGCCAACAGACACATGAAAAAATGTTCAAGATCACTAGCCATCCGGGAAATGCAAATCAAAACCACAATGAGGTTTCACCTCACCCTGGTTAGAATGGCTCACATTCAGAAATCTACCAACAATAGATGCTGGAGAGGATGTGGGGAAAAAGGCACACTAACCCACTGTTGGTGGGAATGCAAACTGGTTAAGCCACTATAGAAGTCAGTCTGGAGATTCCTCAGAAACATGAATATAAACCTACCATACAACCAAGCCATCCCACTCCTTGGAATTTACCCAAAAGAAATTAAATTGGCAAACAAAAAAGCCGTCTGCACATTAATGTTTATTGCAGCTCAATTCACAATAGCTAAGACCTGGAACCAACCCAAATGCCCATCAACAGTAGACAGAATAAAGAAATTATGGGACATGTACTCTATAGAATACTATACAACAGTCAAAAACAATGAAATCTCGTCATTTGCAACAAGATGGAGGAATCTGGAAAACATCATGCTGAGTGAATTAAACCAGTCCCAGAGGGACAAATATCATATGTTTTCCCTGATCAGTGCCAACTAACTGAGCACCAAAGGGGAAACCTGTTGAAGTGAAAGGGACACTATGAGAAACAGTGACTTGATCAGCTCTTGTCCAGACTGTTGATGTACAATGTAATACTTTATCCATTTTAGTATTTTTTTTTTGTTCCAGTACTGGTGGTTGAACTCTGTAATTAACACACAATTATTCTTAGGTGTTTAAATTTCAGCAGAAAAGTGATCCCTGTTAAATATAAGAGTGGGAAAAAGAGAGGGAGGAGATGTACAATTTGGGACATGCTCAATCAGACTTGCCCCAAATGGTGGAGTTAGAAACGTGCCAGGGGATTTCAATACAATCCCATCAAGGTGGCATGTACCAATGCCATCTCACTGGTCCAAGTGATCATCTTCAGTTCACAATTGATGGCTCTGGTAGGTCTAAGAGTCAAAGGGGTCTCACAAACAAAACTAGTGTCTGCTAATACTAACTGATAGAATCAAAAAGGGAGAGAACGATCCAACATGGGTAGCGGGAGACACAGCAGACCCATAGAATAGCAGATGTCCTAAATAGCATTATGGCCTCAGAAATATCCCTTAAGGCATTCGGATCTGGCTCAAGAGCCCATGACAGTATTTTAGGCATGGAAAGCCAAGACACTCTGGCCAAAAAAAAAAAATATATATATATATATAAAGAAGACCTAAATGAAAGATCTCTGTGAGTGAGATCCCAGTGGAAAGAACGGGGCCATCAGAGAAGGAGCTACCTTTCTCTGAAGGGAGGAGAGAACTTCCACTTTGACTATGACCCTGTCGGAATAAGATCGAAGTCAGCGAACCCTAAAGGCTTCCATAGGCTCAGCAACTCCTGACTGGAGCCTAGGGAGATTACTGACGCCATAAACAAGAGTGTCAAATTGTTAAGTCAGCAACAGGAGTCACTGTGTACTTACTCCTCATGTGGGATCTGTCCTTAATGGGTTGTCCAATGTGAAGTGATGCTATAACTAGTACTGAAACAGTATTTTTACACTTTGTGTTTCTGTGTGGGTGCAAACTGATGAAATCCTTACTTACTATATACTGAATGGATCTTCCGTATATAAAGATAATTGAAAATGCAAAAAAAAAAACTGATGTTAAATTGGAAATTGCATAGAAAATTAATCAATTTTTAAAAAATATCATGTAGGATCTCTGTCCTTAATGTACTGTACATTTTGATTTAATGTTATAACTAGTACTCCGACAGTATTTTTCACTTTGTGTTACTATGTGGGGGCAAACTGTTGAAATCTTTACTTAATATATACTAAACTGATCTTCTGTATATAAAGGGAATTGAAAATGAATCTTGATGTGAATGGAAGGGGAGAGGGAGCGGGAAAGGGGAGGGTTGCGGGTGGGAGGGAAGTTATGGGGGGGGAGCTGTACTTGGAAATTTATAGTCATTAAATAAAAGTTTAAAAAAGAAAAAAGAAAACTGAGCATGGATTTGTAACTTTTGCATGGAAATATATTTGCTTTAATTATATTTTTCCACACACTTTGTTTAAAGTATCTATGTAAAGTATCTATATATCTAAAGTATTTATGCATTTTGATTTTTTAAGGATCACTATATTGCATCCTGATTGTACTTTAATTTCTTTCCCCAAGGATGGAAATTGATGACTGAGTATAGCGTTCATGTGAGTTTTGGTTCTGTCTTATACCTACTTGTTGGTAATCTGAAAACAAATAAATAAAAGAATAATTTCTTTGACCTTTCTTTTTTTAGTGGCTTATATTATATGTCCCTATGCCAAAACAGTTAATAAAATGAGACATAAAAACTACTATTAGCATGAGACAGCTAAATTAAATAATATGATTTGAAATGTCTTACTATACTTTCTAATGATATCTCTTGGAAAATTGAGGTTTAGCATACTTATTCTGGCCATGGTAATGGTAACATTGATAACCCACATCCCTGGTGAGGGAAATAATATCACAGAAAAAATTATGCTATAATGCCCTTTGCTCAATAGCCAGGTATAATATGCTAATCACAATTATTAAATTAGATATTACAAATCAATAGCTTTGGCCTATGTAATGCATGATATACCTATTCTACATATTAAGTGGCATGTGTCTAAAGTTATCAATTCTATAACCTACTGATATTTATGTGAGAAAAAATAAAGATTTCCTATTTAGATTTAGGAGAAGCTGATTTAAGCAAATATCTTGACACTTCCCAATCATCTTTCCTTCTGGGCATGCTCAAAGTCAACCTCAGGGTCTGAGGCATACAGCAAATGGCAGGGCAATTAATCCTGGAAACACGTGGTCCAGGTTAGCTTCTCCTTGACCAGTCTGTTGCTGCTATAAATGTCACATCCTCATTGGTGTTTTCACCATTCACAAAATGCTGACTTTCCTTAGTAACTTTTCACTGTTTTCTTACAATTTATCATAAGTTCCTTTTTTTATGTACTCATATTTTAAATCATTTCTCCTCCAATAGAATGAATAGTGTCAGAGAGCAAGTAGCGCATCTGCCTGACGTTAATTCTACCTCTATATTTTGCTGGTATCAACTTTCCTTTCCCTGATCTCTTTGTGGGACTCTAAATTGGGCTAAGTTTCCTCTCCTTAATAGGTTTTATCGAGAATAGCAATAATTTATCTTGTCAAGCCTTTTGCAATCTTGCCTTAGGTGAATTGTTTGAGACCTGCAATTTCTGTTGACTCACTCCACATCTACATACCCAATGCCAAATTCCTGAATTTCAGACTCATATTCAGTCAGTTATTTAGCATTTCCATGTACATGCAAAAATTTTTGAAGAGCAGAAACAAAAGTTGATTATTCACTGTGTCTCAAAATCTTATCCAGTGAATCATGTCCATGCTCTTCCTAAAATAGAAGCTACACCAAGTTTTTAAAAAATAATCATACCCTAATACCCAAGTCAAAGATACTGTCACTCACTCCTGAAATAGTACAGTTGTTTACTCATTAGGTGTCAAGTTCCTACTCTTGTCCCTTTCACTCCCTGAACAGATCACTCTTACCATAGCGGCCATTATCCTGTGAAAACACAGACCAAATTTTCATGTCCTATATATATTTATGAATTTTAATTGAAATGTTTAGATTTACTAAAGATGATTCTACTAAGATTCACTTTCAGCTGTCAGTAATAAATTTGTTGCATTAGGGAGGGGATGAGAATTGAAAAAACATAAATTAACTCCGTGAGTTTATTGGTGGAAGAATGGAAAGGACACAGTGACATTTTGAATCAAAGGAGTCTCCAGAGTTGATTACATATTTTCATAAGTGGTAAATAGAGAGGAGAGTGAAAGTGAGAAACTGAATATTGGAGAGAGAGAGTGATCATGCAAGGTCCAAGAAGAAATACAAGATAGTGAACACCTTAAGTGTCTATCCCTGTGTGTCAATTCTTCCAGGAAGAAAATAGAGGATATTTTTAAGTAACTTTTTTTTTTATTGAGAAAGCCAGACTTATAGGTAGAAGAATTTCTTAGAAATCTCTTCAATTTAAGTAACTTTCTTAAGTTCTTAACTTTTCAAATAAAATTTAAATGTTAACTAATGTACATGGAATTACATGTGCACACAAGGACTGATGATTAACATTATTTTGACCTATGAAATAAGCTTATTCTAAGATATTGTTGTCAATTTAAAGGCTAGTATTCACTGTTAGAACACTGTGGACTAACAAAAGGCAGGAAGATATGTTAAAAAAAAAAAAAAGGAACAACAATAAACCAGCAAAAGCTTTAACCAAGATAAAATTGAGTACAGGTTATCTTACATACAGCATTAAAACAAGCACTTCTAAAAATTCAAAACAGGACAATAATCATAAAGTACTATAGTTTTTTTAAAGTAATAAACTACAGTAAAAAATTTTACTATGACAAGGAGAATATGCAGTACTAGCTAATAAAAATGCTCTTCTACCTTTTCTCTTAAAGTCATAATA
The DNA here is from genome assembly GCF_033115175.1 of Lepus europaeus. Taxonomy (NCBI): domain Eukaryota; kingdom Metazoa; phylum Chordata; class Mammalia; order Lagomorpha; family Leporidae; genus Lepus; species Lepus europaeus. The sequence continues at coordinate 127,836,400 of NC_084827.1, read as the reverse complement.
CTTGTATGGAAAAAGGGAGACAGGTTACTCCAGTTTTTTTGGTGTTTTCTGGCCCCTCTTTAAACAGCAGATGATAATTTTGCAGAAAACCTTGGAATGATTTATACTGTAGGTAGAAGAACAAAATGTGCTACCCTTGTTAAATATGCAAACATGAAACCAGACTTGCCTGAGAAGGATAGGATGTAATTGTATTTTATAGTTTTATACTATCTTTGTTTATTGACAAACATATTTGTCAATTCAGTAGCCTTTGCTTATTAAGTTCAAAATAGGAATCTCATTTTAATGATTCCAGCATAGTCTCAAATTCACACCTGCAGTATAATATATGCATTCAAATATAACTACATTTTTCATAATTACTCTGTCAGTCATTTGCTGCTTTAAAATCTTATTTTACATGTGTATTACAGTTCCCAAAATAAGAAGTCTTTCTAATGATGTCTTACATTAAAATTTCCTCTGATCATTACTTTTGTCAAAGAAATGTTATTGCTTTAGTGGCTCCATCCTAATTACATTTGCCTCATTATTTAGTTGACCTTTATTAAAAGTTTCAATAGACAGGATTTTTTAATATAAGAGATATTTTGTCATACCTGATTCCAAATTGAACTTTTTTTGCTAGAACTATTTTTCTACCATATTAATCTTTGGTATTGTGCTACAACATGAAACTCAATCTGGAAATTCTGTGTATATGATAAAATAAAACACAATATTTTAGCCTTAGTCCTTAGTGTAATTATTTGTTGTGCCATTCAAATTTGTTTTATTTATTTATTTATTTGAAAGACGTAGTAAGAAACAGAGAGAGAGAGAGAGAGAGAGAGAGAAAGAATCTCTTCCATCTGCTGGGTCACTCCCCAGAGGGCCTCAAGGAGCCATCCATCAGTTATTATATCCTAGGAGTATTAGTAGAAACTGGGACAGAAGCCAAATTCTGGATTCTGTCCTAAGCACTCTTATATGGAATGCAAGCACCCCAAGCTGTGGCTTATCCTGCTGCACTACAACTTCTACCATGATAGTATTTATTTTGGTATTACATAAAATACGTTTGGGGACAGCATTCTAGTATAGCCAGAAAAGCCACTGCCTGTGACACCAGCAACCCTGTGGGGGCTAGTCCATGTCCCCACTGCTCCACTTTCGAAGCAGCTCCCTTTTAATGTGCCTGGGAAAGGCAGCGGAAGATGGCCCAAGAGTTTGGGCCCCAGCCACCTAAATGGGAAACCCCGAAGAAGCTGCTGGCTCCTACCTTTGGTCTGGCCCAACCCTGCAAATGAAATCTCTCTCTGTGTGTGTATGTTTCCTTTGCTCTCTTTGTGACTCTACGTTTCAAATAAATAAATAAATAAATATTATGAGTTGGCTCATCAAATTAGGGTTCCTGTCAGCATTTATCATTTATAATTTCTATATCTCATGGAAATCATTGATTCTAGATACCATTATTCATGCTCCAAAAATAACTCCTCCTTATTAAAGTTTTGTACAGAAATATGCTATTAAAATATTTTCTATGAGTGAACTTTTTAGTTTGATGAAAAATTTTGTAAAGTTATTATATTAGCTTGATATATGTATATTATCTTTTACAAAATGGAAATTTTAAATTTTATTTACATTTTTAAAAATTTATTTGAAAAGGTGGAGAGACAGACACAGAGATACATAGAGAGAGATTCCATTTACTGGTTCAGTTACCAAATGCCTACATAAAAGGCAGAGCTGGGCTGGGACCAAAGCTGGGAACAAGAACTCAATCCAGGTCTCCCTCCCAAGTGTCAGGAGCCTAGAAGCTTCCATTGTCACTACTGCCTCAAAAGGTCTGCTTTAGCAGGACTCTGAAGTTAGAAGGAAAACGTAGAACTGCATGCAGGCACAGAGATGTGGGAATTGGGAGGCTTAACCACTGCTCAAAATTCCTCCTTCTAGTTTCCTAATTTTTACATGTATAAAAATGTTATTTCATAACAGAGTAATGCATAGTCAATTGAAAAACAGTATGAGATCATAATTATGTATTGTAGCTAAAATCTAAACCAAAATGGGATATTTCCTCTTTCATGTCAATTTTTTTCTCCATTTGTGAACAAGGGCTATGGTAACATCTGCTTTAGGGGAATGTGAGAAGAAAAAATAAGTTTATGCAAGTTAAAAATTTAGCAGTGTTTCTGGCATTTAGTAAATGTTGAAATTTTGGGTCAAATCAGTTTCCAAAGAGGTGAAGTTCAGAGAAATGTCTTATTCTATTTTAGTTGAAGTAATTTCTATAAACTTTACATAGTATTTTACCATAATTATATTTAATAAGGCAATAAAATTTAAATTATATTAACTGATAATTCTAGAGGGAAAATATGCAAAAATTATAATTATACACTATAATTATCAGTCACTGCGAAAAATCAAATTTAAAAAATAGTGCAGAGAGGTATTGTATGTTTTCCTCTAGTTTTTCTTTAAATATGATACATTTTAAAAATTGGATATCATGTATATGTTGTTTTGGGTCTTTGGGAGGTCATTAAAAATGTTGGAGGTTAGAATTTCTTTCCTTGGAAAAATTAAGAATTAGATGAGGTTCTCACAACAGAAGTGGGACATATCAGAAATATAGCAATTTAAAAAATTCACTTGTGGACGTGATCCTATGACATTTTCTGTTAAACATTCCTTTCTAGAATGCTAATAGACTCTCAAATCCCAGTTTGCTGTGATACCTTCTACACTTTTAGGCTTTCTAAAGCATAGCATTTGTTAGGGTTACAGCAGTTTCATAGAGGTCTAGAAAGATTTTGGTTACTTCTTAGAAAGTTTTTTCTTTCAAGTTGGCAAAAGTCAAGATGATTTCATCCATTTTGTAAAATGTCTTTTTCCCCCTTGGAAAGGAAGCTATAAAGGTCATATTCAATTTTATTTTACAAAAAACATTATACATAGGACAATAATTTTAAAATATTTCGCGGTAAAGTCTTAGTCATGGTTTTCTAAAAATTTTTTTTAGCAGAGAAACATAATATATGTTAATATTAATCAGCAAAATTTTAAAATAGCATTAGGTTTAATTGCATATTAACTTTCCCCACCATTGTCAAAGGAAGATGCAGTGTATCCTTTTAACTGTCCAGTCATTGAGGAAGTTGAATATCTTGGCATCAGAGTTATTATCATTTATACAGAGCCATAAACATACATAACGTCAAGAAGAATAAAGAAATGCTCTAACCTAAAGGATTTTTTCCATCATAAACTATTAAGGAAAAGGAAAAGCCCATGGCATTGACATTTTTCAAGTGCAGGAAGACGTTGAAATATCAAGAAATACCGAAATAAGAAGATTAACCTCTTAAAAATAATCATTGTTGTGACATTTAAGAAACATAGCATAACAGAGGAAGAAAGGTCAAAATATAGATTCTAAGAGTACATACTTAGAAAATACACCCCAGTAAAGGAAGTTAAATATCAGTGATATGTTTGAATATCTAAATCTATATGCAGATATATAGAGATATATTTGAGAAAGCAAAACATAGATGGATGCATGTAAATGTAGTAAATCAAAAGAAAAAATAAGTAAAAATCTCCAGCCTAGAATCTGAATAGCTAAGGAAAAATCTCAGGATCAGAATGTGTATAAAATAGAAAGGGTAGTTCATGCATTAATGTTAATATTTCTGGCCGGCGCCGTGGCTTAACAGGCTAATCCTCGACCTTGCGGCGCAGGCACACCAGGTTCTAGTACCGGTTGGGGCGCCGGATTCTATCCCGGTTGCCCCTCTTCCAGGCCAGCTCTCTGCTATGGCCCGGGAGTGCAGTGGAGGATGGCCCAAGTGCTTGGGCCCTGCACCCGCATGGGAGACCAGGAGAAGCACCTGGCTCCTGGCTTCGGATCAGCGCAACGAGCCAGCCGCAGTGGCCATTGGAGGATGAACCAATGGCAAAAAGGAAGACCTTTCTCTCTGTCTCTCTCACTATCCACTCTGCCTGTAAAAAAAAAATATATATATATTTCATTAATGCTATAGGAAACATATACCTCTCTTCAAAGCAGTCATGTTTAAATGTGCAATAAAATAGTGTCATCTGTATTCAAGAAATTTAAATAAACACTATATATAATCATACATTATGAATCTGAAATTTTCATTGGCTCTTTTCTATGTCGTTTGTTAAATATTATATAGCTCCTTCCATTTCAAAAAATGATTCAGGCTCACAGAACTTTTAAGTTCTTAAGCAGCAAGTTTTGTTCTTTAAGGTTTCTACTTCTTTCTTGTCACCTGTCAGGATTCTGATGATCTTCCTAAAGGACCCCTGTCTGCCCATTATTATCTAATCACCCTGTTAATTCTATCCATAGCATATGCATTTCTTACACTGTATTATTTATTTATCACTCAAATTTATTCTAGGCAATAAAACCACTACTAGATTAAATCATGTATTTTCAGGGGGCTGACATCGTGGCAAAGTGGGTAAAACTGCCACCTGCATCTCACATGGGTGCTGGTTAAAGTCTCGGCGGCGCCACTTCCCATCCAGCTCTCTGTTAACGGCCTGAGAAAAGCAGTGGATGATGGCCCAAGTGTTTGGGTCCCTGCCACCATGTGGAAGACTTGGAAGAAGTTCATGGCTTCTGGCTTCCACCTGGCCAAGCCTAGGCCATTGTGGCGTCTGGGGAGTGAATCAGTGGAAGGAAATAATCTCTCTCTCTGTCTCTCCTTCTCTGTGTAACTCTGACTTTGAAATACATAAATAAATCAATATTTAAAAATATTTTCAGGCAAATACAGTCATTTTTTTTTTTTTGACAGGCAGAGTGGACAGTGAGAGAGAGACAGAGAGAAAGGTCTTCCTTTTGCCATTGGTTCACCCTCCAATGGCCACCGCGGTAGGAGCGCTGCGGCCGGCGCACAACGCTGTTCCGATGGCAGGAGCCAGGTGCTTATCCTGGTCTCCCATGGGGTGCAGGGCCCAAGCACTTGGGCCATCCTCCACTGCACTCCCTGGCCACAGCAGAGAGCTGGCCTGGAAGAGGGGCAACCGGGACAGGATCGGTGCCCCGACCGGGACTAGAACCCGGTGTGCCGGCAAATACAGTCATTTTTAAGTTTGTATGCTTTTTCTTGCTATGCCAAAGCACTGGCCCAAGTTTGTATTTTCTTTCTACATCAAATGTTCTTCCATTTTGATTATGTATTTTCTTAATATAAGTTTCAGGTATAGCTGTCATAGAGAACTTAGAAGGCGCAAAGTAGCCACATACTTGATCCTAATCATCTATCAGGAGTCCTGAGTAAAAGAATGGGAAAAGAAAATACATATATACTTATATATTATTTTGAAAGTGGAAAGAACTTGTTGGTGGGTTAATGGCAAGGCCTATAAGAATCCAAGCAGAATCCCAATTCTATAGATACAGAAAATCTTGTCCTAAAATTATTTTTATAAAGTAAAATGGCTATATCACATGATGGAATCACTCTCTTTCATTTTAAGATCTTATGTTGCAGTTATAGTCAACACCATTTGTTGAAAGCAAAAGGATAGATACATGGATCAAAAAAAACATTGACATAACTATTCCTATAGCTACTGACTTTCAACAAAGGTACAAATGCAGTTCAGTGAAGAAACCCCAGTTTTTTTAGAAAACAATCCTGAAGCAATTGGACATCTACAGACAAGAAAATGAATCTCAGCTCAAACTTCATATAAAAATACCTAAAAACAGGTAACGTATTAAAAGGTAAAACAACTATAAAACTATTAGAAAGATTAACAAATGGGAGAAAATCTTTCAGACCTAGAATTGGTAAAGAATACTTAAGATATCATGATGAAAAGATGATCTTTGATTTTATTTTGTAAATTAGAGTTCATTAAGAAACCTATTCCATGCAGATGATAAATATATAAGTTGCAGGCTTGGGAAAATACTTTCAAACTACATATGCCAAAAAAAAAAAAAATCCTGTATCCAGAATATATAGTATACTCTTAAAAAAACCAAAAGCCCTTTAACAGGCAAATGGCTAAACAAACGGTAATATATACTACTATGGAGACTTACTCAGCAGTTGAAAAGAAATGAGGAAATTTTCTTGGTTTCCAGTACCTCATGTAATAAGCTTGGAGGATGCTTCTTCATCCTAAGAATAAAAACAACAAACGTTACATAAACTGAAAAATCAATAACTCTTCTACACTGAAGGCTCAAAAAAAAAAAAAAAAAAAAACTCCAGGAGAACGCTGTCACAAGAGGGGCCTCAAGTTTTCATGTGCTTTATCTGGAGCTCCTGGAAAAACACTAGCGGTTCCTTATAGTGAATATTGGAGAAAAATCCCCTCAGGCTTCCAGAACAATATAAGAGAAAGTAGTCATATTGAAATATGCCAGATATATCAAAGCACTTTTCTCTTAAGATGGCTTACACCCCATGTGAAACCATTTAATCAAAGTCTAACCTGTTAGGAATTTATCAGGGTACAATCTACCTATAGGAAGTGAAATAACCATCTTCAGTACTCTCTAGTGTATTAATGTGATAAAAAAAATATCCAAACAATTCCCTCCAACTGACTTTTAGCATTTAAGTGGGCTGGGGATGTGAAACAGATTGGTGGAGTTCACTATCTAGTAATAAAGGCTCATCAACAGACTGACATCTAATCCCAGAACTGAACAATGCTTTCCTTCCACTATCACACCTTACAGTTTTATGGTAAAAGCTTAATTACCTCCATTCCTTTTACCCAATGAGTCATGTGACCATTCAACAGAAAATTAGAAGGCATCCAAATACAAAAAAAGGAAAAGTTAGGTGGGGCAAGGTAAGGGGAGACAAAAGTAAGGGCGGGAGGGTAGAAGTAGGGAGAACGGACGGAAGAGAAAAGAGAAAGACAGTTTGAAGAGACAGAAGAAGCATTAGAATCAGTCATATTTGGTAGGGATATTGGAATTATCAACAACAATTTTTAACATTATGATTACTATGTTAAAGTTTCTATGAGCCAGTGGATGGAAGATCTCTCTCTCCTTCTATCACTGCAACTGTGTCTTTCAAATAAGTAAATAAATATTTTTTAAAAAGAATTTCTTGCAAGAGAAGAAAAATGATACATGTCAGAACAAAAATCTACACAAAAAAGGATGATTTTTAGGGAGGGAATAAATGAATACAAAATAAAATACTTTATCCTTCCTATTCTTAATTTATGTAACTGAAAACATGCTTTGAAAATAATATAAGGAACAATGTATCTGTGTATATATGCTCAGAAAAATAGATACAGATACATATGTATCCTTCTATGTAAGTAAAATGAAAGCAGGGATGCAAGAGATATGAAAGAGGTTTTGGAAATATTTTACTAGTATAAGGTACCTGAACTGTTAATGAAGCAGAATGATGTTATTTGAGAATGGACTTGGATTAATTTTAAATATACAGTGCAAATTCCGTGGAAATTGCTAAAAATGTTTTTAGAAATAGAAATATGATTGATGTGATAACAAAAGGGAGAAAGTGGAATACTAGAAAATGGTCAATTAAAACCACAAAAGAAAGAGAAAATGTGGAAGAGCAAATAGGAACAAAAATAGGGGCAACAAATAGAAAACAGTAATAAATATGATTTATTACTATCCAATCATATCAATAAATACTTTAAACCTCAATGGCTTAAATACATGAAGTAGGGATTAGCAGAGTGTATATAAAAAAAAAAACAGGACTCAACTCTATATTTGCCTACAAGAAACCCACTTTTAATGTAAAGAATCATAGTTTAAGAAAAGGAATGGGGAAAGGTATAGCATGCTAACCCAAATCAAAAGAAAGTGCATATTTCTAGGCCGGCGCCTCAGCTCAATAGGCTAATCCTCCACCTGTGGCACCGGCACACCAGGTTCTAGTCCCAGTCGGGGCGCCGGATTCTGTCCCGGTTGCCCCTCTTCCAGGCCAGCTCTCTGCTATGGCCCGGGAGTGCAGTGGAGGTTGGCCCAAATCCTTGGGCCCTGCACCCGCATGGGAGACCAGGAGAAGCACCTGACTCCTGGCTTCGGCCATTGGAGGGTGAACCAACAGCAAAAGGAAGACCTTTGTCTCTCTCTCTCTCTCACTGTCCACTCTGCCTGTCCAAAAAAAAAAAAAAAAAAAGTGTATATTTCTAAGTTAATTTTATGCAGAGAAGACATCAGAACAAGAAAGTAAAACAGGTACATTACATGACAAAGAGATGAGTAATCCAAGAAGATATAACAATTCTTAATGTGCATATGCCTGATAGAGCATTAAAGTATTAGTAAATGAGGCGAGAACTGATAAAACAGCAAAAGGAGGGGCAAGCGCTGTGGTGCAGCGGGTTAATGCCCTCGCATGAAGCGTCGGCTTCCCATATGGGTGTTGGTTTGAGACCCAGCTGCTCTACTTCCAATCCAGCTCTCTGCTGTGGCCTGGGAAAGCAGTAGAAGATGGCCCAAGTCCTTGGGACCCTGCATCTGTATGGGGGACCCAGAAGAAGCTCTTGGCTACTGGCTTCGGGTCGGTGCAGCTCCGGCTGTTGCGGCCTGTTGGGGAATGAATCATTGGATTGAAGACTTCTCTCTCTCTCTCTCTCTCTCTCTTTCTCTCTCTGTCTCTCTCTGACTCTCCTTTCTCAAATAAATAAATAAATATTAAAAAAGACACCCCTCTTCATCTTTGTGTGTAGTATGCTTTCTAAAAAAAAAGCAAAATAAATAGATAAGCCCACTCTTATATTTGTTTTTTTATTTTTATTTATTCATTACTTATTACTTATTATTTATATTATTATTATTATTTTATTTTTAATTTTTTCCCAGGTCATATCAGAGAGCTGGATTGGAAGTGGAACAGCTGGGACTCAAACCGGCACCCATATGGGATGCTGGCACTGCAGGCAGTGGCTTTACCTACTACACCACAGTGCCAGTCCTTCCACTATTATATTGGAGACTTTAATGCCCCCCTATTAAAACTGACAGCTCCACTAGGTAAAAAGTCAAGAAAGATATATTTGAACTCAATAGTACCATCAATCAACAGGATATAACTGATATCTATAGACTACTTAATTCAGCAAAAGTTGATTACATGTTTCCTTAAGCATAAATGGAACTTACAAGGCAGATCACCTTCTGGAGTCAAAGCACATCTATACATATAAAAGAATAGAAATCATACAATGAATGCTCTTCGATGACAATGGAATTAAAGGGGGAGCAGAGAGAAGTAGAGAGGAAGGAAGAAATAAAGAGGAGATAATAAACGTGCAAAATGATAAAAATGTTTAATATAAGTAAAGCTATACAGATGTTCAATGAACTGCTCTTTTATTTTATTATTGTTAGATTTATTTATTTGAAAGTCTGAGTTATAGAAAGAGAGAGAGGGAGAGATAGAGAGAGAGATTCTCCATCTGTTGGTTCAATCCCCAGAGTGCTGCACAGGCCAGGGCTGGGCTAGTCCAAAGTCAAAAGCAGGAGTTTTATCCAGGTCTCCCAGATGAGTGGCAGGAGCCCAAACACTTGGGCCATCTTCTGCTGCTTCTCTCAGGTCATTATCAGGGAGCTGGATTGGAAGTGGAGCAGCCAGGACAGAAACCAGCATGCATGAAATACTGGCATTGCAGGCAGTGGCTTCACCCACCATGCCACAACACCAGCACTAGAACTACTCTTTTCATCTTTATATAAGTTTGAGCAATTTTTAGAAGCAAGTTATTAAATAAAATGAATTCAAGAAATGTTTCTCCTGTGCATGGTAATTTAATAAACCAAAATAAATCCACATTTCAGAAATTTTAACATGGAACATATTGACTAAGTCTACCATAGAGTAGTAGAAGGAAAGTCAAGGGAATTGTCATATTGTTTTATCTACACATTCACTCATCATGTTAAAGGCAGAGATACAGAGAAAGAGAGGTCCATCTGTCGGTTCATGTGGGGGAGGCCGAATCAGGAGAGGCATAGAGGAAACTTCCTGAGCCTGCCTCGAATTTGAAAACCTGTCTTTAAGGTTCAAATCCCTGGTGGCAAATACCCCAGCCCCAGGGCGCTTCTGCCTAAGGGTCATTAAGGTGGTATAATAGGAGTGGCTAAGATCCTTCTGCAGCACATCACCCCACCCCTTGCCCATATCTGCTCTGTACCTCAGCTACATATACACCTCCCTTTTACAATAAAGTGAGATCCTGCTTCCACTGGGCTCCCCACCGCATCTGATTGTCCCCCGGGTTTGGGGAAGGCTGAGTGGCGGGTGGCGCACTTACCATCCTTGGCCAAGGCAAGCTGCGGACAGCCTGCCTAATTCTCTGGTGGTGGTGAGGAAGAGTCACCACAGGTTACTGCCCCGCATGCTTGCCACAGCAGAGACTAGGTCAGGCCAAAGCCAGGAGCCCAAGGTTCAGTCTGAGTTTCCTAAGTTCGGTGGCAGAGACTCAAGTTTTTCAAGCATCATTTGCTGTCTCCAGGGCGTACATTAATAGAAAGCTGGATTTGGAAGCAATGCTGGGACTCACATCCAAGCACTCTGTTACAAGATGTGAGAGTTCCAGGCAGCATCTTAACCATTCAACAAATGGTCTACCTCTCTTTTAAAATTAAATAAATTAAACTAGAACATGAAGATATTAAACTACCACGTAGCCTAGTTACATGCAATAGTTATTGTTAACTGATTAAGATTTGTAATTCTCTCTCATTACTTTATTGCATTTGTATAAAGAACTTTTGCACTCTTAAGTGCTCTCAAGGCCCTCTTATGACCTAACACTGAAGCCCCAGTATGTCCCATCCCTCTCTGATAAATCTAAATCTCTTTCCATCAATCTATTTGTGAAGTACTGTAATTGGAGACCGACCAGTACACATTATATGAGCTTGTTAGCTAAACACAGAGTGCCAGAAGTCAGCCTTACCATTTTGATGTTGTTCAGGGGTAGGGAACATCTGGCCTGTGGGCCCTAAAAGTCCCAGTACATCATTTGGTCTGTCCCTGCCAAGCAACCACAGATGGGATTTGGATAAATCTACAATAAATCTATATAAAGCATGCTAACTTTTTAAGTTGAATGATGTTATAAATATCCAATTGGCCCTTGGCAGAATAAAAGGCTACCTATCTGACTTAACAGAAAGGAAAACAAATATTTCAACATACTCAAAAGTATTGTACTCCCAATTTCCTCTCTAAGATTTCTTATCCAGAAAAAAATTGTTCGTTGCAGAAGCAAACTATACAAAAAGAAAAAATGTTTAATTTTTCTTGCCAGAGGAAGGAAGAGGACCTGACCTGCCTATCTAGGCTTAGGTATCTAGTCTAACAGAATATGAATTACTTAGGCCATCACAATATTTCATGCTTCATGGTCAATAGCTCTGCTTATAAATTCTATAGCACAGACTTTTGATGGTACAAGCAGCTAACCATGCTCACATATCATGCTTAGTAACACATTTAATTCTGTTCCTACCATCCTGTAAGTGAAACATGATCATCAGCAACTGGGGCATCTCAGGGTATTCCTTTTGTTAGGAAAGTGAGAGAATAAAATCCTGTCTCAGCACCCCAACATACCTACCATCCTGTTCATATCTGGGAGACAAAAATGACAACCATCTCAAGAATATCTACACAAAGCACAAATGTGATATCCTAATTATTTAATGATCAAAGATAGTACTTCTATGAATTAAATCCCAGTCCATGTCTTTACAGAGGTTTGAGTGAAGATTAGGTTGAGGAAATATGGTCACAACACAAAACAAAATGATTATGGCACAATTGATGACAAAGCTCTTCCATATTTATCATCAATGACTTCATCTACACAATATCTCAACGAGAAATATTTCACCATTTGGGGAAAGGAATATATAATTTAAACTTATCTTTTTATATATTTTCCACCAATAAATCAACATGTACTCCACATGATTTCAGGAAGATTCTCAAAAACATAGACATATCTAATATTAGATAAAAATGTTTACCTGGAGAAGTTCTCAACCATATATTATAAAAATATATTTCTTTCTATTTGGGATTATAACTCATTAACACTAAATTTCAAAAGATAATTTCAACTTATTAGAGAACAAAAGTTCTTAATTTTCTCTTGAAATAACTCATTTGAAATTATTAGTACCCAATAGGGACAGGAGGGGAGGAAATGAGGACAAGTAGGTCAAATTTACAAACTTGCAATTATGTGGAATGGACCAGTCTAAAGATCTCATATGCAGCATGAGGACTATCACTAATAATACCACTTTATTTGCTGAAGAACAGATTTTAGGTGCTCTTACCACAAAATATAACTACAGAAAGTGATGGCTATTAATTTATTGACCATCATTATTTCATCATGTTTATACATATCAAAACATCACATTTGTACACCTTAAATAATACAATAAAATAAGTTTGAAATTTAGAAGTTTTATGAAACAAATTGGCTAAAAGTTATTTTACTTGATAACTGTATCTTCTTTGCTTGAAGTGGCTGAATGAAGATTATTTTCATAGCAAATAAATAAATGTAATAAGAGCATATTTGAAAAATATAACACAGCTGAATGAATATCTGATGAGATAAAATTCTAGCTACTGTTATATAAATGATACTGAGCATTACATTGTTTTGGGACACAACTAAAATTCTTTTTCTTTTGCTATTTTAATTTTGGACTAATTGACTTCTTCTCTTGACAAGGCTTGCTGGGGAACAAGGTGTTCAGTTAATATACAGTTTATTGTAATCACTTACTCATAATAAGATATCATAGAGACCTGTGAATGAAATACAATATTCATCCATATTTCACCACCCAATACTTAACCCCCTGATTTTCATCAACAAATTTTCTTTTTGTCGAGTTTTCTTAAAATACAAGAGAAGAATAGGAAGTATCTCTAAACATCGCTAGAATGATTTCTGTAGATATGGGTCAAAGGTTCTATTCCCTTAAAAATTGAAATGTGTTTTCATGTGATTATTATTTATACCCCTTGTCTATTTTAATGCTGAACTATGGACTTTTTACTCTTTTTTGTTGAACTCTTTATTTAATGGAGCATTAAGATATGTCATATCAAAAATATTCAAAATTAAAGTATGATCAGTTTATGACTATCAATGTAGCTCTTCTACAAAGAGATTGTACACTTCTATTTGACATAGAAAAGAAATAAATCTATATTCTCTTTAAATTAACTCTTAATGTGCATGGCGCTGATACCACATCAATATGAAACAGGGCATTATACATGGCTATAATCAAACCCATAAGCATCTACCCACTATTTGGATGTGAGAGAATTTAAATAAAGCAGTTAGATATGTAGTATATGTAGGAAATGTTAGACTAAATACCACTTCCTTCAAAAATACCTAGAATGTTAAGCTAACCAAATTGAATTATTATTCTTTTGATAACTCAAACTACAACAGTACTAATAAGAGTATCATAAAGCTGTGAAAAAATAAAATATGACAATGGCATTAACAATGACTGACATCTTCAGTTAAAAATATAACATCTGAATCTGGTAAACAAATATGAAGCCAATTTCACAAAGTGAATATATAATTTAGATAAATAATTTTTAAAGTATGCAACTACTATGATCTTCTGTATTTTCTCCAGAGTTAAGGAGAGGATTTGAGGACAAGTTCAGGGGAATAAGCAAATACAGTTAAAGGCAAGTACCATATATTTTCTCTTAAAATGTATATGAGATTAATCCACATTTCTTGGTGTGAAAGAGGAGGAATGTGTGCCTTTTTTTAAAAAGATTTATTTGAAATAGTTACAGAAAGAAAGAGAGAGACATAGAGAGAGGGAGGAATCTTCCATCCACTGGTTCACTCCCCAGATGGCCACAACAAGTTCTGGGCCAGGTTGAAACCATAAGCCAGGAGCTTCTTCCAGGTCTCTGACATGGATGGCAGGGCCCTAAGTACTTGGCCCATCCTCCTGTGCTTTCTCCAGGGCATTAACAGGGAGCTGGATCAGAAGTGAAGCAGCCAGCACTTGACTAGGGCACACATAGGAAGCCAATGTCGCAGGAAGCAACCTAACTTCTTGTGCCACAATGCTGGCCTGGAACTTGTGAGTTTTTTTTTTTTTTTTAAAGTTTATTTTAATTTATTTTCATCTACTTGGAAAGGAGAGAAAGGGGAGAGAAGGAAAGAGGGAGAGAGAGAGAAAGACAGGGGGAGGTGGGCAGAGAAAGAGAGGGAGAAGGAGAGAGGAGAGAGGGGGATAGGACAGGGTGACAGAGAAGGAGAGGGAAAGAGTGTGTGTAGGAGAGAGAGAGAAAGAGAGAGAGAGATGTTATCATTCGCTGGTACACTCTCAAATGCTCACAACAGCCAGGACTGTGCCAGGCTGCAGCCAGCCTGGAACTCCATCCAGGACTCACATGTGGATGGCAGGGTCCCAAGCATTGATGCCATCATCTTCTGCCTCCCATGATGCATTAGTAGGAAGCAAGATTGGAAGCAAAAGCTAGGGCTGGATGTGGGTATAAGAGGCAGTGTAACCTGATGAGCTACAATGACTCACTAGAACTGGTGACTTTTTTTTTTTTTGAAACTTATTCATTTACCTGAAAGTCAGAACCACATGCACAGAGGAAGACATAGAGAGATATCCTGCATCTCCCGATTCACTCCTCAAATGGCCAGTGCTGGGCTTGGCCAGGCTGAAGCCAGGAGCCAGGAGATTCCTATGGGTCTCCCATGAGGGTGACAGGGACTGAACCACTTGGGCCATCTTACACTGCACTCTCAGGCCACCAGCAGGAAGTTGAATTGGGAAAGGAGCCGCTGAGACACACACCGTGGCACATATGGGATGCCAGCATTGCAGGCTGTGGCTTTAGCTACTATGCTATAACTCTGGACCTGAATTAGGAAATTTCAATTAGAAAAATCCTAAATTGCAAGGGGGATTGAAATGGAATATGCTAATAATCTCAGTAGTAAAACCATGTTTCATTATTGATGTTTACCCATCATCAATTTGTAAAATGCAGAATCATGGCTTAATTTACCACATCTCTTATATCTATAATCTTTATATCTTGAAATTTGTCCTAGATATGAAGAAGAAACATGGGTACACATATTTTTTTGTGTGCAATACCATTGTTTTTCAGCCATGTAACTAGTTTCTGAGAAGTCTAAGTGTCCAAGTATCTGACATTTATATTCATGACATGTAGAGACTATGCCTTGTTCAGGGAATGACTATGATTGTTATACCTAATATTATAAGTAAACAACTTTTACCACAATGAGTGCAGCTTCTTGCCACAATTGATAGTGAATACTAAAAAGGCAGTCTGTGTGTTTTGCTAGCATGAATCTTTGCAAAAGGAACAGGCAAACTTTGTGATAAATATACTCAAGCAGACCTTACTTTACATATAGGAATTATATCATAATTGTAGATATGTCAAGATAATTATTTTTAAGAATTAAAAAACCCTGAATCTACATATCAAAAAGGCCAAAGCTCAAAGCAAAATTGTTGTCAGCAACTCAATCTGGGAACCTCACATGGGTGGCATGGATCTAAGTACTGGAGCCACCACCGGAGCTATCATCTGCTGCCCTCCAGGATATGCACAAACAGGAAGCTGGAATCAGAAGTAGGGGTGGTACTGAAAGTAGGGCTGGGACAATATGGGATGCAAATGTTCTAAGCAGCATCCTAACCACTGGGCCAATATGTGTGTATATATGTATATATATAAAATGTAAGTATACACCTAGGTGTATACTTAGTGCCATGCCATTTCTGTAAACTCTGGGATTTATCCTTAACACTTGTTCACCCTGCCTTCAAGAGGAAAATACAATTATTAAATATTTCCTTTCATGTTATCAATCAAAACTTGCACATTTACATTAACATTTCTTTGGTAAAGTTACTTAGTTTTTCAAGTCACTCTAAACTTCAACATTGTTATTTGCCCAAATGAATGTAACTGATGTCTGAGCAAAACTGCCCTGGAAATTCCATTAGATAAAGTTAATTGTGCAAATGACTTTTTTTTTTTTTTTTTTTTTGCAACAGAGGAAAGAAGCCAGAACTTAGCCTGAACTCAATGCTACTTAAACAAAGGGCTGAAGAGCTTCTAATAGCTAGGGTGGGTGGAGGGTAATAACCTATCTCTGCTTGCTAACACAGCATTACCCAAAGAGTAATCTTTCTCTTTTTGAGGTAAGGTAGTTTACAACTTGAAGGGAGTCCCCTACTCCTATCTCCCTACAGAAAGTGGAAGATAAGGGTGCTATTCTCCTTGATGATTGCATTTGAAAGAGATGGATTCCAGGTCTTTGAGAAAGGGATTCTTATATCATAACACTGGCAAGAAGCTTCTAAAACGTTTTACATCTCAAAGAGTCAAAGAACTAAGTTAGAATTCTGAGCACTCTACAGTAAATACTTAAGAAAACAGAGGTCTGAGGCCTAGAGGCAGAGAAGGACCTAGCAGCAGGAAGCAGCCTGTCTAAAGTTTCCTCCAACTGAAGGAAATATTAAAGCCTTCTGGATCACTAAAACCCAGTCTTCACTACTAATAATTAGAGCTGCTGAACTAATTCTTGGACAAGAGCTACAGAATCTGCACAGCACTACCATCTTGGACTTTAGTCTTCTCTTAGACAAAGTGAGTGTACATGCAGTTGATCCCAATTATGTTTCTACTATCCTATTTTTCTAAAATTCCTATTTATTTATATTTCCTTATCTAAAGACTAAGGGGAAAGCAAAGCAGAAATGAATTTCACCGATTGTTCTGTTTGGAAATAAACCATAGTTGAAAAGAGAAAAATCCAAAAACAAAATAACAATAGGAACAATAACAAAAGCTCAGTCAAATCTTTCACAAGAGGAGAAATTAGGCATCTATGATTACAGAGGCCAAAGCAGCCTTACTGTTTCTGTGGGAAAATCAGGACAAATATATCGAGAGAACATTGTTGTATTCTTAAAGATGATCTTTTTCATAAGAGTGTTAAGAACTTACTTATTCCCTTTAACTTTCTCATCAGATTCTCAAATCTCATTCAAGATTTTTGATGTAAATAATTTATATTAGATATTTTGTTTATTGATTATCAGATTTCTATGTTCCAAATAAACTAGACTATCCTTAGATAAAGGACATTCCAAAGCTTTGTTCTCCAAGTTCTGTTGCTATGGTACTCAGGAATGTGCCCCATAATTTTCCCCAATTTTATAGTCATTTTGTTTGGATATGCTAAATTCATTTCAAATTTGAATACATCTTTTGATTATCTGTAGTTTAAAATTAACAATAAAAATTAAGCATTTTTTAGTTTTCTTACAGATTTTGATAGGAATAGATAATATTGATTTTTGTTTTATTTTCTTGTTTTAAACAAATTTTAATTGACTCATACCTTGTTACTTTTCTTAATGCTTTAAATTTTGATTTCTAGCAGAGCACAGAATGATGGAAATGGCTAAAAAAAATTGAATGTTTATATTCAGATTGAAGTGCCAATTCTCCTGAACTCAGAAAGATGCAGCTGCTTTGAGAAATAAGGAATTAAATGATACCTTATGGTATCCATTAAAACTATGATTAAAATTTATAAGCCTGATCTTGCAACATCAAAAGTATTATAAACAAACTTAAAATAGTAAATGTGGTATTGTAAAAACACATAACAACAAGAAACATAGTTGACATTTTCTGTGGTGCATTTCAGTCTTCAAATCTCAAATTAGTTTAGTTTCAAATCTCCAAGTTGCATTTTGTTGTGTATTCCATTAGTTTCCTAAAATATTTTAGCAGCATTATTTTAAAATATGAATGCCATAATGATAGTCATGTCTGATACATTGTTGGCAAAATTAATATTCCTAGTGCAATAAGTGTCAATAATTCAGAGAACTATACCTTGAATCTAGAAACAGAAGTCCTCTGCTTTGATCTCTATAGAGAACTTTGCATATTGCAAACATGAAACTTACTCAATTAAAGAAGATATATAAACCTATTTGCTCCAAATTTAGTACTAAAATCTAGTACCATATGCATAATTCTAAACCTCCTACCTCATGAGTAATTTCCTTCAGATTACAGTGAACTTTTATTCATGTCTCTTGCTCTATTTCTTTGGGAAAACATAATGAATAGGTTCAATTATTGGGACAGGTTATGAATGGAGCCTTACTAAAATTAAAATGACTATGTTTAGTGGTATAAAAAGAGATAATTTATTTAGTGGACTTGGGTAAATTATTGGGCATCACCTAAAACCTCCATTACAATATGGCACCTGGCGGATGTCCGGGGGTTGTGTTTGCGGCTGCTGTGGTTAAGCTACGTAAGATCAGACCAAAAGCAGGGATAGGTCTGCTTTAGTTCCAGACACGTGGACAGTGCATGATCCCTATACTTTGCTTAAGATGCCCCTGTTTGTGGTCCACCCACACCTTCATGACCTTTTTGCTGATTGGCTTCCCTACTGCACATGTCTTTTGTAAGCCTTATAAGCCTGTACACTTCCTCAATAAAGTAGTTCCTGCTTCGACAGAGCTCACAGGTGCTGCAGTGTGCTTGACCTGTCGACCTTACCTCTCCTGTTCGCCTTGTCAAGGAGTGCTTGTACTGTCCCATGCTGGTCAGGGGCCAGTCTCAGGCTTAAGACGCCAACAGTAAATGAGAAGATAATTAACATGTGAAATATTTTTCAGTTTCTTACAAAATAAAATATGATTTATCAATAGCATATGAAATGTTTATGTTTATTTCTCTTTATGATTCAACTAGTAGTTCTAAATGTAGTCAAGAATTAACAAGGCATTCCCAGGATTTTATATCATCCTACTAGAATTATCCTTATTTTTGCATATATATTCATATGTAAAAAGGTCTAAGTACAAACGTGTGTTAGGAGTATTACTATAGTTTTCTATATAGACAAGACAGTGGACATTATATAATATTTTTATACAATGTTTATTCAGACATATTTAATTTTCCCCCAAATGATCTAAAATATAGATTTAAGTAAGTTTAATTTAAAATTTTACTCATATACCTTACTTTTTGTGCTCTGCATACTAGTTACCACAAATCAGGGGAACTGGTTTCCAATTGCATCTGTTCTGTTGCAAAAGACAGGGTTCCATTCTTTTTTATGGCTGAGTAGCATTCCATGATGTATGTGTAACATAATTTCTTTATCCAGTAAATAGTTGATGGACATCTGGGTTAATTCAATATCTGAGTTATTGTGAGTTGAGCTGCCATAAACATGGTGGTACAGATAATTCATTCATATGCTGATATTATTTCCTTTGTATAAATCCCACAGCACAGAATGTCTGGATCATATAAATCCCCATGTATGGATTGTCTGAGTCATGTGGTAGACCTATTTTCAGATTTCTGAGGAATTTCTATAGTGTCCTCTATAAAGGTTTTATTAGTTTACATTCCCACCAACAGTGTATTAGGATACATTTTCCCTCACATCCTCATCAGCATTTGTTAATTTTATTTCTGTATGATAGTCATTATAATTGGTATAAGGTAAAATTTCATTATGATTATTATTTGCATTTTCCTGATGGCTAGTGATCCTGACCATCTTTTCATGAGTCTGTTGGTCAATTGTATTTCATCCTTTAAAACATGGTATTTATATCCTTAGCCAATATTTTAATTGGATTGTTTGTATCGTTGTTGAGGTTCTTGAGTTCCTTATATATTCTAGATATTAAAACTTTATCAAATGTATAGTTTGAAAATATATTCTCCTTTTCTGTCAGTTGTCTTTGTATATTTTTGAGAGTTTCCTTTGCTATGCAAAAGCTTCTTAGCCTGATGAAATTCCATTGTTATACTTTTGCTTTTATTGTCTGTTCTGCTGGGGTCTTATCCAAGAAGTCTTTGCTTGTGCCAATGTCTTGCAATGTTTTCCCTAGTGTTCCTCTAGTAATTTGATGGTTTCACATATTACATTTAGATTCCCGATCCACTGTGAGTTGATTTTTGTATAGGGGGTAAAGGAGAGGTCTTGTTTCATTTATCTGCATGCAGAGATCTAATTTTCCCAGCACCATTTGTTGAAGAGACTGTCCTATCTCCAGGGAGTGATTTTAGCTCACTTGTCAAAGATTATTTGGTTTTGTGGCTTTGGATTAATTTCTGGGGCCTCTAGTCTGTTCCGTTGGTCTACATGTCTATTCTTTTAACAGTAGAAGATTTTTTTCTAACTTTTATTTAATGAATATAAATTTCCAGTGTACAGCTTATGGATTACAATGGCTTCCCCCTCCCATAACTTCCCTCCCACCCGCAACCCTCCCCTCTCCCACTCCTTCTCCCCTTCCATTCACATCAAGATTCATTTTCAATTCTCTTTATATACAGAAGATCAATTTAGTATAAAGATTTCAGCAGTTTGCACCCACATAGAAACACAAAGTGAAACATACTGTTTGAGTACTAGTTATAGGATTAAATCACAATGTACAGCACATTAAGGACAGAGATCCCACATGAGGAGCAAGTGCACAGTGGCTCCTGTTGTTGACCCAACAAATTGACACTCTAGTTTATGGCGCCAGTAACCACCCTAGGCTGTCGTCATGAGTTGTCAAGGCTATGGAAGCCTTCCAAGATCGCCGACTCTGATCATATTTAGACAAGGTCATAAAAGACAGGGTGAGGATAGTAACCAATGATCCTAAGAGTGGCATTAACCAGGTCTGAACAATTATACAGCATTAAGTGGGGAAGAGGACCATCAGTACACACAGGTTGGGAGTAGAGCCATTGGTGGTAGAGTAGAGGTTATGATTACAAAGGAATGAGGCCCAAGTGCACTAGACAGGGTCTAGAACAAAGGACAGAGTCATTATTAGAGGAGCTAAGAAAGGTGCTGTCTAAGCTACAATTAAGTTTTCTGATTGAGAGACAAATAGAACCTGATAGAAGGGGCTTGATAATAATCTGGTGGGCTTTAGGGTTTGTAAGTCAAGAGGCCCAGACCTATCTATCTCTTCACATG
The DNA here is from genome assembly GCF_033115175.1 of Lepus europaeus. Taxonomy (NCBI): domain Eukaryota; kingdom Metazoa; phylum Chordata; class Mammalia; order Lagomorpha; family Leporidae; genus Lepus; species Lepus europaeus. Next base: position 127,815,289 of record NC_084827.1, on the reverse strand, counting down.
GGGTATATCCTAAGGGAGGTGTGAACCTCCTAGGGAAAGGCACTCTGTTGACTTTCATTACTTGGCTGGCCTGGGAGGAGAGCTGGCCAGGTAAAGGAAGGTGGCATCTCTAACAAGAAATTTACAGTTCTGCCTGCAATGTTGCTGACCCTACTTGACCATCTCCTCAGCTGCAGTGGTCACTTTGGAAGTTGGGCTGAGTGAAGGGATTTTCAGCTTAGAGCCAATAAGATCTGTGGCTCTGACCTGGGCATCCTTCGACTCCAGGGCAGGTCCATTTCCAGTGATCCAACTCTTGGCAGAGCTGCCAGGGCTAGAAGATGTTTTGATTATAACTGCCCTGAATATGTCTTGAAATTAGGCATAGTGATTTCTCCAGCTTTATTTTTATTGTTTAGGATTGCTTTAGCTATTTGGGGTCCTTTATTATTTCATATGAATGTTAAGGTCATTTTCCCCAGATATGAGAAGAATATCTTTGGTATTTTGATTGGGATTGAATTGAATCTGTAAATTTCTTTGGGTAGTATGGACACTGTGATGATATTAAATATTTCAATCTGTGAATATAAAAGATTTTTAATTTTTGGTGTCTCCTATTTCTTTCCTTAATGATTTATAATTATCATTGTATAGGTAGATTTTTCATATTCATAGATGTTGGTTAAATTTTTCTGAAGGTATTTAACTTTTTTTAGCTATTGTGAATGGGACTAATGTTGCAAATTCTATCTCAGGCATGGCATTTTTAGTGTATTGTTAGTGTATACAAAAGCTAGTGATTTTTGAGTGTTGATTTTATATCCTGCAAATTTACTAAATCCTCTTAAGAGTTGGAATAATCACTTAGTGGAGTCTTTTGGTTCCCCTATGTATAGGATCACATAATCTGCAAACAGGGATGATTATACTTCCACCTTCCTATTTGTATCCCTTTGATTTCTTTTTCTTGCCTAGTGACTCTGGCTAATTCTTCCAGAATCATACTAAATAATAATGGTGACAGTGGGCATCCTTGTCTGATTCTAGATCTTAGAGGAGATGCTTCCAGATTTTCTCCATTCAATATGATGCTGTGGTTTTGTTATATAATGCCTTGATTATTCGAGGAATGTTCCTTCCTTTCATAGCAAATTTGATTAAAGTTTTGATACTGAGAATATGTGGCATTTCATTAAATGCTTTCTCTGCATCTATGATTTTTATTCTTCAGTTTGCTAATGAGATATATTACATTTATTGATTTTTGAATGTTTAATCCTCCCTGCATACCATGGATAAACCTCACTTGGTCTGGGTGAATGATATTTCTGGTGTGTTGTTGCATTTGATTAGCTAGTATTTTGCTGAAGATTTTTACATCTATGTTCATCAGGGATATTGGTCTTTAGTTCTCTTGCTTTGTTGTTATCTTATTTCTGGTTTTAGAATTAAGGTGATGCTGGCTTCATAGATGGAGTTTGGGAGGATTCTCTCCCTTTCAATCATTTTGAATAGTTTGAGAAGGATTGGGATTAGTTCATCTTAAAGAGTTTGGTAGAATTCAGAAGTGAAGCCATGTGGTCTTTGGCTTTTGTTTTGAGTGCTTATTACTGATTCAATTTCCATCTTGGTTTTTGAGCTACTTAGATTTTCTATGTCTTCATGACTCAATTTTGGTAGATTGTCTGTGTCTAGTAATCTATCCATTTCTTCTAGAGTTTCCAATTGGATAGCACATAACTATTTGTAGTAATGCTTGATGTTTATTTTTATTTCTATGGTATATGTTATAACATTTCCTTTTAATCTCTGATTTTATTAATTTGGGCTTGTCCCTTTCTATTTTGGTTAGTTGGGACAAGGGTGTATCAATTGTGTTTATCTTTACAACAACCAACTCTTCATTCCACTCATCTTTTGTATCTTTTGTATTGTTTTTCATTCTATTGTCTCAATTTTATTTATTTCTTCTATAATTTTTATGATTTTAAAAAATTTTTATTATTTCTTTCTTCCTACTAAGTTTGGATTTGTTTGTTCTTGTTTTTCTAGGTTCTTGAAATGCATTGCTAGATCATTTATGTGATGCCTTTCTAATTTCTTGATGTAGCTACTAATTACTATACACTTTCCTCTTAATACTGTTCTTACTGTACTCCATAGTTTTTGATATGATATGTTGTCATTCTCTTCATTTCTAGGATTTTTTTTATTTTATCTATGACTCTTTATTCATTTAGAGCATGCTGTTCAGTCTCCATGTGTTAGCATGTTTTTAAAAGTTTCTCCTTTTTTTTTTTAAAGATTAATTTATTTACTTGAAATTAAGAGTTACACAGGGAGAGAAGCAGATGCAGAGAGAGAAAGTCAGGTTTTCCATCCACTGGGTCACTCCCCAATTGGCCGCAATGGCTGGAGCTGCACTGATCTGAAGCCAAGAGCTTCTCCTGGTCTCCCATGCAGGTGCAGGAGCCCAAGGACTTGGGCCATCTTCTACTGATTTCCCAGGCCATAGCAAGGAGCTGGATCAAAAATGGAGCAGCCAGGACTTGTACTGGTGCCCATATGGGATGCCAGCATTGCAGGCAGTGGTCTCACCAGCTATGCCACACCTCCAGACCCTTTAAATTTCTTAAGTTGTTAATTTCCAGTTTCCTTTCATCATGATGAGAAATGATACATGGTATGACTTTAATTTTTTAAAAATTTGTTGAAACTTGCTTTATGACCTAGAATATTGTATATCCTAGAGGAATTTCCATGCACTGATGAAAAGAATGTATATTCTGCAATGTTCTGTAGATATCAATTAGTTCCCTTTGGTCCATAGTGCAGATTAGCTCTGTTGTTTATTTGTCGATTTTTTTTCCTAGTTGATCTGTCCACTGATGATACTGGGATGTTGAAGAAGTCCATGGCTCAGTTTAGATCCATTAACATTAGTTTTAAATAGCCAGGAGCCCTAGCACTGGGTGTAAGTACATCTACTATTGTCACATCTTCAATTGATCCCTTTCATTATATAATGCCCTTCTTTGTCTCTTTTACAGTTTGTTTTAAAGCCTATTTCCTCTAATGTGTGGATGGCTATTCCCATTAGTTTTGCTTTTTATTATCATGGAATATATATTATTCCATCCTTTCAGTTTCAATCTGTGCATATTGTTATAATTATTATGACATTTTCTGTTTTCACATACTTTCATGATATTAACTTCCTTTGTTTCTGTATGTAGCATATTCTTAAGTACATGTATAAAACTAGGAGAGCATTAACCAATTCTCTCAATCTCTGTTTGCTTTGCTTTATTTCACCTTCACTTATAAATGACAGTTTTACTGTGTACAGTATTCTGGGTTGACAGCTTTCTTTTAGGGCTTGGATTATGTAAGTATGTCTATTCTCTCCCACCATGATGAGAAATCAGTTGTAATTTTAATTGGCAATCTTTTAAAGGTAATCTGACATTTCTCTTGTGCACATTTTAGAATTTTTATGTTTTATTTTGGAAAGTTTGACTGTAATATGTCACAGTGAATATTTTTTCTGTTCATGTCTATTAGGAATTCTGTATGTTTCGTATACTTGAATGGCTGTATTTTTCTCCAAATAGGAATTTTTGTTTTGTTGTTATTTCATATTATTTCACTGAATACATCTTCTACTGCATTCTCTCTTTACACACCTTCAGGAACTCCTTAGACACATATATTTGGTGATTTAGCATTTTCCCATAATGCTCAAACACGATTTATCCAATTTTTTCTTTTTCTTTTTTTGTCTAACTGAAGGATTTGTCTTCTAGCTCAGGTATTCTTTATTCTGCCTGAGTCTGCTGTTAAGGCTTTCTATTGTACTTTTTTGTTTGACCTATTGCATTCTTCATTTTCAATATTTCAGTTTGATTTCTCTTTAGTATCTTTATCTCTTGGATGAATTTCTCATTCATATTGTGTATGGATTTCTTTTATTCACATATTTGCATTTCTGTGGTTTTGATTTACCTGATACCGTTCTTTTGAATTTCTTCAGGCATCTCATCAATATCTTCATCTTCACTGTTGGTGTGCTCCTTTTGGGGGAGGCATATTGTCTTCCTTTTTCATGTTTCTTGTAATTCTATGTTTATTTGTAAGCATTTGTGGAAACATTTTTTGGGCTTCTCCTATGAAGGCTTTTAGCTTCAAAATATGCCTCTATTACATAGTGGAGTGTCTGCTTCTTCAGCGGATACACAGAACTGTGTCCTGTGTGGGGCCAGGGAGCTCTAACCAGTGCTTGAGGATGGGACAAGGGTCCAGAGTGACATCCTACCTAGTCGGGTGTGTGCTTGATCTCCTCTGTCAACTGCAGTGGGGAGGGCATGATCATGACCTTACCCCCTGTATGCCAAGGTGATCAACACCCAGTGTGAGCCCACAGTAGCTGCACACTCTACCCATGCAGGCAGATGAACTACACAAAACATCTTTGCACTGCTCAGTGTGAGCACGGGACCCTCTGCAATGAGCAATCCCAGGAACTCAGAGAACTCTGATTCTCTGAAACGAAACACAGTGATTTCCCAGAGACCCAGCCATACCCCATGTCCTATTAGATGGTAGCAGAATTCCCACAGTCACAGCACACAGGACTCCCACATTCATAGGCAGTAGGAGATTATGTCTCAGCCCTTCAAGCCTCCCCCATTCAAACAGATAGCTGCAGCATTCTCAGAGCCAGCTGCCTGCCCAATAGAAGTTGGTTGGTGCTCTGTCTTGGCTGGCATTTTAAGGATGAATCTTGAATATCTGCATAGTACATAAGCCTAAGGATGTTATCTGAAACCTACATGTTCTGTAATGGACTTTCTTCTAATAATTTTCGCGTTGTCTTTCTGAGGTTAGATTGTGATTATGATTTAATCAAACCAGAGAGTTTATCAAAGAAATAGTGATCAACCATGAGAAATGATGCCCTAAGATTAAATATCAAATTTAGCAAAATGTAGATTATTTCAGGCATGTAACAAGGATTTTTAGGTGGAATGGGGAATTAGAGGAAGATAGTATGGTTTTAAGAAAGAATGACTGGGCCGGCACCACGGCTCAACTGGCTAATCCTCCACCTTGCAGCATCGTCACACCGGGTTCTAGTCCCAGTTGGAGCACCGGATTCTATCCCGGTTGCCCCTCTTCCAGGCCAGCTCTCTGCTATGGCCCAGGAGTGCAGTGGAGGATGGCCCAAGTGCTTGGGCCCTGCGCCCGCATGGGAGACCAGGAGAAGCACCTGGCTCCCAGCTTCGGATCAGCGCAGCGCGCCGGCAGCAGCAGCCATTGGAGGGTGAACCAACGGCAAAAAGGAAGACCTTTCTCTCTGTCTCTTTCTCTCACTGTCCACTCTGCCTGTCAAAAAAAAAAAAAAAAAAAAAAGAAAAAGAAAGAAAGAAAGAAAGAAAGAAAGAAAGAAAGAAAGAAAGAAAGACTGAAAAAACCTGAAAAAACCTGATACTGTGACTTTGATTGAGTTTGCTTCAAGGGGAAGCAAATACATAGGATAGTGGCATGGTGAATTATAGGAGTAAAGATGAGAAAAATTACTGCAGTTATTTGCCAGTGAAAAGTTATTCAATAAAGGAGGAAAACTGAGGCTATACAAGAGGATCACTCTTGCTACTTTCTTTGCTATCTGAATCTCTCATTCCCTCTCTCTCTTTGCAGTCTTTTTTTAGCCTTTTAAAAAGAACAGATTTCATATATTTCATAGCTACAATTTTTTGAAGATTTATTTATTTTGTTCATTTGAAAGGCAGAATTACAGAGATGGAGGGAGATTTTCCACATGCTGGTTCACTCCCCAAATGGCCACAACAGCCAGAGCAGGGTCAGTCCAAAGATAGGAGTCAGGCACTTCTTCAAGAGCCCCTACATGGTTGGTAGGGCCCCAGCACTTGGGTCACTTTCCACGGCATTCAGAGACACATTAGCAGGGAGCTGGACTGGACGTAAGCAGCCAGCACTCAAGCTGGTGCCCATATGTGATGTCAGCATCACAGATAGGAGTTTTACGCTCTATCCCACAATGTTGGCCCCATAGATAGAATTCTGATTCCCTTAGTTCTGATATCATTATATGGCCTAAGGAAAAAGCATGCAACTGCAAATTTAAAACATATAAAGAATAATCTTGTAATCAAAACCAATATATTTGCAAACACACGGTTTATTTGAGATTTTAGGACAATAATGAATGTGAAACAATCTTGATGTCTTCTCTGTGATTTTATTCATTAATCATCTATAAAAATCTATTCCTGTAAATCTTGCTTCTATTAATAAAAATTATAATTGTGCAACATCAATTCAAGCAGAATTTTATAAACATATTTTCTTGTGATGGGGATGAACTAACAAGTAATTTACTAACATTAGCTTCTCTACCTGTCCTCTTACGGGCAGCAGTGATGACAGTGGTCATGACCGTAAAGCATTTTAGCAAGGCTTCCTAGGTTGAAAAACCCTTGCAAGTGAATAATCAGCATTTTTCTTCCATGCTTAACTATCTAAGTGGAAAGACTATCAAATGAGCGGATTTGTCATTAATCATGACTGATATAGTGGTGCTTTCTCTGAATTTAACACCTTTTTTCCAGCTTGACACCTAATTTTAAATAAAATGTCTCCTAGATGTTTTAATAATTACCTCTTAACTATAATCCACAAATTGTTTTATTTTATAGAATGAAAAACAAAGACATTTCCTCTTATAAAAGATAATAAGTTTAGATTACTCTTGTAATAATATGCTTTTATTTATTATCTTCTATTCCTGGAAATTAATAACTATATAATTTCTGCTTTCTAGATGATTAAAGTTATCTTGGGTTTATATTTATTTTATATACTTAAAATTTGATATTGTTAAAATTCTTACATGCTTTGATTTATCTTTTAATGCTGTTTCCAGTTTAAAAGATGGCTCGTTCAAATACCTCCTGATACTTGAGACCACTTAAAATCCACCTCTTGCCTGAACTCATGTCTTCCTGTAGAACTAAAGAGGCATTTAGGCTAATATGTTACTAACTGCTGGCTTGAATCCTTCTAACTTTGCCATGTAGATCATCATTATCTTAGCATGGAGAAGCTAAAACAGCAGATTTCTTCAATTTTTATTCCCTGCATGTTTTCATTAAATGAAACGAAAATTGCAGGAACAGAATTACTGATACTGCTCATAAGCTTTCCATAAGACCTTAATGCCCAGTCAGAGAGAAAGTATCATGTCTCCACTGTTTATTCTTTTTGTGCATTCATATCCAGAAATATTTTGGTCTTTGTGTAGCTGACATACTGATTCTTCCTTCTTTGAATTTATTGTGTTTTATATGATCTTTTATTTTTCAAGAGATAATTATCTTGTTTGGGTATTAACTTGAAACAATTTTGTTCCAAAGGAAAATTTCTGCTAAACCAGTTAGTAATTTTATTGCCACATGATGAATGATGTAGATGCAATAAGAAGACTCCAATTGTCTAGGGACAGAAATTTTTGATAGAAAGTGTGATTACAGTTTCAAATATATATACAAATCAGCATGGCTAAAATGAAATAATCTTCATCTTCTGATGAAGACATTTTTAATGCAAGTAGATGTTCCACATAGTCTTCTTTTTAAAACAAATATTTTGTTAAATTGTATTCTCCTGTTGATTCTATTAAACTCTTTATAGGCTATTATTTCTGGGTGATCTTAGATTTAGAATATTCATAACAAAGAAGATATTTGTAAGTAGAGATAATACCTTAGATATTATCAATACTGAGACATTATATTGTAAAATACATTGAGGTTCAGACAGGGTGAAGAGTTTATGAGGCCACATTTTCATAGTAGGTATCAAATTCAAAATTCCATAATTTCTTGTCCATCATGCTGATTTCCTCCAAATGTTAAAAATAAAGCAACAGCAGAATAAATTATAAGAGATAGTAACCAAAATTTAAACAAAAAAAATAGTAGTGGAAATATGTTTAATGCCATATCTCTTTTTTTTTTTTTTTTTTGACAGGCAGAGTTAGACAGTGAGAGAGAGACACAGAGAGAAAGGTCTTCCTTCCATTGTTTCACCCACAAATGGCCACCATGGCCGGCGTGCTGTGGCTGGCACGCTGCACTGATCCGAAGCCAGGAGCCAGGTGCTTCCTCCTGGTGTCCCATGCAGGTGCAGGGCCCAAGCACCTGGGCCATCCTCCACTGCCTTCCTGGGCCACAGCAGAGAGCTGGACTGGAAGAGGAGCAACCTAGACTAGAACCCAGGGAGCCGGCTCCATAGGCGGAGGATTAGCCTAGTGAGCCACGGTGCTGGTCAAATGTCATATTGTTTTAAAATTAGATTATCATTTCTTTCAGTACTATATTATATCTCAATTTATAAGAATACAATAAAATGTAAGTGTAACTTGATTGACATAGTTGTTGGTTAAACAGTGATGAACCTCTATAAATGCAAAGCACTCAAATTAAATCATTATTTAAATTAAGCTGAAAGTTTTAGGAAATCCATGAAGGTTACAAAAATATGTATACACACACACACACCTGGAGGTACAGTGAGAACTATTTAATGCAGGGCTAGTTGACAAAGTCGTGAAGATAAATTTACATATTAGAAATTAATATTATAAGTGTGGAGGAAGTAAAATGTTCATAGTTTTCTTAAAAATGCCTATTTTAAATCTTGCACACTCAGATTTTAAAGTAAATGGGAAAAATTATGAAGAAAGGGAAAACACAGTATGCAAGAATCTACTCACTCTGCCTTTAAGATAACTGTCAAAATTGTATAGTGTATGTGTGTGTGTGCAGTGATGTGAAAAAGGTGTGAAATTTCTGAAAAGTAGATATTTCTGAAGTGCTCCTGATTGCCTGCAAGATTCAATCTGTTCTATTTCATCATATTTACTGATATGTTTATGTGTAAGTCAAGAGAAATAATATATATGAAATAAACTGCATAGTATCTGTCAAGCAAGGGCTGAGAAGTATTCATTGGACTTGAATTAATCTAAACTTTGCCTCCTTGACCCAATGTCTGCACACAAAAGTTTTCGGTAACTCCGAAGAACCACTATCTGCTAGTTTTCTGCTATTGAATCATTGAATGAATGATGGAGATTTCAAGTTACACGTACTTAAGATGAAATTTTAGAGTGGGCTAATAAGCATATAAGTGATCAAATTCAACTTTATTGTGTTTTAACAAGAAATTATTTTAAACTGTTACAGAAAACTTTAAGATATATAAAAGTTCTAATAATTTCAAATACTTTCTATAATGTTTCCCATTTTTACATTTGTTCATTTCCCAAATACCCACAACAGCTGGGGCTGGATAAGTCTAATGCTCTGAGCTGGGGATTTACTTCTGTTCTCCCATATAGGTGGCAGGGACCAAATTACTAGAACCTGTCACCCTCTGCAGAATACATCAGCGGGAAGCTGGAATCAGTAGTGCAGCCAAGACTTGAACCCAGACATTCACACGGGGTGCAGATGCCTCAAGTGGTATCTTAACAGTTGAACCAAAGGCACACTATTTTTAATTCAAAATGCTGAAAATCATCATAAACCCCCATTTACCAGAGACATAATTGACATATAAATTAAGGAAAATCAAGAACAAGTTGAACATCTTTTCATTTGATTATGTTTACAGTCCTTGCCTACTATCCTGCTAAACTATGATCTTTTTACATTTCATCTCTTGAATTGCTTATCTAATGAGAAATTAAATCTTTGACTAAACATAAATTAAAATATGCTTTCTCAAAAATAATAAATATTAAGTTTAAAATACATATATTTGTCTTGAATGAGCTTTCATAGGAAAAAAAGGATTGCTTAGCACTGAGTTTTCTGTTTTTTAATTCTAAATGTCTTATGAAGCGCGTGTGTCAATTGAAATCTGTTGGAAATGATTGTAGTATAAGTTTTAAACAGAATAAAAATATTATCTTTGGCAAAAATAATTATTACTATTGATTACTTAACATTTAGTATAAAAGTTAATTTCAGGGGCCAACACTGTGGCATACTAGGTTAAGCCTTTGCTTCGGGCACTAGTATCCCATATGGGCACCAGTTCCAGTCCGGCTGCTCCATTTGCAATCCAGCTCCCTGCTATTAGCTTGGAAATGCTGCAGAAAATAGCCTAAGTCCTTGGGCCCCTGCACCCGTGTGGAAGATCCAGAAGAAGCTCCTGGCTCCTGAGTTTGGATCAGCTCAACTCTGGCTGTTGTGGACAATTGGGGAGTGAACCAGAGGATGGAAGAACTTTCTGTCTCTCCCTTTGTTTGCCTACAACTCTACCTCTCTAAACAAATAAATAAAATCTAACAAAACAAAACAAACAAACCAACCAAACCTTCCTTTACTATTTTACCCTCAGTTTCCTGCCAGGTTCTAGTCAACAAGTTTTGAGGCACTGCCTAATTCCCATGGTTTTGAAACCTTTCCTGATATTCCTGGATACTGCTCGTCCTTGTGTTAATGTTCTCAGTATGGGCTGTTTCAGAAACCTTAGCTATTTTATATTTTAATTACTTTTAAAATGCATAACTTTCTGTTTTAATTGATTACAAATTCTTTGAAGCTGGGAGAGTGTCCCTTTCAGTAATATGTGTTGAATGGATGCCTACAGGGAAAACAAAATTTACCTAAGATGCCTATGATAATCATATCTTGTTTAAATAGTGATTTACTGAAACTACAGTTTTAAAATACCATCTCTATGCTACAAATAAGAGGACAGGTTCTTTACCCAGCTTTGGGGCAAATTTTTGCATAAATGTATTATAAGAACTAGTGTGAATGAGAACAGAAAAAGTGATTAAAAATATAACTGCTGATGGCATAGTCTAGTTCTGCTGCTGAAGATGCCATAATCTTCTTAATTGTTATATAGAGAGTCATTTTTTAGTAAAGAGAACTACAAATTGCTTAAGTGGCCATGGTAAACCTAGCAGGTGGGTGACTATTCCAAAATTCCTAGTAGTTAAGCAACTCTCTAATTAGAAATTTCAAATTCCTAGAGGTGTTTGCATAGCCATCTAACATAAATTTAATTGCAACACGACTGCCCCAGGACACCTGCAACCTACAGACTTCAGATGTATTTTATTAGGTTTAAAAATAAGATACTCAAAAGGAAATTAAATTCTATCATCATTATTTCTATTTATTTGTGAATATAAGTACTTTATTAACTGATTTCAGGGTATTGAGTCATTCCCCACATTCTTGATATTTTTTAAAAGACCTATATAATTCACATCATCAATTATACTAAATGTTTTGTATGCAATATTAATTAAAACATCAATTATAAACAAATGACTATAAGAAATATGAGATATATTTCTAGTTTTTAAAATAATTGGCTCAGGAGCAGGCATTGTGGCACAGTGAACTAAGCTGCCACTAGCAATGACCACATCACATACCTGAATGCACGACTGTGCTTCTGGTACAGCTTTTCTCGCTGATGCATCTTGAGAGGTAGCAGATGACGACGCCCATGCCTGGGCCTCGGCCACCCATGTGAGAAACCTGGATTGAGTTCTTGACCCTTAGCTACTGCCTGCCCCTGCCCATGGCGGTTAAAAGCATTTGGAGGATGATTCAGCAAATTTAAGATCTCTCTCTTCTGTCTTTGAAGTATAGGAAAATAAAAATAAATATTTAATAAAATAATAGCTTAAAATGGAGTTAGTCTCATAATTTCAAGTTACCACTAAATCTTTTTTTTTTTTGTAAGATTTATTTATTTGAAAGGTAAAGTTACAGAAACAAGAGAGAGAAAGAAGGTGATATCTTCCATCCAGTTGTTCACTCCTCAAATGGCTGCAATGACTGGGGCTGGGCCAGGCCAAAACAAGGGGCACTGAACACCATCCAAATTTCCCATGTGGTTGCAGGAGCCATCGTCTTATGAATGCTCAGTCCCATTAGCAGGGAGCTGGATCAGAAGTGCAGTAACCAGGACTCGAACCTGTGCCCTGTGGGATGCCGGCAATGCAGGTGGCAACTTAACCCACTATGCCACAAAGCTGGTCCCAATGACTAAATCTTAAAAGTTTTATATTTCTGGAAGAAAGACACTTAGTATATCATTTATTGTTTGTCTCAACACACACTTTTTAAAAAAGATTTATTATTTTATTTAAAAGTCAGAGTTACACAGAGAGAGAAGAGGTAGAGAGAGAGAAAAAGAGTGTGTGTGTTCTTCCATCCACTGGTTCACTCTCCAAATGGCCACAACTGCAGGAGCTGTGTCGATCTGAAGCCAGGGGCCAGGGGCTTCTTCTGGGTCTCCCACAAGGGTTCAGGGGCCCAAGGACTGGGGCCATCTACTGCTTTCCCAAGCCATAGCAGAGAGCCAGATTGGAAGTGGAGCAGTTGGGACTCAAACTGATGCTCATATGGGATGCTGGCTCTGCAAGCAGCAGTTTTACCTGCTAGGCCCAGCGCCAGCCTCTCAACACACAAATTTCCAAAGACTTATGTATTTATTTGAAAGGCAGAGTGACAGCAACACACACACACACACACACACAGAGAGAGAGAGAGAGAGAGAGAGAGAGAGAATCTTCCATCCACTATTTCACTCCCCCAATTGCCACAACAGCCACGTCAGGACCAGACCAAAACCAAAAGCCAGGAACTATATTCTGGTCTCCCACAGGGGTATAAGGTGCCCGAGTAGACAAGTCATCTTCCGTTTATAAGATACATTAGCAGGAAACTAGATTGGATGCAGAGCAGATAAGATGCCAACCAACACTCCAATATGGGATGTCAGCATTGCAAGTGGAGTCTTATCCACTACACAGAAACTCCAGCCTCTCAAAAGTTCAAGGCACAGATTGTTGGACTCCTCTCCCAGAGTTCCTGATTCAGAAGGACTGGTGGTGGGTTCCAAGAATCTGCACCTCTAACAGATTCCCCAGGTGATACTGACAATGCTTGTTTTAAAACCGCTTGGGAAAAACACCGTTCTAATAATTGCCTCAATCAATGAATGCAGCTCAATTCACAATAGCTAAGACCCGGAATCACCCCAAATGCCCATCAACATCAGACTGGATAAAGAAATTATGGGACATGTACTCTATAAAATACTATACAGCAGTCAAAAACAATGAAACCCGGTCATTTGCCACAAAATGGAGGAATCTGGAAAACATCATGCTGAGAGAAATAGGCCAGTCCCAAAGGGACAAATATCATATGTTCTCCCTGATCGGTGACAACTAACTGAGCACCAAAAAGGATACCTGTTAAAGTGAAATGGACACTATGAGAAACGGTGACTTGATCAGCCCTTGCCCTGACTGTTGATGAACAACTTAATAATTTAGCCCTTTTAGTACTTTTTTGTTCTATTTAATACTATTGGTTGAACTCTGTAATTAATACACAATTATCCTTAAGTGTTGAAACTTAACTGAAAAGTGATCCCTATTAAATATGAGTGGGAATGAGAGGGAAGAGAGGTACAATTTGGGACATGCTCAATCGGACTTGCCACAAATGGTGGAGTTAGAATCGTGCCAGGGGATTCCAATACAATCCCACCAAGGTGGCATGTACCAATGCCATCTCACTAGTCCAAGTGATCAATTTCTGCTCACAATTGATCACACTGATAGGTCTAAGAGTTAAAGGGATCACATAAACAAGACTAGTGTCTGTGAATACTAACTGATAGAATAAAAAAGAGAGAGAACAATCCAACAGGGGAAGCAGGATACACAGCAGACTCATAGAATGGCACATGTCCTAAATAGTACTCTGGCCTCAGAATCAGCCCTTAGGCATTTGGACTGGCTGAAAAGCCCATGACAGTATTTCAGACATGGAAAGCCAAGACACTATTGCAAAACAAAACAAAACAAAACAAAAAGACCTAAATGAAAGATCTCTGTGAGTGAGATCCCAGTGGAAAGAACGGGGCAATCAAAGAAGGAGGTACCTTTCTCTGAAGGGAGGAGACAACTTCCACTTTGACTATAACCTTGTCTAAATATGATCAGAGTTGGCTAACTCAAAAGGCCTCCATAGCCTTGGCAACTCATGACAAGAGCCTAGGGTGGTTACTGGCACCATAAACAAGAGTATCAATTTGTTAAGTCAACAACAGGAGTCACTGTGCACTTACTCCTCATGTAGGATTTCTATCCTTAATGTGTTGTACATTGTAATTTAATGCTATAACTAGTAGTCAAACAGTATTTTTCACTTTGTGTTTCTGTTTGGGTGTAAACTGTTGAAAGCTTTACTTAATATATGCTAAATTATCTTCTGTATATAAAGAGAATTGAAAATGAATCTTGATGTGAATGGAATGGGAGAGGGAGTGGGAAAGGGGAGGGTTGCGGGTGGGAGGGAAGTTATGGGGGGGGGGGAAAGCCATTGTAATCCGTAAGCTGTACTTTGGAAATTTATATTCATTAAATAAAAGTAAAAAAAATAAAAAAATGAATGGACCTTGTATTTAAATCTCTAAGTGTGGTGTTGGTGCTGTGGCGTAGTGTTTTAAGCCACTGCCTGCAGTGGCAACAGCACATATGGGCACTGGTTCAAGATCAGGCTGCTCCACTTCCAATCCAGTTCTCTGCTGTTGCCCGGGAAAGCAGTGGAAGATGACCAAAGTGCTTGGGCCCCTGCACCCATGTGGGAGACCTGGTGGAAGCTCCTGGACCCTGGCTTTGAATCAGCACAATTTTGGCCATAGTGGACATTTAGGGAATGAACCAGTGGATAGAAGACCTTTCTCTGTCTCTGCTTCTGCCTCTCTGTAGCTCTGCCTTTTAAATAAATAAATAAATTTTAAAAAACTTCTTTACATCTGTTCTATCACAAAACACTTTCCGGCACTTACATTGCAATAGAGGGTTCACTCTTTGCATACATCCTTTAAATTCAGTTTCAGTAAAACTGAATTTGAAGTAAAACAATTTGAAGCTAGAGTAAACTCCTGGATGCTCAGTTTTCTATATTTTCATTGGATCTAAATTTAACCTGGACTATGGATACCTTGTATAAGTTTCTCATAAAAATGTAAGCCATGCCTGAAATGGAGTATAATTGGGGATATGCACTTATTTTTTTTATTTGACAGGTAGAGTTATAGACAGTGAGAGAGACAGAGAGAAAGGTCTTCCTTCTGTTGGTTCACTCCCTAAATGGTCACCACGGCTGGCGCTGTGCTGATCTGAAGCCAGGAGCCAGGTGCTTCTTCCTGGTCTCCAATGAGAGTGCAGGGACCCAAGCACTTGGGCCATCCTCCACTGCACTCCCGGGCCACAGCAGAGAGCTAAACTGGAATAGGAGCAACTGGGACTAGAACACGTAGCCCCATCCGGGACTACAACCCAGGGTGCCGGTGCCACAGGCAAAGGATTAGCCAAGTGAGCCACGGCGCTGGCCAGGAATATTCACTTATAGATGGGAAAAGGTTTTGCATTATTCAGTAACCAACTGTCATCATGGAAGGATTGCATTCTTTGAGAATTCTTGCTTCTAGTATTTTCTCCAAAAATGAATGGAAAATGAAAATAAATATATTCAAACAATTTGTCACAATACTTGATGGAATGAATAAAAGATTTTTCTATTATTCATTTTATTTGTTAAAATGTTTGATTAGCATTTAATACTTGTGCATTTTGAGAGGTACATTTGATGTTGGCAAAGAGGTAGGTTTAGGGGAAGTTGAGGTTGTCAGATCCTCCCTATATGCCTGCCTATGCTAGCCCTTCTCATAACAACCAACCTCCTTCCCATACCTCTTTCTGTGCAACAGAACAATATACCTTCCATGAAATGACCACTCAGAACCAGTGCTAGCCAAAAAAAGGTCTATGAGATGAATTTTAGCTAAGTATAATGTCATTAAACAAAATTATCATGGTTGACACTCTTACCCCCACCATGATACTTCAGAGATTTCCAAAAATGGTCAAAGCAATGATCAGAGGTCAGTCCATTGTAAATTCTGCCTTTTAGAAATACTCAACTAAACCACAAACCAGACATCACCACCATGCCTCCAAATAATATCAAAGGATCTCCTCAAACTTCATTGAATGTAGTTCACTTTTGAGTATTCCCACACTCCCTTGAGAGTGTACTTCCACTTTGCATAAAAATAAATCTATTGACAATGGTGTTGTGGCACAGCCGGTTAAGCTGCAGCCTGCAGTGCTGTCATCCACTATGGGCACCGTTTCAAGTCCCAGCTGCTGTACTTCTGATTCAGATTTCTGCTAATAGCCTGAGAAAGCAGTAGAACATGGCCCACATACTTGGGCCCCTGCATCCATATAGGAGACCTGGAAGAAGCTATGGGCTCCTAGCTATGGATCAACCCAGCTCCAGCCGTTGCAACCATTTGGGAGTGAACCAGTGGATGGAAGATCTCTCTCTCTCTCTGCCCTCTCTCTCTATTTGTAACTCTGCCTTTCAAATAAATAAATAAATATTTAAAATATATAAATATTTTTTTCTCTGCTGACCTTTCCCTGTGTCTAATATGCACCTTCATTCTTGTTTCAGGACAAGAAGCTGGGCCCAGTCACTTCACAACTTCCATGGAGATACCAGCAGGAAAATCAGCAGTTGAAAGCTTACCCAAAAATTGACTGATGAGTCCTTGTCCCAACTATCATCTTTCCCTAGGTCTTGGTTTCATTTTTTCTCTCCTTCACTCATTTTACCCACTGTGTACTGACTCGTCTTAACTCTGTCTGCTCCTTCCAGTGAGTGTTGGGCTCAGAAGGCCAGGGCAGACATCTATACTGGACATATTTAAATCCTCTGCGAAGAGGTAAATAAAGGTGGGGATTTGTCCTTGGCTGTGTAGTGCCCGCAGAGTCTCCTTGATTCTATCACCAATTTGCGATGGCTTTTCTACATTGCTTTACCTCTCCACTTGTGCCTTATAAACATGCAATCTTCTCCTTCAGAATGAGTTCCTCATTGCATATTTTACCACTCTTAGCAATGAGGTGTGTAGTTCTTATGCAGTAAGCCCTGCTATAAATATGGAAAACAAACTCTCTCATCCTCTGACCCCCAGGGTGCTTGCTGTATGTGGAAAAACCTTTGCTTTTTCTCACATTCCTGATTCAATACCCATAACATCCCAATACCCTATTGTTTACCTTTGTTAGAGTGTTTCCCTCTCCCTTGGATGTGGCAATGCCTAAAATGAGGAATCAGGATGTGTTCCTGGGAATGGCTGATGGGAGTTCTAAGAACACTGAATTGGAGAGTTCCTTTGTTTTCTTCAAAAGAGTTCTTTACTGTACCTTTGATTGATAACCATCAGGACTATTTTAATAGTCATATCAAACTGCTACATGCTGGATATGGAGTGCCAAGCATGCAACCACCTTGCTAAACTGTTAATAATGAGTCCTAATATCTGATGATTAGCCCTATCCAACCTTAATCCCCTCTGGAAAGCCCAATGGATGCCTAGACAAGATGAAGAGCCCATTGATGCTCAGTCACCAGTGATTGTATTCAAGGTCTGGGGTGCCAGATCCAGATAGGATCACAAGGGGTCTCTGAGTGACATCCAGGTTGCTCAAGGGCATGTTCGAGACCCTGGGATGCCAGTACTGATCTTGTCCACTGACATTACTCTCACAAAGCCATGGCTACTCATTTCCCTTTTTCTCTCCCTATGTCACAAAGGGAATCTTTCAATTATGAGTAATTTCCTGTGCATTTCCACGAACTCACCTCTGGGTTGCCTTCTTAAAAATCAGGCAAGTTTTAGACTAGATGTTCTAAACATGAAAAAGGTTATCGTTTTCAATGTATTGTTTTCAACACTGTCTCACCACAATATGTTAGAAAATGAGGAAATCTGACCAGAAAACAGAACTCTCAACTTTAATACGACCCTCCAACTTGACCTCTTCTATATGAGACAACAAAGACAGTCATAAATGGGTTATATCCAGGCCTTTATAGCATACTTCAAAAACCACAGTCTTTGAGGCCGTTGTTGGCTCTGTTTTTCCCATACCCTCCTGGAGACATTCAGAACAGCAGCATAAATCTGTGGATGACCCAATGCTGACTGGTCCTCCATCATCCAGGACTCTACCACATTAAGCTCAGCTTGGCCCATCTTCAAGCCCACCCTAAGGAATTGATGAATCTTTCCCCTCTCCCTCTAGTCCTGATTCTCTTTCACCCCCTACTCTCCTACTGCCTCCACCTTACAACTGTGTCTGCCCTGCTTTACTGGAGGATAGTTCAGCTGAAACAACTCTGTTATCACCAGCCTGATACAAGTAAGTTTTGCCTCTGAAAGATGACTAACAGAGATGTCAAGACAATTAGAGTCTCCTTCACTATGACTGACTTAATTATAAACTTAAGTTATGGTGATTTCAGAAGACTCTACCTTATTTAATGAGGAATTTCAGGCCCTAACTCTGGCCTTTCACTTGATCTGGCATGACCTACACGTTGTCTTGTCCACTTCTTGCACCCTAGCGACAAAACAGCAAGTCTGGGACAAAATCCAAGTGTATGCTGACTTTGGTGACTCAACAGCTGAACACACATGCTGTGGGAGCCACAGAAGTTCCACCAACAGATCCTAATTGGAACTATCAAAGAGTTCATGAGCATCCTGGATGCCAAGAAAATATGGTTACCTGTTCATTGGTAGTATAAAAAAAAAGTATATCAGGGCCACACATTAGGACAAAATCAGGGAGGCAACAAAACGTAAGGAAGGTAATACAGCCTTCCAAGTATGGCTGGTAGAAGTCTGTAAGATAGATACCAACATAGACTCTGGAGCAAAGGCCTTATTTAGTACCCATATCATCAGCCCTAGATACTCAGAGGAAATTCCAGGAACTGGCAATTGAACATCAAGCTCCCAGGAACAAGATGATAGGCATAGTACTTGGGGTGTTTAATAATGGAGACAAAGCTGAAGAAGTAAAGGGACTCCAGCCTGGGAAACAATAGTCCAAACAACAGACTCATACATTAACAGTTGTAACCAGCACCCTGTGATCTGAAGGACAACCCAGAGGGCATCCAGTCATAAGTGAAAAGTCCAACAGAGAACATTCTGGGTGTGGGAACCTCAGACATTAGTTCAAAGAATGTCCCTATCTGAAAATTCCAGCTAGCCCCTGCCCCTGCTTTAAACAAAAAGGGCGCTAGAATAGGATTTCATTTAGCTTCAAAGGGAGGGGAAGATGCACAATTCCCTTCTGTCCTTATCTGAGAACTGAAGGGGGCCCAGAACTTAGGTGGCTCCCACAAACCTTATTGCCATTATTATACTGTTAGAGCTCCATATGACTCTGGATGTTACCAGTAAAAATATCAACTTTCTAATTGATACTTATTCTGTTCTGAATTGTCATCCAGACCACTATCCTCAAAGAGTTGTGTCATGACAAGTCCCATGCCCAACAATTCACTACTTATCAAGTGCTACTTATCACTGTGACTGCAATTAAATTACAGAAATTTTTAGAGGGATACATCAGTCAAGGAGTAAATCTCCATTCTTTGAGTCTTCATAAGCAAACCCAGAGGATAATTTGGACTACTCTTATGAGCCAATTGAAGACACCAAGTTTATCTTCAAAAGGCTATAATATAAGTAAAATTTGTGTTTTTGCTGTAAATTTCTACCTAAAGTGAGAAACATTAAGGCTGTTGCACTTTCCAACTGACATGCCTTTCCTACTTTTTTTATTATTCTCAGCAAACTGCCATTCCTAGAAAAACAACCTGATGAACATTTTTACTATAATATCAAAAGGAAAAAAAAATATTGCTACATACCATGAAGTTATTTTGAGATTCTTGTTTACTGCCTTGGACAACTCAACACATACTACTTGTCAGGCCCTAGAGAAAAGACAAAATTCTTTAGATTCCCAAGCTAAAGTGATCATGGACAACTGACTAGACCTAGATTACCTATTAGAAAAACAGGGTGGAGTATGCACAGTGATTAATAAACCCTGTTGCACTTATTAACAACAGTAGGCTCACAGAATAAGATATCAAAGTAATTTACAATCAAGCCAAGTGATTTCATGACTTTGGTAAGGGGAAACCCTTGACATCTACTACTTAGAAGCAGAAAAAGTGTTCTCCTGGGGCCACTGTTGTGGCATAGCAAGTAAAGCTGTTACTGTGATGCTAGCATCCAATATGGATGATGGTTCAAGTGCCAGCTTCTCCACTTCCAATCTATCTCCTTGTTAATGGCCTGGGAAAAGTAGTAGAGGATGGCCCAACTGCCTGGGCCCCTGCTACCCACATGAGAGACCTGGAAGAAGCTCCTGGATTCTGGCTCCTGACATAGGCCTGGCCGAGCCCTGGCTATTGCAGCTATCTGGTGAGAGAACCAGCGGATGGAAGATCTCTCTCTTTCTCTCTCCCTCCATTCTCCCTCTCCCTCTCTGTAACTCTGATTTTTCAAATAAATAAATCCTTTTTTTAAAAAGAAGTGTTTTCCCTTCTTTTCCATGGTTCTTACTCTAGCTCCTTTCTGGCCCATGGATAATCATCTTAATTGTCAAATCTGTGTCTTTTGAGGTGGCGGAACCAAGATGGCGGATAGTGAGGGTGCGCACCGATAGTCCGGGAAAAGATAGTTTAATAACAGTGAAGTTACTGTAGCCTCAGGAAAAGACTCAAGAAAAAAACTGCAGAGGAAACACTTCTGGATCTAGGGGATGTGACACAGAGGACCTACAGGGGGCCTACTGTGTGGAAGCCCAGCAGCAGGAGCCGAGTAGCAGAATCTCACCAGTGCAGGAATGGGGGGGGGGTAAGACAAAAACCTCAGAAACCCGAGAAATTGGCAGGGAAAGGCAAAAGGAGGCCTGAGGCCCCACTGGGCAAAGTTCACCAAGCTGACTGGAGGAGAGAAAAAAAAAAACAAACGAATAAATCAGGGGAACCAGCACAGACACTAGCCTCTCTCTCGACTCACCTTACAGAGCTGAGCAAGACAAAGAGCAGGCATCATTTTACATATGTAAAGCGGAAACCACGAGTAGCCAAGCAGAAAAACTTGACTCTGGTCGGGAGAAATAACAGGAGGTTAGAATCTAGTGAAAGCAGGTGGAGCTAACAATCTGAGACTGTGAAAATCCGAGGGGGGGAGGGGCGAGCGAACTCACCAAGTACACAAACTCGGTAACCTTGGGACTGTGGAGAAACTTGAGAACACATTGAGGGCTGCATAAACGCTTTGTGTGGTCCCAGGGGTAGATCAAATGAATACTCACAGAGGCCAGATTTCAACTACCCTCAATCCCTCAATTCCACTTAGCTGTGCGGAATTACTTTCCAATTGAGTCAAAAAAAAAAAAAAAAAAAAAGAGAGAGAGAGAGAGAGAGATCGAGCAAGGAGCAAGGAGGAGAACAATCTGGGTGAGTCACAATTGGCACAGGCTTAAACCTGAAAAATCAAACAGAGCTCTCTGGCCACACCCATCACAGCCTAAGGATCCATCAAAGCAGACAGCCCACTTAATCTAGAGCCCTAGTATAATGAGAAAAGAAAAAAAAAAACACCACAGCAAAAAAAACACATAAATTTTCTCCAACATGCCAAACAACAAATGCAGAAACTGAGGTAACAAGAGCAAGTAAGACATTATGATGCCCCCAAATGAACAAGACACCCCAATTCAAGATTATGAAGATGAAGAGATAGAGGAAATGCAAGAAGCAGATCTCAAAAAATTGATAAGAACATTAAGAAGTTCTCAAAAACAAATTCTTGAACTACAGAAATCCTTAATAGACAAGATAGAAAATCTCTCTCGTGAAAATGAAATATTCAGCAGGAATCAAAACGAAATGAAACAACTAGTAGAACATAAAACTGTGATAGTGACAAGAAACCATAATGAAATGAAGAACTCAATAGATCAAATGACAAACACATTAGAGAGCCTTAAAAACAGAATGGGTGAAGCAGAAGAGAGAATATCGGACTTAGAAGACAGAAAACAGGATATGAAATAGTCAGATCAAAGAAAAGAAGAGGAAATCAGAAATCTAAAAAATACTGTCAGGAATCTACAGGATACTATTAAAAAACCCAACATTCGGGTTCTATGAGTTCCTGAAGGCATGGAGAGGGAGAAAGGATTAGAAGGCATTTTTAGTGAGATACTAGCAGAAAATTTCCCAGGTTTGGAGAAGGACAGAGACATCCTAGTACAGGAAGCTCATAGAACCCCTAATAAACATGACCAAAAGAGATCCTCACCACGACATGTTGTAATCAAACTCACCACAGTGAAACATAAAGAAAAGATCCTAAAATATGCAAGAGAGAAATGTCAGATTACTCTCAGAGGATCTCCAATTAGACTCACAGCTGACTTCTCACCAGAAACCCTACAGGCTAGGAGGGAATGGTGAGATATAGCCCAGGTACTAAGCGAGAAAAACTGCCAGCCCAGAATATTGTATCCTGCAAAGCTCTCATTTGTGAATGAAGGTGAAATAAAGACCTTTCATAGCAAACATAAATTGAAAGAATTTGTTGCCACTCGTCCAGCCCTGCAAAAGATGCTTAAAGATGTATTACGCACAGAAACACAGAAACACGGCCATCAATATGAAAGAAGGTAAAAGAAGGAAACCTCACAGAAAATGATCACAGGAATCTCAAACCATATATTAGAAAATATCTTTGGCAAATGGCAGGGCAAAGTTACTCCTTATCAATAGTCACACTGAATGTTAATGGCCTGAACTGTCCAGTTAAAAGACACCAATTGGCTGATTGGGTTAAGGAATAAAACCCATCTTTCCGCTGCTTACAAGAAACACATATTTCCAACAATGTTGCATACAGACTGAAAGTGAAAGGCTGGAAAAATATATACCATGCCAACAGAAATGAAAAAAGAGCGGGCGTAGCCATCTTAATATCGGACAACATAAACTTTACCACAAAAACTGTTAGGAGAGACAAAGAGGGGCACTATTTAATGATTAAGGGATCCATTCAACAGGAAGATATAATGATTATCAATGTATATGCACCTAATTACAGGGCACCAGCTTATTTAAAAGACTTGTTAAGGGACTTAAAGGGAGACTTAGACCCCAATACAATAGTACTGGGGGACTTCAATACTCCACTCTCAGAGATAGACAGATCAACAGGACAGAAGATCAACAAGGAGACAGTAGATTTAAACGACACTATAGTCCAAATGGATCTAACAGATATCTACAGAACTTTTCATCCTACACATAAAGAATTTACATTCTTCTCAGCAGTACATGGAACCTTCTCTAGGATTGACCACATACGAGGCCAGAAAGCAAGTCTCAGCAAATTCAAAAGAATTAGAATCATACCATGCAGCTTCACAGACCACAAAGGAATGAAATTGGAAATTAGCAACTCGGTAATCCCTAGAGCATGTGCAAACACATGGAGGTTGAACAACATGCTCCTGAACAATGGGTCATAGAAGAAATTAAAAGAGAAATCAAAAATTTTCTGGAAGTAAATGAGGATAAAAGCACAACATACCAAAACCTCTGGGATACAACAAAAGCAGTGTTAAGAGGAAAGTTTATATCAATAGGTGCCTGCATTAAGAAATTGGAAAGGCACCAAATAGATGAGCTTTCAAGTCATCTCAAGGATCTAGAAAATCTGCAGCAAACCAATCCCAAACCCAGTAGGAGAAGAGAAATAATTAAAATCAAAGAAGAAATCAACAGGATTGAAACAAAAAAAAATTACAAAAAATCAGCCAAACAAGGAGCTGGTTTTTTGAAAAAATAAAATAAATTGACACCCCATTGGCCCAACTAACTAAAAAAAGAAGAGAAAAGAACCAAATCAATAAAATCAGAGATGAAAAAGGAAACGTAACAACAGACACCACAGAAATAAAAAGAATCATCAGAAATTACTACAAGGACTTGTATGCCAGCAAACAGGGAAATCTATCAGAAATGGGCAGATTCTTGGACACATACAACCTACCTAAATTGAGTCAGGAAAACATAGAAAACCTAAACAGACGAATAACTGACACAGAAATTGAAACAGTAATAAAGGCCGTCCCAACAAGTAAAGCCTAGGACCAGATGGATTCAGTGCTGAATTCTACCAGACATTTAGAGAAGAACTAACTCCAATTCTTCTCACACTATTCAGAACTATCGGAAAAGAGGGAATCCTCCCAAATTCTTTCTATGAAGCCAGCATCACCTTAATTCCTAAGCCAGAAATAGCTGCAGCATTGAAAGAGAATTACAGACTAATATCCCTGATGAACATAGACGCAAAAATCCTCAATAAAATTCTGGGCAATAGAATGCAACAACACATCAGAAAGATCATCCACCCAGACCAAGTGGGATTTACCCTTCGTATGCAGGGAAGGTTCAATGTTCCCAAAACAATCAACGTGATATACCACATTAACAGACTGCAGAAGAAAAACCATAGGATTCTCTCAATAGACGCAGAGAAAGCATTTGTTAAAATACAACACTCTTTCATGATGAAAACTCTAAGCAAACTGGGTATGGAAGGAACATTCCTCAATACAATCAAAGCAATATATGAAAAACCCACGGCCAACATCCTATTGAATGGGGAAAAGTTGGAAGCATTTCTGCTGAGATCTGGTACCAGACAGGGATGCCCACTCTCACCACTGCTCTTCAATATAGTTCTGGAAGTTTTAGCAAGAGCTATTAGGCAAGAAAAAGAAATTAAAGGGATACAAATCGGGAAGGAAGAACTCAAACTATCCCTCTTTGCAGATGATATGATTCTTTATTTAGGGGACCCAAAGAACTCTACTAAGAGACTATTGGAATTCATAGAGGAGTTTGGCAAAGTAGCAGGATATACAACCAATGCACAAAAATCAACAGCCTTTGTATACACAGGCAATGCCACGGCTGAGGAAGAACTTCTAAGATCAATCCCATTCATGATAGCTACAAAAACAATCAAATACCTTGGAATAAACTTAACTAAGGACATTAAAGATCTCTACGATGAAAACTACAAAACCTTAAAGAAAGAAATAGAAGAGGATACCAAAAAATGGAGAAATCTTCCATGCTCATGGATTGGAAGAATCAATATCATCAAAATGTCTATTCTCCCAAAAGCAATTTATACATTCAATGCAATACCAATCAAGATACCAAAGACATTCTTCTCAGATCGGGAAAAAATGATGCTGAAATTCATATGGAGACACAAAAGACCTCGAGTAGCCAAAGCAATCTTGTACAACAAAAACAAAGCCAGACAGGCCGGTGCCGCGGCTCACTAGGCTAATCCTCCGCCTTGCGGCACCGGCACACCGGGTTCTAGTCCCGGTCGGGGCACCGATCCTGTCCCGGTTGCCCCTCTTCCAGGCCAGCTCTCTGCTGTGGCCAGGGAGTGCAGTGGAGGATGGCCCAAGTGCTTGGGCCCTGCACCCCAGGGGAGACCAGGATAAGCACCTGGCTCCTGCCATTGGAACAGCGCGGTGCACCGGCCGCAGCGCGCCTACCGCGGCGGCCATTGGAGGGTGAACCAACGGCAAAAGGAAGACCTTTCTCTCTGTCTCTCTTCTCACTGTCCACTCTGCCTGTAAAAAAAAAAAAAAAAAAAGCCAGAGGCATCACATACCAGATTTCAGGACATACTACAGGGCAGTTGTCATCAAAACAGCATGGTACTGGTACAGAAACAGATGGATAGACCAATGGAACAGAATAGAAACACCAGAAATGAATCAAAACATCTACAGCCAACTTATATTTGATCAAAGATCCAAAACTAATCCCTGGAATAAGGACAGTCTATTCAATAAATGGTGCTGGGAAAATTGGATTTCCACGTGCAGAAGCTTGAAGCAAGACCCCTACCTTTCACCTTACACAAAAATCCATTCAACATGGATTAAAGACTTAAATCTATGACCCGAAACCATCAAATTATTAGAGAGCATTGGAGAAACCCTGCAAGATATAGTTATAGGCAAAGACTTCTTGGAAAATACCCCAGGAGCACAGGAAGTCAATACCAAAATTAGCATTTGGGATTGCATCAAATTGGGAAGTTTCTGTACTTCAAAAGAAACAGCCAGGAAAGTGAAGAGGCAACCGACAGAATGGGAAAAAATATTTGCAAACTATGCAACAGATAATTGGTTGATAACCAGAATCTACAAAGAAATCAAGAAAATCCACAACAACAAAACAAACAACCCACTTAAGAGATGGGCCAAGGACCTCAAGAGACATTTTTCGAAAGAGGAAATCCAAATGGCCAACAGACACATGAAAAAATGTTCAAGATCACTAGCAATCAGAGAAATGCAAATCAAAACCACAATGAGTTTTCACCTCACCCCTGTGAGAATGGCTCACATTCAGAAATCCACTAACAATAGATGCTGGAGAGGATGTGGGTAAAAAGGGACACTAACCAACTGTTGGTGGGAATGCAAACTGGTTAAGCCACTATGGAAGTCTGTCTGGAGATCCTCAGAAACCTGAATATAACCCTACCATACAACCCAGCCATCCCACTCCTTGGAATTTACCCAAAAGAAATTAAATTGGCAAACAAAAAAGCCATCTGCACATTAATGTTTATTGCAGCTCAATTCACAATAGCTAAGACCTGGAACCAACCCAAATGCCCATCAACAGTAGAATGGATAAAGCAATTATGGGACATGTACTCCATAGAATATTATACAGCAGTAAGAAACAATGAAACCCGGTCATTTGCAACAAGGTGGAGGAATCTGGAAAACATCAGGCTGTGTTAATTCAGCCAGTCCCAAAGAGACAAATATCATTAGTTCTCCCTGATCAGTGACAACTGAGCACCAAAGGGGAAACCTGTTGAAGTGAAATGGACACTATGAGAATCAATGACCTGATCAGCTCTTGTCCTGGCTCTAGATGTACAATGTAATACTTTATCCTTTTTAGTAATTTTTTGTTGTTGTTTTTGTTCTAGTTCTAGTGATTGAACTCTGTAATTAACACACAATTATTCTTAGGTGTTTAAATTTTAACTGAAAAGTGGTCCCTGTTAAATATATAAGTGTGAAAAAGAGAGGGAGGAGAGTACAATTTGGGACATGCTCAATTGGACTTGCCCCAAATGGTGGAGTTAAAAATGTGCCAGTGATTCCAACACAATCCCATCAAGGTGGGATGTACCAATGCCATCTCACTAGTACAAGTGATCAATTTCAGTTCACATTCGATGGCTCTGATAGCTCTAAGAGTCAAAGGGATCCCACAAACAAGACAAGTGTCTGCTAATACTAACTGATAATATCAACAAGGGAGAGAACGATCCAACATGGGAAGCAGGATACGCACCAGACTCATAGAATGGCACATGTCCTAAACTGCACTCTGGCCTCAGAATCAGCCCTTAAGGCATTCAGATCTGGCTGAAGAGCCCATGAGAGTATTTTAGGCAAGGAAAGCCAAGACACCATGGAAAACAAAAAAAAAAAAAAAAAAAAAAAAAAGAAGACCCAAATGAAAGATCTCTGTGAGTGAGATCCCAGTGGAAGAACGGGCCATCAAAGATGGAGGTACCTTTCTCTGAAGGGAGGAGAGAACTTCCACTTTGACTATGACCCTATCGGAATAAGATCAAAGTTGGCGAACTCTAAAGGCTTCCATAGCCTTGGCAACCCATGACTAGAGCCTAGGGAGATTACTGACGCCATAAACAAGAGTGTCAAATTGTTAAGTCAGCAACAGGAGTCACTGTGTACTTACATTTCATGTGGGATCTGTCCTTAATGTGTTGTCTAATGTGCAGTGATGCTATAACTAGTACTGAAACAGTATTTTTACACTTTGTGTTTCTGTGTGGGTGCAAACTGATGAAATCTTTACTAAGTATATGCAGAATCGATCTTCTGTATATAAAGATAATTGGAATTAAAAAAAAACCTGGTGTTAAATTGGAAATGGAATAGAAAATTAATTAATTTTTAACAATATCATGTAGGATCTCTGTCTTTAATGTGCTGTACACTGTTATTTAATGCTATAACTAGTATTCCAACAGTATTGTTTCACTTTGTGTTGCTATGTGGGGGCAAACTGTTGAAATCTTTAATATATACTGAACTGATCTTCTGTATATAAAGAGAATCGAAAATGAATCTTGATGTGAATGGAAAGGAAGAGGGAGTTGGAAAGGGGAGGGTTGTGGGTGGGAGGGAAGTTTTGGGAGGGGGAAAGCCAATGTAACTCATAAGCTGTACTTTGGAAATTTATATTCATTAAATAATAGTTTTTAATAAAAAAATCTGTGTCTTTCAGAATTCAACTGCTTCATTTTAAAATTATGGTCATGCAGACATTCCAGCCTTTACTAATTGCTGGTATTGAAGTCTAAGCTCTCCACTGGAACCTCTATATCATTTAGCAAAGATTTTAATCCCCTGACTAGGCAGGGTCAACATCCTGACACAGCATGAATTTACAGAAGGTTTTTGACTACCCACCAAGATTGGGTGATGAAAATTTCTCAGGGGGATTAAATGATATAGGCCATAAGGTAGCTAGCAAGGATGAGTTATGGTTGCCAGGCACTCCCTGCAGCTCAGCCTGTGTTGCAGCCTCACATGATATCCCACCCCTCCTTCCTTCTGTTAAATCCCAGTTCAGCACCAATGGTAGTCAAAAATAACCAACATTGCTGCTGACTGCATCCTCATGATGATGTTTAGCTAATTATAATGTTTTTATAATAAAATTGCAATGGCTAACACCTCCACCCCCCCAGCATGCACCTGCTGCCATGACACTTCTGAAATTTCCAAAAAAATCATAAGGAAATGAGCATTGCTCAAACTCTATTGAAAACTCCAGTACTATCTATGAATATTCAATTAAACCATGCCTCAGGTACCTCACCCCTTATGCCTCCAGATCATGAGAACGGATTGCTTCAAGCCTTGTTGAGTGCAGCATATTCCTGAGTATGTCTGCATTCCCTCTTGAGTGTGTACTTTGACTTTGCATACCAGTAAATCTTGTTTCTCTGTTGACCTTTGCCTACATCTCATCCTTATGTTCTTTCTTGCATTGAAGAACCTAGACCCATCTACACCATAAAACAGCCAGTATTTCAACACATAGACACTGCATAAACTGACCAACACATGCAACTAACCCTTCCTTTTCCTTATCTTTCCATCATGTTTGAAATATATCAACTTCTCTGTTTCAGTTTTTATACAGTATATTA
The DNA here is from genome assembly GCF_033115175.1 of Lepus europaeus. Taxonomy (NCBI): domain Eukaryota; kingdom Metazoa; phylum Chordata; class Mammalia; order Lagomorpha; family Leporidae; genus Lepus; species Lepus europaeus. Next base: position 127,785,967 of record NC_084827.1, on the reverse strand, counting down.
TCCATTATTGTGAAGTATAGTCACTCTATTGTACTGTGGAACACAAGAAATTGTAATTTCTAATAGTCAATTCTCCACCAACAAAGAAAATGAAAAACATGCATTCTAAACAGTGAAAATGTGAGAAAATTGCCCAATTTGATATTTTATTCTTCAGGCTGATTAACAGAGCACACTGTGATATACAAGCACTTAGTATCCTTAGAATTTCTGGATCTGTTGATTGTCAAATAGAAACTTTTCAATAGTTGGCATGTTTCATCATGTTAGTTTAATTAGGTAGAAAGATATCTGATGCTGACAAGCTGTACATCTAAAATTAACCAGTTCAATCAATACATACAAACAACCAAATTAGACAAAAATAATCACTCTATCTTATGGATTGAATCACATCCTCTTGAAATTCATAGACTGAATCACTAAACCCAATGTGACACTATTTGCAGGTGGGGACTTAAAGGAGGCAATTAAGATTAAATGTGACCACATGGGTCAGTTTCCAGTCCAACAGGACCAAACTCATTCAGAGCTGCATCAGCAATTTGTGTGAATAATGAACGGTGGTGATCTGCAAGCCAGGGAGAGAGGCCTCGAAAGAGGTAACTCTTTTGCCTTGACCTTGTTCTTCCAGACTCCTGAGGTCTGGAAGACCTCACCAGTGGTATTTTTTATTAGCCCAAGACTAATACACTTCTTTTCTTCATATCAACATGTACTAAAAATATACAACACACACACACACACACCCCACAAAGCACTTCCTATTTAAATAAGTATGTAAAATTCTAGGTGAGGGGCTGATATTGTGGTGCGGTCAATTAAGTTACCTCATACAATGCAGGCATCCCATACAAGCACCAATTTGAGTCTTGGCTGCTCCAGTTCCAATCCAGTTCCCTGCTAATGCACCTGGAAAAGCAGTAGAAGATGGCCCAAGTACTTTAGCACCTGCCACTCATGTGGGAGAACAAGATGAAGATACTGGCTCCTTGTTTCAGCCTGGCACAGCTCCAGTCATAGCGGCCATTTCCAGCACACTCTCTCTGCCTATCAAACACATAAATAAATCTTTTAAAATTCTAGGTGGTTTGAGAGGGTTAAATAATGACACACGATTGCCTTTACTGAAGTTATTCCAAACTTGTAGTATTTTAATAAGCATTATGAATCTCATGTGACAGGTGCCCAATGCAACACTTTTCAGTTTAATACTCTGATGCATTTTCCTTTTCCTTTTTATTGTCTTATTCATTTGAGAATCCTATTGCAAATATCCCATGTAATTTAAAGTAATTAATGTTCCCTCATTACAAGGCTCAAGTAGAATTTGGTCTCTTCACTTTATGTTAGAATTTTACTTGATTACTTGAGTTATTATTATAATGGATTTCTGTATTAGTCAGAGTTTTACAGAGAAATAGCTAAGATGACATGTTTGTATCTAAACATATGTAAACATATATATAAATATATTTGTATATACACACAGGATACTTCAAAAAGCTTGTGGAGAATATATATATATATATATATATATATATATATATATATACCAAAATAAACTTAAAAGTTTGTTTTTAAGGAGTTGGCAATGTAGCAGGCTAGAAACCCAGGGAAATGTTGGTTTTAGTCTCTGACCTGAAAGCTGTTTGGAGGTATAATTCCTCCTTCTTCGTGGAACCTCAGTCTTTTTTCTTAAAGACTTCAACTGATTGGATGGGGCACATGAATGTTACGAATGTGGCTAGGTTATATTCAAAGTCTACTGCTTTAAATGATTATCACATCTTCAAGAGTACTTTCACAGAGACATTTAGATTGATGTTTGACTAAAAACTATGTTCAATGGTCCAGCCAAGGTGACAAAATTGATCATAGACTCCATAACATCTAGCCCCTAATTTGCTTTCACCACATTTTACCCCCTTTAAAACCAAAGTCTTCAGGCTCGATCATCTACATCTTTCCTGTCACTTGAAGGGTAAAGAATATTAATATGTTGACAAGGCTTGTTAGACTCTGAGTGTAAAAGCTCTGAACATCTGGTATAGGTTTACTTATTATAGTGCTATAAGTAACTGATATTGGAAGACATTATTCTTCCTTTCCCTATTTATAATTTTATCCACTAATTGAGCTACTAGACTTACACAACTCATTGTATGTTCAAGTAAAATTTTTGGAATTTACCTCTAACCTGCTATCCTTTCTTACAATTCTTGTTCTTTACTTTCTGTCTTTAGGGCTTTCACAAATAGAAGGGATCATAAAATTGTCTTATTTATTCACAGTAATTCCTTTGTTGGCACAGCCTAGGGATTCCTCTGTCCCCTCTGAAATTAATGCTGTAATTTATTACCCACTGGGAAGTATTAAGAGGGTAGAAACTCAACTGAACTGTAGTGATTTGAAGTGAGGCTTTTGGGGGGCATGATTGAGATTACATAATGTCATCAGAGTAGAGCCCCTTTGATGCAGATGGATTTAAAAGGAGTCAGAGTAGAACACACGCATCCATGTGCATGCTCCTTGTCTCTTGTCATGTGATACCTTCTACAACTTGTGACTCTGCCAGCAAGACTGTCATCGCCAAAGATGTTCCCTATTCTGCTGATCAGAATCATCAGCTAAAGTCCACTTTTTTTCTTTATAACTACCCAGACTAATATTTTGTTATTAACAACAGAAAAGGAACTAATGGCATTCCCCTTTTAAATCTGCTTAATTTATCCACCTAAAAGTGATATAATGCAATCTTCTTATTGATGGCTGTAATGTTGTAGTCTGTATACTCTTTGATTTTATTCATAAAATATATTATTACTTATTAAAGTAGTCACATTTAATTTAGAAAATATTCTTCTTAAATATTTCTCAGTGTTGTGCATATATTCTAAAAGCTGCATTTTCCTCTACTAAGTGGGTGAAATAATTTTATCTTATACTTCAATGCTCAAACCATATATTGAGATCTCCTTTCTGTCTCCCTCTCCTTATATTTGTATATGTTTCAGTGCCCTCACATGATATCTAAAGGACAAACCGTCCTTTGGTTCTCTGAAAGTAATCAAAAAAGTAAATATTTGCTGATTAGCTAAACATATTTCTAATACTTTAAACATATTATCTAATATGCAATATTTCTATTCTATCACTTTGGTTTTTAATAAAAAAATTATTGTGGTAAAATGTAAAATACATATAAGACCAAAGTTATCATCCCATACATTTTGAAGTGTACAGTTCTATAGTATGAAGGATAGCCATATAGTTGTACATCCATCACTATCCATCTCCAGAACTCATTTCATCTTACAAAACTGAAACTTTATTTTATTTATTTATTTTTGACAGGCAGAGTGGACAGTGAGAGAGAAAGACACACAGAGAAAAGTCTTCCTTTGCCATTGGTTCACCCTCCAATGGCTGCTGCGGCCAGCGTGCTGCGGCCGGCGCACCGCGCTGATCCGAAGGCAGGAGCCAGGTGCTTCTCCTGGTCTCCCATGGGGTGCAGGGCCCAAGCACTTGGGCCATCCTCCACTGCACTCCCTGGCCACAGCAGAGAGCTGGCCTGGAAGAGGGGCAACCGGGACAGAATCCGGCGCCCTGATCGGGACTAGAAGCCGATGTGCCGGCACCGCAAGGCGGAGGATTAGCCTATTGAGCCGCAGCGCCGGCCCACAGAACTGAGACTTTACCTATTGAACTCCAACTCCATTTTCTGTTCCCCTAGCTCCTGTCAAAACCCACTTTTTCTGTCTTTATGAATTTGATTATTTTAGTAGCCTCTTGTATGTGGAATGACAAGGTATATATCTTTCTATGAATGGCTTCTTAAATTTAGTGTAATGTCCACAAAGTTAAATCTATTAATTCATTTGGAAAATTGCTGACATGTTTTTCAAATTTGCTTCTTCATTCCTCAGCTTCTTTCTTGGCTAAATTTCTCTGTAACTTGTTAATGAGCTCAATGAAATACCCTCCTAACACTCACAATAACACTCTATTTCTATTTCATCATCCACAGCAGTCAGAACTATTTAGTAATAGTGTTGGTTATCACTATATTTCATATTAAAAATCTAACCAAGTTACCCTTTGCTTAAAATATTTTACTGTTTCTTGACTACCTAAATTTCTCTGAAGACTAGGTAAGTATATGTTTCTCAAATATGAACACTAATCACAAAATTTAATAATGAGTATCTCTATATTCACCTGACTTCCACTTACTGACATACATAATATACTTTTATTATAAGCCTAATAGTTTTAGAATATTCCAACAGATATGTAGGAAAATGGGCTTTTTGGTCTATTATGGATGATACCCTAGAGTGGCAAATTAAATGCTGCAGATTAAGTATGGTGTGCTTTCCAGACATTATGCTGCCTAAATATTACTTTAAAATTAAATATTATTTTACATAATATATTGGTAAAAATATTTTCATAAATCTGTGGTCTTTTATGGTTATGCTTTTAGTGAATCATTATCTATAATATTGTACATTCTAAATATTCTATGGGGATGGCGCTGTGGCCTAGCAGGTAAAGCCACAACCTACAGTGCTGGCATCCCTTATGGGCACCGGTTCAAGACCTGGCTGCTCTGCTTATGAGCTAGCTCTCTGTTATGGCCCGGGAAAGCAGTACAAGATGGCCCAGGTCCTTGGACCCCTGTACCCACATGGGAGATCAGGAAGAAGCTCCTGGCTCCTGGCTTTGGATCCGCCCAGCTCTGGCTCTTGTGGCTATTTGGGGAATGAACCAGTGGATGGAAGATCTCTCTACCTCTGCCTCTTCCTCTGTATAACTCTGCCTTCCAAATAAATAAATCTTAAAAATTTTCTAATAAAAATATCCTAAGTAAGATAAATGGTTTTCTGTTGAATTGGTAATTTAATCAAAGATTAGATATATATTATCTCTGTTAAAAGAATACTATAAGGATACTAAGATATTTTTATCATTGTCCAATGAGAAAACAAAGAATGTTTTAGTAGGTGGCAGCTGATAGAGAGGCTAAAAATTTTCAAATAACATACTTTCCACAAAATAATGACAATAATTACACAAGGTCAGTCTCTTACTATGACTAAACATGACAAACTCAAGATACTTAGAAACCACACATTTTTTTTGGAAATCTTTGCTTGATCCATGGGTGAATATACCATTATAAGTGTTAACTACAACCTTTTTTTCACCCTCAAAACTTCTGGATAAAAATCATGATACCAGGGTCCATTTTTCAGCCCTATGAGCTACACGGCTGCCTACAGCTCCAGCCCATATTGCAGTGCAGGTTTGATTCCCTGTTGCTCTGCTTCCAATGCAGCTCCCAGCTGATGTACCCGAGAAAGCAGCAGAAGATAACCAATGTGTTTAGATTCCTGCATGGAAGTGGGAGACCTGATGGCATTCTTGATCTTGGCTTCAACTTGGCCCAAACCCAGCCAGTCAGCCATGTGGGCATCTGAGGAGTGAACCAGTGGATGGAAGCTCACTCTCACTCATTCTGTATCTCCTCTCTTTGCCTCTTAAAGATTTTTTTTAAGAAAAAAACATGTTATGCAATCAGAGAATTAGCCCACTTCCTAACTAGAACTGAGCAGTATGTCCTAAAATATATCTTAGAAACATCCGTCTGAAAAGCCAAATTTTGTGATTATTTTCTAGGTCTGCCTCTCCACGATACCTTGCAGTTCATTTCAAATTCTGTCAGTCTTTTCTTGCTGCATCAGGTTAAAGACACTGCACTAGACTTGAGTGTTTTTGTGACATGTGTGATGGAAGGCTTCTTTACCAATAACAGATGATGTTCAGTGTACTTACTGTTACTTATTCCTTTCTAATCATATACTTACTCATGCACTTTGCATTCACTGTTTACTGCAAGTCAAATAAAATGTCAAGATCATACTGTGCTGGAAATCAGGCCATAATCTAATCTGTAATTTCATTTGTATCTTATTTGCCTGCAATAAGACAGGAAAATATACAAAAGGAGAAAAGAAGAAAAAAGGGGAAAAGAAAGTTGATTATGTTGCATGTACCATGTTTGGGTTTTAGTCTTCAAAAGTGAGTGAATAAAAAGAAAATTTGCTTCAGGAACCATAACCCTCATTGGTCACTTATTGTGGTAGCCAATTCTATTCCCATAGTATATCCTGTTGATTACACAGCCTTCCTAAAGAGAGGAATTTGTCTTAAACACTACACAATTTCCCAGGAGAAACACCCAGGCATGTCAAATGTCAACAATTTGCCCATCATAAACAGTAGTATATGGGGAGTCTTCAAAAAGTTCATGAAAAATTCATATTATTAAAAAAGATAGCCAGCACCGTGGCTCACTAGGCTAATCCTCCACCTTGCGGCGCCGGCACACCGTGTTCTAGTCCCGGTTGGGGTACCGGATTCTGTCCCGGTTGCCCCTCTTCCAGGCCAGCTCTCTGCTGTGGCCCGGGAGTGCAGTGGAGGACTGCCCAAGTGGTTGGGCCCTGTACCCCATGGGAGACCAGGATAAGCACCTGGCTCCTGCCATCAGATCAGCGCGGTGCACCGGCCGCAGCGTGCTGGCCACGGCAGCCATTGGAGGGTGAACCAACGGCAAAAGGAAGACCTTTCTCTCTGTCTCTCTCTCTCACTGTCCACTCTGCCTATCAAAAAAAAAAAAAAAAGAAACAAACAAACAAAAAACCCTGGATTTCAACTTTTACACAAAAATAAGATTATCTTTGAATTAGATTTTCCCTAAATACTTTTGAGGTACCCAGTGAAAACTGAAAGAGGACCTAAAAAAATATGGCGGAGAACACACAAGAAAATATATTATATATTAGGAAGCTATTATTTATGTGAGTTTTCAAAACTTAATGTATATAAGCAGAAGACAAAAATCACCATATTTAGATATGCAGGATATTTTTAATGTTATCAATTATATCAATTTATGTTAATATGTTTGGACTTATTGAAAATATTCAATCATAGGATTTACAATAAAATAATCTTAAATAGTTGAAATTAATAATGTATGACTTCAATGCATAATTAAATGTTTTCAGAGTACATTCTTGGACCATGACAAAACTAGACAAGAAATCAATAACAGAATGATGTAAGGGAAGTTATCAGACATTTGAAATTAAATACTGTATTCCTAAATAAGTTATGGGTCAAATAAGAAATTATGAGAATTTAAGGACTGATATTGTGGCACAGTGGGTTAATCTGCCACTTGGGAAGTCAGGATCCCATATCAGAGTGCAACTTCCAGTTCTGGCTGATCTGCCTCTGATCCAGCTCCCTGCTAATACAGCACTGGATGGTGTCCCAAGTTCTTGGGCTCTTCTTACCTACATGGAAAACTAGGATGGAGTTCCTGGTTCTTGGCTTCAGCCTGGCCCAGCCCCGGATGTTACAGCCAATTAGGGAATGAACTAGTATATGGTTCTCTCTTTGTCTCTTTCTCTCTCTGTATCACTCTATGTCACTCTGTCTTTCAAATAAATAAATAAATCTTTAAAAACATATGAAGGAATTTAGAAACTATTTTGATTGTAAAGAAAACAAAAACATTCCAACTATATGCTTACATTATAAGGAAAGAGAAGTTATCAGTCATTGATGTAAACTTACACAATTAAAACAACAAATCAAAGAGGTAACAAGAAGAAAGCAAATATAAATGTATGAATAGAAATTGATGAAACTGCAAATGAAGAAATGATATAGGAAAAAAAGTAATAGCACATTTTTAAAAGGTCAATAAAATTGTAAACTTTTGGCCTGTTTTTTTTTTCAAGAAAAATATAAGGGTTCATATATCACAAGAATTATTGACATTGAAGTGCCAACCTGCCTTGAATATGTGGCACAGTAGTTAAGTCACTAATTGGGATGCCCTTATTCCACACAGGAGTTCGTAGTTCTGGTTCTGGCTATTTCACTTGCAATCCAAGTTCCTGCTAGTTTACACCGCAGGAGTCAGCAGATGATGGCCCAAGTACTTTGGTCTCTGCCATCCACGTAGAAAACCTTGACTGATTTCTGAGAGTGGACCAGCACATGGACGATCTCTCTTTACTTCTCTATGTCTTTCTGCCTCTGTTTTTCAAGTAAAATTATATATATATTTAAAGTGCCAACCCATTTGGTGTTGGAGATGTGGTATAGCAGATTAATCTGCTGCCTATGATGCCAGCGTCCCATACTAGAACACTGGTTCAAATCTTGTCTGCTTGGCTTCCAAACCAGCTCTCTGCTAATGTGTCTAAGAAAGTAGGAGAGGCTGACCAAATGCTTAGGCCCCTTCCACCTACATGGGAAACCCAAGTGGAGTTCCATGCTCCAGAATTTGGCATGGCCCAGCCCCAGCTATTTCTACCTTTTTGGAATGAAATAGAGGATGAAAGATTTCTCTTTCTACATTTGTTCATCTGTTACTCTGCCTTTTAAATAAATAAATTAAATATTTAAAAAAGCATCAACCCAATAGTGGGATTGCTGGATCAGAAGGCATGTCTATTTTCAATTTTTTATGAAACCATAATAATGTTTACCATGGGGTCTAATTTACATACCCACTAACAGTATATAAGAGCTCCCCTTCTCCACACTACCTTAGCATCATTTGTTACTGTCTTTTGGACAACAGCGATTCTGACAGGGGTTAAGTGATATACAAATGTGGTTTTGCTTTTCATTTCCTTGATGACCAGCAATCTTTAGCATTTTTTCATATATTAGTTGGTCATTTGTATTTATTCTTTTGAGAATTGTCTAGTGCGGTCCTTTGTCCATTTCTTAGCTGGATTGTTTATTTTTATTATTGAGTTTTTTGAGTTGCCTATATATTGTGGATATTAGTCCTTTTTCAGATAAGTAGTTTGCAAATATTTTTCCTACTCCATTGGTTTCTGTTTAACTCTATTAATTGTTTTGTTTTCTTTGCAGAAGCTTCTCACCTTGATGTAATTCTGTGTGTCTAGTTTGGTATTGTTGTCTATGCTTTGGGGGTCTTATCTAGTAAGTCACCATATCTTGAAATGTTTCCCCTACATTTTCTAACAGCAGTTTAACAGTTTTTGGTTTCAAAACACAACTGATTGAAATGAAATCACTTTATCAACTCATTGAGTTTCTTCCTTACACAAATGAGAATATTGAGCACAGGGAAAGGTAATCTGTATGTGATCAGGCTGGTAGTCACAAAATGGCAATGGAAGGCAGCAGTGTGTGTGTGTGTGTGTGCGCATGCATAACAAATCTATGGTTTAAAAATATAATAAACAAATTTTGTGCATTTCTATGGAGTTCACTTTCTATTGATTCTGTTTCCTGTGATTGTAACTTAAGCTTTCTGAACTTTGTTTATTTTTACTAAGAAGTAAAATGTACATTGTTAGTAATATCAGTGATGGAAATAAAAGATTATGAAGTTAAAAATAATAGTTTGTGTAGGTATGGAAAAACATAATGGCATAGAAGAATTATTATATGAAATAATAGCAGAAAGTTTCTCTAATTTGGAGAAAGATAGGGACATCCAAGTATGGGAAGCACATAGAATCCCAAATAGAACTGATCAGAAAAGATCTTCATGATGACACATTATAATTAAACTTTCAAAAGTGAAACATAAATAAATGATACTAAAATACACAAGAGAAATTCAAGATTACCTTTAAAAGAGTTCCAGTTTGATCAACAGCAGATTTCTCATCAGAAACCCTCGAGGCTAATTGAGAATGGGGAGACATAGTCCAAGTACTAAAAAAAAAAAAAAAAAAAAAAAAAAAAAAAAAAAAAAAAAAAAAAAAAACTGTCAACCCAGAAAACTATGCCATGTGAATTTCTCATTTATAAAGGAAGGTAAAACAAGGAGCTTCCAAAAGAAAGAAATTGAAAGAATTTTTCACTACCCAATCAGCTATACAAATTATATGTAAGGATGTGCTACACAAAGAAAAAAAAGATAATCAGCATTATGAAAAAATTAAAAGGCAGAAAACCATCTAGGAAAAGTGCAAAGGATATCCACAACAAGCCATATAAATAAACATGGAAATATGACAGGACCAAATCATTACTTAATAGTAACCTTCAGTGTGAATCCCCTAAATTCTCCAATTAAAATATACAGACTGGCTGATTGGTTAAAAACAAGATCTATCTATGTGCTAAGTACAAAAATATACCTCACCAACAAGAATGTACACAAATTGAAATGTTGGAAAAAGATATTCCATACAAACAGAAATCAAAAATGAGCAGGAGTAGTCATCCTAATAGTAGTAAAACAAAACAAAATAGTTCTGTAATTAAAAAAAAATGAAAGAGATGAAGAAGGGCATTATATAACCATTAGGAGATCAATTCAACAGGAAGGTGTGACTATAGTAAATGTAGAAGCACCCACAGATAGGGCACTCAGCTATTTAAACAAATGTTAATGGATCTAAAGAGAGACATAAAATCCAATATAACAATTAATGGGCGACTTCATCAGCACAGATTAACTAGACAGAAAAAAAAAATCACCAAAGAAACAACAGAGCTAATCTACACTACTGTACAAATGGATCTAATTGTTACCTACAGAACATTTCTCCCACAATTGCAGAATACACATTGTTTTCATCAGTACATGGAATTTTCTCTAAGACAAACCATATTCTAGTACATAAAATGAGTCTCAGAAAATTTTCACAAAATGATATACCAAGGACATTCTTCTCAGATCTAGAAAAAATGATCCTAAAATTCACATGGAAACACAAGAGACTTAGAATAGCTAATCTTAAAACTATAAACAAAGCTGGAGACATCTTACCAGGTTACACATGTTACAGGGCAATAAAATCAAAACAGCCTAGTATTGGGACAAAAATAGACATTTAGAGCAAAGGAACAGATTAGAAACCCCAGAAATTAATCCACACATCTACAACTAAATAACTTGGACAAACAAGCTAAAATCACTCCCTGGAGAAAGGATAGTCTCTTTACCAAGTGATGTTGAGTAAAAGATCTCTGCATGCAGAAATATGAAATAAGACCCCTAACTTACACCTAATATATCAAACAACTCACAATGGAACAAGAATCTAAACCCAAGACCTGATACCATCAAGTACTATAGGAAAACACAAGGGAAACATTGCAAGACATTGGCCTAGGCAAAGACTTCTTCAACAAGACCCCAGAAGCACAGTAATAGGAAGAAAAATAGACAAATGGGATTCTATCAAGCTAAGAAGATTCAGCACTGCAAATGAATCTCTCAACAAAGTAAAGAGGCAACTAACATAAAGGTTAAAATATTTGCAAACTATACATCTGATAAAGCATTAACAGCCATACTATACATAGAGATAAAGAAACTCAACAACAACAAATAATCCAGTTAAGAGGTGGGCCAAGGTAAAAAAAAAACAAGAGTTTTCCAAAGGATGAAATGCAAATGGCAAATAGAAACAAGAAAGATGATCAGGATCACTAGGTATCAAGGAAATATAAATGAAGACCACAATGAGGGTTTCCCTTACACCAGATACAATAGCTATCATCTAAAGATTGAAAAATAACAAATGCTGGCAAAGATATGGAGAAAAAGGTAACCTAATGCACTGATGATGGGAATGTAAACTATTAAAGCTGAAAATAGATCCAACATACGATCCAGCCATCCTACTTCTGGGACTTTATCCAAATGAAATTAAATCAGCATGAAGAGGTATCTGTGCCCTCATGTTTATGGCAGCCCAATTCACAATAACTAAGATAAAGAATCAACCCATATACCCATCTAGTGGTGACTGGTTAAAGAAAATATATATGGTATAGGTATATGTGTGTGTGTGTGTGTGTGTGCGTATAACGGAATACTATATATTTTATGGAATACTAATACATAAAAATGGAAATCCTGTCATTCAAAAAAAAAATGGAGACCATTATGCTTAGTGAAATAAGCCAGTCCCCAAAAGACAAATATATGCTTTGGCTGACTTACAGTAACAAATATATAGAGTGCAAATAACATAATATATATTATTTACATTGACATATTGAAATGTGATTATTGATTATGGCCCTTTCTATACTCTCAGGGGCCAGTGTTTTTTACTAATTACAACTTGTTGCATTTTTTATTTAGTGGAGGATTAAGCTGGTGAATATAAAGTAAATTGAATGTATGTCTCTGTAAAAATTAAAAGAAAAATAAGAACCTGACAGAAGGGGCTTGATAATAATCTGTTGGGCTTTAGGCCTTGTAAGTTAAGAGGCCCAGACCTATCTATCTCTTCACATGGGGTATATCCTAAGGGAGGTGTGAACCTCCTAGGGGAAGGCACTCTGTTGACTTTCATTACTTGGCTGGCCTGGGAGGAGAGCTGGCCAGGTAAAGGCAGGGGGCATCTCTAACAAGAAATTTACAGTTCTGCCTGCAATGTTGCTGACCCTACTTGACCATCCCCTCAGCTGCAGTGGTCACTTTGGAAGTTGGGCTGAGTGAAGGGCTTTGCAGCTTAGAGCCAATAAGATCTGTGGCTCTGACCTGGGCATCCTTCGACTCCAGGGCAGGTCCATTTCCAGTGATCCAACTCTTGGCAGAGCTGCCAGGGCTCTTCACAAGCTGACTTCTGCTGAAGCCCAGGCTTACCACATTGAAAGCCACTGCAGTGGACTGGCCTGTTGGATCTCCTTGAGGGCAGATCACTGTACAGATCAGCCATTAATAGGCCTGCCACCCATTGCTTCTGATGCCTAGCTTTCTTTTCCTCCTGGTTTGTGTTAAAGCAGACCAGAGGATGCAAGTCAAGGGAGTGCCTGTATCCCATCTCTAATCTTCGGTGGCCTGAACTACAAGTCTATAGTCACAGGCATGTTCTGCAGTAGTTTTTCTAAGGTAGGCAATGCCCATGAGGAAAATCATATTCTCACTTTAAAACTTTCTTTCCCTTTGGTCTGAAAGGGAGGTTTTTTTCTACTTACTGTATACTTCGCTGATGGCGAAGTAAATCTAGCTATGAGATTATTATTTAAGCTCTTATTTTGGCTGTGCTATTACAGAAAAATGCTAGCCATCTCTTTTATAAGGTCTAAAGATTAAATTGTGCATCCTACAGATTCCTTCATAATAGAATTAGTTTCCTACCTTGAAGAGAATAGAAAAATGAAAGAACAAGTTGGGCTTAGAATAGAGAAATGAGGGAGGAAGTCCTAGATCGCTTGCTGACAATAGCAATATTACATGAATACTAGCAAACCATTTCAACCATTAGATAACAACTTAAGAAAACATTTACCAGAAGGTCCAATGCCTTCTATAAATTTTAAGAATCATGTATTTGAAAACACCTCTTAAATATCTAACATGGTGTAGTTTGTTTAGCCAGTAAACTTAAGCACAACCATCTAAAATGTTTTTAGTTTCTTTCTACCAACAAGTATAAAGCATATGAGGCAGAGATTCAGGTCACACAAATTAAAATGTATTTTTGATTAATTTTAGCAGCTTAAATTTATGGACAATCTTATCTGTAAGCCAATTAAATAAAACTCTTAATAAAATTTTCCTATGTGGACATACAATATGTACACACATATAACATAACATAATAGACCAATATAGCAATTTTAATAATAGCTTTTAAAATCTTTAACTCTTTTTGTAGATTGCCAATTGATTTGAATGGCTTTTTGTTTTTAGTAACCTCAGTTAACCATACTTTCTCTCAGTTGGTACTGTTCATACATTATTGGCTTCATCTGTTTACAGAGCCATCCCAAAGTACTGAATACAATAGAAGTGGCTGGAAAAAGTCCATAGGAACCTATAGGAGGACAGCTAAACCCAGAACCAACAACGCTTTAGTTTTATGAGCAGCAAATCATATATAACTGTGGATGACAAAAGACTTTAAGTCGCCATGTTTAAAATTATAAACTCATCAACCAACAAGAGACACTTGCTTACTTCACAGTATTTTTGAAAGCACCTGTAGGATTTTACAAGTATTTAACCCTTTAGGCCTCTGGGGCTTTCTCATTAAGATAATTATCATGTCTAGTAACACAAGATCATTAGACTTTTTAATTCTCAAACATTTGTATTAATAGCATTTTCCATTGTGGAAACTTAAAATTTAGTACCACGTCACATCTTGACAATACTTCTAATATAATCCAAATAGCCTGATTAGTTGGTGTCCCTATAAGATGAGAGGCACAGATTATTATCAAGCCCCTTCTGTCAGGTTCTATTTGTCTCTCAATCAGAAAACTTAATTGTACCTTGACAGCACCTTTCTTAGCTCCTCTAATAATGACTCTGTCCTTTGTTCGAGACCCTGTCTAGTGCACTTGGGCCTCATTCCTTTGTAATCATAACCTCTACTCTACCACCAATGGCTCTATTCCCAACCTGGGTGTACTGATGGTCCTCTTCCCCACTTAATGCTGTATAATTGTTCAGACCTGGTTAATGCCACTCTTAGGATCATTGGTTACTATTCTCACTCTGTCTTTTATGACCTTGTCTAAATATGATCAGAGTCGGCGATCTTGGAAGGCTTCCACAGCCTTGGCAACTCATGACGACAGCCTAGGGTGGTTACTGGCGCCATAAACTAGAGTGACAATTTGTTGGGTCAACAACAGGAGCCACTGTGCACTTGCTCCTCATGTGGGATCTCTGTCCTTAATGTGCTGTCCATTGTGATTTAATGCTATAACTAGTACTCAAACAGTATCTTTCACTTTGTGTTGCTATGTAGGTGCAAACTATTGAAATCTTTACTTAATGTATACTAAATTGATCTTCTTTATATAAAGAGAATTGAAAATGAATCTTGATGTGAATGGAAGGGGAGAAGGAGCGGGAGAGGGGAGGGTTGTGGGTGGGAGGGAAGTTATGGGAGGGGGAAGCCATTGTAATCCATAAGCTGTACTTTGGAAATTTATATTCATTAAATAAAAGTTAAAAAAAAATAAAAGAAAAATAAGAAAGGATGTTGAGAGTGAGGGTAGGAGTATCAATCTGTTTTTAAAATTGTATATGTGAAGTACATGAAATCTGTTCCCTTTTGATAAACAAATTAATTCAATAGAAAAATAAGTAATTAAATAAGTTAATCATCTGAAAACTGCTCCATGAAAGATATTGGAAAATCCATAGAGGAAATAACCCATTATATTGGTGTACACAAGATGAAACAACATCTACTAGGGAAGCTTATGTGAATTCATAACTGGTTGTGGTGAGCTTCGGGTTAGTGGAAAAACTTTTTGGAACATAAAAAATGAACGATGGCACATTGTTCTCCCTATAATGTGAGAGACAAAATATTTCTTACATGCTGCTGAACGTATATAGATTGGGTGCTGAAAATAACATGTTATCAGATCCAGGAGGGCTATCAATAAAAAGAAAGATGTAGAGAAAATGCATACAGTCCATGCAATAAAAATAACCATGTGACACAAACCATGGCAGTACAGTCAGGTACCTCCTTCTGGAACAAAGGATATATTGATTATTTTGAGCTCCTTGTAATCTTTTAGATTTACCTATTACTAGAATTTTGGGGAAACTAAGTGTTGTTATACTGTATTTTCATTCTGCTTTCAACAATTAGGTGTCTACTAGAAAACATTTCTTCCTGAGGTAATTATATCTCTTCTCATGATTCATTTGTCAGTGGAATGTTAAAGTTTAAAGCGGTAAAAATTTGGGAGAAAATATTTCTAAGAACTAAGAGTTTATCTAGTGAACAAAAATACACAAAGACTCAGTGTTGAAGCACTGATGGATAGAAATGACACTGCCTTTACTTTTTTAGATCATTATGTTGAACTTCACACAGTATAATCTAAATGTAGATATAGACATGAATTTGACTACACCTTTTATGATCTGAGTTACTATTAGTAGCATATCCAATTAGGAACATTCTTGTAAAGTACATGAGCATATGTTACATACTTTAATGTCATATAGTATGTAAGCTAAGAGCAAAAAATAAAATAATTATTTTACAACATAGCATCTACAACTGTTAGAACTTATTACTATCTTGCATAACTTGTTGCAACTCAGCATACAAAAATTCTCTTAAGAAATTATCATCATAAGAGCCAGCACTCTACCTGAACCTACTCCACACGTATATCATAGTGCTATTTAAATATCTGAGTTTAAGACTATTGAGTAAAAAGAAATCAATGTGCGCATTTTTGATAAAAATATACAGTGGGTTTACTGGGTAATTAATATGACCATTCAACATTACACAGATCAGCATTGGACTTATATTGCTGTCAAGATATTTCAGTAAGAGAGGAAGTGTAAAACACAATGTGGTCTAATTACATATTCTGATTTCAGCTTTTTGGTACAGTTGAGAAGGTAATGCCATGCTCTTTCATACCCCTAATGTTTGGGTGATGCATTGTTTGTGTGAGAAAGCGATTTTAGCAGGAGGATTAAATGAATCCTAAAATTGGCTTTCCAAAATTCCTAAAACAGTATTGGTTAGTAGATTATCTCAAAATTTAACTGAAACTTGGGGGGGGGGGCATTTATATTTTTTAAGACATACTGAATAAACCCTGCAGGTAAAAATTGTAGTTGTCTTTCGGATTATATGTTCATACTTTAAAAATAGGGGGCAGGCATTGGGCACAGCAGGTTAAGCCCTTGCTTGCAATGCCAGCATCCCATATCAGAGTGTCAGTTTGAGTACTGGCTATTCTGCTTCTGACCCAGCTTCTCACTCATGCACCGGGAAGGCATCCAAAGAGGATCCGAGTTCTTGGGCCGCTGCCAACCATGTGGGAGACCAGGACGAAGCTACTCGCTACTGGCTTCAGTCTGGTACAGACCTGGTTGTTTCAGGAATTTGGGGAGTGGACCAGAGATGAAAGCACTCTCTCTTTGTCTTTCTCTATCTCTGTCTCTGTGTGTAAGTGTTTGTGTTTAGGTGTGTGTCTCTGATGTTCTCCTGTCCAATAAAGACATACTAATAAATCTTTTTAAAAAACAAAATTGGAGATTTATTTATATTTTATAACCTATAAAACATTAATTAATTATATCTAATGTATAGATTTCTAAACTTGAATTATGTTATTAATAAGACAAAATATATTTTTATTTTTTCAGTGATTTTCGTAATATTCATCAAATCACATCATATATTCATTTGAAATGAGAAATAAAGTATTGAATAGAAAAGTCTAAATAATCATTTATAAGTCCATTCAATTTGAAAAGATTAAACAAAGTTGTAATGAACTGTACCTTTTCTTTAGGCCACACCCAAGCTTTCTGAGATGAGGTCAACTGGCTTCCTGGAACTTATTCACAGTTGGCTCAATCTGGGACACAAGGACATGTAGGAAGCCAATAGTGCAGGTTAGCTCTGTGATACTGTTTATACTATATGCCTATGGTCTTTAATTAAACAATTAGACAAGTTAAATTAATTTGATTTTAGCCTGTTTGGTTAATTCATCAGAATGACCTACAAAATGGCATATGTATAGAAATATTTGAGTTTGGCCCTAAATATGTCAAGCTGAAGGATGGATCATTACATAAGGAACAAGCTTTCTATCTCTCGCTGTAGAGGTGGTAAAATATCACAAATTCAGTGTTCTTATCATGCAATGCAATTCCCTGAATGGACAAGCTTCCATTTGAACACATTTATGTCAACCTCCCATCCAGCTTTCCTCCACATGCCCTAAGAAGCATGAGGAAATGCTCAAATTAGTACATTTTTCATGTACAATAAAGCCCTTTTCCTCTAACCTAGGAATTTTTTTTTTTTTTTTTGGACAGGCAGAGTGGACAGTGAGAGAGAGAGACAGAGAGAAAGATCTTCCTTTCCCATTGGTTTACCCTCTAATGGCCGCCGCGGCCAGCGCCCTGCGGCCGGCGCACCGCGCTGATCCGATGGCAGGAGCCAGGTGCTTCTCCTGGTCTCCCATGGGGTGCAGGGCCCAAGCACTTGGGCCATCCTCCACTGCACTCCCTGGCCACAGCAGAGAGCTGGTCTGGAAGAGGGGCAACCGGGACAGAATCCGGTGCCCCGACCGGGACTAGAAGCCGATGTGCCGGCGCCACAAGGCGGAGGATTAGGCTAGTGAGCCGTGGCGCCAGCCTAACCTAGGAATCTTAAGTCTTCTTCCTTTATTGGTGAAAGAGAAATGGGTTAATTTGTGAGATGGCAAAATCCCAGAAATGTCACAGTTCTCCTATGTAATGGTTTATTATCCATGTAAAGCATAAATAAAACTTCAGGCATTAACATAGCCAAAAAGTCAGGACTAAGAACCAAGACTAACTATTTGGACATGACTTTACTATTTGTGCCACATAATTTTCCACTCAAGAAAATACTACTGAAAACCAATTTACTTCATTGTGTGTGTCAGCTGCTTTTAAAATTGAATTTTTTCAAACCAGACTGATCACATTAGGCTTCATTTAGGGTGACAGTTCCCTTAACTGAGTAAAGTATTTGCTTATTAAATAACCACTTGTTTATCTATGTTTGCTAGAAGAGCTAAATTCTGGAATCTACAAATCTGAAATATATAATAAACTTTGCCAAATTGAATTAATATTACCCATGTGAAAATACTCACTTTAAGGCACTCCAGCCCAGATAAAAAAAAATTCCCATAAATTTCTCACTTCAGTCTGCCTCTGTTGAGACACTTAGAGACATCATCAAGTTGATGCTCTTTCATGCAGGCAGAAAGTAACAAACATGACACTGATCTACCAGGCTGTTAGAACAAAGTGTGTGTGTGTAAAGTGTGTGTGTGTGCATCTGAGAAGGAAAGAGAATTTGGAGTTTTCAGATTTGTATGTAATGGTTACTTATAGATATCTACAATTCTACTTGACCTAAAACATATTCTATTCCTTTGTAGTTCTTTAGATTTTCTGTATGTACTTGCATTCCAACTAAATGTTTTGTACCCATCATTTTAATTGTTTGAAATATTGCCAAGTGGAATTAAATTTATCTGAATTATCCACAGTGGGTTACATGCAAGTTCACATTCTTGTAGGCATTAACTGCAACTCATAAGACAGTATCAATGAATCAATTGTATGAAATTGTTATTTAGTATTTTACATACAATAAATCAACTAAGAGACTTTTTCCAATAAACCTGTTGTTTTAGAATTATGAAATTTTAAAAAAATGATTCAATTGGACTGGGCAATGTGGTATAGCAGATTAAGCTGCTTTTGGGAGCTTCATCACATATCAGAGTGTCTGGGTTTGAGTCTGGCTACTCTACTTCTGACCCAGTCACATGCTAACGCATCCTGCAAGGCAGTCAATGATGGCTCAAGTGGTTAGGCCTCCATCACCCACGTGGGAGATCAGAATGGCAATCCTGGCTCCTTGCTTCAATATGGTCCAGTTCTGGCTGTTGTGGGAATTTGGGTAGTGGAAAAATAAACATTAAAAATAAACATTTTAAAAATGATAAATTAATTTCAGAAAAATGTTTAGTCTGTTGCATAAGGGCCCATTACATTTCATAGGTACCAGATTTTAGTAAACTTCAAGATTCAAGGAAAAGAAGTTTGCAGAATTCTCACTTTTTTTCATTTTATCTTTAGCAATAAGAAGGTGTAAGAACACTGAAAAATTACATGATTTAATAATATTTCTTTACTCTATTTTTTGTATTTCCAAGTCCTCATTTTTTTAGTACTGTTATATTGCATAAAATCTATCTACCAATTTATCTTTTTCCTGAAGTTACTGGTTGCAGGAAGATGGTTTTGCTATCTTCCCAATATGCAGTCAAATGCAATCTTTTCTAGGTGAATTCTGCAGGCCAGATTTTTTTTTTTTTTTTTTTACAATAGCCATGCTTCCTTTACAAGAAATAATGTGGTTATAGCTCTCTTTATAAGTATGTTGAGCTTTGATTACAGACTGCAAGAGAAAATGGTTTTGACTAAAACAGAAAAATGTACAAAAACATTTTGAAAGTTACTCAACAGCTTGCAGTAGGGAATATATCTGCTACTTTCAGATTAGAAGACTTTAAAGAAACATTCACATATTTTTTATAAAACTGAAATGTGTTATAAAATAAACAAAAAAATAAATTCAAACGTGTTGATTTTCTGTTTTAATATATACCTAATAATTAAATATAAAGACAGTATTTTTAATGGACAGAAAAAAAGACTGAGTAAAGCTCTCAATAATCTTCTTATTTTGGCATAAAACACTACTTTTATTATTTGTGGCCCACAGCTTATTCAATAATAAATATGTAACAAGGAATAAAACTCCTCTTAGCTTCATTGCCAAAAAAAAAGAAAAGAAAGAAAATTGTGAAATACAAAACTATCTATTTAGGCCACTGGATGATTAAATTTTAAAATAGGTTTTTGTTCACATATATCAACATATATGTAAAAATATACTAGCTAATTAAAAGAAGAAAAATTGTATGTTCTGGTGATAAATGTTTCAGTCCAGTTTATATACTGAAGATCATATCATGTAAAGGTACTGAATGTCAAGAATATTAGATAATCTAAACCAAATAATCTGTCTGGGCAAGCATACCTATGGATTGATATGAGAGAGACATTTTAACACACCTGATCTGGTTAGAAATGTGCTGACAAATTATGTAAAACCAAATGGAAAGACTTTCCAAAGTCAAGGGTCTGGTAAAGTTAGATGGAATCACAAGCAGAATCTTTCTATAAGATGGAGTAAGTGGTGACCTAGGGCAACAGCAATATACAAGTGAATAGGCAGGTAGTGAATGTTTTTGCATATAGGCATGCTAGGTAGAAGTCCAGAAAATCAACGATGAACAGTTCAAAACTTACATTTTATACCTTGTACACAGGAACAGAGACTTGACTATGAGATCTGGTAATTGAATAATCTTTCTGTTGTTCCGGGAATATACTGAAATATAATGATTACACATAAAAAGAAGATATAAATATAGAAAATGCATACTATAAACCAAGAAAAAGGGAGTGGGAAGTGACACAATCTTCCCAAAGAATCCAGGTGTCAAGTACAAAAATTAGTAGCAAAAATGATTTTTGAAATTGTGTCAATGTCTCTTATAGTAGCATACTATTACATATCTCTTCAAGGACCCAAAATTGGAGTAAAATATGAGTGGGCATATGACTATGCACAAGGGGGCATAGCTGTCACATAGTGTAGTATAAAGTACAAGTTGTACCTTAATAAATATTTGGCTACTTATAGTAGTTTACTGATTTCTGTCCAGAAGCCAAGTTGTAATTTTCAGGTTTTTGAATGTTACTTTGACACAATACAGGTACTTGGTATCTGTCTGAGCTCTATTCAGAATTGTAAGATGAGTCTAGTGGAAGCATCTCCCATTATAGAGCAAATTATAGTATGTTATCACAGGACTGGGGAAATTTTCCTCAGGGTTGTTGAAGTCAGGGGAACTCAATGAAAATTCTAAATTATAGATCAGGAGGAAAGTAAGAAATAAATAGTAAAGTAAATGAAATTCTAGCCCTTTGGAGTTGGCTCAACTCATCCTAAAAAGTAAATCAAGAAGCCAGAAGCTCAGAATGTCAGGAACAATTCAGGATGAACTGTGTGAAAGAAATTCGAGCAAACGATTTTATGAGTAAGCACAGGGAAAATGTTAGAGGCCCATTTTTAGACTTTTCAGCTACATGGTGTAGGAGTGTCCTGGACAGATCAAAGGAATCGTGCAGAACTGGTCTGAATGTATGGTAGAAGGTCGAGTTTGTAAAATGTTGAAGCCACATTTATAGATCACTACCCCTTGAGGTCAGGTAACATGATATAGTAGATTTGACATTTTTAGCAATTACAGTACTTTAGAAGCAAATTCCAAAAGAGTTTACTTCCAAAAATCCTACATATATATCCTTACATAAACTTACATGAGTATAATTATGATACACTTACATTATCAATAACTATACAGAATATTATGTGAATTTTCTTTTTGAAAGTTTATACATTTTGGAGTATTATCTCCACATTTTAAAGATGAAAAACTGATCATTACAAACATTTAAAGCACGTACTTTGCAATGCCAAAAGTCTATGTAGAGTGTTTTACCCCAGGACTGTCAGACTAAGCTTCTAGCTTTCATTTATTATCCTAGATTTACACTAAAATTCTCTTGTATTTTTTACATATTTCCTTGGGCTGAAAAAGTTAAATCTTGAGGAGTAAAAAGTCATAGTAAGAAGTAACCTTTTCATTTCAGCTAATAAAATATTTGTTCATATAAAAATGATTTCAAATAATTGAGGTCACATTACATTACTTGACACTGGAGTGAAAATATTATTTTTAAAAGCAATTTCCAGTATTATGTGTATTTTGTCCTGAAAGCCTGGTGGATTCAAGTTCATATAATTGCTCTAAAAAG
Source organism: Lepus europaeus (assembly GCF_033115175.1). Lineage (NCBI taxonomy): Eukaryota > Metazoa > Chordata > Mammalia > Lagomorpha > Leporidae > Lepus > Lepus europaeus. The sequence goes on along the minus strand of NC_084827.1, from coordinate 127,763,484 downwards.
GAAGTAAATATCTATGTAATAACTATGAAAACATCCCGAGGAAACCCCAAACATATATTTGTGGGTTCAAAGACATGTTCACGTTCATTAACTTAACATCAAGCATATTGTATTACCCACATAAGAAATTGCAACTAAGTTCCTGGATCCTAATTTTGGTCTCTAGCCAGCACCAACCAACCTTTGGGGGTATTTGGAGGAGTGAATATGCACAAGGGAGGATATTCATAGTCATTCTTTGTCTCTTTCTCTCCCTCTCTCTCTCTTTCCCTCTCTCTCTCTTTTCTTCCTTCTCTTCTTCCCTCCCTCAGATATGATTCCTATCAGAGAATTGAATGCACTGATAATATGTAAGGATTAGTAAAGAACAATTATATGCACAGAAGGATGCACAAAAAGATCAGAGTCTGTTTTATGCATCATTTTGCTGTTATGATAGCATGTGGGTAATTAATATGTAGAACACATATAAATTAGATAAGTTTTCCATTTGTATAGCATTCTTTTTGAATTTTTACAGTATAATAAGCATTTTGTATACTGATAAAATTAAATATATTTCACATATGGAATTCTGTGATACCATAGAGAAATGGTATGCTTGTTTCTTGATATCTAGTCTGCTCTTGCTCTGGCTACAAAAAAGTTTGCAGAAAATAGAATTAAAAGATAAGCTTATTTTAATACAAAAAAATTGAAACTCATGCATGGTTTTTCCATGTACTTTTTGAAGACCTTCATATTAATGTAGTACTTATTAGATATGATACATTTTTCATAACTTATAACATTTAATCCAAATAAAAATCCTATTAAATAGGTATCATTTACATCTATTGTAAAGATGAAGTTGATGATTACTCAAGTCACACAATTATAAAATGGAAACCCAGAACAAAACCAGATATATAGGATTTCATTTTGTGGCCTTTCTTGTTTTCACTCATTTCCTGCTAGAATCACATTACATGAAATCTTCTTGAAGATATCAATTTCAGAATAGTTTCTTTATTTTATCCCACAGGGATTGCTATCCACATAATTCCAAAATTGCAAATGTGTTCATATCTACATAAATTTCAATAAGATGTATATAGTGAGCATATTCTTTAAGTTGATATAACATACAAAGACCATCTATTGGATTACATAATAAATACAGATTTTCTTTAAAAAATATAGAACCTTTATTTTATTTAGACTTAACTGAATGAATTTACTTTTAGGAACATTTATATGGTGATAATTATCTAAATCTGTGAGTTTAGAGTCAGTCAAAAATAATACACCAGGTTCAGATAAATGAAATAGCATCCTTAGGGCTGACAGGGCTAGGTGAGATAAGCCACAATTACAGTTTCCGCTACTTCCTCCCAAGTCTAAACATCACAAAATGCAGTGGTGCAGTAGTAGTTCAGAACCACTACCTCAACATTGTACCTCAACAATGTAGTGAAGGTATTAGTGAGCCCAAGATTTGCCTCCAGAACATAACTGCTCCTCTCATGAAATTATTTTTAGGAAGCCTCGTCAAAGGATAACATAGCAAGCCTCTGGCAAACCCATCTATCGTAATTTAGAACTGAGCTATATGTGTTAGCTGTATATCATCACATGTCAACCAAGTAAACAATTAGCCTTAATAGAAATTATCTTGAAATATCTTTCCAACATTCTGTATTCACATTCATCCTTTGAAAAAAGATTTAACTTTTGATGTGTGCCAGACCCTGTTCTTTGCACTTGGGGCTTATCTGGGAATGAAACAAACAAAAAATGTTTTATGTGGTTTGACATGCAGATACTTACATATGTGCTCCCTGTACACAATTTTCTAGTTTATTCTGCTTACCTTAAGTCTCAGGGTTTCGCTGATCTTTCTTTTCTAAATATAACATCATTTTTTTCTAGTTACACATATATATGGTACATAAACATAGCACATAAATTTCATTAAATTTTGTCATTGATAAGTTTATTTGTTTTTCCTTGTTTTATTGGTTTGTTCTGTTTTTCTGTTAGTATTTCATCTGAATTTTATATTTCGTTATAAGTATTCATATCTTTAAAGTGTTAAAGGATGACAACACATTCATAAATTATGCTTCTTCAAAAGAAATATAACTGATTCAAAACATAAAACTACTCTTATTAATAATTATAAATTCTGAGGATTATTTTTACCAAAATAACATTTCGCATGCTAAATAAATTTTTTTAAGTAAACTTGCCAAATTTTTCCAAATATGTCTGAATCTCAGTAAAAGTTAAAATAATTGACTTTTTACTGCATTTTTAAGAGTATGTGTCACATGTAAAATTTATTAAAGTAATTTTATTGAGAAAATACACATAAAATATTATAAAGTTTGATGAAGTCAATTAAATTCAAAACATACAATTTAAATTCATATATGCTGATTAATATTCTAAACAGAACTGGATAGAACTGAAATATAACCAATTAACACTTCTTTTACTTGCATTTAAACTTATTTCAAGGATATAATAGTTTGGGGCTGACGCTGTGGCGTAGCAGATAAAGCTGCTGGAAGCAATATTGGCATCCTGTTTGGATGCATGTTTGAGTCCAAGCTGCTCTGTTCTTAGTCCAGCTCCCAGCTAATGTGCCTGGGAGGACAGCAGAGGATGGTCCAAGAATTTGGGGCCTTGTAGCCATGTGAAAGACCCCAAAGAGGCTCCTGACTCCTGGCTTCAGATTGGCCTAGCTCTTGCTGTTGAGCCATTTGAGCAGTGAAACAGTGGATGGAAACTTGCTCTCTTTATCTGTCTCTCCCTCTTTCTTCTGTCTCTCTGTAAATTTGCCTTTCAAAAAATAAATAAATTGGGGCTGGCACTGTGATGTAACATGTAAAGCCACCTCCTTTTGTGCTGGCATCCCAAATGGGCACTTGTCCGTGTCCTGGCTGCTCCACTTCTGATCCAGCTTTCTGCTATGGCCTGGAAGAGCAGTAGAAGAAGATGGCCCAAGTCCTTGGGCCCCTGCACCCATGTGGGAGACCCGGAAGAAGCTCCTGGCTCCTGGCTTTGGCCGTTATGGCCAATTGGGAGTGAACCAGCAGATGGAAGACATCTGTGTGTGTGTGTGTATAACTGTGACTTTCAAATAAATAAATAAATCTTTAAAAAATATTTCTTTTTAAAAAGGATATAATATGAATAAAAATCGTTTAAACATTTTACTTTTTTAAAATTATTATTTATTATTTTAAACTTTCATTTAATGAATATAAATTTCCAGTGTACAGCTTATGGATTACAATGGCTTCCCCCTCCCATAACTTCCCTCCCACCCGCAACCCTCCGCTCTCCCGCTCCCTCTCCCCTTCCATTCACATCAAGATTCATTTTCAATTCTCTTTATATACAGAAGATCAATTTAGTATAAAGATTTCAACAGTTTGCACCCACATAGAAACACAAAGTGAAACATACTGTTTGAGTACTAGTTATAGCATTAAATCAAAATGTACAGCACATTAAGGACAGAGATCCCACATGAGGAGCAAGTGCACAGTGGCTCCTGTTGTTGACCCAACAAATTGACACTCTAGTTTATGGCGCCAGTAACCACCCTAGGCTGTTGTCATGAGTTGCCAAGGCTATGGAAGCCTTCCAAGTTTGCCGACACTGCTCATATTTAGACAAGGTCATAAAAGACAGAGTGAGGATAGTAACCAATGATCCTAAGAGTGGCATTTACCAGGTTTGAACAATTATACAGCATTACGTGGGGAAGAGGACCATCAGTACACACAGGTTGGGAGTAGAGCCATTGGTGGTAGAGTAGAGGTTATGATTACAAAGGAATGAGGCCCGAGTGCGCTAGACAGGGTCTAGAACAAAGGACAGAGTCATTATTAGAGGAGCTAAGAAAGGTGCTGTCTAAGCTACAATTAAGTTTTCTGATTGAGAGGCAAATAGAACCTGATAGAAGGGGCTTGATAATAATCTGTTGGGCTTTAGGCCTTGTAAGTTAAGAGGCCCAGACCTATCTATCTCTTCACATGGGGTACATCCTAAGGGAGGTGTGAACCTCCTAGGGGAAGGCACCCTGTTGACTTTCATTACTTGGCTGGGCTGGGAGGAGAGCTGGCCAGGTAAAGGCAGGTGGCATCTCTAACAAGAAATTTACAGTTCTGCCTGCAATGTTGCTGACCATACTTGGCCATCCCCTCAGCTGCAGTGGTCACTTTGTAAGTTAGGCTGAGTGAAGGGCTTTTCAGCTTCGAGCCAATAAGATCTGTGGCTCTGACCTGGGCATCCTTCGACTCCAGGGCAGGTCCATTTCCAGTGATCCAACTCTTGGCAGAGCTGCCAGGGCTCTTCACAAGCTGACTTCTGCTGAAGCCCAGGCTTACCACATTGAAAGGCAGTGGACTGGCCTGTTGGGTCTCCTTGAGGGCAGATCACTGTACAGATCAGCCATTAATAGGCCTGCCACCCATTGCTTCTGATGCCTAGCTTTCTTTTCCTCCTGTAAACATTTTACTTTTAAAGGGCACCATATTTGAAATCCTATCAATATATTCTTTTTCTATTTGGATATGATATTCTGGGGCCCAAGAATAAAAAGCAAAAAGAAAATGAGACAATGGCAGAAACATTTTCCAATGGAATCAAACAGGATTCAAAGGTGTGTCTTACTATATATCATAAAAACAAAAATAGACAAATGAAATTAAAAAGCTTTAGCACAACAAGAGGAACATTCAACATTATGGAAAGACAATCTCTAGTATGAAAGAAAATCTTTGCAAACTATATAAGGAACTCAAAAAACCTGAATAACAAAGACAAGTAAACCAATCAAAAATGTCTGAATAGATGTTTCTCAAAAGTAGAAATACAAATGACAAGCAAGTATATGCAAAAAAATGATTAATGTCACAATCTTTAGAGAAATACAAATCAAAACTAAAATGAGATATCATCTCACCCTAGTTAACATGGCTATCAAAAAAACAAAAATAACGAAGACCATCTGGTTAGGATGTAGAGAAAAGTGCACTCTTATGCACTGTTAATGGGAATATAAATTAATACAATCATTATAGAAAACAGTGTGGAAGTTTCTCAAAACCTGAAAATGGAACTACCCTAAGATCCAGCTATTCCATTGCTTGCTATATTTCTAAAGGAAATGAACTCAGCATATCAAAGAGGTACATGGAATCCCATGTTTATTTCAGCACTATTGCTGCAAAATGTAATCAACTGAATTATCCAATGACTGATGCATGGATAAAGAAAATGTGGCATACATATCCGATGGAATATTATTCAGTGATAAAAATTAGGATTGCCTTTCGTGTCAACAAAGATGGAAATATATGGCTTTATGTTAAATGAAATAAGACAGGCATAGAAAAACAAGTACCACATGTTTGCACTCAAATGTGGAAGCTAAAATAGTTATCTTGCAGAAGACAATAGAATAGAGATTGAAAAAGTCCAGGAAGGAGAGGAGAGAATGGGAATAGAAGATGTAGGATAACAGGTACCAGAGTTCAGTTAGATAGGAAGAATAAGTTCTAGTGTTGTACATCACAGCAGCATGGCTATAGTTTCAGTAACTCACTATATATATTTATAAATAACTAGAGAAGAACACCTTGAATTCTTCCACCATAGAGAAATGATAAATCTCTAAGAAGACTGAAGTGTGTAGTACCCTAATTTGATCATTGCATATTTGTATTCATATATTGAAACATTACACTGTGCTGCATGAACATAAGCAATTACTATGCCCATTAAAACGTGAAAATCTCTAAGATAAGCTGTTCTTAGACCAGACTGAATATTTTTATAAATTAAAGAAACACTTTCATAATACTAATCAGCATGATAATAAAATTGTCAATAAGTTCTATCAAATCTATGTATATAAACATTGAACTTTGATGTTACAAACTCATTGAAACAACTTATTAAAAATTTTAAGACAGAAAATTCAGACCTAGAGAAATTGTTACTTGAGGTATGGCTGCAGAACTAATTACATGAGGTTGAGTTTCATGAGTTTTAACCCATATCCTTTCTACTACAGTATGCTGATATTTGAGGATGTAGAAAACCCAATATTTACCGCAGGAAGCAAGATACTGAATGCCAAAAAATTAGCAAGCAAAGTAAAATAAGCATTAATGTAAAGAAAAATGCAAATAAGAAGTGAACTAATAATGTATTTTGAATTTACTGTGGTGTTTCATGTTTCATAGGATACTCTCTAGGTCTATTCTAAGCAGTAATAGCAAAATAAATTTCTATTAAATATAAAATAAAAGCTAATGAAGAAAGCAGATAAGAATTACTTGCAAAATGTCATTCCTTCTTCTCTGTTCCCACAGTGTACTTCAGACAACTCTTAAAGCACTCATCATTTTTATTGTAATTAGGCTTACAGGATCCTTCTGTAGATAACGAGTCTCTGGAGGGCAAGTACAGGATTTTATTCATTTCTGTGTCACAAGTTTCTGGTGCAGTGACAGTATACAATTAGACATTAAATAAATACTTATGAATAAATTAGAGAGCAGGTTACTTTCAAAAGATTTGAGTGCATATCCTCCATAAATACAGGTATGATTTTCAGTGTAATTTTTTTTTAAAGAAAGCATGGTGAAATTAATCTCAAATGTAACTTTTTAAACTACAGATATGCTGTTTAAATGAAGGAAATTGCATTATTTCATATCTCTTTTATATTCTGGAAAAATAAATTGTGCTTTCTCTGTATTTAAACATAAATCTTTTAAAGTTAGTAGACAAAATCCCAAACACCAATTATATTTTCAAAACAGGCAAATTACTTCTTGGAGTTTTCTCATCAAGATCCCTAAGCAACTTGGTTGAGTGAATGGCAAATTTCATTCATAAAACAACAGTGCTAGTGTTCTTCTTATGAATATCCAATTACCAGATTCAATAGGTGGGTGTCCAAAAGAGTTAGCACTGATGTCGTTGTTATGGCTAACCTAACAAGAAGTTATTTATCAACTGCAATTTATTTATAGGAATTGATTCAACAAGTGTTAGCTACATGCTGTTACTGAGCTGGGAGACAGAGACCAAATCTGGTAACATGCAGTTTATGCCTTGAAGAAGCTAACAACTTTTGAACAAATAATTATAGCACAGTCATTATTTACATTGTGATAAGAATGCCACTAGGGTTTTACTGTTTTAAAATGATCAATATACATTCTATTCATTTGGTTTTTTTTCTCCAGTAATTTCTACTTAGGTTAGCTTTATCATTTAAAATAAAGTGTTTTGCATAATAATCACCCATACAAACTAGCACCCAAGAAGAGTGATAAAATGTTTCCTATTTCTCCAAAATAAAATATATATATATATATATATATATATATATATATATATATATAATTACGAGATAGGGAGAGCCAGAAAGAGAGAAAGCACTTCTATTAACTGGTTCAATTCCCAAATACATGCAAAAGACGAGACTTAGGCCAGTATGAAGCCAGGAATCAGAAACCCAATCCAGTCTTTCTTTGTGGCTAAGATGGACCCAACTACTTGAGCTATATATCACCTACTTTTCACATGGTATGCGTCATCAAGAAGTTGTAATCAGGAGCCAAGCTATGATGACATGGATTGAGGGCATCCAACCAGCGTCTTAAATGCTAGGCCAACCATATGTCCCTAAGACAAAGTTTTGAATTCATTAATAGTTTTTTCAATTTTTCTATTTTATTAAGACAGTTCCTCTAAAGAGTGAGGTGAGAAATAGATTTTGAGACATGATTTTTTTTTTATTTAGTAAATATAAATTTCCAAAGTACAGTTTATGGATTACAATGGTTTTCCCCTCCCCCATAATTTCCCTCCCACTCGCACCCCTCCCATCTCCCACTCCCTCTCACATTCTATTCACATCAAGATTCATTTACAATTATCTTTATATACGGAAGATTGATTTAGTATATATTAAGTAAAGATTTCATCAGTTTGCACCCACATAGAAACATAAAGTATAAAATATTGTTTCAGTACTAGTTATAGCATTACTTCACATTGGACAACACATTAAGGACAGATCCCACATGAGACGAAAGTACACAGTGACTCCTGTTGTTGATTTACCAATTTGACACTCTTGTTTATTGCGTCAGTAATCTCCCTAGGCTCTTGTCATGAGTTGCCAAGGCTATGGAAGCCTTTTGAGTTCACCAACTTCAATCTTATTCTGACAGGGTCATAGTCAAAGTGGAAGTTCTCTCCTCCCTTCAGAGAAAGGTACCTCCTTCTTTGATGGCCCTGTTCTTTCCACTGGGATCTCACTCACAGAGATCTTTCATTTAGGTTTTCTTTTTTGCCAGAGTGTCTTGGCTTTCCATGCCTAAAATACTCTCATGGGCTCTTGAGCCAGATCTGAATGCCTTAAGGGCTGATTCTGAGGCCAGAGTGTTGTTTAGGACATCTGCTATTCTATGGGTCTGCTGTGTCTCCTGCTTCCCATGTTGGATCGTTCTCTCCCTTTTTGATTCTATCAGTTAGTATTAGCAAACACTAGTTTTGTTTGTGTGATCCATTTGACTCTTAGACCTATCATTGTGATCAATTGTGAACTGAAGATGATCACTTGGACCAGTGAGATGGCATTGGTACATGCCACCTTGATGGGATTGTATTGGAATCCCCTGGCACGATTCTAACTCCACCATTTGTGGCAAGTCCGATTGAGCATGTCCCAAATTGTACATCTCCTCCCTCTCTTTTTCCCACTCTTATATTTAACAGGGATCACTTTCCAGTTAAAATTTAAACACCTAAGAAAAATTGTGTGTTAATTACAGAGTTCAACCACCAGTACTAGAATAAAACAAAGAAAAAATACTAAAATGGATAAAGTATTACATTGTACATCAATAGTCAGGACAAGATCTGATCAAGTCACTGTTTCTCATAGTGTCCATTTCACTTCAACAGGTTTCCCCTTTGGTGCTCAGTTAGTTGTGAGAGGTGATCTTGATGAATAGTATTGGTGGACTGTGAAGAAGAAGTCTATTCAAAGGAGGGTTTTCAAGTTGTCCAAAATTGAATGAAATCAGCCTCATTCCCAGTTAGTTAACTCCAGGGATTTTTATATAAATAATTCCCAAATTATTGGTTTAAAGGAAAAAAAATAAATGAATATTCTCAAGATTCCAACATCTAACAGAAAAGGTTGAACCATTACTATTCTAGAATCCCATATGTACATGCCAAAATCGCTGCTTGCAGATTCCTGTGGGTATCCCATACTGTCTAGAGGGAGGGGCATTTTATTCTGTCAATGGCTATTTGTATATTTATTACAACATTCACAGTCCACACAAGATTATCAACTTAAAAATTAGTCTGTTACGGATTTATTGAATTTTGGTACTTGGTAGGGCCACACCAAATGATTTTATTGGACTTTTATGGCCTGCAGGCCTCACCCTTACATGGAAAAGAATCCCAGAGCAGAAAGCTAGAGATATTTGATTTAGTTAAGCAAGTTGAAGTTATAATAGTTGCATATAGCTGGTTACTGCAGTTATTGCTAGAGTAAAACATTTAATTGAGAGTTGTGAGTTAAAGCACAATTATTTTCTGATATGGTCACTGATGATTTCACTTGGTGTTTGAGAATAATATGTAACATATGCTATTCTGCTTGTGTGTGCTGTCTATAAGCAGAATGTTGAATCATAATGATGATGGTATTCTTTTTCAATAAATACAAGGGTACCTCAAACACTTCTTTTTTGAAAAATAGAAATCAAAGACAAATTTATTATGGTGCAAATATGTAGAAATCGATGCATAGTTTCCCTCAATTATTAAGACCAGCTCTCTTTCTAATGACAAAGTTGTAAATACCATGTTTAAGCATTTTTGTTCATAATGGGGACATGTATTCTTTTCCCAATTTCTTTCAACTGAAAAACCAGGACAAATTGTGTGTGTGTTCGTGTGTGTGTGTGTGTATGTGTGTTCCATAGCTTCATTGATGCATTTTTATGTGGTGGACCCTAACACTGAAGGAATGCTAGTTGGGAAAACTGAAAAATTCCATCTTCTCTTGTTTTGTTTTTGCTCCCAGCACACAGAACCACTTCCGACATAAATCCAACAGATTCAGGGGCAAGAGGTCTACAGTGTCCAGGGAGCATTGCTGTGTGAGACACATTTTGTGCACATTTGCTTGAGTTGTGTTAATTTCCATTTTGCCCTCACAATGAGAAAGTTTGCTTAGAACATATACAGAAACATCCCTATCTCAGCACATGTGATAAAATATGATAGGCAGCACTCCATTTCTCAAAACATCTTGATATCATTTCTGAAATGACAGCTTTCTTAATCAGCTTTTAGGAGGATTTGAAAATAATTTACAATAATAGGTCATAAATTCAAACAGCGTTGTAAAAACTAGATCAATACTGGCAGACTAATAAGCCAAAATGTGAATCTCATTCATATCCATCCTTCTCCAATATGTTTATTAACTTGAGAAAATTCACCACACTAACTCTAGCCTTGCTTGTATCCATGCCCTGATTTATGGAAGTTATTGGAGGAGAATTATAATAAGAAGTTGATTATTTTGAAGTCCAAATTTATGTTTGTTCCAGGAAAATTAAGTAGAAATCTCCCCTTTCTACTGTGTCCCATCAGTGGTGGGTTTTCATTTCCAGTTACTCAACTAAAGACTTGAGGAAAAATTTTTATATTAAATGTATCACTTAGACAGCAATCATTACTATTCTTCATATCCTCGACCAAATGGATAGAGACATTATTTGTTACCTTTTGGAATCCAAGACCATTAAAGGAGTACTATTAGGTACATTCAGATGGTGACTGGGGACCCTGATCTTACCTAAAATGTTATGATAATTCAACAAATAATATGGTGAATGGAGATATAGAGAAATATGAGCGTTGATCTTTTGGTCTCTCTTAATGTTATAATAAATTCTTTTCTCTTTTAAGGAAAATGTCTTCTCAAAATGTAGCATATAATCATCACTTGTAATCAACCCAAGATAATTTTTCTCTCTGATATATCCACTGACTATCTTCCACTGATATTTCCAAAATGTCAGCGCAGGTCATGAGTTGCTGCTGTATACTATGGGATCTAAATAAATAATCAAACTATGACTCTTCTAACAGGATTTTAAGTATCCCTACATATACCATATGACATATGTTACAGGGAAGCCAAAAAAGAAATCATGTAATATGTATTTTGATGAAATTATCTATGTGATGAAATATTGTGAGATGAGCAAGTGAGAGGACTGTGAAGTAAGTCATTTTTGTAACTGCAATGAGGATTGCAAAAGTTGTGAAGAGTAATGAACTCAAGATGTATCACATGAAATTAGTGATTAAACTTGGACTTAAAGAATAGATAATGTTTTTACTGGGGAAAGAAAATGTTCAAAAGTTAAAAAATTAAGGGAGGACATGTTGGTTAAGCCATTGCTTGAGATTCCTGCAATGCATAGTGGGTTACCTGGGTTCTGTTTCACTTCTGCTTCTGATCCAGCTTCCTGATAATGTTCAACCTGTAAAGCAGATGATGGCTCAAGCACTTGGTTCTTTGTCACCCATATGGGAAAACTAGATGGAATTTCAGGCCTTTATCCTAGTTTGGGATATTTGGGTAGTGAACCAGTGGATTGAAGATGGATCTCTCTCTCTCTCTTTCTCTATTTCCTTCCTCACCTCATCCCTCCCTAGCTCACTCACTATCTCTCTCCCCTTTTAAATATTTTTTAAAAAATTTTAAAAATCCAAAATATCCTGTATATAGGAATAATGTTTATGGTGCAAGAAGAGATGAGTTGCTGTGTAATCCCTCAAATAATGCAGTTGAAATATAGCATAGAAAAATAGTGACTAAATACCAAGGAATAAATTTATAAAGTCTTAAATGCCAAACAACAAAGTTTTTATGTCTTCAGAAGAAAAGTGCTAGGGTATAAGCATATTTAGGAAACAATATTTTGCTAGTAGTTTAATATAAATTCACCTAAGGGTAGAGTATTATAGGGTTTGCTGAATCACCACAGCATAGATAATCAGGGTGGTGAAGAAAAAGAACTGAAGGGGTGAAATCCCAAGAGTGCTAAACAACTAAAAGAATAGAAGGAGAATAAAGGGGTGAATTATGGCCAGACATCTAACTTTCAGTAATGAATAAGTGTGTACCAATGAATTATGTGGATATGATTGAATAAAAGAATAAAACCAATTTTGGCAGCAAATACCTTGATTTTCACTTTTGTTAATGAGCAGCTTGAATTGAACATAAGACAGGCATCAAAATAAAATTAAGTATCCCATATGAACATGAGAAGGAAAACTGGGGTATTTCAGCCACAATTGGGAAAGTCATTGAAAGTTTCTTAGAATTTAGTGTAGAGCAAAAATTTACTGAGAATCAAATTTGAGAAATAGAGAAAGAAATGGAGGAGAAAGAATATTTGAAACAGTATTGCAAGGCGGAACATCCCATGAAAGTAGATTTCAAAAAGTAGAACATTGGGAAGTAAGGCAATCAGCTTTAATTTAATGTAGCACAATTCTTCTTACATCACACTTCAAGTGATTTTAACTGGTATTTGCCAAGTAATCTTTTTCATCATGGGACCACTAGCAGAAGAGGAAAAAATGGACAAGAGAATGATGCTTAAACAATTGCAAAACCAAAAATCAGAATTCCCAGTCAAACTTCTGATGACTGTACTCTTAAAAATGGAAAAAAAAATTAATCAAGTTAGGGCCACTTCTGCTTCCCAGACCTACCTTAAATTGGTGACCAATTTACTGATATCTGGCAGTGAGTCAAGATGTGGTACTTGTTTGAAACTGCATCTTAAAGTGTGCACAGTCATTATTGGGTTCAAATCTGAACTACAGTGTACTGCGTATGTTTTATAAACTCCATCCTCATCAGTAATTAAACAGAGAATCAAAGAAAAAGTACGAGGCGTAACTGCCATTAGTGGGAACATCTGGACTATAAGCAACTGAGCAAGTCTCTTGAAAGCCATGGAAAAAGCCAGATTAATTTTAAAGACTAGCAAGGAAGACTGTGTTCTTGCATTCACATTTGCTGGATTTGGCTCACCAGAGTTCTAATCTCAGGCAAACAGCTTGCTGCATCTTTGCTTAATACCTTCTGGGTAGAAACTAATTTTACTGTTGATTAGTTAGGAGCATTTTGGGGCTTGTACCACTAAACTTAAAGGGACAGAGTCCAACTGTCATCTTTTTGTTTTGTTTTGTTTTGTTTTTCATTTTACCAACCATTTAATACTCAGGTATATGTTGATATATGTACATAAAGAATAATTATAAACTTTCCAAATAAAATGTAGTTATAGCTTTTCATGAATATCTATTTACTTCAATGGAAATAAAATATATAGCAAGACCTCTTAGATTCTAAGTTTGAAATGACACAGCACTAAAATTCAGCCTGTCCTGTTTTACCCAGCTACTAGATTTCTGTAGATGCCAATCCTCATAACTCTTTCCAAGTAAGCAGATATGCTGCCTCGTCTCTCTTTCACTTTGTTTTTGCTACTTCTTTTCTAGCTTGAATTTCTCTAACTCATAAATACATCTCCAACACAGACTGTTGTTAAACATTCACTTAACAATGCATTATGTCCCTATGCAACACAATTCCTCATTGTAAGATTTGTTGCTGTTTATTGAAGTTTCAGAATGTATATTTCAGAAACCATGAAAAAAAGATGAAATGTCACACCATGTGTCAACTATAGAAAAAAATGAAGTGACATTATCAAATTCATTTTTATATCATCACATCTTTCCATTCAAAAAAGAAAAGAGGGGAAAAAATCCTAACAAACTGACAAAGTAGTTTAAATTTATCAAATCCTTCCCACACTGGTCATGCCTCCTTTTAATATTTTCAACTAATTTATAATCTCAAAACTATAATAAGCTGCTTCACAACCAAGAATGCCTTTCAATGCTTTCTATAGCTCAGCCTGAAAACCAGAGTTGGGATTACATAATGTATGTTAGACAGACATTTTCATATTTAATATGATTTAATTTTTTTGACAGGCAGAGTCAGACAGTGAGAGAAAGCGAGAGAGAGAGAAAGGTCTTCCTTTTTTCTGTTGGTTCACCCCCCAAGTGGCTGCTATGGCTGGCTGGCTGCAGCTGGCCCACCGCACTGATCCGAAGCCAGGAGCCAGGTGCTTCCTTCTGGTCTCCCACGCAGGTGCAGGGCCCAAGGACCTGGGCCATCCTCCACTGCCTTCCAGGGCCACAGCAGAGAACTGGACTGGAAGAGGGGCAACCGGGACAGAATTGGCGCCCCAACGGGGACTAGAACCCGGTGTGCCGGCGCTGCAAGGCTGAGGATTAGCCTATTGAGCCAGGGCGCTGGCCTAATATGATTTAAATATAAAAATGCATAATGAGTTAGAAAAGCATGCTATTTTACATAGCCAAAATTAACAAACAATAAATAAATGAATAAAGCTCTGATAATTTGATTTTTATATTTATTCTTTTTTAAAGATTTACTTATTTGAAAGACAGTGACAAAAATGGAGGGAAAGATATATAGAGAGAAATCTGCCCCACGCTGGTTCACTGTCCAAATGGCCACAACAGCCAGGTCTGGGCCTGGCCAAAGCTAGGAGCCAGAAACTCCATTCAGATATCCCATGGAAGTATTTGGATCATCCTCTGCTGCATTCCCAAGGATATTGGTAGCTAACTGGATTGTTAGCAAAGCACCCAGGACTCAAACTGGCACTCGGATAAGCAGCAGTGTTGTAAGCCACAGCTTAACCCACAGCACCACAGTGCCAGCACATATTGTTTATTTTTATTCAAATTAGGCTTTTAATAAAACTCCTGCTCTGTAAATACTAAAACTGATGTCATCAGTCCTGAAATCTAGAGCCTGTGTCTTTAAGAGTAAATCAATAAATTACTCAACTATTTTGAACCAACTCAAATAATAATTAACTCACCCTGGTCAATGTACTTTGGTGTGCCTCAGAGGACCTCAAAGGCAGGATCAGGAATTTCTGGATTGTATGGTAAGTCTGTGCTTAATATGTGAGAAATTGTTATATCATTTTCCATAGCAGCTGTATCACTTTACATTTCCACCATCAATGCAGTGCCCCAATTTCCTTATGCATCGCTTTTAAATAAGTTTTCTTTTTAAATTGGTGTACATTATTCATTTACAAAAGAACATGAAATGTAAATCGATAATCATTTTCTTAAAATTAACATTATTGTAATCAGCATGCAGATAAAGAAAGAGGATATTCCAATTCTGTAATTTAGACCTCCTCCTGGTTACTTTTACCTGTGCATGTTTTCTTTTGGTAAAACTTATGTTTGTGGGGGCCGTCACTGTGGCGTGGTGGGTAAAGCTGCCACCTGTGGTACTGGCATCACATATGGGCGCTGGTTTGAGTCCTGGCTGCTCCACTTCTGATCTGGCTCTTTTCTATGGCCTGGGAAAGCAATGGAAGCTGGCCCAAGTCCCTGGGCCCCTGCACTCGCATGGGAGACCCGGAAGAAGCTCCTGGCTCCTGACTTTGGATTGGCCTAGCTCTGGCCATTGTGGCCAATTGGGGAGTGAACCCTCGGATGGAGGTCCTCTCTCCCTCGCTGTCTCCCCTTCTCTCTCTGTGTAACTCTGACTTTCAAATAAATAAATAAATCTTAAAAAAAAACTTGTTTGTGATATTTAGAAATTCATTTATTTTTTAGGATGTAGTAATAGATTTTAAATTTCCATTATTACATATAGAATGTATATTATATATGATCATATACAAGCATATAAAATTATATATATACATATATACTAATAGTGTTATGACTATACCAAAGTTTGTGTACTTGTTCTAGTGTTTATAAACATTTGAGTTATTTCTACTGTATGGCAGTATGAACATTTCTCCCATGGTGGACATATAAATGATTTTCTGTTGTATCTATAGGAGCACAGTTGTTGGTTAATAGGCTAGACGAATGTTAAGCATTATAAATGCTTTGAGTTTTCAAAATATTTGCGCTTGTTTTTTTCCTACCAGAATATATGTGAGTGTCCCAGTTCTAGATACTTGATAATATTTGGTATTTTTGTAATTTTTTGCTTTAAATTTAGTTTTCCTAAATAACAAATGAATCATTTCAAGATATAGTTGGATAACTGAAAGTTCTCATTCTTGAGCACACATTCAAGTCAATTGCTTATTATCCAGTTTAATATATTTTCTAGAATTTTTTTCTGGATATGAGTCTTGTGTTAAATATGTCTATGCGAAATGTCTTGTACTTCCATGGTTTGAATTTTCCCATTATAAACTGTCTTTTGAAGAACAGGTGCTCTTCATCTTAGTGTAGTATATTATATGCATTTCCTCCTTTACAATAGTAAAGATCCTGTCCTATTTAAGAAGTATTCTCTTATAAGAGATCTGTTGGTAGATTTCTACATTTTCTCTCAGAAAAAAAAATATGTCTCTCTCTATGTGTATATGCCTCTCACATTTATGATTTATTATTTACATATGTTGTAAATGTTGAGGTAAAGGGTTAAAAGCAATTATGCCCACTATGATCTAACAAAGTATACTGGCAAAATCTTTTTCTCAATGTTGCTGTAGCATCTAATAACTGAGAATAATATATATGTGTAACTCCATTTTTAGGGTCTATATTTTTTCTGTAAGCCAATGTATTGATCCCTGAAAAGTGTCACATTCTTTTAATTATTATAACTTTTTATTATGTCAAGATCAAATAGAAATCCAAAATAATTCTTATTATACATTATGTAATCAATAGCTTGTCATAATCACTTATATATCTTTTAGAGTTAACTTATAAATTTTCACAAAAAGGAGGAATAAATTAAAACTTTGGAATGAAAATGAAATTATATTAATCTACAGTTCAATTTAACATGTACTTTCTAGATTCTTAAGGTTTTGGTACATATCAATTCCATCATCAAGTGCTATATTTAAATATCCATATTGCTACAACTTCTATAAACAGCAAAATATTTTTGTGTGTATCTACTGTATTTCATCCACCCACTATAATAGTTTCCTAATGTTGACTTTAAATCTGAGATATGTTTAATAGCACTCCAATAAATATCTCCATATATACAATTTTAAAACAAAATGAAATTTTTCTTAACATCTCCACCTAGACATACCATTACGATAACACAATGTATACATAGCCTTAATTTTTTGCAAGAGGCTCCAACCTAGGATTATTTCATCCACATACAATGGCACAAGAAAAATATGTTTTAAAGTCATTCCTTTTCTCTGCTGAGACATGAAATTAACTGTAACCTGCTCTTAGTCTAATAGAAGGAATGTGGTATGGATGGTTTGTTTAGTATTTCTTTTAAGACTATTACTAATAAATGTTCATCCAATTTTTTGTTTGGAATTCTTTGTCCCCCAGACTGCATATTTATATAATTCACCTAAAACCTAATGCCTTATACTCTTTTTTATATTTTGTAGAAATTTCTAATATAGGCTGCATATTATTCCTGCATCAACAATAAACATTGGAAATATTTTTATAAGTATATGTCACTGATGAAAATGATAAATGTCTTTCAATAATGTGTGCCACTCTTAATCACTTCAAAATCTTGATTATTCAAGCCCAGTAACCACAAGTTCATTTTGCCTTTGCCTTCATTCCAGCTTTATAAATATTTGATCATTCAGGCAACCACAGTGCCAGCTGTTTTCTGATATTTTGTGGCAAGCATTTATGTATCGCAGCATCTTAGGGAAGAAGGTTGAGAATGTGAAGGTTGAAAGGTGGGCTTTAAAAACTTAAGTATTGAGAGTAGAATGATTTTTGCATTTAAGTTAAATGGCAATTCTTAATTTGTTATGAAAAATGTGCAATGAGAAGTTGTACTGTGTAAAATGTACATGTACATATACCTCTGCTTCATTATTGAATACTCCACACAACATAACAGGAGCATATTAGAAAAAAAGTACTTGCATGTGAAATATGATAGTTTCTGCTTCTTTACTTCTTCATACTCTTTCCCAGATACTGGTTATAGAAAATTTTTATGCAAAGCACTTCAGACAAATGCATAAAGCAAGTAAAAAAGTAAATTGCATTTAAAACCTACTAGATTAGAGAGTCATCTCTTCTGTTAACTAATCCTGAAATCGACATTTGATCTTTATTTTTCCTTGACTAGAACAGGCACTAGGGCACCACATACAGCGGTTGATCTTGAAGTCCATGAAATTTCATGTTATCATAACAAAATAGTGACCACTGAACCGTTTTAACGAATTTTAAATAAAACTAGTTTGGTCTAATTAAAAGACCAAAACTGGAATATAGAATTATTTTAGCCAATAATTTTCAAATATCTAGAACTATTTATCCAGTCAGTTTTATTCAAGTTTATTATTCACATCACTACTTTTAATTATTTATTCAGGATGCATAAAAGCCTATGCACAGAAGAAATAACAAAATTTTATAGTTAATGCTACTTGGAGGTTTAAGTCACCTGTATCCATCAAATAAAAGGCACTCATTTTACTTGTTAAACTGTGCTGTGGGACTGTAAGCATAGTAGATTCAAAAGATCACCCTTGTCAGCAAGCAGTATGAACTATCAATGAAAATTTTTTTAAAGAAAAATAAAGCAAATGTGGAAAATTAAAACTCAAATGGGTGTATGGCTTTTCCTGTATTTCTATGAAGTTAACATCAAACCTAGAAAAATGGGAGTCTTTCCTCAGCTACATTACCTTGCAGATCTCTCTGTTTATGAACAACTCAGAGCCTTCTTCCATGCCCAAGTATGTATATAATTTGGGCACACATTATGGATAATGAATGACTTTTAGCAAAGGATGTATTTATATATATATATATATATATATATATATTTATTTATTTATTAAAGATCATACAAAATGATCTGAATGAAGAATTCAAAATTAATAATTCTAAAGCAATGATGTGCATAAGTGATGCATCAGAAGAAAAATGTTTTCCTGAGATCCTAGAGAAAGATGTTGTAACAGAGCTTAGTCATCGCTAATACAACAAGGGTATCATGTGGTTAGGAAGATTGATATGGAAAGGGAACCTAAACTAGGACCACTTATTTCTACTTTAGGACAGAGAGGAGAGTGAGATTGCAGTGCTGAACAACACAGATGATTCCCCAGCAAACCCATTAGGGAAACATAGGCAACTATGAATTAACAAGGTGATAGGGGTGGGTATTTGGTACAGAGGTTCAGACAGTGCTTGGAATCCCCACACCCTGTATCAGAGTGCCTGAAATCAAGTCCCAGCTCTGATCCTGATCCCAGTGTCTTGTTAATGTGCACCCTGTGAGGCAGTGGGTGATGGTACAAGTGAATATGTTCCTTCCACCCATCTGGGAGATTTGGACTGAGTTCTCCACTCTTAGCTTAGGGATCAGATATAGCAGACATCTGGGGACTGAACCAACAAATAGAGGATCTCTACCTCACTGTCTTTCACACTTGTAGGGGAAAAATAGGAAATACAAAAATAGAAGTAGAAATAAAAAAATTGTGTTACAACTAAATAGCAAAAGAAAATTTTAAAACACAAAGTGAGCATATTTGATACAATGACCTCAGCTGTAAAGAGTAATAGAATTCCAAACAAAATGGTAAAAATAAAAACCTCTTCTGTAGAGTTTATAGTGCATGTTAAGTTTAAATATCTTTGAGCAACAGAGAACATATATCTGCAAAAAAATATATATGAGGATCTAATTGCAATAAAGAAAATAAATAATATGACAGAATTCAAAGTAAAATACATTTGGGACTAGAATTTGAAATCCACACAGATTATTGCATAAGTGACTTTATAAAAAACCTATTCCAGTGTATAAATTAATTCAAAATCTTTACCAAATAAACACTTTTTTTGACAAATAGTTCTGCAGGAAATATTCTTAGAAAAGAAGGGGAAACTTCTTCATTTTGTTGTGTTTTCTTTGCTGTGCAGAAGCTACTTAGATGTAACCCCATTTGTCTATTTTTGATTTTATTGCCTGTGCTTCTGGGGTCTTATCCAAGATGTATTTGCCTGCCAATGTCTTACACTGCTTCACCTATGTTTTCCTCTAGTAATTTGATGATTTCTGGTTTTAGGTTTAGATCCCTTAATCCATTGTGAGTTGATTTTTTGTGTAAGTGTGTAGGGTAGGAGTCCTGTTTCATACTTCTGCATGCAAAGATCCAATTGATTTAGAAAATAAATACAAGCAAATATATTTATGGATATAATTAAATTGAGTAGTAATTATAGATAATGATGAGATTTACAGAAATCTTTTTTTTTGAACAGGTGGAAAGTTTATTTTAAATAATTTGATTATTAAAAACTTATTAATTAAGGAAACACTTATTTTGTCATCACAGAAAAACCCCAGCCTATGGTTTCTTTTCATATTCTTCTAATATGCAACAGTGTTTTTTAACATGATCCTTTATACCTATTCATTTTGAACACACACACATACATATAGCCTTTAAAAAAGTTGAGGACATTTGGTTAAATTATCCCTAAGTTCATTGTGGTTTGGAGAAATATATGTGTTTGAGCTTATGCCAAGTTATAATAATTGAAGTAATTCAATAATTAAATTTAAAAATAATTAAATGATAAAGCTTCAAAGAGTTAAAGTAGAAATAATTTGTACATTCCTTGCAGTAAGAATGTTAGTGTTAGATAGAATATGAAAGTCCCATATAGTCTTATTTGCAGAGATAAAAATTGCCTCTGATTTGATGTGTATATGTTTCCATAATTTTTATGCTATGTGAGTGTATTTTGCCTACTAAATGTAGGCATACTGCATTTATAGTGCTATCATTTCTTCTATCCCTTTAATAATATTATGAGGACTTACTAATATCAATAAACCTACCACTTTATAGAAATGAACATACTGTGATTTATTCAAACAATACCATCTGATTAAGATTTGGACTGTTTTCACATTACTTCATTACAAGCTTCATCATAACAAATACACTTATTCATATATCATTCCAGTTATCTTACTAGTTTAAAGCCTGGAACTAGATTTATTAGCTCACCTTATACAGGCAGATAATCACATTTTACTTTCCCATCACCAAATGCATGAGCATTTTGGTTTCTGCAGTAACATTATCCTTAACTATGCTTTTTTTACTATGTTACTCTGATAGGTTAAAGAAATCTACCTGGTTTTTGATAAGTCTTTAGTTATCAGTAGGTCAGTCTTCTTCTCAGCCATCAGAGTTAGCAGCATTGCCCAAACTTTAGCTATGACCATCTACTTATAGATATCTACACATATTAATATATAGCTAGAAACATATAGATAGATATATACATAGACATAGACACACACATACACACATGTCTTCCCATCTTAAAATCCTTGCTTAAACTATTTATTAACCTGTAAACACTGATTTTTCTATATTCACCTTGACCTATTCTGAGAAGCTGAGCTCAGATTCCATTCTCTCTTTTTTTAAGTTATAAATTCCATTATTTATTTATTTATTCTTAACTTCTATTTAGTAAATATAAATTTCCAAAGTACAGTTTATGGATTACAATGGCTTTCCCCCCCATAACTTCCCTTCCACCCTCAACCCTCCCATCTCCCACTCCCTCTCCCATTCCATTCACATCAAGATTCATTTTCAATTATCTTTATATACAGAACATGAATTTAGTATATATTAAGTAAAGATTTCATCAGTTTGCACCCACACAGAACATAAAGTGTAAAATACTGTTTGAGTACTAGTTATAGCATTTATTCACATAGTACAACACATTAAGGACAGAGATCCCACATGAGAAGTAAGTACACAGTGACTCCTGTTGTTGACTTAACAAATTGACACTCTTGTTTAAGGCATCAGTAATCTCCCTAGGCTCTAGTCATGAGTTGCCAAGGATAGAAGGCAAATCATAGTCATGAATAGCCCTAGAGCAGCTAAAATTCTTGTATAAACTCTGTCATCTTTCTGGATTGAAAAATCAGGTAAAAGGACCCTGGGTATTAATACACATTGATAAAAGGAGTTTCAAATGCCAAAGCAGGGGGAAAAGCAAGAGCAATACCTCATACTCTGTGGCTAAAGTCTTCATAATTTCATGTATTCATAGGGTATCGTCCACTCAGGCTGAAGTTTCAATATAAAAAATAGGATTTTAGCTGCCACAAATTGATTCTAACAAATTTAATTGCCTACTAAAAATATGCAAAGTATTCAGAAAAACACGTTAGGAGTCAGTCGTAGCCTAATATTACATTCACAACATTTAGGACACTTGATATCCAAGTAAATCAACATTTAAATAATAGGAACATGTTTCTAATTATTAGGGAAAAAGACAATCAACAGAGATCAACATCAAATATCAAATACAGGATGATGCAACATGACCCAAATGCTTCTTTACCAGACAAGAATGTTGGAGTCATAATTATTCTTAATGAGATGAAGAAATATATTCTCATAATGAATACATGTTATCCAAGAAATGTTAGCAGAGCCATAAAAAAAGTAAGATTCTGAAATAAAGCAAATTGCTGGATGTGTTTAATGGCATAATGCAAGTGACAGAGATGACTCAGTCCACTTGAAGTTAGATGCGTACAATTCAATAGCAGGAAGAGAGTGAAGAGATAAAGAATACATGCTACAAAGGAAATAGAGCTGTGGGAGAGTGATGTTGGGGTAGATACTTATCTTCCCCCTTCAGCCATGGGCTGACTTTGTCCCAAACAAACTGATTTGTTTACAGAGATTGTCTTCTACACAGCCTTTCTCTTCCCAGTTTGTGGTAACTTCTCCCTGTCCTATCCAGCATGAAGGTGGTGACTAGCCAGGCTTATCTTTCTTTCCTTTAAGTTCTCCTGAAGTTACAACTTTGCAAATGACCCCTTAGTAATTAACTCTCATCTAATAATTCTGAGTGTGTTCTTTTCTTTTCTTTTTTTTTCTTTTTTTTTTTTCTTTTTGACAGGCGGAGTTAGACAGTGAGAGGGAGAGACAGAGAGAAAGGTCTTCCTTTACCATTGGTTCACCCCCCAAATGACCACTACGGTCAGCGCGCTGTGGCCAGCGCATCGCGCCTATCCGAAGCCAGGAGCCAGGTGCTTCCTCCTGGTCTCCCATGCAGGTGCAGAGCCCAAGCACTTGGACCATCCTTCACTGCCTTCCCTGGCCACAGCAGAGAGCTGGACTGGAGGAGGAGTAACTGGGACAGAATCCAGCGTCCCAACTGGGACTAGAACCTGGGGTGCCGGCACCACAGGCAGAGGATTAGCCTAGTGAGTCGCGGCACCTGTGAGTGTGCTATTTTCTATTGGGACCCTCACTGATACAGAACCAGTTATCCCAGGAATAGGTACATGATATAGTGACATGGCAATAAAATGTGCTTAATAGTAGCAGAAATGTTGACGCGATGTTACTTAATTTGTACCACTAATAATGTGAAAATAAGCTAATAAAGTGAAAGATTTTGCAGAAGTGATATTGAATGCATGATCAAAAATGTAATAGAAAAATAAGTTGAAAGTAAGAATAAATGTGCTTGAGATAAGAGTGTGTTGGCAAAGGTAAGAGAAGTGTGTGGGAAGAAGGGAACTGTTTGAAGGAATGTACAAAATCAAAGCCACACATTCACCTTTTATGCAGGAATTCAGCTTTTCTTTTGAACACATTCCTGCGATTAGCTGATTTCCTAGGAAAGGCCCAATTTACAAGGCATAATTTATAGGTGCTCTTATTCCTTCTTGTTGCACTCTCATCACCTTTACAAGTTTCAGACACACAGACACACCTTGAATGTGCTGTCTAACTTAGATTTATCTATGCTTGGGTGGGTTTCAATGCTTATAAAACATTATTTAAATAACTATATAAAATCATAAAATAATTACTATAGTACATATTAACAATAGTAGTATAGTACATAATGACGTATTATAGTACATATTAATTGATATGATGGTTCATACAATAAAATTTATCACTTACTTAAACATTTATAACAAGCACATGCATAATATTTCTCCCCCTCCATTATGCGGTTTTTGTTCCCCAGAACTATAATGTAAATCAGCGTCATTTTAGTGTTTCATTTTTACATATTTAAAATAAAGTGTCCTTAAGATTTCCTTAACCTAAATTAATGAATAGGTGTTCTGTGGCTTATTTTGTACGTTTTTAATTCTTCAAATATGTTTATACTTATTTTAATGAAAATGTAGTTTTTGAATTTTTGAGAATTCTGTTCCATCTAATTATAAACACAACCCACAGTTGGGAAAACATGAATCTAGCAGAACCTTAGAAGTCATTTTCTGTTCCTGCTGCTTGTGCACCCTGATAGGAGTAGTTCCATTGTTTTCTATAACTTGAGTAATCTCTGGAAATGTATATTAAATTTCAGGGAAATACTTTCAGTCTTTCAATGGTTAAACTTAAACCCAACATTCCAGAGACCTAACTTAAGAATGTTCCTCAAACTTAAGCATTCATCTGTCTATACCTTCCTTCAAGCCAGACTCTCCCAAGTCTATCCCATAGACTTCTCAGCCACATGCACAGGAAATTGAATGAAATGCTCGTTACCCAGAGACTGGCAGATGGACTGACACAGATGAAGTTCTGCTTGGATTGTGACTGCATTGTGGTCAGCCATGCAATCTGGTTTTTCAGCACACAATCCTTTATGGGATATAAATTCCCCACTAAATAATTTTCTCAGTGGATTAAGAGCATCTGCAAAGCACAGATAATTCCAAACATATTCTCAAGTCTCTTGATGAATACAGAGCTGTCTGATAACCTAGAATCTAAAGATTACTGTGACTTTTGTCTAACAAATAAACAGTTTCAAGATTAAATTATGGCATGTGCACACTCAAACTACCTGCTCCCCTCAGAATAAATAGAAAAAGCCAACTATTTATAGCCATACAATATATTAACAGTAGAAATATGTTCAAACAATAGCACACGGCTTGTCTGACATGAAAGTCAGATGTTTTCTAAGCGTTTCTCTCTATATATGAAAAAAACCCCAGTACAAATCTCATATCTGCTTTTCACTTCATTATCAGATGCCCCGTCCTTAGTTAAGAGTGCAAGGATTATTTGTATTAATTTTTCTCACTTAGGTTTATTACTTCTTCACCCACACCCACCTTCCTGAACCTCTAAAATGATAAAAGAAAAGCAGTTGTCATCTAAATGAAGTATTTACATAACTTCTGATAAAAATGAAAAAATAAAGTTATTCCTTTTTATAATATGGAAATATTTTTTATATTATTTTACAACCTTTATGCAGTAGGAAAATAATTTTTGTTTAGTGTTTAAAGAATTTTCACAAGAATGGATATAAGTATTCCATTGCAAGAGTCTTCTTTGTTTTCTGATATTTCTTTCAGGTTAGAACAATAATATAATTTATACACTTCTGTTTATCTACATTTAGTGGTTTGATAAGAGCAAAGTGTCATGTAACAGTTTTATCTATGTTCTTTCAACTATTGAAAGGCCATAGGTTTTTTTTTTTTTTTGAAAACATAAGTAAAAGCCTCTTGATCTCAGATACTATTCAGTGTTATTTAGTAGAAAGCACAAAGGAAAAAAAGCAACTAAAGTCCTGCTCTACAAGATTTTCATCTTACTTTATTTTAGTAAATAGGAAAGACAAGCAATGAGACAATATCTCCAGTGAGAGGCATACATGACAACATAATCCATAGATAGACCACTGTATATTTTTGCTCATTTCTGTTTCAGTTCCAGTTTTAAGAATCAGCTGTTCTCCCTTTTGCATTCCATGCTACCTGTGAAGGTATTTAAACTTTTTGCATACTGTTACTTTTTTAAAGATTTATTTTATCAAGTACAAGTATTACATCTTGGATTTGGCAGAAGCAGGAAAGAGAAGGAAAGCACGACCCTAGGCCCACATGTCCTCTAATACTCTTTTTTTAAAGATCTATGAATTTATTGAAAGAGTTACACAGAGAAGGAGAGGCGGAGAGTGAGAGTGAAAGCGAGAGAGAGAGAGGTCTTCCATTTGCTGGTTCACTCCCCAATTGGCTGTAAGGGCTGGAGCTGTGCTGATCCAAAGCCAGGCACCAGGAGCTTCTTTCGAGTCTCCCACATGAGCATGGACCCAAGGACTTAGGTCATCTTTTACTGTTTCCCCAGGCCATCGGAAGGGAGCAGTCAGGACTTGAACTGGTGCCCATATGGGATGCTGGCACTGCAGGCAGAGGCTTTATGTGCTACTCTACACTGCCAGCCCCCTCTACTACTCTTGAACCAGAATTTCTCTCTCCTCTCACCACATGTTGGTACTACACATAGATAGATGACAGAACAGGAAAACCTAAGTTTGGTTCACAGCTAATTTGGTTCTCTTTGATGCAAACCAAAGATCTATGATAGCCACCATATTTTCCTACTCAGGGATGGCTTGGAAAGAGAATGGTGAGAAAATAAAATCTATTGAACTGATTTTTGGGCTTTTTACTTGGTGATTCACCATATGTGAAAAAAAAAGAGTGATTAGTATACATGCAAACACATGTACACAGGCAACTGGCTTGATCAGAAATCTAAACAAGGAAGACTGGAAGATATAAAATAAGGAAATCTGGGGTAATAATATATTAGACTGGTACAAGGTGTGAAAATATGCTAGATTCCAAGATGGCAGAATAGGAAAGGAGCTTACTGCTTTAGGCTAAGGGAAGATGGTAAAGAAAAAGAAAGCGGAGAACGTGTAATTTCAGGGAAGAGTTAGGGAGAAAAGAAATTCCATAGAAAGAAGAGGGATGCTCCTGCACAGCATGAGCAAGGATGACACATAGGACCCCAGCAGCTGAGAGCCTGAGGATCAGTTTTGGAGAGCCGAGTGAAACCAGACTGCAGCAGCTTCTGCCACTGGTGATACAGCTGCAGAGACAACCTGATGGGAGTGCAGCCTAGAGCCCTGATGGGAGCAGAATACCTGGCAACCTAGACGGGAAAAAAGGACACAATACTCTCTTCTCTCACACCCAACAACAGCACCTGGCAACCAGCTCAGAGGGCAGGTGCCATTTTGGACATATTTAACAACTGTGTAAATGAAAAATTCAATAGATCAAATAAAAAAATATGGTAGAAAGACTTAGGAACAGATTTGGTGAGATAGAAGAAAGAAGCGAGAAGACAAGTCATTGGAAATTTTTCAGTCAGACAAAAAAAAAAAACAGACAAAAAGTGAATAATTAAAAAAATTAAAAACAGTGATGGAGATTTATGGGATACTATCAAATGATCCAACATACTTGTCTTAGGAGTTCCTTAAGGTAGAATGGATTAGAAGACCTATTTAGTGAAATATTTCCAGAACTTTCCCAGTTTGAAGAAAGAAAGATATATCCAAGTAGAGGAAGCACATAGAACTCCTAATAGACTTCACCACAACACATAGTATCAATTTTCAAGAGTAAAACATAAAGAAGATTCTAAATTGTGCACAAAAGAAACATCAGATTACTTTCAGAGGATCTCCAATTAGACTCTTAGCTGATTTCTCATCGGAAACCCCACAGGCTTGGAAAAGAATGGAGAGACATAGTCCAAGTCTTAAAGAAAATAACTGTCAACCCAAAATACTCTACCCTGCAAAGCTCTCATTTATGAGGGTAGAAGAAACAAAGACCTTCCATAACAAATAGAAATTGCAAGAATGTGTCAGTACTTATCCAGCCTTAAAAAAGATGCTTAAGGATGGGCTACACTTAGAAATACAGAAACAGTCATTACTTTGAAAGAATGTGAAGGCAGAAAATCTCCCTGTCAATAATAGGATTGTTTAATGAAAATGGCAGGGCCAAGTCATTACTTATCAATAGTAACCTTGAATGTAAATGGCCTAAATGTTCCAGTTAAAAAATACCTACCTTCTCTTCAAGCTAGCTCTCCTTCCAGGCTAGCTAGGTAATGGAAGTCAACAGGGTGCCTCCCTTATGAGGTGCCACATGTGAAAAGATAGATAGGTCTGAGCCTCATAACTGACAAGGCCTTCTGATTATTTTTGAGCTCTTTCTGTCAGTTTGTATTTGCCTCCCCATGAAAAAACTTGCTCATGGTTTAGACACTTTTCTTAGGGCCTGTAATAATGACTCTGTCCTCAGTTCTAGATCCTGTGATTTTAGATCCTGTGAGTTTAAACTGCTTGTTAGGTACATTTTCTCCGGACTTCAAAAAGTAAAATTCTAGTTGGCCATGCACTGAAACCTCTGATGGAACCAGTTTATGCAAGCTGCATCCCCCTGGAAAATCCACCTCCTGCTGAGAAGCCACCTCCTCTTGCAACCCTGCCTTGACTCCCCTTCCCAAAGATGCCCCTTTTCAGCATGAAGTAGCCAGAACAATCATTGCTCAGTTCCCACGTATAGATGTTAGGGTTTCCATCCAGGAGGAGGAATGTGAGGAGTCAGATGGGTTAACAGATAGTCAGGGGACCCCAATGGATGGTGTAAAATATTTGCTTCCTTCCTCAAAACTTTATCTTTAGCAAGAACAAACAGGCCACCCTCTTTCCTTCCAAATCTCAAATTTACCATGAGAAGAGCAAGGGTGCTCCTCCAGAGCTCACAGCGTATTGTGAAAACAAGTTACCTATCCCACCCTTAGCAGGCCAGACAGGATGGAGTATTGTAAATGGGTTTTTGATGGTTTTTGTCCCCACCTCATAACCAAATGTCAATCTAATGGTCATTTTTTTTTCCTCCGAAATTGTACTTAATACTGACTTCCACCAGTCCCCTATGGTTTTCCTCTCTTGGAAGACCCCCTCCGTCCACTCTGGCTGGAGGTCCTTGATTCTAATAAATACTTTTAAATCTAAAAAAAAAATACAGACTGGCTGAGTGGATTAAAAAACAAGACACATCTATTTGTTGCTACAAGAAACACACCTCACCAACATAGTCTCAGCAAATTAAAAAAAAAAAATCAAAATCACATCATTCATCTTCTCTAACCACAATGAGTGACGCTGGAAATCAACAACTCAAGAATATCTAGAACATATACAAAGACATAGAGAAGGAACAACATGCTCCTGAATAAACAGTGGGTCATAGAAGAAATCATAAAAATTCTGGAAATGAATGAAGATGATACTATAACATATCAAAACTTATGGGACACAGCAAAAGCATAGGGCTGCCACTGTGGCACAATGTGTTTATTCTCCACAAAAGCAGTGTTAAGAGGGAATTTTATATCAGTTGGTGCCTACATCAAGGAATTGGAGGGGCCAGCACCATGGCTCACTTGGTTAATCCTCTGCCTGCAGCGCCAGCATCCAATATGGGTGCAGGGTTTCTACTCCTGATTGCTCCTCTTCCAGTCCAGCTCTCTGCTGTGGCCTGGAAGGGCATTGGAGGATGGCACAAGTGCTTGGGCCCCTGGACCCGCATGGGAGACCAGAAAGAAGCACCTGGCTCCTGGCTTTGGATCGGTGCAGCGCCAGCCGTAGCAGCCATTTGGGGGGTGAACCAACGGAAGGAAGACCTTTCTCTCTGTCTCTCTCACTGTCTACAACTCCATCTATCAAATAAAAAAAAAGAAATTGGAAAGGCATCATATAAATGAGATCTTGACAAATCTCAAGGACCTAGAGAAACAACAACAAACCAAACCCAAAATTAGTAGGAGAAAAGAAATAATTAAAATTAGAAGAGAAATAAACAATATTGAAATTAAAAAAACAAGAGATCAGAGAAATGAAGAGCTGTTTTTTTGTTTGTTTGTTTTTAATTTTTTTTTTTGACAGGCAGAGTGGACAGTGAGAGAGAGACAGAGAGAAAGGTCTTCCTTTGCCGTTGGTTCACCTTCCAATGGCCGCCGCGGTAGGCACGCTGTGGCCGGCGCACCGAGCTGTTCCGATGGCAGGAGCCAGGTGCTTCTCCTGGTCTCCCATGGGGTGCAGGGCCCAAGCACTTGGGCCATCCTCCACTGCCTTCCAGGGCCACAGCAGAGAGCTGGCCTGGAAGAGGGGCAACTGGGACAGGATCGGTGCCCCGACCGGGACTAGAACCCGGTGTGCCGGCGCCGCAACGTGGAGGATTAGCCTAGTGAGCCGCGGTGCCGGCTGAGAAATGAAGAGCTGTTTTTTTATAAAAATAGACAAAATTGATGTACCATTTGTCCAACTAACCAAAAAAAAAAAAAAGAGGTAGAAGACACAATTCAATAAAATCAGAGTTGAAAAAGTAAATGTAAACTATAGTTTACATAAACTATAAACCATAAACTAGAGTGTCAATTTGTTGGGTCAACAACAGGAGCCACTGTGCGCTTGCTCCTGATGTGGGATCTCTGTCCTTAATGTACTGTACATTTTGATTTAATGCTATAACTAGTACTCAAACAGTATGTTTCACTTTGTGTTTCTATGTGGGTGCAAACTGTTGAAATCTTTACTTAATGTATACTAAATTGATCTTCTGTATATAAAGAGAATTGAAAATGAATCTTAATCTGAATGGAAGGGGAGAGGGAGCGGGAGAGGGGAGGGTTGCGGGTGGGAGGGAAATTATGGGAAGGGGAAGCCATTGTAATCCATAAGCTGTATACTGGAAATTTATATTCATTAAATAAATGTTAAAAAAAAAGTAAATGTAAAATAGATACCATAGAAATAAAAAAAAAAAAACTCATCAGGAATTTCTAGAAAGAGCTGTTTGCCCACACATGAGAAAACCTAGAAGAAATGGATAGATTCCTGGACTTATACAACCAACCTAAACTGAGCCATGAAAACATAAAAAATCTAAACAGATTAATAACCAAGATGAAGCTTAGTCAGTAATAAAGACCCTCCCAACAAAGAAAAGTCCAGGACTGGACAGCTTCACTGCTGAATTATTACAGACATTTAAAGTAGTACTAATTCCAATTATACACAATTTATTCAAAAACAATTGATAGAGAGGGAATTCACCCAAATTCCTTATATGAAGCCAGCATCATCTTAATTTCTAAACCAGAAAAAGATACAACAGAGAAACAGAACTATAGAGCAATACCCTTGATGAAAATAGATGCAAAAATCCTCAACAGAATACTAGCCAAATGAATCCAACAACACATCAGAAAGATCATTCACCAGGATCAAGTGTGATTTATCCTTGTTGTGTAGGGATGGTTCAACATTTGCAAATAAATAAATGTGATACATCACATTACAAACTGAAGAAGAAAAAAAAACAGATGATTACCTCAACAGATGCATAAAAAGCATTGAATGAAACACAAAATCTTTTCATGATGAAAATCATAAGCAAATTGGGTACTGAAGGAATATTCCTCTAGACAAGCAAAGCAATCTATGACAAATCCACAGGCAGCATCTTATTGAAAGTGGAAAAGTTGAAGGCTTTCCAACTAGAAACAGACAAGGATGCCACTCTCACCAATACTATTCATTGTAGTCCTGGAATTTTTAGCCAGAGCCTCTAAGCAAGAAAGAGAAATCAAAGGGATACAAATTGGGAAGTGGGAAGTCAAACTATCTCTATTTGCAGATGACATAATTCTGTATATCAGGGATTTAAAAGACTTCATTAAGAGATCATTGGAACTCATAAAAGAGTTTGGTAATATTACAGAATATAAATTTAACAAAAATCAATAGCCTTTGTATACACAGACTATGCCATGGTTGAGAAAGAACTTCTAATATCAATTCCATACGCACAGCTACAAAAAAATATAAATTATTCAGAATAAGTTTCACCAAGGATGTCAAATATATTTTTCAGTGAAAATCACAAAGCATTAAAGAAAAAAAATAGAAGTAGGCACAAAAAATGGAAAAAAAATCTTCCATGTCATGGATTGGAAAAATTAATGTCATCACAATGTCTATTCTACTGAAAGAAATTTACAAAATTTGATGTCTCCCAATCAAAATACCAAGAACATTCTTTTCAGGCCTAGAAAAAACAATGCTAAAATTTATATGGAAACTCAAGAGATGCTGAATAGCTAAAGCAATTTTATACAATAAAAACAAAGTTGGAGACATCACAATGCCAGATTTTAAGGCATACTACAGGGCAGTTATAATCAAAACAGCCTACTACTGGTTAAAAAACAACAAAAACAAATTAACAAAAACAGATGTATAGAACAATGGAACAGAATAGAAACTACAGAAATCAATCCATGCATTTACAACCAACTTATCTTTGACAGCAGAGCTAAGATAAATCCCTAGAGTTTAGGAAAGTCTCTTCAACAAGTGGTGCTGGGAAAACTGGATCTGCACATGCAGAGGTATGAAATAAGCCCCTTACCTCACACCTTACCCAAAAACCCACTCAAAATGGATGATAGAGCTAAATCTATGACCAAATATCATCAAATCACTACAGAATATCAGGGGAACCCTACAAGACACTGGCATAGGCAAAGACTTCTTGGAAAAGACACCAGAAGCACAGGCAATCAAAACCAAATTTGATTAATGGGATTACATCAAGCTGAGAAGCTTGTGCACTGCAAAAGAAAAATTCAGCAAAGTGACGAGCAAACCAACAGTATGGGAGCAAATATTTGCAAACTATGAAACAGATAAAGGATTAATATCTAGAATCTATAAAGAGCTCAAGAAACTCAATAACAATAAAATGAACAATCCAGTTTAGAAATCAGCAAAGGACTTCATAAGCATATTTCAAAAGAGGAAATTTAAATGACCAACAGACATATGAACAAATGCTCAAGATCACTAGCCAGCAGAAAAATGCACATCAAAACACCAATGAGGTTTCACCTCAATCCAGTTAGAATGACTTGCATACAGAAATCAACTAATAAATGCTGAGGACGTGGAGAAAAAGGTACCCTAATCCACTGCTGGTGGGAATGTAAACTGGTTCAGCCAATGTGGAAGAGAGTATGGAGATACCTCAGAAATCTGAATATAGGCTTACCCAACTAACACTCACACAATTCTAATTACTAGCTGAGTGCAAGGGGGAATCTCGAAGGAGAGAAGCAATAATTTTATTTTTATCCCTCAGGCCAGCTTTAGGACAGGGGCTGTTCTTGGTCTCAATAATCTTAAAGTTTCTACCTGAAAGAGACACCCAACAGAAGCCTGAAATTGCTTTTTTTTTTTTAATAGCCTATTTGAAAAAACAGATCTGTATCACACAAGACATGGATTATGTCATGGGCCATTCAGATACTCTTTCAAGAATGATGCATTGCTTCAGAAGTTTGGCATCTCCCTCAATATGGTCTTAGCTATCAATCTTCTGCAGAAATTACTGTAGTTGAAGAAATTGGCTTTGCCTAATACCACACTTCTTTCTAGGAGCATTTTGCCTCTAGTGAATAATCAATAAATAAGCAGGAAAGTGTTTCACTTGCCTCCACACAACACAGAAGGAGTATCTAAGATCTATATGCCATTGTTCAGTAGATTGGGATCTTCTTTAAGATGACATCACAGATTAGATCCTACCCCTACATAACTCTGCTTCTTGCCACACCTATGCCCAATACTTTATGCTCTTTATGTAAATAATCATCTCATAATCTGATTTCTGGGGAATCCAATCTTAACAAATGAGAAATTTTCCATAGTTCACGGTACATTTTAAAGAGTCCAGCATTATGTTCACCTTCATGTGGTTACATTTCTGTGTAACAGAAATGAATCTTATACACTAAATTAGAGACAAGGAAATCTTGTTATCACAACTTGGTTACTACTACCGTTGATACTTTCCATTGACATTTCTGTCTCTGCCAAGCTTGTAGTTTCTTAATCAAATTGAATAGCAATCCACATACTTGAACACACATGGTCTCTTGGGTATTTAATTCATCCTTCTCTGTATTTCCAATCATATTGAAGAAAGATATTTCAAAATTTTAGATTTGTAGGGATTTGTACTTTTTTTCCCCCTAGATGTTAAGCCTGTGTGCATGATGTTAGAGAAATTTGAGGTGCTGGTGTTGTGGTGAAGTGAGTGAAGGGGTGCTGGATGGTGTCCCAGTTGCTCCATTTCTGATCCAGCTCCCTATTAATGTGCCTAGGAAAGTAGCTGAAGATGGTCCAAGCCTTTGGGCCCTTGCCTCTCATGTGGGAGAGCTGGATGGAGTTTTGGGTTCCTGGTTTTGACCTGGCCCAGCCCTGATTATGTGGCCATTTGTGGAGTGAAGAGTGGATGGAATCAATCTCTCTCTCTCTCTCTCTCTTATCTCTTTCTCTCTTCCTGTAACTCTGTATTTCAAATAAATAAATATTTTAAAAAGGGAGATTGGGGATATTTAGTATCATTATTATTTGCTAAGTAGTGTATTGATCGCTATTCTACCAAGGAGGGAGATTGGTCAGACAGATTTCAACCAGTCCAAGAGTCTTCTCCTCTATAATATTAAAAATCTTTCCATCTCAACTGATTATTAGAAAGGTAAAAATAGAATAGCAACTATTTATTGAATGTTTTCTCTGTGTACTACATTGTATTAAATGTTCTATCAGCATTTTCCAAAAAACAATACAGCAATCTTACATCACTGAAATTGTTTTCCCTATGTTATTTATTTTTAAAAGTTTATTTATTTGACAAGTAAAGAGAGAGAGACAGACAGACAGAGACAGAGAGAGAGATCACCATAAATACCCATAACAACCAGGTCTCGGCCATGCCATAGCTAGAGGTCAGGAAATCCATCTGGGTCTCCAACATGGGTGGCAGAAACCCAAGTAGTTGAGCCATCACCTATTGTCTCCTAATGTGCATATTAGCAGAAACCTTGACCAGGAGAGGCATGGCTGGATCCCAGTTTCTCTAATATGGAATGTGGCCCATAACACCTGCTCTCCTAGTTGACATCTTACAAAGGAGGAAGTAGAAGTACATAAAGGATTTGGATTACTCAAAACCCTTTCTCCTTTACCTGCTTTCTCTCCATATTCCTATTTTATCTCAACAGGACCATATGCCTATCTACAAAAAAAGCAACTATTTCAAGTTTAATTCAGTTTAACAAAGTATTCTTTGTGTCAGTATTACTTGAGAAGGGACATGAAAGTTTGGAATTCCAACTAGTCTGATAAGTTTGAATTGCTTAATTTACCCTGAAGTCCTAACAATTTTAGTTGTGCCAAAAAGAATTTCATATACAAATATAAATGTTGTTTTTGAATTCTGAGTTACCATGTACCACTTGGATGCTATCAGGACTTTTTTCTCTGTATTGGAGTCTATATCTACTTGCACAGAGATAGGAAAGCCTTATAGAATATTTACTTTTGACAGAAAAAGAGATAGAATCTGAATCCACATTTGGGCATTGGCACATGGAATGGGCTGAAGCATTTATCAGAATATATTATGGGCTTGATAGGCAATACATTAAATGCTGGGTAAATAATGAACAGAAAGTATCTATCTACTCAAAAAGCAGAAAATGAGTGGACACATAAATAATTGCAACTGCCACATTATCTGAGGAAAGAAATCAGTCAGATGAGATCAGAATGCATTTGAGAATTCAGTTAATCCTGCCTTTTACTCTATTTTTGGAAGACAAAATTTTAAAATTTGCTGAGTTTTTATTGTTTTGTTTATTCCCAAATGGGTCGGCTCTGGCAGTTATCTCAGCATGCAGTACACACCCATGGCGAATAGCAATATGTAGTCTAAAACTTGTCTTTGAAAATGCTAAATATATTTGTTTCAAAAGTTCAGATATATCTACCAATATCCACATTCCAGTTCAGATGGGAATGTTCTAGGCCTATAAAAATGACTTGAATAAACATTTCATATTATGGCTTTGGAATCAGTACATATATACATATATATATATACATATATATATCAGAATCATAAATAGAAATGGAGAAAGAGCAAGGAAATACATATCAGTGTAAAATATGCACAAGGAAGCTATATTCTCCTAATACAATACAATACAGTAAGGCATTAATGTCAGCAATTTGTAGAATATAAGAAAGGAAAATAGTACAGGAACTGGGGTATTAGAAATGTAGAGAAAGAAATTAAGTCTTCTGTAGTGATTTTTTTCAAATCTTACTTTATGGAAATGTTCTAATAATTTTCTGATAACATCAAAATAAAATTTTTAGAATATTGTAGCAAAAACGAAAATTTTAAGTCACCAAAAGTCTTGCCTCTTAAAGATGATTAGTAACATTATACTTATATAATATATAATTTTATATATACTCAAATGTGTGTATACACATACAAAAGCATTAAACTTCAACTTCTTTTACACTCCTGCTTCATTCATTCCACACAGGTGCTGAATATTGAAAATATTCATCAATGCATTCCTGCAGATAAATCCACATCTCAAAGTCTCTTTCCCAGGCATTCTGCCTTGAGACTGGTAGATTTTAATTACTTAGATTGCATGTGTTAGTAATACGTGCTCAGAATAATTTAATATCTGAAAATATCTTTCTGATAGAGGAATTATTCTTTGCTGTGTGTAGTATTTTAATACATAATTTATTTATAATATAGATACTCCACTGCCTTGCAGCTTTCAATTTAGCTGATAAGAACTATTTTGTTATATTTCCTTCAATAGTTATTGTTTCATTATTTCTAGATACTTATAGAATTATATCTTTCATAATCATTACTAGGATTAGCGTACAATAATGAGGATCTGGGGGTGTGTGTGTCTTTATCAGATCAATTTTGTAACAAATTTTCAGTGTAGGGCCGGTGCCGTGGCTCAACAGGCTAATCCTCCGCCATGCGGCGCCAGCACACCGGGTTCTAGTCCCGGTCTGGGCACCGGATTCTGTCTCGGTTGCCCCTCTTCCAGGCCAGCTCTCTGCTGTGGCCCGGGAGTGCAGTGGAGGATGGCCCAAGTCCTTGGGCCCTGCACCCGCATGGGAGACCAGGAGAAGCACCTGGCTCCTGGCTTCGGATCACCGCGGTGCGCCGGCCACGGCGGCCATTGGAGGGTGAACCAACGGCAAAGGAAGACCTTTCTCTCTGTCTCTCTCTCTCACTGTCCACTCTGCCTGTCAAAAAAAATTTTTTTTCAGTGTTGTTTTTATTGGACTTAAGAGTTTCCACAAATAGAAGAAAATTTCTTATATTAATTAATTTTGCTATATCCAATGACTTGGCTGTTCCTTTTTATACTTTTTAATACCAGCTATTTACATTATTTTCATTTTTTGTGTGTTAAGATATTTTTCCATTATGTTTAAAGGTTTTCATTGTATTTTGGTTCATTATATTAAATCTTTATACAAATAATTTTTTTTATTTCCAAAATGTTTATTTTTGATTGTCTCTCCTTTGTATGCTACCGTTTTATTGTTTGTTGATTATCTTTTTCCACTTCAGAAATTTTATTTCGTTTAGAAGTTTTATCTCACTGAGAGCTGCGTGATTTACTGAACCTCCTTAGGTAAGCATTGTTTTCCTTGTGTGCTCGTGTTTCTGTCACACGGGTAGTCTGAGTGGTGAGAAGCAGGGCAGTCCGTTCTCCTGAAGCTCAGGGCTGTATGGAAGCAGCTGTAGGAATGCTAGCAGGGAGTCTGGCTCTCTGCAGGTAACAACGCTCTTCAGGTCTCAACATCTTCCCTCAACATCTTGTCCATTGTAGCTGCTAGGATCACACATGGGAACGTGATGCAACACTGAACACCTGGAAATGTGTTCTCTGAGCAGCAAGAAACTTTTCAGTCTGTACAAGTAATTTTTCTTTAAAAAAAAATTGTAGGTGGGTGCTGTAGCGAAGTAGGTTAATCCTCCACCTGCGGGGCAGTTCCTGTTGTGTCCGGGCTGCTCCTCTTCCAATCCAGCTCTCTGCTATGGCCTGGGAAAGCAGTACAAGATGGCCCAAGTCCTTGGGCCCCTGCACCCATGCAGGAGACCTGGAAAAAGCTCCTGGCTCCTGGCTTGGAATCTTAGCTCTGGCCATTGCGGCCATTTGGGGAGTGAACCAGCAGATGGAAGACCTTTGTCTCTGTCCCTCCATCTCACTGTCTTTAACTCTACAGCTCAAATAAATAAATAAAATCTTTAGGCTGGCGCCATGGCTCAATAGGCTAATCCTCCGCCTGCAAAAATATTGGGCTTTAGTTCTAAATTGTTACTCTAACTGTATTTTCTCTGCGTTATTTCTTTCTAAAAAAAGAAAATAAACTTGCTGGTAATCACAAAACTGAACTCACTAGGACACAAAAAAGTAACTAGCTTTAGGAGTAAAAGTGGCAGAAAAGTGTGGTCAGTTGGTTGGTCTGAGTTTTCAAAAAGGTCATGCCCCTAGATGCCAGAAATTGAGCCAAAGTAATGAATTAATTTGAAAATTAGGTAATTGTTATAACCAGAGAGCAGAAAAGAAATATCTTATGACTT
Source organism: Lepus europaeus (assembly GCF_033115175.1). Lineage (NCBI taxonomy): Eukaryota > Metazoa > Chordata > Mammalia > Lagomorpha > Leporidae > Lepus > Lepus europaeus. The sequence goes on along the minus strand of NC_084827.1, from coordinate 127,724,882 downwards.
GGCTACTGGGCTGTAGGAGAAATAAGTCTTGGCAATTGCCTACAGAGAGTGTGCATATGTACCTGATACAGGTATAATGAAATTTTAATCACGAGTATTGCTATAATCAGTGGCTTCTTTTATAGTTACAATATTATGGAAACACATACTGTCACAGGTAATTTGAAATTAAAGTAGTAATCCATTTGGCTAAAGTTTCATTTCTATGCAGGCTAGCACAGACTCAGTAGAAGCACCAACTGCCAAATGTTGGTTTTCATGGTTGCTCTGTCCATATGAGAACTTTGTACTTCAAGTTCTAAACACTTCAAACTTCACGTAGTTAATTCTGGTATGTAATTTTTTTCTGTCTTATTTTCACTATCATCTTAGATTTGAAAAAAAAATCATAATCAGTACAACTTAGAGAAATAAAGCATTGATATTGGTAGCTTTCTAGATGAGTATAGGGTATTTTGTGATGGATATAAAGGAAAGGCATAATATTGTCAACATCTTACAGTTTATACAAATTGAAACTTGTAAAGGGCTATACTACAAGCTTTTGCCTGATACTGGGAGAATCTATTAAACACAGATTAAAATTAAACATATATCATCACTTGAGCTGAAGACTTTGCTAAAAATCTCTGGCCTAAATTATAGATGCTATCAACAGTCTTGCTTGGACTTAAAAATTGTTCAGTGAAATTTAAATACTAAGGAAATATCAAATCACTCAATTTGTTACTAATGTTTTGGAAAATTCTGAACTAAATTATAGCAAAATTACTTACAAGAAACAAAATTGGAATTTTAGTCAGAGATACTGCAATAATCAGTGGATAAAAGGGAACTTTAGAAAAGTATTATAGTAAAATAAAATACACAGAAATGAGAGTATCTTGCCCCAAATTTTGCCAGTTCTGAAGATTTCTAAATTGGCTTTTGATTCAAAATGTGGGGAATGTATGAATCATGCCATAATCAGTTAAGCGGAGAACTTCTCTGTGAACATTCAGCTGTGAACATTCTGTGACTCTTCATTGATTGAAATAATAATAGCTAACACTGAGGTATTTCTTTTTATCAGACACTTTTCTAAGATCTTCCCAAAATAATATGGTGAAAGTAAAGGATAAAAATTTTTTAAATTGCTTGAACAAGAAGGAAAGTTGGTATTTGAATCAGAGTGAGCTGACACTAGTACTCAGATGCCTAACTCAAGGTTTTCCTTCACCCAAAATGAAATAATAGCTGATGGCTGAATGCTTTTTATGAGTAATATGGTATTATTTTTAACTATAAAAATAGTGTTCATTGCAAATTATTCAATGCTTGTTAACAAAGTGCTTGTTTTATGAATAAATACATATATTTTATATAAATTAAGCTTGCATCCAAAATTTGTTTTTTATTAGAAGTGAATTTATCTTCCAAGTCATTAATCTCCTATAAAATGGGTTTTCTCTCTTTGTTTATCTCTTTAATAAAGTTAAGCAAACCAAAGATTGTACCCAATTTCATTGTAGTATTTTTATTATGGAGGCTTATTGTCAGTAGCAAGCACCTAACTCAGTGAAATGTGATAAAACATTCAGAATATTATATTTTAAAGCTGACATTTTTAGTCTAAGAAAAGCCAATGCTGATATACTTAAGTATGTTTTATGCAAATGTAAATTTTACTTTAAAGATAATCTCATATAAATTATATGTATATAATTTGAGAAAGACCAGATTAATACATATGCAGAATGTCTAACTAACAAAATGTTAAATTTGATGAAGTATTTCAACTTCTCTCTCCTATGACCAAAAATCCACTTGCTCAGTATTTATCTACCATAATATTTATCTACCATAATTGCTTCTCAGCCTTCTGGCTAAGATCAAGTGAAATATCAACCATGTATCAGGTACAGTCCCACAAGTGTCTGCTAATACTAACTGATAGAATCAAAAAGGGAGAGAAAGATCCAATATGGGAAGCGGGATACACAGCAGACTTGTAGAATGGCAGATGTCCTAAGCAACACTCTGGCCTCAGAATCAACCCTCAAGGCATTCAGATCTGGCTGAAGAGCCCATGAGAGTATAGTAGGCATGGAAAGCCAAGAAATCATGGAAAAGAAAAAAAGAAGAAGACCTAAATGAAAGATCTCTGTGAGTGAGATCCCAGTGGAAAGAACGGGGCCATCAAAGAAGGAGGTACCCTTCTCCGAAGGGAGGAGAGAACTTCCACTTTGACTATGACCCTATCGGAATAAGATTAAATTCAGCGAACTCTAAAGGCTTCCATAGCCCTGGCAACTCATGACTAGAGCCTAGGGAGATTACTGACGCCATGAACAGGAGTGTCAAATTGTTAAGTCAGCAACAGGAATCACTGTGTACTTACACCCCATGTGGGATCTGTCCTTAATGTGTTGTCTAATGTGAAGTGATGCTATAACTAGTACTGAAACAGTATTTTTATACTTTGTGTTTCTGTGTGGGTACAAACTGATGAGGTCTTCACTAATTATATACTGAACTGATCTTCTGTATATAAAGAGAATTGGAAATGAAAAAAACAACCTGGTGTTAAATTGGAAATGGCATAGAAAATTAATTAATTTTTTAAAAAAAAACTATTATGTAGTATCTCTGTCTTTAATGTGCTGTACATTGTTATTTAATGTTATAATTAGTACTCCAATGGTAGTTTTTTCACTTTGTGTTGCTATATGGGCAAACTGTTGAAATCTTTACCTAATATGTACTAAACTGATCTTCTGTATATAAAGAGAATTGAAAATGAATCTTGATGTGAATGGAAGGGGAAAGGGAGCGGGAGGGGGGAGGGTTGCGGGTAGGAGGGAAGTTAAGGGAGGGGGGAAGCCATTGTAACCCATAAGCTGTACTTTGGAAATTTATATTCATTAAATAAAAGTTTAAAAAAAAAGAAAAAAAAATGATTAATATTGTTATGAACATGTCTTTGGTTAAGTCACAACTTGGGATGACTGATTTAGATGCCATATCGGAGTGCTTGCTTCAAATTCTGGCTCTTCTTCAGATAGACCTGCTCACTAATGTGCATCCTGGGAACCAACAGATGATGGCTCATGTACTTGATTCATTTCTACCCAAGTGGTAGACTCAGATGGAGTTCCTGGCTCCTGGCTTCAGCCCTGGCTGTCAAGGGTATTTCAGGAGTGAAATAGCAGATAAAAGATCTCTCTCCCTCTCTCCCTTTCTTTTTCCTTTTCTCTCTTACATTTAAATAAAACAAAAACAAAGATTAAAAAATATTTTCAAAATAAATTGCTATTAGATAATGTGGTCAGAAAAAATAGTATTCCGGGCCAGTGCCGCAGCTCACTAGGCTAATCCTCCACCTGTGGCGCCGGCACACCGGGTTCTAGTCCCGGTCGGGACGCTGGATTCTGTTCCAGTTGCCCCTCTTCCAGGCCAGCTCTCTGCTGTGGCCCTGGAAGGCAGTGGAGGATGGCCCAAGTGCTTGGGCCCTGCACCCGCATGGGAGACCAGGAGAAGCACCTGGCTCCTGGCTTCGGATCAGCGCGGTGCGCCAGCCACAGCGCACTGGCCGTAGCGGCCACTGGGTGGTGAGCCAATGGAAAAAGGAAGACCTTTCTCTCTCTCTCTCTCTCTCTCACTGTCCACTGTGCCTGTCAAAAAAGAAAAAGAAAAAAAAAAAGAAAACAATAGTATTTCAACTATGGTGGAAGAAGTTATTGGCTGAAGCAAAATATGATACTTCAATAAGAGTGAAAGATTTTAATCTGAGCCATGAAAAGAGGAAAGGAGTTGGCTGGATGCAATAGAGAAAAAAATCTAGAAAGAGTGGAGAGTATGAACTAAACACAGTGATATATTGTGGATCATGGGCAAGGAGCCAGGAAAAACAGAGTGTACAAGAAAATCTCAATCTCTGGAACACAAAGCACTGATAAGTTAGCCAGAGTCTAGGAGAAGAAAAATTGACTTTTTAAATAATATTTTAAATAATACAGTAGATATATAAAAGACAACAGTTTATCCTTTATCCAAAATACATGAGATTAGAAGTATTTTGGATTTGAGGTTGTTTCAGATTTTGGAATATTTGCATATATATAATGAGATATTTTAGCAAATGGAACACTAAGTCTAAAAATAAGATTCATTTATGTCTCATGAGCACCTTATACATATAGTCTAAATGCGATGTTATCCACTATTTTTGTTTGAACTGTGGCCTATTATGCAATCATACATAGAATTTTCCATTTGAAGAATCATGTTGGTACTCGGAACATGTCATATTTTGGGACACCTCAGATTTTGGATTTTGGCACTAGGGATGCTGACTCTGCATCATCCACATGTCTGAGTCTGCAATTTTTTCAGTTCATTTTGGAAAGCAGGAATTTATACTAATTACTACTAAAATTGCAAGGTTCATAATCTCTCTTGATATTAACACTCAAAAAGCCAGATATACATGTGGTTTGTGAGAGATGCAGCAACCCACAAGAAATGTCAAGATATTATTTATTAAAACAGGTGACACTGAGTTCTGCTGTTGTGGTTATTATTCACTTCTGGATTCTAATGATGGGTTTTGTTTTAAGTGTCCATCCCCACCCCCCACACAATCCACAGGATCACTGGTTATTGTTGTATTACCAAAGAGAATAATCAGCCATCAGACAGGAGGGAAATGTTTATATGCCATTATAAAAAGCCCCAGTTCCTGTTTCCCACTCTCCATATGCCTTACAATTTTCTCTTACTAGAATCAGTATCCATAGGCACTTTAATTTTATGAAGTTGTTATCAGATTCTAGGCCCCCTTATTTTAGTAGATTATAAGGAATGCATTTTCCACTTTAGCTAGATGACATCTTGGTGTCAGAAGATCTCAGGTACGAAAGGGAGATTAGCTCCAGTGAACCCTGAACCCTGCCTCCCAGGATGGCTTCAGTCTGCGTAGAGCAATTTGAAATGATGGGCTATTTCTGGGAGCCACCAGGTGAGACAGCCAAAATGGAACCTCACCTGTCTTTTAGTTTTTTGCTGAGGATATATTCCCCATGAGACAACTATTTAAACAACTGTTTAAATCACATGGGTTTCTTTTAAATTGCCTTTTGGAACTGTGTGGTCTTTCCCCTTACCCACATCCTACTTTTGGATAAAGGTTAAAGAGCGCCAATTAATGTGAAGTATTGTGCTCTATTATATTAAATGGTTTTGTAATCAAGATTGTATTTCAAAGGTTAAACTAATAGAATGACCTTAATTCTCTCCTCCTACAAGCCTCAGGCCAGCTATTCTTGTAGATGAGTTACTTATCCACAGGAAACAAATGCAAGTGCTGGCCTAAAGCAGGGCTTTGCCTCACTTTCTCTGTTAAAGGTGATTCCTTGTCTCCTCCCTTGGCTTTGCCTCACTCTTTGCTTCCTAACAGACCAGGTTTCTGTTTTCGTGATTACTTGACAAAACGTTTTCTCTACTTAACAGGATTTCAAATAGTTCCTATGAGGTTGCCTGGTTAGCTTCTGCCTAACTGAACCTTCCTCTATGTATGTTGCTGCCAGTTTTTCTACCTAAGTCCGATCCATTTCCAGGCTTGATCTTTATACTTCATCCATGAAAATACATTTTCTTTCTGGTTCGTGCTTCTGACCTCTTCCCACTAATGTTTGTGAATGCAATGAAACTAGGTTCTAAAGCAGGCTCTTTGATCTCATTAAATGGAACAATATATAAGAACTAACTTAGATGCTCATAATAAACATCTTTTAAGGGAAAGATAATAGAATAAGTCACTCTGGAAAAGGATAGCAAATAGAAATATTATTCTTACTCCGTGAACTTATTGCATCATTTGGCTAGCTGTGCTGTTTTCTCATGCTTCTTGTTAGGCTTCTTTCCCAAGCTGCCTGTTCTCTTTCCTTTGCAGTGTGGGGCTCCCTAAGGGCTCTAGTGACACATTTGCCACCTCTGTGGAAAGGCAATAATTAGGTAATTCCCAACTCCCTTTCATTAGAAACTCATCTGTTATTCTGTCTTGAGCTTTCCTGCCTCTGAAGAAACGCCTTCAAATCTCTTTACTATGTGTGCAGTGGCCCCTTTAACTGATCTCTACATGACTGGTTCCAACTGAACTACAAATGTTAAGGAAAAATTGGTGTCAATGCAGCAAGGAGAATCACTCTTCTCCCAATCAGCAAAGACTCATGTGGATATTACGTTCTTGCCAGGATCTGCTTGTATTCCCTGTAAAGCAAAGTGGTTTAAATTCCCTACGAACTGATTTTACGATGATCTGTATTCGTTCAAAAATGGACAAATATCTGTGTTTTCTCTTTTCTCAACTTCAATGAAATTTTTAATTCAATACAATAGGACCTTTAAGCACTTTTATACTTGTGGTTTATTCAGGTTAAACACCTTTTTAATTCATATTAATTAACTGATATGATTAAGGGATGGAAATAGACAAAATCTGCACCATATACATTCACTTGGAAAAAAAAATGTCCAGCAATGTTAAAGATTTAGTTCCAGATAAACAGTACGAAAATATCCTTTTAAACACACCAGGTGCCAGAGCTGTGGCATAGCAGATAAAGCCGCTGCCTGCAATGCCGCATCCCATATGGGCGCCAGTTCGAGTTCTGGCTGCTCCACTTCTGATACAGCTCTCTGCTATAGCCTGGGAAAACAGTAGATGATGGCCCAAGTCCTTGGGCCCCTGTACCTGAGTGGGAGACACAAAAGAGGCTCCTGGTTTCCAATTGGCGCAGCTCCGGCCCTTGAGGCCAATTGGGGAGTGAACCAACAGATGGAAGACCTCCCTCTCTCTCTGCCTCTCCTTCTCTCTCTGCATAACTGTGACTTTCAAATAAATAAATAAATCTTAAAAAAAAAAAAAAAGGGAAAAGGGGCTGGTATGGTATGGTGGTGCTGTGGGTTAAGTTACCACTGTAAAACTGGCATCCCATATGAGTGCAGGGTTTAAGTCCTGGCTGCTCCACTTCCAGTCCAGCTTTCTGCTAACGTTCCTGGGAAAGCAGCAGAGGATGGCCCAAGTGCTTGAGCCCCTGCCACCCAGGTGAGAGACCTAGATGAATTTCCAGGTTCCTGACTTTGACCTGGCCCAGTCCCGGCCATTGCAGCTACTTGGAGAGTAAACAGTTGGAACAAAGATTTCTCTGTGTCTCTCTCTCTCCCTTTGTCTTCTTGTCTCTGTTACTCTGCCTTTCAAATAAATAAATACATCTTTCAAAAAAAGTATTGAGTCCTGATCTCTAGCAGAAAGTCTTTGAAACCACTCCATGCTAGGTCAGCACCTCAGCTTCTGGCTGTGGAGGCAGATCAGCTCACCCATGGTGTCTAAGAATGTAGTACCAGGGCCGGCACTGTGGTCTAGGTGGTAAAGCCACTACTTACAGTCCCGTCATCCCATATGGGTGTTGGTTCATTTCCCATCTGCTCCACTTTGATCCAACTCCCTGCTAATGGCATGGGAAAAGTAGTGGAGGATGGCCCAAGTGCTCGGGCCCCTGCCATCCATGTGGTAGATACACATAAAGCTCCTGGCTTCCACCTGACACAGCACTAGGGTATTGCAGAAATCTGGGAAGTGAACCAGCAGATGGAAGATCTCTTTCTCTTCCTGTCTCTCCTCCCTTCTCTGTAACTCTTTCAAATAACAAATAAATTTAGGAAAAAAAATGTAACATTGGATATGCATGTTGGCACTTCTGTGAACTTTGAGAAAAATAATAATAATAATAATAATAATAAAACACTTCTCTGTGCCTCACCTCAGAATGTGGCTTTTTGGCGAAACAAGAAATATAACACTAAAAAGGCCTACCATGCGCTAAATTTTTGATGAATATTACTTAAAAATTAATCTATTATGACAGGTGCTAATGGAAGTCAGGTGTGTATATACATCTCACCATAAAACAGGAATTCTTGGTCTTCTTTTACTGTTGTAATCAAATATTCACCTCTCCAGGTGATCTGTAGGAGACAGTCTCCAAATATTTTTCCTCGTGTTCTAGGTTGAATTGTGCTCCCCCTCCAAATTTATAAGCTGAAGTCATAATTCCCTCAGATTTAGTCTCAGATTGTGACTTAATTTGGAAATGGGGTCTATTCAGAGGGCATCAAGTCAAAATGAAGTCCTGTGTTGGTGTCGTGGCATGGCAGATTCAACCACCACCCACGATGCTGGCATCCCATATGAATGCCAGTTAGAGTCCTAGCAGCTTCACTTCCTTATCCAGCTAATTAGACTGGGAAAGCAGCAGAAAGTGACCCAAGTACCTGGGCCCCTGCATCCATGTTGAAGAAGCTCCTGACTCTTTGGCTTGGCACAACTCCATCCATTTCAACCATTTAGGGAGTGAACCAGCAGATGGAAGACCCCTCTCTGTCTCTGTCTCTCTCTCTCTTTCTCTCTGCCTGTCTCTCTCTAATTCTGCCTTTCAAATAAATAAATAAATAAGTATTCAAAAAATAATGAGGTCTGAATCAGAAATGACTGGTGGACTTATAAAAAAAGAGTTTTACACACACACACACACAGAGAGAATTCCACATAAACGCTGATGCAGAGATGAGGACAATGCTGCCACCAGTGGAGGGAATTCGACAGCTGCCAGCAAGCCTCTGCACGCTCGGAGGAGGACAGCATGTTCCTTTAAGGAAGCAGACCTACCAACTCTTTGGACTTTCAGCATTTGGAACTGAGAGACAATAAATTTTTGTTGTTTAAGCCACTGGCTTGTGGCACTTTTGTACAGCATCCCTAACAAACCAATTCATCTTATTTCCCCATTTATCTTAGTGTTTTCTACACTCTGCTCCAGCTTCCCACAGACATTAGCTACCCAGTAATATGTTTTCTATGTTGGGGGAAAGGGAGCAAACCTGGGATTGCAAAATGGAGAATTCACTCTGTGTTGTTTGTAAGTTTTCTTCAAATAACATAGTGTGTTATGGACCACAGGCGGGAGCAAGTTGAGTGCATGGATTAAATCTGAGATCAATAATGCTGAAAGTTCACTCTATGCCAAATGATTTCTAGGGCCCTTAATGCTGTCTTATTTTATAGCCATTAAAATTAATATCTCTGGTTTAAGTTTATTCTTCTAATGACACAATAAGCTATAACAATCTCTAGACTGCCTAGTTCATATGTAGTAATTTTATAATTAACCTGAAAATGGGGCTTAGAGCATGAAAAGCATGACAAAATCCCTGTGTTTGGAAGGGAAAGAATATGAGGTTCACTGCTTGGCTATGTGAAAAGAAAGGGGAAGCAAGTGGTATCAGCAAAAAAATTTAAAATGACATTGCCAACTATAGAAGTTGTAGGCATATATAACCTTGCAATATAAAAGCAAAGTAAGGCCACTAAAATTTGCAGTACATTTTTCCAAGATGACTAATGATAAGTTGGTTTGCTTTTCATTTTATTTTAGTTTTTGTTTGTGTTTTTGTATTTAATGACTTCGATTGTCAACCCCCAACACACACCTTCCCCCTTTGGGCTCCGAAAACTATAATTGCTAATTGGGTACATGGAGAAAGAATCAATTTAAACTAACTGGGTCATAAACCACATACAGGTTTCTAAACCAAGGGAACAACAGTTTAAAATTGCCCTCCAAGGAGATGGCTAAATCACAGGTACATTAAAGTTGTGCAAATGGTTTCAAGAAGCATTCAGATTTAGTGCAGTTATTACCATACCAAGTATTCATTTACAGCTCTTATGCTGATCCACCTACTGATGTCTGCTAATGATAGAGAAGAGACAATGGGCATTAATGGCTTGATCCTAAGGGTCAATTTGTCTCAATTAAAAGTATTATTTGCCTAAAGCATGCTTTTATTTCAAGAATGTACTTGGGCTGTGGAGGTACAGGTAGACTTGTTTTCATTACAACCATTAAAGGTATTCAAATTCCAGGCCTCCAGAGTCCTTGAATTAGACAAACATTCACAATTTTAGCACCAGACATTCTCAGAAGTTTGGCAAAGTCTTCTAAACTATTACTTTTTTTTTTTTTTTTTTGAGCACTGTTTCTCAACATGTGGTTGTCCATCAGATTACCTGAAAAAGTTCCCCAAAGCTCCATGTCTGGGACCTGCCACAGGTCAGTTACAGAATTTTGAGAGGCATGATATTGGAGTCGTGAGCCAAGACATCAGTCTGGGCTGCGATGCTCTAGAGCCTTGGGATCTGAGCCTGGCTCACAGGCCAGTAGTGTTGTAGCACTGTATGACCTGAGAACACAGCAGAACTGCAAACTCTCAGGTCCCATTTCAGACATATTAAGTTAGTATCTGCTCTTTGGCAAGGTCCCCAGGCAACTGACAAGCACATTAAAGGGGCAGAAGCACAGATCTATACTAGACGATCGTTAAAAAAATGCATATTTTTCATTTACTTGAAAGGTGGTGTGTGTGTGTGTGTGTGTGTGAGAGAGAGAGAGAGAGAGAGAGAGAGAGAGAGAGAGAGAGACTCTGATTCACTCCTCAAATGGTCAAAACAACCAGAGCTAGGCCAGGCTGAAACTCCACCTGGGTCTCCCACGTGGATTGGCAGAAACCCAAGAACTTGAGTCATCATCTACTGCTGCCCAGGATGTATTGTCAGGAAGCTGGAGGTTAAGCAGAGGAACTGGGCCTGGAAATGGCACTCCACCATGTGATGCAAGCACCCCAGGTGGCAAGTTTAATAAACTGTGCCACAATGCCCACTTATAAACATGCAAGAACTAAAGTATTATTTTTTTTCTGATGGTCTTGAACAGTTCATGATCATGCACTAATAATCATAATTATTCTCACAAAATAAATGTACCTTATATAATACTGACATTTTATATTTTATATGGATAATTAATATTTAATTGATCATAAAATCACTTAAATTGATAGAGTTGAAACATCTGTAATAAAAATTGTAATTTCCATTGTAAATATTCTTATAAATAAGGGACCATAAAATATTTTAAATATGTGAACATATAATTTTAATATAATAAGAATCTTAATTAAAATTGAGCTTGCTCTTTGAAATTATAATATCCAAAGATTTATTTAAGGCATTTCCCAGTTACAAAATATAATCACATATTTGGATCTCAAAATCTTCATTCTCTATTCTTGTTAGCTCTCTGAGATACAATGCCTTAGATGAAACTGAGCTTTAAGTGCCCCAAATAGTCACATTTTCTTAGTGTATTCATTACTATTAAAATGGAATTATACTTTTTTAGTAGATAAGAACCAAAATGCATATTTTCTGTAAAGAGTAAATTTTAAAGAAAAATATGTTTTCAATATTTTGGTATTTCTGATTTCTTAGTTTTTTTCCCCTTTTTCATTTTTATGTTTTTTGAGAGTGTATAGTTTTAAAATATATTTTGGTCAAAAGCTTAATGGCTCCCTCTCTCCTCCTCCCTCTCTGTTGAACTGCATTTCAAGTAAACAAAATAAATATTCAAAAACAATAAATAATTGCAGAATATTTTCAATAAATTTGCTTCTAAAAATCCTTTCGAGTCCTTATGCATATTAATCCAGTCCTTCACTGATTTAAGGACAGTAAAGAAGCTAGAGGTACCCTCACATGTGTCCAGTTACTGAAAAACAAGTTCTTGGCTGGTGCCGTGGCTCACTTGGCTAATCCTCCGCCTGTGGCTCCGGCACCCCGGGTTCTAGTCCCGGTTGGGGCGCCGTGTACTAGCCCCGTTTGCTTACCTGCATGGGAGACCAGGAGGAAGCACCGGGCTCTTGGCTTTGGACCGGCACAACGCTGGCAGTAGCAGCCATTAGGGGAGTGAACCAAGTGAAGGAAAACCTTTCTCTCTGTCTCTCTCTCTCTCACTATCTATAACTCTACCTGTCAAATAAAAAAAATGTAAAAAAAAAAAAAGAAAAGAAAAGAAAAACAAGTTCTTTTCAAACAAGTGGATTATGAAGAGCTAGGTGAACCAAGTAATCAAGTTCTCTCCTTGTCATAGGTTTTTCTTCCTTTCTCTGTCTTTCTCTCTCTCTCTCTCTCTCTCATTGCTTATAGTTATTATTTGACGAGATATTTAACCTGAAATAATTAGTAGTTTTTATTGTTTTCAATATATTTGTGTTGCCGATTAAGGGTCCTTAATTTTATTAAATTTGTGAGTATAAAGTGTGAACTTATTTCTTTTTCTCTTCCCTTGTTTAAAAATGTAAGATTTGCTTTACAAACTTTTGATGTTGCATTTATCTGACCCATATCAGATAATCAGCTGAGCTCAATGTAGGCAACTTTAGAAGAAAATACAGATGATTGTCCCTAAACAACTTAAATTCTGAATAATTTGGGTGTGATCTGGGTATCTTATCTGCAAGCCTTAAAAACATACTTCTGGCAATTCTAATAATCACTTGGTGATGTATATGTAGTGGCCATGTTATCAATTATATTTATTCATTCTGAAATCTTATTTTCCTATTACATACATATAATACCATACAATAATTATATATAGCATTACCTATGAATTTACTCATTAAGAAATCTTTGGGATTTCTGGTTCAACCACCAAAAAAAAAAAATATTTGGAGAACAAATATAGAAAATTATACCCGGGTAAGAAAAGACTAAAATTTTAAACACTAGGGAATTATTTGACATGATTAAATAAAATCTATTTTAATCAATGTTCTTAAATAAATTAATTAATTTGTATTTTTCTACCATAACTTATAAAGACACAGATATATTCTTCTGCAAAAATTTGCTGTCCTCTATTTTGATATTATGATCTAAATCTTATTGTGTGATGCCAAGAAAAAAATCAGAATTATATATATATATTTATATAAATAATAATGTCTGGGGATTAAGTGAAAACACTTAATGGGCAGCTCCAGTATTTGAGATCAAAGCAGCTTCTGTGTTAGTACCTCAGTTAAAATTGGTATTAATCAGCAGGCAATATTTTTTCATATAAACTCAGTAGATGTAGAACTAATACTTCCCTTATCCATCAATGATACCAAAGAAAAGACAGAGAATAAATAACTTGATTTTCAGAAAAATGTCTGTTGTTCTTACTACCTTCTGATTTTTTTTTTTTTTATTTGACACAGTAACAGAGAAAGAGACAACCAGCTGGACAACAGAGCTCACTCTGCTGATCTACTTCCCAAATACCCACAACAGCTGGGATTGAGCCTGGGTGAAGCCAGAAACTTGGAATACAATCAAGGTTTCCCATTTGGATGGGAGGAACTCAGCTACTTGAGACATCACCACTGCCTCCCAGGGCATATTAGCATTAATGTAGGAAGCAGGAGCATCCCTCTGAAAGGGATGCAGGCATCCTAACAGTTCTGCCAAATACCTGCCCCTATCTCCTGAACTTTCTTTCCTCTATGCATGTCTGTCTGTCTGCCTGTCTTCTGTTTACTTTTACTGAACATACTGAAAATGAAACCAATTTGACCTAAGTTAACATGTATAGATGTACTCATGATCTAGAATCTCACTGACATCACTTAATTGTCATACATGTCCCATCTTTACCTGCCTGAAATCTAATTTAAATGTTACAGTTAAGCATTTAGTGAGTACCATTTGTCATCCCTTGTACTAGATGTGGGAAAGCAGTGTGAATACTAATATAGATAACTCCTTGACTTAAAAAACAGGGTATTTTGATTTTTTGAGACTTAATACTAGATTTTGTTTGTTTCAACTCTTCTTGAGAGTATTTTTCATGCTTGGCTAAAAGCTCCAGAACTCACAAGCTAACAAATAAAAACAACTGACTTTATTTTAAACTTGCAAAGCTTTATTACCACCTTGTCACTGTCTTTAGTGACATCTGACAAGATAATTATGATCAATGCATCAGCAAAAAGAAAACAAAGTTTTAATAGACTGCATCCCTAATCTAAATCAAATGTTACTTCTATTGACTTTGTTTTCATAAAAAAAAAAAAAGGAGATTGAGGGAAGCTGTAAATTAAATCTATTGCAACACCAGTAATTGGAAAATAAAAGGAAAAGGAGTTTGAAGCTACAAGAGCATCTTTAAATTGTTTGAGACTAGAAAACACATATTGTATAACTTGGTTTCTTTGCAATATCTTATATTAGTCATTGGAAAGATAATGCAAATGGTATCAACATTTATTGAGAGATTACTATGTGTCAGGTATTTTCTTTAATATAAAACCTTAGGTGTTGGTGCTATTTTTATGACCATTTTAGAAGGAATATATTATTAGGCTTAGAAGAAATGGTTGAAGAAATTTACCAAAATTAGTAGATTGTAAATTGAAAGTTTTAATTTAGGCAATATGATTCTAAATTCAGATATTAGTCATATCAGTTCTTTCTCTGCCATTTTTTACTAAAATTTATTTACTTTGATTCACATTTTCTCAGAGAGTCATGAAATCTTATTTAGCTGACATCTTTCTATTTTTTATTTTAGGATATAAAGTGAAATCAGAAGATGAGAAAAACATATTATGTGGAAATCTCACTTCAATAACTTTCTCCTTTATCGGGTATCAAGTTAATCCTGACATGGTGTCTGATTTTCTAGGGAGTCAGGCAAAGAGGATTTTCCTTTCAAATCTAATGCCATTGACCTGCTTTGTTGCTTAGCTTTTTTTCCTCCCTAGCAACTAGGTAATCATGTGAAGAGAGTCCTACCAAAGATTAGTATTACATTCACAAGCTTGACCTTAGTTCCAAAAAAAGAGAAAAAGAGTTGGCCCTTTTAAGTAAAGAAAGAAAAAAAAAAGTGGAAGTGGCTCTGTAAGTTTGGAAGCTTTTCCACTAAATTCTATGAAGAAATTATATCAACAAAAAGAAAAAGAAAATATAGATCATAAATAAAGGTCAATAAATAAATTTGTAGCTTGGTGCTTTGGATCAGAGTGGGTTCTTGGGATTTTTAAAACTTTAATAATGATAAACAGAAGAAAACCACAACATGAAAATTCCATATGGTATTATGTATCTAAAAGTTAATGTATGTGTCTGGCAAAAATACTATATTAGTTTTTTAAAAACTCAATTATACAAATTTATACTAATATGCATTCTTTGGAAAAATTCTAGTTATAATGTAACAAATGAAAATGTCTTAATGAAATGTTGAAAAGGTCTGTTTTAGCAGAGCTATGTCACACAGCTTTTTTTTTTTTTTTTTTTTTTTTAATGTGGACTGGAGGATTGATGACCTACATATGCTATTTAAAGCCAAATTGCCTCAGGAAATAATATAATATCTTGTATTGGGCCAACGCTTCTGGAGAGAACAATAAAAATCTCAATAAAACACAAAACCAACTATACAGACAATAACAAAATATGCCATTTGAACATGCCAGGGAAAAACAATACAGGCAGAAATGAAGAGACCAATGTCCAGGAGAGAAGGGAAACACATTAAGGTATACCCACTTTCACCTCTGATATGTTCCCTTAAGGCATTTTCCAATTCACTGTTCAGTAAGAGAAGCCAGTGAAAAGATACAGTTTAGGTTAACCAGGTATGGAGAGATAGGGTTTAGGATTCTGTGTGCTAAAAAAGCTGCATGCACTCTGAGTAGTCAAAACTTCCATAGGAAGAAATTTTAGGGTCTCAATTTAAGATTCTACTGCAATTTATTTGCCAAAGTGATTGCCAATTCAAGTTTTCTGCAGCAGGATAGACAAATAAGGAGAGGGCTTGATGCTCAGGTTCTGAGCAGAAATTCTTACCATCCACAGAATCTGAAAAGCTACTGATCAAAGTGCAAAGCCTAAAGAAGTGGAAAACAATGGGGCTGGCCCTGTGGTTAACCTTCCACCTGTGGTGCCAGCATCCCATCTGGGTGCTGATTCTACTCCCAGCTGTTCCTCTTCCGATCCAGCTGTCTGTTATAGCCTGGGAAAGATGGCCCAAGTCCTTGGGCCCCTGCACCCACATGGGAAACCAGGAAGAAGCTCCTGGATCCTGGCCTCGGATCAGTGCAGCTCTGGCCATTGCAGCCATTTGGGGAGTGAAACAGCAGATGGAAGACCTTTCTCTGTCTCTCCCTCTCATTGTGTATAACTATACCTCTCAAATAAATAAATAAATAAATAAATAAAATCTTTTCAAGAAATAAATAAAATAAATAAAAAAAGTGGAAAACACCAAGAGCAGCCCAACTTTTTAGTTGAGATTCCTAACTATGCACCAGGAGTAAGGGCAAACCAGATAAAGACAGGTGAGGAACATTCTTCACAGAATCTTAAATTCAATTTTATTGGATTGAGATAACCTGCTTATAGGGTAGTTTCACAAGAATATTAAATTATTTAGCATCTCAAAGGTTATCATATAGAAAATTGAAAGTATATACATATAAATATATGTAATTGCTGGTATATGTAGAAAAAAGACTAATCAAAACTTCAAGGAATAAATAACAAAAAGAAATAAAACACTAGGAGATTCAGATATTAGAGTTATAAGACACCAATGGTTGAAAATAACTGAGCACTCTGGCCTCAGAATCAGCCCTTAAGGCATTGGGATCCAGCTGAAAAGCCCATGAAAGTATTTCAGGCAAGGAAAGCCAAGACACTCTGTCCAAAAAAAAAAAAAAAAAAAATGACCTAAATGAAAGATGTCCGTGAGTGAGATCCCAGTGGAAAGAACAGGTCATCAAAGAAGGAAGTACCTTTCTCTGAAGGGAGGAGAGAACTTCCACTTTGACTATGACCTTGTCTAAATATGATCAGAGTTGGCTAACTCAAAAAGCTTCCATAGCTTTGGCAACTCATGACAAGAGCCTAGGGTGATTACTGATGCCATAAACAAGAGTGTCAATTTGTTAATTCAACAACAGGAGTCACTGTGCACTTACTCCTCATATAGGATCTCTGTCCTTAATGTGCTGAACATTGTGATTTAATGCTGTAACTAGCACTCAAATAGTATTTTTCACTTTCTGTTTCTATGTGGGTGCAAACTGTTGAAATCTTTACTTAATATACACTAAACTGATCCTCTGTATATAAAGAGAATTGAAAATGAATCTTGAAGTGAATGGAAGGGGAGAGGGAGCAGGAAAGGGGAGGGTTGCGGGTGGGAGGGAAGTTATGGGGGGAAAAGCCATTGTAATCCATAAGCTGTACTTTGGAAATTTATATGCATTAAACAGAAGTTAAAAATAAATAAATAAAAAAAACCTATATATATATATATATATATATATATATATATATATATATATATAAAGATACCTTGGGTATGAAACCCAAGTCTTAACATGAAAAAAAAAATAACTGTTTGATATGTTTAAGAAGGCAGAGAAGACGGAAAATTAAACCATAAAAGTTGAATGTACAAAGTGAATCAAACTATACTCTAAAACTGAAATATATAAAATTAGAATATAAAATTATAATTTAATACATAGGTTGGAAATTAGGTTAAATACAGATGAAAGATAATTAGCAAACTGGAAGAGGTTGAAAACAAATATCCAGAGGGAATAGCAAGCATAAATTATAAAAAGATGGAAAACGTTGAAAGGGAAAAGTGATATGAAAATGGAGGGAAGTGTTCTAACATGAATGTAAGATGGAATCCTAGAATGAAAACCAAAAGAAAATGCATCAGTTCTGTGGACTATCAGCTTGGGTCTTCTAAATAGAATTGAAAACAGATTTTAAGCCCAATAGTTTACAACCATTACATTTTTAAGGCAATGTAAATTCAAAGAAATGAATATTTTAAATACCATATAGGAAAACTGCTATAAACAATAGGCAAAAAGTTAATGATAGCAAGAGTTTAAAAAGCAATCTTTACAAAAGAGAAAAAATAACATAAGTTGTCTTTTTAATAGAAATTATGGAAACCTAATAACAATATTTGAATTACTGAAAGAATTGACCTGCACACTAATACTCAAGGAAAATATTTTTACAAAAAAGAAGCAATATAAAGGGGTTTACAGTGAAAGAGACAGATAAAGAGACAAACATAGAGATAAAACATTGCTAGTAAACCAGTTATAAAAACAATATTAGATGAATTTTATCAGGCTAAAGAAAATTAATCCCAGCTGTAAGAAAGATAATAACAACAGGGAAGTATTAAGGCAACTATAAATGAAAATCTGCTTAAATAATTAACAATATTACTATTTGTGGGATAGTGAAGACACGTAAAATTAAAATACTTGCCAAAAATATCATAAAAGTCAATTAGATGGTAAGTGAAGTTAAAATACTTCAGGACCCCAGCACTGATTGTGAAAGTAGTAAAAGTTTTTTTTCTGATTTATACATTCCTAAATAGTAAATATATAAGTAACCTCCCTCACCAAAATGTTAAAAGTATATTAATAATAAAAACCATATATGACTAATTCCCATACTGAGTACTGCCAAATTTAGTAGTGTTCTCTGTATGCAAGTCCTCTTGGTCATCATTCCACATTCACTAAATCATGGTCAAATGCTATAGTCTAGTACCTGCTCTGTTAAGAGGCTTAAAAGCAAAGAGTAGTTGAGGTAGCAATGGGCAGTCTCCTTTCTGAGATTAAGACAATAGCACAGCCAATAGTACTCAGAAATAGAAGTCATCATCTAGGAGAATAGCAATCTCATGATCAGAAGTCGTGGTTATTCAAACAGGACATAAAGAATCTTTTCCAGAGACAACAGTTGGAGAACTCTTAGGAATTCTAAGGGATATCTTTAAATAACTCTGAGAATTCTTCAGTCTTTTATTTCTTCATTTAACAAGCATTTACTTGAAGCTTGAGATATGGCAGGTGCTGTTCTGTGCATATTGCAATGAAGAAAGGCAGAATGTAAGGATCAAAAATAAAAGATCAATCAGGGCCTGTGTTGTGACCCAGTGGGATAGGCTACTACCTGCAATGCTGACATCACATATGGTTCAAGTCTCAGCTGCTCCAACTCCCTGCTAATGCACCTGGGAAGGCAGCAGAGGATGGCCTAAGTCCTTGGGCTCCTCTACCTATGTGAAAGACCAAGATGAATCTCATGGTCCCTGGTTCCTGGCTTTGGCTTGGCCCAGCCCTGGTCCTTGTGGCCATATGAGGAATGAACCAGTGAATTGAAGATCTCTCCCTCTCTCTCCTTTCCTCCCACCTTCCCCTCCTCTCTCGGTAACTGTTTTTCAAATGATGCAGCAACACTTTTTTTCCTTCAAATAGTTAACATTAGCTTTCAACTTTCCTTTCTCTTTGGAAAATGTTGTGATAATACACAAATATATTTTATCTTTCTATTTTATATATTATATTTTATTTATGCAAGTATATAATTTAAGCATGTCTGGTTACCTCTCCATACTATATAGCTCAGGCATGACATGTGGTTTACACCGATGAAAGTGCAAGTCCTAAGTGTTACTCTACCTGAGGAAGTAAAGAGGCAGAAGGAAATGTCAAGATGCCCTATTAATTCAGGCACTGTCTTAAATTAAGACTATACATTGGAAGATAGATTTTCAAATAAGATTGTATTATCCTCTGTCCTTCAACATCTTACTAAAAGCTTCAGAGAGCATATAACACCTCTTATCACCCACTAATCTCAACATTTTCACCAAGGTAAACTGTCTCAGAGGACAAACGTAAAATTAACACTTTTTCTTCTGCATAGGTTAGTATGCTTAGCAGACCACAGATGGGACTAGACAGGGTGGGACAATGTGAAAGGAGACAAGAATTATTATGGAACGGATCTTCCTTTTTTCATCTTCCATTGTTACCCAAATCTGCCTCTAGACCTTTAAACAGAATGATTTTAGAAAAGAATAAGTAGATATGCAGTCACTATGAAGAAGAAGCCAGATGTGCAGTGTACTCATATTCAGGGAAATCAAAGAAAATAAAAAAGAACTGGAGCAAGCGACGCAGGTTAAGTTGCTGCTTGGAACACCTGCATCTCATACTAGAATGCTGGTTCAAGTCTTAGCACATCAACTTCAAATACAACTTCCTACCACTGCATCCCAAGAGGCAACAATGATTGCTCAAATGCTTGGCCCCTGACACCCATATGGGAACTTGGGATGGAGTACCAGGTTCCTGGCTTCTGTCTGGCCCAGCCATGGTTGTTGCCAGCATTTGAGGAATGAACTGGTAGATGGAAGATATTCTTTTTTGCCTCTGCCTTTCAAGTAGGTGAAAAAAAAAAAGAAACATGAAAAGAAAAAAGAAAGAGTGCTAAAGATAATAACGTATTTCTGAAGGTAAGGCCTTTATGATCATCAATGAGGTCTCTGAAGTCAGAAGGTGACAACTGAGTTTGAGTGAGCAATATTAGACTATTCATTGTAATTGGTCTAGTATTGCCAAAGGTTTCCAGATCCATTGAAAGAAGAGTGCCTAACTAGTTCTTTGGGAGGAAGAATTTGATTACCACAATAAATCATGAATTCACTTTGCAGGTCATCTGACAGAAGCTAAGGACTTCAATGTTTAGTAATAAGGTCTCTTATAACATGCTTTGATTAGAGTTCATTGCCATCCCTATGGCCACTTACATAAATTCTCTTTGCAGGGTCATTACTCTAGTAACAACAAAGCTGTTCAGCATGAAGCACAGAGAATGTCAAGGAGTACTTTACAAATGTCAACTGGCATACACGTAAAAAGCAGCCATTCCAGAATACACACTATAGTCATCATTTCTACATTTCTATATAGTCATCATTTCTACGTTTCTACCTTGGACCTTTGCTTGTTGATTCCAGCATGAGCTTTCTCTTGATAACTATTTTAACATTTAAACTTTCATATGCCAGTATAATTACACAGTCACGTCTCATTCTATTTTATTAAATTATTTTTCTATGTCCCAGTTTGGCATTAGCATTTCTGCATCATTATAAACTAATCAATTTGGTTGTTTATGAATTCCTCAGAAGATAAATGCCACAAGCTCTTTCAGTCTCTAAATACTGTGTCTTTATGGATTCAATAATTATTGTAAGACACATGGGAACTACCTCTGAACCAGAGTTCAATAAAGTCAAGATTTAAGTTTCTTTTGAAGAGATGTCTTCATATAATGAAGTGACAAATATGATAGTTTGACAACTAATACTATACAATCAATCTTTAGTGAGTGCTTATACAATAGTATGCTATTCTGTTTTGGGCATATTCTCTCTCTCTCTCACTCTCTCTGATATGCATATATACACATATATATACATATGTATGTATATATATACATACATATATGCATATGTTATATATATACTCAAATATATATGCATATATGGTATATACACATGTACATATAATGAAGTTATTTCATTATAAATGTTTAAAAACAAGTTTTCTACAATATTTGAATTCACTCTGACTCAAAACAAAGACACATAGGGTACAATGGGTCTAAGTCTGCAAGTGGTGGTTAAATCATAGAAAAAACCTGCAATCACTAAGGAACAGGCAGGACACTATAATGAGTCTTGCCCATTAAAGGAACTAATTTCCTATCATAATTCTATAGTTCATAAGAACTTAGAAAGGTTATTCTTCAAATTATTTTTAAAAAACTATTCATTCTCAGGTCAAAATTTTTAAACCTTGTATTTTTCATTAAACTTTACTCTTCTGTATTCTATAGAAGACTATTATGACTTTGCTCAATATTTTCCTCAACTCTTCATTATTATGAAGCCAGAATAATTGAACACTCTATAGTACAAAGAAGAGAATCACAGTATATGCAGAAAGACTTATATATACATTTTTGTGTATTTATTTTTTATTTGTAGCTTGTATTTTAAATATCTATATAAAGATTCCATTTATCTGTTTGAGAAGTATAGTTATAGACAGATAGAAGGAGAGACGGAGAGAAAGGTCTTTCATCTGCTGGTTCACTCCCCAAATGGCTGTAACAGCTGGAACTAGGCCAATCCTAAGCCAATCGCCAGGAGATTTTTCCAGGTCTCCCATGTGGGTGCAGAGTCCCAAGCACTTTGGCCATTCTCCACTGTTTTCCTAGGCTATAACAGACAGCTGGATTGAAAGAGGGGCAGCAGGGACATAAACTGGCACCCATATGAGATTCCAGTGCCAGCACCCGCAGGTGTAAGCTTAGCCCATTATGACACAGTGCCAATCCCTTGAATATATATTTAATCAAAGGTTACAGATTGTTTTGTAGTGTTTGCAAATGGTTTAGGTCTATTAGGGAGTTTTAAATGTTGTTTACTGTTTTGTCTTCAATCAAGTTCTAAGGAGTTATATCATATAAAACAAATGGCAAGGCAAATTTTAATAGGGTTTATTTTCCTTAATTATGAGAATAGAAATCTACAAAGTAGAAGGTTGATACTTACATATGGAATAATGCATGTGTAATATTTTGATTAGCACAAGAAAACTGAAAATCTGTACTATACAAATTGGCCTAAGTATTGACACTAATAAAGCATAAAACTTTATATCATTGCATCATCTCACTAATGTTTGTAAAATACAGAAGTTTTAGTTTCTTCATTTGGACACCATGTGTACCACCATCTGGGAACTGCTTTGTTATTTGTGAAAATTGTGTTATTTTCTGCAAAGATAAGTAAATATTTAATAATATCACTAAATCACTTATAATAGAATCAGTTACGATGATGAAATAATGAATAAACAACCATCACAAGTTGTTCAACAGATGTATTCTAAAATTTTGAAATAACTCTAAAATTTTGAAATAACCCTAAGGTACTATAATTTGTGCACTTGCTTGGAACCCATATAATAATGAAACATTCTAACAATAAATATTGAAGTTTATAAGATTTCAATTGGGCAATCCAAAAACAACAGCACAAATTATATTACCTTATATTTATACAGAAACTATTTGAAGATTTAACTTTAAAAAACTCCTCATGGAAGGGGAGAGGGAGCGGGAGAGGGGAGGGTTGCGGGTGGGAGGGAAGTTATGGGGGTGGGGAAGCCATTGTAATCCATAAGCTGTACACTGGAAATTTATATTCATTAAATAAAAGTTAAAAATAAATAAATAAATAAATAAATTGGAACTTCTTAAGAAAAAAAAAAAAACTCCTCATGAAAAACAGATATAGAAATTCAAAGAGGCTCAATACATAAAAATCACACTGTCATTCAGTACTTGGATCAAATTTAAGACCCGTGTAAGTGATCCTTCTTCTTTTGTTTCTTGAAAATTTACATTGTGGCTGCTGCATCATATTTAATTTTAATTGTTAGAATTCCATTCTGCAAATGCCAGCCCATTTTTTAAAAAATATCACATAAAAGTACACATAAATCTGCACAGTCACACACCTTAAATGTGTGACTTGATGGACAATACATAAAAATGAAAAACAAAATAAACCTGAAAACTATGTGCAATTACCCTACTTAGTAGTTATTTGGCTCATATTAAAAATGAGTCATTATGATATCTGTTGCATTAGGTTCTGAAGAGATGTTTATATTTATATTACTAGACTTTTGCTGTTTTAGGTGGGAAAACAATGACTTTTAAACTATTTACACCATTGGTTTTTCTATCTTTCCAAATATCATCAATAGTTTCTGATGTATGTATTTGATCTTTGTTATTGATCCTTGGATGACAAGAGATTACTCAATCTATTTCATGAAGAGAAAGTACTTACAGTTCATGGATGATATAATGAATAAGCCTATTTACTGCACTGTCATAGCAGTTTATTTAAAATTTTAAGTAAAGGGAAACTTAGAACTGAAATTCAGAATACTATCAACATTAAACACTGTTCAACCATTTTAGAATTCTCTATCTTAATTTGAGGAGATATGTGGAAAATGTTTATATATATGTGTATTATTATTGTTAGCATATATTGTCAAGTAGTAATAGTAATAGTAATAGTTTTCAAATTCTGATACATTATGATGAAAATGTAGCTACACTGGCCTCCTGTGAAAAAATATTGATATCATATTAGAAACCCCATTAGAATCTAGTTAGTGAGAGCTTTTTCTTAAGGTTTTTATAGAAGTAGGTGCTTATTATACTTAAAATTATAATTATGTGTTAAAAGCAAGAATGTTTATATTATAAATGTAAAAGTCTATGTTCTTTTAAGTATACATAAACATAAACAGCTGAAACAATGGTGTTTTTTGAATTATACAATACACTGAATGCTGCAAGCTAGTTTTAATATTATTGTTTTCAGTTACATTCATAAAAAAGTGATGAATCTAAATTATAACTGTTGAACTCTGAAAGATACTGGAAGACTTATTTGACAAAGAGATAACAATATATTACCTTGAAAGTTACTATATGACAGGCCAGCTTAGTGGCACAGTGGGTTAAGCCACTGCCTGTGATGCTGTTTTCCCCATGTAAGTGTTGGTCTGAGTTGTGGCTGCTCCACTTCCAAGCCAACTGCCTGCTGCTGTTGCCTGCGAAGTTCATAGAGACAGCCCAAGTATCTGGGCTCCTGCTACACCTGTGGGAGACCTGTATAGAGTTCCAGGATCTTGGGTTTGGCCTGGCCTAGCCCCAGAATATTCAGGATCTTTCTGTTTTTCAGGTCACATGAATTAAAATGTATCTTTGATTAATTTTAGCAGCTTAAATTTATGGACAATCTTATCTATAAGCCAATTAAAATAAAACTCTTAATAAAATTTTCCCATGTGGACATACAATATGTACACACATATAACATAACATAATAGACCAATATAGCAATTTTAATAATAGCTTTTAAAATCTTTAACTCTTTTTGTAGATTGCCAATTGATTTGAATTGCTTTTTGTTTTTAGTAACCTCAGTTAACCATACTTTCTCTCAGTTGGTACTGTTCATACATTATTGGCTTCATCTGTTTACAGAGCCATCCCAAAGTACTGAATACAATAAAAGTGGCTGAAAAAAGTCCATAGGAACCTATAGGAGGACAGCTAAACCCAGAACCAACAACGCGTTAGTTTTGTGAGCAGCACATCATATATAACTGTGGATGACAAAAGACTATAAGTTGCCATGTTTAAAATTATAAACTCATCAACCAACAAGAGGCACTTGCTTACTTCACAGTATTTTTGAAAGCACCTGTAGGATTTTACAAGTATTTAACCCTTTAGGCCTCTGGGGCTTTCTCATTAAGATAACTATCATGTCTAGTAACACAAGATCATTAGACTTTTTAATTCTCAAACACTTGTATTAATAGCATTTTCCATTATAGAAGCTTAAAATTTGGTGCCACGTCACATCTTGACAGTACTTCTAATATAATCCAAATAGCCTGATTAGTTGGTGTCTCTATAAGATGAGAGACATAGGTACTTTGATTTTTTCAGTTGGGCCCAAATTGGAAAAACCAAAGTCCAAGATTTACTGGAAATTTTGGAGTCCAGATTGTTTGGAACTTTGATTTTTTGAATGCCTGTCAAGAATCCCAAGGCTGAAAATCTAAAATATCTGGTTGAAATGATTCCTTAAACTCATGACATAACATAGACCAAATGTGATCATTATTACAAGGTGATTATTCAAATCTTTGAAAATAAGCACATATTTAAATGACCCATAGCTCTTAATAAAAATTCAGCTGTAAAATCTAGGTACCTACAATATTAGAATAAAGAATTATTAGGCCGGCGCCGTGGCTTAACAGGCTAATCCTCCGCCTTGCAGAGCTGACACACCGGGTTCTAGTCCCAGTTGGGGCGCCGGATTCTATTGAGAAGTCTTCCAGGCCAGCTCTCTGCTATGGCCCTGGAAGGCAGTGGAGGATGGCCCAAGTGCTTGGGCCCTACACCAGCATAGGAGACCAGGAGAAGCACCTGGCTCCTGGCTTCGGATCAGCGAGATGCGCTGGCCATAGCGGCCATTGGAGGGTGAACCAACGGCAAAAAGGAAGACTGCGGGTGGGGGGCGGAGCCAAGATGGCGGATAGTGAGGACGTGCACCGTAGTTTGTGAAAATAAAGTTTCATAAAAGTGGAATTACTGTAGCCTCAGGAAAAGACTCAAGATAAAAACTGCAGAGGAAACGCTTCCGGATCTAGTGGATGTGACACAGAGGACCTACAGGGAGCCCACCGCGTGGAAACCCAACTGCAGGAGCCGAGGCACAGAATCTTGCCAGCGCGGGAATGAACGGAAGGTAAGACAAAGATGTCAGAAACCCGAGACATTGTGGGGGTAAGGCAGAGGCCTCTCTCTTCACTCACCGAGCAAAACAAAGAGCAGGTGCCATTTTATATATGTAAAGCGCCGCCAATGAGTACACAAACTCAGTAACTTTGGAACTTTGGTGAAACTTGAGAACACACTGAGGGCTGCATAAACTCTTTGTGTGGTCCCAGGGGTAGATCAAATGAATACTCACAGAGGCCAGATTTCAACTACCCCGAATTCCACTCACCTGTGTTGAATTACTTCCCAAATGAGTCAAAAAAAAAAAAAAAGAGAGAGAGAGAGAGAGAGAGAGAGCAATCCAGCAAGGAGCAAGGGAGAGAACAATCTGGGTGAGTCACTTTTTGCACAGCCTTAAACCTGAAGAATCAAGCGGAGCTCTCTGGCCACACACATCACAGCCTCTAAGGATCCATCAAAGCAGACAGCCCACTTAGAGGCATAGTATAACGAGAAAAAAACACCACAGACAAAAAAAAACAAAAACAAAAACAAACAAAAAAACATAAATTATCTCCAACATGCCAAACAACAAACGTGGAAACCAAGGTAACAAGAGCAAGGAAGACACTATGACGCCCCCAAATGAAAAAGACACTCCAATCCAAGATTATGAAGATGAAGAGATAGAGGAAATGCAAGAAGCGGATCTCAAAAAATTGATAAGAACATTAAGAAGTTCTCAAAAACAAATTCTTGAACTACAGAAATCCTTCATGGACAAGATAGAAAATCTCTCTCGTGAAAATGAAATATTAAGGAGGAATCAAAATGAAATGAAACAAGTAGTAGAACATGAAACTGTGATAGTGACAAAAAACCACAATGAAATGAAGAACTCAATAGATCAAATGACAAATACATTAGAGAGCCTTAAAAACAGAATGGGTGAAGCAGAAGAGAGAATATCAGAATTAGAAGACAGAGAACAGGAAAGGAAACAGTCAAATCAAAGAAAAGAAGAGGAAATCAGAAATCTAAAAAATATTGTCAGGAATCTACAGGATACTATTAAAAAACCCAACATTCGGGTTCTAGGAGTTCCTGAAGGCATGGAGAGGGAGAAAGGATTAGAAGACATTTTTAGTGAGATACTAGCAGAAAATTCCCCAGGTTTGGAGAAGGACAGAGACATCCTAGTACAGGAAGTTCATAGAACCCCTAATAAACATGATCAAAAGAGATCATCACCATGACACAGCGTAATCAAACTCACCACAGTGAAACACAAATAACTAAAAAAAGAAAAGACCCAAATCAATAGGATCAGAGATGAAAAGGGAAACGTAACAACAGACACCACAGAAATAAAAAGAATCATCAGAAATTACTACAAGGACTTGTATGCCAGCAAACAGGGAAATCTATCAGAAATGGACAGATTCTTGGACACATACAACCTACCTAAATTGAGCCAGGAAGACATAGAAAACATAAACAGACCCATAACTGACACAGAAATTGAAACAGTAATAAAGGCCGTCCCAACAAAGAAAAGCCCAGGACAAGATGGATTCACTGCTGAGTTCTCCCAGACATTTAGAGAAGAACTAACTCCAATTCTTCTCAAACTATTCAAAACAATCGAAAAAGAGGGAATCCTCCCAAATTCTTTCTATGAAGCCACCATCACCTTAATTCCTAAGCCGGAAAAAGATGCAGCATTGAAAGAGAATTACAGACCAATATCCCTGATGAACATAGATGCAAAAATACTCAATAAAATTCTGGGCAATAGAATGCAACAACACATCAGAAAGATCATCCACCCAGACCAAGTGGGATTTATCCCTGGTATGCAGGGATGGTTCAACGTTCGCAAAACAATCAACGTAATACACTACATTAACAGACTGCAGAAGAAAAACCATATGATTCTCTCAATAGACGCAGACAAAATACAACACCCTTTCATGATGAAAATTCTAAGCAAACTGGGTATGGAAGGAACATTCCTCAATACAATCAAAGCAATATATGAAAAACCCACGGCCAACATCCTATTGAATGGGGAAAAGTTGGAAGCATTTCCTCTGACATCTGGTACCAGACAGGGATGCCCACTCTCACCAATGCTACTCAATATAGTTCTGGAAGTTTTAGCCAGAGCTATTAGGCAAGAAAAAGAAATTAAAGGGATACAAATTGGGAAGGAAGAACTCAAACTATCCCTCTTTGCAGATGATATGATTCTTTATTTAGAAGACCCAAAGAACTCTACTAAGAGACTACTGGAACTCATTGAAGAGTTTGGCAAAGTAGCAGGATATACAACCAATGCACAAAAATCAACAGCCTTTGTATACACAGGCAATGCCACGGCTGAGGAAGAACTTCTAAGATCAATCCCATTCACGATAGCTACAAAAACAATCAAATACCTTGGAATAAACTTAACTAAGGACATTAAAGATCTCTACGATGAAAACTACAAAACCTTAAAGAAAGAAATAGAAGAGGATACCAAAAAATGGAGAAATCTTCCATGCTCATGGATTCGAAGAATCAATATCATCAAAATGTCTATTCTCCCAAAAGCAATTTATACATTCAATGCAATACCCATCAAGATACCAAAGACATTCCTCTCAGATCTGAAAAAAATGATGCTGAAATTCATATGGAGACACAGGAGACCTCGAATAGCCAAAGCAATCTTGTACAACAAAAACAAAGCCGGAGGCATCACAATACCTGATTTCAGGACATACTACAGGGCAGTTGTTATCAAAACAGCATGGTACTGGTACAGAAACAGATGGATAGACCAATGTAACAGAATAGAAACACCAGAAATCAATCCAAACATCTACAGCCAACTTATATTTGATCAAAGATCCAAAGCTAATCCCTGGAATAAGGACAGCCTATTCAATAAATGGTGCTGGGAAAATTAGATTTCCACGTGCAGAAGCTTGAAGCAAGACCCCAGCTTTCACCTTACACAAAAATTCACTCAACATGGATTAAAGACTTAAATCTATGACCCGAAACCATCAAATTATTAGAGAGCATTGGAGAAACCGTGCAAGATATAGGTACAGGCAAAGACTTCTTGGAAAAGACCCCAGGAGCACAGGTAGTCAAAACCAAAATTAACATTTGGGATTGCATCAAATTGAGAAGTTTCTGTGCTTCCAAAGAAACAGTCAGGAAAGTGAAGAGGCAACTGACAGAATGGGAAAAAATATTTGCAAACTATACTACAGATAAAGGGTTGATAACCAGAATCTACAAAGAGATCAAGAAAATCCACAACAACAGAACAAACAACCCACTGAAGAGATGGGCCAAGGACCTCAAGAGACATTTTTCGAAAGAGGAAATCCAAATGGCCAACAGACACATGAAAAAATGTTCAAGATCACTAGCAATCAGGGAAATGCAAATCAAAACCACAATGAGGTTTCACCTCACCCCGGTGAGAATGGCTCACATTCAGATTTCTACCAACAACAGATGCAAGAGAGGATGTGAGGAAAAAGGGACACTAACCCACTGTTGGTGGGAATGCAAACTGGTTAAGCCACTATGGAAGTCAGTCTGGAGATTCCTCAGAAACCTGAACATAACCCTACCATACAACCCTGCCATCCCACTCCTTGGAATTTACCCAAAGGAAATTAATTTGGCTAATAAAAAAGCCATCTGCACATTAATGTTTATTGCAGCTCCATTCACAATAGCTAAGACCTGGAACCAACCCAAATGCCCATCAACAGTAGACTGCATAAAGAAATTATGGGACATGTACTCTATAGAATACTACACAGCGGTAAGAAACAATGAAACCCAGTCATTTGCAACAAGGTGGATGAATCTGGAAAACATCATGCTGAGTGAATTAAGCCAGTCCCAAAGAGACAAATATCATTTGTTTTCCCTGATCGGCAACAACTGAGCACCAAAGGGGAAACCTGTTGAAGTGAAATGGACACTATAAGAAACAATGACCTGATCAGCTCTTGTCCTGACTCTAGATGTACAATGTAATACTTTATCCTTTTTAGTATTTGTTGTTGTTGTTGTTGTTCTAGTACTAGTGGTTGAACTCTGTAATTAACACACAATTATTCTTAGGTGTTTAAATTTTAACTGGAAAGTGATCCCTGTCAAATGAGTGGAAAAAGAGAGGGAGGTGATGTACAATTTGTTACATGCTCAATCAGACTTGCCCCAAAAGATGGAGTTAGAAATGTGCCAGGGGATCCCAATACAATCCCATCAAGGTGACATGTACCAATGCCATCTCCCTAGTCCAAGTGATCAATTTCAGTTCACAATTGATGGCTCTGATAGGTCTAAGAGTCAAAGGAATCACACAAACAAGACAAGTGTCTGCTAATACTAACTGATAGAATCACAAAGTGAGAGAAAGATCCAACATGGGAAGTGGGATACACAGCAGACTCATAGAATGGCAGATGTCCTAAACAACACTCTGGCCTCAGAATCAGCCCTTAAGGCATTCGGATCTGGCTGAAGAGCCCATGAGAGCATTGTAGGCATGGAAAGCCAAGATACCATGGAAAAGAAAAAAAGAAGAAGACCTAAATGAAAGATCTCTGTGAGTGAGATCCCAGTGGAAAGAACGGGGCCATCAAAGAAGGAGGTACCTTTCTCTGAAGGGAGGAGAGAACTTCCACTTTGACTATGACCCCATTGGAATAAGATCAAAGTCAGCGAACTCTAAAGGCTTCCATAGCCTTGGCAACTCATGACTAGAGCCTAGGGAGATTACTGACACCATGAACAGGAGTGTCAAATTGTTAAGTCAGCAACAGAAGTCACTGTGTACTTACATCCCGTGTGGGATCTGTCCTTAATGTGTTATCTAATGTGCAATGATGCTATAACTAGTACTGAAACAGTATTTTTACACTTTGTGTTTCTGCGTGGGTACAAACTGATGAGATCTTTACTAATTATATACTGAATCGATCTTCTGTATATAAAGATAATTGGAAATGAAAAAAAAAAAACAAACCTGGTGTTAAATTGGAAATGGCATAGAAAATTAATTAATTTAAAAAAATATTATGTAGGATCTCTGTCTTTAATGTGCTGTACACTGTTATTTAATGCTATAACTAGTACTCCAACAGTATTTTTTTTTCACTTTGTGTTGCTATATGGGGGCAAACTGTTGAAATCGTTACCTAATATATACTAAACTGATCTTCTGTATATAAAGAGAATTGAAAATGAATCATGATGTGATTGGAAGGGGAGAGGGAGCGGGAAAGGGGAGGGTTGTGGGTGGGAGGGAAGTTTTGGGAGGGGGAAGCCATTGTAACCCATAAGCTGTACTTTGGAAATTTAGATTCATTAAATAAAAGTTTAAAAAAAAAAAAAAAACTAAAAACAAAAAAAGGAAGACCATTCTCTCTGTCTCTCTGTCTCTCTCTCTCAATATCCACTCTGCCTGTCCAAAAAAAAAAAAAAAAAAAAAAGAATTAATAGAATTTTTCTATGCTAAGTGCAAGATAAATAAGAATTCTGCCTACACTGTGTACCACAGCAAATATCTGTTTCATTATTTTCATAATTTGAGTAACAACTACCAGGGTTGAAATGCTACTGTGGTAAGAAGAGGCCCAGAGCGGATTGTCAGTAATGTATAAAAGACAGAGGATTGCAGTGATAATAGATATATCTTCTCACGGCCATAACAAATGCAGCTTCCTTTCCCTTCTTTCACATTTTAACTAACAAAAGCTAACAAATTGTCTTATGACTTAGCCTTCCACTAGTCTTTTCTTTTTTTAAAACAAGATTTATTTAGCTGGCGCTGCTGCTCAATAGGCTAATCCTCCGCCTTGTGGCGCCGGCATACGAGGTTCTAGTCCCAGTCGGGGCGCCGGATTCTGTCCCAGTTGCTCCTCTTCCAGACCAGCTCTCTGCTGTGGCCAGGGGCTGCTTGGGCCCTGCACCCGCAAAGGAGACCAGGAGAAGCACCTGGCTCCTGCCATTGGATCAGCGTGGTGAGCTGGCTACAGCGTGCCGGCAGCAGGGGCCATTGGAGGGTAAACCAATGGCAAAAGGAAGACCTTTCTCTCTGTCTCTCTCTCTCTCTCACTGTCCACTCTGCCTGTCCAAAATAAAATAAAATAAAATAAAATATTTATTTATTTTAAAGTCAAAGTTACACAAAGAAGGAGAGGCAGAGAGAAAGAGAGAGAGAGAGAGAGAGAGAGGTCTTCTATCTGCTGGTTCACTCCCTAGTTGGCTACAATGGCCGGAGCTGTACTGATCTGAAGCCAGGAGCTTCCTCCGGGACTCCCATATGGGTGCCGGAGCCCAAGGACTTAGGCATCTTCTACGGCTTTCCCAGGCCACAGCTGGATCGGAAGTGGAGCAGTTGGGACTGAACCAGCACTTACATGGGATGCCGGCACTGTAGGTGGCAGCTTTACCCACTACACCAAAACACCGGCAACACTGACTAGTCTTTTTTAAAATATTTATTAATATAAGAGAACACATACAGTGTATTCCATAGGTATAATTCTAAGATGATAACCATACTTTCCTCCCCACTTTCTCTTTTGTTCTTTAATTTCTGTGAAGACATAATTTCAATCCCCTCTATTATCACATGACCTAGACTGTCTACCTAAGAATTGCAGGCCCCATTGTGTTCCCTTACCACCTCCCCCCTCACAAACCCTAACTATCCTTTCTCCTTTAAAAGTTGTCCTGTTAGCTTGCAAATTGGGGAACTGCTTATTAGAGACTGCAGGGCACACCTTCCTCTGGGTAGCTGGTCTAATAAACATATTGTCTCCCCGTCAACTGTCCTGTCTGGTGAACTGACTCTTCAGCATTGAGCAGACTGGTCCTAATCGTGGTAAGATAACATTCTCACTCTGCCTCTTCACATATGATCATGTATATCCTCAGTGCCTACCATCAGTCAGTGGCTGCAACTGGGGATTCTGAAACCACTGCTTTGCTTTTGACATGAGCTCTCTGTTTTGTTCCTTTCTTAATACCAAGTAAATGTCTCCTTGTGAATCAGAATTTTTCAACTGAGATGGAATCCCAATCTGAACTCAAAACCAGTGTTGCTCTTTGAGAATGTTGTATTGCTGAGTGGTATTAGAAATGGGATTGCTTTCAGATCAATGATGTAGTGTGACAAAGTCATTTTTGGGATCAGTTAAAGGATGCAAGGTAGGTCTGGTGAGATTGATGAGGTGCTTATCAACCTACAGATTGAAGAATGAAATCTCTGTGTCATATCATCAGGGACAATGAATTTAGCAAGAAAGCTTTATCTCCTGAGGAACTATATAAATGGCTGGGTTTTACCATGCCTCAATTGGAAAGATTTGTTTTGTCTCATATAGCTGTACCAAGGATAAAAGCAAATGTGCCTCTTAATTTGTAAAAAAATGCTGGCCATTTTATGTAATTAATTCATTTAAGTTTCTTTTCTTTTTTTTTTTTATTTTTTTTGACAGGCAGAGTGGACAGTGAGAGAGAGAGAGACAGAGAGAAAGGTCTTCCTTTGCCGTTGGTTCACCCTCTAATGGCCGCCGCGGTAGCGCGCTGCAGCCGGCGCACCGCGCTGTTCCTATGGCAGGAGCCAGGTGCTTCTCCTGGTCTCCCATGGGGTGCAGAGCCCAAACACTTGGGCCATCCTCCACTGCACTCCCTGGCCACAGCAGAGAGCTGGCCTGGAAGAGGGGCAACCGGGACAGGATTGGTGCTCCGACCGGGACTAGAACCCGGTGTGCCGGCGCCGCAAGGCGGAGGATTAGCCTGTTGTCATTTAAGTTTCTAGGAAATCTTCAACTCATTCATGCCTTAAAGTAGCTATGAATTATGGCATATCTATTATTGTTGCTAGATTAGAAATTCTATTGTGAGACACTCTAAATAAATTGAATTCCAAGAGTTAGAGGTTTCTCCTATTTTTTATGCTTCAAAACAGTTATCCATATGCGTTTTTCCGTATCTTTATTCACATATAAGTTGCATGACAGAATTCACTAATTTAAGTAAATAGTTCAATGACTGGTCTCTCTCCCTCCCCTCCTCTTTCTGTTAAAAACACAGACACACAAATTTAGTAACCATTGCAATAACCTAGAATAATGATCTTAATACTTGAAATGTTTCCCAAAGTCCCTTGGCATTATCTCTAAGATGGCCAATGCCAATCACTACCTTGCTGTTTGTCGCTATATTTCTCCTTACTGAGAAATTCACAAAAAATGAATCATCCATAATGATGTGTTTTATGATTGGCTTTTCAGCATTAGTCTTTCTGTGTTTATCCAGGTTTGTGAGTGTATAAACGTCCAATTTCCTTTTACTGCTGAATAGTATACCATTGTATGGATATGCAACAATTCATCATTCACCAGTTAATGGGAATTTGTTATTATAAATAAAGCATTATATTCAGGTACAAGTATTTGAACACATTAACCTTTATTTTGGATGAATAACTGGAAATGTACACAGTGGTGGGTGCTATGTTACATGTACATAATATATATATTGAGAAACTGCTTTTCAAATTGCAGCTAATATTTTGGATTCCCAATAGTAATACATGAAAATTACAGTCGTTCCATATTCTTGCCAATATTTTATATTTCCAGTCTTCTTTATCAATATGATCAGATATGAATCAGTATCCCACCTTTTTTAAAAAATATTTATTTATTTATTTGAAAGTCAGAGTTACACAGAGAGAGAAGGAGAGGCAGAGAAAGAGAGAGAGAGAGAGAGAGGTCTTCTATCCGCTGGTTCACTTCCCAGTTGGCTTCAATGGCCTGAACTGTGCTGATCCAAAGCCAGGAGCCAGGAGCCAGGAGCTACTTCTGGGTCTTCCAGGTATGTGCAGGGGCCCAAGGTATTGGGCCATTTTCTAAGGCTTTCCCAGGCCATAGCAGAGAGCTGGATTGGAAGTGGAGCAGCCAGGACTCAAACTGGCACCCGTATGGCATGCTGGCACTGCAGGCAGTGGCTTAACCTGCTAGGCCACAGCACCAGCCAGTATCCCACTTTTTAAAATCTGAATTCCCAATAAGTAATGGAAGTGAAAATTTCTTCATATTCTTATTTGCAACTTGTACTCATATATTCTCTGGGTATCTTTGTTGGCTCAATCCTTTATGCATTTTAGTTGATTGTTAGTTTTCATCTTAAAAGTTCATAGCACCTTCTTCCAACATATTATTTGTATATACTTTTTCCCAATTTGTGGCTTGAACTCTCATGCTTGCTTAGCTGATGAGGTTATGCTTAATTTTTTTTTTTACATTTTTAAATGTATTTATTTTCATTTTATTTGAAAAATAGAGACAGATCTTTCATCTGTTTGTTCACTCCCCAAATGCCCAAACATCCAACTCTGCCAGTCCAAAGCATGAAACTTGGAACGTGGGACTCATCTGGTCTCTGACATGGATGGCAGAGATTAAACTTAAGCCATCACCTTCCACCTCCCAGGTTGTGTTTTTTTTTTTTTATTAAACTTTTATTTAATGAATATAAATTTCCAAAGTACAGCTTATGGGTTACAATGGCTTCCCCCTCCCAAAACTTCCCTCCCACCCACAACCTTCCCCTTTCCCACTCCCTCTCCCCTTCCAATCACATCATGATTCATTTTCAATTCTCTTTATATACAGAAGATCAGTTTAGTATATATTAGGTAATGATTTCAACAGTTTGCCCCCATATAGCAACACAAAGTGAAAAAAAATACTGTTGGAGTACTAGTTATAGCATTAAATAAGAGTGTACAGCACATTAAAGACAGAGAGGTTGTGTTTTAACAGGAAGTTCAGTTGGATGCGGAAGTAAACCAGGCATTCCAACTGGGGATGTAGGTATCCCAAGAGGCAATTTAACCACTAAGAGAAGTATCTGACCTTTAACATTTCTGAGAAACTGATCATTTCTTCTTCCTTAGTTTTATGCACTCTCTAATAAATATTTGACTAACTCAAGGAATCAAAGTTACCTACATTATATTTAATAGTTATAGATGTAGATGTACAATTCATTTTCAGTTATTCTGTATGATGTGATGACCATTGTTAACCAATTTAATTCCTCATGACATTATCACAAATCCACATATTACATGAGGATCCTACTGATATATGTGAGCAGCCTGTGCCAATATTTCACTGTTGGCTTTAAAGAAACTTTATATTAAGCATGAGTCATATAATAAGACATACAACTTTATTTCTCCTTTTCAAAATTGTTTTGGGTAATTGTGATAGTTTGAATTTCTATGTAATTACTATATAAATATAAATTTTGTCTGTAAAACACCTGCTTGTTGTGGCCAGTGCTGTGGCACAGCAGGTTAAAGCCCTAGCCTGCAGCACCAGCATCCTACATGGGCACCAGTTCGAGTCCTGGCTGTTCCACTTCCAATCCAGCTCCTTGCTAATGTGTCTGGATAAGCAGCACAGGATGGCCCAAGTTCTTGGGCCCCTGTACCCATGTGGGAGGCCCAGAAGAAGCTCTTGGCTCCTGGCTTCAGATCTTTCGTATCCACCCACTCTGGCAGTTGCAGTCATTTGGGGTGTGAACCAACGAATGGAAGACCTCTCTTTGTGTCTCTACCTCTCTCTGTAACTCTGCCTTTTGAATAATTAAATCTTCTAAAAACATCTGCTTGTATTTTGATTGGAATTTATTGACTATAGATCAACATAGGGCAAATGACTTATTTTCTATACTTTAAATGGAATTTTATAGTCTGTTAATTATATCTTAATAAACTGTTAAAAAATAATTTTATAAGATAAAGATGTCAAATTTTAAAAAAGGTCTAAAAATTAGAATGGCTACTTCTCCAAAGAAGGTATATAAGTGGCAAATAGTCTAACAAAAGATGCCATTAAGAAAATGCAAGTATGTCAAAGTTCATGACAAGACATTATGGGAATGGGAGTCACTCTTTTGATTCACTTTAAAAAATATAGCCTCACACTTCAGCATTTTTCTTTTCTCCTTTTTTAAAACATTTTATTTATTTATTTGAGAGGCAGAGTGTCAGACAGAGGAAGAGATAGAGAGAAAGGTCTGCCATCTGCTGGTTCACTCCCCAATGGCTGCAACGGCTGGAGCTGGGCTGATACAAAACGAGGAGCCAAGAATTTCTTCCGGGCCTCCCACATGGTGCAGGGGCCCAAGCACTTGGACCATCTTCTATTGCTTTCCCAGACCATGGCAGAGAGCTAGATTGGAAGACCAGCAGCTGGAACTCAAACTGGCACCCATATGAGATTCCTGCGCAGCAGGAAGAGGCTTAGTCCACTTCCCCACAGTGCCAGCCCTGCATTTTCCTTTAAAACATCCCAATTCTAAATGAGAATGTGAGAATTGATTCCCAGCTTCTCTAGTTATTATCTATTTGAGCATTCATTAGCCTACTCATTAAATAGCTTTTGAGTGATTAGAATAGGCTCAGGGCTTGGATTTAACAACAAAACAAGTAGACAAAGACATTTATCATTATGGAGCTGTTTGCCTAGCTTCACTAAATTTACACAGAATTTTTCAAATCTATACATTCTGAGGATTTTGAGCGACTAGGAATTAAATAAATTTAAGCTATAAAGCAGGATTGTTGAATGTACACAACATGTGCTACCACTATCCTGATCTCAAAAAATCTATGTCATAATAAAATCTAGTCTTCCTTCCCAGTGACCAAGATATCATGTCTGGCACTGATCCCTTTTCATAAACAAGCAGTGAACAAAAATTAGAGACTGGTATTATTTGAAGTGACTTCTAGTTTTGGAAAAGAGTTGTGGATTTTATATACGAATATTTTCCAAAAAGAAGGAATAGATCGTTTTTATCTTAAGTAGTAGATGAAAGGTCATGTGAAAGACTTAAATCTAAAACAGAACACCCAAATGTCCACATCATTTTGACATACTGATAAATGTATATTATATTTTAATACAAATATGTTAATTTAAAAATTGTTCATAGGTCCTACTAGATTTGAAGAATTCATTTGCTATCATTCAAATATCTAGGATTAGGATTACAGAACTAGAATAAGTATAGATTTTGCTCCTAGTGGTGAAATCATTAAAATATTTAAAAAGGAAATAAACTACCTTGTGAAATAGCAGATACGCAAATCTTTTTTTGTATCAAAGAACCTATCAAACACTTTTATTTTTAATTGAAAATCCATAGTTCTTGAACAATAAGCTTCACAAGGAAAAAACAGAATTTAAGAAAACCCCTAACTTTTTTTTTGACAGGCAGAGTAGACAGTGAGAGAGAGAGAGAGAAAGGTCTTCCTTTTCCGTTGGTTCACCCTCCAATGGCTGCCATGGCTGGCACACTGCGGCTGGCGCACTGCACTGATCCAAAGCCAGGAGCCAGGTGCTTCTCCTGGTCTCCCATGCAGGTGCAGGACTTGGGCCATCCTCCACTGCACTCCCAGGCCACAGCAGAGAGCTGGATTGGAAGAGGAGCAACTGGGACAGAACTCGGCACCCCGACCGGGACTAGAACCCAGGGTGTTGGCGCTGTAGGCGGAGGATTAGCCTATTGAGCTGCGGCGTCGGCCATCCTAAATTTTTAATATTCCAGATCTTAAGAACTTTACAAATATTATAGAAAAATGTGTTCTATTTCCTTGTTTTCCTGTTTAGCATCTATTACAGGTTTGTCAATATTTGTAACTCAATAATTATTATGAAAAACAAGTGTGTTGTAGTTAGTTTTGATTAAATTTATATGGCTTAAAATAATCCACATACAAACATATATCTGTATATATACATATGTTTGTGTAATTACTTTAATACACTTCTGTATATACAAATGGATAATTTTTATGAAGAATTAATTTCTGCCAGGTACTGTCAATCACTTTTCCATTAGTAATAGAGAATACAAGGTTCTTAATGAAATTCTCCACAGGAATAGAGAAAACTAATAGATTAAATGTGACAAAACGTCACAAACTATTTTTTCAGGTTTTTCTTTTATTATTACCATACAAGTTTTCTAATAAAGCTGATACACTTGTATTTCATAAGACAACTTGATGTCTATGCTTCTCATTCATTCTCTTATAATTCACCAGAGAATTATCTAAATAGATATTTAATGTTTCAGAAGGTATACAAGTATTTATTAAATATGATCTGGACACAGTGTACTAAGTGGAAAACAGCACAAACATCACAAAAACATGAAAGGTAAATCTATAAATTCCTTTCAGATGTGCCATAACCCTCTTTTAATGAGTCTTCCAAATCATAGCTCTAGAAATATAGTTAACTGTTTATGAATTGTGAAATAAAACAATGTGACATGATTGCAAATGAGCACCAGACAGTAGTTTCTCTTATTTTGGGGTATAAGATGATATTTGGGAACATCATGCATTCAAGCATAATGATATAAAAATTATATTAATAACAGCAATTATTCATTTAACACATTATTTATCAGCAGAGTGTTAGGCTGTTTTTGAACATAATAGGTTATAGCGTTTAGAGTAACCCTGTGAAGTAGATCATTTTTAGTATGCCCATTGTAAAGAAGGGGGAAACTGTGGCTTACAAAGTTTGGTAACTTTGTCAGCGTAAACATAGTCCCTGACAACAGAAATTTTACTGTTATTTGTCTTACTCCAACATCACAGCATTCCTGTTCAGCTTAGAGACTTGGACAACAGTTGTTGAGCAGGTAATATAACTGAGAAATAAGAAAACAAGTTAATAGGAAATGGAGCACTAATGAAGAAAGATTATCTAAAGGCTCAGTGAATGGCAACTAATCAAAAATAAATCCTATTAAAACATGATATTGAAATAAATATTGATGTTTATCCCTTCATCATTATTAAGAATAATTTTCCTTACAGAGAGTCAGAGTGCAGTATTAATAAATATTGCTTGTAGGTTGGATGAGAATTATTTATAGTTAAATAGCTAGGTTGTGTGAAATAATAGGGACAAATGTACAATTTTGCTTCATATAATATATGGTTATTCTCAGTTTTCATATTTCACATGAAGCCTTTGCCTAGTCTTTGGTTCTCAAATATATTTTACCAGTTTGATTGATAGTGCTTGAAGTGGCTGCAAAATAACATGCCTTATCTATCAGTTCCAAAATATGAGTGTCTGCTTATTCAGCATTGTGTTTTAAAAATGCTTAAGGACTTGGAATTTATATTTGTATAAAAATATTCGTTTGAAAAT
This sequence comes from Lepus europaeus, assembly GCF_033115175.1. Lineage (NCBI taxonomy): Eukaryota > Metazoa > Chordata > Mammalia > Lagomorpha > Leporidae > Lepus > Lepus europaeus. The sequence continues at coordinate 127,684,439 of NC_084827.1, read as the reverse complement.
TACATCTGAAAGCTCAATTCAAACACCTTTGCATACTCATATTTATTGATGAATAATCAAACACTGCTGGAGAAAATTGCATTCAGTGACGATTTCTCACTGTGGTATTAGAGAAATGTGTGTGGCAGTATTTCATGCTGCCATATGGAGAAACAGATATTTCAACTACGGTTGTCTCAGACATTTTATTTTCCTAAATCATTAAGTTATTAGGCTTTGTTTTCTTGTATCATATTAACAGTGTAACTGAAATTCTTCTCATTTGTAGATAAATTTTTGTTCTCCACATATATCCAAACATTTTCCACAAGAAAACTAGGCCAAAAATGACACTTTCTGTATCTGTGTATATAATTTTGAATCTTCGGGGCAGTAAGTATTACACTGAGACTATACAGATGAGAGACTGTCACAATAAATTGGTGACAGGAATTATCTGTTTCACCTCTGAGTGACTGAGCTGTTTCTAGCCATAGCTCATGTTTTGTTGAGAGACACCAGCTAGTAGACATATTCTACAGTTCTCTCAGGAGTTTTAAGGAATGAAAATGCCTTGGATTTGAATTCTTTTATGATCTATACCTTATCTGCTGCAAACAGATCCCTTTTAATAAGTCTTACACATAAATATCAATATTTTACAATCATTTTCCATTCATTTCAATTACTTCATAGAATTTATCATTTACAAAACAATCTCACCTATTTTTTGATGTTACCATAAGTTATTCAGGAGTAAAGGAATGACAGTATCATTCCTTTGATAAATAAATCTTTTTTTTAATTAAACTTTTATTTAATGAATCTAAATTTCCAAAGTACAGCTTATGGGTTACAATGGCTTCCCCCTCCCAAAACTTCCCTCCCACCCACAACCCTCCCCTTTCCCGCTCCCTCTCCCCTTCCAATCACATCATGATTCATTTTCAATTCTCTTTATATACAGAAGATCAGTTTAGTATATATTAGGTAACGATTTCAACAGTTTGCCCCCATATAGCAACACAAAGTGAAAAAAAATACTGTTGGAGTACTAGTTATAGCATTAAATAACAGTGTACAGCACATTAAAGACAGAGATCCTACATAATATATTTTTTTAAAAATTAATTAATTTTCTATGCCATTTCCAATTTAACACCAGGTTTTTTTTTTTTTCATTTCCAATTATCTTTATATACAGAAGATTGATTCAGTATATAATTAGTAAAGATCTCATCAGTTTGTCCCAGTATAGCCCATACTATGCCATTTGAAAATATCTGAGATAACTGCATTCATTTGATTTTACTTGCACTGCCAAAATGGAGTCCAGTTAAATGAACAAATGAGAACCAGCTATTTTGTGTTTTAGTTGTCCATGATTAGTGCTTGGCCTAAATAAGCATTTGATGAAAAATGATTTTTTCCTTTGAGAAGTTAATGTTTATTTGATGCAAAAAACTGGATTAGTCTAATTTACATTAAAACTTTCTCAATAAAATATCAATCTTAACTGTAAAAGAAAAGTAACTGTAAAAGAAAAGCTACATAATTCTCTTGGAGTTTTACAAGTATGGTGGTGCACTAAAGAATCAGACAAACTGCTCCAGGGATCCCACCCTCAATGGAATTAAAAAAAAAAAAAAAAAGCTGACTAGCCTACTCATCCTAGACAAGTTTTGATCATTGAACAAATTGAATATTTTCAGTTAGCTCACTTTTACATTATTTATCTAAGAACTGGCATTCCTCTGATCTACTTAGACTTTTCTTTCAATCATCAAACAGATGTCCCTTTATCTCTCTTTTCCCCAGTGTTGTAGTAGCTCAGAGCAAAGCTGAGAGCAACACCAAAATGCTTTAATTTACTTTTTTGTTTCAAATTCATTTTATAATTCGCCTCCTGGGGCCACACCTACTCTAAAAATCTCATGGTTTCAAATCTTTTTGTATTTTTACTGGAGACTATAAAAACTTTCAAATTTCACTATTAAAAAAATGTCTCCTTACATACATAAGTGATTGTAAAGGTCAAAAATTTGCATTCATTTCTGTATTCATTAGAAAGTGGAAAGTCTGGATAGTCTATCTTAAAGACTGAATGGCACAGAGGCCATCAGTTTTGAATATTAAGGTCTTCTATAGCTAGTTTTTATTGCTATCCAAAGTATAGTTCTTTTGTCGGAAAATACTTCCTGCAGTTGTCTCATTTTTAAAATCCATGGATGATTGTTAACTCTTAAAACCTACCTACAGAATTACTTTTTTACAGCGATTGCTTAAAAGATCAGTAGCTCAAAGAAATTTCCTGTGGAATCCAAAGTTTAGAACACCCTTCAAGTTATCCCTGGTATCACCAAATGTACTTTCCTTTGCTACCAATTCATTCATTGCTAGCTTGAGAGTGTTATATGGCTGTTGAATATTTCAAGAACCTCAATTGTGAAAAACTACCATTCTCATGGAAATTAAATCTTGGTAGTATTGGGTAAGAATGAACTATATTAATATCTTGCATGGAACGGCTTACATTTTTCCTACTCCCAGCTTTCTCTGTAAATACTACAGTGCTTCTGGCTTATATCTGGTCACAAAACCAGTAACTTTGCTGCCAGAGGTGGAGGATTTAATTTGAGGAAGACATGATAACTCATGGATTTGGTGAGTCACTAGAGAAGAATCAGCTCAGAACTCATAGCTTTGTGTTCCAGACCAGCACAAGCAGTTTGGCAGTGGGGAATTGACTAGATCCTGGAAGTGAGAGCAACACAGAAGTCTAGAAGTAAAACCTCCATACCATACCTACAACTGATGTTAAATGATACACAAATGATAAAGATGTGAAGGATTCTAGTAAAAAGTGCAAGACAATGGAGACTTGATAATTGGCTGCAACTTTAAATTCTCCAATGTATATATAAACTGACAGAAAATGAAAGCCCTAGCGACATGGATATCTTACTATTATTGGTTCCCTAAATATGTTTTGGAATTAGTACTAAAAATAAAAAAGCTTAAAATACCTCAGGGGAGATAGCAACAACAGCAATTTTGAAGGAGACAGATTTTACAGTTTAAATCAAGTGAAGGAAACAACTATCCTCAAAAACTAAAATGGATTCCAAAAACCTACAATATCTTTCCTAAGAGGACCAACTGTAAACCAAAAATTCTTGAATATGAGAATAAGAATCATGCTCACTACACTTTAATGTTTAAAGAACATAGATTACATAAAGCAATAACTATAGCAGAGTATTGTTAGATTTTGAAAAAGTCTAGATATAATATGTATAAATGACAATAACAGCCAAGGAAGGACAAAATAGGACTACACTAGACACAGTTCCTTTAATATACCAGAATTAAGAGATCACTAACCTAAAATGATCTATATGGTAAACTCTTCATAACGGAATAGCATACACAATCCTTTCGAGTTTAACTAGAACATTCTTGAGGACAGCTCATGATCAGGACTATGAAAATGACTCAGACAAGCATTTCTTTTCTTTTTTTTTCTTTTGGACAAGCAGAGTTAGACAGTGAGAGAGAGAGAGAGAAAGGTTTTCCTTTACCGTTGGTTCACCCTCCACTGAGACCAGCACGCTGCGGCCGGTGCACCATGCTGATCCGAAGCCAGGAGCCAGGTGTTTCTCCTGGTCTCCCATGTGGGTGCAGGGCCCAAGGACTTGGGCCATCCTCCACTGCACTCCCGGGCCACAGCAGAGAGCTGGACTGGAAGAGAAGCAACCGGGACAGAATCCAGCACCCTGACCGGGATTAGAACCTGGTGTGCCTGTGCCTCAGGTGGAGGATTAGCCTATTGAGCCATGGTGCTGGCCTCAGACAAGCATTTAAAGAAATAGTATCGGGCTGGTACCGTGGTGCAGCAGTAAAACCTCCACCTGAGGTGCCAGCATCCCTTATGGCCGCCAGTTTGAATCTCAGCTGATCCACTTCCGATCCAGCTCCCTGCTAATGTGCCTGGAAAATCATGGCCCAAGTGCTTGGGCCCCATGTGGGAGACCTGGAAAAGCTTGTGGCTCCTGGCTTCGTATGGGCCCAGCTCTGATAGTTGTGGCCATTTGGGGAGTGAACCAGCAAATGCGAGATCTCTCTTTCTGCCTCTCCTTCTCTGAAATTCTGATTTTTGAATAAATAAATAATATTTTAAGAAAGAAATAATATCAATAATTGTCAACATCTGGAAATAAGTCCAGATAGTGAATATATAAAATATGCCACATTCATGCAGTGGAATATTATTTACCATAAAGGAAAAAAAAAGCAAAATATTGATGCATGTACCTGTATGAATGACTCAGAAAAATCATGCTTATTTAAAGATTCTAGAGACAAATGACTACTTATGTTAAAAATGCATTATGAAAGTTGCTAGAAAAAATAAAACTATAGCACAGCCAAAGTTTAACTGTAGTTAGTGGTAGGAACGAACATTGAATATAAAAGGTGTGAAAGGTATTTTTTCAGGGTGTTTTAATTATTCTAAAAATTATATATGATTAGAATTTATTGAAACTCATTGAATTGTAAACTTAAATGACTTTTAGCTGAAAGGTAAATTAGACTACAATTGTAATGTTCAAAAAAAGTTCAGAGAATGCAAAATACCAGCAGTTACTATTTTAAATGCATTATTTGGAAAGATAATTGATTTTTACCAATCTTCACATAAGCAGAAATACAATTAGTAAAAGCAGCAATATTTGGATTTACTTATATTCCCTTATACCTCATATGATCATATTTATATTCAATAAACTGAAACTTTCTCATCTATAAACGATTCAGAAGCTTAGTCATTAATGTTTCCAAGTTACACTTCTTATATGTTTCTATTTTTCCATTACAGCTGCATTTCAAACTAAAAATAAAGAATGAGCTGATTTTTTTTCTCCATTTCCTTCTTGGGTTATTGCATCTGTCACTAGTAAGAATTAATATGAATCATACACCATGAACAAAAATTTTGGAGTGCCTGAAGTAAAAATAGACATTTTCCTAGAACCTGTGTCTTGTAACTTTACATTTGAAAGGTAAAGAGAAAGCTGAGGTAGGGAAGGAGGGGGGGGCTCCCATCTCCTGGTTCGCTCCCCAAATGCCCACAACATTCAAGGATGGACTAGGCCAAGGCCAAGTGCTAGGAACTCAACCCAGGTCTTCCACTTGAGTAGCAGGATCTCAACTACTTGAGCCATCACCCTTGCCTCCTAGAGTACATCTTAGAAGGAAGCGGGAAACAGAAGCCAGACCTGAAGAGGGATGAACTATACGCCAATATGCAATGGGAGCATCCTAATGATCTTAACTGCCGGGCCAAATGCCCACTCTTTTAAAAGTGAAGTCTCTCTTTGGAAACAGAATTAAACCAAAAGATAAAAATCTCAAAATGGTGGTTATTTTTATTAGGGAAAAAAATAACTGCTAAATAATGCTTAATCATCAAAGATTGCTCTTTAAAGTTTTGGCAAATAAATAAATGTTCAGGTGTCCATGCAATATAAATATCTCCATCGAGTCTGCTTTCTCATTTACACAATTACATGAATTTAAACTAGCATAGTAAAATCCTGTTTGTCAAAGTTTGATCATGTATGCTTCAGCATCTTCACACTACGCTGGCATACACAGAGATATCCCAAGTCTTTGTTCAGTAGCTTCCTAAAAGGAAGAATGACTTACTTCATTATCTGAAATTAGTACTTTATGGTGCCTATATTTAACAAGTAATATAATAACCACAAATTACATCTATAATAACAAAAATATTTATTCACTATTTATGGCCTAATCATCCATAGGTCTTATATTATATTTAATTGTCACACCAAATTTTTGATAGAGATGACAGGATCAAAAGAGAGTTTACCTAGTAGAATAAAGGAATACTTCAAGATCGAAATCAATGAAATACAAATGAAAGTGATTACAGTTTGGAAAACAGGTAATAAATCACTCAAACTAGTGATCTCTATGTTGTGGGGTGGCTGGGTGCAGGTTCTTATCTCCAATGCAAGAAAGAATTTGAAGATAAGACATAAGTAAATGTCAGTGGACCAAGATCTATTTGCTTGCACAGCAGAAGGACACACTAAAAAGGAGTGCAGGCAGGCTCAAGAAACAGTGGATCTCATTGAGGATTGTGATCACCACTTTATGATCTAGAGGCACAGGAGGTAGTGTCTGGCATGAGGTTTAATGGAATATTCAGAAGGGATGGAGGTTGGCACAGGGCTTGAGTATCATCCATTTCCTTTTCCGTTTTTGAGATCTCAGAAGTATAAGGGCATCAGGTGCATGATGGGAGTAGGAGTGTCAGCTTTGGTTATTTTATTATAATGCCATTACGAGCTAAATTCATTGCGGGGACACAGCTGGCCACCATGTTGGATATTTTTGGCCAGAACTGGTTCCAAGTGACAGTTTTGACACAGCTGCAGTTTTGCAAAGCTATAGTTCTCCAATGCACAGAAAGAGATGATGGGACTAGGGTGGTGCAGCGGTGGGGCGGGGCTGTAGTGGAAGCAGAGCTGCAGCCAGGGCCTCTCAATCTCAGTTCCTCTTTCTAGATACCTCCCTGCCTACATCATCTCCTTATTTACAGTAAATGATCTTGCTATTGAGACTTCAAATCCAGCAGTAAATACATGGGGTGTATCTCAGGAGTACAGAAAAGAAAACTTCTCCAAACATGTATAGGGCCAAAATAAAAGTGTCAGAGGCAACTTAGAGCTGACCTGAAGAATTCAGACTCTGTGGACCCCAGGAAATAAATCAGCTGGTTTGAATATCATCATGCATCCAGACAGCAAGTAGCTTACCCAGAAGGCACTCTGACAAGAATCATCACTACCGTTCCTCACACCCTCACCCGACTAACATGCAGTTTGTAAACTGATGCTGACATTGAGGGCAAGACACAAAGGTTTCTTTCTTTAATAAATTACATTATAGGTACAGATGATCCTTAATTTAGAAGAAACTAACAGAAAAGCAACAGTATTTAAGAAGTCCAACTGCTAAAGATCCTCATAAAACGTCTGAAGACCACCAAATACTTAAGAATTACTAGAAAACACTGAAGAACATGCAAAACAACAATGAGGCCATTCCTACAGAGATTGTATTTTCCCAAAAATGCTGATATAAAACAGGAAATAATTGGAAGTTGAGAATGAAAGATATAACTGCCAGAGTTGAGAAAAGTGAAGCAAAAAAGGGCCAAATACCGTAGAAAACATGCAAGTAAAATGAGAGATCAGGTAGATCTACTTGAAGCCCCCAAGCATTAGTGTATATAAACAAAAAAATAAACAAAGGCACAAGAATTACTGAAGAATACTTCAGAAGTGCATGAGCGGCCAGCACCGCGGCTCAACAGGCTAATCCTCTGCCTAGCGGCGCCGGCACACTGGGTTCTAGTCCCAGTCGGGGCGCTGGATTCTGTCCCGGTTGCTCCTCTTCCAGGCCAGCTCTCTGCTATGGCCTGGGAGTGCAGTGGAGGATGGCCCAGCTGCTTGGGCCCTGCACCCCATGGGAGACCAGGAGAAGCACCTGGCTCCTGGCTTCCAATCAGTGTGGTGCGCTGGCCACAGTGTGCTGGTTGCAGTGGCCATTGGAGGGTGAACTAACAGCAAAAGGAAGACCTTTCTCTCTCTCTCTTTCACTGTCCACTCTGCCTGTCAAAAATTAAAAAAAAAAAATTAAAAAAAAGAAGTGCATGAGCTCTACAATCTAGCAGCAATTGTGGAGCAAGAGTAGAGAGAGGAGAAAGAGGAGATTATAAAGAAATTGATAGATAAAAATTATCCTAAATCAAAGATGACAATTTTCCCATGTTTCAAAGTATTAAGTGTCTGAATTATAATCTATCAGAACTCTATGAAGTTCTCTCACTCTTCTCTCTGTTTCTCTCTCCCATGTATTGAATTCCCTAACAATTTTCTCTGTTTATAATTGAGGCTTTCTGTGATCCAATGTGGAACCTTCATTTTCTACTTTCTGAAATGTTACTGCCACAGCTCTACCAGCTCAGCAGGTGTCACCGATGTTGGAGAGCTGGAAACATTTAAGATACTTAAATCTGGATAACTGTCAAGGCAAGGAGCTGAAAGAAGATACCTAATAATTAAATGTCCTTTACACACTAGTTAAATGCCTGTTGAGAGTAACAGGAAAAACTGGCTATTTAGGATGCATTTGCTAACTGAGGGTCAATGAATTATAGGAAGCATAATGGATTACTTATTCCATTATTGAATTAAAATTCCTATAAAATGTGCAGGAATTCCACTTGTGTCATATCCCTGCCAATACTTGGAATTGTCAGTTCTTGAAATATTGGTTAATTGAAAAATGTTAGCATTATGCTGAGTCTTTTGGTCATATCTTATTATGATTTAAATGAAAATTTTCCAAATTGCTAATGATGGTTACTGCTTTTATAAGTCAACCATATTTATTATTTGGTAAATTATCAGTGTAAAATATTTGTCTATTTTAAATCCATTTGTTTGCTCTTAAGAGTACTGAGATTCCTTGTCTATTCTGAATACAAATCCTTTACCAGTTATGTGATTTTCAAACATATCTCCCAGACAGTTCCTTAATGCTTCATCATTTTAATGTATCTTTTGAAGAACAAAGCTTTTAATTTAATAAGGCACAATTTATAATATTTAATGGATTACATCTTTGTTGTTGTATCTAAAAGCAATCCTTACCTAACCCAGATCCCATAGAGCTTCCTCCTATTTTCTACTTCAAGTTATATAGCTGTACAAAACATACACACACACACACACACATATATATATATATATACTCTATTTGTTAAATATTCCATTTTTAAAGTATGCATGTGATGAAATATAAAACGATGCTTTGATTAAAATTTAACATTTTCCTGACAAAAAGCATTATCCTGCATTGTCTCAGTTCTGTTTGGGCTGCTATAAAAAATACCATAAACCGGGTGCCCTAAACACAAGCATTTACTTCTTAGTTTTACAGACCAGAAAATTCATGATCGAGGTAGCTGGAGATTTCACGTCCTGTGAGAAACTATAATTTCCTCAAATATGCTGTCTTCTCACTGTAACCTTACATGTGAGAGGAGCAAGGCAGGTGGTCTGAGCTGCCTTTTATAAAGGCATCAATCCAATCACAAAGGCCCTATCCTCTTAATCTAATTACAAGGGCAGATTGCATACCATTGCTTGAGGGGCATAAATGTAAACATTTTTAATGTTGTAAGGCTGATGACTGCAAGCTAAATATGTTGCATCCGTATGATTTTTTTTATGAGCTTTTCCCTCTAAAATCAATTGTTTACATATTCTGGTATGTTTACTATATTTATTTAAAATTCTCCTGATTCAAGACTAAATGAAGGTATTCCCCTTGTGGTAAAGCAGGTAGAGCCAACACTTCTGACCTTAGGGGGCCTCTTCCTGCCCTGGCTTTTCCACTATTGAACCATCTCCCTGCTAACAGCCTGAGAAAAGCAGATGAAGATGTTCCAAGTTCTAGCGCCCCTGTCACCCACGTTGTAGACCCAGATGAAGCTTCTGGCTTCAGCCTGGCTCAGTGCTGGCTTTTGTGGCCATTTGGGGAGTGAACCAACTAATGGAAGAGCTCTGTCTTTTCCTCTTTCTCCGTAAGTCAAATTTCAAAACTGGAGTGATTTGCTTAGTGAAATAATCCTGACCCAAAAAGACAAATATCATGTTTTCTCTGACTGGTTGTTGCTAATACATAGAGTAGAAAAACCAAAAAAACCTTAAGGTTTATTGATTTAAACTGACATGGTGTGATATGACTTCTGTCTGTAACTCTTGTCCATATCCCCCTAGAATAGGGATCTCTCTGCCTTTCACTTGTAGAGCTCTTTGGTTATACATTGAGCTTGTGCTTATACAGTGCATTGAATTCAGGTTATCACAAAACATTTTTTTAAAAAAAAGGAAGAAAGGAAGTAGGAGGGAGAGAGGCAGGGAGGGAGGAAAATATTGTTTTATTCTTATAACTGTATCTATGGAATTCATGAAATCTGTTCTCCATATATTAATAAATAAAAATGTAACAGTGAAATGACTAATTTTATATGACTATAAAGCTTTGAATAACTTAGATAAATGATATAGTGTATTATCTTTAGTTAGTATTTTTTTTTTTTTTGACAGGCAGAGTGGACATTGAGAGAGAGAGACAGAGAGAAACGTCTTCCTTTTGCCATTGGTTCACCCTCCAATGGCCTCCGCAGCCGGCGCCCCGCAGCTGGCACACCGCGCTGATCTGAAGGCAGGAGCCAGGTGCTTCTCCTGGTCTCCCATGGGGTGCAGGGCCCAAGCACTTGGGCCATCCTCCACTGCACTCCCAGGCCATAGCAGAGATCTGGCCTGGAAGAGGGGCAACTGGGACAGAATCTGGCGCCCCGACCAGGACTAGAACCTGGTGTGCCAGCGCCGCAAGGTGGAGGATTAGCCTATTGAGCCGCTGTGCCAGCCTAGTTAGTATTTTTAACACCTCTGAATACCCCCAACTTGAAGATTAGATGTCAAACATTTATAATTGGCGGCTCACAGATTCAGACCATAATATATACATATCAGTTATAAAATTTCAGTTGATAGTAAAGTTCTTCTATGGGAGACTATCAAGTGTTGGTATCTGTACAGCACACAGGGCATAGCTACAACCTGTAGTTCACCCTTTGTCACCATTCTCTTTAGAGATAACTAATCAATAAGGCTACTATCTTATTTTTATTTTACCTAGTTGTCTATGCTGTGGTCATGATCAATATTCACTTAATAGTTAGGTCTTTTTGGTATAAAATATAAGAAATATTGAGTTAAAACTGTGAGGGATGAATTTGAAAAGATTTAAAATTGATGATTCTGAGAGGTAAATATAGTACCACAGTAATAACTGTGGCTTTTAAAGATTTCTTCCATCTCTCCAACCCTGACATATTCTCAACTAGACTTAATAGTAGTAATTTGAAGATAATTTGCTGAAGAAAGCAGAGATAATCTTTAGGAAACAATACTACTATGCTACAATTTATTTTGTCAGTTGGATTAGTTTATTGTTTTATACAATGAACAAATCTTTGTTTAAATTTAACTTTGCTAAATTAACTTACATTACAAATGCAATCAACATCTTTGTATTGCTACAGAATGTCCCTAATTACTGCATTTGTATAAACACTTAATCATGCAGTAACTGAAAATTAGTAAGAAAAAAAAATCATTTACATGATGCTATTCTCAGATCTGCAAGTATAAGAGAATCTGAGACATCCAAATGAAAACTGCAGATTCTTTGTAAATTATGTGATTTATTTTCTAATCAGCTATTTGCAACGTGGAAGAAAAAAACAATGGTGTGCCATTTGTCTGACTGTTATCATTCTGGATATTTTTTAATATTGGGAGCATATGCCTAAAGGGGGGAAGATAAAAATTACAATATGTTGAATGTGTCTCATGCTTTTTGATGAGTTCTCCCTCTAACATCACTGTCTTCATATTATGATATGCTTGATATGTTTTCTATTTAAAACTCTCCTTATCAAACTGATGTGATTTTTATACTAATTCGGACTTCAAGATAACTTGGATAAAGCTTACGATGTATGTTATTATTTTTAGATAATATATTTCTTTTTCTATGAAATTCAGCATTTCAATCTCCCATTTATCTTTGTGTTTTCTTCCTTACACTAACATACTGTTGTTGTATCTTTATTAAAAATTTAAAAACTGCGGCTCTTGTTGTGGTATCGTGGGTTAAGCCACCGCCTGCTTGTGTGAGTGCTGGTTTTTGTCCCAATTGCTTTACTTCAGATCCAGTTCTCTGCTAATACGCCCCAGAAAGCTGCTGAAGGTGGCTCAAGTGATTGGGCTCCTGCACCCATGTGGGAAACCTGGAAGAGGCTCCTTGCTTTGGATTGGCAAAGCCCCAACCATTGTGGCCTCTGGGGAGTGAACCAGCAGATGGAAAATATCCGTGTCTCCCTCCGCCCCTGCCCATTCTCTGTAACTCTTTCAAATGAACAAACAAGTCAAAAACTGGGAACTAGATCGTCCACTTGCAGAAGAAATGAATGTCTTATTCATATTAAGTAATTTCCACAGGAATTATATTCAGGAAGACAGAGTAGATATTCTATGATTCTGTTAGTATAAATCTCAAGAACAGGCAAAATTAATTTATAGTGGTGGAAATTAAACAAACAAAAAATACAAATAAGCATTTGCCTCTCTAGGGTATTACCTGGAAAGAGTCAAACAGGAATTGTTAGGCATGAGAGAAATTCTCTTCTTGATATGATTGGATGTGTTTGCCAAACCCACTTAAATCTGTACTTAAGAGCAATATACGATAGTACACGTAAACTCTACTTCGTTTTCAAAAGGTGGTAGGGAAAACACAAGGAGGAAGTAGAATGTCATTTTTCAAACATTTTTCTTTATACTTTCTTAAAAAGTCTTTTTGCATTTATTTATTTATTTATTTATTTTTTAATTTTTTTTTTTTGACAGGCAGAGTGGACAGTGAGAGAGAGACAGAGAGAAAGGTCCTCCCTTTTGCCGTTGGTTCACCCTCCAATGGCCGCCGTGGCCTGCACGCTGCAGCTGGCGCACCGCGCTGATCCAAAGCCAGGAGCCAGGTGCTTCTCCTGGTCTCCCATGTGGTGCAGGGCCCAAGCACTTGGGTCATCCTCCACTGCACTCCCGGGCCACAGCAGAGAGCTGGACTGGAAGAGGGGCAACCGGGACAGAATCCGGCGCCCCTACTGAGACTAGAACCCGGTGTACCGGCACCGCTAGGCGGAGGATTAGCTTATTGAGCCATGGCGCCGGCCCATCTTTTTGCATTTTTTTCCTTATCTCTCTTCCAGTGAAATTTCAGTGCCACAGACATTTACTTATATATTCCATGTGCTTTATGCATAAAAGAATAGTTTTACCTTCCCACAAGAACCCATGTCCATTTGGTAGGGGGTAATAGTGTAGCCAGTAAGACCTCATGGACTAGAGTGAGTGACACTGTGAATTGTCAGAGCCATCAAAGTGATATTTAAAACAACTGTAATCCATGCACTCTGGATGCCAAAGGAGAAACTGAGCCAAAAACAAGACTACTTAATGAGGGATAAAATTAGTTTCCTTGAAAAACTGAAGTAATGAAATGGTAGATATTAAAAGTATCGGGGCCAGCAGCATGGCTCACTTAGCTAATCCTCCACCTGCAGCACCGGCACTCCAGGTTCCAGTCCCAGTTGGGGCGCTGGGTTCTAGTCCTGGTTGCTCCTCTTCCAGTCCAGCTCTCTGCTGTGGCCTGGGAGGGCAGTGGAGGATGGCCCAAATGCTTGGGCCCTACACCTGCCTGGGTTAGCAGGAGGAAGCACCTGGCTCCTGGCTTTGGATTGGCGCAGCGCCAGACATAGTGGCCATTTGGAGGGTGAACCAAGGTAAGGAAGACCTTTCTCTCTGTCTGTCTCTCTCTCACTAACTCTATCTGTCAAAAAATACATTAAAAAAGTATCAATAAAAGTTTGAGGATAGATGTTAAACATAAAATATAAAAAAGATTCTGTAGACAATATAAAGGTAATTGATTTTATTCTATAGTAGTCATGTGTATGAAACATTTTGAATATTTTATGCTGTATCAGAAATGACACCTCAAAGTGGGACACAATACAGCAAATGATTTCATTAACTGACTTCACTAGGTATCTATGCTTCATTATTTTTTTTTCTCTATTGCAAATCCTTTTTAAGCAAAATTCTAAATGAAAAGATTCGTGTTACTTTTCCATTACTGAAAACTGGATATATGACCCCAATATAGATACTTTTTTTTTTTTACCATTTTTAGAACTCTTTTTTTTTTTTTTTATTTGACAGGTAGAGTTATAGACATTGAGAGAGAGAGAGAGAGAGAGACAGAAAGAAAGGTCTTCCTTCCGTTGGTTTACTCCCCAAATGGCCAGGAGCCAGGTGCTTCTTCCTGGTCTCCCATGCGGGTGAGGGGCCGAAGCACTTGGGCCATCCTCCACTGCCCTCCTGTACCAAGCAGAGAACTGGACTGGAAGAGTAGCAACCGGGACTAGAACCAGGCACCCATATGAGATGCTGGCGCTGCCAGTGGAGGATTACCAAGTGAGCCTTGGCACCAGCCTCTTTTTTTTTTTTTTTCTTTTTTACCATTTTTAACAACAAATAGCTTTATCAGGTCAGTTTTCTTTCTTTCTTTTTTAAAAAGATTTTATTTATTTATTTGAACATCAGAGTTACAAAGAGGCAGAGAGAAAGAGAGAGAGAGAGAGATAGTCTTCCATTCACTGGTTCACTCCCCAAATGGCTGTTAGAGCCAGAGCTGAGCCTATCTGAAGCCAGGAGCCAGGAGCTTCTTCAAGGTCTCCCATGTGGGTACATGGCCCAAACACTTGGACCATCTTCCACTGCTTTCCCAGGCCATAGCAGAGTTAGTTGGGAAGTGGAACATCCAGGATTCACAAAGGTACCCAATGAGATGCCAGCACTGTAGGCAGCGGCTTTACCTGCTATACCACAGTGCCAACCCAGGTCAGTTTTCTTCAGTTATAATTACTTATTTCATATTTGCCTTTTATAATTTTAAATTTATGTAACCAGCAAAGCTATACTTCAGGATTGTAAGCTATCTTATGCTGAAATATCAGGCAAATGAGTGTTTTATGGGCTGTGGTAGAATAAAATCCCATGTTTTCTCCTCAAACCACACTGCATCCAATGCCCTGTTCATTAAGTACAATAACTTAATGAAACTCAAATAAAAATATACCTATTTCTATCTATCTCTAGTCTTAAAACAATCTACATTTAGGAGGAAACAATTTGCATAAACAATAATTTATCAAATGGAAAATATATATCCTAGAGTATAAATCATTGTTTTCTGGCCAAGTACATGCTACACTTAATTTGCTATATGATTACAGTGATCATATCCTCTTGTGCATCAAAACTGCTCTTTAACATTTTTTATGTCATAAATATTCTTGTTTGTCTACATTGAATAAATAAATCTGGTGATAAATGAGTATATTCTTTTTTTAAGAATTTTTTATTAATTTGAAAAGTTACAGAGAGAGGGGGAGAGAAATTTAGAGAGAGAAAAAGTGAGCAAGCTTTCATCCACCGGTTCATTCCCCAGATGGCAACAACCAGGGCTGGGTCAGGCCAAATCTGGAGCCAGGAACTTCCTCTGGGTCTCCCAGTGGGTGGCAGGAGGCCAAGCACCAGTGCCTCATCTGCTGCTCTTCTGAGGCCACCCAGAAGGGAGCTGGATTGCAGGTGGAGCATACAGAACTCAAACCAGCGCCCATGAGGGATGTTGGTATTGCAGGTGCCAGCCTTACACACTGCACCACAATGCCATGACCCCCCCCCCAAAAAAAAATATATATATATATATGTAATGCTGTTTGGTGTAATTCAGCAATGTGCTTTTGTTAAAGGTACTTTAAAATTAGCATTCAGTATTATAATTTTCAGTAGATATGAAATTATTCTGTGACAAGAGGAAAAAGCAAAAATCAGATTTTCATAGTATTTTCATCTATTTATCATCGCCATTATTATTATTATTTCCAGTTCTGATAGCATTTATTGAGCTACCAAGACTATAACTATCATTTTGAAATATTCAATTCTGAGATATAACACCACTCAATATACAAATAGGGTGGTACTACCTTTTTATGCCTCATGTTCTCCTTGACAGCAATTTATGTATATATTTGTCTCTTGGGAACAAATTATTTTCTTTTGCAATGATAACTACTTTTTGTTCTTTGTCTTTGAAAAAAGCCTAGGCATAATGATATTGTCTAGATCCTTTCCCTTCTATTTGCCTGTTCATTCACACACAGATATTATTTTAAAAAACACATAAACTTAGATTCAATTGCATAAAACATTATTGGAAATATTTGCACTTCTGTGTTGCAAAATTCTGAGTCTTCTCCTGTTTCCTGTGTTTCTTCTTGAAATTCCAAGTTTGTCACACCACATTGTTTTGACAAGGAAACTTGGGTTGTGTTCCGTAGCTAAACCACTGTCTAATAGCTCAGTTTCACTATTATATTTGATAGAGCACCCATATAAGATCATTCCAACAAGGGCATTTTAAAGAGTAAAACAGAATACTACTATTAAATAAACTTAGAAAAAGAAGCATGAATGAAAATTGTTTTGAAAAGGCTTGGATAAGTGGGTCAATTCAGGTTATAATTATATTAGGGCAGCATTCAGTATATCTGCTCTCCAGCTCCACACACAGTAATATCATGTGAACTCTAGTACTTCCTATTTGACCCGTGGGATGGACTGAATAATCCCCCATTTAATTTTATGAACCCTGCAGGGAGACAGATAAGATATTTCTCAAGTTATCTTTTATCTATTACTTTCCTGCTCTGTTTTGTGAGATATTCAGGTTGATTTCCCCTTTTATAGAGGTCATATTTTCTGCTCTAATTCAGACTCTTCTACAAGTCCTCAGCCGTATTCAAAATTCTATCATTTATTTCTTCATTTCTGGAAGTTTTAAGGAAACAACAGACAAATAGATGCTATACACTTATAAGGAGATTTTCAATGTAGTGGAAATTAGAAAGGTAAGTTTTTTTCTTCTCAAAGAAAGACTTCCTTTTTCTTCCCAATTCAAACTATAAACATACCAAGATGGAAGTGATTAAGTGCCTGAATGGATACTCTCTTTGAGTGAAATCCTACGTATATGATAAGCAATTAGAAATGATTCCATAGTTATTAATTGATGCTATGAAGTAATAGCAGCAATATTTCAAGGTGATCACATTTGAAAAAAGCCATAGAATTAAGCAATTTTGTGTCAAATGTTTTACAGACAGAATACAAATGGGTACTTCTTTGAAATAAGAGTAGAGGGACTGGAATTGTGGCATAGTGGGTAAAACCCTGCTAGCATCTCACACGTGTATTGTTTTGAGTGCCTTGCTGCTCTATTTCCAATCCAGCTCCTTGTTAATGTGCCTAGGAAAACAGCAGAAAATGGCCCAAGTCCTTGGGCCCCTGCCCCCACATAGGAGACCTGGAAGAAGCTCCTGGCTCCTGGCTTGGAACCAGCCAAGCTCTGCCGTTGTGGCCATTTGGGGAGTGAACCAGAAGATGAATGTTCTCTCTCTCTCTCTGTCTCCCTCTCTCTCTCTCTCTGTGTATGTATATGAGTGTGTATGTGTGTGTATCTGTCTCTGTAAACTCTGCCTTTCAAATAAATAAATAAATCTTTAAAAGAAATAAAATAAGACTAGAGAATTTAGACATTTTTTTCACTAGTTGGACTATATTATTATTTGATTATAGCACTTAACAGAGAAACAATAACATTCTGTTGGGTTACCTAAAGATTCAGAACTATCCTAGAACTAAATAGAAAGGACGTGCAGGTGAATAAAAAAGATATTTTTAAAGAACAGTAACATAATACAATTTAGCAAGCAATTAAGAAGTTACCATTTAATACACAGAGAATGGAATTTAATCCTTTCAAGAAGGCATATTATATGTTCATTTTTTTTTTTTTGACAGGCTGAGTTAGACAGTGAGAGAGAGAGACAGAGAGAAAGGTCTTCCTTTTTCCTTTGGTTCACCCCCCAAATGGCTGCTACGGCAGGCGCTGTGCCAATCTGAAGCCAGGAGCCAGGTGCTTCCTCCTGGTCTCCCATGCGGGTGCAGGGCCCAAGCACTTGGGCCATCCTCCACTGCCTTCCTGGGCCACAGCAAAGAGCTGGACTGGAAGAGGAGCAACCAGGACAGAACCGACGCTCCAACCGAAACTAGAACCCCGGGGTGCCGACACCGCAGGCGGAGGATTAGCCAAGTGAGCCACGGAGATAAGTACGCTGAGTACATATTACATACTCAAAACTAGTGGACAACATTTAAAGATGAAGATAACTTATTTTCAGTCCTACTTTGCTCTTATTGTAGCTACAAAAATGTTGGTGTCACACTGGCTATTTAAATGGGGTGTGGCTAATGTACCATGTCATGATATTATCTATCAAAGTACAAGAGTTAATTAAAGTGCATGGATTTTTTTTAACTAAAATCAGAAACTTTTATTTTTCCAAAGTAACATTAACAGATTATGTCTGAATTTGTTTGAGAAGTAAGCCAACCTCTGTAATTATTACTACTTTATTGGGCTCAGGCTTTCTTCTGTCTTATTGCGTGTGTCTTGTACTATTTTTTTTTAGTAAGCCTGTGTTCTTTCCAATTTCTTTATCTTTTTCCCTGCAATCTATTAGATGTCTATGTCTTGCACAAACAAGACCCTTTTATTGTTACTTGAAAAAGTTACCTCACATAGTTTTCTTCTATTATTTTGAAAAGAATGATTAGAACTGATAATCAGGTGGTTTTATTAGAGCTGTTTTGAAACTCTTTTTACACAAATTTTATTGTATTGAAAACAATATGTTTATTAAATAATTTCATGAGTCAGGAGCTTCTTCTGGATCTCCTATATGGGTGCAGGGTCCCAAGCACTTGGGCCATCTTGTACTGCTTTCCCAGGCATATTAGCTGGGAGCTGGATCTGAAGTAGAGCAGCCAGGGCTCAAACCAGTGCCCAGGTGGGATGCCGGTGCACATGCTAATGTATAAAACAATGTTGCAAACAACTCATTAGCTAAATAAAATCTGACAGTAACAATTGGAGGGCCCATTTACCATATAGGGGTCATTTTCCATTAACAATACGCTTAGGAGTTAGAGGTTCCAGTGAAAAATGTGTACATTTGTGTGTGTTTGTGTATGTGAAAACCCTGCTGAATTAAGACATAATTCAGTTACAAAACCTAATACTCACACATGCATATAGATTTGTATCTCATCTAATTGAATAGAGTTTATGTCATGCTAGTAATGTTTTTGCCTATTGTCTGTCTATTCACTGAAGCCCTAGACATGCTACTACATAATCTCTGTATGAGAATAATGGGTAGTAATTGAAAAAAAAATTAAGTAACATGAGTTTATATTAGAGTTTGACAACCTTGTGTTAACTGACACTATACCTAACTAATCAGCATGAAGTGATGGATTACTGGAATAGAATTTATATAATGATGTATTATTTCTGGATATGAGTTGTAGTATATGTTATAGCATGAAGATACAAGAAATTTAGATGTTTTGAAGTTTTTAAATTGAAAAGAAGCAACTTTTTAATACCATCAGCAGACAACCCACTTTTAGTAAAACTATGTTTTTAGACATTGTTGAGCAAAACATTTACCTCTGTATAATATCATAGATTGTTGCACATTTTCTTAATGTGTCTGAACATTTAGTCCAGTTGTGTTTGTGAATGTTTGATATGATTATAAACATAAAAAATATGTACCTGGACATATGTGAAATATGTGTTCACATATATGTATAAGATGTATGATTATGAATTGGCATTCACTTGCTAAAACTCCAGGGTCTCCCACATGGGTGCAGGGGTCCAAGGACTTGGACCATTCTCCACTGCTTTCCCAGGCAATAGCAGAGAACTGGATCAGAAGCGGAGCAGCCGGGACATGAACCGGCACCCATATGGGATGCTGGTACTGAAGGCAGCGGCTTTACCCATTACGCCACAACACTGGCCCCCAAAGATGGATTCTTATATGTCATGGTTGTTCTGTATCAGGATTGTGAACTGAGTGGGTTCAAATCCCAATCCACTTTCCATTCCAGCTTCCTGCAGTGAACACTCTGGGAGACAGTGGGGATGGGTCAAATAAGGAGGGCCCCTGCCAACCAGTTGAGACACCTGACTTTGGCCTGGCGCAGGCCTGGCTGTTGCAGTCGTTTGGTGTGTGAGTCAGTGGATGAGACTGACTTTCTCTCTTTCTCTGTCTTTATAATAATTTTTCAAAAATTTAAAAGAAAGACTTAATTCCTGAAAGGGTAATTGTTTCACATAGGTTTGTACCATCCCACACACCCACACAAAATAGAATCTATAGACCAAAGCTATCAACAGGAATCCATTTCAACATCTGAACTTGTTAAGTCTAGCCATTATTTCACAAAATAATTTTCATTGCTAAAACCAGAAGATTTACCCAAAACTAGGTGGAAAAATGTAAATAGTCAAGGCAAATAAATCAATTCATTATCTTAATTGTGGTAATGGCTTCATTATATAATTTCAGAATATCTAGTTTGTTGTACTTCCATTAGTTTTCAATAAAATTATTTTTAAATCACTTTATCAAATTTTCTCTAGAAGCTGTGGGCTGTAGAACCTAGTTAACTTGAAAAGACATGGACCATAGGCAAAGGCCAAGTCGAGTGTCTATGGAAGTCACTAAAGAAAATAAGACAATCTCACATGTGTTATGTATAGGCATATTGGGAACTTTTCCAATGTCATGTGTGGTGAGTTTGTTCCCTAGTCTTATTGCTAAGTCTCAAAAACAAGCTTGTTTTCCATTTTGAAGAGACAAAAGAGCTTTTCTGAGATCTGTCTACATTTATGTTTATAAGATGAAAAAAAAAGACACCTAAACAACATGGGGAAAGAGCCAAAATCTACCAGAGTTTTCCTGAAGACAAGATTCTATACTACTTACTCTTAGGAAATAACTATTCATTTTTGTAGGAAATTGTCCAGATTAAAGTTACATTATATTTAAGAAAGCTGTCTAAGATAAAAAAAATATAATTTCAAAGACCTCTAGAAGAGAGGTGGTATAAAACTAACTAGCGCCTAAGTTCTTTGCTTCTACTGCACTCTAAGCAGGAAGAAAAAAATTAAACTACATCTTGGAATAAGCCTTGGAAGACCATGAGGATTAAGCTGAGAAATGTTGGTCAGAAATATCCTTACATTAGTATTTTTAAAAGGAGCAAAACATTATTTTACTCCCTTTCACAATCACAGATGTTATTACCCAATTTAAATTGCATATGGATTACATACATGGATTTTTTATGAAAAAATGTACAATGTACATTTGTAATTTCATCTATTAGCCTATAAACGGCTGTATGTAGTAAAGTGTGCAAACCTTTTACACAAGCATCCTTCTGTAACTCCAATCTTCTACATCATAGGAATTGTATTATATGGGGGTGGGTGTTGTGGTGCAATATATTAAGCTGCCATCTAGGATGCCTACATCCTATAGAAGAGGGTCAGTTCAATCCCCAGCTACTCTTCCAGTCCACCTTCCTGAAATGCATCTGAGAAGTCAGCAAAGGATGTTCCAAGTACTTGAGTCTCTGCTACCCACATTCGAAGATGCTGACAGTTACTGGCTCCTAGCTTTGGCCTGGCCCAGCCCTGTCTACTGCAGTCAGAAGGGAAGAGACACAGTAGATGTAAGATTTTTCTCTCTTAGTATTGTAGGCATGGAAAGCCAAGACACCATGGAAAAGAAAAAAAGAAGAAGACCTAAATGAAAGATCTCTGCGAGTGAGATCCCAGTGGAAAGAACTGGGCCATCGAAGATGGAGGTACCTTTCTCCGAAGGGAGGAAAGAACTTCCACTTTGACTATGACCCTATCAGAATAAGACTATGACCCTATCAGAATAAGATCAAAGTCAGCAAACTCTAAAGGCTTCCATAGCCCTGGCAACTCATGAATAGAGCCTTGGGAGATTACTGACGCCATAAACAAGAGTGTCAAATTGTTAAGTCAGCAACAGGAGTCACTGTGTACTTAAATCTCATGTGGGATCTGTCCTTAATGTGTTGTCTAATGTGAAGTCATGCTATAACTAGTACCAAAACAGTATTTTTACACTTTGTGTTTCTGTGTGGGTGCAAACTGATGAAATCTTTACTAAGTATATACAGAATCGATCTTCTGTATATAAAAATAATTGGAAATGAAAAAAAAAAAAAAAACCCTGGTGTTAAATTGGAAATGGCATAGAAAATTAATTAATTTTTAAAAAAAATATCATGTAGGATCTCTGTCTTTAATGTGCTGTACACTGTTATTTAATGCTATAACTAGTACTCAAACAGTATGTTTCACTTTGTGTTGCTATGTGGGGGCAAACTGTTGAAATCTTTAGTTAATATATACTAAACTTATCTTCTGTATATAAAGAGAATTGAAAATGAATCTTGATGTGAATGGAAGGGGAGAGGGAGCGGGAAAGGGGAGGGTTGCGGGTGGGAGGAAGTTATGGGAGGGCAGAAGCCATTGTAATCCATAAGCTGTACTTTGGAAATTTATATTCATTAAATAAAAGTTTAAAAAAAAGAAATAGTTCATTAGATATTTTTAATAGGTCTGATTATTGAAACAATATTTTAAAAGCATTCAATAATTAAAACATTTTTCTTTATCAAAAAAAAAGATTTTTCTCTCTTTCTCTCTCTGCATGTCACTCTGTCTACTGGCACATTAATATAGGTCAAAGAAATGGGAAATTTTAATATCCAAAATATGTTCATGTATAATCAACAAAAATTGTTGATAAGATATATAAGATATATCATGCTTTTTCTAAGGGTACTAAGCTTCAAATTCTAGCATGCATTTTACATTCATACACATTTAAATTTGCATTGGACCATGCAGCACAATGATGTGTCAGTGCAACTTCAGTACCAGGAAGTTCAGTAATTCATGTATTTGAAATCCTCTGATCTGGGAAATGGAGCTCTTTGATCTATTGTTTTTTAAAAAAAAAAACACTTTTGCATTTTGTTCTCTCTTTCCTTGTCCCTGATGGCAACAAACTTGCCATGTTTGTCCTTCAAAGACCAGATAGCTCAGCGGATTCTTCAATAATTCAGCTCTAATTTCCTATTTACCCATATTTAATTCTACATCTCTTCACAAAAAGTCTAGGAACTTGTTTGCTAAGCCGATTCCCTCAAACCTAGAAACCACTGCTAAAAATCTCAGCATCAGAAATAATGAGCCAAAAATATCTACATTTTTCTGTCTATACAATGTTCTACTTTCAAAGGCAGTTTTTCTACAGAGATTAAAACAAAAAATAAAAAAGCCTCCTATAACATTTCAGTAACAATCCTATTTTATCCTGAAAATAATTATCCATAATTTAACATTGTCAAGGTTGGAAGAAAGAATTTCCATGGATTACAAAAAGATGACAACATCTGAATTCTGAAATTCATCATGCATTATGCATAACAGTTGCATTCACATATTCCTAGAAATATAAATTACATATGCTAATTTTGACTATGATTGGCTGAAATTTCTATTTTTCCTTCATATTTTTTCTTAATATTTTTCCCAAAATATTATCCTGTGATTAAAATCCTATGTGCTACTCTTAAATCTTAGGAAGGATTTCAAATTTGTTTCAGTGCTCCTGGAACAAAAGATGTCATGACAGTCAGTCATAATCCCTTTATTATAATTTTATATTTAAAATATTTTATTTACTATAGAGTTTCTTAAACACCATAGGTAATAAAAAGAGGTTAAAAGACCTGCCCTTCCATTTGTCACTGTTTGGCTTTTGAGTTATGAAAAGTGTGTTTAACCTTTCAATGCCTAGAGCAGAAACTATATAAAGGAATGTGAGTTGTGTAATAACCATGTTATGAGTGAGCTCTTATGCCTCCAGGAAAGTACCTTGACATTCTCTATTTAAGGGTTTGAATTTGTATTCTCATAAAGGTCAAAGAGAAAAGAAAATTTTCAAGGCACTAAGTATAGTAAGAGGGGGAAAAGCTTTGTGACTTGTTGAGTGATTCTTTTCAAAAAGATCTAACATTTTGCAGAAGAGTTAAGGCATTAAGGATGCTTATGAGGGATGCTGGCATGTGGCACAGCAGGTTTAGCTACCATTTGGGATGCCTATGTCCAATATTGGAGTGCCTCATTCAAATCACAGCTCTGCTCCAAATTCCAGCTTCCTATTAATGTATACCTTGGGAGGCAGCATATGATGCCTCGAGTGCTTGTGTCCCTGCCATTCACATGGGACACCTGGATGTCTGGCTCCTGACTTCAGCCTGGTCCAGGCCCTCCTTCCACAGGCATTTGGGAAGTGAACAACTAGATTATACCCCTGCCTTTAAATTAAATAAAGTAAAAATACTACATGTGTATTAATAAAAATATAAAAATGCATCTGATTTCTTATCATAATAAAATGTATTTAAACAAGTTGATCTATAAGATATATATTTGATATACAAACCTATAATCAAAATTTAATTACAGAGAAAATATTAGGCATCTCTTAAAAGCCTGTGCCACCATTTCAGAGGCTGCAATTTCAATCCTTACGTATATCCAAGGAACTTAAAGGCATTTTCCACTATTAACCTGGTACGTAGTCACAATGAAAAATATGTCAATGTGCCAATAAACATGTGAAATATCAATTAGTTTATTTCAGAAACATTTTCCCTTAGTAACTACAATCTATTATAGGCTTCAACAATCTATAAGCCATCAGAAAAAATACTAGAATAAATGTTTCTGATTGATTGTGAATGTATATAACTGACCCTTTAGGGGAAAACTCTATTAAGTTGATACTCATTTTGTCCCCAAAACACGCATTTAGGTGTATGATATGTTAAACACTTTCTTAATCCCAAAATAGGGAAGTTTCATATTGCATTTCTAATAAAAAAAGAACCTATAACCTTTTATATTTATTGGTAGTGTTTGCCTGTACATCTTAAGTCATTTCAAAATAACTTTCCCCAAGAAACACACTAAATAATTGAAATGTTTCCTATTTGCCCCAGAAAGAATGTAGCTCTCATATATTACTGTAAATACCAATCTCTTTCTATCTATCCCCTGGTCTCAAATACATAGGCAAACATAATTTACAATACCTGGAAAATGAAATGCTTTTAAAACACTGACAGTTTTGAGTAGTATCATTATTCTTTTAATAAGACTGGCATCAAAATATGCATGTTCTCTCTCTCTCTCTTTGTCAGGCTGGTGCTATGGGATATAAGGTTAAGCCTGTGCCTGCTGTTCCAGCATACCATTTGGACACCAGTTTGAGACCCAGCTACACCACTTACAATCCAACTCTTTGATAATGTGCCTGGGAAAGCAATGGAAAATGGCCCAAGTGCTTGGACCCCTGCACCCACGTGGGAGACCTGGAAGAAGCTCCTGGCTCTTGGCTTTCGCCTGGCCCAGCCCTAGATGTTGTGGCCTCTTTGGGAGTAAACCAACAGATGGAAAATTCTCTATCTCTCCCCTTTCTCTCTGTATTTCTGCCTTTCAAATAAAAATCTTTAAAAAACAACAGTCTCTAAATTTTACCTCTTATCTAGAGTTGCATCAAGAATAACTGATATTTCCAGGGTGGGCATTGTGAAGCAACAAGATGAGCTATCACTTGGGATGCCTGTATCCCATATTTGAGGACCAGTTTGAGTCCTGACTGCTCTGGTTCTGATCTAGCATCTTGCCAATGTGCCTGGGGAGACAGCAGATGGTGGTACAAATACTTTGGTCCTGCCAACCATGTAGGAGACCTGGATGGAGTTCCTGATTCCTGACTTCAGCCTGGCTCAGTCTCAGCCGTTTGGGGAGTGAACCAGCAGTTGGAATATCTCTTTACCTCTGTCTTTCCTTCTCCATGTCACTATGCCTTTTTAGTAAATAAAGCTTAAAAATAAAGAATAACTGATTTTTCCAACATGAAATTTCTGACATTTTTTTCTCTGTTGATAGGTTATTGATAAAAATCACTACCTCATTTTATTTTCCAGTCTCTGAAAATTCAAATATATATATATATATATACACATATATATTTACTGTATATATACAAAGTAGGTAAAATATAAAGACAGAAAAGCAGTAATCACAATTTATAGTATTATTTATTGTTCTAAGATGAAGAAAGAGTAATTATATTAAAAGGACTCTTGAAGGGCAGACTATAATCTTGGCAATGACCCATTTTTCCATTTCATCATGTGATAATTTATGTTTCGTGTATTTTCCTATATGTGCAAAATATGCCTAACAACAAGAATTTGAACACTCATTTGCTTTCCAGCAGAAAAGGTAAAAAAATTCCCACCTTGATGGCAAAACACCAAACTGCTTTCAGACTTCTCCAGAGCTGAGCTCGACGCAAAAGAGAAGGAATAAAGTTTCAGAGTTCAGAAAAAGAAAATAAACCTAAATATTGTACTTTTACCTTTATAAAGAAGATGGGTATCCTTAAGAAATAGCTTAACATTGAATACTACCTTTTGAGGAGAAAACAGCTTGGTAATAAAATAAATGACACAAACGGAGGTGACTGAGAAAGAGTGATGACAGAGTTTGAATAAATGCAATTGTAGAATTAAAACTGGTGGAAATTACTGATATAAATCAAATTGTGCAGTTTAATGCATGCATCCGGAGGATACTTGCTACAACCTCTTAGTGGCTTACCACAGAAACATCTATTCCTACTTCATTTTATTACACAGATACAGGTCAGCAGCACGCTCAGGACCACAGCTTGCACTCATTGCAGCAGTGCGAGTACAACTTAGGTAGTCATACAGGGGTTTACAATCTCATTCAAATGGGGCTTTCATACAGGGAATCTCACAGAGTTTCATTAGATTTAATCAGGTATTGCCCCCCAACTCTGGTAAGTCAGATGTTGAAGCCCTAAACCGTGCTGTAAAGGCCACGTGGGGACACAGCGAGACGGCAGCTGTCTGAAAGCTCAGAGGACATCACGCACCGTGCTGGCTCTCTGACCTCAGCCCCAGACTGCAGAACTGCCAGAAAATGCACTTCTGCTGCTCAGCACCCAGTCTGAGGTATTTTGTTATGGCAGCCAGAGAAGTTCTAAGACTGGCATAGGAGATAGAATTCTACCATATGCTTGGAAAGCAGAGTGCCAGAAATATTTATGAGCAGTACTAATATATATCATGATTATAAATATTTAAAATGCAAAATTAAAAATATGAATAACAAAATTTGGCAGGACAACAGAGAGATTGAAGTAAAGCAAAGCATGTTAAATTGCTCATTTTTCATACCAGACAACAGTAGATAGTATGACATTAAAAATTTAGTAAAGAACAAAAGCACAATTACAAAACTGACAGATTCTCCACAATCTTTTTCTTAAGTTTGATAAAATTCTTTTAGAATGTAATATCTCCTGTTATCAACAATTTCATTAGTTTTTCTTTAGATTTTTTTATAAGAAACAAAATATTTAAACTTATTACATGGTTTATATATGCTCATTTTGTGTATTCTTTCTATTCTTTATCTCTTTCATTCACTCTGTAAGTACATATCACATTTGATGGTTTAAGTAAATTTTAAAATGTTTCTATTTTTTTATATATCAAAAATAATTGTACAAATGTGGAGGCAGAGGTATACAGTTTGATATTTCAATGCATGTACACATTTTGTAAGGATCAAGTCAGGGTAATTAGCTAACTACTACACCCACATATTTACCATTTTTTTGTGGTAAAACAGTAGACATCCTTTTTCCTAGCTATTTTGCATTATATAATACATTATTGTTAACTATAGTCACCTTACAGAATAGAACTCATCCCTCCTCTCTTACTCTAACTTTGAACCCATTGGCCAACTTCTCCCTTTGTTTCCCCAACTCTTCCCTCCCCAACCTCTGCTAAATTGTGCTCCACCCTCTACTTCTCTGAAATCTACTTTTTAAGATTCTTACATATGATCAGGAGGTGTTTGTCCTTCTGTGTCTAGCATATAAAATTTAACATAATGTTCTTTCAGTTCATCCCAGGTAATCAAAATTGACAATATTTTATTATTTTTATGGCTGAAAATAATTTTATTTTATAAACATGCCACATTTTTTATTGTTCAATTATGAACAAGTTGATTAATTCCAGGTGTTGTCTACTGTGATTTAAAAATCACTAGAGGGGCAGGCATGTAGCCTAGCAATTGAGATGCACATTGAGATGTCCACATCCCATACTGGAGGACCTGGGTTTGAGAGGAGGCTCTGATTCCTGACTACAGCTTCCTGATAATGTACAGCTTGCAAACCAGCAGGGATTATTAAAACTGAGTTTATGTCACCCACATGGTAGACCTGTATGTTGTTCCCAGCTTTGGCCCCAGCTAGGGGCATTGTGGGCATTTAAGGAGTGAAGTAGCAGATAGGACATCCCCCCTTACCATCCCTACCCCCACCGTCATCTCTCAAAATAGATAGATAGATAAATAAATAAATAAATAAATAAAGTTTCACAAGAAACATTCATCCGGGATGGGTTACAAGTCATTAATTAAATATCTTGGTAAAATGTCACCAGTACAACCACTGTAGTCATACCTTTTGTCTTTCTGCTATATAGATTAGTTAAAGGAGGGTATGTCTATAAATTGTGTGAGATACTCATAAATTAATTGACTCTTTCAACTTGATCTTCTTTCTTTACCGTTCTTGTAATTGTTAGAAAATTTCTGAAAAGATGTAATGTTTTAACTGTGCAGTGCCGAGCATTTTCTGAGTTTTCTAGAATATTGTGCAATGCTATAAGCATGACTAATCTTGTATTCCAACTTTGTTGGCTACTGGCATTGACTTTTGTAATTGATAAATATTGTATTCACAGCAGATAAAGACAAAGGCCCAAACCCACAAATAAACGCCTTTGTTTAATCACCTTGTAATTTTTATAATTTATTTTCATTGCCAAATATATGTCTCAGTATCTCTCTACATTACCAGAAGCACCAGAGAAATTCTGATAATTATAAGACCAGTTTTCACTATTATAGTATTTACACAAATATCTTATTACATAAACAAAAACATATTTACATGTCAAAGGATTACCATGAAATAGAAAAGCAATAATGTTATAGTAAGTAATGTTTTCAAGAAACTGACCTTCAAGGTCAACATGCGAAAATTCACTGTAAAGTTCTGGAGGATCCATAACATTGAAAATATGAAGACCAACATTCTATCTCTGCTTGTGTGCTGCAGTTTTGTCAATCAATGAGAATTGTAACATCCTTAGCATATCTTTTTAATTGAGTTCTTAGACCCTCAAGACAGAGAAACAAGAAAGATTAGAATCAAATGTGCAAGTGAAAATATCAATACAGGGACATCGTTTTAAGCCATTTTGTCTCCGGAAAATATCCACTTTTAGCTGTCTATATTTGGTCAGTTGGATAATGTGATATTTTAATCCTGCAACATAGGACTTGGATTAAGTGAATTGGTAATATGCCTATATGTCTTAAAAGTATATAGCATTTTGACCCAATTTGGCTTTTCATTTTGAAAAACAATTTATTCGTTAAAGAAACAATTATGTTTTAAGTGATCTATATTAAAATGTTGAATAAGTAACATGGTATTCTCAATTAACATCTTTGGTTCTTTAATAGTGACATTTATGTAATATATTGATCTTCTTTATTTTTGTATAATTTTGATCCTGGATTTTTATTAATATTATAAAATAATGAATATTTTCAAATATATAGCAATAATTATAATGCATTCCATTTTTAGTATAAAAATATTTAGGTGCTCTTAATTAACTAAACATCAATGAAAAGATATTGTTGAAATAGTAATTTATAGTTTAAGGGTCATGCTAATGTTTGAAAAGATAAGTAAACTCAGGTAGTGGTGTAATTTCTAGTGAGCATGCATTTACATTACATACATATACTGTTCATGTTGCTATTTCCCTTTATTACATGAAGAAAATTTTTCTGGAAACTTCTCACTTTTATTTCTATGTTTAACCTAGTGATTTATGACTTTGTTGAATTATTATCACATTGTGACTTTATTTCATCTCCTCCCTGGTTTACTTGTAATATTTCAAAAAATTCATTGAAACATATGTTACCTACAGTAAGAGACAGTTTATTATAGGTACAAAGTTTATATAATTAATGGATTTTGAGAAACCCATGGGACATCTACCACCATCAAGATATTGAACATTTTTATTACCTGCATTATCTCCCTGGAGCTATTTACCCATTCATCGTCAGACACATCACTGATTTGATTTCTATCACACTAAATTAGTGTTACCCATGTTAAAAAGCATATGTGAATGAAATTATAGGTTTTATAATGGTATAACATTTGAGAGAGTAATTCAAATCACTGTGATGTCAATAATTGTTTCTCAAAATTTAATTCTTGCATATTATTTTATTTTATGGGTCTGCTTAGTGTATTCACTTAATCTCCTAGCTTGCACATTCAGATTGTTTCTATTGGAGGACTATTAACTAAAGCTACAGATGAACAATAACAAAAAGAAATATAAACACTGGTAGTAGGGTCTAAAAAGACCAATCAAAGATGGATGATAAAGTTTGACAGCAAAGGATATTGTACCTGAAATTTATTTATCCAAACTGTTGTCACCGTTAAGGATAATTCAACAATACTCTTAATTTTATAAATGTGTGAATTTTACAGGGAAAATATCCTCCAAGTGAACTCAAATTTCTAGGTAATTCTTCAGGTTAATGAGAAGTTTTCAGTTGTACTAACACATAATTTCACTTCTTATAAACTCATTGCCTAACCCCAAGGTCAATTTGGACCACAGAAAAGTCTATTCAGCTTCAAGACTTAGAGTCAAATCCCTCTTTGCATTTCTACTATCTATGATTTGCACATTTATATCTGGTCCCTGGAGTGTTTGCCATACAATTACACTGGAACCCAAGAGCAATCAAAAGGCCAGAATCTAAAAGCTAACAAGTGTTTATATGCCTACTGTCCACCTTCCTCAATATTTGTCCTATGTTTCTGTTCTTAGGTGTTGGACAGTTTGATAGTAGTTATTCCATTCTTGGACATTTGTATAGTTGGAATATATATATATATATATATATATATATATATATATATATATCTAGGAATACAGTTGAAATATATACATATACATATACATATACAGTTTCCATTTACCTTAAACTAATGATTCTGTCCTAAGAAATAAAATTTTTGAGGAAAATCTCAAACTGAAAATATGTAAGATGGAATTTCCAAAACATAACTAGGAAATAGTCACTAAAATCTTACAACTGAAAGTCAAGAGGTTCTTAAGTAATGTCACATGATGGAAAATAACAACCTATTTCTGTCTTTAGCATGTTGTAAAGTACTATAATACTGTTTTGGAGGACCAAGTAATAGAATATCCTTTGCAGAGAGACTGTATCATAATTAGTTTATAAAACTTGCTAAATCCTGCTTCATTTAAGGAGAGTGAAATAGCCTGGCCAAATGCTACCTTGTCACATCACTTTGGACACTGCACTGTGGCTCTTCATCAGCTTTCTGATCTGAAAACAAGGCCCAACTCTTTGTTATCTAGTTTCACTGGATCACTGAAATTCTTACTACTCCTTGCCCCTCATTACCATGCTGTGTAATAGATACCTCAATAGTGCTAAATGTAAAACCTTATTTTAAAGGAATCTCAGATAACCATATGTTATATGAAGAAAGAGAACAGATATTCAGTAATGTCCCCATGTAATTTAAGAAATTTCTTCATGTTACTAGGAATAAGTTATTAAGTGACCACAATTATTAGTGGCTGCCTGCAATAAATGTTTAATAAATTATAAGATGTGTAATGGAAAAAAGTTAATCACGTTAGCCTATGGGATAGCCAGAACTAAAATTTGAAAAAAATTTCCTTCTTGCTATGCTTTACACATGCACATGGCCTTTTTACGTGCTGGTTCTAAAGAAATGAAGAAGAATGTCTCATGAAGTCAGTTAATCTATTCTTCCTGCATTTTGCTGCTACTTTCAGCAAATAGCTGTTCGAAATTATATGACCTCAATCTCCATTTCCTCTTAGATACACCATAGAATATGCTTTAGAATGCTACTTTAAGTGACAGTGCAACAAGGAAAGTGTTAAATACTTATGTGGGATAAAACTAGATATCTGTGGTTTCTCACTAAAATTGCTTGAAATATATGTTAATTAATATGAAATGATGTTCTTTTAAATCAATTATTCTGCCCCCTAATCACCCCATGGCTCCAAGTTTTTAATTGATGCATCTTATAAACACTGAAATTATTTATCCAAACAGCCTCAATCAATAAAAGACATCAAGACATCTTTCAATTATTTAAGAAGAATTAATAGCATTTACCACGAATGTTGGTAGGAAAGTAGCTGTATTATATAAGTCAAAATTGCCTTTTGTTGAACAATTGTTAAACTTTACCATGACATTTCCTCACAGCTTTCAAATAAATTACATAGAGTACTTTTTTGCTCTTTTAATAAAGTGTTGACCTACTAGATTAAAAAATAATCTTAAAATTCACTCAGATTCTGAAAATATTGCTAGCTTAAAGTGAAAATGTCCCTAACTAGTGGTTGAATTTGACAGCACGTATAATATCTGTCAATAGAAAAAAAGCTTATGTAATAGTTTGGGAAAGAAAAGGGCTTAGGTTAAAATTATATCACTAAATGAAAAAACAAAGCTATTTTCCAGAATATACAAAACTGTTGAAAATCATGAATAGAGTTTTTTCTATCCAAAAATCTAACATTGAAAATGTACAATTGTTATACTTTACAATTTTCTTTTATAGCTAGATTAAATGATTAATAAGAGTAACATTGTTTGAAATCAAACTGGACAACTCCAGAAGCAGCTCTCAGAAGTGTTTTCTTGTTTAATAGTTATGGGTAAAGGTAGGAAAAAGATGAATTTCACTTCTGCATTAAGCAAACTTAATTCTAACATTAAGTAAAATAGAAATTTCCCTCATTATTAGTGAGGTATTTAAACTTTTTCTTAGGAGACAATGTTTTGGGTCCACAAAACAAGGTATGGATAGCTAACAACAACAAAAAAAGAATAGAACCAACTACATACATAAATGCATCTTTAAAAATAAAGCCATTACCATAAAAATATTTTTTAATCCACAAGGACAAACATTCAAGGAAAATGATATCATATAGTTTAAAGAGCCTAAGCTTTGGAACAGACAGATTTTCTTCTAACCCTAATCTTGAAGTATAATTCACAGTGTCATCTTAATAAATTTAGATAACTTCTCTAAGCCTTTCTTTTGTTACTTGTAGACAGGTATAATAATTATCATAAAGTGCGTAGATCAGTTTTTCTTATTTAAGAAGTGATAGATGATATTATTATTATTATTATTACCCCAGGGTAAAACATTTTTATTCTTTTCTGTTTGGATAAGTTTTAAACTTAATATAGTCAATCCTAAATTATTTATATAAAATTGCATTGTATCTGAATACTACACTGAAGTTTATTCATGTGAGTTTTTAAACTAAATTAAAAAATTAATTTGGGGTGGAATAGGGAGGGAGCTTACTGCTTTAGTTTAGGGGAAGATTATTGGGCATTGCCTAAAATAGTCCTTGACAACATGGCGCCTGGTGGATGTTTGGGGGGGCATGTTTGCGGCTGCTGTGGTTAAGCCACTTGAGATCGGACCAACTGCAGGGATAGGTCCGCTTTAGTTCCAGACACGTGGACAGTGCATGATCCCTATATGCTCCTGTGTGTGGTCCACCCAAGCCTGCATGACCTTCTCACTGATTGGCTCCCCTACTACGCATGTCTTTCATAAGCTTTATAAGCCTGTACACTTCCTCAATAAAGTAGTTCCTGCTTGGACAGAACTCACGGGTGCTTGCTGCCATGTGCTTGATTCCTTGACCTTACCTCTCCCATTCGCCTTGTTGGAGAGTGCTTGTACTGTCCCCTGCTGGTCAGTGGCAAGCCTCAGGCTTAAGACCCCAACAGAAGATAGTTAAAAAAAAAAGTGTGGAGAAAGTGCAATCTCAGAGAAGAGCTGAGGAGAAAACAGCAGAAGAAACTCTAAACAAATTAGAAGGACACTGTGGATCTACATGGAGGGTGTGGAGACGCACAACTAGGGACCCCAGCAGCAGAGAGCACCAGATTTGGAGAGTGAGGTGAGACCAGACTACAGCAGCCCAAGCAACTGGCAATAAAGCTGCAGGAAGAATCTGGCTTGGAACCCTGCGGGGGACAATGTACCTGTCAATCTAGTGGCAAAAAAGGGGGAGGGCACATTTCTCTCTCTTCAACCACAGGGCACCAGCATCCTGTAACTAGGAGGGGGCAGGCACTATTTTGGACATACATAATAGCTGCACCAGCTCATGTCTGAGAATCCAACAACCAGATGAAAGGAGACGCCTGAGTCTGGCTGGGAGAATTGAAGGGGGCTGCGTGCTCGTGATTGTGGGAATCTGTGTGCTGTACCTGTGCAAATGCTGTGTTTGCATAGGAGGGCACATGATGCGGCTGGGTCTTTGGGTAGTTACTGTGGGCAGCTCACATGCTCAGAGCTCCCTGATCCCATGTTGAGGGTCATTGCTGCAGAACTGTGTTCACGCCAAGGACTGCAGGTTCCTTTGTGTGGTTATTGCAGCAGCATGAATGAATATTATACTCACTGGGGCTGGTGACCAGTCACTGGTCTCCTTGGAGGAGAGGTGATGAGCCTGAGACTATACCAACAGAGTAGCTTAAACCTCCCCTCTGATAAAAATAAAAAAAAATAAAATAAAATAAAGTAAAATAAAATAAAATAAAAAGAGAGAAATTTACCAAGCCCAATTTGGGTGTCACTCTGGGCGGTCTCTGCACTCTGGAGCACTGAACAGAGCTCTCTGGCCACACCCAGTGCACGCCTCAGAGTATTCACTTAAAGAGAAGAGACTCCACTAAGCTACAGAGGCATAGTCCAAAGATAAAAGCCATCATAGAGAAAAAAATCAACAAGTATCTTCACAAATACCTAAAATACATACTAATTCATATTCATTCAATAAATTCAAAAAACAAAAATAAGGAAGACAACATGACACCTTCAAAGGGACTCAACAACACTTCAATACTAAAATGTGAAAATGGTAGGGTTATATTCAGGTTTCTGAGGAATCTCCAGACTGACTTCCATAGTGCCTTTACCTGAATACCTACCATACAACCCAGCCATCCCACTCCTTGGAATTTACCCAAAGGAAATTAAATTGACAAACACAAAAGCTGTCTGCACCTTAATGTTTATTGCAGCTCAATTCACAATAGCAAAGACCAGGAATCAACCCAAATGCCCATCAACAGTAGACTGGATAAAGAAATTATGGGACATGTTCTCTATAGAATACTATACAGTAGTCAAAAACAATGAAATCTGGTCATTTGCAACAAAATGGAGGAATCTGCAAAACATCATGCTGAGTGAATTAAGCCGGTCCCAAAGGGACAACTATCATATGTTCTCCCTGATTAGTGACAACTAACTGAGCATGAAAAAGGAAACCTGTTGAAGTAAAATGGACACTATGAGAAACAGTAACTTGATCAGCCCTTGTCCTGACTGTTGATGTACAATTTAATACTTTATCCCTTTTAGTATTTTTTTGTTCTACTTAATACTATTGGTTGAACTCCGTAATTAACACATAATTATTCTTAGGTGTTTAAATTTAACTGAAAAGTGATCCCTGTTAAATATAATAGTGGGAATAAGAGAGGGAGGAGATGTACAATTTGGGACATGCTCAATCAGACTTACCACAAATGGTGGAGTTAGAAATGTGCCAGGGGATTCCAATACAATCCCATCAAGGTGGCATGTACCAATGCCATCTCACTAATCCAAGTGATCAATTTCAGTTCACAATTGATCATGCTGATAGGTCTAAGAGTCAAAGGGATCACACAAATAAGACTAGTGTCTACTAATAATAGCTGATAGAATAAAAAAGGGAGAGAACGATCCAACATGGGAAGTGGGATACACAGCAGACTCATAGAATGGCAGATGTCCTAAATAACACTCTGGCCTCAGAAATATCCGTTAAGGCACTCGGATCTGTCTCAAGAGCCCATGAGAGTATTTTAGGCATGGAAAGCCAAGACACTCTGGCAAACAAACAAACAAAAAAAAACCTAAATGAAAGATCTCTGCGAGTGAGATCCCAGTAAAAAGAACGGGCCATCAAAGAAGGAGGTACCTTTCTCTGAAGGGAGGAGAGAAATTCCACTTTGACTATGACCTTGTCTAAATAAGATCGAGTTGGCGAACTCAAAAGGCCTCCATAGCCTTGGCAACTCATAACAAGAGCCTAGGGAGATTACTGATGCCATAAACAAGTGTGTTAATTTGTTAAGTCAACAACAGGAGTCACTGTGTACTTACTTCTCATGTGGGATCTCTGTCCTTAATGTGTTTTCCAATGTGAACTAATGCTATAACTAGTACTGAAACAGTATTTTACACTTTATGTTCTGTGTGGGTGCAAACTGATGAAATCTTTACTTAATATATACAGAATCAATCTTCTGTATATAAAGAGAATTGAAAATGAATCTTGATGTGAATGGAATGGGAGAGGGAGCAGGAGATGAGAGGGGTGTAAGTGGGAGGGAAGTTATGGCGGGGTGGGGAAGGCATTGTAATCCATAAACTGTACTTTGGAAATTTCTATTTACTAAATAAAAGCTAAGAAAATAAATAAAATGTGAAAATGAAGAGATTGAAGAAATTCCAGAAATAGAATTCATAATATTGGTGGTTCATGGAAGCAAATCCATGAATTAGAGAAATACATACATGATATGAATGAACATTTTTTACCATAAAATGGAGATTTTAAAGGGCAATCAGAATGAAATATTGGAAATGTGGAATAGATAGATCAAATTAAAAATGCCTTAACAAAAGACTCGATGAGGGAGAAAAAAAGAGTATCCGAGTTAGAAGACAAATCTCTGGAACGTTTACATTCAGGAAGAAGAAGGAGAAGGAGGAGGAGGAGGAGGAGGAGGAGGAGGAGAAGGAGGAGGAGAAGGAGGATGAAGAGGAAGACATTAGAAAACTATATGACAGTGTGGGAGATTTATGAGATATTATCAAACGACCCAACATATAGGTCTTAGGAGTTTCTGAAGGTGTAGAACATAGAATGGATTAGAAGGCCTTTTTTTTTAAAATTTTTTGACAGACAGAGTGGATAGTGAGAGAGAGAGAGACAGAAAGTTCTTCCTTACTGTTGGTTCACCCCAGCAATGGCCACTTTTTACAAAATAATTACTGAAAATTGACTTTATTTGGAGAAAGAAAGGGACATTCAAGTACAGAAAGCACATAGAACTTCTAATAGACATGACCAGAAAAGATCCTCACCACAACACATTGTAGTAAAACTCTTCATTGAAAAACATAAAGAAAAAATTCTAAAATGTGCATGAGAGAAGCATCTGATTACTTTCAGAGGATCTACAGTTAGGCTCACAGCAGATTTCTCATCAGAAACCCTACAGGCTAGGAGAGAATGGTGAGATATATTCCAAGTATTAAGAGAAAAAAAAAACTGTCAACCCAGAATTCTGAACCCTGCAAAGCTCTCATTTATGAGTGAAAGTGAAATAAAGACCTTCCATAACACAGAAATTCAAAGAATTTGTCAACACTTGTCCAGCTTTACAAAAGATGCTTAAGGATGTGGTACACACAGAAACACAGAAAGAAGGTGAATGCACAAAATCTCCCAGTAAAGCAGGTGCCATGGCTCACTAGGCTAATCCTCCGCCTTGCGGCGCCGGCACACTGGGTTCTAGTCCCAGTTGGGGCACCGGATTCTGTCCCGGTTGCCCTCTTCCAGGCCAGCTCTCTGCTGTGGCCAGGGAGTGCAGTGGAGGATGGCCCAAGTCCTTGGGCCCTGCACCCCATGGGAGACCAGGAGAAGCACCTGGCTCCTGCCATCGGATCAGCGCAGTGCGCTGGCCACAGCGCGCCTACCGCAGCGGCCATTGGAGGGTGAACCAACGGCAAAAGGAAGACCTTTCTCTCTGCCTCTCTCTCACTGTCCACTCTGCTTGTCAAAAAATATATATCAAAAAAAAAAAAAAAAGAATTTCTTTCAGTAAAAGTATAAAGGAAACCTAAAGTAAACAGTAGGAATATTGTGTGTGAGGGCAAAGTCATTACCTATCAACAGTCACCTAGATTGTATATGCTCCTAATTACAGGGCACATGACTATTTAAAAGAAATTTCAATTGATCTAAAGGGAGACATACCAGTTTATATAGTGTTGAATGACTATTGATTTCTTTCTGAATTTTCTGTCTGGTTGATCTATCCATTACTTCAATACCCCACTTTCAGTAATGGATAGATCAACCAGACAGATAATTCAGAAAGAAATCAAAAGTCATAAAATACTGTAGACCAAATGGACCTAATGGATATCTACAGAATGTTTTATCCTACATTTGCAGAATACACATTCTTCTTACCAGTGTATATACTTTCTCTAGGATAGACCACAGGCTAGGCCATAAAGCAAGTCTCAACAAATTCAAAAAATTTGAAATCATACCAGGCATCTTCTGTGACCACAATGGAATGAAGATGGAAAAAAAAAATCTCAAGAATCTCTAGAGCATATGCAAACTCATAGAGACTGAACAGCATGCTCCTAATGAACAATGGGTCATAGATGAAACAAAAAGAGAAATCAAAAAAGTGTTGAGGAACAAGTTTTTTTTTTTTTTTTATACTATCTGTTGCGCTCTTAGTGTAGAGTTACTCTTCTGTGTTTAAAGCTATTTGAAAATAGATTTCAGTAAAAAATAAGAATAGGAATAGGAGAAAAAGGAGGAAGAAGGGTGGGAGAGTGGGTGAGAGGGCAGTTACAATGGGAAGAATCACTATGTTCCTAAAGTTGTATTTATGAAACACATGAAGTTTGTATACCTTAAATTAAAAGTTCCTATGAGAAAAAAAAATGATTAAGGAATGGCAAGGTCAATGAAAGGAAAAGACAGGATCCCTAAATGACAACAGAAAGTGAAGCTTCCAGACCAGACCACTCATTGCAGAATGTTGTGTGAGAGAAAATCAACTTTGTTTTTTGAAAACACCATTTTGATTACTTTATGTTATAGGATCTTAGGCTGTATCAATACAAATGGTTTGGAAGTTTTTTAAAGATTTGTTTATTTCAAAAGCAGAGCTACAGAGATGCAGAGACAGAAAGAAAGGTCTTCCATCCATTGGTTCACTCCCCAAA
The DNA here is from genome assembly GCF_033115175.1 of Lepus europaeus. Lineage (NCBI taxonomy): Eukaryota > Metazoa > Chordata > Mammalia > Lagomorpha > Leporidae > Lepus > Lepus europaeus. The sequence goes on along the minus strand of NC_084827.1, from coordinate 127,645,255 downwards.
TGGCCTCAACTGCCAGAGGTGACCCAACCTGAAGCCAGGAGCCAGGAGCTTCTTTCAGGCCACCCACATGGGTGCAGGGGCCCAAGGACTTGGGCCATATTCTGATGCTTTCCCAGGCCACAGCAGAGAGCTGGATTGGAAGTGGAGCAGCTGGGATGTTGGAACTTCAGGTGGCAGCTTTACCCACTACACCACAGCACAGGCCTCAAAAATTTTGACTCCTAATTCATATTGCTAAGTCATTTAGCAGAAAACCATTAACCAGGTGTCATTTTTACCATTGTGTGCAAAATTACAATTTTACTGAATTCTTTTCAGCTCTGGGGAATACTTTTTAAAGAAAATCTACTAATTTATACGGGAAAATATTATATATCCTCTTTTTTTCTTTTTTACTTTTTTTTTGGTGAAGAGAGGGAAAAAAAGAAAGCTCCCATGCATTTGTTCACTCCCTACTTGCCTATAACAGGTGCAATTGGCTGGGGCCAAAGCTGAGGACACAATTCAAATTTGAGAAACCCAATTACTTAAGCCATCCTTGCTGCCTTCCTGGGTCTGCACTGGAAAACAAACTGCAGTCAGGTGAAAGAGCTGGGAATCAAACTCAGCTGCTCTGCTATGGGATGTGAGTTTCTTAACTATTAAACGTCCCCTTTTTATTCTTTTTATTATTAGGCAGTTGAATATTGTTCACTAATTACTGTTTATTTCTATCTCATCTTTTTAGAATTGCTTATATTTTAATTTTCATTAGACTTTTAGTATTCTTCTTGTCCATTCTATTGAGCTTCATTATTTGCATTTCAATTCTGCTTTTGGAAAATATGGAAACATTTTATTATCATCATTTTTAATATTCCCATTGTAATATGTTGAACTTAAAGCTCTCATAATGCTCACATTTTGCACTGTGAATACCATTTCCCAGTTAAAAGAATCATGGTTCTTTAGGGAAAAGGCTGATTTCAGGTCTGAGGCAGGGAACGTGTACTATGAGCTTAGAATATTGTCTCATACCAGAAAGCAAGGAAGTTACCCACGAGCACTGGGGCTGTGCCAGAGGACGCAGGAGTGTCCTTAGGGAGGCTTCCAAAGGCCGACCTCACCAAAGCATCTGTCCTAGTAACTGTGGCTCTAGAAAAAAAGAAAACAGGCCAAACTTAGCTTAGCGTATCCACTTTTCTCACAAATCAGCTTCTAACTGGTGCTGTTTTCTACTGCAGTCTGCGTCAATTAAGCACCTCAAAAGTTGGACACGGGCAAGTATTTGGCTTGTGGTGAAGACCCGACCTGGGATGCCTACGTCCTGCATCAGTGTGCCTGGGGTCACTCCCTGCTGGATTTCCAACTCCAGCTTCCTGCGAAGGTGCCCTCCGGGAGGCAGTGGTGATGGCTCAATTACGTCCATCCCTGGGACCCATGTGGAAGACCCAGATGGAGATCCTGTAGCCCTGACTGTTGAGGACATTTGGAGAGTGAACCAGCGGATGGAAGACTCTCTCTCAAATAAATACATAATTAATTAAACAAGTAATTTCAGCTTACTCTCTTTCAAATAATTAATTAATTAATTAATTAAACAAACAATTCCAGCTTAACTGGGGATATTAACATCACTGCTTAGTAATATAATTTTTTTAAAATTTCAGGTTAAATAGTCTGGAAAAAAACCTAAGTTCAATCTATGTAATTAGCAAAAAAATTCTCAGTTATTTGCCTTCAAAACCAAGTCTCTTTTCTGTTCTCTGACTTAATCTAGTATCTGTATTTCTGTCCTAAACTATCAGCAGAATCCCCTCCACTATAGGCCATTTTTATGAATAGCTAGCAGAATTAAGTTCTTTTTTTTTTTTTTTTTTTTGGACAGGCAAAGTTAGACAGAGAGAGACAGAGAGAAAGGTCTTTCTATTTCCGTTGGTTCACCCCCCAAATGGCCGCTACGGCCAGCACTCTGCGCGGATCCAAAGCCATGATCCAGGTGCTTCCTCCTGGTCTCCCATGAGGGTGCAGGGCCCAAGGTGCTGGGCCATCCCCCACTGTACTCCGGGACCCAGCAGAGAGCTGGACTAGAAGAGGAGCAACCAGGACAGAATCCGTTGCCCCACCCGGGACTAGAAGCCAGTGTGCCGGTGCCGCAGGTGGAGGATTAGCTGCGATGCCGGCCAAAGCAGAATTAAGTTCTAAAACAATTGTGATCATCTCAGTCCCATTTGGCAACATGTTTGATGTTCTTGTAAACTGAACCAAAAAGTTTCCTCAAAATCTAGTCCCAATCTAAATTACAAACTCTAATCCAAGAATGTATCATTTCAGCTACATACAAATATCTACCATCCAACCAGTGCCACAGCATTAAAGGAGCTTTGCATGAGCTTATCTTCTACTTGGAATGCATTTTCCTATGTGCTTACTTTCTTTGAAAGACTCAGCTCAGAATTCAAGGTCTCTCAAATCTGCTCCTATTTCCCCGCTGGAAAAGTGCATACCTCTCCAACGTAGTACATTCAAAATGCTGCTGTAATTCTTCACACAAAAATGCATGGATCTGTCCATGCTTCTCTTTCTTTTTGTATAATATGGCTTTCCAGGGGCTCGTGCTGTGGCCTGAAGTGCCAGCATCCCATATGGGTGCTGGTTCATGTCCCAGCTGCTCCACTTTTGATCCAGCTCTCTGATATGGCCTAGGAAAGCAGTGGAAGATGGCCCAGGTCCTTAGTCCCCTGCACCCACATGAGAGACCCAGAGGAAGCACCTGGGTCCTGGCTTCAGATCGGCACAGCTCCGGCCGTTGTGGCCAATTGAGGAGTGAACCAGAGGATGGAAGACCTCTCTCTCTCTCTCTTGCTCTCTCTCTCCTCTCTCTTTCAAATAAATAAATAAACCTTTTTTTTTTTAAAAAAAAGATGGCTTTCTAGAGTATAGCCTGTGACCTCTGTATTTTATGTACAATAGAGTTTAGTATATGGTAGAAACATATTTAATAAATGCTGACTGAAAGAGGAAGAAATATAGAGAGATGTATTTGGAGTTATTATACCTCCTCCAAGTCTTAAAAGCTAATTACTATTTCCAGTTCTGCATTTCATTGTCACAATCAAATTTAGGCTCTATATTTCTGCCAAGATCACCTCTGCTCCTGAATTTGCAATAGGGTTGTGTGCAAAAAAAAAAAAAAGAAATCCATCATAATTTGAAAATATTAAGTTGAAAATATATTTAATTGCATCTACCTTAACAAAGAAAGAAAATAATACAGCTTCTATTAAATGGATAATTCTTTCACCTCCTTGTAGGATCAAACACAAAATACACAACATACACACAAATACACACACACAAAGTCCCAGATCAAATCAGATAATTTGGGGGCCATTTGGAAGCATAAAGAGAGAAGAGTGGTTAGAGTTACACTAATTACAAGCTGTTCTCCTCAGCATTTCTCCCTCTTTATTATTACAACATGCAGTCTGATGTTGCAGAGTATAAGATACAGAGTGCATAATGTAATATTATCTGCAATATAAAATGCATGAAGTACAGAAAATGAGATAGATAGAGGGTCTGATGTAATACAATAGTTAAAAACTCTTGAAATATATTCTTTTGGGTTATGTTATGACCTTACCATTTAGTTTAAAATTTGGGGCCTCAGTTTCCTCTACAAATGGTGAAAATAGCATTAACTACCACATGTGATTTCTGTGTTTATAAAAAAAAATAGAAAAATCATATAAAACACTTAGGATAATATCTTGCACACAGTAAGTTGTCTGCTATTTTAACTCCTCAAAGATATTTTAATTTTGAATTTGGTAGTCTTTCGTTATATTCTCATGTTTTACTTTTCCATTTTTGGGTACAATTTCCACTTCATGATTCAACCTGTGCTTGCATTTGGATTTTTAGAGCACACAAAGTAGCACATGTAAAGATGGTATCATCAGTCACCCATATGATTAATAAATGTTTTCATTTTTTATCCAGATGCTTGCTATTTTCTAGATTTTATCTCCGTGAAGATGGATAAAGTTAAGCGCTAATATCACACAGTTATTATAATTCAGAAAATGATCTAACAGACATATGGGGAACATGGATTTCTATGTGCATATCATCTGGCAGAGATATTGAGGGAGAAATTTAACATGGGTGTTTTTGGAACAGAGAAATGTAAAGGTTCTCTAAATTATATGATATAATTTTTATGTGCTTGCTTTGAAAAGTTGAGTTTAATATTACTCATGAGCATTCTTTTGCCACTTACTCTGCAAATTTGCATAAAAATGCTCTTAGTTTTTGAGTTTATTACTGTCAGTATTTTGAATATTCAAAATATTTAACCCCTGATACATTAGACATTTTGGTAAACTAAATAGCTGAAACAACTTCATGGCACTGCATAGCATTTTTCAACTGTTATAACTAATTCAAGATATGTGTTTAAGGTATCAGGTAATAACTTCTTACAACTGTTTTTATAATTTTTATAAACTCATAAAATTGTTAAATTTTCATGATTTATTTAACTTTGTAAAACTTTGTACAACTTTGAGTTTAACATGGATGCTACTAAAATTCCATGATAGCCAGATACATTAATTGTCCTTTATTTTAGATATTTTACTATATCACATTATAGGATTAATTCAACATTCAAAATCATAATGTATATTTTAACATTCACCAATTAAATATATCATATAAAATGTTATTGAATACAATAAAATGCATTAAGTAATACTTTATTAATGAAAGATTATAAACTATTAAGTTATGAATTTTATCTGAAGTTTGAGGCTCTAAATACTTTTAACTGTTTTAGACAGCATAATGAATAAAGTATGGATTTTTATTTTATTTATTTATTTATTTATTGACAGGCAGAGTGGACAGTGAGAGAGAGAGAGACAGAGAGAAAGGTCTTCCTTTTGCCGTTGGTTCACCCTCCAATGGCCGCTGCGGCAGGCGCATCGTGCCAATCCGAAGCCAGGAGCCAGGTGCCTCTCCTGGTCTCCCATGCGGGCGCAGGGCCCAAGGACCTGAGCCATCCTCCACTGCCTTCCCGGGGCCATAGCAGAGAGCTGGCCTGGAAGAGGGGCAACCGGGATAGAATCCAGCGCACCAACCAGGACCAGAACCCGGTGTGCCGGTGCCACAAGGCGGAGGATTAGCCTGTTAAGCCACGGCGCCAGCCGAATAAAGTATGGATTTTTAAAGGAAGAGAGAACCTCAGACTCAATCATCACTTAGATAGGATTGAAAATAGAGATTTTTGCAGAATGTGTATTTGATTAGAAAAGCTAAATTGTACCTTTTATTTGAAATTTATTTAATCAAAAACATTTTTTAAATTATATTTCTTTTAGTATCTGATTCTAGTTAGCAATGTAGTTTCTCAAACTAAGAAGTATTTTTCTAAAGGATAATAAAAATTGAATGATAATCCAGCATTTGTGGTGCTTGGTATTTTATCCAAGTGAGTAGAAAGCTGTCCACACAAAAACCTGAACATAGATGTTTATAGCAGCTTTATTCATAATTGACAACATTTGGAGGCTTTAATAGGTCAGTGAATAAACAGAATGTTATTGCCAATATTATTTAGCCATAAAAAGAAATGAGCTATCTAGTCATGAATAGACATGGAGGAGCCATATATATAAATGAAAGAAGCCAGTATGAAAGAGCTGTATCATATGTGATTCTGATTATATGAAGCTCTGAAAAAGCTAAACTTATAGAGAAAGCAAGGTCACTGGCTGCCAGGGGTTGAAGACTAGAGGTGGGATTGGATGAGTTGGTGGAACACATAGGATTTTTACAACAGTGAAGCTAAACTATTCTGTATGATAATGAAGGACTGATGTATGATAGTATACACTTGGTAAAGTGTTGAGAGTTTTATAACACATAGAATGAGATTTCATGTAAACTATACTCTAGCTAACACTATTAAAATTAGTTCATCAATTGTAACAAGTGAGAGAATTTAACAGTGAAAACCGGATGGTGGAATGCTGTGGCACTTTTTTGTACTTCCTGCTTATTTATTTATTTATTTATTTTGGTAAACCTAAAATTACTAAAACAAATAAAATCTATTAATTTAAAACTTTAAGAATCAATATGTGGCTGGTGCCGTGGCTTGTTAGGTAATCCTCCACCTGTGGTACCCCAGGTTCTAGTCCCCGTTGGGGTGCCGGATTCTGTCCCGGTTGCTCCTCTTACTGTCCAGCTTTCTGCTGTGGCCCGGGAAGGCAGTGGAGGATGGCCCAAGTGCTTGGGCCCTGCACCTGCGTGGGAGACCAGGAGGAAGCACTTGGCTCCTGGCTTCAGATCGGCATAGCGCTCCGGCCGTAGCAGCCATTTGTGGGATGAACCAACGGAAGGAAGACCTTTCTCTCTGTTTCTCTCTCATTGTCTAACTCTGCCTGTCAAAAAAAAAAAAAAAAAAAAAAAAGAATCACTATGTGAAGCTGGGATAATGAAAATTTTACTTTCTAAAGACTGCTATTTATTTCTGTGAAATAAATCTGTATTGTCCTCAAATGTAAGGACAGGGAAATTCAAATTATTGAGGCAGAGTTGTTTTATGAATTAATGTAATTCAGTAATTACCAAAATATTTTCATAATCGTACAGTCATAAAATATGAATTTGGGCCAACTTTACCGAATTAAAAATAGAAAAATAGTTATATACAGTTTTGTAATTGCTACTTGCATGTTTTGCTGTTTGCTTTTACTCTTTATCCACTACTGGGCAGAAACAGTAATAAAAGACATTTATAGGCTAGGGATGTTCATTCTTTTACTTAACTGAAAAATGTGGCTTTGCTTTCATAACATGCACATACTTGCGCACACTAATTCTCAGTTCTCTTGCATTATATTCTGTATTTTAAATAGCATTCCCTTTGAATTCATAAGCTATACTGTAAGAGGCTATCAGAAGAATCCTTTCCATAGCTTGCTCTCATTTAATCTTTCTTGGCTTTCTAAGCACATAGTGCACACCTGGTGAGATAGCTTTTATAAATCACAAAAGAAAGCTTCCAATGTGATTCACATTTTTAAAACATTTCATCACTGAGTGCTTTTCTCCTACCAAGAAATAATGTCAGAACCTTTACAAGTACATTATCTCCCGATTTTCTAATCAAAACAATCCAGGCCGGGAAACAGTGGGAGCTATTTAAAACAAAGAATATCACTGAATGCATTTTAGTAGAATCATTTGCTAGATGTAGAAAACAAAAAAAGGTCATTTCAGTGAAATTTGAACTCCTGTAATAGACATGCATCTTTATATTCCACACACTTTGTTAATCACTAGCTGAACAACATCGTGCCTGGAGCCAACTGACAGGAATTTTAACCTGATTAAATGTCCCAGTATGCCTTAATACCTTTAAATGGAATTTTTATGGCCTGTTCTGCACGCGTATTATTAATACAGTGCCATCAAGAAAACCACAGACACGCATAATAGCTCATCAATTTGTAACTAAGCACTTTTGACCTTGAAAAATCAGCTGTCTTTCAGATTAATGTAGTTACATTTTAAGCAGAAAAAGAAGTCATAAAATCATCATGCTTATTTTTGTAACATGTCAGGATGAGAGTTAGGAATAAGGGCCCTGCTGATGGCTTCTTATTGATATTGCCAGCAACCTCTGACATCTGAATTAGAACCTCTGAGACCTCAACCTAATAAAAACCCACTTAAACATTAAAATTTCAACTAAAGGGATGCATATAATACACTGCTGACAACTTCCATCTCCACTGATATGTTTTCAGAAAAATGAATTCCAAAATCCCTAGATTTTCCCCTCTTGGACACACACATATATACACATACATAATAATAATAATAATAATCAATTAAAGGAAAGATTCATCATCAGCATTAGCAAAATTATATAAGTCAATTATCAAAATTGGGAGAGCAATTACAAAGGGCACCAACTGGACATGAAGCCAAGCTGAAAAATAGTGGGACAAGTATCTTTTACTCAAGAGTAAGGTACAACTGGAGATAAATATGTAGTATTAAAATGATGTTTTTTCCTAAGTAACTTTCATAGCTCATGCCAAATGAAATTATGTGACACAATTTGAGCAGAATGTCTAAAAATACGTTTGGACTATATTATTATACTGGTACTATTTATTTTTTCATTAAAGTGTTGATATCAAAAAAGGCTAAACCTTTGGAAGTTGTTACTAACAATGGAGTTTTTTTTTTTTTTTAATAAGTATACAATGCCAAAGGTGGCATAGACTGAGACATCATTTAGTCCATCACATCAGAGGAATGACTCAGCTAAGATCCAAAGGTATATGTTCATGTAGAGTCAGTTTCTGGTTTCTGGATTTCTGATATTCTAAGAATGTTTTTTTCTCTTACAATATTTTGTAAACTTACATACCAGCTCAAGTGGATTTATTTGTTTCGAAAATAGTTAATCAATGATTTCCCCTTTTCCCAAAAAGTATAAAACATTTCATGGGACAACTAAGAGGATTCATATAAGGCCAGAATCTTATTGCTTTTTATTTTAAAACAGTACATTTCAAGACTATGAAAGGATAAAAATGGTTTTTAATGATGGGTTTGCATCTGCCCTCTCTCAGTATCTCTTAAAATAAACCAAATGTTGCAAGATAAAAATCTCTACTTTATTGAAAACTGAGCAAGGCAACATACCTGTAGAAAATGGAACACACCTTTTTCTGAAGAAGAGTCAAAAATGAGAAGGATGTGACAAGTTCAATGAAATTAGATTAATTATAGTTAAGTAAAGCATTTCTTTGCTACAATGCCACTAACACCTTGATTGCAGAAGCACTGCAGGTGAGGATTGCTGGACTAGAGCAAAGAAGGATGTGGTGGCAATGGTGCAGATCCCAGCCCAGACTTATGACCACTTCAGAGATGGTTAGCTGGTGGATTGCCTTAAGAACACTGACTCAAGAAGAGCAGACTGTGAAATCGCTCCTAACCATGTAAGAAATTGTAAATATTTCAAGGTATGGACCACCCTTCCTGCATATATGGCCACATGAGGTTTAGTGAAAAAGTTCTACCAAAATCAGAGAGAGAGATACACTCAGTACATTAACATAGAACCATAAAGAGAAATAGTATATATTTTATTGATTCACAGAAAATCTATATCCAAACATAAAATAAATCCCCAAACCCTAAAATATTATTGCTGCATATTGGATCCAATGGTTCAATAATAATTCTGAATGCTGCCTTTGGAGAATATAATGTGTGTGGAGAGAGCCCTGCGCATGTACAGAGGTCCACCCACTGAGGTGAGGAAATGACATGATGGAGTGACAGGGAGTGGACCGACCTGAGTTTAGTAAAAGGACCAAGAGCCATTGCTGACCACTGCCAACAAGGAGCATCCAAGGGCAAAGAGTTCTGCAAAGAGCAGACTGGTCACTGGCCAGCCAGGAGGCAGGTCTGTAGCCCTTCTATGGCAAACTCTGGTGTCCAGTGGCCAACTGACAATGTTGGATGTGAAGTCAGGGGCCTATTTCTCCTCTCTGGACTTGAACATCAACATCTTGAAGAGGAGGGTGCTGGAACTGATGGAAAACATCAAGGAGAGCAGGCAAAAAAGGACCACACCCACACTACCAACTTCAGGGACAGCTTCAAGATCCAGGTTTCCAATCGGATGCAGCAGCTGGAGGAGAACACGTATTTGTTTTGCGATTACTACAACAAGGTCATCCAACCAAAGCCCCAGGAGTTCTCCCAGAAAATGGCCAAGATCAGCCACTTGGAGACAGAGCTCAAGCACGTGTGCCAAACCATGATGACTATGTACAAAGACCTGTGCAAGCAGCCAGAGGCCTTGTTCTCAGAAGAGAGTCACAAAGATGGAGATGCTGACACACGGTTGGCTGGTGAAGACAGCTGCCGGAGATCACTGTCTCAATGACCACCACCTGGAGGGGCAGAGGCTGTGTCTGAACCACATCCATGAGATAGTTTTCCACAGTTCTGTATAATAAAGTTGCAGAAAGAAAACCCATAGCCCCTTGTGCTAGACATCAAAAGGTGGCTTTCCTATCTGGGAAATCCAAACCCCACACCACTGAGTCTCACACAGTTGATTAAACGCATGATCAAAAATAAATAAATAAATCAGCTTGCTATGGCTATTAATTTAATTATAGAAAAGTTACAATATCAGCGTTTACCCAAAGCAGTTGTTTTGCTAGAGTCCACCTTTATTTCTTTCTAAAGTTTGCTCTTCTGGTAAACAGGAATTACAAAGATTTATATAATGCAATAAGTGCTGCCTAATGAACTTAATATTATCTTTATTAATGAAACAATAAACAGCCTTCTTAATATTGGTTTAATGAAGATTGTGAACTCTGACATTCATGTGCACTTCTTTAGGGAGAAAGTCTCTAGTTAATAAAGATTTAGTTCTTTGAACCAAAAACAATCTAAAATCACTGTATTACAGGTATGACCTTGAGCAAGGATAGCAACAACAAATTTAAATTACAAACATATATATGTAATATGTATTAAATGTGTACAGGAAAAAAGTAGTTATAAGCATTCATGGATAATGTGATTAAATCTATAAAATTTCCTGGAGAAAGTATCTATTTAATGCATAGCTTTTATTAAATTCTGCTATTGTTTCCAAGATGTGCATGTCTATATTTCAGCATTTGTATATATCAGAAAAATAAGCAATTCAAACAAGTAAAAATAAATCCATGGTTAATCAAAATAACCTCAATTATTAGACATAGAAAATATTTTATTGAGAAGCATACAGGAACATTTAAAATAGAGAAAAGGCATATAACTGATAACATATTATTTAATTTTAATATGAGATATTAACATCTCTGTTCAACTGAAAGTAATCTAAAAATTTATTCAGTCATAAACAGTTTCTAAAATATCTGAGGGGATTTTTTCAAATGCTATAATTTTTATATATAAAATATAATTAGGATAAGATACACATATATTTAGATAAGAGCAATTAGAAAGAATTTCTCCTAACTGATAGTAAAATGTATCATCATCTATAATAATTAAATCTCTGATATTATCATAGGATAAGTAAACAATGAATAGAACAGAGGATAAATACTATTATGAGCAATGGGGCTGGCTGACCATAACTGAACACATTGAAGATGAACACCAGAGGACTTGGATTTCACTGAAAGGACAGTATTCCAGTTACTGAACTCTCAGTAAATGTGCCATATTAAAAAAAAATTAATAATATGTTATCAGTTATTGGGCTGGCGCCACAGCTCACTAGGCTAATCCTCTGCCTGCGGCGCTGGCACACTGGGTTCTAGTCCCAGTCGGGGCACCGGATTCTGTCCTGGTCGCTCCTCTTCCTGTCCAGCTCTCTGCTGTGTCTGCGAAGGCAGTGGAGGATGGCCCATGTGGGCCCTGCACCCACATGGGAGACCAGGAGAAGCACCTGGCTCCTGGCTTTAGATCAGCGCGGTGCGCCGGCCACAGCACACCAGCCGCAGTGGCCATTGAGGGGTGAACCAATGGAAAAAGGAAGACCTTTCTCTCTGTCTCTCTCTCACTGTCCACTCTGCCTCTCAAAAATAAATAAATAAATAATATGTTATCAGTTATATGTCTTTTCTTGATTTAAATGTTCATATATGCTTCTCAATAAAATATTTTCTATGTCTGTAATAACTGAGGTTATTTATATTAATCATATATTTGTGTTTGTTTGAACTGCCTATTTTTTGATATATACAAATGCTGATATAAACAAATGTGCCTTTTGTAAGTCAAAGTGTTTTCATAAAGGTTTTCCTTGTGTGACAAATGAACTTTGCCTAGTCATCCTCTTGAATTATCAGGAAGAAATTTCCAGCTCAACAAAGATAAAACAAATTTTTCTACACTGAGAAACATCCAGAGTCCATTTGCTCCACTAAAACTACAAATGGAATTCAAGGCAGTGCAGCACGTACAGAGTCTTCTATTTCTTACAAGCTCAAACCTCTCAGGATATTTTGAGAGGCAATCATGAGACTGCTGGATTTGAAGCTACCCTTGATAATCCATCACAAAGTGAACTAATGGGAGAAACACACTTGACGGTGGAACATAAACTCGTTTTACTGTAATTCAGTACTCTGTCCTTGAAAACAGAGGGGCAGTGTCTTGTTTATATCTGTCTTCTGGCTAAAATTTCATGTATACAACATTAAAAATACTAACACATAAAATATATAAACATAAAAATGCTATTATATAAAAATTTAGCAAGTTAAAATACATTAAAACGCATAGCTCATACCATAAACTAAAATGCCAGTTATTAAGGATTCACATGTGAAAAAGTAAAAACAGGGGTACATCGCTTCTCAGCCTTTTGGCCAAGATCAAGTGTAAAACAGGGGTACATATTTGGCATAATTAAGATGCCTGTGTCCCATATCAGAGTGCCTGGATCTGAGTCCTTGTTCTGCTTGCTACCCGGCTTTCTGCTAATGCAAACCCTAGGAGGAAGTAGGTGATGGCTCAAGTACTTGGGTTCCTGCCACCCACCAGTAGACTTAGATAAAGTTCTGGGCTACCTGCATTAGCATGGCCTAGTTCTAAGTGCTGTAGATATTTGGGAAGCGAACCAGAATTTAAAAGTTCTATCTGTCACTCTTTCAAATAAAACTTTTTTAAAAAATAAAAAAATTAAAAGCAAAATAATCAACACTAATTTTTTTAAAAAATAATAATCTTGTAGTGAATGTGTCTTTATTAATTCCTGAAATTCTTGATTCTATTTATATTACCTTTTTGGGGATTTGATATTCTCTAATAGATTTCTGAGTAGTGAAATGAAATATGTCAAAGAACTCTTGTGTTTTGTTCCACGATTTAGTTCCACTGTTTCTGCATCTAGTTGGCTATTTTGTATTGTGGCTTTTCAAGAGCTGGGATTCTTGCTGATTCATATGAAAGCACAGAGTAGTCAGCATTAGTGACCTGGATAAGTTTCTTCAAGTGAACTTTACTATCTTGAAAGCCTTCAATAAAGAGGCTGATTATAAAGATCTTGCCAGTGGTAAATCCCTGTAGCATATTCTTTTTTTTTTTTTTTTTTTTTTTTTTTTTGACAGGCAGAGTGGATAGTGAGAGAGAGAGACAGAGAGAAAGGTCTTCCTTTTGCCCTTGGTTCACCCTCCAATGGCCGCCGCGGTAGCGCGCTGCGGCCGGCGCACCGCGCTGTTCCGATGGCAGGAGCCAGGTGCTTCTCCTGGTCTCCCATGGGGTGCAGGGCCCAAGCACTTGGGCCATCCTCCACTGCACCCCCTAGCCACAGCAGAGAGCTGGCCTGGAAGAGGGGCAACCGGGACAGGATCGGTGCCCCGACCGGGACTAGAACCCGGAGTGCCGGCGCCGCAAGGCGGAGGATTAGCCTAGTGAGCCGCGGCGCCGGCCTTGTAGCATATTCTTGTCCATTCTTTCTTATTAGAAAAGGATTTATATTCTGGATTCAGGGCCAACTGTCTGTCTTAGAGATCAGAAGTTACGTAGTGATTACACTTCTGTCTCTCTGCCCCTATGATCACCCTAATTCTCTTTTGGCGCACCCTCAAATTTATTGAAAGAGCTGTCTTTTAGAAATTAAAATTTAAATGTAACTCAATGGGCATGTACTCTACGAACATTTGAGTAATTCTTCTAATGACTTCACAAATTCACATGTGCTTCTACTTCGCTCTCTCTCATCTCAGCACGAACTTGAGTTTCACTAAAGACTTTGGGAATGGGAGAGTTTTATTAGCTTTTATTTATTGAAGGTTCCTTATCTCTACATAACCTCATATTATTCTGATATCATTAGCTTTATATTCCAAGACAGTCTATAGAATCCTAATCAATAGTGGGTGATTGGGTGATTTTCTTGATTCTGAAATTGTCTGACATGGCACGTCAAAAGTTTATATTGTTCTAAATTAGAAAGAAACTTTAAAATGGAGATCATACAATACATAGATGTTCCAATGTGAATCTTTTTCTTACTTTCCCCAAAATTTATTGATTGATTTTCATTTTATTTGAGAGGCAGAGAAGCAGAAACAAAAAGACAGAAGTATTCCACCCACAGGGTTTGAACAGCTTCAGCACTCAGGCCAAAGCCATGAAACTCAACTTAGGTCTCCCACATGATGGCAGGAACATAAATACTTGAGTTGTTACCGGTTGTCTCCTAAGGTGCACATTAGCAGTAAGCTGGACTGGAAGTGGAGTAGCCATTACTCAAACCCAGATACTGCAATATGGTGCATGGGTATCCCAAGTAGTAGCCTAACTTCTTTGCCAAATGACTGTCCCTCACTGTTCATCATGAACAGAACACTAGGAAGGACGTTTTCTAAAGATAACTGTAAAGCCAGAAGTTATTTTTAAAGTACATGGGTATTTGGCCACATCAAAATTTTATAACAAAACTAGATAAGGAAAATATTATGAAGGCCTTAAACAAATTTAAAAGACAAGTGAATAGAAAATAAAAATTGTAGAATTATAGACAAACAATAGATTAGATTTAATAAACTTACTATGCTAATGAAATTCAAAAATAATTATTAGAAAACGACAGTAGAAAATAAACACAAATGTCATAAGTTGTCCCTGATTTATAGTAATGATTTATAGATTATAAAAAATGACATTTTGAAATTTGATTATTATTTATAGCCCTTGTCTAAAATCTAGAGGAATAGTGGTTTTTCTACATATTACTTGTTATTTAGTGGAGGGTTAAGCTTGTGATTATAAACTAAATGTATATCATTGTAAACATTAAAACAAACATGGGAAGCGGGATAAACAGCAGACTCGTAGAATGGCAGATGTCCTAAGCAACACTCTGGCCTCAGAATCAACCCTCAAGGCATTCGGATCTGGCTGAAGAGCCCATGAGAGTATATTAGGCATGGAAAGCCAAGATATCATGGAAAAAAAAAAAGAAGAAGACCTAAATGAAAGATCTCTGTGAGTGAGATCCCAGTGGAAAGAACGGGGCCATCAAAGAAGGAGGTACCTTTCTCCGAAGGGAGGAGAGAACTTCCACTTTGACTATGACCCTATCGGAATAAGATCAAAGTCAGCGAACTCTAAAGGCTTCCATATCCCTGGCAACTCATGACTAGAGCCTAGGGAGATTACTGATGCCATGAACAGGAGTGTCAAATTGTTAAGTCAGCAACAGGAGTCACTGTGTACTTACACCCCATGTGGGATCTGTCCTTAATGTGTTGTCTAATGTGAAGTGATGCTATAACTAGTACTGAAACAGTATTTTTACATTTTGTGTTTCTGTGTGGGTACAAACTGATGAGGTCTTCACTAATTATATACTGAATTGATCTTCTGTATATAAAGAGAATTGGAAATGAAAAAAACAACCTGGTGTTAAATTGGAAATGGCATAGAAAATTAATTAATTTTTTTAAAAAAAACTATTATGTAGTATCTCTGTCTTTAATGTGCTGTACACTGTTATTTAATGCTATAATTAATACTCCAATGGTAGTTTTTTCACTTTGTGTTGCTATATGGGCAAACTGTTGAAATCTTTACCTAATATGTACTAAACTGATCTTCTGTATATAAAGAGAATTGAAAATGAATCTTGATGTGAATGGAAGGGGAAAGGGAGCGGGAGGGGGGAGGGTTGCGGGTAGGAGGGAAGTTATGGGAGGGGGGAAGCCATTGTAACCCATAAGCTGTACTTTGGAAATTTATATTCATTAAATAAAAGTAAAAAAAATAAATAAATAAAAAAGGAAGGAGAAATAAGGGTAGGAGTAATGGAGAGATGGCAGGGTGGGAATTATCATTATGGTCTTAAATCCATATATATGAAATATGTTAAATTTGTTCTTATATAAATTAACAAGAAAAAATGGACAATGTATATTTACTAATGATGAAATGCAAATGCCCATAACTATATAAAAATTTCAGTATAAGCAGTAAACATAGCAATGCAAATTAAAATATATTACTCATCCATTATTTAGTTATTTATGTTGCCCTAGAAGTCTTAGAAAGATTTGAGAAGAAACACATATCCTGAAACCGAAAAGGTAGAGGATAAATGTATACAACACATCAAAAAGATTATCCACTCATGCCAAGTGGGATTTAACTCATGGAGATAAGGATAGTTCAATACATGCAAATCAATAAATATGGTACATCACATTAGCAAATTTTTTAAACTTTTATTTAGTAAATATAAATTTCCAAAGTACAGTTTATGGAATACAATGGCTTTTTCCCCCCATAACTTCCCTCCCACCTGCACCCCTCCCATATCCTGCTCCCTCTCCCATTCCATTCATATCAAGATTCATTTTCAATTCCCTTTATATACAGAAGATTGATTCTGTATATATTAAGTAAAGATTTCATCAGTTTGCACCCACACAGAACATAAAGTGTAAAATATTGTTTCAGTGCTAGTGATAGCATTAATTCACATTGAACAACACATTAAGGACAGAGATCCCAAATGAGGAGTAAGTACACAGTGACTCCTGTTATTGACTTAACAATTTGACACTCTTGTTTATGGCATCAGTAATCTCCCTAGGCTCTTGTCATGAGTTGCCAAGGCTATTGGAAGCCTTTTGAGTTCGCCGACTTTGATCTTATTTAGACAAGGTCATAGTCAAAGTGGAAGTGGAAGTTCTCTCCTCCCTTCAGAGCAGGGTACCTCCTTCTTTGATGGCCCATTCTTTCTACTGGTATCTCACTCACATAGATCTTTCATTTAGGTTTGTTTGTTGTTGTTGTTGTTGTTTTTTTTTCCAGAGTGTCTTGGCTTTCCATGCCTAAAATACTCTCATGGGCTCTTGAG
Organism: Lepus europaeus; assembly: GCF_033115175.1. NCBI lineage: Eukaryota > Metazoa > Chordata > Mammalia > Lagomorpha > Leporidae > Lepus > Lepus europaeus. The sequence goes on along the minus strand of NC_084827.1, from coordinate 127,628,337 downwards.
CCAGATCCGAGTGCCTTAAGGGCTGATTCTGAGGCCAGAGTGCTATTTAGGACATCTGCCATTCTATGAGTCTGCTGTGTATCCTGTTTCCCATGTTGGATCATTCTCTCCCTTTTTTATTCTATCAGTTAGTATTAGCAGACACTAGTTTTGTTTGTGTGATCCTTTTGACTCTTAGACCTATCAGTGTGATCAATTGTGAACTGAAATTGATCACTTGGACAAGTGAGATGGCATTGGTACATGCTACCTTGATGGGATTGTATTGGAATCCCCTGGCACATTTCTAACTCCACCATTTGGGGCAAGTCCAATTGAGCATGTCCCCAATTGTACATCTCCTCCCTCTCTTATTCCCATATTATATTTAACAGGGATCACTTTTCAGTTAAATTTAAACACCTAAGGATAATTGTGTGTTAATTACAGAGTTCAACCTGTAGTATTAAGTAGAACAAAAAAAATACTAAAAGGGATAAAGTATTACATTGTACACCAACAATCAGGACAAGGGCTGATCAAGTTACTGTTTCTCATACTGTCCATTTCACTTCTACAGGTTTTTTTTTGGTGCTCGGTTAGTTGTCACCAATCAGGGAGAACATATGATAGCTGTCCCTTTGGGACCGGCTTAATTCACTCAGCATGATGTTTTCCAGATTCCTCCATCGTGTTGCAAATGACCAGATTTCATTGTTTTTGACTGCTGTATGTATTCTATAGAGTACATGTCCCATAATTTCTTTATAAATTCAAGAATAAATATTTATAAATTATGCGAGTGATAAAGGATTAATATCCAGAACCTATAAAGAGCTCAAGAAACTCAACAACAATAAAACAAGCAATTTAGTTAAGAAATGGGCAAAGGACTTGAACAAGGGTTTTTCAAAGGATGAAATTCAAATGGCCAACAGACACATGAAAAAATTTTCAGGATCACTGGCCACCAACAAAATGCAAATAAAAACCACCATGAGGTTTTACCTCACCCCAGTTAGAATGGCTCTCATGCCAAAATCAATAAATGCTGGCAAGGATTTGGGAAAACGTACTCTAATCTACTGTTGGTGGGAAAGTAAACTGGCACAGCCATTGTGGAAGACAGTATGGGGATTCTTCAGAAATCTCGAAATGATCTACTATATGACCCAGCAATCCTAATCCTGGGTATTTACCCAAATGAAATGAAATCAATAAATGAAAGAGTTATCTGTACCCCCATAGTTATTGCAGCTCAATTTACAATAGCCATGATATGAAATCAACCCAGATGTGCATCAACTGATGACAGGATAAAGAAAACATGGTGTGTATATATACACTATGGAATATTACCAAGCCATAAAAAAGAATGAAATCCTCTCTGTGCAATAAAATTGATGCAACTGGAAACCATTAAACTTAGTGAAATAAGCCAGCCCCTTGGGGACAGCATTGTGGCATAGCAGGTTGGGCCTCTGCCTGCAGTGCTGACATCCTGTATGGGTGCCAGTTCTAGTCCCAGCTGTATCACTATGTTTCTATATCTGTATATATGAAATACATGAAATTTGTTCACCTTATATAAATAAAAAATGTACGAATTAATTTAAAAACACTATGATTATCTCAATAGACGTAGAGAAAACATTTGATTAAATATAACAGCCTTTCATGATAGAAACCTAAAATAATGGGTATAGAAAGATACACCTCACACAACCAAACCAATATACAACAAACCCACAGTAGGCATCGTATTGTATGGGGAAAAGCTGAAAGTATTTCCACTAAGATATGGAACCAGACAAGATGACCACTCTTACCACTATTATTCAATATATTTATGGAAGCATTAGAGTCACAAAGCAGAGAAAACAACAAAAAGTGGGGATACAAGTTGGGAAGGAAGAAGTCAAATTATCCTTGTTTATTGATGATATGATCTTCTGTAAAGACGAACCAAAAATTCAACTAATAGACTGTTGGAACTCATATAAGATAATTTGCTAAAGTTGCAGAATACAAACTTATTAGACAAAAATCAGTATCAGTCATACACACTAATAATGTCATGGCTGTGAAAGAACTTGGAAGGTCAGTCCCATTCACAATCACCACAAAAAATGTAGATTATCTTAGAATAAACCCTTTAAACAAGGATGTGAAAGATCCCTAGGATGAAAATTACAGAAGATTAAGGAAAAGAATAAAAGACACACCAAAAAAAAAAAAAAAAAAAGAAAAACCTTCATGCAAAAGTCAACTCATAATGGTCAAGACCTGAAATCATCAAATCACTATTAGGAAAACAGGGGGAATGCTATAAGCCATTAGCATTGGCAAAGACTTCTTGGGTAAGACCCAGAAGCACACAATAAAAGCAAAAATAGACAAACAGGATTGCATCAAAGCTTGCAATAATGAATAAACACTTTTGTTTTATTGTTTTCATTGTTTGGGATTCTTTTTGATATGCCAAATTAGCTTGCTTAACTTTTTCCTTAAGTGTAATCAATATCAACTTTTTTTTTGAAGAGACCCAATTCTAATTAATTCCTTGGCATAATTTACAAATTATCTTTGTGAATTATCACTTTTAGTTGCATGAATCACTACAATGCTTTGTATAAAGGTTTTTTGTAACAGGACATAAAAATTTGTAATTCTTAGCATTTTTACTACTTTTGAGAGTACAGTATTGTTTTAGGAAGTCCTGGTGGACAACTCCCAATGCTAAAGCGAATATTCAATTGGTTATCTAGCTTAAGCATTTCTTACCCTCTCACAGTCTCTCTATAATTAAATATGACTACAAATGTCAATGCTTCATTGATTCTTTCCACTGCCCCCCTAACACAAAATTTTGGGGTTTTATTTGGAGCATTAAGGAAGATAAAATGTTTGAACTCAGTGTACCATGGACGATCTGGGGTATCTGTAGCTGTCACGATACCTTGGTGTACCATTTTACACCAAGAGTGTTGAACACTGATGTCTCAACTTTGATTCCCAGTGACCTCAGTCAATTTTACGTTCCCTCTATGGGCACCTTGCATTCAATCATCAATGATATAAAATACAAGCCTGTTTCCTTCCCACAATTTAAAACAACTCTGAACTTAAGTATGTTCAGTAGTACTGTAGTATCTTCGGATCATCCCGGTCCTTTGTACAATTGCATTACAATTGGATCTTTTCTCTGCCCATGTCAGTGCCCCTGCTCCCTTACGGGTATGGTTATAGATACCATATTCCAACAAGCTTCTCATGATTACATCTGAGTCTCAGCATTTGTTTCATGGGGAACTCCATATAACATAGTTGGATTTCAAGAAAAAAATTTTTAGGAACTATTTAACTTATATCCCCCCATAGCACATTTTCAAAAGTCTGTTTGAACTGGATAACACTGAAAAACTACCTTGAGTAGTTCTGAAGGAACAATTAACTTCCTACAGACAACTGAGGGGGCTGTATGGAGCCTCATGAGTGAATGCACAAAGCAATCGCCTACTCATCTTAATGATTATGACCAAATGGATGCATTCCACTGCTGATAAAATGGAAGGAATGGCCTATGAACATCTATCCCTATTATCATATTTATAGCCAGATGAGCTATGATTCTATTAGTTTTTGGACTCATTAAGGTCAAGTTAGGTTACCTACCATTCAGGAAGAAGTATAACGGAAAATCATGCTGCTACAGCAATATTAATGATTCATTAGGTGACATTCTACCCTCTGGATGTTCCTGAAATAACCTAAATCCAAAGTGTCATAGCAGCTACAACAAAGCCATGACACAATAAAGTAGGAGAAATGTTATGCCAAGTCATACCAGCAGACAATTCAGTCTAATATACTATAATTTTTTTTGTATCAGAGGTGCTAAATATGAACATGGGTTTTTTTGAACTTCAAAATGAAACAAAATAGTCCAATATGTATTTTGTCATAAATTAACTTAGATGCCTTATTTAACATTTCTATTTTATAGCCTTAAAGCTCTGTTTATTAAGAATGCATCTTGGGGCTGCCGCTGTGGCATAGCGGGTAAAGCCACAGCCTGCAGTGTTGACTTCTCATATGGGTACCAGTTTGAGTCCCAACTGCTCCACTTTTGATCCAGCTCTCTATTATGTCCTTGGAAATCAGTAGAACACAGTCCATATCCTTGCACCCATGTGGGAGACCTGGTAGAAGCTCCTGGCTCCTTACTTTGAATTGGCTGTTACAGCCAACTGGGGAGTAAACCAGTGGATGGAAGACTTCTCACTCACTCTCTGCCTCTCCTTCTCTCTCTGTGTAACTCTGACTTTCAAATAAATAAATAAATCTTAAAAAAAAGAATGCATCTTAAAGGAAACATTTCATTTTCCCAGTCCTAGACTCTTCCTTTAATCATTATAGGATATATAGTGGTTTCCATCACTACAGACATAGTTATTTAGTACTAGTAATAATAATAGTAAACTTTCAAGCAATGCCTTCAATGTGCCATATACAATTTTAAGTTCCTTACATAGTTGAACTCATATTATTACTATCTCAACTTTACATACAAGGAAACTGAACGTGAGTGCTCAAGTTGTTATGCCCAGTTCAGTTGTCCCCAAAGACCACCAAGGAGCCGATACCACCGTAAAGCACATGAGAGTTTTATTGCAGGTCCAGGCCTGGTCTCTCAATCAATACCGTCGCAGCGGGTCTGAATTGAGAGCCCCGACCCTTCAGTTAACAAGGTTTTTATAGGGTTTTCAGATACATTCTATACATCATGGTATGGTTTAGCAAATCATCTCATCCCGCGGGAAATTCAAAGGACATCTCTTAGAATTGATTCGTGCATCCAGTGGCAGGAACGGACCTACTAAAGGTGGTTGGATGGCTTTGGGGTTGATGCCTTTTGAATTGATTGGCCGAAGCATAGGGTCCGAGCTGCTGGGGTGTATGTGCTGAACTGCAGGGTCTCGGGTAGCTATCAATCACCTTATCTGCACTGAGAAGACACCAGGAACTCTAGGTATTTCTCTGTTATCTGTTTATCAGCTGTTGCTAGGAGAGTTTATCGCAAAGGGAGTTCATTTATTTACTTTTAGGATCTTCTGGCTTAGGATTCAGGGCCTGGTCAGGCCCAAGTTACAAGATGGAGGCCTAATTTAAAATAGTTACACCTTGATCCAGGCTCAGGTCTCACAAAGTGACTCTCAAAAGACATTCTGACTCCAGGCTTTTTATAGCTGAGACCAATTTTGTGCTTTACAATAAACTAATCACTGGAAAAAGATATAAAAGAGAAAAGCTATAACTCAAAGTTTTGTAGACTAGGAGCTAAACAAGTCAACAATTAGATGGTTTATATTGCAGATATCCATGGGAATCTGAGACATGTTAGGGTGCAAGAAAGCTTCTGGGAGAATGTAAGTTTTGATCTTAAAATTAGAACAGGATAAGGAGTGGAGAGTAGACTAGAATAGGTATGCCAGGCCAGTGTCGTGGCTCACTAGGCTAATCCTCCGCCTGCGGTGCCAGCACACCGGGTTCTAGTCCTGGTCAGGGTGCCAGATTCTGTCCCAGTCATTCCTCTTCCTGTCTAGCTCTCTGCTGTGGCCCGGGAGTGCAGTGGAGGATGGCCCAGGTCCTTGGGCCCTGTGATTGCATGGAAGACTAGGAGAGGCACCTAGCTCCTGGCTTCGGAGCAGCATGGTGTGCTAGCCACAGCGCGCCGGCCACAGCAGCCATTGGGGGGTGAACCAATGGAAAAAATGAAGACCTGTCTCTGTCTCTCTCTCTCTCACTGTCCACTCTGCCTGTCAATAAACAAATAAATAAATAGAAAAAAAAGAATAGGTATGCCAAATACCTTGTGCAAAATTATAGAAGCATGTCAACATATGGCACTTAGGGAAATAAAATTAGTGTGCTTTTGTTGGAATAAAAGAACCTGTCACATGAGAGCGTGGGAGGTCTGAATGGGAGAAGGGACAATCATTTGAGTCTTTCATGCCTGATCTGCCATCAAAATTCTCTGTGATATTTGAAATCCCATAACTGTGAATTTGCAAACTTTCTATACCAGTAGCAAAGAATTCTATATTAGATATTCAGGAATTGGGTTGAGATGATAATATAGTTAAAATATTTAAAGATTTACCTGTTGAAATGATGATGCCCAATCCCCTTCTCTCCCTTAAATTAGAAAACCTAAGTGCTCCTGATTTGTCAGACAAGAATTTAATGAAAGAGCCTCATTAGAAAGCAAAAAAAAAAAAAAAAAAGAAAAGAAAAGCATAATGAAATAACTATTGCATCTCAGGCTGGGAGAACATAGGCTCGAGGTTTTTTGTCTCAGTTCAAAATCTAAGGTAAGGCTCTAGTGGGTAGTGGTATGAACACCGAGGGAGCATCAGGAGGATGAGGCTTCGCCTCCACTTGGAAGATATGCACAGTGGGTAACGGACCACTGAAGCTGCTGCATGGTTGATTTTAGGATTTCTGGGGAAAGGAGAATGCTGAGATTGCTGAGGATGCCCAGAACCAGGGCTGGGACTAAGGAACAGGCCCTGCCCTGCATTTGGTTAACTGCTGAAAAATGTTTAAATCATGCTGTCCATGACTGTGGAAAAGACACATAGGTCAAGGGCAATAACCTATATGGCTGGAAAAATCACGTGAAAAAGGTTATTTGTTCTTCTCTGTTCTGGCTTCCAATATAATGACAATCCCTTCTTCAGCAGAATCTTATTGGAAGCCTGCAGAAAAACAGTTTAGGACCTGTAGTTTAGGATCCGCTGAATAACTACATAAATTAAAAGAATATAGACAGACAGGAGTGGATCCTAAGGGAAAATAAGCAAATTATCAGCAGAGAGTAAAGCCTGAGAGCCCAGAGACCTTGATGAGGGGGTCTTCAAAATATTCTTTCTCTTTTTTTTTTAACTTTTATTTAATGAATATAAATTTCCATTGTACAGCTTATGGATTACAATGGCTTCACCCCCCCCATAACTTCCCTCCTACCCGCAACCCTCCCCTCTCCCGCTCCCTCTCCCCTTCCATTTGCATCAAGATTCATTTTCAATTCTCTTTATATACAGAAGATCAATTTAGTATAAAGGTTTCAACAGTTTGCACCCACATAGAAACACAAAGTGAAACATACTGTTTGAGTGCTAGTTATAGCATTAAATCAAAATGTACAGCACATTAAGGACAGAGATCCCACATGAGGAGCAAGTGCACAGTGACTCCTGTTGTTGACCCAACAAATTGACACTCTAGTTTATGGCGCCAGTAACCATCCTAGGCTGTCGTCATGAGTTGCCAAGGCTATGGAAGCCTTCCAAGTTCGCCAACTCTGCTCATATTTAGACAAGGTCATAAAAGACAGAGTGAGGATAGTAACCAATGATCCTAAGAGTGGCATTTACCAGGTTTGAACAATTATACAGCATTAAGTGGGGAAGAGGACCATCAGTACACACAGGTTGGGAGTAGAGCCATTGGTGGTAGAGTAGAGGTTATGATTACAAAGGAATGAGGCCCAAGTACACTAGGCAGGGTCTAGAACAAAGGACAGAGTCATTATTAGAGGAGCTAAGAAAGGTGCTGTCTAAGCTACAATTAAGTTTTCTGATTGAGAGGCAAGTAGAACCTGATAGAAGGGGCTTGATAATAATCTGGTGGGCTTTAGGCCTTGTAAATTCAGAGGCCCAGACCTATCTATCTCTTCACATGGGGTATATCCTAAGGGAGGTGTGAACCTCCTAGGGGAAGGCACTCTGTTGACTTTCATTACTTGGCTGGCCTGGGAGGAGAGCTGGCCAGGTAAAGGCAGGTGGCATCTCTAACAAGAAATTTACAGTTCTGCCTGCAATGTTGCTGACCCTACTTGACCATTCCCTGAGCTGCAGTGGTCACTTTGGAAGTTGGGCTGAGTGAAGGGCTTTTCAGCTTCGAGCCAATAGGATCTGTGGCTCTGACCTGGGCATCCTTCGACTCCAGGGCAGGTCCATTTCCAGTGATCCAACTCTTGGCAGAGCTGCCAGGGCTCTTCACAAGCTGACTTCTGCTGAAGCCCAGGCTTACCACATTGAAAGCCACTGCAGTGGACTGGCCTGTTGGGTCTCCTTGAGGGCAGATCACTGTACAGATCAGCCATTAATAGGCCTGCCACCCATTGCTTCTGATGCCGAGCTTTCTTTTCCTCCTGGTTTGTGTTAAAGCAGACCAGAGGATGCAAGTCAAGGGAGTGCCCGTGTCCCATCTCTAATCTTCGGTGGCCTGAACTACAAGTCTATAGTCACAGGCATGTTCTGTAGTAGTTTTTCTAAGGTAGACAATGCCCATGAGGAAAATTATATTCTCACTTTAAAACTTTCTTTCCCTTTGGTCTGAAAGGGAGGTTTTTTCTACTTACTGTATACTTCGCTGATGGTGAAGTGAATCTAGCTATGAGATTATTATTTGAGTTCTTATTTTGGCTATGCTATTGCAGAAAAATGTTAGCCATCTCTTTTATAAGGTCTAAAGATTAAATTGTGCATCCTACAGATTCCTTCATAATAGAATTAGTTTCCTACCTTGAAGAGAATAGAGAAATGAAAGAACAAGTTGGGCTTAGAATAGAGAAATGAGGGAGCAAGTCCTAGATTGCTTGCTGACAATAGCAATATCACATGAATACTTAGCAAACCGTTTCAACCATTAGATAACAACTTAAGAAAACATTTACCAGAAGGTCCAATGCCTTCTATAAATTTTAAGAATCATGTATTTGAAAACACCTCTTAAATATCTAACATGGTGTAGTTTGTTTAGCCAGTAAACTTAAGTACAACCATCTAAAATGTTTTTAGTTTCTTTCTACCAACAAGTCTAAAACATATGATACACAGATTCAGGTCACACAAATTAAAATGTATCTTTGATTGATTTTAGCAGCTTAAATTTATGGACAATCTTATCTATAAGCCATTTAAAATAAAACTCTTAATAAAATTTCCCCATGTGGACATACAATATGTACACACATATAATATAGCATAATATACCAATATAGCAATTTTAATAATAGCTTTTAAAATCTTTAACTCTTTTTGTAGATTGTCAATTGATTTGAATTGCTTTTTCTTTTTAGTAACCTCAGTTAACCATACTTTCTCTCAGTTGGTACTGTTCATACATTATTGGCTTCATCTGTTTACAGAGCCATCCCAAAGTACTGAATACAATAAAAGTGGCTGGAAAAAGTCCATAGGAACCTATAGGAGGACAGCTAAACACAGAACCAACAACGCTTTAGTTTTATGAGCAGCACATCATATATAACTGTGGATGACAAAAGACTTTAAGTCGCCATGTTTAAAATTATAAACTCATCAACCAACAAGAGGCACTTGCTTATTTCACAGTATTTTTGAAAGCACCTGTAGGATTTTACAAGTATTTAACCCTTTAAGCCTCTGGGGCTTTCTCATTAAGATAACTATCATGTCTAGTAACACAAGATCATTAGACTTTTTAATTCTCAAACATTTGTATTAATAGCATTTTCCATTATAGAAGCTTAAAAGTTGGTGCCACGTCACATCTTGACAGTACTTCTAATATAATCCAAATAGCCTGATTAGTTGGTGTCTCTATAAGATGAGAGACATAGGTCCTTTGATTTTTTCAGTTGGGCCCAAACTGGAAAAACCAAAGTCCAGGATTTACTGGAAATTTTAGAGACCAGATTGTTTGAAACTTTGATTTTTTGAATGCCTGTCAAGAATGCCAAGAAGGCTCAAAATCCAAAATATCTGGTTGAAATAAGATTCCTTAAAATCATGACATAACATAGACCAAATTTGATCATTGTTACAAGGTGATTATTCAAATCTTTGAAAAAAGCACATATTTAAATAACCCATAGCTCTTAATAAAAATTCAGCTGTTTTTGAACAATTAGAATTTAACAGACATCAAGAGAACATAATAGATTACTTTAACACATTGCTTTAACAGAGCATCAGAGTTTAATTCTAAGAGAGTTAATTCAAAGAGAAATTGAGCTTCCTGTGATCTTTTGCTGTGAGGTTTCCTTCCTTTACCTTCTTTCATATTGGTGACCTTGTTTCTGTGTTTCTGTGTGTAAGACATCTTTAAGCATCTTTTGCAGGGCAGGATGAGTGGCAACAAATTCTTTCAGTTTCTGTTTGCTATGAAAAGTCTTAATTTCACCTTCATTCACAAATGAGAGCTTTGCAGGATATAGTATTCTGGGCTGGCAGTTTTTCTCTCTTAGTACCTGGGCTATGTCTCGCCATTCCCTTCTAGCTTGTAGGGTTTCTGATGAGAAGTCTGCTGTGAGTCTAATTGGAGATCCTCTAAGAGTGATCTGACGTTTCTCTCTTGCACCTTTTAGGATCTTTATGTTTCACTGTGGTGAGTTTGATTACAACATGTCGTGGTGAGGATCTCTTTTGGTCATGTTTATTGGGGGTTCTATAAGCTTCCTGTACTAAGATGCCTCTGTCCTTCTCCAAACCTGGGAAATTTTCTGCTAGTATCTCACTGAAAATGCCTTCTAATCCTTTCTCCCTCTCCATGCCTTCAGGAACTCCTAGAACCCGAATGTTGGGTTTTTTAATAGTATCCTGTAGATTCCCGACAATATTTTTTAGATTTCTAATTTCTTCTTCTTTTCTTTGGTTTGCCTGTTTCCTTTCCTCTTCTCTGTCTTCTAAGTCTGATATTCTCTCTTCTGCTTCGCCCATTCTGTTTTTAAGGCTCTCTAATGTGTTTGTCATTTGATCTATTGAACTCTTCATTTCATTATGATTTCTAGTCACTATCAGAGTTTCTTGTTCCACTAGTTGTTTCATTTCATTTTGATTCCTCCTTAATATTTCACTTTCACGAGAGAGATTTTCTATCTTGTCCATGAAGGATTTCTGTAGTTCAAGAATTTGTTTTTGAGAACTTCTTAATGTTCTTATCAATTTTTTGAGATCCGCTTCTTGCATTTCTTCGATCTCATCATCTTCATAATCTTGAATTGGGGTGTCTTTTTCATTTGGGGGCATCATAGTTTCTTCCTTGTTCTTGTTAGCTTGGTTTTTGCGTTTGTTGTTTGGCATGTTGGAGATATTTGGTTTCTTCACTGTGGTGTTTTTTCTTGTTACAATATGGCTCTATATTAAGTGGACTGTCTGCTTTCGGTGGAGCCTTAGAGGGTTGAGATGAGTGTGGCCTGAGAGCTGTGTTTGGTTCCTCAGGGTTGAGGGTGTGTCAAGGATGACACTCCCAGGTTAGGTGTGGTAAATCTCTCTTTCTTTTTTTGATTTAAAAGGGAAGTAATTCCGCACAGCTGAACGTAATTGGAGGTAGTTAGCAGGCAAATGATATACCCACAGGAGCCAGAGATCGGAAGCTCTTTCCCAAGGACCACACAGGGAATCTCTGCTGCCCTCAGTGTGGGTTCCAATTCTCCTGCAGTCTCCCACTGGGTTGCCAAGTTAGATGCTAATCTCCTGTTATTTCACCCCTCCCCACAGAGTCAGGTTTTTCTGCTAGGCTCAGGGTTGGTGCAGACCTGAGGTCGCCCTGCTTATGACGTATGTCCAAAATGGCACCTGCTCTGTCTTGCTCGCCTTTGAGAGGTGAGCGGAGAGAGAGAAACTTGTGTCCGTATCAGTCACTTTTTTTATTGTTTTCCTCTCTCTTCTAGTTAGCCTGGTAAACTTTTCCCCACGGAGTTTCAAGCCTCGTTCCCTCTAGCCTCCTCTTTCCGCTTGCCTGCTGGTATCTCGGGCTATGGAGGTTCGGCTCACCTCGCGTTCCAGCGCTGGTGCGTTGAGTCTGCCGCTGGTGTCCCGAACTTGGGCTCCCACGCTCTCCACGCAGGTCCACTGTGAATCACTAGTTCCGGAAGAGTTTCCTCTGCTGTTTCATCCCCTACTCTTCCTTGACCCTGCAGTATCTCCACTTATATTAAACTTTCTCTCCCCCCGGACTAAGTGTGCTCCCTGCCTATTCCGCCATCTTGCCGCCCACCAAAATATTCTTTTCTTGACCATTTTATTCACCCCTGTCAAAACTGAATACACACATACACACACTATAAAGATGCAGAAAGTAAGTCTCAATGTTAAACGAATTACTAAGCTTGATGTAGCTAAACAGCAGCACAGCTGCTTTAATCAAGGCATTGCAGATCATGGTTAGTTAAGTAAAATGTTCAATACTAAATTTGTTGTGTTTCTGGTGATGATGTAAGTTAATTGAGTTGTCTGCTCAGAACGCTGGCCACAAAGTTAAAGCAGAGACTTGCTTAAGATGAACATTCTCTCATCACATTTAATCCTTTCAAATCAAGATACCAGACAGTACACTTGTTGACACTGCTACAAATGAGAGGTTTTGTTTATCAAGGGTTGCTTTTGCACTGAAAACGTTTCTAAAAAAGACCCTGAAGAAATTACCTTGAAGCAAAGAGTTTCCAAATACTACTATTTTTAATGTCTGCTAACATAAAATGGTAGCTTTAAATATTAAGCAATTACTACTTTTCAACTAAAAAATTAGAGATATATTCATAGAACCCTGCTTAGTAGTAATTATTCATTGAAGTTGTTGGTTTTCTAAGAACCATTATACTAAAATCTGTCATATCTTAATATCTGGTAAACAGAATTTAAGTTAATTTTTATGACAATACATTTTTTAAAAAGAATGAAGCTTATATTACCATATATTATTGCTGTGAATGGTTTAATATAAGATTTCAAATTTCAAATAAAAATTTGTTAAATGTAGAGGTTTTCTTAGTCTTCATAGCCCCAATACAGTTAACTGAAGACAATCTACCGCATCTACTCCCATACCAGCTAATTTATTCTATGTTCTGCATGTGTATATGTTTGTCTGGGTTAACACACACACACACACACACAAAAAAAAAATCTGAGAAGAATATTCAGGGATTTCCACATATTTCCACTCTGGAGAGCTAAACATTATCACATGCCTGGAGCAGTTGAGTTGGAAGTCTGTTTGTGGTTGTTTAATAGACTTCACAAAACCTGGTAGTCACTAAAATATCTAAGAGGAATGCTCTTTGTTGTAGACCTAAAACCTTTGTACTTCCTCCGTGTTGAGCACCGCATGAAAGACTGTTTATAGACTGACATTTTTTTCATTTTTGATACTTTCAGAGTGAAAATGTAAAATGTGTTATGCTTTTCAGCCAGCTATTTCAAAAGAAGCCAACCATATCTGATTCCAGAGCAAGAACTAGAGATCACACAAAGAACCTTAATTGTTGGGAGTGGGCCAAAAATTCACTGCCATTCATAAATAAAGATGACGGTACTACTCGTAATATGCCAGTGACTGGCCAGGAGTGATTTTTTTTCTCCCATTAGTAATGGTCATAGATTTGCACTAATGTACTCACACCCTTGCCAGGCTCCTCTTGACCAGTAATATACCATTTGTCAGTGTCCTAGTGGGGCATATTGCAACCTGTGAATGTGAATCATAGCAGAGCCAAGAACCTCCATGTGGCAAGTCAGCCTTGACTCAGTACAATGTACTAATTAACTGAGCTCTCCAACTACAGAGTCATATGCTATCTCATCAGACAACTGGACAAAAGGGAATGTGTCAGCTTAGTGTGTATCAGAAAATTTGTAGTCAGAGAAGTGATAATTTATTGTCCTAGGCTTTTGAAAAACATAAAACTTACGTCTTAAATTATCTAGTAATAATAAAAATCACATTCAACAAATTTGAATTGAACCACGTGAACATCAGGATAGCATAAAGCAATACATATGATCAAGATTCAACTATATTATTGATTGGTATAGAAATAGAAATCTGAAAACAATACTATTTAACTAAAACAATTTTTGTTTAATAGGGTGCATATTTCTACTGAATTCTTCCATTATTTTAGGACATTATATAATGTAACATTATATATCTGTCTTTGCTCATTTTTTGTAAATGTAATCACATACATCTATCTAGGGACTATTCCAAACAAATAAGACTATAAGGTTATGAGATTATGAGATTAGAAATACAAAAGAATGTTGTTTAGAGGAATTATGATTTTTATAAATAATTTTAAATGAAAGCTTTGTACTTTCATTTTTATTCCCTTCCTTGATCAAATATTTCACAAAAATATTAGAATTATTTATTTGAAAAATGACAGTGGTACGTTCAATTGAATTTACTTTTTTCCAGGTATTATCCTAATACGTTTAAAACTTCTAATAACTCTATAAAGTTGTATTATTCTCATTATTTTACTGATATGGAAGCTGAAGCATAAAGAAGGTAATTAACTTGTTCGTGCCCACTGCACTAGTAATTGATGAAGATGTGATTTAAACCAAAGTACTGTGCCTTTATAGCAATAATTTTAATCAATACACTATGTTGTTTTAAAAAGTATGTAAAATAATTCATTTTATGCCTAAAGGACAGCACATTATGCTTTGTTTTTTCATTTTTTGAGTTACATTGTACAATTTTTTTTTTTAAAAAAATTACGTTTTTGAAAGAGCAATAGAGGCTAGGCAGAGAAATGGACAGAGGAAGAAAGATCTACTTGCTAGTTCATTAATCAAAAGCCTACAACAGCTGCAGCTGGGCCACTTCAAATCCAAGAACTGATTCACTCTGAATCTCCACATGGGTGTCAGGGACTCAACATACAGGGAGTTGCTGCAGGTGAGAAGGACCAGGGTTTCGGGACAGATTATGAAACTTGTATTACTTAAATAAAATAAAATAAAATCATCAGCAGACACAAAAACAAAAAGAGAAGAAATTTTATGCTTAAAATGTATTTGTTCTTCAATTATTTTTTTTTCAGTATTTCCAAAGGATCTTTGGTATTCTCTTAATTTCTATACCCTAGTAAAAAGTGAAACTTCAAATTATTACAGCTTCTTTTATTTCTGGTCTGCATCTATCAACCCCCAGTATTTTTGTTTGGTTCCAATTTAAGATATTTTTAAGAATATATGATTTTGATATAGATAAAAGTATAGTGATACATTATTTTGTTCTGGTGAGTAAATTATGAGGAAACATTGTTTCTACTCATGTTTTTTTGGATATAAACAATTTTATTTGTAGTTATGCATACCATTTGTCATTGTTTTATCCATGTATTTTAATGCTCTCAATAGATTATAATCTTAGGTCTTGGAAAAGCTGTTATGTTTAGATATGAAAATTGTACAAGATTGCTTCATACTAACCAAAATTGAATCACTGATGTTTTCTACCTGAAACAATAAAATCTTCAGTTTTGGAAATGTCTAGATCCATGATAAACATTATGGTAGCTAAAACCCATGGAAGACTACTGAGAAGTTGAGATTGTCTAGTGTAGAAACAGAACTGAATTTTAATTCATTTAGAAGCAGCATGAATAGCTACGTGCGACTACTGCCTATTTTGTTGGATAGCACAGGTCTAACATTTTGCCCATTTTAGGGGACTAAGGATTAACAATTATATTCATGTGTAAATCTGTTATACTATTTATCAGAGGAAGTACTTGCCACCTGTGTCCTAACTCTACCTGCCCAATTTTACATGTTGAGTTTGTTCATTTTAAATGTCATTTGGCCTAATTTTCTCATTTCTGTATGTTAATTTCTGCAGAGCTCGAGCTACAGAAGCACCATTACTACAGTAAGCACCATTCCAATGACCTGGAACAATTGCACTGTCATTTGTTCCATTTTAATCATTTCACTGGGAGATTGTTTCTACTCACTGTAGACCCTCAGTCCCTTGCTGAAGTGCTATTGTAAATTCACTTCATGGTGCAGGGTCATAATATTGCACATCATCTGTCCCAAGACCCTGGTCCTTCTCACCTGCAGCAGCTCCTTGTATGCTGATTGGTTTGCAACACCACATTAGACAGAGCATATGAGTTATAAATTGACCTATGCAATCCAAATAGTATTCTTTCCTCATTACAACTACCTCATTAAATTCAACTCTTGTCATGATTCGTTGTGATTTCCTCCTAAATTATGAGAGTGGACACTTGTTTCGAATTCAGTTCAGTAGTTTTGGTTGCTTGACAGATGTAAAAACAGAAAGCATGACGTAAAAAAAAATCATGCACTAAAAACATTTGAAGAATGAATTGATTATCTTCAGTAGGAAGAACAGATGATTACCGAAGTGCCGATATGCACCTGGAAGAAAAACACTTAATGTACGTATAACTCCTCATTTTTCTTACTCTAGGATTGAATGATTGATGTTTTTATTTGCTCATTATCAAGAAATGCTTAAAGTTTGACAGTAGCCATCTCTTACCTGACACCCTTGCTGCACAAATTTGCCTTTTCAAATGTACAATTCTACTACTGCGACAGCATGTGATATCTAAAGTATATCCAGTTAATAATAATTATGTATACACTTAAATTTCACTGGCAAATGGATTTCTTTAGAGTTATTCTGGGCTGGCGCCGTGACTTAACAGGCTAATCCTCCGCCTTGCGGCTCCGGCACACCGGGTTCTAGTCCCAGTTGGGGCGCCGGATTCTATCCCGGTTGCCCCTCTTCCAGGCCAGCTCTCTGCTGTGGCCCGGGAAGGCAGTGGAGGATGGCCCAAGTGCTTGGGCCCTGAACCTGCATGGGAGACCAGGAGAAGCACCTGGCTCCTGGCTTCAGATCAGCGAGATGCGCCAGCCGCAGTGGCCATTGGAGGGTGAACCAATGGCAAAAAGGAAGACCTTTCTCTCTGTCTCTCTCTCTCACTATCCACTCTGCCTGTCAAAAAAAAAAAAGAGAGAGAGATTCTGGACTCAGTTCATTAAGAAACAGTAACTACCCTATTAATGCTTTGGGGCTCTTTTGTAAGTTAATGAAATTTGAACTGAATTATTTATTTTAAGAGTGATTTGTGGATCTTTAAACATACATGTATAATTTTAAGAGGCTTCATTTTTTTTCATCTTTTAAAAATGTAGAATTTTGTTTAATGCTTTAAATCTATAATTTTAACACTAAAATCACGGAGAACTTTATTAATCTCAATAATAGATATTAGTTTTAAAAGAATGTCCCATCAAACCAAAATAATGTATATACCATGAAAGTATTAAAATGCTCACATAAAATTAAAAAGAATGACTTTATAGTGTCTTGCTAAAAGTAAAGTGAATTTCTGAAACTAATTTTAGTCACATACTTGCAGGAACTTCAAATATATGGCTTTCTGATGCCACTAAGCTAAAATACCATATGGATTACATTTTTAGACTATGTAAAAATCTTGAGCTAAAGCATCTGCAAATATAAGTATAAAGTATAAATAATGTATTTTTATCAATGCAGAAGGTGTTACTCTCTTATAATAATAGTAAGGAATGTAATGAAGGAAAATGAATTAAAAAAAAAAAACAGCAAAAACCTCCCTATGAAGTGTGCACTTAGAGAAATGATTCCTGCTCATTTGCATGATAGAAATTTCAATACTTTGAGATTTTCATAAGATTTTCCTTTTCACGTGAAAATAGAGTAAATCCTTTATAGTAACCCAGATACTTTAAAGAATTTATTGCTTCAGTTCTATAATGTATTTCCTTAAACAATTTAGACAGACATTTGAAAAGCTCCACCTGATTGACTTGTATAAACACAGAAAAAAAGTAATACGTTTATTCAGTGTTAGTGGATGATTTTAGAGCGAACATATGTTTAAGAGAAAAGTGCAAAACTGAAATCCCTGTGAATATCCACCTTTTAGTGATGTAAAATTAGTGTTAATTTCTCAAGGATCACACTTTAAAAGGAAGCTACTTTTGAAACTATAATCTTAAAACTATAAAATGTAATAAGCAGCATAAGTTTAGATAGTATTTTAATATACACATTCTATCTTGAGGGAAAAAGTAAACTTTTAAAAGTAAAAGGGGCTTGAGATAGGTAGTTTATCTATAAAAATAGCAAATTGAAGATATTAGATATATTATATGAAGATACAGACATATGTGCTTTTTCAAATAAAAATATTAATATTTGATTTTTATAAATGTAATATATTTTATACATTTTATAAATGTAATATATTTTATTACAATCCAAATATTAAATATAAATATTATACCAAACTTTTATAACAAAGTAGATTTGAATTAAGTTCAAATACTTATGAAATAGTGGGCAAAGGTTCACATCATTTTAATGTAAATCATTTTTTTATTTACCAGAAATGAGTGTCTGGTATAGGGAAAATCCTTGTCTAAGTGCATGGAGCTCTTTCAGAAAAATACAACCTGCTTCTCTCCTTTAGTTTCCACTGGGAATGTCTCTATCCCAGGCAACAAAGTTGAGGTCTAAAACTGGCTTAGACACAGAATGTTGGCAAGGGGATGTTTTATCACCACTGCCATCCTATTGCCGCCATCATTTGAACAATATACCTTGTTCAGAGTCCAGATTTGCAAATTAGTAGTTACCTTCTGAAAAAACACTAATCCTATTCCTACATACTTTAATTATCTAAGAACAGGCTTTGAGCTAACCTGCTTGTATTTATGAGTCTTCTCTGTGAATTTTACCATTATGATGGCTCTCAAGACGATTTCTACAGATGATGGAACTCTGACTTAGTTTATCTAATCAAATTACATCCTCAGAGAGAGGGAGAAATGAACATGAGGTGAGGCCAAGCGTCCTTTGGCTTCTACTCCTGCTCAAAGAACAAGCCTCCATCTGAAAACTAGTGAGGGAAGAGCATTTGAGGTTGTTGGCATACGCCTTCCACTCATCCACTATTAATATTTCTCTGTGTATGCATGTGTTTATATGCTCTATATACTTTGATTTTATATACATAAGGATACCTATATTTATTTGGGTTGTTATTTATAAAGCAATACCATTGTTGGGCATCTTTAGAAACTGCAGTTATTTGCCATCATCACAATCCCCTGCAAATCAGAACTTTCACTTGTTCTACCAGTGGTGTTCATTAAGGTGATTCCTTCTACCTTGCCTTGGTTAACTGCTTCCCTCCTTGTCCCTGATGATCTGGATCCTATCATTCTCACTGGGACAAAACACGCTAGTTCCACAAAACCTCTAGTACTGTCAATCATGACCTAAAAGGGTAGAAGCTACCGAGTTCCTCAATGTGATGGTATACCCATGAACACATGCTCCTTATCTCTGTGTCATGGGAAATCCCCTCTGGCTCATCTTTGTTTGCTTGTTTGCTTGTCTAACTGGTGACATTTTTATTAAATCCACAAAGTAAGAATCATGCCATGAGGACATGGATGACACGGACATCAGGGAAGTAGGGGTGTAGTCAGGATAGAGAACAAACTACCAGTCCAGACTAATCATGAGGACCCTGGCAGCACTTCCTGTCTTGAGGGTCACTAGTCTTCTCTGGGACACCCCTGCAGTTACCATACCTGAAGACAAGCTGAGTTCCCACTGGCACTATTACTGAGACCTTGCCTCGCCAAGGCTCTTTCAAGCAACTCTTAAAGAAGACCTACAGGTTGATCATGGACTACATATCTGCCTTTTCCTCAATCAAGTAGTGAACTGCTTGAACATGTGCTCCATTTCCTGAGACGATTCCTAAGGGGGTTCTTTAAGGGAGAGACCACTCCTGGATGCAGGTACAAATCAGTGTGAAGCCCAGGATAACTCTGGCTTGTCTAGGGAGAAGGTGCAGTTATTGACCAGCAGGTACGAGAGGTGACACGGCTCAAAGCAAAATAAGGCCAAAAGGCTGTAGCTTATGCTTATGTTGGTTGCCTGGTGAGCGCTTCACAGCTACCATAGGTATCTTCTCACACGTCCATTCTCTTGGACTTTAATTTGCATTCTCATCATTCTTTCAAAGCAGTTCTGTAAAGTTCCCATCATTAAAAAAAAAGGTCTATTTTTATTTCAGGATCCCCAAAGACAACCCAGTGGATGTCTTTAATAAGACTAGGTGTGATCTCAAGTGAAAAACCTTTAAATGGCAGGTAACTTAGCCTCAGCCTTGCATGGACACTCTAAAGACTGCGTAGGTAACAACATAGGAAAGAAAGAAGCGTTAGGTTTACACCAGTCACTGGTTTACAGTCACTATGGCAACTGTAAATTCCAGGATACTTCCAATCGTCTATGGGAAGCTCTCTGTGCATGTAGGCAGAAATAAATGTTGGCTTCCTGGGGACTGTCCTCTGACAACGTGATGTAGCTGCTGGCTTTGGGAGAATGAAACACACCATAGTAGGTGTGCGACAATGGCAAATGAATCAGAGAATCTGGGTGGAATTGCGATGACTGCTGTGCCATTATGCCATGTTTCTCTATATTTACTTTTTTCATTGTTGTTTGAATAAATAATTGAATATGTTCTCATGTATATACTTGTGTTTTTCTTGCAGTTTCAAAATTCTGTCATGTCTATTTAAATAAGTTGGTTATAATTGCAACATCATTTTCAGTATCTTCAACTTTCAAATAAGTCTATAACTAGAAAAGAAAACATTTCTAGTAAAATGTTTTACTTTTTAATGGAAGCTTTCTCTCTCGCTGGTTATTCTTTTTGTTTTTGACAGGCAGAGTGCACAGTGAGAGAGAGAGACAGAGAGAAAGGTCTTCCTTTTGCCGTTGGTTCACCCTCCAATGGCCGCCGCCGCCAGCGCGCTGCGGCCTGCGCACCGCACTGGTCCGAAGGCAGGAGCCAGGTGCTTCTCCTGGTCTCCCATGCGGGTTCAGGGCCCAAGCACTTGGGCCATCCTCCACTGCACTCCGGGCCACAGCAAAGAGCTGGCCTGGAAGAGGGGCAACTGGGACAGAATCCGGCGCCCCGACTGGGACTAGAACCCAGTGTGCCAGCACCGCTAGGCGGAGGATTAGCCTGTTGAGCCACGGTGCCGGCCCGGTTATTCTTGAATTAATTGCAGACTCATCTGCTTGGTTGCTTTATCATGAATAATGTGTGTGACCTTGCAATTCTTCCACAGTTCAGCAAGCACATGCTAACTTCACTGACCAAAACTTATGGAAGGGAAACACAATTTTTTTTTTAAACAGTCCATCTTTTAATGGCTGAAACCGATGTGTCTGTGGTGCTTCTTCTTGCTGTAGGATTTCTGAAATCACACCCATTTCTGACTTCTGTGAGATGTTCACAAGTGCCCTTCCTGTTCTGTTAGCATTGAAATATATATATATATATATATTTTTTTTGACAGGCAGAGTGGACAGTGAGAGAGAGACAGAGAGAAAGGTCTTCCTTTTGCCGTTGGTTCACCCTCCAATGGCCGCCGCGGTTGGCGCGCTGCGGCCGGCGCACCGCGCTGATCCGATGGCAGGAGCCAGGTGCTTCTCCTGGTCTCCTATGGGGTGCAGGACCCAAGCACTTGGGCCATCCTCCACTGCACTCCCTAGCCACAGCAGAGAGCTGGCCTGGAAGAGGGGCAACCGGGACAGGATCGGTGCCCCAACCGGGACTAGAACCCAGTGTGCCGGCGCTGCAAGGCGGAGGATTAGCCTAGTGAGCCACAGCGCCGGCCAGCATTGAAATATATTTATTTGGAATCTATACAACAGTGTGGTTCCACTATATTTCACTTGCAAAAGTGGGGAACAGCCATCTCCACTTTTTGGAAGTAATTGATATTCCATATTGGATACTCAGACTTCTATATGGCGAACCTATCAAACCTACAAATCCTATTCCATCCTCTCATGAATGTGGCCTGAGCTCCCCAGCCCCTTCCCTCCCTTGTTAGATGAAACTTAGCATCCTTTCAGTTATTTAAGTATTCAGCATTTCTTGAGTATGTATTGTTGAACCACCTAAGCTCATAGCTGATTTAGTAACCAGTTTCATGTTGTGTCATCACACTCACTACTTATACTGCCATTGTGAACATGTGGAAGAAGAACAGTATCTGTATGTTTGGGAAGTATATACACTTGTACCTTTTTTTATACTCTGATTCTGTAACATTTCTTGAGTTTTGTTTTTGGTTTACCAAAAAAAAAAAATGAGAAAGCAATCAGAAGACTGTTGATGCTTGGGGTCATCTGACCTTTCCTAGCCAATAGACCTATATGGCCAAATTAATTTATTGGGGAAATAATTTTTCAAAAGCCATTTTTTTGTAGGAAACTGACAATATCATGAATAGAAAGGGAGAATCATAAAGGAAAAAGAATGTGACATTCATTTGTGTGTTAACCTAAAGAAGCAGTGTGGAGACAGACTCCATCAGCTGCACCCTAGAGACATGGTAGCATTGATTTGAAGGCATCCATACTTGCATCTCGCATTCTTCATGTGTACTCATATTGCCAAAGACAAACTGTTTCATCATTTATTGTAAATTACACTTTCCCCCAGACCTAGCATAAAGTTTCTGTGGTGTGTTTTCTTCCAGTTGCAATAAAAATTACTGAGTTATATCAATTGAAAAAAAATATTCTTGGGATCCAAGTATTAAAGCTTGGTATTTTAAAATAAATTTTTAGAAGTATAAATGTAAATAAAAGAGACTGATTAAACTATAATTTTTTGAAAGAAGAAAAACAAAAACTACACACATATGAAAGTGAGAGAGACTCAGGCAGTATCAGATGGAGGAAATGTGGGGGCAATTATTGTAGTTCTGCTTTAAGTTTGCTTTGTAACTCTTCCTTTCTCTAAGTGTAGTTTCTCATTTTCTATAAGGGTATAAAACTCATTAAACTGTATAACCATTTGGAGTGCAGAATGTTATTTTGAATGTCTAGACAATACTTTTAAAATAAAAGCAACCACCAAAATAAAGACATTGAAAAAAAATTCTGGAAGACAAATTATCTCGTACTGTTTGAATTTAGATAAAATTTTGAACCCTTCATTTGAATATTGTTAATAATTAGCAATTAAATAAAAATACATCTAGTATATTAGCAAGGTATTACTTTGAATAAATTTTTAAGTATTGTATGCCTGTATTAATTTCTTGTCACAGTAATAAAAAACAAAATGGAAATTATCTTAAAAATAAAATTGCTATATCCATTATATCAGAAACAAAATTGCAGCTCCAGGATTCCAGTTTGCTAACAATTTGTGTGAATTTTCAAAGTGTCAAGTAATACTAAAAATGATATTAGTTATTAGAAAGTGTCCTAGAATTGAACCAATTGCAGTTACCATGGGTAGACACCTCTCTATTTAATCCTTCATGCTGGGAGCCCTACAGTCACTGTGGGTGTTCATTATAAAGACAGAATTCTGACTGCATTCAAGAGTTACTTAACTGTAATTTGTAATAAATAGCACCACATAAGTTTTTAGATAAGAAAAGTTGGGAAACAC
This sequence comes from Lepus europaeus, assembly GCF_033115175.1. Classification (NCBI taxonomy): domain Eukaryota; kingdom Metazoa; phylum Chordata; class Mammalia; order Lagomorpha; family Leporidae; genus Lepus; species Lepus europaeus. The sequence continues at coordinate 127,604,984 of NC_084827.1, read as the reverse complement.
TTTCTTAACAATCTTATGACTCTAAAATTCAGTATATATTCATTCTTTCAACAGAGTTTTGGAATGCTCACTAAATTCTAGGCACTCTTCTAGGCAGTAAGAATGTGCTAGTGACCAAAACAGAAGAAAAAAACTGTTCTCTCATGGAACTATTATTCTAGGTGGGAAAGAAAAAGCACATATCATACATATTTGTATATGTTTGTGTGTATTCTGTATGATTTTCTAGATAATAATAGCTATAAATACCCAAAAGTATATTATATACGGCGTTCTGAGATGGGGTGGAAAAGCACTGATCATTGTATGTCAAGTGCACTAGGAGATATTTTCAAGGAAGTAGAGGAGTGAATCATGCACAATTTGAAGAGAAGCTAGAAAAAGTGCAAATGCAGCATGATGGAAGCATGTGTTGAAGTCCAAGTTATAGCAATGAGTTCCAGGAGGTTGGAACATAGTGACCAAGAGGCACTATGGCACGGAGTGGCCCCAGTAAGGGAGCAGAGATCATAGGATTATTGAAGGGCTATTGCAGGGACTTGTGTTTTCTCATAGGATTATGTCAAGAAAAACAACATGACTTGGGGTAAATTTTAAAAGAATAACCTGTCCTTTATTTCAAGAATGGATCATAGAAGATTAAGAGTAGAAATATGGAGACCATTTAGGAGATTATTAAAAACATATCACTGACCAAAGATTTAATAGTTCAAATAAAGGTGATAGTAGGTTAAGAACTGGTAAAATTCTCAGCATACTTGAATATAAGGAGGAATTTGCATATGATTTAGAGAGAAGTTAGGGTAACTCTAAAGTGCATAAGCAGAGACATTGAAGGAACATTGTTGCCATCTTCCAAGGAAAGGCAAATTTGCAATAACAGCTGAGACCCAATTTTGAACATGTTAAAATTTTTATTTGGGTAGGGGTTTGGCTCAGTGATTAAGATGCTGCTGGACACTCCAATATCAATGTTCCTGAGTTCAAGTCTGGGCTCTGCTTCTGACCTAACTTCCTGCCTATGCACACCCAGGGAGGCAGCAGGTGATCATCCAAGTACTTGAGTCCCTACAACACACATGGGAGACTCAGAATGTTTTCCAGACTTCAGGCTTTGGCTTAGTCCAGTCCCAGTTGCTATGGGCACTGGGGAGTGAACCATTAGATGGAAGATTTCTTCCTCCCTCTCCTTCTTCCCCCTCCCTTTCAAAATAAACATTAACAAAATAATTTAATTTCACTGTTATTTTTTTTAAAAGATTTTATTAATCATGAAAACAGAGCTTTTAGAGCTTTTAAGTATATAGCTGTATGTACACATCTGGAGCTCTAGAAATAAAATCAGAAGTGAAATATAAAAATCACTTGAAATTAGAGGCTATAGAAAATTAAATTGAAACATGTCATTATGGTTATTTCCACCCATATTCATTTGCCCAAAAGCAAGTACAGTGTAGGGTAAAAGTTGTATTTAACATGTGCTTAGAGTTCACCAGGCAAGAAAGATGGTGGATGAAGACAGTGAATGAGTAAAGAGCATATAGGGGAAAATGTGATCATAAACATGGACCATTATGAGAGATTTGGTGGCAAATTGGTAAAAAAAAATAGGGCAAATATTAACATAAGAATGTACTGAATCCAAGTATTAGAGGGACTACTAGGAAGGTAGAAGATAGAATTTGGGAAATAGAGTTCTCAAACTTTAGTCTATGAAAAGTGTTGCAAGTTATAAATGTCAACTCTCTACACAAGCAGATATGTTGGAGATGAAGGCTATTATGGGTCAAGACATTCTGAAACTTGAGTATAGGAAACACTGTCCATGGAGATATTCAAAATTTGTAATAATTGGGAGAATAGTAGTAGAGAGAGATAAAATAATTGCCCGAAAATCTTCAGGGAAAAAAAAGAAGTAATCTGAGTAATTTGCATAGGGCTACAATGAACAGTAGCAGGTTGTATAGTCTAATAATGTATGTTCAAATATGAGAAGTTTTAAGAGAGATGCAGTGAGAGTACTCTGAAATTCACAATCGAAAAGTCCACATCCCATCACCAGAGATACTAGATACCTAGAAGTACTCTTCAAAACTTCCTGACCAAAGGCCAACAACTTCGAAATTTGCGTGTAGAGAGCTGACTGCTTTTCTGACTTGCATAGTTTTATACAGAATTGCTTCCTTGACAATTTCTCATGAATTTTAAATGGCTTTCATATCTTTTTTATGGCCAAAATAGAACTCTGGATTATTTTGCTCCTACCCCCACAAAAATTTCTGTTTATTTGTGCCTTCCCCCCTTCATAAATGCTATTTCTACTCAACAAGTTACACAAGCCAAAGGATCTCATGAGTTATTATTGATATCTCTGTTTTTGCTATCCATAAAATATTACCCATGCATAAATTCTTCAACATTGGCTCCAAAATATATCCTCCATCCATATTTTGTTTATTCTAGTGTCCACATCCTAATTGAAACCTCCTTTTCTCTCACCTGGACTACACAATGATCTCTATAAATACATTCTTACTCCTGTAAATTTTCCCAACAAAGTAATCTTTTCAAAATACAAATCAGACTATACTGCTAAAATAAACATCTTAGCCTGATTTACTAAAGTAATACTTTAAAGATTAACTTATTCAGTTGAAATTTAGAGTGACACAGAATGGGGGACACAGAGAGAAAGTGATCTTCCATCTGCTGACTCACTACCCAAAATGGGCCACAACAGCTGTGGCTGGGCTAGGCCAAAGCCAGGAACCAGTAGCTCTTCAGGGGCCAGTATTCTGTTGTAGAAATCTAAGCCTCTGTGACAGTGTTGGCATTTCCTATGGGTACCAGTTCAAGTCCTGGCTACTCCACTTTTTTTTTTTTTTCAAGATTTATTTATTTATTTGAAAGTTACAGTTACACAGAGAGAGAAGGAGAGGCAGAGACAGAGAGGTCTTCCATCTGCTGGTTCATTCCCAATTTGGCCGCAACAGCCAGAGCTGCACCAATCCAAAGCCAGGAGCCAGGAGCCTCTTCTGGGTCTCCTACATGTGTGCAGGGGCCCAAGGACTTAGGACATCTTCTACTGCTTTCCAAAGCCATAGCTGAGAGCTAGATTGGAAGTGGAGCAGCCGGGACTCTAACCTGTTCCCATATGTAATGCTGGCACTGCAGGTGATGGCTTTACCTGCTTGGCCACAGCACTAGCCCCTACTCACTTCTGATCCAACTCCCTGCTAATTCACCTAGGAAACCAGCAGAAGACGGCCCAAGTACTTATCCATTGTACTCAAGTGGGAGACTCAGACAAAGCTCTTGGCTCCTGGCTCCTGGCTTTGGCCTGGCTAGCCCCAGCCATTGTGGTCATTTGGGGAGTAAACAAGCAGATGGGAGATTCTTGCTTTCTCCCCCATGATCCATATCTCTGCCTTTCAAATAAATAAATCTTTAACACATAAAAAATAAAGTATCTCTCCACATTGGCTATTTGATTGATCATTGGTTGACTGCATGACTTAGGTTTACCCTATCTGATACTGTCTTATTAACTTATTCACTTGATTATCATTTGGCTCCCCACCCTAGAATGTAAGTTCCATGAAAGCCCCAATCCTATTTACCTCTATATCTTCAGTTCCTTGGCCACCAGGTGAATATCATGGCTACAAAAATATAGTTGAAAAAATGAATGGACTACTAGTCAAGTGCCCATCAATACAGAGACACCTATGTGAAGTATGCAGATTCCATTGTCAAATGTGGGCGACTTGAATTACACTTAAAGCTTTATGTATTTGTATGTGTGCGTGTGAATGTGTGTGTGTGTATTTGAAAGGAAGAACGATAGAGAGAGAGGGAGAGATATCTTGCATCCGCAGGTTCATTTGCCAGATGGATACAATAATTGGGATTGTGTCAGGCTGAAGCCAGGAGCCAGGAACTCCATTCAAGTCTCCTATGTGGGTGGCAGGATTCCAAGAACTTGGGCCATCCTCTACTGCCTTCCCAGGCATATTAGCATGAAGCTGGATTGGAAGTAGAGCAGCAGAACTCAAACTGGTGCTCCAATTTGGAATTCTCGTATTGCAAGTGATGGCTTAACCAATTGTAATATAACACTAGCCTCCATATTCTGATTTCTTTGTTTAATGGATGTTATATTTAACATCACTTGCTTGAAGTTTCCTCATCCAAATATGAGGAGTTTGAAGTGAATTTATGTCAAATGCTCCCTTCTGACCAAAACCTCAATCACTGTATATCATAAACAATTTTGATTGGATTTCAAAAATAGGATATTTGAATCGCTAAGAATTTTGTCTCAAGTTCAAGTGTGGGTGGGAAAAAAGGTTATTTTATCATTTCATTTACCATACTAATTTACCAGTGCCATGGATAGGCCCTCAAATATGTGCAAGTCTGCTTGATAGATCTGGGAAATCAGCATTTCATTGGAAGCCCATATGGAGCAACCTTATGCCAACCTGCATTTTGCCAACAGGCACAACAGTCTAGTTCATTACATCGCCAACAATTGTGACATATTTTTGCCTACATAAGGCCATGACTAAGTCTTGAACACAACTGAAAGCCCCAAGATATTGGCTTCTCTCTCTGCTGATACTTCAACCAAGAGGAATGGAAGATTCCGTGCCAATGATCCATGATGAGACAAAAATTTAAACTGGTATGTGTTTTATACTATTCTGCTGGTGTTTGGTTTTCCTATCAAAAGAAATGTGCCAGTTGTTTGTCTAAAGCTTCTGGGCCCTCAATGCTGCTTGTTGACATGAACTTTTATACAGAATTAGAAATTTTATGATAAGCATTTGGCTATGAACAGCTAAGGGTACTTTTGATGCTTATTTAAATAACATCTCCATCCTTCTTTTCTCTTTTAGAAAGATCATCTCACAAGCTGGCCAGCCACAGCTTATATATTACATCCAACACTGACAAGAACAGGGCATTTCACTGAGGCCTGTTCTGTTGGCATTAGTATATAGAAGGCCCCGCAATATATTAGCCTGAATTTCTTAATTTTGCATCACAAGTGGGCTGTCCTCAGAATGACCTCCAATGAGGATTTCTTTAGTCTAGCAACAATTCTGTTAGGAAAGAAACACTTGAACTTGTCTAAGTTCTACAGTCAATTTATAATTTTTTGCATTTTGGCATTCTTCAATAAAGAAATACATTTGTACCTATTTCATTTATTTTCTTTTATATTATTTTATGCTTTAGGCAATACCTATAAAGTAGATATGCACAGTACCTAAGATACTTAGAGCAGAACAAACCACTGAATGTAAAACAGAGACTTTTTTTCTAATAGCAAGAATATAAAAATAACCTAATTTTTTCTTACTGACTCTACAGAAATATCCCCCACAGGAGAAAAAAATGGTTAAAAATAAAAATAAAGCTGAGACAATTCAATGAATCACAAAGGAAGGAAATTTACAAGATAACATCATCACACTGTTCTACTTGTTAGGTTTTCCTTCTAAGTCTGTCTCTGTTCAGTTATTTAAATAAGTTGATCCATTTAAAACTGCAAGGCATAAAATAAAGCTGCTTTAAATAGGTCACTGTCACAATATAACTAAATTTCCTGCTTTCAGAGAGGCATGGCTTTGATATTATATCTTAGGAGGAAAGAAGTTTTATATACAGAATTCAGTACTTTCAATTAAAAATGGAGTAAATTAGTTAGAATTATAAGTTTTATGAATCTGGCAATTTTAGTTTGCATATAGAAGGGCTAGCTTGCTACACTAGGCAATTATTAAATTCTAACTTAACAGAAGTTCACTAGAATTAAAATGTATCCATTGATTATCCCACTCTCACATCATTTTTTTCCTAAATTTAAAATGATATAAAGCATTAATGAGGGCACATTACTTAATAGATACATGTAAGTTTATGTCTGTTTTCATTCAAAACAGAATTCTTGATCACCTCTGTTTGTGAGAACTAGTAGAACAAATCTGGAGATCACCATCAACTTTATGGTTATGGTAATTATGGACCTACATAGAGTCACAAAGCAATATAACAGTACATAAATTCACATATACATTTCTACTTTCAAACAAATAATTACATTGTTAATTATAATTATTATGCAGAAGACATATCATTTCTCTAAGTGAGGAGTATTCACTAAAAGTCTGTATAGTCGAATAGCAGACTTTCTAGTAATTATCTTTCCTCTTTTACACAAAAAATAACCCATGATAACCTTTCAGATTTTGTTTTCAGTAATTTTCAGAGGTTAAGACAAAATAAAAATAACAATTTTGTCTCTTGCAGGCTATCTTAAATTATAATTGAACAAAAGCTCAAAAACCCAAATGTGAAAGAATACAAAAATTAACATTTAATATTCTATGATATATCTCATCAAAAGAAATAAAGGAGCCAGTGCTGTAGTGCAGTAGGTTAATGCTTTGGCATCACTAATGGGTGCCACTTCTAGTCCCAGTGGCTCTTCTTCTGATCCAGCTCTCTCCTATGGCCTGGGCTAACAGTAGAAGATGGCCCAAGTCCTTGGGCCCCTGCACCCACATGGGAGATCCAGAAAAAGCTCCTGGCTCCTGGCTTCAGATCGGCACAGCTCCAGCCGTTGCGGCCATCTGGGGAGTGAACCAGCAGATGGAAGACCTCTCTCTCTGTCTCTACCTCTCTCTGTAATTCTGTCTTTCAAATAAATAAAATAAATCTTTAAAAAAATACATATATGTAATAAGATCTTTTAAAGAATAAATATCAGCAAGCGATCTAGGACTTGCTCCCTCATTTCTCTATTCTAAGCCCAACTTGTTCTTTCATTTCTCTATTCTCTTCAAGGTAGGAAACTAATTCTATTATGAAGGAATCTGTAGGATGCACAATTTAATCTTTAGACCTTATAAAAGAGATGGCTAACATTTTTCTATAATAGCATAGCCAAAATAAGAACTTAAATAATAATCTCATAGCTAGATTCACTTCGCCATCAGCGAAGTATACAGTAAGTAGAAAAAACCTCCCTTTCAGACCAAAGGGAAAGAAAGTTTTTAAGTGAGAATATAATTTTCCTCATGGGCATTGTCTACCTTAGAAAAAGTACTACAGAACATGCCTGTGACTATAGACTTGTAGTTCAGGCCACCGAAGATTAGAGATGGGACACGGGCACTCCCTTGACTTGCATCCTCTGGTCTGCTTTAACACAAACCAGGAGGAAAAGAAAGCTAGGCATCAGAAGCAATGGGTGGCAGGCCTATTAATGGCTGATCTGTACAGTGATCTGCCTCAAAGAGACCCAACAGGCCAGTCTACTGCAGTGGCTTTCAATGTGGTAAGCCTGGGCTTCAGCAGAAGTCAGCTTGTGAAGAGCCCTGGCAGCTCTGCCAAGAGTTGGATCACTGGAAATGGACCTGCCCTGGAGTCGAAGGATGCCCAGGTCAGAGCCACAGATCTTATTGGCTCTAAGCTGAAAAGCCCTTCACTCAGCCCAACTTCCAAAGGGACCACTGCAGCTGAGGGGATGGTCAAGTAGGGTCAGCAACATTGCAGGCAGAACTGTAAATTTCTTGTTAGAAATGCCACCTGCCTTTACCTGGCCAGCTCTCCTCGCAGGCCAGCCAAATAATGAAAGTCAACAGAGTGCCTTCCCCTAGGAGGTTCACACCTCCCTTAGGATATACCCCATGTGAAGAGATAGATAGGCCTAGGCCTCTGAATTTACAAGGCCTAAAGCCCAACAGATTATTATCAAGCCCCTTCTATCAGGTTCTACTTGCCTCTCAATCAGAAAACTTAATTGTAGCTTAGACAGCACCTTTCTTAGCTCCTCTAATAATGACTCTGTCCTTTGTTCTAGGCCCTGTCTAGTGCACTTGGGCCTCATTCCTTTGTAATTATAACCTCTACTCTACCACCAATGGCTCTACTCCCAACCTGTGTGTACTGATGGTCCTCTTCCCCACTTAATGCTGTATAATTGTTCAAACCTGGTAAATGCCACTCTTAGGATCATTGGTTACTATCTTCACTCTGTCTTTTATGACCTTGTCTAAATATGATCAGAGTCGGCAAACTTGGTAGGCTTCCATAGCCTTGGCAACTCATGACGACAGCCTAGGGTGGTTACTGGCGCCATAAACTAGAGTGTCAATTTGTTGGGTCAACAACAGGAGCCACTGTGCGCTTGCTCCTGATGTGGGATCTCTGTCCTTAATGTGCTGTACATTGTGATTTAATGCTATAACTAGTACTCAAACAGTATGTTTCACTTTGTGTTTCTATGTGGGTGCAAACTGTTGAAATCTTTATACTAAATTGATATTCTGTATATAAAGAGAATTGAAAATGAATCTTGATGCAAATGGAAGGGGAGAGGGAGCAGGAGAGGGGAGGGTTGCGGGTGGGAGGGAAGTTATGGGAGGGGGAAGCCATTGTAATCCATAAGCTGTACACTGGAAATTTATATTCATTAAATAAAAGTTAAAAAAAAATAAAAATAAAAAAGAAGAAACAAAAAGAAAAAAAAAGAATAAATATCAGATGTGTTAGATATTCCCAAAAAATAATGAGAAAAGGGGAAAGGAAAATAAAGGAAAAAAGAAAGAAGAAAATGGTAAAAGGCCTTGGTTACTTTGTTATTTTTAATAAAATGGTTATTTTTAATAAAGCTAAAAAAATTCTGCCCAGCCAAAGCAAAGATTCAGTGGCCCCCAAAGCAATGGAGTTTCCACAGAGAATGCCCCAGTCTATCTCCAGATGGGGTAAGTTTGGATTTCACAGAATGGTGAAGTAAACTCCAGATGATGAGTGAAAAGCATTTGTAGTGAGTTTGGGGCAAAGTACAAAGTGAAGGGTCAGTGTGGACAACAAGATAACAATATATATATATATATATATATATATATATATATTTTTTTTTTTTTTTGGACAGGCAGAGTTAGAGAGAGATTCAGAGAGAAAGGTCATCCTTCTCTTGGTTCACCCCACAAATGGCCGCTACGGCTGGCGCGCTGCACTGATCAGAAGCCAGGAGCCAGGTGCTTCCTCCTGGTCTCCCATGTGGGTGCAGGCCCAAGGACTTGGGCCATCCTCCACTACCTTCTCAGGCCACAGCAGAGAGCTGCACTGGAAGAGGAGCAAACGGGACAGAATCTGGCGCCCCAACTGGGACTAGGACCTGGGGTGCCCGTGCCGCAGGCAGAGGATTAGCCAAGTGAGCCGTGGCACCGGCCAAGACAACCATATTCTATCTAGGCATGTTGGCAAAGCAGGCTCGTGGTGAAGGAATTTATATTCCACTATGACCAAGACTAGTTTCTTGAACTGTTTTGGGCAACAACCTAAACACCTCTATTGGTGCCTGGGAATGTTCAGAAGGCTGGTGGTCAGAATCTGCGTGTGAAAATACACAGCTGGATGGGCCACAACCCAGTCAAAGCACTGTATAGTCATTCAGAGCAGAGAAGAAAAGTGATAGAAACCAGGGGATTAAGTTTAATTACCTAGCTTTTTTAATCAGATTTACCACATATTAGCTCTCTGCCAGATTATTATACAAGAATACTACTGGTGTTTTCACTATTGACTATCATGTCACTGTTTCAGCCAAAGCATTAGCTTACATAAGAACAATTTATCTTTAAATATGAATAATTAATCACATGAAACCAAATACATGTATAATACAATCGACTTTCAATAAAATCCAGTCTATTTAAAGACACTCCCTATCTAAAAGAGCACTGCTAAAATTTAATGGATATGAAATATGTAAAAGTATGTATATGTCTCAGAAGAATTATCTATAGTTAAGTATACTAATTTGGAAATTACTTTCATGTGTGATCAACTTCGCAAGAAAGTATTTATCCTTATAAGTGTTCTTTCCACAACACCACCGTTTCCCTTTATTCTAAACTGAATTTATCCTGACATACAGCTTTTGCTCTGTTGTGCTTTAACTTTCATCTTCACAGATAGTTTTTACAGAAATGTATGCCTTTCATTTTAAAGCCAATAGTAATAAAACAAGGTTAGAAATGAGAATTTTCAGTATATTATAATAATTATCATTTCATAAATGCATTATGTATTAGGTTTCTTTAACCCAGGCTTTACACATTAATAAACTGTTATGGTAAAACAAAATTAGAAAGATTGCTAATACTCATACTGTGATACAATTATTTTAGAAGAAATACCTAGGCATTATGATATTTGATATATGTAACTGACATTTTATATTGTGCATTTATCTGTAGAAGGGTTACTATTTGCATAAGTATGTTAATAGTATTAAAAGTATAACACTATTTTGGTTATTTATCTAAACAAATCTTTATATCTTTTATTGCTATACAGTTGTATATATGCAGATTGACAAAATTAAAAACTTGTATCAGGTTCAATTATTTTCATAGTGTATAGAATAATACTATTGATTGAGGTACACACTAATATAATCTTTCAGGTTGTCAAAATTTGTAGATTTTATATCAATGTGTTAAGTAGCTTTGTGTCCTGAGGTTGGTAATTTCTCTAAGTTTGTCCAAAGGAGGTAGATCTATAGGCTCCAAAATGATATAGGCTTATATTGTGAAATTCACAATAATAAAAAGAGAAAATCAACCTTTAAATATTAGTCAAGTACAGTCAAAAATCAAGATACAAATAAAATATTGCTTACACATTGAAAAAGATAAACTAGAGTTAATTTAGGAGATATATATATCTATCATTATTCCTTTGTAACATGAAAACTTTCTAAAAACTATCAGATGTATGAGATAATTTGTGTACATTAAAAGATATTTATTCACAGAGACACCTATTTCGAAGGGCATCACAGTATTTATTGCTGCTGAGTTACAGGGTATTTTCTTTCTGCTTTTTGTATTTAGTTTTAGCTTTCTAAGATATAATTCACATAGCTAAAAATCACTCATCTGGAGTATACAACTCATTGGATTTAGTTTAGTACACTGGTTTTTAGTACATTAGTTTTTGGTTGCAGAACTACCTGTTTTTAAAAATATTTACATCAGTTGCCAAAAGAAACCTTACTCACAGTAGCATACATTCTGCACTCCTCCTTTTTTTTTTTTTTTTTTTTTTTTTTTTTGCCAATTAGTCATTCATAAGTCTTTCAAGGAAATAGAACCAATGACAGCGCAAAATCTAAATATTTCCTGTGTGGCTACAAGATAATAACTAAGTTAATTTAGCCATTTCCTCTCAACAGGTACATTTTTTAAAAGATATATTTATTTTATGTGAAAGTCAGAGTTACAGAGAGAGAGAGAGAGAGAGGGAGAAATATCAAGCTTCCATCCACTGGTTCATTCCCTAAATGGCCACAATAGCCAGGGCTGAGACAGGCCTTAGCCAGGGGCCTGGAACTCCATCCAGGTCTCCCATGTAGGTGGCAGGGGTTCAAGTACTTGGACCATCTTCCACTGCTTTCCCAGGCCATTAGAAGGGAGCTGGATCAGAAGTGGAGCATCCAGAACATGAACCAACACCCATATGAGATGCCGACATCACACTTGCCGGCTTTACCCACTAAGCCCCAGCACCAGCCACAATACTTAAAATTCAAAATAAATATCCATAAAATGTTTTCCTGTCTCTTTCATCAAATTTTATCATAAGGATATAATGACTACATTAAATGACGGAGAAAGAGTATTTGGAAAAGGAAAATCAAAACCAATGATTTGAGCATATTTAGTAAATATAAAGTATTTCATTAAAAACACAGGCTGTCCAAAATTAATATATTCACTTGCTTACATCATTGAGTAATATCATAACCTGTCATATAAAAATGCACCAAGCAACTGAAAATCATTTAAAGCTGGGCACTTAGATTTTGAAGTAGATGCTAAGAGTTTAAATCTGAATCCCCAACTTGACTGCCTTGATTTCATGACACATTTTACTTTTTCCTACTAACAATGATTGCATATAATTATGGGCTACAGTGTGAAATTTCAATGTATTCTCATTTCTATTTTTGTCCACCACTGCCATGGACTTTTCTGAGCGTGTAGCTGGAATTTAGTAAAAGGAGACCATCCACTTACTCCTCTACTCAAAACTCTGCTCTGGCCTTCTTCCTGTTGCCTCAGAGTGAAAGCCCCAGTTCTATTGATCTGACCCCCTCTACAAGTATTGCCTCTAATGCCTCTGCTCCAGGCACTTTGAACTCCTTACTTCTTGGAATATATAAGGCTTATTCCTGCATCAGAAATTTTTCGCTGGTTATTTGCTCTGCTTGGATTATCTTCCCACAAAGACAAATCCTTTACCATATTTATGTTGTCCAATGAAGCATTTCCTGGACTTCTAAACACTGCAACCTGCCCACTCCCTCCTCTGAGCATTCAATCCTCCTTATTTTGCTCTGTATTTTTATTTCTTCCTGAGTTCCAATTATCTATCTAAACTGCTTGTTTATCATGCATATGCGTTTCCTGTTTCCTCATGTTACAAACTGCATTGGAAGATGACAGAGACTTTGCCCACTAATATACTCCAAGCACCATAAAGAGCTTCTGGAACACAGAGTAAGTAAAGTAAATATTTGATGCATAAATGAATATTCAAAAGAGCAGATCAAAAGAGCAGATTAAAACATTAATTCTAAAAAACTTAAGAACTTTATCCACATGGTAAAAATGATTATAAGAAAAAGTTCATAACTAACATAAAGTATTAACAAATGGAACATCTGTAATGTGTGTTTGTGTATGTGTGTGTGTAATCATCTGGACACTTGTATGAATATATCTAATGTGAAAAATTTACCTGAGGCCAGCGCTGTGGTTCAGTGGGTTAAAGTCCTGGATTGCAGTGCCGGCATCTCACATGGGTGCTGGTTCAAGTCCTGGCTGCTCCACTTTTGATCCAGCTCTCTGCAATGGCCTGGGAAAGCAGTAGATGACACAAGTGCTTGGGCCCCTGCACCCTCATGGGAGACCCGGAATAAGCTCCAGGCTCCTTGCTTTCCATTGGACCAACTCTGGCCATTGTAGCCATTTGGGGAGGAACCAGTGGATGGAAGACCTCTCTCTCTCTCTCTCTCTCTCTCTCTCTCCACCCCCCGCCCCGCCTCTCTGTAACTTTGACTGTCAAATAAATAAATAAACCTTAAAAAAATTCTCCTGAGGCCATATGAATATTCACTAGAGCTTATTTTCCAAGTATATTTTTCAGGAGATATGGATTCCAAAGTCTTTTTATAGATGAGTGGATAAGCAAAAAAGAGGTTACATGTGTAAATTGGAATGCTATTCAGCCTTACAAATGAAAAAAAAAATCCTTTCATATCCTAACATGAATGAACCTGAGCACATTTTGCTAATTGAAATGAATCAGTCAGAAAAAGGCAAATGCTATATGATAGTGATAGTTCATATTGATTGTATTCATGTGAAGAGCATGAAATAGTCAAATTCATAAAAACAGAGTAGAATGTTCATTCTTAAGGCGGGGGGATGGAGAAGCGGTGAGCTGTTTAATAAGTTCCAGCTTTGCAAGATGAAAATTTCTGGAGAATTGTTGCTCAACAATATAAATTTACTTCATATTACTGAACTATGCATGTAAATATGGTTAACATGGTAAATTTGATACTATGTTTTTAGCCCTAGTTCTTGTGGAACTTTGATCTTTCTACTTTTTACTTATTGAATATTGTGGTTTGTGATGCATTAAGCCTATGATTATAGAGAGGACTGAAATTAGGTTTTTGCAAAAACTAAAGAAAAAAAAAAGGAAGGAGAAGGTTTGAGAGAAGAACAGGAGACATGAAGTATAGTTATCTTAGAATTTTACCTATGAAATATATGAAATCTATTCTCTATATATTAATTAAAAAGTAAAAAAGAAATTGTTATGAGAAAAAATTAAAATTATTAATCAGAAAACTTTAATTGTTTCATGATCTTTAAAAAATTTGTTAAGACATTTAAAATTCCCTAACCTCAATTTTAAATATATGAAAAAGTGAAATTACTAATAAAACTATTTATTATTTATATACTATAATTAAAAAGATTAAAACTTTAAGATTTTGCAAGGAAAAAAAAAAAGGAAAACCTATCAAGATAAGTTTGAATGCCTACTTGCTCTTCTCCAGATAACTTACAAAATAAATGGAGACTCTTTTCTACCCTTGGCAAATTGTCATACTCCTTCTAAAGGCTTCTATTATCTTACAACATTTCATCCTTTATACTTTCAACGTTGGGAAGTATCTCCAAGAGCTCCATTAATGTAATTTCTTTTTGCCAGCATCACTTTCCTCTGGGGCATCTTGATCCTATTTGTCACAACAATTTCCCTTATTTATGTCAATAAATGTATCTTCACTAAGTTTCTCTGGCAGTGGATCTAGAGTCTCTCAACAGTGACAGTGTTTATCCTAACACTGTGATTTAAGATGATGCTTGTTTTTGTTTGGGACATGAGAGGAAGGTAGTTGCGGATGGTGCTAGAATCCAATTGAGGATGACTATACCTTTGTGACTCACTCCCAGTAAAAACCCTGGAGAGGGGCTCATGTGAGCTTCCTAAATTGGAAAAAGCTTATCTGATGTCATACCTTAGTGCTGGATGAGTAAGGACATCACATCTGATAGCCACATCTCTCCCAGGGAGAGAATACCTGGAAATTTGCTCCTGTTTGTTCCCTGAACTTCACTCAAGGCACCATTTCCCCTTGTTAATTTTTATCTGTATCCTCTGATTGTAATAAATGAAACCAAGCTTACAGCAGCTTCTGAGTCCTATGTTTCATCACCAGGCCTGAGAGCAGTACTGGACACCCCTGACATACCATACTGTAAAGCAATACGTGGAAAATTATTACACATTGCTTAAAACCCAATTAACATTCCATAAGCATTGGCTCCTGCCCACGTGCTTTTATATTGCAATGGAAAAGGATGACTGAATGTAAGGAGATAACCCCAACACTGACTTATTTATCATTATATGATGAGCTCATGCAGGTTACATGTTATTTACCTACAAAGTATAAATTCTTTGGGGCTGGCATTTTGGCACAGCAGATTAAGCCACTGCCCACAAGCCAGCATCCCATATGAGCTCCAGTTTGAGTCTGGCAACTCCACTTCTGGTCCAGCTCCCTGCTAATATACCTGGGAAGGCAGTAGAAGATGTCCCCAGTGCTTGTACCTCAGCCACCCATGTGAGAGATGTGGATGGAATCCCTGGCTCCTGGCTTCTGCTTTATCCAGCTCTGGACACTGTGACCATTTGGGGAGTGAACCAGCAGATGATCTCTCTCCCTACCTCTTTCTGCCTTTCGAGTAAATAAATAAAAATGAATTTAAAAAAAAATCCATACTGTAAGCTCTTTGAAAAGAAAGCAGTTAATGCACTCGTTATGGCTTTCATGTGCTTCATTTCCTACCCCCTACTCTCACCCAGCTTCTTTTTCAAAAATATTCATTTTTGCTTATTTGATTATTTGAAAGGCAGAGGCAGAGGCATGGGTTAGGGAGGGAGAGAGAGAGAGAGAGAGAGAATCTTCCATCCACTGGTTCACTCCCCAGATGGCTGCAACAGCCAGAGCTGCGCTGATCTGGAGCCAGGAGCATCTTCTGGGTCTCCCATGTGGGTGCAGGAGCCTAAGGACTTGGACCATCTTTTACTGCATTTGCAGGGCATAGCAGAGAGCTGGATTTGAAGAGGAGCAGCGAGACAGGAACTGGTGCCCATAAGGCACGCCAGCACTGCAGGCAGCAGCTTTTACCTTCTTTGCCACAGCTCTGGCGCCTCACCAAGCTTCTTGTGTTAAAAGCTTGGTCCAAGTGCGATGGTGTCAAGGTTGTGGACATTTTAATATGTTGGTCCTTTTGGGAGGTTATTTGGTCAAGGGTACCTCACTTCAGAAGATTCTCTCTAAGGGAGCCTGGCACCTTGCCTGAGCTTCTTTCTGTACCTACTACTCACCAGTCTTACACTACTCCTGCGGAGTTAGCAGAAATCCAAAACAAAAAGTGGTGGGGGAGTCACCCAGTCTTAGTCTTCTAGTTAGCATTAGACTCAATGCTATAAGCTTATAAGCCTCTTTTCTTTATAGCATATGTAGTCCTGGATATTTTTCTATGGAAACAGAAAATGGACTAAAACAGAACCACACATCTACAGGATTAATGTACAATTTATAAAATAGCAGAAACAATTCTTTTTCAAGATCCGGGTTAAATATATATTCTCTTGAAATGGCAGAGAAAAGTTCTTACAGGGACACTTAAAAAGCAATTAAAATCAAGTTATATTATTTTAAGCCTACTTTTTGGTTTTAAAATGTTGATAAGTTTTCTAAAAACTTTATCAAATTTCATTTCTTCTTGATAGTCTTATGTTTTAAAACTGAAAATTTTGTGGTGCAATTATAACATGGTTATAATTAGAAGTGCAAGACAAGGTCACAAAAATATGCTGGGTTGAAGTAATTCACAACAATGTTTAGCTTCACAATTCCAATGTGAGAATCTGCCGTGATCTGTGGTGTACAGACTGCTGCAGAGTGTGGAGATTTAGCATTCTCAACATAGGCAGTCTATGAAAAGAATTTCTTTCTCATTACAGAGGAAAAACAGATGTTTTTTAATTCACTAAAGAAGACTAAATAAAATCATCCTGAGTCAACCAGTTTATTTTTGCAGTATCAGATATACATTTTATTTTAAAATATTTTTAAAAATATCTGTAACAACTATCTATTGTGAAAGTAAGCATCAAAACAATCTTTCAAGTAACTAGTTAAAAATGTTCTATAGTTATTCATTCACCTAAATATGTCCAGATATTGTAAATCTGGCTTTAAATAGACCAATGGTAAATATTCTTCAAGAACCAATTTTATGTCTATTTTTTGCTATAAAAATTACGCATTGATACAAGTGGATAATTCTACTAGCAATTATACCTGTAAGTTAGTAATTGTTATATTTAGCCATCTCTTTTAAAATTCAAAGCTGAAAGTTAGTAATTATTGCATTTACATAAATCTGAAAGTTCTCAAAACTGGAAAAGATTCTAAAGTACAGCAATGTACTTTAATGTATGGCTAATATCAATATATATCCAATTCCAGAAAGGTATATATGTTAAAAGCTCTGAGGAAATGATATTTTACTTTCCTTTAAGTTATCCTATTAGAATGCTACAGTTTCATGGAAGTTGGTAGAGACATAAAATTCCTGGTTAGGAGAGAAACAACAGTTTATTACTCAGATCAATAGCAATAGCCAATATGTCATTATTTTCTTTTACCCAATTCAAAGAGCAAAGCATGAAGAGAACCAAATGACTTGCACAATAGGTTTCATTACAGGAGAAGCCACTAGGGACCTTGAATTTAGAGAACATGAAAGTTTCATAATAGCAATTTATATGAAATGAATATATTGTAATGCCTATATTTTGATCTAGAGTGACTTTTTTAGTTTTTAATTATTAAATTCTGTATAAAATGCAGAGAGACAGACATCTCCCATCCACTGAACCACTCTCCAGATGACTGCAACAGCCAGAGCTAGATCAGACCAAAGTCAGGAATCTGGAACTCCAACTAAGGCTCCCATGTGGGAAACAGAAACAGGCTACATAAGCCCTCATCTGCTTCCTCCCAGAGTCAGCAAGAAGCTGAATTGGAAGCAGAATATAGGGACTCAAACCAGGCACTCCAGTTTGGCCATGGGCTTCCCAAGTGGCAGCATAACTGCTGTAATAAAGCCTATCTGGTGTCATACAGTTTTATACTGAACCCTAAGCACCTTTGCACTTTGCTCTGGAAGCAGATATCTCAGTCTTCCAGGTCAATAAACAAAAGCTGCACTTTACTCCAGAAACAGACATTTCCTATTTCCCAAGATTATTCAATACAGCAGCATCCTCCAAAAGACAGTCCAGAATAAAATCATCAGTGCGTGAGGGCAGAATATCACACATGAGGAATCAATGCCAGAGGAGGAATCCAACCACACAGAGAAAAACAAAGATTGTAAGTGTGTCAACCACCAGAAATGAATGTCCAGATACTTCAGCCCCTGCATTTTGGTATCCAAATCATTAAGGAAAACACAATCACAGTAAAGAACTAGATGGAACAATGCTTTCACATAAAGAATAGGCAGAGCAAGATCAGGTTCAACAGTGTGCACTGTCCCCCAAGGCTAACAGGTATCCTTGACAGCAGAGGCAGGGCGAATGACCATCATACCCCCTCCAGTTCCCCTCTTGATCCTCTGCTCCATGAATTCTGAAAGGCAATGTACTCATTGAGCTTGAAATTGAGAAAGAAATGTGCGCACAAGGTAGCTATTCACAGTAAAGTCTTTTTGGAATCTTTATCTCAAGGTAATGGAGTGGTCCAGGCCAGTGACCCAAGACTCTGTGTATATGAGACTATCTTTCACAACAATGCCTCACTGTACAAAAATTAGATTTATCCATGAATAATTGTCTCCCAATAGTCTAGCCATATTATATTTCCTTTTAATTTTTTAAATATGCTGTAGTCATATTTTAAATACTCTGTAGCCATACGTACATTTTAATTGCATTAGTTATATTTAAACTGTATTCATTTATTTCCTCAAAAATTATATTTTTTCTAATAGCTTCTTCTCTTGTAGCATATTTTCTCCTTTATCTACAGAAGATTAGCAGAGATATTGTGTAATGCCAGCCACACTAAACTTGCTATCATCTGTATCCATTTCTAAGTACATACTCAGATTGGAAAAAGTGGAATTTTCTTCTTCTTTTTCAGTTGCCAAACATTAAATATTAACCAACTTTCACTGAACTATTAGTTGAGATTACGTACAATAAATTTCAATGTACCTTACACAAAAATGTACTCAACAAATTGTAGGTAGTGTTATTATGAAATTTTTCACAATCAAGTTATACAGAAGAACAATTAAAAATGCAAAGCCTACTTTGCAGAGTAGATCTACTTAGAAGAGTAGACCAAATATAAGAGGATAAGTTTGGTAATTATGATAGGTTTACATTATTATTAAGAACATTACTTTTGAAGCTAGCATTGTGGCACAGTGGGTTAAGCTGCTAGATGCAATGCTGGCACCCCTTATGAGAACTGGTTTGAGTCTTAGCTATTCTACTTCCAATATTGGTGTCTACTAATATGCTTGGGAAAGAAGCAGAAGATGGCTCAAGTACTTGGGCTCCTAAAGCCTACATGGAAGACCTAGATGGATTTCCTGGCTCCTGGCTTCATCCAGACCCAGCCCTAGCTGTGGCAGTTATTTGGGGAGTGAGGCAGCAAATGCAAGAACTCTCACTTTCCCTTTCTCTCTCCAACTCTGTGTTTCAAATAAAATAAAAAATGGGTCTTTAAAAAAAAAAACATATCTTCCTTTTAAAAATAGGCTTAGGGCAGGATTTCTCTTCAGTGGGTTAAGCCACTGTTTGTGAGACTGGCATCCAATATTGGAGGGCCAGTTTGAGCTCTGGCTGATCTGTGTCAGATCCAGCTTACTGCTAATGTTCATGGAAAGAAAGCAAATGAACCATGTGCTTTAGTGGCTACTATCCATGTGCAAAACAAAGATGAGGCTCCTGGCTCTTAGCTCCACCATGGTCCAGATGTTGTAGCCATTTAGGATATGAACCAGTGGATTGATCAAACTATTTCTCTCTTTCTCTCTCTCCCTGTGTGTGTGTGTGTGTGTGTATTTCTCCCCCTGTCTCTGTCACTCTGCCTTTCAAATAAATGAATCCTTAAAAAGAGAAGCCGTTTCAAACATAATGACAGTGATATATTTTTATCGAATTAGGAGGAAGGACACCAGGGAGTAAATATAACCTGGTTCTTGTTCATGCCTCAGAGAAAAATTAGAGTTGAGATAGAAGATTGTATATTCAAAGGAATCACATTCAAATATTTCCTGGGATTCAGTGTATGAAAAAACATAATACAGATGTATATTTAAATATAAATGTTTAAAAATTTTGCATCATTTTAACAAGAAACTTTCACAATGGTAGTAAAGCATTATGTATAGTTAGCAAAGTGATGGGAGCAGGGAAAAGGACAAGCAGACTCTTCTTACATTTTAATGCCAATCCATTTAGGAGGAAACATGTATCCTCTCCTTGAGCGTAATGACCACCAGACTACTATATTTACCTGGCCACTTTCTTCCTTCAGCCTTGTTAAGTTTCTTGCTTGTGAAAATGTGTAGGTCTAATAATAGTTTTACTGAATTATTTGAAACTTGTAACATGTAACTATTACATATCATGTAAGAGCTGTGCTCTTTAGATACCACGAACCTTTGACTTCAAGACACGGAGTAAAACTCAAAAGTAGTATTATTTTTTTAAGAACTATAAAGAACAATAACATCAATGACAGACCCAAACATAGCAGCATTTTACGTTAATGATCAGGTTAAGAACAAAGGGAATTTATCCTTTGTGTAAATTTAAAGAATTTCCATCTAAATCCCCTAGGTAACAATCATTAAAATAATAGCATTGAAATATACCCTTAGGCTTTCTTTATGGTTCTTAAATTTTCTGAAATTATTTCTGTGAATTAAAAGCATAATATTGAGAAATTAACTTTGTTGATGAAATCCAATGCCATTGTGTTGATAATAAGCATGTACTCTCACAGAATCAATGCAATGCCTTTCAAATCACCAATGACACTTTTTACAGAATAGAAAAGAAAACCCTAAAATTTATATGGAACCACAGAAGACCCAGAATAGCCATAGTGATCTTGGGATGGGGGAGGAAAACTGAAGGTAATGCAATATGACTTTAAATCCTATTACAAAGCTATAATATATATATATATATATATAATATATATATATTCAATTATAATGAGAAAAAATGTTTGTTTATTCAATAATTTTTGTGAGGATTCAAATAAGGAAACAAAAATGCAGGAAAAATATTTCAACTATGTCCAACAAGTATCTGAATTTATACATTAAAAATTGGCATATATTGTATTTCTTATTGAACACTCACTAGAATATATGGCACATAATTAAGCATGCATAATGCATGATCAAGGAACAGTATTAAGAGATGTAGATCTTTCATTTTCCCACCATCTGTTACTAACAATGTCTCTAAAATAAAGTCAATTACTTATACTTCCCAAAACAAAACAAAACAAATCTTTTCCTGCCCTTTAATAAAAGTCAGATTCAATAAAACCATAAGTGAGTAGCCTTATATCAATAGAATAACTACATTGTACACATTTTTCAAGGACTAAGAAACAGGTGTTTTCCATTCCCTGAAACTGGTTAATTATACTTTAACACAGTAAATTCTTTACCTAATTATTGCTCCTAGTATATCAAGAGAGTTCTTGCAAAATCATTGAACTTTTATTTAGAAATTTAATTTTTATTGGCTCATTTTCAACTCCCTACCACACAGTCCTATTTTCACATTAATAGTTCCAAGTTTCCCATCTTAGCTCCAAGACAGCCAAGGACATTGGTTTGCCTTGTTCTTTGTAGCAACTCTAGTCTCTAGAATGATGTCCAGAAGAGAAGTACTTGATATACCTAATTATTGAGTGATTCAACCTGTATTTTCTAAGAGCTGCAGTCAATTTCTAAATATTTTTTGGGTTCTGTAAAATAGCCTCATGGGGAAGGACATTTTTTCCAACAAAAGGGAGTTTGTCCCATCTGTTTGTACAGTAGTAAAAAGTAGCTTAACTGTGAAGCCAGATCACTACAGAAAATCTCAAATTTCTGTCATCCTTGGGGATTATCTGAAAGTACCTTCAGCCCTTACTGCATCCATCCCTCCATGCATTCATCTTCAGACTATCTGGCTCAATCCACCTTTGAATCATGAATAACATCTGTTGTGTATAGCAATGCACTCAGCTCCCAGAATTACTCATGACATCTTGATACTAGCGTCCAATCTTCCAATAATCACTTTATTTTTTAAGCAGACTGAAATCTGCAGCTCCTGTTCTCTCTTAGATTTCCTCAATAATTCCATCTAGTTTTCATCTCCATCACAAAACAGTTCAAACCTTACAACACTTTTTTTTTCAACCAACTATTATTTTTACCAATACCTCAAATCTTTTGCCTCATTCTTATTAGTGGCCCAATTAAGTAAAACTTTTTCCTGAGAAACCCCATTTGACATTTCAAACTTGATGTGATAAGCTCAGATTTCATGATTCTCTCTAAAATTTTGGTACATTATCTATTTCAATAAAGAGCACCAAAACAACTAGTTCTGGAAATATAAAAAACCATCTGACTCTTCCTTTCTTTAATCCTATATATGATCCATTGCAATATATTTTCAGATCTAAATGTATTCATATTCATGGTGAATGTCTACTTAGTTGGCAAAACTTGAAAATGTGGGTATGGGGTGATGAAATAAGTGACCTCACTGAGAAGCACAGAAGAATGGGATTTGTGTGGAAAAAAAAATTCTACTATTTCACCAATAATAAGGGGAGGCAGTTTTGATTTTTGTCCAATTACCCATAGAGCCAAAAGAAAACCTCACAGCTTAAATAAAAGGATATATAAAAATGTTTGAAAGAAAACACAAGGTTAGAGAATAGAATCATAGTCATGAACTTTGGGAGGTTTATATCTTATGTAAGGTTCTCTACAGAGAGAAAAGAACAATGAATTTTTGGAAAGTTAAGTCTGACATTCAGTTGCAAGTTATTCCTTTTACTTTTTTTCCCTCTGATTGGTTTTATTTATTTATTTATTTCACTTTTATTTAATAAATATAATTTTCCAAAGTACAGCTTTTGGATTACAGTGGCTTTCCCACCCCCATAACTTCCCTCCTTCCCGCAACCCTCCCACCAGCTCCCTCTCCCATCCCATTCACATCAAAATTCATTTTCAATTATTTTTATATACAGAAGATCAATTTAGTATATATTAAGTAAAGATTTCAACAGTTTGCACCCACACAGAAACACAAAGCGTAAAGTACTGTTTAAGTACTATGTATACCGTTAATTCACATAGTATAACACATTAAGGACAGAGATGCTACATGGGGAGTAAGTGCACAGTGACTCCTGTTGTTGACTTAACAATCAACATTCTTGTTTATGGTATCAGTAATCTCCCTAGGCTCCCGTCATGAGTTGCCAAGGCTATGGAAGCCTCTTGAGTTCGCTAACTCCGACCTTATTTAGACAAGGTCATAGTCAAAGTAGAAGTTCTCTCCTCCCTTCAGAGAAAGGTACCTCCTTTTTGGATGTCCCGTTCTTTCCACTGGGATCTCACTTGCAGAGATCTTTCATTTAGGTCATCATTTTTTTTTAACTAAAAGGAGGAGGAGAATTGACTCCTTTTACTTTTCTTCAACTAACTACCCTCCACTGTTTTCATGCATTCAACAAAAATATATGATAAATCATAACATTGTTGTAGAATAGCTTTCCTGTCATGTTATATATAATATTTTTTATTTCATTATCAAACACCTGAAAATTAAAACTGATACAATTAGAACTCAATACAAGGTGGATAAAATTGCATTGACAGTAAATTCAGTTACATAATAAGCAAAATATGCACAGTAACCATGGAGAACTATATTATGTTTATATGTTCTAAAGCATAGAACTAAATGTAAATCTATTTTTTAAAAGTTCAGTGATGATGTTGAGAAAAAGAATCCTCTATGAATATAAAATGTGATGTCAGTAAAGTTTACAAATTGAGTCTCTGATCAAATATATGAGAGTAATATAAGTAAACTAAAACAAGTGTCTGCAAAGGAATGCTGGGCCATTTGATTTATCTTATAAGATAGTCAATATTTAAAATGAGCAGAAAAGTCAAAATGTCACTCTGTTTAATATCCTGGAAGCCATAGAGTGCAGGTTTGAGATAATATTCCTAAAACAATAAGTCACCCTTCATATTTAAAAAAGCTTATTTAATGAGAAAGTGTAACCATTATCTTTTTATTTCTCTAATAGAAAAAAGTACATATTAATAGAATACTGTTTAAAATCATTTGGCAAGAATGTTCTTTTTAATATTTCCCTCAGTTAATTTTGGATAAAATTTTACCCAAGTAATCAATAAAAAGTAGAATAATTAATAAAGTTTTAAATAATTCAACTTTAATACATAATAAAAGGCCCACATTTATTAGCTAGGAAATCCTTGGAGTCCTGTGATAACAGAATTCTTGTCTGGTTTGAAGAATCATGGGAAAGTTTAATGACATTAAGAAGCTGTCCTCCAGTACTGCAGGAAAGAGCAGTGTAATATCTGAAGGACAGATTACAGAAGTAAACAATCACTAACTTTCTCATCAGTTTCTAAAACTACACCCAGATGAAACTGGGAGTATTTCTCATGTTGGTACCAGCAAGCTAGTAAAAAATTTTTAAGAATAGATCAAAGAATATATCCTATATATAGCTAATGGACACCTATATAAAAAATGAAAGTAAACATCTATTTTACTAGGAAATTAGCACCTAAATTGTTATCACAAAATGAAAAATAATAGCCAATTGAACAGTGAATATTTGGAGGATTTGTTTTTACATATTTAAGTTTATTAACCTCAAAATATGAAGACTCATTCAGAAATCAGTTGTAGAAATGCTGTGTAGCAAATGCTGATTAAATGGAGAGAGGGAGAGGGAAGGGAGAGAAAGAGCAAGAGAGAGAGAGAGAGAGAGAGAATGGTAGAGACAGAGTGGGTGGCAGGAACACAATCAAGTGAGCCATCAGCACCGCCTCCCAGGGTCTCATTGACAGGGAACTGCAGTCAGGAGACAGAATAGGGACTCAAACACAGGTACTCTGATGCAGGGTGCAGGTATCTTAATCACTAGGCTAAATGTCTACTAAAAACATATATTCTTGGATGGCATGCCAATGAATAGATAGAAATTATCTGCAAACAGTTTGTGTCAGTAATTTTAAATATTCACTTTGCTTAAAAGGTCTTTGAAAATTTGCCATAATAAACAACTTAAAATTCTCTAACAAAATCAAACACACTATTTTATAGACAGCATATAAATTTGACTAAAAACAAGCACATATAATTTATGCATGACTGCTAGTAAAAAAGAAAGTATATGTTAACTAAAGTTTTTAATGCATGGGTAGTATAAAGTAATTTTTCATAGACTTTCATTTAATTATCCTAAGTTCCAACTTAAGGGTCTTTTGATTACTCAGGCTCTTAACACACCAAACTATCAGCCAGCAGCAATGATGCATGATTGCTACTTTGATGACTATAAAGAAGGTATAAGAAAATCTGCCATTTAATTTTGAGCATTGGCCCATCAGTGCAACCCTCCTTACCACCCCACAAAGCCAGCAAGACAGTTAGCAAAATGTCACTTCCAAATAAATCCAGAACTCTTCTGAGAGAAGCTCTGATCAATTTTCTCTAATTTTAAGTGGAGTGATATTGGCCTACATCCAGACAAATGCCATCTTATAACACTCCTTAGTGCAGCACCTTCATGACGTGATGAAACAGGTTTAGAATGGACACAGGCAGTTCTGGTCATATACAGAGAATAAAGATAAAAATTGTAGCTAATAATTTTAAATCATTAAGTAGGCCTAATTTCAGTATATAAAGATCCTGTACAGGCTAGTAGATAATTAGTGCAATGATTCTTTTGATCTCCCATTTTTCTCCCGCCTAAATGAGTTACAGAACAGCGATACTCAAAGGGTATTTTTGCAAAAGAGCTTGAAATACTGAGGTAGATAAAAATTACACACAATCTCTATATACCTTATTTGATTATTCTGATTCATTAGTTCCAGGAAGAGGCTCCAAAATATATAATTTTCAGTCTTCAAGATGATTTTTAGGGAAGGTAGGTATTAGAACATCTGTTTTAGAATCTTTATAGTTATATAAGATCATTTTGTGAAAGTCCTGGTTCCTTGATTATTTAATTTTCTCATCATTTTGATTTTACCATCCAATGCTATATAAACCAAGATGAAGTTTGTGAGGTGAGTAAAAATATCACCTTTGTATACTATAACATAACTTTTGTATTGATCTTTGTACCTGTTACAGAAGTTATTTTCCTGTCAACTTGGAGAAAAATTGGTGCTTCACTTTCCAGGTGATTAAAGTCTGAAAATGTCTAAAGCCTTGAGAAGAGTTACCGAAGAGAGTGATATTTCTATGTCATGGATAATCCTCTCCCCAAATAATAAGGTGCACTGGTCAGATGAAAACAAGAATGCAATTGGTTGTCAATCTGCTCATGGATGTTTCAAAACAAGTTTTGAGTTGCTACTCTGGGTTTCTTGTATAATAATTTTTATAAATTTATAACACTATATGTTATGAAAATTTATTTGCTAAAAGTATTTCTAAACAGTGGTTTAACTGAACGTTTTTTTGAAAAGTAATGAAAAAGAGTAATATTAATAAATTCTAGAAATTTTAAGGCACTATTTCCTCTTCTTCACTTGAGAAGAATCCTATATTTGATGGATATTTCCATGAAGCAGGATGAAATGTTGCAGAAAAGAAACCAGTGGACTCATACAATGTAAAAAATCTCTTACAGAAAGATAAATAGTATCTTCTCTGGTATTTCACTATTGTTTCACAGCTACAAAATAAATATAGCTACTTTATGTTAGCAACCAGAGCATTATATTTTGCTTTACTGTGACTCATATCTTTATTTAATATGAATTAAATAAGACTTACTATCTATTGTTTTGCTAATGTTGGATTTTAATAAAAACAAGATATAGTCACTGCCACCAAGAGACTCAGTTGTAATTACTAGACATAGCTATTACATGTAAGACCTTGTGAGTACAAATTCTACAGTAGAAGCCTATATCTAGTTCATGTTCTATAGTTAAGCATCCAATAGTAAAAGCCTTTACTTATGTCCTTTGGACAAGAGGAGTTAGTAAATATTTCTTAAATTACTTTCAGATGGAGAAATATTAAAGGACTTACAGAAGAGAAGCTTTTTGATTTATCACTTAAAATGAGTAATGTGGCTTATAGTAAAAAGCATGGTTCCAAATACCATCTTTACCACCTGACTGTAATACATTCATAAACAAGCTATTTATCCACACTAAGTCTAAGTTACCTCCTCTGTACAATACAAAAGCAAAAGTACCTTCACTAAAGTTTTTTTAAAAGGTTTTGTGAGAAAATTCATGTAAAGAAAATACTTAATAGAATGTCAAGAAAACAGAAGCATTCAGTAAACCTTGGTTTCTAACATGACTTTCCCAAGAAACCAAATTAAGATGGAAGAATCCACATGGCAGAAACAGAAAAGAACTTAAAGGGCTTGGTTCTTTCAACCACATAGTTTGGTAGAGTAGGAATATTGTCCACATCGTAAAATTCCATACATCCCCATCCAAGGCTAATACAAGTGACTGCTACAGTTTATTAATTACAGCTTTAGTTGCACTCCAATCTTCCCATTCTATGGTTAATAAAATATTTTTTAAATTTCTGAAAGTTCTGATTAATTAAACAGTCCTCAAAATCCCTACCAAATCCTTATTCCTGGGTGTTCTTTCCAGCTCCCTTTTACTAATATGCCCCATGACCATTCCCAGTATGTATTCTCTCTCATTTTAGTGAGAAATATTTATATCTTGTACAACTACAGATAGTCTGTAAGGGAGAATCTTAACAATTCATGAAATGATACTGTGGTGAGTAAACATGTTCCAGCTTAATAAAGCCTTTGGGTTGAATGTGCTATCCATGTTCCTGAATGAACAGTGGGTCATAGAAGAA
Organism: Lepus europaeus; assembly: GCF_033115175.1. NCBI lineage: Eukaryota > Metazoa > Chordata > Mammalia > Lagomorpha > Leporidae > Lepus > Lepus europaeus. Next base: position 127,577,126 of record NC_084827.1, on the reverse strand, counting down.
ATCAAAAGGAAAATCAAAAAGATTTCTGTAAACAAGTGAAGATGACAACATAACATATCAAAGCAGGGTATACAGTAAAAGCAGAGCTAAGAGAAAAGTTTATATCAGTTAGTACCTACATCAATAAACAAGTTATCAATGCGTCTCAAGGTCCTAGAAAAACAACAACAAACAAAACCCAAAATTAGTAGGAGAAAATAAATAATTAAAATTAGAGAATAAATAAAATAAAAATAAAAAATGATACAAGTGATCAGTGAAAGGTAGAGCTGGATTTCTGAAAAAAAAATAAAGAATATTGATAGGTCATTGATCCAACTAACCAAAAAAAATTGATATGCCATTGGCACAATTAACCAGAAAAAAAGAAGACTAAGTCCATAAAATCAGAGTTGAAAAAGGAGATGTAACAATGTATGACACAGAAATAAAAAGAATCATTAAGAATAATTTCAAAGAGCTATATGCCAACAAATAGTAAAATATAGAATAAATAGATTCCTGGACACATAGAATCTATCAAAATTGAGTCATGAAGAAAAATAAAACCTAGTGGTTGGCCCTGTAGCATAGCTGGTAAAGCTGCTGCCTGCAGTGCCAGCATCCCATACAGGCACTAGTTCGAATCTCAGTTGCTCCACTTCCAACCCAGGTCTCTGCTATGGCCTGGGAAAGCAGTAGAAGATGGCCCAAGTCCTTGGGCCCCTGCACCCATGCGGGAAACCTGAATGAAACTCCTGGCTCCTGGCTCCAAATCGGTGCAGCTGCAGCCATTGCAGCCAACTGGGGAGTGAACCAGCAGATGGAGAACTCTCCATGTCTGCCTCTCCTTCTCTCTCTGTGTAACTCTGACCTTCAAGTAAATAAATAAATCTTTATAGAAAAAAAAAAAAGAAAACCTAAACAGACCAATAACCAAGACAGAGCTTGGATCAGTAATAAAGACCCTCCCAACAAAAAAAGTCCAGGACATGTTGACTTCACTACTGAATTCTTCCGGAATTTTAAAGAACTAATTCCAATTCTCAAACTATTCAAAGCAATTGAAACAGGAGGAGAGTACTCCAAAACTCCTCTATGAGGCCAGCATCACTTTAATTCCAAAAACAGAAAAAGATACAACATAGAAATAGAATGACAGACAAATGTCACTGATGAACATATATTCAAAAATCTTCAATGAAACATAAACTAATCAAATCCAATAACACATCAGAAAGACCATTCACATGGACCAAGTAGGATTTATCCATGGTATGCAGGGATGGTTCTTCATGTGCAGATCAATCACATTAACAAATGGATGAATAAAAACAATATGATTATCTTAATAGATGTAGAGGAAACATTTTTTAAAAATGTCACATTATTTCATGATAAAAACTTTAAGCAAATTGAGTATAAAGGGAACATCACTGATAAAAATCAAGGCAGTATATGACAAACCCACAGCCAGCATCAAATGGCACGGGGAAATGTTGGAAGCATTTCCACTAACATCCAGAACTTTCATGGATGCTCACTTTCACCACTGCTATTTAATATAGCTATGGAAGTTTCAGCTAAAGCTGTTAAGTAAGAAAAATGAATCAAATGGATACTAATTGGAAAGGAGGAAGTCAAATTATCTCTTTTGCATATGACATGATTCTATATATAGGAGACCCAAAAGACTCTGCGAAGAAACTATTGGAACTCATCACTGAGTGTGAGAAAGTTACAGGATACAAAATTAACAGACAAAAACCAGAAGCCATTGTAGACGCAGACAATGCCAGGCTGAGCAAGAACTTGCAAGATTATTAGATCCACTCACAATAGCTACAAAAAAGCTTAAATACCTTGTAATACATTTAACCAAGGATATGAAATATCTCTACAAGGAAAATTACAAAATATTAAAGAAAGAAATGGAAGACACAAAAATGGAAAAATCCCCCAAATTCATGGATTAGAAGATTTAATATCATGAAAATGCACATACTACCAAAAACAATTCATAGATTCAATATGATTCTAAATACCAGACATTCTTCTCTCATGCAAAAATTCTATGAAACATAAGAGATCACGAATAGCTAAAGCAATCTTACAAACACACGCACACACACACATACACACGTAAGCCAGAGGTATCACAATATCAGACTTTGAGACACACTATAGGGCAACTATAATCAAAACTGTGTAATACTGGCACATAAATAGACCTGCAGACCAATGGAACAGAATAGAAACCTGAAAATTAATCCACACATCTACAGCCACCTAATTTTTGATAAATAAACTAAAATCAGTCCTGGAGAAAGGACAGTCTCTTCAATAAATGGCACTGAGAAAATTGGATCTTTGCAGGCGGAAGTTTGAAACAAAATCTCTATCTTATATCTTATTTTAAAAAAAACAGCTCACGGTGGATTAAGGATCTGAATCAATGATTTTATAACATCAAATTAGTAGAGGAAGACATAAGCCGGTGCTGCAGCTCACTTGGCTAATCCTCCACCTGCGGCGCCGGCACCCTGGGTTCTAGTCCCGGTTGGGGCACTGTATTCTGTCCCGGTTGCTCCTCTTCCAGTCCAGCTCTCTGCTGTGGCCCGGGAGTGCAGTGGAGGATGGCACAAGTGCTTGGGTCCCTGCATCCACATGGGAGACCAGGAGGAAGCACATGGTTCTTGGCTTTTGATTGGTGCAGCACACCTGCCGTAGTGGCCATTTGCGGAGTGAACCAATGGAAGGAAGACCTTTCTCTCTGTCTCTCACTAACTCTGCTTGTCAATAAATAAATAAATAAATGAAACACTGTAAGATATTGGAGCAAGCAGAGACTTCTTGGGAAGCACCCCAGAAACACAGGCCATAAAAGCAAAAATAGACAAATGGAATTATATCAAGCTAAGAAGTTTCTGCGCAAAGGAAACACTCAACAAAATGAAGAGGCAACCAACAGAATGGGAGAAATTATTTTCAAACCATGCAACTGATAAAAAACTAATATTCAGGATTTATAATGAGCTCAGGAAACTCAACAACAAAACAAACTATCCAGATAAGTAATAGGCAAAGGGCATGAGCAGGTATTTCGCAAAGGATGAAAATCAAATGGCCAATAGACACATAAAAAAAAATCAGGATCACTAACTATCAGGGAAATGAAAATAAAGACAACAATGAAGATTCACCTTACCTCAGTTAGAATGGTTATCATCAAAAAACAGACAAACAAAAAATTGATGGAAAAGATGTGAGGGAACAAGTACACTAATCCAATGTGGTGGCAATGTAAACTACTGCAACAATAATGGAAGAGAGTATTGAGTTTCCTCAGAGATCTGAAAGTAGATCCACCATTTGACCCAGCCATTCCACTCCTGGGAATTTACCCAACCAAAATGACAGAGACATTTGTATCCCCATGTTTATTGCAGCTCAATTCATGACAGCTAAGATATGGAATCAAAGCAGATGTCTGTCAACTGATAACTGGATAAAGAAAATGTGGTACATATACACTATGGAATACTACTCAGTCATAAAAAAATGAAGTCCTGTATTTTGCAATAAAATGGATGCAACTGAAAATCGTTATGCCTTGTGAAATAAATCAATCTTAAAATGTCAAATATCATGTATTTCCTCTTATATGTAGCAGTTAATATAGAATACCAAAAATGTATAGGAATGAAATGATTATTTTGGGATATGATTGTTATTTTTAGCCCTTATTTATACTTCTGTGCAACTGTGGTCTTCCTGCCTTTTATTTTTTGAATACTATGATTACCGGCAAATTAAGCCTATGAATATAAAGTGTTTTAAAATTATAGCTTTTAAAAAACTGCCAAAGAGAAGTGAAGGAGAGGGTTTTGGATAGAAGCAGGAGAGTGAAGGAAGAGTGGTTTTCTTCTTGGAACTATACCTTTGTAAAGCATAAAATGTTTTCTTTATATTAATAAAAAATAGAAAAATAAAATCACGCATTTTTTCCTCTCTACTGTTCACATTTAATTTAATCCTCCTGTTTCCTTTCACATCCATTCCTTTTTTTCCCCTCACTTGTCTTTATCAAATAGTATTAAGTTTTAAGTATTGTGATACAAAGCAAGTTCCCATTTCTGGCTATTAAGTCTGATTTTCTATAACATACAGGCATACAGGAAGTGAGGTCATGAGGTGATTTTGATACACAGGTAAACTACGTACTTGGAAGCAATATTAAAAGCTATCAATTTTTATTATATTTTTGTCTTCTTACTTAAAAAGATTGTTGTTTGAACTAAAATTATGAAATACCTACTATTTACATCTACTTTTTACAATTTTCCATTTGTCCCAAATATTGGATTACAAGTACATTTTGTTCCATCTTAGTGAAAATAAATGAAAGATTAATTATTATGTCCCTGTTGCCTGAAATAACTTGGCTATCCTATCAAATACCTTTTGGGGAAATTACTCCAGTGATTCCATGATTAACATAAATGCTGAACATAACATAATTTTTGCCTGAACTTGTAGGTTACATAATTAATTCCACATAGATTCTTCATTCCACAATCAATCTACCAATGTTTTCTCATTTCTAACCAAGTATCAAAATTAATCAACTCTCTGAAGCAGCACATTTTGTGACATGACAGTAATGTATGTGCCATACCCAATCAGGTGAAACATCATTGTAAGCCAGGCATTTCAAAGATGGAGCTTTAAAAATTAATGAGCAAAGGGAGTGAAACATGTACACTTTCAACCTTTCTTTTCTTTGAAGGATCTAAATAGGACAGATATGGAAACTCAGTTTTCTTCAAAGGAAGTCATTTAAATTTCAAATCAACTGTTTTAAATTGCTAAATTTCAGATAAAATTAAGCATCATATGCCCATATATCAATGTTTTTTTAAAGTGATAAGTATTTTTTCTTTAAGTATTCTTTATCTAAGTTCTTTGCAACCCTTTATTTTTTGGCTTTTAATGCAGCCTTGTCCTTATCAACTTCTATTTTGTTATCCCTCAATGACTTCATTACATTAAAGACACAGTAAGCAATTATGTTACTTCTGTTTTATGAGTTGCCATCTCTTACCCCAAGAACCAATGAGATCAGTAACCAAGTAATTGCTGTACAATCATCTATTACTTGAATTCATACAAATCTCTATATCAAAATCTATGCCACATGAAGGTTTGGTAGGTATTATCTACATTATACTGACCTTCACAGTAGGTTCAAGTTTGTGGCTATAATTACTGTATTTTTACTCCATTTATTTCTATTGTTCCATAAAATTCTTCCAAATAGCTGGCAATTCTTTCTAATAGCAACCATTTTGCTCCTAATTGAAAGAAGCCAGACACAAAAGACTGTAACACACAGTGTAATTCCATTTGTGGAAAATTAAAAAAAAAAAGAAAGAAACATTATTCTATGACATTGGAATTCACAATAATGGTTACCTGTAGGAGAGACGAGGTAGATGGTGCCATGGGAAGGCTTCCAAGATTCTACCAATGTTCTATAGCATGTCTTGTCTGGGGGTGACATACTTAGTTTATTTGCAAATGTTTATTGAGATTTTGGTGTAAGATTTTGTGCACTTTGTGAATGTAGTATTTTAAAACATATCTTTAAAATGTAATAGATATTTAATAATGCTCTCAATTTTATTAGGTTCCTCGTGGTCCTTGCACTTTTCTCTAAACAAGTAACATATTCATCAACATTTACTTACCTGCTCATTTTTAATATTTATTTATTTTATTTGAAAGTACTTACAGAGAGAGGAAGAGAGAGAGAGAGAGAGAGAGGGAGAGAGAGAGAGAGAGAGAGAATGCATCTTCTATCAATTGATTCACTCTCCAAATGGTCACAATGTCTAGGCTGGGACAGGGAGAAGCCAGGAGATTCTCCTGTGAGTCCCACACCGGTGGCAGGGGCCCAACAACTTGGGCCATCTTTTGCTGCTTTCCAAGGCCATTACAAAGAGCTGGATCAGAAATGGAGCAGCTGAGACACAAATCCATACTGATATGAGATGCCAGTGAACCAAGCACTGTCCTAACTTTCTTTGTCACAATGCCAGCACCTTATCTGCTCTCTTCAAAATAGCTATTTATCTAAGTTCTCTCTACACTAATCCTTCCAAAGTCCAACCATTCTAGATGGAAATTCTTCCCTGTTTTCTTCAGTAGGGCTAATGATGTTCTTTCTGTAAACTTCTAAACAAAAAATCTCTCTATCAAACATTTTGTCCATTAGCCATCATTTGATCTGTGTTAATATAAACTTTCCTCTGTGCTGAATACTCATATATCCAAAGAGAATATCTCCACTACATTAGTATAATTTAAGGACACAGTAGAAATTTTGTAAATACATATTAAATTAATAAATATGAATAATTTGCTTTTAGTTAAAATGTAGAATAACGGGGCCGGCGCTGTGGTGTAACAGGTAAAGCCGCCTCCTGCAGTACCAGCATCCCATGTGGGTGCAAATTTGAGTCCTGGCTGCTCCACTTCCAATCGGGCTTTCAGCTATGGTCTGGGAAAGCAGTGAGAGATAATCCAAGTGCTTGGGACTCTGCTCCCATGTGGGAGACCCAGAGGAAGCGCCTGGCTCCTTGCTTTGGATCGGCGCCATTGTGGCCATCTGGGGAGCCAATCAGCAGATGGAAAACCTCTCTCTCTTCCTCTGCCTCTCTGTAACTCTGTCTTTCAAATGAATAAATAAATCTTTAAAAAATAAAATGTTGAATAACATGAAATGTCCTCATACCAACTGAAATCAGAAATAACAAGAAAACATAAAAAAATACTTTATTTAAAGCCATCAAAGAGCTTTGAACATATAATAACTTAATTAACTCTGATAGGTCAAGTCTTTCTTAGGTGAGCAAAGAATGGAAGATGCTCTCGGATCTGCAGTCAGTTATTGTGAATTGGAGAAGCAATATGCAAGGAGCAAGCCTGCAAGAAAAGATAGCTGTTGCTTATAATGTGAGCTCAACAGAGGGCCCTGAATGATTGACAAGATGAAGAAGGGGAAATACATGATAGACAAGGAAGCAATGATGGACTGAAAGCTGACTTCTCATCAACAACAAAGAGGCCTGAAGAAAATTCCGATATTTTAAAAATACTAAAAGACAAAAAAAGGAAAACTGTAACCTAGAATTGAAATAAATAATATTTATTGGCAAGGAAAAACTAATGTGCTCTACCAACTGGCTAGGAAAGCTTCTTCAAGCCCACAAGACATGGTATAAAATATAAATTTAGGTCTATGGGAAAAAGGAAAGAACACTTCAAATGGAAAATATGGGGTAAATATAAAAGGGATTTTTCTTTCATTTTTTAAAGAGTGTATAAATCTATTAACTATCTAAACAAAATATAGTAACAATGGATTGATGCATTTATAATACATGTCATGATAAAATATATGGCAGCAATAACACAACAGGTAGAAGAAATATAAATGCAATTATAGTGTTTTAAGGTTCTACATTATAAGGGAAATGGTACAATATTTAATCAAGATGTAATGCAAATAAAGTACATATTGTCATCTATGAAACAACCACTAATCAAATAAGTAGAACAAATTATGTATAAATAAATAGAGCTAAAATGTTAACAGAAGAGAAAAAGCTTAAAAAGTTACTCCATTTTGCCAAAGAAAGACACAAAAAGGACAGAACAAATAACAAAAGAAATAGAAAAGAAATGACATAATAAATAAATGTATGATAAAGGAAGATCTTCTTAAAAGTCAAAGATGTGGGAGTGGCGTTGTGGATAAGTGAGCAAAGCCACCACAAGCAACACCAGCATCTCATATGGGCACTGGTCCAAGACCAGGCTGCTCCAATTCTGATCCAGCTTCCTGCTAACGTGACGGAGAAAGCAGCAGAATACAGCCCAAGCGCTTGGGTCTGTGTACCCATGTGAGAGATCCAGTTTTGACTTGGCCTAGTTCTGGGCATTGTGGCCATTTAGGGAGTGAATCAGCAGATGGAATCATTCTCTCTCTCTCTTAGTCTCTTCCTCTGTGTAACTCTCTCAAATAAATAAATCTTTTTTTTAAGTCAAAGATTATCAGTATGAAAAACTATATTCTAACTCCCTATAAAAGACACATTTAAAATATTTTTAAAATAGGCAAATTAAATGTAAATGATAGAAATGATGCATTATACAAAAACTGATAATAAATATATTAGTATGTTATATTTACAAGGAAAGAGTAATACAACAATAAATAGCATTAAAAATTGTAAATGTGACAACTTTAAAAAATAGCAATTCTAAAACTAACAGGTCGAAAATATAAAATAGAAAACCTCACAACCATAATTGGATATTTTATCACACCTTTTCAATAATTCATAACTAAAGAAAAGCTAGAAAGATATGCCATTTTCAAGAACTTGGAGACTCATTAATGTAAGTTTTCTACAAACCTAACTACATAGAGATTCAGCAAATAAAATCACAGACAACTTCAAATTAAAAAGTACAGGTGGCTAGTATTATGGCACAGCAGGTTAAACCTCTGCCTTTGATGCCAGCATCCCATATCGGAGTGCTGGTTAGAGTCCAAGATTCTTCACTTCTTTTTTTATTTTTTTAAGAAGATTTATTTATTTATTTATTTATTTATTTATTTATTTTGACAGGCAGAGTGGACAGTGAGAGAGAGAGAGACAGAGAGAAAGGTCTTCCTTTACCGTTGGTTCACCCTCCAATGGCCACTGTGGCCGGCGCGCTGCACTGATCCGAAGCCAGGAGCCAGGTGCTTCTCCTGGTCTCCCATGGGGTGCAGGGCCCAAGCACTTGGGCCATCCTCCACTGCACTCCTTGGCCATAGCAGAGAGCTGGCCTGGAAGAGGGGCAACCGGGACAGAATCCGGCACCCTGACCAGGGCTAGAACCCGGTGTGCCGGCGCCGCAAGGCGGAGGATTAGCCTATTAAGCCGCGGTGCCGGCCGCTTCTTCACTTCTGATCTAATTTCCTGCCAGTGTCCTGGGAAGGCAGCAGAAAATTGCCCAGGTACTTGAGGCCGTGCCACTCACATGAGGGACCCAGTTGCAGTTACTGGCTCCTGACTTTGGCCTAGCCCAGCCCTTGGTGTTGGGGGCCATTTGGTCAATGAAGCAGCGTAGGGAAGACTTCTCTGTCTCTGCATCTTTCTCCATCACTCTGCCTTCCAAATGAACAAGCACAACAAACCAAAACAAACAAAACACAACAAAAGATTCTCAGCTTAATGATATAAAATAAACTGTACAAATCAAAATGTAAAATATGACCAGTTTTAAACTCTGAAAAAGTCACCAGAATTAAGGAGGCAAATATAACCACCATCACCAAAATATCCCTGATGTGTTTTTGTGTGTTTTCCTCCCTCCTATCTCTAATGCCCATCCCCAGGTAACCACTCATTTTGTCTATTATTATACATTAATTTATATTTGCAAAATGTTTCATACATAATAATTACTTTTTTTCATCTGGCTAATTTCACTAAGAGTACAGTATCTACCCCATCTCATCCCAACCCCCTGATCTGTGGTTTCATTCTCCAGGATTTCATTTATTCCATGTCAATTGTGGCCTGAAAAATTTAATTATAAAAAAGAAAGGGGGCCAGCACTGAGGCACGGCAGACTATCCAATGCTTTTTATGCTAGCATCCCGTATTGGAGTGCTGGTTTGAGTTCTAGCTGCTCCTCTTCCCAGGTGGCTTGCTGGCAATGCACCAGGGAAGGCATGGAAGGTGACACAGGTAATTGGGCCACTGCCACCCATGTGAAAGACTCAGATGGAGTGTTTTGGTTTCTGGCTTTAACTTAACACAATTTCAGCTATTGGGGCCATTTAGGGAGTGAACCAGTTGATGGATGATCACTGTCTCTGTATCTTGCTCTACCTCTGACTTTTTCAAAAAAATACATTGCTTTGAAAGATAAAAATACTCGAAACCATCAGATTATTAGAGAGCATTGGAGAAACCCTGCAAGATATAGGCACAGGCAAAGACTTCCTGGAAAATACTCCAACAGCACAGGCAGTCAAAACCAAAATTAACATTTGGGATTGCATCAAATTGAGAAGTTTCTGTACTTCAAAAGAAACAGTCAGGAAAGTGAAGAGGCAACCAACAGAATGGGAAAAAATATTCGCAAACTATACTACAGATAAAGGATTGATAACCAGAATCTACAAAGAAATCAAGAAAATCCACAACAACAAAACAAACAACCCACTTAAGAGATGGGCCAAGGACCTCAATAGACATTTTTCGAAAGAGGAAATCCAAATGGCCAACAGACACATGAAAAAATGTTCAAGATCACTAGCAATCAGAGAAATGCAAATCAAAACCACAATGAGGTTCCATCTCACCCCGGTGAGAATGGCTCACATTCAGAAATCTACCAACAACAGATGCTGGAGAGGATGTGGGGAAAAAGGGACACTAACCCACTGTTGGTGGGAATGCAAACTGGGTAAGCCACTATGGAAGTCTGTCTGGAGATTCCTCAGAAACCTGAACATAACCCTACCATACAACCCAGCCATCCCACTCCTTGGGATTTACCCAAAGGAAATTAATTTGGCAAATAAAAAAGCCATCTGCACATTAATGTTTATTGCACTCAATTCACAATAGCTAAGACCTGGAACCAACCCAAATGCCCATCAACAGTAGACTGGATAAAGAAATTATGGGACATGTACTCCATAGAATACTATACAGCAGTAAGAAACAACGAAACCCAGTCATTTGCAACAAGATGGAGCAGTCTGGAAAACATCATGCTGAGTGAATTAAGCCAGTCCCAAAGAGAAAAATATCATTTGTTTTCCCTGATCGGTGACAACTGAGCGCCAAAGGGGAAACCTGTTGAAGTGAAATGGACACTATAAGCAACAATGAACTGATCAGCTCCTGTCCTGACTTTAGATGTACAATGTAATACTTTATCATTTTTAGTATTTGTTGTTGTTGTTGTTCTAGTACTATTGGTTGAACTCAATAATTAACACACAATTATTCTTAGGTGTTTAAATTTTAACTGAAAAGTGATCCCTGTTAAATCTAAGAGTGGAAAAAGAGAGGGAGGAGATGAACAATTTGGAACATGCTCAATCGGACTGGCCGCAAATGGTGGAGTTAGAAATGTGCAGGGGATTCCAACACAATTCCATCAAGATGGCATGTACCCATGCCATCTTACTAGTCCAAGTGATCAATTTCAGCTCACAATTGATAGCTCTGATAGGTCTAAGAGTCAAAGAGATCACACAAACAAGACAAGTATCTGCTAATACTAACTGATAGAATCAAAAAGGGAGAGAAAGATCCAACATGGGAAGTGGGATACACAGCAGACTCATAGAATGGCAGATGTCCTAAACAACACTCTGGCCTCAGAATCAGCCCTCAAGGCATACGGATCTGGCTGAAGAGCCCATGAGAGTATAGCAGGCATGGAAAGCCAAGATATCATGGAAAAAAAAAAAAAGACCTAAATGAATGATCTCTGTGAGTGAGATCCCAGTGGAAAGAATGGGGCCATCAAAGAAGGAGATACCCTTCTCCGAAGGGAGGAGAGAACTTCCACTTTGACTATAACCCTATCGGAATAAGATCAAAGTCAGCGAACTCTAAAGGCTTCCATAGCCCTGGCAACTCATGACTAGAGCCTAGGGAGATTACTGACGCCATGAACAGGAGTGTCAAATTGTTAAATCAGCAACAGGAGTCACTGTGTACTTACACCCCATGTGGGATCTGTCCCTAATGTGTCGTCTAATGTGCAGTGATGCTATAACTAGTACTGAAACAGTATTTTTATACTTTGCGTTTCTGCGTGGGTACAAACTGATGAGATCTTTACTAATTATATACTGAATCAATCTTCTGTATATAAAGTGAATTGGAAATGAAAAAAAACAACCTGGTGTTAAAATGGAAATGGCATAGAAAATTAGTTAATTTGAAAAAAAATTATGTAGGATCTCTGTCTTTAATGTGCTGTACATTGCTATTTAATGCTATAATTAGTAATCCAATGTAGTTTTTTCACTTTATGTTGCTATATGGGCAAAATGTTGAAATCTTTACCTAATATATACTAAACTGATCTTCTGTATACAAAGAGAATTGAAAATGAATCTTTACATGAATGGAAGGGGAAAGGGAGCGGGAAAGGGGAGGGTTGCGGGCGGGAGGGAAGTTATGGGAGGGGGGAAGCCATTGTAACCCATAAGCTATACTTTGGAAATTTATATTCATTAAATAAAAGTTTAATAAAAAAAAAGAAAGATAAAAATACTAATTGCTTTAGTGACCTGAGACAAATATTAATAAAAAGCATCTTCATTTTAATTCATTCAAAATAATGTTTGATTTCCCTTTTATTTTTTCTTTGATTCCTGGTTACATGGCAAAATATTATTTAATTGCCAAATATTGAGAAATTTTCCAAATATTTAATATTTGTAATTGATTTCTATTTTAATGCACTGGGACTAGAAAAATAATTTGTATTACTAGAATATTTTAAGTTCAGTTCATGATTTATTGCCTCAAATATTGTCTCTTTTAACAAATGTCCAATATGACTGTAAAAATATATATTTTGCTATTATTAGATGGAATATACTCAAATTATATTAATTAGATTGATATGACTGCTAGTAGTTTTTTAAATATTTTTAGATTTAACTAATTTCCCTACTTGTTCTAACATTGAAATTCGAAATATATATATGCATATATACACACATATGTATTTGTCTACTTCCACCTATAATTCTATTCATTTGATACCATGTATTTTGAAATTCTCTTATTTAGGTGAAGAAATATTTAGAATTCTTTTGTCATCTTGAATTGAGCCCTTTATCATTAAGAACTTCTTTATATTTACAATCTATTTTTCGCAATCTTAATTAACCACTATAAATATCTTAATTGCTTTAGCATGCTGTATCTTCTTATCCTTCTATAACCTCTATGTATATTTATATCTGAAGTTCATTCTGTGGGCAGCACATACTTGAATGTTACTTGTATAACCAATCTAAAAATTTCTGATTTTTATTTTTAAATGAGGCCCTGTTATGTTTAATTTGATTATTTAAATGGCTTGGTACATGTTTAATATTATGATATATGTTTTCTGTTTGTTCTGCTTGTATTTTTTACTACATTTTTATTTTTCTTCCTGACTACTTTTGCACTAGTTCTTTTTATACTCATTTCTATTGTCAGTTTACTGTAGCTATGCATTATTTTATTGGTTCTTTTATCATCAATAATATGCATATTTAATATATTATAATCCATCTTCAGTTGATATTATAGCACTTCATGTACAAGAACATTTAACTAGTGTAACTCAATTTCTTCATTCATAATCTATGTTCCATTGTCACTCATTTTACTATTACAACCACTCCTAACACTTTATTTATACAAGTTATCCATTAAAGAGATACAAAAGAAAATATTGAATATATCCATCCATGCAATGATCATTTCTGGTGCTCCTCATTCTTTGTGTTGATACAAACTTCCTTAATGCATCATTTTCCTTCTTCCTGAACCACTTATTAAATATTCCTTTTATTGTGAGTATACTGGTCATAAATTCTTTCAGCTATTTTTTTTTAACCAACAGAGTTTTTTACCTTATTTAAAAGACATTTTTTCTTGATATAAAGTTCTAGGATGACAGTATATTTATGTACTTCAAACATCTCAATTCTTGTTCATTCCACCTGTATTTTTATGAAGTCAGTTGCTTTCATTAACTCTGCTCCCGAGTTCATAATATGTCTATTTTTTCTGGCAAATTTATTTATTTTTTTATTATTATTTTTTTTGACAGGCAGAGTTAGACAGTGAGAGAGACAGAGACAGAGAGAAAGGTCTTCCTTCCATTGGTTCACCCTCCAAATGACCACTACGGCCAGTGCACTGCGCTGATCCGAAGCCAGGAGCCAGGAGCTTCCTCCTGGTTTCCCATGTGGGTGCAGGGCCCTTGCACTTGGGCCATCCTCCACTGCCCTCCTGGGCCACAGCAGAGAGCTGGACTGGAAAAGGAGCAACCAGGACAGAATCTGGCACCCCAACCGGGACTAGAACCCAGGGTGCTGGTGCCGCAGGTGGAGGATTAGCCTAGTGAGCTGCGGCGCTGGCCTCTGGCTAATTTCAAGACCCCCATTTTTTATCATTGGTATTGAGCAATTTAATTAAAATATGCTCTTGCATAATTTTTATGTCTCCTCAAATTTGGAAAATTTCAGTGTTTTCTCAAATATTTTCTCTGGTTCTCTCAGTTTACAGATATATTGGGCCACTTTAAGTTCTTCCATTGCATATATTAGACTTCTTTTTTGTTACCTTACCCAGTTTATCATTGTAGATAACTTCTATTAGCATGGCTTCAAACTCAATATTTTCTTCAATGTCCAATTTGACTTTCTTCCTATCCAGAATATTTTTCATTATGCCCTTGAAAATTTTATCCTGGAAGATTGCTTTTATCTTTCTTTACTTTATCTCAAATATTTTTTTATTTTTTGTTCCTTTTAAAGATGCTATTCTTGGGGCCAGCATTGTGACATAATGAGTTAGGCTGGCACCTATGGTGCTGGCAGCCCATATGGGCACCTGTTTGAGTCTCAGTTGCTCCACTTCCAGTCCAGGTCCCCACTAGTGTGCCTGGGAAAACAGGAGAGGATGGCCCAAGTGCTTGATCACCTGCATCCATGTGGAGACCCAGCGGAAACCCCTGACTCCCAGCTGTGGCCTGGCCTAGCTCTGGCTGATGAGGCCATTTGGGGAATGAACAGGTAGATAGAAGAACCCACCACACCACCATCACCAGTGTGTGTATGTGTGTGTGTGTATCCCTTTCTCTCTCAGTGTGGCTCCATCTTTCAAATAAATAATAAAATGAATCTTTAAAAAAAGATGTTATTATTTTATTTGTTGGAGAGAGAGAAAGAGAGAGAGAGAGAGAGAAAGAGAGAAAGAGAGAGAAAGGAGAGACAAACCACCTGTTGGTCCACTCCCAAATCTCCACAACAGCTACAGCTGGCTGAAGTCAGGAGCCAGGAATTCTATGTCTCCTACATAGGTGCCAAGAACCCAAGTACTTTGGCCATCACTGCCGCCTCCTGAATGCATTACCAGGAAGCTGGATCGATAGCAGAGTAGCCAAGATTCAAATCCGGCAATGCTAGATGGGATGCAGGTATCTCAAGCAGTGGCTTAATTTGCTACAACACAACAATCACCCGAAAATATTTTTTTTATTGAGTGCCTTGAAACAATTAATGGCTTTCATGTCTCTGGCCAGAACAGGAAGCAGAACTACATATGCTCCCATTATGAGGCACATTTTCCTGCTTCTTTATGGGCCTTGTCAGGGTTGATAATATGTCAGCCATTATAAATTTTATCTTGTGTACTGGAAGATTTAATTCCCCCCCCCAAAAAAAAATACTCCTGAGGGTTGATCTGCTCCATAGATAAAAGTCACTTAAAGGGGCCAGTGCTGTGGCATAGTGCGTAAAGCTGCTTCCTGCAGGGCCTTTGTCCCATGTGGGTGCCAGCTGGAGTCCTGTCTATTCCACTTCCCATCTAGCTCCCCGCTATGTGCCTGGGAAATCAGCAGAAGAGGGTCCAAGTCCTTGGGCCCCTGCATCCACATGGAAGACCTAGAAGAAGTTCCTGGCTTCTAGCTTCAGATCGGCCCAGCTCCACCACTGCAGGCATTTGGGGAGTGAACCAGCACGTGAAGATCTCTCTCTCTTTCTCTCTCTCTGTAGCTCTGCCTTTCAAATACATAAGTAAATAAATATTTTTTTTTAAAATGTTACTTAAAAACAGATTGTCTTGCTTTCAGTTTCATCAGGTAGGTGTGAAGCAATACTTACTTAAAAACTGGGGCCGGCGCTGAGATGCAGAAGGTTAACACTCTGGCCTGAAGCGCCAGCATCCCATATGGGCGCCGATTCGAGACCCGGCTGCTCCACTTCTGATCCAGCTCTCTGCTATGGTCTGGGAAAGCAGTAGAGGATGGGCCAGGTCCTTGGGCCCCTGCACCCACGTGGGAGACCCAGAAGAAGCTCCTGGCATTGGATAGGCACAGTTCCGGCTGCTGTGGCCAGTTGGGGAGTGAACCAACGGATGGAAGACTTCTCTCTCTCTCTGCCTCTCCTCTCCCTGTTTAACTCTGACTTTCAAAACAAGTAAATCTTAAGAAAAAAACTACATTATTGGGGCCTGCATTGTGCTACAGTGGGTTAAGCTGCCACCTGCAACCCGCTCAAGTCCTGGTTGCTTCACTTGTAACTGAGGTCTTAGCCAATGTGCCTCGGAAAGCAGGAGAACATGGTCCAAGTACCTGGGTCCCTGCCACCCACATGGAAGACCTAGATGAAGTTCCTGGCTCCTCACTTTGGCCTGGTGCAGCCCCAGTCATTGCAACCATTTGGGGAGTAAACAAGTGGATGGAAGATCTCTCTCTGCATCTCTCCCTCTGTCTACTGTAACTGCCTTTCCAATCAATCAATTAGTCTTTATAAAAAAAAAAAAGGACTAAATTATTTCCTACCATTGAGTTGAAACTTTCATATACTCTTTCGAAATCACCACAAAATTTGTTTTCCAATCTGGCTTCTAAAAGGTAAGAGACACTTCAATCTCATTCTGATCATTCTGTGTGAATACCCCTTTTGAAAGATGTATTATAAAACTACTTGAAGATAAACTGTTATTTACATATGAAAACACAACAAAAAGTTGGATGTCATACAATATTCAGATGTAGATCCACACATTTAGATGGCCAGTAGATTTTCCATAAAGGTGCTGAGATAATTTAATCAGAAATGATTTTGTTTTTTAACGAATTGTGCCAAAACAACTAGAAATCCCACTTCAACCTTTCCGTCTCACTAAACAAAAATTATCTCCAAGGAGACAAAGACCAAAATAGAAAAGATTAAAACTGTGATAGTCCTGGGGGAAAAGCACAAAAGTAGTATTTGGAAACTAGAATTAAACAAAAGGATTCCTAGAAGGACTAAAAAAGAATGAACCATTAAGAGAAAGAAATTTACAATTCATCCTCTTCAAAATTACAAATATCTGTACTTCTTTACATAAAGAAATGAAAAGTCATCACTAGTCTTGGGGAAGATATTCCCTAGGCATATATCTGGCAAAGCAGTTGCACTAAGAGTATAAAAATATCTTGTATGTTAATCATCACAGAAACTCAAATTGAAATAATGACACATCACTTCATATCCAGATTTTAAAATTAACAATGTCAAGGTTTCAGTAAGTTATCAGGCAACTGATATCAGTTATGGACTGAATGTTTATGTCTTTCAAAAATTTATTTGGCAAACTCTAATCCGCAGTGATAGTCATATTTGCATACTAGTCAGTCCTTAGTCCTTTGTGAGGTAATTAAACCATGAGGAAAGAGTCCTTATGAATGGGACTAGTGCCTTTACAATAAGAAGACAGAGTAGCTCCTGCTGTTTTTGTCACCTTAGGACACTGAAGCAGACCCTCGCCAGGTCTGAGCAATGCTGACACCCTGGTCTTAGACTTCTAACATCCAGAACTGTAATAAAAAATTTTAAAAAACTGTAACAAAAAAAAAGTCTATGGTACTATAGTATAGCAGCCCTAACTGACCAGCACACCAGACATACAAATTTCCCTGCTGGAAGGGTAAAACGATGTTACGATTGTGGAATATCAAAATATATATTTATCTTGACATTGATAATGGTTACATGAGTACTTAATTTGACAAAATTTTGCAATCTATGCATTTAAAATTTGATCACATTATTATACCCAAATTGTATCAGCAATAATAAAAACATTTAGGTGTGAATTTTAACTGTAAATTTGGATCTTCTTTTGTGAATATCATTGTTTATAATATTATATACTATGGTTTTAATAAACTTTAATTTGAAACATTTTAATGATTAAAATATCTTCAAAATGTTCATGGAAAATACATATTATAAAGAAAGGATGCTCAGATACATAAACATATCTTCAAATTCCATTTTTCCATGAATTTTTTGATGCAGCCTTGTATGGCACATTAAAAGTCTTGGAATTTTGTATATTTAAAACTCTTCTCTTCCATGGATCATAGATACATAACATTAGCTTGGTATTTTAATATCATCTCTGAGATAAAACAAAACTAAAGTTTAAATCAAATAAAGATGACATATCAAAAAACTCATCATTCAAAGGCATCAGACTTATTTACATTCCATATTTGATTGCTTGACATCTAGTGATGCTCTCTTTTAAATACTGTGTACAGAACAAATTTTTGTATTTCCCATATTTTTAGCCCATCATCGATGCACCCATGAATGTGTATGTTTCTCACACCCTTTTGGAAATATACAAGGGGACTTAAAGTTCATAGAAAAGTGTAAGTAAAAGCCAATGTTACTTTGGTGGGACACTTTTTTGAAAGTCATGCATAGTTTTCTCACATTTTCCATGAACTTTCTGAAGAACCCTTGTATAATCTTTTAGGAAGCAAATCATTTGAATTTTCAATTTTTCATAAGGATATTTTGCTTTGAAATTATTTAACACAATATGTATTGTTTAATATTACTGTGAAAAATGAGATATGATTTACTTTCCATCTGAGACTAACAATGAAAACTAGATGCCTATCTCAGTTTTTGAAAATTCTGCTAACAACAGTCATTACTAAAACTCAGAGAAACCTGGGACACAATTTTTTATTTTTGCTTGCTTAGAGATCAACTTGACAACTGGCTTTGTAAAAAATTGACTGATTCTTCCTTCTTGGCCCACAAAGAAAACTCAATCAGGTTTATCCTACAGGTTTGATGGGCCTATATCATAAAGCATTAATTAGTACTTCTGTTGGCATAGCATGGGTAAATTGTACTTCTTGGGAGTTAAAATTAGCTTCTATATGAAATATGAACACAAGAATTTTAACATTGTGAATATAAAGCTATTTTGTTCCCTCTTCTTTAAAACTAAAATATGTGATTCTCAAAATGTTCAATACATGAAAACATTGTTCATTGTTTATTCAAACTAAAATTTCTAATTAAAGTCAGTGTAATGATAATTTATTGTCTGCTTCTAGGTGTGAATTACTGTCATTTTGTTGCTTATCTAATTGCATTCATTCTTAGCCCATTCAAAAGTAGTTTGTATTAATTAAACCTACTCATAAAAATCATGAATTTGAGAAAATGAAAATATGTAGAAGCTTGTTATGAAACTTTTAATAGAGAACTTAGCACATATAATAGAGAACTTAGCACATACTGAAGGTAATCTATAGATATTATCATCTTTATTATTTGCTCATAATTCTACTCTTGTGATGTCCCATTTTTCAAGTCTAATTTTTTGCACTCTATGGCTGTCATGCTTGCAGGCAGAATCCTAATTTGCTGATGTATTTGTCGCTATGAATAATTGGCAAGTCTGAAGCTTCTCCTTCTAGTGGTGACTACATTCTAAATTACAAGAATGATTCTTCTATTGCATAGATTAAGGTTGTTGCTCTAATGTCTAACTCAAAAGTATAAAGTACTTAACAAATTATTCATGAAAACTGAGTTAATTAATGAGGGTTTTCTTACTAGAAGTGGAGTGGAGGGCTATCTGAATGTGCCAAATCATAGGATTAGCCAATTCTCTGATAGTGATTTGTAGAGGTTGAATGTACCACAAACAATTTGTAGATTTCAGATATTCAGTGGTCCATTGCTACAGTCTTTGGTTGAATATAATATGCATCATTGCTGGCATCTGATGAAACCACCACTGAGGCATGCCATTTCTATTCAGTAAAATGCAGCTAATTTTATTTCAATTTTGGCTCATTTTTCCACTACAAAAACCTCAATTAATGTTTTGATTACATTCTTAATTTATCTTGAGTGCCTTCAAAATATAGCACAAATGACAGTTGAAATGATTCAAAGCTCTATAGCAAAGAAAGGATGAGGTCATCATTAAGCAGTGAATCTTTGACTCACAATATTAAAACAATTAAGAAAATATCCAGTGAAAAATATACTTAAATTTATAATGCATTAGTTTCCATAGTCTTTGCCCTAAAATAAAAACTGTTGGATTGTATAACAAAAATTATTCCTACTAAAATATTTCAGGACCTGTACACTCAACTATATGTTAGCATTAACAAGGCATATGGAGGTATTGCAAAAAGTTCATGGAAGTAGAATATAAAATATGTTTAGTGAAAAATGTTTTAAATCATGAATAAGTTTTTCATAATATACATTTTACATGAACTTTTTAAATTCTCCATGTTCTCTGGAGAAGCTGGAACTTCAAGTACTGAGCAATCCTAGGGATTCTGAGCTGGAAATGGGAAGCCGGTATTCTGCACAGCAAAGGAAAGATCAGTAGAGTGAAGGGACATCCAAAAAAATGAGAAAAAAAAAGTATTTGCAAGCTACCAATCTATCAAAGGATTGATTAACATCTAGAATATATAACCAACTTAAGAAACTCCATAATAAAAATCAACTAATCAGGAAATATACTAGAGAAGTAATAGTGAGGAATCTAGGCATTATTCATGATTTTGTGGAGATTAAACTCTTTCTTGATTTATGGGTTTGAAAAGAAAACATTGAAGAGAAAAAGTCCCCTGGTTAGAGAGAATAGCATGGACTGTTTCAAAAGTGAGAAGAGGGGCCGGCACCATGGCTCACTTGGTTAATCCTCTGCCTGCAGTGCCAGCATCCCATATAGGTGCTAGGTTCTAGTCCTAGTAGCTCCTCTTCCAGTCCAGCTCTCTGCTGTGGCCTGGGAGAGAGTGGAGGATGGCCCAAGTGTTTGAGCCCCTGCACCTGCATGGGAAACCAGGGAGAAGCACCTGGCTCCTGGCTTCAGATAGGCGCATTGCCGGCCGTGGCAGCCATTTGGGGAGTGAACCAACAGAAGGAAGACCTTTCTCTCTATTTCTCCCTCTCACTGTCTATAACTCTACCTGTCAAATAAATAAATAATAAAAAAACAAAAAAGTGAGAAGAATGATATTTAAGAAGTGAAAGAGATGTACCAGTTTGAAGTATAATGTAAAAGTACTTAAAAGTGAGGATGTAAATGTATAATATCATGATGAGACCTAATTCTGTAAATAATATGTAATGTGTTTTACAAAGTCAATGTGTGGCAAAAAGATTGACATCCTGTATATTTCTACTGTTTTTGTGTCTGTTTCTTAGAACTATTAAACTCCTCAATGATCTCAGAATATTTTGATGTTGCTGTGCATGCTAGGTGCTCTCTTGGCAACCTCTCCCCTTGCTATGTAACTAAGTGGTACCGTGCCATGGTGATTTTAGGTTTATCTAAGTGAATGCTCTACACAATGCAATATTAGCAGAGGCCTAAATGTGGTTATACATTTGCATTCTCCCTTTCGTGTTTTTGTTCCACAGTTTTGTGACTTTTCCTGGTACAGCAAAAGCTAGCCTTGGCTTATCTCAGGAGAAAATAGGGAGTAAAGATCATAATTTCAGTTACCCATGCTAGAGGAAACCTATATTGGCCAATAGCCATTTACTGTCTAGAATTTTTATTAAACACTAGTTTACACAGCTGAAGTACCTCACCAATTCTCCACAAGCATACAATGTGTAGGCAATCGACGCTTATTGTCCTATGTTGATGAGATTTAGTACCAGCTTGTTACTCAGCATTATTCTGGCAAAGATTACCCATGCTTTGTACAAAAATTCAGGTACATTTTTCTTTTGATGTGGATAGAAAAAAAATTAAAGTTTTTCTAATACAAAAGATAAAGACCCTTCCATTTTGAACATTTTTTTCAGTATAGTTTTCAATTTACAAAACAAAAAATTGTGAAGTAGTAATAAGAGTTCCCATATACCACTTTTTCCATTTACCCTATTACTATCTCATATATGCACATTTGTCACAATTAAAGAACTCCACTGAGGTTCCCCTATTTTTTTTTTAATTTTTGACAGGCAGAGTGGACAGTGAGAGACAGACAGAGAGAAAGGTCTTACTTTTGCCGTTGCTTCACCCTCCAATGGCCGCCGTGGTAGGCGCACTGCGGCCGGCGCACCACGCTGATCTGATGGCAGGAGCCAGCTCCTCCATCCTTCCCAGCCTCTAGTAATCAACATTCTCTATTCACATCGGGTATATATTTTTTAAATTTTAGTTCCTATATATAAGGGATAACATATGATATTTATCTTTGGTTTCTGCCTTGTTTCTCTCAATATGTCTTCCAGCTCAATCTGTTTTGTTGTAATTGACAGGATTCCATTCTTTTAATAGAATATTCCAATATATATAAACACCACATTTTCCTTATACATTCATCTGATAATATACATCTTTTTTTTAAACTTTTATTTAATGAATATAAATTTCCAAAGTACAGCTTATGGGTTACAATGGCTTCCCCCCTCCCATAATTTCCCTCCCACCTGCAACCCTCCCCTTTCCCACTCCCTCTCCCCTTCCATTCACATCAAGATTAATTTTCAATTCTCTTCATATACAGAAGATCAGTTTAGTATATATTAGGTAAAGATTTCAACAGTTTGCCCCCATATAGCAACACAAAGTGAAAAAAATACTGTTGGAGTACTAGCTATAGCATTAAATAACAGTGTACAGCACATTAAAGACAGAGATCCTACATAATATTTTTTTAAAAAAATTAATTAATTTTCCATGTCATTTCCAATTTAACACCAGGGTTTTTTTTTTCTTTTTCATTTCCAATTATCTTTATATACAGAAGATCGATTCAGTATATAATTAGTAAAGATTTCATCAGTTTGTACCCACACAGAAACACAAAGTGTAAAAATACTGTTTCAGTATTAGTTATAGCATCACTGCACATTAGACAACACATTAAGGACAGATCCCACATGGGATGTAAGTACACAGTGACTCCTGTTGCTGACTGAACAATTTGACACTCTTGTTTATGGCGTCAGTAATCTCCCTAGGCTCTAGTCATGAGTTGCCAAGGCTATGGAAGCCTTTTGAGTTCACCGACTTTGATCTTATTCCAATGGGGTCATAGTCAAAGTGGAAGTTCTCTCCTCCCTTCAGAGAAAGGTACCTCCTTCTTTGATGGCCCCGTTCTTTCCACTGGGATCTCACTCACAGAGATCTTTCATTTAGGTCTTCTTCTTATTTTTTTCTTTTCCTTGGTATCTTGGCTTTCCATGCCTACAATACTCTCATGGGCTCTTCAGCCAGATTTTTCGAAAGAGGAAATCCAAATGGCCAACAGACACATGAAAAAATGTTCAAGATCACTAGAAATCAGAGAAATGCAAATCAAAACCATAATGATTTTCACCTCACCCTGGTGAGAATGGCTCACATTCAGAAATCTAACAACAATAGATGCTGGAGAGGATGTGGGGAAAAAGGGACACTAACCCACTGTTGGTGGGAATGCAAACTGGTTAAGCCACTATGGAAGTCAGTCTGGAGATTCCTCAGAAACCTGAACATAACCCTACCATTCAACCCAGCCATCCCACTCCTTGGAATTTACCCAAAGGAAATTAATTTGGCTAATAAAAAAAGCCATCTGCACATTAATGTTTATTGCGCTCAATTCACAATAGCTAAGACCTGGAACCAACCCAAATGCCCATCAACAGTAGACTGAATAAAAAATTATGGGACATGTACTCTATAGAATACTATACAGCAGTAAGAAACAATGAAACCCAATCATTTGCAACAAGATGGAGGAATCATGCTGAGTGAATTAAGCCAGTCCCAAAGAGACAAATATCATTTGTTTTCCCTGATCGGCGACAAGTGAGCACCAAAGGGGAAACCTGTTGAAGTGAAATGGACACTATAAGAAACAATGACCTGATCAGCTCTTGTCCTGGCTCTAGATGTACAATGTAATACTTTATCCTTTTTAGTATTTATTGTTGTTGTTGTTGTTGTTGTTGTTCTAGTACTAGTGGTTGAACTCTGTAATTAACACACAATTATTCTTAGGTGTTTAAATTTTAACTGAGAAGTGATCCCTGTTAAATATAAAAGTGGAAAAAGAGAGGGAGGAGATGTACAATTTGGGACATGCTCAATCAGACTTGCCACAAATGGTGGAGTTAGAAATGTGCCAGGGGATTCCAATACAATCCCATCAAGGTGGCATGTACCCATGCGATCTCACTAGTCCAAGTGATCAATTTCAGTTCACAGTTGATGGCTCTGGTAGGTCTAAGAGTCAAAGGGATCACACAAACAAGACAAGTGTCTGCTAATACTAACTGAGAGAATCAAAAAGGGAGAGAAGGATCCAACATGGGAAGCGGGATACACAGCAGACTCATAGAATGGCAGATGTCCTAAACAGTGTTCTTTCCTCAGAATCAGCCCTTAAGGCATTCGGATAATATACATCTTTTTAAAATATTTTTTATTTGAAAGACAGAGTTACAAAAAGGCAGAGGCAGAGGGAGAAACAGGTCTTTCATCCACTGGTTCACACTCCAAATGGCCACAATGGCCTGAACTGGACTGATCCAAAGCCAGGAACCAGGAGCTTCCTCTCGGTGTCCTGCACAGGTGTAGGGACTCAAGGTGTTGGGCCATGTTATACTGCTTTCCCAGACCATAGAAGAGAGCTGGATGGGGAGTGGAGCTGCAGGGACTCTAACCAGCACTCAAGTGGGATGCTGGCACTGCAGGTGGTGGTTTTACCCATTACGCCACAGTGCTGGCTCCCGATAAAACACATCTCGGTTGAATCTGTATTTTAGATATTGTGAACAGTGTAGCTATAAACATAATGGTGCAATTACCTCTTTGATACAATGAGTTCATGTGTTTTGGGTATATTTGCAGTAGTGAGATTGCTAGATAATATGCCACTTTTATTTCACCATACTTTTTTGCCATGGAGGCTGCTCTAATTTACATTTACACCAGCAGTACATATGAGTTCCTCGTTCACAGCATCCTCACAAGCATTTGTTACTATCCTTTTTATAACAGCCATTCTGACAAGAGTAAGGTGATGTTTCAGTGTCATTTTGATGGCCATTGACCTGATGGCTAGCAATGCTGAGCATTTTTTCATATATTTGTTGGACATCTGCACTTTTTAGGACTGCCTCTTCAGGTATTTTGTTTAACTGGATTAGGTTTTTTTTGTTTGTTTTTTGTTAAATATTTGTTTATATTATGGGCATTAATCCCTTGTCAGATAAGTGGTTTGCAAGTATTCTCCCATTCTGTTTGATGTTTCTTCACTCTACTGTTTCCTTTGCTGTTCAGAAGCTTCTAAGTTTGATACAATCCCATTTTTCTAGTTTTGCCTTCGTTTCTTAGTCTGTTGGCATCTCATCTAAGTAATCATCACAAAAACCAATATCTTGAAGTTTCCCCCATATATTCTTCTAGAAATTTCATAATTTACAGTCTTACATTTAGATATTTGATTCATATTAACTTTTGCATAAAGTGAGATGTAGAGATCTAATTTCATTTTCTACATAAATACATCAAGCTGGGGCCAGCACTGTGGCATAGCATGTGAAGCTGCCACCTGTGGTGCTGGCATCCCATATGGGTGCCGGTTCACATCCCAGCTGCTCCACTTCCAATCCAGCTTTCTGCTGTGGTCTGGGAAAGCAGTAGAAGATGTCCCAAGTTCTTGGGCCTCTGCACCAGCATGGGAGACCTGGAAGAAGCTCCTGGCTCCTGGCTTCAGATTGGACCAGCTCTGGCCATTGCAGCCAAATGGGTAGTGAACCAGCGGATGAAGGACACCTCTGTCTCTGTCTCTCCGTCTCTCTCTCTCTCTCTCTCTCTCTCTCTCTCTCTCTCTTTCTCTCTCTCTCTACCTCTCCTCTATCTGTGTAACTCTGACTTTCAAATAAATAAATAAATCTTTAAAAAAATAAAATAAAATGAAAAAAATACATTTAGTTGTGTTACTTATTGCAAACACTAGAGTCCCTGCACTCAGATTGCAAAACTAAGCCCTCCTGCACAAGCAGGCATTAGAGATGCTAACCACTGCCCAAGGGGGCATCTGCAACATACTCCTATGATGTTTTATGGGTCTATCCAAGTATACAGATACAAACCGTAGTTGCCATTCCTCGAATGAGGCAAGATAAATCCAAGTTCAGGCTGTACAGGGTTGAAATTTCTTGCCCAGCATTGGATGGTGAAAATCTTCATTGCTGTCTCTCCTTGTCCTATAGCTTCCATACTTTTATTGCTTCTCTTTATGCCATGTGTCTTTAATGTCCTCCTTCACTTTGTCTTTATCAGAATTAAAGCCATCTTGTTCCAGATGGTTGAGACAGGGCTTCCTGCCTATCCTGCTCAATTATGTAACCAGTCCTATGGATCATACAAGACAATATTTTCCAAGGCCATTCTCACACACCATAGGACAAGACAGCAAGAGAAGAATACCCATAAGCAGCTCAATGCCCATATGTCAGCTTGAAGAAAATATGGAAGATGGACCTTCATCCATGTCCTTCCCCCAAGTTAGATTATGGGTTACTTTTCTTGAGGGGGGGTGTTAAGGTAGCTGGATAGACATTAGACTATGTGTGTAGGGGCTGAAGATAAATGGGGATTTTTGTGTGGCTGGATGAGGGGAAAAATGTAGAAGGCAGATATGGGAGCAGACCAGAATTACATATCTAAATTATTGCTCTTGTTCAATAATCTTGTTGGGTAGATATTTTGTGTTGTGGAATGATGTAAGAAATGTAGTAACAAACCAACATTTACATATCAAAATTCTTTCCATTATTCAATAATTTGGTTGGGTAGGTCCCTACTCCTCCCTGGAACAACTTAGAGGAATCTCATGTGCTCTTCACCAAGGGCCTACTATCAAATTCTTGGAAGAATTTTAGGAATTCTGTACTCAGATAGCCCTACCACCCAGCAACACATCTTAGACAAGAGAGAGGGAGAGGGCTAGTAGTCAAATACATAAAAACTCCAATCTGAAAACAGTCTGGACTCAGTTCTTTTTTGAGTTGACCATATCATCTATTAGATGTGTTTCTTTACATTAAATTCTACTTAAATATTCAAAAATAAAATGAAAGACAATCTTATTTCTAATGTATGTTCTGAGCACCTTTGTCAAAAGTCACTTGACTCTATATTTGTGGATTAATATCAGGGCTGCCTATTCTGCTCCATTGATATATCTGCTTTTTTTATATGAGTACTATGCTATTTTAATTACTATAGCTGTGTAATATGCTTTGCTACTAGGTATCATGATGCCTCCAGCTTGTTTTTTGCTTATTTTTTCCTCCTCAGAATTGTTAATATTCTGAGTCTTTATAATTTCATATGTATGTTAGATTTTTTTCCCTAATTCTGTAACGAATATCATTGATATCTTGATAGGGATTGCATTAAGTCTGTAGATTTATCCCAAAGATGAAAGGATGGTTCAACATTTAAAAATCATTATGTCTCATACACTTAATGTCTAATCTGAGTACCAACAACACAATATTTAAAACAGTGAGAAACCTGCAAATATTTCAGATGAAGATTGGTTGGAGATACATAGTTTCTAGATATAGACTTAGCTGTACAAGAGTATATGCATGGGGCCAGCGCTGTGGCATAGTGGGTAAATTCTCCGCCTGCAGTGACAGCATCCTATATGGGCGCTGGTTCAAGACTCAGTTGCCCACTTCCAATCTTGCTCTCTGCTATGGCCTGGAGAAGCAGTAGAAGATAGCCCAAGTCCTTGGGTCCCTGCACCCACATGGGAGATTCGGAGGAAGCGCTTGGCTCCTTGCTTCAGACTGGTGCAGCTCCAGCCATTGAGGCCAATCGGAGAGTGAACAAGCAGACAAAAGACCTCTCTCAATCTCTGCTCTCTTCTTTCTCTGTGTAACTCTGACTTTCAAATAAATCTTTAAAAATAGTGTATGCATTTTTTGCTCTGAAGAGTAGAATAGGGCAAACATGTGCAGGTGTACATGATAGGGAGATAGGAAGTACTCAATTTTTTGAATATTCTAATGGTTAAATGTCCTCAAAAATGCTTTCCGAAAGTCATGAATGGCTCTGTGAGCCAGGTTTGATGTTCTCAAGATATGCAATAATAGATAAGGATACATTAAAAAGAATAAATAAGAATCAAATTTATCTCTAAAACAATCAAGAAGGTAGAAATTTCAGGATATTGAAGGGTTAAGTGAGAAAACAGGTGCTACAATAAGAACACTATTAAGTAATTTCCAAATATTACCAAGTATTACCACAATGGACAGCCAACGAAGGCCTAGTGGAGATTTTTGCCTAAAATCAAACACCTGCTTCAAAGCTTAGAGAGCTGTTTTATTATTGAAAATGTTCTTTAGGGGAGAAGTGATTGGAAGTGACTGTTCAATTTCAGTTCTATTAACACTTTATTTTTTAATTTTTTTAAAGATTCATTTACTTGAAAGACAGAGTTACAGAGAGAGAGAGAGACAGAGAGGTCTTCCATCTGCTAGTTCACACCCCAGATGGGCACAATGGCCTGAGCTGTGCTGATCTGAAGCCAGGAGCTTCTTCTGGGTCTCTCATGTAGGTGCAGGGGCCCAAGGACTTGGGCCATCTTCCACTGCCTTCCCAACCCACAGTAGAGAGCTGGATCTGAAGAGGAGCAGCTGGGACTAGAACCAGTGCCCATATGGTATGCTGGTACTTCAGGCCTTGGCATTAACTCGCTGCAGCACAGCATTGGCCCCAGCTCTATTAACACTTTAAAGATGGATTCAAGACCAATTAATAGCAACAATAAAAATCTTGCTAGTACAACTTTGAAAGAAGATATCTTTAAGAATTTATAGTACTTGAAGACTTTCATTTGTTGCAATTATAGGAAATACCTATTTCTGAGAAAGTGTACATTGATGATGATGTTATTTATTGGGCAATCGATTTTAATTATCATATCTTAAAATATATTTTTGAGGTAAAAAAAAATCTTGAATTTTAAGAACCCACAGGACTGGAAAAGATAATTTGACCATAAGGTTCCTAGAATCATGAGTAAAAGTCTATTATAAACATTTAAAAATATATTCTTTATTAAAAAAAAGAACAAGTACCATCCCTAATAATCTATTTTAATTTAATCATATATTAGACTCAAATTTAAAAGCATCATATTTTTACTTGTTAAGGAATACAAATTAAATGTATTTATTTGATGCAGCTATTGTGAAGAAACCTGCAAATTTGACTCTCTTTTGGTGGTCAAGTGATAATGACCTTGATAAAGTCATGTTCTGGTTTCTATATAAGAAGGACTTGTCCTGCAGATCTGGTTGCCATAAGTTATCTTAGAGACATATTTGTGAAAAGAAGAGAAATCAGCCTACAGAGAAGATACCCACATTCCCATATTTATAGCAGCTCAATTCACAATAGGAAGCATTTGGAATCAACCTGGATCCCACTTAAGATAAAGAAAATGTGGTATAAAAACATGATGAAGGGCCGGCGCCGCGGCTCACTAGGCTAATCCTCCGCCTTGCGGCGCCGGCACACCGGGTTCTAGTCCCGGTCGGGGCACCGATCCTGTCCCGGTTGCCCCTCTTCCAGGCCAGCTCTCTGCTGTGGACAGGGAGTGCAGTGGAGGATGGCCCAAGTCCTTGGGTCCTGCACCCCATGGGAGACCAGGAGAAGCACCTGGCTCCTGCCATCGAAACAGCGCGGTGCGCCGGCCGCAGCGCACTACCGCGGCGGCCATTGGAGGGTGAACCAACGGCAAAAGGAAGACCTTTCTCTCTGTCTCTCTCTCTCACTGTCCACTCTGCCTGTCAAAAAAAAGAAAAAAAAAAAAACCATGATGAAATATTACTCAGCCAAGAAAAAACCACAAATTGTTGACATTTGGAGAAAAGTATAGAGCTGGAAGGCATTATACTAAGTGAAATAAACCAGACCCAAAAGCACAAATATGACATTCTTGTATATGTGTCAACTAATAAGAGAAAGTATAAAAATTATGTGGATGCCATATCACTTAGTATATTGTTATATATTCCTTCACTGAATTTTGCCACATCAATGAAAATATATTTTCTTTAATCCCAGATTGTGATCATTATCATGAATCCCTCACTTTTTGATATTAGTTTCCTTCTTTTCAAGAAAAATAGTGTATATGTATATGTATAAAATGTCTACATATGAAGTGAATGTGGCAAACTGTTAAAAATAATTAAGTTTTATTACTAAGAATAAAATACATTTTTCAAAAGATATACTCATAGATTATTAGGGAGGGAACTGATTAAGGTAAGTATCTGGTAGAAGAGAAAAGGGGAAGATTAATCTTTACTGAAATTATTCCTCACTATTCTAATCCTTTTTTTTTTTTACATTTTTTTCTTTGGACAGGCAGAGTGGACAGTGAGAGAGAGAGACAGAGAGAAAGGTCCTCCTTTTGCCGTTGGTTCACCCTCCAATGGCCACCACGGCTGGCGCGCTGCAGCCGGCGCACTGCGCTGATCCGAAGGCAGGAGCCAGTGCTTCCTCCTGGTCTCCCATGGGGTGCAGGGCCCAAGCACTTGGGCCATCCTCCACTGCACTCCCTGGCCATAGCAGAGAGCTGGACTGGAAGAGGGGCA
This sequence comes from Lepus europaeus, assembly GCF_033115175.1. Lineage (NCBI taxonomy): Eukaryota > Metazoa > Chordata > Mammalia > Lagomorpha > Leporidae > Lepus > Lepus europaeus. The sequence goes on along the minus strand of NC_084827.1, from coordinate 127,546,363 downwards.
ACCGGGACAGAATCCGGTGCCCGACCGGGACTAGAACCCGGTGTGCCAGCGCCGCAAGGTGGAGGATTAGCCTGTTAAGCTGCAGCGCCAGCTTTTTCTTTTTTTCTTTTTTTGACAGGCAGAGTTAGACACTGAGAGAGAGAGAGAGACAGAGACAGAGAGAAAGGTCTTCCATCACTATTCTAATCCTTAAGAAACATAAAATGATGCCAAAGAATATTAGTGATGGCATGGCAATGTTTTGCAAGTTTCCACTCAGCTGCATTTCAGTATGTAAATGAACAGTAAGACTATTCAACTCACCTCTTACATTGCTTCAAATTTTATAAATATTTAACATATTAACTCTTTTTTAAAATATTTATTTATTTGCAAGACAAAGTTACAGAAAGAGACAATGAGAGACAGAGAGAGAGAGTCCATCTTCTGGTTCACTCTCCTTTTGGCTGCAATAGCCAGGCTGGGCCATACCGAAGCCAGGAGCTAGGCACCTCTTTGAGGTCTTTCACATGTGTGCAGGGGCCCATGGACTTCAGTTATCTTCTGCTGCTGTCCCAGGTGAATTAGCAGGAAATTGGATGAGAAGTGGAACAGCTGGGACTTGAACTGGCACCCATATGGGATGCTGGCATTGCAGAGGGCAGCTTAACTCACTGCAACAAAGTGCCAGCCCCTAAAAAACTCTTTTAACAAATATATTTTGGACCTCAAAAAGAACAGGAGATAATATCACCTTTTTTTTTAATTTCCTAACCTGTGCAAAGACATTAGACCAATGCTAAAAACAGGATTTTTTTATATTCTCAAATACCTTGAATGGGGGAAACAGCCAACTGTACCTTACACCATGAGAAGGGAAAAGGAGGTATTAATACTGACTCAAATGGACATAAAACACATGTTTTAAATGCCATCAAGCCTCATCAATACTATGTGAATGATGGATACGTTGATAAGAGCAACTGTGGACAGTGGCTCACTAGGCTAATCCTCTGCTTGCGGCACCGGCACCCCGGGTTCTAGTCCCAGTTGGGGTGTCGGATTCTGTCCCGGTTGCTCCTCTTCCAGTTTAGCTCTCTGCTGTGGCCCGGGAGGGCAGTGGAGGATGGCCCAAGTGCTTGGGCCCTGCACCCTCATGGAGTCCAGGAGGAAGCACCTGGTTCCTGGCTTTGGATTGGCACAACATGCCGGGTGCACCGTGCAGGCCGTAGCGGCCACTTAGGAGGTGAACCAACGGAAAAAGGAAGCCCTTTCTCTCTGTCTCTCTCTCTCACTGTCTAACTCTGCCTGTCCAAAAAAAAAAAAAAAAAAAAAAAAGAGCAACTGTGGAGAGCTGCCAAGGATTAAAACCTATTGTGAAGGGCTGGCACTGTGGTGTAGCGGGTAAAGCCACTGCCTGCAGTGCCAGCATCTCCTATGGATGCCAGTTTGAGTCCTGGCTGCTCCGCTTCCAATCCAGCTCTCTGCTATGGCCTGGGAAAGCAGTGGAAGTTGGCCCAAGTCCTTGGTACCCTGCACCCATGTGGGAGCTACTGGCTCCTGGCTTCAGATCAGCACAGCTCTGGTCGTTGTAGCTGTTGTAACCAAATTGGGGAGTGAACCATCAGACAGAAGACTTCTCTCTCTCTGCCTCTTTGTGTAACTCTGATTTTCAAATAAATAAATAAATCTAAACAAATAAATTAAAAAACCCATTGTGAATTTTTATTTCCTCTCACGGGATGCCAACAGAGAATGAATACAGACTATTCCTATATATTCCTTCCTGAAATATCACAATGCCATAGAAGTTTCAGGAACACAGGTTCTACACCAAAGATGATAAGTAAAAAAAAAAATCTGAATTTGACTAAGCTTAACATTAAAATACACCATGATCTCAGTGACTATCCTAGAAATAAATTTTCTGAGAATAGAAAGTTTTCTGAAATCAAGTGGAATGTGGATTTACAAGAAAGAGATTAATCTTGCTTTTCACAAAAATATAAAGAACAAATTTTTTTGACAGGCAGAGTTAGACAGTGAAAGAGAGAGAAACAAAGAAAGGTCTTCTTTTTTTCATTAGTTCACCACCTAAGTGGCTGCTGCGGCTGCTGTGCTGCACCAATCCGAAGCCAGGAGACAGGTGCTTCTCCTGGTCTCCCATGCAGGTGCAGGGACCAAGGACCTGGGCCATCCTCCACTGCCTTCCTGGGCCACAGCAGAGAGCTGGACTGCAAGAGGAGAACCCGGACAGAATCCACTGCCCCAACTGGGACTAGAACCCGGTGAGCCATCAATGCAGGTGGAGGATTAGCCAAGTGACCTGCAGCGCCAACCAAGAACAATTTTTTTTTTTTACATTAGTGAGTTTGTGGGGTGTAAAATTGCTAGCATATTTTTAATGGCAAAATTGTTCACTCAGCAAAGTTCTGAGAGAGAAAGAGGAGAGAGAGAATGATAAGCATTTGGCTTATTGGCCAGTGATATGAAAAATAATAAAACATCATTGTTTCTACTTATTGATTCCTACAATGTTTTTCGAAGAGTCAACACAATTACATATAATTGAAATACAGTGACTCGATCACCTCAAATTCCTCCTTTCCATTTATCATTCCGTTATTTTTAGAGCCTCTTATCCATTAGCAGTAGGGGGAGAAGGAAGTAAAAACATAAGTATTAAAGTTTAAATAGAGAAAGTTTAAAGGAAAGAAACTTAAATGGAAGCTCCAATCATGTTGAATAAAAATGAATTAGAGAAATTACAGGAATTCAGTCCTAGGATTAAAAAACTGTGTGTTACAAGAATAAAAAGAAATATATTAAAATATTTCTAAATAATGTGATTCAACATTTAACAAAACTAAGCACTAAGGTAGACTAGGCCATGGGATATGGCAAGGATTTCATTAAGAATGTAAACTAATGTTTTTTCTCTTTGTCGCCTTCAGCATTTTGGCTTAATTCATCTGAGAATGGAAAGATGGCCATGGCAGCAAAGAGTATCCTCTAGAAATGACCCATGTCCTGATGCAAAAGGTAAAATATCTCTCCTTCCTCCCCTTCACCTCCCCTTTACTCCTTCTCTTCCTCCAACCTGTTCCTCAGTGAAAATTCTTACTTTTCAGATTATATCACTTGTTTCTGCCACATTATTTGAAAAATGTTGGGGACAGGCAGGTACAGGACAGGGCAAGAGCTGACACAGAGGTAACACAATTTCCTTTCCTTAAACTTGAAGGAATAAAGGCTTCTGTAAGTGTTCTCTACATATATAAATGCAGGTAAAACACGCCCTATGTTTAAGGATTCTGTGGTATGTAAATAGAATATTTCATAATGTATAAAGCAGGGTATATGTAAAACATCAAAGAAAAATAGCAATTCTAGATTTGGATTGTCAGATGATAGGCAAAAAATGTAGTTAGCATTCACTCCAGAGCACAGAAAACGCAGGTATTTCATGTGGCTATAGGGAAAGGAGTGTACACCCATTTAAACTGCTACTTTTATAGCAATCCAACAAAACTGGAGTCTCAAGAAAAAATTGCCTATCAGCAGTCACATTAAAGAAGAACAGATAGAAGTTAACATACTCCCCTAAGTCTGTTAACATCTTTTCTTAACTGGATGATTAGAACTTACTAAATAATTAAATAACCAAAAAAAACTCACTAAAAGATTCATAAGCTTAAAATTTTAATTTATGTCCACATTGCATTATAAAAAGGACCATGATTTTAAATTAATTTTCTTAGTTTAAGGCAAAGTAATTACTTTGTATAATAGATGAAATTATTTAGGGATGACACCTACATATGAGAAGGTAATTAATAAGTAACTGATCTGTTGAATATAATCTTAGAAGTTTCCACATTCTAAAAAACATTTCTAAGCTTCTGATTTATTATATCATATTTAAGGAGAAAGTGGCAGGAGAAAAAAATGAAAGGTGAGTTATCCATAACTAAGATCACATATTCTAATCAGATTCTATTTGCCAGCCTTGTCACCTGAAAAACACTATGTGCTAAAATAAACAAAACTAGAAAGCTTGATTGATATTTAAGATGATTCCCAGGTAGAATCTAATTGCATTGAAAGCACTCAGCAAAGGTTATATTGTAATGAAGTATCCCTGAGTAACCAGCAATGAAATACAATTCCAGTAGTTATTAAACAGCATGCAAATAAATTAAGTATTGTGTATTGGAGAATCACAGATAAATTGGGCCATAGTTATACAATATAAAATTATTTTCAGATAAGTAGGAAAATGTTTTCATTGGAAAGTATTGTTTAGAGTAAGAAATTTTGTAAAATAATTGAGAGAAATAGGTCAAGTGATATAAAATGTCAAACGTATGGAGTGAACAAGTTGAAAGATCTAATGCACAACCTGAAGACTACAGTTAGTAATAGTGTATAGCATCAATGATTTTTGCTAAATGAGTAGATTATAGCTGCTCATGCTGCAATGCAGATGGGTGCAAGGGAATTGGGGAACCATGTGAGATTATGGATATGTTAGCATGTTTCACTGTAGTAATCAATTATACATTATATAATCAATTATATATCAATACATAAGTAACTATAATTATGTAATCAATTATATATTAAATATTACATATTATATATCGAGGGGTCTTCCAAAGTTTCTTATAAATACATATTATGCATGGATTTCAAAACTATTTAGCACCAGAATAAACATCTTTTAATTTGATTTTCTATGAAATTTTTTAAATGTTCACCTATCTATCCAAAAATATCATGGTGCATACTTCAAATATATAGAAAACTAATTTTTAAAATAATAAGCAAATGTCTTTATATGAAATGGCAGGAGGAGTAGACATATGAGCAGATAAAGGCATGTTTTTAGCTGACTGAGGAATATTTCTTCAAAAAGTGTGCTTTCATCAGATGCCAGTAAGAAAAATACTTTTAAAAGCAATTCTAAATGCAAAATAGCTATTTATACCCATGAGAATTAAAAACAAGAAAATATGAAAAAATATACTAGAGTTACACAGGAATTTCCAGAGGCTTCTGATTTTTTAACTAAAAATATATGAATTTTGAAAACACATGCATGTAATCAATGACCAAAAAAGAAAGTCAGCATCGATTTCTCAAAAAAAAAAAGTATCAGAAAAGTTTTTTTATTTGGCAATAAAATAACCAAAAACTTCCAATGAGAGAAAAATTCATTTTTTTTAGGAATTTCATGAAACTAAGAATGTTCTGGAGTGTTCCAGGGAGCTAAAAATTGCATCATTAGAAGTGAAGGAAAATACATAACTATTTACTGTAGTTAAAGAGAAAATGCCAACAACTGAGTGTACAAGCTATGACAGCCAGAGACACGTCAAGATAGAATTGGAGGTCTTAGAGATTAATAACTTTGCTGTCACCAAAAGTAATAAAGAATAGATGGTATCAAGCAAAATATGGATTGTCAAACTAGGAGACTGAATTTCCTTATAATGCTGAGAAATATGACTCTAGTATGATTTTCAAATTGTTTTTCTAAAATAATAGGAATACTAATCTGAAAAAAAGGGGCAGTTTCCAAAATCCATATATAACACACCTGAAGTATATAACACACATGAAGTAAATTGTTTCTTTTTATTAAATTAGGAAATATTAAAATTAACATCTCCGTTATTTGAGATCCTCAAAACATTGTTTACATTAGTAAAATATACAGATTTAATATGTTTTAAAATATTATAATACTTATCTTAGAAACTCATATAATCTACACTTAAGTATCACATTTTATTTGAACAGAAACTCCAGAACATAAATGTGCTTGAAAAACTTCAGATAGAGAGACAAAAGCTGCATATTCCTTCTGAAAACTAAGTGGCCTATATACTGATTTATATTTCTTATGGCTTAGTAAACGAAGAATGCTGTCTATTGTAAGTGGAAGGAGAATATTTGCAAAACTTTAAAGTGTTTTACACATAGCATCATCATTCTATATTAAAAAAAAATGATGGAGGTGGGTGTTCAGAACAGTAGCTAAGACACTAAACGCGATACTGTATCGTTCCAAATCCTGGTTCCACTTCTGATCCCAGCTTCCTGCCAATGTGTAACTTAGGAGATAGCAGGTGATGGATCAAAGACTTGGGTCCCTGCTATTCACATGGGAAACCCAAATTGAGTTCCTGGCTCCTAGCCCTGGCAATAGGGGGCATTTTGGGAGCAAGCATCTCTGTCTCAGTCTCTCTGGCTTTCAAAATTAAACAATTTTTTTGAAATAGTGTAAAAACTGCACTAGCTATGGCTTTGATCTGGTTATTAGACTGACTTTTCTTGTTAATATATATAAAGTTAGACTTTAAAACATAAATACAGGAATGCTCTGAATCTACCTAATATTTCCAAAATAATTGTTTTCCCAGCAGTGAATAGTAGTCTTAACATTACACCAAGAGTGCCTATATTCTGTAGAGCACAAAACCACACCAGTCTCTGTTTCTACAGAATTTTAAGACTCCAGATTCTAAAAAAAGCATTGGCATATCAGATCTACTTTAACCTATATTCAAAAACAGAACACTGTTTAGATTTCTGAGAAACATAACTACTGCCAGCTGTTATTTACACTTTTCCCTATTTACACTTCTCCCTACACAGAGTAGCTGTTCTATTTAAACCAAAATCGTCAGCGAACTTTCCATTTCTATTCTATACACAATTCTGCCAAGCACTATCAGCAGGCCACACCTGGCTAATTGCTGCAAATACAGAGTCTTTGCTGTCGTAATTTCATTTCACATGTTTCTACTGCTCAAAAGCACACCATTTGCTGACTTACCATCATCTGCTTTTCCTTACCCAATCCCTTTCCCTTACTCCATAATCGTTCCTTCATGATATTCATGATTGACAGCGGTGTAATTGGAAAAAAAAATGATGTCTCCTATTTTAATGTTTGGCAGCAAGTTAGAGAATCTATGGGTTACATTCAGTTATACCCATCTTTTATTCTTTGTTCCTGTTTACAGCTTAACTGTAATTTTGTTGAGGGCAGGAATTAAGACTTAAACATCACTGCATCTCAGAAATAATCACAGTGCCTGGTATTCAGAAGGTTATAAATGCATATATGCTGATTGAAAGGATAAATAAATAAGGAACTGCGTGAATGAATGGAGTACTAAATAATCACATAAAATGCAAAATTGGAATTGCATAAGCAATCCTACTTTTTAACATTTTCCACTTTTAAAGAACTTAACATCCCCTTTTCTCTGTATAAAACTCTTTCATAAAAGAAATTTTATTTTCTTATGGCAACATTCCCAGGAAATAACAAAACCTATAGTGCTTTAAATTAAAAAAAAAAAAAAAGCCAAATGGCCATGAAAATATTTTGCTGACCAATTTCTACTCAACAAAAAAAAACTATAGTTTTTCTCCTTTTTTTTTAAACGTTTATTTATTTATTTGAAAGGCAAAGAGAGAGGGGAGACAGAGATAGGGAGATCTTCCATCTACTGGTTCATTACCCAAATGACTGCAACTTCCAGGTGGGGGCCAGGCTGAAACCAGGAGCCCTGAACTCCCTTTAGGCCCCCTGCATGAGTGGCAGGGGCCCAGCCTTTGGGCCATCATTAACTGCCCTCCTAAGAACATTAACAGGAAGCTGAATTAGAATCAGAATGGGTGGAACTATACCCAGCACTACTATATGGTTTATAGGCAATGCAAGCGGTGGATTGACCCACTTTTGTACCAAAACGCTGGCCCCTGCTGCTATTTTTCTGTGTATATGTTGTGCTATTTAATTAGTTATCAGAACAGAAAATATGGCATATAAAATTGTCTAATGTTATTGCAAGCAAATGTGCCTTTTAAAACAATTATTAAATGCCTATTCTGTATGAGCATTATTCTGGGAAATAGCATCCCATGCATCCCTACAACATCAGTTCAATAACTTAAACAGGATCTCAGGACACCTTTATACTCTTAATAAGTTTTGAGAGCAACAAAGAATTTTTTAATACAGATATGTTAATATTTTCCACTTTTATTAATTCATTTATAATAACAATGACTTTATAATAGGTTAACACTATATAGTAGTATGAAAATATCTTTTATAGCCAGTTAAGATACTCATGTCCTGGGGGCCGGCACTGTGGTGCAGCAGGTTAAAGCTCCGGCCTGCAGCAAAAGCATCCCAAATGGTCACTGCTTGGAGTCCTAGTCCACTTCTGACCCAACTCCTTGCTAAAGTGCCTGGGAAAGCAGCGGAGGATGACCCAAGTCCTGGAGTGCCTGCACCCACATGGGAGACCAGGAAAAAGCTCCTGGCTTCTTGTGGCTGATCCTGTGCCTGGCTGGGAGACTGCCTGCCTAGCCCATGCAGGTGGTTAAGAGGGCATGGCATGCCTTTTGCCCCCTGGGGAAAAACCCAAGTAAGGGGCTCAGCACACTGGGACCTCAAAACAAGACTTGGCTGCTGGCAGGTGGCAGGGACCCCAGGCACATTTCCCCCCACCTCCCGCTTTCTGTTGAAAGGCCTTGTAATTATCAACTAGGTGAATAGCTTTCACTTGTGGCCCAGACCCATAAAGACCAGGTAGGCTGACTTTCAAGCTGATTGGAGAAGTATAGAGACACCAGTATCAGCTTTATCCTATATAATTAGTGTTGCTCTGAACTAGCTACTCGTCTTTGCCTGCCCCATAAAATCCTGTGACTGATTGTTAATAAACGGACATGTTCACCGAAACTGTCTCCACTGCTTCTTGTCGAAGAATGTCATTGGCCCACTATCCGGACAGGGTGGGCCACAGCTTCTTGCTTCAGGTCAGCTCAGTTCCGGCCATTGCAGCCCACTGGGGAGTGAACCAGCAGATGGAAGACCTCTCTCTGTCTCTACCTCTCTCTGTAACTCTTTCAAATAAAGTGAAATAAATCTTAATTTTTAAAATTTACTCATGTCCTGTTTCAGAGTATCTGATTTCAATACTCAGCTCCAGATCCTGTCTCCAGCTTCCTGCTAAAGCAGAAGATGGGAGGCAGTATTGATGGCTAAAGCAACTGGGTTCCTGACACTCAGGTAGGACAGCTGGTAGTTCCCAGCTTCCAGCTTCTGTCCGGCCCAATCCTGTTCACTGCAAGCATTTTGGAAGTGAACCAATGGATGAGAGCTCTGCCTCTCAAATAAGCCTTTTTAAAATATATATATATATATATGTATATATATATTTTTTTGACAGGCAGAGTGGACAGTGAGAGAGAGAGACAGAGAGAAAGGTCTTCCTTTTGCCGTTGGTTCACCCTCCAATGGCCGCCGCGGTAGGCGCGCTGCGGCCAGCGCACCGCGCTGATCCGATGGCAGGAGCCAGGTGCTTCTCCTGGTCTCCCATGGGGTGCAGGGCCCAAGGACTTGGGCCATCCTCCACTGCACTCCCTGGCCACAGCAGAGAGCTGGCCTGGAAGAGGGGCAACCGGGATAGGATCGGTGCCCCGACTGGGACTAGAACCCGGTGTGCCGGCGCCGCAAGGCGGAGGATTAGCCTATTGAGCCGCGGCGCCGGCCTAAAAAATATATTTTTATAAATAGTAAAAACAATGATAGTGTTTTACATTTTATGAATCTTTAATTTTGAAAATTAGTGTGGAGAGTCCTCAGAAAATTAAATATAGAACTACCACATCACCCAACAATCTAACCAGTGGGTGTATGTGAGTTCCAAAGACAAGAAAATAAGCTTGTTGAAGATACCTTGCACTCCCATGTTTAATGCAAGACTCTACACAATTGCCTAGAAATAAAAATGAATGAAGTGACTACCAACTGACACATGAATAAAAAAGACATTTGCATAATTGAATACTATTTGACCATAAAAGGATGAAATCTTGTCATCTGGAACAACACAGATGGAAGCGGAAGCCATTATGTTAAACAAAGTTAAGCAAAGAAAGACAAGGACCTCATGATATTCAAATGTGGAATCGAAAGAGGTTGATCTCATAGAAGATGAGATTAGAAGAGTAGTTAGCAAAGGCTGGAGAGGTATTAGAAAGGGAGGATGGGAGAAAGATTGATTAATAGGAACTACCTTTTAGTTAGGTAGAAGAAAGCACTGGTGTTCCACTAGGTAGTGGAGAATCATTTGTAATGATAATGTAGTGTGTATGTTTCTAAAAAACAGAAGGAAGGATTTTGAATATTTTCACCATAAAAATGATAAATATCTGTAGATATGTTTATCCTTATTTAATATGTACAAAAAGTTTCATGTTATACCCACAAATATGTACAGTTTTATGTACCAGTTAAAGATAAAAATGTAAGATAAAAGAATACAGCTGGGTTCTCATGGCTGCTTCTACAGCCTGTTGTGATACTGGATGTCATCTAGCCTTTGTATTATTTGTGACAGAATGGGAATGAAAAAGGTAAACGATGTCTTTGTTTTAAGATGAAAATAGTTTTGACCTAAAAGACTCTGAAACTATCTTGGAAATAAGCAAGGAATCTCCAGAACACATTTGGCCTAGTATAACCTTCTGAGATGATGTATTACATTTGACTTGTGAGGAAACTGAACTTCAGTGAAATTAAATCTCTTGATAAAGGTGATAATGGAAGTGATCACAGGACTGATCTCCAATCTCTTGATTCCAGATGCAAAGTTAATCCCTGTTCCTACCCATTGCTTCCTAAAACCTTCGACCACAACTTTCAAGGATTTTAAAGAGATTGGATCATGGGATAAATAAGGAAAACATGCTTAACCATGAGAAAAATAATTGTTCCTCTTCCAGAAGAAGTGGCAAAAATTTTAACCACACAAGTTTTGGATTTCAGAGTGGACAGGTGAGGCTACTTTGAAGTAGATGACTGACATGTTCTGTATTTAGTCATTGATAGTATAGAGAACCCCAGGAGATAAGAAACTTAGTAGTATGCAAAATTGAGGGTTCTCAGTGTCATTTTTGCGGGCACTTAATTAATGATATTTTATGTTAATTAGCATATTAATATATATTTGTGGTAAGGGAACCTTTCTCTGAGCTGTTCTTAATTATTCTCAAAAGCACTGGGAAATGATGGAAATTTGCAAACTCAGCAATAATTCTTGAAATTAATTAACCAGAGAAATTTTTGTAAGAATGCAGTGACATATATAGATATATGTAGTCTCATGTGACAAAGTGTCCTTTAAGCTTTTGAAACTGAACATTCAAAGTAATGAAAAATTGAGTTTTTTAAAAGATTAAGTTTTCTTGTAAGTAATAATAAAACTAAAACCATTTATATCAGTATGGGCTAATAATATTAAATACTTAGAACTTACCTTGTAATGTCACTATGTCCTTTCCATTAATATCTTGATGCAGTTCTCTTAGCACAGCTATGGAGATGCTACCCTGGGTGTTTTTTTTTTTTTTTTTTTTTGTAGGTAAGGACACAGAAGTTCAGAAATGTTAACTAACTCACCCAACAACCCTCAGGGAACAAATATCAAGACTAATACTGGGACCCACAAGAGTTTGTCTTTGACTGCTCTGCTTTACTCCATTTGATGACATTAAAGCAGAACAATTAGCTGCAATTTGACAAAATCAATGTCACTTTTGTAGTTTGAGTCTAAGGGTCTATAGTGCACACTGATTCTCTGCCAGGAGAGGCATCCTTTCTTGATAGAAACTATTTTCTGACTCTTGTTTTCACATTATGGTACCATATATTACTTCTTCTAGGAGATCTAGCTTTTTTTGTTTTGTTTTGTTTGTTTTTGGAAAACCTAAACATAGAGGTTTGTTCAGAACTCAAGGTAAATATATGTATAAATGTTTTACCCCTTGAAAGTCCAAAACTGGGAAAAGAATCAACATGAAAAATACAAAACACTTTTGTTACCTGGCATAAAGATTAAAGAAAAAGAAAAAAAAAATTGTCTAACCCCTAAGGATGCTAGTTCTTTTCATTCTTCTCTTTTACTTCAGTTGAGACAAGGTTGCATGGTGAATATTGGCAAGCCATGTTCCTGGCTTATTGGTGGAATAATTTTATTGTGGTAGATAATAACAGTAACATCCCTGATGATGATAATAAACCTGGAAATTCTATGGTGCACAGCTAGTACCGGTTAGACACTGCAGCTTTCTAAGTGTTCATTTAATTCTCATACTACTCCTGTGAAATAGGTAGAATAATGATAAACTACAGATTAGAAAACTAAGGCACAGGTGCATAAATAAATTTCTCCAAGTTTTTTAACAGTGCAGATCAAGGGTTGGAATCAAACTTTCTGATTCTGGAGTCCATGATTTCTTCTGCTTTGCAACAATGACTAAATGAACTTTCCATTTTAATTATTAAATGTAATTTAGGCTACACATTTGTAAGCACATGTTTCTACTGAATCTTTTCCATTTAAGAGAATGAGTAAAAGATAGAAAGCTAAGTGTTCTAATAGTTTAAATTATAGCATTCCATAAAATTATAGGCATTACTTAATTTTAGCAAGATCCCACATTTTGAATTTGAGGAGAATTAGCAATGGTGTGGGAAAAACACTCAGAAAGCATCTATAGATAATAAAAAGGCAATAAAAGTCAAATGAATGGCAAACCGCCATTTTTGTTGGAAATTTTGAACTTGTGAATGAAAATGTCAGCTTCAATTTGAATCAACACTAAAGCTCTACCTCTAGTTCTTAAACATACTAGAGACTAATTCTAGAACACAGGAATTTACTTTCATTGATCTTAGAGTAGAATGTGTCTTTAAGATAGCCATGGCAACTCATGACTAGAGCCTAGGGAGATTACTGACACCATGAACAGGAGTGTCACATTGTTAAGTCAGCAACAGAAGTCACTGTGTACTTACATCCCATGTGGGATCTGTCCTTAATGTGTTGTCTAATATGCAGTGATTATATAACTAGTACTGAAACAGTATTTTTACACTTTGTGTTTCTGTGTGGGTGCAAACTGATGAGATCTTTACTAATTATATACTGAATCGATCTTCTGTATATAAAGATAATTGGAAATGAAAAAAAAAAAACCTGGTGTTAAATTGGAAATGGCATAGAAAATTAATTAATTTTTAAAAAAAATATTATGTAGGATCTCTGTCTTTAATGTGCTGTACACTCTTATTTAATGCTATAACTAGTACTCCAACAGTATTTTTTTTTCACTTTGTGTTGCTATATGGGGGCAAACTGTTGAAATCATTACCTAATATATACTAAACTGATCTTCTGTATATAAAGAGAACTGAAAATGAATCATGATGTGATTGGAAGGGGAGAGGGAACGGGAAAGGGGAGGGTTGTTGGTGGGAGGGAAGTTTTGGGAGGGGGAAGCCTTTGTAATCCATAAGCTGTACTTTGGAAATTTATATTCATTAAATAAAAGTTTAATTAAAAAAAAAAAAGAATGCAGACTGAAACACAACAATAATAATAAAGCATTGATCCTCTACAAAACTGCTGGAAGCTAAGCAATAGTACATGAAAAACAAAACATTGGTGTGCTGGTGAAATATTACATACAGAGAAGAGCCTGGAAAGAGACATGAAGGGACACTTTGATTTGGTTTACTTTCACCATATTCTATGTACTACAATTATATAAAATTTCCACAAGATGGTGCTATAAAAGTAGAACCCTGCTTCTCCATTTGCACTTTTGGACTACCATACACATTTAAACTTCAAGTATATATTTGCATAGTGTAGCTCTGTATGATCCATTCAAATTAACTTTTACTGGTTTTTAATTTTTTAAAAATTAAAACCAGATACTATTTCCACGTTCAGCCATTTTCTATCTGAAACGCTCATAAAATACCCATATGTTACACTTAGAGGTCCAGAGGATGCCTCAACCATGAATTTAAATTCTGATTAGGGGTTTTATTCTGTTCATAAATACTTATGTATTACTACTTTAAACAAGATACAACTATTATAATTCAAAAATTGACATGAACCCACTTCATTCATCTTTCCTATAAGTTGATATTAATGCAGGAATGCATCTATTTGTTAGTACCTTAGTATTTTATCAGAACCAACGTTTGTTATAGACTTTTACACACAGTGCTCTTCTTTATTCCCAAAATATGAAAATCCACACATTAGTTAGGAAATAATTGTTAAACAAATACATTATTTGCTTTGTAGAAAATTTTACTACTGAGTCCCATTATATTTCAGGAAATCTCTATTATAATTTAAATACAATTTGATATTTCACTATAATTCAGATAATATTTACTCGCTAAAATGAGGCACACCTATCTTTAGTTTGTGATTTTTTAAAAAATCATTTTTAATAAATTAAACTGTCTTATAAAGATAATATTGTATTTTTCAGAGACAAAAGAAAGAGTAGCATAAAGAAAAGACATTATGCCACATCTTATTTGCCCACATATTGTTATCCTTATTAATTTCTATTCATTCTAAAAATGCTGATTTTCATTTCTGGGTCCTCAACATGAGGGTACCATCAAACAAGTCTTATCTCCCATTTACATAATAAAAATTAATTTAATGTGACCAATTTTTATTACTGCTTCAAATTTTAAGGGACTAAATTAAGTCAATTTTGCTTTGCTATATTTGTATTCTGATTGCTTATAGGAGCAGTTGAAACTATAGAATCTCTCAGAGTGTAAGGGAGGTGGCATGCATTTACAGTGTTTCATCTTTTGTGGTGTTAAATAATGAGTCATGTTTACAGTTACCATACAAAGCATAAACTCCTATACCTTCAAAAACAGTAAGCCATTCTGCAGCCCTCCACTCACAAATGGAGCAAATATGACCTTTTCTGTATTATAAACAATTGTCTCTGTGTTCAGTCGCACAGTATGCACTTCACAGTCAGTGTGAATTCACTGACTGCTGTTTGGAACATGTCCCTTGGTCATACAATACTCTGTAATCTAATTGACTTCATGTTCTTAATTCTGCCATCTCAACCACTTTATTGAAGTAAATGAGTAAAAATATGCCTAGAAAATTATTTAAATGAATTAAAATATTAATCTATCTAACTACAAACCAGATAAAACATACACAATAATAAAGAATGCGAATTCATATGTGTAAAATGGGAAGATGAAAATAGATTCTGGGGCAGTCATTTGGCCTAGTGGTTAAGATGCTGTGGGGCTCTTGCATCCCATATTGGAGTATTTGAGTTGGAGTCTTGATCTTGGCTTATGCCAAGCCACAGATACTCCAGACATTTGAAAAGTTAGAAGGTAGATAGGATCTTTCTGTATACCCCTTTGTCTCTCAAATAAAGATGATTTTATAAAAAGACCCTGCTAAAAATAAAGTACATGACTCTTTTCTACTGCCAATTTTTATTTGTTTACATGACTTTCAAGGCATGCTCTAGAAGATCTAGATTCAACATGGGATTCAATCTTGGTTTTTTAAAACCCCTTCAGTGCTATCCACTACCCCATATATATGTCTCAGGTGTCTCAAACACTACTTAATGAGGTTCCTGTGGCTGAGCACTAGCAGATGTCACTCTGTAGACCAATGTAGTATTTCTTTCATAGGAGTATGTGAGATTGGACAACCAAAATGGTTCTGACGTAGGTGATAGTATTTGGATTTATTTTTCCTCACGTCGAACATGGGACAATTTCAGAGCTCTGGAGGATACTTGGACCACTGTCAAACATTAAGTTCAAGCCACATGAATGAACCAACTTGTCAGTATCTCCCCTATGTTACCACCTCTAATCAACAGAATCTAAATGTAGCAGGGATGGGAAAAACATTTATACTCTGTGTTCATCCCCTGCCCATTTCACTGGAAACTAAATTGGTCATCCCATCCCCTCTTACAGGCTCCTTACCACATATCAGGAAGTTCCCCAAGGGTAGCTAAATCGCTTTCCTGAAAGAACTTAACGAATGTTAATGGTTCTAAAATGCCATGGGCTCTCTTGCCTTTTTTAAGTCAAATTTAAGAAGGGATAATCATTCCTTCATGGATAGTAACATACTTCTTTCTCCATTCTTGCCTGTCTCTTCCAACAGTGGTGTTGGAAGTTACATTCAACATACCATATTCTGGTAATGCAGTGATTAAACAGTCTAAAAGTAGTCATGAGTGGACAATTGCTAATATCCAAATTTGAGTTTATTCTATTTGAAAGTGGGGAGAGAGGTGCCAGACAGAAATCTCCCATCTACTGATTCACTCATAAAATGCCTGCAACAGCAAGGGCTAGACCAGGTCACAGCCAAGGTCCAGGAACTTAATCTGGGTCTCCCACGTGGTTTATAGAAACTCAAATGCTTGAATCATGATCACTGGTTCCTAGGATGCACATTACCAGAAAGCTGGAACCTGGAACAGAGTCAGGACTTGAGCCTGACTCAATAGGGGATGCAGCCTTCTCAAATGATGTCATAACCACTGCACCAAATGCTCACCTCTGTTCTACTTTTATATTTAAAAATTTGAAATGATAAATTTATCATAACTTGAAAAAATTCATATTTTACTTCATGGTCAGACTGTTGCAAGTACAGAACTGGATCCAGTTCTGATTCCAGCTTCCCATTGATGTTCAACCTGAAAACCAGTGGTCATAGGTCAAGCAATTGAGTCTCTATCACCCATAGGCAAGACCCCAATTTAAATTCCTGGATCCTGGCTTTGACCTGGTCTAGCTCTAGCTATTGCAGGCATTTGGGGAGTGAACAGTAATAAGGTACAAGAACAACTGGGAAGTATTTATTGCAAGGCAGTATTCATAGGAGACATGAATTAGAGGTGATGCAATTTCATGAGTAACTATAGTCGGGATAAATAAATGATGGTGGTGAACTGCAGAGGCAAGATCTGTATTTTTTCAATAAAACGTTTCCCAATAGCCATCACACTGATAGTACTACTAATGTTTTCCATACAGTGGATGATAGGGAATCCACTATGAAGGTGCAATTGACAAAAAAAGGAACATGAGAAGATATTCCTGGACCTGATAAGAAAGAGATGGTGCCTGAACTATTTTTAGACTCCTTATATGCATTGAGAGGATAATCATCAAACAATTTAAATGTATTTTCCTTAAGCATTGCTCTGAGTCTCTGATGATAAAATATCACACAGGGTCCCATGAACTTTCTAAATTTTAGTGAAATGTAGTTTATATAATAATGTATCTTACAAGATGCATATACCCAGGGCCCACAGCCTGGAAAGGTGGGTTACATAACCCATAAGCAAATGGGTTACACATCACTTTTATGTTTCTTAGAAGAAAAAAAATCTGTATGTGATTATTGTTGCATTCATTATCTATTGCTCTATAGAAAATTACCACTAAATCTTAGTGGATTAAGAAAACATATTTCAAATACTTTCTGAGGATTAGAAATATAAGAGTGTCTTAGTGGGGCCAGCATTGTGGCAGGTAAAGCTGCCGCCTGCGGTGCTGGCATCCCATACAGGCATCTGTTCAAGTCCTGGCAGTTCCACTTCCGATTCAGCTCTCTGCTATGTTCTGGGAAAGCAGTGGAAGGTGGCCCAAGTCCTTGGGCTCTTGTACCTGCAGGGGAGACCTGGAAGAAGCTCCTGACTCCTGGCTTCAGATTGGCACAACTCCAGCCTTTGTGGCTATCTAGGGAGTGAACCAGCTGATGGAAGACCTCTATTACTCTGCCTCTGCCTCTCTGTGGCTCTGCCTTCAGATAGATACAAATAAATGGTTTTTTAAAAAAGAAAGAGTGTCTCAACAGAATGATTCTGAACAAATCAGAAAAATACAATCAATTTGTTGCCATGTAGTCCCCTCATGGTGCTGTTTACCCAATGTGTCACGTGGCTTCCCCTTGTGTAAATAGTCCTAGATAGCAGCATACTCAAGACATAGAGCCACAGCTTTGGAACCCCTTATAAGCAACATCCCATAATTTCTACCATATTATAAAAGTTATTACTTTAAATGTAATTAGGCATTGGTCACATAATAATATATAAAGATAAGAAAAAACAAAAAAAATATATGAATTACATATGTAGAGAAAGACATTGGAATATTTGGGATTTGTTTTGTTATTTTTTGTAATTTTGACTTGAAATATATTTGAAAGTTGTGCAAAGTTTATGCATTTATTTTTATTTTATTTTATTTTATTTTGACAGGCAGAGTGGACAGTGAGAGAGAGACAGAGAGAAAGGTTTTCCTTTTGCCGTGGGTTCACCCTCCAGTGGCCGCCACGGTAGGCGCGCTGCAGCCAGTGCACCGCGCTGATCCGATGGCAGGAGCCAGGTGCTTCTCCTGGTCTCCCATGGGGTACAGGGCCCAAGCACTTGGGCCATCCTCCACTGCACTCCCTGGCCACAGCAGAGAGCTGGCCTGGAAGAGGGGCAACCGGGACAGGATCGGTGCCCCGACCGGGACTAGAACCCAGTGTGCCGGTGCTGCAAGGCGGAGGATTAGCCTAGTGAGCCGCGGCGCCGGCCAAGTTTATGCATTTATAAAACTCAAATATTGCTTCACAAAATTGTATCAGTTGAGGATCCTGGAATTATGTTTAAGCTACTCTATAGAAAATTATTTTATTATCAACACAATTTTATTTGTAAGGTGATCACATGCTAGTATTTTATCACTATATTGCAAGTGAAATATTTTTTTTAAAACTTTTATTTATGAATATAAATTTCCAAAGTACAGCTTATGGATTACAATGGCTGCACCCCCCCCCATAACTTCCCTCTCACCCAAAACCCTACCCTTTCCCACTCCCTCTCCCCTTCCAGTCACATCAAGATTCATTTTCAATTCTCTTTATATACAGAAGATCAGTTTAGTATATATGAAGTAAAGATTTCAACAGTTTGCCCCCACATAGCAACACAAAGTGAAAAATACTGTTGGAGTACTAGTTATAGCATTAAATCACAATGTACAGCACACTAAAGACAGAGATCCTACATGATATTTTTTAAAAACTCACTAATTTTCTATGCAATTTTCAATTTAAAACCAAGGGTTTTTTTTTTTTTTCATTTTCAATTATCTTTATATATAGAAGATCGATTCAGTATATAATTAGTAAAGATTTCATCAGTTTGCACCCACACAGAAACACAAAGTGTAAAAATACTGCTTCAGTACTAGTTATAGCATTACTTCACATTGGACAACACATTAAGGATAGATCCCACATGAGACATAAGTACACAGTGACTCCTGTTGTTGACTTAACAATTTGACACTCTTGTTTATGGCGTCAGTAATCTCCCTAGGCTCTAGTCATGAGTTGCCAAGGCTATGGAAGCCTTTTGAGTTCACCGACTTTGATCTTATTCCAATGGGGTCATAGTCAAAGTGGAAGTTCTCTCCTCCCTTCAGAGAAAGGTACCTCCTTCTTTGATGGCCCCGTTCTTTCCACTGGGATCTCACTCGCAGAGATCTTTCATTTAGGTGTTTTGTTTTGTTTTGTTTTGTTTTGTTTTTTGCCAGAGTGTCTTGGCTTTCCATGCCTAAAATACTCTCATGGGCTCTTGAGCCAGATCCGAATGCCTTATGGGCTTATTCTGAGGACAGAGTGCTATTTAGGACATCTGCGTTTCTATGAGTCTGCTATGGATCTCGTTTCCCATGTTGGATTGTTCTCTCCCTTTTTGGTTCTATCAGTTAGTATTAGCAGACACTAGTCTTGTTTGTGTGATCCCTTTGACTCTTAGACCTATCAGTATGATCAATTGTGAACTGAAGATGATTACTTGAACTAGTGAGATGGCATGGGTACATGTCACCTTGATGGGATTGTATTCGAATCCCCTGGCACGCTTCTAACTCCACCATTTGGGGCAACTCAGCTTGAGCATGTCCCAAATTGTACATCTCCTCCCTCTCTTTTTCCCACTCTTATATTTAACAGGGATCACTTTTCAGTTAAATTTAAACACCTAAGAATAATCGTGTGTTGATTACAGAGTTCAACCACTAGTATTAGAACAAAAAAACTACTAAAATGGAAAAGATTTACATTGCACATCAACAGTCAGGACAAGGGCTGATCAAGTCACTGTTTCTCATATGCCCATTTCACTTCAACAGGTTTCCCCTTTAGTGCTCAGTTAGTTGTTGTCGATCAGGCAAAACAAATGATATTTGTCTCTTTGGGACTGGCTTAATTCACTCAGCATGATGTTTTCCAGATTCCTCCATCTTGTTGCAATGACCAGATTTCCTTGTTTTTCACTGCTGTATAGTATTCTATAGAGAACATGTCCCATAATTTCTTTATTCAGTCTACTGTGGATGAGCATTTGGGTTGGTTCCAGGTCTTAGCTATTGTGAATTGAGCTGCAATAAACATTAATGTGCAGATGGCTTTTTTGTTTGCCAATTTAATTTCCTTTGAGTAAATTCCAAGGAGTGGGATGGCTGGGTTGCATGGTAGGGTTATATTCAGGTTTCTGAAGAATCTCCAGACTGACTTCCATAGTGGCTTAACCAGTTTGCATTCCCACCAACAGTGGGTTAGTGTCCCTTTTTCCCCACATCCTCTCTTGCATCTATTGTTGGTAGATTTCTGAATGTGAGCCATTCTCACTGGGGTGAGGTGAAACCTCATTGTGGTTTTGATTTGCATTTCCCTGATTGCTAGTGATCTTGAACATTTTTTCATGTGTCTGTTGGCCATTTGGATTCCCTCTTTGGAAAAATGTCTATTGAGGTCTTTGGCCCATCTCTTAAGTGGGTTGTTTGTTTTGTTGTTGTGGAGTTTCTTGATTTCTTTGTAGATTCTGGTTATCAACCCTTTATCTGTAACATAGTTTGCAAATATTTTTCCTATTCTGTCAGTTGCCTATTCACTTTCCTGACTGTTTCTTTTCAAGTACAGAAACTTCTCAATTTGATGCAATTCCAATAGTTGATTTTAGCTTTGACTACCTGTGCTTCTTGGGTATTTTCCAGGAAGTCTTTGCCAGTACCTATATCTTGCAGGGTCTCTTCAATGTTTTCTAATAATTTGATGGTGTCAGATCATAGATCTAAGTCTTTAATGCATGTTGAGTGGATTTTTGTGTAAGGTGAAAAGTAGGGGTCTTGCTTCATGCTTCTGCACGTGGAAATCCAATTTTCCCAGCACCATTTATTGAATAGACTGTCCTTATTCCAGGGATTGGTTTTAGATCCTTGATCAAATATAAGTTGGCTGTAGATGTTTGGATTGATTCCTGGGGTTTCTATTCTGTTCCATTGGTCTATCCATCTGTTTCTGTACCAGTACCATGGTGTTTTGATAACAACAGCCCTGTAGTATGTCCTGAAATCTGGTATTGTGATGCCTCCGGCTTTGTTTTTGTTGTACAAGATTGCTTTAGCTATTCGAGGTCTCCTGTGTCTCCATATGAATTTCAGCATCATTTTTTCCAGATCTGAGAAGAATGTGTTTGGTATTTTCATTGGTATTGCATTGAATTTGTATATTGCTTTTGGGAGAATAGACATTTTGATGATATTGATTCTTCCAATCCATGAGCATGGAAGAATTTTCCATTTTTTGGTATCCTCTTCTATTTCTTTCTTTAAGGTTTTGTAATTTTCATCATACAGATATTTAATGTCCTTAGTTAAGTTTATTCCAAGGTATTTGATTGTTTTTGTAGCTATTGTGAATGGGTTTGATCTTAGAAGTTCTTCCTCAGCCATGGCATTGCCTGTGTTTACAAAGGCTGTTGATTTTTGTGCATTGATTTTATATCCTGCTACTTTGCCAAACTCTTCGATGAGTTCCAATAGTCTCTTAGTAGAGTTCTTTGGGTCCCCTAAATACAGAATTATATCGTCTGCAAAGAGGGATAGTTTGAGTTCTTCCTTCCCAATTTGTATCCCTTTAATTTCTTTTTCTTGCCTAATAGCTCTGGCTAAGACTTCTAGAACTATATTGAAGAGCAGTGGTGAGAGTGGGCATCCCTGTCTGGTACCAGATCTCAGTGGAAATGCTTCCAACTTTTCCCCATTCAATAGGATGTTGGCCATGGGTTTTTCATATATTGCTGTTATTGTATTGAGGAATGTGCATTCTATACCCAGTTTGCTTAGGGTTTTCATCATTAAAGGGTGTTGTATTTTATCAAAATCTTTTCTCTGCATCTGTTGAGAAATCATATGGTTTTTCTTCTGCAGTCTGTTAATGTTGTGTATCATGTTGATTGTTTTGTGAACGTTGAACCATCCTGCATACCAGGGATAAATTTCACTTGGTCTGGGTGGATGATCTTTCTGATGTGTTGTTGCATTCTATTGGCCAGAATTTTATTAAGGATTTTTGCATCTGTGTTCATCAGGGATATTGGTCTGTAATTCTCTTTCAATGTTGCATCTTTTTCTGGCTTAGGAATTAAGGTGATGCTCGCTTCATAGAAAGAATTTGGGAGGATTCCCTCTTTTTCGATTGTTCTGAATAGTTTGAGAAGAATTGGAGTTAGTTCTTCTGTAAATGTCTGGTAGAATTCAACAGTGAATCCATCTGGTCCTGGGCTTTTCTTTGTTTGGAGGGCCTTTATTACCGTTTCAATTTCTGTCTCAGTTATGGGTCTGTTTAGGTTTTCTATGTCATCCTGGTTCAATTTAGGTAGGTTGCATGTGTCCAGGAATCTGTCCATTTCTGATAGATTTCCCTGTTTGTTGACATACAAGTCCTTGTAGTAATTTCTGAATATTCTTTTTATTTCTGTTGTATCTATTGTTACGTTTCCTTTTTCACGTCAGATTTTATTGATTTGGGTCTTTTCTTTTTTTAGTTAGTTGGGCCAATGGGGTGTCAATTTTGTTTATTGTTTCCAAAAACCAGTTCCTCGTTTGGCTGATTTTTTGTAATTTTTTTTTTGATTCAATCCTGTTGATTTCTTCTTTGATTTTAATTATTTCTCTTCTCCTACTAGATTTGGATCTGGTTTGCTGCCGATTTTCTAGATCCTTGAGATGACTTGAAAGCTCATTTATTTGGTGCCTTTCCAATTTCTTGATGTAGGCACCTATTGATATAAACTTTCCTCTTAACACTGCTTTTGCTGTATCCATAGGTTTTGGTATGATGTGCTGTTATCCTCATTTACTTCCAGAAAATTTTTGATTTCTCTTTTAATTTCTTCTATGACCCATTGTTCATTCAGGAGCATGTTGTTCAGTCTCCATGTGTTTGCATATGCTCTAGGAATTCCTGAGTTGCTAATTTCCAACTTCATTTCTTTATGGTCTGAGAAGATGCATAGTATGATTCTAATTCTTTTGAATTTGCTGAGACTTGCTTTCTGGCCTAGTATGTGGTCAATCCTAGAGAAGGTTCCATGTACTGCTGAGAAGAATGTAAAGTCCTTAGATGTAGGATGAAATGTTCTGTATATATCTGTCAGATCCATTTGGGCTATAGTGTCATTTAAATCTACTGTCTCCTTGTTGATCTTCTGTCCTGTTGATCTGTCTATCTCTGAGTGGAGTGTTGAAGTCCCCCAGTACTATTGTGTTGGGGTCTAAGTCTCCCTTTAAGTCCCTTAACAAATGTTTTAAATAAACCGGTGCCCTGTAATTAGGTGCATATACATTGATAATCGTTATATCTTCCTGTTGAATGGATCCCTTAATCATTATATTGTGCCCTCTTTGTCTCTCCTAATAGTTTTTGTGGTAAAATTTATGTTATACGATATTTAGATGGCTACACCCACTCTTTTTTGATTTCTGTTGACATGGTGTATCTTTTTCCAGCCTTTCTCTTTCAGTCTGTGTGCATCTTTGTTAGAAAGATGTGTTTTTTGTAAACAGCAAATAGATGGGTTTTGTTCTCTAACCCAGTCAGCCAATCTGTGTCTTTTAACTGGACAGTTCAGGCCTTTAACACTCAATGTTCCAATCCATAAGTAGTAACTTTGCCCTGCCATTTGCCAAAGATATTTTCTAATATATGCTTTGAGTTTCCTGTGATCTTTTGCTGTGAGGTTTCCTTCCTTTACCTTCTTTCATGTTGATGGCTGTGTTTCTGTGTGTAACAGATCTTTAAGCATCTTTTGCAGGGCTGGACGAGTGGTGACAAATCCTTTCAATTTCTGTTTGCTGTGAAAGGTCTTTATTTCACCTTCATTCATAAATGAGAGCTTTGCAGGATATAATATTCTGGGCTGGCAGTTTTTCTCTCTTAGTACCTGGGCTATATCTCGCCATTCCCTCCTAGCTTGTAGGGTTTCTGATGAGAAGTCTGCTGTGAGTCTAATTGGAGATCCTCTGAGAGTAATCTGACGTTTCTCTCTTGCACATTTTAGGATCTTTTCTTTATGTTTCACTGTGGTGAGTTTAATTACAACGTGTCGTGGTAAGGATCTCTTTTGGTCATGTTTACTAGGGGTTCTTTGAGCTTCCTGTACTAGGATGTCTCTGTCTTTCTCCAAACCTAGGAAATTTTCTGCTAGTATCTCACTAAAAAGGCTTTCTAATCCTTTCTCTCTCTCCATGCCTTCAGGAACTCCTAGAACCCGAATGTTGGTTTTTTTAATAGTATCCTGTAGATTCCTGACAATATTTTTTAGATTTCTAATGTCCTCTTCTTTTCTTTGGTTTGACTGTATACTTTCCTGTGCTCTGTCTTCTAAGTCTGATATTCTCTCTTCTGCTTCACCCATTCTGTTTTTAAGGCTCTCTAATGTGTTTGTCATTTGATCTATTGAGTTCTTCATTTCCTTATGTTTTCTTGTCCCTATCACAGTTTCATGTTCTACTAGTTGCTTCATTTCATTTTGATTCTTCCTTAATATTTCGTTTTCACAAGAGATTTTCTACCTTGTCCATTAAGGATTTCTGTAGTTCAAGAATTTGTTTTTGAAAACTTCTTAGTGTTCTTATCAATTTTTGAGATCCACTTCTTGCATTTCTTCTATCTCATCATCTTCGTAATCTTGAATTGGGGTGTCTTTTTTCATTTGGGGGCGTCATAGTGTCTTCTTGTTCTTGTTACCTCAGTTTTTGCATTTGTTGTTTGGCATATGGAAGATATTCTTTGGTTTCTTCACTGTGGTGTTTTTTCTTGTTATACTATGACTCTAGATTAAGTGGACTGTCTGCTTTCAATGGAGCCTTAGAGGCTTGAGATGGGTGTAGCCTGTGAGCTCTATTTGGTTCCTCAGAGTTGAGGGTGTGCCAAAGGTTACACTCCCAGGTTAGGCATGGTAAATCTGTCCTCTCTTTGTTTTGTTTTGTTTTGTTTTGTTTTGCTTTTAATTTTTTTTTTGACTCAAAAGGGAAGTAATTCTGCACAGCTGAACGGATTTGGAGGTGGTTAGCAGGAGAATGATATACCCACAGGAGCCAGAGATCGGAAGCTCTTTCCCAAGGACCACACAGGGAATCTGCGGCCCTCAGTGTGGGCTCCAATTCTCCTGCAGAATATTTTATTCTATTTTGTTTTCTATTTTAATTCTGTAATAGCAAAATTGACAAGGGCCAGTTTTGCAGTGCAATGGATTAAGCCATAGCTTTTGACACCAGCATCTCATATCAGAGTGCTAGCTCAAGTCTTAGCTACTGTGCTTCCAATCCCACTTCTTACTAAGACATCTGGGAAGGCAATGGAAAATGGTCCAAGTAGTTGGGGCCCTGCCACCATTGTGGGGAGGCCAGGATGTAAAATCTGGCTGTTGGCTTCAGCCTGGCCCAGACTTGGCTATTGTGACCATTTGGGGAGAATACAACCAAATGGAATATTTTTCTCTCTCTTTTCTCTCTCTCTCTCTCTTCCTCTATCTGCCTTTCAAATAAATAAAACTTTAAAAAACTGGCCAAGTTTATTATAATTAAATTTAGCTTACATACATTTTTATACTTGTGTTGAACCAAATATTTTGTGGAAATGAATATAACTTAATAGATTCATGTGACCATAACCAGGGAATTTAAAAATTTAAATTAATTGGGATTATAATGAAAAATTAAACCAAAGTTGCCCAACTTTTATTGTGCTAACATTATTTTTACAATATGATAAAATCATGATGACATGAAATTTAGTACCAGATTAATTGCTTGAGTGTTTGCTTTGATTAGAAATATAAATAATTTTAAACCTTAAATTTTGCTTAGAATTAACAAAGTACCTAGTACTCTGATATCAATTTTATTTTTTTCTTTGCCTTTTATATTGTCACCAAGCAACAAACCTTTATCTGTAACTTGAACATTTCTGTGAGCTATTTTTAATCTTAAAGAACCAGCACTTTTAAAATATTTGGACATTTTTTCCCTATTTATGGGATTATTGGGTGCTTTTTTTGCTCAGTTTTTATTTATGTAAGTGCTTATTAACTTCTGTAAGTCAGAATTAAAGTTTCAAAAACCTTTGTAACCTAAATATTAAGTTTCACAGAGGTAATCAAGTAAATACCAATCCCTATGTTCATAAAAGTGCTTACACACACAATAGAAATCTCTGGTCAAACACTCAGAGGGTCAGGACACTTCAGGATTGCTGCTTTCTGAATGATAGGCCATTTAATATAATTGGGCCCTAGCAGGGGTCATAGTACAGGTACAGAGGATGTAAACCAAAAAAACCAAGGATAATGATTTTGGATTCATTGGATTTCACTCCAGTATTTTATCTATTTCTTATCCAACTAAACTATGTATTAATTTCACATTAATGTCTATTAAACCACATTTTTGTTAGACAAAGGTTGTCTTCAAATATTCATCATTTATATATCTTTATAGGCTTCCCCACTTCTTTCAATAAAAATGAAAAGATTTTGCATTTAGGCTAAAATCTCTGGACAATCCAGAAGTGATCTTCCACATTTCATCGATATTTCAGTAACACACAGTCAACTACCTAGCTAAATACACAGAACTGTTACTCAAACTAAAGCTACCCTAGAGATCAGAAAGCACTGATTCCTAAACCATCAGTAAATAACTATAGTGTACAAAAATGGTAGAATTTTTAAAGTCCACGTAGTATCCAAATTTTCAAATCAAGAGAGAAAATACACCAGACACCTCCCCAAAAAGCTGCAATTACAAAAAATATTTTAAAAATTGAACAGAATATCTATGCACAAACGAACTGAAAACTGTCACATTCAGCTTTAAAAACCTAGCCATGGGTTTAAAAAAGCACATAATTTACTTTCAATAGAAACTCATCTGTTAGTTGCTTCAGCTCTATTGTATGAAGGTCCAAGAAGTACAAACAGTACCAAGATCTACTTGGTACGATATTCCTTGACCAACTGGCTACTCTCTACTCCAGTGAAAACACAGCTTTGTTTTTCTATTTATTTGGTTTTCATTTTATTTAAATGATTTGAACTCTTAATGGTACATAAGTTCCACATCAAACTATTCTATCAACAGTCAGAAGACAAAATATCTTTCCACACTGAAGACAAAATGCAACATAATCAGCTTTACCACATGACAACAGATACACACCTATGGTCCTCATAAATCTATGTCCTATAATGTCTTATAGCCTGGTGGCAAAGGTATGGATGTCCCCCACTCCAAAAAAGAGAGAGAGAGAGAGAGAGAGAGAGAGAGAGAGAGAGAGAGAGAGATAACAGCATCATTAAAATAAGGGAATTAATTAAAAGGACAAATATAAAAAAAAAATTCTCACCTTCTGTCATGTCTTCCTTGAGAAAGTTCAGCTAATCAGATATTACCAGGTAAATTAGACTCTCAATGTTCTACCTAACTAGTGTAGTAAGTCTTTTATTGGCAAACATGCACAAAAGAAAATCAGAATTGGGGCTGGCTCTATGGCATATTGGGTGGAGCGGCTGCCTGCAGTGCTGGCATCCCATGTCTTTGCCAGTTCCATTCCTGGCTGCCCCACTTCCAATCCAGCTCTCTGCTGTGGCCTGGAAAAGCAGTAGAAGATGGTCCAAGTGCTTGGGCCCCTGCACCCATGTGGGAGACCTGGAAGAAGCTCCTGGCTTCTGTCTCTGGATAGGCACAGTTCTGGCCATTGCAGCCATTTGGGTAGTAAACCAGCTAATGGAAGACCTCTCTCTCTCTCTGCCTCTGCTTCTGCTTCTCTGTAACACTTTCAAATAAATAAATAAATCTTAAAAGAAAGAAAGAAAACCAGACCTTACCAAGAACCAGAACCTGAAACAGTAACACAGTCAAAGGGAAATTTTCCCCCTGAATGTGGAGATTCAATCCTGAAGCCTGAAAATGTGGACATGTGTGAAGGCGCTAATGAGCTACACTTCCTGGGCAGCGCCATCTACTCCACAACACTAATTAAGTTTTCTGAGCAATTTGGTGTGATTTTTATCTTTAGAAAGAGAACATATAGATGAAAGCATTAAGAAAATAAAAATTATTTTTACCTGCAAAACAATTTGAAAGGAATTCTAGACCTCAGAAGAAATAATTTATAAGAGATATATTAGGTATTAGGAAAAAACATTATTACTGTCACTTTGCTCCCAGCAAAAGATAACAACAGTTTCTTCTTAGCAGAATTAT
Source organism: Lepus europaeus (assembly GCF_033115175.1). Taxonomy (NCBI): domain Eukaryota; kingdom Metazoa; phylum Chordata; class Mammalia; order Lagomorpha; family Leporidae; genus Lepus; species Lepus europaeus. The sequence goes on along the minus strand of NC_084827.1, from coordinate 127,517,841 downwards.
CATATCTGCATCTTATCTGTAAAGATACCCACATATCTGTAGATGTCAGTGTTGTAAAAGTCAGAGATAAAGTTGTTTATGTTAGGAAGTTGGCAACTTATGAGAAAGGACTCATGTCTGCATCTGTTTGGAGCCCAGCACTAGACAGTATGCTACACGTGTCTATCAAAAGATGTGAAAGTCTTTGTTGCTGTTGATACTTACTGTGGAACATTATACGCTTAGTAATGATGTCAAGATAAAGTTTAGTTTTACTGTATCAAATTTAGTAAAAAGCCATAGTTGCTACTTGAGAAGGAAATATTACAGGTTACTACTTCAAATCTCTATTTGGACACAAGTACAGGATCTTGAGAAGTCATCAGTATAACCTACCAAAGCAAACACTTTTGCTTTCTCCATCAAACCTAACTCTAAGTGTGGAGTTTGTGGATAGTATTGCTCAAAAATTGTATGATAAAACCATAATATCACAGCCATATTTGATTTCCTCTAAATAATGAGAAAGAATATAAAGGACAGACAAACACTAGAATTTTGTAAAGTAGAAATACACTAATGAGTAAGGATTTGAAATGCTAGCCCCCAAATAAGTTTTTGTTTTCACTTTAAAAACTTTTCTGTAAACATTTCTGTAGTATTTATGCAGTAAATCCAGCCCGACTTTAGCTTTAAAAAAAAAAATTATTCAGCATTAAACTCTCGAAATTCTTTTTTTTTTTTTTTTTGACAGGTAGAGTTATATACAGTGAGAGAAAGAGAGAGAGAGAAAGGTCTTCCTTCCATTGGTTCACTTCCCAAATGGCCGTTTACAGCCGATTCTGCACCAATCTGAAGCCAGGAGTCAGGTGCTTCCTCCTGGTCTCCCATGCGGGCGCAGGGGCCCAAAGAGCTGGGCCATCCTCCACTGCATTCCTGGGCCACAGCAGAGAGCTGGACTGGAAGAGGAGCAACCGGGACTAGAACCTGGTGTCCATATGGGATGCCAGGGCCGCAGGCAGAGGATTAACCAAGTGAGCCAGGGCGCCGGCCCCTGAAACTATTTTCTAAATCAACATTGTAACAGAATCTTATGGTTTCAGACATGATGATGGTTACTTTATTTTTTTATTATAGATTCTTTTGCAACCTGCGATATCTAAGTTTGATATTATCAACTTTGTTGTACTATTGAAGTCAGAATCCAGTAAGATATAGCTTAAGCAACATCTTCAACACACTATAAGTCTAAAACATGCAATGAAAACAATTTGCTGAGCCCCTGCTTGGAAGCATAATTGCTGTATGGCAAATAAAGCACCAAAGAATAATTCAGTGAAATAATCATTCAGTGATCTGAACAATGCTTTACAGTCTTGATTTTTTTCATTTTAATATATAGAAGAGTGCTTCATAAAGCTCATTGAAAATTGAATTAACAGATGTTTAGCTGAGCAAAAGAAATCGAAATCTGTATATAACTTTTGTGTATACCATTTTTCATGAGCTTTTGAAGAAACCTCACTTTTGTAAATAATTTCCATTTGTATTTCAATGTTGTTAAATTTGAACCGCAATTTTTTTTCTTCAGGTTTTTGAAAAGTTAAAAATGTGAGACAAGTTGTAGAAAAATACAAAAGTACTTGGACTTTGTTCTTCCTAAGACAACAAAATAAAAAAAAAATTAGTTTTAGTCTTAAGATTTAACATTTTAATATTTTGCTACATTCACTTTAAATCTAGACATTATATAAATACATATATCTATTTTTTTCTTGAAAACATTAATATCAAAAAATACACTCACTGTTAGGGCAATAATCATAACATGGAGAAAGAAGGGCATATTGTCACCTACAGGGTTTGATTCAGTGAGGCAATGTTCATTACGATATACCAAATGTTAGCCCACATAACTTTTACATATGCCTATAATATTTATAATTTAATATATATATAATAAATATAATATATAATAAATAATAAATATAATAAATAATATATATAAATATATAATAAATAATAAATATAATATATAAAATATAATATATAATTTAATATATGTTAAATTTCACAAATAAGAAAAAATATGTGATATTTATCTTCCTGGGTCTTAGCAAAATGATCTCAAGTTCCATCATTTTTTTTTCAAATGTCAGAATTTAATTCTTTTCTTTTTAATCACTGAATAAAATTCCATCATTTACATATCTACATTTCCTTTATTCAATCATCACCTGATAGACATGTAGATTGATTTAATGTTTTTTGCTATTATGAATTGAGTTGTTCTAAAGAAGGAAGTGCATGTATCTCTTTTAAATTAGAAACCTTTTATTTAAAGTATACAAACTTTGTGTATTTTATATGTACAAATTTAGGAACATAGTGATTTATTTCCATCCTACTGATTTCATTTCCTTGGGATATATTTCCAGGAGTGGGATAGTCTGGTTAAATGATAGAACTACTTTTAGTTTTCTGAGAAAACTCCATGTGTTTTCCATAATGGTTGTACGAATTTGCAGTCCCACCAACAGTGTATTCTGTAGTTTTCTCTCCGCAACTTAGCTAGCATTTGTTATTTTCTCATTTTTGCATAATAGGTTCTCTGTCTGGAGTGAGGTGCATTAGGTTCAGTGTAAAGAGCCTTATTCTCAGTCCTGGAGAACAGTGTTGCAAGGCTAGGTGATGCACCAGAAGGTTTCACCTGATCTCCAGGGTGTGCATTGGATGCAACCAGGAAGCTCAAATCACCATTATTGGCTGGGGAGAGGGTCCAGAGTGAGACCAAAGATGGGTTTAGTAGAACACTTCTGGCTACAGTCAGTGCAGGAAAGGGATATTGGAGCTGACTGGTGCGTTCAGAGTCCCAGTTTTTCCCGGTGAGGGAAGGAACCAACATTCTTCCATCTCCCCAACCCCACTGAAGTTTGGAAGCCCCAAGTTTTTGAGGGAAAACTTCTCACTGAGTTGCAGGTGCATGGCAGGTGGGTTCCTCTCCAGGGAGGATCACTCAGGAGAGAGGTCTGCACACAGGAACCCTGCCTGTGCTCTGCTGCTCACCTCCTCCCTGGCAAGAGAGAAGCCCCTAGCCTTGGGGCCACATACATCACCCAGATTGGTTTTTCCTTTGTCCTCTGTCCAAGCCACTATACATATTATCCATGACCTACTGTGTTCTTATTTCTCATCCACTGCCTCTGCTGTTATTCCCCAGACACTCACCTTTGGCCTAATTTTTAAAGATAAATCCCCAAACCACTATTTTGGATAGAAAAATCATTTTGTTGTATGAATTTGTGTTAAAGAAATAAAAATGCTGAATGTCTCAAAAATAGAAAATCCTTTCACATATACCTCTTTTTATAAGAGATTTATTTGAAAGGTGGAGATACAGAGGGAGGGAAAGACGGAGAGATCTTCCTTCTGCTGGTTCATTCCCCAAATGGCCACAATGCCCAGGGCTAGATCAGGCTGAATCCAGGAGTGTGGAACTCCATAAAGGTCTCCCATAGGGGTGGCAGGGGACAAGAACTTGGATCATCTTCTGTTGCTTTCCCAGGCAGAATAGCAGGGAGCTGGATTACAAGTAGAGCTGGTAGAGCCAGAAACACAGCTCCTGTGGAAGGCCAGCACTGCAGACAGTGGCTTCACAGGCTGGACAACAATTTCAGCACCCCCCCCCCCAATAACTCTTACTACCAGCATTATAACATGTGAATAAAATGCCATAAATAAGACAAGACTCCTTTTTGACTAAGAGACAGAGATTAACTTTCTAATCCTTTTCGGTTAGACACATAAATCCAATGTCATCTCTCAGAAAAAGATCACTTTATTTGTGATTATTTACACTAGACTGAAACATATTTTTTTCTACTTCAGTAAGATCTCACTGTTCAACACTCCTACTCATTCAATTCCATCAAATACCTCTATTCCACTTCTCAGTACTATTAGCTACTCATTTCTGTGGAGGACTTTTTCTACCAAAAATATCACCTCAGCATTATGCTTGATCCTTGGGCTCCAGCGCCCACATGCAACACCTGGAAGAAGCTCCTGGCACCTGGCTTCAGATCGGCACAGTTCAGGCCATTGTAGCCATCTAGGGGGTGAACCAGTGGATGGAAGACTTCTCTCTCTCTCTGTCTCTCCCTCTCTCTGCCTCTGCCTCTCTGTAACTCTGCTGTTCAAATAAATAAATAAATAAATATTTAAAAAAGAAATATATAAAATATGTAGAAAATGTGTGTAAAATATGTATTTAGTATAACAAACAGCTCTGCATCAAAGTCTTACCCTCTTTAAAATGTCACTAAATGTTCTCACACTCTTGTTTTACTGTCAACATTGCTTTAACAACAGTGCTAACACATTAGGAAAGAGCACTTTTATATCTTCATAGGTATAGTGAGTCTGTATTGATTCCTTGGAGCCTGTAGAAAGAGGTAGATAACTATCTTCTTGTGCTTGTGTATACATTTTTTTCAGAGATAAATGTAATGACAGTTTTCCTAAAAATCAGTGTGTTTTTCTCATGGTAAATAATTTGGAAGCTTTAACACTCCATGAAAATCAATCTCCTTCCCTTATTTCTTAGTTATTTAGACAAACATTTAATCAATACCAAGTAATATAAGCACTTATCACAATGTGAAGTAAAGACAACTCAGGAAGGACCTTTTCTAGAGCTCCTAAACGTGTTTAATCCATGTGGAAAAATACAACCCTGACACATTCTTCCCTCTGAAACTCAGACAAAAGAACTTTATAAGCTAGAATTCAGCACATTTTAGATTCAGCAGCTTTAGGAATAGCTTTTTCAAGAACAGTTCTGTTTCTTCCCAGCATTACTGGGATATGATTGGCAAATAAAAGTGTACATATTCAAAGTGCCTATGTTGATTTGATAAACATGTGCATTATGAAATGATTATAAAATCAACCTAAGTAATATATCTGTTTATTCACATAGTTACCCTTTTTATTGTGTGGTGAAAACATTTAAGGTGTACTCTCAGAAAATTTGAGCTATTCAACATTGGTATTCACTATAATACTTTGTTTTATATTACATTTCCAGAATTTTTTAATCTTTTAGCTGAAAGTTCCTAAGCTATGACTAGTGTGCCTCCATTACCACCACCTCACCAAAACCCATGTGAACTACTACTCTCATCTGTTTTTATGGGTTCAGCATTTTATATTTCGCACACGTGAAAGATCAACAGAATGTTTCTCTCTGTGTCTGGTTTATTTCACTTAGTATAATATCTATCAGGTTTACCCATGTTGTAAGTACCAGGATTTCCTTTTGTTGGTGGTGGGTGGGGGGACACCATCCCCTTTGATAGATAAATATGAATATAGACACAGAGACACAGAACATATTTTCTTTATCACTAATGGACACGTAGATTCTTTCCATCTTTTGGCTGTTTTGAATGACATTGCAATGAACATGATACTGCAGTTGTCTCTTCAAGATAGTGATTTGCTTCATTTAGTTTCAATGCATAAGCAGAAGTGGGATTGATGGAACATATGATACTTTTAGATTTACTGAGGTTTTGAGAAACCTCAATGCTATACAGCCCAGGTATCATTTTAAACAACCTGGATATTTACATTATCTGTGTGAATAATGCCTACTTATAAATGAATTAATGTTATGGAAACACTGTGTACATTATAATCCTAAATTAACAGATATACTCTATTTTTTCAATAAAATACTTTAAAATTAGAATCATATAACCATAAACATATAACATTAATACATTAAGAAACAAATTCTTTTAAAGCAATATGAAGCTTGGTCTCTGGTAAAGACAAGGAAAAAATGGGAACAAAATTATGTATTTAATTGCTTAAATAGAAGTAAAGGGTTGTTTTTTATAAATTCTCAAAGAGTATATTATATTTGACAAGTGTGGCAACTTGTGTTGAATTTATACATGTTAAATCATTTGTAACACTGAGTTTTCTATATGGCTATATTATTTACTATTCTATAAAGTTAAAATTATATAACTAGGGGCCAGTGCTGTAGCGTAGCAGATAAAGCTGCCGCCTGCAGTGCCGGCATCCCACATGGGCGCCGCTTCGTGTCCTGGCTGCTCCACTTCTGATCCAGCTCCTTGCTGTGACCTGGAAAAACAGTAGAAGATGGCCCAAGTCCTTCGGCCTCTGCACCCACATGGGAGACCAGGAGGAAGCTCCTAGCTCCTGGCTTTGGATAAGCCCAGCTCCTGCCACTGCAGCCAATTGGGGAGTGAATCTGCAGATGGAAGACCTCCCTCTCTCTCTCTGTCTCTCCTTTTCTCTCTGTGTAACTCTGACTTTCAAATAAATAAATCTTTTAAAAAATTATATAACTATAGAGAGCAGTTACTTCATCATCATCAATAGTACTAAATTGTAAGCTCCCCAAATATCATGGATCATGGCTATTTATTAATATAAGATATACAAAAACTTAAGTTCAAATACAAAACTAATCAATGGTTTTGGCTAGTGGAGTGCAAAGAAAGAACCACAGACCAGGAATCAGGAAAAATGACCTCAAAGAAAGAAATAATAATTTATGTTATAAAACCAAGTACACCTCCATTTTTAAATTATTCTAGTAAAGATTATCACAAATTTCTAATTCTATAAAACAAAATATGAAAACTTATCTTTAAGATTGCTTCCTTATGAAACTCTGATTATAGTCCATCTACAACTCCTATTTAATATTCTTGATTAATTTTTGGATTAATCCATTTTCTCTTTTACAAACAAGAAAGCATCAGCAGTAAAACCCATTAGAGTTAGTTCTACAAACTTTTGCACAACTGTTTATTCCTCAACATCAAAAATTTGTAACTGAACATATCAACATCATACATGTAGACTTAAACACTAAATTAAAATTATAGAAGTCATAATCATATTTCTTCTCTCCAGATATAATATGCTATCTGTTAGTTCTTTTAGTCAGATGATACTGAATTTCTTACATTCAAAAAATTACCCTCTATCCACAGAGCTCTTACCATGCAGAAAAAGAACTCCCCTTTGATGCCAGCTCTGTACTTCACCACAAAACTTCCCTAAAACCTCTACCTCATTTAGTAAATGGTTTCTTAAATTAGCCAATTTGAGTATTCCACCTGAATCCTTTATGTTTTTTTGGAGATGCAAGCCTGGGCCTAAATTGACTATATGGCACATTTTTTTTGAGAATTTACTTGGCTGGTGTACCTTTTTGAAGATAATAGAGAGCCAATATACTTTAAAATCTGACTTGCCCTTTTTTATTTCTCCACATCTTTCAAAGAAATTAAGTCAGTACTTTATGTTTGCATGGAGAATTTTATGAATAAAATCAGGGATGTTTCAACAGACTAGTTATTATTACATTTTTATTTCTGTAACATTAACACTGCCAAAATTCATGGAGAAATCATGGGAAATAGAGTAAGTGTGACAATTGGGCTTGCACTTGATAAATGCCTTTCATTTTTTCAGAGAAAGTGAGATAACACCAAGAGAGGGAGTCACAATTCAGACAGGGCAAGGAAGGTGATGTGATTGATGTAGGTGCAGATAGGATGGGACTTCAATCTTCAGGAATTTCAATAATAATAGCTGCTCTGTGGAACATGTTACCAGATTCTAGTCAAATACACATGCACACACACACACACACATATATATATATATATATATATACACATTTGAGAATGTAGTTCACTTCATCATGGTTTATTTATGAAGACATTGTTTTTGAAAATCCCAAAAGCAGGAAGAATTTTGCTTTTCCTAAGCACTTAATTTTCTTTCATCCTAATGACCATAAGCTTTGAAAATGATTCCTATTTATTGCTGGCATGCCTAAAGCTGGATTTGCCATCCACTCCTAGAAATGTATGTCACATGTTGAACCCCTAATCCCTATGTGTTATACCATCATTTCCTTGATGCATTAGATGTAACTTTTTTCAGCTATACTTAACCATTTGTCTCAGTCCTATAAATCTATAATGATCATGGGTAAACCTGACTTATAGATCCATTGCAGTTAGGGAGACCACACGCTAGCAGAAATTTGGAGCAACTCATCAAATAAAGGAAAAAATAGGTTAATGAGATTGAGTAGAAGGGTAGGGTGTAAGAGTAATTAAAATGAAGCAAGGTTTCCTAGGCATGAAGCAGCATGTGTAATGGGATAGTGCCTGCAAAATGGGTCCTGGATCATGTTTTCTTGGGAACCACAAAATTGAAATAAAGGTAGGACGTTGTGTTCAGAAGCCCTGTGTTTGAAGTTCTAGGACTAGGCTGGATATTGAGCTGCTTCTCTGTGTTTAAGTGGCTTAGGTACATCAGGTACTGTAAGAAGGGGATATTTAATTCTTATTGAAGTAATTTCAAACAGAGAAGCTCTTAAGAATCTATGATTCTAGAGAACAAAGTTTCTCAGCAAGTGAAACAGCAGGCTTCATTTGAGTGAAGGGGGCTATTATGACACTTTCTATCTGCAGTATGCCCTTGGGAGAAATATTGTCTCCTGTTAAATTAGCTGTTAACTTTTTCCATATCTCTTATTCCAGGTTGGTGAATAGCTAGGTAGACTTTACATTTGCAGTTAATTTTTACTTTCTCACATGTTTAAATAGGAAAATATATAAATTAAAAATGGATAATCAATTAGTAAAATGTACAATGCCATTGAAAGTCAAAATACAAAGATAGGGAAGTTAAAATTTCAGAACTGAATTATCTTTTCCGTGCATACATTAAAATATTTAGTGATTATCCAGCAAGATTTCACCTAACTTAACCCAAACCTACTATTGTGCTTTTGTTCTCTCCTTTCCGTTCCATATCATAGCTTGTGATCTAATTTAACAGAATGTGGGACCTTTTCCATTTGTGGCCTTCATTTTCATGAGTGAGGAAAATGACTGCCAGTTAACTGAAATTAGGTCAGTCCTGAGTTTCCTGGCTTCCTATCCCTCCAACGTTTCCTTCCTATCCAACGTTTATCTTCATACGACTTGTATTATTACCCTGAGGCCCTGGCTTCCTACCCCTCCAATGTATTTCTTTGTATCTGACATTTATAATCAAATAATTTGTATTATTATATCCACACAGCTAAAGTAAGGGTATTGAGCGAAAAGCTTTTAAAAATGCTCTTTGTACAATTACAAGAGAAATTTAAACCATATTTAATTCTCTCTTTCACACACAAACACACACACACACACGTGTACACATCTGTCATGGCAGGAGACAGAGGGGGATCATTTAAATTATATGCAGAAGAGCAAAGGAAAATCTAAGTTTGGAAATTGGAATGAATGTAACTAAAATCTTTATTCCTCCTGGGTAGCCTCAGTAAGAGAGTGTAGAGGCCTGGCTTTTCACAGGTCTGTGACAAAAGCACTCTTAGGCCGTCCTGACCATCATGGAGAGGGCTAAAACTTCCAGTTGTGTTTGAGTGTTGAGCACTGGTTCTTGGGACAAAACCAAGTCACCCTTCAGCAGTTTTACGATAACTATAGGTATTAAGATCTCCATTGTCTTCCCAGATTTCAGCATAAAAATAATGAAAACCAAGAGCTACTAAAATTCCAGAGTTTATGGAAGGAAGCAGTGCTTGCCACCTCTCTTGTCTCAAACTGTGCGCACTCCTGATCAGTAGTTGTTTAGGCTCAAAAACGCTCATCAAGGTTGGGGTGGGGGCAGGGTGGGGTGGATTGGGGGGGCCGACATGGCACAGCTGTGATTCTCAGCATCAAGGTTGGGGTGGGGCAGGGTGGGGTGGATTGAGGAGCAACATGGCACCGCTGTGATTCTCAGCATCAAGGTTGGGGTGGGGGCAGGGTGGGGTGGATTGGGGGGCTGACATGGCACCGCTGTGATTGTCAGGCTCCAGATTCAGACTGCTCAGAGTCTGTTTCCATGAATACAACGTCTATGGGTTTAGGCAATAATCTTAATATTCTGTAATTGAACTCATTACACATCGCAATTCTGTCACTATTTATGAAAGAGTTGTAAGAGACCACGGAAAATATATGTTCCCAAATTTTCAGAATAATGCCTGTTATATACACTCAAAAATGATTTTTTTTAAAACACATATGAATAGTAGTTTTACTGCAGAAGCCACATATTGACTTTCTAAATACAGAAGTCATTTTAAAATTAATACAAATCTTTTCTTTTTTTTTTGACAGGCAAAGTGGACAGTGAGAGAGAGAGGCAGAGAGAAAGGTCTTCCTTTGCCGTTGGTTCACCCTCCAATGGCCTCCGCGACCGGCGCGCTGCAGCCGGCGCACTGTGCTGATCCGAAGGCAGGAGCCAGGTGCTTCTCCTGGTCTCCCATGGGGTGCAGGGCCCAAGCACTTGGGCCATCCTCCACTGCACTCCCGGGCCATAGCAGAGAGTTGGCCTGGAAGAGGGGCAACCAGGACAGGATCCGGAGCCCCGACTGGGACTAGAACCCGGTGTGCTGGCGCCGCAGGTGGAGGATTAGCCTAGTGAGCCGTGGGGAGGGAAGTTATAGGAGGGGGGAAGCCATTGTAACCCATAAGCTGTACTTTGGAAATTTATATTCATTAAATAAAAGTTTAATAAATGAAAAAAAATTAAAAATTGAAAAAAAATCCTTAGAATTATTCATAAAAGTTTGTTTCTAGATTCAACAAAACTATTTAAATTTATAAAAAAACCCTCAGTTTGATAATTTATATAGTGCTAACTTCATCATTTCTATACTAGCAAACTGAATTATCTCCATGTTTTTAGGTTTCAGGCAATCTGAAACCTAAAAATTTAACGAAAAGAACTCAGCTGCTGGTATATTGTAAATTGGTACGACTCTTCCAAGAGAGAATTTGCTAATACAGGTTGAAAATGATAAAGATAAATGTTTTCATTCACCAAAAGCATCCTAAATAAAGATGAATATGACAACAAAAAAAAGAAAAAAAAATTAATAAAAATCATGTGCCACAGTGGGTTAACACCCTGGCCTGAAGCGCCGACATCCCATCTGGGCACCGGTTTGAGACTCGGCTGCTCCTCTTCCAATCCAGCTCTCTGCTATGGCCTAGGAAAGCAGTAGAGGATAGGCCAAGTCCTTGGGCCCCTGCACCCAAGTGGGAGACCTAGAAGAAGCTCCTGGCTCCTGGCTTCAGATTGGCGCAACTCCAGCCATTGTGGCCAATTGGGGAGTGAACCATGGGATGGAAGACCTCTCTCTCTTTCTCTGCCTCTCCTCTCTCTGTGTAACTCTGATGTTCAAATAAATAAATACATAAATCTTAAAAAAAAATTATGTAATTTCATGAGAAATCCTTGCTTATAGGAATAATGAATGCATAATGAAAATCTACATTTTATTTGTAGACATAAAAGGAACATCTAATTTAAATGATGGAATACATTTAGTAGCTTATTTACTTTTTGAAAATTTATGTATTTATTCATTTTAAAGGTAGAATGACAGTGAGAGAGGGAGAGAGAGAGAGAGAGAGAGAGAGAGAAATCTTCCATCTGCTGATCTGTTCCCCAAAAGCCTGCAACAGCCAGGACGGTGCCAGGAACCCAGAACTCCATCCAGGTCGTCTCCCATGTGGATGGCACAGACCCCAGTACTTGGCCATCATCTGCTGCCTTCCCAGGCATATTAGTGGGAAACTAGATCAGAAGCAGAGTAACTGGGACTCAAACAAGAACTCTGAAATGGATGTGGGTGTCCCAAGTGGAAGTTAACCCACTGTGCAACAATGCCTGCCAAAATTAGTTTATTTAAATACAAAACAACATTGTAGTGGAACCACTTTCAAAAATGTGCTAGGTATGCAATTATTTATTCGACAAGAATTTTTAAAATCTATAAAGTATATAAGAATGCTTTTATGTTCTAGATAACCTAAGTAAAATTTTTCAAGTATCTACCTGCAAGGAGATCATGACAACACAGGGGAGGCAAGTGGATTACCAGGGGTACTCCTTCTGAGGTTGCACAAGTGAAGGAAGGCTGCTACCCAGGGCCTTACAGGTGCATTCTGTACCATGTACAATGGTGATGCTGCCCCTGGAACTATGTAGAGAACAACACACAATACACAGGCCTGGTCTTTCATGAAGGAATCTTATATAACCCTTGTAGTACAGAATAAATAATAATTTGTAAAGAGGAAAAACGTATACAGTTCCATTCAACAAACATGCATTTAGAATCCTCTGTGTGCCAGTGAGAGTTAGTCTTGCCATTTAGAAAAAAATGTAAAGTTGTATAAATCTCATAGACTGAGAAAAGAGTACATGTAAGAAATATTTGTGATTGGGGACTAGCACTGTGGCATAATAGGTAGAGCTGCCGCCTGCGACAGTGACATCCCATATGGGCACCTGGTTGACATCCCATATGGGCACCGATTCAAGTCTGGCTACTCCACTTCCCACCCAGCTTCCTGCTAATGGCCTGGGAAAAATAACAGAAGATGGTCCAAGTGTATGGGCCCCTGCCTCCCATGTGAGGAAGCTCCTGGTTCCTAAATTTTGGCCTCAAAATTTTGGCTGTTGTGCTCATCTGGGTTGTGAACCAGCAAATTGAAGATTCTCTCTCTCTGTGTCTCTCCCTCTCTCTCTGGAACTCTAACTTTCAAATAAATAAATAAATCTTTTAAAAATTACTCATGATCAAAAAATGTGAATAAAAAATGAAAAGTGGCAGAATTGCTATATATATTTGGAATAGAAAAAACATTTTAAAATATGATATGAAATCCACATAGGAGAAAATTAATAAATTCAACTACATAAAAATATTTTAGGATGCCTGCATGGGGAAAAAATCAAGAGTAAAAACACAATTGTTGTGTAGGAAAAAATAGCTGCTAACCATATTACAGAAAAAGTGTCCACATAAGTTATAGTTCCTAAGAAACCAATCTTAGAGAAAGAAAACTTACAAAAAGAAAACTTCAAATCACTTTAAAGGAAAAATACTTAGCCACAATTATAATAACAAAATTGCAAATAAAAATTCAGTGTGGTAGTATTTTTTTCATGTATTCAATTGGCAATATCCCAAAGTCAGGTAATATCTAATATCTAATGCTTCATTTATATCTGTACAGTCATCCTGCAAGACAGTTTGACAGTCAAATTAAATGTCTTTTCCTTCATCCAGCAATTTTACTTCTGGGAATTTATCCCACAGATGGTTTCCATAAGTACAAAGTTAGCCTGGTACAAGGTTACTCATTGTAGCATTGCTTCTAATAGCAAAATATTGGAGACAATCCAAAAGAGCATCATCAGGGCACTGGCTAATAAAATAATAGCATATCCCTGCAATGGGGTATTATGAAGCTGTATGTTTATAATAGGAATGAAGATCTTCATACTGCATCTATGTCAAACTCCCTGAGATACATTAAGTGAGCAGGGAAGGATATAGAAGCACTTATGTCATATACTACATGTGTGAAAGAAAGTGAGAAAATAAAGCTATGTATTTATATTTGCATAAAACTTTAGAAGACATGTATATAATCCATGTATAAATAATAAAAGTTATGTATAAATGTATAAATATATAATGTATAAATCATTCTGCAGAGTCATGGCTTAAGTAAATTGAATACATGGGGAAAAGGTAGATCCTGCACTTCCCATTGAAGAGCTGTTTAGTTTTACTTAATTTCTAATTTATTGCATTTTATTATTTTATTTTTTCATTTTATTGTTTAATGTAAATGCATTAAAATAAAACTATATGTTTTAAAAGGAAACGTGAGGGGGTTAGGCTCTTTACTGAAAGGGAAGCAATATCTATGGATTATCTGTTATTTGATTATTGTTTTGATGTCAACCAGTTTTCTAGGTTGTATGTGTGGTTGTTATATAATTACATGTGCCACATATAATTTATGCTATGTGTTATTCAAATGCTAATAAAAATTTATAAATCCATGCTTTACAGATCAAATAACCAATTCTGAGAGACTAAGTAAAAAGTCTAGCTTTGTTCAACTGCTAAAAGAAACAGCTAACATTTATATAAACATACTGCATCAAGTACTACTTTAAGCACTAAGTAAGTATTAATTTAATCTTCAGATAATCCTATGAGGCAGCTATCAACACTTCTTTCATTTTATGTAGAAGAAGCAGAGGCACAGTATGCATACTTTACAAGGTCCCAAACTGGAAAAAGGGGAAAATTAAGACAATTGAGAATTTAGCTCTGTAGTCCATGTATTTAACTTCTTTGCTACTACGTTTGTACTTCTACCAGTAAAATCCGTTATTTTCCTTTATAAAATTGTGCTTTAAGGACTAGCATTGTGGCGTAGCAGGTAGATACCATCTGGGATGCTGGCATCCCATGTGGGCACTGGTTTGTATTCTGCTGCTCCACTTCTGATCCAGCTCCCTGCTGATGGCCTGGGAAAAGCAGCAGAAAATATCCCAAGTCCTTGATCCTCTGCTACCAACGTGGGAGAACAGAAAGAAGCTGCTGGCTTTGGCCTTGCTCAGCCCTGGCTGTTGCAGCCACCTGGGAGTGAACCAGTGGATAGAAGATATCTCTTTCTAGTCATAAATGCACGAAAATGTTAAATTGTCCGCCAGTCAGATGGGGAAAAAATTTAAATAATAGTTGCCCTTGGTGAGAAACTTGACAATGGATTAAAATGCCCAGGTTTGCACAGCAATTCTGTCCCTCTGTTATGGTTGGTTTTTTGCTTTATTCTTCCTTTCTGAATTGGAGGTGATCTCTTGGATCTGCCATTACTTGATTTTCCACAGTTCCAGAATTCCACAAGAACAGCTATTGTGCCCAAAAGCAGACACCACAGAAGAACTTTTCCAACATATATTTTATGAATGTCCCCCAAAAGGATCAACCAGGTCCACAGCACCTTGAGAAAAGTTTGTCCCTGGAGGCATGAGGTTACAAAGCCACCTGGTTCCTTAGAATGGAAGCAGCAAATTTTTCTCCGCACTCATGAGAGTGATTTCTAAGACACTTGTATAGTATGAGAGGTCACAGCTGAACAGCCAGCAGCAAAGGATTGAGCTGTAACTGTGTCTAGGTAGGACAGAAACCTGTGAATAAGTTCTCCTGAGTCTGCATTTTATACATTGCCAAATGAACTTGCTGGAGAAAGATGTAGGCCACCTAAGAGTTCAAGCTAAGAATACTAAACCCCACATAAACTTCTGTTGGATTTTTACAATATAAAACCCAAATTTAAAATTAGAATAGGGAAGTAAACTCACTAATATTTTAGATGTTTGCAATTATTTACCTTTAACTGTATACTTACAAACCATGGACTTCGAGGTTTCATTTCATTTTAGAGTCTTTAATTAAATCCCCAGATCGAAAGATTTAAATGTTTGTTCCAGCCAGCTGCCAAGTTATAACTGACACATACGGAGACAAGAATTTAAAATGGGATTGCATGGTCACAGCCAAAGCTTAAGCTTAATGTGTGCTGCTGAGCGGGATGCAGGGTGTTGAATACTGCCATCTCAGCAGACTCTAGCTTAACTGCCAGAGCCTGACAGAAAGAATGATTTTCTTTAAAGGCAGCTAAATGTTTTAGGGGATTGTATTGGATTGAACTTGTAAAATATCTACAGCAACTTTTTATTTGAATTATAAAGTTTTACTTGAGAACTTCATTTTGAATACATACCAGAAGAGGACTCAATATATATGTATAAAGCACTTCCAAATACATTCTAAAACACCATTGCAATGAATTTGTGGAAGCCTGTGAAAATGTACCCATCATTTTAAAATACAGAATTGTCATTTACACTGAAAGCGATCCCTAAATCAAGTAAATGGGTGACCTTATTTTATACAGAGCATCAGATGACAAGAGCTGAAAGTACAAAAAGTTGTCTTGGCAGTACTTGGGCTTTTATGGCCACCAATAGCTAAAATCTGCATAAAAACACAAACTGGAGCAATCATTGCAGTCCATAGAGAAAACAGGATATTAGCTCTTAGACTTTTTTATAAACAGGAAGGGAAAAGCGAACAGTGAATGTGAGAAAACATGCCGAATATCATCTGTTCAGTTCCTGATTTTAATATTTGTATGATCTTAAGAATCATATTTAGATCTTATCTGAAGTATTTGTTAAATCATGTCTATGTCTCCAAGGTATGGTAACTAAATGAAATGTGAAGAAAATATGCAAGGAGTCTGGCACTCAAAAGACAACCGATAGACAGTGACAGGATCTTGAATTTTGGCACATTTATCTGATAATCATTATAGATCCTTATTACACCATTAGCAGATAGCAGGTTTCCTTTACACAAGTGATCATAACTAACATGCCAAGTTTTAAATAAAAAAAACTCTTATCATAAATCCACAATAACTAAGAATAATGAAAAGTGTATTAAAAATTGTATACTATTTGTTCATTAAGGAACAAATAGAACTTTACTGTTTGTACTTCCATAGAGCAATAAGTCTGATTTCTTGCCCAACTCCTTTCTTATCTCTGACAGACGTGTTTGTCCATACTTCTCAATTGTAGATGAACTGCATTTTTCAATCTTTAAGTATTTAAAGATTTGCTGTCTTTGCTTCCCTTTCTGTCTTCTGGATTAATGAGATGTAGTAATCCTGGATGCCAACTTTCATTTTATGTAGCCAGTCACAAGACCTAAGCTGGCTAGGAGACTAAGTTGGTTTTTTACATAAAATGGTATACTCTACCAACACGTTAGCAATAAAAATGACATATTGATGGCCATCAGTTTGATTCTCTTCTGGGTCTGGATTCACTGGGGAATGTGGATGTTATTTATTGATTCTCTAAAAGCTCAGTGCTGAAGGGTAAATCTCGCTATAAGTGCAGCTGTAGCTGTACTGTAAGGCGTGTTTCCTGCATGCTGGCTGTGGGAAGGGATGAATGATGTCATCTGCTGGTGTGTGAAAAGGAGTGAGGAAGGAGTCTCCAATGAAGAGAAATATCTTCCAATGTGATTTAGAAATTATCACTGCCTATTCCATTATGCCATATTTTAGAGAGCAGGACAGAGTTATCAGCACAATCCTTGGGTCACAATTTTGGCCAGTATATACAACCCACATATGGAAGAGTTTCAACTTAAAGCCAGTCCCAAAAAGGCAAGTGCCATATGTTCTCCTTGATCTGTTGGTAACTAGTAGAATATATAAAAGATAATCTATAGGAGTAAAATTGACACTTTGAGATGAGAAGATTTTTAACAGGTCTTGTCTCGAGTGTTGAGGAACAGTGTTGTTTTTTTGTTCTTCATATTATTTCTTGAACTCTTTATTTAAGGTAAGGTTAATCTTATGAGTATAAAGTTAACTGAAAATAGATGTTTGTAAAAATATAAGAATGATAATAGGAGAGAGAGAAGAATGAAGGGTGGGAGTGTGGGCAGGAGGGCGAGTAGAGTGGAAAGTATTACTATATTCCTGAATCTGTATATATTTAGAACATGAATATACCTTGAATAAAATCTTAAGAAAATTACATTGAACTCAGAGCTAAGCAAAAATTGGTAATTAAACAACAAATGGAGAATTTCCTATAATGCAAGATCAGATTGTGCCTCCAATTATTATGAATGAGATAAAAAAAATGAACTAGATGGGGGATAGTCTTTAAGCCTCCTTCCAATAGTGATATTTTAAGAATGTAGATTTTTCATAATCCCTTTTCTCTTTCTTTATTAGTAACTATCTCAATTCCTTCATTTCTCCTTGAACTAATTTAGTCAATCAGTCTAATATCCCAAGAAATGTGTTCATTGATTCTGATATAAAATTCAAATGCCCGGGGCCAGCACTGTGGTGTAGTGGGCTATGTGTCTACCTGCAGTGCCAGGTAGCATCCCATTTGGGCGCTGGTTCGTATTGCAGCTGGTCCTCTTCTGATCCAGCTCTCCAGTATGGCCTGGAAAGTAGTGGAAAATGGCCCAAGTGCTTATCTCCTCCACCCACGTGGGAGACCCAGAAGAAGCTCAGAGCTCCTGGCTTCAGATTGGCACAGAACCAGTAATTGTGGCCATCTGGTGAGTGAACCAGTGGATGGAGGACCTTTCTCTCTGTCTCTCTTTTTCTCTGTAACTCTGCCTCTCAAGTAAATAAATAAATGTTAAAACAAACCTCAAATGCCAGCAATAAGAAAACTGAGGATAATAATGAGGAAAACTACATTATGATTTTTGAGAGAAAACTGAAAATTAGACCTCATAGTGAAAAAACTTTGAGAACTCAGAAAATTGGTTAAATGCATTGCTCTGGCTGTTAGAGTTTTCCCTTACTAATACATACTTTTCAAAGTAAAGACACTAACATATATATCTGCCAGTTTCTGCCTCCCTGAAGGTAACTGTTTAAAAATTGGAACACATCAATTCATCTGACAATGGTGATTACTATATAAAAATACTGAGATTCTGGTGTGCTGCCACTGGACCATGTATATTGTCATCTGTAAAAATTCACTGAGTAAAATCATTATCTTATACAGCTTAGTATGATTCCAACCATTTGACTTAAAGTTAACATGGTAATGTAGCTACTATAGGATTAAAATTTGAACCTAGAACTGAATATTCTTCCTTCTTTTTCTTTTCCTGTATCTCAAATCAGAGGATTTTCCTTCCAGAAAGTATAAGGGTAAGCATACAGAATTCTGAAACATTCTCTTCATAATTGTGCCAAAAATTCATAATATTTTATATCAAATGAGCTTAGGAGAGTTAAAAATATCCTATCTATATTTCCTATTATTTGAATATGGATACAATTTATTACCATGAGTATTTGAACTCACTTTTATGGCTTAATTAGTCATGGTGCTAAGATTAATAAAAATCTGAAGTTCTAGCGAACTTTTTAAAACTATTTAATTAGGTCCATAATTACTGAAAAAGCAGAGAGTAGAAATAACATTTGGTAGCAAGTCTAAATAGTTGAGAGAAATACTAAATTACTGTACTCATTACTCAGGAAAATATGTGTCAGAAACATTAAAGTTATAATTTTTGGAAGTATATAAACAAATTTTCTCCTCGTACACTAAATTAAAACTGGTATTTTTTATGGTTTTCCTAAATCATTATAATTTCATTCAGAATAATTGCTATCTTAAAGATGTTTTCATTTCTATTTCTTTGATTATTAGTGATGATGAATGCTTAAGTATATTTCTTGGCTATTTGTTTATACATTTTTATTTTCTTTGGTACTTTGTCCTATTGAATTACCAAAGTGCCACATGGAAAAATGTGTTAATACATTTAAAACAATAATGTCCATGTTTACTTCCAGGAAAATATTATGTAAATAATTGGACACCAGGAACATATAAGGATATTCATTAAAATGTATTATTATTTTTCTTTATATAAGTAATATGTTCCATTCAATGGGAGTAGACATTAATACTCTGTAACTATCTGCCATCCTGCACCTTATATTTGGGCTGGGAGTAAATGTCATAATTACAGAGTTAATACAGATCCAATGAGACCTTAAAACCTAGATATCTAACCTAAAAAATGTTATCAAGAGAAAAAATATCTTAAGAAAGTGACAAAGAAGCCGAGTCCTAAAGATGAGTTGGAGTTGATATAGTAAGTAAAGGAAGGCTAGACAAGGGAAAAAAAAAGTGATAAAAATTACATTTTAAGGGTCTTGCAGAAGGAAAAAAAAAAACTACAATGAGTTAAAAGAAATATCACATGCTTTTCCTCTGGGGTAAGATGATACAGGATTATATAAACTAAATTTAGTAGTTTATACATAAAATGTAATAGAGAGCAACTGTAATTCTTTGAGTAGAAGGAATGCTTTATTGATCATCTACTTTTTGTGAAGCTCTGTAAATTAAGATGCATGTTCTCTGCTCTCAGAGGATTTATATTCAAATGGCCAGATTATTGTTTAGAAAAGTTTTTTCTGGTTCAGGAATAAGAAAAATCTGAGTAAAATATCCCAAGACTGCATATATGAAATTTCATTCCTTTATATAAATAAAAATAATTTTTTAAAAAATTAAAAAGTAGAGGCCAGTGCTGTGCCATAGAAGGAAAAGCTGCCACCTATGGCATCAGCATATCATATGAGCACCAGTGCACATCCTGGCTGCTCCTCTTTTGATCCAGCTCCCTGCTAATGTGTCTGGGAAAGCAGCAGAGGATGGCCCAGGTGCTTGTTGCTCCTGCACCCACATGGGAGAACCAGCAGAGGCCCCAGGCTCCTGGCTTCAATCTGGCACAGCCCTGCACACAGCGGCCATCTGGGGAGTAAACTGGTGGACGGAAGATCTCTCTCTGTCTGCCTGTCTGTCTCTAACTCTGCCTTTCAAACAAATAATCTTCATAAAAAATTTAAAAGTATACTGCAAATGTAAAGGAAAACTTTACACTAATTTAACATGGTTTAATTGGGCAAAGAGTAAATAATTCATGAATTAGGCAGTACTCAGAACCAGAAGAGGTTCAGAGAGTTTCACATTTGTCACTTAGGCAGCAGGCTTTGAGAGACTGAAAATGAAATCAAAGCTATCCCTTGATTTCTTACAGCTAGCCATTTGCCTTATATGGGTGTGATCTGCTGGAAAGCACCTAGCTAAAATGTGTTTGATGATTTTTGGACAACCTTCAATTTTGCTTCATGATTTACACTGGATTGGGTTTTAGTTTCCATTACACTGGAACCATCTTAACTTATTGATTTCCCAATTACATTAAACACACACACATCTGAGGGATGAAAATTTCCTGCTAGAATAATGGCGGCGAAACAATTAAATATGCTAAATGTTAATAAAGATAATTGGTAAATACTGTGATAGTTAGTCATCTGTTATATTTTAAATGAATATCTGTTGACATAGAGAAATATGTAATGTACTACGAATACCAAAAGCAGTTAAAATCATGTATAATTTGTGATCTCATTTTTTTTTTTTTTGACAGGCAGAGTGGACAGTGAGAGAGAGAGAGGGAGAGAGAGAGAGAGAGAAAGGTATTCCTTTACCGTTGGTTCACCCTCCAATGGCCACTGCGGCCGGTGTGCTGCGCTGATCCGAAGCCAGGAGCCAGGTGCTTCTCCTGGTCTCCCATGGGGTGCAGGGCCCAAGCACTTGGGCCATCCTCCACTGCACTCCCGGGCCATAGCAGAGAGCTGGCCTGGAAGAGGGGCAACTGGGACAGAATCTGGCGCCCCGACCAGGACTAGAACCCGGAGTGCCGGCGCCGCAAGGCAGAGGATTAGCCTGTTGAGCCACGGCGCCGGCCACGTGATCTCATATTTTTAAAATATCTTAACAGTAAGATTGTTTATTGCTGTGTTGCAAAGCATCCCAAAATTAATTGCTAAAATAATCTCCATTTTAGGTACCTTTCTCTGAAGGGAGGAGAGAACTTCCACTTTGACTATGACCCTGTCAGAATAAGATTGGAGTCGGCGAACCCTAAAGGCTTCCATAGCCTTGGCAACTCATGACTAGAGCCTAGGGAGATTACTGACGCCATAAACAAGAGTGTCAAATTGTTAAGTCAACAACAGGAGTCACTGTGTACTTACTTCTCATGTGGGATCTATCCTTAATGTGTTGTCCAATGTGAAGTAGTGCTATAACTAGTACTGAAACAGTATTTTACACTTTGTGTTTCTGTGTGGGTGCAAACTGATGAAATCTTTACTTAATATATACTAAATCGATCTTCTGTATATAAAGATAATTGAAAATTAATCTTGATGTGAATGGAATGGGAGAGGGAGCAGGAGATGGGAGGGGTGCGAGTGGGAGGGAAATTATGAGGGGGGAAGCCATTGTAATCCATAAACTGTACTTTGGAAATTTATATTTACTAAATAAAAAAAAATCTCCATTTTATTTTATTTAATACCTTTTTGGGCCAAGAAAGAAGGCAGTGCTGATCTAAGCAATTCTTTTGCCCCATGTAGCAATGATTTAGCTCACTTGTCAATATTTAATTGAAGATGGGCTTTTCTGGAGTAGCCAAAATGTCTAAGCTCATGCAGCACCTTTGCAGATTTGTGATTGTTGAGCTGAACAACTAGATAAGTCTGTTATATCGTGAAATTCCATAGTAGTTGGTCTTCTTTCATGACAGCTTAGAGATCCCAGAGAAAATATAAGTCGTTTTCTCTTTGTAGAATTCTAGAGGTCCAAATATCCCTTTTCATTTTGTACTGTCTCTGTTCCTTTTGGTCTAAGCTCATATAATTCCTTTAAAGATG
Source organism: Lepus europaeus (assembly GCF_033115175.1). Taxonomy (NCBI): domain Eukaryota; kingdom Metazoa; phylum Chordata; class Mammalia; order Lagomorpha; family Leporidae; genus Lepus; species Lepus europaeus. Next base: position 127,495,558 of record NC_084827.1, on the reverse strand, counting down.
TAAGTATACCTTTTGTATCAAATTACTATTACTCTAATAAACAAAGTATCCCTCAAATTTTTCTTTCTGAGAGGGACTTTTCTGTAACTTGAGCTGAAAGTCAGAATGCCACTGGAAAATACCATTAAGATTCTTGGAAGTCATTGGCTCATAGAACCTTATCCAACATTGTCCGAAGCTTCACTTCCTATCAGACAAAGTCTCTATGATTTTAAGATATCTCACCATGCAGACTTTTATTTTTCTGAGACCAAGAGAAGCTCCCACAGTCACAACACTAGGATGTCCAACTTTAGCCCATGTGGACTGGTAGTTGTTCTACATTTCATCTTTGCTCTGAAATCAATGAAAATTGATACTCTTTTGCTCAGAGACAAAGCATTAAAAACAACAATTTTATTTTCAATCCCAATAAGATCTGGCCCCATATGTTTTCTGTAAATTCTCCTTGAAAAGTGAATAACTCTTGTTTTGGTTGATTACATTCTTATATTTTATCACAGGCAACAAATCAAATTCTTGCCTTTGATACAGCATTAAGATCTTTTTATTTTTGATGTTAGTATTAACGATAGTTTCACTGAATTTTCTATGAGTACATAAATTACAAACTGTCTCTCTGTTCTCCAACAGTTCCTCACCTATTTTCAGGGCTTCTTAATTTTCTTTGATGTCCTTCAGCTTCTGCCTCTCAGTCCCAAAGTTTTAGGTAGCACCACACTTTTAGGTACTAAATTCCATTCTTTCAAATTCTACTTGCAGTGCACCTCAACATTTAAAGGACTAAATCAATTATTTTATTATATACTATGATTTTATAATCTAGGACATAGAGAAATAACTTCATTCTTTCTGACATTGAACAGTATCAACCAATAACATTCAACTGCAAATAGACTGAGCTGAAGAATCCAAAAAGCCTCCCCTTGTATCTCTGACACTTTGCAAGCACTCCTGGAAGGATAAACTCACCCCAGACTATAAAGAGGGGGTTTATGGGGCCTTCCTGGTACTGTAGTCTCCCACTAGTAAGACTTCTTCCTGGTAGCATAGGGATTAAAATTTCAGCTATCAAACAGTTACCATTAACTGTTAACATGCACAGAACCATGTCTCCCATATTCTACCAGTCACATACCCCAAGCATTGCCAGCTGCAAGAGGGTATGAAGGACCCTTCCAATCATATATAGAAATCCAAAGAATTTGCAAAATTATCTTGAATATGACCAATTAACACACATAAATAATATAATAGATATTGAAAATATGTCTTCCTCATAGTTTATCAGAACCTCTTCTTTTTTTGTTACGGCAACCTTTTTGCTAAAAAAGAAAAAAAAAAAACCCTTTTTTTTATTTTCAACAAAAGCAAGGAAAAACCAGAGGCTGCAAACAAGTATCTACTACATGAAATAAGGAATTGGAAAAGCCTAGTAAATTCTTGCCAATTTACTCGATAAGTAGGATAAATCTGCAGGCCCTACTTTCTCTTCTCCCTGCCTGCTCACTTATTTGTAAAAGCTCTGAAATCATGCAATTTCTGAGAATAATTAGATGTCTGAAATTCCCATTTAACACTGTTTCAAAATGAACAAGAAGGCAGCTGATTTGGTCTCAAGCCTCTTGTTTCTGTCCTATCTAGACATCCCATATCTAATGAAAATGAGTGATCTCAATAGAGCCATGAGTTTTGTTATTTGATTAAGTGGAAAACCCATCAAAGAAAGGAGAGCCAAGACATCGAGCCTTGTTTCCTCTTCCCAGCCTTACAGAGCACTGTCTCCTCACATTCAGTTATTTGCCTTCTGCTGTTCTTGCACATTACACTCTGACTCAGAAACTTTCTTGTTAAACTTTTTAGCCTTCATGTTCATGCAATTCATAGTTTCCATTATAAAATATTTATTTTGAAGTAATCCTATTATATACAAATTCAAACAACCAAAGTCAAAATAAGCTTTATTGCTTCAGCACTTCTTTTCATTTACTCACTCATTAATGAAACAGGTATATACATAGCAAGAATATTTGAGGGAATTCCCAAAAGTTTGTGGGAAAATGGAATTAAAAGATCAGTTTATTTTGAGAGTAGGCATTTGATGCAGGGATTAAGTTGCCACTTGGAGCATAGACATTTAATTTCATAATTCCTAGGCTTAAGTTTCAGCTCTGCACTCTCTTCTAGCTTCCTACCAAAGCACACCCAGTGAGGCAGCAGGAAATGTCTCAAATACTTGGGTCCCTGCCACCCACATGGAAGACCTAAGCTGGAGTCTCCTCTCTTTGCTTCAGCCTGGCACAGGCCTGGCTGTTGCAGATATTTGGGGAGCGAACAAGTACATTGTAGATCTGTCTGTCTGTCTCTCTGTCATACTGCCTTTCAAGTAAATATAACTCAATAAATTTTTAAAGGTGTATTTATTTTATTTGAAAGGCAGCAGCTTTTCAAAGTTACAGAGAGGCAGAGGCAGAGAGAGAGGAGACAGAGAGAGAGAGAGATCTTCCATTTGCTGTTTCACTCACCAGATGTCAGCAATGGCCAGAACTGTGTCTATCTGAAGTCAGGAGCCACAGGCTTCCTCTGGGTCTCCCAAGCAGGTGCAGGAGCCCAAGGACCTGGACCATCTTCCACTGTTTCCTGGGCCAAAGCAAAGAGCTAGATCAGAAGTGGAGCAGCCAGGCAAACCAGCACCCATAGTATGCAGGCATTGCAGACAGCGGCTTTACCTGCTACACCACAGTGCTGGCCCCTAGAAATTTTAAAATGTAAGTTTTAGTACAAAAAGTTTTGAAATTCTTGCATAATAATTCATATTTTCCATGAACTTCTTGAAGTACCCTTGAACTATATTTCTTGGCAGAATGATGGATATTGGAGAAATGATTAATGCAAGTGTTTTCTTTGTGCCCAGGGATGAAGTTACAGATCAGAGTTTTTATAAGCAATTATAATCAACTATGACTTAAAGAAAACTCAATGTAGACCATAATAAACTCATCCAAATGAGTCTAGGGTATAAGAAAAAGAAAAGCTTTACCTCAGAACTATCATCCTAGTAGAGACTAGTGAAGTCAGCTAGGAAAGACCAGCAAGAAAAAATAGAAGCTGTTTCAGGCAATAGTAACACCACTTGTCAAGTTCTGAAGGCAAGAGGAGAGGTCATTGAAATGGCAGAGCAACTTAAAACATTTTGATAGGGGAGAAAAGAGGTTGTAGAAATGTGAAAGGATTACAGCTGGAGAATTGATGTGGCAGGGTTAGATCGGGCTAGATTGGGTTCTATTAAAATATGACACAATTTATATTTTATAATAAGAATTACAGTATAATCCATTTAAAGGGACATGAACCAGGGAAATGTCATAATTAGAACTGTGCTAGGGGCCAGTGCTGTGGCATAGTGCATAAAGCTGCTGCCTACAGTGCCAGCATCCCATACGGGCACCGGTTTGGGTCCCAGCTGCTCCACTTCTGATCCAACTCTCTGCTATGGCCTGAGAAAGCAGAGGAAGATGGCCCAAGTTTTTGGGCCCCTGCCCCCGCATGGGAGACCCAGAAGAAGCTCCTGGATCCTGGTTTCAGATTCACACAGCTCAAGCCATTGCAATCATCTGGGGAATGAACCAGTGGATGGAAGACCTCTCTCTCTCCCTCTGCCTCTGCCTCTCTGTAACTCTGCCTTTCAAATAAAATCATTCTAGCTGCAAAGTGCTGAATTATTTGTAAACACAAAATACTGGCTATAGTGATTCCACTTTTAAAGCTATTGGCAGGAATACATTATGGAAACAAGCACTGATAGTATGAATGGACAATGGGAAGATTACAGAGCTATTTAGAAGGTGGCAATGATACATTTAGTAGAATAATTACAATAGAAATAATAGTAAATTGCAGAATACTTATAATGTATTACACACTGTTCCAGGCTTTTTAAGATTATTTTATTTAATGCTTTTAATAACTCAAGGAGATGGATAACTTTTATTTTACATAAAGGAAAACTGAGTCATAAAAAGAGTATACATGGAATACATCTTACAAGTAAATAGACCAGAATTAGGTATCATGTGGTTTAATTCCAGGGGCAATACTCTTACTGGAACCACACTATTAAAATGGTTAAATTGGGACTGAATTTGCACTAAGGAAGGGGAAAGTTTTATCAAATTTGATTTTAAAATACTTAGAGACAAGAGAGCCAGATACAAATATTTGCCTTGATTTAATGAAACAAGTAATAGAGAATATTTTGGTACCTGAAGAAATGGGAATATGCATTGAATATTCTAAGAAAACTTATTTACACGTGTCAGTAGGAATCACTTAAAAGAGGACAAAAAAGGGAAATTATACTATGATTTTAATATTAAAATATATTTATATAGATACACAGGTAAATATTTGAGGAATATAATTTTAGGCATTAATAATAGTCATTTATTGGTCAGGCAATCTTATAATTTTATATTATTTTACTATTTTATATATTTTTAAGGTTCTACAATATAAATTACCTTTGTAAACTTCAGGAAATTAAAACAATGGAAAGCAGAACTATAATTTTCAAAGACAAAATATGAGCTCCAGGCCAATTATTATACTAATCAATCCCATGTCAATAGCACCACAAGTGTTCTAAAGGGTGATATGTGCCAGGAAAATAATCACTATAGCAATATATCACTTCATTGTAATCAATGGATGTGAATTAAGTTTCAAAATCAGAACTCTAGTGCAGTGTTGTAGACTGAGATCTCTAAGAAGCATTCTTTGAAGCTGAGATTACATTCAAGAGATTTATTAGGGAGTGTTTCAAATATTAAAACCAGGGGAAGAGAAGGATGGATTAGGAAGGAGAAAGGAGGGAAGAAAAAGAAATAAGACTGTAGAGCAAGATTTGAGCTAAGCATCATTAATTCTCAGGGAAAGATAAACAACCATGTGTAGGACCGTAACAGTGAGTGACTTCTCAAAACTGTCCTGGGTTGAGAGAGAAGAATCAGGTCATTATAGCCCCACACTGATGATTTGCTGGAAGTGGGCCATCCCAGGAAGTAGGCATGATGCTGTGCAAAGCAGCTGTTTTAGTGGAGGCAGTTAATCAAGAGTGCAAAGGGCCCTCCCAAGAAATGAAGGAAAGCTCCTTGAAGAAGAGGAAGAAGAAGAATAGCCACAAGAGAGTCCTGAAAGCACCAACTTTACCTAAGGAACCTCATTCACCCTCATTTCAATGCTGAAAGTGAGAAAATAGAACTGTAAAACTCAAAATTCTTATCTAGAGTGCCAAAGTATGGAAATATGAGAAAGAGTGAAAATTCACCTGAATGTTTGCCCCACGACACTTGAGAGAGGATCACTGCACCTCTCACACAGACAGAATCTACTTAACACCCTTGGTGCTTAGACGGAAGATGCAGATGGGGAGCAGAGCCCAAGTGCACATTCAACTTTATCTACTTCAGACTTTCATTTCTGAAACAATGGAGTTCCATCTATCTTTTAGTTACCCTTGACCATGGTTGAGCAGGAAGCCTGAGCAAATTCAGGACGAGACTTTCATCACTTTTCCAAGATAATCATTAAATCTACAATTATTTGATCTAATGGAAGAAGGGGAAAGGAAAAGCAGGATCTTCAAGGAATGTTTTAATGCCAATGCTTTAAAATGAATGATTGCAAATGAAAGAAGAAATGACAAAATATTCAGTCAATGGTATTAAACTACATGGTTATGCCTTTTGGAATAATATTAAAATGAGACACCTATCTCACATTACAAGAGAAACAAATAAATTAGACCTGGAGTAACTAAACATTAAAAATATGCAATTTTTAAAAATGTAAATAATCACATGACAAACATATCCACCCTGCCACACATCTCAAATGTTAGTGGTGGCAAAAAAAAGTTAAAGCTAAATAAATGCATAAATATTCAAATATGCTAGAAATAAGATATTTAACATACATAGTACATTTATATACTTTATTTTTTTAAAGATTTATATATTTATTTGAAGGGTAGAGTTATAGAGAGAGAATAAAAAGGGAGAGAAAGAGAGAGAGAGAGAGAAATCTTCAATGTATACTGGTTCACTCTCCAAATTACCACAAAGGCCAAGGCGAAGCTAGGAGTTTGATCAGTGTCTCCCACATGGATGCCAAAGACCAAAGTACTTGGACTGTCTTCTGCTCCTATCCCAGGTACATTAGCAGGGAGCTGGATCAGAAGTGGAACAGCCAAGACTCAAACAGGTGCTCATATGGAATGTTAGTGTCACAGACCTTGGCGTATCCCACTATACCACATCATCAGCTTCTGATGTGTTTTATTACTTACAGTATTACTAAATATGATTTATTGATACATCTGAAAAGCAGAGAGACAGAGACCTTCTATACACTGGTTCATTACAAATGCTTATGGTAGGTGATGAGAAATAATTACATGGCAAGCCAAGAAGCAGAGAGAATCTAGGTATAACTTGAATGCAGATAATAATCAAGAAGTTCATAATAACTGCTATCTGAGGGCATGCCCCCAGTGACCTAAATGCTTTCCACCAGGGTCACCTCCAAGATGCCACAATTAGTGCTGTTCTCTATCTCAAACTATCAACCATTAACATTAAGACACCAGAATTTAAACAGCTATATAAGTTTTGAGGAGACAAGTACTACTTAAGCCATAACACTTTGAAAAATCCAGGCTAGCAGCAGCAGCCTACTTTCTGTAAACCGTGTCTGTTGTTTTAAAGGAATCACAAGGTGTCACATCTCAGAAACATCATGAAATGGTGCTTATATCACTAATACACTTCTCCTCCTTCTCTTCTGGTTAGATCAAAAATCAGAGACAGATATGTAACTCAGTTATCATAGTTCACTATAGCACAGTACTGATATAAAGATTTAAAAATACAGTATTTTTCAAAGGAAATCAAGTATAATATCTCAGTAATATATTTCAGTTAGGCATAGAGGAACACATATGGTGTGGATCTTGATTGTTAGGACAGAAGCATAAATTAAATATTCAGTAGGAAGGAATTTTTGGACATAGATGCTCATGCATGCCACTCAGAATAGAGTGTTTTGATAAGGTAGCATAAAATCTGTCTTAACATGCTTTCTCGATGGCTCTCTCTCCAGCTTAGACACAAAGACGTCCCTCATACTAGATGGGAATACCCCAACTGCTTTCCTAAAATATTAAAAAGGAGGAGAGCAGATGGCTCAGGAAGAGGGTATCTTACAATGGATTTATCATGAAAGGATGTTATATTTTATAAATGCTTTCCTTGCTTCTATTGAGATAATCATAGAGTTCTTGTTAAGATACAGCATCCTTTCATGATATATTATGTGAGACCAGTGAACCCACTGTGAGTAAAGGAAACAAAAAGAAAGTAAACAAGAAAGAAAAGGAGTAGGAAAACAAGAAAGAACAGTGTCCAGTACGCAGTAGACATTCAAAAATATTTAATGCCAAAATGGATAAATTAAAACCAAAATTTCAATAGGAAAATATATATGTCTTAAATTTTTTAATTAGCAAGCTTGGTCTTTGCCATATGAACTCATGTCCATGTTTTTTTGCAACATTTTTCATTATAATATTTATGGCACAGAAACAATACTGATCATTCATGAGTCTACATAAGAAATAAACAGATATTAAGAGGTTCCCACCATACTGACCTCATTCACTGACATCAACACAATAAAATTAGAAAATGAAAGCCAAAAAAGAGCCCCTTTGAATCTAGAATTTTATATTCAGAAATCAACTAAACACTCCCAAAATACTTTGGTATAATGGGGAAATTAAAACACAAAGAATTCATAACAAGATAAAATATATATGAAAACTTATGATTATCACCTAAGACTATATCTTTAGTCTTGAATATACTCATTAAAGATGAAAAGTGAAATTATGCTTATAAATCAAAAACCTAGAATAAGGACAATCACCCAACGAAAGTCAAAGAATAAACAGAAATACGTCAAAAAAAAAAAAAGAGGAAATGACAATTTAATTAATAAAAGTAAAAGGGGGTGTAGAATGGCTATATAGGAATTAAATTCTGAGAGCTATTTTTCAAGAGGAAAAATGAGAGGACAATTATAAACATGAGTAAAGGTACATAAAATTAGACATGGTCAAATTATTATCTAGAGATGTTAAGAGTGTATTAAGTTTGGAACAGACCTCTCTTTCTCTATGTTTTCTGAGAGGTTCCCCTTAATTGAAACAAAGAGCATTTGGTCCCTCTACTATACGTAGGTCCCTTTTCACAGATAATTGGGAATACAGGGTAAAGCAGAAAAAAACCAGTGTTCCCCCATCCCCTTCCCACATTCAAGGACTGGTCCACAATTCTGAGAATATCCAGATGTATTGTCAACCATCCCCATGGAGCCTTGTCCTTGTCCTACATAGGAACCACTACCTTTAAATGTTTTCTTGATTGTGTAATACAATAAAAATTACCTCTTATCATGATAACTAATTCTGTAGGAAATGGCAAGAAAGTTGGTTACACAGCACATGAGCAAAGGTTATGTTGTCACATGCAGTTTCTTATTTCCACAATGTTTGCTCATGATTAATAATAATAGCTACTCAGAAGTATACTTTAGCTTAAGCAAGGTGAATTATTTTGACAAATGTGGTCTGAAACTAATATATATCTGGAAAATGTTCAAGAAATTCTGCAGATTTTGCTTATTAACTACTTTAAATTATCCTGGAATCTATTCTCTATGTTTTTCCCAATGACTTCTTTTAGTAAATGTGCATAATAATCTAGGTTATAATTATATAATTTCCTTAAAACTATTCAGGAAAATAGGCCAGAATCCAAGGGCATCAAGAAGTTCACTTAATTCTGAGAAAGCTGTTGTCAGAGGATATTATCTTACATTTTCTCTCCATCATTTTCTGCTGTTTTGTTTATAAATGAATGTAAATGATTAATAACACTCCATATTGCTATTCTCTGATGTAATTATTGTCACTATTTGAAGTGTTTGCTTACTGTGTTTTATTTTTATAACATCTTTGTTACTTCCAAGGATTAACACATTGAATTTTAAAAATCACAGAACTTTTTCAAGGTCTTGATCCAAATGAGATATTCTCATAGAAGGAGAAAACTATGGTTAAAATATTTTCAAGAAACTACAGATAAATTATAAAAAGTGGGATCTAAACCTCTAAAAACATGATTTGTCAGACAGGAATACCTAACTTACCAAGGTTTCTCTTAGTTTATATGCCTTATAGAGGAACCTAGACTTTTTATATGTTAACATACTGCAAAAGTTTTCTTCATATGCCATTTGTATGTTAATAATATTATTTAGAAAATAAATTGCAATATTAAAATTTACACATTACTTCTTTCTACAATTTTAAGAATCTTATAATGAAATTGTAGGTTTTTACATTAAGGTTTAAGCCAGAAAACATGAAAAGATAACATGTACAACCAAAGCATAGAATTTTCAAAGACAAAAGGTTCCATGGAAGTAACTATTTTTTTCCTTTTATCTATCACATGGAAAACTGAGAAACTCAAAAGTTTACTGATTCATTTTATTTTACTTCTCTGGTTAATGAGACAGCTGAGACTCACATAACTCTTTTTGGCTATTATCCCTAAGAATGGCTTATGTTTTCTACTTATTTTTCTTTCCTCATCTCCATTATATAATGAGAATTTTAAAGAAATAATCAAGTCTCCTAGGTTTGTTACAATTCTCTATACAGCAGTAACCTGAACACTAAGAATTCAATGCATGTTAACTTACTGAATATCTGTGATCTTGTAGAAAACAATACTTTTTTAAAGAGGTAGAAAGCATAAATTCAAGAAAGGAGGTAGTAGGTCAATTCAGAATTAACTACAAGGAATTCAATATAAAACAATCTCAGAGAAGTAATTCTTAGGTCTTAAAGGCAATTACTTAAAAGTAAAGCCTTTCTCTAAACCACTAAGTAAAAGGATAGAAAAAGAAAGGGTAATTTAAGACAAGGCAGAAATGATCTAGAAGATGTGAATCTTGGTGGGCCTTAGAGATATCTTTTTTTTTTTCCTCTCAAATCCGTTATTTCTCTGTAACCTAGATATTCAGAGAGGTCAGTTTGTGCCAGAAAAATATAGATAATATTCAATTGCATCCCAATCCCATACTATGGACATTCAATGTTCTCTTCAAGGCATATGTCAATTTTCCCAAACTTATAACATCAATGCATTAAAACACAGCCAGAGATAACACCAGTACATATGAGTTGAAGTGAAGCTTTGGAAAATACCTCTGTCAGTATAAAAATCTTCCCTTCAGCTATATCACGTGACACAGAATAAAGAGAGATTTGTCAATACACTGTTTGTTTTCTATCCCCAGCATCGAATATTAGGGTTGGGAATTAATGGATTCTACCCAACTTGTACAGGAAAATGTAATGAACTGAGGCTATCTGCTTTTGGAATAGCTCTTATTCATGGCATGGACATGCAAATTATAAATATGGAGAGTTTAATTTTGTCACTTTACTTTCAATAAAATATTCCCATATTCCTCACAAATTAGGGTGTCCAATCAATGTTGCTAGGTGACCGAACAGAATCTTTGGTCAAGAGGGATTCAGGCCAGTGCCGCAGCTCACTAGGCTAATCCTCCACCTGTAGCGCCGGCACTCCGGGTTCTAGTCCCGGTTGGGGCGCCGGTTCTGTCCTGGTTGCTCCTCTTCCAGTCCAGCTCTCTGCTGTGGCCTGGGACTGCAGTGGAGGATGGTCCAAGTGCTTGGGCCCTGCACCCACATGGGAGACCAGGAGGAAGCACCTGCCTCCTGGATTTGGATCATCGGTGCAGTGCACCGACCGTAGCGGCCACTTGAGGGGTGAACCAACGGAAGGAAGACCTTTCTCTCTGTCTCTCTCTCTCTCTCTCTCTCTCTCACTAACTTTGCCTGTAAAAAAAAAAAATTAAAAAAAAGAGGGATTCAGTATACTAAGCAGCCTCTCAATCCCCATTGCACATTCAACCATACAAAGATCATCTTCAGACAATCAAAATTTCTAGGTAAATGCATGGGAGGATTTTACTACATATTGGAGATACCTACCTGTACCCTCAAAATACAAAGCACCAACTATAGATAGATCAACCAATTGGGTTATCAGCTGCCTGAGGAAAAACACACCTGTTGGTTATTTCATGCATTTAAAAGAATGAGGAAAACAAGTTTCAAACACTGTGATCAGGTGGACTCCAGAAAAACAAACATTTAAAAGCAAGAAAAATTTACCTTTCCATGCATTGTTGTCTTGTCTTTTTTTTTTTTTGAATTGTGATACAAAGTTTATTCAAAATCTTTTTTGTAAACATAATTCATAAAATGTATTGCCATGTATTGTTTTAACTTAGCCAGATTTCATTCACAAAATTAAAATGCAAACTTCAGATTTAATGATCATGTTAAAGTGTTATATGGGACCACTATGATTTGGTTATTAATAGCTGTTTACTAACTTTTGTCTCAACTTATGATATTACAATAGAAACACAGTGCGGGAAGCACCACATTGAATTACGATCATCAGAACTAATGGAATTAATAATTTTTTATCTAATTAGGTTATTTAGGGGTTTTATGCAGGTTTCTCCATGGAGACAGAAATGATAGCAATATATGAAAAATGGATTTATTAGAGGAAATGATTCACCTCATTATGGAGAATGAGAAAATCTCACAGTAGGCCATCCACAAGTTGGAGAAACAAAGTTCCTAGTGAGTCATTCCCAGTCAGAAATCCTCAGAATCAAAGAACTGGTGGTTTAATTCTCAGTCTGAAGCCAAATGCTTAAGTGCCTGATTTGTCATAGGTACAAGTCCTGGCTGGGGTCTGCTGGCTAAAAATTCTGGACTTTGGATGTCCGTGGGCAGGAGAAGGACTTCTTGCTTCAAGAGAGAAAATGTGAGAATTTGCCTCTCCTTTACCTTTTTGTTCCATTTGAGCCTCAGTTGATTGGATGGTATCTACCCATACTGATAGAGGATTTCCCCACTGGGTTTACTCTCACCCCAATCTTCTCTGGAAATACCCTCACAGGCACACCTGGGACAGCCCAATCATTCCAATCACAAACAAATCCAGCTGGGTGTCTCTTTCAATAGAAAAGAGATAGGCTTGGTGACTATTGGAGCATTGAGACTTAAAAAAAATGCAAATACCATATCAGCTTTCTTAGAATCCCTTTGTACAGTCACCTTGATAATCATAACCGGTCATCACAAGGTGGAAGCTAGAATGTGCCAAAATAAAGTTGAGGTTGGGATACAGAGATTGCCTAAAGGTAAGGCGGGTCTTGAGAACCATTTTCTGTTCTACTCACTCTCCAGGGCATAATAATAGTTGGACTTCTCATAAACTTAATACTGCTAACCAAACAATTATGGTTTATTTTTCCCCTCTTACATAGTGTAAAAGAAACAGAAATTAATTAACAAATAGTAAAAGTAGTGCATTTATATCTCATACATAGAAAAGGAAATGTTTTCTTTTACTGCTTTAGTACAAAAACCAGAGGCTTTTCAGAGGTCAAAAAGTGTTTTAGTTTTAACCCATTCTAGCTAGAAGGGCAGAGACAACCAAACACTTATTAATATTAATATGTTATTAAGACATTTCAGGATGAAGAAATTGAAGTAACTGTCATCATTAGTTTTCCTAAATGTGGAATGAATACATATTCATTACAAACAACTTTAAAAAGAATACAGGAAATACAGACAAAACAAAATACACCAAAATATTCTAAATCCTTAAATTCAAAGACAGACAGCTATTGAAAATATTGTTGGTGAGATTTTTTGCCCTTTCTAAGGTTTTACATTCCCAATGAGATAAACTGAGACCAATCATTGTATTTAAACTCTGATGCTCTGTTAAAGCAATGTGTTAAAGTAATCTAAAAACAAAAAGCAATTCAAATCAATTGGCAATCTACAAAAAGAGTTAAAGATTTAAACAGCTATTATTAAAATTGCTATATTGGTCTATTATGCTATGTATTTCATCACTTCTAATGTTGCTCCTCTTTACCTTTGTGAAGTTTGTAAGCTATATTATATTTCCCTCATGATGTAGCTGAATCAATTTACGTTTTCAGAAAAAAAGCCTGGATGTCTCTTTTTTAATCAAAACCTTTAAGAGAGATTGGTAATTATTAGACTGGATATGCATGTGTGTGTGATATAATTCAGAGTCAAATCTAATGCAGCTCTTGGGTGCAGAGCAGGAAGAAGTATCCTCCACATCGCCCTATGGATTACCTCATTCATGTGCCTCTAAATAGGGCTAGTAACAGATGAGGGACACAAATTGACCCATCAGCCTCTGTCAGCAATCAGGTCCTTCTGCTCCTGAGAACATAATACTAGAATTTGTGCTTCTGGGGCAAACATCCAGAAGATTTTAACCTTATTACCCACGTAACAGAGAATTGGCATATTTTGTGTTTTATGAAATTACCTGTATAGCAGATAACATTCAGATTATTGTGTGTTAAAAATGAAAATATATACAATGTAACTAAGAAGATATGTTATTTGGCTTATTTATCATAACATCAAACACCTCACTCTCCAAAAAAATCCCTGTAACAATAGTTTGATATACTGTGTTTCATTGCTCAATAATATGGCAACAGAAACGGGATACACTATTTTCCCTTAACGTAGAGTCACTCTTACTGGACTCCAATGTCATGCCATGAATCAACTCATAGGGACATTATATTTAAAGGTCACATCAATTTCATTCTTATATTTATTTCAACTCTTAGTTCCACAGTGTTCTATCTTCTCATTAACAGTAGCTTTAGATTTACCTTCTTAGCATGAAGAATCTTCTAGATCATGGTTCTCAGTTATATATGGTTTCAGTTAAATTACAGCTCAATACGCCCATTTCTAGGACTAGTAGGACCTCTGATGGGCATTTAAGCCTTTGTTCTGTGAATCTCTGATTTTGTTATCTTCCTACCATTCTTTTTCCTCTGTTTAATTCCTCAGCTGCTTATTTTAAGCATTTGCATGGTACTTACTGTACGTAGCTTCACTACCTTGTGAAACAATAACTATAAATTAATCATATTTACTGTATTAGGTTTAATGTTTCTATAGAGAACATTTCTCCTATTTTTATCTCTTTCGTAAAATTTCAATGATATGTGTGTGTGTTTATACTCATTGAATTTTTGCAAAAATAATGACACACTTAGGGCTATTTAATAACACTTTCCTTAACTGCAACTTTTATTGAATTAGGCAACAAAGAAAAACTTTAAAACCTCATTTTGTTTTCCATAAGGATTTTTCAAGAAAATATAATAAATCAGATAAATGGAAAGATTTCTAATGGGGATACAAATTAATAAACCAAAAGAACTTTCACTAATCCACTATAGAAAGTTAGTTCTTTAAAGCCGGCACCGCGGCTCACTAGGCTAATCCTCCGCCTTGCGGCGCCGGCACACCGGGTTCTAGTCCCGGTCGGGGCACCGATCCTATCCCGGTTGCCCCTCTTCCAGGCCAGCTCTCTGCTGTGGCCAGGGAGTGCAGTGGAGGATGGCCCAAGTGCTTGGGCCCTGCACCCCATGGGAGACCAGGATAAGCACCTGGCTCCTGCCATCGGATCAGTGCGGTGCACTGGCCACACCGCGCTACCGCGGCGGCCATTGGAGGGTGAACCAATGGCAAAAGGAAGACCTTTCTCTCTATCTCCCTCTACTGTCCACTCTGCCTGTCAAAAATTAAAAAAAAAAAAAAAAAAGTTAGTTCTTTAAACATTCTCTTGATAATCCACTTTTCAAACCTCTCTAGTTTATCCAATAACAATATGTTTGTATTGGTCCCAGAGTAAGTCACCTCTTTGTACCATGGTTTCAGTGTTTAGCTTGTAATTAAGCACTTAAAATGCTTGAGAATATCCTTATCAAGGCATCAACACATTGTGTAGCATTTTTTTTTCTTCCTTCAGATAAATATTATGAATGTGTCAGCATGAGTCTTGGAGTTAGAATACACATTATGCATAGTGAATTGGTCAGCATTATCTCCAGTCTGTTCTGCTTAGAAGACAGAGTTGAGATCATGTAAATTAAACTACTTTGTCATTCTTTCATTTCCTCACATGGCTCTATATGTGGATATATATAGCTGTTTAAGTACAGTTTTCTGCAAGGGCATGTTTTGCTCTACGAACATAACAAGCCCTTATAAAAATATAGAGGCAATATTCCATTTATTCAGGGAAGCATGATATTTAAAGTGAAACTAATATATGCAATATGGCAGAACACAGCATTTTAAAGAGAAAGCAGAGGGGACCCAAGATGGCAGTTGAGTAAGCTGCTCCAATGACCACCTACCCATAAAGACACCAATTTTTTTTAAGATTTGTTTATTTGAAAGAGTTACGTACAGAGAGAAGGAGAGGCATAGAGAGAGAGAGAGAGAGAGAGAGAGAGACATACACACACAGAGAGAGAAAGGTGTTCCACCCACTGGTTCACTCCCCAATTGGCCACAACAGCCAGCTGCACAGATTTGAAGCTAGGAGCCAGGAGCTTCCTCCCGGTCTTACCATGTGGGTGCAGAGGCCTAAGGACTTGGATCATCTTCTACTGCTTTCCCAGACCATAGCAGAGAGCTGGATCAGAAGTGGAGCAGCTGGGACTAAAACTGGTGCCCACATGAGATGCCAGCACTGAGGGGGCGGCTTTACCCACTATGCCTCACTGCCAACCCCAAGACACCAATTTAAAAACCTATACACATACAGATCAGCTTCACAGAAGCCAGGTGAGAGACTATGATGCCTCATTTTGGTATAATAATGAGATAACTCACTAAAGAAAGCCAGAAGGAAAGGGTTACCTACATCACTCCTTCCTTAGTTCCAAGGAGCAGAGTGTGGAAAGAGAAGTCTTCCACTTTATAGAGGGGAAACTGAATTCCAAGGCCAGGCCCACAGTGAAAAAAAAATCAGGGTCAGACTGTACTAAACCCTTCCCACAGGCCTATACCTCTAGACTGAATATTTGCAGCCTCCACAGCCAGGCAGCCTCCACCATACCTGCTCCCATCCACAGCAGGAAGGAAAATTCCAGCCACACCAAGAGGCGGGGAGAGAGCTTAGGATCATATTTCAAAGTTCAGAGTCTGGTCTACTGTACTGAGACCCAGCATCTGATAAAACCCAAAGGCCTTTAACTCCAGAGGGGTGCTCAGACCGAAGTTACAGAATCACTCAGATCATATAGAAACACATGCTCCGGTAGATCAGACTCATCTTAGCACGTGTACTGATGGTCTTGAACAGGTCTGGTGTATGCCTTTGAAACTTGGACCTTCCTGGTGATTGTGGAGCCCAGATATGACTAGCTTAGGGCTAGTCTGTGTGGTAAGGGTTGCCTGTCTCCCAATCCTCTGCCCAGGGAAGACAGTATAGTCATAGGACTTTGTCTTGGGACTCAGTGCTCAGCTGATAGAGCCCACCACTGGGAAATGTCTGTGGACAATCTCTGGACTAGCCCCAGCATCAGGCAGAGACCTGTATTCTGGTAATAGGGACTTGTTTTGACATGTATCACCAGCAAGCTCATGTAGACATGATGTGCATTACCAGAATTATACAGTCTCGTGATTATGAGACCCAGGTGTGATCCAGCTAGCACCTGCCTGTTATTTAAGTGAAACTAATGTATGCCATATGGCAGAGCATCTAATATTTTATAGAGAAATCAGGGGGAACCTAGAAAGCAGCTGAGTAAAATGCTCCAGTAACCACCTATCCACAAAGATACCAATTTGATTTACTCTACACATAACAGTTCACGTCCACAGTGCCTCCCTTTATAGCTGAGGGGCTGCCTCTATCATCCGTCCCTCAACATTGTGAAGAAAGCAATAAGTCACAGGGATATTTTGGGACTCAGTGCCGGACTGGAAAAACTGAGCACTGAGCAAATTCCATTGTTTCCTATCCTCAGGCCAGTGCCTACTAGACTTGCTTCAGAGCCAAAAAAAAAGTCCCATGATCTTGATTAAACATTCCTATAAGCAGTCACCACCACCAGTGTTTGGTAGGTGTAGTTTCACTTGGTGAGCTCACTTCAGCAGCAGACTGACTATAGTAGGGTAAGCTTTTGCCCTATCCCCAGGCTATGCCAGCTTTGGTGGGGAGGGGGGAGTGCTGTAGACATCTAAAATCATGGCTTTGGTGAACACAGATCAACAAGTTTGAGCTTATCACAGCTTCAGGAAAAGGCTTACAGGGACAGTAAGCAGTTCCTCCAGTTCCTTCTGAATAACACCTCAATTGCAGATTTGGGACTAGTTTGGATTTGGGGAATATTGTAGGACTAGATCAACAAAACTGTATCAACAGTGGACCTGGGGAAACCTCAACTTACGACATTATCTCTGCTGAAATAGTAGAAGTATTATAGCCTCAGACAAAATAGGCAGGATGCTTAACTTCTCGAAGGACACTCACAAATGAAGTCAGAAGAATGCAACTAATCCTTTAAAATGCAGATGATGCTTTTCAACAATAAGCAGGAAGAACTTCTGGGGACTCATGGCCTCACCAAAAACAGAAATGAAAATAAATAGAGTTCCAGAAACCAACCATCTAGGAATTAAAATTTTCAGAAGCTCAGATGAAGTTTTCAAAATAGCTGTTTTAAGGGAATTCAATGAACTTGAAAGGAAAATACAGAAACAATTTCATATTCTAACAGAATGGATAGTGAGATGGAAATAATAAAATAAAATTGAACAGGAATCCTTCAATTGAAAAATACACTAAGTGAAATTTAAAATCCATTAGAAGCATAAGTAGTAGAATAGATTAAACAGAAAAACAAAAACAAACAAAAAAACTAGTGATCCCAAAGACAGGCTATTTAATAATACACAGAGAAGAAAAAAGGGAAAAGAATTGAGAGGAATGAAGAAATCTTAATGAAACTTTGGGACAGAATGACAATAACAAATCAGGGTTATTGGGGTTCAAGAGGGACTTAAGAGTGCCAAAGGAGTGGAAAGCATGTTCAAAGAGATAATGACATATTGCTATTGTCAGCAAGTGATCTAGGACTTTCTCCCTCATTTCTCTATTCTAAGCCCAACTTGTTCTTTCACTTCTCTATTCTCTTCAAGGTAGGGAACTAATTCTATTATGAAGGAATCTGTAGGATGCACAATTTAATCTTTAGACCTTATAAGAGATGGCTAACATTTTTCTGTAATAGCATAGCCAAAATAAGAACTTAACTAATAATCTCATAGCTAGATTCACATCGCCATCAGCGAAGTATACAGTAAGTAAAAAAAAAAAAAAAAAAAAAAAAACCTCCCTTTCAGACCAAAGGGAAAGAAAGTTTTAAAGTGAGAATATAATTTTCCTCATGGGCATTGTCTACCTTAGAAAAACTACTACAGAACATGCCTGTGACTATAGACTTGTAGTTCAGGCCACCAAAGATTAGAGATGGGACACGGGCACTCCCTTGACTTGCATCGTCTGGTCTGCTTTAACACAAACCAGGAGGAAAAGAAAGCTAGGCATCAGAAGCAATGGGTGGCAGGCCTATTACTGGCTGATCTGTACAGTGATCTGCCCTCAAGGAGACCCAACAGGCCAGTCCACTGCAGTGGCTTTCAATGTGGTAAGCCTGGGCTTCAGCAGAAGTCAGCTTGTGAAGAGCCCTGGCAGCTCTGCCAAGAGTTGGATCACTGGAAATGGACCTGCCCTGGAATCGAAGGATGCCCAGGTCAGAGCCACAGATCTTATTGGCTCCAAGCTGAAAAGCCCTTCACTCAGCCCAACTTCCAAAGTGACCACTGCAGTTGAGGGGACAGCCAAGTAGGGTCAGCAACATTGCAGGCAGAACTGTAAATTTCTTGTTAGAGATGCCCCCTGCCTTTACCTGGCCAGCTCTCCTCCCAGGCCAGCCAAGTAATGAAAGTCAACAGAGTGCCTTCCCCTAGGAGGTTCACACCTCCCTTAGGATATACCCCATGTGAAGAGATAGGTAGGTCTGGGCCTCTTAACTTACAAGGCCTAAAGCCCACCAGATTATTATCAAGCCCCTTCTATCAGGTTCTATTTGCCTCTCAATCAGAAAAATTACTTGTAGCTTAGACAGCACCTTTCTTAGCTCCTCTAATAATGACTCTGTCCTTTGTTCTAGACCCTGTCTAGTGCACTTGGGCCTCATTCCTTTGTAATCATAACCTCTACTCTACCACCAATGGCTCTACTCCCAACCTGTGTGTACTGATGGTCCTCTTCCCCACTTCATGCTGTATAATTGTTCAGACCTGGTTAAGGCCACTCTTAGGATCATTGGTTACTATCCTCAACCTGTCTTTTATGACCTTGTCTAAATATGATCAGAGTCGGGGAACTTGGAAGGCTTCCATAGCCTTGGCAACTCATGATGACAGCCTAGGGTGGTTACTGGCGCCATAAACTAGAGTGTCAATTTGTTGGGTCAACAACAGGAGCCACTGTGCGCTTGCTCCTGATGTGGGATCTCTGTCCTTAATGTACTGTACATTTTGATTTAATGCTATAACTAGTACTCAAACAGTATGTTTCACTTTGTGTTTCTATGTGGGTGCAAACTGTTGAAGTATTTATACTAAATTGATCTTCTGTATATAAATAGAATTGAAAATGAATCTTGATGCAAATGGAAAGGGAGAGGGAGCGGGAGAGGGGAGGGTTGCGGGTGGGAGGGAAATTATGGGAAGGGGAAGCCATTGTAATCCATAAGCTGTATACTGGAAATTTATATTCATTAAATAAAAGTTAAAAAAAAAAAGAGAGAGATAATGACAGAAAACTTTCCAAACCTAGAGAAAGATGCAACTATGCAGGTATAGAAAGGTGAGTGGCCACCAGGCAGATTCAACCCAACCAAATCTAACCTAAGACATTTATAATGCTCTCCAATGTTAAAATAGGATTCTCAAAGCTTGAAGAGAAAAGAAGAAAATGACACACAAAAATAGGTTCCAATTCTCCTGTGTGCAGACTTCTCAGCAGAAATCCTACAAGCCAAGAGGTGGTGGGATAAGCTCTTCATTGAAGGGGGAAAAATGCCAGTCATGAATACTGCATATAACAAAGCTATCCTTCAGATATGAGGGATAAAAGATACGCCCAAACAAAAGCTGAAAGAATTTATCATCCATTACACCAGTCTTGCAAGCAATGCTAAAGGGAGTCCTTCACACTGAAACAAAGACACTAACAAGTAAGAAGAAAATATGAAAAGGCAGAAAATACACTGGTAAGAATAACTATAGAAAAAAATTCAGAATTCTCTAATATTGTAAGCATGGTATGGAAACTGTATCTTTAGTATGAAAACTAAAAATTACTATATTGATATGAGATGTAATATAGAATGATATTGCAATATCAAAAATTCAAAATGTGAGGAGCAATGGCGCACACAATTATTAGTATTATTTATCTGTTTTATGTTTGTCTCTTTCCATATACATATAAATATAAAGTTAACCTGTTATCAAGATAGTCTGTTATATGTAAAATAAATATTCATAAATTTTATAGTAATCACAAAGCAAAAATCTATAATAGACTTACCAAAAATAATAAGCAAGGAATGAGAATATATCAACAAAGAAAAATAACTCATCCAAAAAGGAAGATTTCAAGAGTGATAAAGAAAGAAAATAACCATAATAAAAATGCATAACAAGTATAAAATGGCAGTAGTAAGAGCTTATCTACCAATAATTATCTTAAACATCAGTAGATTAAATTATCCAAATAAAAAATATAGCAATCCATTGTCTTTGCATTAATATCACATAAACAAAAGAATTGATGAGAGCTGTTTTGTAGTTATTGCAGTGCATTTGCCATGATGTTTACATTCTAATGTTTTAATAAATACCTTTAAACAAAGTAATTCTACATTGAGTTAAAAAACAAACATGTGGTAGACATTCCAGAACAGTAGGTTAAGTTGCACTTCGGTTACCTGCATCTCATATTGGAGTGCTAGCTCAAGTCCTCAATATTCTTCCTCCATTCCAGCATTCCTGCAAATGTAGCCTGGAAGAACCAGAAGACAACTTTTTTTTTTTTTCCAATGCCATCTAGATTTTATCTTATTTTTTAGCTTCTTCTTTTAACATTTTTTAATAAATATAAATTTCCAAAGTAAAGCTTTTGTATTATAGCGGCTTTTTCCCCTCATAACCTCCCTCCCACCTGCAACCATCCCATCTCCCACTCCCTCTCCCATCCCATTCACATCAAGATTAATTTTCAATTATCTTTATATACAGGAGATCAATTTAGTATACACTAAGTAAAGATTTCAACAGTTTGCACCCACACAGAAACACAAAGTATAAAGTACTGTTTGAGTACTAGTTACACTGTTAATTCACATAGTACTACACATTAAAGACAGAGATCCTACATGGGGAGTAAGTGCACAGTGACTGCTGTTGTTGATTAAACAATTCACACTCTTGTTTATGGCTTCAGTAATCACCCGAGGCTCTTGTCATGAGCTGCCAAGGCTATAGAAGACTCTTGAGTTCGCAAACTCCAATCTTATTTAAACAAGGCCATAGTCAAAGTGGAAGTTCTCTCCTTCCTTCAGAGAAAGGTACCTCCTCCTTTGATTGCCTGTTCTTTCTGCTGGGATCTCACTCACAGAGATCTTTCATTTAGGTCATTTATTTTTATTTTTATTTTTTTTCCAGAGTCTTGGGTTTCCATGCCTGAGATACTCTCATGGGCATTTTAGCCAGTTCCAAATGCCTTAAGGGCTGATTCTGAGGCCAGAGTGCTGTTTAGGACATCTGCCATTCTATGAGTCTGCTGTGTATCTTGCTTCCCATGTTGGATTGTTCTCTCCTTTTTAATTCTATCAGTTGGTATTAGCAGACACTTGTCTTGTTTGTGTGATCCATTTGACTCTTAATCCTATCATTATGATCAATTATGAACTGAAATTTATTCCTTTGACTAGTGAGATGGCATTGGTACATGCCACCTTGATGGGATTGAATTGGAATCCCCTGGCACATTTCTAACTCTACCATTATGGGTAAGTCTGATTGAGCATGTGGCGAACTGTACATCTCCTCCCTCTCTTATTCCCACTTTTCAGTTAAATTTAAATATCTAAGAATAATTGTGTGTTAATTACAGAGTTCAACCAATGGTATTAAATAGAACAAAAAAAAATACTACAAGAAATAAAGTAGTAAGTTGGCCCTCGACAGTCAGGACAAGGGCTGATCAAGTCATTGTTTCTCATAGTGTCCATTACACTTCAACAGGTTTCCTTTTAGGTGCTTAGTTAGTTGTCACCAATCAGGGAGAATATATGATATTTGTCCCTTTGGACTGGCTTATTTCACTCAGCATGATGTGTTCCAAATTCCTCCATTTTGCTGCAAATGACCAGATTTCATTTTTTTTTTACTGCTGTATATTACTCTATAGTGTACATATCCCATAATTTCTTTATCCAGCTTAATGTTGATGAGCATTTAGGTTGATTTCATGTCGTAGCTATTGTGAATTGAGCTGCAATAAACATTGGGGTGCAGACAGCTCTTTTATTTGCCAATCTCATTTCCCTTGGGTAAATTCCAAGGCGTGGGATGGCTGGGTTGTATGGTAGGGCTATATTCAGGTTTCTGAGAAATCTCCAAACTGACTTCCATAGTGTCTTTACCAGTTTGCATTCCCACCTCATTCTAGTTAGATCACCTATTTTCAAAAATATGAAAACGAAAAAGTGTTGGTGAAGATGGTGGTGTAAAAGTAAATTAGTACATTCATTGTGAAAAACAGTACAAAATTTCCTCAAAAAACTTGAAATATTTCTAGCATGTTATCTGACAATCTCACTCCTGGGTATACATCAGAAGGAAATAAAATTTACCTGTTGAAGAGACATCTGCAATTACATGATTACTGCTGCACTATTTATAATACCTAAGAAATGGAAACAACCTAAGTAAGTGTCCATTCACTGGTGAATGAATAGAGAAAATGTGGTACATATTCACAATGGAACACTATTCATCCATAAAAAGAATGACGTCTTATCATTTACAACAACATAAATGGAACTGGAAGATGTTATTTTAAGTAAAATAACCCAAACATATCACACGATCTCACTCATGTGTGGAGTCTGCAAATAGGTGATTCCATAGAATTGAAAACTGTAATGGTGGTTACCAGAGGCTGGGATGAAGTAAGGATGGAGGAAGGGGGAAATTGTGATTGGTAGCCCTAGGTTATTGATAGATAGGAATGAGAAGTTCTTGGGTTTGACTGAACAATAGGGCAACTATACATAATGTTCTGTGTATTTCTCTGTTAAAGCAAACTAGAAGATATGATTCCACATTTTCATAACAAAAATATTAAATACTTGAAGACATGAATATATTTCCCCTGATTTGATATTACACAATGCATATATGTAATGAAACATCAATAGTACCCCATAAAATATGCAAAATTTTACGTTAAAAAGGTGAAGTATCTTTAGAAGTATTTCAGGCCCCTTATTTTGTGTATGATACTGTTGGCCAAGAAAATAAGTTTCCCCAAATTTACAAAGCATGAAAATGTGGTTATAACTGAGGACCTTAGATGCCCAAATCTGTATGAAAATTATTAATTCCTCTTTGGGAAGAATGCTTATCTCACCTTCAATAATACCTTTTAATATCAGAGAATATTTGTTACATAACCACATTTATATTCCTTAAAAATTATTCTACTCCACATCCTATAGGCAAAAATGAAATAATTATATAACTTCTTGGAACAGTGATTTTAAATGAATCAATTTCCACATAGCAAACATGGTAAGCTTTTCATTCATACATGAATCTTCAACTTAAATTACATTGGGGAGTAGAACTGGTAATTAGTTACATACACACACACATACACATACAAGTTCCCAAAGGAATAACTTTGTTTTTAATTCTTTTTCTTCCCAGGTAGTTGTGTTTCTTCATTTTTTTTTTTTATTACAGACATATGCTATACAGTTTGTTGGGTTCTTTTTCAAGATCTCTATATCTTTGCTGACATTTTTATTGATATCATGCATTATTTTCCAAATTTTATTCCACTGTCTTTCTGTATTGTTTTATTTCTTTGAGCAGCCTTGTAATCATATTCTTTGATTTGTTTATAATGCATTTCATCAATCTCCTTTGCTTTGGAGTCTGTTACTAAAGCATTATTGGGGGCATTATTTTGCTTTTTTTTTTTTATACTTCCCATGTCTCTACTTTTATATTTGTGCATCTGGCAGAATGTATGCTTCTATTACTTTTAATGAGTGGCTTCTATAGTGAAAGGACTTTCCTGAAAGTGTGACTTTATGTGTTTGTTCGGTAGGCCATTTTGGTTTCAGTACCAGTTGAATACTATAGTGTCAGCTCCCTATACCTTCTTCCACAGCAATTAATGGAAGTAGCAGTGAGGTTGTGAGACACCCTTATAAATTCTAGCCAGCATCTAGGATCTCAATGATAGTCCCGGGTTTCTAATCAATGCCATGGCACCCACCTACCTTTTCTTCCCCATGAAGACAATTTCTTTCTCCTTATTATGCTATGTAGGACTGGAGAGAGGAGTGCAGTGGAACAGTCCTACGGCCACCAACATTGCAATGCTAGATGACATCAAGGGCCCACAGCTCACAAAGCCAGCACAGCATGGGCTAGGGCCAAGCCCACTTTGCTATGAGCTGCCAGCTACTGAGATAGATTGGCAGCCTGAGGCCACTGAAACCAACCACAGGAAATGCTGGCTGGGATAATTTCAATCGAGTGGAGGTACTAGTGTTAACTAGGGCAGGTTCAAAGGCTCTAACTGTAGGCAGTGATCCATCGACAAAGACCATTACTATTTTGCCCTGTGATGGTTTTACCAGTTCCAAGATACAGTCCTGTGCTCATTTTGGTGCCTTACTCCCCTTGGCTGAACTCTACTCTTTGCTGTCTATTGGTTGAGAGAGGTATACTGAAGTCAATACTTCAGCTGCCTCTTGGCTGGGTTGCACCTACATTTCACAATAACATAGGCCTGCTGAATCTCAGGCTATATAGCATACCTGTGCAATGCTGGTAGTGACATGGGCCTAAATGAGTCCCTTTAACCAGGGTGCAGGCCATTGTCTGATGCTGGGACAGATCATGATGCCTCATCTGTAGCACTGTCTTGATGATAGAGGCTTTGGGCTTTCTCAGGTCCTGAATCTCCCTAGGGCAGGAACAGCACTGAGCTTCAAGGCAGAGTCCTAAGTTCCCTTACACACTGCCCAGCAGCTGCAGTCTTGCTATGCTGTGTGTCAGAAGGTGAGGAAGAGGTAATGGAGACGGTCCTTTGGCCACCCAGTAAGAAGGTCTAAAGGCTCAATCTGCAGGGACGAGCCTGAGGCAGAGGCTATGGGGTGCTATCTGGCTCAGTGATGCATTGTATGAGGCCTGCTACTGGCCTTCAAGTCTGATGTGTGGATTTAATTCTCTCTGTATCCCCAGGTTGAAAGTCTTCAGACTTTACTACTTGGAGCTGGGGGAGCAGTGAAACAGGAAATTCTTTCTTTCCTGCTACTGTGTTCTCTCATCTGACTTCCTGAAAGATTAAATGGATAGCTGTCCAAATTGATGTTTCTGTAGAGAGGCAATTGATGAAATTCTTACTAAGCTGGCATCTTGTTCCAGTTCCTATACAAAGTTTGTCTAGTTGATAATGCGAACTGGACAAATTATAGACACTGATACTAACTGATGAGGAGTTCATTTGGTAGGAAATAATAGATACACCAACCCAAATTAATTTATAGAACTATGGATTTTGAGTTATGATAATCCAGAAGTATTTCTGTGGCTGAATATAGAGAATAAAAATAGTTTTTGAAATTCTTTATTTACTAATTGTATTTGAAACGCACAGAGACAGAGATCTCCTATGAATTGGTTCACTCTCCAAATGCCTGCAACAGTTGGGCTAGGTCAAGCTATACCCAGGTGTGGGGATGTCAGTCTGGGTCTCCCTAGGTCAAGCTGCCTACCAAGGTGTACTTTGGCCAATGCTACGTGAGTGGGTACTTGAATGATTTGGCTTGTGCTTTGCTCATCCACCATTAATGGGTCTTACCTGGATATTAGAGTGAGAAATGTAGAGCAAATATGAAGCTCAAAGACTGGAAAACCAGCCAACTCCCAATCATTATCTCTTGCTATAAATCACTGGGATTGCTGGGTTGTTTGTCAGGTGTATTTGTACGCAAAACTGGCTAAAAGCACAATTTTATACAAGTTGTCTTCTATGCAACCAGGTGGCCAATTTTGACCAAAATGAAATGTAAGGAAACTATTATTCTAAAACATTGTAACCATAATTGACAAGGTGTCTTTTCAGAGCACTATTAGAGTATTAAAGAAAAGGTTTTAAAATCCAAAAGATTAAGTAGGATCAAATTACCACAAGATCTGTATTATCATCTCCCCAGTAGTTTGAGATTGTAATATTAATCATTGTGATATTTTAAAATCCTCTGTCCCCCTGCTGTCCTCACATTATACAGCTGGCCTTGTACCAAATGGCTCTCCCTCCAAACCCAAGCACCTCACTCTCTGCTCATGCCTTTAAATTTTTATCTTGGACTCTTTTTTATAATTGAATTGACAAAGCATCAAGAAGCTGGGGTGGCTAAAATGATTTCTCTAGAGAACTGAACAACAAAGATTAGGGCAAACTACAATTCTCTTTTGTTGGCAGGAGAGAATACAAGCCCACTTTCCCACAGGCTTTCCTTGGGAATAGCATGGTGAGAACAGATTAGTCACAGCCAGTATTTTAGTATTTGTGCTCCCCAGATCCTGTTCATGAGAGTCAGCAAATGTCACATTAAAAAAGAATATTTTCAAGTCATTCTCTTTTTGTTTGTAGGTTCTTCTATCTTATTAATTTTCAATTATAAAAAGAAATATGGTTTATTGTAAGAAATTAAGCAAAGGAAGTTATAAAAAGAAAATGTTCCTCTAACCCCTCTTCTACTATCTATCTCTGAACTAATTAATGTCCAATATTTGGAATGCATTTTTTGACATATTTATCATATATATATATATATATATTCATGGTTTTCCATTTTTTGTATAAAATGTACTCTACATTTTCATCTAAGATGTAATTCCCTGTTCCCTATGTAAAAATATATGAAAGACATCTCTTCAAGTAAATATTTTAAATATACCTCATTTAAATTGCATTTTAAATAGTATAATACTCCATTTTCTATAAATAAAAATGTATTCAACTAATTTTTCTTATTTGATATTAAGCTAGTTCTAGAATTTTATGATTTCTATGGTGAAGTAAAATCAATGAGGGAATATATGTAATATTACAGGGATAAAGAAAAAACTATATGAATCAATAATTGTCATATAAGGCATTTTACATCTTAAAGTTGCATGTGTATATGTGTGTAGATGTTCTGTTTTGATCTTTGGAGTGTTAAATATTTTCATTTGTTGCTTCTTAACTTCTGTACTCTACCAGCAAAGAGAATTCATGTTATCCACGGGCCAGGAATATTGGAAAGAATAGGCATGAATTCAGGGAATATAGAACAACTCCATAATCACTTTAAATTCCCCTTAAATTACTTGCTGATACCTGACATTTCATTGTCTTAGAGTAATTGCAAATATCACTGAGAGAGCTAACACACTAAGTATCTTAGACTTTTATATAATATTTTAATACTTCTTAAGATCTTGCACAAGAGTAAATTTTATGTATAAAAACCAAATGATTTAAGTAGCAATATTCAAAAAGTATTATGATAAGTAGAATAGAAAATGTATAAAGGAAGTTTAAATAAATCAAAGACAAACTTCATCTAAATTGCAACTTTATAGAAGGAAAAATCTAGACAGATTATTTTATGTTAAAGATGCTTTAGAAATAAAATATATTTCAATATATATTGTGTCAGTCAAGGGCTAAGATAACTGAAATATTCAAATCCAACTTTATTCTGCAGTCTGATATTAGATGGCAGAATTTCTAAAGCAAAATAAAAATTAGTTTAATTGTGAAGAAGCACTCAAATTTCATGGTTGAGAGAGCCAAATTTTGTGGTATTTTTGCAAGTTCAGGACTTTGGAGATCACTGCTTAACTTTCCAACAATAAAAAGCAATAAAAGATAAATTAAAAAATACTGATGTAAAGCAAAAACAGAAGGTCTGAATTCCTGTTAGAGCTCAGGTAAATTTAAAAACAACCATTTTCTATATGTTATTTTGAAGTGCATTTCAGTAACTGATTTACATTTCTCTTTGCATAATAAAGTACTTGACAAACATAAGAGGTTATCAATAGGTATATGAAGAACACTCCTTTCTTTAATAACTGAAAATTGTTTATAAGAAGAGTCCATGATTACGTTAGAAAGGATGGCTTAGAGAGCTAACTCCTTAGTTTCTGGATGAACAAGAAATACTAACTTTGTGAACCTTTGTATCTTCTATGACTGGTCACTTTTTGGGGCCTAGAAAGATCCATGCAGAAAAATCCAAGTAAACAACACTTTCCTTACACATCCAATCACACAATTACACACTCTCTGAATGTGAGTTTCTTTCTTCAAAGATAATTCCCTAATATTCACAAATAATCTCCTGAAGGCATAGACGGCCACTGTGACAACTGAAAGTTTAAAACACATCTGTTTGAGAGAAAGCCTAACCTTTGATACTTTCCAAGATTTTAAATAATCCAGTTGAGAGATTACTTTCCAAATAACATGAACAAAATTTCTGTTACTAAAAGAAATTTATAGGGCCAGCACTGTGGCTCACTTGGTTAATCCTCTGCCTGTGGGGCCGGCATCCCATATGGGATCTGGGTTCTAGTCCTGGTTGCTCCTCTTCCAGTCCAGCTCTCTGCTGTGGCCCGGGAGGGCAGTGGAGGATGGCCCAAGTGCTTGGGCCCTGCACCCACATGGGAGACCAGGAGGAAGTTCCTGGCTCCTGGCTTTGGACCGGCGCAGTGCCGGCCATTGCGGCCATTTGGGGGGTGAACCAACTTAAGGAAGACCTTTCTCTCTGTCTATTTCTCACTGTCTATAACTCTACCTGTCAAATAAATTTAAAAAAAAGAAATTTAAAATATATTTCTTTAATGCCTCAGATAGTATTATCAACCATTGAGCAAAATTAAGAAAATATATCACTGTAATTATATAAAATATCCATTAATATAAGATAATGTGACATTTGAAAGGACCTATAAAAGCAGGACTCATTGAACACTGAACTTGCAAAGACCATGTGGAAGTCATCATTAAATAGAATTTGGCACATATAAACCTAATTTTAAAAATAATAGCATAACCATAATATAGGTTGATTTAGAATGAAAAGGGTTCAAGTACAACAACTTGATCCTTTTTCATCATCTCCCTTTGATATAGCTTCACCAAATTATTATGTCTGGTATAACAAGTCCTATGTGAGCTAATGCCAAGGATTTAGTTTCTCATCTACTTTTCCACTCTTTTTCTTTCTATACCTGGACCTGCCTTAGGTTTGGTACTTTTTAGTACAGGTGGGGATATGAATGGGTTCTTAACTGTTTCCCCACTTTGTTCTTTTGTAAGAAGTTCTTTTTTGCTGGCGCCACAGCTCAATAGATTAATCCTCCGCCTGCAGCACCGGCACCCCAGGTTCTAGTCCCGGTTGGGGTGCCGGATTCTATCCCGGTTGCCCCTCTTCCAGTCCAGCTCTCTGCTGTGGCCCAGGAGTGCAATGGAGGATGGCCCAAGTCCTTGGGACCTGCACCAGCATGGGAGACCAGGAGAAGCACCTGGCTCCTGGCTTTGGATCAGCGTGGTGCACCAGCCACAGCGGCCATTGTGGGGTGAACCAACAGAAAAGGAAAACCTTTATCTCTCTCTCTCTCTCTCTCTCTCTCTCTCACTGTCCACTCTGCCTGTCAAATTAATTAATTAATTAATTAATAATAAAAAGTTCTTTTTAAGGCAAAGAGAGATGAAGAGAGAGAGAGAGAGAGAGAGAGAGAGAGAGAGAATCTTCCATCCACTGGTTCATCCAAGAGCCAGGGCTGGGCCAGGTTGGAAACAAAAGTCTGGAACTCCATCTCAGTCTCCCACATGAGTGACAGAGATCATGTAGTTGAGCTTGAATCATCGTCTGTTCTTTCCTAAGGAGCTTACTAGCAGGAAGTTACAATCAGACTCATAGCAAGGACTTGAACTCAGGCACACTGATACGGGAAGTGGGTGTCCAAAAATCGCTGCACTAAACACCCGCTCTACCTTGTTCTTTTAGCTTTTCTCCCTTCTAATTTTGCTTTCTCATGGTTTAGTGTAGACAGAAAGACAATAGGAAAGTTACTTGATATATTAGGTTCTTTTATTTTGCTATGTATAAAATAAATCAAAAATCTTATTTTGCCACCTCAATGGTTCTTATTCTTCTCTTTTATTTAAATAAAAATAAAATAACAGAAAAAAGAAAATGCAACTTGCATTTATCCAGAATTTTTCTAGGGTTCTTTTAGATAAAGCAGATTTCAGACTACTACATGCCTCATATCTGCCATACCTTAGGCCTTTGTTCCAGTCCAGCAAACACATTTCAGTTATGATGCAACAATTAGGACTTCACATGTCATCTGAGGCAAACAACAGAGAAATCATGAGTGGATAGAATTTTGAAAAATAACTTGTATTTTTGATTGATCTATAACAATGGTCCATATTTATGGGGTACAGTGTGACATTCAAAACATACCCTGGAGTGGGTCTTGCAGTGCAGCAGGTTAAGCTATCACTTGGGATACCCAAATCCTATATGCAAGTGCTTGAGATCAAGTCTTGCATTCACCTTCAATCCAGCTGCCTGCTAATGTGCATACTGGGAGGAAGAAGATGATGGCTAGAGAGCTTGAGTCCCTGCCATCCATATGGAAGACCAAGATTTATTTCTGGGCTCCTAGATTCAGCTTGGCCCAGTGCTGGCTGTTGTGAAACAGTGAATGGATTATCTCTCTATTTCTCTTTCTCTCTGTTGCTCTTTCTTTAAAATAAATCAAAATAAACTTTAAAAAAAGACTCACAGTGATTTAACAATGCATGTACAATGTATAATGACTAAATCAAAGTGATTGGCAGATCTTTCACCTGAGATATTTATCATTCCTATGGGTTGGGAATATTCAAAAATTCTCTCTACTATCTTGAAATATTCAGCTAAATGTATGCTGGTTTTGGCATTGTAAGTCAGCACAGTCTTTATGGGAAATAGTATGGATATTCCTCAAAAAATTAGAACATCAATATCATCCAGCAATCTTACTTCTGTGCATAAGACAGAGGAATAGAAAACAATACGTCAAACAGACGTGTATTTGTATGTTTATCATATCACTTTTCAAATAGTCAAGATTCAAAATCAGCTTAAATATTCACCGATAGGTAAAGAAAATGTGATATACATTGATAAACACACACACACATTAGAATATTATTCAGCTCATGGCCGGCGCCATGGCTCACTTGGCTAATCCTCTGCCCGCGGCATCAGCACCCCAGGTTCTAGTCCCAGTTGGAGCGCCGGATACTAGTCCCGGTTGCTCCTCTTCCAATCCAGCTCTCTGCTGTGGCCCCGGGAGGGCAAAGGAGGATAGCCCAAGTGCTTGGGTCCCTGTAACTGCATGGGAGAACAGGAGGAAGTACCCGGGTTCTGGCTTCAGATCAGCACAGCGCGCCGGCCATAGTGGCCATTAGGGGAGTGAACCAACGGAAGGAAGACCTTTCTCTCTGTCTCTCTCTCACTGTCTATAACTCTCTCTCTCTGTCTCTCTCTCTCACTGTCTAACTCTGCCTGGCAGAAAGTTAAAAAAAAAAGTATTATTCAGCTCTAAAAAAGAATGAAGTTTTATCATTTGCACTCACAAGGATGGAATTGAAAGTCATTATGTTAAATGAAATAAGCCAAGAACAGAAAGACAAATCCTAAATGTTTTTTTCAGACATATGTGGAAGTTACAATGTTCATCTCAAGGAAGTAGAAAATAGAATAGTGATTATCCCACCCTGGGAAGGGTGTTGGGGCAGAGGTTTAGAAGAGAATAGTTAATAGGTATAAGGATGCAATTGCTTAAGAAATCATTTCTAAAGTTCTATAGCACTGCAGGTTAACTATGGCTAACAACAATTGATCAACCTTTATCTTTTGGCTAATGCTTATCACAAAATAGCACCCACTGTATATCATCGACTATTCTAGTACACTATTATTGAACAGAACAAAGATTTGTGACTTCAAAAAGCTCTCTGTGGAGAGATATAACTTAAGTAGTTATATATACTACATAGTAAGTTCAAAAAAGAGAAGCAAAGAATGTGTAGGCTTGGGGAAGGGGTTGATGAAACTCTTGCAACTTTAAAGTGATCAAGGTAGGCCTCCTGAAAAAAGTAATATCTGAGCCAAGATTTGCATTGGGTGAGGGAGTTAGCCAAAGGAAAGAGGGAAGAGTTGATGAAGAATAGTGCCTGAGTTCAAGGAGCTGATTTTAAGGAGTTCAAGTGAGAGAGTGTGGCCGCACAACAACCAGGGGTTCTCATCAGCTGTCATAAGACTTCATTCCTTACTTCTGTGAAATAGGGAAGCATTTTAAGGCTTAAACAAGATAAATGGCACTGTCTGATTTACAGTTTTAGAAGGTTCCCTCTGCTACTGCTTTGAGAAAATAGTGGAGGTGGAAGGGATGATGTATCAATGCAAGTAGTGCTGTGGTAGCACACAACATTAAAATTTCAATAAGTTGAGAAAGCAAAGAAAAAAAAGTTGTTTTCTCCCTCACATTACATAACCTTGTGGCTTAGCTGTGGCTGTGCTCCATGTTGCCTTCTCTCTGAAAAGGCTGATAGAACAGTCACAATCAGGAACCAAGCCAGTTCTCCAGTGAAGGAAAGAGACAGAAGGGACCAGCCTGTGGCTCTTAAAACCAGCATTAATTATTTTTAAAATCATGGACTAATATGAAATGCCTGTATATTTTATGGGCTATTCTGTAATATTTCAATAGATATACATAGTATACACCAATCATAGTGATGTAGGCAGGGAGGTAACTAACAGAGAGCACCTATGGTTTGATAGTATTAGCCTGCTGCAGCCCTATATGGCTCATAAAGCTACAATACAACCACCAGCATGGCAGCTCTTACTGATCTGTGTGACAGCTCCAGCCAGCTGTTGTGGCAGCCACAGCCAGCCTGCATACCAACCAAGTCCTACCCCTGTGGCAGCCCAGTCTACACTATCCAAACCTGCTTTCTGAGAACTGCCCAAACCCCTCTCCAGGCTCCACCCAAACCATGACCCTTCCATGTAGCAGAAATATAAGTTCTGCAATGTTGCAAATTTAGAACCAGGGCCAGCTGGAAATATCCAATATGGCTGCAGGCTGTGTCTCCACAAAGACCTTTAGGTCACTTTAATATCATTATAGTAAAATTACCATGACCGACAGTCCTACTCCCATCAGGCACCTGACAGAACACTTGCAAGGGCTCCAAAAAATTGCCACCTACTTTGAATATTCAATTAAGCTACACCCTAGACACCATACCCTATGCCTCCTGATAGTATAAAAGGTCAGCTACAAATGTTTTTGAAGGGCAGCATTAGTCTCTTGAGTTGCCTGCACTTATTCCCTAAGTGTGTACTTTCACTTTGAAAATAAAAATTATGTTTTCCTGCTCACCTTTATCTACATTTCTTCCTAGAATTCTCCCGCACATTGAGAAGTGAACCTGGGGGTCGGCACTGTGGCGTGGTGGGTAAAGCTGCCACCTGCAGTGCCGGCAAGCCATATGGGCGCCAGTTCACATCCCAGCTGCTTCACTTCTGATCCAGCTCTCTGCTATGGCTTGGGAAAGCAGTAGAAGATGGCCCAAGACCTTGGGCCCCTGCACCCACATGGGAGACCTGGAAGAAGCTCCTGGCTCCTGGCTTCGGATAGGCTCAGCTCTGCCTGTTGCAGCCAATTGGGGTGTGAAGCAGCAGATGGAAGACTTCTCTCTCTCTCTCTCTCTGCCTCTCCTTGTCTCTGTGTAACTCTTTCAAATAAAATAAGTAAATCTCAAAAAAAAAAGAATTGATCCTGCACCAAGCCTAGCATGGGTCACCCTATAACAGTACCAGGCAATTATCCTTTCCATTTCCTTTGTTGTGTCTATAGCAAACCTACTGTTCTGTGGAACCCCCACAACCCACTACCTTTACCTCTTTCTCTACTCTCTCTCTCTTTGCATCACTCTGCCTTTCAACTAAATCTAAATCAAAATAAACAAGCATTTAAAAGTTTATTTCTAAATCACAAAGATACTTCCTATACTTACTCCTCAAAAATGTTTTATAGTTTTCAGTTTAGAGCTCTTGTATTTAATATTGTGTATTTAATATTGGTATTTAATATTGTGTTGTTGGGGCAAATAATATCTTATTTTCTCACTCTCCAAATAGTATTTCTAATATATAAGTACACAGTTGATGTTATTGCCTTTGTACCCAGGAACTTGACACATTACTGAATAATTCTAAAAGCCCCGCTGTAGTCTTTCGAAGTTTTTACATATGTAATTATATGGCATTGATAGTTGTATTTCATTTTACCCAAACTTGAAACTTTTTATTCCCTCATCATGCCTCATTTCACTGAGTAGGACTTTTAGGACAACATTAAATGGAAGAAATGATAATGAGTGTCCTTGTTTCAAGACTTTTCCTAATTTGAAGAAATATATTTCAATCATAGGTTTAAGGAGTTTCTAGTTTTATTTGAATCATGACCAGACATTACCTCCAATAAGAAGTCTCCTCTAAGATGTAAAGTAAATTACAAAGTACAAAAGGAACAAGTCATCTGGGAAGAAAGGAAGTTCCTGGATTTGGTGACCCACATTGGACAACAGCCCTAAGGATATCATGGCTGTGTTGGCTCTGGCTACAACCAGCCTCCATATGAACCCCTTAAAGATGAAACAAACCCACAAACTAGCATTATGTGTGACTAACAAGAGCTATCTTAATAACATCTATAAAGTTTAGTACCAAAGAATTCCCTGCATGAATCTCATCTCTATCTCTAGACGCAGTCCTCCTCTGACATCACTGAAAGACCTTCTCTACCAATACAGCAGTGCCTCTGGTTAGCTGGAATGAGTCAGGAAAATGTCAAATATAGGCATGTACAAGTATTCTTATATTCCAATAAATCTGTGCATGAAGTTCACCAGAATGATAAAAGAATATGAAAATTATATTTTTAAAAATATCAACAGATTTTCTTCCTAAACAGTAATGGCAAGTGATATTCCAACACTTCAGTATTTGTGCTTTCAAAGGAATTATTAATTCATTTGCTTGAGAGAGAGATGAGAGAGAGAGAGAGAGAGGGAAGGAGGGAAGGAGGGAGGGGGACATTCCCATCTGTTTACTTGCTCCCCCAAAGCCCACAATGTCTGGAGCTGAGCCAGACCAAAGCCAGGGTGGGTAAACTCAATTCATGTCTTCCAAATGGGTTGTAGCGACCCAACTTCTTGATGTACTGCCTGCTACCTCCCAGGGTGCACATTAGCAGGAAGCCGGACAAGAACATACCTGGGACTCAAATACAGGCACTCAGATATGAGATGCAAGCATCCCATCTGATATTTTAACTGCCAGACCAAATGCATGTTCATTTTCTTTTCTTTTTTTTTAAGATTTATTTATTTGAAAGTTAGAGTTACACAGAGAAAGAAGGAGAGGCAGAAAGAGGGAGAGAGAGAGGTCTTCCATCTGCTGGTTCACTCCCCAATTGGCCACAACAGGCAGAGCTGAGCCTATCCGAAGCCAGGAGCCAGGAGCTTCTTCAGGGTCTCCCATGTGGGTGCAGGGGCCCAAGGTCTTGGGCCATCTTCTGCTTTCCCAGGCCATTGCAGAGAGCTGGATCAGAAATGGAACATCCGGGACATTAACTAGTGCCTTACCCGCTATGCTACAGTGCCAGCACTTCATTTTCAAATATTATAATAGTTTTTCAATCTCATAGTTAAAATACTGTAACTTCATTTTTTATTTACGTTTGCATCTCTCTAAATACTACCAAGATAGTCCACATTTTCATATACTTATTACTCATATGCATGTTCTTTTGTGAATTATCCATCTATCTATCATGTTCCTATTAAGATATATGCCTTTTTAACAAGTAAATTATGCAATCTTTGCTTATTGAAGATATTAACCTTTTGCCATGTAGCTTTCCTTTTTGTTGACTTTGTTAAAGCCTTGCCATATTCTTAATAAATAATAAAACCCATATATCTCTTTATATCTCTTGAGTTTCATTAATTGTTTTTTTTTTAAATTTTATTTAGTAAATATAAATTTCCAAAGAACAGTTTATGGATTTCAATGGCTTTTTCCCTCCCATAACTTCCCTCCCACTTGCAACCCTCCCCTCTCCCGCTCTCTCTCCCATTCCATTCACATCAAGATCCATTTTCAATTATCTTTATATACAGGAGATCAATTTAGTATATATTAAGTAAGGATTTCATCAGTTTGCAGCCACACAGAACCTAAAGTATAAAATACTGTTTGAGTACTAGTTATAGCACTAATTCACATTGCACAACACATTAAGGACAGAGATTCTACATGAGGAGTAAGTGCACAGTGACTCCTGTTGTTGACTTAACAATTTGACACTCTTGTTTATGGCGTCAGTAATCTCCCTAGGCTCTAGTCATGAGTTGCCAAGGCTATGGAAGCCTTTTGAGTTTGCCAACTCCAATCTTAGTAAGGCAAGGTCATAGTCAAAGTAGAAGTTCTCTCCTCCCTTCAGAGAAAGGAAGTTCTCTCCTCCCTTCAGAGAAAGGTACCTCCTTCTTTGATGGCCCATTCTTTCTCCTGGGATCTCACACACATAGATCTTTCATTTAGGGTTTTTTTTTTCTTTTTTTTTTTGCCAGAATGTCTTGGCTTTCCATGCCTAAAATACTCTCATGGGCTCTTGAGCCAGATCCGAATGCCTTAAGGGCTGATTCTGTGGCCAGAGTGCTGTTTAGGACATCTGCCATTCTATGAGTCTGCTGTGTATCCCGCTTCCCATGTTGGATTGTTCTCTCCTTTTTTTCTTCTATGTTAGGAAGCCCTTCTGGGCTGGTGTTGTACATCGCAGGTAAAACTACCACCTGCAATGCTGGCATCCCATAAAGGTACTGTTTTATGTCCTGACTGCACCACTTCTAATCTAGCTCCTGGCTAATGGCCTGTGAAAAGCAGAAGATAGTCCAAGTGTTTGGTCCCCTGCTGCCCACTTGGAACAACCAGATGAAGCTCCTGGTTTCTGGTTTTGCCTGGCACAGCCCTGGTTATTGCAGCCATCTAACAAGTGGACCAGATGGAAGGTTCTCTCTATCTCTCTCTCTCTCTGTAACTCTTTCAAATAAATAATCTTTTTTTTTAAAGAAGACATTCTCAACCCTAAAGTGTCAAAAAATACTTCCTTTTCTTGGACTAATTCATTTTTAAAAAACTTTACATTAAAATCAAAATCCTTAATAATCAGCATTTCAATTTTGCATGTGATATCAGGAGTTTATGAATATTGATGTGGTCACTTTACAACTGAGAAGTCTGGAACTCAGAGTTATATATACTGATGATATATTTATAAAGCAAAAGAATAGAAGGTAAAAAAATATAAGATTGCTTTGTTTCCCTCAGTTTTCTGAGAAATTTATAATTTTCTTAAATTTACTCTGTAGGCATTCCTAGACTAAAACTTGACCACGTGAGAGTATGTAAAGTTTATATATATAGCAAATACTTTTACATGCATATGGACTTACCAAATGTCTAATTTTATCTGTCAACTTGACTAAGCCTTGGGATGCCCAGAGAGCTGGTTAAAGATTATTTCTGGGTAATGTGTAAGGGTGTTTCCAGAAGAGATTTGCATTTGCACTAAAGGAATGAGTAAAGGCTAGCCCTTCCCCAGTTTGTGTAGGCATAATCTAATCTGTTGAAGGTCTGAAAGAATAAAACACAAAGAAATGTTGAATTTGCTGTCTGCCTGTTTGAGGTAGGACCTCACTCTTTTCCTTAGCTCCATGTTCTTGGTTGTCAAGCCCTTAGACCTGGAATGAAACCTTGACCATTAGCTCTCTGGCTCCTAAGTCTTTGAATACCACCAGTTACCCTGGGTCTCTAGCTTGCAAATGGAACCAGTAGGAATTCTCAGTCTCCATAACCACCTTAGCCAATACCTCATAATAAATGTCTGTATTTGTCTCCTATTGGTTCAGATTCTGTAGAGAACCCTAGCTAATACAATGTCCTACTACACTTTGTATGCATATTCATTATTAAACAAATTTCCATTGGGGAGATTTTGGAGAAGTGGTTGGGGACACAAGAAAGGTTGGCAGAGTTCAGAAGCTTCATCGATGGTAGCCTCTTTTCTCTCAGTCATTTGAGAGTAGAATCACAAATCCAAGTATCATAAAAGCTAGAGCTCTCTTGAGCTCCAGCTTAATGAACTTAACGAAATGTTTTAAAGCTTAAGCAAAAGGGAAAAAAGTATTATGAACATGTTTACTAGCTATTAAAATCCCTTTATAAAAAACACTGCAGGGAAACACAAAGTAAATAAAATAGCTAATACAAAATAGGCTCACTGAGGCATATAGTTATGCTTAGTATGTTCAATTAATGAGAGTTTATTGGCGCTAAAAGGAGAAAAAAACACTGAAAAATTAATTTCTTACTATACCCAGTGGCAGCCACATAAAATGCAGGCATATTCATTCAGATAATGATTTTAGAGCTTAGGGTAAAAAATAGTGTCTCGGTTAACATTTACTTGAAACAGAAAATTTCAGTATGTGGTTAGATAATCAATCATTAGGCTGCAAGGATAAAAGCAAACCAAACCTATTAGTTTTCTATTGCTACATAACAAATCACCACAAATAATGGCTTTAAATGACATACATATATTATCTCATAGTTTCTGTGAGTCAGAAGTTCAGAAAAGACTTATGAGTCCTCTATTTAAGGTTCACGTAGCTGCAGTTAAGGCCCTTTCCAGGAATGGGATCTCAGAGGGAAACTGCTTCCAACATACCTTAGATTATTGGCTGAATTCATTTCATCAACTTTGTAGGACTCATGAAAACTTGTTTCAGAACCACCAATATAAACTCCAGCAATAAAGTTCCCACACTCTTGCAAAATTGCTGAAACATAATCAAATCTACCGTTTGTTAATCATAGGTCTGACTGCACTGAAGCATGGGGGTGATATGCATACCTTTGGGTATGAGTATCAGGACTAGGTCAAGATCATGGAAGTCACCTTCAATCGGATACCCCACATACAACCAGATAATTATAGTATTTGGAAGTCTCTTGGCTATGATTCGCAAAGTTCATTTATTAAAAAGTCTGTATTTTTCTGAAGCCAAATAAAAATTGATTGATTTAAACATATTAATTCATGAAATGATAGAGACCCTAAAGCAACCTCATAATTCATATAATATAAAAGTCAAACACAGCTGAGTATCTGACCTTATGAAGAATGCATGGAATTAGGAGTCAGATTTGAATTTTGGCACAGTCACTTTTTAGATGTTTGATGTGAAATTTTAATAAACATCTAGCAACTTCATTTTATATATTAGTAGAATGTGTTTATCTTGACCAAGTTCTTATGTCAATTATAGGAAATATGGCACATTGATTCAATATGTCACTTGGGATCCCTCATCCCATATTGGACTGCCTGGATTCTAGTCCCAGCTCTGCTTCTGATTTCAGCTTCGCACCCATATAGCTCACAGGAGGCAGTGATAATGGCTTAAGTACTTAGTTCCCTGCCACCCACATGGGACATCCAAATTGAGTTCTGGGCTTCGTTGTGGGCACTGTAGAGTGAACCTGCAGTTGGAAACATACTCTCTGTTTTTCTCTCTCCCCTATCCCTTTGTATTCCTCACCAGCTTATAAAAATACAAATAAATTTTTAAATGTTAAAAAATATTTGTAAAATATATGAATTAACTTTCCTGTTTCTTTTGCAGTACAGAAACTTCACAATTTGATGCAATCCCAAATGTTAATTTTGGCTTTGACTGCCTGTGCTTCCAGGGTCTTTTCCAAGAAATCTTTGCTGGTACCTATATCTTGCAGGGTTTCTCCAATGTTCTCTAATAATTTAATGGTGTCGGGTTGTAGATTTAAGTCTTTAATCCATGTTTTTGTGTAAGGTGAAAGGTAGGGATCTTGCTTCATGCTTATGCATGTGGAAATCCAGTTTTCCCAGCACCATTTATTGAATAGACTGTCCTTACTCCAGGGATAGGTTTTGGATCCTTGATCAAATATAAGTTGGCTGTAGATGTCTGGATTGATTTCTGGTGTTTCTATTCTGTTCTATTGGTCTATCCATCTGTTTCTGTAACAGTACCATGCTGTTTTGATTACAATGCCCTGTAGTATGTCCTGAAATCTGGTATTGTGATGCCTCTGGCTTTGTATCCCTTTAATTTCTTTTTCTTACCTAATGGCTCTGGCTGACACTTCCAGAATTATATCAAAGAGCAATGGTGAGAGTGGGCATCCATGTCTGGTAACAGATATCAGTGGAAATGCTTCCAACTTTTCCCCATTCTATAGGATGCTGGCCGTGGGTTTTTCATAAATTGCTTTGATTGTATTGAGGAATGTTCCTTCCATACCTAGTTTGCTTAGAGTTTTCATCATGAAAGGGTGTTGTATTTTCTCAAATCCATCTCTGCATCTATTGAGATAATCATATGGTTTTTCTGCTGCAGTCAGTTAATGTGGTGTATCACATTGATTGATTTGCGAACATTGAAGCATCCCTGCATACCAGGGATAAATCCCACTTGGTCTAGGTGGATGATCTTTCTGATGTGTTGTTGCATTCTACTGGTGAGAATTTTACTGAGGATTTTTGAGTCAGGTGTATTGGTCTGTAATTCTCTTTCAATGCTGCATCTTTTTCTGGCTTAGGAATTAAGGTGATGCTGGCTTCATAGAAAGAATTTGGGAGGATTCCCTCTTTTTTGATTGTTCTGAATAGTTTGAGAAGATTTGGAGTTAGTTCTTCTTTAAATGTCTGGTAGAATTCAACAGTGAATCCATCTGGTCCTGGGTTTTTCTTTGTTGGGAGGGCCTTTATTCCTGTTTCCATTTCTGTCTCAGTTATGGGTCTGTTTAGGTTTTCTATGTCTTCCTGGTTCAATTTAGGTAGGTTGCATGTGTCCAGGAATCTGTCCATTTCTGATAGATTTCCCTGTTTGCTGGCATACAAGTCCTTGTAGTAATTTCTGGTGATTCTTTTTATTTCTATGGTGTCTGTTGTTACATATCCTTTTTCATTTCTGATTTTATTGATTTGGGTCTTTTCTCTTCTTTTTTTTAGTTAGTTGGGCCAATGGGGTGTCAATTTTGTTTATTTTTTCAAAAAACCAGCTCCTCGTTTGGCTGATTTTTTGTAATTTTTTTTTGGATTCAACCCTATTGATTTCTTCTCTGATTTTAATTATTTCTCTTCTCCTACTGGGTTTGGGTTTGGTTTGTGCAGATTTTCTAGATCCTTGAGATGCGTTGAAAGCTCATTTATTTGGTGCCTTTCCAATTTCTTGATGTAGGCACCTATTGCTATAAACTTTCCTCTCAACACTTTATGTTCTGTGTGGGTGCAAACAGATGAAATCTTTACTTTATATATACTAAATTGATCTTCTGTATATAAAGATAATTGAAAATTAATCTTGATGTGAATGGAATGGGAGAGGGAGTGGGAGATGGGAGGGTTGCGCATGGGAGGGAAGTTATGGGGGGGGGGGGAGCCATTGTAATCCATAAACTTAAACTGTACCTTGGAAATTTATATTTACTAAATACAAGTTAAAAAATATATGAATTAATCTGGCACATAAGGGTTATTCAGCAAATTACAAACATTAGTAACAAAACCATAGTATTTAAATCCCACTGTGTCGTATTACATTTTGTGACATTATGAAACTTCTTCAGAG
Source organism: Lepus europaeus (assembly GCF_033115175.1). Lineage (NCBI taxonomy): Eukaryota > Metazoa > Chordata > Mammalia > Lagomorpha > Leporidae > Lepus > Lepus europaeus. The sequence continues at coordinate 127,453,256 of NC_084827.1, read as the reverse complement.
TATATGTCCTCACTTTTAGAGTAAAATATGTTTGATAAGGACAAATGAGGCAGGAAAATTGATTCAGCATGCATTAAAACAAGTGATTAAAATGCATATATACAGTAGTCAGTGTGGTGGTGTAGTGGATTAAGCCACAGCCTGCAATGCCACCATTCCACATGGGCACAAGCTCGAACCTGGTCTCTAATTTTGATAGAGCTGCTAAAGTGCCTGGAAATGTAATGGAATATTGCCAAGGTAACTGGGCCCCTGACACCCACATGGAGACCCAGATGAAGCTCCTGGTTCCTGGCTTTGGTCTGGCCCAGCCCTGGCTGTTTCAACCATTTGGGAAATGAAACAGCCAATGAAAGATTATTTTTCTCTCTCTCCCCCACACTCCCATTCTCTCTCACTCTCCCTTTCCCTCTCTGTCTTTTCCTCTCTCTCTCTCTGTAACTCTACCCTTCAAATAATTAGTCTTTTAAAATGCATACATACAAATATATGCATAATAAATATATTCATCCTCATTAGATGCTTATGTACGTTAAGCATAAAGTGTTCTTTTGTTTTTGAGTCTTGTCTTCCTCCAATAAATACAGTACCTTTGAAAATGATTTCTGAGGGCCAAGATGGCAGTATAGTAACAGGAGGTGCTGAGTAGCATGGGGCAAAATAGATAGTTAATAAGCAGATGGGCTATAAGCCTGCAATAGAGTTGTAAGTAATTCCTCCAGAGAAGCCCTGGATTCCAACAGATACTGGGCAGGTCCACGCTGAGGGAGCAACAAAGAAAGGGAAGTGGTGGAGGCACAGTAGAGGCAAGCTAAGGCTGTGCAGAGACACTGAACGAGGAGACAGGTGCTACCTCTCCACCCCCCAAAAACCAGGTGAGAAATTGTGAGTCCATGGCACTGTGGATGGGGGCAGATAGGGGAGCCTGGGGAACTGCATTTGAAGTTCCAAGAGGAAAGAAAAAGAAAGTATAGGGGAACAAACAGAGAGGTCAGACACATCCCTGTCCATCTATGTCTCCTCCCTCTCCCCAATCCGACTTTAAGCTGGCAGGGAGAAGGCATTTTGATTGTTTACATTTTTGAATGTAAGCAGGGGGCTGCCACATTTGCCTCCCATGCACATGCCCATCAATTGAGGGGTCCATTTCACAACACCTCCCACCCAGGAATGAAGATCACAATTCAGAGTAATTTCCTCCCCACTGTGCAAGCTGTACAACGAGGAATAGTCCTAAACATTGAATACTCGAGATCCTTTCATGCACCCATGAGAAGCAAGTCCAGCCCCAGCAGAGAGGAGTTAGTGCACCAGAGCTTTGGTACCAGCCTCTATCACTATCAGAAACAAATTCACAATCTAAATGAAAAGTGCTCCCAAGAAATTGAAATATGAAAGAAGCCAGAATGAAATACTAGAAATAAAGAAATCAATGAATCAAATAAAATGTACTGGAAAGCCATAACAATAGAAAAGATGAGGCAGAGGAAAGAATATCAGAACTAGAAGACAAATTATTGGAAATAATACAGTTAGACCAAATACAAGAAGAAGAAATTAGCAAATTAAAAATCATGGTTGTAAATTTACAAGTTTCTGTCAACCAACCCAATCTAAGGATCCTAGCAATTCTGGAAGGTGTGGAAAGAGAGAAAGGATTAGAAGGCCTTCTTAATGAAATAATAACAGAGAACCTCCGCAAGCTTGAGAAAGAACATCCAAGTACAAGAAGTACACAGAATTCCCAATAGACATGACCAGAAAAGAACTTCACCATGACACATTGTAGCAAAATCTCCTCAGTGAAACATAAAGAACAGATCTTTAAATGTTCATGAGAGAAACAAGAAAAACATTCAGAGGGAACCCAATTAGACACACTGCGGAATTCTCATTGCAAACCCTACTAGCAAAGAAACAATGTGAGACATGTTCAAGTCCTAAGAGGAAAAAAAAAAAAAAAACTGTCCACCTAGAATACTGTACCCTGGAAAACATCATGCTGAGTGAAATAAGCCAGGCCCCAAGGGACAAATATCATATGTTCTCCCTGATCAGTGACAACTAACTGAGCACCCAAAAGGAAACCTGTAGAGGTGAAACTGACACAAGTAGCAATGACTTGATCAGCCCTTGTCCTGACTGTTGAGGAAAGGCTTACTATTTTATAACTTTTAACATGTTTCTTTTTCTATTTAATACCATTTGTTGAACTCTTTGCTTAACATAGAAATATTCTGAGGTGTTTAAATCCAATTGAAAATTGATTCCTGTGAAAAATAGAGTGTGAATAAGAGAGGGAAGAGATGTAAAGTTTGGCATATGTTCTGACAGACTTAAACGTAAGGGTAAAGCTAAAAATTTGCAGTGGGACTCCAAATTCTTTTTAGTTGGCATCTAATGCCACTTTACCTGTTAAACTGATCATATTAAATGTGTAACTGATCCTATAGATAGGATTAAGTGCCAAAGGGATCACATAAGTAAGACCAAGTGTCTGCTAATAGCAATAGATAGAATTAAAAAGGAGAGAATCATCCAACATGGGAAGCAGGCCACACAGCAGACTCATAGAATGACAATTGCTTTAAGTAACACTCTGACCTCAGAATCTGCCCTTAAGCATTCAAATCTGGTTGAAAAGCCCATGGGAGCATTTCAGATATGGAAAGCCAAGGCATTGTGGAAAAAATGATCTACATTAAGGATCTCTGTGAGATACCAGTGGAAAGAATGGGCCATGAAAGAAGGATGTACTTTTCTATGAAAGGAGGAGAGAATTTCCAATTTCAGTATGGCCCTGTCTAAATACTGATGGAATTTGTGGGCTCAAAAGGCTTCTATATCCTTGGCAGCTCATGACAAGAGCCTCAGGTGATTGTTGATGTTATAAATAAGAGTGTCAATTTTTAAATCAACAACAGGAGTCACTGTGCTCTTGCTCCACACATAGGACCTCTGTCCTTAATGAGTTGTACTATGAGAATCAATGGTAAAACTTGTCTTCAAACAATACTTTATACTCAGTGTGTCTGTGTGGGTGCAAACTGTTAAAATCTTAGTATAGAGTAGATCATCTGTATATAAAGTTAATTAAAAATGAGTCATAAAAAATAATGGGATGGGCGAGGCAGTAGGAGGCGGGATGATTTGTGGATGTGAGGGTGGATATGGGGGGAAGAATTGCTATATTCCAAAAGATATACCTATGAAATTTATATTTATTATTAAAAGCTTTCTAAAAAATTAATGATGAAGAAATAAGGATCTTCCACAACAAGCAGAAATTGAAAGAATTTGTAACTACTACCCAGTCCTACAAAAGATGCTCAAGGATCTGCTACACACAGAAACAGGAAAATTACTACAAAATAAGATGAACGCAGAAAATGACCCAGCAAAAGTGCAAATGAAATCCAAAATATGTAAACAGGATTATTTACCAAAACATGGCAGGGCAAAGTCAGTACTTAACAATAGTTACACTGAATGTAAATGATCCTAACTCCCCAGTTAAAGGCACAGACTCACTGAATGGGTTAAAAAAGAAAACCCATCTATTTGCTGCCAAAAGAAAAAAATTTTACCAACATATATACGCAGACTGAAAGTGAGAGGATATAAAAATATAATCCATGCTAACAGAAATGAAAAAAGAGCTGGTGTGGCCATCCTAATATCAGACAAAAATAGAATTTAACATAAAAACTATTAAAAGAGACACAGAAGGACACTATATAATGATTAAAGGATCAATTCAACAGAAAGATATAACTATTATAAATGTATATGCACATAATTACAGGGCACCTGGCTGGGTTCTAGTCCCGGTCAGGGTGCCAGATTCTGTCCCGGTTGCCCATCTTCCAGGCCAGCTCTCTGCTATGGCCCAGGAGTGCAGTGGAGGATGGCCCAAGTGCTTGGGCTTGTACCCCATGGGAGACCAGGAGAAGCACCACGGCGGCCATTGGAGGTGAACCAATGGCAAAGGAAGACCTTTCTCTCTCTCTCTCTCTCTCCCTCTCTCTCTCTCACTGTCCACTCTGCCTGTCAAAAAAAAAAAAAAAAAAAAGAAGAATTGTTAAGGAATTTAAAGGGATATAGACTCAAATACAATAGCAATGGGGGACTTTAATACCTCACTTTCAGCAATGGACAGATCAACCAGACAGAAAATCAACAAGGAAACAACAGAGTTAATCAACAGAGTAGACCAAATAGACCTAGCAGATATCTACAGAGCCTTCCACCCTACAGCCACAGAGTGCACATTTTTTTTCTCTCCAGTGCATGGAAATTTCTCTAGGTTTGACCACATGCTAGGCCATTAAATGAGTCTCAGCAAGTTAAAAAAAAATAGAAATGATACCATGCATCTTCTATGACCACATTGCAATGAAGCTGGAAATCAACAACTCAAGAATCTCTACTTCATATGCACACCATGGTGAATGTACAACATGTTTCGGAACGAACAGTGAGTCATAGAAGAAACCAAAAGAGAAATCAAAAAAAAAAATCTGGAAACAAATGAAGATGACAATACCACATACCATAATTTGTGGGATGCAGCAAAAGCAATGTTAAGAGGAAGGTTTATAGCAATTGGTACTTACAACAAGAAACTGGAAAGGCACAAAATAAATGAACTATCTATGCACCTCTAGGATCTAAAAAAAACAACAGCAAACCAAACACAAAACTAGTAGAAGAAAATAAATAATTAAAATCAGAGAAGAAATCAACAAAATCAAAACAAAAAAAATACAAAATATCAGCAAAATGAAGAGCTGGTTTTTGAAAAAATAAATAAAATTGACACACCATTGGCCCAACTAAAGAAAAAAAGGAGGAGAAAGAAGACCCAACTCAATAAAATTAGAGATTAAAAGAAAATGTAGCAACAGAAACCACAAAAAATAAAAAGAATCATTGGAAATTATTGCAAAGAGCTGTATGTCAACAAATTGAGAAACCCAGAAGAAATGGATAGATCCCTGGATACATAACAACATACCTAAATTGAGCCATGAAGACATAGAAAACCTAAACAGACCCATAAAAAGTATAGAAATTGAATAAAAAAAAAAGCCCAAGGGCTAGATAGCTTCACTGCTGGATTCTATCAGACATTTAAAGAGGAACTAACTCCAATTCTTCTCAAGTGATTCAAAACAATTGAAAGGGAAGGAATCCTCCCAAACTCTTTCCATTAAGCCAGTATCAACTTAATTACTAAACCCAGAAAAGATGCAACAGAGAAAGAATGACAGACTAATTTAATTGATGAACATAGATGCAAAATACCTCAGCAAAATTCTGGCCAATTGAATTCTACAATAATACATCAGGAGGGTTATTCACCTGGATCAAGCAGGTTTTATCCTTGGTATGCAGGGATGGTTCAACATCTACAAATCAATCAATGTGATACATCACATCAACAAACTGCTGAATAAAAACCATATGACTATCTCAATAGATGTAGATAAAGCATTTAATAAAATGTAACACCCTTTCATGTGAAAACTCTAAACAAATTGGGTTTAGAAGGAACATTCCTCAACATAAATAAGGCAATTTGTGACAAACCCATGGACAGCATCATTTTGAATGGAGAAAAGTCGAAAGCATTCACACTAAGATCTGGTACCAGACAAGGATGCCCACTCTCACCATTGCTATTCAATATAGCCCTGGACGTTTTAGCTAGAGCCATTAGGCAAGAAGAGGAAATCAAATGGATACAAATTGGGAAGTAGTAAGTCATTTGCAGATGACATGATTCTATATACAGGGGATCCAAAAGACTCCACTAAGAGACTATTGGAACTCATAGGAGAGTTTGTTAAAGTAACAGGGTATAAAATCAATACACAAAAACCAACAGCCTTTGTATACACAGACAATGCCATGGCTGAGAAGGAACTTCTAAGATCAATCCCATTCACAATAGTTACAAAAACAATCAAATGCATTTGAATAAATTTAACCAAGAATGTCAAAAATCTCTATTATGAGAATTACAAAACATTAAAGAAAGAAATAGAAGATACAAAAGAATGGAAAAAATCTTCCATGTTCATGGATTGGAAGAATCAATATTGTCAAAATGTCCATTCTTCCAAAAGCAATTTCCAGATTCAATGTTATAACTATCAAAATACCAAAGACATTCTTCTCAGATTTAGAAAAAATGATGCTGAAATTCCTATGAAGAAACAAGAGACCTCAAATAGCTAAAGCAATCTTATACAACAAAAACAAAGTTGGAGGCATCACAATACCAGATTTCAAGACAAACTACAAGGAAATTATAATTAAAACAGCCTGGTACTCGTAGAAAAACAGATGGATAGACCAATGGGACAGAATAGAAACACCAGAAATCAATCCAAGCATCTATAACTAAGTTATTTTAACAAAGGAGCTAAAATCAATCCCTGGAGCAGGGGCAATTTCTTCAACAAATGGTGCTTGGAAAACTGGATTTCCACATGCAGAAGTATGAAGTAAGACCCCTACATTACACCTTACACAAAAGTCTATTCAACATGGATTAAAGATCTAAATCTACAACCCAACATCATCAAATTATTAGGGAACATTGGGGAAACCATGCAAGATATTGGCACAGGTAAAGACTTCTTGGAAAAGACCTCAGAGGCACAGGCAGTCAAAACTAAAATTAAGAAATAGGATTACTTCAAATTGAGAAGTTTCTGTATTGCAAAAGAAACAGTCAGGAAAGTGAAAAGGCAATCAACAGAATGGGAGAAATTATTTGTAAACTATGCAACTGATAAAGAATTAATAACCAAAATCTACAAAGAGATCAAGAAACTCCACAGTAACAAAACAAACAACCCAGTTAAGAGATGGGCCACACAGACTTAAACAGATATTTTTCAAAAGAGGAAATCCAAATGGCCAACAGACACATGAAAAAATGTTCAGGATCACAAACCATCAAGGAAATGCAAATTAAAACCACAATGAAGTTTCACCTCATCCCAGTTAGAATGGCTTTCATACAGAAATCAACAAACAACAAATGCTAGTGAGTATGTGGGGAAAAAGATACCCAAATCCAATGTTGGTGGAAATGTAAACTGGTAAAGCCACTATAGAAAACAGTACGGAGATACCTCAAATATCTGAATATAGACTTACTATATGACCCATTCACCCCATTCCTGTGAATTTACCCAAGGGAAATGAAATCAGCAAACAAAAGAACTATCTGTACCTCCAAGTTTATTGCAACTGAATTCACAATAGCTAAGACATGAAACCAATCAAAATTTCTATCAACTGAAGACTAGATAAAGAAATTATGGAACACTACACAGAGGTGAAAAAAATGAAATCCAATCATTTGCAACAAAATGGATGAATCTGGAAAACATCATACTTAGTGAAATAAGCCCATCCCAAAGGGACAAATACCATATGTTCTCTCTGATATGTAAGAACTAATAGAGTACCTAAAACGAAATCTATAGAACTGAAATTGACACTTTCAGAAGCAATGACTTGAATAGCCCTTCTCTTGACTGTCGAGTTATGGTTTCTTTTTTTTTTTTCTTCATACTATTTGTCTAACTCTTAACATAGAGTTAATCATATGTGTATAAATTCAATTGAAAATAGATTTCAGTAGAAAATAAGAGTGGGACTAAGAGAGGGAGGTGGAAGTTTGTAACAGTAAACCTGTATAGTTCTGCATACATTCCTATGGACTTACATCTAAGGCTATAGTTTAAAAACTTGTCATGGGACTCCTAATCTCATTAAATTTTGGTGGTAAAAATAAGATCTTAATTGTTAAAGTGATCATATTAAGTGTTAAAATGAACACATAGATAGGATTAAGTGTTAAAGAAATCATATAAATAGCATCATGTGCCTAGTAATAATAATAGATAGAATTAAAAAGGAGAGAATGTCCAACAAGGGAAGCAGGCCACACAGCAGACTCAGAATGACAATCGCTTTAAGTAATACTCTGACCTCAGAATCGGCCCTTAAGGCATTTGGAGCTGCCTTAAAAGCCCATAAGAACATTTCAGGCATGGAAAGCCCAGACACTGTTGCATAAAATGTCTTACATGAAGGATCTCTGTGAGTGAGACCAAAATGGAAAGAAGGGGACATCAAAGAAGGATGTACTTTTCTCTGAAGGGATAAGAGAACTTCAATTTTTTAGGGCCCTGTCAAAATACTGATAGAGTTTGTGGACTCAGAAAGTTTCCATAGCCTTGGCAGCTCATGGCAAGAGCTTCGAGTGATCACTGACATCATAAATAAGAGTGTTAATTGTTAAATTAACAACAGAGGTCACTGTGCACTTATTCCCCATATAGGACCTTTGTCCTTAATGAGTTGTACTTTGAGAATTATCTGCAAAACTTGTCTTCAAACAGTACTTTATACATTGTGTATGTGGGGGCAAACTGTTGAAATTGTTACTTAATATAGAGTTGGTCTTCTGTATATAAAGTTAATTAAAAATGAATCTTAATAAAGAATAGGATGGGAGAGGGAGTAGGAGGTGGGGTGGAAGTGGGGTAGGAGGACTGGTATGGGGGGAAGAATCACTATATTCCTAAAGGTGTACCTATGAAATTTGCATTCATTAAATAAAAGCTTTAAAAAAATGATTTCCACACTGAATGCCAATGCTGCTACTTTTGAGTTATACTGATTAATGTTTGAACAGAAAGATCCCATCTGCTGGCTCTCACTCCAAATGCTTACAACAAGCACAGCTGAGCTTAGGTCATAATCAGAATCCAGGAACACATTCCAAGTCATCACAAGGGTAAAGGAATTTAATTACTTGAACCATAACTGCTACCTCTTCTGGTCTGCACTGGGAAAAGCTGGAGTCCAAAATATGGGGAGTGGTCATTTTAACAAGTGTGTGAACAGCTAAGCCAAATATCCACACCATGAGTTTTCTTTTCCTAACAATATCTACATGTAATGGACATCTATGCACAAATCAACTGAATTAACTCATATTTTGATTTTTAGAAATTGAGTCATAAGAAATGAATAATTGTCAACAAAATAGTCAAAATCATCCCTGGAACCTGATTTGTTTCTTAAAAGATATGCTCACCAGTGGTGATGTTTCTTCATTGTTTCAGGAAATGTAATTAAGTTTGGCAGTTATAATAGTTATACATTCTATGTAAATGCTTTCCTCTTTAAAATTTAGTAATTCTGTTGACTTGGTTCTTAGTTACTTTCTTTGTTCCTCAAATGAATAATGGGGCCTGATTAGCAGTCCTGAAGATGTATCTGAAAAGTTTATTTTGAATAATCATAGCACAATTTTTATATTAAATCCTATCTCTACTTCATTAGACAGAACCTATTGTTTTAATTTGAAAGGCAGATATATATATATATATATATATATATATATTAATTTGAAAGACAGAGGATTATATATTTAAAATAATTTGAGAGAGAAAGAGAAGAGCTCCCATCTCATCTTCTAGTTCACTGACCAAAAGCCTGTAATGGGAAGGAGCCAGGAATAAAAATATAAAATATATAAAAAAAAAAAACTAAAAAAACTAAAACTAAAAATGCCTAGTTAATTAAACCATCACTACTGCTTTCCAGGAATTTCATTTGTGGGATATTGGAGTCAAGAGCTATAACCAAGAATCAAACCAAGGCACTCCAATGTGGATGGTGAGTATCTTAACTGTTTGTCCAAACGCCCACTCCATCTTTCTTCAGCTATTAACTATCATCTCATGTGGCAAGAACAAAGGACCAGCCCTGCCTGTTGCTGGCTTTGTGATCTCACACAAGTTCTTTAGATTCACCAAGGCTTTGTCTCCTCCTGTGTAAAATGGGGGCAATAGTAATATCCTGCCTCATTTCACCAGTGAGAACATCCATGTAGAGCTCATAATGTTGCACCTGATAGATAGTAAATGCTCAATAAAAATTAAAATCATTACTGTTGGTACCATTAAAAAAAATTAAAAGCCAGAGAATACTTTAAAAACTCAAAGAATGGAATTGAAAAATGTTAGTAGAAAAGATGTTAGTGGAAAAGTTTTTTAAATCCTTGGATCATTTTTCATAATATGCATTTTCTATGAACTCTAAAATTTTCTCATAATAGAATACACTATTTTCAGGGGAATCTGACAATCGTCTGAATGCTAAAATATGGTTGTGCACCTCTCTCTTATATCACAGTAGTACTTAAAGTGCCTTATTACTCTATAATTACCTAGGATTTTCTGTTCTAAATTTAAAAAAAATTAAGATTATTGATTATAATGGTCATTTCACAGCATTTTGCTTGGGACACCAGCAACCCATACCAGTTGGTTTGAGTGCCATCCAATCTGCGCCTCTGATCCAGCTGTCAGCTAATCCACAAAGGAGGCAGCAGATGATGGACGAAGTCCTTGGGTTCCTGCCACCTATGTCAGAGACCTGGCTCCTGGCTTTGACCTGATCTGGTCCCAGCTGTGGTGGGCATTTAGGTATTTGGGGAATGAATCCCTGGATGGAAGATATCTCTCTCTCACTCTCTCTCTCTCTCTGCCTCTCCTCCCCCAATTCTGTTACTCCACTTTTAAAATAAAGAATTAAATCGTTAAAAATACTATTTAGTCAACAAACACAAGTTAGATGGAAAACAGGAAACTACAATTAAGCCATCACAACATTTATCTCCCTGACTAAAAGAAAGCATAAATTTCAAGAGCAATCCCCACCTTATTCCAACTGTATTTTCAGACTTTCCTGAAATATTTGTCTCTGTATATAATATAAATATAAACCTGGTCAAAGTAGAATTTAGGATTTAGTTCTGTAGATGGTCTTGATCTTCTAATATCATTTTTTCTGCTGAAGTAATATTTCTGATGACCATGAAGGAAATGGGTATTTATACTAAGTTAAGTACCAGGTAATCTTCTAGGTAACAATATTATAAACCAGAGCCTGTACTGTGTTTCTGTCTCAGTACATGCAGTCTTTTTATTATACTAAATCAACCATTTACAGTTGTGGATAAATGAAATAATAATAGTATACCATTACCCAATGCTTAGGTTACCATGACCTAGAACTAAATGACCCAACAGCGTTACACAGAAATTATCGAGGTGGTAATTCTTAAAGCAGTTTGTGTCTTGATTAGTTGCTTGATAATACTTCATTAGAAAACAAAGAAAATGAATGTAAATAAAACTGGGCCAGATTTTGGTGGCTGATAATAAGTACAATGCTCTCTATCTATGTATTTTTATCCTGGTTTTTGACTACTCTCTGTTAATGCCAGGGATAGTATGTTCTTATCTCTTACTCAGGCGTTCTTGTGACAAAAAAATGACCTTGTGCGGCAATTATTTCTTGTTATACTTAATTGTAAGGGTGTGTAATTACAGGCTGCAGGCTGAGTTCCATAAAACCACATAGGGTAATGTTTTAGAACAATCATACGATTTCAAAATGTTTTGTTCCTTAACAAACCAGTTAGTTTTTGTGCTCTATATTAATTTTATTATGATCATGTATTTATTTTAAAAACTTGTATACATCTTAAAAGTTAATAGGAAGTAGTGTGTTCTGATCGTCTAATATCCACAATTTCAATGCAATGTTGAATAATATTCAAATTAGAATGATTATTCAGAAAATATATATGATAATCTAAGGAGTTTAGTATCAATCATGCATGTTTTCATTAAATTGTGAAGTATTTTGGGAGCATTCCAAAATGGTTCCTAAGGGTGTGTGTACCTTCAAAAGTAGTTCTCCATCCATGAGAATGGTATCACAAATGTGCCACTTTTGTAAAAATGATTTTCAGTGACGGTCTCTCTTTATTCAAGTCCCCAAGCTTTCATGAGATCTTGAGAGAAGGAGTGTATAGCTACTGTCTTCTGGAGCAGGGCTGCTGCAGGGTAGAGGCTAAGGAATCAAAAAGGCAAAATAATTTTTGTTTTAACAAAATAAATAAAGTTAATATAAAATAAATTTCACACACAGGACCATAATAGGCCCTCTTGTGTAAATATTCCTGACAACATCCTGCTGAGAGCAGAATCAGCCCTCAAATGGTGTCAACCTACCTAAAATTGTTCTAGAAAAATCGCTGGGCTTTTCAGAGATGAAGAAGACTCATATAAACCCCACAGCAAAGATCTGTGCAAGCATAAGAGATTGTAAAGGAGGACCTTGCTGAGAAACATGTTCTAATACTGTCTACTTGATTAAACTGTTTAGCAATTTCATTGTGCCTTGAGGCTTAAATGTAATTATATACCCCATCGTCGAAGCATCACAGTGGTATTTGATATTTGAAATCTTGCTTGGAAAGAATGTAACTGATAGGAATTATTTTAAGACTTTGCATTCTCTTATGAATTGCTTTCTATTCGAGGATTCACTTTATAGTGAGATTTCATAGATGCATATCAATTCTCCTATGAGATACTTTAATTATAAATGTATACATACATATATACATCTGTGTATAACAGTTGCTCATGTTGCCTTTGCTTTTTTAGTCTTTACTTGATTCTGCATTATTGCCATAGAAGCTTTGTCCTTTCTGAGGTCCCTCTGTTCCTTTCAACTTCACTGACAGTTATTTTTTCCCCTGAGACCCATCAATGTTTACCATACCTGCTGCACCTTGTGTCTTTCACTGATAAACAATGACTTCAACACCAATGTCAAGCAATGTCATCCCACACATCTGTTTTGTTAATGCAAATTGTGATGGCAAAGTGAACTCTCCCCTCTGATTTCTTGTTGCATAACTATACTGGAAGCAAAGCAAGGTAAACATATCATGAGCATATAAATGATGTGCCCCTACCACAACAGCAAGGAACAAAAAATGTCCTTTCTAAAAAGGGTCTTCAAATAAAACTGTGTGTGATTTTGATTTTAAAAATGACAAAATATTATATTTTTATAATTTACAGACATTACAATTAATAAGAGAATGTATTTGCACATGTAAAATCACATTTCATACCAAATTTGATTTTGGTAAAGTTGATGTTTTCACCTAATATTGGTGGTTTGGAATATAGGAAAGTGGTCCCTAAAATCCAACTGGACATCATGAAGTGTGAATTTGTTCTTTTATTTTTTTTCTTTTTTTAAAGATTTTATTTATTTATTTGAGAGGTAGAGTTACAGACAGAGGGAGAGACAGAGAGAAAGATCTTCCATCCACTGGATGACTCCCCAAATGACTTCAATGGCTGAAGCTGGGCTGATTTGAAGTCAGGAGCCAGGAGCCAGGAGCTCCCTCTGGGTCCCCTGTGCAGACGCAGGAGTCCAAGGACTTGAGACATTTGCCACCACTTTTCTGGTCCGTAAACACAGAGCTGAATCAAATGAGGAGCAGCTAAGACATGAACCAGCGTCCATTAGGGATAACAGTGCCACAGTTGGAGGCTTAACCTACTATGCCACAGCACTGGCCTCATTGTCACTGTTCTTATAACAAATCTGTTTTCATGGAATCACTGTTTATCCCATCGTCTTAAAAAGTTTTCAAATATTTATTTGATTACTAGCCAATTATGTCATTAACTAAATAATGAATTTTAGTGTTAATATAAGGTCTAAATCTAATAACAATATGGTTCTATGGTTATTGACACAGATTTTTGGGGGTACACAGTTCAAAACAAGTTTGGAGAGCTCCTATTTTTCAGTTATTTTTCAGTTCAGTGGATGCTATTCTCATTTAGAAGAATGATAACTTAATGCTAAAGCCCTCATAGTCACAGCCCTCATAGTCCCCATTCAAGTAAAAGCAAGTTTTCCAGAGCATACAATGGAATATATAATTTCCACAAATGCCATTTGAGTGAGAATTTTAGTAACAAGAGGATTATAAGAGAAACAATTCCCCTGTCCTTTTCTTTGCACCACTTTCAACTGAGGCATTCTTATTTTGATCTATCCATATGATATCCACATTGATGAAAGTGAAAAGGTAGGGGTACCTCAGTAACGATGGACTGAGCTGACCTTGAGTCTTCCTTCAAGTTTCAAATTTTCATGTTGAGCCAAAACTAATAGTATTGTCTTGAACATAACAAAATAATCCCCTTTTTATTAATTATCTCAGAAAGGGCTAAAAGGCATTTTTCTCTTTTATTGTTTCTACAAAACTGAGAGTGATTTTAAATTTTGTAGATATCCGTAAATAGTGTACTTTTTTGACAGATAGATATACAGATGTATGCATTATAAGAAATTGCCTACAGGGCTCTAAGCTCTTATACAGTGTTGTATGACTTTTATATAGTTAATTATTAGTATTCATGTATTCACTTTTGATACAGTGAAAAAAAATCCAAGTGAAATCAAAGTCCTTTTTCCACTCCTTTTGAAGGAATTGTGGCCAAAAAAACACCATGTCCCAACATTCTAAAGTTCCCCTGTGTTTAACTGAATATCAGATAAAAATCGATGTTACGTTGCAATTTCCTCCACAAACTTGAAATATTTTTTCTTGTATGTTACTCTATTGATTTGTAAAGTTACTGGATTTAACACTAAAAGTAGGTTTTGATCTGGCATCAGTATCAAAGCACAGGAGATAATCATGCTTTAAGGATAGCTTAGGGACAGTTTTTTTTCTAAAAGGGAGAGGTGGTGGTCCTTTCAGCTCCCTACCATCTTTCTCTCCCTTTCTCTTTCCCCTCCCCATCTCTCTCTTGATAGAGATAGAAAGATAGAAAGGGAAAAAGAGATACCTAGAGATATAAAACTTATATACAAATTAACCATGTGGGCCGGCGCCGTGGCTTAACAGGCTAATCCTCTGCCTTGCGGCGCCGGCACACCGGGTTCTAGTCCCGGTTGGGGCACCGATCCTGTCCCGGTTGCCCCTCTTCCAGGCCAGCTCTCTGCTGTGGCCAGGGAGTGCAGTGGAGGATGGCCCAAGTGCTTGGGCCCTGCACCCGGATGGGAGACCAGGATAAGCACCTGGCTCCTGCCATCGGCACAGTGCAGTGCGCCGGCCTCAGCGCGCCTACCGCGGCGGCCATTGGAGGGTGAACCAATGGCAAAGGAAGACCTTTCTCTCTGTCTCCCTCTACTGTCCACTCTGCCTGTCAAAAAAAAAAAATTAACCATGTGTGTATATCTCTGTGTCTCTTAAGCTTCTTCAAGAGAGCTTCTCATAGTTTAATAAACATTTCTAAAGTCTCTTCCTTCTTTTTCAATTCCTAAGGTCAATGGATTGTAATCAGCTCAAGAAATAACTACAATACCTATGCCATGTATTAGAAGGAAGGAAAATTGACTGTTTTCCGGGGAGTCAAAAGTGACTTCCTGAAAATCCATCAGGGTCAGAATGAAGGAGAGACTAATTTAAATACAGACTAAGATTATACTCCAATGTGCTTTAGTGAAATAGACAGATGGGTAGACAGAAAATTATTTTAAATTCTTATGATTTTTTTGATGATAAGTCTATAATAGAGTCATCAAGAATGTAACTTAGAACACTTAATACATTAAGTAAAGCTGTTGCCTGCAGTGCCGGCATCCCATATGGGTGCCAGTTTGAGTTCCAGCTGCTCCACTCCTGATCCAGCTCTCTGCTATGGCCTCGGAAAGCAGTAGAGGATGGCCCAAGTCCTTGGGCCCCTGCACCCGCATGGAAGACAGAGAGGAAGCTTCTGGACCCTGGCTCCTGGCTTCAGATCAGTGTAGCTCCAGCCATTGCAGATAATTGGAAAGTGAACTAGTGGACGGAAGACTTCTCTCTCTGTCTCTGGGTCTCCTTCTCTCTGTGTGTGACTCTGACTTTCAAATAAATAAAATAAATCTTTTAAAAAATACATTAAGGAACATTGAAAAATTCCTAGTGAAGGCAAATGGTATCCAAAGTCATGGAGGTTCATGGGGTATGACTTGTTAGGGCTGTTTTAAATGGCAACTAATGATGATAAATTTTATTACGTACAAATTGGAAAAACAATGAATGTAACAAGATCTTAAAGGTAGCTGGTTGTAGGTACCTTGGAAAGGTAGGGGGAATGATACACAGAAATCTACAGTGGCATCTACTCTTAGGAACCAGACTGCTATTCTCCAGGGCTGGGTACTATGTAATGCATTTCAATATTCTTTTCTGGTTTGTCTAAAATTTTTCAAATAACTAAACAATCCCCTTTGTTAATTATCTCATAAATAGTTATAAGGTACTTTTCTCTTTTATTGTTTCTACAAAACTGAGAGTGATTTTAAATTTTGTAGATATCATTATAAACTATATTTTCACCTGAGTAACTTTTTCTTTACTTTTAATTTATGTTATAATCATAAGCTTAACCCGCCACTAAATAAGGATTTCAAGAAGTAGTAAATAGAGAAACCACTGTTCCTCAAGAATATGGACAAGGGCTGTCAGCAATAATCAAATCTTAAACATATCAGTGTTGCTCATATACATTACCTGTGTTTGTTACTAGGTATATTAGTTACCACAAAGCAGGGAAAACACATTTCTTTTGGGGACTGGCTTATTTCACTAAGCATAATGGTTTCCAGTTGAATGCATTTTGTTCTGAAATACAGGATTTTTTTCTTTTTTTATGGGAGAGTACTATTTCATTGTGAATATATACTATAATTTCTTTATCCAGCCATCAATTGATGGACATCTGGGTAGATTCCATATCTTGGCTATTGTGAGTTGAGCTGCTATAAACATGGAGATACAGATAACTCTCTCAAATGGTTATTTTATTTCCTTTGGGTAAATTTCCAGGAGTGGATTGGGACCAGGGCATACTACCAACACTCTCTTCCAATATGGCTGTTCTAGTTTGCATTCCCAACAATGTATTAGGGTGCCTTTTCCCTCACATCTTCCCCAGCATTTTTTTTTTACGATAGCCATTCTAACTGTGGTGACGTGAAACCTAATAATTGTTTTTATTTGCATTTTCCTGATGGCTAGTGATGCTGAGCATCTTTTCAAGTGTTCACTGGCCATTTGCATTTCATCCTTTGAAAAATGCCTGCTTGTATCCTTAGCCCATTTCTTAACTAGATTGCTTGTTTTGCTATTGTTGTGTTTCTTGAGCTCCTTATTTGTCCTGGATATTAATACTTTATTAATGTATAATTTCCAAATATTTTCTTCTGTCAGTTGCCTCATTACTTTGTTGAATGCTTCCTTTGCTGTTAAGAAGCTTCTTAACTTGATGTAATCCCATTTTTCTATTTTTGCCTTTATTTCTTGTGTTTCTGGGGTATTATCCAAGAAGTCATTGCCCATGCCAATGTCTTGCAGTGTTTCCCCATGTCTTCCTCTAGCAATTTGATGTTTTCAGATCTTTAGATTTAGATTCCTGATGCACTATGAGCTAATTCTTTGTATAGGGTATAAATTAGGGACCTTCTTTCATGTTTCTACATGTAGAGATCAAATTTTCCCGACACCATTTGTTGAAGAGACTGCTAATTCTCCAGGAATTGACCTTAGCTCCTTTGTCAAAGATTTTTTGGTTGTAGATGCATGTATTAATTTCTGGGGTCTCTAGTCTGTTTCACTGGTTTATATATCTATTCTTGTGCCAATACCAAACTGTATTGATTATAACTGCCTTGTAATATGTCTTGAAATCTGGTATTGTGATGTCTACATATGGATTTTTATTGTTTAGGATTGCTTTAGCTATCTGTGATCTCCTGTGCATCCACTTAAATTTTATGGTCATATTTTCCAGATCTTAGAAGAATATCTTTAGTGTTTTATTTGGAATTTTATTGAATCTGTAAATTGCTTTTGGTAGTATGGACATTTTGATT
This sequence comes from Lepus europaeus, assembly GCF_033115175.1. Lineage (NCBI taxonomy): Eukaryota > Metazoa > Chordata > Mammalia > Lagomorpha > Leporidae > Lepus > Lepus europaeus. The sequence goes on along the minus strand of NC_084827.1, from coordinate 127,435,412 downwards.
ATATAAATTATTCCAATCCACAAACATGGAAGATTTTTCCATTTTGGGGGCAGTGATTTTATTTCTGTCCTTACTGTTTTATAATTTTCCCTGTTGATAAATTTCACATTCTTGGTTGAATTTATTCAAAAAATTACATTTTTGTAGCTATTATGTATGGGACTGATCTTATAAGTCCTATCTCAGCCATAGCATCGCTTTTATATTCGAAGGCTTTGATTTTTATGTGTTGACTTTATAACTTGAAATTTTGCAAACTCTCTTATGAGTTGAAGTAGTCTCTTTGTGGAGTCTTTTGGTTCCCCTTTGGAGAGAATCAGATCATCTGCAAACAAAATGATTTGACTTTCTCCTTTCCAATTATACCCTTTGATTTATTTTTCTTGTCTAATGGTTGTGACTAAAATTTTCAGAACTATATTGGATAGTAATGGTGAGAGTGGGCAACATTCTTAGGTTCTGGATCTTAATAGAAATGCTTACAGTTTTTTTCTCCATTCAATATGATGCTTGCTGTATTTTTGCCTTGGTTATGTTGAGGTATGTTCCTTCTATACCCAATTTGCTTAAGGTTTTCATCATGAAAGAATGTATTTATCAAATACTTTCTGTGCAAAAATTGAGATAATCATATGGTTTACTTTCTTCAATTTGTTAATGTGATGATTGATTGATTTACATATGTTGAACCATCCCTGCATACTAAGTTGATAAATCTCACTTGGTTTGGGCAAATGACCTTTCCGATATGTTGCTGGATTCAATTAACTAGTCTTAAATTGATTAGTTGAAGATTTTTGCATTTATGTCTATCAGAGATATTGTTCTATGGCTAACTTTATTGTATTTTTTCCTGGCTTTGGAATTAAGGAGATGCTGGCCTCATAGAAGTTTGGAAGGATTTCCTTCCTTTCAAATGTTTTGAATTATTTTAGAAGAACTAGAATTAGTTCTTCTTTAAAAGTCTAGAAGAATTCAACAGTGAACCCATCCAGTCTTGGACTTTTCTTCTTGGAATGATCTATATTACTGATTCAATCTCTGTCTTCATTTTTGAAAATTTTGTAGATTTTAGTAGATTGCACGTGTCCAAAAATCTATCCATTTTATCTAGATAACCCAATCTGTTCTTGATGTCTTTTTATTTCTGTGGTATCCATTGTAATATCTTTTCCACCTCTGATTTTATTAATTTGAGTTTTCTGTCTTTTTTTTTTTTTTTTGGTTAGCTGGGCCAATGGTGTATCAATTTTGTTTATTTTTTTTAAAAATCCTCCTATTCATTCCATTGATCTTTCATTTCCTTTTTTTTGGTTTCAATTTTGTTTACTTCTCAAAATCTTATTATTTCATTCCTCCTACTAATTTCTGGCTGGGTTTAATCCTGTTTTTCTAGATCCTTGATGGGCATTGTTAGACCATTTATTTGATGCCTTTCCAATTCCTTAAAGTGGCATTAATTACTGTAAACTTTTCTCTTAACACTGCTTTTGTTGTATCACATAGTTTTGATATATTTGGTTATCTTCATTCATTTTTTAAGTTTTTTTATTTCCCTTTTGATTTCTTCTATGACCTACTGTCATTTGGGAGCATCTCGTTTGGTTTCCATATTTCTGCACACTTCCTAAGTTTCCTAAGTTGTTCATTTCCAGCTGCATTCCACTGTGGTCAGAAAAGTAACATGGAATGGTGTCAATATTTTTTTTTAAAAATTTTCTGAGACTCTTCATGGCTGGTATATGATCTGTACTAGAGAAAGTTCCATGCACTCATAAAAAGAATGTGTATTCTCTTGCTGTGTGATGATTCTATTGATATCACTTAGGACCATTTGGTCCATAGTGTAGATTGGCTCTGTTATTTCTTTGCTGAGTTTTTTGTCTAATTGATTTGTCCACTGATGAAATTATGCTGTTGAAGTCCCCTGTTATTATTGTATTGAATCCTATGTTTCCCTTTAGGTTCATTAAAATTTGTTTTAAATAAAGAAGCTACCTAAGATTCAGTGCATAAACATTTACTATAGTCATAACTTCCTTCTGAATTGATCTCTGATTTGTTACATAATGTGCCCTTCTTTTTCTCTTAGCAGTATTTGTGTTATAGTCTATTTTGTATGATATTGGGATGACTACATCTGCTCATTTTTGCTTTCCAACAGCATGGAATATCTTTTGTCCATTATTTCATTTTAAACCTGGTATTTCTGTTGGTGAGGTGGGTTTCTTGCAGGCAGAACATAGATGGGGCTTATTTAAAAAAAATTTTTTTTTTAGCATTTATTTATTGATAAGTAACAACTTTGTCCTTCCATTCTCCATAAATATTCCTATTGTTTTCTTTGGGTTTCCTTTGTACTTTTACTACAAGATTTTATGCCTTTAAATTCTTAGATGATGTTGAATAGATAGTCTCTGTTTCTGTGTGTAGCACATCCTTAAGTATCATTTGTGAGACTGGAAGAGAGCTGACAAATCCATTCCATTTCTGTTTGTTTGGGATGGTCTTATTTCACCGAAAGGAGAGTTTTTCTGGATACAGGGTTCTGGGTTGACAGTTTTTTGTTTGTTTGTTTGTTTGTTTGTTTAGTTTTTAGTTTTTTTGTTTTGTTTTGTTTTGTTTTGTTTTGTTTTTTTTTTTGGATTTTGACTATGTCTTTCCATTCTCTCCTAGCTTGTATGGTTTCTGATGACAAATCTGCTGTAAATTTAATTGGAGATCATTTTAAGGTATTCTGGCTTTTTTCTCAAGCACATTTTTGGAGTTGTTCTTTGTATTTTACTTGTGCAAGCTTTACCATAATGTGTCATGGTGAAGATCTTTTATGATCAAGTCCATCGGGAGTTTTATGTGTTCCCTGTTCTTGGATGTCCCTATCTTTATCCAAATTAGTGAATTTCATATTATTTCATTGAATAATTCTTGAAATCCATTCTCCCTTTCCACACATTCCAGAACTCCTAGGACACATATTTTTGGTCATTTGATAGTACTCCATTATACTCAAAACTAATTTCAGAGTTTATATATTTTTTTCCTTTTATTTTTTCTGTCTGACAAATTTTCAAAGTTTTTTCTTCTATCTTGGATATTCTTTCTTTGGTCTCACCAAATATGTATTTACTGTATTCTTTCTGTATTCTGCTGTATTTACTGTATTCTTTTATTTGACATATTGAATCCTTTGTTTCTAGTATTTCAGATAAATTTCTTTTCAGTATCTCTGTATCCTGCAAACTTTCTTATCCATGTAATTTATAGATTTCTTTAAATCATGTATTTGCTTCTCTGTGTTTTTGAGTAGTCGTATTGATATTATTTTGAATTCCTTTTTTTGGCATTTCATCAACCTCTTAATCTTCACATTCTAATACTGAAGTTTTCTAGTATTCATTTGGAGAATTAATCTTGTCTTTCTTGTTTATGTTTCTTTTATTTCTACATTGATTTTTAGGCATTGTGGAAACAGTGGTTGCTTTTCTCCTCTGATGGCTTTTATCTTTGAAATATGCCTTATCTTTGAAATATGCTTAGTGGAGTATCTGTATTGGGTAGAGCCAGGGAGCTCCCATCAGTGTTTGAGTGTGGTTAAGAGTCCATAGTAACACCCCAGTTAGATGAGGTAGATCTCTTCTATCTTCTATCATCAACAAATAGGGAGGGTATAAATCAGCTGGCATGCTCACAGCCTCACCCCTATCTTCCAAGGTGAACCAAAGCCCAGGATGTGCCCCACAACGTTTACATTCACCGTTCCACAGGTGCATGAACCATCAAAAGATCCATGTACTCCTCTGTGTGAGCATAGAACCTCTGTCATGACCCATCCCAGGCACTAGGGAACTCTGAGGCTTTTAAGCCAGACACGGTAATTGCCCACAGACCCAACCATGCCCTGTACCCTACTGCCCAGTCATAGAATTCCCATAGTCACAGCACATGGGGCTCCCACAGTGATAGGGAGCAGAATATCCCTCTAATCTCCTCCAGCCTCCCTTGTGCACAGAGTCATAGCATTCCCACAGTCAGCTGCCTGCCTGATAGAAGCTGGCCTGTGCTCTGCCTTGACAAGTAAAGTCTAGGCACCCTGGGAGAGTGAGGAGAAGGGAGTGCTTCACAAGCCTAAGTGGGTACCCCAACCCCTACCATCCCTTCAGGCTAGACTCAAAGTCAGTGGGGCATTGGCATGCGGGCAACAGCACCCTCTACTCACTTTATGAAGATGGCATTTCCTCCCTGCTGATACCCAGGAGCCTTTTAAAAAATGTTTTGTTTAAGGAACACAACTTCATGCATTTAATATATACAGATTTGAGAACATGATGCTTCTTCCCCCTCTACTCCCCCCCACCCTCACTCCTGCCTTTCTTCCTCCTCCCTCTTCCTTTCCCATTCTTGTTTTTTTATAGAGATCAGTTTTCAGCTAATTTTTATACTCACAAGATTAACCCTACATCAACTAGAGAGTTCACAGATTAGTATAAAGAAAAAAAGAACTAGAACAAATGAACAAGAAAAATATTTTTGTCCAACAGTCAAGGAAAGGGCTGGTTTACCTCTCAAATGGCCTCAGTGGCTGCAGCTGGGCTGATCCAAAGCCAGGAACTAGGAGTTTCTTCCAGGTCTCCTACATGTGTGCAGGGGCCCAAGTACTCGGGTCATCTTCTGCTGCTTTCCTAGGGGCATTAGCAGGGAGCTGGTTCGGAAGTGCAATAGCCAGGACTTGAACCATGGCACTTATGGGATGCCAGCACCGCAGGACCCACTATGCCACAGTGCCAGTCCCCCTGTAAAGCTTACTAAGAAAATGACCCTCTAACTTCTTCCAACAATCTTTGCAGGGAACACTCTGGTTGAAGAATATGGATTTAGACACACACATGAACATACACACTCAGCACCTTCAATCAACATCAGCTACCATATGCTAGCAATTAACTTATGGGCAGACAGTCTATTTGAAAGACGTGCTTATCAACAAAAATGACAGAATTCTTCTATCCTCAAATTAGAAGCATGTTGAAAGACAGACTGTAAATACTTGTACCTGTAAATTTGTCAATTATCTGTTACTGTCTTAACTATGAGGTGGATGGGACTTCTGTGGAACCTAAGCTCTCAGAGAATAAAAGAATTTTACACAGCACTCAAGCTGCGAAGCTACTGAATAAATATACATTGCTTATGATTGTAGGGATGGTGAGGAGAGTGTGTTGACATTTTGAAAAGGTTACCATCTAATTTATAATGGTACATAAGGAACTGCCTCAACCCAGAAGCACAAATGTGCATCCTGCTTGGGAATCTGTCATGAAAACTATGCAAATTCTTTTTTTAAAAATGTATTTATTTATTTGAAAGAGTTACAGAGATAGAGGGAGAGTCAGAGAGAGAGAGAGAGAGAGAGAGAGAGAGAGAGAGAGAGAGTCATCCATCTGCTGGTTCACTCCCTAGATGGTTGCCACAACTGAGGCTGAGCCAGGCCAAAACCAGGAACCAGAACATTCTTCCAGATCTCCCTCATGGATAGCAAGAGCTCAAGCACCTGGGCCATCCTTTGCTCCTTTTCCCAAGACATTAGCAAGGAGTTGGATCCAAAGTGCAGCAGCCAGGACCCAAACCCACATCCATATGGGATGCTGGTGTTTCAGGTGGCTGCTTTACCCATTGTGCTACAACTGTGGCCCTGAAAACTATGGAAATTCATGTGGTCATTCACTAACACAGATATAGTGAGTGAGTTGCACAATAATTTTCAGCACACCCTAGTAAAATATGCCAGAGGTGAGGGCTCTTTCTCCTGCCAAGTAGTTAAAGTAGCACCTTGCTATTCTAGTAGCTTTGCATCCAAGAAAAGAAGCAATTTAATTTAGAAATGTGTCTCCTGGTTCTGGCATTGTGGCATAGCTTTACCATATGGTTGATGGTTTATGTCTTGGCTACTCCATTTCTAACCCAGCTCCCTGCTTATGGTCAGCAGAAGATGGCCCAACTATTTGTGTTTCTGCCACCCACTTGGGAGAAGCTTCTGGCTCCTGGCTTCACCCTGACCTAGCCCAACCATCGTGGTCATTTGGGGAGTGAACCAGTAGATGGAAGATCTCTCTTTCTCTCTCCCTCTCTGTAACTCTTTCAAATAAATAAATAAATAAATAAATATAAAAAAGAAAGCAATGTATCTCCTTAATAAGCTGACCTAAGAAATTGGTTAGGTATTTTATAAAAATGGTTACTTCCATTTATTTATTCTTTCTTCACTTAAAATATTTATTAAGCAGCTACAATTGTTCAAGTACTGTTCCTGACAGTGTGGCTGTTCAATGTAATTTACTGAGTAGATATTAACTCAAATTAAAATTTGACAATAATAGACTTTAAAACAGTAGAACGTAAAAAATTCTCTTGCTTTCTGAGCTACCATTCAATACAAAATATATGTAAAAATCATTTTATGATCAGAAAAATAATTTAATTTCTTTACCTAAATATTACAACCTCTTACTTCTCTCAAAACTTATTTTTGAAATCCATATACATATTACCTATCATTTACTATATAGTTTTTATAGTAAATTATTTTAATGCATAAGTCTAAAAATCATCTTCTCTAATTCTGGCAAACCTTCTACTTAGTGAATATATTTTAATTCACTGAACTTCTAATGACCCCTAAGACATCATTATAAACCATTCTACCTCTGACTCATTGTGCCTATACCCAAAATCTAAACATTCTTTTTAAAAAGTTTTGGTAGTTAAAAAAAGGTAGAAAACTAGCAGACAGGAATACATATTTGGAGAACTTTGAATTTTGCGTTGCTACCACAGGAGAGAAATAATATGATACAGCCCTTACTTCTCTTGCATTACCAGAAAACAAGGATAGGGAGGTGCAGGTCCTATTTTGCATATTTAGCACTATATTCGTGCTACACATATAAAGCACTACATTAGTGGTTCTCCAGACCAGAAGCATCACCATCACCTGGCAATCTTTAGAAGTACTCTGAGGAACCAGACAGACGCAAATGACCTAACAAGGAGATAAAGATGCAGACAGGCACATACACCTGCTCCTCACACATACAATCCAGGTGTGCCTTCTCCTCAGCGCTGACCACTCACTCGTTTACCACGGCTCTGGGCTCGACTGTGGAAACCACGTCCATGCTCCAGCAGCACAGGATTGCTTTACACCCTTTTGCTATCACAAATCTTAACTAAATTAAATAATTCATCTTAAATAAAACCAGGCCTGGGGCCCTCAGCACGTAACAGCTAAAATCCTCACGTCCGTGAACTCTCCAAGGACAGGGGCCTCAACATTTCTGGCTTAGGAAAAGACCCTCGCTCACCCTGAAAGTGCAGTAGGATGCCACTGCCACAGCAGAGTGTGGAGAGCACCATGGGAAACTTCTAAGCCTCTCTCAAACCCCAGTGAAAAGACAGCTGTGTGGCTCACACAAGATACGGTGAAACACACAGGGCTGAAGATGACACTTATAAAAGGAGAGCAGCACCGACAATTCAGCATGCGGCCTACATAACAGAGTAGTAACACAGGTTAAACGGTAAGCGTTTGCCAATTTAATTTCCTTTGGGTAAATTCCAAGAAGTGGTATGGCTGAGTTGTATACAGCAGTCAAAAACAATGAAATCCGGTCATTTGCAACAACATGGAGGAATCTGGAAAACATTATGCTGAGTGAAATAAGCCAGTCCCAAAGGGACAAATATCATATGTTCTCCCTGATCGGCGACAACAAACTGAGCACCAAAGGGGAAACCTGTTGAAGTGAAACGGACACTATAAGAAACAATGACCTGATCAGCTCTTGTCCTGACTCTAGATGTACAATGTAATACTTTATCCTTTTTAGTATTTTTTTTTGTTCTAGTACTATTGTTTGAACTCTGTAATTAACACACAATTATTCTTAGGTGTTTAAATTTTAACCAAAAAGTGATCCCTGTTAAACATAAGAGTGGGAAAAAGAGAGGGAGGAGATGTACAATTTGGGATATGCTCAATAGGACTTGCCCCAAATGGTGGAGTTAGAAATGTGCCAGGGGATTCCAAAACAATCCCATCAAGGTTGCATGTACCAATGCCATCTCACCAGTCCAAGTGATCAACTTCAGTTCACAATTGATCACACTGATAGGTCTAAGAGTCAAAGGGATCACACAAACAGGACTAGTGTCTGCTAATACTAATTACTAATAGATAGAATAAAAAAGGGAGAGAATGATCCAACATGGGAAGCGGGATACACAGCAGACTCATAGAAATGGCAGATGTCCTAAATAGCACTCTGGCCTCAGAATCAGCATTCAGGCATTTGGATCTGGCTCAAGAGCCCATGAGAGTATTTTAAGCATGGAAAACCAAGACACTCCGGAAAAAAAAACCCTAAATGAAAGATCTCTGCGAGTGAGATTCCAGTGGAAAGAATGGGGCCATCAAAGAATGAGGTATCTTTCTCTGAAGGGAGGAGAGAACTTCCAATTTGACTATGACGTTGTCTAAATAAGATTGGAGTCAGCAAACCCTAAAGGCTTCCATAGCCTTGGCAACTCATGACTAGAGCCTAGGGAGATTACTGACGCCATAAACAAGAGTGTCAAGAGTGTCAAATTGTTAAGTCAGCAACAGGAGTCACTGTGCACTTACTCCCCATGTAGGCTCTCTGTCCTTCATGTGTTGTCCAATGTGAAGTAATGCTATAACTAGTACTGAAACAGTATTTTTTTTTACTTTGTTTTTTTTTATTAAACTTTTATTTAATGAATATAAATTTCCAAAGTATAGCTTATGGGTTAGTATTTTTACACTTTGCGTTTCTGTGTGGGTGCAAACTGATGAAATTTTTACTTAGTATAAACTTAATCGATCTCCTGTACATAAAGATAATTGAAAATGAAAAAAAAAAAAACCTTGGTTTTAAATTGGAAATTGCATAGAAAATTAATCATTTTTTTTAAAATATCATGTAGGATCTCTGTCCTTAATGTACTATACATTGTGATTTAATGCTATAACTAGTACTCCAACAGTATTTTTCACTTTATGTTGCTATGTGGGTGCAAACTGTTGAAATTTTTACTTAATATATACTAAACTGATCTTCTGTATATAAAGAGAATTGAAAATGAACCTTGATGTGAATGGAAGGGGAGAGGGAGCGGGAAAGGGGAGGGTTGCAGGTGGGAGGGAAGTTATGGGGGGAAAAGCTATTGCAATCCACAAGCTGTACTTTGGAAATTTATATTCATTAAATAAAAGTTTAAAAAAAAAGTTCATTATCTTAGCATTTCAAATTGTCTGTATCTCTGAAACAAATGTTATATAATAAAAATTCTTTAAAGATTTTAAAGATAAGAAAAATAAAAGAAGTCATTAGGCTCCACTCTCCATTAGCAATGTAATTCAAATGCATTTTTTTCAATCATTTACCTGAAACCTAGATAGAAGATCACTGAGAGAGTACCACTGGATCTTCGTAAAACCAGAACTGAGAAGGAGGTCACAGGCGCTGTGCATTTTCATAAACAAAGGAAAGGGAACATCAGTAGGGTCACACACACACACAAAATTCCCACAACAAAAATGTCTTACATCATTTTCCACGGGACTTCAAGTATACCCTGAACCAGTGTGTGAGACGCAGCTTCAGGTGCCAGTTTTCTTATAACATTCCTGGAACCTCACATGGATGCAGAATGATCCAACAGAATACAACAGAAAACTTGTTTCAATTAAGGAAATCAGGCACTACTTGAATGAGTGATAGCGTCCTGCTGGTTAATTAAGGGTACAGAAGTCACAAACTCAGTCTCCTTTTTCTTTATTTGTAGAATATAAATAAATAGGCTAATCCCATTTTTTTTTTGACAGGCAGAGTGGACAGTGAGAGAGACAGAGAGAAAGGTCTTCCTTTGCCGTTGGTTCACCCCCCATTGGCTGCTGTGGCTGGCGTGCTGCGGCTGGCGCACCTCGCTGATCCAAAGCCAGGAGCCAGGTGCTTCTCCTGGTCTCCCACGGGGTGCAGGGCCCAAGCACTTGGGTCATCCTCCACTGCCTTCCTGGGCCACAGCAGAGAGCTGGACTGGAAGAGGAGCAACCGGGATAGAATCCGGCACCCCGACTGGGACTAGAACCCGGAGTGCCGGCGCAGCAGGTGGAGGATTAGCCTATTGAGCCGTGGCGCTGGCCATATATATCCCATTTTTAACAATAGTTTAGCAAGAACTAAGTAATCCTGCCTTTATCCATCAATTCAGCAAGTTGCCAATTATCTCAACAAAGAAATACCTAAGTACTGTATCAATAAACCATTTTTCCAATCTGTTTTACAAAAAATGTTTGATACCCTAGCATAATATAGTAACAACATTAACACAGTGGCTAAGAGCAAAGTCTATATCCAAATTAACAGGATTTGCGTTTATTTGTTTTAGTTACTGTATGAATGTAGAGTTGTTTTTTTTTAAAGTAAACAGGAGAATGTACATAGGTTATATGCAGACACTATACCGTTTTATATAAAGATCTTGAGCATCCCCCAAATTTTGGTATCACAGAGGTTCCTATAACCAATCTCCATTTGGACCATGGAAGAACTATGAAAATACAGGCAGACTGGGACTGGCGCTGTGGTGCAGCACGTTAAAGCTGTGGCCTGAAGTGCTGGCATCCCATAATGGGCCAGTTCATGTCTCAGCTGCTCCACTTCCAATCCAGCTCTCTGCTATGGCCTGGGAAAGGAACAGAAGATGGCCCAAGTCCTTGGACCCCTGCACCCACATGGGAGACCCAGCAGAAGCTCCCGGCTTCTGGCTCCGGATCAGCTCAGCTCCGGCTGTTGTGGTCATTTGAGGTGTGAACCAGTGGATGGAAGACTTCTCTCTCTCTCTGTCTTTACCTCTATTTAAAATTATGTGTTTCAAATAAATAAAAGATAAATCTTTTAAAAAAGAAAATATAGGCAAGTACTTAGGCTGGCAGTAAAGATGTCGTTTAAGATACGTAAGTCCCCTACTAGTGTTCCTGGGCTGGACACTTGACTCCAACTCCTGAATCCAGCATCTTGCTAATATAGACTCTGGGAGGAAGCAAGTGATGACTCAGAAAATCGGGTTCCTACCACCCATGTGGAATATCTGGATTGAGTTTCTCGCTCTGAATCAACTGGCCAAGTTGCAGTCATATTGGTCTTTTGGGAAGTTAACCAGAAAATGAGAGCTCTTTGTCTCAAATAAAAAAATACATACATCATTATGAAAATATTTACTAAAAAATATGTGTCCTATTGTTATTATAATGAGTTAAAGACAACATGAGAGGTTTTCATAAAGTTCACAGAAAAATGCATATTTTAAAAAAACTGCATGGATTTCAAAAGTTTTTGCAACAAAATAAACTGATTTTTTCCATGAATTTTTAAAAGTACCTTGAATAGTGACCATATTCCTAAAGTTAAAAATAAGGCTCTGTGTAGAGGAAAACATATATTTATATAAAAATCTTGCATATACCATTCCTTTTGATTAAATCTTCCAGATGCAAGACAGTTTGGAGAGTCCTCAGAAACCTGAACATAGCACTACCACAGGACCCAGCCATCCCACTCCTTGGAATTTACCCAAGTGGAATTAAAGGGGAGAAAAAAAAAGAGCCATTTGCACCTCAATATTTGTTGCAGCTCAATTCACAATAGCTAAGACATGGAATCAACCTAAATGTCCATCAACGGATGACTGGATAAAGAAACTATGGGACATGTACTCTATGGAACACTATACAGCAGTAAAAAACAATGAAATCCGGGCATTTACAACAAAATGGAGGAAGCTGGAAAACATCATGCTGAGTGAAATAAGCCAGTCCAAAAGGGACAAATATATGTTCTCCCTGATCAATGGCAACTAAACGAGCATCTAAAATGATACCCATTGAAGTGAAATGGACACTATGAGAGACAATGACATGATCAGCCCTTGTCTTGACTGTTGAGGAACAACTTACTATTTTATTTCTTTCAGTATTTTTGTTGTTGTTGTTGTTGCTAAGTGAAATGGACACTATGAGAGACAATGACAGGATCAGCCCTTGTCTAGACTGTTGAGGAACAACTTACTATTTTATTCCTTTTAGTATTTTTGTTGTGGTGGTTGTTGTTGTTGTTGCCCTGTTTGTTCTACATAAGACCACTGGTTGAACTCTGTAATCAATGCACAATCATTCTTAGGCGTTTAAAATTAACAGAAAAGTGATCTATGTTAAACATGGGAGTGGGAATAAGAGAGGGAGGAGATATATAGGTTGGCACATGCTCACTCGGACTTACCTCCAATGGTGGAACTAGAAATGTGCCAGGGGATTTCAAATCAATTTTACCAAGGAGGCAGGTACCAATGCCAGCACACTTGATAAAGTGATAAGTATAAATACACAACCGATCAAAAAGATAGGGTATGTGTCGAAGAGATTTCACAAATAAGACCAGTGTAAGCAAATAATGAAGGATAGAATTAAAAGGGAGAGAATGATCCTGCGGGGGAAGCAGGACACACAGCAGACTCATAGAATGGCAAATGCCCAAAACAGCACTCCTGCCTCAGAATCAACCCTTGGGACATTTGGATCTGGCTAAAAGGTCCATGAGAGTCTCACAGACATGGAAAGCCATGACACGATGGCAAAAAAAACAATCTAAATGAAAGACCCTGGTGAACAAGACCCCAGCAGAAGGAACAGGCCATCAAGGAGAGAGGCGCCTTTCTCTGAAGGGAGGAAGGAACCTCCACTGTGACACGGCCTTGACTAAACAAGTTCAGAGTCGGTGAACTCAAGGGACTTCCATAGCCTAGACAGCTCATAGCAAGAGTCTCGGGTGATTGCTGACGTCATAAATAAGAGTGCCAATTGTTAAATCAACAACGGGAGTCACTGGGTACATGCTCCCCACGTAGGATCTCTGTCCTTAATGTGTTTTACTATGAAACTTAAAAACACTGGCCGGCGCCGTGGCTTAACAGGCTAATCCTCCACCTTGTGGCGCCGGCACACCAGGTTCTAGTCCCGGTTCAGGCACCGATTCTATCCCAGTTGACCCTCTTCTAGTCCAGCTCTCTGCTATGGCCCGGGAAGGCAGTGGAGGATGGCCCAAGTCCTTGGGCCCTGCACCCGCATGGGAGACCAGGAGAAACACCTGGCTCCTGGCTTCGGATCAGCGAGATGCGCCAGCCGCAGCGGCCATTGGAGGGTGAACCAGAGGCAAAAAGGAAGACCTTTCTCTCTGTCTCTCTCTCTCTCACTGTCCACTCTGCCTGTCAAAAAAAAAAAAAAAAACACTACTAGTGGAACAATACCCTATACCTTGTGCGGTTGTGTGAATGCAGCCTGTTGAAATCCTTGCTTAGTATATACTAAGTTGATCTTCAGTATATGAAGGTAATTGAAAATGAAACTTGATAAAGGGCGGGATGGGAGAGGGAGAGGGGAGGGCCATGGGAGGGAGGGAGGTTGGGGGGGGGAAGCCACAACAATACAAAAGTTGCACTTTGTAAATTCACATTTATGAAATAAAAATTTAAAAATGTATATTATGAAATAAAAATAAATAAATCTTCCAGATGCTGCAGTTTACTCAAGATATTATCTCCTTTGCAAGATGTTATACATCAATTGTGAAAATGGTAAAGAATAAAATTGTGCTTGTATTAATTAAAAATTAATAGATGATAGGCCCATTGATTACTCTTTGATAGATGTGAAAATGAGTTTATTACTAACAGGCTTTCAACTGCTAGTAAGTATAGCACTACAGTCAGTACCCAAAAATTTCTAATTAAATAAATAAGGAATCAAATGATGTATGCTATTTGTATGGATCCTTGAGGTATATTCTTTCTGATTGCAATAACTCATTTTCATAACCGAGAATTACTGAATGAAAAAGATATTTCACCAAGAAATGTGTACTTTACAAGTATATGTAAAAAAAAAAAAACTATTTGAAGGAAATTTCTTTTTAGTGGTCATATTAAGTAGTTTCCAAAGGAAATATAAGAAATGTATCAATGCTATTATGAAAACTGGCTAAGTATAGATTCCCCATGTATTGAACACAATCTCCATCCTCATAATGAAATGGAATCAGTGTACTAACTTTTTGTTGGTTATTCAATCCTCAATTTAACCTTCATTTCCCAATAGAAAAATCTGGTTTCATTTTACAAATTTTCAAGTGTCCATTTCACTTCCCTTATGTGTAAACAGTGGAAATCCTTAATCATTTTTGTGCATGATAATGAACAACTTTGAACAACCCATCCTGTTAAGTAACTTGCTGATTCAATCACAGCAGTTAGAGAAAAGCCACACCTTTTTGTCTTTCTCACTGGTAAATTTGGGTTACTCCTTGAAAGACTGTCATTAATCACCTCTGAAGGAAAGCTTCAGTTATTTCTATGCTATGTTAAAGCATCATCCTTGTAAAATATTCCTCTCCCCCTAGAGAGTCCATAACAGTATCATTGCCAGAAAAATCCCGAATCAAAACTCCTCTGTCCCAGTAAAGCAACACTGCTACTTACAGATAACACAGAGAAAAAATGCACCGTTGTTTTCACTGTGATCTCCTCTCTTTGTCTCTGTATCTTCCTTCTCCAATTTTGTTTCTGAAAAATAAAACACACTAGAAAAATTCAATGTAGAACAGCATACACTTGAAAAGTACCTTACATGGTCTGCAGTTCAAATCATCTTAATTTAAATAAGAAATAGTCAAAGATCCAGCTTCGAAACACACAGAAGTTATAAAAATACTCATGACTCTCTAACGCAAGACAGCTCACTTTAAGAGCAGATACAGGCTAAGAGCTCTTTCTGTCCAAAAATAGTCTGTAAACTTGAAGATATCACAGCAGAAAGAACATAGCACTGAGGAAAACGGCAAAAAGGAAACATATGGAGAACGATCAGAAGAAACAGACAAAAAATAATGGTTGGATTCTAATTTGAAAATAATTTACTGAAAAATAATAAAAACTGGGCATTAGGCATTTGGAGAAACCATTATTAGAGGAATTAATCCTTAAACAAGACTGAGAATTGATTATATGAAGATCTGGACTTCAAGCATTTACTGATGTAGAGATTAAGAATACTGTGCAAATGTGAAAATTATCAAAGTGCAGTAATATTAATGATTAAAATGTATTATATGTCAAACAACATAGTTGGCAATTTAAGACATTATTTCATTCAGTCTTCAAACAAACATTAGACCTGCACTACTCTCCCATTTTGTAGAAACCAACTTTTAGGATGGGTGAGTGACTTGCTCAACATCAGAAACCCATTGGGGCAATACCTATACTAGAAACACATCTGCCTAACACCAAAGCAAATACTCATAAACAACAAAGATGGAATTTCATGGAATTCCATGGGCTACAAAAGACACATCACCCCAAATCCAACAATAACATAAATTAATATTGATAGGATGAGAATACAGACCATATTTTAACCAGTATTTGTGAAGTTATTTTCAGTATATACATAGTAAGAAGAAATCTCAAGTGCCATTTACAATTTGTCAGGCAAATAATCCAATTTATGTAAGTGGCATACTATTCTTATTCCATAGATTTATGTATTCATTCTTCATTAATGCTTTTATTAATTTTAAAGGTCTTGCATTAAAGGTACAGTTTTATATAGCTACATAGACCTGAAAAACAATGATTTAATCTTTTCCTCAAAATTCTGGTACACAGAAAAGCAGGTGAGTACTACTGATTTTTGAATGCACTCATCAGATTTGCAAATGATGCTCATCAGTCATCGCCATTACAAAATATATGCTTTTATGCTTTTTATTAAACTTATAACTACTTAAGCATAATTTATGCATATCAAAGTCAGTCTTTTATCAAACACATTAAATTCTGCCTAAAGATAATAAGATCATGTGTCTATATCTCATCTAGGATGGTACTCGCCATGCAACTATCCTCTGTAGTTCTCTTTTCACTATAACCTTAACAAAAGAAAATAAGACCTGCATACTGCTTATAGTAAAAATCACCTTTACAGGCAAACCAAGTCATAATATTTCTCATAAAAAGTCATAAAACAAGCCTTGTTAATTTATTTCATTCTTATGTTCTATGCTATTTAAATACAGGAAGAAAACTGCAAGATAAATGATTGGGAAAATAGCAGAAGTATCAGAGGATCATTTTCCATAGCTTTATCTTCTTTTCAGAGCATCATGAAATGTGGTTTTAGTTAATGTAACATCAAAACAATATCAATATATTCATACTGGTTCTAAATGGCTTAGGATGGTTATTCACATTGACAATTTTCTCTATTCTGATACTGGTAATTTCTCCATAAATCTTAGATCTCCTTTTTTTTAATTTTTTTTTTTTTTTTTGCCAGGCAGAGTTAAACAGTGTGAGAAAGAGACAGAAAGAGAGTTATAGGCAGTGAGAGAGAGAGACAGAGAGAAAGATCTTCCTTCTGTTGGTTCACTCCCCTAATGGCCACCATGGCCAGCGCTGCGCCAATCCAAAGCCAGGAGCCGGGTGCTTCCTCCCAGTCTCTCATGCGGGTGCAGGGAACCAAGCACTTGAGCCATCCTCCACTGCCCTCCTGGGCCACAGTAGAGAGCTGGACTGAAAGAGGAGCAACCGGGACTAGTACCCGGTGCCCCAACCGGGGCTAGAACCCCGGGGTGCCGGTGCCGCAGGCAGAGGATTATCGAAGTGAGCCACGGTTCTGGCCTAGATCTCCTTCTGAGCAAGGGATTTCCGTATCTCTTTGACTACCAATATGAACTGTATTAACTTCCAATTTTCAAAAATAAAACAATGCATTTATAAGTTATGCAATTTGAATTTCATCGTACATTATGAATTTCGGGAAGACAATATAATAAAATAACCACCAATATCCACATGCAATCCAAATCTAATGGAGATTTCTCACTTGCCTATTCCAAGTTACAAATGATTGGCCAGGTTTTCCTAAAATATTACGGAGAAACATTTGTTGGATCCTTATTATATGTCAGACACTGTGCTTTAATTTGTTAATCTTTAAAACAATAAGAAACATTGTTATCCCAATTTTACAGATAAAGAAATGATCCTCAGCATAACAAAATAATTTACCCTGATGTCTTGCCAAGATCACACTGATGGTGAAGTGTAACTGGAGCCAACAGTCTGTCACTAGGGTGCATCTTCTCATCCATTCTGTTCTGTGTCTCATTTCAAACTCTTCCATGCCCGTAGGACATAGTTTGCTCATGGATTTCAACACATCTTTATGAAGCAAACTTTCTACCACTGCTAAAAGCACTACATTTTTATTTTATTTTATTTTTTTAACTTTTATTTAATGAATATAAATTTCCAAAGTACAGCTTATGGATTACAATGGCTTCCCCCCCACCCCATAACTTCCCTCCCACCCGCACTACATTTTTAAAAATAGCATTTCCCTACTACATATTCTAGCTAATTGATCACACATATTTCCATCCACAATCACATATATTTCAATGACTACCATATCTATTCTCACATCAATCTTCATACCTAGGAATTATTTCCAGTCTCCCTAAATATCACACACCCTTCAAACAAAAATGTCCAAAGCTGAATTCTTTTTCCCCTCTCCCCACAAACTGTCTCCTGGATTTTCTATGTCATCTAAGGAAAACTAACACCTGCCATTTCCATTGTGGCATAAGTGTACCCAGTCCAAAAATATAGGAGAAATATTAGATTTTGCCATTGGGTTCATACCCTTACATTCTATTCCCACACCTAATTTACAGCCAGAAACTTCATACTGCCTCTCCAATATTTCTTTATCCTACCGCTTTTTCTTAATTAAAATTGCCTTGGTTGTACCTATTATTAATTCACTTGAGTGATTTAAACTTTGTCCTATTTTTTGCCTTGTTTCCATTCTGTGTCCTCTCTCATATATATATTAAGCATCCAGAGTTATTGATCTTAAATTTAATCATATCCATTTAACTGCTGAAAAAATAGTCTCTTTAACAACTATAAAATAAATCGAAGCTCCCAGGTCTGAGAAACAACAGATTTCTGGGTCTCAATCTTGTTGCTTAGTACAATTCCTTGCCTGCTGCTGCCATCCTTGAATCCGATACTTCAGCCACACTGGATTGTTAGAATTTCTGGCAGACACTGTTGCATATGTCTAGACTTGCTCTTGTCCTTTTCTTTACCCCTAAGGATTGAATCAACATAAGTAACCATAGCCACTCATGGTCATTCTGTACTGTTTTGCTTGCTTTACCATCAGTTTGCACACTGCAGTAGTACCATTTCTGAAAATGAATTGTTATGAGGATTTAGTTTGTATTACTGAATGGAAGATTTCTTCAGATCACAAACTGTGATTCATCTTCATTTAGCAACTGTCTGCAAATGTCATAATAATAGGCACACAATAAGTACTGAAAAAATAAAGAAGTGACTAAGAGATAAAGGGCTGAGAAGTGTCAAATGTCTGAATTTCAATATATAGGCAGAAAGAAATTGAAAATTGAGTCTGTGCTACTTACAGTGACATAAGAAGCTATCAATCTATTTAATAGCTTACTTCCATCTAAATTAAAATAATAATACTTACCACTCTTAACTTGAGTTTTATTATAATTTTAATGCATTGCCTCAAATCCATTCAGGGAAAAATAAGTATATTTCAACTTAAATTACTATAATAAACATATTTAAATAATCATTAAATGAAGTAATCCTTAAAAGCTTAATGTAAATTCTGAAATCTGGGAATCTATTTAAAATGCTACTTGGTGATATCAACTATCTAAAAGGACACATTGAGAAACACTTATTTCTTAAATTATTCATTGAATTTTGGAATATTTCTTTTTAGATCACTTTATCATAGAGCTTAACTTGAAAATTATGTAACAAACTTGCAGGAAATATGAGAAAAACCATTTTTCTTCAAGCAGGCTTCTTCTAAATCACTCAAATGAAATGTACCACGGCAGCACATGAAGTAATTCTAATAATGCCATTTCTAGTCCTCAAACCATTGAGTCAAACTGAACATGCAGTATGTAGATCATTAAAGCAAACATGCATTCTACCATCAAAGATAATTTGATGAATTACGGCAAAAGGAACAAAAACCTCACATATAAGACATCCTAGAAAGGGGGTCTCTCAACTATTGTTGAAATAAAAAAATAGTAGGTCCGAAAATCTGTTGCAGAACGAATACTAAATAAAATGCTCTCAGATTCTTCTAAGCTGAAGCAAGGTCTGCACTGATGAAGCACAAAAGCACATAAAGTAAATGAATATTCAGAAGCTTTACAAAACTGATTGGATTTTCAATTCCATTAAAAACGCTATTCAAATCAATAGACTATTATTTCAAAGAACATACTCTATTTCATAAATATCGGGCTTAATAATTAAAAGTGCTGCTGTCAATAGGCTAGAGGTTAATTGCAAAAGCAGCCAGGAAGCCTGTGCTGTCTGGGTAATATTCAGAACAAACACAGTCAAGCATAATGGAACATTAGTGTATCTGTAAAAAATGTTTCAAAATCAATCCTTCATTGAATAGAAGTCTATTGTAAATAAAATCCACAAATGCTACAGAAAAATGTTAAAATGTCATCTGCCATGCTATCTCAGCTGATCATTAAAAACTTAAAAATCAATGATTTATACTTTAAATATAGCTCTGTGAGTTTCAGTAGTTCCCAATGTATTGAACTAAAAAGTAATATAGTCTTCTGCAGATCGTTTGCTATTCTTAGTGACCCATATTATTTATATAATTCTTTTATACAAATTGGCTAAATAGAGGTTTATGTGGGGCTAATTTAGAAACATACATAAATGGGCTTCAATAAGTTCATAGAAAATAGAATTAGAGGATGTTTTTTTTTTTTGAGACCAAAAAGTTTTGATACATGCGTATTTTTTCATAATATGCATTTTCCATGAAGATTTTGTAGACTTCTTATATTTATTAAAGCGAGGAAAAAGGAAACCATAAAAATAGGAAAGAATGTAACCCAAAAAAAGTTACTTTTACTTATTGAATTTTTATCCTTATAATGAGATTTTTAGCTTTATAGTTACTTTGATGAAATGTGAACTACAAAAATGATGCATTTACATAAAATAGTACAGTAGCACATAATGTGATAAGTAAAATCTCTCCTTTTCACCTTCATATTCTCTCAAATGTGACCACTATTAAAAATTTGGTATGTATTATTTCATATATTATTCATTTTTTAATGGAAAAGTATTTTAAAATTTTGTTTAAGGTATACAAACCTGTATACATTAAATTTGTTGCAAGAAAAATGTTATTCTAACTCAACCTGAGTCACAAAATAGATACTAAATATATATGAAAAGAGATAACATTTTCTCATAAAGAACATATAAACAGCAATCTTTACATAATGTTATCTATTGGGGTAATTATTATCTGAACTTAATTCATTCAGTGTGCTTAAACTTGACAAAATGATTGAAAATATTAATGTAACAGTAGATGCAGAATAATCATTAAGAAGAAAAGAAAGATAGTATATGTACCAACTATTCAGAGTTGTTATGAGACATTGGATAAATGAAATCATCACAGCTTTTTCCTAAACTGTAGCTTTCCAATGAAACTTCAATAGAATTAGAGGACAGGGGATGGCGCCATGGCACACTAGATTAATCCTCCGCCTGTGGCGCCAGCATCCCATGTGGGCACCAGTATTAGTCCTGGTTGCTCCTCTTCCAGTCCAGCTTTCTGCTATGGTCTGGGATAGCAGCAGATGATGGCCCAAGTACTTGGGCCCATGCACATGAATGGGAGACCAGGAAGAGGAACCTGGCTCCTGGTTTTGGATCGGCGCAGCTCTGGCCTTTGCAGCCACTTGGGGAGTGAACCAAAGGAAGGAAGACCTTTCTCTCTGTTTCTCTCCCACTGTTTGTAACTCCAGCTGTTAAATAAATAAATAAATAATCTTTAAAAAAATAAAAAAGAACTAGAGGACAGATCCATGAAACTATATGCAGTAAAATGAGTTGACAAATTTCAGAAAAGTGATTCAAACTGGAAAGACCCAAACTTCTGTGTGTAAATTCTACCCAGCAATGTGACTAACTCCTAATCTCATGTGTATGGAGCAGATCTTACCAGCCCAGGTTAAGTTAAACAACCATAATTTTTCTTCTGCTATCAAGAGACACTAGTTTATCTAAGTTAATTGCTTAGTAAATATCAGTTCTCTTCTAAAACAGAACCCTGATTCTCTATATCACTTATAATTCTCAGTATCTCTATATAATCCAAAATTACTAGGCTTATGAAGAAAGGAAAAGGTAAAACTTAAGACTGACTCTGTAAGACCTAGATTCATAGTAGGCAAAAATAATTTCAAAACAGCCATTGTAACTGTTCAAAGATAGAAAGCAACATACACTCATATTAAACAAATAGAAAATCTAATATTGGAATAGATATTAAAAATAGAACCTAATCTAAATTATGATATCATACAATATTAAAGTTTTATGTTATAGGATAATAACTGATTAGAAATTATTTTTTAGATCAAGCAAACTAGAATATAGATCAATAGAAATAACACAATAGGGAAAATAACATTTTTAAAAAAATAAGTTCTCAGGAGTCCTGTCAGGACATATGAACAGATCTAACATAAATAGAATTAGTCTCAGGAAGAGAGGAGACAAAGAAATAGAAAAAAAATGTGAAACAATGATAAAAGCTTGATTGCTGCACAAAAGCCATACTAATAGACTTAAAGAGTTTAAGAAATCTAAATTATGATAAACAATGTAAAGAAATGATATTTAGGCACATGATAGTCAAATTGCTGAAAAACAAATACAAAGAGATAAATATTGAAAGCAGCTAGAGAAAAACAACACATTTCATATAGTAGAACATTATGAGCCATGGAATGTCATGGTTATATTGTTAAAAGAAAACATAGGTCAAAAATAATGGTAATTGGCCCGCCCCGTGGCTCAATAGGCTAATCCTCCACCTACGGTGCCAGCACCCTTGGTTCTAGTCCCAGTCAGGGTGCCGGATTCTGTCCCGGTTGCCCCTCTTCCAGGCCAGCTCTCTGCTGTGGCCTGGGAGGGCAGTGGAGGATGGCCCAAGTGCTTGGGCCCTGCACCCACATGGGAGACCAGGAGAAGCACCTGGCTCTTGGCTTCAGATCAGCGCAGTGCCGGCTGTAGTGGACATTTTGAGGGTGAACCAACGGAAGGAAGACCTTTCTCTGTCTCTCTCTCTCACTAACTCTGCCTGTCAAAAAAAAAAAAAAAAAAGAGAAAAAGAAATATATCTTGAAATGGTATGTATGAAACAAATATAAAAGAATATGTTTTTTCTTAATATTTTTAAAATGCTTACAGTTTTTTCAAACCAAAATTACAACATCATTGTGGTGGAATGAGAAGGCCATGCCAAGATGGCCGCTGGCAAGCAAGTGTAAGTTATTCAGGAATGGCTTTGAAATCCACGTGGCAATGAAGCCTGCCTGGCGACAGCCTGTGATTAGATGGCTTTGAAACCCACATGGCAAATGGAGCCTGCCTGGCAACATGCTGTGATTGGATGGCTTTGGAAACTGCCTGGCAACAGGTTGTGATTGGTTGGGGCATAGACCGCCTCTTGACCAGATTGGCTGGTCTTGGCTATATAAGCTGTTGTACTAACAGAAATAAATGAGTCTGAGGGCTTCTTGCCCCAAGCCCGCTTTATCCGACTCCCGGGGTCTGTGTGGTGACTCCATGCCTCTTGCCCCCACCACGCTCCTCCTCTCAGAAACGAATCCACTGCAACATTGTTGAGAAATCAACTGCAACACATCATAGTGTATTTTTTTATTTCTATGTATGCAGTATATTTGATATAAACAATACTAAACAAAAAATAATGTGGGTAAAGAAGAACAGGTAATATTGTTGCAAGCTTCTTTTATGGAAAGTGGCAAAATAATAACTAAATGTAGACTGAGAAAAATACATATATATATATATACATATATATATATATATTTGTCCCCTGTAGCAAATATTTAAAAACTAATTAAAAAGGTAGTTAGAAAACCAATAGATTAAAAGCTTTAGAAATATCTAATGAGCCCAAAAGAAGATAAGAAAGAAGAAACAGAGGAAGAAAAAGCATAGGGATAAACAAGAAACAGGAAGTAAAATCAAAGCTGAAGTCAGATCGTTACAGTTGTTACATTAAATTTTAAATATGTTAATCAATCCAATTAAAATGAATGATTAACAGAGTGAAAAATGTAACTGGGTACAACTTTATGTTGTCAACAAAAGGCCAACTTCCAATATAAAGACACAAGATAAAATGGAAGTGAATATATGGGAAAAAGTATACATGCAAATAGAGTGCATGAGAACACTTGAGTGTTATAGTAACATATACAAAGCAGGCCTCAGTGAAGAAACCAAAGGAATGAAGAATATGTGGCTATCCTTGCATAGAGGGGAATTAAGAATATGACTCTTACATGCAGCTTGCTTAAGTTGAGGGAAGAGTACACACACACACACACACATATATATACATACATATATACATAATATGCATTTTGAGGAAAATATTTTATATGAGTACTTCAAACAGTTCCTAGAAAAATCTAATTAAAGGATAAGTCTAGGAGCCAGCATTCCCAGGTAGTTAAGACACCCACATCCCAGTTCCGAGTAGCTGGGTTTGGTAGCTGGCTCTGGCTCCTGATTCCAGCTTTCTGTGAATCCAGAGCCCTGAGAAGCAACAGTGATGGCACAAGTAATTGATTCCCACAACCCATGTGGGAGACCTCCTGGATTGTTTCTAGCTCCCAAATTTGACTGGCCCAGCATTGTCTGTTGCAGCCATTTCAGGAGTGAAGCAGTAGATGAGAATACTTTCTGTTTTTGTCTCTTTCTGTCTCACAGAAAAATAAACATATTTTTAAAAGTGAGTTTATTTTGTTTTAAAAAAATCCTGAAGCTTGTGCATAATTTTTTTATAATATGTGTTTTCCATTAACTTTTTTAATACCTTTCAAATCCAAGATTAAATACCTAAATATAAAAATAATAACAAGTATAGGAAATTTGTTTTATAATATGTTATTTATTCTTAAGCAAAATAGAAAAATCAGAATGTGAATTAAATATTAACAAACTTTACTTGACACAGATTTAAAACTTCCTATGGACAAAGCCATAAACAAAGACAAACTAAAGATTATATAAAATCTTTTAATATTTACCTCAGCTAAAATACAAATTCTTAATATAGAGAGAATGTTATCTATTAATTTAGAACATTAATAAAATATTATTTAAAAAATGGAAAATAACAAACTTTTGAATTTTACTAGTAGTCAGGTGAATGAGATTTAAGATATCACTTTTTCAAGCATAAAAATTGCAAGAAATTTTTAAACTTGTTGATATCATATTAGCAAGGATATGATGAACTTATTTTGTAGATTTTTTTTTCAGTTGAAGCCATGTTGGAATGTCAGCATTCTAAAGTGACAATTGAAGCAAAATAACCTTGGGAACAAGAGCATGAAGAGCTATATGCTGTAAGTACTTAGAAAATAAAAACCAGTGATTTGTAGGACTGGACTGCCAAGAATAAAGGCAGCCACAGAAAACACAGAGAAGCAGAAAAGCAATCATATCAGGAGTAGGTCAAACTTGACCTCAATAGGAGCTGTTTAAAAATAATAATAAAATCTAGGGACCTATCATGCAGGAGAAAATTGCTTCAACTTCCCCTGCAGGACACTAAAACTACTAGTTGCAGAGCAAAAGAATGTCATGGTATCCCAGGGCCTGCAATTCACTTTCCCTACAGGGACATCACCACTAGGCATTTTGTTCTATTGGAAGAGTAAAACAGTTGAATCTGTCTGACTCCTTGGCTAGACAGACTGTATTAAAATCCCTGCTTGCTACCTTAGTTTGAAACCTTAGTTTTTTCACCTAAAAAAAAAGTGAAAATTATCTGAAATGTGAGGGTTAAATAAAAGAGAACTAAAAGTGAAGAGCACAATGCATATAATAGTGAAAGGGAGTAGTCAGTCAGACCCTCTTCTTTCCTATTGTCTGGTCAAATAAAATTAAGTATCCAGGACACCATTGTACTTATTGACACGTAGCTATATAAGCCAATTAGCAAACCTTTTGACTTCATGACTCATGGAGTCATTTGATAAAACAACAGAAGAGAAGCAGTTTCTTGAGCTGAACAAAATTAATAATACTGCTTGATATCTGCATTTTAACCTTGCTTAAAGTTAATGGCTATTTTCAACATGATTTTCTTTATATCATCATGAGATACATTGGAATTAGAGTTTGAAGGATTGCTTATGTTACCATCCACTAACATCAGTCACTCATAATCTATTCCATGAGGAAGAGGTAATAATAAGTGCTACTTCACCATGATATTACAAGAAGCAATAGAAATAGTGTCAATAAAAATCTTTCACCAAATATGAAAGTCCTTCTCTTGTTGTTTTTTTTTTCTCCCCATAACAAACATTGAGAGAAGGAGTTTAGAGTATGTAGTATTAGTTGAATTAAATTTAAAACGATAAACAAACAAAAAACCACTAGGAAAGAAGTGAAGAGGAGAAAGCACTGTGATTAAAAATGACTACAAATTTTTAGACCTCAAAGATTGAGAGGAAGGCTCAATCTCCCTGTTCCTTCAACCCACGAAAGGAGAAATTTTATGATTTATGTGATTGACAGAATACAGCCAAGGGATGCTACAACAATTTCTAGGCAGAGGCCTAAAGAGACTGATAGCTTCCACTTCCTGTCTCTTGAGACACCAGCTCTATGGAATTCAGTTACTCACTGAGGTGAGGCCCAGAGAGAGTCAGCTAGACTTAGTTTTCCAACTGTCTCCACAGGAGCACAAGGAGCGTAAGCAACATTAAGTAAATGTTTAGGATCTTCCACACCAACACAGCCACCAGGTGAATGCTCCTGAATGTCCCCAGAAGATGCCACATGAATCAGAAAAATGAACAACTGAGTTCTGCCCAGATTTGTAATTTTCAAAATTATCTAATATAATAAAATGGTTGTCTGAAGTCACTAATATTTGTATTTTATTTGATAGAAATAAATATTCCAAACAACAGCCAAAAAGAGCACATCATCAAGCTACCACTATGAATAAATTAAGCTCCACCTTTGAAAAAATTCTAGGAAGTAGTGTCAAGGACACCTCAAGAGTTAGCCCATCTGAAGGAAGAAAGAGCTGGAGTATTCACAAATCAACTTATTGGTTGAGATCCACTGGACCATAGGTAGTCAATTTTCTGTGGTTAATCCCTTAAAGACAAGAGCACAGCAGACAGCATCCACAACTATCCTACATAAACACGAAGATTTTCTTTTGCCTATTTTTGGTAACAAAACTCTACCAGTGTTTTTTTGTTTGTTTTCTCATGAAATCTTCCTTGTTATATGCATTCTATATTTTGTGAAAAATTAAAATGATGAATTTTCTGAATTTTTATTCATTAAATCTGTATTTTTTGGTCTTTCGTAACTTGTTCTTATAATTTTCCTTTAAATCATCTTTTGCAAATCCTAAAAGAAAATATTATTATTATTACAAAATAGAAAAAAATCTATACATTGCTTTTTTCTATTTGCGAATTTTGGTTGCCAATTTTACTACCTTGAATTTTAGAACAATTAGAAACTAGTGGTCAGATTTATAAACATGCACCACTTAAATGGTTTACACTGTTGAACTATTTTTTGTTTTGCTTCTTTGTGTTTGGTTGTATATTCTCATGGTTAGAAGCACAGGGCCAAGAAGTCGACTGTTTTCATTTGAATCTTTGCTCATTCCTTTCCTAGCTCTGTGCTCTTGAGAAAACTTCATGTTCTTGTGTTTCAGAAATCTGCCAAATACTTATGGTATTAATTGATTTGCTCTACTGAGTAAAATATTATATACATAGTGCTTAAAATAGTGTTTGGCATATAAGTAGGTTCTTAATGACTGGTAAAATAGTATCATATTGAAATCATAATATAAAATAGAGGGTCAATATAAAAATCTAAATTTGCCAAACTATCAAAATGCATAAATAATTCATAATTCCTGCTTGTGTCTTTATATCAATATAAAGCTGTTTAGGGAATCATAACATCCTCATTGCAGAACATTATCAAAGCTTTATTATACTACAACTTGAACAGAACTATTATGAGCAGGAATATTATAGTGCATAGAGTGAACTACATATAGCAAGAAGTATAGATGTTAAAGAGCTTTAGAGTAGGAATTTATTGTTCATTTTGATGCCATCTGTAGTCTTTCTAGGTCTAAAAACCAAGTTTCCAAATTTCCATTAGTGATGATACTCATTTTTCATAGCTTAAGACCTATCTTTTAGACTTTCATATTGAAAATAGACAAAGATACAAGCATACACACAGTTTTAAGAGTTTAATGAGCTTAGGGAAAATCCTTTTATAGGCCAGTTTCTCTAATACAATTCAAAATTGCAAGTCAAGCTTTAAAAAAAAAAAAAACTGAGAGGAACCTAGAAAAAGAAAAAGAGTACTAAATTTTACTGTTTGATCCTTTTCATACGATATTCTCTAATAAATGGCTGGTATTCTCTGAAGTCCTGCTGAATGAATGGTTCACTATGGTTTTCATCTAAATTCTGAGGTTAAAAAAAAACATGAATTAAGTTATTTAGTCCTTCATAACTGATTGGTTTTCCTCCTCACAATATAGAAAGCAAAGTGCCTATAAACCTGGTTATCTCCAGTCTTATCTCCCTCTTAACTCTATCTGTGTTCAAGAATAGCTCTGAATGAGTATCAAATAGTCCATGGTCACTGTCATGCTCATTAGACCTTGTAGAATTGATCAGAAGGTCAAAGTTTCATTTTACTCATTCTCCAAACCTCATTCATGCCCCCCACTGATGCCCCATTTTCTTGGCTCTCTCCTTCTCTTCACAAGATGCTTAGAATTGTTGAAATTGTATAATGTCTTCATGAGGATTCATTTCACTACCTTCTCCCATATATATTTAAAATTTCTGTTAATATATAAAAAGGGTAGAATTAGACTATTACTTGTTTTTATATTTTGCTAAACACTTTATCCAAACGCATTTTAATTTAAGATGAAAAAAGTTTGGGTTGGGGAGAAGTTATCACATCAGGCAAATTTTCAAGAATACAATAAACAAGTAATCTATTTATTTATCCCCTTCACTGATAAACAAAAATGTTGTGTGCGTCTGTGGAGGAGTACATCAAAAGGAAAAAAGCCATTATTTTTTTTTCAGTGTGAAGACTCAGTAATAGTGAACCTCTAACTCACTCTATGCTTAATATTCACAAACTCATTGCAAGGCATCTTGCTATCGATCTGTAACACGAGTAAATAGAATTCACATCAAGGTGTTTCACACTGAATCAGAATGCTTTATAAAAATGTGACTAAAGTCAGTTGAAAACTAAACCTTCTTTCCCATATTTTTTTACTTCCATTCTTTTCATTCTCCATGCTTTCTTTCAACATTGACTTGGAAATCTGAAGCAGCTTTAGAAATAATGGAATCATGTTTTATAGCAGACTTAGGTTCTACAACAATCTGTAAGGTAGATTCAAAACTATACTTAATAATTTCTTAGTGTTCTATCTCCATGAATCAAGAATACAACCCCTTCTAATAATATTTTTAAATATGCAAAGTAAACATCACAGTACATCTGATCCCATAAAAGAGAAAGAAGTGGAAAAGATTCATAGAATTAAAAAAAAAATGCCTGGATTAACCATATCCTTGTTTCTCTCTGTGTTTAATTTTGTTGACCTGAAATGTATACACATATGAGTAATAAATGTGTCCCTGCTCCCCCCTCCCTCAGTTTTTTCTTAATTATTATTGTTCATGAAGCAGGAAAGAGTCTAGAAATGGGTATATTTGAAACTGTAAACTAATATGTGACTTAATATTTTTTTCTTCTTACTAACTAAACTATATAACATATATATACACACACACTTAAGATTTTAAAATTTTGAGTATTGTATATATGAAATACATGAAATATATTCCCTTTATATAAACAAGAAGAAAAAAACTATTCAGCAATTTATCAAGCACTAGAGAGTAATTTACTGTATGTTTGTTATATTTGAATGGAAGCTCACCAAAAGTCTCAGAAATGCAAGTTCCATGCAAATTACATGTGGTGATTTTTGCTTGTAAACAAACGTGTTAAATACTAATCATTTTCTGCTGTACCACTTTTAAATTAAACACAGTCTAAAGAAAATGAAACATATTACTTTGTATTATGATTTATCAAAGTAAGTTAAAAACTCGATTACAAATGACAGAGACTGAACTTATGCAATAATTAGAAATGCATTAGTTCTCTTGATTGGGAAGGTCTCATGGTGGTTCACAAAATCTAAAGAAGCACTGTAGGTTCCAGAACCTCAAGACTGCAACCAGAATTTAGTAAGTTGCTAAAGGTTTCAGGATATATCTCTCAGCATGACAACTGTAGCAGTAATAAAGCTTCCTTTTTCAGTGTCTGAACAGAAATCCCATAAAACAAGGACTTGGTCTTGCTTTAGTTTAAGGCCGACCTCTAAAGTATTCTTTATACATTTTGTAATAAATTACTATGATTTTTCAGACCTGAAACACTTATCTATACACATAGTCAGAAGCATGGCTATTTTATCATAATTGAGAAAGTGTGTAAAAATATACCTCCAAGTCAAATACAAGAGCTATTTTGTGGTCCTTGACTTTATTTTTATATTTAATATAGAAATATAAAACCAGCTGTGCTATATCAAATGCTTTTTGGTAATGCTCTATGAATAGAGGATTTTAAGAGCTCATAGAAATATAACTTTAAGAGTTTATTTTAGTGTAAACATTTTTTAAATTCATACACATATTTTTTCATAGTACACATTTTTCATAGCCCTTTTAAAGACCCACTCCTCATGTATATTATAAATATAAGTCAGCCTCTAAATAATCTAAAACTTGCATTCTGAGAATACATAACTTTCATTTAAAATTTTACATTTCACTTCGATGCTAATATGGTGAGCTACATATCCTTAATTAGAAAATTGGAGTTATATTTACATCTGCAAATTTAAACCATCATTGTGGGAAAGGTAAAAGCAAAGTTGTGTGTTTTAATACAGTTCAAAAATAAGAAAAAATAAATCTACACTATATAGTAGAAAAGTAACGATTATGAAAATAGATCTGCCCAAAGATAAAATTCAATCTCATTATTCTATCTTAAAATTCTTTGTCAATTAAAGAAATACTGTCAAAAATTTAGGCTAGAGCAAAATGGATAAATCAATAAATAAAGAAACTTAAAAGTACACAAATCAATAGTCTAGTTCCTTTCCAAAACCAGAAACCACAAAAGTGAATCTCATTTCATTTTAGTCAATAGTTGTTTAAGAGTAATTTGGAAAACTATACAGGATTGTTACATTGGAGGTGAATAAGTGAGCTGAAATCCTGAATAATCAATAGCATCTTTTTTCTTAGATTTATAAATATGTTTTGAATCTCTTCTGGAAGATCAGAGAATGACCAGTTGTGCTAAGATGAATTTAACTGATTACTCATAATCTAAAAATAAGTAATCAATCTTTAAATTCTTGAAGTAGTCATTTCATGAAAATTCATAAGCTATATACACTTGAGACAAACATGACTGCATAAAATATAGTTTTTAAAATTTAATGTGACTAGTTTACACTGTTATTTATTTAATTCCTAATCTTCCAAACAAATGCCTATCTTTGACATTTTTTTCTAAACAAAATGTGTCATGAAAGTCCAGATATTTAGAATATATATATATATATATGTATGTGTGTGTGTGTATATCAGAAAGTTAGTTGATACTCCCATTTTAAAATAAGATTATTTTCAGAGGCAAATGCGGTACAATGGGTTAAGCCATGACTTAATGCCAACTGCCAGTTCAAGTTCTGACTGCTCTACTTCTGATCCAGCCTCCTGCTAATGCCCCTGAGATGTAGTGGATGATTGCTCCAGTACTTGGGCCCATGTCACCAATGTGGGAAAACAGGATGGAGTTGCAGGCTCTTAGCTTCAGCTCCAGTTGTTGCAGATATTTGGAAACTGAACCAGATGAAAGATCTCTCTCTCTCTCTCTCTCTCTCTCTCTCTATCTATCTATCTCTATCTCCATCTCTGTATCTCTCTTTCTCTCTCTCTGCCTTTGAAATAAATAACCAAAAAAATCTTTAAAAATAATTACTTTCATATGGCCTAAGAAGTGATAAACTGTTGGGCAGTTACTATGTGCCAGTCATTTTTAAAGCGATTTAAGATATTAACACTTAAGCTACCTAACATGTTAAGTAATTTTCTTTGTTAATAATACACTTTTGCATTCTATCTTTACTACTTTTCAAAAGTATAAGTGTTTTTAACAGGTTTTGCATTTACTTAGCAATTTCAACTTTTGTCTTTATTAAGCCTATCTTCAAGTTTCTTAGAGTTTTTTTTTCTTCTTTCTTTTCTTAATACTATATCCCTTTTAGTATTTTTTTTGTTCTGCTTTAATACTATTGGTTGAACTCTTTAATTAACACACAATTAATCTTAGGTGTTTAAATTTAACTGAAAAGTGATCCCTGTTAAATATAAGAGTGGGAATAAGAGAGGGAGGAGACATACAGTTCAGCACATGCTCAATCGGACTTGCCCCAAACAGTAGTAGAGTCGGAAACCTGCCAGGGGATTCCAATTCAGTCCTATCTAGGTGCATGTACCAATGCCATCTCACTAGTCAAAGTGATCAGTTTCAATTCATAATTGATCATAATGATAGGATTAAGAGTCAAAGGGATCACATAAATAAGACTAGTGTCTGCTAATACTAACTGATAGAATTAAAAAGGAGAGAACAATCCAACATGGGAAGTGGGATACACAGCAGACTCATAGAAGGGCAGATGTCCTAAACAGCACTCTGGCCTCAGAATCAGCCCTTAAGGCATTTGGATCAGGCTAAAAAGCCCATGAGAGTATTATAGGCATGGAAAGCCAAGACGCTGTGGCAAAAAAAAAAAAAAAAAAAAAAAAAAAAAAAAAAAAAAAAAAAAAAAACAAAACCTAAATGAAAGATCTCTGTGAGTGAGATCCCAGTGGAAAGAACAAGTCATCAAAGAAGGAGGTACCTTTCTCTGAAGGGAGGAGAGAACTTCCAATTTGACTACGACCTTGTCTAAATAAGATTGGAGTCGGTGAACTCAAAAGGCTTCCATAGCCTTGGCAACTCATGACAAGAGCCTAGGGTGATTACTGACACCATAAACAAGAGTGTCAAATTGTTAAGTAAACAGCAGGAGTCACTGTGCACTTACTCCCCATGTAGGATCTCTGTCCTTAATGTGTTATACTATGTGAATTAACAGTATAACTAGCACTCAAACAGTAATTTATACTTTGTGTTTCTGTGAGGGTGCAAACTGTTGAAATCTTTTCTTGTTGTTTCTTAAAATGAGTAATAAGGTCCTTTATTTTTAATCTTTCTTAAAGACCTAAGAATGAAGGTATTTAAGACCAGGATGATCAGCCTCCAAAATGGCCCCAAATGACCCTTTCCTCCTCATATCCATGCCCTCCTGTAGTTCCCTCACATGCAGTCAGGACTGGCTTGCTTGAGTAGCAGCTCATTGCTTCTGATACAGGTGGTGACTGACACTGTGGCTCTGCCATTGTTGCTGTGGATTCGTTCTGAGAGGAGAGGTGGGAGCAAGAGGTGTGGAGTCACCACACAGACCCTAGGAGTTGGGTTAAAGTGGGCCAGAGCCAAGCAGCCTGAAGACTCGTTTATTTCAGTTGGTACAGCAGCTTATATAGCCAAGGCAGCTAACCAGATCAAGGGGCGGTTTATGCCCTAACTAATCACTACCTGTTGCCAGGCAGGCTCCATTGCCAGGTGGGTTCCAAAGCCATTCCTGAGTAACTGATGCTTGCTTGCCAGTGGCCACCTCACATGGCCTTCTCATTCTATCACATGCCATTGTCTCTCAGATCTCTGACGCTAGAGATGGAAAGCTGCCATATCCCAAGGACACCCAAGCAGTCCTATGTTAACACCACAGACAGGAAGTGAAACCTCCTGACAAAAGTCTAACGACTTGCCAGCCACGTTAGTGGTCCACCTTCAAAGTGGAGCTTCCAACTCCAATCAAGCCTTCAGATGACATTATCCATAGCTGGTATGCAATAGTTTGCACCCACATCTCTCTCAAATCCCATACCTCTTTGGGGTAATTTAATACATAGCAATGAATCACTAATCCAGGGCTACATAATTTTCTCTAAGAAGAAATTTTGCTATCACCCATATACTTTGGTAAGAATTAATGTCATTCCCGTGTTTTCTAAAGCACTTGTATTTTTTTTCCTTTTTCATTTTTTTTTCTTGCTGTGAACATTATCTGAATTTTTTTTCTCTTTTTTAATATGCAAAAGGTACTCAGACAAGATTTCCTTGGTTTCTCTATTTCCCTTTAACTGGTGAGTAGATTCTCCCTTGTTAAGTATTTCCCAAGTTCTGTTCATTTCCTTTCATTAGTTTTATAAACAGTAACTCTTTTGTCTACTAATTCTGTTTATAACCCTTGTTTCTACTGTTGAGGAAGTGTTTTTTTTTCTTTTCTTCACACTATTTGTTGAACTCTTTACTTAGTGTGAGGTTAGCCGTAAGAGTATAAAGTAAACTAAAGGAAATCTTTGTAAAAATTAAGAGAGGGAATAGGAGACAGAGGAGGAAGAAGCGGTTGGTGTGCGGGCAGGAAGAAGGCTCAGCTATGAAGTATCGCTATGTTCCTAAATCTTATATATGAAATACATGAAACTTGTATACTTTAAATAAAATTTTTAAAAATTACATAGAACGAAATGATTTTAAAAGTGTGTAGATCTACTTAGGGCTAAAAAATATCTTTTCCTTTTCCCACTTTCTTCTAGTTTGTTAGATTTCTGTTCTTACTCTTTAGAATTTATTTTCTCAATCAGAATATGCCTAGGAGTAATTTTTTTCTTCAGTGTGGCTCATTACTTAACTGAACATCTTAGATAGGTAAAGTCAAGTCTTTCCTCAGCTCAGGGAAATTTTCTGATTTTGTTTGTTCTCTCTCTCTCCTTTCTTGCTTGCTCTCACCTGTTCCTTTTTCTCATTCAGAAGACTTTGTTGCACTGCATCTTGGATATATTCTGTAACTCCTCTGGCTATCACTTATTTTGTTCATCTATGCTTTTGATATTTCTTTTTTTAAAAGACTTATTTGAAAATCAAAGATACAGAGAGAAGGGGAGAGAGACAGGGAGAGAATCTTCCAGCCACTGGTTCATTCCCAGATGGCCACAATGGCCAGAACCGGTCCAGTCCTAAGCCAGGAGCCAGGATCTTCTTCCAGGTAGCCCATGTGGTAGCAGGGGTCCAAGCACTTGGGCCATCTTCTGCTGTTTTCCCAGGCCAACACCAGGGAGCTGTATCAGAATGGAGCAGCCATGACACAAACCAGTGCCTATTTGGGATGATGGCATTGCAGACAGCAACCTTACCAAACAGGCCATAATGCTGGTCCCTGTAATATTTTTTGCATCTGATATTCTAGGGAGTTAATTTAGCTTTCAATCCTGACAAAAACTCTCCTTTAATATATAAACTGAATGTTTAAAATATTAGTACTGGGCTTCATAATGTTGTACTTATGAGTATTGGGATTTTTGGGGATTTGGAGGTGATGCAGTAAGTAGATATTTCTTTCCTAATTCAAGATATGGTCACTTTTCACCAGAAATTTTGCATTATTGAGTGCACGTTTTGATTATTAAACCTGATCCTTTTCTATATATGTAAGAAGTCTATAAGAAATGGCAATTTTTCATGCATTTATTTACTTAGATACTTACTGATTTTTTTATTTATTTATTTTTATTTAACAGGTAGAGTGATAGTGAGAGAGATAGATAGAGAGAAAGGTCTTCCTTCCATCGGTTCACTCCCTAAATGGCTGCTACGGCTGGCACTGCACCGATCCAAAGCCAGGTGCCAGGTGCTTCCTCCTGGTCTCCCAGGCAGGTGCAGGGCACAAGCACTTGGGCCATCCTCCACTGCCCTCCCTGGGACACAGCAGAGAGCTGGACTGGATGAGGAGCAACCAGGACTAGAACCCGGAGCCCATATGGGATTCCAGTGCCGCAGGCGGAGGATTAACCAAGTGAGCCATGGTGCCAACCCTGATTTTTAAAATTTATTTATGGGAGATACAGGATAGAGAACATGAGAGAGACAAAGAGAGAAGAAGGGGAGGAGAGAGAGGGAGAAAGAGAGAGAGAAAGAGAGACACCACATTTTTCTATTTGTTGGTCACTGGTTCATTCACCAAACGCTGGCAATGGCTGGAACTAGGCTAAGCAAAGCTTGAAACCAGGAACCCACCCCAAGCCTCCTGTGTGGGTCGCAAGTACCCAATAGCTTAAGACATAACCAATACCTCATCAGGTCTGCACAACTGGGAAGTTGACGTCAGGAACCAGAACCAAATATCAAGCCCCATGTGAGACATAGTGTCTTAGCTGGATTGTTAGCCTGTAGGTAAAATGCCTACCTATATGCACTTATTTATTGCTTTTATTGGGTTTATTTCTAAATATGAGACATTAGGAATAACTATACTATAAGCTTATGAACAAGGGGCAAAGTTTTAGCCCTGCTTGAAGCCGTTGATGTAAATCTGTTTCCTCATGGATCTTCTCATACTTTCCTGTTTTCCACAGACAGAAGACACAAAATGCTTGTTACCTCCTAGCATTTTAGGAACATTCATGTTGCTCTTATACTTTCTTCCTGGCATTTTGACACTCTCACAAAAGGCCAATGAATTCCTCTCAGATTTCATTATTTCTCCACTAAAGCTCCATCCAGGAACCTCTACTTTCCATCAAGGCCTTTGGATCTAGGCCATGTTACAGGCTATTTCTTGTCCCTCACATCACTCTTTCAAGGGATCTCCTTCTATCTGAGACCTCAGTCCCTCCCAACAGCTCTTGGGCATTGCCTAAAATAGTCCCTAATAACATGGCGCCTGGCGGATGTTCGGGGTGTGTGTCTGCGGCTGCTGTGGTTAAACCTTGCGAGATCAGACCACCTGCAGGGATAGTTCCGATTTAGTTCTGGACACGTGGACAGTGCATGATCCCTATACCTCGTTTAAGATGCCCCTGTGTGTGGTCCTCCCATGCCTGTGTGACCTTTTCCTGATTGGCTCCTCTACTGTGCATTTCCTTTGTAACCTTTATAAGCCTGTACACTTCCTCAATAAAGTAGCTCCTGCTTTGACAGAACTCACGGGTGCTTGCTGCGGTGTGCTTGACCTGTTGACCTTACCTCTCCCATTCGCCTTGTCGGGAAGTGCTTGTAGTGTCCCCTGCTGTTCAGGGGCCAGCCTCAGGCTTAAGACCCCAACAAACAGCCTTCAAATGTCATCATTCACTTGGCTCAGGAGGGACAAATATTTTAGAGCTGGCTGGGGAGAGCCATGTTTAGGTATTACAACACTAAAATTTCCTTTATTTGTGTTAAGCTGTTTCTCATGCACACGTATTCCCAATTATTGCCATGGCAAATTAGCACAAACTGAGAAGCTCAAAATAACATGGATTTATTATCTCATGCATCTTTAGGTCAAATATCAGAGTGGCAGAAATCAAGGTTTGGCCAAGGCTGCATTCCCTGCTAGAGACTCTAGGGCAACCCCTGCTTTTCAGCATATCCAAAATTCCGGATTTTTTTCCTTGGGGTTGTGATGGATATCTTCATTTACCTTCTCACTGTTAGCTGGAAGCCAGTCTTTAGCCCAAGGTGCTGCCTAGATTCCTTCTTGTGCATTCTATTTGTCCCCTCTAGCCCTGGCAGTTCCAGCTTCTCTCACCCTTCTAACTTCTCCATCTTTCCTTTCCACCACATATGTTCAAAAGTTCTTTGTCATGGGGATCCATGTGATTAGATGGGGCCCAATGGACAATCCAGTACAACCATCTTATTTTAAGGTCTATAATGTTACTGGCATTGTGTCATATCATATAACATATACATAAAATTTTCTAGATTACAATAAGGAAATCTTTAAAAAGACTAATTTAACCTAAGACATAATTTTCCAATATTATTGAAATTAACACATTTTTTAATGAAATCTGCTACACTTTGCTTCTTTTTTTATTTTATTTATTTATGTATTTTTAATTAAACTTTTATTTAATGAATATAAATTTCCAAAGTACGGCTTATGGGTTACAATGGCTTCCCCCTCCCAAAACTTCCCTCCCACCCACAACCCTCCCCTTTCCCACTCCCTCTCCCCTTCCAATCACATCATGATTCATTTTCAATTCTCTTTATATACAAAAGATCAGTTTAGTATATATTAGGTAACAATTTCAACAGTTTGCAAACTGTTGAAATTAACACATTTTATAGAGAGTGGTTAAACATAAAGGAAAAGGATGATGATTTTGGCTTACAAAGCAAAAAGAATTAATAGTATGCTAAATCCAGGTGATTTTACTGACTTTAAAAAGGATAATGAGAGGCTGGCATTGTGGCCAAGTAGGGTAATCCACCACTTCCACAATGGCACCCAGTATCAGAGTACCAGTTCAAGTCTTGACTGCTCTGCTTCCAATCCAACTCTCTGCTAAAGAAACTGGGAAAGTAGTGGAAGATGGCCCAAGCACTTGAACCTCTGCCACTCACATGGGAGATCTGTACAGCTCTGGCAGTTACGGCCATTTGGGTTGAACCAGTGAAGGGAAGATCTCTTTCTCTGTCTCTGCTTCTCTCTCTCTAGGTCACTCTGCCTTTCAAATAAATAAAATTAATCTTTTTAAAAAAATATAGGTGAACAAGTAACATCTATATTTACAGGAGGGAAGATGAAGTATATGGTAAACATAGAGACCAAGAAATTAAGAGATAATAGAGGTTCAAGTTGGAGGATGTGGGCAACATAGTCTAAGGTTTTAATGAGAATGAATAAAATAAAAACTATAAACTTGCACTTGATTTAGCAAATTTCAATCCTTGAATACTTTTTTAGGTGAAGTTTCTATGAAGTGTTCTAGTTTTGGGGAAGCAGTGGAAAACACATCCCAATGGATCAAAAAATGAGTAAAAAGGTGATGATGGATAAATAATGCATTTTTAATGTTTTGGGTTAAAAATGCAAGAAAAATGCATTCATTGCTGGAGATGAATTGATATGCAGTTCAAGGGAGTCAAGTATCCTAAAAATATTAGCATGTTTGGATATTGGATGAGAGATGGTTACTTAATAATTTGTCAAGAATCACTACCAGATTTCTGTTGCTCATCAGGTGGATGGTGCTACCCAGCCATCACCAGAATTGAGAATACCATTGTTGAGGGGCAAAAAGGATGAACTTTGTGTTACATTTTGTTGTATACATTACATCCAATATCTGGGTTCACTTCTTAATAGCACCATAGTTTCGTGCTGATAAACAATCAGCTTAACTAGACGACTATTTTTTTCTAGCATCCTTGGCAGCTAGGGATGGCACCAGATGTTAAGGGATGGCATTCTGTTGATCAAAATAAAACCCTCTGCCATTCCCATGCTGCCTCACTCTTCTGACATGAATTTTGAACCAAATAGCTGCAATAAAGGTAATTTTTTTGGATCATGAGGTAATCTTTTTTTTTCATGTTAATGTGATATTAATACAAAAAGAACTGATTCAGTATAGTTCATAGATACAATTCTAAGAACATAATGGCATCCCCTTCCTCCCTCAATCCATCTACCTCTCTTGATTCCACCCTCTTTCCCTCTCTCTTTGTTTCTTTCACTTTTAGTTTTCAGAATACTTATGTTCAGTTTGCATTGCATTCAAGGACTTAATGCTCCACCAAATAAAAAGTTCAGCAGGTAAAAGTAAAAAGGCCTATCACTAGTCATTAGGGAAATGGAAATCAAAACCACAATGAGATATCACTTCTCCCCTGTCAGAAAAGCTATTATCCAATAGACAGAGTAACATATGCTGGGGAGGAAGTGCGGAAAGGGGAACACTTATATATTGTCGATGAGATTGTAAATTAGTGCAGCCACTATGGAAAATGGTATGGAGATGTCTTTAAAAACTAAAAATAGTCTTGCCATATGACGCAGCAATCCCACTACTAGGTATATAACCAAAGACATGAACATCTTGTATTAAAGAGACACCTGCACCATGATGTTTACAGCAGTACTGTTCAAAATAACAAAAATAGCCATTAAAACAACAATAATTTCCATAATCAGATGAGCAGATACAGAAAATTTGGTACATACACACAAAGGAGCATTATTCAGCTATAAAAATAATTGAATTCCACCACCTGCAGCAAAATGGATGCAACCAAAGGACATAATGTTGAGTGAAACAAGTTGAACACAGATACTGAATTTCTCCCTTACATGTGGAAGATAAATTTAAAAAGCAAAATAAATCAAAAAAGTCTGTGTGTATCAGTATTGCTGCAAATACAGTTTTATCAAACTTTGTTTTATATCTTTGTGAACTAATTGGTAAGAATGTTACATTACTGTAGATTTAGTTATCTGTGATTATTTTAAGATTTACTGTATATTGATAGAATGGCTATATTTCAATTTGATTATTGTTTATAGCATTAATATATATTCCTGCTGAACCAGGGTCTTTTTACTTCTTACAATATTCTTTCAGGATGAAAATTCTGAATATGTGTATAGAAGGAACATATCTCATTACAATAAAGGAAAGATATAGCTCACAGATAGCAGCACGCTAAGTAGGAAAAAGCTGGGACATTACCAATAAGAACTGGAACTGGAAAGGGTGTCCACTCTTACCACTTAATTCAATATAGCTACAGACACATTGTTTTATCCAGAGCAATTATGTAAGAAAAAAAAAAAAAAAAAGCCGGGCTGGTGCTGTGGCACAGAGAGCTAAGATGTCATCTGCAATGACAATATACCATACCAAACAAATGGTTTGAATCTTGGCTGCTCTGCTTCTGATCCAGCTCCCTGCTAATGTGTCTGAGAAAGCTGCAAAGTATGGCCCAACTACTCGGGTCCCTGCATCCAAGATGGGAGACCTGGATGGAGCTCTGGGCTGCTTGCTTCAGTTTAGACCAGGCCAGGTTAGCTATTGTAGCCTTTTGAGACACAGTTTAGGATTGGAAGATATCTATCCATCTATCTATCTATCTATCTATCTATCTATTCTCTCCTCTCTCCCTCTCTCCCC
Source organism: Lepus europaeus (assembly GCF_033115175.1). NCBI lineage: Eukaryota > Metazoa > Chordata > Mammalia > Lagomorpha > Leporidae > Lepus > Lepus europaeus. The sequence continues at coordinate 127,394,886 of NC_084827.1, read as the reverse complement.
CCCCTCTCTCCCCCCTTAAAATACATAAATACATCTTAAAAAATAAGAAATCAATGGGATGCATATTGGAAATAAGGAAATCAAACTATCCCTGTTTGCAAATGACATATTTTTTACCAGCAAACTGAAAGTCTCCACCAAGAATATTAGGGCTAATAAGAGAAGTCAGTGAAGCTGCAAGATACAAAGTTAAAATAAAAATCAGTAGCATTCTTATATACCAAAAATGATGTGAGAGATAACTTATAAGAGCATTTTCATTCACAATACCTACAAAATTGTAAATATCATGGAATAAATTTAACTGAGGATGTGGAAGATTTTCACAAGGAAAATTATAAAACATTAATGAAAGAAATAGAAGACACAAAGAAATGTAAAAAGCTTCCATGCTTATGAATTGAAAGAATGTAGACAAATGGAACAGAATACAAACCCAAGAAATTAACCCATACATCTACAACTAATCTTTGGGAAATGTACTAAAAATATTTTCTGGAGAAAGGACACTCTTTTCAAAAAATAATGTTGTTAGGAAGTTGGATTTTCACATGCAGAAGTTTGAAACTACCTTATACCCTATACAAAAATCAAATCAAAACAGATCAAGTGCATAAACTAAAGACATGAAACTTCTCAGACAATTAGAGTAGAACATCATGGAAGGGCTGTAAGATATTGGCCTAGGCAAATAATTTTGAATAACACCCCAAAAGCACAGACAATGAAAGCAAAAATAGACAAATCAGGTATAAAGCTAAGAAACTTCTGTAAAGCAAAGGAAACAACTAACTTAGTGAAGAGACAATGGCAAAATGAGAGAAAATATTTTCACTTGGAATGTGATAAAGGATTAATATCCAATGAATATAAGGAGTTAAATAATGTCAAATAAAACAAATAATACAGATTAAATGGGCAAAGAAGATGAATAGACACTTTCCAAGTAAGAAATACAAATGAACAGACACATAAAAAATGCTCAGATTACTAGCAAATAAAAACCACTGAGAAGTATCACCTCTCTCCAGTTAGAACGGTTAGTATCCAAAAATTTTTAAAAAATGAAAAAAAAAATGTTTGCAGAGTTGTAGAGAAAAGGTTATCCTAATACACTGCTGGTGGGATACATATTAGAACAGCCAGTATGGAAAACAGTAGGAGGATTTCTCAAAAAAATTAAAAATATGCCTACCATATGAACTAGTTATCCCTAGAAATGGATCCAAAGGATATGAAGTCAGCATATGAAAGTGACACCTAACTCTGATGTTTACAGCTGCCCAATTCACAATAGAAATGATACAGAATCAACCTAGATGTACACCTACTGATGACTGGATAAAGAAAGTATATGTTTATGCAATGAAATATTAGTCATAAAAAATGAATTCCTAACTTTTACAAAGCAAAAATAAGTGGAACTCAAGATCATTATATTAAGTGAAATAAGCCAGAAACATAAAGACAATTATCACATTTTTCCTTAAGTATGAAAATTTATATATATATATATACAGAAAGTATATGTATATATGAATATAACATTTATATATACACATATACAGAAAGTATAAAAATGGCATGGATATTTATAAATATTATAAATTTATAAATATTATAAATTCATTAAATTATACCATCTGCATGAGAATATACCATTCATTCCTTACTTTATGATCATTGGCGTGAATCTCACTGTTCTTATATTTATGTACCTATTTTCAAAAAAGGATATATATATATAATATGTAAATATATATATATATGAGGTAATATGGCAAAATGCTAAAAATGGTTACATACTAAATTTTTTTTGCATTTTTTAATTTTGCTTAAAGAATATAACTTCATGCATTTAATATATACAAATTTGGGTACATGATGATTCTTCCCCTTCTACATCTCTCCCGTCCATACTCCTACCTTTCTTCCTTGTTGCTCTTCCTTTTGCATTCTTATTTTTTTACAGAGATCAATTGCCAGTTAATTTTGTACTCATAAGATTAATCCTATACTAAGTAGAGAGTTCACTGATTAGTATGAAGAAAAAAATGAAGAAAAAAACAAAACCAATCAACCAAACAAGAAAAGTATTGTTCCTCTCAGTCAAGGCAAGAGCTGTTCAAATTCACTGCATCTCAAAGTGTCAGTTTTGCTCCCATAGATTACATTTTAAGTACTCTATTAGTTACCACAGATCAGAAAGATCATATCGTATTTGTCATTTTGTGACTGTTTTCACTTAGTATGATTTCCAACTGCATCCGTTTTGTTGCAAATGAAAAGATTTCATTTAATTTTACAGCTGTGTAGTAATCTACAGTCTATATATACCATAATTTCATTATCCAGTCTTCAGCTGATGGACATCTGGGTTGAATCCATATCTTGGCTATTGAAAATTGAGCTGAAATGAACATGGGAATACAGATCACTCTTTCATAGGCTAATTTCATTTCCTTTGGATAAATTCTCAGGAGTTGGATGGCTGGGTCATATGGCAGGTCTATATTGAGCTTTCTAAGATATCTTCATACTGTCTCCCATAGTGGCTGTACCAGTTTACATTCCCACCAACAGTGGATTAAGGTACCCTTCTCCTCACATCTTCACCAGCATGTTGTTTGTTGATTTCTGTATGAGAGCCATTCTAACTGGAGTGAGGTGAAATCTTAATGTGGTTTTGATTTGCATCCTAAACATTTTTCCTGTGTCTGTTGGCCACTTGAATTTTCTCTCTTGAAAAGTATCTGCTCAGGTCCTTTGCCCATTTCTTGACTAGGTTTTTTGTTTTGTGGTGGTTGAATTTATTGAGCTCTTTATAGATTCTGAAAATTATTCCTTTGTAAGTTGCACGGTTCACAACAATTTTCTCCCATTCTGTAGGTTTCCTCTTCACTTTGGTTAGTGTTTTTTTGTGGTACAGAAGCTTCTCAGTTTGCTGTAATCCCACTTGTTAACTCTGGCTTTGATTGCCTGTGCTTGTGGGGTCCGTAAGAAGTCTTTCAATATGCCAATGTCTTGTAAGGTTTCCCCAATGTTCTCTAGTAAGTTTATCATATCATGCTGTAGATTTAGGTCTCTGATCCATTTTCAATGGATCTTGGTGTAAGGTGTAAGGTGTATATTTAGCATGTAAAGATACAGTTTTCCCAATACCATTTGTTGAAGAGACTGCTTTGGCTCCAGGAGTTGATTTTTGCTCCTTTGTCAAATATAGGTTGGTTGTAGATATATGGATTAATTTCTGGAGTTTCTGTTCTATTCCCTTGGTCTACATGTCTGTACCAGTATCAAGCTGTTTAGATTATTACTGCCCTTTGATTTCTTTTGCTTGCCTGATGGCTCTGGCTAAAACTTCCAGGACCATAGTAAATAGCAATGGTGAGAACGGCCATCCTTATCTGGTTTTAGATCTTAATGAGAATGCCTCCAATTTTCCCCATTCAGTAGGATGCTGCTGTGTGTTTGTTATAAATTGCTGATTATGTTGAGGAAAGTTCCTTCTATACCCAATTTTCTTAAGGTTTTCATTATAAATGGGTGTTGAATTTTGTCATAAGGTTTCTCTGCATCTATATAGTTTTTGGTCTTTAGTTTGTTAAGGTAGTTTATCACATTTATTGATTTTCAGATATTGAAATATCCCTGTATACTAGGGATAAATCTCACTTGGTCTGGCTGAAAGATCTTTCTGATGTGTTGGTGGATTCAATTGGCTAGTATTTTATTGAGGATTTTTGCATCTATGTTCTTCAGGAATATTGGTCTATAGTTCTCTTTCTCTGTTGTATCTTTTCCTGGCTTAGGAATTAAGGTTATGCAGGCTTCACAGAAGGAGTTTGGGAGGATTCCCTCTCTTTCAATTATTTTGAATATCTTGAGAAGAATTAGAATTAGTTCTTCTTTAAATGTCTGGTAGAACTCAGCAGTGAAACTGTTGAGACCTGGGCTTTTCTTTGTTGGAAGGGTCTTTATTAATGATTTAATCTCCATCTTGGTTATTGGTCTGTTTAGGTGTTCTATATCTTCATGGCTCAATTAAGGTAGATTGTATGTTTCCAAGAATCTATCCATTTTTTGAGGTTTCCTGATTTATTGGCATAGAGTTCTTTGGAGTAATTCCTTGTGATTCTTTTTATTTTTGTGGTATCTATTGTTATATTTCCTTTTCAAATCCTCCACTTTTGTTGATTTGGGTCTTCTCCCTCTTTTTTATTGCTTAATTGGGTCAAAGGTGTTTCAATTTTATTTTTTCAAAAAAAAAAAAACAACTCTTAATTTCATTGATCTGTTGTACTTTTTTTTGGTTTAATTTTTTTGTTTCAAATTTAAAAATCAATGAAAAATAAGAGCTTATCAATGAAAGAAATGAAAGAAAGCAACAAATACAAAAATGAACTCAAGGGCCAGCGCTGTGGCTCACTTGGTTAATCCTCCACCTGCGGCGCCGGCATCCCATATGGGCACCGGGTTCTAGTCCTGGTTGCTCCTCTTCCAGTCCAGATCTCTGTTGTGGCCTGGGAGGTCAGTGGAGGATGGCCCGAGTGCTCAGGCTCCTGTACCCGCATGGGAGACCAGGAAGAAGGACCTGGCTCCTGACTTTGGATCGGTGCAGTGCCAGCCGTGGCGACCATTTGGGGAGTGAACCAATGGGAAGAAGACCTTTCTCTCTATCTCTCTCTCAGTATCTATAACTGTACATGTCAAATAAATTTAAAAAAAAAATGAACTCAAGATGTTTCAAAGACCTAAATGTAAGACATGAAATTATGAAATTTCTAGAAGAAAAATAGGAGAAACACTTCAAGGCATCAATGTAGGTTATGATTTCTTAGATAATACACAAAAAGCACAGGCAACAAAAGCAAAACTAGAAAAATGGGATATATCCAGCTCAGAAGCTTCTGCACATCAGAGGAAACAATACAGTGAAGAGACATAAAACAGAATGGGAGGAAACATGTGCAATCAAATTATCCTACAAAGGACTAATATTCAGAATATGTCAGCAACTCAAAAAATTCAACAAGCAAACAACAACCAATCCAGTTAAGAAATAACCATAGGCCGGTGCCGCAGCTCACTAGGCTAATCCTCTGGCTGCTGCGCCGGCACCCCGGGTTCTAGTCCCGGTTGGGCCACCGGATTCTGTCCTGGTTGCTCCTCTTCCAGTCAACTCTCTGCTGTGGCCCAGGCAGGCAGTGGAGTATGGCTCAAATGCTTGGGCCCTGCACCTGCATGGGAGACCTGGAGAAGCACCTGGCTCCTGGCTTCAGATCAGCGCAACCTGCTGGCCGTAGCGGCCACTTGGGGGGTAAACCAATGGAAAAAGGAAGACCTTTCTCTCTCTCTCTCTCTCTCTCTCTCTCTCTCTCTCTCTCTCTCTCACTGTCTAACTCTGCCTGCCAAATAAATAAATAAGAAATAACCAAACAGACTTTTCTCAAAAGAAGAAATCCGAATATGGCCAATAAATATAGAGAAGAAAATGCTCAGTATCACAAGCCATCATGGAAATACAAATCAAAACAAAAATGAGCTATCACTTGACTCCTGTTAGAACAGCTATTATTCAAAAGATGGAGAGTAATAAATGCTGGTACAGATGTGGAAAAAGGGGAACTCATACACCATGGGCAGGATTGCAAATTATTATAGTATTGGTGAATAGCAGAACGGAGAGTTCTTTTTAAATTAAAAAAAAAAAAGGAACTGTTCCAGGATCCAGTAATCCCACAGCCAGGTATATACACAAGACATCAAAGAGATTCTTATACTTTCAGTGGGAATGCAAATTAGTATTCCCTTTATTAAAAACATTATGGAGATTTCTTTAAAAACTAGAATGTCAACTGCAATACCCCACTACTGTGTAGATACACAAAAATCATGAACTTGTTGTATCAAAAAAATACTTGCTCCACCATGTTTATAGCAGCACTGTTCACAATAGCCAAAATGTGGAATCAACCAAGGTGTGCAATTTATTCAAGATAAATGAATAAAGAAAATGTGATATATACACAATGAAATACTATTCAGCTCTATTTTAAAAATATTTATCTATTTGTTTATTTATTTGAAAGGCAGAGTTACAGAGAGGCAAAGACAGAGAGAGAGAGTGAGGTCTTCCATCCATCGGTTCACTCCCTAAATGGCTGCAATGGCTATTACTGTACCTATCTGAAGCCAGGAGCCAAGAACTTTTTCTGGGTCTCCCATGTGGGTGCAGGGGCCCAAGTACTTGAACCACCTTCTACTGCTTTCTTAGGCCATAGCAGAGAGCTGGATCAGAAGTGTCGCAGCCAGGACTTGAATTTGCGTCTTTATTGAATGCCGGAACTACAGGCAGCAGCTCTACCCACTAGACCACAGTGCTGGCCCCTCAACTACTTTTTAAAAAAATGGAATTCTGTTACTAACATCAAAATGGATAGATGTTGAGGACAACGTGTTGAATGAAGTAAGCCAGACACAGAAAAACAAATGCTACATGTTCTTCCTTAAACAGGGAGCCAAGATTTAAAAGAGAAAAAAAAAAAAAACTCAATAGGAACACTGAATGCTGATTAAGGAAACCTGAGAGAGGTTGGAAATAAAAGAATTTTTGGTAAAAAACAAGAGGGGAACTTAGGTGTCATTCACTAATTGTGACAAACATACTACCATAAGATGCAAATAGGGGAAATGGAGGGAAGGGTATATAGGAATTTCTATTACTATCTCAAATTTCTGTATTTTGGGGGTACAACATAGTGGAATAGTGGATTAAGCAGCTACCTACAAGGCCAGCATCCCATAGGTTTGTGTCTTGGCTGCTTCACTTCTAATACAGCTCCTTGTTAATCATCTGGGAAAAGCAGTGGAAATCCTTGCCACCCATGTGGGAGACCTAGATGAAGCTCCTGTCTCCTAGCTTCAGTCTGATCCAGCGCTGGCCATTGCACCCATTTGTGGGTAGTGAGCCAGCAGATGGAAGCTCTTCTCTCTCTGTCTCTCCCTCTCACTTTTGAACTCTGATTTCCGAATTAAATGAACAAATATTTTTAAAAATTTTTATTTGTAAGTCTAAAATGATAACAGAAGCATATATATTAATTTTTTCTAATTATTCCTATGCTGGCATACATATCTTAGAGGTATATTAATAACATCAGCATTATGCTTGATATTTTTGCTTTCAGATCAGTAACTTTTTCTCAAAAGTATGAAAATATTCTGTCAAACTTACAGTTCTTAACAGTTTGCATTTTCACACCAACTTGTTTAACAACTTCATTAACACCTTTAATTTCTAATTATTTTCATTAATATGAGTTCAGAGGTGTAAAATATTCAAATACTTGTCCACTATTATGTATGATAATATTTTTCTGTGATATTCATAGGATTTTTCATACTACTGCCTTAAAATCCTAAAACAATTCCATTAAAAATGATAGTACAAAGCTCTATCATTGTATAATGAACAAATTAACAGCTTAAATAAGATACTAGTTACATAAAAACAAATTGTGAAAGACTAAGATATTTACTTTAATACACATTATAAATTTAACTCATTGATATTATCTTCAATATAACTTACAGCTAAACCTTAGTAAGTGACCACCAAGTAATATTTCCTTGCAACATTTTATAAAATTTACTATAGTTTTGAATTCCTACAAATCTTTGATATATAATTTTAATGTCAGAGCTGGCATTTTAGCAAAATAGGTTAAACCACCACCTGCACTTCAAATCCTGGCTGCTCCACTTCTGATCCAGCTCCCTGCTAATGTGCTTGAGAAAGCAACAGAGGATAGCCCAAGTGCTTGCGCCCCTGCACCCATGTGGGAGACCTGGATAAAGTTCCTGGCTCTTGGCTTTGGCTGGCACAACCCTGGCTATTGTGGACATTCAGGGAGTGAACCAGTGGATAGAAGATCGTTCTCTTTCTCTCTCTCTCAGCTCTGTCTTTAAAAGAAATATTTAACATCTATATGAGGAAATACATGTTCATTAAAGTTCATGGAAAAGCTTCAGGGAAGGGATGTGATAGTAAGTGGAAAGAAGAGATAAGGACTTAAGAGCTTTTTCAAATATATGATATTTGATATGATATACCCTTCATCTTTTTGGGAGACAACATCCTGTGAGTTTTTACGCTGACTTTACACTGACTTTTCTCTTTCTGTGCAACTATTATCTTGGAAAATAGAAATATCTCTCTTCAGAACAGATCAGGAATGCACATTGTGAATTATAAAAGGTTCAGGCTCCCAATTTCCAGCATCCCTAAAATATCTCACTGTTTATGCAGATATCTATCTGGGGCCATCTTTATCACCACCATGGGACAGGGATTAGATGAGTATACTGATGTTCATGTCACTTGTTGTATTATGAGTAATAAAATGCTTCATCTCTGATCTAGGAGTCCAGTACTTCCTGCCAACATCCATGGGCTTAAGGACATACTAGCTCATAGGTAGAAAAAAAAAATTTCAGATTAGTCACAATTTCAGCACACTATCATAAGCATAGTAGAATTACTTAGCGCATTCTTTTATCTCTTCTCAACTGAATAGCTAAGAAATAACTGAATACAATTTGATCAAGTCAAATCTAAATTTGGAATATAGTATCAGACAAATTGTGTAGGCCTATGTCCACTTAGGATTCTGGTGAAGTCCAGGGTTGAAGTTTACATTCCACAGCTTAGATTTTTGGCAGAATATCACTTTATAAAACCAGAATGAAGAGAGACAGAGTGGTAAGTTTAAACCACTAGTGTACAATATACAAAAGGAACATAAAGCAGCACAGAGAGTTTGAGAAAAATATCCACAAATGATTAGTATGCGCTAAAATAATAGCTTCTGTTGTATTTTTCTGAATTAAGCTCTTCTATTTCAACTCTCTCTCTCTTCTCTCTCTCTCTCTTTCTTAATGTTATTTCTCCTATCTTTGGAGACTTGACGCTGATTTTAGAATCTGTAGTCAAGGGCCCATCCTTGCTTTCACAGTTCAGTAATCTATAAGAATCTTGACAATGAGGCAGATTTGTGTAGGTAAGAAGGGAGGTGCCACTAGAGATATCAGCATATGTTCACTATTATATGTTTCAAATTACAAATGTCTTCTTATATAGTCTCAGTGACTTGTACCAACTGATGTATTTTTTCACTTTTATTTAATAAATATAAATTTCCAAAGTACAGCTTATGGATTACAATGGCTTCCCCTCCCCATAACAGTTGCAACCCTCCCCTCTCCCACTCCCTCTCACATTCCATTCACATCAAGATCCATTTTCAATTCTCTTTATATACAGAAGATCAGTTTAGTATATATTAAGTAAAGATTTCAACAGTTTGTACCCACACAGAAACACAAAGTGAAAAACACTCTTTGAGTACTAATTATAGCATTAATTCACATTGAACAACACATTAAGGACAGAGATCCTACATGAGGAGTAAGTGCACAATGACTCCTGTTGTTGACTTAACAAATTGACACTGTTGTTTATGGCATCAGTAATCCCCCTAGGCTCTTGTCATGAGTTGCCAAGGCTATGGAAGCCTTTTGAGTTCACCGACTCCAATCTTATTTAGACAAGGTCATAGTCAAAGTGGAAGTTCTCTCCTCCCTTCAGAGAAAGGTACCTCCTTCTTTTATGACTTGTTCGTTCCACTAGGATCTCACTTACAGATATCCTTCATTTAGGATTTTTGTTTTGTTTTGTTTTGTTTTGTTTTGTTTTGTTTTGTTTTGCCAGAGTGTCTTGGCTTTCCATGCCTATAATACTCTCATGGGCTCTTGATCCAGATTTGAATGCCTTAAGGGCTGATTCTGAGGCCAGAGTGCTGTTTAGGACATCTGCCCTTCTATGAGTCTGCTGTGTATCCCGCTTCCCATGTTGGATCGTTCTCTCCCTTTTTAATTCTATCAGTTAGTATTAGCAAACACTAGTCTTGTTTGTGTGATCCCTTTGACTCTTAGACCTATCAGTATGATAAATTGTGAACTGAAATTAATATCTTGGACTAGTGAGATGGCATTGGTACATACCACCTAGATAGGATTGAATTGGAATTCCCTGGCACATTTCTAACTCTACCATTTACGGCAAGTCAGCTCGAGCATGCCCAAAATTGTATATCTTCTCCCTCTCTTATTCCCATTCTTTTATTTAACAGAGATCACTTTTCAATTAAATTTAAATTCCTAAGAATAATTGTGTGTTAATTACAGAGTTCAACCAATGGACACTATGAGAAACAATGACTTGACCAACTGATGTATTTTTTAAGAACTCACTATTTATTATTATTTTATATAGCTAACTTACTAATTGGTAAGCTATCCAAGAAAGTAAATACTTTATTAAAGGTCTCAGATTCAGACATCTCTTTTTTTGTGACTATGGCATCTTTCAGATACTCTTTTATCACATTCAAATACAGTTTTTAAGTGGCCAATAAAGTAGCAAGAATTGCCTATTTTATGGCTGTTCTTTGAGAAGCCTCCCCTTAAGGCATATCAGCTGACTACTCAGGAAAGGGTATTAGGATAGATCATGGTTACTAAATGATGATGTACATTAGCTACTGACACGTCTGACCTCCAAAATTTAACTACCTTCTAGTGTCTGGAATAAATATTAAGATGATATCCTAATCTGGAGAATGTTAGCACCTATACTGTATTACATAATTAAATTTTATGTAGTAACAAAGCTTTAAAATCTCTCAGCAACCTGTTTTATTTTTGTTATGTAAAATTTTCTTATTAAGGTATAACATTTTATAGCTTTTCACTTTAATTTCTATAAATAAATTTTGTCTTTATGGTCAATAAATTTACTACTCATTTTTTTTCACAATTCCTTGGGCCATTAACCTTGATGCTGCAGTTCAGCCATGTTTAACTCATTACCATTCTATATATAATTGCATTTCTTCATTTCACAGGTCATACTTAACTCCAAACATTTTTAAATTTTTTATTCATTCAGAGTTACAGAGAGAGAGAGAGAGAAAGAGAGAGAGATTCCATCTGCTGATTCACTTTCCAGATGGCCACAATGGCCAACATTGGATCAGCCAGAATCCAGGAGCTTTAACCAGGTCTACCACATGGGTAGCATGGTCCCAAACACTTGGGCCATCCTCTGCTGCTTTTCCCAGGCCACTATCAGGAAGCTGGATCAGAAATAGTGCAGCTGGGAAAAAGGAGAAGATGGCGGAATAGTGAGGGCACGCACCGATAGTCTGGGAAAAGATAGATTAATAAAAGTGAAGTTACTGTAGCCTCAGAAAAAGGCTCAGGAAAAAATTGCAGAAGAAACTCCTCTGGATCTAGTGATGTAACATGGGGGACCTACGGGGAGAGCAAGGTCGCCCACTGCTTAGAAGCCCAGACACAGAGTCTGCGTGCCAGTGCTAGAAGGGGAGGTGAGACAAAAACCTCGGTAACTCGAGACATTGGTGGGGAAAGGCAGAAAGAGCCTAGAGGGAATGAGGCCTGAAGCCCCACTGGGGAAAGTTCACCAGGCTGACTGGAGGAGAGAAAAAAATGAATATAAGGGGAACTGGCACGGACACTAGCCTCTCTCTCCACTCACCTTACAAAGCTGAGCAAGACAAAGAGCAGGTGCCATTTTACAGATGTAAAGTGATGGCCACCATTTACCAAGCAGAAAAACCTGACTCTAGTGGGGAGAAATAACAGGAGGTTAGGACCTAGTGAAAGTGTGGAGCTAACGAACTGAGACTGTGAAGATCTGAGGGGGGGGGGGTGAGAGAACTCACCAAGTACACAAACTTGGTAACCTTGGCAACCCAGTGAGAGAGGGTGGAGAAAATTGAGGCCACACTGAGGGCTGCATAAACTCTTTCTTTGGTCCCAGGGGTAGAACAAACGAATACACACAGGGGCCAGATTTCATACATCAACTACCCTCAATTCCACTCAGCTGTGTGGAATTACTTCTGAGTCAAAAAAAAAAAGAAAGAGAGAGAGAGGGAGAGAGAGAGCGAGAGAGAGAGAGAGAGAGAGAGCTAGAGAGCAAGAGAACAATCTGGGTGAGTCACCTTTGGCACACCCTTAAACCTGAAGAACCAAACAGAGCTCTCTGGCCACATCCATCACAAGCCTCTAAGGATCCATCAAAACAGACAGTCCACTTAATATAGAGTCATAGTATAACGAGGAAAAGCACCATAGTGAAGAAATCAAAGAATATCTCCACAATGCCAAACAAATGCAGAAACCAAGGTAACAAGAACAAGGAAGACATTATGATGCCCCAAATAAAAAAGACACCCCAATTCAAGATTATGAAGATGATAAGATAGAAGAAATGCAAGAAGCGGATCTCAAAAAATTGATAAGAACACTAAGAAGTTCTCAAAAACAAATTCTTGAACTACAGAAATCCTTAATGGACAGGATAGAAAATCTCTCTCATGAAAATGAAATATTAAGGAGGAATCAAAATTAAATGAAGCAACTAGTAGAACATGAAACTGTGATAGTGACAAGAAATCATAATGAAATGAAGAATTCAATAGATCAAATGACACACACATTAGAGAGCCTTAATAACAGAATGGGTGAAGCAGAAGAGAGAATATCGGAATTAGAAGACAGAGCAAAGGAAAGTATACAGTCAAACCAAAGAAAAGAAGAGGAAATTAGAAATCTAAAAAATATTGTTGGGAATCTACAGGATACTATTAAAAACCCAACATTCGATTTCTAGGAGTTCCTGAAGGCATGGAGAGGGAGAAAGGATTAGAAGGCCTTTCTTAGTGAGATACTAGCAGAAAATTTCCCAGGATTGGAGAAGGACAGAGACATCCTAGTACAGGAAGCTCATAGAACCCCTAACATGATCAAAAGAGATCCTCACCACGACATGTTGTAATCAAGCTCACCACAGTGAAACACAAAGAAAAGATCCTAAAACGTGCAAGATAGAAACGCCAGATTACTCTCAGAGGATCTCCAATTAGACTCACAGCTGACTTCTCTTCAGAAACCCTACAAGCTAGGAGGGAATGGCGAGATATAGCACAGGTACTAAGAGAGAAAAACTGCCAGCCCAGAATATTATATTCTGCAAAGCTCTCATTTGTGAATGAAGGTGAAATAAAGACCTTTCGTAGCAAACAGAAATTGAAAGAATTTGTCGACACTCATCCAGCCCTGCAAAAGATGCTTAAAGATGTGTTACATACAGAAACACAGAAACACAGCCATCAATATGAAACAAGGTAAAGGAAGGAAACCTCACAGCAAAAGATCACAGGAAGTTCAAAACATATATTAGAAAATATCTTTGGCAAATAGCAGGGCAAAGTTACTCCTTCTCAATAGTCACGTTGAATGTTAATGGGCTGAACTGTCCAATTAAAAGACACAGATTGGCTGATTGGGTTGAGGAACAAAACCACCTATATGCTGCTTAAAAGAAACACATCTATCCAACAAAGATACATACAGACTGAAAGTGAGAGGCTGGAAAAAGATATACCATGCCAACAGAAATGAAAAAAGAACGGGCGTATCCATCTTAATATCAGACAACATAAATTTTAACACAAAACCTGTTAAGAGATTCAAAGAGGGGCATTATATAATGATTAAGGGATCCATTCAACAGGAACATATAATGATTATCAATGTATATGCACCTAATAACAAGGCACTGGTTTATTTAAAAGATTTGCTAAGGGACTTAAATGGAGACTTAGATTCCAATGCAATGGTACTGGGGGACTTCTATACTCCACCCTCAGAAATAGACAGATCAACAGGACAGAAGATCAACAAGGAGACAGTAGATTTAAATGACACTATAGCACGGATGGATCTAACAGATATCTATAGAACTTTTCATCCTACACAGGAAGCATTTGCATTCTTCACAGCAGTACATGGAACCTTCTCTAGGATTGACCACATACTAGGCCATAAAGCAAGTCTCAGCAAATTCAGAAGAATTAGAATCATACCATGCAGCTTCTCAGACCATAAAGGAATGAAGTTGGAAATTAGCAACTCAGGAATACCTAGAGCATATGCAAACACATGAAAACTGAACAACACGTTCCAGAATGAACAATGCGTCATAGAAGAAATTAAAAGAGAAATCAAAAATTTTTTGGAAGTAAATGAGGATAACAGCACATCATACCAAAACCTATGGATACAGCAAAAGCAGTGTTAAGAGGAAAGTTTATATCAATAGGTGCCTACATCAAGAAATTGGAAAGGCACCAAATAGATGAGCTTTCAGTTCATCTCAAGGATCTAGAAAATCTGCCGCAAACCAATCCAAATCTAGTAGAAGAGAAGTAATTAAAATCAGAGAAGAAATCAATATGATTGAATAAAAGAAATCACAAAAAATCAGCCAAACGAGGAGCTGGTTTTTTGAAAAAATAAACAAAATCGACACCCCATTGGTCCAACTAACTAAAAAAAAGAAGAGAAAAGACCCAAACCAATACAATCAGAGATGAAAAAGGAAACGTAACAACAGACACCACAAAAATAAAAAGAATATTCACAAATTACTACAAGGACTTGTATGCCACGAAACAGGGAAATCTATCAGAAAAGAATAGATTCGTGGACACATGCAATCTACCAAAATTGAACCAGGAAAATAGAAAACCTAAACTGATCCATAACTGAGACAGAAATTGAAACAGTAATAAAGGCCCTCCAAACAAAGAAAAGCCCAGGACCAGATGGATTCACGGCTGAATTCTACCAGACATTTACAGAAGAACTAACTCCAATTCTTCTCAAACTATTCAGAACGATCAAAAAAGTGGGAATCCTCCCAAATTCTTTCTATGAAGCCAGCATCACCTTAATTCCTAAGCCAGAAAAAGATGCAGCATTGAAAGAGAATTACAGACCAATATCCCTGATGAACATAGATGCAAAAATCCTCAATAAAATTCTCACCAGTAGAATGCAACAACACATCAGAAAGATCATCCACCCAGACCAAGTGGGATTTATCCCTGGTATGCAAGGATGGTTCAACGTTCACAAAACAATCAACTTGATACACCACATTAACAGACTGCAGAAGAAAAACCATAGGATTCTCTCAATAGACGCAGAGAAAGCATTTGATAAAATACAACACCCTTTCATGATGAAAACTCTAAGCAAACTGGGTATGGAAGGAACATTCCTGAATACAATCAAAGCAACTTATGAAAAACCCACGGCCAGCATCCTACTGAATGGGGAAAAGTTGGAAGCATTTCCGCTGAGATATGGTACCAGACAGGGATGCCCACTCTCACCACTGCTATTCAATATAGTTCTGGAAGTTTTAGCCAGAGCTATTAGGCAAGAAAAAGAAATTAAAGGGATACATATTGGGAAGGAAGAACTCAAACTATCCCTCTTTGCAGATGATATGATTCTTTACTTAGGGGACCCAAAGAACTCTACTAAGAGACTACTGGAACTCATAGAAGAGTTTGGCGAAGCAGCAGGATATAAAATCAATGCACAAAAATCAATAGCCTTTGTATACACAGGCAATGCCTAAGTTCAATTGCATTTGCAATAGCTACAAAAAAAATCAAATACCTTGGAATAAACTTAACCAAGGACATTAAAGATCTCTATGATGAAAATTGCAAAACCTTAAAGAAAGAAATTTAGAGGATACCAAAAAATGGAAAAATCTTCCATGCTCATGGATTGGAAGAATCAATATCATCAAAATGTCCATGCTGCAAAAGCAATATACAGATTCAATGCTATAACAATCAAAATATCAAAGGCATTGTTCTAAGATCTGGAAAAAATGATGCTGAAATTTATATGGAGACACAGGAAACCTTGAATAGCCAAAGCAATCTTGCACAACAAAAACAAAGGCAGAGGCATCACAATACCAGATTTCAGGACATACAACAGGGCAGTTGTTACAAAACAGCATGGTACTGGTACAGAAACAGATGGTTAGACAAATAGAACAGAATAGAAACACTGGAAATCAATCTAAACATCTACAGTCAACTTACATTTATCAAGGATCCAAAACTAATCCCTGGAGTAAGGACACTCTATTCAATGAATGGTGCCTGGAAAATTGGATTTCCACATGCAGAAGCTTGAAGCAAGACCCCTACCTTTCACCTTACACAAAAATCCACTCACATGGATTAAAGACATAAATCTACGACCTGACACCATCAAATTATTAGAGAGCATTGGAGAAACCCTGCAAGATACAGGTACTGGCAAAGACTTCCTAGAAAAAACCCTGGAGGCACAAGCAGTCAAAGCCAAAATTAACTATTGGGATTGCATCAAATTGAGAAAATTCTGTACTTCAAAAGAAACAGTCAGGAAAGTGAAGAGGCAACCGACTGAATGGGAAAAAATATTTGCAAACTATACTACAGATAAAGGGTTGATAACAAGAATCTACAAAGAAATCAAGAAACTCCACAACATCAAAACAAACAACCCACTTAAGAGATGGGCCAAAGACCTCAATAGACATCTTTCCAAAGACGAAATCCAAATGGCCAACAGACACATGAAAAAATGTTCAAGATCACTAGCAATCAGGGAAATGCAAATCAAACCACAATGAGGTTTCACCTCACCCCAGTGAGAATGGCTCACATTTAGTAATCTACCAAAAACAGATGCTGGAGAGGATGTGGGGGAAAAGGGACACTAACCCACTGTTGGTGGGAATGCAAACTGACTAAGCCACTATGGAAGTCAGTCTGGAGATTCCTCAGAAACCTGAACATAACCCTACCATACAACCCAGCCATCCCACTCCTTGGAATTTACCCAAAGGAAATTAATTTGGCTAATAAAAAAGCCGTCTGCACATTAATGTTTATTGCAGCGCAATTCACAATATCTAAGACCTGGAACCAACCCAAATGCCCATCAACAGTAGACTGCATAAAGAAATTATGGGACATGTACTCCATAGAATACTATACAGCAGTAAGAAACAATGAAACCCAGTCATTTGCAACAAGATGGAGAAATCTGGAAAACATCATGCTGAGTGAATTAAGCCAGTCCCAAAGAGACAAATTTCATTTGTTTTCCCTGATCGGCAACAACTGAGCACCACAGGGGAAACCTGTGGAAGTGAAATGGACACTATAAGAAACTATGACCTGATCAGCTCTTGTCCTGGCTCTAGATGTACAATGTAATACTTTATCCTTTTTCGTATTTTCTTGTTGTTGTTGTTGTTGTTCTAGTACTAGTGGTTGAACTCTGTAATTAACACACAATTATTCTTAGGTGTTTAAATTTTAACTGAAAAGTGATCCCTGTTAAATTTAAGAGTGGAAAAAGAGAGGGAGGAGATGTACAATTTGGGACATGCACAATCTGACTTGCCGCAAATGATGGAGTTAGAAATGTTCCAGGGGATTCCAATACAATCCCATCAAGGTGGCATGTACCAATGCCATCTCACTAGTCCAAGTGATCAATTTCAGTTCACAATTGATGGCTCTGATAGGTCTAAGAGTCAAAGGGATCACACAAACAAGACTAGTGTCTGCTAATACTAACTGATAGAATCAAAAAGGGAGAGAAAGATACAACAAGGGAAATGGGATACACAGCAGACTCATAGAATGGCAGGCGTCCTAAACAACACTCTGGCCTCAGAATCAGCCCTTAAGGCATTCAGATCTGGCGGAAGAGCCCATGAGAGTATTGTAGGCATGGAAAGCCAAGATCCCATGGAAAAGAAAAAAAAAAAGAAGACCTAAATGAAAGATCTCTGTGAGTGAGATCCCAGTGGAAAGAACGGGGCCATCAAAGAAGGAGGTACCTTTCTCTGAAGGGAGGAGAGAACTTCCACTTTGACTGTGACCCTATCGGAATAAGATCAAAGTCAGCAAACCCTAAAGGCTTCCATAGCCCTGGCAACTCATGACTAGAGCCTAGGGAGATTACTGACGCCATGAACAGAAGTGTCAAATTGTTAAGTCAGCAACAGGAGTCACTGTGTACTTACATCTCATGTGGGATCTGTCCTTAATGTGTTTTCTAATGTGCAGTGATGCTATAACTAGTACTAAAACAGTATTTTTACACTTTGTGTCTCTGCGAGGGTACAAACTGATGAGATCTTTACTAATTATATACTGAATCAATCTTCTGTATATAAAGAGAATTGGAAATGTAAAAAAAAAAAACCCTGGTGTTAAAATGGAAATGGCATAGAAAATTAATTAATTTTTTTAAAAAAATATTATGTAGGATCTCTGTCTTCAATGTGCTGTACACTGTTATTTAATGCTATAACTCGTACTCCAACAGTATTTTTTTTTTCACTATGTGTTGCTATATGGCGGCAAACTGTTAAAATCGTTACTTAATATATACTAAACTGATCTTCTGTATATAAAGAGAATTGAAAATGAATCATGATGTGATTGGAAGGGGAGAGGGAGCGGGAAAGGGGAGGGTTGCGGGTGGGAGGGAAGTTTTGGGAGGGGGAAGCCATTGTAACCCATAAGCTGTACTTTGGAAATTTATATTCATTAAATAAAAGTTTAATTTAAAAAAAAAACGATAAAACCTGGTCATTTACAACAAGATGGAGCAATCTGGAAAACATTATAATGAGTGAATTAAGCCAGTCCCAAAGGAACAAATACGATATGCTCTCCCTGATCAGTGACAACTAACTGATCACCAAAGGGGAAACCTGTCGAAGTGAAATGGACACTATGAGAAACAGTGACTTGATCAGCCCTTGCCCTGACTGTTGATGAACAACTGAATATGTTATCCCTCTTAGTATTTTTTTTTCTGTTCTACTTAATACTATTGGTTTAATTCTGTAATTTTTACACAGTTATTCTTAAGTGTTGAAACTTAACTGAAAAGTGATCCCTGTAAAATTTAAGAGTGGGAATAAGAGAGGGAAGGGATGTACAATTTGGGACATGCTCAAGCTGACTTGCCCCAAACGGTAGAATTAGAAACATACCAGGGGATTCCAATTGAATTCCATCAAGGTGGCATGTACCAATGCCATCTCACTAGTCCAAGTGATCAATTTCTGTTCACAATCGACCATAATGATAGGACTAAGAGTCAAAGGGATCACATAAACAAGACTAGTGTCTGCAAATATTAACTGATAGAACAAAAAATGGAGAGAATGTTCCAACATGAGAAGGGAGATACACAGCAGACTCATAGCATCCGGATGTCCTAAACAGCACTCTGCCCTCAGAATCAGCCCTTAAGGCATGGGGATCCGGCTGAAAAGCCCATGAGAGTATTTCAGGCATGGAAAACCAAGACACTCTGGCAAAAAACAAAAAACAAAAAACAAAAAAAAAAAACAAAAAAAAACCATGACCTAAATGAAAGATCTCCGCGAGTGAGATCCCAGTGGAAAGAAAAGGTCATCAAAGAAGGCGGTAGCTTTCTCTGAAGGGAGAAGAAAACTTCCACTTTGACTATGACCTTGTCTAAATATGATCAGAGTCAGTGAACTCAAAAGGCTTCCATAGCCTTGGCAACTCATGACAAGAGCCTAGGGGGATTACTGATGCCATAAACTAGAGTGTCAATTTGTTGGGTCAACAACAGGAATCGCTGTGCACTTACTCCTCATGTAGGATCTCTGTCCTTAATGTGTTGTTCAATGTGATTTAATGCTATAATAAGTATTCAAACAGTATTTTACACTTTGTGTTTCTATGTGGGTGTAAACTGTTGAAATCTTTACTTAATATATACTAAACTGAACTTCTGTATATAAAGAGAATTGAAAATGAATCTTAATGTGCATGGAAGGGGAGAGGGAGCGGGAAAGGGGAGGGTTGTGGGTAGGAGGGAATTTATGGGGGGGAAGCCATTGTAATCCTTAAGCTGTACTTTGGAAATTTATATTCATTAATTAAAAGTTAAAAAAAAAAGATGAACACACACACACACAAAAGAAATAGTGCAGCTGGAACATCAAGCAGTGCCAGTATTTTATGCTAACACTGCAGGGTGCAGCTTTTCTCTCTACGCCACTATTCAGGTACCTCCAAATATTTCTCATGATATATTTATTTATTTGAAATTCAGACATAGAGAGAGAGAGAGAAAGAGAGTGAGTCTTCCAATTGCTAATTCACTCCTTAAATATCCACAACAGCAAGGGCTCCCTCAGGCTGAAGCTAGAAGACAAATACCCCATTGAGATCTACCACAGGGATGGCAGGATCCAAAGTACTTGGGCCATCTTCCACTATCTCTCAGGCACATTAAGACAAGAATTGCATAGTGGCCAGTATTCAAGCCAGGCACTAAATAGGGCATATGGGCATCCTAAGTGGCAATTTAATTAAGCTGATGCATCACAATGCCTGTCCTAACTCCAGATTTTTGTAGTTAAAACAGTGGAGAGCTAAAATATGTTTTCTTTTAATCCTGTTAATTTTTTATTTAATCAAATTCATTTTTTACACTCTGTAAAGGTGACAGGATAACAGTCAACACTTCTAGGATCATTACTATATTTTTGGCGTATTAACAAATATAAATTACTAAATACTGAGAATAAAACAAGTATGCTAAACCAAAGAAAAGTATTTGTAATACTACAGGAAACATTTTGTTGGGAAGATGAGGAAATTACTGAATAATGTGCTAATAAAAACACTTCTTTGAGAATAAATAAGAAGTATTTCACTAATTTTTTTATATTTTATCAATAAAATACTTTTATATTTCAGAAACAGACATTACTATTTGCCATATCATAACAAAGCAATATACATAAGTTTTATTAATAATTTATTGATTCATTTTCCAAATTTAAATTTATTTACTAGTAACATCTAAATCAACTAAAATATCTTTGTTCAGAAGGATAATTCAACTTATAAGAGAAATTATATGAATTCAGGTACTTGGAAATTAAGACTGCACCAGCTCTCTGCTGTGGTCCCGGGAGTGCAGTGGAGGATGACCCAAGTCCTTGGGCCCTAAACCCACATGGGAAACCAGGAGAAGCACCTGGCTCCTGGCTTCGGATCAGCGCAGTGCGCCAGCCACAGCGCACCGGCTGCAGTGGCCATTGAGGGGTGAACCGATGGAAAAGGAAGACCTTTCTCTCTGTCTCTCTCTCACTGTCCACTCTGCCTTTCAAAAAAAAAAAAAAGGAAATTAAGACTGTAAAGAATTGCTTTATCTTTTTTGAAAGTATATATACTTTATGAGCACTCTTTACAGTCATATTTTCCACTTTTAGTGACAACATTATGAAGAAATAATTATAAAAAGTTTATCAGGGAATTTGAGAAAGCATTAGTAGTAATAAATTTGTTCTTAAATTTATTCTTCTCACTCATTTTAACCTATCATAGAATATGCAACAACAAAAATATTAACATATTTATTAATGTCAAAAAGTCCATGGAAAATGTGTATTATGAAAATACTATGCATGGATTTCAATTTTATTGTACCTATTTCAACACTTCCTTATTTGTTGTAGGTATAGGATATATATTTCTGGATCTAAAGCTGTGTCCATCTGAGTAAAAATTCAAAGTCTCTAACAATTTCCAACTGAAGAAAATAAGTCTGTTAACAGCTAGAATAATAAAAATAAAATAGGAAATCAAGAAGAGAATCCTAGAGACTTGCACCATTTAGCAGATTTATGAGATAGAATATATAAACAGGAAAAAAAAAGTGCAGAAAATAATGACTGAAATATATAACTAGAATGAACTTGATAAATTCTCACAATATCTTTTAGTTTTTAATTATCTTTAAGTAACTCACCTTGCATGCTTTACCCAAAGGAAAGAATTCAATAGTGGTATTTTATGCACTATTGCACGTCTAGTATAAAAGACTCTTGTAAGGAGGCAGGATAACTTTTCAACCTCATTCAATGACAAATCACAACCAATTCATCAATTGCTTCAGATAAAAAAGATAATCTATGTGGTTCTTCATGATTTGAAAATCATTCTACGAACTTACGTTGTTATCTCTACATCTTCAAAAGCATGCATATCTAAAAGCACTGTGGAAGGAGCAGAGTTAGACAATGTCTTAATGTTTATACCAAATTGAAATTTATTTTTAACCTTATTTGCTGAAAGTATTTTAATTCCCTTTTATCATTTTTATATTGTGTCCAGATAGATGTGTAGAGTTCACATTTAAAAATAAACCATCTTTTTTTCTCCTAATCCTTGGCCGGCGCCGTGGCTCAACAGGCTAATCCTCCGCCTTGCGGCGCCGGCACACCAGGTTCTAGTCCCGGTCGGGGCACCGATCCTGTCCCGGTTGCCCCTCTTCCAGGCCAGCTCTCTGCTGTGGCCAGGGCGTGCAGTGGAGGATGGCCCAAGTGTTTGGGCTCTGCACCCCATGGGAGACCAGAAGAAGCACCTGGCTCCTGCCATCGGAACAGCGCGGTGCACCGGCCGCAGCGCGCTACCGCGGCGGCCATTGGAGGGTGAACCAACGGCAAAAGGAAGAGCTTTCTCTCTGTCTCTCTCTCACTGTCCACTCTGCCTGTCAAAAATAAAAAAAATAAAAATAAAAATAAACCATCTTTTTTTCTCCTAATCCTTAATGAATTAGGTTGAGTTGGAAGGACAGATCAAGAGGAGAATCTAGTGAATAGCTTAGGGGAAGGGTATCAAGATTAGCTAGGTAGAAATTGAAGGCATTGGAGTAACTGTAAGATCTGGCTGGACTCTAGGAAGGCAGAAATGGAGAAAGACTACCAAAATACAGAACTGTAGAATGGTAAGAATATCAAGACCTTACATAAAGCCCTCCACCTTACAATGCAAGAATTTTTAGTGAGAGAACATAATTCAAAGAATCTGCTTAGCTTTATCTTGTAGGAAGATTTAGGGAGCTGGTATGGAAGTGATTGTGTCTCAGCCACAGGTAAGTTGGAACCTGTCTTGCTTCAGAACAGTCTATTCCAAATGTACAATATGCATCACTATGATGGGAAACTTTTAGAACTGCAGAATTTCAGACCCTACCCTGACCTACTGAATCAAGATCCACAATTTGAAAAAATTTCTTCTACCAGACATTGGTCAATTTACCATGATCAATAAATACTGTAGTTTACCTCGTTGCCTTACTGCTCTCCCTCTTGGTAGAGTGTTAGTCTGAGAAGGAGAACAGGAGCTCCCTAAGCTAGTCCCTGGAGGACCAGCTGCTTCCCAGCCATCTAAGCACTTGCTGCCCATGGGTGATGCTGTTTCATCACAGGAGTGATGCAATGGGGCCTTAACAAATTACATTCCTTGACTTAGCAAGGTAATACCACAATGTTTTACCAAGCATTTCCTAAGGAAATAGCACAAGCTTATACAAATGCAAGTGTTTTATTTTTTGTGTGTATGCAAAATAATGGCTTATAGAGCCATTTCCTTTGAGATCAAGAAAAACGTTATTAATACATTTATATGAATCACATGAATAAATATGTTGCTATACTAATTAGATGCTGTTTCTTGGTTCTAAATAGAAATATTATCCTATTAATGTTTAATGCTCTATGAAAGAAAATAATTCACAACTAAGCTGTTTAATTTCTCATTTTCTGCTTGCAAGTCTTAAGTAGGTTCTAACACGTTATCATAAAAGATCATGACAGAACTTCTTATTTCCCAAGGACTTAGCAAATAATAATAAATGCATTTGCAAAAAGTTGAAAACTCTAGTAATCACCTTTAATAGATTGTGTTTGTGCTCTCTCTTAGTCCATCCACTACACTCATTAAAGAGAGGGTTCCATATTGAAAGCTTAGAGATCAACTTGAGTACCTTCTCCTAAATCATTTGCACCCGGTGCGCTATTCTTCTTGAAGCAAATACTTACCTAAATTGTATGGCAACAGCATCGGGCCTATTATTAAATAACCTTTCCTCTTTTTCTAAGATATTGGTCTGGAAATTTTCCAGTATAGAAAGTTTTTAGAATGATACATTTTCAATGACTCTGTGCTTTATGTAAAGTCAGAAATGAAAAAACATAAATCATTTTCCACTAACTTGTAAAACTGTAGTAAGAATGGAGGTTGTGTTAAACTCAGAAATTTACTATAGAGATAAAAATGCTTCATTCCAGCCAAAGGAAGCTGAGAATTTTGAAACATAAAACAAATACCTTTATTCAGTTGAGCAAACACCACATTTTAAAGTCTAAAAGTATGTAGTT
The DNA here is from genome assembly GCF_033115175.1 of Lepus europaeus. Classification (NCBI taxonomy): domain Eukaryota; kingdom Metazoa; phylum Chordata; class Mammalia; order Lagomorpha; family Leporidae; genus Lepus; species Lepus europaeus. The sequence continues at coordinate 127,370,642 of NC_084827.1, read as the reverse complement.
ATTAGCTGATTCAGAAATTATAATAAATACAAAAAGAAAATGTTTTATTTACCATTACAATAAAACAAGTATTTGATACCAAAATTATTTATTAATTTATAGCAACAAAGGAATAAATATACAAAAGGAGAAAAAGGATTAATGTAATTCTTTGAAGATAATTCAAATCAGTGCCACTATTATTAAAAATATGATACATGCATTATCTGAAGTTTTTAAAATTATATTTATAATTAAGAGAATAACATCATAACATGATTCCTAAAAGGTTTTCTTCTTATTATAACAACAAATTAATATTTTTGAAGGATGAAAGTGATATAAATGTGTAAGAAATTGTATATGTTAAACAGATGGTTTTATTGATAATTTTAAGGGCATTATTGCTCAATTTCTTGGTACAAGATCCCATAAACATAAATAATTAATAAAAGCATGTTTTTCAATTATGCTACATAAACTAAATATTTCAAGAAGGCTCAATATGCATATAGCACAGACGTTGAAACTCATAGTTCTTGATATTAAATAACTAATGAAGAGAAACTAAGCTTCTTGACTAAAGATCGTCAAGATTATCCCAGAAAAGATTTCTATGAAATACTAGATAGTATAAAACCTAAATTGCCATCTGTTACATTCAGAAGAATAGACAAGCTATCATTGCAACAGGACTGAATGGAATTCTGTGATGCCAGAACATAAACATTACTAGAAATAATTCAGACACTCTGATATAGTCACATACAGACTGACAGTGACTGTGTCTTTATCTTCAGCCCTCTAAGTTTTTCAGCATCATTTTAATCACTCTGTGATGGAAGCAGGACAAACATTGATGAGGCTTCAATGCCATGAATTAGAAGAAGCGAATGTCTGGCCCTACCTCATTCCTAAGCTTCTGCCTGTATAAAATAAAGAATTTTAACTCAAAATGTTCATCTCTGGTCCCGGATCCAAGATGAATAGTAACTTAAAGCAGAAAGAATATGAAAAGTAAAGGCTAATAATGATGACACACATAGTCAAATAACTCTTCCTACTATTCTTGTGGACAGGCTCATTAAATGAGCGGGCTTCTAACTTGCTGGAGATTTTATCTAGCATACATTGATTCTTATAATTGAACTTCAATTTTTGTTCCCTGTGCCTAAATACTGAATCTTTGCATTGAAAGCGGTTTAATCCCCAGACTCTGGATTGGGATCCCACTCTATACTTACATAACTGTTAACACATCAGGGACTAGACCTTGTCCTTGAATGTAATGGCAGAGATTCTGCTAAATGCCTTTTTTCCCTTAAACATTTGCATATTTCTTACCCCTGCAATTCTATTTCTGTGGTCTGACTCTTGGATCTACTGATATGACCTGCTTGTGAAGATGATCACCCTTTCGGTATTTTATGCCCTTCGAATAATATGGAAACTAGTTGATGATGGGTTTTCATAATTATCTCTTCCTAGCTATGTCTTCAGACGCAGGATGCCTTGACATGCTCTCACTTCCATTCCATAGGTATAGAAAAATAGACAGATAACTTGGGAAATTGTAGACATGGCATAAGATATTAAGACAGTACTCTCAGTCCTCCAGCAAACTAAAAGTGGCCTGTGCTGGTCAAGAAAATATCATGCTGAGGTCTCTTATTTCAGGCAGCACACACAATCAACCCTACCTCTGTGCCAAAGCCATGTTTTCCTTGTGATATTCCCTGACAATAATTAAGATTAGCAGGTGAAATAAGGCATGCCTGACCCCCTGAGCAACTTGGGCTTGAATGTTCTTTATCAACCTTGCAGAAACCTACATTAAATTGCACGTAATCAAAGGCTTTTTCTCTGTAACCCTCCTGACTACCCTATTCCTTCATGATGGTCAGTCCTAAATTATTGTCTCATGGCGTTCCCTCTTTTCTTTCCCCAAAAAGTGATTCTAATAGATCTCATGCAAATTTAATGCTGTGTTGCATCTGCTGCTCAGAAGACTCAAACGAGCAAAGACCTTACAGTTAAAATAACTAAAGGAATCCAGGGACTCTCATCCCAAAACATGGCATCCTTGGTTGCTGGTTACTTAAAGAACCTTAGAGCACAGTAAATACTGTGAGGAGCTTTATTGTGACATCTCTTATCAGCTTAAAGTCAAGACCCTCCAAGGATGAAAATGATTGCCTCTAACCCCTCTCTCAAGTTTTTATCTAACTAAATTCATAACACAGAGAGAAACATAACCAAAGTTCATCAATATACCTGCACAGACTTCTGTCTCACATGATCATCTTCTATTTTAATCACATTCAATGTGCCAAAGAGAATCATTTACAAATAGTCTCTGTTCTGTGGGCACTTTGGACTTTATCCCAAGCTATTGTATGTTTCTCCACAACATTGAATTACCCTAAAAATAATTTACTATTCCTCTAAAAATTGTCCATATTTCCCATTCCCCCTTCCCTATGGAAAAATGGTAATAAAAACTGTAAGCTTATGAATCATGTCAGACTAATAGGTGATTATACTTTGTGACTGCCTCCATGCATGCAACAGATTTCTGTATCTTTTCTCTAAGGTAAATACATATCTATTGTCAGTTCATTCCAGTAAACCTTGGGAGGGTAGAGAAAGCCCTTTCCTTACACCCATATAAAACAGAGATGATACATAGTATCATTTTACATGCTCTTAAATTATACATTTATTATTTGGTCTAACGAATGTCTAAGCAAAATTAGAAATTTAATATTTGGTTCTCTGTCTTTTCTCCATATGAGTTTTGTCTTGGCAACAGAGAATTAGTCATTCATAGTTTTCTTGTGTGTATTTGTTTTTTTTTTTTTTTAATTTGAAAGGCAGAGCAACAGAGAGAGGATCTTCCATCTGCTGGTTCATTCCATAAATTGTTGCAATGGTTGAGGCCAGGAGCCCAAAACTCCATCTGGGTCTCCCACATGGGTAACAGGGGCCCTCCACCTGGGTTGTTATCCTCTGCTGTCCTCCCAGGCACATCAGCAGGGAGCTGGATCAGAAGCAAAGCAGCTGGGACGTAAACCTGTGTCCAGCATGCGTAGCTGCTGTTGTAAGCAGTGGCTTAACCCACTGTGCCAAACCACTGGTCCCAGTCATTAATATATTGAAGTAGTAATTTGGATGGATTCTAATGGAACTGTAGATTTAAATCTAATCCATTGGTTTTCAAATAATTATACTTGACTTTCAACCATCTTAGTTTTTATACCAATGAAATGAAGATCATATTTGAAATCTGGCTAGTTTATATAAAATGTTATACTATGTATTGCATCTATAACAAAAAGTCCTAAAGTTAAAGGATATCCCCTTGGTAAAGATAATTTAAAACATAAACTCACCATTAAGGATATTTTTAAATACTTAGATAAAATATTTATTTTAAAAGAGTCAGCTAAGTATGTTTAATGAATAGTAACATTTTAGGGGCAGTGCTACGGCCTACTGGGCCAAGTTTCGCCTGCAGGGATGGCATCCCATATGGATGTCCGTTCTAGTCTCGGCTGCTCCTCTTCCGATCCAACTCTCTGCAATGGCCTGGGAAAGCAGTGGAAGATGGGCCAAGCCCTTGGGCCCCTGAACCCACAAGAGAGATCTGGAAGTTCCTGGCTCCAGGCTTCAGATCTGTCCAGCTGGAGAGTGGCCTTGCGGCCATCTGGGGAGTGAATCAGTGGATGGAAGACCTCTGTCTGTAACTCTGCCTCTCAAATAAATAAATAAAAATATTTTAAAATAATAACATTTATCATAAATTGGAGCTTAATATACAACGTATAGTAAAGCATAAAAAATTATACTTATTAGCATAACATTAAAGAAAAGAAGATGCCATGAAATTAATCAGTATTTAAAAGGCATTATGTTACTATCTTCATCCTGTCTTTTATGACCTTGTCTAAATATGATCAGAGTCGGTGAACTCAAAAGGCTTCCATAGCCTTGGCAACTTATGACAAGAGCCTAGGGTGGTTACTGGCGCCATAAACTAGAGTGTCAATTTGTTGGGTCAACAACAGGAGTCACTGTGCACTTGCTCCTCATGTGGGATCTCTGTCCTTAATGTGTGTACATTGTGATTTAATGCTATAACTAGTACTCAAACAGTATGTTTCACTTTGTGTTTCTGTGTGGGTGCAAACTGTTGAAATCTTTACTTAATATATACTAAATTGATCTTCTGTATATAAAGAGAATTGAAAATGAACCTTGATGTGAATGGAAGGGGAGAGGGAGCAGGAGAGGGGAGGGTTGTGGGTGGGAGGGAAGTTATGGGAGGGGGAAGCCATTGTAATCCATAAGCTGTACATTGGAAATTTATATTCATTAAATAAAAGTTTTAAAAAAAAGGCATTATGTTTGGGTCTTGTGCTGTGGCATAGCGGGTAAAGCCACTGCCTGCAGTGCTGGCATCACATATGGGTGTGGGTTCGAGTCCTGGCTACTCCACTTCTTTTTTTTTTTTTTTTTTTTTGACAGGTAGAGTTACAGACAGTGAGAGAGAGAGACAGAGAGAAGGTCTTCCTTCTGTTGGTTTACCCCTCAAATGGCTGCTAGGGCCAGAACTACGCCAATCCAAAGCCAGGAGCCAGCTGCTTCCTCCTGGTCTCCCATGCGGGTGCAGGGGCCCAAGCACTTGGACCATCCTCCACTGCCCTCCTGGGCCACAGCAGAGAGATGGACTGAAAGAAGAGCAACTGGGACTAGAACCTGGCGCCCATGTGGGATGCTGGCGCCACAGGTGGAGGATTAACCAAGTGAGCCATGGCCCTGCTCCTGCTCCACTTCTGATCCAGCTCTCTGCTATGGCCTGGGAAAGCAATGGAAGATGGTCCAAGTCCTTGAGTACCTGCACCCACGTGGGAGACCTAGAAGAAGTTCCACACTCCTGGCTTTGAATCAATGCAGCTCCAGGTGTTGCGGCTATTTGGGTAGTGAACCAGCAGATGGAAGACACCTTCTTTCTTTCTCTCTCTCTCTCTTCCTCTTTCTCTCTGCCTTTCTCTCTCTATTTAACTCTGCGTTTCAAATAAATAAAATAAATCTTTTTTTTAAAAAAAAGGATTGCTTTTGAAAGTGCTCCCCAATAATATTCTCAATATACCCCAAGTTAAGTGGAAGTAATGAGATCTCAACTGGAATTACATAATGGAAACCTGGCGTGGACATTTGGTGCAATGGTTTAGATGCTGCTGGGGATGTCCACATTTCCATGCTGGATTGCCTGGGTTGGAATCTTGGTTCTGCTTCTAATTTCAGTTTATTGCTAATGCATACCTCAGGAGGTATCAGGTACTGGCTCAAGTGTCCAAATCCCTGCCACTGAAGTGCAGACCCACAATGAGTTCTGGGCTCTTGGTTTCAGCCTGACCCAACCCAGTTTCTTCCAATAGATGGAAGATCTCTCTCTCTCTGACTCTGTCTCTACATTACAAATAAAGTGAAAAATATATAAAAATTTAGAAAAACAAATAGAAATTCAGTGCAAAATTATCTATAAATTTTATAATACTTTAGAAAGAACAAAAAAGAATAACATAACACTTTACTCTTTGACACAAACTTAAATGCCCACATCACTAAGTTAATAAGGAAACACTATTTAATAATGTATAATGTCAACAGGAGTAAGGCATATAGTGGTGGTGTTTGTTTTGTTTGTTTTTAACTACAAAGTTTAAACTTCAAATTCTTAATCAGAGAAGACCATGTTGAAATCAAAATCCACAGAAAGACATTTGGCATGGCAGTTAAGATGCTGCTTAAGATGCATGCTTTCCATATTGTAGCACTTAGGTTAAAATTCTGTACTTCTCCTGATTCTGGGTTCCTGCTAATGCACACCACGGGAGGCAGCAAGTGATGATTCAAATGGCTGTGTCCTTGACACGCACATGAGAGACACACAGCATCTCCCATCTCCTGGTTCCAGTCTGCCCAGCCTTAGATTTTGTGGACTTTTGGGGGGTGAACCAGAAGATCAATTTCTCTCACTCTAGTTTCTTTCTCCCCGACTTTTAAACAAATAAAAGTTTTTTAAAATGCAACTGAGAACATTTATGTCAAAATAAGACCTTGGAAGACCAACTTAGAAATTCATATTTGCCAATATCAAAACATCAAAGTTAATTTCTTCTCCCTGCAGAATAAATTGTGAAGAGAAATCACAATTTTTCTCTTTTCCCTCTGAAGTTTTAATAATTTTATTCTGTGAAATGAATTGACAGTAGAGAGATTAACAGGAGAAAAAACTATATAAAACATGTTATATGCACAGGCATAGAAGTCACATGCAAAAGCTGAAACTCAAAGAAATGGCCAGAAGGTTGAAGATTAAATAGTCTTTGAGCTGCACAGTGCTTGAGGTTCCTTTGGGGGAGGTGGCTATAGGTTGTGGGAGAATGAGGGAAGGAAAATCCATTGTGAGAAACAGTTCTTTTCTCATTAGGTTGACAAAGCATGGCAGGTAAAAGCCTTCAGAAGAAAATGTGACATCCGGGGTATTTCTCATACAGATCCAGAGGAGGCGGAGGTGTCCTCAGGAAAAGTTTGATCATATCTGCTGCGTACTTCACTAGCATAGATTCTGTCTGCGGATGCAAGTCTCCCCAACAAAGAACAAATTTTCAGAGTTATTTCAATGTCTACAATCCCCCTGAATAGCAATCTGAATATATGCCAATGATACACATTTTGAGGCAGCATATTTAAAATCTCTCACAGTTGTAAAGAACATTTTTTTGCTTTTGGTTTTCCCTTTTATAAGTCATACAAAATCTTATATCTTCAGGACAGATTTTTTTTTTAATAAGATTACATTTTTACGGTTTCCCCAATATTAGTCCCTTTGGTTTTTTGTAGTCTTATGTTTTCATTTGTATGTATGTTACTCTACATTATGCTTTCATATGTTGTTTATCTGTACCATATTTTTATATTAACCTATCTACTTTTGAATACTTAATACAATGTCTTTCACACAGTATATATGGATATATATTACTTCAGCAGCATATATGTTACTTCAGCAGAGTGCACGATGGTAAGACTGCTTGAAGATGCACTTTTTAAATTAATATTTGCCAGTATAATAAATTTGCCATAAACAAAATATGCATCTGGAGGAGATATTTATGGAAGCTGACAGTATCCCAGAAAGCATGGAAATCCCCAACTTTTCAAAACATTATAACTATATTGATCAACATGGTATAAGTCTAGTGAAAAACAGGATGTAATTAAAAGAGAAACAACCAATACCATTGACATTGTGCAAAAAAAAAAAAAAAAAAAAAAAAAAAAACAGAGAGAGAATAATGTAAAGACATTAATCTTTATAAACTTGTGCTCACTCCAGCATGTTGTAATCAATTCTTAAGGTGTATGCTATAATGAAATAACAATTTGTTTCTAAGTTATTGTTGAAGGGTTTACAAATTAAAAATGCTGTTCATTATCATTTTGATGAGATGTAAAAGTTAAGTTTCCTGTTTTCTCTGGTAGTGATTTTAGAACACTATCATCCCCACATCAGATACTGGATGCAGATAATACCTGGCTGGCCTAGATTTGTGATACTCAGGGTAAGGAAGCAAGAGAAACAGAGATGTTGTTGATCCTCACCACCCAGAATTTGAAGTGACCAGCATTTACCTAACAAGGCTGCCTGGATCCACAAAACCTCACGAGTGCCTATGTTTAGAGCAGCCCCACTCCACCAACTTAGTCAGGAAAATGTTTTCCACTGGGTACAGTGGCACCAAGTAGAACAGCTGAAACTGAAACATCTTTTCAAAAATCATGCCCAAGGTATGCACAATATAAGTGTGAACCCAAGGCCGGCGCTGCGGCTCAATAGGCTAATTCTCTGCCTTGCGGCGCCAGCACACGGGGTTCTAGTCACAGTCGGGGCGCCGGATTCTGTCCCGGTTGCCCCTCTTCCAGTCCAGCTCCCTGCTATGGCCTGGGAAGGCAGTGGAGGATGGCCCAAGTGCTTGGGCCCTACACCCCATGGGAGACCAGGAGAAGCACCTGGCTCCTGCCATCGGATCAGCGTGGTGCGCCGGCCACAGCGCGCCGGCCGCGGTGGCCATTGGAGGGTGAACCAACAGCAAAAGGAAGACCTTTCTCTCTGTCTCTCTCTCTCATTGTCCACTCTGCCTGTAAAAAAAAAAAAAAAAGTGTGAACCCAATAGCAACAGACTATATGAAATGAACCACAAGAACCAATGGAAGTCTCTTCAGTTAAGAATGAGAGGGGCCAGTGCCCGTGGCTCACTTGCCGGCATCCCATATGGGCGCCAGGTTCTAGTCCCGGTTGTTCCTTTTCCAGTCCAGCTCTCTGCTGTGGCCTGGGAGGGCAGTGGAGGATGGCCCAAGTGCTTGGGCCCCTGCATCCGAATTCGAGACCAGGAAGAAACACCTGACTTCTGGCTTCAGATCGGCGCAGCACCGGCCATAGAGGCCATTTTGGGGGGTGAACCAACAGAAGGAAGACCTTTCTCTCTTTCTCTCTCTCTCACTGTCTATGACTCTACCTGTCAAATAAATAATAATAATAATAATAATAATTAAAAAGAATGGGAAAGGAAATTAAAACTTCTCAAAGTAAAGTATCAATTTTACTGTGAGAAATGTACTTCACAATTAGATGCCGTTAAATTCCACATTTCTTTCTTTCTTTCTTTTTTTTTTTTTTTTTTTTTGACAGGCAGAGTGGATAGTGAGAGAGAGAGAGAGACAGAGAGAAAAGAGAAAGGTCTTCCTTTTGCCGTTGGTTCACCCTCCAATGGCCACCGCAGCCGGCGCACCGCGCTGATTCAAAGCCAGGAGCCAGGTGCTTCTCCTGGTCTCCCATGGGGTGCAGGGACCAAGCACTTGGGCCATCCTCTACTGCACTCCCTGTCCATAGCAGAGAGCTGGCCTGGAAGAGGGGCAACCGGGACAGAATCCGGTACCCCGACTGGGACTAGAACCCAGTGTGCCGGCGCCACAAGCAGAGGATTAGCCTAGTGAGCCACGGTGCCGGCCTATCCCACATTACTTTCACTTGAGTTTATAATGTGTTGCTGTTGAGAATAATTGACTTAGAGATAAAACTTTGTAGATATGTATTTGTGTGTAGTAGATGCATGCTTGATATAAGAATTTGATTCTAGATTCTAGGAAAATGAAGAAGGCATATATGTCACTCACAGAGGTAGGAAAATAGTGAAAAATGGATGAGACTAGTATCAGCCCATGATCATCCCTGCTTATATTCAAAGCATTTGCACTGCCAAAGAACATCATTGATTAACCCACTGTGTGCGTTTATGATTCTAAATTGACTGGTACATTTTGGTAAAACTCATCTGTTTAGGAATAGATAGAAATGCATCCATTTTATCACCACGTGTTTACTCAGGATCTATTATGTTCAGAACAAAAATATAATAGAGATTACTATTCTTGTAAAGCTATGTTCTCCTTCAAAATCTATCTCAGATGAAAAGAGAAAATAGGATAGGGGAAATGGCATGCAGAAAGATATCTGCAGAATGAGAGAAGTTGTTATTTTATATAAGGTGGGCAGGGAACGTCTCCTAGATAAGGTAACAAGTGAGAACTAACAACATTCAAACACTTAAAAACCTCGTAGGCACAGTCAATTCAATATATAGATACACATAGATGCCTGATTAATCTTGAAGACTTCTATCAGGAGGCTTTATTGGCAATAACTCAACAATTGCCAGCCCTGCAGAAGAATAGCTTAAATATTGTAAGAGTGATCCCTGTGGATATGTGAAGTGTGAGTCAGACTGGCAAGGGTAACAGCTACTGCATAGACCCTGCGGCATGCTTGCTAAGTGTGAGTACCAGTAAGAACACTATATTGGTGGAACCGGAGTGAGAAGGGGCAAAGAAAAAGGAAAATGATCACAGAGAGCTGGGGGCCAGATCATATAGAACAGATAGTCCTAACATGTAAGAGCTTTGGGTTTCTTTAACGAATGTAGTGGTCAAAAGACTAAACTAATCAACCTTTTTTTTTTTTTCCCCCATGGATCACTTAAGAATTATGTGGTGAAAATAACTTATGAAGACAAAAGCAAGGAAAGTTATTACAAATTATCAAGTTAACAAATGATGGTTGTGTGGAGGAAAAGCATACAAGAAGAGGAGTCATTGAGAAGTTATCACCTTATTTTTTTTTTTTTAATATGAGAGGCAGAGAGGCAGAGAGAATGGACAGAGAACTTCCATCTACTAGTTTCCACCTCAAATGTTTGCAACCCCCAGCATTATGCCAGAGGCCCAGGAGGCAAGAACTGGATCTCTGGTGGCAGAGATCATAATAAAGCTGGATTTGGAAGTCAGAAATTGAATCCTGGTGCTACCCAAGAAGCAAAGGGTCCTTGTCTTCACCCAAGAAAGAATTCAGGCATGAGACAAAGAGTAGTGGAAAGCAAAATAGCAAGGTTTATTAGGGTAGGGACATCCGTAAGAATGGATGGGCACCTCTCCAGACAGGACCTGAGAGAGAGTGCATAGTTCACATTTAGCCTGGGGTTTTTAAGGGGATGGGTCTTGTCTTCCCCCCCTCTCCTTCTTCTCCTCCCAAACAAAGGACTTGTTGGATGTAAATACAAAAAATTCCTTTTTGAGTTTCCCCCCTGAAGTTATCAGACAGGGGAAGCCTGGCTGGCATCGCCCTGCCTTAGAGGAAGGATGGTTATCCGGTAGAAGGCTCAGGACCCCCTGGAAGATCATCAGGATCCTGGCAGGACATTTGAAATGCAGATACTGGGCTGCACCTAGAAGGTTACTGGGATGACTTTGAGATACCACTGTAGATGTCACTTCCTTAGGCCTTTTTCACACACACATAAGCTCATTTCTGACTTCTTACCTAATACAGGTACTCTAATAAGGAGTACAAGCATCTGAACTCAATTTTTAGACACTAGGCCAAATATCTGGATCAGCTTTAAGGTATTTTGAGGATAGGATATATTACAGCCAAATATTTGATAAAATTATAGCTTTTGGTAACTTGGAATTCAGACCGCATGGCTTGAGAGTCCACAGTTCTGAAGCAATTAGATAGAAAAGCTCTGATTGTTAGTGTGTGTGATAACTTCACAAAGGTCAGGAATAGTAAAAAAAAAAAAATTCCTATTTTGAGTGTGTAACTGTTGACTATTGCAACAACAATGCTGTTATGTAACCCTCAGAAAACCATCAGTTGCATACAATAAGCGTTTATCAATCAAACACCTGTAGGTCGGCTGTGGGTGGGGAGCTGTCTCTTAGTGTTCATAGTCAGCTAGGGAATTAGAAAGGAGCTGTCTGAGCTAGGTGTCTTAGACTGGGCAACTCAGGTCTACTCCATGAGATCACTCACCTTCTCACTGGCTATGCTAGATTTGATCTCAGGACAGTGGCAGAGTCCCAAGGGATTTTGCAGAAGCTTTAACAGGTCTCTGTCTTTATCATGTGTGCTGACCTCTCACTGGTCAAAGCAAGACAAAGTCTAGAGTCAAAGTGGGAAAGACTTAAAAGTTAAAAAAAAAAAAGGTTAGATCATGGAAATAAGGAACCTACAATATCTATAGATTGGAGCTATTAATGGAACCAGTCTTTCAGGGGGCCCTGAGCATTTCAAAAATCAGATAGCAGTAGTTATGACAGTTGCTCAATTCTTTCTCATGGATTAGTTAAGATTTTAGAGCCAACAATTCAAAGTTCCTGGCAAAGACTTTATCTTTCCAATATGCCTATCAATTGAAATGGTCTCAAGGTAGTTGTATCAAGGGTCCCCAAAACCACCCATAGGCTAATGATTGGGTAGGTGGCTCATGGAAATTAGAAATGCTGTTGGAGTGTATTCTGACAAAATGATACAGATTAAAATCAGCAAAGGAAATGAGTTCACAGAGTGCAGTCCAGGAGAAACCAGGCTCAAGCTTCCAGGCATCCTCTCCCAGTAAAGTTTTATGAATGAACTTAATTTTCATAATAATGCTGTGACACATGCAGTGTTGTCAAACAGGGAAGACCATCTGAGCTTTGGGGTCCTCAATTTTTAATAGAAGTTAGTCACATAAGGGTGTGGCATCTATGTTACTAACTACTCAGAGCAAAAACAGTTTACCATAAATCACACTGTTGACATGATCTATCTTACATAATATTGTCAACATAAGATATCTGATAAAATCGGGACTGTGTGGCCCAAAAGCTCAGACACATAAAAATACTTATTAAACAAAATATTACAAAGATATAGAGCTGGCTTTGCAGGAGCTGGTCAGTCCCAAAGCTTACTTTTCCTGGGAATGTGCAGGACTGGAGCAAGCTAGTCATGCTGAGTTAATCCTGTTGTGCCCAGATCGTCGGACTCCCAAACACCGCCAGAGACTTGAACACACCGAAATGCAAGAGCAAGGTTTATTTTGGAAGTACAAGCTGCAGCAGGGACCCCGTCTACTCAACTGCGCAGTGGAGGGCAGAGGCAGGCCCCGAGCCTTGGGAGCCTCTTTTAAAGCCCAGTTATGTCATCAAGGGGTGGGGGTAACAGTGTATTGGCTGGGGTCACCTCTGGTACTTCCTGATCGAACGTGGTTCCTGATTGGGTCAGACCCAAGGGATTTCCTTATTTGGTGAACGCTAGCAAGCTGTTCCATTGTAACTTTCGGTTTCCCCAGAGTGAGGCTGCTTTTAAGGGAAGTCGGGCCTGCCTCTCCCAATGGAGGCACTTTTTCTAAACATATTTACTCCGGCCCTTCAATCCTTTCCAGTATGGTAATCAAAAATAAAATAAGACCAACTGGAATGGGCTAAGCACAAAAGCCCCAAACAAGGAAAGCTAAAGATCTGTGAAAAGAACGATATCCCAGAAGCCTACTACTATTTGAAGGAATGGCTATTTGCCAAAAAGCTATATTTTTCTGATCACCAAATCAGTTCCCATCAAAGGCATTTTTTAATACCCTTTCCTGATGAATGACTCACACACACCTTAATGAAAATAAATGTAATTATATTTTATGTCATCCAATGTAGTGTTTGTCTTTTTGACATGACAGTTTAACTTTTATTTCAAATAATAGGATGTCTAAAAACAAACTTATCAAAATATGTTTACATTCCATATGAAATATATACATATATATTTATGAGTTTACTGGACTATGTTAAGGAAACTCAAATAAAGAGAGATCTCATGTTTATAGGTAGAAAAATTAATATGATAAAGGTGTCAATTTTCTGCATATTGACTCATAAATATTTGTGCATTGTAATGCCAAAAAATGCTAATGTGAGTTGAACAGCTTCAGTGAGATACAATTGGCATCTAACAACTGCATATATTTAGTCATTAATATGATATTTGACAAATATGCATATCTATGAAATCACCATCATGCTAAACATTTCTATCACACGCAAAAGTTTTCTCATGCCCCTTTGTAATACATATAACCTCAAACTCTTTATCTACAAAGACTAGTATCTATATATATATGTATATATATATTATGTATACACATACATATATTATATATATAGATAGATATTTATTTATTTAAAAGGCAGAGTTACAGAGGAGGGGGAGAGACACAGAGAGAGAGGTCTTCCTTCTGCTGGTTCTCTCCCCGAATGGCCACACGGCTGGAGTTGGGCCAGTCTTCCAGGTCTACCATGTGGGTGGCAGGGGCCCAAGGACTTGGACCATCCTCCACTGCTTCCCCAGACACATTAGCAGGGAGTTGGATTGGAAGTGGAGCAGCTAGCACTTGGACTGTCTCCCATATGGGACGCTGGCATCTCAGGTAGAGGTTTAGCCTTCTTGCCACAATGTCAGTCCCAGAGTTTGATGCTACTCTGCATAAGTTTTAGAATTTTATGATTAAAATAATAGTGCATAAATTATCTTTTCTTCTTTCATTCATCATTTTGAGATATATCCATATTTTGGAATGTATTAATTGTCATTTTCCAACACTTAGTGTTCCATTATATTGGTATACCACATATTACTTAATCTGTCACCCCTTAGTGGACATTTTTGGTTAATTCCAGGTTTAAAATATAGAAATAAAGCTGAAAGGAACATTTGATTGTAAGTCTTTGTGCAGATAAATGCATAGATAAATGTATAGGATTGATTTGTTATACCATACGATTCAGATTTGTACATTGTAAGGAGCTGCAAAAGATTTTTCCATTATGATTGCATTTCTACCACCAGTGTGTGACAGTTTCATCTCATCCTAACACACACTTGGTTTGATTAGTCTTTTTGAATTCAGGCATTATAGAGGGTATGTAGTGCTATCAAATTATGGTATTAAATTGCATTCTCTAAACATAAAGGCTGCTGAGTATCTTTTCATGTGCTTATTCCCCTCCATATGTCTTCTCTGGCTAAGTGCCAAACTCTGTCAACCACGCTTAAATTAGACATTTTGTGTACTTATTATTGAATTATAAAAGTACTTTATGGGGATGGTGTTGTGGTACAGTGGATAAAAGCAATGCCGGCATCCCATGAGGGTGCTAGTTTATGCCCTGGCTGTTCCACATCCAATCCAGCTCCCTACTAATGGCCTGGGAAAAGGGACATGAAGACAGCCCAAGTGTTTGGTCTCTGCCCCCCACATGGGAGACCTGTATAAAGTTGCTGGCTCTTGGCTTTGGCCTGGCCCAGTGCTAGCCATTTTGGCCATTTGTGGAGTTAATCAACAGATGGAAGATATCTCTCTCTTTCTCTCTCTCTCTCTCTGTCCCTCCCTCTTTCCCTGTAACTCTGACTTTCTAAAAAAAAAAAAAAAAAAGAAAGGAATTTTTTTTAAAAAGAGTACTTTGAACATTAAAAATATAAATTCTTGGCCGGCGCATGGCTCAATAGGCTAATCCCTCGCCTAGCGGCGCCGGCACACTGGGTTCTAGTCCTGGTCGGGGCGCCGGATTCTGTCCCAGTTGCCCCTCTTCCAGGCCAGCTCTTTGCTGTGGCCAGGGAGTGCAGTGGAGGATGGCCCAAGTCCTTGGGCCCTGCACCCCATGGGAGACCAGGAGAAGCACCTGGCTCCTGCCATCAGATCAGCGCAGCGCACCGGCCATGGTGGCCATTGGAGGGTGAACCAACGGCAAAAGGAAGACCTTTCTGTCTCTCTCACTGTCCACTCTGCCTGTAATATATATATATATATATATATATATATATATATATATATATATAAATTCTTGAACAAATATGTATCTTGCAAATGTTTTCTCCTTGCTTTTTAAATATTCTTAACAATGCCTTTTGAAGAGTATTTATAATTTTGACAAAGTGCAGTTTACAATTTTCTTTTACATTTTTATTTTCTCTTTTTTTTTTTTTTTTTTTTGTTGTTTTGACAGGCAGAGTGGACAGTGAGAGAGAGACAGAGAGAAAGGTCTTCCTTTTGCCGTTGGTTCACCCTCCAATGGCCGCCGCGGTAGCGCGGTGTGGCCGGTGCACCGCACTGATCCGATGGCAGGAGCCAGGTGCTTCTCCTGGTCTCCCATGGGGTGCAGGGCCCAAGGACTTGGGCCATCCTCCACTGCACTCCCTGGCCACAACAGAGAGCTGGCCTGGAAGAGGGGCAACCGGGATAGAATCCGGCGCCCCAACAGGGACTAGACCCGGTGTGCCAGCGCTGCAAGGCAGAGGATTAACCTAGTGAGCCGCGGCGCCGGCTATTTTCTCTTTTTAAAGAAATCTTCAGCAAACAAAAAGTCAGATTTTTTTTCTCCTGTGTTTTCTTCTAGAAATTCATCATTTCAAATTCTATATTTATGTGTATACTCTTTTTTATTTTTAAACTTTTATTTACATAAATAAATATTTACATAAATATTTACATGTGAGAGGCAGAGAAAGAGAGAGAGACAGAGAGAGAGAGAGAGAGAGAGAGAGAGAGAGAGAGAGAACAAACAACCATACTCTGTTTCACTGGTTCAATTTCAAAATTCCTGCAACAGCCAAAACTTTTAGTCCAGGCTGAGACCAGGATTTCAATACAGTTCTCTAAAGTGAGTGGTAGCTATCCAACTGCCTGAGCCACTACTTGCTGTCTCCCAGAGTCTGCATTAGCAGAAACCTGGAATTAGGAGTGGAGATGGGAATTGAACCTAGGCACTTCAACATGAGATATGGATATATCAACTTGTATCTTCACTGTTAGGACAAATGCCTGCCTCTCAAGTTAATTTTTATGTGATTTAAGGAAAGGGTTAAAGGATAGTTTTTGCTTTTAATAGTTTTAATTGTTCCAGCATCATTTGCCATAAATATATGGGTCTCTTTGCATATTGTATTTCCTTGATAAATTTTTTTTTTGACAGGCAGAGTGGACAGTGTGAGAGAGAGAGAGACAGAGAGAAAGGTCTTCCTTTTGCCGTTGGTTCACCCTCCAATGGCCGCTGCAGCCAGCGAACCGCGCTGATCCGAAGGCAGGAGCCAGGTGCTTCTCCTGGTCTCCCATGGGGTGCAGGGCCCAAGGACTTGGGCCATCCTCCACTGCACTCCCTGGCCACAGCAGAGAGCTGGCCTGGAAGAGGGGCAACCGGGACAGGATCGGTGCCCCGACCAGGACTAGAACCCAGTGTGCCGGCGCTGCAAGGCGGAGGATTAGCCTAGTGAGCCGCGGCACCGGCCTCCTTGATCTAATTGTTAATCTTGTGTCTATCTTATGTTTTTTAATTATTACAACTTTATACTGTCTTGAAATGCAGTAGTTTAAATTCAAAGCATTGTTACTATATTTCAAACTTTTTGACCATTTTAGATTCTTTGAATTTCCATGGAAATTTCAGTCATCTTCTTAATTTCCACAAAAATTCTGCTTGGAATTTATTGATATCATATTGACTGTTAGTGTCAAGAGGAGAGAAATGGAATCTTAATTTATTGCATCTTCCAGTTTGTAAGCTCAGTATATACAGTCTATCCTCCTTACATGTGGGTTAAATGTCCATGGATTCAACCAACTACATTATGGGGCTAGGGTGGAGGGAGAGAGAATGAGAGAGAAAATCTTCCATCTGCTGGTTCACTATCAGATGACCACAGTGGTCAAGTCTGAGCCAGGCCGAAGCCAAGAGCCAGGGACTTCATTGGGTCTCCCACATGGTTGACAGGGGCCCAAACATTTGAGCCATCTTCCTCTGCTGCCTTTCCCAGGCCGTTAGCAGGGAGCTGGATCAGAAAGGGAGCAAGTGGGACACAAACTGGCACTCATATGGGATGCCGGTTATGTAGGCAGTGGTTTTACCCACTACGCCACAACATCAGACCCCCAATACAATATAATAACAATTTGCCCAACATTTATACCATCACAGGTATTATAAGCAATTGATAGATGGCTTAAAGAATACAGGAGGAAGGGCACTCAGTATCTGTAAACATTAAGCCGTTTATGAGTATCTGCAGATTTTGGCATCTGTAGGGAGTCCTGAAACCAATCCTCATGCATGTCAATGGATGACTGCATTCCTATGGATTTGTGTTCAACTTCTTTCAACAATGCTGTTGTAGAATTCAGTGTACAGGTTCTGAGACTCCCTTCAAATTTATTAAGTGTATCATAATCTTTAATATTAGCCTAAGTGGTAATATTTTCAATGTCTATTTCAAATTCCCCCTTGGGAATATAGAGTAAGATTTATTTTAAAATATTATTCTTATAAACTACAAACTTGTAAACTCACAATTAATTCTAATGAATTTCATACTTTTCTTAGATCTTTGACAAAAATGACCATGCTCTCAGAGAATAAAAAGATTTTGTTTCCTTTCTCATCTCCATATTAATAATTTATTTTTTCTTAATAGCATTGCAGTAAGATGTATAAGATGAGAAATTTTTGTGCTCTTCAAAATGTTAGAGGAAAAACATTCAGTCTTCCATTAAGAATGACACAAGCTATACCTTTTAAATAGCAGCCCTTCATTGTGCTGAGGTTTCCTTTTATTTCAAGTTCCTGAGAGCTTTTCTGATGAATATATGCTTAATTACATCACATGAGCTTTCTAAATCAACTAAGAGATCCCCAAGTTTTCTTGTTCAAGCCTGTTAATGTGATTGCAAACTTCATTGCTGATATAAAACAGATTTGTCAGGATCTTATCTTACTTTACATTGTTAGATTCAATTTGTTAAAATTTTTACTAAAATTTTGTCTATGTTTCTGAGGAATATTTTTTCTGTAATTTCTTTTTTAATCTCCTTTTCAGGTCTTAGTATTAAGGATGAATTGAAAAGTACTATTTTCTCTTCTGTTTTCTGGAAATGTTTCTATAGAACAAATATCTCCTCCTTAAATGTTTGGTAGGAAAAAATAGTGGCACATGGGGTTAAGCTGCAGCCTACAACACTAGCATCTGATATCTGAGCTCAAGTTTGAGTCCCAGATACTCCACATACCATCCAGCTGTTTGCTAATGGTACTGGGAAAAGCAAAGAATGTGGCCCAAGTGCTAGGGTCCCTGCAACCCATGTTAGAGACCCAGATGTAATTCCTGGCTTCCTTATATCCCAGCTCCAACTATTACAGCCATTTGCGGAGTGAACCATTGGATAGAAGACCTCTTTCTCTCTCTCTCTCCCTCCTTGTCACTTTGCCTTTCAAATGCATAAGATAAATCTTTAAAAAAGTGGGGGAATCAAAACATAACTATGGACCTAGAAATTTCATTCAATTCATTTTTCTTAGTATGGCACATTTCAAATAGTTATTTTTTTAAAACTTACTTGAAAGGCAGAGAGACAAGGACAGAACTCCTGCTCATTGTTCCTTCCACAAATGCCCACAGCAGCCTGAGCCAGTCTGTAGTCAAGAGTCCTAGAACTCAATCTGGGTCTCCTACATACATGTCAAGGTCCCAACTATTTCACCCATCATCTACTGCCTTCCAAAGTGTGCATTAGCAGGAAGCTAGGATCAGAGGCAGACCCATGATTCAAGCCCAGGCACTCCAAATGGGATGAGGATGTCAAAAGTGGCATCTTAAACACTGACAGACATTGCTCCTTAGCTATGTGATCTTAAATGAACTTTCACTGAAATATATCAGCTTCATCTAAACTATTGGATTTATTTTTATAAAGTGGTTAATAATACCTTCTCATTGTGTTTTTGTATCTATTGGGACTATAATGATTTCTCTTTTCCCAGCCCTAATAGTAACCATTTGTATCTTATCTTTATTCCCAGTCTTAGCTACAGTTTTAATTGTTTTATTGATACTTTCAAAGATCAATTTCTGGTTTCACTGAAGTACCGATTTTTTTCTGTTTATTTTTTGTTCTCTTATCTTTATTTATTTATTTATTTATTTGACAGGCAGAGTGGACAGTGAGAGAGAGAGAGACAGAGAGAAAGGTCTTCCTTTTCTGTTGGTTCACCCCAATGGCCGCTGTGGCTGGTGCACTGCAGCTGGCGCATTGCGCTGATCCAAAGCCAGGAGCCATGTGCTTCTCCTGGTCTCCCATGTGGGTGCAGGGCCCAAGCACTTGGACCATCCTCCACTGTACTTCCGGGCCACAGCAAAGAGCTGGACAGGAAGAGGAGCGACCAGGACAGAATCTGGTGCCCTGACTGGGATGAGAACCCGGTGTACCGGCGCCACAGGAGTAGGATTAGCCAGCCTGTTCTCTTATCTTTATTTTATCTTTATTATCACCATTTTTCCTGTTAATTTATGCTTAACTCACTCTTTTTTTTTAATCTATTTTATCAAGGAAGATCTTTAAATCAAATTTTGAAGTTTTCAATGATTCCAGTTTACATGCTTAATGATTCAAAGATACCTTTAAGTACTGCTCAGCTGCATCTGAAAATTTTAAGATGTTGCTTTTAAAATCTTTTGTTTAGGGACCTCAATTGTGGGGCAGCTAGTTAAACTACCATCTGGGATGCCAGCATCCCAGTGAGTGCCAATTAGAGTCCTGGCTGTTCCACTTCTAATCCAGCTCCCTGCTAATGTGCCTGGGAAAGCAGCAGATGTCATGAGTGCTTGGACCTTTGTCAAGCATGGGAGACCTGGATGCAGTTCCAGGCTCCTTGCTTAGGCCTGGCCCAGCCCTGGATGGCTGTTATGGCCATCTGGGGACTGACACAGTAAATTGAAGATCTCTGTTGCTCCCTCCCTCTCTGTAACTCTGCCCTTCAAATAAATAAGCAAATCTTTAAAAAGAAGAAATACTTATTTACTAGAAAATATTTTCATATTTCCTTTGTAATCTCCTTTATCTTCAATTTTTATTAATATAAAGAGAACAGTTTTCATGTATTTCATAGATAAAATTCTAATAAGATCATCATACTTCCTTCTGTCCTTCCCTCCCACCCACAACCCCCTCTTTCCTATCTTTCTTGTTTGTCTTTAATTTTTGAAAAAAACATAGTTTCAATCTACTCTATAATCAAAGGTTTAATGGACCCCTAACCATAATATTCAACAATTAAAAAACAGACCACAGTTCCACCCATAAATAAGGGCTAAAGACAATAATCAAATTTCATTCTTGACTCATGAGTTAGTCAGAAGTATGTGGTGTGTTTTTTTTTAATTTACAAATATTGAGAGATATACAATTACCTATTATTGATTTCTAATTCGAGTATAATCATCAATGACATTTTATATAATTTGCATGTTTTTAATACACACTGAAGCTTTTCTTCTTGGCCAGAATAAAATCCATTGTGAGATATTATTATTTTCCTTGAAATCATTTTTATTTTTCTGCTGTTATATGGAATTTTCTATAAATATTATTTAGCACTGGGGTGCTGGTTATTATACTCCTACTGATTTTCTATCTGTATATTATTTAAATTATTAAGAGTGGTATTTAAATGTCTGACTCTAATTATGAATTTGTCTATTTTTCCTTGAACGTCTAACAGTTTTTGCTTTATATATTTTGAAACGTTTTGTTCTAGATGTATAAATTTTCAGGGCTGCTAAATCCTGTTGATGTGCGTACAACACCATCATTAGTAGAAGAGCCTCTTTATCCCAGGCATCACTTCTCACATTGAAGTATGTTTTGTCTGATTTTAATTTAGACATTTCAGTTCCTTTTGATGGTTTGCCTTGTGCCTGACTCCTTCCTGTGTTGTTGCAACAGAATATTATGGACTGGGTAGTTCATAAAGAATATAAATTTGTTTTTCCCAATTCTTTAGGACAGGAAGTCCAATATCAAGGAGCTGGCACCTGATGAGGGCCTTCATGCTGCATCACCGAGTCAAGGTACAAGAGCAAACATGCTAGGAAAGCAGTCATGCTCTTCCTGCTCTTATAAAGCCACTAACCCCATCAGGACTTCATCTAACCCCATTACCTCCCTTAGTTTCCATGATGAATCTTTGATGGAAACATTTAAACCATTGCACATAGTGTGTGTGTGTGTGTATATATATATATATATATATATATATATATATATATGGTTGCTAACAAAGACACACATACACACACACATATATACTACATATTTTTACTTTTAACATATCTATGTTGTTATAATTAAAGTGGGCTCCTTGGAGAAGGCAAATAGATGAGTCTTGTTTTTGTATTCAATCAAATAATCTATGCCTTTTAAATCAGAGTGCTTAGAAGACTCGAAATTTAGCCTCGAAATTTAGGTAAGTACTGATAGATTTATCTTTGTATATACTATTGTAGGGGAGTAAATATAATATTCTCTCTATCTTTCAGAGTTCTTAACTGGGATTTCCTATTGGACCACCAAAAAAACTGTAAGGAAGCTGCTGTTATAAATACACCACTCAGATTTTGGTTCATGTTGCAGCAGTTAGCCTCTGGCTATCCTGCCTGAACACTGCTCCCTTGAAGCATGTTCATTAAACTGAACTCCACTCACTCTATCTGAGCATCCTGGTGAGGTCTTTCACCAACAGTGACACTGGCCTCTACAGATGGCCTCCCAGGCCATACATCACTGCCAGATGGACCCTGTTGTGTCATTTGGGAAGTGAACTAGCAGATGGGATCAGTCTCTCCTCTCATTTTATTTGTCTCTCAAATAAATGCCATTTTGTATATCTCCAAAGTATGTTAAAAAAAATTCTCAATAAAAAGGAGGCAGCACTGTGGCATAATGGGTAAAGCAGCCGCCTGCAGTGCAGGCATCCCATATGGGCACCGGTTTGAGTCCTGGCTGCTCCACTCCCATTCAGCTCTCTTTCTATGGCCTGAGAAAGCAGTAGAAGATGGCCCAAGTCCTTGAGCCCCTGCAACTGCATGGGAGACCCAGAAGAGGCTCCTGGCTCCTGGCTTTGGATCTGCACAGCTTCAGGCATTGCGGCCATCTGTGGAGTGAACCATCAATGGAAGACCTCTCTCCCTCTGTCTCTCCTCCTCTCTGTGTAACTCTGACTTTAAAATAAATATTTTTTTAAAAAAAGACAAATAAATGACCAAAAAAGTGATGAAAAAATGCTTACCATCACTAACCATCAGCAAAGTATAATTAAAACAATGAGATACCATTTTACATTTCATAGAATGGTTGCTAACAAAGACCTGAAAGACAAGGGCTTGCAAGAGTAAGGAGCAAAGGGAATCCTCACGAACTGTTAATATCAATGTACATTAGCACCACTATTATGGAAAACAACATGGAATTTCTTCAGAAAGTTAAAAATGGATCTACCTGAGGGCTGGTACTGTGGCACAATGGATTAAATCTCTGTAAGGCAGCCCCTGTTAATGCATCTGGGAAAGCTCAAAAGATGGCCCAAGAACTTGGGCCCCAGCACCCGATTAGAAGACCTAGATGGAGCTCCTAGATCTTGGCTTCTGCCTGGCCCATCCCTGGCCATTGCAGCCATTTGGGGAGAGAACCAGTAGATAGTAAATCTCTCTCTCTCTCTCCCTCCCTCCCTCTCTCTTTTCCTCTCTCTCTCTTTCTTCTTCTGTAACTCTCCCTCTCTCTCTGTAACTCTGCCTTTCAAATAAACAAATCTTTCTTAAAAATGGATCTACCTTATGACACAATAAATACTCATTCTCTTCCACCACCTCCGTGTCAGTAATTGGCTTGTACATGCTGAGCAAGCAGGTCCAGTTTCAGAGGTTCTCTCTCCAATGAGTTTTGTGGATGTTCTATAAAAGTAATAAATTGGGAAGTATTTCCTAACCAGAAATATATGGAAGTCCATGGATCTCACTCAGATTCCGTCTTTTGCTATCAATAGACAGACTTATAAGGAATAGTTAGAGATATGTAAGCTCCTTTACTTTCCTGCTAATAGTGGTGCCCATTTAGTTTGAATGCACTGAAGTGTTATGATAAATTAGCTACTATAGGGTGAAGTTTATGCTGCTGTAGAGTTATCAGTAGTATCTGGAGATGACTATCTATTTGCTATCATACCAATGGAAATATTCTTGTTGGAAGTGGACTAGAGGGAGTTCAAGGAATTCAGTCTGTATATGTAGAGAATAGAGCATTCCAGGTGAGTGGAGAGTTGTACAGGTGAGTTTAGAAGATACGGTCACTAAAAGATCAGACCAGGAGTATGACTGCAAGGCCAGGGGACTATCCTCAAGTGGATAGGCCTATGTAGTACTCAAGTCTTTGATGTATTTTCCCTTGAACTCTTGGAACAACTACAATTTTCCAATAATTAAAATTACCTGAATGTATTGTAATTCCACTTAGTTTTCCAGAAACCTATGGAAAACAGCATTACTGTATAGAGTTTTGTCAAATGATGTGACACAAGCAGAAGGGAAGTTACTTCTACGATGAATTCAACAGCCATACCTGCCCCATAACCCTTGTCATACTCTGTGGGTCCACACTGAAGAGGGTACAGACCAAGGATTATAGTTTGCAAGCAATAATGAGAATAGTTGTCCTTAGAGAAATTACATTTAATGGGGTAAAAGACATAATTATCTTTAGTTTATAATCTTTCGTCAATGTCATGTAGTGTCTGGGTGAATGGCTAGAAATATATAAATATGTCACATACACAACAAATATTTTTCAATGAATAAGAGAAATACTCAGGCAACAAGAAGAGTAATAGCCTGCCAAAAATGTAATTCCTATTTTTCTCACAAGAGAAAGGAATTATCACATAATTGAATGAACTGTAAATATCTTATAAGATCTCAAACCTGGCAAGTAAAAAAGTAAACAGATTTGTGTAAAAATTAAGAGTGTGAATAGAGGGAGTGGAAAGAAGGGTAGGGTGAGAAGTATTATTATGTTCCTAAATATGTATATATGAAATACATGAAAGTTGTATAACTTAAATAACATTTAAAAAAGAATTATTCTTATTCTTGCTTAAAAACATTTTCTAATACTGCACATAAAAATAATTTACTATAAAAAAGTTGAATGACTCATGAATTAATAATAGCAGTGACTAAGGCCAGTCTTTGTGACGCATCTGACATTTAGCTTGGTAAATGGTATATTTTGCAATACATAATTGTAAACAAAAAAGCTATCAGAGTAAAAGGTATAATATGCTACTCAATGTTTATATTATATTGTGGCTAAAATTAATTCTCAAAGTTTTGATTACAAAGGTATTATGTAGACAAAGGAAAGCAGTTTTTAGTAAGTTCAGAATAGCTCACAATTAGAATGAGATCACCAACACTACTCACCTGGACTGACTACTCAAGTAAGGCTAATGCCAATAAGAATGCTAGTGATGATTATAAGGATTTATGCTAATAAAATCCTGATATAAAAGTCAGAGTATTTAAATTAGATCACACAAGAAACCAATTGAAGATTTTAAAATCGTCTTTGTAATAAGTATTTTCATAACTTTAACTCAATTTGAAGTCAATATTCTCCTTCAGAAAAATGTTCTCTGAATAGTGTTTCAAAATTTTTAAACCTAAAGTTTTATTTTTTGACATTCTCTCTTATGCAAAGCTTTTATATACAAGGAGGCTTTTGTTCCAGCACTTATAAATGCTAACAAAAGCACTTGTAGGGACAGGTATTTGTCACAGCAGCTGAAATGGTTTTTGGAATGTTTGCATTCCATATTGGAGTTTCTGGTTTCATTACCAGCTCAGCTTTTATTCCAGCTTCCTGCCAATGTGCAAACTGGGAGGTAGGTGGGTTAAGTACTTGCCCCCCAACTCTTGTGGGAGACCCGGATTGATTTCCTGGCTTCTCGCTTTTCTCTGGCCTAGCTTTGGTTATTGTGGCTATTTGGGGAGTGAATCGGTGGACAACAGATCTCTCTCTCTCTCTCTCAACTAAAATGAAAATTATTAAATAAATGTGTAATTTCAATAGGTACTTAAATATGACAGGATTTCTTTAAACAATTAATGCTTAGAACAATCCAAATGGTCTACTTGAATAAATAACCAAATGAAATTTCACTGAAGTATATGTAAGGGCAAAAGGAAATTTCTTTTCTCCTGCTGAAGGTTCAATATTTGTTTATGGAACAAATTAACAATAGATTATTCGGAGAAAAGGAGTATAAATTTTCTCTGCTCATGTGCATGGGAGCTACATAAAATATAAGGTTCAAGCAAGAACCAGGAGTTGAACGTTTACATACTATCCCAAGCTAAAGAAAGGAAAAAAGGCTTGGGACTTCTGGAGGACATGGCAACATGTTTATTGAGATGGGGAAGGGGAAGTAGAGTAGAAGAAATGCATATCTTATTACACACATGGACTCTTTCAGGTAGAAGTCGCCAGAAAAAAGGTGATATCAACCCTTACTCTCTTCCCTTTGAATAAATTTCCCCTTTGCTGAGGTTATGGGAGAAGCCTAGCCTTTTTTCACTCCATCGTAGCCAGGAGTGGAAGCTTCTAATGGTGTCTATCAATAGGCAGAAGGGAGGAATAAAGGAAGATAAACTATGCTAAAAGCCTTACATTGGTAAAATTGAGATAATTTATCATACTGGAAAAAAATTAATCCCAGATGGATGCATTATCAAAGCTACCATATACAAGTCAATTTGAAACAGATCATCATCTAAATGTAACAAATATAGATATAGAAGTACATATATAAGAATATCTCTAAGATCCTAAATTACGCAAAGTTTAAAAAAAAAAAAAAACTGGTTGTGGTGGGCCTGGCAGTACAGAAGGAAAAGCTCTATTTGTGTCTTTCCATATCAGAGTGCCAGGGATCAATTCCCACCTCTGATTCTGATCAACCTTCCTGCTAATGATCCTGAGAGACAACTGACGATGATCCTAGTACAGGATTTCCTGCCACCAATGTAGGAAAGCTGAATAGAATTCCTAGTTTGTGGCTTCAGCCTGGTCCAGATCCAGCTGTCGCAGGCATTCGAGAAGTAAACTAATGGATGAAAGGTATCTTTGTCCCTCCCTCCTTGCCACTATATATTGCAAATAAATAAATACATTAATAAATAAGTAAATATGGGTGTTTTTTTCAAAAGAAGAAACTGGATCTTATTTAAATTAAACTTTTCTGTCTATCAATAGACACTATTATAAGATTCCACTCTGCCCCATGATGGAATAAGAGTCACTGCCTCAGGGCCAGCACTGTGGTGTACCCGGTTAAAGCCTCAGCACGAAGTGCCAGCATCCCTTATGGGAGCCGTCTGGGGAGTGAACTGGCAGGATGGAAGACCTCTCTCTCTCTGGCTCTACCTCTCACTGTAACTCTTTCAAACAAATAGAACTATTCTTTAAAAAAGAGAGAGAGAGAGAGAGAGAGAGAGAGAGAGACTTCCTCACTTAAGCAACTAGAAAATGAGGCGAAATATGTAAAACAATAGCTTTAAGACTTTGGACAACTTCCAGCAATGTGAAGTGAGATCTACAATTAATCTAGTTTACTGTCTGAAGGGTTTCCAGGCACAGCATGGAGAGGAAGCCATAGCTCTCATAAATTATGAGAGCAAAGTTTGGAGTCCTGGTAGAAAAAGTTGAAATTAGAGAGAGCAAGAGAGAGAACACTCAAGAGAAAACCACTGGAGAAACAAAAAGAGAACTCCAGGATCGGAAAAAAGTTCCCAATCAAGTGTTTGCCATAGTACTATTTTGTGCATGTGTGTGTCGAAGTGAGCCAAAGTCAGGGGTAAAGAACAAATAGAAAAAATCACAGTTCAAATACTGGAACATACACAGGTCAGGATCCACCAGTTAGAGAAAAAAAAAATCTGACTAATTATGGGACTGCATTGGATAGAGCATTTGGAGTAAGTCTGTATTGTATAGAATTTTGGAATAAGTCTTTCACTAAGTGAGAGCAAAGTATCACTCAAGTAGGGACTAATATGGACTCATCCTCACAAAGATAGAAAAGAAATCTTGAAAGTTCACAGCAATTTTAAGTA
The DNA here is from genome assembly GCF_033115175.1 of Lepus europaeus. NCBI lineage: Eukaryota > Metazoa > Chordata > Mammalia > Lagomorpha > Leporidae > Lepus > Lepus europaeus. The sequence goes on along the minus strand of NC_084827.1, from coordinate 127,343,239 downwards.
AATTAACTGCATGAAATAATGAAGTTGAGAAATATTTATGAGGCAAAAAAGTGAACGCTAAAATACAACAAGTTATCATTAATCCTAGGACCAAATAACAATAGGCATTCATAGAAATAAGACAATATGGTCCACAACCAGTGGAAAAAAATAGTCAAAGGTTTCTAATGCAGAAACAACAGGTATCACAGAATCAGAAGAGAAGTAAAAAAAAGCAATTACAAATATGTCAAGAAAATAGACACTTGAATGATGAGAAGAGAAATAGAAGATGAAAAAATATATAAAATTAAATATTTAGGAGATTAAAAATATAAAATGTGAGAAGAAAAATGCATGAGGTGGGATTGGCAGCATATTAAAACTTGCAGTACACATAGTCAGCAAGCTTGAAGACATCCAAAGTGAAATGCAGAGAAATGACATGAAATGAAATATGAGATAAAAATAGACTACTAACCATCCAAGTGAAATGTTGAAATAAATAATTCTATCAAAGAAACAAATCATTTCTGTGCTGTGGGATATTAAGCATAAAAATCATGTTATAGGCATACATGGAAAAGAGAGTAGAGGAAATAAAAAACATTAAAATAAATATTGAGGGCCAGCATTGTAGCACAGTGGGTTAGGCTGCCATCTACAATGCTGACATCCCATGTGGGCATCAGTTCTGATGCTAGCCACTTTGCTTCCAATTCTGCTCCCTGGTGGTGTGCCTGAGAAGGTAACAGAGGTGTTTCGGCCCCTGTCACGCTTGTGGGAGACCCAGATGGAACTCAGATGGAATTCGCCTTTGCCCAGCCTTGGTCATTTCAACCATTAGGGGAGTGAATCAGTGGATCTCTCTCTCCCTCTCTGCCTCACTCCCTCCATCCCTTCTATCTTTCTGTCTCTGTCTCTCTTTCTCTCTACTTTTCAAATAAAAAAAAAAAATCTCTAAGAAAAAGAAATAATGGCCAAAATTTGCCATGATGGGTGTGTCTTAAAGAAAGTTATAAATTTACAGATTAAGATGACCAACAAACCCTAAGCAGAAACATGTGAAGAGAAACACAGTGCTGGCACCACCGCGGCTCACTAGGCTAATCCTCCACCTGTGGTGCCGGCACCCTGGGTTGTAGTCCCGGTTGGGGCACCTGTTCTGTCTCGGTTGCTCCTCTTCCAGTCCAGCTCTCTGCTGTGGCCCGGGAGTCCAGTGGAGGATGGCCCAAGTGCTTGGGCCCTGCACCTGCATGGGAGACCAGGAGGAAGCACCTGACTCCTGGCTTTGGATTGGTGCAGCACGCCGGCCTTAGCAGCCACTTGAAGGATGAACCAATGGAGGAAGGACTTTTCTCTCTGTCTCTCTCTCTCACTGTCTAACTCTGCCTGTCAAAGTGAGAGAGAGAGAGAGAGAGAGAAACACGGCAAGGTACATAATAATAAAGCTGCTGGAAAACAGTAGTAAAAATAAAATATTAAGAGCAGCCAATGGAGTTTTGGTGAACACACTATATTCAGAATAAGATGTCAGCAAAGTTCTCTTCAGAAATTATAAATATTAAAAAACAGAATAAGACATTAAAGTAAAAAAATATAACTCACAACATAGAATTAACAGAGTATTTGAAAACGAGGCAAAAATAAAGACATTTTAAACAAAGTATGACACAATTTAGTTTTAACATACTAGTATTAAAAAAAGAAGTCAAAGGAAATTCTCTAGAAACAAGGCAAATGAAACCATACAAATTTGGATCAACACTTATGAATAAAGATGATGAAAAATCATAATTATAGTAGATACAAGATACATTTTCCTCATTTAAGATATTTTTTATATTATTGAGTGCAATAAAAGCAAGGAAGTACAGTTGCTAATTCAATCATGGAAATAAAATGAAATCATAAAATTATACATACCAAAAAAATCTGGGAAACATGGTTAATGGGAAAAAAGAAAAAATAGATGAAGGTGGGGCCAGTGCTGTGGCATAGTGGGTAAAGCCCCCACCTGCAGTGCTGGCATCCCATATGGGTTCCAGCTTGAATCCCAGCTGCTCCACTTCCCATCCAGCTCTCTGCTATGGCCTGGGAAAGCAGTTTAAGAATGCCTGAGTCCTTGGGCCCCTGCACCCATGTTGGAGACCTGGAAGAATCTCATGGCTCCTGGCTTCAGATAGCCACAGTCCGGCCATTGTGGCCATCTGAGGAGTGAACCAGCAAATGGAAGACTCTCTCTCTCTCTCTCTCTCTCTCTCTCTCTCTTTTCTGCCTCTATGTAACTCTCCCTTTAGAATAAATAAATCAATCTTAAAATAGTTGAAGCAAAAGGAAACAAAGCAAGATGATAGACTCAAATCTCATAATAATGGTAATTCAGTCCGATTAAGTACAAGTCATCTATTTCAAAGGCAGAGATTGTAAAAATCTATTCAAATGCTGCCTAAACAACAGTAATATAAATATAAAGAGACAGATTAAAAGTAGAGGATCAAAAATATGTATGCAGCAAAAATTTTGAAAGCTAGAGTTCTATATTAACATCACATAATGTAGATTTCTTAGCAAGAAACACTAACCGTCAGGAAGATGTTTTATAATGATAAAGGGATCAATATAGCAAGAAGACAATAGCATGTTTGGTGAAATATTAAAAGCAGATTTGATGGAATTGACAGGAGAAATAATTTTTATAATGACAGTTGGAAATTTCAACACCATCCTATCAAAAATATTGAAGTACATAGAAACTTAGTAATGATAAAGAAGTCTTAATTAGCACTGTGAAATAACTTGATCTCATTGGTACTTATAGAACACTGTGCGAAGGAGGGATGAAGAACTGTGTACCAATAAGAACCAAGTTATAATTGCAAAGGATTAATATGTTCTAGCATTTTGTTACACGATAGAGTAACTGTAGATATTAAGGTATTGAATATTAAAATAGAATTCTAGAAGAAATTTTTGAAAGGTTATTTCCTCAAAAAAATCATTGAAGTTTGGAGAGATACTTATGCTTATCTGGTCTGAACATTACACATTGTATATGCGTGTCAAAACATCACATGGTACATAATAAATATGCATATTTTCATGACAAAAATAGAAAACAAGTTTAAGAAAATTTAAAGATAAAATAGAACAATCTACATCTGTGCAGCCACATGGCTACAACTGAAAATTCATCTAAATATTTATTCTTTTCCTATTTGAAGTTTTCCTCCTTTTCTCTCTCTTCCTCCTGAGCTGGTGATATTAAATTAATGTTCCTTTGGAAGGCATCAGCATATGTGTAAAATCCTGATTGGATATGTACTCTAAAATCTTAGAATACTCAAATCTCTGTGCCTTTATCAAGGATTTTCCTGTTATTCACCAGTCCATCTTTCTGTGTGACTGTGAATTTAGGCTAAATGGTTAATTGATGTGATTGCTAAAAAGAAATTAATGGTTAAGAAGTCTTCAAGTTGACATCTGTTGATAGTTTAAGGGATCACTGGGAAATTACTTTTCCCATCCTAGTGAAATAAAAAATTACATCAAATTTCCATCTTGCTAGAAGTGAAAATATTTAAAAATGATAAATAATTATCTATAAGTTTTAATAACAGACATGCTTACTAAATTTCAAGGTGAAGAGAAAAGTCAATTGTAAAGTTTAAAATGACTTTAAGTCTTCTAATTTTGGAACTTTAATCAAGATATTAAAATGATATTAGTAAGAGATTTGTGTAATACTCTTAATAATTACATCGAAAAATAAACAACATCATTACCAACTAAGACAATGCAGATTAAAATAATGAGATATCACAAAACTGTTAGAATGGCTACAGTAAAAAAGAAAAGTTATGACAACAAATTATGGAGAAGATTTAGAGAAATTGGATGAGTCATGAATTACTGGTGAGAATGTAAAATGGTACATATTCTGGAAAATAATGCAGAAATTTCTTTAAAAAAACTAAACATATACTTACTATATGACCCAGCCACTGTAAACTTAATATTTAGTCCAGAAAAACACAAAAAAATCTGTCCAAACGCTTGAACATTGTCGGGGTCTCAAGCCCAATGCTAGCCCCTGACCAGCAGGGGCAGCGCAAGCACTTCCCAGCAAGGCGAATGGGAAAGGTAAGGCCGACAGGTCAAGAACACACCACAGCACCTGTGCGTTCTGTCGAAGCAGGAACCACTTTATTGAGGAAGTGTACAGGCTTATACAGCTTATGAAGGACATGAGCAGTAGGGGAGCCAATCAGCGAAAAGGTCACGCAGGCATAGGCACTTTAAGCAACGTATAAGGATAACGCACTGTCCACATGTCCGGAACTAAAGCGAACCTATCCCTGCCTGTGGTCTGATCTTATGTAGCTTAACCATGGTAGCCGCAGACACGCTCCTTGAACATCTGCCAGGCGCCATATTTTAATGGAGATTTTAGGCAATGCCCAGCAGAACATAAAGAGCCAAAAGTGGAAACATTTAAATGTTCTTCAGTGAGTGAATGGTTAAATAAACTGAGGTAGCACATACCATAGAACACTACTTCTCAATAAAAAGTAACAAAGTATTAATGTACACTGCAGCTTGAATTGATCTCAAAGGAATTATGTTGAATTTTAAAAATTCAGTGCTATATATCTCAGGGATACATAGTGCAAGAGGTCAAGGATAAAAGTAGAGAAGGAAGTGTGATTATAAAATGGTGTTACAATTATCTTTGAGGATTCTGTTCTGAATCTTGATTGTGGTGGTAGTGACAAATCTACACACGAATTAACATTTTACAGAATTAAATAACACACACACACATACACACACACACCCTTGGATAAATCTGATTGCATGACACCTAAAAACAGAAATAAGAAATTTCAAGCTTACTGTCCTCACATATTATATAGACAGTCTTTCCCCAAATAGCTGAGCTTATTGTTCTCAGTCAAGCTTACCAGTTAGAAAGAATTAAAGAAATGCATTGAGGATTTTTTCTTTAGGGATATGTGTTTCACTGAGACTGTATTTTAAAACCTTGCAGTCTTGCAGGTTTAGCTCATACTTTACTGATCATCCATTCTTTCAATCTTCCTATAAACAAAGGATTTCATCCCTGATCCTAGAACCTTCCTTATTTCATGTCTAAATGGAAAAGAATTCACTGAAGTTAGCTTTTACAACATATTTTCTTAGTCCAGGTTTATTTACCTAAGCCCCTGGTTTCAAAACCTATTTTAACAACTAGGTGCTAGGGGCCGGCGCTGTGGAGCAGCAGGTTAACGCCCTGACCTGAAGCGCCAGGATCCCATATGGGCGCCAGTTCTAGTCCCAGCTGCTTCTCTTCTGATCCAGATCTCTGTTATGGCCTGGGAAAGCAGTGGAAGATGGCCCAAGTCCTTGGGCCCCTGCACCCACCTGGGAGACCCAGAAGAATCTCCTGGCTTCAGATCGGTGCAACTCCAGCCGTTTTGGCCATCTCGGGAGTGAACCAGTGGATGGAAGATCTCTCTCTCTCTGTCTCTACCTCTCTCTGTAACTCTGCATTTCAAATAAATAAAATAAATCTTTTTTTTTTTTTTTTAAGAACTAGGTGTTGTGGAGCAGTAGGTTAATCCTTCACCTGTGGTGCCAGCATCCCATATGGGTGCTGGTTCTAGCCCCAGCTGCTCATCTTCTGATATAGCTCTCTGCTATGGCCTGGGAATGCAGTAGAAGATGGCCCAGGCACTTGGGTCCTTGCACCTGCATGGGAGACCTGGAAGAAGCTCCTGTCTCCTGGCTTTGGATCAGCCCATCACCAGCCATTGCTGCCATTTGGGGAGTGAACTAGTGGATGGAAGACCTTTCTCTCTGTTCTTTCTGTCTCCCACTCACTGTCTATAACTCTACCTCTCGAAAAAATAAATAAATAAAAATAAATAAATAAATTTTTTTAAAAAATCACTTATTTCAGACACTTGACATATCATGGTGCCTTGATACATCCTATCAAGGTTCTTAACTGATTCTTCCTAGTTATTGCTATGTATGATGAATCAACAATTCAGTATGAAACCAAAAGGGCTAAAAAGATTAAGTTTATTGTAATTGCAAACAATACATTCTGAAAAACCTCCAGGCCCTTAGAATTCGGCAATGATGCAGTTCTGAAAATCACAGATAAATATCATGGAGGCTTACTTTATCCACCTTTGGCCAAAATAGTGAACTGAGACACAACAAAACAGCCTTGATAACAGACAACTGGTTACTAGTTAGTCAAATGACAAACAGCAGTGCATGGTGTTCCTTGCACACTATAAATGATTTAACAGAAAATCATATGACTATAATGGAACAAAACCAAATACAAGGACGTAATAATGAAAATACTAAATATCCCCTTTTGGCCAAATGACTGACCAGTACTTCTTTACTAACTATGACAATTCTAACTCTAGTTTTCATCTTTCTCCTAGATTAGAAATTATTAAGATATACAATTACCAATTTGCTATCATTTCATGACAATTCCTAATCCAAAACAGGCTTTCTTTCCTTAACCATTCTCAAAAATCACCTAGCATGAGCCAAAATGCTTTACCAAGCTATGCTGTTCTTCACTGAGAAAACCTGTGTTTCCCTATTGTATGCAGCCATGTTTGCTACAGCAAATTAATAAATCGGCTTTGCTTGACTCTAGGTCTGTTCCCGACAATCTTTACACATTAGGTTTTATCAACCTCAGACACAAGACAGCTTGATTACTACGACTATTCCAAACATTTTAACATGAATGGCACTTTAATGGCTTGCTGATATGACTGTAAATTGGTACAATCACTTTGAAAAACACTTCACCTGTCTCATGTCCCAACACTTCCATCCCAGGTTTCAATTAAAAATATAAAACAATACATATCCATTCAAAGATAAACGTGACATGTTCACAACTGTTTTATTCATGATGGCACCAAACTGGAAATAACCCAAAAGTTCACCAAAGGCAAAAAATAGATGAATAAAAAATATTTACTTTAATTTCGCACTTTTGAGCAATGTGAATAAGTCAATTCAACTATACTTAAAAACATATACTAAGCTCAGAAACATAAAGAAAGTTCAAAAGGTAAGACCAATTCATTCATTGAGAACTTATAATATTGGTTGCACTTGACAGAGAGTAACTAGGAGTTCAAAGGAGACTGTTGGAAACCTGATAATTCATTACTTCCTAATTTGAATGCTAAATTTATGAGTAAACAAAGTTTCTGGAAAATGGGATTAAGACAAATGTGTCTTGGTGCAAAAATTGTTTTGAAAGCCATACATACAAAGGAGCCTTCAACCAGTTCATGAAATGTGCATTCTGAAAAATCTGCATGGATTTAATTTTTAAATCATTTTAATTCCATTTCCATGAACTCACAGATACCTTCATACATATATGGATTCTTTTGCTATATATTCAAATTTTTGAATTCATAATTTTGAACTCAAATTTTGTTTTCATAAAACTATAGAAGGCATGACAAAAGTGCACTCTCATTCCTGCATAGGTAAGACTATATTCAATGAAAGTACATTAAGTTTAATTCCTGTGTCATTCAGAATCCCACCACGAAATCGATGTCATGTTCAAAGGTGTAGCTGAAAAAAATTTAAGGAGGAAATTATTTACATAGCTCTAAGCAGAGTTAAGTGAATTAATACACAATGCTAACCCACAGAGGGGAGCAAGCAAAAATAGGAAAATCTTACTCTGCCAACCAAGACTTAAATGGGAAAGAGGAAGGAAGTCACCAGATATTAGCAAAGTCTACAGCTGCAAAAAGGGAATGGGAGCAGGAGATTAATTACTTTGATTTCTCTTTCCATCCACAATCAGCTGTTTTATTGCATGATCCAACCAGAACAGGGGGAACGGAATCTCAGAAGGTGCAGTTCATGGACATCAGTTTCCCAGAATACATGGGAGCACTGAAAAACGCAGAGAAAGGATCTATGATGGTAAATGGAAGAAAACTACCAAAGCACTTTGGGAACGGAGTGGCATCTATCCACTTGGGAAAATGAGCTTACTTTTCACTGTGCCACAATCTTCTTCACCTTTACCTCTTCCTTCCTCAGAGACTAATTGTCATTTGAATTCATTGTTATGTTTTCACTGCTTTGTTTTCTTAAAAGACAAGTGATTATTTGCTTAATAGATGTTGACAAAATGAAAATCAGGTAGCAGAATGCTCTCCCAACATTCCACAAAAAGCATATATTTGTGGGTCTGAGGAATGTCTTTCCTTTTTTAGTTTGATTTGTGGAATTTGTCCCACTAAGCATTATTTTGATTTTCAAATGATTACCTAAACAAGTTATAATAGATAATCCAAACCAATCACTGATGAGAATATGGGTAAAATAAGTAAATAATGGAAGGTTCAATTTTAACTATTTATTCTTTTACTTTAAATAAACAGTGTTGTGTATATATATATATATATATATATATATAAAACTTTCTATTTTAGGTTGCCTTTGAAGATGTGTTTTACCTGAGATTTCTCTCCTGAGAGGAAAAATATTTATAATGTTAAGTAAGAAAACAGTATTAACAGTTTTTTCTATCAGCAAAAAACAAAAAACAAGAAAAAATTATTAAATTTTCTGTAACGATTTGACCTGAATAATTAATGTAAGACTAGAATTTATCACCTCCATAAATTTTTTTAAAAACCTTTTGTCATTATATTTATTTCTTTAAAATTTCTGACAGTGGACATATGGTAAACACTTTTATCTAAATGATTATATTATGTAAAATATGGCCTTTAAAAACTTGCAAAATAAGAGGAGATTAAAAATGTGGTCACCCTAATCTAAATTATAATCAAATGTCTATAAAGGGAACTCAATACTTTAAATTAAGAGTATCTTCAGAATGTGTAAATCAAAGTTATGCTTATTAGCACTAATTATATTAAGTCTTTAATTAAATCTCAGTTATTCATAACAGAAATTTTAAATATCATTAAAATTCTATGCCAGAAGTAGTTACTGAAAAGAAATCTTAGTTTTCACCATCTTGCAAAAATCCCATACAAACATAACTTTTATTTCAGACTCCACAGTGTTACTTTTCATAATGTTTTTGAAAATGCTACATTTGAGATTTACAAGATAATGTTTGCTTCCCTTTCAATATGAATAATCTGAGTACATGCTATTGAAGTCACCCACAAGACAGGTTGAGGGCTAAGCCTTAAAGCTCATGAGACCTGAAAAATGTTCTCTCCCCTCCACTATTCCCATCTTCTTCCAGTAACAAGAGTGGAAACATAAAGCCTCATTAAAACGCCAAGAGTCACAGAAGGTAATGATGCTCATATTCTTCACAAGAATAACATCTACATACTACACGGTAGATCCAGATTTGGAGCTGCTACCTTAGAGTCATAGTTTGAGATCCAGATTTTTGTTTGGTGACCAAAACAACCTGAAGCTATGGAGTCATTAGATAAGTATTATATAAGGTATAAAATTAGTATTAAGTACAAGCTATTTTCTTTAAAATAAAACATATATATTTTCCCAGTACTTATTGAACATAAACATGCAATGAATATTTACTTTTAAATTGTTCACAATTCCTCTCAAAAGGATAAGCATGCATCTCCATCTCCATTTCTAATGACTTTATCCCAATATATTGGAGAAGAACCAAATTCATATTGATAACTGTTGCTACTGCTATGTAAAAAACAGGATCACTGACTTAATGCAAAGGATCTTGTTATCAAATTATACCCACAGAAAGCAGAACTCTTACTTTTTAATAAGATTTACCATCGGGCTAGCATTGTGACACAGCAGGTTAAACCTCTGCCTGTGATGACAGCCACCACTATGAGTACCAGTTAGAGATCTTGTGCTCCATTTCAGACTCAGCTCCCTGCTAATATGCCTGGGAAAGCAGTGGAAAATGGCTCAAGTTCTTGGGTCCCTGCCACCCACACAGGAGACCCACATGGAGTTCCAGGTTCCTGGCCTCAGGATGGCCTAGCCTTGGCCACCGTGGTCATTTGGAGATGGAAGATCTCTCTGTCTTCCCTATCTATTTGTAATCTGCTTTTCAAATAAATCAATAATTTTTTTTTAAAGATTTAGTAGTAATATCAATACGTAAGTGAGGAAGAGGAACAAAGCAGGGAGAAAGTGGAATATCTCACTTGGCTCCCCATAATTTCCCGTCCCACATATGACATGTTCTCTAGTTCAGATTAATAGATGAGGACACTAAAATTGGGAGAAAGGTTAACATAATTGATATGTAGCATAGATAAGGAAAATATGACATGCTTTATTCATATATAATACTCATCCAGATTATGTACTCAGAATGAAGGTAATATGACAACCAGATGATCTCTATAATCAAACTTTCCAATTCAACTTCATCCTTATTGTGAATGTCTCCTCTATGGCGTTTCAAACTTTCCCAGTTCACATTCAGTCTTTTTAAGGAACTTGCCATATTTCCCGGATGGATTAGTAAACACCAAGTGCTCTCAATCTCAGCACTACTGATAATTCGAATGGCATGCCTTTGTTGTGATGGACCAATCTGTCCAAGAGACAACATTTAGCAATATCCCCGGCCTCTATACACCGGTCCTCAGTAACAAACCCTGCCCCTGCCCTCATCCCCACATTGTGAGAAGCAAAAGTATCTCCAGAAAATGTCGAGCAAATGTTTCTGAACTGCCAAATACCTACCAATTGACAACTATTGCTATCCACTGAGCTCTCTGATGGAGAAATCTTATGAAATTTGCATACCAACCCCAAACAATTGCGTAAAGGCCCATTATGGTTTGGTTTCAGCTTCTAACATAACCATTTATGGATATAAGGCTGTATCAGGGTAAATTTAGCCCTCTTTCTAAGTATTTTTCATTCTAAATCACAATTTTCACAATTGAGATTGAATTTTTCTAGATTAGGATAAATACATTTAACTTGCCATGGTACTAAATGTGGATACATTATTTTTTAAAAAAATCATCTTGACAAATCTTCAAGTTGAGTCAGTTAGCAAATCCTCACTAATTTTCATTTCTTCTCTTTGTGTCCCCTTTTCCAATGTGGTCTATATCTTTTATTCCTTCATACACAATAGTAGAACCTCACAGTCAGACACTTCCTCCTCAATATGTCCTGGCTTCTTCATAAGCATAAAGCATCCCAGATCATGTGTCTAGCATCATCTGTATCAGTGGTTGTCTTTCTGATCATGATAAACCTGGTTAAAATCATTTATACTTGAATTATTCCACCATCTTTGGAAGCAGCATTCAATTTTTGAGTGATGAAGCAGGTAGAACAGTTCCGTTTCACAGTTCTGTCACACTTATACTATAAACCATAGAAGCAAATTAACTGTGATAACATCCAGAAGTATCTGCTCCTAGAAGTTTGCAACTAATATTCAGTGCAAAATATCCCTTTTATTTAGTAGAGTCAAACATTAGCAATATAACTTCTATATTCATTTCTTGGAGTTATATAGAAAATTTCCCAAACCAACATCACTTAAAAAAGATTCCTTCAGTTATTATCCTTATTCCTTCAGTTAGAGGCTAAGTCTGAAATCAAAATACTGGCAAAGCCATATTCTCACTGGAGGCTCAAGGGGAAAATCCTTTCTTTCTTTCTTTTTCTTTGTTTCTGGTGTTTGCTGGCAGCGCTTGGGTATTCAGTGTTTTGTAGGTGCATCACTCTAATCTCTGTTTCCAGAGAGAACTATTCTTCTTTGTATCTATGATTGAATCTCCCTCCCCAGATAAGAATGGTGATTGAATCTCCCTGTGATTGAATCTCCCTTCCCATATAAGAATAGTATTCAAGGGATTACAGTCCACCCTAATCCAATCGTAACTCAATTATATCTGCAAAAGCTCTATTTCCAAATAAAATTATATTCACAGGCTACAGATGGACATGAATTGTGTGGTGACATATTCAACCCAGGGCATACTCTGCTTCTTAATTCCACAAATCCATATTAGTAATAATTCACCAAACTTCATCTATTGTTCTACTATAAAACGTCTGAATTCTTCAACAGAGTACTAATGGTATTTCTAGTCACATGACTTTAGCCTTCAGTTGTCTGCATGGTCTTTCAGGTAAACAATGATTTGACCTGTGTCACTATGCAAATGCACTGTACATTTCACCTCTGAGCCATATAGGCAAAATGGAACTTTCCAGTATCTGGAAAAGTCACCCTTATTGTTTTTCCTGTTATTATTTCTTGCTCTTTGAAGGGTCTTATTTTCGACAGCATTATGAGCAGGAGTCAAAGTACAGAAAATTTTGCTCTTTTCACAATATGCCACACCTAGTCAATCCACTTGGTCAATTCCTTCAGATCTAAGTCAATTTCCTCCTAATTTCATTAGAAAGGTTTTCCTTATAATTTGCCTCAATTTTTGTCTCCAATTCATATTAGGAATGAGTAGGCAGTTATCATCATATTTTCACCATATTTTCTCACTTCACTCTTTCTTGCCAAAAACTGTCTTACCAATTAAGTATCATGAATCCGAAAGACAACCTAGTTCTTCATGTCAGCTGAGGTAATATGAGTGATTTGATGGTTTAATCATTATCAGAGATCTCATAAAATATCAAGCTTGCCTAATGACTTTAGGCATATTAGCAATTAAGCAGCTCACGCAAAGCAGAAAAAGACTGGCAATATCCCACATGTATTGCCAAGTCCTTTCCTGCAACAGTTCCTCAATGTTTCAACCAGAATTTTTACATTATATCTTTAATTAAGTTGGCATGTTAACATACATAGTTGGCAGTATTTAAATAAAGAAACATCCCCATTCTGGAGTTCTCAGTTAAGTATGCATAAACTGTATGCTTATCATAAGTAACCTTACATCAGGGGCATCATTGATCATTATCTGTCTATCAAATATCTCAGCACATTTGAGTAAAATTTTCCTGAGTTTCTGATTTTAAAGAGCTTATATAGTGCCTTCTTTCTTAAGGAGTGGGCCCTAATTTGAGGGCACAGAAATGAAACAAAGAAACTGCTTTATCCCTTCACTTGCCAGGTACTCTTCTAGGGGTCATTTTGGTGACATTAAAAGAAGATGATAAAGATAGAGAAGAAAAATCAAATTTTTTTTTTATCTTACCAAAGGACTAAAAAATTCCTATAAAGGTTTGTGCTGCTATAACAAAATGCCACAGACTGGACAATTTATTAAGAACAAGAATTTATTTTGTCATAGTTCTGGAACATGACAAGTCCACAATCAAGGTACTGGCATCTGCTGAGGGCTTTCTCACCATGCCTTCACTTGTAGAAGGGAGAGAACACACTCCCTCTAGGAAGTCCTTTTATTAGATTACCAAATCAATTCTCCAGAGACGAGCCTGGGCGACATAATCAACTTTTAAATGCCCTAATTATTAATACTATCATATTGGAAACACCTGAATTTTGGAGGGCCCCCCCCCCAATATAACCAAAGAACTCTTTACCTTGCCCCTTAAAAATTCATGTTATTCTTATATCCAAAGCATATTCATTCAACCCCAATAGCTTAATTTCCCTAGTCTCAACTCAAAAGTCTAAAATCTAGAGTCTCAACGAAATGAGATATGGGTAATGATCCAGGTGTCATCCTGAGGCAAATTCCCTCCAGACGTGAGCCTGTGAAATGTTATGTACTTCCAAAGTGCAGTGGTGCAGCAGGCATAAGATGGACATTTATATTCCAAAAGGCAGAAATAGGCAAGGAATCACAGGTCCCAAGTAAGTCCAAAATCCAATTTGGCAACATTAAATCTTAAAGCTCAGGAATAATCTTCTTTGACTTATTCCACATGTTTCAGCAAACTGGGGTAGAATTTGAGCCCCCAGTGGTCTGGGCAGCTCTACCGCATGACTTTGCTGGCTGCAACTCTCATACATTGGAGTACCATGCCTTTGGTTCTCCAAAGCTTGAATTTGCTGATGGTGAGTATATAGTTCTGTGGTTTTGGGGGGCAGCCCTGACCCTTTGTTCTTCTCACTAGACACTGCCCTAGTGGGAATTCTCTGTGTGGCTCCATACCTGTCATAAGTATCTTTTTCAATCTTTGAATTCCAGGTGGAGATAGTCATGTCTCTAGAGCTCTTGGACTCTGTATGACAGCAGAAGTACTACCATGTGGACTTGTCATTGCTCACTGCTTGCTTTATCTGCAGTGACAGTGTGAGACACACCTGGGACCAGTGAACCACACTGGGATGGCCAAGGAGCCTGACATTACAAAATAAAGAGGCAGCCCTGAGTGGTAAACCTCAAGGTTCATCCGTGTCTTGGGCCCCTGCCCCCAAATTATTCTACTCTAAAGCACTTTTGATTTTATGCAAGTTAACAGAATCATGCTCTATGAAACTATGACTTTGTATTGTCTTTATTTGGAGATTACATATCATTATGCGATGCCTATGGGTGGATTCGATTTAAGGTGACAATTTGACTACAATAAGAAATACTCAGATAGTGGGTAAAACAGAAAAGGGATTTCTTAGCTCTGGAAGAGAAATAACACATACTTTCTCTGCCTTGTAACCCATTTGCATTAACGATGGGTCACTCCACTCAGTCCATCCACTCAAACCCCTGGAAACCCTTTCATGGACACACCTGGGGTAGCCCAATATCCTAATGAAAAAATAAAAACCCCAAAGGTTTCTCTTTCACCATGAGAAGATCAGATTCTGGACCTATTGAACAACTGAGAATAAATAATGCTTTACCAGTTATCTAAATATCTCTTACTCAAGTCAAGTAGCAGATAAGCACTAAAATTCTTAGATGTCAGAACTCCAAGGTTCTCTGGCATTTTGACTCCTGTGTGTTAACCACACACACTCCCACACTCAAGCTTTCAGGCCTCTGTTCCCAGACTAAGAGTTCCATCAGCTTTCTTGGTTCTGAGACCTTCAGTGTTGGACTGAACAGTGCTATCATCTTACCTAGTTCTGATACCTTTTAATATGGACTGATCCATGCTGTGAGGCTCCCAGAGTTACGTCTACAAACACAGCATCCATAATAGGCGTATTCTACCTACTAATCATGTCTGAAGAAATCTCTGTAGTCTTTAGAATACCTAATGAATAGTTTTCTGGACCTGCCACTAATGGAAATGGTTTGGGACACTGTTAAATAAGGGAGGGAAAAATGCCATGCAAGTACAATTTGGCTCACATTCAGGACCACAAGCTTTCTAAATCTTCTCCCACACTCACTCACTTAAAAGCTTCAGACCTGCAGTCCAGTGTTCTGAAAAGCTACAGTGTATTTTGTTAAAAGGAAAGTGTACTATGAACAGTTTGTCACCCTCTTAAATTTCTGGTACTTACTTTCTGTGTAGGCTATTGTTCCATCTTATGCTTTATACTCCTCAAATGCAAGGTCCATTAAGTTTTAACTTATCCTGAATAGTACCAACTGTAGCACGATTTGCAAGTAGGTGCTTAAAAGGCTCTGAGTAGTAGAATGATGATGTTAGCATATGGTTCCAACAATTCAAAATTGCAAAAAAAAAGTAGCAGAAAGTGTGAATCTGATACAACAGTATAAATGCATCTATTTCCCAGAAGTTCAGTTGGAGATGAAATTACTGCAGTTATCAGAACATAATCGTGATATTGATATTTTGATCTTGTTTAAATTTTTCAGAAATATGCTCTGATTATGTTATCATCTAAAAAGTTTAATTTTTAAAGCATTTGTTTATTTTATTTAAGGGGTAGAATTACAGACAGGCAGAGAGGGAGACAGAGAGAAAGATCTCCCGTTCACTGGTTCACTCCCTAAATGGTCGCAATGATGAGGGCTGGGCCAGGCAGAAGCCAGGAGCCAGAAGCCAGGAGTTCTTCTGGGTCTCTCACGTGGGTTCAGGGGCCCAAGGATTTGGGCCATCTTCCACTGCTTTCCCAGGCCATAGCATTGAGCTAGATCAGAAGAGGAGCAGCCTGGACTTGAACTGGCACCCATGTGGAATGCTGATGCCACAGGCAGAGGCTTAGTCCACTATGCCACAGCACTGGGCCTCTAAAAAGTTTAATATTTTAATCAATGCATATTTAAAGTTAGTTGTGAACAGATGAGTTCAATTATTCTTCATACAAAATAGCTCCCTAAGTAGTTCAGAAAACTAGGCAATTATCACCACTTGGTAACCCTGTGACTTTTAGAAGGTCATTTGTTTTTCTCAAATTGAAAATATCTCTTTAATATATTAAAATACTTTGAAACTTTATGAATAATGGAATGAAAATATATTTTGTTTTTAAATCCATGCAGTTTGTCACAGTACACATTTTTATCACCTTTTGAAGACCTCTTGTATGCACAAATTTCCAAATACCTCTTCTTTTAGTTCTTCTAGTTCAATATTTGATCGTAGTTTTGAAATGCCATATTTTAAAAGCATTACTTTTATAGATGCTTCAGAATAGTATCACTTTACTCATTACTCTCAGAATAGCTTAGAATTTGTTCTTAAATTTTCAACTGGTGAATTATTTTTATTTCTATTTTAATTTCCAATTGAATAGCAAAGCAAAATTTAGTAATAATTGTATAACCTGATCTGATATACTCTTCTGAATGCTTTAAAATAGAACAAAATGGGGACAGGATTGTTAAGCTGCCATTTGGGAGGCCCACATCATACATCAGCATGCCTGGGATTCAATCCATCCTCTGCTCTCAATCCAGCTTCCTGGTAATACACCTGAGATGCAGTAGATGACAGCGCAAGTGCTTGAGTTCCCGCCATCTACATGAAAAACCCTGCATGGAGCTCATGGCTCCTGGCTTTCACCTGGCCTAGCCTGGGCTGTTGTGAGCATTTGGGAGAAGGTATAAAACAGTGGATAAAGATTTCTCTCCTCCCCTCCCCACCATTCCTCCTGCTCTTTCTCTCTCTCTTCCTCTGCTCATCAAGTATATGAGTAAATAAATCTTTTAAACAATGAAATAGCACAACTGTAAGGATATTCTTTATGACACGACAGAGATTTTGTAACAGGCTTTAAGACCCAGATTACTGTTAATGACAAATGTTGAAGGATGCATGGCTCTATTAGAACTCAGATATTGCTGGTAGGAGCGTAACATGTTTTCACTACATGCAAAACATTTGCTAATTTCTTATAAAGTTAAATTTGCATATAGTATATGATTCAGAAATTCTTGAGTTTTTACAGAAGAGTACACAAACATTAGAAACATTTGAATTATTTCTAGCAGCTTTTATCATAATATCAATAACTGCAAACAACTCAAATATCCATCAACAGAAGGAATAAGCAATTATGGTATACACACATACATATATACATGCGTAGAATAGAGAATAACACATTGGAAGTTGGGCTGAGTGAAGGGCTTTTCAGCTTGGAGCCAAGAAGATCTTTTTTTGTGGCTCTGACCTGGGCATCCTTCGATTCCAGGGCAGGTCCATTTCCAGTGATCCAACTCTTGGCAGAGCTGCCAGGGCTCTTCACAAGCTGACTTCTGCTGAAGCCCAGGCTTACCACTTTGAAAGCCACTGCAGTGGACTGGCCTGTTGGGTCTCCTTGAGGGCAGATCACTGTACAGATCAGCCATTAATAGGCCTGCCACCCATTGCTTCTGATGCCCAGCTTTCTTTTCCTCCTGGTTTGTGTTAAAGCAGACCAGAGGATGCAAGTCAAGGGAGTGCCCGTGTCCCATCTCTAATCTTTGGTGGCCTGAACTACAAGTCTATAGTCACAGGCATGTTCTGTAGTAGTTTTTCTAAGGTAGACAATGCCCTCAGCCCAACTTCCAAAGTGACCACTGCAGTTGAGGGGACAGCCAAGTAGGGTCAGCAACATTGCAGGCAGAACTGTAAATTTCTTGTTAGAGATGCCCCCTGCCTTTACCTGGCCAGCTCTCCTCCCAGGCCAGCCAAGTAATGAAAGTCAACAGAGTGCCTTCCCCTAGGAGGTTCACACCTCCCTTAGGATATACCCCATGTGAAGAGATAGATAGGTCTGGGCCTCTTAACTTACAAGGCCTAAAGCCCAACAGATTATTATCAAGCCCCTTCTATCAGGTTCTATTTGCCTCTCAATCAGAAAAATTACTTGTAGCTTAGACAGCACCTTTCTTAGCTCCTCTAATAATGACTCTGTCCTTTGTTCTAGACCCTGTCTAGTCCACTTGGGCCTCATTCCTTTGTAATCATAACCTCTACTCTATCATCAATGGCTCTACTCCCAACCTGTGTGTACTGATGGTCCTCTTCCCCACTTAATGCTGTATAATTGTTCAGACCTGGTTAAGGCCACTCTTAGGATCATTGGTTACTATCCTCAACCTGTCTTTTATGACCTTGTCTAAATATGATCAGAGTCGGGGAACTTGGAAGGCTTCCATAGCCTTGGCAACTCATGACGACAGCCTAGGGTGGTTACTGGCGCCATAAACTAGAGTGTCAATTTGTTGGGTCAACAACAGGAGCCACTGTGCGCTTGCTCCTGATGTGGGATCTCTGTCCTTAATGTACTGTACATTTTGATTTAATGCTATAACTAGTACTCAAACAGTATGTTTCACTTTGTGTTTTTATGTGGGTGCAAACTGTTGAAGTATTTATACTAAATTGATCTTCTGTATATAAATAGAATTGAAAATGAATCTTGATGTGAATGGAAAGGGAGAGGGAGCGGGAGAGGGGAGGGTTGCAGGTGGGAGGGAAATTATGGGAAGGGGAAGCCATTGTAATCCATAAGCTGTATACTGAAAATTTATATTCATTAAATAAAAGTTAAAAAAAAAAACAAAAAAAGAGAATAACACAAAAATTAAAATAAAATTTTTATACAAATAAAACAGTGGGGTCTCAAAAATGAATTAGAAAAAGTCAAAAATGGAAGGCTACATACTATATGAATCTACATATTTTGTTTTAAAAATATTTCTTTATTTATTTATGCCTGAAAGGCAGAGGGGCAGAAAAAGACAGATTTTCTACCTTTTAGTTCACTCCCCATTGTCTGCTACAGCCAGGGTTGGGCTAGGCTGAAGCCAGGAGTGAGAAACTCATTCAGTGTCTCCCACATAGGTGTCAGGTGTCAGGTACCAGGAACTTGAATCATCAGCTACTGTTT
Source organism: Lepus europaeus (assembly GCF_033115175.1). Taxonomy (NCBI): domain Eukaryota; kingdom Metazoa; phylum Chordata; class Mammalia; order Lagomorpha; family Leporidae; genus Lepus; species Lepus europaeus. The sequence goes on along the minus strand of NC_084827.1, from coordinate 127,324,053 downwards.
CCCAGCGTGTGCCTTAGCTGGAAGCTGAATCAGAAGCAGAGAAGCCAGTTCTTGAACAAGGCACTCTTATATGGTACAAGATCATTCCAACTGCTGGCTTAACTTACTCTCAAAATATCTACTACTGCCTATTTACTTCAAAATATATAGAACATTATCTATAATGTCATATCATTATTTATATCCCCCCTACTGTGCAATAGAACACCTGAACTTACTGATATCTAACTAGAACCTAATACTTGCTAATCAACCTTTCCCCAACTCTCCCTTCCCCTGCACACCCAGCCTCTGGTAAACACCTTTATATTTTAATTCTATGACAGATCACCTAATTTTTTAGACTCCATATGTTAGTGAGCTAATGTGATACTTGTCTTTCTGTGCTTGATTCATTTCACTTGACATAATAACGTCCAGTTTCACTCATGTTGTTGCAAATGACAGGATTTCATTTTTTTCATGGTCAGGTAGTATTCCATTATGCGTGTTTGCCACGTTTTCTCCATCCATTCATCAGTGATAGATACTCAGATTGTTTCCTTTACTTGGCTGTTGTGAATAGTGCTACAATAAACATGGAAGTACAGATTCCTCCTCTGTGGGCTGATTTCATTTCCCATGGATATATATACCCAATAGAATATTTTAGAGTATATAACATATGAAACTAACCTATAGTTGTAAAATCAGTGTTTGCATGGGAGCAAGGTTAGTGTCTGACTCACAGAAAACTTTTGAACAAGAAAATATTATTTTCAGATGGTCATTAAATTAAAATAGCTTGTTTGATTTGAGATGTTTTTGACTTTATGATGTAGAGAAAGCAATAGACATTCAGTAGAAACCATTGTTCACTTTTTTTTTCATTCCCAGAGCTGCTAACATGAGTTTAGATACTCACTTGCAATGTTGTGAAGAAGCAGTGAGCCATAGTTCTCAGATAGATACACAATCACAAAAGTAAACAACCTATATTTACAGTGTGCCATGTTGCTAAGCTATGATGTTTGCTAGCTTAGGTGTATTAGATACTTTTTGACATATGACATATTCAACTTATGACAGATATATCAGTATATAACCCCATCAAAAGTAAAGGAAAATGTGTATACTGATGAAGATGGCAGGGACACACATGGATACATTTGTCCAAACTCAAAAATCCACTTAAATGAGTACATTTTATTATACATAGTCAGTAAAATTGATATTAAAAACAAATATATACTGGGCCTTACACTTTTGCATAAACATTGTACAGATGACACAATATTGGAGACGAGTGCTGTGGTATAGTAGGTTAAGTCTCCTCTGCCTATGGCACCTGCATCCCATATGTAACCAATTTGTGCCCCAGCTACTCCTCCTCCAATCCAGCTCCCTGCTAATGTACCCAGAAAAGCAGCAGAAAATGGCCCAAGTGCTTGGGCTCCTGCACCCACGTGGGACACCCAGAAGCAGCTCCTGGCTCCTGGCTTTAGATTGGCCCAGCTGTGACCATTGCAGCCATATGGAGAGTGAACCAGTTGATGGAAGACATTTCTCTTTGTCAATACCCCCTCTGAAACTCTACCTCTCAAATAAATAAATAAATAAATAAAATCTTTTAAAAAACTAAAAATAAAGAAGCGTGATGGCAAGTATTATGGTGAAGTTTAAGCCACCACTTCAAATGCCTACATCCCATTTCAGAGTGCCTGTGTTCAAGTCTTGACTCTGCTTCCTACCCAGTTTCCTGCTAATGTGCACACTAGGAAACAGCAGATATGGCTAAAATATCTGGGTGTCTGCCACCAACTTGGAGGACCCAGATGGAGTTCTAGGGTCCTGGCTTTGCCCTGGCCCAGGACTGTCCATTGCAGGCATTTGCAGAATGAACCAGTGAATAAAAATGTGCTTATCTATCTATCTATCTATCTATCTATCTATCTATCATCTCTGGCTGGCTCTTCCCTTTCACATAAATAAAAACAAGTAAAACCTTAAAAAAAAAAGGAAGTGTGAACGAACATGTTGTTTTCTTCCATTGTAGCAGAAAATAATTCTGTCTGGATGCTATCTGGTCTATTTACCCATTGAGTTTAGTTCATTTTCCAGGGTATTTTATAATCTCAACAGTTATTTGGCTTGCATATAATGTCTATCTATGTGCTGATTTGTGTTCCTTTGCTTAAGATGACTTCTAAGTTAGCTTTATTTTTTATCCCATTTATTCTATAGTCATCTTCACAAATAATGATTATACTTACATTGACTAGTTGCTTTCCAGCTGTTATTTCTATCATCTTGTCTGAAGTACTTTTTATTTCTTTTCTATTTTCTAAATGCCCATGATAAGAAGCTTATTTTTCAGTGTCAGTAATGTGACTTTTATTACTATAATTATTTACTTTTTTCTTTCAAATGATTTCACTTTTCCTGCCAATTATTTAACCTCTGCTGTTTCTTACTTCTTTGGGAATTTTTCACCTCTAAACTGATCTCTTATTTCTGACAATTTGCATTCTTTTTAATTTCCTTAAATTTATCCTTATCTTTGACTTGCTGGTGCAATACATTTCTAAATTTCTGCTTCTAAGATCTCCCTTTTGCTTATTATATTGTTTGGCGGACAGTTGTTTGGTCCAGCAGTTAAGGTATCACTTGGAATCCCTTTTTGGAGTGCCTGTTGTTGAGTTCCAGCTCCAGTCTCACTTCCAGCTTCCTGCTAATACACAACCTGGGAAGCAGCACGGTTCAAGTACTTAAGTTCCTGCAACCCACATGGGAGATTCAGATTTAGTTCCCGGCTCACCTCATCTCTGCTGCCATGTACATCTGGGGTTTGACTAGCAAATGGGACCAGTAGCTTGGTGTCTCTCTCTCTCTCTCTCTCTCTCTCTCTCTCTCTCTCTCTCTCTCTCTCTCCATTTCTCAAAAAAATAATTATACTCATTCCCTTCACTTTTTAAAAATTATTTCAAGAGAGATTTCATTTGGATGCTCTCTTTTTATTATTTTTATCTGCATGATATTTACTCAATCTTTATCTGATATTTCCCATGGAAAGAGGGGCTAGAGTATTCCTGACTTTGTGACTGGACACTATAAACTGCATCTTTGATATCTGTAATTTAATTTGCAAGACTGGGGATTGGTTTAAAATCAGTAACTCTTTCAGCTGTTTAGATGCAGGGGAAAAGTTGATGTGCTATATGACCTGGGCAGCCTCAGTTTGGATATATCCTTTTCTATCTTTTATCACTACATTTTATTTGGCCTATGGTCTTTGGAAGCATGCAGTCCTAAAAGGCTCTTACTTCATGATTAAGGTCTTACACAATTAGGTCAGGGTGGAACTCAGTGGCTATCTATGTTTTAGTTTCTTTTTTTTTTTTAATAATTTTCAAGAGTTAAGTGCTTGGGTAATTGTGGTCAGTGACTGCATGGCTAATTTTCACATTCCTATATCTCATCTCTGCCTTCCAACATCAACACCAAGTGATTTGTCTTCTTTTTTCTGGTGATCTGCCAATACAGCCCTTATACTCCTTTCTTGCTGGCATGCTGACATGTACTGTTTTTCAGGCCTCTCTCATTGTCTCTTAGAGAATTATATATGGTACTAGGTTCTGGGAGTTGTTTGCCAACTACTAGAGATTTACTGTAAATTTCAATATCTGGCAGACATTCTTCACATTCTACTGTAGTGAGGCTACTGTTTCTTATTTTTTAGTCTTTTTTTTCTACCTCTGTTGATTTGTGGGCAAGAAATTAAATAAAGTATGTACACTCTGCCATCTCTGCTAAAAGTTCTAAATGTTGACTCTAAGGATTGATTTCTAGACTACTTCAAAATAGCTGATGAAAGACAAAAATATTTATTTTAATATTTTTCAAAGGTATGGATCTATTGACTTATGAAGCCAAATTAGACTACATTTTTCCTACTGGGATGGTTATGGCACTTACTTTTAGTGACTAAAAAATCAAATACAGCAGACTAGAGAAAAGAAAGAAGTAGTGGATTGAAGACAAAGAAAAATGTAGGTCCATTGAAGAGAATTTCAAAACCAGACCTGTGAGCATTAAGAAGAAGCTTACTATTTATTGACATGCTTTTGAACAACGCTTGTTCATAGGGCTGTAAAAAGGAAAAGACCAAATAGACCATGGGTTGAACAAAGGGGACAGTGGTTATGGAAATGAACTGAGAAGGCCAATAAACTCATACAAATCCTGCCTTCTGAGATAGCTAAGCCTTTTGCTTACGACAAGATCACTGACGGTGATGTGCTCTAATCTAGTATAGTAAAGTGAAAAATTCTCTCTCAAGCTATTATTCGGTTGTCCTTAGATAATTTCCTCTCAATAAATGGTCTTCAGCCAAAATGATACATATAGGTTTCAATAATTACTGGAGGAAAAAATATAATTTCCTTTAAACAAAGACTTTACTATTTATTAAACAAAAGTTTAGAAACAGCAAGGTCCTCTAATAGCAATGAGAAAAGAATTGGAACAACAATACAAATCAAAGATAAAACTAATGAGTATAAACTGATTGCTATATGTAATGTGCCAAGACGGCATATATGACAGTATTCCCCTGTGATTATAATCTGACTGAAAAATTCTATTGCCTAGTGGTGCTGCAGCTATGGTAATATCATACATAATGCTTGTGGTGATGCTAAGGTAACAAATCTATCTAGGTGCCAGTCCTGTAAAAGTATACTACATATTATTACATAAGTACATAATATCTGATAATGATAGCAACTATGTGACTAGTTTGTGCATTTACTAGATCATACTCCTATCATTATTTCAGAATGTACAGCTATTAATTTTTAAAAGGTTTACTGTAAAAAAAGTATTCCATATTATGCCAGAAACAGCCTCTCTTCTCTTGTATTTACTGACTTTTGATTACATCCAAAGGTCATGTTGAGTAGTTGACCTGTAACATCTGGGTTTGTGCAATACTGTGTGTGATGTCCACATAATGACAAAATCGTCAAACAGCATACTGCTCAGATTGCATCCTGGTTGTCAAATAACACATGACTGTATATATAATTTATCAAGAAAGAAAAGTGAGTGCTTACCAAGAGGCATAGAAGAACATTCTCTGGTTGCTGGCACAGATGTGAGTGGCACAGTCCTGCATACCACTGACTTTTCTATAGTTGACTTACATCATGTCAAATATGCACACAAACAAGAATATTTTGTTATTCAGGTTGGTGCATCAGTTTAACAACATTTAATTGAGCATTTGTGTATAGGTTGTTTTCAAAATGCTTCCAATTATCAAGCCAGAAACTCGGTTCAGTTATTCACGCAAACAGTGCCAAACCTTGGTTTCATATTGACCTCCCTCTGTGGGAAGCGGAGTGCCTCATTTGAAATCCCACTCTAACGATGCATTAAGGGATGACACATCCCTTAACTGCTTCTCCTACTTTGTTATGTTGTCTAAATTCTACTTACCAACACTTCAATGTAGCTGAAGCACTAAAGTTCTGATTTGAATTAACTTATACTCTCAGGTTCTTCTACTTAATAGATTCCATCACACAGTACAGACTTCCAGGCATGGACTATCAGCTTCTTAGCTGCCACACAAAATTTCACATTTGCAACAGTCACACATCTTTTTGTTTCTGATTTCAGAGTTTGAGAACATATGTCCCTTTTCTTGTGTAGTCTAAGCTCCCAACTCATTTCATAATTATAGCTCCTAAATGTCCTTCTAGAATTTATGCTTCACTGTATATGATCTCCATAGCTCTAAATTTGGTCTAATTCTCCTTATAAAAGTCCCTACATCTTCATCTTTGCCATGATGTGGCTATTAAGCTCTCTCTTCCAAAACAATGTAAGAAAAAGACATCTCTTTGAATGGAGTTGAGGTGGTACATAACCTGCTTGCTCTGATAATGCACCTAGAACCAGCAAGTTATTTTTTCCCAGAACTATCAGTATCTGCAGACTTCCTAGTTTACTAACACAATAAGAGTCATAGACCTTCAGAGGTAGACCAGGGAAAAGAGAAATATTTAGTGTTTTCAAATTTTATATCTTAATTTTGGTAGAGAAGAGTATTTCACTTAATAAGAAACTAGGACTAAATTTATTGTCACTATGGCTTTGAAATGAGAGTGGGATATGTCACAATATCAAAGAAATCAAAGTGCTTTTTTTTTTCCTATAACTCCTCTAAGCAAGGGTCATAGCATGTCCAACTAAAACACAAAAATTTGCTAAAATGTATCAAAGCATAAGAATATGTGATAGATATTGATGTTATAAAAAGGAAAGATGGGGCTGGCATTATGGCACAATGGGTAGGCTGCCACCTCTGATGACAACATCCCATATGGGCACTGGTTTGTGTCCCAGCTGTTCGGCTTCCAACCCAGCTCCCTACCAAAGGCAATGGAAAAGCAGCAAAGGATGGCCCTGGTGCTTGGGCCCCTGGTACTCACATCAAAGACCTGGAAGAAGCTCCTAGCTCCTTTTGCGGTCATCTAAGGAGTGAACCAGTAGATGGAATCAATCTCTCTCTCTCTCTCTAACTCTAACTCCATAAAATAAATAAGTAAATCTTTTTTTTTATAAAAGTAGGTTGGGGGGATGATTAAATGAAACCAGCCCTCCCACAATTTACATAAGGGATAAAGTAACCTAAGAAACAAATACTATTATTTTAGGAGGGAGGGAATAATTATAAATGTGAAACACACAAAAAAAACCATATCTATTATGCAGTAATAAGTACAAAGAGGGTACATTTGTAAAGTCCTTGAAAATTTATTGATGGACAGCACCGCAGCTCAATAGGCTAATCCTCTGCCTGCAACGCTGGCACCATAGGTTCTAGTCCTGGTCGGGGTGCCAGATTCTGTCCCGGTTGCCCCCTTCCAGTCCAGCTCTCTGCTGTGGCCCGGGAGTGCAGTGGAGGATGGCCCAAGTCCTTGGGTCCTGCACCCGCATGGGAGACCAGCAGAAGCACCTGGCTCCTGGCTTTGGATCAGTGTGGTGCGCCGGCTGCAGCGCCCATTGGAGAGTGAACCAAGGGTAAAGGAAGACCTTTCTCTCTTTCTCTCTCTCTTGCTCTCCATTCTGCCTGTCAAAAAAAAAAAGAAAGAAAGAAAGAAAAAGAAAAGTAACCTCAATAGAAAATTGGGGAATATAATTAAAAACAAAATCTTCTTCCAACCATCAACTTGTCAAGAAAGGTAGTAGAGGAAAAAAAAAAAAAAAACCTCTCTTTTATGAAAGAAACATAAAACCAGAATGTGATACATATCACAGGTAATCTGTTCAGAGATTTTTTTCAAAAACAGAATGAAATCTTCCCCTTTTACACAGTCAAGCAAATGTACTCCATTGCATACGTGTTTTCAAGATAAATAATAACTAGTCCTCATGTAAGTAGCCTTTAAGTTCCATTTATCATATGTAGTTCATCCTGTCTCCCACCTTCATGGCAGGAGGTCTGCTGAAGTTAGGCTCCTAACCTCACAAAAGTTGCTAGACAGTGATACTGCATTCACTGATCATTACTTTTCAGAAGATGATTTCCATGTCCTTGAGAAAGACAATCATTAGCTACAAAAGTCCTATCCAGTCTTCAAAAGAAATTACATGCATTTCACAGATAGGAAAAATGCTTACAAGTATGCCAAACTAAATGCTCTGAATAAAAGGAGGGGCAGAAAGTCTTCCTTATTTTCAACAGGGAGAATTAAGCATGCTATTTTTAATACGTATTCATCTTTCAAGTCAATAATTGTGTTAGTGGCTTCTTCTGTAAAGTGGGCTGTCAGAGACACTGTCTTAGAATGAAATGTGAAATGAAGGTGCTCAGATATTCCTTTGAAGATGGAAAGATAACAAATTGAGGACCTAAAATAGTGTGAAAATGAGAAGGAGAGAAAATGAGAGCACTGCATAAACACTCCAAATTCTCACTTAAGTAGCTAATGGCCAAATAAATTAACAGCCCCAGATATTTCAGGAACTGTTAAGATGAAAACAACTGAGAATTAGTTATGGTTGGCACCAGAGAGCAAGACATGGCTGAGGAGTATTGTTTAGACATGGCATTTCTATTTTATACGGGATGTTTTCTATTACAAAAAATCAAATATATGGTATGTTTAGTAACCCATCCAAAAAATATTACATTAGAAGAAGTAAAAATGGAAAATTCATAAGAAAACAATCCAATAGTGTTATAAGGCTTGAAAACTCACAGTTAGAACATATTTTTCTTATTTATGTTTTCCAAAAGTTGAAACATGACATGCACGTGAATAGATATCTATATGAATTGACATAGCACTTCAAAAACATTGTGGAAAAATATAATAAAAGGTGAATTTATTTTGATTCAAAGACATTTTGACATTATGTATATGAGGGGGTCTTCAAACAGTTAATGGAAAAATACATATTACAAAACTATGCATAGAGTTCAAATTTTTATAGCAAAATACACCTATCTTTCAATTCCAGTTTTCCATAAACTTTATGAAGTACTCTAGTAATGAGCATATGAATGTGTGTGTGTGTTTGTGTGGGTGTGTGTTTAAAAACATCTAAGGTTAAAGAACTTTTTTCTAGTTAGAAATATTTTATTTAAATGTGCCAAATCAAAACCTACATTTTCAGACCATAAGATATTAATATGTTCAACAAAATTTATATTATCTTGCTGCTGCAGATTTACAAAGTAAAATCCACATCCATTTTGATTAGAAGGTTGAAATGCCAGCTTTAGGTTATGTTTGACAAATGTCAGCAATCCCTCATAATAATGTAAGCAAAATAACTTGTCCCTAAATGGTGAATTTGAGAGCTTCAGTCCATTCTTTTGGGACTTGTGCTTCAGCATGGACTTCTTGATGGGTAAGAAATGATTTTTGGTCATGGATGAGACCTTGATCTTGATCTCGATCAAGACTGGACACATACCTTGATCCTTTGATAGACTCAGACCCAGGTCTTCTGAGTGATGCTGATTTCGATATACAGACACACTTAGTGGTCATGGAGGAGACCGTTGATCTTGCCCTCTAAATCGTGAGCCTGCTGCATTAGTGAAAGATCACCTTTCTCTGGGTGGTAAATGTGTCTCACTACAGTGATGACAGACATAATGTCTTTTTTCAAAGCAAATTCTAGATGAGTTCTTAGAGGTCTCCAGGGACCATAACAACTAAAGGCCTGTTCTAACTCCCCATTGTGGCACCAGTCCCCAATTTACCAACACACACTTTAGTTTCTCCTCCACATGGTCCATAAAGTGATAGGATGACTGGCCTCCACTCTGCTCTTTAGCTCTCAGTGTCCAGGGCTCAAGTGGCATGGAAGCTGCTGCATACCCTCACTAGTCAATAGTTTGGGAGGCACTAAATCAAAGAACATTCTAATTTTAAAAAAAGCACTCTATGTAGGGTAGCAAAATGAACAATCCTGTCCGGTTATCTGTGATTTACCAAATCCCCACATTATACTTCCTTCAAAAGTTGTGGTTTGTATTTTTAAAACTGTATCTTCTGGTTTTTTGATCTGTCTTTGAGTTCCTGTGTTTCTATTAAAATTGCAGCACGTTTCAGCACCACCTCTGTCTTGCAGCTGCTAGGAGTGGAAGAAGGACAATTCCTGTGGCCCCACACCTCCTGCTACCCACAAACATATACCTCTTATTCCTGACTGGGGTCTGTCATGTTTCATGGCAGTTAAGTTAATAGGCATAAGCACCAAGTAAAGAGTGCTTCACTCCAATCAGTACTTCTCTCATTAGTTTTTGAGGTACTCTGCTCCCAGATGGGGCTTCCAATCAAATTTGCATTAACAATTTTGACCTAATCTTGATGGTTTACGAATCAGACTTGATTCTTTAGAAAAATTAATGTAGGGATTTAGTATTAGATTCAAACCGTATCTGAAAGTGATGTCTACAGTGAAACCTTTGCTTTCTCCCTCCCAGTAAATGATCAGATCTTTCTCCTAGTTGTTCGAATCAAAATCATGCAGATAACCTTGATTCATGGCTTTTTCTTGTGTTCTACAACCACCTATCAGCAAGCAATGCTTGTTTGCTCTAGACTCTCATCCCTAGTCACCAACTGGCCTGCCACACCCAGGGTCTAGCCATCAACTCTTTCTTTCAACAACCTTCTACGTATCTCCTGCTTCCACCTTTTCCCCATGGATTTGTTATCTAGCAGTGTGAAAAACGTTTTTAAATATGTCAGATCCTGGTTGTTTCCCCCACTTGAAATATTCCATTTCACTCATACTAAACGGCAAAGCCCTGAAATGACTTAGAAAACGTTGACTTCTCTCTAACTCAGTCTCTCACCATTGTCCTGATCTCCCTTAGCTCAGTCATGCTGGGCTTCTTGCTTTTTCCCCACACATATCCTCATCCACAGAGTGCTTTTTTTTATTTCCTCTTGCAATGTGACTTTATCAATGAGCCATTGCTCAGCAGATTATACATGATCAGGAAATGCCAGACCATACTGTTTGGCATTACTCTTCCTCTATGTTTGCTTGCAACTGAGATGCCTCATAGCCATACTTGCTTATATGTGCATCTGGCCCTTCATTCCAGTCGAAGGCATGTTCTGAAGCAGGAGCAACTCTGTCTGCTTTATCAAATACTTTAGTCTCAATGTCTGTGAAAATATCCATTTCAAATAGACTGTCTTCACAGATGCATTTATTGACCACCACAAAACCCATTCTTAGGCTACTTCTCTTAGCTGCACACTCTCTTTAAGAACTCTCCTTTTGCACTGCTCACCACCGTGCAAACTGCATTTACCATAATGATCACCACATGACGTCTGCTCCACTAAAGGTTAAGCTCCAAGAGAATGATATCTTGTCTGTTCAGGCTGCTATAACAAAACACCATAAATTGGGTAGCTTATACACAAAAGAAGTGTATGTCTCACAGTGGTGGATGCTGCGAAGTCCGAGATCAAGGCACCAACAGATTCAGTGTTTGGCAACAGCCCACTTCTTCACAGACAGGAATCTTCTCACCCCAACCTCACATGGCAGAGGGATGAACTGGCTTTCTATGGGTCCCTTTTACAAGGGCACTAATCCCATTCATAAGGATACCACCTTCATAGTTACTCAACCTATCAAAGGCTTACACTCTAATATCATCACCTTTCAAATTACAGATTCGAGATATGAATTTGATGAAGGAAACAGATATTTACTGTAATGTATTCTGCCCACACACAAAATATATACACTCCATCCTAATTTTCCCCAAAGTCTTAACTCATTATAGAATCAGCTGAAAAGTCTAAAGCCTCATCTACATATCATTTAAATCATATATGGTTGAGAAACAAGATACAATTCACCCTGAGGCAAATTTCTCTCTAGCTGTGAGCCTGTGAAATCAAACATGTTATGTATTTCCAGAATACAGTGGTGAGACGAACATAAGCCACTGTATTTCTCTAATACAACAACATATTATATTCGTATAGTATCAAGATGTTAAAAACTAGAGAATTTATAAACAGAAGCTTATTTTTTACTGTTTTGGAATCTACAGAACTGACAATCAAGGCATCTTGTCTTCTGGTGAGGCCTTGCTTTCTGCTTCACAGATGGTAACTTCTGTTGCATCCTCACATGGTAGAAAGGCAAGGTAGTGGCCGGCGTTGTGACACACTAGGTTAATCCTCCGCCTGCAGTGCCGGCATCCTATATGGGCACCAGGTTCTAGTCCCAATTGCTCCTTTTCCAGTCCAGTTCTCTGCTATGTCTCGGGAGGGCAGTGGAGGATGGCCCAAGTGCTTGGGCCCCTGCACCCACATGGGAAACCAGGAGGAAGCACCTGGCTCCTGGCTTAGGGTCGGCGTAGCACTGGCCGTAGCGGCCATTTGAGAAGTGAACCAATGGAAGGAAGACCTTTCTCTCTATCTCTCTCTCTCACTGTCTGTAACTTTACCTGTCAAATAAATAAATAAAAATCTTTATTAAAAATAAAAAAGAGGCCAGCACCATGGCTCACTTGCCTAATCCTCTGCCTGAGGCACCGGCACCCCAGGTTCTAGTCCTGGTCAGGGCGCCGGATTCTGTCCCGGTTGCTCCTCTTCCAGTCCAGCTCTCTGCTCTGGCCCGGGAGGGAAGAGGAGGATGGCCCAAGTGCTTGGGTCCTTCACCCACATCAGAGACTGGGAGGAAGTACCTAGCTCCTGGCTTGGGATCTGCGCAGCACCAGCCGTGGCGGCCATTAGGGGAGTGAGCCAACGGAAGGAAGACCTTTCTGTCTCTCTCTGTCTATAACTCTACCTGTCAAAAAAAAAAAAAAAAAAAAGACAAGGTAGCTCTCTGGTTCCCTATTATAAGAGAACTAATCCTAATAAACTCCCATACCTAAGCATCTTTCAGTGGTACCACTAATGTGAGCTAGGCAAGAAGCCAGTAAGAGAAAAAAGGAGATGAGTGACTTCCAGCAGTAGCCCTGCACTGCCAAGACCCGACTCCTTTCTGTGCCAATCCAACAGGGCTTCAGGCTTGACAAGCCCATTTTCCCAAGATGCACCTAGACCTCACTTTCTCCATCACACACAAGGTGCCGTGATGACCACATGCATGCTGAGCTTCATATGGAAACACCATGAAACCTTCCCAGACATCACAAGGCACACTGAACTCTGTCCATATTCTACCTCATTTGTATATTCAATCAGGGCACCACCCCACACCCCATACAGGAGGCTGCCTGAACCTGAGTGAGTGCAGCAGCAGGGGCAACAGTAGCAGCAGCACCAGCAGACTCTGTTCTGCTCCTGGAGAGAGGTCATCCACATTCACTTCTGAGTGTGTACTCTCTTTAATCTCTTTAATCAATTCTTGCTTTCATTTTTTTAAACTTTTTTTCTATTTCTCTGCTTTGAATTCATCTCTCAAGCTAAAACAAGAACTTGGAATATATCCAGCCAGGGAACACCCAAACCATACAGCATCACCTCCTAATATCATCACCCTGGGAATTACATATCAGCATACAAATTTTAGGAGGACACAAACATTCAGACTGTAGCAAACTGTGCCTGGCTTAGAATACAGGAGCATAATAATGTGCTTGATCCATAATAATGACTCAGTATATGTTTGTTGATGAAATAGGTGATTCACTGAGAGAATGAGTTAATAAATTCTCTATTGTACTCACTCCAGACAATTTACTCTGTGAAATTCCTTATTTCTCTCTAAATTTAAATATGCTACTTAATATTTTCATCTGATTTCTAACGACATTGACTCTATACCCAACACGGTTTTCTACCACTTTCTATCCCACCATAAACCATTTACTTATTCTTCCAAGAATTATTTTTAAATAATTTTTAAAATTATATATTTTGCACACATTTAAAAGGCAGAGAGAGAAATAGACACAGAGGCAGAAAAACAGAGTGATATTCCATCTACTGGTCAACTGCCACAAATGCCCACAATAACCAGGGCTGATCCATGCTGAGGCCAGGCTCCCAGAATTTCTTCAGGATGTCCCAGATGGGTGGCAGGAACCAAGTACTTGAGCTATCCCCTGTGCCTCTCAGGGTATGTATTAGCAGGAGACTGGATTAGAAATGGAGCCAGAACTGGAACCAAGCACTCTAATTTAGGATACAAGAATCTTAGGCAGAGTCCTAACCGCTGCACCAAATATTCATCCTGATTTTTTGAATAATTTTTATCCAGGCTGATACAGATGGCAAATGCAACAGTTCACAAAACAAAGCCCCTAACTTTATGGAGTTTATATTACCATACAGAGGTGGGGTAGAGACACAGAAACTGCATAATTGCACACTTTAATGTCAGAGATTAATGAGTGTTATGAGGCAAATATAAAATCAAGTAAACACAAAGTAAGAGGTAAATTGAGCAACGTACTTTAAGCATGATGTCCTCCTAGAGGTGCGGAGAGACCAAAGGCTGTGAAAAAGTGAGCCCTGCAGACTTGTGTGGTTGTAGTAGAGAGCCCAGATCTCAGATTCTTAGTGCTTTACTGCATATGACTAACAACAAAAACCTTTTTCAAAAGATTGTCCTTAGGTATGAGAAACCGAGAGACTAGGAGATGGTATTTATTCACCCTTCTTTTCCTTTAGTTGTTCAAAGCCAGTAACTGAAAGGCATGAGGATACATAAGCCAGTTCCTTTGCTGAGATTCTATTCATGCTCCAATGTCAAGGAGCTCTTCCCTAATAATGCTTTCCCAGTGAGCCATTACCTGCACTCCAGTCTTTGGCTCTGGGTCTACTTCTGGAGAACTTGAACTAAAACTTGGAAAAAAAGCATTCCAAGCATAGAAAATGGCAAGTACAAACCCTTATAAATGGAACATAATGGCTATTCTTGATTAAAAAAAAAATAGGCTAGCACTCCTGAAGTATGAGTGTTGTAGGGTAAGCAATGACAACTGAAAGGTTGTGGGTGTCCATGCTGTTTTGTAGGCTCTCCTCTACCTCTCCCATCCCAACTACTTGCTATTTTGTAAACTTCTGAAAAGTGGCTGTGTCTTGGTTCATTCCTCCAGCTCTGGTGTCTACATTTTTTAGATATTTAATAAAAATTTACTTGATTATTTTTTTCTTTTAGGAAATACTAAGTTGACATATATTTTAACCTATTGATATTTTTCATTCAGCTACATAAATAATGCTTCCTTAAATACTTTGGGACTATATTTAATTCCTATTTATAAAATTAAAAAAAAGACACATATTTCAGTGCTATAAATATGTTTGGTCTTATAGTAAATACACTAATAGAACAATTTGATAAGGTGTAAAATAAAGTGCAAAAGATCACCTAAATGACTATGGCTACATGATTATATAAACTGTCACAGTGTTGAAAATAAGCCCTGCATTTTCCCAATTATAAGTTTGTTCTTTTTCCGCATGGTTAGAAAAAATACCAGATTTTATTACACCTCTTAATCATTTCAAATTCATGATGCAATAAAGTGAAATATAAATATTTAATTAATTATCTCTGTCTAGTTTGAGGTTATAAGAATGCATATTTTAATAAATATTTCAAATAAATTATGTCTATACAAATTCACAGTTTCAAGTGTTTTGGACAAAAATAATTCCATTACCCACATATACAATAAAAATATTTCCAAGAGCAAAAATCTTTTCTGAGGGTGAACTTGTCTGTATTCATGTAGGTAGCCTGCCAAGTATAAAATGAATCATTAAATATTAATAACTATCAATTTCCTGTATAGCTGTCCTGAAAACGTTTACCACAGTTAATAAGCTCTTTGCCACTGCAAATGAGTCATGCTTAGCTTCTGGTATTGGATTGGGTCCCTCAACTGAGAACATGCTACGTTTTCTTTTAGCAAAACCTTATCTCAAACTTTAAACCGGAAGTTTTTAATACTGCCTGGCATTTTTGTCAAGTATTGACTTTCCAATAATACCTTTATTCATCTACCATGCTAATTGCTATCTATATATTTACAATTTATTTTTTCTTAATAAAATATTAAATGCCATCATTGTTGTTCATTATCAATAAAATCCTGCAATAGTATTCTATGGCTGTTATCAAAAAATGCCACAAACAATAGTGACTCAAAACAACAGAAATTCATTCTATCGGAGGCCTGGAGGCCAAAAATCTAAAATCAGTTTCACTGAGTGGAAACCAACAACTCATCAGGGATGAGCTCTTCTGGAGGCCCTAAGCCAGAATCTGTTTCTTATCTCTTCCTGCTTTTAATGGCTGGTATCACTCCTTGGCTTATGGCCACATCTCTCTATATACCTTCTTCATATCACCTTCTCTGTGTGAGTTAAAATTCTCTCTGCTTCTCTTCCATAAAGGTATATTGATTTGTATTTAGGGATGGCCTAAATAATGCAGAATAAACTTCTTTTAAGCATGTTCTAACGTATAGGAGATTTGGATGCTTAAAAAGTTTATATCTTAGAAATAGACTAGAATAGTGGTTACTGATCCCATATGGACTCTAAATGGCAAGAATAGAAAGTATCCTATGGCTGAGATCAAAATTTAAACCAGCCAAGTTTCCACCCCTCCTCAAGCCATGATCCTAGGGGTATGTTTCCTGCTGTTTCCCAGGTGTGCTCATCTCCTTTGAAAGTGCTCATCTTTCTGTGTCTGCCTATTTTTTTTTTTTTAATTTTTGACAGGCAGAGTGGACAGTGAGAGAGAGACAGAGAGAAAGGTCTTCCTTTTGCCGTTGGTTCACCCTCCAATGGCCGCCGCGGTAGCGCGCTGCGGCCGGCGCACTGCGCCAATCCGATGGCAGGAGCCAGGTGCTTCTCCTGGTCTCCCATAGGGTGCAGGGCCCAAGGACTTGGGCCATCCTCCACTGCACTCCCTGGCCACAGCAGAGAGCTGGCCTGGAAGAGGGGCAACCGGGACAGTATCGGTGCCCCGGCCAGGACTAGAACCCGGTGTGCCGGCGCCGCAAGGCGGAGGATTAGCCTGTTGAGCCACCGCGCCGGTCTGTGTCTGCCTATTTTAAAACTTCTATCTACGTGTTGCCCTGGAAGAACAGATGTTATGCAATTCCCTTTGCAGGACTGACTACATAATTTCCAGGGCTCAGAGCAAAATGAAATGTGGGCTCCTTGTTCAAAAATCATTAAGAAATTTAAGAGAATTAAACAAAGCATGAAATTAAGAAAAGATTCTAAGCTCAGGACCCTGTGAACTATATGGTTGCACATCCACTAGTCAGTCATGCCCATCTTTAGAGCTGACTCACCCATGGTCAGTATGGACAGCTGGGTTTAGCCTATTTCAGTCTGACACACAGCAATGCTACCTCTAGGTATCAGCATTATTATCTTTGTCATCCTAAAATCCATGCACTAACAAATGAGAAAATTAACTCAGCTAAACATTGGGAAATTTGTTGAAAAATTTAATGTTCTCAATGCTTCACCTGGAATTTTAAGTCATTAGAAACCCAACTTGAACTAGTTTTATTTTTTTAAACTTTTATTTAATGAATATAAATTTCCAAAGTACAGCTTATGGACTACAATGGCTCCCCCCCCCCCATAACTTCCCTCGCACCTGCAACCCTCCCCTTTTCAGCTCCCTCTCCCCTTCCATTCACATCAAGATTCATTTTCAATTATCTTTATATACAGAAGATCGATTCAGTATATACTAAGTAAAGATTTCATCAGTTTGCACCCACACAGAAACACAAAGTATAAAAATACTATTTCAGTACTAGTTATAGCATTACTTCACATTGGACAACACATTAAGGACAGATCCCACATGAGAAGTAAGTACACAGTGACTCCTGTTGCTGACTTAACAATTTGACACTCTTGTTTATGGCGTCAGTAATCTCCCTAGGCTCTAGTCATGAGTTGCCAAGGCTATGGAAGCCTTTAGGGTTCACTGACTTCGATCTGATTCCGACAGGGTCATAGTCAAAGTGGAAGTTCTCTCGTCCGTTCAGAGAAAGGTACCTCCTACTTTGATGGCCCCGTTCTTTCCACTGGGATCTCACTCGCAGAGATCTTTCATTTAGGTCTTTTTTTTTTTTTCCCAGAGTGTCTTGGCTTTCCATGCCTAAAATACTCTCATGGGCTCTTCAGCCAGATCCAAAAGCCTGAAGGGCTGATTCAGAGTGCTATTTAGGATATCTGCCATTCTATGAGTCTGCTGTGCATCCCGCTTCCCATGTTGGATCATTCTCTCCTTTTTTGATTCTATCAGTTAGTATTAGCAGACACTAGTCTTGTTTGTGTGATTCCTTTGACTCCTAGACCTATCAGTGTGATCAATTGTGAACTGAAGTTGATGACTTGGACTAGTGAGATGGCATTGGTACATGCCACCTTGATGGGATTGTATTGGAATCCCCTGGCATGTTGAACTAGTTTTAAAATTAAAAGGAAATTTCTCATTAATATAATTGGAAAAATCCAAGGGATCAGCTTGGACTCAGATATGACTTATGAAGTGTTCTAATTTAATTATTCTGAAGCCTCTTAGCTTTGTCCTTTATCTATTGTCTCTGTTCTCCAACCAACAGCAGGAAGATGGCTTTTAGAAATCTAAGCTTGATATCTTCATGCATCAATATCTACAGATAAAGAGAAACCATTATTTCAGTAATTTTCTCCTAAAGTGAGATGCAGAAGTAACCAAGAAATGTTCCCATGAAGCTTATGGATTTTATACAGAAGGATGTACTCATTTCTGAACTAACATTTTATAGCAAGGAAATTTTCATGTTTAGATAGATGTGAGCCTTACTTTCCAAACTATGGCAAGAAGTATTGTTGGGTCCAGCACAGTGGCTTAATGAGTAAAGCCACTGCCTGCAATGCCAGCATCCCATGTAGGCACTGATTCAAGACCTGACTGCTCCACTTCCAATCCAGCTATCTGATACGGCCAGGGAAAGCAGTAGTATATGTCCCAATTGTTTGGGCCCCTGCCCCTGCATGGAAGACCCAGTAGAAACTCCTGGCTCCTGGCTTCGGGTAGGCCCAGTTCTGGCCATTGCGGTCATTTGGGGAGTGAACCAGTGGATGGAAGATTTGTCTTTCTGCCTCAGCCTCTGCCTTTGCCTCTCTGTAACTCTGTCTTTCTAATAAATAAATACATCTTAAAAAAAAAAAAGATGTATGACAAGGAGAGTGAGAGTTTCCCCTAATGGTGACTTTAACTGAATAGATAAGGGGAGACTGCTTTAAAAAAACATTAAAGTCTAAAGAGCAAAGTGAGGTCACATGAGTAGAGAGATAAAAGCTTGGCAATAAACCAACAATTTTCATTAAAACATATTACTTTAATCACTAAATATGCATGTTTGACCTCTCCTTTAGCTTTCATGTTAGGGCAACAGTTATTTATAATTTGATAACTAAAAAATATAGAATTCATAAAGATTTAATGAAATTGCTTTAAACTATAAACTCTTAATTGTTTTTAAGTTAAATTGAAATTCTTAATTAGGAACAGTACAGTGCAAAACATTTGCTACCAAAAAAGATACAAAAAGATATCACAAAATATAGGATGTAAGCAATTAAGATGAAGGATGTATGTGCCTATATTGCAACTTTTGGGTTCATGCCACAGAACTAACGAAAGTATAGAAATGTGAGTAGAGCTAGGTTTTTCAAAAACACTATATATAAATATAATTTTATATACTCTTCATTTTTATGTTGAAGACTGCTTTAAAATTATATGAAAAGAAGAAAGGATAAACACTTTGTTCAAATAATATTTTTGATGAAAAAAGTTTTACTGTTTTTGAAAGAAAGTATTCTTACATATTGCCTGTGAGATAATATTTCTGATATTTTTGTAAACACTGAGCATTACCTCAATGATATGCCCTAGGAGAAATATAGAAGGAAAATAATCACCTATCATTTAATTTATAGTACTTGAAGCCCACTTTATACTTCATGTTAAGTATTTATCAATAAAAGTATAGTGAAGAAGTCTCAAAATATGTACACAAATAAAATATATCATCTTATTGTCGACTATTTCTACACTTGTAACCACTATGAAAATTTAAGAGACAAATGACAAGTTGGGCTTAGTGACAATAATACATAATTATGCCTCCATTAAGCACTTCAATTTTGCCTTAGAAAAGCACTAAAAGAATTGCAGTGTTATCAGAAGGGAACATTATTCATTTTTAATGTGTGTTTTCTGTTTTTTTCTCTTTATTTTATTTTGCACATTTTAAATGATTCTATATATGACACAAAGAAATAAAACATAAATGAGTTATAAAAAAGAAAATACAAAAGCACGGAGAACACATTTTCCTTAGAAAGATTTACCAAGAGAAATATTAAGGAAAATGGTATACTCCTTTGAAAATAAATTTATGAGAAATGGACAAGTTGTAGTTACAAAACTGACAAGCATTATCTGAAGGAATGGACCCTTAACATAGTTCTACATTTAAAATTTATGTACTGAAACTAATACCATGAAGCCACAAGAGAACACCTGTGTACAATACCATTTTCTGAATATTTAAGAGTAAGCGTGGTTATTCTCAAATAAGAATACAAACAATATATTTGTTCCAAAAGCCTTTTATAATCCAAGAAAATGCCATCAGTGTACTTTCATGAATGCTGCTTACAATGGTATTTTTCTTAGATTTAATAAAAACTTTCTTGACAAATCTGTGTTCATAGAAAAGTTAAGTATTTGTAAAACTGTCTTTGCTTCACTTTACTACTCTTTGTGTATTTTTTTCTTTCCTGTCATTAAAGTAGTTTGAGAAGCAATGTATCATTCTCCTAGACCATCTACCTACATGGATAAGATTTTTCTTGTCCTGATGCAGTACAAGGAAATTATAATGCAGTCAGACTATATGTCACTTAGAATTATGTAATTTTAAGGTTAGAGAACATGTAAGTAACATGACAGGAAAAATCACCTGCATTTACAAAACTTTGCTTTAAATACATTTTTCCTATGATTTCTTGAAAGATAAATATGACAAATAGTCAGAGAAAGGTATGGCTCTGTTTCTGGGGGCAAGGGAGATCACTGCAAAGTACGTATGAGGTTATCCAGGACTATGTCATTGATATCTGGGTTCCCCTTACCCCTAACAGAGAGGTGGCAGATCTTTGTCTTCCAAAGCACTTATCTCAGAAGTATAAGGCAAGAATGGCTAAAATGAGGAGGGGATAAATTATTTTGCTAATGAAACATGTCCTCACAAAAAGTGATTTCACCAAGTTTGGGAATGGAACAGGAGCTTCGCAGGCTATGGCCTACTATGTCCATGCTGAGATACACCAGTGTGGCAAAGGCCTCTAGAAAGAAAAGCCTATAGGGGTACATACTAGACCTATTCACTAAATGTCATGCACGCACATCTAGGAAATATGTATGTAATAAAGTTTATGCTCATTTAGGTTGAGAAGGTCTGGGAAGAAGCACATCAAAATCATCCCAAGGAAGAACAGCAGCTAAGGGCTGAAGAGGACTGGAACGTGAGAATCAATCAGTGAAGTATATAATGACTCTACACATCAGGCACTTTGTACCAGAAAGGAGACTGCATACTCTATGGTCCTCAAGATTACATAGATTCTGAAGTTCATTTTGGTATAATATAAACCTCCAATAATGAGTCACAAACAACTTTCCCTAAACTTGGAAAGTGATGATCAGGATCTTAGAAACAGTAATGTCCATTACTCCCCTAAACATTTTGAACCACTTTGTACCTACTGAACTCTCACATTGAGTCAATATGACATTAACTAACAATGCTTTCTGAAAGTCTTAGTTTTCTCAAATATAAAGTAAGAAAATATCACCATCTCCTTTGAAAGATTTAAGAATGAACTTATTGGACAAAGGTGTCTGAGTTGAACTATCCTAAAAGTGTATTTAACTTCTCAGGATCTCAGTTATCTCACTAAGAAATTGGGGACAGGACTTTTTAATTTCAGCAATATTGACACATTCCTTTGATAATTCAGGATTTTAACCTCTACCCACAAGGGATCAGTAGCACCAGCCTAAAGTTATGAAAAAAAAAAATAGCTCACTGAGAGGGAAGGGAAAATGACCCATTGGGAACCAGATTAGAGACATTTTTAACATCCATTCAGATTTAACATTTCATAATTCTTATATCAGATTGTGAACAATGAGATCTCCTTATAAATAGCAATGTGGGTACAAAAGTTATGTGTTTATTCACTCAATAGACTTCATATTGAATATTTAAGGGCAAGACAATATATTAAAAGGAGTGAAGGTGAATGAGAAATTATGCCTCTCCCAAGGAGTGAAAGTCAGCTACCCATACAGATAACATGTTAAATATCTGCAGTGCAATGGGATTTCAGGGTTGGAAAGTCAGAGTCAGAGTAACACACTTGTAAATAAGCAGGAAAGGAAACAGCAGCCTCGTGGTACATTGTTATAAAGCAAAGTAGCCATTTAAGATTAAAACTTTATCACAGATTATGCTAAGGAAAGCTATTATTTGTACTAATGTGGTTTAAAGTTACATTATTACAAAACATAAAATTTTATAGTTTAAAGGGACCTTAGAGATCACCTAATATCATCACCCTCATTTTACAACAAGGAAATTGAATCTTTTCTCAACCCTTGTACATTACAAGCAGATGTAACAAAAATAAACAAGAAAAATTTAAATCTATGTCAAGAGCAGCAGGAGGTTACTCAATTTGTACATTAAATTTTAAATGGAATAACAGAAACCATGACCTTCTGATAAATTAGGAAAGAAATACCTGTACCACATGCCAGGATGTTGCATATAGTATTAAAACTATGACACCTGGGAGGGCATGTGAGATTCCAGCTGGGAAGTTCAGTGTAGGCAAAGACTTTCTTTAGTTCTGAGAACAGTATTTAAAAATTGCCTGCAGTAAAAACAAATGTACCTAAAAATAGTGATTTCCTAGCCTCAATCTTTGCCCTTAATCATTTAGAGTAAATTTATTTTCAACACAAATAATTCACAATTAAATTATCACACTAATTTTGAGATACCTGATAACATCTGAAGGAAGTATTCTAACTCACATGCCTATCGGGAGCAATCAGACAACATGAATGTTAGAAAAAGGAAATTGTAAATCAACTGTTACCATACTGCTTGCAGTATATAATCTAAACCATAGATCTGATAATTCTGTCAGATAATGTTTCTCAGAAAGCTGAAGAATTAGGGAGATCCTCAGAAATGCATTTCTTAATTTTAAAGGTACCTAATAGAGATATTGAAATACTGAAGCATTAAGCAAAAGATATGGGGACAACTGAATTCTTGGTCTCATCCCTATTCAGTGGGATATATATTCTCATTAAGTTTGCTTTAAGTGTGGCACAGTTACATCGTGAGAAAAAGTCAATTATTGAGTTTTGAATCTCTAATTCCTAGTATAGTGAACTGGTCTATTCCAATTTCTGTATACACACTCTGAAATTTTAGGGGACTGCCAATAGAAAAAGTACAGAATAGGCCATTGCCCCCATAAGAGTTGCAAATTCAGCCCAAATTCTGCCACATAGGCTACCATTTATTATCAGTTTAACATACATGCAAGTATGAACACACCTCCACACATAAAAGTCATACATTGAAACCATACAAGGTAAACAAATTTCATGTATTTTATATATAAAGATTTAAGAGCATAGTGATACTTCCCACCCTACCCTTCATCTCATCCATGCTCCTACCCTCCCTCCTCCTTCTTTTCTTATTCTTCTAATTTTTACCATGACATACTTTCAGTTTATTTTATATTCATAAGATTAACTTCTACCACATATAGAATTCAGCAAAAAAAAAAAACACTGTTCCACAAGAGACAAGGGCTGTAAACAATAATCAATTTTCAAAATGTCAATTTTGCTAATATACATTACATATTTTGTACTCTACATGTTACTGCAGATCAGGGAAAACATAAGGTATTTTCTTTCTTTTTGGGACTGTATTATTTCACTAACTATAATAGTTTCAAGTTGCATCTATTTTGTTGCAAAAGATAGGATTTGATTCTTCTTTTTTTACGGCTGAGTAATATACCATAGCACATATATACTACATTTTGTTATTCTAGTTATCAGTTGATGAGCATCTGGGTTGATTCCATATCTTTACTATTGTGAATTGAGCTGCTATAAAAATGGGAGTACAGGTAACTCTTTAATATTCTGATTTCATTTCCTTTGGGTAAATTCCCAGAAGTGGGAAGGCTGGGTCATATGGTAAACCTACTTTTAGATTTCTGAGGAATCACCATACTGTCTTCCACAATGGCTATATTACTTTGCATTCCCACTAACAGTGGATTAGTGTATCTTTTTTCCTTTATCATCTCCAGCATTTATTGTTTTTTGACTTCTGTATGATAGCCATTCTTACTGGGGTGAGATGAAACTTCACGATTTTTATTTGCATGGGCCAGATGGCTAGCTACCCTGAGCATTTCTTCATGTGTCTGTTGTCCATTTGAATTTCCTCTTTGGCAAAAGGCCTGTTCAAGTCCTTTGTCCATTTCATAACTGGATTGTTTGTTTTGTCATTGTCGAGTTTCTTGAGTTCTTTATAGATTTTGGATATTAACCGTTTATCAGTTACATAGTTTGCAAATATTTTATCCTATCCTGTCAGTTGTCTCTTCAATTTGTTAAGTATTTCCTTTGCAGTGCAGAGCTTCTCAGCTTGATGTAATCCCATTTGTCTATTTTTAGTTTGATTGCCTGTGCTCCTGGGGCCTTTTCCAAGAATCCTTTGCATATGTCGATGTCTTACAGGATTTCCCCAATGTTCTGCTCCAGTAATCTGATGGTATCAGATCATAGATTTAGATCCTTGATCCATTTTGAGTGGATTTTTTTCTAAGATCTATGGTAGGGGTCTTATTTCAAACTTTTGCATG
Source organism: Lepus europaeus (assembly GCF_033115175.1). Lineage (NCBI taxonomy): Eukaryota > Metazoa > Chordata > Mammalia > Lagomorpha > Leporidae > Lepus > Lepus europaeus. The sequence continues at coordinate 127,299,550 of NC_084827.1, read as the reverse complement.
TGGCAATCCAATCGTCCCAGCACCATTTACTGAAGAGATTGTCCTTTTACCAGGCATTGATTTTTAGCTCTTCTGTCAAAGATTAGTTGGTTATAGATGCATGGATTGATTTCTGGAGTTTCTATTCTGTTCCATTTATCTACATGTCTAATTTTGTGTCAGTACTAGGCTGTTTTGATTATAACTGCCCTGTACAAAATATACAGACACATGAAGACTGAACAACATTCTCCTGAATAAAAAATGAATCACAGAAGAAACCAAAAGGGGAACCAGAAAAATTCCTGGAAATTAATGAACATAACAACACAACATACCAAAACAAGGAATATAGAAAAAGCAGTGCTAAGAAGGCAATTAGTGCCTACATCAGAAAATGAAAGGCATTAAATAAATGAGCTATCAATGTATCTCAAGGACCTGGAAATACAACAACAAACTAAAACCAAAAGTTGTAGGATGGAAGAAGTAATCAAAAGAGAAGAAAAACAAAATAGAAATAAATAAATAGAAAAAAAATGAGTGAAATGCAGAATTTTTTTTGAAATTATAAACAAAATTAATACAATATTGGCCCAAACAAACAAAAAGAGAGGGAAAATACTCAAATCAATAAAATCAGAGATGAAAAAGGAGAAGAAAGCAGATGAATAAGAAAGATGGAGATTGAATCAGTAATAAAGACCCTCCTAACAAAGAAAGCCCAGGACCACATAGCTTCACTGCTGAATTCCCCAAGACTGTTAAAAAAGAATTAATCCCAATTCTTCCCAAACAATCAAAATTATTGAAATGAAAGGAATCCTCATAAACTTCTATGAGGCCAGCATCACCTTAATTCCTGAACCTGAAAAATATACAAAAAGGAAAGAGAATAATATACCAATATCATTGATAATCACCGAGGCAAAAATACTCCACAAAATGCTAACTAATTGAATCCAACACCACATCAGAATGATAATTCACCCACAACAAGTGGGATTTATCCCTGGTATGCAGGGATGATTCAACGTGCACAAAATAGTAAATGTGATACATCACATTAACTGAACAATAAAAACCATATGAATATCTTAATAGATGCACAGAAAGCATTTGTTAAAATAAAGCATCCTTTCATAATAAAATCCTTAAGCACATCGGGCATAAAAGGAACATTTCTCAACATAATCAAGGCAATATATGACCAACCCATAGTGAGTAACATACTTAATTGGGAAAAGTTGGAAGTATTCCCACCAAGATCCAGAGCCAGACAAGGATGCTCACTTTCACCATTGTTATTCAACATATTCCTGGAAGTTTAGGCCAGAGCCATTAGACAAGAAAAAATAAATCAAAGGGATACAAATTGGAAAGTAGGAATTCAAATTACCCCTATTAGCTGATAACAGGATTCTATATATAGGGGAACCAAAAGATTCCACTAAGAGACTACTGGAACTCATAATAGAATTCAGTAAAGTAGCAGGATATAAAATCAACACACAAAAATCAATAGCCTTTGTATACACAGACAATGCCATGGTTGAGAAAGAACTTGTAAATTCAGTCCCATTCACAAGAGCTACAAAGAAATTTAAATACCTAGAAATAATTTTTAACTAAGGAAGTGAAAGATCTCTATTACAAAAATCACAAAACATTAAAGGAAGTAGCAGAAGACATAAAACAAATGAAAAAATATGACCATTTTCTGAATCCTCCTTTGGAAGAGATGATCTCATCTACCCTTTAGAACTCCACTCAAGACTTTGTATTGAAAAAGAAACCAACTCCTTCCATAGTTTATTGATTATATACTTTGGATTTTGTTGTTACAGTGAGATTACCTTAGGAAACAATAATAAAGGAAAGTAACTAATTACTTAAATATGGATTGGTTATGACATTAATATCTAAAGTAACACTGATGACAAAGAGGGTTTATGGGAAAAGATGATAGGCAAGTTTTCCATATTCAGAAATCTGATGTCTATAGAATGAGTCTAAATGGAATATTGAAGAGATACATCTATTTGAATATGCAAGTTGAGGTGGGGGGGAAACCTTTTTGATTTAAATGATTTAATAATTTAAATTATGACGTTTGGTAGTTTAGTCTTAATTCTGAAGGTGATGATGAAATTATGAAGAATTATTAAGCAAGAGTGTTACATGGCATAATCTGCCTTTCCAAAATACCATCTTTATATATAGTACTTATACTGGGTCATGTTTAAGGAATTTAATATTGAGGATAATATACTATTCCAGATTGGGACCAAGGATAAAAGCAACAGCATGAGGTACCACCCTGACCCAAGGACACCCAATATAAATTATACTCCCTATTGAAAAGTGTGAGCATCTTCTAGTTTTTTCCTAATTTTGCAAAAGTGTGGATTACCAGTATTGTGAATAGACTTCAACCAATTTGATTATTCAACTCCTGTCATGTTCTCAAGTATCGGGAAACCCTGGCAAACTATAAATATGGATGGTGGTGGTGAAGACTACACATACACTGTATTATTTACCTTCCAAAGAAGGAGACATTTTTGAAAGTGAAAAGCAGTGTTATCAATAATCATCTTGTGTGAAAATGTAAGACAGAATTGTCCCTTTTTATATGTATGTATAAATTAAAAAGAAAGGAATTATAAAAGACTTCTTATTATCTTAGAAAGCAACCTTAGAATTTCCAAAATTTCTACATTACAATAATGTCAATTCAGATATTCTTAACAGAAAAATAATTTATTAAGCCACCAATCAGATGTTTTGAGGTTATGAGTCATATTTCATAGGACATGGAAACAACTCCAAAACTCTCACATATTTCTTCATAGGATTCTTTTTGTAAATAAGATTTCCAATGATGAATGCAAGAGACTTCTCAGACCTCCTTTTATGAATATTTTCAAGTGAAAATTATTAACAAAATCCAGAGTAGGGACAGAGGTGCTTATGGTTCATCTTCATACAACATCAATAATGAGCAAGGCAGTAAGATTAAGACTTTTATGGAGTTTTCCCTGTATTATTTTATGAAAACTATTTCTATGGTTTCAAAAAGTATCTGCTTTTCTCAAACTACACAGGAAAAGCAAAGATCAACATTTTTTTTGGTTATGAGGTATTTTATCACTGGCAATTAAGAGGATGTAATTTTTAAAATTTTATTTACTTTAAAGGCAAGACACAGAGACAGACAGAAAGTGATCTTGCACTTGCTAGTTCTTTCACCAAATGTCCACAACAGCCAAGGCTGAGGCAGGACTAAGCCAGGAGCCAGGAACTCCATCTGAGTCTCCCATCTGGGTAACTGGGTGCACATAAGCAGGAATGTGGGGTCTGAATTGGAAGCAGGACTAGAACCCAGGCACTTCCTATGGGATGTGGACATCTCGAATGGTTCCTTAATTGTTGTACCTAATACCCACCCTTGTTTTAGGAAAAAATTGTGGACTTCGTTAGTTAGAAATGAGATTAAAAATCAGATCCTAAACTATAAAACTTTTAATACAAATATACTAGAAGAGAATTTCAGCAACTGGAATATCATGTAACATTTGATTATGACACCCTGATGTACAAACAAAGACATTTTGATGTCTGGACCAGTCAACATTCCAATCAAATGAAATAGCAAAGTTTTGTAAAAAATACAAAAAGGTTGGGGCAATGGATCTGTGGCACTTGAAGATAGTTATGGAACTCATGCGAGGGGCCTGCGCCGTGGCATATTAGCCTCGGCCTCTGCCTGCGGTGCTGACATCCCATATGGGTGCCAGTTTTTGTTTCTGCTGCTCTTCTTCCAATCCAGCTCCCTGCTAATGGCCTGGGAAAGCAGTGGAAGATGGACCGAGTTCTTGGTCCCTGCACCCATGTGGGAGACCTGGAAGAAGCTCCTGGCTCCTGGTTTCACATCAGTCCATCTCTGGCCATTATGGCCATTTAGCGAGTGAACCAGCAGATGAAAGACATTTTTCTCTGTCTCTCTCTCTGTCTCTACAACACTACCTCTCAAATAAATAAATAAAAAATTTACCAAAAAAAACTTGTATGATAATTACATCCTGTTTATGTGAGAATGTTAGACAACTACATGCTCTGAGCTTTATTTCTCCAATGACAAATTACGTTTATTATCCCTTTGCACAGATTTATGTAGTTAAGCTCTTTCCACAGTGTGAATTCTTTATTATGATAGTTCAAATGCTAAGTCTTTAGCTCTACTTTATATAGATGCTCACACAGCCATGACAACATTAATATAGAGGTATTTTTAATATATGAATATAAAATCAATGAAGCAAATGGTTTAAACAATGTAGTAGCTATCTCTATATTCTAAGTCCATTCCAAGCTCCCTGTTTCATCCAATTTCTCCTTATGTGGTAAGGGAATGAATGAAAACTACAGTATTAAAGTATTACCATGTAAAGTATAGAAAACCAGATGAACGCTAAATTCCTTTGGTGGTTTATCTTAATATGTAGAGTGTCCATAAAGTCAAAAATAGTCATGAAGTCTTCTGAGCAGATAGAGTTGTTTTGGGATTTAGGGACAGCAGTAAGGGCGAGACTCTTCATGGAAATTGAATTGTGGATCACAGAGTCCTGATGTCAAAACGTCCCTAATGTCCCTCTACCACAGTAACATTTTTGAGATTCAGAGTTGATAGCAACTACTTTCTAGTCTGTAGTGTCTCAAAATGGGATGCTTCACTTAAAGCTATGTTCACAACTAGAAAGATGTAGCTTTTACTTTCTCATTCAGTCAACACTTCTGTCATTTCAAAATTATAAGTATTTTGGAATTGGTTAACACCAAAATCACCCTATTTTGAGGTGACTTCCAATAAGTATCTTTATTTTCAGCTTCTTAAGGCACTATACTGTTCTTGGAATTAAGTGTTTACTGTATGCTTAACTTTCGTGTGCTGCTCTTAGTCATGAATGTATCTTCTCTTTTATCTAACCATCTCCTATAGTTCTTAAAGTCTTTCCACTTCCTCTGGGAAGTATTCCTAATGTTCTCAATAATATCTGACAGCAGTTGATATATGCAACCCATACTTACTCTATCATAATACTTTCCAAACTCTAGCTTTTGTGAAAAATGTACTGTCAACATTTTATTTTATTGTAACAAAATAAATATTATAAGCTGTCTTTAAGTAAGAGTTTGCCATTAAGATGATGGCTCAGACTTTATTATGTACTGACTCATCTTTGTGATAATTGGTATTGCTGGCTGACTGAACCATTGATATTGTTTCATTTTAAAGAAAAACTGTTAAATTCTTTAGATGTCACCTCTATACTGGGTATTTTTTCAAAATCTTAATGGATAAACTTTCAACAAAATCTTGTGGACTCTCCGCACATTTAGTCTCCAGGTACAATGATCAAATAGCTTCATCTAAAAGCTACTTAAACTTGGTTTGGTTAAACTGGATCTACAAAGAAATTAAGTTATGTGGATATAATATCACACTTTTTTTATGCTCACTGTACTTTATTTACAAAACATCAAAAGTTCTCTTTCAGGCTTAAACATATTTCTTATTTTTCTAGTATGTATTTTCTTGAATAAATAATTATCATGAAACTCTACAAAGTTCTAAATATTTTCTTCAGCTTTTAATATTAACAAAAGAATGTGAATAAGCAGAAAAATTCTAAAAAGGACTAGGCTTTGAATGATTTTAATGCATCTGCTATATCTACTAACTGGATATATGCTTCACAAGCATATTTATTAAAAAAGAAGACTGTCTTAGAGAGCAGTGTGCTCCTGCACCCCCTGCCCCTTCTTGGGTGAGCTTTGTCTTTGGGTGGTAGCAGCTGGTGCTATGCGGGGACCCACAGTCATCTGTGGCCACCACTAGCTCACTCCAGGACTGGAGGCAAGGGGACCTTACATAGTACCTAGTGGCAGTGGTACAGTGGTCTGAAAACAGGCACTGAACACAACAGGTCAGTGTGGACATAAACTCAAGTTTCTCAGGTGAGGGGCTGCACAGATCTGATCTGGACATCACTATGTCTCAATGATATTGTGAAGGAACAGAGCTCTTGAAACAATGGAGGAGGAATGGTCATCAGAAAGCCAGACAACATTGCACCAGAACTTGATACTGAAAGAGGGACAAGTTAGAAAGAATAATAGACCATAATTGGCCAACAGAAAGTGTACACCACCATATGGGAAGACCTATTGCTTTTTATAGAAGGTCTGTACATGTAGTATGAATAAAAGCTGGTTCCAAATTTTTTAAAAGCTTCAATTCTTACAAATGCAATTTATTTTTCTACATCTATGATTTACAGATGCAAAGAATTTGTCAGTATATAACAAAGAAGAATTAAAATCACACAGCTTATAAATGTTCATTTGTAGAAAAAATTAAATCACAGGAAAGAAATGCCTTCTGGGAATGCCTTTTGGAAACGGCATTGTTAGACTATCTCTAGAAGTTACATTTCCATATTTGATTAACGGGTTGAAGGAGAAGAGATGGGGAAGAGGATTTGAAGATGCTGACTATAAAACTGAAGGGATATTTCAGTTTGTTGTGCAATTGTTGTGCTGAGAAGAAAATAAGCTTTACATACTCAATTCATATATGAGGAAGCTAGAATCTAACATGAATCTAACATATGTACACAATTATAAACACCAGAGAAGGAAAATATACATCCAGTATCATATAGAAGCACAAATAAAAAAGAAGCTCTTCAGAGATGATTCTGCCATGAAGAGGAAGGAGTATACTATGCAAGCCTGCTCATATTTGAAAGCAATATATGTATTGTAGTCCTTGGTCTGTGGTACACTTTATTGCTTTCTAATGCGTAAGTGTTGAAAATGCTAAGTACTTTTTTGAAATTGTTAGTCTTTCCAGATATTGTGAAGTGTTTACTATGTTAAAAATATATAGTAAAAGGTTACATTTGGTAAATATGTTTTCATTAAAATTATCTGAAATGCTGTTATTGCTGTTTTAATGTTGAATGGCCAATCCATTTCTCTGAGCAGTATAAATTTGGTCTATGCACTGGAATCAGGAAAAGAAGGAGGAAAATGAAGTGCAAAGGGCTCTAGGACACCGCTTTTGAAGTGAATTAAGTTGGTTTCCCTGTACGTTTGTGCCTTTTGTTCTTCTATGCTGTATACACATATATATGCTCAAGAGTTGTCTGCATATAACAAAGGATACTCTTTCCTGTGGCCAAACTTGATTGGGCTCTTTGTTCTCTTTTTGACTTGTAGCAAAGAAGGACTTTGCCCTTGACATATTTAGTCTTGTTTTAGCTCGCTGAGTCAGTTTAAAGAAAATCTGGAACCCGTAATAAATGACCATATTATTCATCTCCTACCATTTTTATCTGAGCATCCTTGGGATATGATCAAATTCTGTCTTCCATACACTCTATATCTTGTCATCCTGGCCTACCTTCATTAAAAAAGTCTACCACATTGGTTTACTCAGGATGTCCTTTACACCTGATGTTTCTTGTTGGTAATTTCCCAACCATTAGTCCCCACACTACTCCTTGGCTATCCCTCTCTACTTCTCTTGCTATACTTAAAGTTGAGGCAAATCACTCTGTTTTACTACAAAGCCCCATTGTAGCATTCCCTTCCAGAAAATAACTTAACAATTATCAAGAATATTTATTCTTTAATAGTACATTGGGTATCCAAATTTATAGAAAAGACTATTCTGGGGGCCAACATTGTGGTGTAGTGGGTAAAGCCATCGCCTGTGATGCCAGTATCCTATATGATTTATGGGCACTGGTTCATGTCCTGGCTGCTCTACTTCCAATCCAACTTCTGAATAATGGCCTGGGAAAAGCAGTGGAAGATAGCCTAAGTACTTGGGCCACTGCTATTCATTTGGGAGACCCAGAGGCAGCTTCTGGATCCTGGCTTTGGTCTGGCTCAGCCCTGGCTGAGGCTGCCATTCAGGAGAGTGAACCAATGGATGGAAGACCATGTTCCTGTTTCTCTGTCTCTTCTTCTCTCTCTCCATGCTCACTTTCAAATAAATACATCTTTTAAAAAAGGTCATCTTCTGAAAGACTGAGCAATTGGATTGGTAGAGTGAGAGAAGGCATGTGCTCTAAGCCAGGAAGTTCATATTTAAATGATAATTTCAAGATATAATTATTGTTACCTGTTATTCAAGACTACTTTATATAGTGAAGAAACTATGTTTTCATTTGAAATGGCTAGTTGATGTTAAAAGCAAACATGTTTTTTTTTTTATTTTTTGTAAAAATCTTTTTGAAACATTTATAGGAAATACTTTTCTTTGGAAACAGAGTTGTTAAACCACTTAAACCACTTCTACCAGAAAATCCATCCCATTGAACAGCAGCAGAATATACTTCTCTTTAGGTATGCACCAGCATTCTGCAGGATAGATGTGTGTTAGACCTCTAAATGAGGCTGAAAGTTTCATATTGAAACCATATTAAATATCATTTCTGATGACAACATTACTAAACTACAAATCAACAGAAACTTTTAAAAACTCATCAATAAGGGCAGGCACTGTAGCACAGCAGGTTAATCCTCCACCTGCAGTGCCAGTATCCCATATGGATGCCAGTTCTAGTCCCGGCTGCCCCTCTTCCCATCTAGCTCTTTGCTATAGCCTAGGAAAGCAACATGTGGGAGACCAGGAAGAACCTCCTGGCTCCTGGCTTTGGATTGGCACAGTTCTGGCCGTTGCGGCAATTTGGGGAGTGAACCAACAGACAGAAGACCTTTCTCTCTGTCTCTCCCTTTCACTGTCTGTAACTCTACCTCTCAAATAAATAAATAAATAAATAATCTTTAAAAAAACTCACCTATTTAAGGACATTAAACATGCTTCTGAACAACAAACTGTCCACAGTCATAATTAAAGGAAATGTTTAAAAAATTTCTTGAGATAAACAAAAATGGAAAAATAGTGGAGATACTGCAGGTTCAAGGAAGAGTTGGGGAAGAAACAGCAGAGGAAACTCTTCTGGAACTAGTGATTCATGGTGGACCTGCATGGAGGGAGTGGGAGCCCACGGCTCGGGACAACAGCAATAGAATCTATACACCAGCACTGGAATGCGAAGTGAGCCAAACCTCAATAGCCCGAGACACCGGCAGGAAATCAGAAGGAGGAGCCTAGAGGGAACGAGGCCTGAAGTCCCATGAGGGAAAGAGCAGGTGCCATTTTGATCATATGTAAAAGCTGCATGACCTCAGGGCTGTGCCTGCCCACAACCAAGCAGAAAAACCTGACTCTGGGCAGGGGGTGAAATAACAGGAGGTTAGGACCTAGTGAATGTGTGGAGCTAATGAACTGAGACTGTGGAAAAAGAGACGGTGGGTGAGAACACATGGAGTTCACATGAGTACTCTCCAGAGACACTACAATTTGGTAACCTTGGCAACCCAGTGAGAGATTGCAGGAGAATTTGAGCCCACACTGAGGGCAGCACAGATTCCATGTGTGGTCCCTGGAAAAGAGCAGGTGAATGTTATACCCACAGGAGCCAGAAATGGGAAGCTGACTACTTTCAATTCTGCTCAGCTTTGCGGAATTACTTCCCTTCTTAATAAAAAAAAAAAAAAAAGAGAAAGAAAGAAAGAAAGAGAGAGATATTTACCGCACCTAACCTGGGAATGTCACCTTTGGCACACCCTTAACCCTGAGGAACCAAACAGAGCTCTCTGGCTGGCCACACCCATCTCAAGCCTCTAAGGCTCCATCAAAAGTAGACAGTCCACTTAATACAGTCATAGTATAAAGAGAAAAAAAAATAAACCACAGTGAGGGAAGAAGAATCCAAAGAATATCTCCACAATGCCAAAAAACAAAAGCAGAAACCGAGGAAACAAGAATAAGGAAGAAATTATGACGCCCGCGAATGAACAAGACACCCCAAGCCAAGATTATGAAGATGATGAGATGGAAGAAATGCAAGAAATAGATTTCAAAAAATTTATAAGAACATTTAGAAGTTTTCAAAAACAAATGCTTGAGCTACAGAAATCCATACTGGACAGGACAGAGAATCTCTCTCGTGAAAATGAAATATTAAGGAGGAATCAAAATGAATGCAGAAACTAGTAGAACAGGAAAGTGTGATACTGAAGAGAAATCAAAATGAAATGAAGAACTCAATACATCAAATGACAAACACATTAGAGAGCCTTAAAAACAGGGTCAGTGAAGCAGAAGAGAGAATATTGGAATTAGAAGACAGAGCAGAGGAAACCAAAGAAAAGAAGAGGAAATTAGAAATCTAAAAATATTCAGATTTTAGGAGTTCCTGAAGTTATGGAGAGAAAGAAAGGATTAGAAGGCCTTTTTAGTGAGATACTAGCAGAGTACTTCCCGGGTTTGAAGAAGGACAGGGACATCCTAGTACAGGAAGCTCATAGAACCCCTAGTAAACATGACCAAAAGAGATCCTCACCACGACACATTTTAATCAAACTCACCACAGTGAAACATAAAGAAAAGATCCTAAAATGTGCAAGAGAGAAACGTCAGATTACTCTCAGAGGATCTCCAATTAGACTCACAGCTGACTTCTCATCAGAAACCCTACAGGCTAGAAGGGAATGGTGAGACATAGTACAGGTACTAAGAGAGAAAAATTGCCAGCCCAAAATATTATATCCTGCAAAGCTCTCATTTGTCAATGAAGGTGAAAAAAGACCTTTCACAGCAAACAGAAATTGAAAGAATTTGTCGCCACTCGTCCAGCCCTGCAAAAAATGCTTAAAGATGTGTTACACACAGAAACACAGAAACACAGCCTCAACTGTCCAGTTAAAAGACACCGATTGGCTGATTGGGTTAAGGAACAAAACCCTTCTATTTGCTGCTTACAAGAAACACATATTTCCATCAAAGATACATACAGACTGAAAGTGAAAGGCTGGAAAAAATATACCATGCCAACAGAAATGAAAAAAGAGGAGGTGCAGCCATCTTAATATCAGACAACATAAACTTTAACACAAAAACTGTTAAGAGACACAAAGAGGGGCACTATATAACGATTAAGGGATCAATTCAACAGGAAGATATAACGATTATAAATGTATATGCACCTAATTACAGGGCACTGGTTTATTTAAAAGATTTGCTAAGGGACAAAAAGGGAGATTTAGACTCCAATACAATAGTACTGTGGGACTTCAATATTCCACTCTCAGAAAAAGACAGATAAACTGGACAGAAGATCAACAAGGTAACAGTAGATGTAAACGACACTATAGCCCAAATAGATCTAACAGATATCTACAGAACTTTTGATCCTACACATACAGAATTTGCATTCTTCTCAGCAGTACATGGAACCTTATCTACAATTGACCACATACTAGGCCATAAAGCAAATCTCAGCAAATTTAGAAGAATTAGAATCATACCATGCAGCTTCTCAGATCATAAGGGAATGAAGTAGGAAATGAGCAACTCAGGAATCCCAGGAGATATTCAAACACATGGAGATTGAACACCATGTTCCTGAATGAACAATGGGTCATAGAAGAAATGAAAAAAGAAATAAAAAATTTTCTGGAAGAAATGAGAGTAACAGCACAACATACCAAAAATTATGGGATACAGCAAAAGCAGTGTTAAGAGGAAAGATTATAGCAATAGCCTACATCAAGAAATTGGAAAGGCATCAAATAAATGAGCTTTCAATGCATCTCAAGAATCTAGAAAAACTGCAGCAAACCAGACACAAATCTAGTAGGAGAAAAGAAATAATGAAAATCAGAGAACAAATCAATAGGATTGAATCCAAAAAAAACATTACAAAGAATCAGCCAAACGAGGAGCTGGTTTTTTGAAAAAATAAACAAAATTGACACCCCTTTGGCCCAATTAACTAAAAAAAGAGAAAAGACCCAAATCAATAAAATCTGACATGGAAAAGTAAACGTAACAATAGATATTACAGAAATAAAAAGAACATTCAGAAATTACTACAAGGGCTTGTATGCCAACAAACAGGGAAATCTGTCAGAAATGGATAGATTACTGGACACATACAACCTACCTAAATTGAACCATGAATACATAGAAAACCTAAACAGACCCATAACTGAGATAGAAATTGAAACAGTAATAAAGGCCCTCCAAACAAAGAAAAGCTCAAGACCAGATGGATTCACTGCTGAATTCTACCAGACATTTAAAGAAGAACTAACTCCAATTCTCCTCAAACTATTCAGAACAATCAAAAAAAAAGGGAATCCTCCCAAATTCTTTCTATGAAGGCAGCATCACCTTAATCCCTAAGCCAGAGAAAGATGCAGCATTGAAAGAGAATTACAGACCAATATCCCAGATGAACATAGACGCAAAAATCCTCAATAAAATTTTCGCCAATAGAATACAACAACACATCAGAAAAATCATTTACACAGACCAGGTGGGATTTATCCCTGGTATGCAGGGATGGTTCAATGTTCGCAAATCAATCAATGTGATATGCCACATTAGCAGACTGCAGAAGAAAAACCATATGATTCTCTCAATAGACGCAGAGAAAGCATTCAATAAAATTCAACACCCTTTCATGATAAAAACTCTAAGCAAACTGGGTATGGAAGGAACATTCCTCAATACAATCAAAGCAATTTATGACAAACCCACGGCCAGCATCCTATTGAATGGGGAAAAGTTGGAAGCATTTCCACTGAGATCTGGTACCAGACAGGGATGCCCACTCTCACCACTGCTATTCAACATAGTTCTGGAAGTCTTAGAGCCATCAGGCAAGAAAAAGAAATTAAAGGGATACAAATTGGGAAGGAAGACTCAAACTATCCCTCTTTGCAGACAATATGATTCTTTACTCAGGGGATCCAAAGTACTCTACTAAGAGACTATTGGAAATCAAAGATGAGTTTGGCAAAGTAGCAGGATATAAAATCGGTGCACAAATATCAACAGCCTTTGTATACACAGGCAATGCCACAGCTGAGAAAGAACTGCTAAATCAATTCCATTCACAATAGCTACAAAAACAAACAAGTACCTTGGAATAAACTTAAATAAGGATGTTGAAGATCTCTACGATGAGAATTACAAAACCTTAAAGAAATAAATTAAGAGGATACCAAAAAATGGAAAAATCTTCCATGCTCATGGATTGGAAGAATCAATATCATCAAAATGTCCATTCTCCGAAAAGGAATTTATACATTCAATGCAATACCAATCAAGATACTGAAGACCTTCTTCTCAGATCTGGAAAAAATGATGCTGAAATTCATATGGAGACATAGGAGACCTCGAATAGCTAAAGCAATCTTGTACAACAAAAACAAAGCCGGAGGCATCACAATACCAGATTTCAGGACATACTACAGGGTAGTTATAATCAAAACAACATGGTACTGGTACAGAAACAAATGGATAGACAAATAGAAGAAAATAGAAACACCAGAAATCAACCCAAACATGTACAGCTAACTTATATTTGATCAAGGATCCAAAACCAATTCTGGAGTAAAGACAGTCTATTCAATAAATGGTGCTGAAAAAACTGGATTTCCACATGCAGAAACATGAAGCAAGACCCCTACCTTTCACCTTACACAAAAATCCACTCAACATAAATTAAAAACCTAAATCTATGACCCGACACCATCAAATTATTAGTAACATTGGAGAAACCCTGCAAGATGTCAACACCAGCAAAGACTTCTTGGAAAAGACCGCAGAGGCACAGGCAGTCAAACCCAAAATTACCTATTGGGATTGCATCAAATTGAGAAGTTTCTGTACTGCAAATGAAACAGTCAGGAGAGTGAAGAGGCATCCGACAGAATGGGAAAAAATATTTGCAAACTATGCTACAGATAAAGGATTAATAACCATAATCTACAAAGAGATCAATAAACTCCACAACAACACTTGAGAGATGGGTGAAGGACCTAAATAGACATTTTTCTAAAGAGGAAATCCAAAGGGCCAACAGAATAAAAAAAATGTTCATGATCACTAGCAATCAGGGAAATGCAAATCAAAACCACAATGAGGTTTCACTTCACCCCAGTTAAAATGGCTCACATACAGAAATCTACCAACAATAGATGCTGGAGAGGATGTGGGGAAAAAGGGACACTAACCCACTGTTGGTGGGAATGCAAACTGGTTAAGCCACTATGGAAGTCAGTCTGGAGATTCCTCAGAAACCTGAACATAACCCTACCATACAACCCAGCCATCCCACTCCTTGGAATTTACCCAAAGGAAATTAATTTGGCTAATAAAAAAGCTGTCTGCAACTTAATGTTTATTTCAGTTCAATTCACAATAGCTAAGACCTGGAACCAACATAAATGCCCATCAATGGATGACTGGATAAAGAAATTATGGGACATGTACTCTATAGAATACTATACAGCACTCAAAAACAAATAAACCCGGTCATTTGCAACAAGATAGAGGAATCTGGAAAACATCATGCTAACTGAATTAAGCCAGTCCCAAATGCACAAATATCATATGTTCTCCCTGATCAGTGACAACTAACCAAGCACAAAAAAGGAAACCTGTTGAAGTGAAAGGGACACTATGAGAAACAGTTACTTGATCAGCTCTTGTCCTGACTGTTGATGTACAATTTAATACTTTATCCCTTCTAGTATTTATTTTTGCTCTAGTTAATACTATTGGTTAAACTCTGTAATTAACACACACATATTCTTAGGTATTGAAATTTAACTGAAAAGTGATCCCTGTTAAATATAAGAGTGGGAATAAGAGAGGGATGATATGTACAATTTGGGACATGCTCAATCAGACTTGCCTCAAATGGTGGGGTTAGAAATATGCCAGGGGATTCCAATGCAATCCCATCAAGATGGCATGTACCGATGCCATCTCACTAGTCCAAGTGTTCAATTTCAGTTCACAGTTGATCACACTGATAGGTCTAAGAGTCAAAGGGGTCACACAAACAAGACACAGTGTCTGAAAATACTAACTGATAGAATCAAAATGGAAGAGAACGATCCAACATGGGAAGCAGGATACAGAACAGACTCACAGAATGGCAGATGTCCTAAACAGCACTCTGGCCTCAGAATCAGCCCTTAAGGCATTCGGATTGGGCTGAAGAGCCCATGAGAGTATTTTAGGCATGGAACGCCAAGACAATCTGGCAAAAAAAAAAAAGAGGACCTAAATGAAAGATCTGTGTGTTTGAGATCCCAGTAGAAAGAACGGGCCATCAAAGAAGGAGGTACCTTTCTCTGAAGGGAGGAGAGAACTTCCACTTTGACTATGACCTTGTCTAAATATGATCAAAGTCAGGGAACTCAAGAGGGTTCCACAGCCTTGGCAACTCATGACTAGAGCCTAGGGAGATTACTGACACCATAAACAAGAGTGTCAAATTGTTAAGTCAACAATAGGAGTCACTGTGTACCTATTCCTCATGTGGGATCTCTGTCCTTAATGTGTTGTCCAATGTGAAGTAATGCTATAACTAGTACTGAAACAGTATTTTACACTTTGTGTTTCTGTGTGAGTGCAAACTGATGAAATCTTTACTTAATATATACTAAATTAATCTTCTGTATATAAAGATAATTGAACATGAATCTTGATGTGAATGGAATGGGAGAGGGAGTGGGAGATGGGAGGGATGCAGGTGGGACTGAAGTTATGGGGAAAAATGGGGGAAAAGCCATTGTAATCCATAAACTGTACTTTGGAAATTATATTTACTAAATAAAATTTTTTAAAAAAAGAAAAGAAAAGAAAAATAACACACCATAACTTATGGGATACAATAAGAGGAAACTTGTAGCAATAAATATTTCAATAAGGAAGAAAGACCTCAAATAAACAATCTAACATTACACTGAATTGAACTAGAAAAAAAAACAAATCAAGTTAAGAGTTAGTAAAAGGGAAGAAATAACAATAATAATGATCTGGGCAGAAATAAATGAAATAGAAACTAGAAAAAAACACTAAAGATCAAAGAAACCAAACTTGTTTTTTGGGGGAATCAGCACTACGTTGTATTGGAAAAGCTGACACCTGCGACCTCAACATTCCATATTGGTGCTGATTGAAGTCCAACCTGCTACATTTCTGATCCAGCATCCTTGCTAATGCACCTGGGAATGTATTATAATATGGCACAAATCCTTGGGCCCCTCCCACCCATGTGGGAGACCTAAAGAAGTTCTAAAATCCTGGATTCAGTCTGTCCTAGCCCTGGCTGTTGCAGCCATTGGGGATTGAATCAGTGGATGGAATTTTTTCTCTCTCTCTTTCCCTCTCACTCTGTCACACTTTCAAATAAATTTTTTTTCTAAAAAGAGGGGTTTTCCTTAAAAAAGATAAACAATAACAATAATCCTTCATCTATGCAAAGAAGACAAAGAGAAAACTAACATAAAAAATTTAGAGTAAAAATTACAATTGTTATCACAGAACAAAAGGATGACAAATGATTGCTAATGAACACCTCAATAATGAAAAAGGGGATTGAATCAGTACTACTCAGTCATAAAAAAACAACAAAATCCTGTCTTTCCAACAAAATGGATGCAACTGGAGACCATTATGTGTAGTGAAATAAGCCAGTCTCCAAAACACAAATGTCATAGGTTTTCCCTGATTTATGGTAACTGATAGTATGTCATTGTAAAGTTTAAAAGAAAAATAATGAAAGGAGGAAGTATGGGAGTTAGGAGAGGGAGAAAGTGTAGGGTGAGAAGAATCATTATGTTCTTGAAACTGTAAATATTAAATACATGAAATTTGTTTTCATTAGATAAATAAAAAGGTAAAAGAGGAAAACATTCATCAAAAATGAGAATTAATGGGGCAGCAACTAGCTAGTCAAACATGTGTTTTAAATTCTGACAATTCAAGTTGAAAAAAAATTATTCCATCAAAGGTAAGTCCAGTTTTTTTGGTTTTACTACTACATAATACCAAACATTTAAAGGAAATCTAATACTGATTTATTTTAAAACATATTAAAAAAAATCAATGAAGGGGATGTTTCCAAAATTGGTGTCATGAGAACAACAATATCCTGATATAAAATGCAAGATAAGAACATTCATTAAAAGAAAGATTCAAATCCCTAAAGAATATAATAGATACATAAATTCTAACAAAACACTAGCAAATTGAATTCAACAGTTCATTAATGGGGCCAGCGTTGTGGTATAGTGGGTAAGCCCCCACCTGTAGTGCCAGCATCCCATATGGGTGCCAGCTCAAGTCCTAGCTGCTCCACTTCTGATCCAGCTCTCTGCTATGGCCTGGAAAAGCAATAGAAGATGTCCCAAATCCTTGGGGCCCTGCACCTGCATGGGAGACCAGGAAGAAGCACCTGGCTCCTAGCTTCAGATCAGCACAGCTCCGGCTGTTGTGGTCATCTGGGGAGTGAACAAGCAGATGGGAGACCTCTCTCTCTCTCTCTCTTTCTGCCTCTGCCTCTGCAATTCTGACTTTCAAATAAATAAATAAATCTTTAAAAAAACACAATGCATTAAAAGTTTCATTCACCATAATTAAGTGGAGTTTGCCCTGCAATGCAAGGATGGTTCAACATATGCAAATCTATAAATGTGATACACCACATTTACAGGATGAAAGAATTATCCATAAAGAAAGAAAAATAAATTTTAGTACTAGATACAAAAAAGAAAATACTTAGGGGTACTTTTAACCAAGGAAATAAAGAAACCATATACTGAAAATGACAAAATATCAATGAAAGAAACTGAATACACAAATAATTTGAAAGTTTACCTGTCATGAACCAAAAGGGTTAATACTGTTATAACATCCACACTACCAAAATGATTTTCAGATTCAATGTATTCTCTATCAAAATTTCAATGACATTTTTTTACAGAAATAGAAAAAAGTCATTAAATTCATATGGAACCATAAAATCCCTGCAGAGCAACATCCATCTTGAAAAGAAAAAACATCAAACGAACTGACTTTAAAATATTCTGCAGTAATCAATACAGTGCAGTACAAGCTTAATAAGACACAGACCAATGGAACACAGCCCAAAAATAAATTCATTCATTTTTGGTTGGTTGATTTTTGACAAACAAGCCAAGAACAAGAGGAAAAAAATTTCTTTTGTAAATAGTGTTGTAAAAATTGGATTCATACATAAAAACATAATCACGTCACACCATTAGCAAAAATTAATTCTAACTGGATTTTTTTCTTTTCAACTTTTATTTAATAAATATAAATTTCCAAAGTACAACTTTTGAATTATAGCAGCTTTTCCCCCCTAACCTCCCTATCACCAGCAACCATCTCATCTCCTACTTCCTCTCCCATTACATTCTTCATCAAGATTCATTTTCAATTATCTTTATATACAGAAGATCAACTTAGTATTACTAAGTAAAGATTTCAACACACTGCACCCACAAAGACACACAAAGAATAGAGTACTGTTTGAGTAGTAGTTTTATAAAAGTTAAAAAAAAAGTAGTAGTTTTACCATTAATTCTCATAGTACAACACATTAAGGGCAGAGGTCCTACATAGGGAGCAGGTGCACAGTGACTCCCTTTGTTGATTTAACAATTGACACTCATATTTATGATGTCAATAATCACCCAAGACTCTTGTTATGAGCTGCCAAGGCTAGGGAAGCTTCTTGAGTTCATCAACTCCAATCTTTTTTTGACAAGGCCATTGTCAAAGTGGAAGATATCTCCTCCCTTCAGAGAAAGGAACTGCCTTCTTTGATGGCCCATTTATTCTGCTGGGATCTCACTCACAGATATCTTTCATTTAGGTCATTTTTTTTTTTTTTGCCACAATGTCTTGGCTTTCCATGCCTGCGAAACTCTCATGGACTTTTTAGCCAGATCCGAATGCCTTAAGGGCTGATCCTCAGGCCAGAGCACTATTTAGGGATTTTGTCACTCTATGAGTCTGCTGTGTATCCTGATTCCCATGTAGGATCATTTGCAGACACTGATCTTATTTATGTAATCCCTTTGACACTTATTCCTATCTTTTTGATCAATTATGAACTGAAACCGATCACTTTAACAAGTAAGATGGCATTGATACATGCCACCTTTGATGGGATTCAACTGGAATCCCCTGGTATGTTTCTAGCTCTACCATTAGGGGTATTTCCGAGTGAGCATGTGGCAAACTGTACATCTCCTCTGTCTCTTATTCCCACTCATATATATTTAACAGGTTTCACTTTTCAGTTAAAATTAAACATCTAAGAATAAGTGTGTGTTAATTAAAGAGTTCAACCGATGATATTAAGTAGAACAAAAAAACACTGAAAGGAATAAAATAGAAAGTTGTTCCTTGACAGTCAGGACAAGAGCTGATCAAGTCACTGTTTCTCATAGTGTTCATTTCATTCCAATGGGTTTCCTTTAAAGTGTTCAGATAGTTGTCACCAATCAGGGAGAACATATGATATCTGTCCCTTTGGGACTGGCTTATTTCACTCAGCATGATGTTTTCCAGATTTCTCCATTTTGTTGTAAATGACCGGATTTCATTTTTTTACTGCTGTATAGTATTCTATAGAGTACATGTCCCATAATTTCTTTATACAGTCATCCATTGATGGGCATTTAGGTTGATTCCAGGTTTCAGCTATTGTAAATTGAGTTGCAATAAACATTGAGGTGCAGACAGCTCTTTTATTTGCCAATTTAATTTCCTTTGGGTAAATTTCAAGGAGTGGGATGGCTGAGTCATGTGGCAGGGCTATATTCAGTTTTCTGAGCAATCTCCAAACTGACTTCAATAGTGGCTTAACCAGTTTGCATTCCTGCCAACACTGAATTAGTGTTCCTTTTTCCCCACAACCTTGCCAGCGTCTGTTTTACTTCATTTCTGTATGTGAGCCATTCTAACTGGGGTGAGGTGAAGCCTCATTGTGGTTTTGAATTGTATTTCCCTGATGGCTAGTGATCCTGAACATTTTTTCATGTGTCTGTTGGCCATTTGGATTTCCTCTTTTGAAAAATATCTATTTAGGCCCTTGGCCCATCTCTTAAGTGGGTTGTTTATTTTGCTGTTATGGAGTTTCTTGATCTCTTTGTAGATTCTGGTTATTAATTCTTTATCGGTAGCATAATTTGCAGATATTTTTTCCCATTCTCTTGGTTGCCTCATCACTTTCCTGACTGTTTCTTTTGCAGTACAGAAACTTCTCATTTTGATGTAATCACAATTGTTAATTTTGGATTTGACTGCCTGTGCCTCCAGGGTCTTTTCCAAGAAGTCTTTGCCTGTGCCTATATCTTGTAGGGTTTCTCTGATGTTCTCTAATAATTTGATGGTGTCGGGGGTCATAGATGGCGGAATAGTGAAACCGTGCACTGATAGTCTGGGAAAGGATAGTTTAATAAAAGTGGAGTTACAGTAGTCTCAGGGAAAGGCTCAGGGAAAAAAATGCAGAGGAAACACTTCTGGATCTAGAGGATGTAAAACGGAGGACCTACAGGGAGAGCAAGGATGCCCACTGCTTGGAAGCCCAGCCACAGAGTCAGCGCACCAGCACTGGAAGGGGAGGTGAGACAAAAACCTCGGTAGCCTGAAACAGGTGGGGAAATGGCAGAAAGAGCCTAGAGGGAACGAGGCTTGAAGCCCTATTGGGGAAAGTTTACCAGGCTGGCTGGAGGAGAGAAAAAAATGAATAAATAAGGGGAACTGGCACAGACACAAGCCTCTGTCTCCACTCACCTTACAAAGCCAAGCAAGAGAAAGAGCAGGCACCATTTTGGACATATGTAAAGTGGTGCCCGCCATCAGCCAAGCAGAAAACCTGACTCTGGTGGGAAGAAATAACAGGAGGTTAGGACCTAGTAAAGGTGTGAAGCTAATGAACTGAGACTGTGAAAATCTGAGAGTGGGTGAGAGAACTCACAGAGTACACAAACTCGGTAACCTTGGCAACCTGGTGGGAGACTGCAGAGAAATTTGAGACCATACTGAGGCTGTCTAGATCCTTTGTGTGGCCCTTGGGGTAGAGCAGACGAATACCCACAGGGGCCAGATTTCATACATTGACTACCCTAAATTCCGCTCAGCTGTGTGGAATTACTTAACTTCTGAGTTAAAAAGAGAGAGAGAGAGAGAGAGAGAGAGAGAGCCAGAGCGAGCGAGAGAGAACAACCTGGGTGAGTAACCTTTGGCACACCCTTAACCCTGAAGAACCAAACAGAGCTCTCTGGCCACACCCATAACAGCCTCTAAGGACCCATCAAAAGCAGACAGCTCACTTAACCTAGAGTCATAGTATACTGAGAAAAAACACCACAGCAAAGAAACCAAAGAATATATCCACAATACCAGAAAACAAATGCAGAAACCAAGGAAACAAGAGCAAAGAAGACACTATAACATTCCCAAATGAACAAGAAACCCCAATTCAAGATTATGAAGATGATGAGATAGAAGAAATGCAAGAAACAGATCTCAAAAAATTGATAAGAACATTAAAAAGTTCTCAAAAACCAATTCTTGAACTACAGAAATCCTTACTGGACAGGAGAGAAAATCTCTCATGCGAAAAGGAAATATTAAAGAGGAATCAAAATGAAATGAAGCAACTAGTAGAACATGAAACTGTGATAGTGAAGAGAAATCAAAATGAAATGAAGAATTCAATAGAACAAATGACAAACACATTTGAGAGCCTTAAAAAAGAATCAATGAGGTAGAGGAGAGAATATCAGACTTAGAAAACAGAGCACAGGAAAGTATACAGTCAAACCAAAGAAAAGAAGAGGAAAGTAGAAATCTAAAAAAAATACTTTTGGGAATCTACAGGATACTATTAAGAAAACCAACATTCAGGTTCTAGGAGTTCCTGAAGGCATGGAGAGGGAGAAAGGATTAGAAGGCCTTTTTAGTGAGATACTAGCAGAGAACTTCCCGGGTTTGAAGAAGGACAGGGACATCCTAGTACAGGAAGCTCATAGAACCCCTAGTAAACATGACCAAAAGAGATCCTCACCACAACACATTGTAATTCAACTCACCACAGTGAAACATAAAAAAAAGATCCTAAAATGTGCAAGAGAGAAACGCCAGATTACTCTCAGAGGATCTCCAATTAGACTCACAGCTGAAATCTCATCAGAAACCCTACAGGCTAGAAGGGAATGGTGAGACATAGCACAGGTACTAAGAGAGAAAAACTGCCAGCCCAAAATATTATATGCTGCAAAGCTCTCATTTGTGAAAGAAGGTGAAAAAAGACCTTTCATAGCAAACAGAAATTGAAAGAACTTGTCACCACTTGTCCAACCCTGCAAAAAATGAATAAAGATGTGCTACACACAGAAACACAGAAAATCAATATGAAAGACGGTAAAGGAAGAAAACCTACCAGTAAAAGATCATAGGAAGCTCAAAGTATATACTAGAATATATCTTTGGGAAAATGGCAGGGCAAAGTCACTACTTATCAATAGTCACATTGAATGTTAATGGCCTCAGCTGTCCAGTTAAGACACCGGTTGGCTGAAAGGATTAAAAAACAAAACCCATCTATTTGCTGCTTACAAGAAACACATCTTTCCAACAAAGACGCATGCAGACTGAAAGTGAAAGGTTGGAAAAAGATATTTCATGCCAACAGAAACCAAAAAAGAGCTGGCGTAGCCATGTTAATATCAGACAAAATAAACTTTAACACAAAAACTGTTAAGAGAGACAAAGAGGGGCACTACATAATAATTAAGGGTTCAATTCAACAGGAAGATGTAACTATTATAAATGTATATGCAGCTAATTACAGGGCACCGATTTATTTAAAAGCTATGTAAAGGGACTTAAAGGGAGACTTAGACTCCAATACAATAGTATTGGGTGAACGGAAGATCAACAAGGAAACAGCAGATTTAATCGACACTATTGCCCAAATGGATCTAACAGATATCTACAGAACTTTTGATCCTACATTTAAAGATTTTACATTCTTCTCAGCAGTGCTTGGAACCTTCTCTGGGATTGACCACATATTAGGTCATAAAGCAAATCTCAGCAAATTTAAAAGAATTAGAATCATACCATGCAGCTTCTCAGACCGTATGGGAATGAAGTTTTTAATTAGCAACTCAGGAATCCCTAGAGCATATGCAAACACATGGAGATTGAACACCATGCTCCTGAAGGAAAACAGGGTCATAGAAGAAATCAAAAGAGAAATCAAACACTTTCTGGAAGTAAATTAGGATAGCAACACAACATATCAAAACTTATGGCTAGGCGAAAGCAGCGTTGAGAGGAAAGTTTATAGCAATAGGTGCCTACATCAACAAATTTGATAGGCATCAAATAAATGAGTTTTCAACACATCTCAACGATCTAGAAAAACTGCAGCAAACCAGAAACAATTATAGTAGGAGAAGAGAAATAATTAAAACCAGAGAATAAATCCACAGGATTGAATCCAAAAAATCAGCCAAACGGGGATCTGGTTTTTTTGAAAAAATGAATAAAATTGACATACCATTGGCTCAACTACCCAAAAAAGAAAAGACATAAATCAATAAAATCAGAAATGAAAAGAAAATGTAACAACAGACACCACAGAAATAAAAAAGAATCATCAGAAATTATTACAAGGACTTGTATGCCAGCAATGGATAGATTCCTGAACACATGAAACCTACCTAAATTGAACCATGAATACATAACTGAGAAAGAAATTGAAACAGTAATAAAGGCCCTCCAAACAAAGAAAAGCTCAAGACCAGATGGATTCACTGCTGAATTCTACCAGACCTTTAAAGAACTAACTCCAATTCTCCTCAAACTATTCAGAACAATCAAAAAAAAGGGAATCCTCCCAAATTCTTTCTATGAAGGCAGCATCACCTTAATCCCTAAGCCAGAGAAAGATGCAGCATTGAAAGAGAATTACAGACCAATATCCCAGATGAACATAGACACAAAAATCCTCAATAAAATTTTCGCCAATAGTATACAACAACACATCAGAAAAATCATCTACACAGACCAGGTGGGATTTATCCCTGGTATGCAGGGATGGTTCATTGTTCGCAAATCAATCAATGTGATATACCACATTAGCAGACTGCAGAAGAAAAACCATATGATTATCTCTGTAGATGCAGAGAAAGCATTCAATAAAATTCAACACCCTTTCATGATAAAAACTCTAAGCAAACTGGGTATGGAAGGAACATTCCTCAATACAATCAAAGCAATTTGTGACAAACCCACGGCCAACATCCTATTGAATGGGGAAAAGTTGGAAGCATTTCCACTGAGATCTGGTACCAGACAGGGATGCCCACTCTCACCACTGCTATTCAACATAGTTCTGGAAGTCTTAGTCAGAGACATCAGGCAAGAAAAAGAAATTAAAGGGATACAAATTGGGAAGGAAGAACTCAAACTATCCCTCTTTGCAGACAATATGATTCTTTACTCAGGGGATCCAAAGTACTCTACTAAGAGACTATTGGAAATCAAAGATGAGTTTGGCAAAGTAGCAGGATATAAAATCAGTGCACAAAAATCAACAGCCTTTGTATACACAGGCAATGCCACAGCTGAGAAAGAACTGCTAAATCAATTCCATTCACAATAGCTACAAAAACAAACAAGTACCTTGGAATAAACTTAAATAAGGATGTTGAAGATCTCTACGATGAGAATTACAAAACCTTAAAGAAATAAATTAAGAGGATACCAAAAAATGGAAAAATCTTCCATGCTCATGGATTGGAAGAATCAATATCATCAAAATGTCCATTCTCCGAAAAGCAATTTATACATTCAATGCAATACCAATCAAGATACCAAAGACATTCCTCACATATCTGGAAAAATGATGCTGAAATTCATATGGTGACGCAGGAGACCTCAAATAGCTAAAGCAATTTTATACAATAAAAACAAATTTGGAGGCATCACAATACCAGATTTCAGGACATACTACAGGGCAGTTATAATCACAACAGCATGGTACTGGTACAAAAACATATGGATGCACCAATCGAACAGAATAGAAACACCAGAAATGTTTCCATTTCCAAACATCTATAGCCAACTTATATTTGACCAAGGATCCAAAACCAATCCCTGGAGTAAGGACAGTCTATTCAATAAATGGTGCTTAGAAAACTGGATTTTCACATGCTTTTCCTTTTGGGGGAGGCTGTTCATTACTGATTCAATTTCTGACTCAGTTATGGGTCTGTTTAGGTTTTCAATTCTTCATGGTTCAATATAGTTAGGTTTTTTTGTGTCCAATGGTATGAAATTTTTTTTTCAAAAAACCAGCTGTTCATTTTGCTGCTCTTTTGTAATTTTTTTGGATTCAATTTGTTGATTTCTTCTCTAATTTTACTTATTTCTCTTTTCCTACTAGTATTGTGTCTGGTTTGCTGCAGTTTTTCTAGATCCTTGATATGCATTGAAAACTCATTTATTTGGTGCCTTTCCAATTTCTTGATGTAGGCACCTATTGCTATAAACTTTCCTCTTTACACTGCTTTTGCTATATCCCATAATTTCCATATATCCCATAAGTTTTGATATGTTATGTTGTTGTCCTCATTTACTTCCATAAAGTTATTTTTTTCTCTTTTGATTACTTCTATGACCCACTGTTCATTCATGAGCATGTTGCTCAGTCTCCATGTGTTTGCATATGCTTTATGGCCTAGTATGTGGTCAATCCTAGAGTAAGTCCCATGTACTACTGAGAAAAATGTGTATTCTTTAAATGTAGGATGAAAAGTTCTGTAGATCTCTCTTAGATCCATTTGGACTATAGTGTCGATTAAGTCTGCCCTTTCTTTGTTGATCTTCTGTCCGGTTGATCTGTCTATTGCTGAAAGTGGAGTATTGAAGTCCCCCAATACTATTGCATTGGAGTCTAAGTCTCCCTTTAATTTCCTTAACATATCTTTTAAATAAGCTGGAAATATCTTTTTCCAACCTTTCACTTTCAGTCTTCATGCATCTTTGTTGGAAAGATGTGTTTCTTGTAAGCAGCAAATAGATGGGTTTTGTTCCTTAACCCAATCAGCCAATCTGTGTCTTTTAACTGGACAGTTGAGGCCATTAACATTCAATGTGACTATTGATAAGTAGTGACTTTGCCCTGCCATTTTTCCAAAGATAGTTCTATATATGCTTAGAACTTCCTGTGATCTTTTACTAGGAGATTTTCTTCTTTTACCTTTCGTATTGTTGGCCGTGTTTCTGTGTTTCTGTGTGTAACACATCTTTAAGCATCTTTTGCAGGGCTGGATGAATGGTGACAAATTCTTTCAATTTCTGTTCGCTATGAAAGGTCTAAATCTGATATTCTCTCTTCTATTTCAATGATTTGTTTTTAAGACTCTTAAGTGTGTTTGTCATTTGATCTATTGAATTCTTCATTTCATTTTGGTTTCTTTGCAATATTTCAATTTCATGTTCTACTAAGTTCCCCATTTCATTTTGATTCCTCTTTAATATTTCATTTTCATGAGAGATATTTTCTGTCCTGTCCAGTATGGATTTATGAAGTTCATGCATTTGTTTTTGATAACTTCTAAATGTTCTTATCATATATTTTTTTAGTTCCATTTCTCGTATTTCTTCTATCTCATCCACTTTTCTCCACACATTTAGTATTTCTCCACACATTCACTTGGTCTTAGTCTCCTGGTATTTCTCCCCACCAGAGTCAGGTTCTTCTGCTTGGCTGAGGGCAGGTGCAACCCTGAGCTGGCACAGCTGTTATGTATGTCCATAATGGCACCTGCTGTATTTTTTCCCCCACCCATGTTAGGTGAGTGAAGAGAGAGAATCCTGTCCATACTGGTCCCTTTCATTTTTTTTTCTCTCCTCCAGTTAGGCTGCTGTACTTTCCCCCACCGGGTTTCAAGCCTCGTTCCCTCTAGGCTCTTCCTGCTGCTTTTCCACCAGTGTCTCAGGCTACTGCGGTTTTGCCTCACCACTCTTTCTAGTACTGGAGCGGAGACTTGGCAGCTGGGCTCCCAAGCCATGGGTGCCCCTGCCCTCCACATAGGTCCACTGTGCCCCTCTAATTCTGGAAGAGTTTCCTTTGCAGTATTTTCCCTCTCTAATTGGATTTAAAAATTTCAGTGTAAGTCCTAAAACTACAAACACCTAGAAGAAAAGATAGGGGTAAAGCTCCATGAACTTGGTTTGGGGAATGGATTCTTTGGTGAATATGATCCCAAAAATACAAGCAACAAAAGCAAAAATAGACAAGTGCAACTTTATCAAACCAAAATTCTGGACAATAAAGGAAAAAGACAACCCTCAGTACTGGAGAAATATTCATAAAGAATTTCCCTCAATAGCAAGAAAATAAATAGCCAAGTTTTACAATGGCAACAGATCTGAGAAGACTATTTTACCAAAAAAGACATACAAATGGCAAGCAGGTATGTGAAAAATGTTAAAGATCACCAACAATAATAGAGATATCACATGATGAGATATCACATCACTCCTGTCACAAATGGCTATTACTAAAAAAAAAGTAAAAAGATAGTGGTAAAGTTGTGGAGAAAAGAGAACTTTTTCATTACTGTTGGTGAAATTTAAATTAGTAGAGTCATTATATAAACAGTGTCGAAGTTCAAACAGGTAAAAATAGAAGCACTATATGATCCAGGAATCTCACTACTTATTGTATATTTAAAGGAAGTAAATTCAGTTTGTTAAAGATATATCTGTAATCCTAGATTTTTTTGCAGTGTTATTCACAGCAGCCAAAGTATGGAAAAACCTAAAAATCCATCACTAAATGAAGAAAATGTGGTTTATGTACAAAATGAAATACTATTCAACCTTAGTAAATGACATTCAATGTGGATGAACCTGGAAGGTAATATGCTAAGTGAGATAAACAGGCACAGAAAAACAAATACCAAAAGTTCTCACTTACGTATGGAATTAAAAAAATGAGAAGATAGAATAAAGAGTAGAATGATAGTTACAAAGGGCAAGGAAGGGGATTGGAAGGAGTGGGTAGATCCGGGTCAAAGAACACAAAATTCAAGGTAGGAAGAATAAATTCAAGAGATCTATTGTACAACACAGTGACCACAGTTTATAACAATTCATCATTTTTCTCTTCAAGATTTATTTATTTGGAAGGTATTGTGATAGAGAGGAGAGGCAGACAGACAAGAGAGGTATTTCCACCCACTGGTTCACTCCCTAAATGGCCAAAATGGCTGGGGCTGGCACAGGCTGAAGTCAGAAACCTGGAAACCCATCCAGGTCACATACATGGATTCAGAAGCCCAAGGACTTGGGCTATATTCTGCTGCTTTCTCAGGCATATTAGCAGAGAGATGGATGAAAAACAAAGCACCTAGGATTCAAACTGGTGCTCTAATATGGGATGCTTGTATTTTAGGTGGCACTTAACCTGAAGTACTACAGCACAGTCCCCTGCATTATATTTGTGAAAGTTACTGATTTTAAAATAATTATATGAGTAATGTATACATTAGTTAGCTTGATTTTGCCACCTCACAATATTTCAATATACCTATTTTAAAACATTAAGTTGTTTGTGCTAAATATAAGCAAAGAGAAATGTATTTCTATGATTTGTATACTACATTTAATACTATTCAGTGGTTTCAAGGAAGTGGCAGAAAAGGAATTACAAAATAATTTGTTATTGTAACATAGAGGAAAAATTTAAAATTAAAGGTTTTCTCATGTTACATATTTTGTTTTACTGTGTACATGGTATATATAGTAGACAAATTAATCCTAATTTTACAACAGCTAGTATGTTAAGAAGTTTACCAATGCATAACAAAGTAGACTTAATAAAAATAAAATTAGCATTTTTACACTTTGTTTTGAAATTAAACATATCTTCTATAAGTGAATGTTGTTCAATTACCTGTAATTATTACAGATGGATGTAATTGGCCACTAGATTGAAGGTCAAGAGAAGGAATAAGGAAGGAATAGTGCAAAGTCAGAAGAGTCATATTTGGATGGTATCTAGGATCAGAATTTGTGCTTATAGAGTTTCATTTCATGTTACTGTTTATGTGGTAGACAAGTGTTTACTTGAAATATCTATTCTTTCTAAATGATTATAGGTGTCAGATATATTTAAAAGTAGAGATAGTAAAGTAACTGTAAATAGCTTTTTATTATTTATTTATTTATTTGTTTGAAAGGCAGAATTGCACAGAGCAAAAGACAACAGAGAGAGAGAGAGAGAGAGAGAGAGAGAGAGAGAGAGAGAGACGGCCACAATGACCAGGGATAGGCCAAACTGAAGCCAGGATCACAGAGGTTCTTCTAGATCTCCTACTTTGGTGCAGGGGCCCAAGGACTTGGGCCATCTTCCACTGCTTCCTCCAGGCACATTTGCAGCAACCTGGATCAAAAGTGGAGCAGCCAGGTCTTGAATCAGCACCCAAATGGAATGCCAGCACCGCAGGCAGCTGCTTAACCCACTATGCCACAATGCTGGCCCTGTAAATAGCTTTTAAAAAATGCTTTGCAATGGCATCTTTGAAAATGGAATTTTTAAACCATCTATTTGAGCAGAATATTATGTGTACTTATTCACTGGGTTGGGAAGATGGGAGGGAAGAAATTGCCAATGTTTTCTAATTGCACTAGGAACTTACTGATTATCTAATGAACTGCCTATTGTGTAAATTTTTTTAGCCTCAATTTACTGCATATAGTATATATACACTGGTCAAATGAGTCTTATTTTATAATTTGTAAATATACTATCAAAACTTGTATGTAATATTATCTTTTGGAAATGGAAGGGCCAAACCAAATATTTGGCCCTTTATGTACTGGTTTCAGGGAAGGAGAGAGAAGAGGAAGAGCAAGGAACTCTATGTCATGTATGTTTATAGTGAGGCAAGATTAATTCTTATCCCATATGTAGGAACTTGCTGCATATGTAGCAAATATGATTTTTTTTGACATGCAGAGTGGATAGTGAGAGAGAGAGACAGAGAGAAATGTCTTCCTTTTGCCGTTGGTTCACCCTCCAATGGCCGTCGCGGCTAGTGCGCTGTGGCCAGCGCACCGTGCTGATCTGAAGCTAGGAGCCAGGTGCTTCTCCTGGTCTCCCATGCGGGTGCAGGGCCCAAGAACTTGGGCCATCCTCCACTGCACTCCCGGGACACAGCAGAGAGCTGGCCTGGAAGAGGGGCAACCGGGACAGAATCCAGTGCCCCGACCGGGACTAGAACCTGGTGTGCTGGCGCCGCAGGCAGAGGAGTAGCCTTTTTTTTTATTTTTTTTATTTTTGACAGGCAGAGTAGACAGTGAGAGAGACAGAGAGAAATGCAAATATGATTTAAAAAATAAATTTTAACTGTACATCTTGTCTTGCTAAATGTTAAGGAGTTTGCCACTACATGAAAAAAGTAAACTAATACATTTTGTGTTAAAATTCATTTTTGAAAATGATTTGTGGAAGTAGAATTAATATCATCCCTAAGCATGACAAATGGTTGCATTTGTGCAGTGGGGTTGATAGAAATAAAAGTGGGAAGGATTCTGAGCCAGAATGTTCCTATTTACAAGATGCCTTTATGTGATAGCCTCTGCTGTATGTGTGCAGTTTCTTCAATGCGACATTGTGTACTTGTATAGCAGTCAGACAAGTCCTGTTTGAAGTATCTTTCTAAGATCTTTCTAACTGCACAACATGTCTCAAAAGCAGAAGATGTAAAATAACACTTTTCTGGGCATTTGGGTAGTGGCACTGTGATCTCTTGGATCAGAGCATTGCTCCCTGGGTGGCAGGGGCAGAGGAAGGGAAGGTAGGGCAAAGGATAGTGTTCTCTCCCAGAAGCTGTTAAACAGGATCAGGTTTTCTAACTGCTGTCCTTTAGGAACATTGTAGATAATATTACTACGTATTTATAGGACAACCAAGCCCTAAGTGCCTGCAAGTAGGAATACTGATATAATTTCTTTTAAAATATAGTTTTGTTCATTGATTGGGAAGTACCTGCTTTTGGGATTGCTTCTCCTTAAATAACCTCCTAGAGCTTAATACATTTCTGTACTTAAGTCACTGGAGTGGTGGAGGGGAGGAAGAACAATGTTGAAGGGAAAAACTTCGTTAGTACTATGGGGTAGACCACAGTTCTATATAAGGACATTTTGTAAAGTTTCTGTGTTCAAAGAAGAAAGATACTTTGTCTCACAACATCTAAGATTTTAGATGCCCTTCGGTAATAATGTAAACAAAAAGTAGCATTACTGAACCGACTTGTGGATATATTTTGTTAAAATTAATAGAAGCATCTTGAACAAGGAATTGTTAAACCATCTCTGAGCATTCCTCCAAATTTGTTGAGTTCATGAAGAGGAGTAGATGGAATACAAGAAAAAGGATTATGCAGTTTTGTCCATATTTATAATTTGATTATCAAGTTAATATGTGTATTTGGGGCCTTCGCTGTGGCATAGTAAGCTAAGCTTCTACCTTTGGCGTTGGCAACCCATATGGGTGCCGAATTGAGTCTTGGCTACTCCTCTTCTGATCGAGCTCTCTGCTATGGAATGGGAAAGCAGTCGAGGATGGCCTAAGTGCTTTGGTCCCTGTGCCTGCATGGAAGACCTGAAAGAAGCTCTTGGCTCCTGCCTTCAGATCTGCTCAGCTTCAGATTTTGCAGCAATTTAGAGAGTGAACCAGCAGATGGAAGATCTTTCTCTTTGTCCCTCCCTCTCTCTGTAAATCTACCTCTCAAATAAATAAATAAAATCTTTAAAAAATTAATATGTTTTGCTTATCTTCAGCTATAACATATGAATACACTGTTAAATAATTTGATGGTGACATTTTTATAATATTTTAATAGTATCAATTTGATAATGAATTATCCCAGAAGCACTATACATACGTATTGTACTCAATTACTTTATGTCTTATTTTAATTTGGGCAATAAGGGAATGTGGTCTAGTTTTATTTTTCCTTATTTCAGAGATACACACAGGGAGAGAGGGGGAGGGAGAGGTAGAGAAGAGGGAAAGAGAGAGCCAGTGCTCCCATTGTTGATTCGTTCTCCTATTGTCTACAATGACAGGAAGGTCAAAAGCAAGAACTGAGTCCAAGTCTCCTATGTTGGTGGCAGGAAGCCAATACCTTAAATCATCATTGTTGTTTCTCAGGGTCTGCATTAGCTAGAAGCTGGAATCAGGAGCTAGAGATGGGACGTGAACCCAGGAAATACTCAAATGAGGGTCACAGTGTCCTAACCATTGTCTTAACTGCTAGGTCAAACACCACACCCTGGAAAGCAGTATTTTAACCTAACTGTATCAACATCTTTATCTAAACACCTTTAACCAATCTTTTCTTTAAGAAAGAAATCCCCACTAAAGTCAGGAGTCCATTTTTTTCTTGATTAAACTACTATGAAATATGTTGGCTTTGGGGCTTTGAATTAGTAAATCTTTACAAGATATGGAAAAGTATGAAATTCACTGTAGAATCTTAAGTACATAAATTTGTATGTCCACTGGTACTTATGCACACACAGGCATTCAGAAGAGTATACCAAACTGCAAACTTCATACAATTATGGATGCTTGTTTTCTTTGCTTCTGGTTTTTTCACTGTCTTGTACCAGCCATAACAAATATATTAATCATAGCACTTACAGGTAATCTTCCTTTCCCTAACAATAAAATGAAGTTATCAAAATTCCCCCCACAAAACAGCAGAAGTTGTTAAAGAGTCAATAATAGTGTTTTAGCTCTTTTTTTAAAAAATATTTATTTATTTGACAGGTAGAGTTATAGACAGATAGAAGGGGACACAGAGAAATCTTTCATCCACTGATTTTGTCACCAAATGGATGCAAAGGCTGGAGCTTGGTGGATCTGAAGCCAGGAGATAGCAGCTTTTTCTGGGTCTCTCATGTAGGTGCAGTGGCACAAGCACTTTTGCCATCTTTCACTGCTTTCCCAGGTCATTAGCATGGAGTTGGATCAGCAGTGGAACAGCCCATAAGGGATGCTGGCACCACAGGCAGATGCTGGCACTCACTAAACCAAGGTGCTGGCTGCAGTGTCTTAGCACTTAAACCTAGTTTTCTCTACTCTCACTAAGTTGATCCTTGAAATAAATAAAATTTGATTTTCTAAAATAGCATTTTAACCAACAAAGTTTTGGACTCTATTTCTCCCCTATTTTGTAAACTATTAAAACAGTAGAAATTATAATTTCATCAGTACTAAAGTCTAGATAGAAAAGTTTTTCTATAAACATTGAAAATGAGGGACATAGATAAAATCAATAGCTTTGTAATTTGATCACAGAAGTATTAGTAAAAAACAAAAATGTGAATGTGGGTCACAAACTCATACACAATGCCAGCGATTATGGTTTCTGTGTTAAACAGGTACATGTCCCCTCTAGTCATCAGATGCTACTTCAATTCTAACATCAACAATATTTCTCAGACTAATTAACTATAAGTGGTGATTTTTCTCCAATTAGAGACACTTGGTTATTATCACCCAAATTACTCCAAAGGGGCCTTTAAAATTTGAGGTATCAGATAAACTTATGTTTTCTGCAGATTCAATTTCCTTCTACTCTGCTGATGAGAGACAAGGGAGCAATAAACCTTCAAATTGTGTATTTGCTAAAACTACTATGAACAATACAAACTTGATTAGTTTCTGATAATCACTCATTTTATCATGCCCATGCCTTTCATTGTGCTTCATTTTGATAATGAACAAAATTTCTTAAATCCAAATGTGGTGTTTTGCTGATTGCAACTACCAAACACTTTAAATGCCAAGGTTTGAAATAGAGGCCTTTTGTTTGCTTATGTAGACTAACTTTTATTTCTTTTCTTAGTCATAGCATAAAAGTGCAGTAAATGAGTATGTAAAGTTGAAATCCAGAGTACACTAATAGAAAGATTTGTTTCAAGACAGAGTCAGATATATTAAAATGAACCATCATTTTTAAAACATGTTCTTATCTCACAAGGAAAACCACTGTCATTAACTTTGACCCAACTTCTCTCTCATTTATATCTATAAATTCTTGACAAGCCTTGACATTTTTTCTATCTTTATTGTCTGACAAAGACAACCCACTGTGAGAAATAATGGTACTCATAAATGAGAAGCAAAGAAGCAATAACAGTTTCATTTACAGGTCATTAAACAAGAAGCTAGCTCAGAAAAAAAGATCTCTGTTTAAAGTTTTGGATTGGGCAGGTATATTTCAGATGAGTAAATTCAGAGAAATTCCTCACCATTTCTACAAGGAAAGCTACAGAAAAACTCCCATTATACTAATACTGATTTGTAATGCTTACCAAATATCAAATTGCTATGCTGAAAAATTATGCTTTTGAAACGGTACTTAAGTATTTTCATTGAATAATGAAACATCCATTAAGTTCAATATGTTGTAAATGGAATATTGTCTTCACTATAATATCTCAATTTCTCTGATGTGTAAAGAAAGATGCACTGTGTCTTCATACTTACAGACATAATCCCTAAAGAAATGGGCTAAAGCAAGAAAAAAATCATACATCTCAAAATATGAGCCTAGAATTTTTGATCCCACAAAATTTCAATAAATGTGTTTTTCTGAAATAATTCAGAAACATCATCAAATCTATCAATAACTTTCTGTGATTTCTACTGTGTCCTTCTTGCTTAAAAATACTTTCTTATCCATGTGTCACATTTATATATATATATATTTTTTTTAATTTTACTTGAAAATCCTATTCTTCACACAGGGTTTCCTATTTTTTTAAAGATTTATTATTTATTTGAAAGAGGTACACATACAGAAAGAGAGAGAGAGAGAGAGAGAGAGAGAGAGAGAGAGAGAAGTCTTCCATCTGCTGGTTCACTCCCCAGCTAGCCACAATGGCCAGAGCTGCCCTGAACCAAAATCAGGAGCCAGGAGCCTACTCCAGGTCCCCCATGCAGGTGCAGGGGACCAAGGACTCCAGCCATCCTCCACCGCCTTACCAGGCCACAGCAGGGAGCTGGACCGGAAGTGGAGTAGACAGGACTCCAACCGCACCGCAGGTAGCGGTTTACCTGCGGTTCCAGATCCCTTTTATCAATCACTCAGTATAAGTTGTGCTTCATTTGCATCTTAAGACTGTATCATATACTCTATATACTTTCTATTTGGGAACTTTGGCTCAACATAATATTTTTAAGATTTTTATTTTATTTTTTATATTTATGGTTTTTATTCATTTGAAAGCAGAGTTAGAGAGAGGAGAGACAAAACAAGAGAGAAATCTTCCACCAACTGGGTCACTCTTCAAATGGCCAAAAACAGCCAGGGTTAAGCCAGGATGAAGCCAGGAGCCAGGAGCTTCTTCCAGGTTTCCCACATGGGTGCAGGGGACCAAGCACTGGGGCCATCTTCTGCTGCTTTCCCAGGCACATTAGCAGGGAGTGGAGCAGCTGGGTTTTGAATCGGTGCCAATGTATGATGCCAACATCATAGGTGGAGGTTTAATCTGCTATATTACAACACCAACCCCAATATTTTTAGGATTTATCCACATTGTTGAGTATCAGGATTTTGCTTCTTTTTATTTCTAAGTGTTTTTTCACTGTATGCATTTCTAGATTTAGATTATTCAGAAGAAAGCTGGTACAAACATTCTTCCACAAGTCTTCTTTGCAATGATAACTTTCATTTCTCTCGGTTAAATTCCTACAAAAATTTAAATATCATGTACCAGTTATCAATTCATTACTACTCTACTCCAAATCTTTCCTTCATTTGCAAGTTTGCAACAATTTGTCTGGACCCATCTTTTGCAGGATGGCCCACAGAGTTTGTCAGTGAAAGAACTCTGGAGAAGGAAGCTGTTGCTGCCCCTGGCTGCAGTGTGTGCCTAGCCATAGGCTTCTGCCAAGCACAGGACAGCTTTAGCCCCTTGTGGCTGTGACACACAACACTGCAGGCAGCTTCCCCCGAAGGTTCTGGACTTTCCCTGGATATTTTCAGCAAGCGTCCTTGGCACAGTATTCAGAGAGCTTCTCTACCGTCTGCTGAGTCCTAGTGGTATCTCCAATGAGGTTGAAGGAGACAGAGGCCCTTTTGTGTGTGCCTTAGGAGCAGTGGCTGTTCCTTATGACAACTGTTCCTCTATTAGTTTTTTGTTTGTTTGTTTTTTGTTTAGTTTTGTTTTACTTTTTACTAACCAAATCTCATCATTTCAAATCCTTGTTAATTAAAACTAAGATTCCCTGTGGGAATTACTGCTTTGTTTGCCTTCTGACTGGACTCAGATAAGGCTTGGTCACAGAGAAAATGAATATTCAATTTTAAAAGGAAATATCAAAATATATTTTCAAAATATTATACAATTACACATCCATTAACAATCGATAAGAGGTCTGATTATTCCACCTTCACAGCCGCATTTGGTGTGTTTATAGTTTTATTCCTAATAGTGGGTATCCACTAGGATTTCACTGTGGTTTTGCTTTTAATTTCTCTAATCCCTTCTATGCTTAGTGACAATTTTCATTTGTGAAATTTACCAAACCCTTTGATTCATTTTGATTTGGGAAGTTTATCATTTGATTATTGAATTTCAAGATCTCTTGAAACATAATGAATACAAGTTTATGGCTTCCCTGTCTATATTCCAACTTATGGCAGGCCTATTTGTTTTCTTCAGTGTGTCTTTTGATTTGAAAAATTTTTAATTAACAGAAAGTCTAATTTATATTTCCTTTATCTTTAATACTGTGTCTGTACATCCCAAGAAACCTTTGTCTACTCCAAAGTCATAGAATATAATCCAGTATTCCAGAAATTTTATATATATATATATATATATATATATATATATATATGAACTTCCATTAATAAATATTGTCATGAGATAGGGGTCAAGGAGGTTATTTCCACTTTCACATATATAATAATTTTTAAAGAATTTTTCACTTGGAGATTCTGTTTCTCTGAGTTATACATTGATTCTTATGGTAATACAACATCTTTATTATTGCTACTTTATAGTAAATTTGCAAATTGATTCTTTTTTCTCCATCTTCCCAACCTCGTCACTCCCTCAAATTGTTTGACTATTCAAGACCTTTACATTGTCATATAGTATATTATCATCTAAGCAATAACTACTCAAAGACTGCTGAGATCTTGAATAGGATTGCTTTGGATCAACACATAAATTTTGAGACTGTGGCAGCTAAGCAGTAATGAGGCCTCCAATCAATGACAATGGTGTGTCTCCACTTTAATTTAGGTCTTTTAAATTTTACTTTCCAATGCTTATAAATGTACAGTCTGCAAGCAATAAAAACATTTAGGTCACTTTGACTTTTGCCAAAAATATTTATTTTCTTTATTTATTTGAGAGGCAGAGAGAGAAGTGGCAGAGGTATAGAGATGATAGAGATAGAGATAGAGATAGAAATAAAGATAGAGAGAGAGAGAGAGAGAGAGAGAATGCCCATTTGCTGGTTCATTGCCCAAAGGCCCAAAGTGAGCAGGGCTGGGGCAGGCCAAAGTCAGGAATTGGGAACCAAGTTTCCCACGTAGGTGGCAGGGATCTTACCCAAGTCAATACCACAGTCTCCTTGGGTCTGCATTAGTAGGAAGCTCGAGTCAGACCCAGGAACTAAACCCAGCTACCCACTATGAGACAAGGTGTATTAACCACTAGACTAAATGCCCACCTAGGTAAATGACATTTTATTTGATTTTTCATGGTTATTACCAATTACAAAGAAATTGAGTTGACTATTTATAGTGATTTAATACCTTAAAAGTTGTCTAAGTCTTAGACCCCAATACAATAGTACTGGGGGACTTCAATACTCCACTCTCAGAGATAGACAGATCAACAGGACAGTAGATTTAAACGACACTATAGCCCAAAAGGATCTAACAGATATCTACAGAACTTTTCAATTTACACAGAAAGCATTTACATTCTTCTCAGCAGTACATGGAACCTTCTCTAGGATTGACCACATACTAGGCCATAAAGCAAGTCTCAGCAAATTCAAAAGATTTAGAATCATACCATGCAGCTTCTCAGACCACAAAGGAATGAAGTTGGAAATTAGCAACTCAGGAATCCCTACAGCACGTGCTAACACATGGAGACTGAATAACATGCTCCTGAATGAACAATTTGTCACAGAAGAAATTAAAAGAGAAATCAAAAATTTTCTGGAAGTAAATGAGGATAATAGCACAACATACCAAAACCTATGGGATACAGAAAAAGCAGTGTTAAGAGGAAAGTTTATATCAATAGGTGCCTACATCAAGAAATTGGAGAGGCACCAAATAGATGAGCTTTCAAGTCATCTCAAGGATCTAGAAAATGAGCAGCAAACCAGACCCAAATTTACTAGGAGAAGAGAAATAATTAAAATAAGAGAAGAAATCAACAGGATTGAATCCAAAAAAACATTACAAAAAAAAAAAAAAAAGCCAAACGAGGAGCTGGTTTTTTGAAAAAATAAACAAAATTGACACCCCTTTGGCCCAATTAACTAAAAAAAGAGAAAAGACCCAAATCAATAAAATCTGACATGGAAAAGGAAATGTAACAATAGGTACTACAGAAATAAAAAGAACATTCAGAAATTACTACAAGGATTGTATGCCAACAAACAGGGAAATCTATCAGAAATGGATAGATTCCTGGACACATACAACCTACCTAATTGAACCAGGATGACATAGAAAACCTAAACAGACCAATAACTGACACAGAAATTGAAACAGTAATAAAGGCCCTCCCAACAAAGAAAAGCCCAGGACCAGATGGATTCAACGCTGAACTCTACCAGACATTTAAAGAACTAACTCCAATTCTCCTCAAACTATTCAGAACAATTGAAAAAGAGGGAATCCTCCCAAATTCTTTTTATGAAGCCAGCATCACCTTAATTCCTTAGCCGGAAAAAGATGCAGCATTGAAAGAGAATTAAGACCAATATCTCTGATGAACATAGACTCAAAAATCCTCAATAAAATTCTGGCCAATAGAATGCAACATCACATTAGAAAGATCATCCACCCAGACCAAGTGGGATTTATCCCTGGTATGCAGGGATGGTTCAATGTTCGCAAAACAATCAACCTGATACACCACATTAACAGACTGCAGAAGAAAACCAAATGATTCCCTCAATAAATGCAGAGAAAGACTTTGATAAAATATAACACACTTTCATGATGAAAACCCTAAGCAAACTGGGTATAGAAGGAACATTCCTCAATACAATCAAAGCAATTTATGAAAAACCCACGGCCAACATCCTATTGAATGGGGAAAAGTTGGAAGCATTTCCACTGAGTCTGGTACCAGACAGGGATGCCCACTCTCACCACTGCTATTCAACATAGTTCTGGAAGTCTTAGCCAGAGCTATTAGGCAAGAAAAAGAAATTAAAGGGATACAAATTGGGAAGGAAGAACTCAAATTATCCCTCTTTGCAGACGATATGATTCTTTATTTAGGGGACCCAAAGAACTCTACTAAGTGACTATTGGAAATCAAAGATGAGTTTGGCAAAGTAACAGGATATAAAATCAATGCACAAAAATCAACAGCCTTTGTATACACAGGCAATGCCACAGCTGAGAAAGAACTGCTAAATCAATTCCATTCACAATAGCCACAAAAACAATCAAATACCTTGGAATAAACTAAAATAAGGACGTTAAAGATCTCTACGATGAAAATTACAAAACCTTAAAGAAAGAAATAGAAGAGGATACCAAAAAACGGAAAAATCTTCCATGCTCATGGATTGGAAGAATCAATATCATCAAAATGTCCATTTTCCAAAAAGCAATTTACAGATTCAATGTAATACCAACCAAAATACTGAAGACATTCTTCTAAGATCTGGAAAAAATGATGCTGAAATTCATATGGGGACACAGGACACCTCGAATAGCTAAGCAGTGTTGTACAACAAAAACAAAGCCGGAGGCATCACAATACCAGATTTCAGAACATACTACAGGGCTGTTGTTATCAAAACAGCATGGTACTGGTACAGAAACAGATGGATAGACCAATGGAACAGTAGAAACACCAGAAATCAATCCAAACATCTACAGCCAACTTATATTTGATCAAGTATCCAAAACCAATCCCTGGAGTAAGGACAGTCTATTCAATAAATGGTGCTGGGAAAACTGGATTTCCACGTGCAGAATCATGAAGCAAGATCCCTACCTTTCACCTTACACAAAAAAATCACTCAACATGGATTAAAGACTTAAACTACAACCCGACACCATCAAATTATTAGAGAGCATTGGAGAAACCCTGCAAGATATAGGTACTGGCAAAGACTTCTTGGAAAAGACCCCAGAAGCACAGGCAGTCAAAAACAAAATTAACTATTGGGATTGCATCAAATTGAGAAGTTTCTGTACTTCAAAACAAACAGTCAGGAAAGTGAATAAGAAACCGACAGAATGGGAAAAAATATTTGCAAACTACACAGCAGATAATGGTTTGATAACCAGAATCTACAAAGAAATCAAAAACTCCACAACAACAAAACAAACAACCCACTTAAGAGATGGGCCAAAGAACTCAACAGACATCTTTCCAAAGACGAAATCCAAATGGCCAACAGACACATGAAAAAATGTTCAAGATCACTAGCAATCAGGGAAATGCAAATCAAAACCACAATGAGGTTTCACCTCACCCCGGTGAGAATGGCTCACATTCAGAAATCTACCAACAACAGATGCTGGAGAGGATGTAGGGAAAAAGGGACACTAACCCACTGTTGGTGGGAATGCAAACTGGTTAAGCCACTATGGAAGTCAGTCTGGAGATTCCTCAGAAACCTGAATATAACCCTACCATACAACCCAGCCATCCCACTCCTTGGAACTTACCCAAAGGAAATTAAATTGGCAAACAAAAAGCCGTCTGCACATTAATGTTTATTGCAGCTCAATTCACAATAGCTAAGACCTGGAACCAACCCAAATGCCCATCTACAGTAGACTGGATAAAGAAATTATGGACATGTACTCTATAGAATACTATACAGCAGTCAAAAACAATGAAATCTGATCATTTACAACAAGATGGAGGAATCTGGAAAACATCATGCTGAGTGAATTAAGCCAGTCCCAAAGAGACAAATATCATTTGTTTTCCCTGATCGGCAACAACTAACTGAGCACCAAAGGGGAAACCTGTGAAAGTGAAATGGACACTATGAGAAACAGTAACTTGATCAGCTCTTTGCTGACTGTTGTTGTACAACGTAAATCTTTATCCATTTTAGTATTTTTTTGTTCTAGTGCTGGTGGTTGAACTCTGTAATTAAAACAAAATTATTCTTAGGTGTTTAAATTTTAACTGAAAAGTGATCCCAGTTAAATATAAGAATGAGAAAAAGAGAGGGAGGAGATGTACAATCGGGGACATGCTCAATCGGACTTGCCCCAAATGATGGAGTTAGAAATGCGCCAGGGGATTCCAATGCAATCCCATCAAGGTGGCATGTACCAATGCCATCTCACTAGTCCATGTGATTTATTTCAGTTCACAATTGGTCACCCAGATAGGTATAAGAGTCAAAGGAATCACACAAACAAGACTAGTGTCTGCTAATACTAACTGATAAAATCAAAAAGTGAGAGAACAATCCAACATGGGAAGCGGGATACACAGCAGACTCATAGTATGGCATATGTCCTAAAGAGCACTCTGGCCTCAGAATCAGCCCTTATGGCATTCAGATCTGGCTCAAGACCTCATGAGAGTATTTTAAGCATGGAAAGCCAAGACACTCTGGCAAAAAAAAAAAAAAAAAAAAACCCTAAATGAAAGATCTCTGTGAGTGAGATCCCAGTGGAAAGAACGGGGCCATCAAAGTAGGAGGTACCTTTCTCTGAAGGGAGGAGAGAACTTCCACTTTGACTATGACCCTA
The DNA here is from genome assembly GCF_033115175.1 of Lepus europaeus. Classification (NCBI taxonomy): domain Eukaryota; kingdom Metazoa; phylum Chordata; class Mammalia; order Lagomorpha; family Leporidae; genus Lepus; species Lepus europaeus. The sequence continues at coordinate 127,257,544 of NC_084827.1, read as the reverse complement.
TCGGAATAAGATCAAAGTTGGCAAACCCTAAAGGCTTCCATAGCCTTGGCAACTCATGACTAGATCCTAGGGAGATTACTGATGCCATAAACAAGAGTGTCAAATTGTTAAGTCAACAACAGGAGTCACTGTGTACTTATGCCTCATGTGGGATCTGTCCTTAATATGTTGTCCAATGTGAAGTGATGCTATAACTAGTACTGAAACAGTATTTTTACACCTTGTGTTTCTGTGTGGGTTTAAACTGATGAAATTTTTACTTAGTATATACTGAATCGACCTTCTGTATATAAAGATAATTGAAAATGAAAAAAAAAATACTTGGTGTTAAATTGGAAATTACATAGAAAATTAATCAATTTTTAAAAAAAATATCATGTAGGATCTCTGTCATTAATGTGCTGTATACTGTGATTCAATGCTATAACTAGTACTCAACCAATATATTTCACTTGGTGTTGCTACGTGAGGGCAAACTGTTGAAATCTTTACTTTATATATACTAAACTGACTTTCTGTATATAAAGAGAATTGAAAATGAATCTTGATGTGAATGGAAGGGGAGAGAGAGTGGGAAAGGGGAGGGTTGAGGGTGGGAGGGAAGTAATGGGAGGGGGGAAGCCATTGTAATCCATAAGCTATACTTTGGAAATTTATATTCATTAAATAAAAGCTTTAAAAAAATTTCAAAAGTTCAACAGAGCTCACCTGAACTTCCACTTTCACTATGGCCTTGTCTAAATAAGCTCGGAGTTGGTGAACTCAAGAGGCTTCCATAGCCTTGGCAGCTCATGACAAGACCTCAGGTGATTACTGACATCATAAATAATAGTGTCAATTGTTAAAGCAACAACGGGAGTCACTGTGCACCTGCTCCCCATGTAGGACCTCTGTCCTTAATGTGTTGTACTATGCAAATTAAAGGTAAAACTACTACTCAAACAGTACTCTATACTTTGTGTGCCTTTGTGGGTGCAAACTATTGAAATCTTTACTTAGTATATACTAAGTTGATCTTCTGTCTATAAAGATAATTGAAAATGAATCTTGATGAAGAATGGGATGGGAGAGGGAATAGGAGATGGGATGGTTGTGAGTGGGAGGGAAGTTATGGGGGGAAAAGCTGCTATAATTCAAAAGTTGTACTTTGGAAATTTATATTTATTAAATAAAAGTTGAAAAACAAAAAACAAAAAAAAAGTTGTCTAAGTCTAATAATTTAAGGTTTCCTTAGGATTTTTTACAGATAATCAGGTGGTCTGTGAATAGACAGCTCCACTTTTAATTTTCTAATTTTATTTTGTGCTCTATATTTCTTGTTTTTTTTTTAACTAATTAGGACTGCATTACAATGTTGACTAAAAGTTCTAAAGCATTTTGGAATTAACAGTTTGTTTTTGTTTTTGTTTTTTTTTTTTTTTTTTTTTGGTAAATGACCTTTACCAGGTTGAGGAACTTTTCTACTACTTTTTTGTACATAAATGCATGAATTTTGACAAAAGTTTGCATTTCAGATGATCACATAATTGTTTAATTTATTAATATGATAAATGGCATTATTTCATTTGTGCATGTTAAACCAGCCTCACTCTCTTGGAATACTTCTCACTTGAACATTACCTATGAGAATACTTCAACAATTTCATTGAAAATTGAATTAAAAGTTGTTCATTTTGCTGCAAATTTTCTGAAATCCAGACATAGAAATTTTAATAGATTATCAAGGGGCCAGCACTGTGGCATAGTGGGCTAACTATCCACCCGCAGTACTGGCATCCTATATGGGCGCTGGTTCTAGTCCTGGCTGCTCCTCTTCTGATCCAGCTCTCTGCTATGGCCTGGGAAAGCAGAAGAAGATGGCCCAAGTGCTTGGGCCCCTACAACCACTTAGGAGACCCAGAAGAAGCTCCTATCTCCTGGCTTCATATTGGCCCAGCTTCAGCCATTGTGGTCATCTTGATCCAGCAGATGGAAGACCTTTCTCTCTCTCTCCTTCTCTCTGTAACTCTACTTTTCATAAATAAATTAAAAAGCTATAAAATATATTGTTAAAAGATTATGAAACGTATATTATGAAAAGATTATGCATGGATTTCAATATTTCAATATTTTTACACCAAAATAAACTTTTTAAGGAATTTATTTATTTATTTGAAGGGCAGAAGTAGAGAGAAAGAGAAAGTGACACAAAGAGAGAGATCTTCCATCTACGAGTTCACTCCCTCAATGGTTGCAATCACCAGACTCAGCAAGTCCAAAGTTGGAAGCTGGGAGCTTCTTCCAGGTATCTCACATGGATACAGGGGCTGAAGGACTTTCCCAGGCACATTAGCAGAGAGCTTGAGGGAACTCGAACTGGTCCCATATGGGATGCCAGTGCTGCATGCCTTTGTTCAACTTGAGCACCACAGCTCTGGCCCTCAAACTTTCAATTCAGTTTCCAGGAACTTTTTTTCATGTAACATTGAGCTTAATTTGATAATACATTTAGAATTTTTATGTCTATATTCTTTTTTTTAAGATTTAATTAGTTACTTATCTGAACTGCAGAGTGATGCAAAGGGATATCCACAGAGAGAGAGACAGACCTTCCACTTGCTGGTTCATGCCCAAGATGGCCACAACAGCTAAGTCTGGGACCACTAAAGCCAGGAGCCTCTAATTCTAACATGGTTTCACATGTGGGTGGTAGAGGCCCAAGTATACATTAGCAGAAAGCTAGATCAGAAGCAGAACAGTCAGAATTCAAACCAGCATTCTTATATGGGATGCTGGCATTGCAAGTAGTGACTTAACCTATTGTGTCATGCAGGCCTCATGCCTAGGTTCCTGATAGATATTGAACTATAGTTTGTATTTTTTTTCTTGTAATATCTACATCTGGTTTTGATGTTAGGTTAATGCTTCACAATATGAATTGCAAAGTGGCCTTTCTTCCTCTGTCTTCAGAATGAGGAATTAAGGTACTGGACTTATACTATATTAAACTATTTTATATAAGTCATCAGAGAGGCCCATCTAGACCAGTAGCTATCTTTACAGGAAAACATTTTTTCATTGTATTTTCACTGTGTTATTGCTGATTGTGTTGGAGTGCTCCTTCTTCACTGTTTCTGAATAAGGCTGGAAAATACATTTCTCAGACCTCTTTCCATACTACTCTAAATTTGATTTGGCAACGTAAATAAAACATTGTCTATTATACACGAATGATCAGGTTTGGCAGATTCAATGAGTATTGCTCCTTAAGAGACACAGCTTGCCTTTGTTCTCTGCTCAGGTCTCCAACTTCTTGTTTGGACAACCACCAATTGTCCATGTCTACCACCAGACACAAACCCACAGACAGGGCAGAACCAACAGAGAAGCAGCGGATTGTCCAAAGCAATGTTTGTAAAGAGGCACCAATCCCCCTGCAAGCAACAGATTTCAGACTTCTCCATAGCTCCGCTTGGTGGGATTTGGCCTAAATTAGAAGTTCATCACATACAGTATCTCAGAGTTTTCATTAAGTCTGGTTTTCTCACCCATTATAGTACTAGAGGGAATTGTGATTGGTTGCAATTGTTTTGATTTCCCAATTCCCCCTGCCCTTCTACAACTTTTCTTTTTCTGTCTCCTAGATTATATGGACTCTAATTTGTAAATTATATTCCCAAAAATAGTGAATCTATTTTTGAAAAAATTCTGATAAAATGATACAGGATAATTACAGTTTTTTTTTAAATTGTTTTTAGTATGTCCCTTTATTATACTTTCTTACTGTTCTACTGATTTCTCAGTTGATTTTTCTATGGGAACATATCACTACCAACTCGAATACTAAAGCCACTCTATTTTAATCCATTTTGTGTTGTGATAACTGAATGCCTGATGGTGGGTAATGTAAATGAAAATAGGTTGGCTCATAATTATGTTGACTGGAAAACCCAAACAGCTTGTGTCACAACATGGTAGAGAAGTAGAAATGGAATTGGCCAAATTCTGATGGGGCATATGTGCAAATAATGAAGCAAGAGACAAAGTGAAGCCAGGCTCATGCTTTTAGAACCTGTTCTCACAGGAAATAACCCACTCATGTGAGATCCATACCACTACTCAAGACCTGAATGAATCCCTCCATGAGAGTGGTTATGACTCAATCATGGGTCTGCTTTTCTTGCTTCTCAAGGGCCTAATGTCTTCACGGAAGGTTCTGATGAAAGCTCAAGCATCCACTGTGACAGGCCCATGTAAATTACATCCATATACCAAAAATAGTTGAACCTTCAAAATGACCTTTCTTTTCTTCCAACCCTTGCTATCCACCAAAATATCCTAGTACGCTCCCAGAGGAAAAGAATTCAAATAAACTACTTTGTATATTAAATAAGACATTTAATCCTTTCCTATGATATTTGCATTTGTAATAGGAGGTCAATAAAACCTTGATGAGCTCTGTGATACATAGCTTTCAGAGAGTGTGTCACTTTGAAGAACAAAATTTCCATCCTAGATTAAGAATCTTAGGTGGCAAATTCTAGAGTACTGTATATTATGAGCACTAACTGCCTCCTCTTGGTGATCTTGCACACTGTATATAAGTTTAAGTTTTGCATTTAATGCCTGATTCTCTTATTATTCCTGGAAGTGGCCATTTATGCCCTCCAATAAATTTGGAATGCTAATGGCAGAGCTCCACATAGCCGGTATGAGGGAGGGATTTTTCTTCAAATAACAGAAGCTAGTACAATAGTGGCAGATTCAGATCTAGTCCCATGCATATTTCCCTGCAGTCCACAGAACATATTTTCTATTTAGTGTACATTGTACTAAGGAGAAAATGTGGTCTGGAACATTTAGGTCATCTGGGAGCAGTTAGTTAGTCAGGGCAAACAGTGCTGCATACTTTTATGGCTCTTAAGGGCATCTTTTTAATACAGATGAGTATACTCACCAGTGCTCATTATGATAAGCCTGAGTCATCAAGAAAAGGGTAAATTATGCTCAGCATGCTCTATTTAATAAGGAATACACTGTTAAAAAGACAACATAAAATCTTGCTTAGAGAAGAGAAGATCTAGCTACCAGGAAGAAAAAGAGTCGAGTCGCCTGCCTTCCATTGTTTCTCTCAGCACTCCTCTCAAGTGTTCTCAGGATAGAATCTGATTAAGGACAAATCCCAGCTCAATGTGAGATTCCTCCATATACACAAATTAACATTTTCCCAGACAAGAGACACACAGTTTTTGCTTCTTTTACTTAGGGCTACAAAATTCTCCCTGAATCAGTTGCCACAGGATATATTGTCTCGAATAACAATTTCCCTTTATCTCAGCATCAACCCAATTAAAGGAGGGAATGGGAGGTAAAAGAAAAGAAAGTCCCATACTTTCTATCTTGTGTTCCACCTCATGTTTAATAACTACATGGAACAGAAGAAATAAAACATCCAAAATGAATAAGGACATAGATCAAACTCAGTATAAATGTATCTGTAGTCTACTTGTATATTAAGAACATGATGACTATAAAATTCCCTTGGCATTTCATCATTCTCTATAATTCAATTCTTTTAAAAAATGAATTTCAAATAAAGGTGTTCAAACATTATTGTGTTGTTTCCATTAATTGAAAATAGGTTAATAGAAAATTGTTTCAGAATTAATTGAGGTTGTAGCCTAATTTCTAATACTCTACAAATATCTCTATGATTTGTGCCCTTAATTCCTACCATGTCTTTTCTCATTTTGTTTTCCAAATATCTTAAAATATGTGCAGCATTATATTCTTGACTGTTTTACATATTCATATTATCTTTCATGAGGGAGCTATACATATATATTGTTAAAGCAAATGAAGTCCTAAAAAACTATCTACAACATTTGGATACATCATGATGAATTTATTGTCTGAAATTGTATTGCCATAAACAAGTCCTTTTTAAAAAAAAGAAAAAATAAAAAAAAATGTAAGTGTTTTACTTGCTAAATTTTTTTTGACAGGCAGAGTTAGACAGTGAGGGAGAGAGACAGAGAGAAAGGTCTTCCTCTTCCGTTGGTTCACCCCCACAAGTGGCTGCTACAGCTGGCGTGTTGCAGCCGGTGTGCTGCGCTGATCGGAAGCCAGGAGCCAGGTGCTCCCTCCTGGTCTACCATGAGGGCGCAGGGCCCAAGGAACTGGGCCATCCTCCACTGCACTCCCGGGTCACAGCAGAGAGCTGGACTGGAAGTGGAGCAATCGAGACAGAATCCGGTGCCCCAATCGGGACTAGAACCCGGGGTGCCAGCGCCACAGGCAGAGGATTCAAGGTCATAACTTTCCAAGTAAATATTAAGGAAAAAGAAAACATATTGTCAACATGGAAAGGACTAGCAAAAAATACAAGGAAAATAGATGAAACAAACTAAATGATTAGCAATAACATAACAAAATGTATCTTTTGAGTGTCATAGCCATCAAAACTCATAGTAAATTATTTGCATTTAATTCTCACTTCTACGTGTTTAGACATTGAGAATTTCATTCTATTTCATTCTATCATATGGATTGCTATATAAAACTAAAAAAAAATCAGGTGAATATCACAGATATTAGGGAAGGAAAAAGATACACTAGGGAAATGGAAACAAAAATGAGCAGAAATAGCTATACTCAAGCCAGATAACAAAAAACTTTAAATTGAAAAAAAACTGTAAAAAGAGAGAAATAAGGAAATTATACTTTGATTAAAGTTTCAACTCAGCAAGAAGATATAACAATCATAAATATGTATTCACCCATATATAATCACCAAAGCAAGACCCCCCAGATACACACACCAAATACTATCAGACATAAAAGGAGAGATAGACTCCAGTACAATAACAGTAGGTAACTTCAACACCCCACTATCATCAATGGACTTATCAACCAGACAGAAAATCAATAAAGATACATTAGTGTTAAAACATACCATTGAACAAATGAAACTAACAGACATTTACAGGACATTTCACCCAATGGCTATAGAATATACATTCTTCTAATCAGCACATGGAACATTTTATAGGATAGACCATACATTAAGCCACAAATCAAGTCTCAATGACTTGAAAAACACTGAAATCATACCATGTATCTTCTCAGATATCAAAGGAATACAAAAATAAATCAACACAGAAACAATGATAAAACACTCATAAATATATGGAAATGAGACAACATAAGAATGATCAACCAAAAAAAAAGCTGTTTTTTTTTTTGGGAATATAAGCAATAAAAATACACAAATCTTTATCCATACTAACAAAGAAAAGAGAAAATGTATACACACATGAAAAAAGAAAGACGTTCCTCACTCAAGGCTGGCAAAACTGAACTGGTTGTTTGTACGTAGAAGAATGAAATTAGATCCACAACTCTTACCATATACAAAATTCAACTCAGATGGATGAAAGACCTAAATTTATTAAGACCATGAAGTTTCCGGAAGAAAATGTAGAAATGTAGGTGAAACACTCTAAAACATTGGTGTAGGTGTTGACTTCTTAGGCAACACCCCCAAATGGGATTATATAAAACCCAGAAGCTTCTTATCAGCAAAGGAAATGATTAATAGAGTGAAGAGACATCCAACAGAATGGGAAAAAAATTTACAAGTAACCTATCTGATAAATAATTAATAACAAGGATATATTAGCAACTCAAAAACATCAACAACAACAAAATGACCAATTCTGTTAAGAAATGGATAAAAGACCTCAATGGACAGTTCTCAAAAGAAGAACTATAAATTGCCAATAAATATGTGAAAACATTCTCAACATTACTAGCCATCAGGCAAATACAAATCAAAATTATAGTGAGATATCACCTCCCTCCATCAGAATAGCTATTATCCAAAAATTACAGTGAGACATCTCCTCAACTCCATCAAAATAGCTATTATCCAAAACTAACAGAGTAACAAATGCTGGCAAGTGTGTGAAGAAATGGGAATACACAGTGTTGGTGAGAATATGAAGTAGTACATTTCTATAGAAAACAATATGGAGATTAATTTTAAAAAACTAGAAATAGTCTTGCCATAGGATGCACCAATCCCACTACTGAATAAATACTCCAAAGACATGAATATGTTGTATTAAAGAGATACCTGCACCACTATGTTTATAGAAGCACTATTTATAATAGCCAAAATATGCAATCAAACAAGGTGTCCATCACTAGATGAATGGATAAAGAATATATATAAAATACTATATAATATTAGTCAGCTATAAAAAGAATAAAATTCAACCATGTGTATCAAAATGGATGTAACTTGTTGAAATAATGTAGAGTGAAATAAGTAGGATATATAATGACACATACTGTATGTTCTCCCTTATTTCAGGAGCTAACATTAAACAAGAAAACAGCAAAGACCAAAAACACCCCAAAAAAGAAATGCCTGTGTGTATCAGTATTGCTTCAAATATAGGTTGCTAACTTATATATATTTTTCAAAATGACTTTAGTGATTTGTGATCATTTTAAAATTTACTGTACATGGGTGAATGTCATTTTCCCATTTGATTATTGTTTATTAATTTATTATTTATTTTACAATTAATTATTTACAATTAATTATTGATTATTGTTTAGCTATTACTTATATTACTGCTGAACTTGGATGTTTTTATCTTTTGCTTGTTGGATCAGTTTATTAAGTGGAGCACTAAGCCCCTCATTGTATATTATTTCAAAAACTAAAAAGAAGGAAGGATGAAAGGAAGGAAGGGATACAGGGAGAGAGGGAGAGAGGAAAACAGGAAGAAAGGAGGAAAGTGGGAGGGTGGAAGAAAATACCATTACATTCTAAGAATTGTATCTGTGAACCACATTGAGTCTATCATCTTTGTATTAAAATTTGATTCTTGTTTATAGCCCTTGTCTCTACTGTTGAAGAACAATGTTTTTTGTTTGTTTGTTTGTTTTTTTGTTTTTTTAGTCCTCCTTTTCTTATTATTATTTGTTGAATTCATTACTTAGTGGAAGATTAACCTTATGATTATAAAATAAACTGAAAGTATGTTATAAAAATTAAAGAAAAAATAAGAAGGGAAGGAGTAAGGAGGGTGATCTTGGCTACATAAGCTGCTGTACTAACTGAAATAAATGAGTGTGTGGGCTGCTTGCCTCACCGCTTGCACCCAATTCCCGGGCTCTGTGTGGTGACTCAGTGCATCTTGCCCCCACCATGTTCCTCTTCTCAGAAACAAATCCACTTCACCATTGTTGAGAAATCAACTGCAACATCTGCACGCCAATGTGACTGAGAAAGAGACAGCCTGTCAGACTCGGCAAGGTCCCCCCTGGATTTCAGCAAGAAGGCTCCTCAGTGTTTTGTGTGCTGTTCGGTTCTGTGAGGGTGAGCACAGAACCCCCTCCAACACCCCTTTCCTTGTCCTTGTCCTCAGTCTAAGTGACCCCAGGTTGGGCACATACCGCCCAGAAGCCTATGTCGCTTCTCGGCTCCTCCTTTTACTTTCAGTTCACCCAGCGAATTCACATAAAGGACTGATCATCCCAGAATTCTGAACCAAGTCATCTTCCCTCACTTGAGAGAGGTGACGCTCCAGAGACACTGTGTGGGCATGCAGCCTTGACCTAACGAATCAAGGAATTCCCCCACTAAGCACAGGACATACGTACGATCTGATACACCACTATCTGTCTAACATAGGGAAACCTCCTGCAAAATGCCATCAGCCACTGAGGTGCTAGGAATTTGCTTTGTTATGGCAGCAGTGCTGTGTGTGTCTTTCCTTTGGCTAGAGTTGGTGTGCCATGCCACTCTTACGCACTCAAACATGAGAAAGACACCCCCCTCTCAGAATCCCACACAGATTATCAAACATAGTGAATCTGTGAGTGATAAGAGCCTGACATTCCAGGTTCCTGTCTCACAGACAATGGTTGATGACTTAGGGAGAGAGAGCTCTGACAGTGAAAAAAACAATGTAGCAAACAAGGTAGCAAAAATGTAGCAATGCCTAGTCAGCCATCCCCCACATACCCATGGGATGAACTTAGAGGACCTCTAGACAATAACTCATGCGAGGTCATCCCATCCGCACCCAGTGAGGATCACCACATTTGTGGCAGTACTCGGGCACCCCAAGTTCTTAGGGCAGCCGCTAGACCCCATCCCACCTGCACATTTGCTGTTAATGTAGGAGTGGATGCAGAATTCAGGCCCTGGATTCCAACACCCATAAATGACCTTACTATGCTAAAAAAGGCTTCTCAAGAGTCAGGTCCTGACTCTCTCTACTTTGAACAAGTGTCACACAATGGGCAGCAAACCTTCAAACTAATTTTGACTGGGTTGCACTGCTCAAAGCATGTTTGTCAAGACCACAGTCTTTACAGTGGAAAGCCTCCTATCAGGAAGAGGCTGAAACTGTGGCAAGGAATAATGCTGCCTATGGAATAGCAGTAACCTTTGATAAGCTTACAAGCCGTGGCACCTACATATAACCTCTTGAACAGGCCCGCATTGGAGTAGTTGCCTATTTTGATCAGGTCAGAGATTTGGCACTTAAAGCCTTAAAAAATATAAATCCTCCTAATTATAGTCAGCTCTTTAGAAATCTAGTTCAAGGCCCAGGCAAATGGTTCCCCAATTTCCTTGCCAGAGTCTTGGAGGCAGTAGAGAAAAGATTACTGCCTGGCCCCAATCAAGACAATTTGGTCAAACAATTAGCTTGGGAAGGTGCTACCAAAGAGGCAAAAGCAGCAATCGCCCCAGTCCATAATGAAGACATTTCTAAATGGATAGTAGCCCCAAAGGAGGTAAACCCTGACAATATACCTATACAGGCCCTAACTGCAGCCATTAACAAATTGAACACAAAGAAGTCTAACGACCCTCCAGTTTGTTGGGGATGCCAGGAAATAGGACACCTATGGTGAAACTGCCCAAACGCTGAAAGACGGGGCAAGCCCAAAACATTGTGTCCCAGATGTAAAAAAGGCTTTCATTGGGCAAAAGATTGCAAGACCAAGCCTTTAAACTCCCAGTGGGGCGGCCCTCAGCCCAGCAAGTAAGAGGGAGTCCCACCACCATTAACTGGTTGATGCTTATCTTCAATCTGAGGCTGAAATTGACCCTATATTTAGATAACATTGCCTTTGTGTGTTTAATTGATACAGCCCAGGTGCCACTGTCTTAAAAGCTAGGGACACAAGAAAAATGTAACATTGGAAGACAGCACCCAGACCTGACCTCCAAGGCATTGGAGGATTAAAATTGGCTGATTAGGTCATCACGCCTGTAACTTGGTGAGTTGACAATGGAGATACAGAAACCATCTTTCCACTAATTGCTGAGGTTTCCATGACCTTATGGGGGAGAGATGTGCTCTCACAAAGGCAAGTGGTCCTTACTAAGGACCACAAATCTCCACAAGCCAACAGCTTTAATGGAGAACCTACAAGATTCATCCCCAATTCTAGGTGCCACTGCTCACCTCATACAAAAGCCAAACCCAATCCCCATTGAATGGGAAAAAACAGGAAACATCTGGGTAGAGCAGTGGCCAATAATACAACCCAAACTTAGCATCCTTAAAGAATTGGTACAGGAACAATTGGAAAAGGGACATATAGAACCCTCCACTAGCCCTCATAACATGCCCATTTTTTTGATACCAAAGAAACAGGGAAAATATAGGCTTCTACAGGATTTGAAAGCTGTTAACAAAAACATAAAAAAGATGGGAACATTCCAGGCTGGCATTCCCCATCCAGGGGCCATTCCTAACGGATACCACATAGTTATCATTGATATCAAAGATTGCTTCTTTTCCATTCCCATTGAGGAGCAGGATAAGGCTTACTTTGTCTCTACAGTATGGGAGTCCAATTTTCAGCTCCCTGCAAAAAGATTCCAGTGGACAGTACTCCCACAATGCATGAAAAATAGCCCTGCCATTTGCCAAAGATACGTTTCTCATGCGACCAGCACACTTAAAGATCAGTGTTTGGTCCTATATTATGTGGATGACATCTTACTTGCTCACAAGAATGCAGCAATTCTGAATGCCTGTCTAAGTGAGACAGTAAGAAATTTAGAATTCCTAGGTTTGTCTATTGCCACAGAAAAGGTACAACAATTTCCTCCCTTTCAATTCGTGGGTTATCAGATCTCCTCCCATATATCTCCAATGGGCCCAAACCTAAAAGTCAAACATAAATACTCACTTAATGAACTTCAGCGACTATGTGGCCAAATCAATTGTCTGAAGCCCTTCCTTCCTCTAACATCTGCAGAACTTAGACAGTTATACGATTTGCTGACTAAGGGAAACAGCCCTTCTTCAAAAATCACATTGACACCAGCAGCCAAATCCACTACAGAAAAGATTAACACCCAGTTGTCAAATTTAAAAACCTTTAGATATGACACTCAGGTGCCTCTATTTGCCATAACCATATCTACCCTCAAGGCCCCCTTAGGAGTTATTTGGCAACAACACAGACCACTATTTTAAGTGCACATAGCCTGGAGCGATTGGCATAAAATAGTAAACAAAGTAGATGTCATCCTTATGATGGAACTTAAATTAAGATATTATACCAATAAGATATTTAACACAGAGCCAGACATAGTGGTCCTACCACTATCACAATTAGAACTGTCGACATTGATGTAGAATAGCATGCTCTTTCAAACTTTAATGATAAATTTCCCAGGACAGGTTGACAATCACCTGCCAGTGGACAGGCTACTCCAGAAACTACAAACCTTAGAAATAGACTATCCAAAACATGCTTTCCCTGCTAATCAACCTATACCCATGGCACCATGTGTGTTTACAGATGCCAACAAGTCACTGCTTGGAATAGTGATCAAATCTTTTACAGAAAAAGGTAAGATCTATGTAGAACCCCATGGGGGATCAGTACAGTTGGGAGAAATAAGAGCAATAGTCAAGGTTCTACTCCTTAGCCACGATGGACCGGTATATATATTTTCGGACAGCAAATACTCAGTACAGGTAGCAAAGATGATCCCTTTTGCAGTCTTTAACCCAACCAATAAGCCAATTGACCAGATGTTCACAACACTTAAAGCGCTAACTGAGAACAGAAAATACCCATGGTATGTCTCACACATAAGATCACATACTGGGTTACCTGGCTTTATTTTCCAAGGCAACAGAAAGGTTGATCGTCTTATCTCCTGCAACACGGCTTCCATTGGACATTTAGCCCCTATTTTACACCCAAAATTTCATATGTCAGCAAGCAACATAAAATTGCTTTTCCCAGAGCTAACAATGAGCCAATGCAAACACCTAGTGCACTCTTGCAAGAATTGTGAACCCTCGCCCTGTTAGGCCCACTGCAACAAGCAGGAGTGAACCCACGAGGCCTTGCTCCTAATAAGCTATGGCAAGTGGATATCACCCACATTAACTCCTTTGGTAAACTTAAGTTTGTCCATGTGGTGGTAGATACTTATTCAAAGGCTGCATTTGCAACAGCCCAATCTGGAGAAAAGGCTAGTAATGTGATACAGGTGGTTAATTCAGCCATGCTGGTCCTTGGTGTCCCCTGGACCATAAAGACTGATAACAAGCCAGCATATACATCACAGGAAATTAATTCCTTCCTGAAATCTTGGAACATGCAGTCTGCCACAGGTATCCCATACAACCCACAGGGACAGACAATCATTGAAAGAACTCATAGGATGATTAAAGATCTCTTACAAAGACAAAAATACAATCATATGCCCTCAGACCCACAACTTGCTTTGACTAAAGTCCTTTTCACTATCAATTTTCTTACTTTTGATTCCCAAGGGATAAGCCCAGCTTACACACACTGGGGATCCTTTCCATCCCAGACCCCAGCCCCTATGGTTAGGTGGAAAGAAACCCTGACAGGAGAATGGAAAAGACCATACCCTCTGCTAACCAAAGGTCGAGGATATGCTTGTGTCTTTCCAGAGAATGTGGAACAGCCCATTTGGGTACCAGCCAGAAACATCAAGCCTGCAAGTGACAGCCAACCAGAACCAGCTGAACAAGACTGAGAGTCCTCCTTGTTAGCAGACACACCTGCCCTATCATCCTACCCTGAGAAACTGCCCATAGCCATACCTGTTACTGTTTTATACCCCACTAGCTCTGGTCAGCCACTCGAATGGCCCACAGCCTGTGTGTGGTCATGCCATTCTTGATAACCATTATTCCTTATTCCTACCCCTATCTGAGCAAGCAATCCTGTGGTCTCTCGATTTGAGCGCTGGTTAGTCAATGACAGGTAAGATCCCCTTGGGGACAACCTAAGACAGGCACAGCTGCATACGGAGACCACATGGAAATGGGGTCAACAATGGCATGGCCAAGAATCATGCCTCCCATTGCTCAAAAATAAACGAAAAGGGGGAAATGTGGTGGAATGAGGTGACAAGGTCATATCAAGATGGCCACTGAGGTGAAAATTTCATGCCAACATGGCCACTGAGGTGAAAAGGTCATGCCAAGATGGTTGCTGACAACAGAAACTGCCTGGCAACAGGCTGTGATTGGTTGGGGCATAGACTGCTCCTTGACCGGATTGGCTGGTCTTGGCTATATAAGCTGTTGTACTAACTGAAATAAACAAGTCTACGGGCTGCTTGCCTTACCGCTTTCACCCGACTCCCGGGGTCTGTGTGGTGACTCGGTGCCTCTTGCCCCCACGATGATCCTCCTCTCAGAAACGAATCCACTGCAACATTGTTGAGAAATCAACTGCAACACAAGGGAGATTTCATCAAAATAAAAACTTCAAAACAAAAACTTTCTGAAAAGAAAAGGAAACAACAGGGACTATACTGTGGCGGAGCTGGTTAAGCTGCTGTCTGCAGTACCAGCATCCCATATGGGCATCAATTCAAATCCCAGCTGCTCTACTTCCAATCCAGCTCCTGCTAATATGCCTGGGAAAGCAGTAAAAGGTAGCCCAAATACTTGGGGCCCTGAACCCACTTGGGAGAACTAGATGAAGCTCCTGGTGGCTGGCTTCAGCCTGGCCCAGCCTTGGCCATTGCAGCCATTTGGGGAGTGAACCAGCAGATGGAAGATCTCATTTGGTCTGTCCACTCCTCTCTATAATTCTGACTTTCAAATAAATTAATAAATTTTTTAAAAAGTAAAGGAAGGGAAACAACATACAATCAAAAGAAAAACTGTAGATCTGGCAGAAAATATTTGTAAGCTCTGTATTATATAAGGAATTAATATCAAACACATATAAGAAACTCAGACAACTAAAGCAACAAGAAGATATAAACAGCCTGATTTTAAAAGGAGTAGGTTGGCTCAATAGGGTAATCCTACGCCTGCATTGCCAGCACCCCAGGTTCTAGTCTTGGTTGGGGCACCAGATTCTGTCCCGGTTGCTCCTCTTCCAGTCCAGCTCTTTGCTGTGGCCCGGGAGCGCAGTGGAGGATGGCCCAAGTCCTTGGGCACTGCACCTGCATGGGAGACCAGGAGGAAGCACCTGGCTCCTGGCTTCGGATTAGCGGCCATTGGAGGGTGAACCAAGGGTAAAAGGAAGACCTTTCTTTCTGTCTCTCTCTCTCACTGTCCACTCTGCCTGTCAAAAAAAAAAAAAAAAGGAGTAGGAGTAGGTTGAGAATTTGTGTTCCATGGTGTTTCTATTAATGCCATGCTCGATTCCAATGCCCTGTTTTAGACATTCTCATTGAAACAGAGAAATAAAAATGAATTGACACAAAAACCTATACATGAATGTTTGTAGCATCTTCATTCAAAATGACCAAGTGTCTTTGAAAGGGCGAATGGATAAGCAAATTCTATATTCACATTATAAAATTCTACTAAATACCAATTTTACTATTTGATAATTAAAAAAAAAATTGGAGAAGGGTGTTGTTGCACAGCAGGTTAAGCTGCCACTTAGGATGCCCACATCTCAACACAGATTTCAAGTGCCAGCTACTCCATATCCAGCTCCCTGCTGATACACCTGAGAGGCAGTGGAAGATAGTTCATGGCTTTGGCCATGAGTATAGTACAGGTTGTTGCAGCCATTTAGAGAGAGAGTCAGTGGATAGATGATCTTTCTGTCACTCTCTTTTTCAAATACATTAAAATAAAAATAAATGTAATAAATGCATTAAGAAGTTGAAAAAAGTGATTGTATAAAAAGCATTTGGATCTGATGTATTTTACCCAGGATATTTTCTATGAAAATTATCTTTCCTTAACAATTGTTTCATTTTTTAAACTTTTCAGTATATAATATATATTGAAAATATATATAATATTTTTAGACATGTTATAAATAGCCATGTTACAAACTGGTTTAAAGAAATTTGTTCTAGTATGTTTTATATATGTTTTCTCCTCTTTTTCACTCATTACTCTTTTTTTAAAAAAGATTTATTTATTTAACTGAAAGGCAAAGTTACAGAGAGGCAGAGGCAGAGGCATGAGAAGTCTTCCACCTGCCAGTTCATACCCAATACTGCAATGGCCAGAGCTGCGCCTGTCCAAAGCCAGGAGCCTGGAGCGTCTTCCAGGTCTCCCACATGGGTGCAGAAGCCCAAGGATTTGGACCATCTTCCACTGCTTTCCCAGGTCATGGCAAAGAGCTGGAAGTGGAGCAACTGGGACTCGAACTAGTGCCCACATGTGATGTAGGCAGAGCGGGTGGTAGCTTTACCTGCTGTGCCACAGCACCAGTCCCAATTCCTATTACTCTTTAAATCTGTACCTTCTCAAGTTTTTAGAACTTTGTGAATTTTATTAAAATTTTCAAAGACTATATGGTGTTTCTCTTTAATATTATCCTTTGTTTACTACTATTTCTTTACCTATATTTACCTTATTTTTCCTTTTCCTGTCTTCTTTTTTCTGATTTTAAAAATTGTTTCAACATAAATAGAATAGATTTCATATATTTCATAGGTACAATTCTAAGATAATCATGTTTCCCCCACTTCCTTCCATTTTTTTCTTTTAAATTATTACAGAAACATAATTTCAGTCCATTCTACAATCACAGGTTTAATCCACCACTAACCATAATATTCAACAATCTTAAATTGAATGCGGGTGGTTGGCTTTGTAAAAGCAAGTTAAGCTACCACTTGAGACATTAGCATACCATATCAGAGTGACAACTGGAGTCCTGGCTACGCTGCTTCCCATCCAACTTCCTGTTAATGTACCTGGAAAAGCAAGGGAGGATGACTCAAGCCCTTGGGCTCTTGATGCCCATGTTGGAGACCAGAATGGAATTTCTAGCTCTTGGCTTTGGTCTGGACCAGACCTGCTATCATGCAGCCATTTAGGGAATGAACCAGCAAATACAAGATTCTGTCTCTGCTTCTTTTTTCTATCTCTGTTGCTTTGCCTTTCAAATAAATAAATACTTATTGAAAAAATAATGTACATCTTGTTTATTTTTCACTAATTTTGACTTTAATAAGTGAACATAAAACTATACATTTTTCTTTCTTAAAACCTGTATTTTTTGGGCCAGCACTATGGTGCAGCTGGTTAAAGCCCAGGCCTGCGGTGCCAGTATCCCATATGGGTTTGAGTTCTAGCTGCTCTACTTTCAATCCAACTTCCTGCTACTGTGGCTAGGAAAGCAATGGAGGATGGCCCAAGTTCTTGGGCCCCTGCACCCAAGTGGAAGATCCATCGGAAGCTCCTGGCTCCTGGCTCCTGGCTTCAGCTTCAGCTGTTACAGCCATTAGGGGAGTGAACTGATGAGGTTTCCAACAATGTGGCTATAGAAGGAATGTTTGATATGTTATTTTTTAAATGTTAATACTTTTCATGATTTTATATATTACATGAAAATTTTAGTGAGAGGCAAAAGCCTATTTCCATTGGAAAGGTATGTATTTAAAAATAAAGCAGAGAACATTTATAGGATATAAAGCACATAATTTTATTGCTGTAAATAAGGGGTGGATGACAAACACTCTCTCAAGCATGATTATCCTCTGAGTATGGAATTGGGAGAGGGAACACAGTATTTAACTGCAAATTTTCAATTTCATTTCCAAATATTTCTGATAAAGACAAAAAGTAAAGTCTTTTATTCTTTGTTTATTTTTAAAACAGAATTCTTACCATGAAAAACATGTTTAAACTGTTTAAATGTTAGAGATGCTTATATATGAATCCTCTAGAACTTTTCTTTATTTACCTATTTCACCAAACTAAGGTGACTAGTTTTCAGGCACAAGGGTACATTTTTTTCACATGCATTACAACTTTAGAAAGTATAGTGATAGTTATAGAAATTTGAAGTTTGATGGGGAATTATTAACTACAAACTTATAAGAAAGAGCTTTTCTTAAATTCCGTATCCCCAAATATAAGATCCTTTAGCTCTCTATTTATAAAAAATGGAAACCAATATATAATAAAGAATGAGCGCTATTTTGGTAGGTCACCGAGAACAGAAAGAATTCTCTTGACAATAGAATGCAACTACTTTGAATGGTACATGCACAGTGTACTAAGGGCCTAACGATAAGAAAAAAGGAAATCAAAGACACCTGTGTTATTAAAAGTGAATTATGTATGCACTATTTTTTCACCAAGCTCACCACTGGTTAAGCCTTCAAACTTGCTGAAACCATAAGTAACAATGATGACAATTAATTTAAGTTACCATTTCCACAGTGGTTGACATGTTATAATGTAAAATGTGTTTCATCTTTTGAAAAGTGCAAAACTGTAGCTTCTACTCCCAAAGCAGCCACTGCAGTGCACAGCAGTGTAACAAAGAGTGGCAACTGAAAATGGAAAATCTTTCATTTCGCCTACATAACCCTATGAGAGTTCTTGCTTCATGGTAAATCAATTCTGAACTAAGGTTGAAAATATTTTGTCTTGATATTGGGGTTTATTTTAGGTTGATTCTACTTTTGTCTCATAGTGAAGAATAAACCCATATACAAACTTTCAGGTTAAACACCACAGAAATATTTTCTGGCCAACTTCCACTACCCTTCAGGCAACAGGTGCAGCAATAGTGACCTCTCTCTAGAGGGAATGCTCACAATCTCTATTGTTTAAGAATCCACACACACTATTGGAAGAAAAGGACAATAGGTACTCAACTCAGCATCTTACTTTATTTTATTTTTTTTTTATTTTTTGACAGGCAGAGTGGACAGTGAGAGAGAGAGACAGAGAGAAAGGTCTTCCTTTGCCGTTGGTTCACCCTCCAATGGCCACCACAGCCGGCGCACTACGGCCGGCACACCGTGCTGATCCAAAGGCAAGAGCCAGGTGCTTCTCCTGGTCTCCCATGTTGTGCAGGGCCCAAGCACTTGGGCCATCCTCCACTGCTCTCCTGGGCCATAGCAGAGAGCTGGCCTGGAAGAGGGGCAACTGGGACAGAATTCGGCGCCCCGACTGGGACTAGAACCCAGGGTGCCAGCGCCACTAGGTGGAGTATTAGCCTGTGGAGCCATGGCGCCGGCCACTTTTTTTTTTTTTTTAATTGGTACTTTCTTCTTTAGATCAGCTGGAAAGGGCAACTCTATAAGTAGGTTCCTGAATGCACCAAGCCAACAGGGTGAGAAGTCATGCTGCTACTACATCAAGATGACGCACATCAAGAAACTGAGGAAGCACAAAGACTTATGGTATTGTGCTTATTTCTCATAGCAGTCACTTCCTGACATGTTCACCTGTTTGTGTCCAGCTAATGTGTACTCCATTACTTCCCAAAGAAACGTACTTATTCAGAATTGATAGAAGTAAGATGCCATCAGAATAAATTTGTTGGTAATTTAGTCCTATAAGCTTTTATGATTAGTCTGGTAATAATCTAAAGGAGCTTTTCCAGAGCTTGTTCTGTGGTATAGAGGGTAGCGCCGCTGTCTGCAGTGCCAACATCCCATGTGGGCACTGGTTCAAGTCTTGTTTGCTGGAATTCTGATCCAGATCCCTGCTGATACACCTGGGAAAGCAGTGCAGTATAGCCCAAGTACTTGGGCCAAGGCACACATGTGAAAGACCTGGGTGAAGCTTCTGACTTCTGGTTGCAGCTTGGCCCAGCCCTGGCTGCTGTGGCCATCTAGGTGCTAAATCAGCAGACAGAATGTGTCTCTCTCACGTTCTCTCTCTCTCTCTCTCTCTCTCTCTCTTTCTCCTCCCCCCCCCCCAACTCTGTAATTCTGGCTTTCAAATGGATGGATAATTCATTAAAAATAAATCAATAAATAAGTGCTCCCCAACTCTAACAGAACATTAGAGTAATCTGGGGAGTTAAAACATACCAATTCCAAGTACGCTCACAGACCTTTCCAGGGAGGGGCTCATGCATCTCATTTTTTAAGAGCTTCTCAGGTAAATGAATGCCCAGCATGGCTGAGTAGCTCTGATCCAAAATGGACCTTCATCTAGACTTCATTTGGCCAGAGAACAGTCCAAAGGTATATGCCTAAGACCTCATCCAGCTATAGTAAGCAGATTCTTGTTTTTCAGGTAAGAACAGAATATGAAAACAGACCCAGTCCATATTCCTGTTCTGCCACTTCTTAACAATGTAAAACCTCAGGAACTACATAACCTCACTGAATCCTAGTTTTCACATATGAAAAATAGAACAATATCATCTGTGTTTCAAGATGACTAAAAGGCCTAATAATAATCAAGAATTCAAGGTTACTTTCTTCCAACAATAGTATAATAAATAGTTAAAGGAAATTATGTAAATAAGTATAGTTACCAATTTGCTGACTCAACAAATATGGTTGAGCATTTACAATGTATACGTGTTTTCTTCTCTACAATTGATTTTATGAAAGAAAATTATTGATTTTTTCTACCATTTTCAAATGTCATTTATTCTTCCAAATCATTCCATTGCCTGCCTTGCCACCACATCATGGAAACAAATCAGTTTATGTTCACTAGTGACCTCCATGCTGCTAAATCAAATGAAAAATAATTCTTGGCCAGCGCCGTGGCTTAACAGGCTAATCCTCCGCCTTGCGGCGCTGGCACACCGGGTTCTAGTCACAGTTGGGGAGCCGGATTCTATCCCAGTTGCCCTTCTTCCAGGCCAGCTCTCTGCTATGGCCCGGGAAGGCAGTGGAGGATGGCCCAAGTCCTTGGGCCCTGCACCCGCATGGGAGACCAGGAGAAGCACCTGGCTCCTGGCTTCGGATCAGCGAGATGTGCCGGCCGCAGTGGCCATTGGAGGGTGAACCAATGGCAAAAGGAAGACCTTTCTCTCTGTCTCTCTCTCACTATCCACTCTGCCTGTCAAAAAAATAAAATAAAATAATTCTCATTTTGATCTACACTTCAGTTGCTTTTATCACTTATCTTTTCAACTCAGCCTCTATATCTTTTAATTTTTCAATATTTTTTTCTTATTTTCCTCTCCCCATTCTAATTCTCTGTTTTTTTCTAATCTATCATAATTATCTTCAGCCTTGAACTGTTCCCTAAGTAGCAACACAGACAGCAAACTTTGACTGACACTTGAATATCTCAAAAGAATCTCAAGTTCCTGGCTCCTAGCTTCAGATGGGCACAGCTCTGGCCATTGCAGCCAATTGGGGAGTGAACTAGCAGGTGGAAGACCTCTCTCTCTCTCTCTCTCTCTCTCACTCTCTCTCCCTCTCCCTCCACCTCTCCCTCTCGGCTCTCCCTCTCCTTCTCTCTCTGTGTAACTCTGAAACAAATAAATATATCCTTAAAAATAAATAAATAAATTAGCCATTACCTCTTTATAACAAAAACTAAGGAGTGACTGTTGGATATATCCTTCTCTTTCACTTTATATTATAATCATCCATAAATCATATCAACTTATTTAAGTGTTACTCCAGCTCATCAACTTCTCTCCATCTCCTCTGTCTCCATCCTAAACAGTCTGGCTCCATTTAATCCATTTTTCATAGGGAAAGCCTTTCTAAAATGCAAACTTGATGCTACCCTCTACATTAAAATGCCTTGCTGTTAGGATACAGAAAACAGCTATGTGAAATGATCCACAGGGATAATATGGATGAATGATTTTTGCAAACCTGCTTCTTCACCCTCATATTAGAACATTCTTACTTTACTCCAGTGTAAGGCCCTTCTTTCATTAAATTTACTTAGCTGTGTGGTGGTCTACCCCAGAGTGTTAAACATTATAGTGCATCTTGTTAGAATACTCTTTCCTAGCTCACCTTTTTTGCCTTCTTGATGCATAATAATGGTTCAAATGTCAGTTCCTATATCACTGTTCTATGTAAAACCAGGTTAATTCCCTGCTTTATATGCTAATGTAATCTCTGTGTTTTCTTCATTTAATTTCATACATCGTGTCAATAGGTATTTCTTTGGTTGCTTTATTAGTGCCTTTCTATACTGAAGCTTCATGAAAAAGAGTCTATCTGTAAAACTCATACTAATCCAAGATAACAGAACAAGAATGATACATAATAGGAAATAAGTACTTATACATGCTCAGTTATAAATGACTGGATATCCAGCTTTCCCAGCATGACTTGTTGAAGAAACTGTCCTTGAACAAGGATTCATTTTAGCTTCTTTGTCAAAGACACGTTGGTTGTAGGTGCAAGGATTGATTTCTGGAGTTTCTATTCTATTCCATTTGTCTACATGTTTGATTTGGGTTTTTTTGTTTCTTTGGTTGGTGGTTTTGTTTTTTGTTTTTGTTTGTTTGTTTGTTTGTTTTTCCAGTATCAGGCTCTTTTGATTATTATGGCCCTGTAGTAGATCTTGAAATCTGGCGTTATGATGCCTCCGGCTAATGGTGCTGGGAAAACTGGATCTTTGTATGCAGCAGTATAAAACAGGACCCTTCCCTTATACCTTACACAAAAATCCACTCAAAATAAATCAAAGACCTAAATCTACAAATTTAACCCAATACCATCAAATTACTAGAGAATATTGGGGAAACCTTGAAATATATTGACATAGGCAAAGTGAAGATTCAACAAACAGAATGGAAGAAAACATTTGTAAACTATGCAACTGATAAAGGATTAATATCCAGAATCTAGGAAGAGTTCAAGAAATTCAATGAAAACAAAACCAATGATTCACTTAAGAAATGGGCAAAGGACTAGAATAGGCATTTTCCAAGACAGGAAATTCTTTTTGTTTCTTTTTTTAAAAACTTTTATTTAATGAATATAAATTTCCAAAGTACAGCTTATGGGTTACAATGGCATCCCCCCCCATAACTTCCCTCCCACCCGCAACCCTCCCCTTTCCTGCTCCCTCTCCCCTTCCAATCACATCAAGATTCATTTTCAATTCTCTTTATATACAGAAGATCAGTTTAGTATATATTAAGTAAAGATTTCAACAGTTTGCACCCACATAGCAACACAAAGTGAAAAATACTGTTGGAGTACTAGTTATAGCATTAAATAAGAGTGTACAGCACATTAAAGGCAGAGATCCTACATGATATTTTTAAAAAATTGATTAATTTTGTATGCAATTTCCAATTTAATACCAGGTTTTTTTTTTTTTCATTTTCAATTATCTTTATATACAGAAGGTCGATTCAGTATATACTAAGTAAAGATTTCATCAGTATGCACCCACACAGAAACACAAAGTGTAAAAATACTGTTTGAGTACTAGTTATAGCATTACTTCACATTGGACAACACATTAAGGACAGATCCCACATGAGACATAAGTACACAGTGACTCCTGTTGTTGATTTAACAATTTGACACTCTTATTTATGGCGACAGTAATCTCCCTAGGCTCTAGTCATGAGTTGCCAGGGCTATGGAAGCCTTTAGGGTTTGCCGACTTTGATCTTATTCCGATAAGGTCATAGTCAAAGTGGAAGTTCTCTCCTCCCTTCAGAGAAAGATACCTCCTTCTTTGATGGCCCCGTTCTTTCCACTGGGATCTCACTCACAGAGATCTTTCATTTAGGTCGTCTTCTTTTTTTTTTTCTTTTCCATGGTATCTTGGCTTTCCATGTCTACAATACTCTCATGGGCTCTTCAGCCAGATCCGAATGCCTTACGGGCTGATTCTGAGGACAGAGTGCTATTTAGGACGTCTGCCATTCTATGAGTCTGCTGTGTATCCCACTTCCCATGTTGCATCGTTCTCTCCCTTTTTGATTCTATCAGTTAGTATTAGCAGACACTTGTCTTGTTTGTGTGATCCCTTTGATTCTTAGACCTATCAGAGTCATCAATTATGAACTGAAATTGATCACTTGGACTAGTGAGATGGCATTGGTACATGCCACCTTGATGGGATTGTATTGGAATACCCTGGCACATTTCTAATTCCACCATTTGGGGCAAGTCTGATTGAGCATGTCCCCAATTGTACATCTCCTCCCTCTCTTTTTCTCATTCTTATATTGAACAGGGATCACTTTTCAGTTAAAATTTAAACACCTAAGAATAATTGTGTGTTAATTACAGAGTTCAACCACTAGTACTAGAACAACAACAACAACAACAAGAAAATACTAAAAAGGATAAAGTATTACATTGTACATCAACAGTCAGGACAAGAGTTGATCGGGGTTTCTTTTTCTTTTTTTTTAAATTAAACTTTTCTTTAATGAATATAAATTTCCAAAGTACAGCTTATGGGTTATAATGGCTTCCCCCTCCCAAAACTTCCCTCCCACGCGCAACCCTCGCCTTTCCCGCTCCCTCTCCCCTTCCAATCACATCATGATTCATTTTCAATTCTCTTTATATACAGAAGATCAGTTTAGTATATATTAGGTAATGATTTCAACAGTTTGCCCCCATATAGCAACACAAAGTGAAAAAAAATACTGTTGGAGTACTAGTTATAGCATTTAATAAGAGTGTACAGCACATTAAAGACAGAGATCCTACATAATTTTTTTTTAAAAAAAATAATTTTCTATGCCATTTCCAATTTAACACTAGGTTTTTTTTTTACATTTCCAATTATCTTTATATACAGAAGATTGATTCAGCATATAATTAGTAAAGATCACATCAGTTTGTACCCACGCAGAAACACAAACTGTAAATATACTGTAAATATAATGTAAATATATAGGTACAGGAAAAGACTTCTTGGAAAAGACCCCAGGATTGCAGCAAATTGAGAAGTTTCTGTACTTCAAAAGAAACAGTCAGGAAAGTGAAGAGGCAACCGACAGAATGGGAAAAAATATTTGCAAACTATACTACAGATAAAGGGTTGATAACCAGAATCTACAAAGAAATCAAGACAATCCACAACAACAGAACAAACAACCCACTTAGGAGATGGGCCAAGGACCTCAATAGACATTTTTTGAAAGAGGAATTCCAAATGGCCAACAGACACATGAAAAAATGTTCAAGATCACTAGCAATCAGAGAAATGCAAATCAAAACCACAATGAGCTTTCACCTCACCCCGGTGAGAATGGCTCACATTCAGAAACCTACCAACAATAGATGCTGGAGAGGATGTGGGGGAAAAGGGACACTAACCCACTGTTGGTGGGAATGCAAACTGGTTAAGCCACTATGGAAGTCAGTCTGGAGATTCCTCAGAAACCTGAACATAACCCTACCATACAACCCAGCCATCCCACTCCTTGGAATTTACCCAAAGGAAATTAAATTGGCTAATAAAAAAGCCATCTGCACATTAATGTTTATTGCAGCTCAATTCACAATAGCTAAGACCTGGAACCAACCCAAATGCCCATCTACAGTAGACTGGATAAAGAAATTATGGGACATGTACTCCATAGAATACTATACAGCAGTAAGAAACAATGAAACCCAGTCATTTGCAACAAGATGGAGGAATCTGGAAAACATCATGCTGAGTGAATTAAGCCAGTCCTTAAGAGAAAAATTTCATTTGTTTTCCCTGATCGGCGACAACTGAGCACCAAAGGGGAAACCTGTTGAAGTGAAATGGACACTATAAGAAACAATGAACTGATCAGTTCTTGTCCTGACTCTAGATGTACAATGTAATACTTTATCCTTTTTAGTATTTGTTGTTGTTGTTGTTGTTGTTCTAGTACTAGTGGTTGAACTCTGTAATTAACACACAATTAATCTTAGGTGTTTAAATTTTAACTGAAAAGTGATCCCTGTTAAATTTAAGAGTGGAAAAAGAGAGAGAGGAGATGTACAACTTGGGACATGCACAATCAGACTTGCCCCAAATGGTGGAGTTAGAAATGTACCAGGGGATTCCAATACAATCCCATCAAGGTGGCATATACCAATGCCATCTCACTAGTCCAAGTGATCAATTTCAGTTCACAATTGATGACTCTGATAGGTCTAAGAATCAAAGGGATCACACAAACAAGACAAGTGTCTGCTAATACTAACTGATAGAATCAAAAAGGGAGAGAACGATGCAACATGGGAAGTGGGATACACAGCAGACTCATAGAATGGCAGATGTCCTAAACAACACTCTGTCCTCAGAATCAGCCCTTAAGATATTTGGATCTTGCTGAAGAGCCCATGAGAGTATTGTAGGCATGGAAAGCCAAGATACCATGGAAAAGAAAAAAAAAGAAGAAGAAGAAGAAGACCTAAATGAAAGATCTCTGTGAGTGAGATCCCAGTGGAAAGAATGGGGCCATCAAAGAAGGAGGTATCTTTCTCTGAAGGGAGGAGAGAACTTCCACTTTGACTATGACCTTATCGGAATAAGATCAAAGTCAGCGAACTCTAAAGGCTTCCATAGCCCTGGCAACTCATGACTAGAGTCTAGGGAGATTACTGACGCCATGAACAGGAGTGTCAAATTGTTAAGTTAGCAACAGGAGTCACTGTGTGCTTACATCCCATGTGGGATCTGTCCTTAATGTGTTGTCTAATGTGCAGTGATGCTATAACTAGTACAAGACAGGAAATTCTATGACTAACCATCAGGGAAATGCAAACCAAAACCACAGTGAGGTTTCATCACACCCATTAGAATGGCTCTCAAACAGAAATCAACAAAAATAAATTCTGGTGAGGATGTGGGTGAAAAGGTACCCTAATCCACTGTTGGTGGGAATGTAACTGGTATAGTCACTGTGGTAGGCAGTATGGAGATACCTCAGAAATCTGAAGATAGACCTACCATATGACCCAGTCATCCCATTCCTGGGAACTTACCCAAAGGAAATGAAATCAGCATATGAAAGAATTATCTGCACCCCCTCCATGGTTATAGCAGCTCAATTCACAGTAGCTAAGAATCAACCTAGATGTCCATCAACTGAAGACTGGATACAGAAATTATCGTATATACAAACTATGGAGTACTACTTAGTGATTTAAAAAAAGTGAAATCCTGTCTTTTGCAAAAAATGGGTGCAACTGGAAACCATTATACTTGGTGATATAAGACAGTCCCAAAAAGACAAATATCATATGTTCTCTCTGATATGTGGTAACTAGTAGAGTACCTAAAGGCAATCTATAGGAGGGAAATTAACACTTTTCGATGCAACATTTAGGGCCAGAATGGTGACATAGCAGGTAAAGCCTCTGCCTGCAGTGCCAGCCAATGTGAGACCTAGCTGCTCCACTTCTGATCTAACTCTCTGTTAATGTACCTGGGAAAGCAGTGCAAGATGCTCCAAGTGCTTGGGCCATTGCAACCACATGGGAAACGCAGAAGAAACTTCTGGCTCCTGGCTTCGTCTTGGCACAGCTCTAGCCATTGTTGCCATTTGAAGAGGGAATATTCTGTCTCTCCCTCCCTCCCTCCCCCTCCTCCCCCTCGCTCCCTCCCTCCCTTTCTATCTCTCTGTAACTCTGACTTTCAAATAAATAAATAAATCTTAAAAAAGAGATGTGATGATTTTGAACAACCTTTACTCAACTGTTGAGGAACATTGTCTTTTTATTTTTCTCATATTATTTATTGAACTCTTTACTTAGTGTGGGGTTAATCTTATTTGTATAAAGTGAACTGAAAATAGATGTTTGTAAAAAATAAGAATGGGAATAGGAGAGGGAGGAGGAAGGGTGGGAGTGCTGGTGGGAGGGAGGGTAGGGTGAGAAGGATCACTAGGTTCTTAAGTTTATATACATATATATATATATATATATAAAAATGTATTAATTTGTACACTTTTTTTAAAAAAGAAATGACTATTTAGATGAATGATATCTAAGAACATGTACACATAAAATAATTAAATAATATTTAGCACGTCATAAACTGCGAAATGAATTCTATAAAAAAGGTCAATAGGAAATTCAGGAAGATGATGTGCATATTAGAGAAGTAGGTTCTATCTTTTGGGTAAGATTTATGTAGAATTTTGTGTGTTTGCTTTAAGTGTAGAATGATTTTTATATAACCAGTTTGGAGTATAAAAGTTGTTCTTTCTGATATTGTTCATGTTCAATGAAATTCAGATAAGGTCTTTGTTTTATTTTTTTTTTTAGAATATTATTCTGCACGTATAACGATGCAGCTGTCATAGTAAGCATTAAGAATCAGAGTGTGGCTGCATTGTACAATAATTTTTCTGAATGTTAGCTGGGGCAGACTGTTCTAAATCAGCAGATCTTTCTACTTCAGAAGACTTTTGAAGCCATGTCTTTACTAAGCATATACTCCATTACAAAAGCTGTCTAGATGTGTTGCCTCACAGAGACACCATTTTTTCCGGAGCATGTTTGCAGTGTAACCTTCCAAAGTATCTGTCAGATCATGGTCTGCCTTAGTCTTTACTTAGTACTAGACGTTCCTTGTCTGGTTTCTTATGGTAGTTTCTACTCATGGAACTTCTTTTATTCTTAAAATAAGTCACTGGCTATTTCAATGACAGAGGGAGTAGTGAGTGCAAGGGATCATACATTCATGTTGAATTAAAAAAGGGCTTCAAGGACAGAGAAAAAGCAATGAATTCTGCATTGATTAATTTAGCTGATTTGTAAGGAGATGAGCCAGTGACAGAAAGTTGACTGAGAAGAATATTTAGCTGATGATAATTAGCTAGCTTTGGTGATTTCAAGTCTTTTCTAAAATGTTTGCCTCTGAAACCAATATTATAAAGTCCCCATATATGTGTGGTATCTCTTAATGGCGAGAATGCTAATCAATCATGAGGCTATAGTAATAAAATGGCTGTGCCTAATGAGAAAAGTAAGGTAATAACATCATAAGCACTGGACTTTAAAATGTCAGTGATAAATTTACAATGAAATATCCTGGAAGTCAAACAAGAAAGAAGGTTGTGGCAATCAGAATTTAGAAGAAGTATAATTTTACTTATATACCTTAGAGTTCTAGGTTATTATACATATATTATGGCTGCTAAGAGGCACCTTAGTTCAATGCTAACAACTAAATAAATTCCATACTTTAATGAACCACATACTGTGAAAAGTTCACACATAGCAAAGGATATATCACTTTTGGATAAAAGACTTCTCGAAAATTCATGCCCATCTACTTCCTAAGTCTCTACTAATGCTTATTTTGGTCTTAGCTTCCAAACTTTCTTTCAAGGATATTTATAACTACACACTTTTCAAGGATTAAAAATTTCAAGTATAGGGAAATTTCCAGAGATTCTGGACAGGAGTTCAAAACATAGGTATTAATACAAATATTGACTTCATATTTTGTTGAACATCTAGATTTATTGTCTCTCAAGGCAAATATTGACCTTATCTTCCAGGTCGATAAATCTCTATGTTCACTGCAACAAAAGTCAATATCTGCATCATATCCATTTTCCCAGACAATAACTATTTCTATTCAGGCTACAGCTACTAGTGTTTAAAAACCAACACTCACTAAAAGAAAAGAAAACATGAATGAAATGCTAATTGACAAATAAATGCTTAAAATTTGTTGACTATACAAATAAGTAACCCTCACATAAATCAAGGCTGCTTAAGCTTTTATATCAAGAAATTATATTTATAAATTATCTTTGAAAGGAAAACAAAAACATTTATGATCAGTAAATAGAATATGGAAAGGAATAATTAAGCATGTAAACTAATTTTTTTAAAAAGATATCAGTGAGGTTTTTTTGAAAGCTATAAATTTTTAAGATTTTCTCATTTATGCATCTTTAAAAAATAAAATTTTACTGTGTTATGCTTCTGAGATTTTGGAGTTATTATTTCAGTACAACCTTATTTACAATATTGGTGTCATATCTAATGGAACAATGGTAGTATTATTAATTAATGATTTCTTTAAATTATACTATCCCTCTTTATTTTTATATATCCAAAATAGTGGGCAATTTTTGTGGTGACATTCTGTGATTTTATTTTGAAATTTTTGTGATTCCAGAAATGATTGTAACTTTCTGATTTCAGTTCTTTGTATTTTGTGCACTCTTGAAATCAGAGTTCTTGTATTAAATAGATAGTTGTGGAAATACATAGAGAAGCTGGAGTATGAATTTGGATTTTTTTAAAGGAAGACAATTTAAATGGCTTTTGTCCACAACAGTGATTTCCTTTAGAAAGGGATTGCTAACACTATCCAATACATGCCCTGGATGATCATTGTAAATACTCCCAACAGCACCTAGTTCTCATCTGTAACTGAAGGTACAAAGAAAGATTTTTCTTCCCTGTCTCTAATACATTAGATGTGGACATGTGACCCATCAGGAAATATGATCATATGCAACATATGCCACTTGTATGATGAGGGACCAAAAAGCCAAGTAGCCTAGATCTCTGAGTATGCAGGATGAGTTATTTGAAGCATCACTTCAACCACAATGGATGTGCAATGTAGAAAAAAACATGTTATATTAAACCACTGATATGGGATAGGAGGAATATTCCTTCTTACCAACATAGCAAGATACTTGTACTTCTAAACTGTCCAGTGAAACAGTCAAGAGATTTAGTTCCAGGCATAATTCCTTGATTGGTTTATACTTAGAATTGATGTGATCATTGATAGGCCTTTGATAGGACAGATTCAAAACAAAGGACAAATGAAACAAAAGAGGAAGAATATAATCTATATAATTTGGAAATAGATAAGGCTAAGATTTTTTCTTCCTTTTAATTTATTTAGTTTACTTTGCTACTAAATTAGTCATTCATCCCTTAAATTTATTGCTAAATTTGCCTTTATTTGGTTTGGCCAAAGTTTCCAATCATGGTTCTCATCAAAATTCTAATCATGGCTTCTTCTACTGTAGCCTAATTAAACAAGTTCCTTTTTTGTGTGTATTCAGCAATAATGCTGTCACTTTACTATAGGCTCTGACTAAAATTAATTATTGCTTTATCTAGAATTTAGTGGACTATAATTCCTCAGGCCAATTTTATAAGAATTATGGTCTTGACAGAAATCTAGTCTTGAAGACATCGCCCTGTGTCATCATTATGAGTCTCTCCATGGCTGTATATAATCCTATCATTGAATGACAATGCTCATGGATCTTGGCACTCAGCTACATAAGTTAGTGGCAACAAAATTGGAAATGGCAGCCCATTCACCTTTCAGGGTGATAGCACTAATACAGCTGCTTCTCTTCATTTGCACTCCAGAGGCTGACTCGGGATAGTGTGAAGGAAAATCTTGGAAAAGTTCATCATAGAGAAAGAAAAGGCAGACAAGGGTTCCTAATACAATGCATTTTCTCTTTTTGTCAAACTTTTCTTGAAATGGGACTGCAGGTAATTGTAGGGTGCTAAATGAGAGAATGGAGGACATTATGATCATCATTATCCATTTGTCCTTGTTATTTTATGTTGAAAATTATATTCTGCAAGTCTCTGGACCTTTGAAAATCCTTTTTTTTTTCTTTTTTCAAATATAAGATCATTTTCCATGCTTATTTTCTATTTACTTATTTTAAAAAATAGCATAAAATTAATGAGCTATTTTTTTGCAAAATTTAATTTCTCTTGAAGTAAAAGGAATTAAGCTGCAACCTTTAATAAGAAAAAGCTAGCTTTTCCTTTCAAAATAAGCTCCTGCCTCCATTAATTTGTCTAGATGCATGATTTTTATGCATATTTCTTGTAAAATAATCATTTACATATTCAAACCAATTCTGGAACTAGTGATGCATACACAAATATATGAAATAAAATTATTATGTCATTTTACTCATTATTATTGTTATCTACCTTTTTTAGTCCCTATAACTATACTACAAACAAGCAATCTAACTCACCAAAAATTACTAAGCTGACATCTGATTATTAGAAAGAAAGTCCCCATTTAGTAAAATGCTTAAATTGATCAGGAGAAAGTGGAAATTTGTAATGATCTCCTATCACTTTTAAGTGTTCACAGGGTGAGGTCAGGTTTATTTTCTTATGTTGGTTGAGTTTTCTCTACCAGTATCTTGATTTAAAGTTTAAGCAGGTATAATAAAATATCACATGAGGACCCCTTTTTAGGTGTCCTGACCATATGGCCTCCCTCTCTCTACAGCTAGAGGCATTGATCCCCACTCAACCCCACTCATCTTTTAGACTTAGTACATCCTCAAACAAGAGCATTTATCTAATCTCACCTCACACTGCAGGAACCCATCTTAACTACAATATTTTACTTCTCGGGTTATTTCCTAGGAAGTCCTGTCTTAATGCTCACTCAGAATTCTACTTCTTCTCCCATAGGGACCCATCATTGCTACTACACAAACTTTTAAAACTAAGAACAATTTATAAAATGAAGCTCAGCATCAGAAAAAAAAACAATCTGTAGACAAGCAACAACCTACCTGTCTATGCCACAGAATACCTCCTGAATGTTCTTTCATCATCTGCCTACCTGCCCATCTAACTCTCAGGATTCTTATTAATAATCCTTGTTCCAAATTTGATCATTGTTACAAGGTGATTATTCAAGTCTTTGAAAATAAGCACATAGTTAAATAACCCATAGCTCTTAATAAAAATTCAGCTGTTTTTGAACAATTAGAATTTAACA
Organism: Lepus europaeus; assembly: GCF_033115175.1. NCBI lineage: Eukaryota > Metazoa > Chordata > Mammalia > Lagomorpha > Leporidae > Lepus > Lepus europaeus. The sequence continues at coordinate 127,224,647 of NC_084827.1, read as the reverse complement.
GACATCAAGAGAACATAGTAGATTACTTTAACACATTGCTCTAACAGTGCATCAGAGTTTAATTCTATGTCAAAGAGAAATTGAGCTTCCTGTGATCTTCAAATTTGGTCTATGTTATGTCATGATTTTAAGGAATCTTATTTCAACCAGATATTTTGGATTTTGATATTGGTCTATTATGCTATGTTATATGTGCGTACATATTGTATGTCCACATGGGGAAATTTTATTAAGAGTTTTATTTTAAATGGCTTTTAGATAAGATTGTCCATAAATTTAAGCTGCTAAAATCAATCAAAGATACATTTTAATTTGTGTGACCTGAATCAGTGTATCATATGTTTTAAACTTGTTAGTAGAAAGAAACTAAAAACATTTTATATGGTTGTGCTTAAGTTTACTGGTTAAACAAACTACACCATCTTATATATTTAAGAGGTGTTTTCAAATACATGATTCTTAAAATTTATAGAAGGCATTGGACCTTCTGGTAAATGTTTTCTTAAGTTCTTATCTAATGGTTGAAACGGTTTGCTAAGTATTCATGTAATATTGCTATTGTCAGCAAGTGATCTAGGACTTGCTCCCTCATTTCTCTATTCTAAGCCCAACTTGTTCTTTCATTTCTCTATTCTCTTCAAGGTAGGGAACTAATTCTATTATGAAGGAATCTGTAGGACGCACAATTTAATCTTTAGACCTTATAAGAGATGGCTAACATTTTTCTGCAATAGCATAGCCAAAATAAGAACCTAAATAATAATCTCATAGCTAGATTCACATCGCCATCAGCGAAGTATACAGTAAGTAGAAAAAAAAAAAAACCTCCCTTTCAGACCAAAGGGAAAGAAAGTTTTAAAGTGAGAATATAATTTTCCTCATGGGCATTGTCTACCTTAGAAAAACTACTACAGAACATGCCTGTGACTATAGACTTATAGTTCAGGCCACCGAAGATTAGAGATGGGACATGGGCACTCCCTTGACTTGCATCCTCTGGTCTGCTTTAACACAAACCAGGAGGAAAAGAAAGCTAGGCATCAGAAGCAATGGGTGGCAGGCCTATTAATGGCTGATCTGTACGGTGATCTGCCCTCAAGGAGACCCAACAGGCCAGTCCACTGCAGTGGCTTTCAATGTGGTAAGTCTGGGCTTCAGCAGAAGTCAGCTTGTGAAGAGCCCTGGCAGCTCTGCCAAGAGTTGGATCACTGGAAATGGACCTGCCCTGGAGTCGAAGGATGCCCAGGTCAGAGCCACAGATCTTATTGGCTCCAAGCTGAAAAGCCCTTCACTCAGCCCAACTTCCAAAGTGACCACTGCAGCTGAGGGGATGGTCAAGTAGGGTCAGCAACATTGCAGGCAGAACTGTAAATTTCTTGTTAGAGATGCCCCCTGCCTTTGCCTGGCCAGCTCTCCTCCCAGGCCAGCCAAGTAATGAAAGTCAACAGAGTGCCTTCCCCTAGGAGGTTCACACCTCCCTTAGGATATACCCCATGTGAAGAGATAGATAGGTCTGGGCCTCTTAACTTACAAGGCCTAAAGCCCAACAGATTATTATCAAGCCCCTTCTATCAGGTTCTATTTGCCTCTCAATCAGAAAACTTAATTGTAGCTTAGACAGCACCTTTCTTAGCTCCTCTAATAATGACTCTGTCCTTTATTCTAGGCCCTGTCTAGTGTACTTGGGCCTCATTCCTTTGTAATCATAACCTCTACTCTACCACCAATGGCTCTACTCCCAACCTGTGTGTACTGATGGTCCTCTTCCCCACTTAATGCTGTATAATTGTTCAAACCTGGTAAATGCCACTCTTAGGATCATTGGTTATTATCCTCACCCTGGCTTTTATGACCTTGTCTAAATATGATCAGAGTTGGGGAACTTGGAAGGCTTCCATAGCCTTGGCAACTCATGACGACAGCCTAGGGTGGTTACTGGTGCCATAAACTAGAGTGTCAATTTGTTGGGTCAACAACAGGAGCCACTGTGCGCTTGCTCCTGATGTGGGATCTCTGTCCTTAATGTACTGTACATTTTGATTTAATGCTATAACTAGTACTCAAACAGTATGTTTCACTTTGTGTTTCTATGTGGGTGCAAACTGTTGAAATCTTTACTTAATGTATACTAAATTGATCTTCTGTATATAAAGAGAATTGAAAATGAATCTTAATGTGAATGGAAGGGGAGAGAGAGCGGGAGAGGGGAGGGTTGCGGGTGGGAGGGAAATTATGGGAAGGGGAAGCCATTGTAATCCATAAGCTGTATACTGGAAATTTATATTCATTAAATAAAAGTTAAAAAAAAAATAATCCTTGTTCCATAGGCTGGTACTATAGTCTCCAGGAACTATTCTTCTGCCAGCATATTAGACTTCCTCTCTCCTACTTAACTCAAAAATTGTTCAACACTTTCTATTCCCAAATCCCAGACCCACACCAATCAGGAGATAGCCCTCAATACATAGAGAGATCTACTTTCAAATTTAAACAAAATTGTTGTCCATGAAATACTATGCATCTTTTCTATAAACTATTACCACTGTTATTATTTTCCTTTTTTCTATAGCTTTATTTCTTCTCCAAAGACATGCAGTAGACATGATCTATGATATATACAATTGTAGTATCTTAAGCACAATTTTAAACTGCTTTTCCAAATACTGAGTACCAAAAACATAACCCTGAATAAGTTTATACTGTCATTTTGTATAAAAATTTTTCTCAAAATGAAGTTGATTAACTTACAGAATAACTCTGTTATTTAAATATTTAAATTGCCATCTCTTCAAAATTTTCAGCATTTAATATAAAACTGTATTGTTTAAGATTTGTATTATTTTTGTACACCTTGAATATAGCAAGAATACTGTCTTCAAATACAAGACTAAAAGCATTTTCTTGTTTTTGTCTTCTGTTCATGAAATTTCTTTCCATTTTTTTTCAAATGCAGTTATAAGTGAAATAAGTATCAGGTGATACTATGGACTCAAACTTTTAATAAAATTACTATAATCATCTCAGATTTTCAGTGAATGCTGATACTTCACCTTGAAAGCTAAGGTGAGGCTGGCACCGTGGCTCAACAGGCTAATCCTCCGCCTTGCGGCGCCGGCACACCAGGTTCTAGTCCCGGTTGCCCCTCTTCCAGGCCAGCTCTCTGCTATGGCCCGGGAGTGCAGTGGAGGATGGCCCAAGTCCTTGGGCCCTGCACCCTCATGGGAGACCAGGAGAAGCACCTGGCTCCTGGCTTCAGATCAGCATGATGCACCAGCCACAGCGCACCGGCTGCGGCGGCCATTGGAGGGTGAACCAACAGCAAAAAGGAAGACCTTTCTCTCTGTCTGTCTCTCTCTCTCACTATCCACTCTGCCTACCAAAAGAAAAAAGAAAGAAAGAAAGCTAAGGTGAGAAAAAAAAAACGTTTGTAATATACATTTGTCAGCTTATGATTTTCTGAAAAATCAGGATGGCATGAAAAACGGAAAATCCCCAAACACAATACTATCTATCGGGGCCAGCATTTGTTGTGCAGTGGGTTAAGCTGCCACCTGCGATGCCTGCATCCCATCATCATCCCAGTTCATGTCCCACCTGCTCCACTTCCAATCCAATTCCCTGCTTAAATGCCTGGGAAAACAGTAGAAGATAGCCCAAGTACTTGGGGCCCATGTGGGAGAACCAGACGGAACCCAGGCTCCTAATTCCCTGTTTTGGCCTGGCCCAGCACAAGCCACTGCAGACAGTTGGAAGTGAACCAAAGGATGGAAGAGTCTCTCTCTCTCTCTCTCTCTCTCTCTCTCTCTCTCTCTTTCTTTCTAACTCTGCCTTTAAAAAATACATCTTTAAACAAACCTACAACATTATCTATCAAAAGTCCAAAAGGGAAAAAGGAAAAAGCATACTTAAATACTAATTGATCTTATTATATAAAATAAATGTGAAGTTCCTGTATAAAATTTCCAAAGATTTCAACCTTTTTACTGTTATTGGTATCAGAGTTTGATAATGACATATGCTTACAATCACAATCCCTCACTATCACTGACAGTTTTTGAAACTGGTATAAAAATGCAGCGAAATTTGCTGATGGCAAAATTTTTACACACATACACACACACACACAAAACTATCATTTTCTGGAATGCTTACTAAAAATACCACCTTTGCAAAAGAATGTATAAGGCTCACATAATACCAGAGTGTGTTATATCTTATAAAATGTATGAGGAGGAAGCAAAACAAGTGAATAAGATGCATTTTCATTACCAGTAGTTGTGGTCAGTTGGCATCTTTGAATTTTGATTTGAGGCATGGCAGAGAATAAGAAAAGAAAGATGACTCCAGGAGCGATCCAGGAAGCAACAAGAATTAAGAATTCAGGAAAGGATGAGCTATCTTCATTTGACAGAAAATGCAAAAAGAAGACATTTTTGAGCTATATGTCGACCCACAACAGTAGAGTAAAGCATCTAAAGAAATGTAGCCTTTGATGGTCAGAGAACTGTGAATGATATTTATTCAAAATTCATTTGATGGCAAGATTACTGGAGACATTAAAGATGGCATTTTAATAGAATAATGACATTTATATATTTATATTTCTAATGTATTATGTTTATATAAATATTATTTGTATGTCCCTACATACTTGTAGATAGGGTGTCCACTATGGACTTTTCTTATATACCTACATAATTCTGTATGCATATGTCATAAAAAACACACAAAACATGGTCATACACTTACTAGATTGTGATAAAGTTAACATACCTATGTAACTAGCATTCAGGTCCATAGACACAAACCCTCATTCTTCTCCTGCAACTCTCCCCCATGCATGACTAATCAGTTTTTTGGGTTTTTTTTTTTTTGACAGGCTGAGTCATTCTTATCCAGAATAGGTCAGAATCCTTGGAACTCAATTAGTGCATTTTACATGTATTAATTTTTATTACAAAAATTAAATCAGGAAATAAACAGCATAGAATGGAGAAAATAAATGTATGTTACACTATTATGACCTAATTAACTAATGTTTATGGTTTGTATGCAATGCTGAACATAAAAATAAACTGAAGGAAGAGATACCCAAGAAAAATGATCATTTTATTTCCTTGAACTCTCTGTTGAGATCAAAATTATGCAACCAGAACCTAGAAAATCACCAGTAGAATTATTTTGATATATTTCTTAAATAGACAAGATAAAGAAATCCATACAGAACATGCTGATTAACACACCAAAAATTTAAAAATTAAATTAAAAAGACACATTTGCCATCATGGACCTTGACAATGGCATGGTAATCTTAACTTCCAAATGCTCTTAACACTCCAACTCTATCTACATACAGCCTGGCTTACATCCACATGCATCCTATTTAATTTCTATCCTCTCTTTCTCACTAGAGACCTCCCCCATACTCACTCTCTCTCTCTCTCTCTCTCTCTCTCTCTCTCTCACACACACACACACACACACACACACACAAAGGGCAATTATACAGTCTTGCTTAGAATATTATACCACTTTGCCTAATTAACAGCTTAACACCATCAAATACCATTTTTCTTATCTACAACGATTTTTGAAAAATAGAATGAAAAGATAAATTCACTTTGGTGCAAAATAATTTAAAACATGCACAGATCTTTCATAATAAATATTGTGCAGGAACTTTTTGAAGTATCTTCATATATTCAATTCTTGCCTCTCATCTGTATCCCTTCTTAAGGACAGTGAGACAAGCTTGATTTTCCTTATATTTTACAAATTAAAAGCATTCTTTGGATCTCCACCTCTTCCTCTGGTTGTCATCTCTCCTTTCTCCCATGTGTGACAGCTAAATCAGGAACATTTTTCTACGCTCATTATTTCCATTTTCTCACCTATCACTTATTACCTAGTCAGTTTCAATTTGGCTTCTGCCCTCATCACTCCACAGTTCTTAATAAATCTATAAGCAGAAGACAAGTTGATAGCATCTAGGAGGGTTCTTTAGTCTTCATCTTCCTTATGTTCCCATCATAATGCCCTGAATTTTAGGCTCAGAATCCTAAATTAATGTTACTAAAATGCTATTTTAATAAGTGATACAACAAATATTTATTCTTGGCTTTGAAATTTTACCTTAAAGAAAGAATATAGACTGGGGGAGGGCAGGGTTAATTCCCTAAAATTGTTTCAAAAGACAATAGAGCGGAGGAAGATCATATAAGAGCTTTGGGTGTCATTGGAAAGACATTGGTTTTCCCTTTCAATAAGATCAGATTCTTAGGGTACAGAGACATGATCTGACTTTTCAAAGGATCATTCTGACCTCAATAGACAATAGTCTATAAGGAAGCAAAAATGGAAACAGGGAGCTCCAATGAGAGACAACTGACATGATCCACCAGAGAGATATTCATGTTTGTGTCCAGGTGGAAGCAGTGAGGGTGGTGAGAGATTTGAGTAAAGAAAAATTCTAAATTAAGATACAAGAGAATGTTCTGGGTCACTGGATTGAGAGGAAAGCAAAACAGAAAGAGGAGTCCAGATTCTGAAGCCTTTTGACTCAACCAACTATAAGGATGGCATTATCAGTAGCTGTGGAAATAGCTGCAGGTGTGAGTGTGGACAATGGCAATGGATGCTTCTTTTTGGTACCTATGGTAGTACCCATTAGACAGTCAAGAGGAGATGTCGGTTCTCAAGTAGAGATTTGAGTCTTGAGTTAGAGAAGAATCATTGGTAATATTTAAATTTGAGAATCATCAGCATATAATTAGTATTTAAATCATGAACCCGGATAAGATCACTAAAGGAGAGAATTAAAAGGAGGCCAAAAACCAAACTGCAAATTGTTTTTACACTGAGAGATCCAGGAAAAGAGAAGCAGAAAAGGTCATTTAGAAGTATTCTTGGCCGGCACCGCGGCTCCCTAGGCTAATCCTCCGCCTGCTGCGCAGGCACCCCTGGTTCTAGTCCCGGTTGGGGCACCAGATTGTGTCCCGGTTGCTCTTCTTCCAGTCCAGCTCTCTGCTGTGGCCCGGGATTGCAGTGGAGTATGGCCCATGTCCTTGGGCCCGGCACCTGCTTGGGAGACCAGGAGGAAGCACCTGGCTCCTGGCTTCTGATCGGCACAGCATGCCGGCGGCCACAACGTGCCACCGTAGCAGCAACTTGGGGGGTGAATCAACGGAAAAAGGAAGACCTTTCTCTCTGTCTGTCTCTCTCTCTCTCTCACTAACTCTGCCTGTCAAAAAAAAAAAAAAAAAAGAAGTTTTTTTTAGCTAGGTTGGAGAAAAACAAGTAAACTGTGATGACAGTGTCTGGCACTAAGAGATGACAGTGCTTCAAGAAGGAATTTAATAAGTGTTAGTTATTCTTGTTATTACTAAGGAGATACTGAGAGGAAATAGTATATAAGTGACTCGTGTCCTAGTCCAATAGTTTTTAAATCAGTATCAATGTTTTTATTTTATTTTATTTTATTTTATTGTTTTCAACTAGAGTCATGATTACTTTTCAAATACTCTGGTATTATCATCATCATCAATATAATCAGTTGGCTATATTTATAAATCTCTTGTCCTGGCCAAGAAAAGTTGCCACATCATTGGAATTTGGAGAACATTCCTACAAAATTAAAATATTGGGAATAGGGAAAACAAGTTGTGAGAATAATTTCTCTAGGCGGGTATATTAGTCAGTGTTTAATCAGAGAGGCAGAAGTGGCAGTTCAGTATATATTGGTAAGTAGAGAGAATGAGAAAGATTGAGTTTAATACACGGTATGGGTTACACTTCTGGGGTTTGCTTAAGTCAGTCCAAAATTTGTAGAGTAGGCTATCAGGCCAAAAAATCACAATAGTTAGAAAACCACTCATCCAGACTGAAGCTGTCATCCAAAGGCAGAATTTCTCCTCTCATTCCCCCTCTCTCTACCCCTTTCCTCAGTCCTGCTTCTAAGATCTTCCCAATGATTCAGTCAGCTCCCCCAAGACCCATCTTCTTTACTTAACGTCACCTGATTAACAGCTTTAATTATATTTTCAAAATCCTTTCACAGAACCAACTAGAGTAGTGTTTGAACAACTGGGCACTATATCCTTGCCAAGTTAACACAACAATTTGCCACAAGCTTAACTTAAAAAGCCATCACAATGGGGACAGATTTTTCAGAGTGTATTTCTACTTTAGTGAGAGCCAAGAACTATAGTTCTTATCTAAATGCTTTAAAATTCTTATTACTAAAAAAATAAAAATAAAAAAAATAAAATTCTTATTACTTTGCAATGCTATAGTGTTACTACTATAAGGGCTAAAGTCTACCAGAAATGTCTTTTTTTTTTTCTGATTGTCCTATCTTTCTTAAATTTCTAAACACAAAATTAAGATTCAAGGCTAGAGCTGGGTCAGTTCAAAGCCAGGAGACCAGAAGATCATCTGGGTCTCCCACATGGGCAAGGAAATCAAGTACTTGAGCCATCATCTGCTGTCTCCCCAAGAGCAGTGCTGAGAAACTGGATCAGAAATGATGCATTTGCTACTCAAACCAGGCACTTGATATAGGATGTAGACATCCCAAGCAATGGCTTAAACTGCTGTACCACAACACCTGCTCTATGACTACATTTTTGGAAAATGACAGTTTTTCCAAAAAATATGATGACTCCACATTTTAAAATCACTTTTTCTTGAACAGCATGGAAGAATATGTTGATGACAGAATTTCCCAATAAGAACAATTAAAATATCTATTTTTAATGTATTTCATATTTGTTATGAAAAGGGGGGCTACAGAAGCAAAAACCAAAATTCATAAAGATATACCAGAAGTTAATTAAATGGCATAGTCAATATTCCTCCTAATACTTGTTGCTAAGCAGACCCAGAGACCCAGGAGACATATAAGTCTATGCCCTTCCCTTAAAAGGACATCTTTGAGAATAACTCTAACATAAAGTTTTTGAAAATTTAACTACAATTAAAAATACAAAGAAAATTTTGAAGTATTATTTTAGGCAGCTAAAATACACAAAATTTCTGATAATAAAATTTAAAACAACTATTCATCCATGGATACCATGAAGACAAGTTACAAACTTGGAAAACGTTTGCCACCCATGTACCTATGAAACTATCATATCCTTTACTGAGTTTAAGGAGCATTTCAAGGAATAAAAAACACAATGGATATTAAAAAAACATATTTAAAAATGTCCAATCTTGTTAGTAATCATATTACAAGATAATATTGCATTGATGGAACAATGGGAATATCCACATCCTGCTAGCAAAGTAACTGATAAAACCAATTTAGAGAGTTTGAAATTGTATGAGGAAATTGTATATGCACATATTTATACACTAGATTTCATACCTAAATATAAGTATCTCTCAATATAATATACTAGCAGACATGTATGTTCAAGGGTACCTCAAAAAATTCACAGAATTAAAGACGTTTGTTGTGGTGATCAAAATGTTTGCAATTCATGCAGATTTTATAAGAGATATTTATTTACTTACTTGAAAAGCAGAGTGTTGGGGTCTGGGGGAGAGCATAAGTGAGCTACATTTCATCTATTGGTTCACTCCCCAAATGGTTGCAACAGCCAGGCTGAACTTATAGCCAAGAACTCCATCCTGGGGCCGCCGCCATGGCTCACTTGGCTAACCCTCCGCCTGTGGCACCAGCATCCCATATGGGCATCGGGTTCTAGTCCCGGTTGCTCCTCTTCCAGTCCAGCTCTCTGCTGTGGCCTGGGAGGGCAGTGGAGGATGGCCCAAGTGCTTGGGCCTCTGCACCCACGTGGGAGACCAGGAGGAAGCACCTGGCTCCTGGCTTCAGATCAGCGCAGCACCTGCCATAGCGGCCATTTGGGGGTGAACCAACAGAAAAGGAAGACCTTTCTCTCTGTCTCTCTCTCTCTGTCTAACTCTGCCTGTCAAAAAAAATAGTATGACATCATTTGCACTTTCAACTTTCATGCTGTCACTGCATAACTCACTAATTCAATATTTCTCAACTAATTCGTAATATTCTAAAATTATAAATGATAAAAGATCTATTTAGAGTACTAAATAGATGGTTTTCAATTAAGAGAATGTTGAAATTTCACTGATATGGTTTCAGGTTCCATAATGAGGCTGAACCTTTAAAATGTTCTGATATGAATCTGAAAAGTAATGTCCACAATTTTATAAGATTTTATAAAAATTTTATAAAATTTTTATTCTTCCCCTTTTTCCAATTACATGTCTGCATAAAGCTGGATGTCTCCATATATTTTGAATAAAGCAACATATTACAACAGACTGAATTCAAACAACTATAAAAATCCACCTGTTTCTATTAAACCAGACATTAGAGGTTTGTGAATATATAAAACAATGTAATCATAGTAAGTTTTTGAAAAAGACACTTGCATAAATATATAACACTGGCAGGTATGAATTTTATGTTATAATTAACTTTTTGTAAAAAATATTCATTTTATTTTCCAATGTTGTAAATATCAATAGATAGAATTTACCTAAAAAAAGCTTTTTTTGTTCTGTTGTAATTTTTAGAGTGTTAAGAAGTTCTGGCTGGCGCCGCAGCTCAATAGGCTAATCCTCCGCCTAGCGGCACTGGCACATCGGGTTCTAGTCCCGGTCAGGGCACCAGATTCTGTCCCAGTTGCCCCTCTTCCAGGCCAGCTCTCTGCTGTGGCCAGGGAGTGCAGTGGAGGATGGCCCAAGTACTTGGGTCCTGCACCCCATGGGAGACCAGGAGAAGCACCTGGCTCCTGCCATCGGATCAGCGCGGTGCGCCGGCCGCAGCACGCCAGCCACAGCAGCCATTGGAGGGTGAACCAACGGCAAAGGAAGACTTTTCTCTCTGTCTCTCTCTCTCTCACTGTCCACTCTGCCTGTCAAAAATACAAAAAAAAAAAAAAGAAAGAAGTTCTAATACAAAACATTGGAAAACAACTGTCTATCATTCTACCAATGTTTTATTTTTAAACCTGTATACTGGGTACATTTTTTTTTTCACTATTGTTTTTATTTTAAAACATATTTAATTCCTGTGTGCCTAAGGTAAATCATAATAATATTTAAATCTTTTTTCAAAATCAGTTTTCACTTTTCACATATAGAACTTTGAAATTAATAAAGTATTATGTTTTTCTAAGTCGAAGATGACCAAGCTGAGGAAATAACACTGCACACAACTGCATATACATATGTCTATAATTCAATACAAAAAGCCTATAAACTATATTGAGAGTATTATAGAAGTATTTTTTGTTGATTAGATATACTCCAATTTGTCTGTTTTTCAATACTCAAACCTATAAAAAGAAAACATTTGGTCTATTTATAAATTTACTCTTGTAAATTAATGTATTTTTAGGTAACTGTTTATTGTTCCAGTTATTTTGTAGGGATTTTTCTGATTACCAGAGAAAACCCCTAAAAGAAAATTATCATGTTAGTCTTTGTATTTACAAATGATAACTGTATTGTTTCAGAGCACCAATCCAAACATATTGATTATATAAGACAATGAATATCACAATGAATATACCTAAGTGATTATTTGGGGAAAAATCTCCATTCAGAAGAAATATGAAATAAACAATCAATTCCTGAGGTTTTCCATTCAAAAGGGGTTTCTAAAATCAGATGAAGATAATAAATCAATGCGTAAAATCTTAGATTTCAGCAACCCCAAGAATTCCTTAGTCCTTACATACTTTAATTAAGAAATGGGTAGCAAATGATTTTTCTCCTGCCAAAAAATTCATATAGTTTACTTCTTATAAGAGATCTCCAGGCAAGCTCACAGAGGACATGAAGGCTCTCTCGGTCACAGCATTTCACTAATGTACCTTATGTTCATTTTGTTGGACATCCACCAGAGAAAATTCTGAACCTTTGTGCTGTTCTAGATAGTGGCATATCTCCCTGTCAAGTTCCAGGTATAAAGATTTGAGAGTCCTTCATGTTCTGTTACAATTGAGGACTAAAAAAGAACCATTTTTCTTAACTGGAATTGTGTTATTTTAAAATTTTTATTTAATTTTTTTTTTAATCTTAGAGGTAGAGACAGAAAGACACAAACTCACACACACACACATGCATATCTCACAATAGCTAGTTCACATCCCAAATGCCCCAAATGGCTGGGTCTGTACCAGTCTAAATATTGAGCTAGAAAGTCAGTTCAGATATCCCATGTGGATGGCAGCAACACAAGTATTTGAGACATTCCCTGCTGTCTCCCAGGAATCTGGAATCTGGAGCAAAGCCAGGACTGAAATTCAGCCACTCCATATGGATTCAGGTGTCTTAAGCAATTGTCTTAACTGCTGCCCTAATCATCCACCTGGGGAGCTGGTTTTTGAGACGAGATGTCTTCTATTTTTCTTTTATTATTACCACCTTTTTATTTACAAGGTAAAGCCTGCCAGACTTTGCTAACTCTGCAGAATGATTTTGTCTGCTGAGCAGAAATAACACAATAATAAATAGGTCTATGTGGATTTATGAAAATGTACAGTTCAACTTTTAGCATTCAATTATTTTTAATAAAAGAGTAGTTAACTTCCATCAAACTCTATTTTAGAAGTCTTTCTGTTAAAACTATTTGGCTATTTTTACTATGGGCTGTGTTGGGGGAAAAAGAAATATAACTACTTAATATACTAATTATAAATAATATCCATAGCGCTTAATTAGAAAGACAAATCTTGATTATGATATTTGTAAAATTTATATATAGAAAAAGTGCATTAAAAAAGAATAAAAGACAACTATAACTATTCCTTGGAAGTATCTTGTATTTCTATAATGGAAGGATTAATATTAATATTTGCTTGCTTAAATTTGTTCCATAAATTCACTGACATAATTGTTCTCATATTAAATGGGAAACAAGATAATATATAATTAATCATTTATTCACTCTGGAATCATATGTAGCAATTAGATTTGAAATCAATCTTGACAAAGATTTTCTGATTAGGATTTATGGATTACAAAAGTTATAAAAACTACCATAATAATTTTCTTGGGCAGAGCCAAGATGGTAGAATAGTGAGGGTGCGCACCGATAGTCCAAGAAAAGATAGTTTAATAAAAGTGGAGTTACTATAGCCTCAGGAAAAGGCTCAGGAAAAAATTGTAGAGGAAACTCTTCCGGATCTAGTGAATGTAACACGGAGGACCTACGGGGAGAGCAAGGTCGCCCACCTCGTGGAAGCCCAGCCACAGAATCTGTGCGCCAGCACTGGAAGTGGAGGTAAGACAAAAACCTCAGTAACCCGAGATATAGGCGGGGAAAAGCAGAAAGAGGCTAGAGAGAACGAGGCTTGAAGCCCCACAGGGGAAAGTTCACCAGGCTGACTGCAGGAGAGAAAAAAATGAATAAATAAGGGGAACAGGCATGGACACTAGCCTCTCGCTCCACTCACCTTACAAACCTGAGCAAGACAAAGAGCAGGCACCATTTTATGAATGTAAAGCGGTGCCCGCCATTAGCCACGAAGGAAAACCTGACTCTGGTGGGGAGAAATAACAGGAAGTTAGGATCTAGTGAAAGTGTGGAGCTAATGAACTGAGACTGTGAAAATCTGAGGGGGGGGGGTGGGTAAGAGAACTCAACGAGTACACAAACACGATAACCTTGGCAACCTGGTGAGAGACTGCGGAGAAATTGGAGAACACACTGAGGGCTGCATAACTACCCTCAATTCTACTCATCTGTGTGGAATTACTTCCCAACTGAGTCAAAAAAAAAAAAAAAGAGAAAGAGAGAGAGAGAGAGAGCGAGTGAGAGAAAAATCTGGGTGAGTCACTTTTCGCACATCCTTAACACTGAAGAACCAAACATAGCTCTTTGGCCACACCCATCACAGCCTCTAAGGATCCATCAAAAGCAGACAGTCCACTTAATCTAGAGTCATAGTATTACAAGAAAAAGCACCACAGCGAAGAAACCAAAGAATATCTCCACAATGTCAAACAAATGCAGAAACCGAGGTAACAAGAACAAGGAAGTCACTATGATGCCCCCCAATGAAAAAGACACCCCAATTCCAGATTATGAAGTTGCTGAGATAGAAAAAATGCAAGAAGCGGATCTCAAAAAATTGATAACAACATTAAGAAGATCTCAAAAACAAATTCTTGAACTACAGAAATCCTTAATGGACAAGATAGAAAATCTTTGTCGTGAAAACGAAATATTAAGGAGGAATCAAAATGAAATGAAACAACTAGTAGAACATGAAACTGTGATGGTGATGAGAAATCATAATGAAATGAAGAATTCAATAGATCGAATGACAAACACATTAGAGAGCCTTAAAAACAGAATGGGCAAAGCAGAAGAGACAATATCGGACTTAGAAGACAGAGCACAGGAAAGTATACAGTCAAACCAAAGAAAAGAAGAGGAAAGTAGAAATCTAAAAAATATTGTCGGGAATCTACAGGATACTACTAAAAATCCCAACATTCGGGTTCTAGGAGTTCCTGAAGGCATGGAGAGGGAGAAAGGATTAGAAGGCCTTTTTAGTGAGATACTAGCAGAAAATTTCCCAGGATTGGAGAAGGACAGGGACATCCAAGTACAGGAAGCTTATAGAATCCCTAATAAACATGACCAAAAGAGATCCTCACCACGACATGTTGTAATCAAACTCACCACAGTGAAACAAAGAAAAGATTCTAAAATGTGCAAGAGAGAAACGTCAGATTACTCTCAGAGGATCTCCAAATAGACTCACAGCAGACTTCTCATCAGAAACCCTACCAGCTAGAAGGGAATGGCGAGATATAGCCCAGGTACTAAGAGAGAAAAACTGCCAGCCCAGAATATTATATCCTGCAAAGCTCTCATTTGTGAATGAAGGTGAAATAAAGACTTTTCATAGCAAACAGAAATTGAAAGAATTTGTCACCACTCGTCCAGTCCTGCAAAAGATGCTTAAAGATGTGTTACACACAGAAACACAGAAACACGGTCATCAATATGAAAGAAGGTAAAGGAAGGAAACCTCACAGCAAAAGATCACATGAAGTTTAAAACATATATTAGAAAATATGTTAGACAAATGGCAGGGCAAAGTTACTCCTTATCAATTGTCACATTGAACATTAATGGCCTGAAATGTCCAGTTAGAAGACTGAACGGGACATAAAGGGAGACTTAGACTGCAAAACAATAGTTCTGGGGGACTTCAATACTCCACTCTCAGAAATAGACATATCAACAGGACAGAAGATCTACAAGGAGACAGAAGATATAAACGACACTATATCCCAAATGAACCTAACAGATATCTACAGAACATTTCATCCTACATCTAAGGACTTTACATTCTTCTCAGCAGTATATGGAACCTTCTCTAGGATTGACCACATACTAGGCCAGAAAGCAAGTCTCAGCAAATTCAAAAGAATTAGAATCATACCATGCAGCTTCTCAGAACATAAAAGAATGAAGTTGGAAATTAGCAACTCAGGAATCCCAAGAGCATATGCAAACATATGGAGATTGAACAACATGCTCCTGAATGAACAATGGGTCATAGAAGAAATTAAAAGAGAAATCAAAAATTTCCTGGAAGTAAATGAGCATAACAGCACATCATACCAAAACCTAGTGATGCAGCAAAAGCAGTGTTAAGAGGAAAGTTTATAGCAATAGGTGCCTACATCAAGAAATTGGAAAGGCACCAAATAGATGAGCTTTCAGTTCATCTCAAGGATCTAGAAAATCTGCTGCAAACCAGACCCAAAGCTAGTAGGAGAAGAGAAATAATTAAAATCAGAGTAGAACTCAACAGGATTGAATAAAAAAAAAATTACAAAAAATTAGCCAAACGTGGAGCTGGTTTTTTGAAACAATAAACAAAAATTTTTTTTTTCATTTATTAAACCTTTATTTAATGAGTATAAATTTCCAAAGTACAGCTTATGGGTTACAATGGCTTCCCCCCTCCCATAACTTCCCTCCCACCCATAACCCTCCCCTTTCCCGCTCCCTCTCCCTTTCCATTCACATCAAGATTCATTTTCAATTCTCTTTATATACAGAAGATCAGTTTAGTATATATTAGGTAACTATTTCAACAGTTTGCCCCATATAGCAACACAAAGTGAAAAAACTACCATTGCAGTAGTAGTTATAGCATTAAATAAGAGTGTACAGCACATTAAAGACAGAGATCCTATATAATATTTTTTTAAATTAAGTAATTTTCTATTCCATTTCCAATTTAACACCAGGTTGTTTTTTTTTTCATTTCCAATTATCTTTATATACAGAAGATCAATTCAGTATATAATTAGTGAAGACCTCATCAGTTTGTACCCACACAGAAACACAAAATGTAAAAATACTGTTTCAGTACTAGTTATAGCATCACTGCACATTAGACAACACATTAAGGACAGATCCCACATGGGATATAAGTACACAGTGACTCCTGTTGCTGACTTAACAATTTGACACTCCTGTTCATGGCGTCAGTAATCTCCCTAGACTCTAGTCATGAGTTGCCAGGGCTATGGAAGCCTTTAGAGTTCGCTGACTTTGATCTTATTCCGATAGGGTCATAGTCAAAGTGGAAGTTCTCTCCTCCCTTCAGAGAAAGGTACCTCCTTCTTTGATGGCCCCGTTCTTTCCACTGGGATCTCACTCACAGAGATCTTTCATTTAGGTCTTTTTTTTTTCCCCATGGTATCTTGGCTTTCCATGTCTACAATACTCTCATGGGCTCTTCAGTCAGATCCGAATGCCTTGAGGGCTGATTCTGAGGCCAGAGTGTTGTTTAGGACATCTGCCATCCTATGAGTCTGCTGTGTATCCCACTTCCCACGTTGGATCTTTCTCTCCCTTTTTGATTCTATCAGTTAGTATTAGCAGACACTTGTCTTGTTTGTGTGATCCCTTTGACTCTTAGACCTATCAGAGGCATCAATTGTGAGCTAAAATTGATCACTTGGACTAGTGAGATGGCATTGGTCCATGCCACCTTGATGGGATTGTGTTGGAATCCCCTGGCACATTTCTAACTCCACCATTTGCGGCAAGTCCGATTGAGCATGTCCCAAATTGTTCATCTCCTCCCTCTCTTTTTCCACTGTTAAATTCAACAGGGATCACTTTTCAGTTAAAATTTAAACACCTAAGAATAACTGTGTGTTAATTACAGAGTTCAACCACTAGTAACAAAATTGACACCCCATTGGCCCAACTAACTAAAAAAAAGGAGAAAAGACCCAAATCAATAAAATCAGAGATGAAAAAGGAAATGTAACAGACACCACCGAAATAAAAAGAATCATCAGAAATTGCTACAAGGACTTGTATGCCAACAAACAGGGAAATCTATCAGAAATGGATAGATTCCTGGACACATACAACCTACCTAAATTGAACCAGGAAGACAGAGAAAACCTAAACAGACCCATAACTGAGACAGAAATGGAAACAGTAACAAAGGCCCTCCCAACAAAGAAAAGCCCTGGACCAGATGGACTCACTGCTGAATACTACCAGACATTTAAAGAAGAACTAACTCCAATTCTTCTCAAACTATTTAGAACAATCGAAAGAGGGAATCTTCCCAAAATCTTTCTACGAAGCGAGCATCACCTTAATTCCTAAGCTGGAAAAAGATGAACTACAGACCAATATCCCTGATGAACATAGATGCAAAAATCCTCAATAAAATTCTGGCCAATAGAATGCAACAACACATCAGAAAGATCATCCACCCAGACCAAGTGGGATTTATCCCTGGTATGCAGGGATGGTTCAGTGTTCACAAAACAATCAATGTGATACACCACATTAACAGAATGCAGATGAAAAACCATATGATTATCTCTGTAGATGCAGAGAAAGCATTGAATAAAATGGAACAGAATAGAAACACCAGAAATCAATCCAAACATCTACAGCCAACTTATATTTGATCAAGGATCCAAAACCAATCCCTGGAATAAGGACAGTCTATTCAATAAATGGTGCTGGGAAAATTGGATTTCCACATGCAGAAGCTTGAAGCAAGACCCATACCTATCACCTTACACAAAAATTCACTCAACATGGATTAAAGACTTAAATCTACAGTCTGATACCATCGAATTATTTGAGAGCATTGGAGAAACCCTGCAAGATATAAGTACTGGTAAAGACTTCTTGGAAAATACCCCAGAAGCACAGGCAGTTAAAGCCAAAATTAACTATTGGGATTGCATCAAATTGAGAAGTTTCTGTACTTCAAAAGATACAGTTAGGAAAGTGAAGAGGCAACTTACAGAATGGGAAAAAATATTTGCAAACTATGCAACAGATAAAGCGTTGCTATCCTGAATCTACACAGAAATCAAGAAACTCCACAACAACAAAACAAACAACCCACTTAAGAGATGGGCCAAGGACCTCAATAGACATTATTCTAAAGAGGAAATCCAAAGGACCAACAGACACATGAAAAAATGTTCAGGATCACTAGCAATCAGGGAAATGCTAATCAAAACCACAATGAGGTTTCACCTCACCCTGGTTAGAAAGGCTCACATTCAGAAATCTACCAACAATAGATGCTGGAGAGGATGTGGGGAAAAAGGGACACTAACCCACTGTTGGTGGGAATGCAAACTGGTTAAGCCACTATGGAAGTCAGTCTGGAGATTCCTCAGAAACCTGAATATAACCCTACCATACAACCCAGCCATCCCACTCCTTGGAACTTACCCAAAGGAAATTAAATTGGCTAATAAAAAAGCTATCTGCACATTAATGCTTATTGCAGCTCAATTCACAATAGCTAAGACCTGGAACCAACCCAAATGCCCATCAACAGTAGACTGGATAAAGAAATTATGGGACATGTACTCTATAGAATACTATACAGCAGTCAAAAACAATGAAATCTGGTCATTTGCAACAAGATGGAGGAATCTGGAAAACATTATGCTGAGTGAAATAAGCCAGTCCCAAAAGGACAAATATCATATGTTTTCCCTGATTGGCGACAACTGAGTACCAAAGGGGAAAACTGTTGAAGTGAAATAGGCACTATGAAAAACAGTGTCCATTCACTTCAGTGAAACAGTGATCAGCTTTTGTCCTGACTGTTGATGTACAATGTAATGTTTTATCCATTTTAGTATTTTTTTGTTCAAGTACTAGTGGTTGAACTCTATAATTAACACACAAGTATTCTCAGGTGTTTTTTTTAAGTGACGTTCATCTTTTCTCTCATATACTCTTCATTTGTGAATAGGCTTATTAGATGCAACATAAAGCATAAAATATCTCAACTGAAATATACAACAGATGAGGATCTTATCAAACATTTTTCAAAATATGAGGACATGTTTACCTCTAGCATTATGAAAGCCAGTTATATCTCACCATCAGGATAACCAAAGGAAGTCTTGACTTTTAATTCCAGGCTGCAGTTAGGCAGTAGGAAACAATATCATATTATTATAAGTTTCCTTCCTTTCACTCATTTCAAAGAGAAGAAATCATGTATTTTTGTGCCCAGTTCCTAGAACATACATTTCTTTGTTTGAATTGATATTGTGAACTAAGCATTGTACAAATGGGTAAAGTGGGGGAGAGGAGATATGATTTTGTTTATATTATATTGAAAGAGAGATGGGATATTTGTTGATCTAAACATCGGCCTTATTATTTTTAGAGTTTCATGGTAGACAGCTCATGAAAGGTGGATTGTACAATAAGTAACATGATGTTAATAAAGTACAGAAAGTAGTCTCTGACAATATATGCTTTGTGAAACAGTTCTTTATTTAACATGGTTCTGGACAATGCAAAAAGGTTGGTCAATCTATGAGCTGTGCAGCTTAGGTCTTCTAACAATCATCCTTAGAATCAAAATATAAATCTGAGGTCAGGCTTCAGAAATAACGTTAACCCCCCTTACTTCTAAAATATCCATTTGTCTCCATTTTGATCTAAGATCTTAGCCTTTCTAAAGTGGCTCTATGTTCCAAATTTTTTTGTCAAATATCTGGTCCAGCTCCCTGCTAATGCGGGGGAATGCAATGGAAGGTGGTCCAAGTCCTTGGGCCCCTGCACCCATACAGGAAACCTGGATAAAGCTCCTGACACTTGGCTTCAGTCTAGCCCAGCTCCATCCATTGCAGCCATTTGGTGAGTAAACCAGCAGATGGAAGATCTTTTTCTTTCTCTCTCTCTCTCTTTGTCTGTAACCCTGCCTCTCAAACATCTGAATAAATCTTTCTTTTAACTTTTATTTAATGAATATAAATTTCCAGTGTACAGCTTATGGATTACAATGGCTTCCCCCTCCCATAACTTCTCTCCCACCCACAACTCTCCCCTCTCCCGCTCCCTCGCCCCTTCCATTCACATCAAGATTCATTTTCAATTCTCTTTATATACAGAAGATCAATTTAGTATATATTAAGTAAAGATTTCAACAGTTTGCACCCATGTAGAAACACAAAGTGAAACATACTGTTTGAGTACTAGTTATAGCATTAAATCAAAATGTACAGCACATTAAGGACAGAGATCCCACATGAGGAGCAAGTGCACAGTGACTCCTGTTGTTGACCCAACGAATTGACACTCTAGTTTATGGCGCCAGTAACCACCCTAGGCTCTCGTCATGAGTTGCCAAGGCTATGGAAGCATTCCAAGTTCGCCGACTCTGATCATATTTAGACAGGTCATAAAGCACTGGGTGAGGATAGTAACCAATGATCCTAAGAGTGGCGTTTACCAGGTTTGAATAATTATACAGCATTAAGTGGGGAAGAGGACCATCAGTGCACACAGGTTGGGAGTAGAGCCATTGGAGGTAGAGTAGAGGTTATGATTACAATGGCATGAGGCCCAAGTGCGCTAGACAGAGTCTAGAACAAAGGAAAGAGTCATGATTAGAGGAGCTAAGAAAGGTGCTGTCTAAGCTACAATTAATTTTTCTGACTGAGAGGCAAGTAGAACCTGACAGAAGGGGCTTGATAATAATCTGGTAGGCTTTAGGCCTTGTAAGTTAAGAGGCCCAGACCTATCTATCTCTTCACATGGGGTATATCCTAAGAGAGGTGTGAACCTCCTAGGGGAAGGCACTCTGTCGACTTTCATTACTTAGCTGGCCTAGGAGGAGAGCTGGCCAGGTAAAGGCAGGTGGCATCTCTAACAAGAAATTTACAGTTCTGCCTGCAATGTTGCTGACCCTACTTGACCATCCCCTCAGCTGCAGTGGTCACTTTGGAAGTTGGGCTGAGTGAAGGGCTTTTCAGCTTAGAGCCAATAAGATCTGTGGCTCTGACCTGGGCATCCTTCGACTCCAGGGCAGGTCCATTTCCAGTGATCCAACTCTTGGCAGAGCTGCCAGGGCTCTTCACAAGCTGACTTCTGCTGAAGCCCAGGCTTACCACTTTGAAAGCCACTGCAGTGGACTGGCCTGTTGGGTCTCCTTGAGGGCAGATCACTGTACAGATCAGCCATTCATAGGCCTGCCACCCATTGCTTCTGATGCCTAGCTTTCTTTTCCTCCTGGTTTGTGTTAAAGCAGACCAGAGGATGCAAGTCAAGGGAGTGCCCAAGTCCCATCTCTAAACTTCGGTGGCCTGAACTACAAGTCTATAGTCACAGGCATGTTCTGTAGTACTTTTTCTAAGGTAGACAATGCCCATGAGGAAAATTATATTCTCACTTTAAAACTTTCTTTCCCTTTGGTCTGAAAGGGAGGTTTTTTCTACTTACTGTTTATTTCGCTGATGGTGAAGTAAATCTAGCTATGAGATTATTATTTAAGTTCTTATTTTGGCTATGCTATTACAGAAAAATGTTAGCCATCTCTTTTATAAGGTCTAAAGATTAAACTGTGCATCCTACAGATTCTTTCATAATAGTATTAGTTTCCTACCTTGAGGAAAATATAGAAATGAAAGAACAAGTTGGGCTTAGAATAGAGAAATGAAGGAGCAAGTCCTAGATCGCTTGCTGACAATAGCAATATTACATGAATACTTAGCAAACCGTTTCAACCATTAGATAACAACTTAAGAAAACATTTACCAGAAGGTCCAATGCCTTCTATAAATTTTAAGAATCATGTATTTGAAAACACCTCTTAAATATATAACATGGAGTAGTTTGTTTAACCAGTAAACTTAAGCACAACCATATAAAATGTTTTTAGTTTCTTTCTACCAACAAGTATAAAAACTATGATGCAGAGATTCAGGTCACACGAATTAAAATGAATCTTTGATTAAATTTAGCAGCTTAAATTTATGGACAATCTTATCTATTAGCCAATTAAAATAAAATTCTTAATAAAATTTTCCCATGTGGACATACAATATGTACACACATATAACATAACATAATAGACCAATATAGCAATTTTAATAATAGCTTTTAAAATCTTTAACTCTTTTTGTAGATTGCCAATTGATTTGAATTGCTTTTTGTTTTTAGTAACCTCAGTTAACCATGCTATCTCTCAGTTAGTACTGTTAATACATTATTGGCTTCATCTGTTTACAGAGCCATCCCAAAAGTACTGAATACAATAGAAGTGGCTGGAAAAAGAACTTCTTAATGTTCTTATCAATTTTTTGAGATCTGCTTCTTGCATTTCTTCTATTTATTGTAGCATCTCTGGAGTGCACTCACGTGAATTCCGTAAGTTCTCTCCCCCTCTGTCTCTTTTTTCACAGTTTCAGTTCTTCAGCAACAAACATTCACTATGTCCCAATCTCCTGTTATTTCAGCCCCCCCCCCCCCCACCGCCCCAAGTCAGGTGTTTCTGCTAGGCTCAGGGCTGGTGCAGACATGAGGTCACCCTGCTTATGACGTATGTCCAAAATGGTGCCTGCTCTTTGTCTTACTCGCCTTTGAGAGGTGAGCAGAGAGAGAGAAACTCGTTTTCATATCGGTTACTTTCTCTCTCTCTCTCTCTCTCTCTCTCTTTTAGTTAGCCAGGTGAACTTTTCCCCATTGGGTTTCAAGCCTCGTTCGCTCTAGTCTCCTCTTTCCACTTCCCTGCTGGTGTCTCAGGCTATTGAGGTTCAGCTCACCTCGCGTTCCAGCGCTGGTGTGTTGAGTCTGCCACTGGTGTCCTGAACTGTGGGCTCCCATGCTCTCCATGCAGATCCACTGTGAATCACTAGTTCTGGAAGAGTTTCCTCTGTTGTTTCTTTCCCTACTCCTCCCTGAACCTGTAGTATCTCCACTTTTATTAAACTGTCTCTTCCCAGACTATCAGTCTGCTGCCTTCCTATTCTGCCATCTTGCCCGAATTCAGAGATTTTTAAAGAATTAATAAAAAAAAATCATCACAATCTATCAAATATAAAATCAGATTTCATAATTTTTAGTTTTGGAACAAATTGATGGATGTTGTATATTCAAAGTGATAAATATGCATTGTAAGTCATTCTTTGATAATTGTTAAATATTATATTATTTTTAGCCATTAATAAAACATCAATAATTTTAAATAACAGAATAATGATTGCTTTGGATTTTCTTGGTACTTATAGTAAGATATTTTATTAAAGAATATATATATATTCTTTTTTATTTATAAATATACTTATATATTCAGTAGACAAACCAGGAACATGTAAAGATGAACAGTTTACAATATCAAGCTCTCTGACTTTAATTTATCATCATAATCTCATTAAATGGTCTTTTGGAAACTTTTGCCAGTTGTTTTAAATGAAAATGTGTATAGTTGGTGAGTCTGATTACCCTGGTCACTGCCCTTATGCTAAGATCTTTCACGTTCCAAACAATGTAAAAATCCCTTAGGTTAGTGAATAAGTCATTTAGTTCTTAATCAGAACTTGACTTGTCATTTTGTTAGTATGAGGAGACTTCAAAACTTTATGGAAAATAGAATGAAAAAATAAATTTGGGAGACTTCAATATGCCCAAATAGGGAATAAGGTGCTGCTTTTGACCAAGGGAAAATAGCAGAAGAATATGGAGGAAGTGCATTTCCAGGGGAGAGTTAGAGAGAAGTTTGCATTGGAAATCCTACAGAAGGAAGAGGGACATCATGGAACAGAGTGGAAGGTGAGGACACTTCACACAACCCCCATGGTCAAGAGCTGGAGGACATGCCTGCTTCTGAGAGTGAGCTGAGAGCAGACTGTGGCAGTCTCAGCCACTGGTGAAGGAGATCCTTGCAGAACACACTGTCTTTAAGTCTGGCCCAGAGCCCTATGAAGGCAGGATATCTACCTAATCCAATGAAAGAAAAGCATGTTTCTTTCTACTCAACTGCCCACAAGGGTGCGTGGCAACTGGTGGGGATAAGGCACCATTTTGAAACTAGAATAGCCTATAGTGTCTCTGTGTGCATCTGTAATCAGATTTTCAAGAAGGAAATTCTGTGTTCCTCATTTGCTTTGAATCTGACTGGGAGGTTGACAGGGGGCTATGCACCCACACAGGACTGTGAGGTGCCTCCATCCTTTCAGTGTATCACAGGCTATGGGGCACAATCTGCCAAGGTGGAATACCCACAGGCAGCTGGTTCTGGGAATGTCTCTTTTCTCTCTTTAGATGAAGCAGACTCAAAGACATTAGCACATCCTCTGCACCCCCGTGACTGTGGTAGCCTTGCATGTTAGGACTGTGAGAATTCTATGAATGCATGACAGTGTGTAGGGTGTAGCTAGGTTTCTGGACAATCACTGTGTATGGCATCAGAGGCTCAAAGCTCACTGAAAGTCTGGGATTGGTCATTGTAGAGAGACCTTGGTTCACACTGAGGACCACACAGTTCTTTTGAGTGGTTCATGTGCCAGCCTGGATGGAGGTTGCACCCACTGTGGACTAGCTAACCCCAGTGACTTAATAACTTGGAAGACAGGAGGTGGAGATGTGATTATGTCAACAGCATGATCATATCATCTCCATTGCTAACCACAGAGGAGATCTAAAACTCCAAACTTGAGTGTCACCCTAGATTATTACCCCACAAAGGAGCACTGAACAGAGCTCCTTGTCCACACACAGCATATGCCTCTGGATATTCACTGAAAGAGTGGACACTCCACTAATGCACAGAGGCTTAGTTCAAAGACAAAAATCCATGAAGGAGAAAACCATCAAGTATTTCCAAATTCCCAAATACAAAAACAGAAACTCAAGAAACAAGAAGAAGGAAGACAAAATGACTCCCCCAAAGGAACACAACAACACTTCCAAATTAGAATGTGAAGAAGAGAGATTGTAGAAATGCCTGAAAAGGAATTTAAAAGAATGATCAAAAGATTAATCAGAAGCAATGAGAAGCAAATTTATGAGATAAGGAAATCTGTGCATGACATTGATGAAAAATTTTCCTGTGAGAGTGAGATGTTGAAGAGAAATCTCTGAAATATTAGAAATGAAGAATTCAATATAAATGCAATTCAAATAAAACAATACAGTGGAAAGTCTTAACAACAGATTTGGTGAAGCAGAAGTAATATCCAAGCTAGAAGACAAATCTTTGGAAATATAACAAAAAAAGAAGAAATTAGAAAAATTAAAAACAGTTTTGGGGATTTATGGGTTATTATCCAAGGGCCCGACATACAGGTCCCAGGAGTTCCTGAAGGTGCAGAAAGAGACAATGGATTTAAAGGCCTATTCAGTGAAATAATAACAGAAAATTTCCCTAATTTGAAGAAAGAAAGGAACACTTAACTATAGGAAGCAAATAGAATTCCTAACAGACATGATCAAGAAAGATCTTCACAACCACACATTGTAGTCAAACTCTCAACAGTAAAACATAAAGAAAAGATTATAAAATTTGCATGAGACAAATGCCAGGTTAAGAGAGAAATGCCCCAGATTATCTTCAGAGGATCTTCAATAATACTCATAGCTGATTTTTTATCAGAAACCCTAGAAGTTAAGAGAGAATGGAGAGACACAGTCTAAGTTCTCAAAGAAAAAAAAAATCAACCCAGAATATTGTTCCTTGAAAAATTCTCATTTATGAACGAGGGTAAATTAAGAACTTCTATAACAAACAGAAATAGAATTTGTCATCACTTGTCCAGCCTTAGAAATGATTATTAAGGATTTGCTATATACTTATCACTGTGAAAGAATGGGAAGACAAAAAAAAAAAAAAACCTCCCAGTATAATTATATAGGAAATGCAAAGAAAATTAAAGCAGTATTTACAGAAAAAAATGGTATGACCAAGTCATTAATAACAAATAGTAATCTTGAATGCAAACGGCCTTAATTGTCCAATTAAAAGATACAGATTAGCCAAGTGAATTAAGAAACAAGACCCATATATTTGCTGCCTACAAGAAACACATCTCACCAACAAAGATACACACATAGACTGAAAGTAAAAGGATGGAAAAAGTCATTTCATATTAACAGAGAGCAAAAACAAGCAGGAGTAGCCATCCTAATATCAGAAAAAAAGGAGATTATCACAAAGACTATTAAAAGATACAAAGAAGGGCATTATGTATGATTAAGGGATCAACTCAACAGGAAGATGAGACCATAATAAATGTATATGCACCCAATCCCAGGTCTACTGGCTATTCAATACACATGTTAATGAATCTAAAGGGAGACCTAAACTCCAATATAATTGTAATTGGAGGGGCTGGCACTGTGGAGTAGTGAGTAAAGCCACTGCCTGCAGTGCTGGCATGCCATATGGGCACTGGTTTGTGTCCGGGCTGCTCCACTACCGATCCAGCTCTCTGTATGGCCTGGGAAAGCTGTATAAGATGGCCTAGGTCCTTGGGTGTCTATACCTACATAAGAGATTCAGAAGAAGCTCCTGGCCCCTGGCGTCAGTTCAGCATAGCTCTGGCAGTTGTGGCCAACTAGGGAGTGAACCAGTGGATGAAAGACTCCCCCCCCCATGCCTCTTCTCTCTCTGTATAACTCTGGCTTTCAAGTAAACAAATAAATCTTAAAAAATAGTAATTGGGGGCTGGTGCTGTGGTGTAGTGGGTAAAACCTGCAGTGCCAGCATCCCATATGGGCGCCAGTTCGAGACCCAGCTGCTCCACTTCTGATCTGGTTCTCTGCTGTGGCCTGGGAAGGCAGTGGAAGATGGCCTAAGTCTTTGGGCCCTTGCACCCATGTGGGAGACCCCGAGGAAGCTCCTGTTCCTGGTTTCAGATCATTATAGCTCCAGCCATTGCAGCCAATTGGGAAGTGAACCATTGGATGGAGGACATCTCTCTCTCTCTCTGCCTCTCTGTAACTGTGCTTTTCAAATAAACAAATATTTTTTAAAAAGAGTAATTGGAGACATCAATATCCCATTTTCATCAATGGACAGATGATCTAGACAGCAAACTTAATAAAGAACCAATAGATACAATCTACACTGTGGACCAAAAGAAACCTAACTGATTTCTAGAGAACATTTCATCCCACATTTGGAGAATACACATTTTTTGGCTCTGGAGATGCAGAAGTATGAAACTAGACCCATACCTTACACCCAACACAAAAATCCACCTCAAAATGGATCAAAAACTTAAATCTACAACCCGATACCATCAAATCACTACAAAGCATTGAGAAAACCATGCAAGACATTGACAAAGGCAAAGACTTCTTAGAAAACCCACCAAAAGCATAAGCAATCAAAGCCAAAATTTACAAATGGGATTACTTCAAGCTGAGAAGCTTGTGTACTGCAAAAGAAAAACAACAAAGTGACAGGCAACTGACAGGGAGAAAATTTTTGCAAACTATGAAACTGATAAAGAATTAATAACCAGAATCTATAAGGAGTTCAGGAAACCCAATAACAACAAAACGAACAGGCCAGTTGAGAAATTGACATAGGACTTCACAGGATCTTTTTCAAAAGAGCAAATTCAAATAGCCCATAGACACATGAAAGTTCATTAGCCATCAGGAAAATGCAGATCAAAACCACAATGAGGTTTTACCTCACCCTAGTTAGAATGGCTCTGATACAGAAATCAGCAAATGATCAATGCTGGTGAAGATGTGGAGGAAAGGTACCTTAATCTATTGTCGGAATGTAAATTAGTACAACTATGTGGAAGACAGCATGGAGATAACTCTGAAAGCTGAAAATAGATCTACCATATGACCTAGCAATCCCAATTCTGGGAATTTGCCCAAATGAAATTAAATAAGCATATTAAAGAGTTATCTGTACTCCATGTTTATTGCCGCTCAATTCATAATAGCTAAGATATAGTATCAACCCAGAAATACATCAACTGATGACTAGATAACTAAAGAAATTAATTATATATATATATTAATTAATTATATATATTCTATATATTATCCTATATATTAATTATATATCCTAATATTATATTATATATATTATATAATATATGCATAATTATATAATTGAATTTATATATATTATATATAATTTATATATAATAATATATTATATACAATATTATATATTAGGATATTATATATATTTAGGATATATATTATATTATATATAATATTAGGATATATATTAGGGTATATAATAATACATATTAATTAATTATATATATCCTGAGCTATTGGGAACCTAGAGTGTTAGCTGGAATCAGAATTCAAACACAGGCACTCCAATCTGTGATGTGGACATCAACCTCTGATCCAAATGTCATTCCTGTACAAATTTTTGAAGTACCCTCATATGTTGAATATGAATAAATGGTAGAACTTTGAATTCTATGAATACAACTATAACTAGAAAGTTGAAGTAGGGAAAAATAGTTGAGAAGGTTAACTATATAACTTGATTACAGGAATACTGTATTTTCAAATGATTTTCTATAAGTTCCAGATATTAAGTATGAACTAATTAAAATCCATTTGGTGGGTATAATATCATAGAAACTGGCAATTTAATAATTGATTTGCAATGATTTGTAGAAGTCTTCACAGTTTATTATATATACCATACATCAGGTTAACATCACCTAGGATGCTCACCTTAAAAAAATCTTAGACATCAAAATATTCAGTGCTGTGAAGCTCTGTAATGATTATACCTAGGGCAGTAATGAAGATGTATAACATTTTTTTATAATCCCACAGTGCTGACAATCTTTGTATCAGGTATCTTTGGTGACAGTTTAACAATAAGACAAATATTAAGAATTGTATTTAGTTTTTGAAAGCAGGAAACAGAATAGATGAACTGGTTAGCATATTTGAATGCACTAGCCAGTATAATTTGACATTCATTTGAAAGGTAGTAGATTGTATTTCTGAGGAATCTATTGCTATGTTAATCTCTTCCTGGGAAAATTTTGCTTTTCAGGTAACACTTTCGAAGTTTTGAATTACTTATTTCAAGCAAAGAATAATTCTTTTGAAGGCTTTGATATCAGAACTGGCCATTGTTTGAATGAATTTGAGCAACAAAACAGTTCCTCAAATTACAAAAAGTAAAAGACCAGACCATCTAGCATTGGGAAAAGAATGCTTTGAACTGGCCCTGACAGGATAAAATAAAAATCAAAGAATTACTCATATGAATCACTGAAATTTATGTGTTGACTACACAGAGAAGAGGGCACAGTTACCACATAATCAACTAGAATAAATTGATCATATGTAGATGATCATATGTAGTCAGGAGCCCTGGGATTAGGTACATATACTTTTATTATGGCCTCATCCTCCTGTTGAGTTGATTCTTTAATCATTGTGAGAATTTTCATTTTACCCGTATTACCAAGTCATTCAATTATAATATAAAGCTTCAATGTTACACTACTTAGAGTTCCCCTTTCTCCAGCTTTGCCCTGCCTTAAGTTATAAAACTTGCACTGGGAGAGGGAGTATATCAACATGATTAGGCTTAGATGCATTTGACCAAATTTTCCAGTCATAAAATGGAAGTATTTCTTCTAAGGTCCAGCAGTAGGTAGTCCATTTCTCTAAGGATAGTATAGCACAGGCTCCTTGAACTAGCTTGTCTTCATTCTTAGTTGTGCCTTCCACCTTAACATCAGTATGACTGAGAAAACTCAAATTATCAAATCATATTCTCCTTGTCAGGAGGAAAAAGAGATTGAGGAATTCTTCCCCTCCTATTTAAGCACATTTGTCATTAGTCACAAATGAAGTTTCTGCTTTTATCAAATCAAACTTAATCACATGGCCTTTCTTAGTTGCAAGGAGACAAAGAAAAATTGGAGGAGAGCTATTTGCCCAGTAGAAAAGTATGTAATTAGTCACCAAGAAGAATAGACTTAAGTAGAGAATTCTTGGACACTGAACAAAAGTTGGATTCTTCACCAGTTTTCCACCATATTTTTCCACTTCTGCTCTCCCTCTCCCCACTCTGTCATTCTCCTGGGTTATGACAGGTAAAGAAAAAAGAAGGCAGAGGCAGAAATGTATAATTGACTTGCACAGTTGTAATCTGATGCTTAGAACTATATGTGGAAGACACCCACTCTTGACCTTTCCTCTTCAGAGTTTTTTTGCAGTTTCTACTTAACAAAATGCAATCATCTCCATGATAAGATTCTCTGTCTTTAGAGATTCTCTGATGGGTATTGTCTCCTCCAGCTGGCTGAGAACAACCTTGCTTCATTTCTGAACTTGTGGCAATCCATACAGCACACCATTTTTTGGTGTCATGTCATCAGTAGGTGATCTTTGTATTTAGAATTCCATTCAGGAAAACTCAGGGCCAGCTTTTTCTGTGTGGCCAATATATGAGCAACAGAAAAAGACACATTCTTAGTGTTTCTGGAATGCAGCTCACACACCTAGTAGCCTTTCTTTCTGCTTTTCTGTCATACAAGTGGCCAGACTCTCAGCTTTGGCCTTTTAAAATACACCAATCAGGTACTACCCTCTTCTTGCCCTAGCTTCTAGAGCTAAAAGGTCAGGTCATTAGGATGTTTCTTTCTAAAGGTCCCTCACTTTTTCACTTCTTTTACTTGACCTTAAAGTATCTTACCATATGGAATGAGAAGACAAAATAGAAGAGCCCTCCAATATCTCTCTCTCTCCAAAGAAATGCCTCACTTATCTACCTCCACTGCTTAATATTCAAGCATCCTGTCACAGAATCTCAAAGCAGCTTATACGAAGTAGCCAGTATGGCTTAGATAGTAGCTAAAGCAGTTCAGTATACATTACCTAATAACTGTCTTTTAAATGTGGGATAACTTCTTAAGGATTCAATACTTTGAGTCCCAACAAAAACAAGAAAACATCAATTTTGAATTTAAAAAGTATTTTGTGTTGGCCCCTGCACCCATGTGGGAGACCTGGAAGAAGCTCCTGGCTCCTGGCTTCGGATCAGCTCAGCTCCAGCCGTTGTGGCCATTTAGGGAGTGAACCTGCAGATAGAAAATCTGTTTCTCTCTCTGTGCTTCTGCTTCTCTGTGATTCTGCCTTTCAAATAAATAAATAAATAAATAAATAAATCTTTTAAAAAATGCAGATTGAGGGGAACTGACATTCTGTTCTTTGAACAAGCTCAGTTACCAGTCCTTGTGCCATCCTCTGAAAGGCCAGGTATTATCTGACCCAGGGAGTCAGTGCCCCATTTTAAAATAGACATTGTCCAAAGAAGGCAAGTCAGAATGGCAGACCAGGCAGGAGAGTGTGCAGGTGTTATATTTCTTCATGATTTAATCTTGGTAAGATATATGTGTCAAGGAATGTGTAAATTTCTCTTAAATTATCAAATTTGTTGCTGTATACATGTTCATAATGATCTCCAACAATTCTTTGTAGTTCTGTGGTGGTGTCACTTGTAATATTCCCCTTTTGATGTTTGATTTTATTTATTAGCATCTTATTTTTTAGTCTATCTAAGGGTTTGTTAATTTCATTTTTTAAAAGAATTAGAACTCCATTTTATTGATTTTTATATAAATTTTAGTCTCATTTATTTTTGCTGTTTTGTTATTTCTGTACTTCTACTAATTTTGCATTTTATTTTTTATAGTTTTGTTTTTTGATATTTAATATAGATAAAAGTATCGATTACTTCAAATGTTTAAGTACTTTTTTCCATAACAATTTGTGGGGGCTTTTTTGGGTAGGCTGTATATGTATGAAAAATCAAACTAAATAAATATTCTATAAGAAGGAATATTTTAAATATTGTTACAGGCACAAATACTAATTTGTCTACCAAAAACACAGATCAGTTTGCTGATGTTTACTTTTCTTATATACCAAATATTTTACTGATATCCTAGGTTCTATTCAATGCATAGTATTTTCCATTAATAGTAATAGAAATATTTGTGTTTATCTGTGGCAGCATATTCAGTGATGAATTAAAAATTTTTCTTCTTTTAAAAGAATTATTTATTTGAGAGGCAGAAAGGCAAAGTAACACAGAGAGAGGGGAGAGAAAGAGAAGCTCTTCCTTCTGCTGGTTTACTCCCAATAACTACAAAGCCAGAGCTAGGCCATGCGGAAGCCAGGAGCTGCATCCTGGTATCCCAGATGGGTGGCAGGGGCCCAAGTACTCGCATCATCTTCTGCTGCCTTCCTAGGCACATCAGAAGGAAGATGGATCTGAAATGGAGTAGCCATGATGAAATCAACACTCTGATACAGGATGCTGACTTTGGCAGAGGCAGCCTAACACACTGAGCCACAATGGTGGATCAAAGTTAAAAGTTTTTAAGTGAGAGAGTTAAAAGTTTTTAAGTGAGAGGTCCATAAATATAAATATACATGTCATAATGTGAACTTTGTACATACTTGGAAGCATATGCTATTCATATTACATATGTATACACACAGAAAGGAATATTATTAACATTTCCTTATCATTTTATTGGCCTCATATGTTAGGAAGCAATGTTTTTCAGCAGAAAAATTTATTTCAAACTACTAAATATTAAAATAATAATTCTCTACTCGAAATACTGGCATTAAGTATTATGATGATGATGATTAGAAATCAGTCAGGTGCAAATTGAAGTAAAACTTATATAATTATACAAATGAAATTTTTTTATGAATGTAGCACAGGTTGTCGAAATACAGTTATAGTAATGGAAATCTAAAACCAAAGAGATATTATTATGTAATCATAAAATATTGAAAAAAGGGATGCAACAAATAATCAAATGATGATGATGATCATGATAATCATGTATGCTGAGCTACAAAGTGGGACATTGAGATTACTAAAATGAGATATTGTCTCCAATTAGTACAACATACAGAAAGTAGATTTTAAGACTGCAAAACAAATTAGTTTGTGAAGGGAGATTAGTCATATCATCCGTTTGACTTCAATCAAATATGGAAGACTATAAATGCAGATAAACTAGTCTCAAAATTAGATAGCCAGGAATTTTTTTGTCATCTCTAAAATAAGATCATTTTCAAAGTATAATTCCACACACAAGATATACTAGTATGGTAATGAAATATATTGATCCAAGGTAAGATGATATACATAGTATTTGCAAAAATCAATAACCCATCCAAAAACAGTACATTAATTTATTGCATTCTAATATTTATTAACAAATTGTTTACTACATTTATAAGCTTGAAAAATGCATCAATCTAGATTGAAAAGAGTAATTCATCCAAAAGGGTCAGTATAATTGTACTTTATTTTGGAGATCTATATTTCTCATAAAGTGCAAAAGTGTGGTATTATAAAAGTTAATTGAATAAGTATGTGATGACTAATTTTTTGTGTCAACATGACTGGGTTAAGTGGTAGGCACAGACCTGGTAAAACATTCTTTCTGGGTGGGTCCATTCATATGTTTCCAAAAGACACTAGTGTTTGAATCAGTACACTGAAGAAAGAAGATTCCCTCATGCATGTGGTCATGCAATCTGTTAAGGACCCACAAGAATAGAACAAAAAGGCAAAGGAAAGGCAAAATTCCTTCTACGTCTTGAGCTGGGACATCTATTTTCTCCTACCCCTAGACAACAAAACTGTTTCTTGAGCCTTCAGCGACCCTAGTACTAAACACCAGCAACTCATCCTTTCCCCTTCCCAGTCTTTCAGCTTTGGGCTGAGAATGGCACCGTTGGCTACCCTAGGTCTCAGGTCTCTGTACTAAGATTGACTTACACCACCAGCTTTCCTGATTCTCTCACTTGTACCCAACATACTGTGAGACTTTTTGGTTTCCATAATCATATAAGCCAATTCTTGTAATGAATTTCTTCTTAGAAACCTATCTATATCCTATTGTTTCAGTTTCCACAGAGAACCCTAATATGGATGATTATCAGCAACATAAGGGGCAACATCCATGTTCTGATGCAAGTTTGTAAACCAAACTTTTGTTGATATCTTTCCTCACTCCTTTCCTACCTCTAAATATTTCCTTTCTTAGCCTCCATATGTTTTTTTCCACTGGGCACTCAAAATGTTTGAGTTTGAACCTAAAAGCCCCAAAATATATTTCTTCTTTCTAGTCCCCAATCAAAATTTTCTTTATCACAAAGATACAGATATTATCCAGAAGAAAATCAGCTGATTTACATTATAGTAGGCATGATTATTACACTTAATCATCTCAGTAAAATATACATGAATTTCAAAAGAGAAAATTATTCCTATTCCTATCAATGAAGCTATATAGTATTGCTAATAAAAATAACATACTTTCCTTATAAGCATGGCTACAGTGTACAGGTAGGAATACTAGACTAAGAATCTGTATCTTAGATTCTTCTCCTGCTCTTTCATCAATTATCTTTTTTTAAAAAGATTTATTTTATTTATTTGAAAGACAGAGTTACAAAGAGAGATAGTGACAGAGAGAGAGGTCTTCTATCCACTGGTTCACTCCCCAGATGGCCGCAATGGCCAGAGCTACGCCCATCCGAAGCCAGGAGCCAGGAGCTTCCTCCAGATCTCCCACGTGGGTGCAGGGGCCTAAGGACTTGGGCCATATTATACTGCTATCGCAGGCCATAGCAGAGAGCTGGATCGGAAGTGGAGCATCCAGGACTAGAACCAGTGCCCATAAGGGATGCTGGCGCTTCAGACCAGGGCTTCAACTCACTGCATCACAGTGCCGGCCCCTCACCAATTATCTTTGATAATTTATTTTAATACCACATAAATTTTTTCTAAATTGAAAAACATGATCAGTGACTTTTATAGGAGTTATTATCCACCAAGTTCTTTGTTAAGAACGTATTCCAAAATCTTCTGAGATAAAAATTATCATTATCTTCATTTTTCAAAGGAGGAGGCTGATGTTCATCCAATTACAAAATTAACAAGTGGGTTAAATTGACATTTTGACATTTAATTCTAAAATACTTTGGTAGAGTACCGTGCATGTTAGTTCTT
Organism: Lepus europaeus; assembly: GCF_033115175.1. Lineage (NCBI taxonomy): Eukaryota > Metazoa > Chordata > Mammalia > Lagomorpha > Leporidae > Lepus > Lepus europaeus. The sequence continues at coordinate 127,189,320 of NC_084827.1, read as the reverse complement.
TATAATCTACACCTTATATGCATTTTGTCTGATGTCAGATACCTTAGTTAAGAACCTATCCTCATAGGTGAGTACTTGGAATTTGATAGACTCTAAGCAGGCTTCCATACTCACAGCCCACTTCCATAGCTTGGACCATTTTCATCTCTGATCAGCACTAGAGACCTTCTAATTAGGCTAAGAGGGTAGAATACATTTTCATTGATGAAAAATAATGTTAAAATAGATAAGTGAGATGGCAAGAAATACTTATGAGTACTTTCATCCTTATTTGAAGAGGATTTAAAAGACAACTTTTAAGGTCCACACATTTCATAATGGTGTTGTGGCCCACCCTGACTTGAGAATTATTTTGAACATCCTCAAGAATTGTAGTTGGCAGATATCTGTAGGCCTGAAAACTCCAATGCCCAATTTTGCTTCCCTTTGTTCCTTTGTTTCCCCTTACATATGTTTGTCTACAATAAATCTTTTGCCACCCTAACCTGTCTTGATGCCTACTTATATAGAGGATGCAAATCAGTGCTGAAACTTTGGATTTAGGGACACAAATAATCCAATGATCTTCCATCAAGAGATCATTCTGTTTTCTGATTCTGATTACTTAATTAGATTAACCCTACAACACAGAGAGAGATGGATAGACACACACATGTGCACACACACACACACACACAGAGAGAGAGAGAGAGGCCAAAGTCAGGAGCCAGGAAATTCATACTGGTCTCTCATATGGGAGGCAAAGGTGCAAGTACATTGCCCCTGATCCTTTGCTTTCCCAGGTACATTAGCAGGAAGCTGGATCAGAAGTGCTGAAGATCACTGGAATTCCAATACAGTATGCAGAAATCTCAAGCAGCAACTTTATCCACTTAATAATCTCTTTATGAAAGATCTGGTTGAGATTCTAAGACAGGTTTTGGGTCCAGCACTGTAGCACAGTAGGTTAAGCCTTCACCCAGAGCACTGGCATCCCTTATGGGCACTGGTTCAAATCCTGGCTGCCCTACTTCTGATCCATTTCCCTGCTAATGGCCTGGGAGAGTAGTGGAAGATGGCCCAAGTGCTTGGGCCCCTGCACCCACATGGGAGACACACAAGAAGTTCATGGCTCCTGATTGGCCCAGCTCTGGCCAGTGTGGACATTTGGGGAGTGCACCAGCAGATGGAAGACCTCTCTCTGTCTCTCCTTCTGTGTCTATAACTCCACCTCTCAAATAAATAAATAAATATTTTTAAAAGTTCTATATAAAACACACAAAATGTAGATTTTATTAATCTTGTTTGCCTTCTAAAAATGAATGTTCTCTGAAAGGATTCAGTTTGTATCATATTTTGCTTATAACTCACTACTTACTGTAGGTTGGAGAAAGGCATGTGGGATAAGGCAAAATCTATTGCTTTCATCAAAAGAACACAAACAATTGGGAATGATAAAGTTTACTTAAATCAGTTCACAACATGAAGTAGTGTTTGAATTCAGGTGGCCTAACTCCAAAGGCTATGTCCTTAAGACTTTGTGCCATAATGCCCATCCTGAACTTGTGAAGCATTGTATCCAGTGATATATAGCTATTCACAACAAAGGGTTAGATAAGTCCTGCTTATTATATTTATTTCTTGAAGTTCTGTAGTAAATAATCACACTGTAAGCTTAAGAACTCTACAGTTAAAAACAGACCTATTCATTTGCTCAGTTTTATAAGGGAAATGGGGCACTTGATTCAATATTGTAAAACAATGGAAATATTTCTTTTTTCAATGAGAAACAAACTTTCTGTGTAATTCTACCTAAAGATGAAGGATATATATGTATTTTTGCTTCAAAATCTGAGTCTTTTCTTGGAAAATTTGTGGAGTCAAACATGTTTTCTTATGAATTAAGCTCTACTCATTTTTTTCATAAGTGCACTATCTGCTCCTGAGTATATGCTACTCAGATGAGATTGAATGATGCATCCATTCCTAAGAATATATGTCTTTGGGACTGGTGTTGTGGTGCAGAGAATTCAGCCCCCCTCCCCTTGCAACTCCTGCAAATCATATTGGAGTTCCAGCCACTTTGTTTGATCCACTTGCTGCTAATGATCCCTGCCCTTCACATAGGGAGCCAAATGGAATATCTTTCATGTAGATGTAAATTTTTTTAAATCTGCCTTTAGTTGACTGTATTGAGTCTGCACAGATTCAAAGTTTCCTATGCTATAGAGCTTCAATGCATATGCACAGGTACCAAGCTTTACTATTCAAACAAATCTTACATTCAAAAACACGGATCTCCTTCCTACTTCCTTTACTTACAATCTCTATATTTTCACTTTTCACTTTTTTTCTTGACTTGATAAAATCTTTTATCAAAACTTCTAAGATTGATGCAGGACACCTACCTGTACACTTCCTCTGGCAGTTCTGGAGTTGAGTACTATAAACAAAATTATTCCCACATTAGAATCATATGTAGAACTTGTGCTGCAGATGCATGGAACAAGACTCGTAGCTGTCAGATACTGATTTTTGGGTCTGATATGGAGCTCAGACATCTCTAATGTTCCCAAAGCCTGGCTGAAGATTTAGATACACAGATTGTCATGCATGGCTGTGGCTCTGGCACAGAGTACATAGAGACAGCAGCAGACAGAATGGAAATGTCAGAAGTGATCATCCCATAGTGGCACCAGTTCAAGTCCCAGCTGCACTGTTATAGATCTAACTATCTGCTAATGTACCTTGGAAAGCAGCAGAAGATGGACTAAAAGTGTGAACCCCTGATACTCACATGGGAGACCTGGAAGAAGATCCTGGCTCCTGGCTTCAGCCTGGCCCAGTCCTGACAGTTGCAGTCATTTGAGGAGTGAACCAGTATATGAGTATCTCTCTCTCTCTCTGTCTCTCCCTCTCTTTTTACCTATCAAATAAATAAATAAATTTTAAAATAAAATAACCCATTATTCTGTCAAGTTATAAATGCTAGGTAAATCAGTGACTATTTGCTAAATTTCTTGACAATTCCATACTCCATAAATAGGCCTCATCTAGCTTGGATACTAGGCCAAAATCTAAATAAGAAATGTGAGGCAAACAGCAATGCCGATTGGAAAAAGTGATGTGTTTTAGAAAGAGAACAGTCAATCCAATAGCATAATATATTAAAGTGGGAAGAGGTAGAGTCCTGATAATGAATAGAGAAGATAATAAAACAGTAGATCTAGATACAGATCTGAAGTAGGGCAATTGTGTGTGGATAGTTGGTGAAGAGGAAGGCACAGATTGAAAAACTGCTCTGAAAGCAAAACTGATAGAGTTTTATAAGGAAATAGATAGGGGAATTAAGAAGATTGAAGAGTCAAAGCTATCTACCCAGTTTTTAGCTCAGTGTCTGACCAAAAATACACCCCTCTCTCTCCGCCAAGCAGCTGCCAAAGAGCACAGAATTGATGATTTCATCTGTTAGCAAAAATCTGAACCTCCTGGACCCAGTCATCTCTTTTCTAGGCTCTCAAGGAAGTAATTACACAAGATGTTTTGGTATTCTATTTGCTAAAATCCAATTAGCTCAGTCATATACATTAACATTTTCATTTATGTACATTGTGTGTATCATTTCCTTGCTTCTGTATTTATCCCAATTCTTTTCAAAACAGACTCTGGGACATGAAGCTAATTTGGGGACATTAGTCAACTCAGAGGAAAAAGAATGCAAAGGAAACAACAAACAAAATACTAAGAGCAGTGCTGGGTATATACATCTATACCAAGATTTGGGAGCATTTGATCAAAATTAGTCATCTATGTCATTAGTCATCCATGTGCTTAAAAGTACCCAGGTCCCTGAGGGTCTAACAGACACATCATTTTTCTTGAAGCAAATTGAATAAACTAATATCCAAGACACAGACACACACACACACACACATTTAATGTAGTCAAATTATCTTTGTAATTATTTAATTATGAGGACTTAAAATTGTGGAAAAACAAATTAAAAAATTTATTTTGATGCGAAAATTTTTGTGATCAATGCACAGTTTTTTCATAAAGTGCATTTTCCATGAACATTTTGAGGACCCCTTTCATGAGCACTAGACCAGCATTATTTTATTTAGTATTATGAATATGTACCATATCAGCTATATTATTTAATTTTCTTATGGAATGTCAGCATTTTTGCATAGTGGGTTAAAACTCTGTCTCCAATGCCAACCTCCCATATGGGCACAAATTCAAAACCTGGCTGCTCTACTTCTAATCCAGCTCCCTACTAATGTACCTGGGAAAGCAGCAGAAGATGGCCAAGTCCTTGGACTCCTGCTCCCATGTGGAGACCGGGAAGAAGCTCCTGACTCCTGGCTTCTGATCAGTTCCTTCTGTTGTGTCCATTTTGGGAGTGAACCAGCAGGTGCATGATTTCTTTCTCTTTTCTCTCTCTCTCTAAATCTGCCTTTCACACAAAAATTGTCTTTTATGGACATATTTATAGCATCTTAATTTATGTGAAAAATGTGCTCCAATTAAAAAATTCTTATAATAAGCTTATATTTAGAATATAATGTATAAATTGAGATATCACTGAATAAATGTTCATTAAATAAAACTATATTTTTCTCACCAAATAAATTAATTAACCTCAAATTAGTTATTTAATATTCATGAATACTGATTAAGAAGAATGAAAGACCATGATTTCATACAAATAAATATGTATGACAAAACACATGAACAATATGATGAAAAGGTGGTTATTATCTTTTTGTTCCTGTATGAAGAAGTTTCTTGAGACACTATTCAGGAAGAAATCCATAGGGGTATGAAAGAAAACTAAGAATAAATTATACTTCCTAAAGGCCTATTATCACTTAATTAATTAGGCAATCTTCCTCTAAAGGTGACCCTTAGCCTCATGTAACTTTCAGAATTATATTTCCTTATATTCTTTCTTGGCAGCCATGCTTGAGATACATCTGTCTCCCATAGAAATCCAGGAGAGAAACAAAAATATTTGACATTAACAATGTCTCATAACCTCTCAGCTCAGAGGTAATTAAGTAGTGATTGAAAATTTACTGTCAAACTAGCCAAGTGTTTTTAAAAGGTTTGGAAGTTAAGAGTGTTCAAAACCATGTAGCATTATTTATTAAGAGAAAACTTCATTTACAAAGATAGACTTTTACACATGGCAGAATGGACCCCAAAATAAGCAAGACTATTTCTGAATTCATTAAAGCTCTAATTTACTGCCTATACAATGAATCACAACAGAACCACAAAGAACAAGTGTGATTTGCTTTGTTTTAAATAACTTTCATTGCCACATTTGGGGCTGAGTATGGCAAGAAGAGGATTGCTGTTGTGATTAGACAAACAAAGGATGTCTGGTAATTCTGTACAGGGATAAGACACAAACAGGTACCTCAGTTCACACACCTAAACACAGTATGCTTAGTTTCAAAAAGGGAAGCTAAAACAAAACAATGCCAAGTTGCTCTTAATAGCAATATAAAAGGGTATCTTCAGTGAATGGTTTGATGGTTTGTATGGTTTTTGGAATATATAGGTGAGACAGCAAACAAGATTGGTGATAGATGTCATTCTTTGGAGGAGAAAAAAGAGTAAATAGAAGGAGAGAGATAGTCAACAGAGCATGCCCCCACCCCCACCCCATGCAGTAGTCTTTTGCTGGTAATGCTGAGTGAACAAATGTATGAAATCTTGGGTTACATTCTCTTTTCTGTATTATGATTATTCCCGCAACTACAGAAAGTCTGTCACATACAGCAATATCATTGGTGCCTTAGGGAATAGTGGAGATCCCTGGCTGTGAACAAGGGTAGGGAGAGATTTTGCCTTCAGAGACAAGAGAGTAAATACTTAAAGAGCTGAAGCCAGCAGAAATAATTGAAAGTAAGATGTAAAATATTGACTCTGAGAAAATGTAGACATGCCCATGAAAATCTTCAGGAGCCCAGGGAAGAGCTCTGGAGTTCGCAGTCCATACAGGATGAAAATTCTGGTCACTTTATTTGGGTAGTATAAATAAATAAATAAATAAATAACAAAACAGAATCAACCCTGGAAGTATTTAAGAATTTGGATCTCCTTTCATTACTCATGCATTATTGTGATTCATCAAAAATAAATAAATCTGATACTACAGAGCACATTTGATGCTCTATGTATGTAACTGAGAAACTTTGGTGCCCAAGTAAGAAATGGAGTTGGCCAGTAGCCAAGTCAGAAAAACACTTGTAGAAAAATAAGATCCACTTATAAATGTCCTGGGGTTATTGAATGTGGTTCAATGAGGGTAAAATAGTAAATTAGGAGATGATAGTGGCCTTGAAATTAGAATTTTGTTTCCTCTCTGTAGGGAAATGAACAGTCTTTCCCAAAATACATATGTGCATAAAACTAATCTTACACACTAATTTTTATAGAGAAGGTAGTATTGTATGCTTTTATTTAGTGAAGTAAAAAAAAAGTGTACTTAAGAAATAAGTAGTTAAGAAACAAACAGAAGGGAGGGCTTGGTCTGGTAAGCTGGTAGAAGCAATGAGTCAGAAAATTGTGTCTTCTGGGCTGAAGAGGACAGGAAGAAAATAAGAGGTAGACAGAAAAAGTGGAGAAGTATAATAAATTGTCCTGTGTGTTAACATTATATCACAATGGTAGGCACTGACTGGTTATTTCAGAGGTGTTGAAATTTGAAGAGAGCCAGGTCACTTTTAGGGTACAGAATCACTCAATGACCAGACTCAACAAGCTTATTCGGAATCACAGACAGGAAAGAAATAAGCACTCAAAACACAATTTCTCATTGTTTTTGTACTCTATTATTGTCTATGTGTTTGACATTAATTACACAATGTACCTAATGGCAAATATGTATTATATCCACATAACAAAATACTACTGATCACCTTCTCTGCTCTACTCTGTGAAATCATATTAATAGTTTATTTAACTGTAAGTTTATATAATTTAATTTTAGTGTAATGGCTATGTTAACACACAGCTAACAAAATTTTTAAAATATATCAATCAGTTCTTGTGAGCTAATATTAGATGAGTTTAACATACCACTGATGTGCACATTTTGTTGCATTTTCCAACTCACAACAGGGACTGGTAAAGAACTTGGATGCCTGATAAAGCTATGAAGGAAACTACTGTTTGGGTGACAATGCGATATCATGGCAGTTGTGCTGCTGGGTTTGGTAAAGTAGCAGCACTATTAGAGAATAATTGTGCCTATCTTTGTCAACTCACAAAAGATACAGGACAGTACCTACAATGTGCAAGGAGAGAGAAAAGAGCATGGCTGTTATGTGGGAGGAGTTACTCCTTAATATTCATGAGACACTTAGAAAACGATCAGAAATTCAAATCAGAAGGAAAATGAAGAGAAACAGAAAGCCTATGAGTCCAGCTGAATGCTTGGGTTACTGATTTTAGTGGTACAAAAAACACATTCAAAAGCTGTCAAAACTTGGACAACAGATTCTATCATCTAGGACTCATTTGCTCAAAATTCCTTCTGGAGATCGCTTTCTGATTCCCATTGCAATGAGGGCTCCAAGACCTGGATTCAGCAGCTGAAAACAGGAGCTTCTTGTTTGGAGAAGTTGAAGTTCCCTTTGAGGATGAGCATGTTAGAATTCTTCCTAAAAGTTCAACTGGAAGCCTTCTGGCAAGCCCTTCTAAAGATTTTGTAAGCAGATAATTGCAGAAACTGGCTGAGCCTCTTCCATTTGGTTGAATTATGAATCCAAGAAGAAAAATCATAAATGAGCTTTAAGGGACAAAGTATAAACAACCAATAATTAAACCATTTAAAAATTAAATTCTTCATTTATTAGGATGTTTTCATTAACTCAACAGAAAAGCATTCTATGTTGAACTTATTATTAAAAAACCCACAACATACTGCTGCATGTCAGAGTAGATGAAGAAAATCCTTGAGTATGTTGATTGTTTATAGAGATTACAAGAGCATTATTTGTATTATCTTATAAAGTTCACAGTCTTAAAGTCTGAAAAACAGCTTTCTATAATATAAAATCCTAGAGAAAACCTATTATTTTTCTCTTTATAAGGTTCTTATAAATATTGCAAACCAGAGGAATTATTGTAAATGATAGTATTAGCACAGTCAGAAATCTATCCACATTATTAAATATTCTCACCAGACAACTGAGCAACAGAGAAAATTAAATTGGCTTACTATAATCTCTAACATTTATAAATAGTGGTTTACTCAACAATTCTTAAAACACTGTTATGCTAATTAACATCATCCTTCTATGGTTGGTAAACTATTTCCTACTGTGTTTTATCAGATGCTACAAGACTTAGAGGTGAATCACTATGAGTTTTGTAAGGCATTGTACCTTTTTATCTGTAATACCCACAAATGCCTTGTTCATTTATCTTTACGCTACAGAACACCAACTAGATAGCCATAGCTCAAACAACTAACAATCCAGAGGCAAACTTCCTCCACACTTGGGTTCTTTCATACCAATAATCCAAAGCAAAGCATAAGCAATAAGCATGCCTGCCCATATCAAACTATTGCTGCTTCCCTGGAGCTCAAGCCCTGCAGGCTAGAGGCTACTTCTGCCTTTTTCTGTTTGAAGATGATCTGCTACTAAAGAAGTGTGCCAAGAATTTAAAAATAGAAATAGTCCCGTTTGATCAGAACAGCTTTCTATTTTTAAATAACTACCCACCTATAGAGAATTTTAGATAGTAATTTGCAATATTGTGGTAAGGTCTTGCATTTATTTCAATTATTCATAAGGCATTCTTTTAAGTAAGTTTTTGCCTTTGCATATTTAAACATCATATATTTTCATATGCTAGTCAAATACTTAACAGAGAGTTTCTAGCAGATTCAATAAAAGATCATGCCAGTAAGTTTCAAAAACAAATGAACTGTTGTGTAGGATAATCTATCTCAAACTTCTCAGCTAGATTCTTTCATAATTCTAGATTAAGAAGGAGCTAAAATTAGAAATATGAGTTCTAAATCACAACTCATTCAGATGAAGGGGTCTGGTTAAATCACAATTCTTTGAATGGTACTTATTTAATATAAATATTTCCATTTAATATTTATACCTGGAATACAATTTTTTAATATTTATACCTGGAACACAACAGCCATTCATTAAGTTCATAACATAACCATGAACTAATGGGGTTTTGCATTCTAAGAAAGTATATTTATGAGAGATTCAAACTTACCAAAAATTACAGATCCACAAATGAATAGTGCAAATTATTTGACAGAGTTTCATGCATGAGTAAAAATAATTTCTCTGGTATAATCACAATTGTGAAAGATTACTTTGGGGTCAGTAATTAGTTTACACTTTCAGGTAGGAAGGAAATCTATGGTGAGTTCCTATATATTAAGAGAACTGTGCTGTAGTATCTTCTCATTAATGGTTATTTACTGAGATTTGGCTAGAACCATTGAAAAGGGAAGTATCAGTCAGGGAATATAGTCAGGCCTAGAGGGAAGCAGTAACTCCATAAACAGGAGCTTAAAGGAAAGAGGAAAGAATCAGAAGAAAAAAGACACCAGAGCCAACAGAAACCAAAGGACAAACCAGCAGAAGAGAGGGAAGATCCAGGTGTAGGTTCCTCTGAGGGCTGAGAAGGATGTGCTATGGTATTTCCTTAGCTTCTGGTGGTTTGTTGGCAAATTTCAGCATTCTTTGGCTTACAGAAACAGCATCCCAATCTCTGCCTACATCTTCACATGTTGTTCTCCCTTTTTATAAAGTCATTCGTAATACTGGGTTAGGGACTCACACCCTCCTACTCCCCAGGATGACTTCATTTTAACTAATTACAACTGTAAGAACTCTATCTCCAAATAAGGTCACATTCCAAGGAACTAAGGGGTTAAGACCTCAACATATGAACTATTGCGGTGGGGAAGGGAAATATAACATAGAGTGATCAATGTCACTATTACTAATAATGACATATTAATAACATATACTCTAATTTTATGGAATAAGAAGGGCACGACACCTGTGATGACATCTCTGAAATCTCTAAGTTAGAAATCATGGGAAAATCCAAATTGAGGATAGATTTTCAATCATGTTAAGTAACTGAAAGACAAAGGAATACTAAGGAATTTCACAGGTTGGAGAATACAAAAGTGATATGATAACTAAGCACAATGTAGTATCCTTATTTGGATTCAGGAACAGGAAAATGAAATTTGTAGAAAACCTGGAGAGACTGAATAGTCTAGCTCAGTTAATAGCACTGTGTCAATGTTAATATCTCAGTTATGATTAATCAATTATGACATATAAGATTTTAGAATTAGAAGAAAATGGTTAAAGTATATATAAGAAATCTGTGAACAATATTTGCAACTCAAGTAAATTGAAATTTTACAAAACAGATAAAGAAAAATGAGGCAGATAAATTTGGTAAGATAGGGAGTGCTTTATTGAAGTTAATGTGCATCAATTAGAGACTGAGCCAGGTTGGAAGTGCTTGTCAACAATACTTTCAAAGTTGCCTAAGCCTAAACTATGGAGACTAGATCAGTAGAACTCATGATGATGTGATTAGTGGAGTTCAACTGAATCACTAAATCATGATACAAAACTATAAGGAGGAGCCATAGGTGGATTAAACGGCTGACAGAATTGCCCGAAAAAGCAGTTGAATAACACACACATACATTCATAGGACTTTAAACAATATGTAGTATAAAATCTTAAAATAAAAAAGGAAAGAGAAAGGAAATCAGCAGAGCCATAGGTTTCAAAACAAGTACTACCTCAACCAACACAGTCCAACAAGAGGTTGTTACAATGACGTTGTTATGAATTATCTTAAATATATACAAAAATTATCATTCACAATGGAAGCATTATTGGAAATCATAAGACGATATTTTTCTAAAGATACATGATGAAGGACATGAATTGGCAAGTACAAAAAAATACAACTAGCTTCCCCCCTTAAAAAATTACTACTAATGTATAGAATGAATATTAAGGCAAGTAGTTTTGAATACAAGTAAGCAATATTGGCATGGATGAACAGATATGTTCCTACAATACTGAAATGAATATAAATTAATACAAAAGTTTATTTTTTAAAAAAGTGTATAAGTAGTCAAGCTGCTTGACTCTGAAGTTTTACTTCTAGTAATTAAACTGAAGGAAATAATGTATTAGTTATGCATATCAAAATTAACCTAGTCAAGCAATGTTAAAAATATTACTGAAAGCTATAGAATTAAGTATTTAAACAGTAATATTACACTATAGATGTATATATTATTTCATAGACGATGTCAATTATATCAATAATACCGCTAAATGTAAAAAGTGGAACAATAATTCATAGATTCACACGTATATACCAGCCTATGTGTATACGTAAGTTGATATGGGAGGCAGAGGGAAGGAAGAGAACAAAGCAGCAAAGATTTCTTCCAGTGTGCCAAAGTTATTATCCCTAGATAGTTGTGCCTATCGTCTGACCAACTGAATGGAAAGAGCCTGGGATTAGATCCTCTACTCCCATGACTGCATTGTCCTGAGAATAGGGCAAGAAATAAACTATTGTTAAGCCACTGAGATGGTGAGTTTTGTTACACTGAGCCTCTGTTAGGGCTTTGTAATGTGGAAACCTATCCATACTGAACCATGTTTCTCAATCATTGTACATCTCTAATTGAATTTTAATGATCCAGAATCAATGGTGGTAGGCAGTGAGATTTTTATCATAACTTCTTGAAGATCAATGAAAGTTTTTCTTCTAGAATAGCAATGATGCCCCAAAACATGTCAGGATATTCTTGTAATATGTTGCTTTCCTAAGATGCAAGAAGCACAGAGGCACTGTCACTGTATTGTGCTCAGTGTAAATGCTGTGTATGTCCTTAGCTGACATTCTTCTATTTCTATGTGAACATTTGGCATTTGTGGTTATACTTTGTCTTAAATTTCTTATCTATACCACAAAGTGATGTGCCTGTTTATAGACACATTAGATACATTTCCTTAGAACCGATCCATTCCTTTGTACCAATTATCTAAAATGTTCTTATTGGAGCACTTTGACTCCTACACAAACTTCCTGCTTATATTTGGAGACTGCAAAATACAGTTTTACAAAACAAGTGCTCTGTCTCATTGTCACTAATTATATATGCCACCGTTTTCTTTTTTTTTTAAGATTTATATTATTTATTTGAAAGGTAGAACTACAAAGTGAAGGAGGGGCAGAGAGAGACCCTTCCTCTGCTGATTCACTCCAGAAATGTCTGCAGCAGCCAGGGCTTGGTTGATCTGAAAGCAGGAGCTAGGAGATTCATCCAGGTATCCCACACAGGTGCAGGGGCCCAAGGATTTGAACACTCCTCCTCAGTCTTCCCAGACACATTAGCACAGGGCTGGATAGAAAGTGGAGCAGCCAGAACTTGAACAGATGTCCAAATGGGATGCCAAAATAGGATGCCAGCATTGCAGGCGGCAGCTTAACCCATTAAACCACAACACTAGCACCCATTATCATTTTCTTCACTTATGAAGAAGTCATTAGAGTTATAGATACACTAGTTTGAGCTGCAAAACTTTTCAGATAAAATTTTCAATGCTTCAAAACTTTAGTCTTTGGGTTTATCATTTTTGCATTCTTTATGTAAAATAAATGACTATTATTATGAATAGAAAATAAATCAGCAGCTTTTCTTCTCCATGCACATATTATTATATACAAGTGTTGGCCTGATAGATTGAGATATAACAACAATTAGTGTATTTGAAAAGTGAAGAAAGATGAATGTGTGAAAATTCAAAGTATCATTTAACATATTTCCATACAATTTCCTTGCTAGAAAATTAGCCATGTCTGTAACTAAATGAGGTGTCTTGGCATCCTGTCAATTTTGCTAAGGAGGCGTTTTGTTTCTCAGATGTCTTGTCCTTATAGTTCTGGATAAGGATTGTCCACAGGGGAAATTTGCATGAGGTCTGGAATGCAGAAGTGAAGAAAAGCAATTGTGCTTTTCTTGAAGGCCTGGTACAGTATTGGTTTGTTTCAGCCCTCACAAATCAACACTGACCTGTACACTTCCCTTGTTGGATTGGGCCAGCAGCATCTTGCAATCTTGACCTGGGTGCATATTCAGATTGAGAATAAGTGTGTCAACTTCTACATGTCACTAGAGTCATGGAATTTAGAGGCAATGACAGACAGCTACAGTTTCCAATTTATCATAATATGTTTCAGTTCATTCTTGTGAGTTCCAGTTCATTCTCATCCATCTTAATTTCATATCCATCTCCAATTCCCTATTGCCTGGACTCTGACTTGAAACCCACCACCAGATCCAGAACTTATAGCCTTCCATAAACTGTTTAACCAGTTACCACAATTGTGTAAGGCCAATAATTTTGTATTGTGTTGTGTTAATTCATAATGGTTTCACTTCTGTTTAAACCCACCAGTACTGGTCCCATTCACAATAGCAAATTATGAAGAGTAAATGTGATCAAATTTAAGGCCAACCTCTCCAAATCATATTTGATTATAGGCAATGCATTATCTCTAAACCAGGAATAATAATTTTATCACATATAATATAAGATTTAGAAATAATGTGGGCAGGTATTTGGCCTAGTGGTTATGATTCCCTCATCCAATGCCAAAATATCTGAGTTTGAGTTCAATACTTGTTTCTGGTCCTTGACTGTACTAATGCAGACCCTGGGAGGCAACAGATGTGGCTCAAGCCATTAGGTTCCTGCCACCAATGTGGGAAACCTGAATTGTTTCCAGCTCCTTGCTTTGGTGCAGCCTATCACCAGATCTTACAGGCATTTGGGGTAGTCTCAGTCTGGCTGTCACTCTTAATGTCTATACCTTTCAAATAAATAAGTTTAGAAATATGTAAGAAAATAGAAATAATGTATATAAAGTGTTTGCACTTAGTATGTCCTAAATGCATGAGAGTTACTATTCTTAGAAGAAATATTTTAACTTATTTTTCAAGGTCAGCATAAAAAATAGCTGTCATAAAAAATGGGAATGTGTGTATATGTATGTGAATAATTAGTGAAAAGCTAGGCTGTATATTTTAATATGTATTTAAGATGAATAATTACCAAAAATTGAAAAAAATTATTAAAATAGCTGATTTAGGCCCTATGAAATCTCTATAGTAGAAAAATTAACAAACCTAAGCTGTTAAGGAGAAGACAGGTTACACATGCTAAGGACTTGAGCATTTCTAAAGATTTTCATAAGCATTTTCGAGTTCACTGAAAAGGAATGAACAAAGCAACTCACTACTGACCACCCAAGGGCCTCATTGAACATTAAGTGCTTATAATTTACATTAATTTTCTTTTTTTAAGATTTATTTATTTATTTGAAAGTCAGAGTTACACAGAGGGAGGAGAGCCAGAGAGACAGAGAGGTCTTCCATCTGCTGGTTCACTCCCCATTGACCGCAATGGTCGGAGCTGCGCCAATCTGGAGCCAGGAGCCAGGAGCTTCCTCCAGGTCTGTCACACAGGTGCAGGGGCCCAAGGACTTGGACCATCTTCCACTGCTCTCCCAGGCCATAGTAGAGAGCTGGATCAGAAGAGGAGCAACCGGGACTGGAACCGCCACCCAAATGGGATGATGGCACTTCAGGCCAGGGCATTAACCCTCTGTGCCACAGCACCGGCCCTGTGCATTAATTTTCATTTTAAGATAGTTTCTCACTGGAAACTTATCAGGATTGGTATACTCCTTTGCCCCGGCAATTAGGAACTGATCACCTTATACGATTGTACCACTTTACTATAGATAAGAGGTATAATTAATAGGTATTATGCTCTACTTAATGCTCAAGTCTTTCTGGTTTTATTAAGAGATGATAATTCCACCTTCTGTGCATTCCTGAACCACCAACAGGTATCCAGCCCAATCCTTGTGCTTACATGAAGTATAAATGTGGTTCTAAGACAACAGTCAAATTCTCCTTATAGTCCTCTCCATGCTTTCTCAATACTTCATGACAAGTCTTCTGTCTCTGATACCAAAGGGTATGTTTCAATTACCGATCTCCAGTTATTTCTTTTTTTTTTACTATCTTCAACAGGATGACTTAACATTTATTTGATTCAACACCTATACTTAGGGACCAAATATTTGATGTTGCTAGAAAGTTTATTTTTAATTCTATATACTTGAAATTTGTGTATACTTTTGAGAGTAATTTGAAATTGTGTATTTATCCAATGGTATGATATAGAATATTAAATTTATTCTAGAATATGGCAGATTATACTATCCTTAGATCCAAACACACTAGAAAGAGGAGGCCTGCTTTCCTTTCACTTTTGACAAGTTACAAAGAGACCAGTATCCTTAATTTGTAGATAACCATGAGCCTGCAAACCAACTTCAAGGACTGAGCAAAAACCATTCTTGCTGAACATGTTCTGGCTGGCACATACTAATTATTGGGATCCCAGTGTTTCTTATTTGAAGCAAGGCAATCTTATGTTACATGTTCTGCCCCATACATGGCAAGACATGCAGCATGCTTGGTCCACAAAGTACTCAGTACCAACAGTACCACCTTCTTCAGTCAATATAACCAGCAAAAAAGCATTTCCTCCCTTCCGCCTATTCACTCCAAATGCTTCTTTCATTTCAAATCATGTGATTGAGCACTTAGAATAGATAAGAAAACCACATAAATGAATTTCAATGGTCTTACATCTGGACAATGAAATGATCTCATTTAGTTGTTTGCTAGCACTTATCTCAATCACTGAATTTTTGTAACACATATGTAGGTTTATGTTACAATATATACATGTGTATACATACAGACACACTCACATTTGTTCACACTTACACACTCAGTTCTGGCAGTTTCAGTGGAATACTTCGCCAGAATTACTGTTTCTTTGCTGCTGGCTCCACTATTCCCTCCTGATAGTAATATTCTCTCTAACGTTTTCAAGCATTCCCAGATCTTCTCCCCACCCTCATGCTGCCTTTCTCCTACACATTTCTCTCATGAAGGGACCCTTTCATCCTTACCTGCCCATCTACTAGTCTTGTGGTTACTTGAAAGTTTTATGAAACAGAAACAGATTTCTCAGCAATGGATCCTTTAAAGAGATCACTAAAAAGGATATCCTTTCTCACCAGGCTTATTTTATATCTGAACATACCTTTAACAAAATCAACATTGTTTCTTGATAGTCTCTAAGGACATTCATACATTCATCCCACAATTGCAAAACTAGTGGTATAAGAATGATCATGACTGCCTAGTTGCAAAGGATTTAGATTTTATGCAATTTTTTTACAAATTCTCAAGAACATTTCAGGACAAAGATAAATGACTATCATGTTTGTGATCTTTCACAATGATAAAAATGTCCATTATTCATTTTAGGTGAATTTTTAAAAATATATGAATGAATTTTCTTAAGATATTTACTAAGATTTTGTGTAAACAACTTTTTTGAATGATCTAGTTGACAGGATTCCAAACTATTTCATTTCTAATCTATTTCTTTTAAGACTAGCTTTTGCTATTTATAATGCTATAGAGATTGCTGCCATTCAGAAGTATGATTAACAATATTCTCTATGACAGTGTCACTCAAGTGTGTTATTTATGATGCTGCTGAGACCACTACTGTGTGCTTATGCTACTACAGACATAGTAATACTATGTATTGACCTCTAAGTCTCTCAGTACCATTCATGTCACTGTTCTTTTACTAACAGTATTAACAACCACTTGACAGCACTAATATTCTCTTTCCAGCTGCTGTTTCTAGACCTGTGAGCAACACTTGATAGGCACTAAAGGGTCTTATAAATTCTCACTCAAATATTGTTAACCTAGTCAGAATAAAAATGCCATTCTATGTTGAAAGGAAGAAAAATAGCTATTTTAGTATTAGAAATTGCGGCGATATTCACAATATTCATCACTCCTCACCCATTCTTTTACTATTTAGATAGAGATTTATGAAGCTAGAAAGTTCCTGAAATTAACCCAGTCTACTGCCACTTAAACTGGTGATATAGGTATATTATTAAAAGTCAGTGAGGTCTGTAAAAATTGTATTTTCTGTTTCCAATCTAATGATCATCTTTTAATATTATAACTAGTAATAAAGACTACAATCTATATCTAATTTGTAACAGACAATTCTTTTTTAGTAGAACAGTTCCTAAAATATATCTCAACTAACTTGTACTTGAAAGTACAAGAAAATTACTTTCTTTTATAAGAAGTCTAGCAATTATCAAAATTTGAGAAATATTTCTTAAGATAATCAAGCATTTTCTGGTCAAATTAACCAAGAGTCATTCTATAATAATAAGTTTCGAGAATTTAAAATTCAAGGAAAGGGCCAGCATTGTGATGTAGTGGGTTAAGCTGCCCCATGCAACTCCAGCATCCCACGTGCGTACCAGTTCATGTTCATCTGCTTCACTTCTGTTCTAGTTCCTTGCTAACAGCCTGGGAAAGCAGAGGAAGATGGCCCAAGTACTTAGGTCCCTGCCATCACCACAGGAGATGGGGATGAAGCTCCTGGCTCCTGGCTTCTACCTAACCCAGCTCCAGCCATTACAGCCATCGGGAGTGAATCAGTGGATGGAAGATATCTCTCCCTCCCATTTCTCTCCCACCCTGTATCTCTGTCTCTGTTTCTCTCTCCAACTCTGATTTACAAATGAGTACATACATTTTTTTAAA
Organism: Lepus europaeus; assembly: GCF_033115175.1. Lineage (NCBI taxonomy): Eukaryota > Metazoa > Chordata > Mammalia > Lagomorpha > Leporidae > Lepus > Lepus europaeus. The sequence goes on along the minus strand of NC_084827.1, from coordinate 127,171,550 downwards.
AAATGTTCAAAGAAGGCCGGCGCCACAGCTCACTAGGCTAATCTTCCGACTGCGGCACTGGCACCCTGGGTTCTAGTCCCAGTTGGGGCGCCGGATTCTGTCCCAATTGCTCCTCTTCCAGTCCAGATCTCTGCTGTGGCCTGGGAAGGCAGTGGAGGATGGCCCAAGTGCTTGGCCCTGCACCAGCATGGGAGACCAGGAGGAAACACCTGGCTCCTGGCTTCAGATCAGCGCAGCATGCCAGCCGTAGCAGCCATTTGGGGGGTGAACCAAGGAAGGAAGACCTTTCTCTCTCTCTCTCTCTCTCTCTCTCTCACTGTCTAACTCTGCCTGTCAAAAAAAAAAAAGTTCAAAGAAAAGTCCATTGTATAATTAACCTTGCTATCTTTTGCACACAATATACTTTTCTGAAATACGTGGTTGGAAGAATAGATGCATGGATGGATGGATGAGCTAGTGAATGAATAACAAAAACTGCTATAAAAATTTCCCAGAAAATATAAGAATTCATAATTTTATTGAAATGAGATAGGAATAATACTTTAATTGCGTAATGTCTCCAGACACTAGTAAGAAGAACTCAACTAAAAATGTTCAGTGAATTGCCAAAAGCCAAGTATGAGGTAATAAAGGATTATAGAGTCCTGAAGGCTGCAGGAGAATGAATACACACACTCAGTTTCAGGTTCTTCTTCCTGGAACTCTTCAGGAACTCACAGAAAGAGTCCCAAAGACGCCTATACATGTGGTGCAGAAGCCTTAGGGCAGGAACAACAATCACTGTGGGAAAGGCACAAAATTCCACTGGGATCACTCCACTGCCTCTCCTAGAAATTAAGGGTGTTAAATGGCAGGAATAGGAGAAAAGTAACCTGAATCAATACTAACTGCAGTTGGAGTTAGTGGTAGGGGGAAGTACAGCATCACTTGGACCAGAGAACTATTGGCTGCCCAAATCAAAGTAATAGAAATGAAAAACTTATTCTTTCCCCACCATACTAACAATAGTTGAGTAACTAGAGGTTATATTTATAGAAGGGTGAACACTTGAAAACTTCTCTAATGCACAGCACAAAGGGACAAACTAAAACTGCTTGCAGCAACGTAGGGAAACTCACAGGTAATCAATTCCATCTTAAACAACAGGTGCTAGCAGAAGACAGCAGTGATTTGAAGATCACAACAGCAGCAGTTAAGCACACATGCAGTTGAATTCCTGATTAGATAAAAAAGAAAGGGGTTTCGATCTCTGAGGGGTGGCATTTAACTCTGACTCTACTTCAGTGCTATACAAAATTCTCAGCTTGCTACAAAATAAATAAAAAGGCATACAACAAAGAATAAAATAAGAAAAATCAACATACCCTCACCAGCAAAGCAAGAAACAGAACCAGACTCAGATATAATGCTTTAGAAACCAGCAGAAGCAGGAGGGGAGGCTTGGTGAAATGCATTTGAAGTTCCATATGGGAAAAAAGAAAGGTACAGAGAAACATACTGAGAGGTCCAGCACCCACCTGCCATCTATGTTCCCCACATCTCCCAACCAGACCTGAAGTTGGCTGGGAAAAGCCATTTTATATGTTTACATTTTCGAACATAAGCAGAGGACTGCCACCTTTGCCTCTCGTGCATACAGCCATCAATTACAGGAGCTACCTCACCACACCCGCCACATAGGAACAAGGACTACAACATTTCAGGGTAATTTTTTCCCTACCACACAAGCTGTGCAACAAGAAGTCCTGAAGGATCTTGGTGAGTGAGATCCCAGTGGAAAGAAAGGGCCATCAAAGAAGGATGTACTTGACTCTGAAGGGAGAAGAGAACTTCCGCTTTGCTTCTGGCCTTGTCTAAACGCTGATGGAGAATGTGGGTTCAAAAGGCTTCCATAGCCTTGGCAGCTCATATCAAGAGCCTTGGGTGATCACTGTCGTCATACATATTAGTGCTAATTGTTAAATTAACAACAGAGTCACCGTGCACTAATTCCCCATGCAGGACCTCTCTCCTCAATGAGTTGTACTATGAGAATTAACTGTAAAACTTCTTCTCAAAGTTTTTATATTTTGTGTATATGTGTGTAAATTGTATAGCATTGGTCTTCTGTGTATAAAGTTAATTGAAAATGAATCTTAATGGAGAATGGGACTGGGGATGGGAGAGGGAGGAGGAGGTGAGATGGGAATGGTGGTGGGAGGGTGAGTATGGTGGGAAAAATCTTATATTTCTAAAGTTCTACTTATGAAATTTGTACTCATTAAATAAAAGGTTTCTAAAAAACAGCAAAAAGAAAAATTAAGATTATTGGTAGATTGAAAACTTTAGTAGAGAGGGAGAAAAATATGTAAAATCAGAGGATTAGTTTAGCAGAGATATACAAAGAATCAAATGGAAATGTCCAAAATGAAAAAGCAAAATAATAACACACAGAATGACTTTGACAAGCTTCTCACTAAACTCAATATAGCTGAGGAAAGAATTACTGTTCTTAAAGTTAGATCAAATAAGATTATCTCAGTAAAAATAAAAAAGAATGGACACAAAGAAATAAAGAAGAAAACAAACAACAAGAACAACAGAAACAAAAAAAAGGATAGAACATTTGAAAGTTATGATAAAAATCAAAGGGCACAGCATATGCATAATCAGAATATTAGAAGGACAAGTAGAAAAAATTGAAGGAAAATAATGAATAAATGAATAAATGACAAAGAATTTTCCAAAATTAGTACAAGAAACTAGACCATATTTCTAAGCAATTCAATAAATACAGAGCAGGTTAGATATTTAAAAGGACATTTCTATGATTCATGATATGATACATCATTAAATTTGTTGGAAAACAAAAACAAACAATCCACTTGAAACATATAGAAAGGGTAAAAGTAAAAGAATGAATAGCATGCAAATTCATAAAAATTTAAAAATGGAAAAACCTAAAAACATAATTATTTAAGGCTGAGGAAATTATTAGTATCAGAAAGTATATTTCAAAGCAAACAATATTATGAGGAATTAATAAGGATAATAAACAACAATGAAATGATCAGTTATCCAACAAAACAAAACCACCATAAGTGTGAATGCATCCAATAGCAGAGCTTCAAAATTCACTCAGCAGAAAATGCTTACATCTATGGAGAAACAGGAAAATGTGCAGTTATATTTGGATACATCAATATTCTTTCAATAATTGATAGAGCAAGCAAATAAAAATCAATAAGATTAGAGAAGAGTTGAGCAACACAAACATCTTGAAGTAATTGACATTTAAAGGATATTCAATCTAACATTTTATTACATATACTTTTTAAATGTACATTGATCAGGGCAAACCATATTCTGTTGATTTTTAATTTAAAAGAATTTAAACATATAAAATAATTTATCTGATAATAAAAACGAACTAGAAAATATAATAGGAAGATACCTGGAAAATGCCCAAATATTTGAAAACTAAATAATTCAATTCTAAGTAACCCATGAATAAAACTGGAAAGCATCAATGAAATAAGAAAGTTTTAGCCTGAATGAAAATGAAATATAATATGTAAACATTTTCAGGATATAAATATATGTAAATTTTGAAATTTATAGTATTGAAATGTATTTCTGAAAAAGAAAATATATAAAAAGTTTAAAATTTATAATCTAAGTATCTATAAAAATTTTAATTAGTAATATAATGTTCTACTTTAATAAACTAGAAAATAGAGAACTAACTGGGCCCAACATATTAAGAAGGAAGAAAACATGGAGGAAAAGAAATCAATTAAATTAATAAGAGTAAAACAATTCAGAAAAATCAATGAAACCAAAAGCAGGCTTATTGAGAAACTTCACAAAATAATGATCAGAAGAAAAGATAATATATACATCATCAATAGCAGGAATGGTATAAATTTGACAAAGTCTGATAAAATATTACTTTAAAAATTAATTCTGAAAATTTTGAATGAATTTCTTCAATCCATATAAGAAGCATATTCAAAATATAGACATAATATTGTTAATGGAGGAAACCATTTGCTGTACTCCATGATCACTAACAAAAAGTTAATTCAGTTCTCATAATTCCAAGTGCTGCCAAAACAATGACAATGTTGGGGGTGGGGGCACAGAAAAACCATTTTTTTAACTTTTATTTAATAAATATAAATTTCCAAAGTACAACTTTTGGATTATAGTGGCTTTTTCCCCCCATAACTACCCTCCCACCCACAACCATCCAATCTCCCGCTCCTTCTCCCATCCCATTCACATCAAGATTCATTTTCAATTATCTTTATATACAGAAGATCAATTTAGTTTATACTAAGTAAAGATTTCAAAAGTTTGCACCCACACAGAAACACAAAGTATAAAATACTGTTTGAGGACTAGTTATAGCATTAATTTATATTGTACAACACATTAAGGACAGAGATCCTACATGGGGAGTAAGTGAACAGTGACTCCTCTTGTTGATTTAACAATTGACACTCTTGTTTATGGTGTCAATAATCACCCGAGGCTCTTGTCATGAGCTGCCAAGGCTAGGGAAGCCTCCTGAGTTCACAAACTCCTACCTTCTTTAGCAAGGCCATAGTCAAAGTGGAAGTACTCTCCTCCCTTCAGAGAAAGGTACCTCCTTCTTTGATGGCCCGTTTTTTCCACTGGGATCTCAGTCATAGAGATCTTCCATTTAGGAGATATATATATATATATATATATATATATATATATATATATATATATATTTGCCACAGTGTCTTGGCTTTATATGCCTGAAATACTATCTTGGGCTTTTTAGCCAGATCCAAATGCCTTAAGGGCTGATTCTGAGGCCAGAGTGCAGTTTAGGACATCTGCCATTCTATGAGTCTGCGGTGTGTCTCGCTTCCCATGTTGAATCATTCTCTCCTTTTTAATTATATCAGTTAGTATTAGCAGACACTAGTCTTGTTTATGTGATCCCTTTTACTCTTAATCCTATCATTATGATCAATTGTGAACTGAAACTGATCACTTGGACTAGTGAGATGGCATTGGTACATGCCACCTTGATGGGATTTTATTGGAATCCCCTGGCATGTTTCTAACTCTACTATTAGGGGTAAGTCCGATTGACCATGTGCCGAACTGTATCTCCTCCCTCTCTTATTCCCACTCTTATATTTAACGGGAATCACTTTTCAGTTAAATTTAAACACCTAAGAATAATTGCGTGTTAATTAAAGGGTTCAACCCATGGTATTAAGTAGAACAAAAAAGTTCTAAAATGAATAAAGTAGTAAGTCGATCCTCAACAGTCAGGACAAGGGCTGATCAAGTCATTGTTTCTCATGGTGTCCATTTCACTCCAACAGGTTTCCTTTTAGGTGCTTAGTTAGTTGTAACCAATCAGGGAGAACATATGATATTTGTCCCTTTTGGACTGGCTTATTTCACTCAGCATGATGTTTTCCAGATTCCTCCATTTTGTTGCAAATGACCGGTTTTCATTTTTTTTTTCTACTGCTAAATAGTATTCTATAGGGTACATATCCCATAATTTCTTTATCCAGTCCTCTGTTGATGGGCTATTGTGAATTGAGCTGCAATAAACATTGAGGTGCATTCAGCTCTTTCCATCCAACCCCTTGGAATTTACCCAAAAACCATTTTTTTTAACATCACTATAAGATTTATAACACCATTTGGTTAATTTCCTAGGAAGAAGTTAACTTTGGCTGTATGCATTTACAATTTCTAACTTTCAGTGTAAACTTATTTAACTTCTGTGTTTCCTGCTCTTGAAGTGAATGTGTAAGTGAAATCACTTCTACATTCTAACGTTACATCCACACTTTGATGAGCAAGCTTTTCATTCCCAAGTCATAGTGGTTGTTCTACCACCTCTCGCTATAGTGGCTTCACTGTAAGAATTGTGCCTCTTATGGAAAAGTTTTCTAACATACATAATTAATCCATGGTAACTTGAAACCGTATGTGTGGAGAATAACACATACAAGCGACATGGGTGTAGGGTTAGCCCTTATTTAGCTGATGGATACTCCCTTGGCTCTTAATGCAGACTGGAATTAAAGACAGTAGAGTAAGTACCACTTATAGATCTGACACATAAATTTAACCAATATTCTTTCCAACACTTTGTACCAGGCTTACAATTCACTTGCTTTGCTGTTTTAAAGAGAAACATTTTTTTTTTAGCTCAATAATGCCTCACAGTCACTTCTTCTTACAATCAAATCATTGCCCTGAAAAAGGCTTAGGAGTGTAGTAAGTCTTCATAATACTAACTCTCAGATTTTCTGCTTTCTATAGTTTAATCCTTGCCTCACCTGTCTCAGCAGAGTCTCTATGGTTCCCTATGTTACTTCCATAGCCTCCTGTTTTTCACTGATGAGGCCACTCACTCACTCATGGAATCTGCACATGAGATATAAACTAGGCCGTTGACCACAGAGTGAGTTATCAGCAGTTGAAGTTATCAAAGCAAGAAAAGATGTCATGCAGGCTGGATTTAAGACTTTGTTCAATTCACAGCAAAAAAAGACCTCATGGAACCTTCTACAAACACCAAGGTCAAAATGTCTTATCCCCACAGTTAAATCTAAAGCCTTAGACCTCAAGCCAAAATTCCCCAAAGCGATTATTTTGCTTAAGAAATCCCACTCTCCTGGTCTGTGAACAAAAAGTTAGCAACCACAAGACCTAATAAAGAGTTTTTAACTTCCCTCAGGTTCTGAACAAATAGAGGAAGGAAGAAAATAAGTTCAGGATGAGACCAAGATGCCTTTGTAATTAGCAGTGGAGAATTTGGCTTCAGGCCTGTTCGTCTCAAATATAGGAAGAAGTAGACTCTCTCCTCTACCAGCGACATGCTGGTCACAGTCATGCCATCAGTACCCATCCTGAAGGAGAAGAAAATTTTCTTCCTGAAGACAACATATTCCTAAAATAAAGAGACAGCAAAGCCGTTCCTGCTATTTGTTCTTCTAAATTTACTGATCAGAATTGTCCCTCTCCCTTCCCAGAATAGAGTAAATCAATGGGGAGGGATGTATGGAGAGCATAGGTATGTTACACCACTGGAGCTAGCTCATTCTACAAGAAGATATTAAAACCATAAGTAGGAATAAATAGAGTATTTGTTTTTGAAAGGCAAAGAAAAGTAACTACTAAATTGCTGACTGAATTTGTATGAAAAGTCAAAAGGTATCAAAACAAATGAACATGAGTTTAAATTTTCAAAGTCTGTATTTGTTTGGGGGGAGTAATAAATTCACTATCTCTTCTAATAACAAAATTAAACTCCATAAAATATTTGAGTCAATTAGTTGCAGTGACAAAACAGTTATTTACTACTCGTGAAATCAGAGTTCAAAGTATCTGATGTCCTTGAGTTTTGTCCTCTGGAGCCACTCTTCCCGAGAATCACACTGCAGAGATATGCATTTTTTAAAATGTTCTATTTTACTGCAGAATTTTCCCTATAAGTTGTAGTGCAATTTTTAAGCTTCAGCTAACTTCATTTTCTATTTTTAACATTCTTTAATTTTCTTTTGATTCTCCTGCCAAATAATTCAATCCATTCATACTCTCTGCTTAGCAAGAGACTCTTTTAAATGTTGAATGCAATTTTGTTGTTAAATTTTGACGAGGCATTGATGTAACTTTAAGGCATCTTCCAATAGTTTTACCACAAAGATCACTATTGATATGTTCTGTATCAAACAAATAAAACTTAAACTTCCAGAAAAAAAATACAAATTATGTGAATATTATGTTGCTTTTTTAAATGTTGAATGCAATTTTGCTGATAAATTTTGACTAGGCATTGATGTGACTTAAGGTATAGTTTTGCCTTAAAATAGTTTTGCCACAAAGATCACCATGGATATGTTCTGCATCAAATAAGTAAGATCTAAACTTCCAGAAAAAAATACAAATTATGTGAATATTATGTTGATTTTGTGAAATAATGAAAGAAATTACCAATGTAGTTTCTCCTAGTGCCTGTAGGGAAATCTAGTTTTAATGTAATCCCCGGACAGATTTCATATGCAGTGACATAAGAAAAGATGGTGGGGCAAAAAGCCTTTAGAGAAAAAAATTGGGAAGTTGGGAATGGAACTATAGGATTTTCATTCTACCCTTTCCAGAGAGAAACCCTAAAGTTACAGTTATTTTTGATTTCTCTTCATACTAGGCAAGATTGTTTAGTATTTAACACGTTTCATACCTTATATTCAGACACAGGACCATAAAAGTCATAAATCTTGCCCTCAAACTGGCTATTACAATGTTCACTGTAAATTGTCAGATGAAAGTTTTCACAAGATAACATGGACACACAGGGAAAGAGAACTGAAAATCATGCAGGAGATTTTAAATGGCTTCCCCAAGGGATCAATGCCTAATTCAAGCTATGAAGGAAAGTAGGCATTAGTCAGGCAGGCAGAAATAAGGAATAACCCAATGTGCTTGAAGAACTTCCAGGCCTCTGCTGGTTACACTACAGGCAGTGGCAAAAGAAGAGATATGATATAAAAGACTAGGTGTCAATTCAGAGTTCGAATCAAATTCTGAACTCTGCATCTTGCCATTTTATCATACACTACAACAATACCTTATAGCTACTGTGAACAATTCACAGGGGTTCAAACTAGAATCAGGCCTGAACATTAGACATGCAGATGGGATCAAGGTAATAGCTTTGGCAAAGGGAGGGCAAAAGATTTAGAAAGAATTTAAGAGTCTTCTTGTTTGGCAAATAGCTAGTGTTTTTGTTTGTTTGTTTGTTTGTTTTTTAAAGCTGGATATAGAGTGCCTTCTTCAAGTTTCTGGTTTGAGCAAAAGTGCAGTAGGCCATTTGTTAAGATAGGGAATACAAAGTTAGGAAAAGGGGAGATGGGATTATGTTTACTTTTAGCTAGAGTAGACTTGAAATGTCTATAGGACATGGGAGTAGACATATTTAGGAAGCAGTTTACTCAACTGCAAGGATGAGGAAGAACAAGAACAAGGACACAAACATTAGTAATAGAGATAATAAACAACATCCAAGTGTCATACCATGGTATGGTTACTGTTCAAAGTATTTATGTGGATTATTTTATTTAAATCTTACAACATAGAATGAAGGCTTTTACAGATAAAGAAAGGAAGGGGTAGAGAATCTAAGATTTTCCCCAAAGTCACTAGCTGGTAACTAAAAGAAAATGGGATATGAACCCACAGGATCTAATTCCAGAGCCTGCATGTATTACTGAGGCCAGTGTTAAAGTTTTAACTGAAATCAGAGGTCCATGTAAAATTTCAATATTTAACATCATGATACCAAATCAACAGCATTTTAGTGTTTTATTATACTGACAATAATGCAGTTGAATAATTGAAAGTCCCTAGCTCGATCTGTAGCACTGTAGTCCTCCACATTTTAGTGTATTGGGAAAACTTGGTTTCCTGTCATGTTAGGATTTTAATTGTGTGGAGGTGTGCTTTATTTAATTGCAGTTTTCCATTCTTCCATAAGAAAACTAAATATGGTGGATCTGAGTTTTTCTAACCAACAGAATTACCTACTTTATATATGGTGTTGTTTTAAGTTAACACGAAAACAATTAGCTCATTTTATAGTATAATTATACCAATTCAATAAAACACATTTCCTAATTTAGTTTCATATAATGTAAATGCAGTTTACAAGATTAATACTTAATCCACCACATTTCCAAGCTGCGTTTCTTCTGCTTCTCAGTAACATGGAGTGAGTATTTAGTAAATGATGATGATGATGATGATCATATAACAACCAATATATACATGTAATGTACCCATTACCAAGTCAAATGATATTCTAACAGAACTGTTTCTTAATCCTCACAATTCATGGACGACAAAACAGAAATAGAGAGACCAAGTAACTTACAAAATCATATGATAAGTTAGTGGGACCCAGGTTTAAACAGAGGCAATTGAAAGTCAAAGCTCTAAGATGAAAGTTGTCAAAGAGTTCACACAAACAAGACAAGTATCTGCTAATACTAACTGATAGAATCAAAAAGGGAGAGAAAGATCCAACATGGGAAGTGGGATACACAGCAGACTCATAGAATGGCAGATGTCCTAAACAACACTCTGGCCTCAGAATCAGCCCTCAAGGCATTCGGATCTGGCGGAAGAGCCCATGAGAGTATAGCAGGTATGGAAAGCCAAGATATCATGGAAAAAAAAAAAAGACCTAAATGAAAGATCTCTGTTAGTGAGATCCCAGTGGAAAGAACGGGGCCATCAAAGAAGGAGGTACCCTTCTCCGAAGGGAGGAGAGAACTTCCACTTTGACTATGACCCTATCGGAATAAGATCAAAGTCAGCGAACTCTAAAGGCTCCCATAGCCCTGGCAACTCATGACTAGAGCCTAGGGAGATTACTGACGCCATGAACAGGAGTGTCAAATTGTTAAATCAGCAACAGGAGTCACTGTGTACTTACACCCCATGTGGGATCTGTCCCTAATGTGTCGTCTAAAGCGAAGTGATGCTATAACTAGTACTGAAACAGTATTTTTATACTTTGCATTTCTGTGTGGGCACAAACTGATGAGGTCTTTACTAATTATATATTGAAGTGATCTTCTATATATAAAGAGAATTGGAAATGAAAAAAAAAAAAACAACCTGGTGTTAAAATGGAAATGGCATAGAAAATTAATTAATTTGAAAAAAAATTATGTAGGTTCTCTGTCTTTAATGTGCTGTACATTGCTATTTAATGCTATAATTAGTAATCCAATGGTAGTTTTTTTTCAATTTATGTTGCTATATGGGCAAAATGTTGAAATCTTTACCTAATATATACTAAACTGATCTTCTGTATACAAAGAGAATTGAAAATGAATCTTTACATGAATGGAAGGGGAAAGGGAGCGGGAAAGGGGAGGGTTGCGGGCGGGAGGGAAGTTATGGGAGGGGGGAAGCCATTGTGACCCATAAGCTGTACTTTGGAAATTTATATTCATTAAATAAAAGTTTAATAAAAAAAAAAGAAAATTCGATCACTAACTCCAATTCTGTTAAATAAATTATTTAACATATATGTATTAAAGCAGATAATTTTCAATCTAGAACATAGTAGTCAGTGAAATTGCTTTGCATATTTTTTCTGTAGCCATTCAGAAACCTATCAATTGGGAACATAAGTTCCATATCCCATTTTGTGATATTTAAGGAAAAGAATGTGCTAACATTTACAAAGAAAAAAAAAAAAAAGAAAGTTGTGAAGGGAGAGGAGGATAGTGATGGAAGTTACTAATCAACCAAGATAAATAAGCTTTATGGAGATCTGCACTACAACATCGTACCTGTAGTCAAAAATAGAGTATTGTGCACTTAAAAATGTAGGAGGTGGGATGTTTTTGTTTACTTGTCTGAAAACTGACTTCCTTTTTTCTTGTTAGTCCATGTATTTCTGAGTATATCAATCCTTTGTCCCAGCTTCCCAGTTCTTAGGTGAGGACATAGGGTGGTGTTAAGGAAATTTGAGCAGCATAACTTGTTTTCATTTTTATGATCCAATAAAGTCTTGAACAAAAAAAAAAGTTAAAATGGTATAACTCCTGGTGTTTTTGGCATGTGAGTACAAGAGAATAAAAGGAAAAGCACTGGAGCACTGCCAGCATGCTACAAGTCCTTCCTATTTCCCTACTTAATCATTTCTCTTCTCTAATTCCCAGAGGCAGTCGCTACACTGAACTCGATTAACAATTTGCTAAGTTTTCATGATGAATATTAACTTTTATCAAACTCCTTTATCTGTTAAGATGAGCATATGCTTTATTCTGTTAATCTGATAAATTAGGCTGATTGATTTTTAAATAAGCCAGTCTTTAATTCTGCAAATAAACTAAACTTGGCTATGATATACTACCCTATTATATTACAAGATTAAATTCATGGATTTTTTTAAAAGCACTGAGTAAAAATGGTTTCATCTTAAATATATTTGCATAACAAGCTCTTTGAATATTGAATTCATTGGTGTTTAGAATGTACACATTTCCCAACTTTCCTTTTTAATCTTTATTAATGCTTTTTATGTTTTACAGGGCTTCCTAATAAATCAAATTCTAATCTGTATTTCAAAAACTAATGTCAGGAAAGAACTCAAAGCCCATAATTTCTGATTTCCATAAGTAACACATAAACAAAGCTAAGTTTCAGTTACTGTCACAAATAATACATATAATATCTATTTAAAATAAGCCCTTTCTTCACAATTCCATTTTAAACTATCATTTTATTTCTGCAACAAGCGTTCATGGAGACCCTGTAGTATATAGACCAAATCACCATCACTGGAAAATTCAGTATAAGTAGGGAAGTGAAAAGTAGGCAATAAAAAGCCACTCCTGACATCAGTATTATATGTTGAAGTTCTATAATCAATTTTATCACATTTTAAAGGTACCACTTCTCAAAAAAAGATAGAGAAACTGAAAACTAAACAGAATGCCATTCTAGCTGTACATGTTCAGCTCTAGCTACCAACTTCCCAAGAACAAAGTCACTGGTGTCAGTGTATTTGGAAAAACCCTGTACAAATCCTCATAGCCCAGAGTATATAAACTCCTAGACCAAAATTAAATTAATTCATTAATTAATTTTTAAAAAACCTGCCAGACAACTTCCCTTCAATGGTATTCCAACTCAGGAACCCCTCCCGCTGTGGGAGCCTTCCTTTGCTTCAAGAAACTTGCCTTTTTTACTCTCCCTTCTTTCTCCATGCTCCTCTTTCTTCATGGTCAAGGACAACAAACTCTCATATTTTCAACTACAGATTCTTGCAACATATCCTGGGAGCTCATCTGGGATCTTTGGAAGGGTGAGTAAGCACAGACTACTTCTGCTTCTTTTGTTTTTTGGAGATCCTTACTCTCCAGCACAGTCCCCTACCAATGAAAAACACTGGGTATATGCCAGCCAGTTAAAGATGATAATCTCAGCTGCCTGTCAAAAGACACAGAAGTTAGACTTGCTGGGGTGGGGCTGGGGCTCAGGTTTGATCCATTTGCCTTTGCCTTTCTGGCACTGTCTCAGTTTACTTCTGTGAGGATCTATTCAACATGTGCGACTGGGTTAAAGTCTTTGGGAAACTGAAGGTCTCTCGTCAGGCTGATTCTCTCTGCCACCCAAAGGCTCATTCTCATTGAATGAAACTACAATCCGACTACTGTGCACTTTCCGATTTTTCCCATTCTGTAGCCTGAGGCCACTCTCTTTGTGTTGGTTCTTCCCCTGGTTTCTTCCCCAAGATTTTACTGGCACAAGTTTCTCAGGGTCATCATGCTGCTCTTTTTAGATCAGATATGCCATGCGAAAAAAATTACATTGTTGCCTCTATGCCTAGGCTCAATACCTACCAACATCTCTTGGTCCCTATCTTCCATTTTGTCACTCCAGGCCCCTGGGAGGACTCCTCAGTCATTTTCTTTACTGTGATACCAAGGATCATCTTCCCTCATCACACCCCCTTATAAGGTCAGATTGTACGTGGTCATCTTTATCACTCATTCCTTGGTTCTTTCCATCATCTCCAGTACCTTCTGTAAACATGATTCTTTTGTCAACTTTCAGCATTCTTGTGATCAATCCTGGGTCACATCTTCCAACCCCTCTCTTCAGGATCTATTCCTCCAAAAGAATAATTTCCTTTTACTCTCCTCCATCCTAAGCCCCCACAGTGTGGGCTCATCCCGCGAGGCCCACACTGTCAGGATGGTAGGGCGGCAGCGTTCTTCGACAAGAAGCACCAGAGACAGTTTCAGTGAACATGTCTGTTTATTAACAGCTGGGCACAAGCTTTTAAAGGGCAGGCAAAGGGGAGTAGCTTGCTCAGGGTAGCAACACTAATTCTATATGATAAAGTAGATACTGGCACCTCTATGCTTTTCCAGTCAGCTTGAAGGTCACATAGCCTATGTAGCCTTCCAGCTGCTTTTACGGGTCTGAGCCACTCCTGGGAGCTGTTTACCTAGTTCACAATTACAAGGCCCCTCAACAGGAAGTTGGGGTGAAGGAAATGTGCCAAGGGTCCCAAGGGAATTGTCATTCTAAGGAATACTACCATCCTCTAGCAGTCTAGGAGGACCATGGGCTTAATCATAGCTGTGACTGTGGTAGCTGTCACTGCACTTGCCCCTGGAGAGGATTCATATATCTCGAGGTGACTTCAAGCTCTTACCCCGTCACTAGAACTGATTTTGCAAACACAGCAGCCACCCCCACTGGATTATCTAAATCATTATACTCCTTGGCAGGAGTGGCCACAATCTAACTTTAGACCACCTGCTAGCAGAGAATGGAGAAATTTGTACTGTAATTATCAAATCTCTTTTACTTATATCAACAATTCAGGACAGGTTGAAACCAACATCAGAGAAATCTGTAAACAAGCCACCTGGCTCTATAATCCCAACAAAAAAGTGAACATCTCCTGGCCCTGGGTTGCCTAGGCTTTCCTGGCTGTTTCCCCTCTTAAGGCCATTGCCAACATCTTTATACTTCTACTATTCTTCACACTCATAATCAACAGCTTAGCTACTTTATTTCCTCTTGTATACTGGTAATTTAGTTACAAATGATCCTCCACCCTGAACTATGACAAAACAGTTCCTTCAATTGAGGACCGACCTTTTGACTACTCTGAGAGGTATCTCCCTCACTACTGCTCACCAGCAAGCAGCAGCCAGACTGGTCATTGCCATTGCTCCCTTGGATCAGTTAGAATTACCTCTTCAGAGAGGAAATTGATATAGACAGGAGACAGCTGAGACAGCTGTACATAGGAACACAAAGGGCCCTAAGAGATAAGAAACTCAAAATTGAGATGCAGAGGGATATGCCCACAATAAAATGTCCCCAGTAATGAAAAACTAGATAGAGAAACCAGATACAAAATAGGATGCAATCATTACTGGACTTGTCCAGCTCCAGCTATCAACTCAGCATAACCAAGATCATCAGTGACTGACAAGTTTGCAAAACCCTGTACAAACTTCCTTATGGTCTAAAGGATATATACCCCTAGAACACTTCCCTCAACAGAACCTCTCCCACTGTGAGAGACTTCCTTTCCTTCAATCAAACTTTGCTGTTCTATTTGCTCTTCTTTGTCCATGTTCCTTATTCTTTCACAGTCATCGGACACAAATCTGATGGCAAAAACTACAGATTCCTACAATTCCTTTCTTTCATGTTTTTCTCCCTTCCTTCCTCTCTGTTTCTTTATATTTTAATTGATCATTTTACTAATGTAAGCACTTTTAAATTATCATATATTTTGTCATATTTTCTTCCAAATATGTTGACATGATTTGTATTTTTATAAATGATATAAAATGATATACATCCTCCCCCTCCCTTCAACAATAGTTATATTTGTAATTTTGGTCAGCTTCATGCATATAAATTGATAGCTCATTGGCAAATTAATTTATTTTACTATTAGAGATTTCAAACTCTGTCATATTTAGTAGGCCATCTCTATCTATACTTCTTGGCATTGTTTAGTTTTATTCTTTACCACCATTTCTGTGAATCATTTGTCATTTTTTTGTCAATATGAAAAAAAATACTTCATCCAACATCAGCATTACAAACAACTGTTTCTCAAGCTCTCTCTTATTTCCTAAATTTCTTTAGGATGTAATTTGTCAATCAAAGTTTTTTAGTTTCTACATAGTTACTTTTGTCCATTTTTGTCTTATGACATCTGAATTGCTAGTCTTGATTTGGTTTTGTCCTGCTCTCCTGCAGTTGTAGGGTTCTAGAATCATATTGTACAAGATCATTTTACTTCTTATCTCTGTATTTTTACTCCATCTGGAACTTATTCTGATGTATATTCTCAAATAGTGTCCATTTTACTTGTCTCCTGGATGGTTGCCTGTTATTTCTGTGTCATTGAAAAAAGTCTGTCCTTTTCTCACCAGATAGGATAGATAATTTTTTTTTTGACAGGCAGAGTGGACAGTGAGAGAGAGAGACAGAGAGAAAGGTCTTCCTTTGCCGTTGGTTCACCCTCCAATGGCCACCGCGGCCGGCGCGCTGTGGCCGGCGCACCAAGCTGATCCCAAGGCAGGAGCCAGGTGGTTCTCCTGGTCTCCCATGCGGTGCAGGGCCCAAGTACTTGGGCCATCCTCCACTGCACTCCCGGGCCATATTGGCCTGGAAGAGGGGCAACCGGGACAGAATCCGGCGCCTCAACCGGGACTAGAACCCGGTGTGCCGGCGCTGCAAGGTGGAGGATTAGCCTGTTGAGCCACGGCGCTGGCCAGGATAGATAATTTTTAAGCAGGATATCTTACTGTTCATATTTTCCACTTCAGATGATTTTACATGGTTTTGAAAAACTAAACACAATCATAATATTTGGCTAGGGCTTTTTTGACTTTTAAATTGATTTTTAATTAGCTAATTTAACCAAGATATTTTAGACTCACAGGTTACAGATATAAATTAAATATCATGGAGAGTTATACCTCAATATTTGTAATCACAAAGAAAAATAATCTTTCTAGTAGAAACTAAATGTTTAGATTTATCAACATAAATTATAGAGATCTAAATCCAGTGCTCTGAACTCCCATACTCTAACAAAGAAGTCAGGATTTTGCAAGGTCTTCATCCTCCAGATATTTATGTAACCATCAAAGGGAATTTTATATAACCAACAATAATCAGTGCCCTTACTACTTCAAATCTGATTTCCAAGTCAACAGTCTATACCTTCCTTGCCACTTTAATGTTACTTAAGTTAGATCTCTGTTTCCAGGATTCAAACTTACCAATAACACCCTAAAATCAGACTATTTAGAAAACTGTTCCTGACGCCTTATGGACATTACATTTTCTTACATCTGCCTGTTCAAAGTAAGGAGAGAAGAATGTAGGGAAAACAAGACAACTTCAGTCCTAAAGTGGTAGAGAATTTGTTGGGATACATGCCATCATTTTCTTTCTAATAGCAGGCACTTGACAGCAGAATGTCTAGCTATGTAAGTATGGGTTTACATATAGTATATGTAAGTTGGGTTTCAAAATCAACTACACTGCTACATACCCAACAACTATACATTTGAGCCTGCAGCTGAATCTAGAACCCCAGATTAAGTACCTTCCCCTTACTATGGTAAATATTTTACTAGCATTCCTGAAGTCTAGTTCCTGTCACCTATGTAACCAACCTCACAGTTACATCGGTATGTTTATATATGTAGACCCATCAAAAGAGTTCATGGAAAATATTATAAAAAAAAACTATGTGTAGATTTCAAATATTTTGCACCAAAGTAAACCAAGCTTTAAATTTATGACTTCTTAAAATCCTCTCATATATCTGAATTTCAAAAGTTAAAAGACTAATCCTTCTAGCTATCAGTGATCAAGTATGGCCATTTTAAACCAACAAATGGACAAGAGGTGCATAAGGGATACAGAAGCCCTGCTAAAGGAGTGAGCTTTATCTTGCCTTAGTTGGCACACCTAACACACAGATATAAGGGGTTATAGATATCTAATGCTAATCCTGGAGTTGATTAGCAAGCTCTAGAAATTCTTAATTATCAGCAGAGTTACCAGTGATATGCACTAAACTATAGGACTGACAAAAGACTGATAAAGAGTCTGCAGAACTGCTCTTTGGGTAGTAAATTCAGAACATGGAAGAAGTCTGTCCCACATAATTTTTACAGTTTTTTATTGTTTCAAGTAATTCTAAGTGGATTCTGCTATGAGTTACAGTCCCATTGAGTAAAACTATTTTTATAATTGACTGACCATTTCATTGCATTTCAGAAATAATCTAATTAGAGTAAAATAAATCATATAAACAAAACATGTTTATAAGTTATATCAAATGAAAAGATGTCCAACTTCATTAATATAAAGGAAATTTTTATAATAGTCACAAAATCATTAAAACTAAAATAGTACATAATTTTAACAGTTGACAAATTATTGTATTGTCATTAAAAAATTTCCAAAAAGAATTCTAAAAAAAGTTATATCAATAAAAGATGTGCCTTTGAAATTCACTAGTGACTAAAACTTTTTTGGAGGGGGCTGGCACTGTGGTGCAGTGTGTTAAGCCTCTGCCTGAGGTGCCTATAGCCCATATAGCTGTCGGTTTGTGTCCCTGTTGCTCTTCTTCTGATCCAGCTCTCTGCTATGGCCTGGGAAAGCAGTGGAAGATGGACCAAGTGATTGGGCTCTTGCACCTGCATGTGAGACCCAGAAGAAGCTCCTGGCTCCTGGCTCCTGGCTTTGGATCAGCTCAGCCCCAGGCATTGCAGCCATTTGGGGAGTGAACCAGTGGATCAAAGATCTCTCTCTCTCTATCTCTATCTCTGTATCCCTCTCTTTATTTATAACTCTGCCTGCCTCTCAAATAAATAAATAAATCTTTAAAAAGATAAGAAAGATTTTTTTTTATTTGAGAAACAGAGAGGAGAGACAAAAGCAGAGAGAGATGGAGCTCCCATCTGCTGACTTACTCTATAAATTCCTTCCAGGAGCCAAGAACTCAATCCAGAGCTTCTAACACAAGTGACACACACCCAAATATGAGAGCCATAACCTGTTGCCACCATGGTGCATATTATCAGGAAAGTGGAATCTGCAGCAGAGCCAGGACTTGAACCCAGGCACTCCAACATTGAATGCAGCCATCTCAACTGCTAGGTCAAATATTTGCCCCATAACAATATATTTAAAAGAGAAGGAAATCTAAATTCTGATCATAAAATTAAGTTTCATGTTTCCCAATGATTTTAAGTTCGTAATTCAAGACAGGCCCATACTTATATCAGCACACTTATCTTCGCCTGCAGTCCAAGAGGATTAGAATGAAATTAAGTCCTCTAAAGAGTTAATATCAGTGTGGTTGAGCATGGCTTATAATCAGTTTACCATCTTAGAAACAGATTTTCTTCAAAAAATGAAGTATATCTGAGTAGTGTTTTAGGCCTCTTTTGATGTATTTTGACTGTTTTATTCTTCAATTAACCTCATAAACTTTGCTTTTGAAAATTTATATAGCAGGCATAAAGGGAACATGAAAAGCAGCATTGATGTATATATACTACTTTTGCAAAACTAAAGCAATTAGAAAAAGTAAAGAAATGATGATATCATCTCCTAGTATTTGAAATAGTCTAGTTATTTCTCGTTCCCTCATCTTTGTTTTATTTTCATCAGCATATACAAACTGTTTGCATTTGCTGCAAAATAAGTCCAGAAATAGTGTCAAAAGAAATCTTTTTGATAGGAAGAAAACGTGCTTAACTAAGTGTCAGGTTGCTTCACTTTTTGGAAGGCTGCATTGCTTCTTGACTCTTGAGAAATCCTTTTCCACCATTCAGAAAGTTTAATAGGTATTTAATTTAATGGATGTCATGTTGTCCTCCAATAACCTCACACCTTCATTTTTGTAGCTAACCTTACCAATAAAACCACCTGAGCACCTCAGCTAAACATTCATTTAGCACATCACAAATCCAGCAGACCTTGACTACCATCCCAGCAAGGCAAATAAATATGTTAAAGGACCATCCTAATGTTCTCATTTTGAAAGTCAAGAAACATTTAGTTTAATAGCTAACTAATATATCACATTGAAAGGGCATATGCCCTCTGGAACCCCCAACAAGCTTGGTATTGCTTGCCCTCCAGGCGAAAGAGAAGATTGTAGGCCTGAAGAAGGGTAGCTCAGTTATCAAAAATTAGATCAATACTAAATCAAACCAGAGAGATGTCAGGAAAGGAATGTGATTTTATCCTGACTTCCTGTGACACCATCAATAAAATATCTTCCAAAAAAGAAAATAATTTATTTATCACTGAGGGGCTTCAATGATAGGAATATCTTAATTTTCCATGTGAGCCTACTATATTACTTGGTAGCACTTGTGAACATGCTAAGAACAGAACTTGTATCATTCAGGATTTTATCATGAAGCAGAAACCATCCCAGTAATTTCAACAAGTAAAATATAACCAACTATTAAGTTGGTTAAAGCTTATTAATTATTTAAAGGAATAAAAGCAAACTCTACAGTGTATTGGAGGCAGTGACTTCAGAAAGCATTTACCACCCTGTGACAGACATATCCTACTTTTTTTTTTTGACAGGCAGAGTGGACAGTGAGAGAGAGAGACAGAGACACAGGCCACTGCAATTGGCGCACCGTGCTGATCTGAAGCCAGGAGCCAGGTGCTTCTCCTGGTCTCCCATGCGGGTGCAGGGCCCAAGCACTTGGGCCATCCTCCACTGCACTCCCTGGCCACAGCAGAGAGCTGGACTGGAAGAGGGGCAACCGGGACAGAATCCAGAGCTCCGACTGGGACTAGAACCTGGGACACACCCTACTTTGATCCCCAGTGAGCCACACTCTGCAATTATCCTCTATATTTGAGTGTGACACTGTGACTTGCTTCTAACCAGTATCATATGGAAAACATGATGGAATGCAGTGTGTATGTGTGTGTGTGTATAAATCTAGTTTAATAACTAGGTTATTAGTCCCCACTGAGGTTGAGATTCATAATTCTATAGAGATGATGAGCTACTGAAGAATATGGCACTCACTGTTACAGACCATAAAGAGATTTGCTGCAGTCCATACCACAGAATTATGCAAACCACTGCCAATTCCATGACTCCTTGCATGGCAAGATATTTGCCACCAAACAGGAAAAACGTAACTAGAAAATTCCTTCACTGTCATCCCCTTAGCCTTGCCATCTCCTCCTAGTGTCTCCTATTATCAAAGCTCAACTAAAGCCCATGGAAGAAGAATAAATAAAGACTGAAGGTCAAACATCAGTATCAGAAAATTGACAAAGGGCAATGAGCTTTCACTGAGAAGCAATAAATTAACATATGACATAGCATCTCGAGCTAAAACACCTAAGATCACCCTCAGCCCATTTATCCTGCCAGAGAAAGAAGTCACAGTAGAAAAGAAAACATTTGCAATTTGAGATAGAGGTTGAAAGTTAATGAATATTGAGTTCTCTCCTCATGCCCTAACATATAACTCAAGAGATAGGCTCCCACTTCTTTTCTTCTTTAGTTACATACTGCACTTGAAGATCCAGCATTTCAAAGTTGCAGGGTCATCAATCACATGATGCCCAGAGTGTTTGTAAATCTAAACAGCTTTGAGTTTTGTTAGTTGCATCTGTCTTACGAATTAATTACTTGTCTATTTTTTAAACCGCATCCAGATTTTTAAACATAGAAACTCCATTATAAACCAGTTTTTTAAATGACATCAGCATTATTAGCACTTTCTTTCCTTTATATACCATTTTCATTGTTATTCCAACATCATTTCAACTGTTCATTAAAACATTGCCACAGACTTTGACCTTAAAATTAAACGTCAAAAGAAACATTAGCAAATTCATAGCATTCTACAAATGTTCTGATTTGTACAGCTCATATCATCACGTCAGAAAGCCGATAGCATTTTCAAGCTTTCTTCCCCTTGAGGTTTGATCCAGAGACTGTAATATTTTTAAGTAATTAAGATACAGTGAAAGAACTTCCATAACTAAGTTTAGAATACAGTTTAGAAATATTAGTCTTCTCTTCCCAGGAATATATTTGTTAAAGATATCCATCTTTCACTGGACACAGGCAAAAATATGTGTTCACACATGCGTGTACTCTCATGCTGACACAGCTATTTGTTAGTATCTAATATTTGAATGTTCACAAGCGCTGAACTCAAAAATGTATCTCATTAGAGGATACAGAAACCCAGCTTAAAGCAACTTCATAAAAACTGGATGTATTCAGTCTCGTACTAAAGAGGCTCACATGTGTTATCATCCTTTCAACTCAGATGATATGCAAATCAGCATTTTTTTTTCCATTGCTCATCTCTGTTATTTTATATATTTTGGCCTCATTTTTGTCCAGTCTTTCTGCATTTGCCATACTAAGATAATACTAATGACTGAAAAAAATATGAATGTGTAGCTACAAAAGTTTCAAAATTGAAATGGTCTCAATTGGTAACTCGAAAATGAAGAGCCTACCAACTTGCATCTATATAGAAAATTTCAAATAATGACTGGATTGGAATAGTTTATGTTAAATATGCCTATTCTTGAGTCAGCTGAATTATCTAGGGTAAGGTACCAGGATGGGCTAACTCTAAATTGTATTCCCATTCTTGGCCAGGGAAGGGAAATACCAAATTGGCCTCTCCATGTACACTAATAAACAAAGGAAGAAATAGTATGTTTTATCATAAAAGAGGACGAAAAATTATAGTCTATTTTATCAAAGCTGCCCTTACCACCCACTATCAGTGGTGACAACCACCTAACCAGTCAGATATCATGGGATAGTTTAGAATTGCTTATTCAAAGAGTATCATGATATTTGATGAAATTAAATACTTGGTCCCAGGGCCGGCACCATGACACACTAGGTTAATCCTCCACCTGCGGAGCTGGCATCCCATATGGGCACCAGGTTCTAGTCCTGGTTGCTCCTCTTGCAATCTAGCTCTCTGCTGTGGCCCGGGAAAGCAGTGGAAGATGGCCCAAGTGCTTGGGCTCCTGCACCTGCGTGGGAGACCAGAAAGAAGCTCCTGGCTCCTGGCTTTGGATCAGCGTAGCTCCGGCAATTGTGGCCATTTGGGGGATGAACTATCGGATGGAAGACCTTTCTCCCTGTCTCTCCCTCACTGGCTGTAACCCTACCTGTCAAATAAATAAATAATAAATAAATAAATAAATAAATAAAAAACTTAGTCCCACACCATTCTGGCCCAATGACTCATTGCACAATTTCTACCAAAGAGCCAACTAAGTTGACATTTGACAGGGTCCCAAGAGACAAAGAGCCAAGGGTCTCAGCAGATTCAACAATAAAATGTTCAAAATTTAAAATCAGTCCACCAAAGAATACCTACCTTCTTCCACTTAATGTGCCCTTTATCTAATGATTTCTCTATGATAAAAAGAAACTTTACTAAATCAAGACTCCATTTGTTCAAGTGAGAGAAAGTCAACTCAAACAAATCTTAGAAACAGTTTTCTTTTCCACATAACTAAGTTCAGAGGTGTATATACATCCCAGAGTACAAATGGTATTATAATTCTTGTCTGTTGATCTTAGCTCTGCTTTCCTCTACCTTGGTTTCACATACACGCCAGTTCAAAAAGGATAGTGAATGCTCTAGATTTAAAATTACCGAGGAAATGAACATATTTCTCAAAAGCAGAGAAGTCCTGGTGAGAATTCTAATTTTCATAGCTTGGGTTATAGACTCTATCTTGATCCAACTATATAGGCCAAGCATAAGTTCATCACATTTTCAACTTGGTCCTACTGGTGTCCATATGGAATGAATGTGTCACAGGCATAAGTAGTGACAAGCTATAACAGTCTAGTACAGAGGCAGGACAGGTTAACATGGTCATTTTAAGCCTACTAATGTAGGAAGATAACCTATGTACTTCCAAAGAAGTATACTTTGTCAAGACAAAATGAAGCAAGTGTTTTGATATAGTTATTCTGATACAGGTTCTGTGTTGGTATGAATGAATCTCAGAATAAAGGAGACATTTTGTTTCATATACAGTGTATTAATAATTTAAAAACCAAAATTGTGCACTTTTAAGCCATGTTTAGATGTCTCTACTATATAAGTGGATGGGTGAAAAAAGCTATGTGCAAACATAACACTTAAAAAACTTAAACTATTACGTACCTTCATGTCACCTGGTGCAGGAGTTACTTGCTAGCACTTATTCCTCTGAGAGCAAGGGCTGGCAGAGAACTTGAGCATCTAGGAAGTAGGAAAAAATGAATGACTCTTAGATAAAATCAAGTAGAATACCATGGCACTATATCTGAGTGGCTATTTGACAATTGCTACTGAATTTTATTATTGATGATGGTACAGAACCAGTGCTGCTTCTAAAGCATATCATCTAATAATATATCAGATAAAAGCAATAGTTTTAGTGTATCAAAATCTCTATGTTGAATCACAACATTTTTATTCCTCTGATTATAATGGATATATAATTTCATATAATAATTTATGGATATAAAAAGATACTTCATGAACATATTCTGATATAAATGGATTTCTAAAAGTTTTCCAATAATATGCCAAGAAAAAAGAAATTTGCATCGAGCTATGCATCATGAGGATGTAGAGGTGACATGGTAGCATGCGCCCAGTTTTTAGTTTATGGCTCCACTGCACAGAGTTTTCATTTTCAACTTCAGAACCAAGATTGTTGTTGAATACATCCTAATCAGGCAGATGGAGAAAAAGATCATAAGGTTATTTCTCTTTTAAAGGAACTTCTTAGAAAACACAAGTGCATTTCTGCTTATATCTCACTTGCCAACTCAGTCTCAGGGCCACATCTAATTATAAGGGCAAAGATGATACTATTACTTAGATGGGTGGCAAGATGACCAGCCAAAATGGAGCCTTTTAGTGAGCTTATTGAAAAGCAACTACAACCTCTGCCACAATCTACTTACTATTAATTCCAGGAAGATAGGAATTAAGCACATTTTTAAATATGTATGCTATAATTATGAAAATGAGAAGCCATAAAAGAAAAAAAAATTGCACATTTTTTCTTATAACCAAAGGACAGTGAATTCAGTTTTTCCATTATAGTGTAAATGCTGGCATTGGGGTCAACAAACTCATTAGAAATTATTAAACAACAAATGTTATACAAAAACTGCTTTTTCAAGGACAATTTGCTTTTTAATTTGATGAATATAATCAAGTATTAGCTCTTTCTGATATAACTTATACAGTTGTGAAACATTTGAAAACACCACAATATAATGGCACTAAGTTCTTCAAAGTTATAACAACAAAATCATTTAATTAAACTATTTGAAATAACTGTATGCTTTGTTCACTTGTGTGACCTTTCTAAATGTAAATTTCCTTGCAAACAATTCTGTTAGCTATAAGCTTCCAAAAAACACAGAAATTGTACCAGAATATTTTCCCCCAAAGGCATAACTAGAGTTTCCAAGCCACTGAAGAATGGTATCATTACAGATGTGACAGAGCTGACCTTCTGTCAGTGGGACACAACAATTCACACTTCTTGCAGCAATTTCTACCCAAATGACTAACGATGCACATTTTAAGTACAGCTGACTCAAGGTGTGATCAGGAGCTTATACAGAGTTAAATGGTTTTATGACTTTTTCTTCATTAAAATTATACTCAGGGAAGATATTTATCCTATTGGTTGTGATGTGGATTAACATGCTCATGTTCCATATCAGAGTACTTGGGTTTGTTACCCAGCTCTGGGCCATGACATCAGTTTATGCAGACCCTGGAAGGCAATGATGATGGCTGAAGTGACTCAAAGATTGATTTCCTGGCTCCTGGCTTCAGCTTGGTCCAGTCCCAAACATTGCAAGAATTTAGGAGTGACCCAGTAAATGGAAGCTCCCTTTCTGTCTCTGCCTCTGCCTCTCAAATAAATGAAAATTAAAACGAAAGAAAACCAAACATTATATTCTAACAACAAATACCTCCAGGATAGAGGTTAGGAATTAGAGCTCCTTTGGAAATTTAGAAATAATGAGATGATTCAAGATGATATTTAACTTGCATTAATTATCTTGAGAGCATTATTTAAAATAGAGCAACAATAAAACTTTTAAATAATAATACTAGAGAATTTGTGAAAATAAATAATATGGAAATAGTTGTATCTTAGAATATAAAAACCATTAAAATTATACTTTCAATAGTTTTAAAAGACATGAAGAAATGTTCACTATATCTTTTATAATATTTATGAGAGTATATATAGAACATCTGAAAGACACAAAAAGAAAACAGATGAAAAGTATTATCAAAAATTCTACCACTCAGAAATTACCATGATCAAGACACAGATGAATAACCAGCTAGTACTTTTTCTCTTTCATGTGGAATTTGTGGAGATTATCAGAGTAGGTTTCAATGGTAGTCACAAGCTTTTAGGTACACATATTCGCATTACATTACTCCAGAGTATGCAATTTACATTCTGAAAGTCAGACCAATAATATGCATAAATATATATATATATACTTACACAAAGAGAAATTAAGCTGTATACATTCTACTTATATATTATTCTACCACCATGTATTAGTGCTAATGTTTCCTCAGAATTCTAATCATCGCTTTTTAAAAAACAATGAAAGACCTCCTCTCTCTCTCTGTCTTTCCTTCCCTCTGTCTGTAACTCCTGATGAATATTTATTTCTAACAGGCAACCCTACTAAAACTACACATATTGGAAATGGAACTCTATCCTCTTTTCTTTATGAATTAGTGATTCACTAATTTATTTTATTCCATTCACCATAATTTGTGAGAATTTTTTAAGGATTTATTTATTTCTTTGAAAGAGTTACAGAGAAGCAGTGGCAGAGAGGTCTTCCATCCACTGGTTCACTCCCCAAAGGCCACAAAAGCTGGAGCTGGGCTGATCCGAAGCCAGGAGCTTCTTCCAGGTTTCCCACATAGGCACAGGGGCCCAAGGACTTGGGTCATATTCCATTGCTTTCCCAGGCCATTAGTGGAGAGCTAGATTGAAATTGGAATAGCCGGAACTCAAACCAATGCCCTTATGGGCTTAACCAACTCAACACAGCAGTGGCCCTGTTAATTATTGGTTGAA
This sequence comes from Lepus europaeus, assembly GCF_033115175.1. Classification (NCBI taxonomy): domain Eukaryota; kingdom Metazoa; phylum Chordata; class Mammalia; order Lagomorpha; family Leporidae; genus Lepus; species Lepus europaeus. Next base: position 127,144,808 of record NC_084827.1, on the reverse strand, counting down.
AGCCCAACTTCAAACAATTTCATGATAATTCCTGGATGAATATTAAAAAGTGATTAATGCTTTATTAGTTTTTCTTGGTTTTGTTTTTCTCTTACACATATTTATATAATGCTGTGAGGAACTCATGTAATATCTGTATTGTTAATGATTTTAGAAGAACAATTTCTTAATTTAAATTAACAAGTAAATAAATATTAATATATTGATATCTTAACAAAAAGCCTCTCAAAGACAGTACATGGATTTATATTTCCAAGAGAAGTGAGTTGTTACTTGAAATAATATTAAAGGAAACAGATAAGTATAAAACAAGTATGATAAAATATAAACACGATTATAATTTATATGTAACTTCCCTATAAATCATGAGTAAGAAATAGAGGAGGGATTTTCTGAACAGGGAAAAGATGTGCTGATTTTGACCAGGGGAAGACAGCAGAAGAAAAGTGGAAAAAAGTTTTACTTAATATATGCTAAATTGATCTTCTGTATATAAAGATAATTGAAAATGAATCTTGATGTGAATAGAAGGGGAGAAGGAGTGGGAGAGGGAGGGTTGTGGGTGGGAGTGAAGTTATTGAGGGAAAAAGCCATTGTAATCCATAAGCTGTACTTTGAAAATTTATATTCATTAAATAAAAGTTTAAAAAAGTGTATTCCCCAGAGAGTTGCAGAGAAAATTGCAGTAGATATTCTATAGAAAGAAGATGGATGCCATGGAGCAGCATGGAAAGAGAAGATACACAGCCACAAGCAGGTTCACCACACATGACTCCTGCAGCCAGAGGCTGGAGGAGATGCCAGCTTCTGAGAGCTAGTTGAGGTTGCAGAAACCTGCGGACCACAGTGACATTGAGCCAGCATGGATCCCTAGTGAGGAATAGGGTATCCAATAAATCAGCAAAGGAAAAGCACATTTCTTTCTCTTTATCCCTCAAAAGTGTGTCCAGCAACCAATGGGAAGAAGGCACCATCTTGACACCAGTAGAGGTTGCAGTGACTCTCGTGTGCAAGACAAGCAGATTTTTGCCAGAGGGAAAAATCTGTATTACCAACTGATTTTGAGTCCAGCTGGGAGGAACCCAACCCACTTAGGATTGTGAGGCACTCACATCTTCTCAACCTATCATAGGCACTTGGGCCAAAATTGCCAAGGCAGAGAATACACAAGTGCTGACTCTGGGAAGGTCTCTGCTGTCTCCACGGATGGGAAAGCCATGCAAGACTAAAAGGGGATCCTATACACCCATGACTGTGAAAGCCTTGTGTACTGTGAATGGGGGAATTCTATGACTGCACAATAGGAGGTAGGGTATATGTGGGTCTCTGGGCAATCATTTTTTCTGGTTTCAAAGGCTCAGAGCAACCTGACTGCCTAGAGTTGAACTGCACAAGATAACATGCTCACACAGGTCTGCACAGATCTTTTATGCAGTTCATGCACTAGCGTGGCTGAGGGTTATACTCACTGTGGGCTAAACCAGGGCATTGAACACCTTGAATGAGAGGAAGTGAGCATGTGATTACAACAACAGGCATGATCATTGCCTACCCCTGCTGACAAGAGAGATCAACCATGCCCAATTTGGATGTCACCCTGGATTCTCACCCTACCTTTGAGCAGTGACCAGAGTTCTCTGGACTCAACCAGCACATGTCTCTGGGTATTCACTGAAGGAGCAGACACTCCACTAAGCCACAGAAGCATGGTTCAAAGATAAAATCCATCAGCGGAGAAACTAACAAGTGTTCCACAAATATCTAAAAGTAAATGCAGAAATATAAGAAACAAGAACAACGAAGAGAACATGAATCCCCCAAAGGAACACAACAACACTTAAATATCAGAATGTCATGATGAAGACATTATGAAACTCCTGAAAAGGAATTCAAAAGAATGATCCTAGGATTGTTCACAAGCAATGAGAAGTAAATTCATGAGATAAAAAAATACATATATGACAAGGATGAAAAACTTTCCCATCAGGTAGTAATTTTGAAGAGAAATCAAACTGAAATATTAGAAATGAAATTCAATATGTCAAATATTAATTACAGTGGAATTCCTTAAGAACAGATTTTTTTTACTTTTATTTAATAAACATAAATTTCCAAAGTATAGCTTACTACCTACATAAAGAAATTGGAACAGCATCAAATAAATTAGGTATCAATGTATCAAAGGACCTATATAAACAAGAACAAACAAAATCCTAAATTAGTAGGAGGAAAGACATATTTAAAATTGAAGAAGAAATAAACAAAATTATGAAAAAGAAGATGTAAGAACAGATACCACAGAAATAAAATGAATCATCAGGAATTACTACAAACAACTGTCAACAAATTGGAAATCTAGGGGAATGGATAGACTCCTGGAAACATACAATCCCCCAAAATTGAGTCATTAAGTCACAGAAAACCTAAACAGACCAATAACCAAGATGGAGATTGAGTCAGTAATGAAGACTCTCCCAAAAAAGAAACATCCAGGACCAGATGGTTTCACTCTTGAATTCTACCAGAATTTTAAAGAAGAACTAACAACAATTATTCTAAACTATTCAAAACTATTAAGAGTTATTAAAATTATCAAACTCCTTCTATGAGGTCAGTATCACCTTAATTCCAAAACCTGACAAAGTTATAGCAAGACAGAGAACCATGGATAAATACCACTTATGAACATGTATACAGAAATTCTCAACAAAATACGAGTTAATTGAATCCAACAACACAAAGTTATCCCATTCACCAGGATCAAGTGGGATTTAACCCTAGTATGCATAGATGGTTCAACATATGAAAATAAATAAATGTTACACATCACATTAAAAAATGAAGAACAGAAACCATATGATTATCTCAACACATGTAGAGGGAGGCTTGATAAAACAAAACATCCTTTCATGATTAAAAAAAAATAGAGTACAGAAGGAACATTCCTCAGCATAATCAGGGCAATATATGATAAATCCATAGCCAGCATGATACTGAATGGGGAAAATTTTGAAGCCTTTCCACTAAGATGCAGAAACAGACAAGTATGCCCACTTTCACCATTGCTACCCAGTATAGTCCTGGAAGATTTAGCCAGAGCCATCAGGCAAGAAAAAGAAAACAAAGGGATACAAATTGGAAAAGAAAGTCAAATTATCCCTGTTTGCTGATGATATTATCCTCAATATAGGGGAACCAAAAGACTCCACTGAGAGACTAATGGAACTCATAAGAGAGTTTGGAAAAGTTGTGTAATATAAAATTATCTTACAAAAATCAATGGCCTTTATATACACAGAAAGTGCCATGATTGAGAAAGAACTTGTAAGATTATTCTCATTCACAATAGGTACAGAAATATTTAAGTAGTTTTTAATGAATTTAACTGCGGAAGTGACAGATCTCCACAAAGAAATTTACAAAATATTAAAAAACAAGAAATAGAAGACACACACAAAAAAATGGAAAAGTCCTCCATGTTGTGAATTGGAAGAATGAATATCATCAAAATTTCTATATTACTGAAATCAATTTACATATCAAATGTAGTCCCAAACAAGATAAAAATGACATTGAGAAAGCACTATACCATATTTCAATATACATAGTGTCATAATCAAAACAGCCTGGTACTGACAAAAAAAACATAGACGTGTAGACTGAGGAACAGAATAGAAACCCCAGAATTCATTACACACATCTACAACCAACTGATCTTTGACAGATGAGCTAAAATCATCCCTGGAGAAAATACAGTCTCTTTTAACAAATAGGAAAATTACATCTCTACCTGCAGAAGTATGAAATAAGATCCCTACCTAATACCTTATACCAAAATCAACTATATACAGATCAAGGATCTAAATGTACAACCTGACACTATAAAATTATTACAGAACACTGAGGACACTCTGCAAGATATTTGCATAGGCATAGACTTCTTGGAAAAGATCCCAGAAACACAGACAATCAAAGCAAAAATAGACAATTGGGATCATATCAACCTAAGAAGCTTCTGCACCACAAAGGAAACACTCAACAAAGCAAAGAGGCAGCCAACAGAATAGGAGAAAATATTTGCAAACTATGCATCTGATAAAGGATTAAAATCGCGTATCTATATAATGCTCAAGAAACTCAACAATAAAATAAATAAATAAATAAGGAAGTGGGCAAACGATGAAATTAAAATGGCCACATTTGAAAAAAATGCTCAGGATCACTAGCCACATGGGAAATGCAAATAAAAATCACAATGAAATTCTACCTCACTCCAGTAAGAATAACTCCTGAACAGAAATCAAAAAACATCAAACACTGGTGAGAATTTTGGGTAAAAGTTATCCTAATCAACTGTTGCTGGGAATGCAAACTAGTACAGCCATTATAGAAGACAGTATGGAAACTCCTCAGAAATCTGAAGACAGATTTACCATATGTCCCAGCCATCCCACTCCTGGGAATTTATTCAAAGGAAATGAAACCCACATATTAAAGAATTATCAGGGCTTGTGCTGTGACATATCAGGCTTAGCCTCTTCCTGTGGCACTGGTATCCAATATGGGTGCCAGTTCCTGTCCTGGTGGATTCTCTTTGGTCCAGCCCTCTGATAACAGCCTGGGAAAATAGCAGAAGATGGTCCAAGTGCTTGGCCTCTGAACCAATTTGGCAGACCTGGAAGAAGTTCCTGACTCCTGGCTTTGGATTGGCCCAGCTCTGGCCATTGCAACCATCTGGGGAGTGAACCAGCAGGTGAAATACCTCTTCCTCTGTCTGTCTATCTCTCTCTGTAAATCTCAAATAAATTAATCCTTCTTTACAAAAAGAGTTACCTATACCCCTATGGATATTTCAGCTGAGTTCACAATAGCTAAGATATGAAATCAACCCAGATGCCCAACAACCAAACACTAGATGAAGAAAATGTGGTATGTAAACACAAGGAATACTACTCAGCCATAAAAAAGAATGAAATCTTGTCTTTTACAACAAACCAGGTGCAACTGGAAATGATTATACTTAGTGAAATAAGCTAGTCCTTTATGCAGTATGTTTTTCCTAATCTGTGATAACTAACTATATATAAAATAATGTATATGAAGAAAATTAGTAGTTTGAGAATTGATGATTGTTTACATCCCTTGTCTCTACTGTTGGGGAACAATGTTTGATTTTCATCTGACTATTTATTGAATGCTTTATTTAGCAGAGGGTTAATCTTATGATTTTAAAATAAGCTGAAAGTATGCCATTGTAAAAAAATAGAGGGAAATGCATGATAGTTCAATAGTCATTATTTCTAAATATATTGCATAAAAATTTTTGATTTATATATTTCCATTTTTTCAAATTTTCTAAACTCATGACATATTACTTTTATAATAAGATTGAAATCTTTAAATAAAAATCTATTGTAATTTAATGGTGTTTATACTATTTCAAATTGGAGAATTTCTACTACATTTTGAAATTTATACTTAGTCAATAACATTCTAATTTATATGTAAAAAAAGTAAACACTAGAAAAACCTATCAATAATTCCTATTTATGAAGTACTTGGATGATTAAATCAATATATGAAAATTAGTCATTTCAGAAGTATATTTCATTAAACAGAAGTGGCAAACCTTTGAAAACCTTTTACAAATAATTTTAAAACTGATGAAATCTTTGTATTTATAGTGCTTTCTCTCTATGTTCTTTCCAGCTTTTAGAGACTATTTTGAAGTTATAATTTTCACTATCATAAAACTGACGTCCTTGACATGCATCAGAAATTTTTAAAAATCTAGATGATCCCGTGATTTCAATCTAGAGAAAGTAATCAGGAAGAATTTGAAAAACAAAATATTAAAAGTACAATCACTTTTGCATTATTACCAGTGACATTGTCATTGTCATCATTAATCTATCTCTGTACATTACAAGTACTTTATTATAGTTAATGATCCATTGCTTATTCAAATCTACTCTGCTTCTGTGTCTTCCTTTATTAGGCAAGTACTAAGAGGATTCTAGGAAACTTAATATAGTAAATATCTGCATTTTCCTAATCAGCCCACCTATGTCATTAATTTATATTAAATTTATAATTAATGTTAAATTGGTTAAAGAATATTCATATATACTACCACTTGGATTAATTATTTAACTTTTTTTCCTTTTTAAATTAAGTAGTAAATGCAATGCATCTTTTTGCCTTCTGTTGTGCCTGTGCACTCTCTCCTCTCCCCTCCCCCCATATTTATTCATTATTAGAAATATAGATAGCCCCAAGAGGCATTCTTTGTCATTTTTCAAATAAATGGTGACTCATATCCACTGTGATGAATATGAAGGTCTTCAAGTGAATGGCTAGAAAATACATTGTCATAACGTACTACATTTTCCTAAATGATTCTGAGTAATAATTTAGAAAGATCGGGATTTTTTTGTAAGCTATTTATTATTTCTAGCAGGCACTGACATACAATAACATGAACATTTGTAAAGTGGATTTCATTCTCAGTGAAATAAAAATATACCCATGAGGGGCTGGCGCTGTGGGTGTTAACCTTGGCCTGAAACGCCGGCATCCCATATGGGGGCCGGTTCTAGTCCTGGCTACTCCTCTTCCCATCCAACTCTCTGCTGTGGCTTGGGAAAGCAGTAGAAGATGGTCCAAATCCTTGTGCCCCTGCACCTGCGTAGGAGACCTAGAAGAAGCTCCTGGCTCCTGGCTTCGGATCGGTGCAGCTCTGGCCATTGCAGCCAATTGGGGAGTGAACCATGAGATGGAAGGCCTCTCTGTCTCTGCCTCTCTCTGTGTGTGTAACTCTGACTTTCAAATAAATAAAAAAATCTTTAAAAAATTTTTAAAAATATACCCATGAAGTTATCACATATCAAAATAATAAGCATGTTCATCATTTCCAAATATTCCTCATGTACCTTTCTTCTAATCTCCTTGTTGCCAGACAGCCACTGCTCTTCCCTATTTCATTATAGATTACATACAGCTTAGTAATTTTACAGAAATGAAAATATTTAATATGTAACCATTTTGGTTGGTTACTATTTTGCAGTGAAGAGAGAAGGTAGTCTGGCTTTTTTACTCAGCATAATTATTTTGTGTTCCATATATATTTCATCATGTATTAGTAGTTGTTTATAGTATTTGACTATACTCTAATTCATAATGCATTGATTGCATATATTGTTATTTGTATTGTTATATTGTTTTATCATATATATTATACTACAATTTATCCACCCATTAATTGAACAGATATATGAGTTAGGTGTGGTTTGAGATCATTACAAAGTAAGTACTCTTACACAAATCTTTCAATGAACATATTTTCATTTCCCTTGAATAAACACCTAGGATTCTAATGGCTGTATTATATAATAGATGTACATTTAACTTAGAGATGAGCCTAAATGCTTAATCCATAAAAGAAAAAAATGATGAATATAACTTTGTCAAATTTTATAATTTCTGCTCTTTTATAGAACATGAGAAGAGGAGCAAGCCACAGGAGAAAATATTTTTCAAATAATTTATCTGATAAAAGACTTCCATCAGTACTATTCAAAAAATTCTTAAAACCAAATAAAACATTTTAAATAAAGTTAACAAAAGTTCTGAGAGGATATTTTGACAAAGAAACTAACAGGTGGTAAATAAGCATGGTAAAAATATGCACAGTAGCACTGGTCATTAGAGAAATGTAAGTTAAAACATCAGTGAGAGAGACTATAATACCCTATTAGAGTTATTTAAATTAACATAAAAGAAAACACAAAACTTGATCGACCAAGTGTTGGCAAGAATGTGGAGTAACTGGAACTCTCACACTGGTGGTAAGAATATAAATTCACCAATCAGTCTGAAAAACAGCATGATTATTTTTTGCAAGGGAATTATATGCTAACATATTCAATTCTAAATTTTTAAATTCAAAATACATTGAAGTCATCAAGCACTAAATCTCTTATTAAAGAGGATATTTGATTTGTCAATAAAATGTCTAAACAAAGTCATAGTGTTATAGATCAAGTTCATCTTAAAGATCTGATCTTGACAATTAGTCTTTTACTTTTAGACAAGGCAAAGCTTTTCTTAATTATATTCCTATTCATGTTAATTATTATGTTTTAGCTCACATGATAACCTCTTTGTCTCTGGTCATAAAACCTGACACAGGCCAAAGTTCACAATAAGGAAGGAAAGAGCCTATATAAGCAAAGCAATAGTTTACATGTAGCCAGTGACCTTGATCAAGAAAGACTTTTAATCTGATATCTACTCCTACAAACTAGGATATCTTGTCCTAATTAAACCTAGCTTCCTATTCCTGAATCAAGCACATTATTCTATTTTTAGTAAGCCACAAAATAACAATACTGGTTCTGGTGTCAAACCAACCCAAATTACTTTAAATCTTAAAAGGCTTTTTTTTTTTTTTTTTTCCTTTAGGGCTCACCTACGTGACAAGTCCTGTGGCAGTCTCTTGATACAGAGATGAATAAATTGGTACCCTGCCCTTGAGCAGCGCAAAGTCAACAGGCTTACGATGTTGTCTTGGTATCTGATGATTTACCCAAGGAGAACATTTCATTAGGATGCTTTAAGTCTCTTAAGGCTTGATTGTGGCAACTAAGCTGCCAGGTGCCTGTCACCAATTATCTATTAGCTTTATCTGGTAGTTTTAAAGTATGCCCAAGAATTCTGTCCTCAGAACAACACAAAGCCCTTCAAATTAACTTTTGGTCCCTCCTACTTGTAGTCCTTCTCTGTGATTTCTCTGAAACAGAAACTCCACGATATCTCGATTTGAATTTTTCAAATTTTCTTTTGCCCCTTCCTTTCCCCTGCCTTTCCCACTAATGCAAGATGAGCTAATATAGCCAAGTTCACCACTAACCTTTTACCTGACAAATTAGTCTTTTATACTGCTCTAAGATATATCATAGTCTGACCACTCCTTCCTCCTTTCCTTCTTAAAACTTTTTTTATAAAAGATTTATTTTATTTATTTGAAAGTTAGAGACAGAGATATCTTAAATCCCACCCAAATAGTTCATCCCACTGAATAGCCACAGCAGAGCTAAGCCAAAGTCAGGAACCTCCTCTAGGTCTTCCACATGGGTGTCAGGGGCACAAATACTTGGGCCATCTTCTGCTGCCTTCCCAGGCCATTAGCAGGAAGCTGGATCAGAACGCAGAGCAGCTGGGCCTTGAATTGCATTCCAGTATGTGATTTGGTGTCAAAAGCCACAACTTAACCACAATGCCAGCCCCCTTCTTAAAACTTGAATTTTTTTTTTTATCCATCTGATGGGTATTTCTCTGGTGAAGGAATATACATACAATGGAATATTACTCACCTATAAAAAGAATGAAATTCTACCATCTGCATAAAAGTGGGTACAACTAGAGGACATCATGCAGACTGTACTAAGCCAGACACAGAAAGAAAAATACCACATGTTCTCCCTTATATGTTGAAGCTAAAATTTAAAAAGGAAAAAGAAAAATCAAAAATCAAAACAAACCAAAAAAAGTCTCTGTGTACCAGGATAGCTTCAAATATAGTTTTGTCAAACTTTGTTTTACATCTTTGTCAAACAAATGATTAAAGATGTTATATATTATACTTGCAGTGATCTGTAATTAGTTTCAAATTTACAGTCCATGATTAAAAAAGAAAGTATGGAATCCTTCAAAGTAGTTCCAGTGTTATCTTGCTACAGTTACATATGACAATACAGGAACACCATCTTCCACCTTAGTGCCTTCAGTCCTTGGATTCTCTGTAGCATTTGCTATAATGCCAATGTGAACACTGTAATACCACTACAATACCAATGTGAAAACTCCCAGAATCTCTTAGCATATTTTTGTATTTACATGAAAAGAAGAGATAATAAAATTTGATACTTAAAAAAACTTCTTCCATGATATAGCTCTGTTCTTCTGTTCCTTCTAACTCTCTGACCACTGCTTTCCACATTCTGTCATCAGATTCTCACTTGCTGTCTTCTCCAACCTGTCAGATTTTCCCAGATTTATAACCTTGTGTCTTTTTCTCATGCACTCTTCCTGAACAATTTGATACATATTCATGTTTCGACTACATTCTTTAAGTTAATGATTTCTGAATCTAAATCCTATAGCTACTATTTTTATGGAATGCCTACTAAGTGCCCATTATGCTGGGGACTTTGCATAAATTATCTCATTTAATCCTCAACACCCCAGTTTATTTTAAAATCCATATGTCCAGGAAACAAACTCATGCCAATACATTTTAGTACACTGCAAAACCTTTTCACTTAAACTAAGGTTTCAAGGAAATCTTAAACTTTACACTTCAAAAGCCATTTCGACAATTAGCATCTTTAAAGATAGAATGTAGGCAAATTGCAGTTACTTAAGTGCACTCATAGTAACTCACCCCTAATACACAGAGCATGTAAACTTTTCCTTTAAGAGAATCTAAATATTCAAATCCATTTATAATTTGGTTTTTATCTGATAAAAATACATAACACTAGAAGTAAGCAGAGACAGTAGATCCAAAGGACCACAGCAACCTCAAAACAGTTTAAAATAATCAACTTTTTCAAATTGATCTTCTCTAGAAAAAAATTCAATTTAAGAGATCATTTTTTGAGACATTTTGTTTCAATAGATTCTTGGAGGCAGTGACATCAAAGTTAAGTCAGCTGACTTCTGTTCACTAGTATACCGTCAGCTGTCCTGATGTCACCTATGTCCAATATGACTTTTTCTGTTATCATTGGCATGCAAGAATTCGGTTTCTCATTACCTTTCACCTGAGAATTGCTATTTTCTCTCTTCAGTGCTTCCAGTATCACCCTACTGCAGTCCTTCCTCCATATTTCGCTATTGCAATCTTTCTAAAATGCACATTTGTTCACTTAGAATCAAACTGATTTAGCTCTCCATGCTACATCCTTCTGCCAGGCTTGGTTTTATGTCATTATTCTTCACATCAATAGTTCCTTTGTCTTTGATGGGTGTTTTAGAAATTCCTATACAGCAGCATCTATGGCTTCTGTGCATTTTTTAAAAACACCATGAAAACATACATATGTGTACGTGATGATCTGCACCCAGAGCTGATTACTAGTTGGGGATTTGGGGAGCATCACAGGCCAGCCTTGTGTCTCCAAAACTCAACTTGTTTCCCATCTGAAATCAGATCTTTCTTGGGTAAACTCACAATCATCTCATAAAGTTAAAAACAACCTGACATGCCAAATTCAAGTTATGAAGAAAAAAATCAAATTCAAGGTGCCTATGCTACCAGTTAATTCATTTTTTCTATGTGATACATAAAAATAAAAATGTCACTCAATAAATTATATGCTAAGGACAAAGCAAGGAAATTAATCATAAAAGAAAATATTTGAATATTTATTTTAAACATTTTGAATAAAAATGATTACACATTGAGAAATAATTTCAATTTTGATAAGTAAGCCAATGACAACACTATTGTTAATTTTTGTAAAATACATTTTTAAAAGGATACCACTGAAAAAATACTAGCAAAGTGAATATCAATACATAAAAAAGATAATAATCATAGCCATGTGGGATCTATCCCAATGCAAGTTGTGTTAATATTGAAAATATTAATCGCTTCTCAGCCTTTTGGCTAAGATCAAGTATAATATTGAAAATTAATCAAGGTAAGTAACCATATTTACCAGAAGAAAAAAAAAAACTGGCATGATCATCTCAAATAATGCAGAAAAATTAGCATAATTAAATAATTGTCCTTTATGATAAAAAGGAGACAAACAACACATAGAAAAAAATTGCCCACTAGGTCATAGCACCAGCCCCACTTCTATTCAACATTTTAACAAACATCTTATCCAATGCATTAGTACAAGGAAAATAAATTAGATAGATTTGAAATGACTGAACAAAAATATTTGAAGAAGGGTGGGAGTATGGGTGGGAAGAATCACTATGTCCCTAAATCTGTATATATGAAATGCATGAAGTCTGTATTCCTTAAATAGATTTTTAAAAAATATTGTTATTTACAGATACGATTGTGTTTCTACAAAATCCAAATGAATCTACAAAGAAAGCTACTGTATCAGGGACTCAGAATACATGATCAATCCCAGAAACAATTATCTATTTCCATAAGCAATTAATAGACAACTAGAAAAGATTTTAATTGATATTCTTGAACAGCAAGAAAAAATATCAAAAAATAAAACATAAAAGATCTTTGAACTGAATGCTACAAAATACTGCTTAGAAGAACTGAACCAAATCCAAAACGTGGAGAGATACATCATGCTAATGGGTAAGTAAATGCTATATCACAAATAAATTCCTCCAAAGTAATCTATAGATTCAATGTTAGAACAATCGAAATCCCAGAAATATTTCTTCTAGAAACTGAAAGTGAATACTAAAATATATATAGAAATATAAAATAACAAAAATAAGAAACGTAAAAAAATACGTATTGGACAACTTATACTACGTAGTTTAACAATGATTACAAAACATTAGATGACTTACATTCCCTGATTATAATGATGATAAAATATTATTACAGTAAAGCCAAGTTAATCAAACAGAATAGTTTAGAAATGAATACATATACTATTTTACACTTTGGCCAAATCCATGGAATAAATGGTTCACTATTATTGAATATCCAAAGATTGACCGACATCACAGAACATAAATAAAAATAAGTCAGGAGGATTTCTCTGGGTTCTTTTGGGATTTATTTTATACTTTATTTTATTTATCTATTCTACTCTATTCTATTCTAAAGGCAGAGTGACACCAAGAAAGGAGGAGAGAGAGAGGGTGATCACTGGTTCACTCCCCAAATGATCACAATGGCCAGGACCAGGCCAAACCAAAATCAGGAGCCTTGAATTCCATCTGGGTCTCACATGTGGGTGCAGGAGCACAAGCACTTGATTCATACTCTGCTGCTTTCCTAGGCACATTAGCAGGAGTTGGATCAGGAGAGCAGCTGAGACTTGAACCAGTGCCCATATGGAATGCCAGCATTGCAGGAGGAGACTATATACATGCTACGCCATAGCACTGGCCCCAGGAGGATTTCTAATACACATAATAAAAAACTATAATTATAAAGTTCAAAATGAACATAGGAAAATAATGGTAATTTCAGGTTAAGCAAAGCTTACATAGAAAGCAAAAGTCACTTTACCTCTGAACTATTCTCATCAAAGCCAAAAATTTTCTCTTATCAAAGCACAAAAGTGAGAAAATGAACAGTGTAGTAAATAATTGCAAAGGGGTATGTGTGTGTGCATGTGTGTGTGTGTATGTCTAACAAATATTCAGAATATTTAAAGACTGATATTCAGAATTTTTAAAGAACTCTGATAAGCAACATTTCTTTCCAAAATATTTGGAATAATATTTCACAAAAAATATACATAGCCAAAGATTATCAAGTTCAGTCACTAAAAAGATTAAAACCAAATATTAAAGAGGATGTGGATCACCTGGACCTCTCAGATATTGCAAATTGATTAAGTACTTCGGGGAAGTGTTCGATATTTTCTTGTGAACACTTATGTAAATTATGACCCAACATTTTCAGACATGACTGTGTACCCCAAAAAAAGATATCTCCAAAAATACTTGGAAAACTATGTTAATAGCTGCTTTCAAAATAAGATCAAAGCTTTTGAAATAACCCTTAGTCTTCCTTTTCTATTTCTATGGTATTCTGTCATAGCATTACAAAATGGACAAAGAAAATGCAAATATGTATCAAAAGGATAAAAAATGTTATTTATTTATTTATTCAATGGAATATTACTCAGCAAAGAAAATCGATACCATATGTAGGGATGAATCTCAAAAATTTTATTTTGAGCAAAAAAAGCAAGAAATAAAAGAGTACATATGAGTGAGTGCTATATGATTATTTTCAAAGAAGGTTATTAATATACAAAACAAATAAATTGTGATAGAAATCAAAGTACTAGTTACCTCTGGAAATCAGTACATAAATGGAGAAGCATGAGGAATTTTCTAGCATGTGAACAGCATTCTATACACTAAAAGGAGTGGGGATTGCTGACATGTATACATTGATAATTTTTGAAATGGGCGCTTAAGATATGTACATTTTACTGAAGGTAACTGAACCTCAATGCATTATAAGTGCATTGAGATAGTTTTTCTTTTATCATTTTTGTAAAACTCACCTTATGATGTTTGAGTTGTAAAATTCCACATTTGGCATTCTGCTGATCTATGGCTATAGAGAAATAGTACATTCACAGGTTCTGATGAGAATATAAAATGATATAATCCCTAGGGGATATGGTAAATTTGGAAATATCTAATAAAATCAGTTTGCTATTCAATCCAGAATTTCTCTTCTGGTATTCTTTTTTTTAAAAAAAAAGATTTATTTTATTTATTTGAAAGACAGAGTTAGAGAGAGAAGTAGAACCAGAGAGAGGTCTTTCATTGCACTGGTTCACTCCCTAAATGACTGCAACAGCCAGCGCTGTGCTGATCCGAAGCCAGGAGCCAGGAGCCATGAGCCTCCTCCAGGTCTCTCACCTGGGTGCAGGGGCCCAAGGACTTGGGCCATCCTCCACTGCCTTCCCAAGCCATAGCAGAGAGCTGGATCGGAAGTGAAGCTGCAGGAACTCAAACTGTTGCCCATATGGGATGCCGACACTGCAGGCAGTGGCTTTATCCACTACGCCACAGCCCCAGCACCCTCTTCTGGTATTCTATACCAAAGATACATAGGCAAAGAAATGAATATATTTATATTCAAGCTTACTCATTTAATCATTGTAACAGCAAAGAAACAAAATACTGATAGATAGATAGATATCCCTACATATAATGTTCTGGAGATGATTGTTAAGCACAAAAAAATGAGTTAGAAAAAAGTGCACATGCAATGCCGTCATCTAAGAGGAAATGACAAGGATGAATGGAGAGTTGGGCAGAGGATAGGTAAATTAAGTAGAAAGGTCGAATATGTAGATTAAATATAACAACAATGGAAATACAGGAAAATTTATAAATATGTTATCTTTATAGGAGAGAGAACAGGTGGAAAGTATAGGCATAGATTTCTCTGAATGTATCTTTATCCAAGGAATTATATTTTGGAACACTAGAAAAAAATCCATGTAATCATAATAGAAAGTTAAACAAAACAGTTTTTAATTCTTAAAGGGCAATAGAAAAATAAATTATTCTAATTCTAACTGCAATAGGCTGGTGTTATAACCACAAAAATATGATATCAAGTGAATTAAAACAATATAATTTCACTAACCAATGCCAGTGTGAAATGATATTAGGTTAAAAAGAACTGCAGAAAAAAAGTAAGATAGATAGATAGGTAGGTAGGTAGATAGATAGATAGATAGATAAATTCTAAAATCATGCTATTATTGATAGCATTTTATTAGAAAATATTATTTGACATATTTCAGACAAAAATACATGAGTGATGGCATTGATATTATTGAGAACTGACATTTTTTAAGATGGAACTAAAACAGATACAGATGGTAAGATGGATGAGTTTGTTTTAAAACCATAAAATATTGCTTTTGAATAGAAAGTTTAAATTATCATTAATAAAAATAAATTGGTATTTCCTAATTTTGTTTACTGAAAAGACACAGAAATAATGATAAACACAGTAACAATATCTCCACCAACAGCACTGCAGTTTCTAAATAACATGTTGCACAAAAGAGACATGACACCTTGGAAAAATGGCTGACCTGAAATATAGAGCATGAAGTACACAAGATGATCCTGGAATATCTGGTATAATAAAACACAAGCATGCCCTCTGAAGTCTGGTAAAAAAGACTTAGTGAAATGGAATATGATACCCCTGGCAAAGGAATAATGATGTGTTTGTATCCATGAATTAATAATAATAATAATAATAATCTAATAAATATTCCTTGGTCACTCCTGTAGAGTTCTAGGGAATTTAGAAAAAAAATACTTAGAAAATAATGTTAGGAAAGTATTTCTATTGGATTATAAAAGGAAAGAACCAAAAATTGATCTTTCTTCCTCTATATAAACAAATTCTAAAATTTATCATTTAGTTAATGCAGTGAAATTTCTCTTTATGAAAGTATGCCAGCTAAAAACTGAAGAAAATTAAATAAATGGTAGAATCAGAAAAATCTGTAGTTTGAAACCTGCAAATAATTAATACAAGTAGGCAAAGATCATCGGTGGTTGTTAACATCATTAAAAAAAAAATCTTCATAAAGTTAAATCAAAAGGCTGGCACTGTGGTGTAGTGGGTTAAAGCCCTGGTCTGCAGTGTCAGCATCCCATATGAGCGTTAGTTCCAGTATCGGCTGCTCCACTTCTGATCCAGTTCCCTGCTAATGTATGTGAAAAAGCAGTGAAGATGGCCCAAGTCCTTTGGGCCCCTGAACCCATGTGGGAGACACAGAAGAAGCTCCTGGCTCCTCATCAGCTCAGCTCTGGCTGTTGTAGCCATTTGGGTAGTGAACCTCTCTCTGTAAGTCTGTCTTTCAAGTAAATAAAAAAATCTTCAAACAAACAAAAAAAGAAAGACTAAATGTTTAAAAAAAAATCAATCCCCTGAAAAATTAAATCAAAAAGATCACCAGATATTATATACTTCATAAAGGAGGCATGCAGCATCAAAAGTTCAATATTATTAACTAGTAAAATAGAATTGGGACGTAAACATGCCCCCAGAACCAACAAATGATAGACAACAGTGAAGACAGAGGAAGATATTAAACAACATTGCAGATGCAGATAGAATAACATAAAATGTGGTAACTCTACAAATCAAGTCAAAAGGTGAAGTGTTTTTGAGAAATAAACTCCACTAAGAAAAAGAAGTTGGAAAATAACCCCTAAGAACCAAAGCAGTCAAATGCAATCTAGAGAGACCAATCAATTTGAAAACAAAACAAAAAAAAAAGTGAAAAAATATGAGAAAAACCTATTTATTTATTTGATGATATTAAAGAATTATAGTATTGGAGTTATGCTTAAAATAGCCACCATTAGGGCAGGCATTTGGTGTAGCTGCTAAGATACCAGTTAGGAGAACAGCACACCACAGCAGACTCGGTTGAAGTCCTGCCAACTTTTCCTATCTAATTTCCTACAGATATGCCTAAGAGGCAGCAGATGATAATTCAAGCGCTTGGGTTTCTGCCACCCATGTGGGAGACCCAGCTGCAATTCCTGGCTGCTGGCTTTGTCTGTCCCAGTTCTGGCTGTTGTGGGCATTTAAGCAGTGAAGCAGTGGATTAAGAATTTCTCTCTCTCTCTCTCTCTCATATATATATATATATATATATATATATATATATATATACATATACATATACATATATCAAATAAAATGAAAATAAATAGAAATTTTAAGTAGATACCATCATTTTAGAAATGAACCATTAAAATATTTATGCATGAAGTTAAATGATGCTTGAGATTTTCTTCAAAATGATGTGAGCAGGGTATTATGTATAGAAGCATAAAAGAAAAAAAGACTGACTATGAGCTGGCAGTTACAGAAGTGGGGATATGGGCACATGATGACTCATTTTATTATTCTTTCTGCCCTTCCCTTTATTTAATACATATGAACTTTTATTTATTTGAAAGAGAAAGAGAGAGAGGATCTCCTAGCTGCTGGTTCGTTCTCCAAATGTCAGCAAGAGCTGCTCTCCATCTGGGTCTTCCATGTGAGTACAGGTGCCTAAACACTTGGGCTCTGCTGCTTTCCAAGTCATATTATCAGGGAACTGAATCAGAAGCAGAGCACATGGGACTCCAACTGGTGATCCTACATGGGATGCCAGCATCCAGGTCCTGGCTTAAAATACTGCACCCCAATGTGCCCCCCTCTTTAAAAAAAGATTTGGGGAAACTCTAAAAATATTTTTTAAATTATTAAATATAAGCATCTTTCCTTTGAATAGCCAACTTAAAAATACAAGAATTGTCAACGAGGTAGGCATTCTCAAATCAGGAACATCATGTTCAAAAGACTACAGATCAAGAAAAGTATGCCATGGAAGGAAATGGTCACACAAGTCGTAATGGCTGGATGTAGAAGAGACATGGAGACAAGTTTGAGGAGGTCGGAGTCCAAATCCTAATAAGTAGCACACTGACGGGTTAGGATTTTGTTCTAAAGATGAGCACTATCCAACAGAAATAAAATATAAGCCATTTATATAATTCTAAATTTTCTAGTAGCTGTATTAATAAACAATACAATTAATATAACATATTTTGTTCAATCCAGTAAGTCCAAAATATTATCAGATATGCAATGTAAAATCAGTAAGGCACTAGGCTATTTTCTGTATTAAACTGTGACAACCAAATGCGTATTTTATACTCATAACATCTCAATTCCCACTCTTGCAAATGCTCAATGACTACATGAGGCCTGTGGCTATCATATTGGACAGTATAGTGATAGATTCAAGACTTGAAGTTTTCAGAATCTACCTCTTTTCGTTCTCTTGGACAATAAATACCCCCAATGACTGAAACGACCATGATGTCATATCCATAGATTTTCTAAATTTTCAAGACAATACATCCAACATTACAAACAAACAATACATTCACCTCAACTTAACAGCTTGAAATTAAGTTCGTTACCTGCCTCCTTCATCTCACTAGAATTGTTGTTATCTTGCTCCTCCCTCTATTCATCTCCTCTTCCTCATTTAATCATTGTAAAAACTCTGGCAATCCTACTTCGAAATCTACCAAACATTTTCCAACTTCTGTAGTCCTTAAATGATGAATAATACCGCTACAAATGATTTTTTAAATCGTTGCTACCATTTCATTTCCATTCTAATATATCATCCACTGTCTCATAAGAATATCTTACAGAGTTACAAAAAAAAATTAATAATAATATATATCCAAAAAAAACCCCCACATTCCTCTCTTCAATATCTCCCTGAGGTCAACAGGATAAAATGAAACACAAACATTATCCATTAAAAAGATCCCCATGCTTATATGTGACCCTACTGCTCTTTTGTGTAACTGGATTTCATTTATAAAGAAGAAACAAACATTGTGACATTTGATTGTTTTTTAGGCCTTACTTATACTCCTGTGGAAAAGTGGTATTTTGATTGCTTTATTTGTTGAATATTATGGTTAGGGTATATTGAGACTGTGATTATTGAGTGGAGGGGAAGTACATTTTTACAGAAATTAAAGAAAAAAAGGAATGAGGGGAATTGAGGGTGGGAGTGTGGTGAGCGCCTGCTGTCACACAGCTCGACAGTAGCAAGTGCAACATACAACTTGTCAGTCATGGGGAAGAAAGGAACACAAGGACACAAGACTGTCTTTCCAATGAGAGATTTTATTGCTTACACAACCAGGGGTTTTTTATCACACTAATCATCAGCATGCTCATTGAGGTCAATACACTTATCAGTATCAATATACTTATCAATCTATACTATTTAATACACTTATCAATAAACAACACCACTACTTAATCATGATTTAACTACTTAACTTAGCTACTTAGCTTAACGTAACTACTTAGCTTAACATAACTACTTATCTTCTACTTAACTTACTATAATACTTAACTGTCAGAGTAACACTATTTCCTTAATGACTAGAGGACTACTGGAATCAATACCATTAATATCAATATCAATAATACTACTTGAACTTACTCATTAATCTGCAGATCACAGTGTGCAGTGTTAAAGTAATTTTGAGGGCTATCCAATTATAATATTATATGTACATCAAGGTCTCTAGCATTATTTGCAGATACCTTGCATAAGGTCAAAACATAGGGTCAAAGCATAGTTATATTATATTACACATGACTAACATTATTTGTAAAAGCTGCGTTTTCAAGGCTTGTATCACGGTCACGAAAAAGAGTGTCAGTGTTCAAGGTCCAGAGCTCCATGTCTCATCAGAGATGGATCTCGGATCAGTCACTTACAGGCAAGAAATCATGGGAAGGCTGTCACTCTGGGCAGTAGGCTCAAAGTTATCAGGCAGATGGCAAGGCGAGAAGTTGGAGAGGTCCCCTGCTGAGAGGTCTGGTCCAGCTTTGTGGTCAGGTCTGGCAGTAAGCTGATAAGGGGTCCAGGCAAGGCAGTGAGGCAGCATCTTGGCTGGTCAGGCACAGTGGCAGGGCAGCAACACAGCAGCTCCATTGGCCTCTTGATCCCGTTGTCGCCTTGTGCCACGTAGCAAAAGCTAGCGGGCTGGCTTTTTGGCTCCAAGTGCGAGGAGATCCAGAGGTCCGCACTCACTGGGCCCTTTTGTCCGTTGTCAGCTTGTGCCACTATCTGCTTCATGCAGAGTAATGGGCTGCCTCTTCAGCTCCAGATGTGTGGAGATCCAGAGGCTCACACAAACCGGGCCATGATCCCTGAGGGGATGGAGAACGGTGCAAGAGCTCCCTTTTTATCCTCATTTTCTGGCAGTTCTCCAGCTTGCCATCCTCCAACTTGTTGTCCAATCAATGCTGTTTCCTCCTTGCTTGCAGCTTGACAGTCCAGTCAATACTGTTCCCGCCTTACTTATGTTTGAACAGTCCAGTCAGCGTGGGTAGGAGGGTATTGTCCATAGCACACTGTTATCTGACTGACCAGAGATATCTGCTGGGTATGATTAGGAGCGTCTCCCTAACAGCCATTAGGCATTGCCTCAGCTCCTGACTTATTATGAATAACTCCACTTTACTTTTATCTTGTGGCTAGTGGTAACATTTTAACTAAATGTTTTACTGTGGAGTTTCCACAGTTCATCTCTTTTCCAGGTAAGCGATGATTTGTGACTCTTTTTCGAGACTCCTGTGGGATTCTCCACAGGGAGGAAGGGAAGTAGAATTGTAACCATGAAATAGAATTGTACTCACGAAATCTGTTCTCTTTATATTAACAAAGTAATTTAAAAAGAAGAAACAAAAAAAGAACTACTTTTATTGAGAATGTGAAGGCATAATTCTACTAGAGAAAACATGATGAAAAGTTAGTATCCGTAAGGTTAACAAAAGCTGAAATTTAAGCGCCAATTTGTGAGCTTCTTAAAATTAATCATCTATTCTCCTACATAAGGTTGAATCTTAAGTAATAATTCCCTCAACTCTATTATTATTCCCAGGAAACTGGTTGATTGGAATCGTATTACTTGGATATGCACAAATAAAGAACATACAGATGCCCCAGAGATAGCAGTGGCTCATGATGCTGCATGCAATCCTTAGGTAAACAGACTTGGATGGGCAGGTCTGGGTGAATTACTGGCCCTAGGAACAGAAAAGGCAGGATTTACACCTAGCAAGCACAGCTGGGAGTCGAGTAGGCTCAAGGATTCTAATACATAACAGAAAAATGACTGTCTTATTCTGTTTCAATGAGACTGCCAACTGAGATACATTATCTGACACCACTATGCAGCGCCAAATCATTTATCAAGCTGCTTAAAGCTCAGCACACCACCTGCCCATGGAATACATTCATATAAAAAATAAAATGTTTCCTCAGCCCTACGACAAAACTGAAGATACTTCCTTTAGAGAGAACAAAAGTATGACATCCTTTGCCCATGAAATAGACCATAATACCTGGAAGAGTAGATGAAAAAAAGGGACAAAGGAAATAAAGCCTGTCATTCAGCTTGTCTGGTGGGCAGTAAAAGACACAACTAAAAAGGGGTCGTAAAATGTATCAAAAAGGAGAAAGAATGTGTTTTGCAGCAGTTCCAAATTTTAGAACCCATTTTAAAAGACCTACAATTGCAGTATAACATTTCATGTTCTTGTTATTAATCTCAAAAATCTTGTTTTAAATGGACATTGTCACAACAGAAACAGACTGAAGTAAAACTAACTCAACTTTAAAATATATTTCAGTTATTCTACCTAAAACCCTTTGCAGCAGGAGTGATGCTGGCTTTAAACATTTTAATTTCTCTGAACTTCTTAACCATTATGGAAGTCTAGGGACAGAGTTATTTTTAACTCTGGTGACAGACTCCTCCTTCCAGCTGAACTTGGGGGAAAAAAATCGAACAGTTTTGTGAAAATCTGTCAAATAAGATTTGAAAAAAAAAAGAACATTAGGGCTAATTTGGTTCACTTTTTTTCCTTTCTTTGAATACATCAACAAATATCTTTCTACAGAATCACTGAAGCCCAGATTCTTTATGATAATTAACAACTGGTTGGGTGTGTTATTGAAATCCTCAGATGAACTTTGGAAGAGAGCTGTAGTTATGCAATCACTGAGCAAAGAAGCTGGGATTTTCATACTGAAGTCAAAAACGATCCTAGAGTGAGAAAGATTAAAGACATTCCATATACATATCCAGAAGTCAACACACCCTTTGCTATGACACAGGAGTTAAAAGAAATTACACCTAAATGCATCAACCTGCATAAATACAAAAAAAAATAAATAAAAATCATAGCATAAATAATATCAAAGGAAAAATCAAGGTTTGCACTGATATGTAAAAGCATGAACACTTTATATAAACGTTTAAAGACAAGGAGAGTAACATAGCATATCCCTATGAATTCATCATACATAGTAAAAGTGCAAACACCCAGCTGAAACAGAAGGATCTGGGGCTCCCAGAGGAAGATCTTACTTGGTAGGGCTTAGGAAGGCAAAATGTTCATTGAAGTTTCTAAAATGCTATAAAATGTGAAAGGGGAGATAAACAGGGAGGAAGAGAGAGAGTAAGGGAAACTAGGGACATCAAATCCTGAGGACAGGATAGGGATTGACTATGTGGCATGCACTAAGGTTCCAAGCCTCTGTAGACAGAACAAAAGATCAACATGGAAATGTGTGACTGGAAACACCAAAAAGAAGATCATACCCCTTAACCATTAACTCTAATGAGAATATAATCACTGAACTCCTAAAGTAGTGATGAACCCTATCTCATACATGCTATATATATTTAACTAAAAATCTTTTAGCTTTCTTAATGGTAAACTCTGTAACTCTGTCCATCTTGAGGTCCATAGTGCTAGAAGGACTCACTTTAATTAAACCTTATAGTTTATCATTCCTTTGAGGAAATATATGAATATACTCAGACATTCTTTATTTTTGACTGCAGAAAAGGAGATAATTTGCCAGAATGGTTACAGCTAGGGAAAGTGATTGGCATGGGTTTGACCTTGTCTTTGACAATAGGAATCAGTGCTAAATGGTAAATCAAATATTATTAAATATCAACAGTATGTAAGATTCTGCTATATGTTATAAATCAACAAGAATTATTTTTAAAGTTTCCACTGATAAATAAATTCACATGTGAGTGAGATCACATGGTAGTTGTCTTTCTTTGTCTGGTTTACTTTTCTCACATGTGAAAGGTTAAAAAAAAAAAGTTGGTCTCATAAAGTTGATAGTAACATAATGGTTACCAGAGGCTTGGGAGATTGGGAGAGAAGTGATGGGAAAAGTCTGGTCAATAAGTACAGTTTTAATTAGGAAAAACAAGTTCTGGTGTTCTATGGCACAGTATGGTAACTATAGAAAACATGAATGTTTTATGTATTTCAAAAAGACTAGGAGAAGGTTTTTAATATGTTTACCAGAAAGAAATGGTACACAATTGAGAAGATAAAAATGCTTACATTGCTTTGAACATTAAATAATGTATACATGTATTGAGACATCATATAGCACTCCATAATAATTATTTATAACTCAAATATATATTAAAATAACTTTAATAGAAAATCAGACATTTTATAGGCTTATAGAATAATGTTAAACCTAAACATGTCTGCATTTCTTGTATCTTTAATGTATTTTTAATTAGTAAGATTTTTTCTTTTAAAATTATTTTATTTATTTGAGAAGAAGAAAAGTAGACAGACAGACATAGAGAGAGTTCATATCTGCTGGTTCATTCCCAAAAGCCCACAAAGGCAAGAGCTGGGCCAGACCTGTAAAATCAGTTCAGTTCTCTAAGTGGATGGCTGGGCTCCATCAATGCCTCCCAGAGTGCATGTTATTGGAAAGACATTATCAGGAGTGGAACTGGGACTCCAACCCTGGTATTCCATATGGCTTATGAACATTCCAACTGGTGTCTTAATGTCTAGTTTAAATGCAAGTCTCTTTTGTATTTTTTCAATCTAAATTAATAATGACTACTGTGCCAGTTATTTCAACAATAGTCAAACACAGAGAAGCCAGTACACTGAATTCCCTCTTATAAAAAATATGCAACAAAAACACTGATCAATAACTTGTAACTTTTGACAAATTTAAGAGTATTGGGAAAAATGCCAATGAGTCAGAAACTAAAATGCATCATGATAGGTAAAGAAAGTATACATCAAGGAAATTGACTAGAATAGCTTCCATCTCTCTCACATAATGTGAGGGTAGAAAAATATTGCTGTTTCACTCACAAAGACTCACAACAAATGGGTGCAAAAAGAAAATAGTATATGAAAAAAAAGAGTAATACCATATGCAAGATAACACAAGAAGTCAAATGGCTTGGAAGTTAATAAAAGGTGTCATACATACACTTCCCAAGTCCTGTTCATCAGCCATATAGTTACCTTATTTAAAAGATTTTCTTGGGCCAGTGCTGTGGCTCACTTGATTAATCCTTCACCTGCAGAGCTGGCATCCCATGTGGGCACCGGGTTCTAGTCCCGGTTGCTCCTCTTCCAGTCCAGCTCTCTGCTGTGTCCCAGGAAGGCAGTAGAGGATGGCCCAAGTGCTTGGGCACCTGCACCCACATGGGAGACCAGGAGGGAGCACCTAGCTCCTTGCTTAAGATCAGCGATCAGCGTAGCTCCGGCCATAGTGGCCATTTGGGGGGTGAAACAATGGAAGGAAGACCTCTCTCTCTCTCTCTCTCTAACTCTCTAACTCTGTCAAAAAATAAATAAAAAATAAAAATAAAGAAAAGAATCCTTCTCCCTCAGGTATTCACCTTCCTCACACTCTCACTTTCTGTGGATCTCTGCTCAAATGTCACTTCCTCAGAGACAGTCTCTCTAGTAGTCCATCTCCTTTTGCTTTTTAATCTCTCATAGAATTTCTCTATCCCTGAGGTTATAAAATGTTTACCTGTTTAGTGTCTCCTGTCTCCACTAATATGTAAACATCACACCAAGAGCTTTGTCTGTTGAAGTGAAATGGACACTATGAGAAACAATGATTTGATAAGCCCATGTCCTGAGTGTTGAGGAACAACTTAATAATTTATCCCTTTTAGCACTTTTTGTTCTACTTAATACCATTGGTTGAACCCTTTAATTAACACACAATTATTTTAGGTGTTTAAAGTTAACTGAAAAGTGATCCCTGTTAAATATTAAGAGTGGGAATAAGAGAGGGAGGAGATGTACAGTTTGGCACATGCTCAATCGGACTTACCCCTTACGGTAGAGTTAGAAACATGCCCTGGAATTCCAATTCAATCCCATCAAGGTTGCATGTACCAATGCCATCTCACTAGTCAAAGTGATCAGTTTCAGTACATAATTTATCATAATGATAGGATTAAGAGCCAAAGGGATCACATAAACAAGACTTGCGTCTGCTAATACTAACTGATAGAATTAAAAAGGAGAGAACACTCCAACATGAGAAGCGGGAGACACAGCAGACTCATGGAATGGAAGATGTCCTAAACAGCACTCGGGCCTCAGAATCAGCCCTTAAGGCATTCAGATCCAGTTAAAAAGCCGAAGAGAGTATTTCAGGCATGGAGAGCCAAGACACTGTGGAAAAAAAAAAAAAATGACCTAAATGAAAGATCTCTGTGAGTGAGATCCCAGCAGAAAAAAATGGGCCATCAAAGAAGGAGATACCTTTCTCTGAAGGGAGGAGAGAACTCCCATTTTGACTATGACCCTGTCGGAATAAGATCGGAGTTGGCGAACTCAAGAGGCTTCCATAACCTTGGCAGCTCATGAAAAGAGCCTTGGGTAAGGCCAGCACCATGGCTCAATAGGCTAATCCTCCACCTGAGGCGCCGGCACACCGGGTTCTGGTCCCGGTTGGGGCGCCGGATTCTGTCCCGGTTGCTCCTCTTCCAGTCCAGCTCTCTGATGTGGCCTGGGAGTGCAGTGGAGGATGGCCCAAGTCCTTGGACCCTGCACCAACATGGGAGACCAGGAGAAGCACCTGGCTCCTGGCTTCAGATCAATGCAGTGCGCCGGCCGCAGTGGCCATTGTGGGGTGAACCAATGGAAAAGGAAGACCTTTCTCTCTCTCTCGCTAACTCTGCCTTCCAAAAAAAAAAAAAAAAAAAGGAAAAAAGCCTTGGGTGATTACTGACGTCATGAATAAGAGCATCAAGTGTTGAATCAACAGCAAGAGTCACTGTGCACCTACTCCCCATATAGGATCTCTGTCCTTCATGTGTTGTACTATGTGAATTAACAGTATAACTAGTACTCAAACAGTATTTTATACTTTGTGTTTCAGTGTGGGTGCAAACTGTTGAAATCTTTACTTAGTATATTCTAAATTGAACTTCTGTATATAAAGATAATTGAAAAGGAATCTTGATGTGAATGGGATGGGAGAGGGAGTGAGAGATGGGATGGTTGTGGGTGGGAGGGAGGTTATGGGGGGGAAAAGCCGCTATAATCCAAAAGTTATAATTTGGAAATTTATATTTATTAAATAAATGTTTAAAAAAAGAAAGTCAATCAATTCAGTTGTGTGGTATTAAAATGTGATAGTTTTTGAGATAGTGAGGAGGAATAAGCAAATTTGTTATTGAGATTGTTCAAACAATTCTCAGAAAGTCACAAAAAATGTATGTTTCTTTTTGGAACATTAAATAATCTATTAAAGAGACATTTGTCTTGCCAAAATTCTGTGCTTTGGGGATCTGGAACACCCTTCAACACATTGAATTTTTGTCTACCTGTTTGGTTTCCTTAATCTGGAAGTGACAAAAAGAAAAGAGAATATAATATTGTATAATAATGGGAAAAAAACTTTTTCTTGATCTTCCTGGCTATATCTGACAGTTTAGCTAATTTCTATCTTTAACTAACATCTTTGAATCATGATAAATGCTTTGTCTTTGAAATTTTATTTTAAAAACATGTTATTTGAATCATAAATTTAAAATCATCTTTTGAAGACACTAATAATTATAAGATATACTAAACAAATGACAATGATTGTTGAAAAACACATTTGGTTGTTTGATATTGTTTAATAGTAATGAGAAATACATGTGGAATTACATTTTAGTTGTTTGTAAATTCTATCACAATGTTTCTTCTAACCTGAAAGAAGGAGTTCTGCTGCTCCATTAAATTTATTTTCCACATGTAATAGACCAAGTGTTTATGCCCCCCAACCCCACAAAATTTATGCATTAAAACCTAAACCCAGTGTAATAGTATTTGCATTTGTGTCTTTGGGAGGTAATTAGGAAATGAGGTTCACATTCTTCTAAGTACAATTAGTGCCTTCAATAAAGGTACCAGAGGGCTTCTTCTTCCCTTACCCCATATGTCCTAGCAAGAACATAATCTATGAACCAGAAAGCAGGCCCTTAATAGACATCAAGCCTACCAGCACCTGAATGTTTGAATTCGTATCCTTTAGAACTGTGGGAAATAAATGTCTGTTGTTTATAATCCACCTAACCTATGGATGTTGGTTACAGTGGTTGGAACAGAGTAGGACACCCAACAGCTTCCACAAGAAAAGTTAGGTACACGGGAAGATGCATTATTGCTAGCTTTGCGACTGTCTTCCTGGAAAGAGACATCATTCTAGAGCATGGATCTTGATAAATGAATGTTTTCAAAAAAATATAACTATACTTTTTGCTTATACATTTTAATACTTATACTTTTTAATGATTGAAAAAGTAGCAGTTTCCATTTTGGTGGTCAGGGAGAATGGCTTCAAATCTTAAAATTTGGTAAAGTATTGGATCTGTAAAATGAAATAATATAAGTGCACTTGAGAACGGTGGTATAGTTATCAACACATAAACAATGACCACGTCTCACACACTACCATCCATGAATTGATACCTATTTCTTCAGAAACAACTCTTGTACACTTAGTATTGAACCACGAATATTATAGCCAACAGAACACAAAAGTTCTTTCCTTCCATGAGATTGAGAACTCATTTAAACTTGAGATGAAAATTATGATTGAACAGTATGTGTACATTTTTTCTTAGAGCCAAAATGAATTCATGGTAACATTTCAATATCACAGCTCTTCTCTGTTTCTCCTCAGTAATCATAATGGATTTCTAGCTTCAATCATCTTTTTTAAACAGAGAAACAATTCTTTAGATACTCCTTAGCATAATATACATCTAGGCTCAATAAATGCAAATTGGGATAAAAACTCAAAAATGCTGGTGCTTGTTATTGTGATGAAATGGGATAATACATTCTTTTAAAAGCAGCACAAATCACTACTCATGCTGATACAACTTTACTGAGTTGTCAAACACCAAAGAACATGGGATTACACTAACTCTGTTTACATGCCAATATTCTGATTATAAAATGCTGTAGATGAGAGCAGACTATGAAAATGTTGAAACAAATTACATAAATATAAGTATTATCACCTCATCATTATTTATTATTTATTTATTTATTATTTATTATTCATTATTTATTCGGTTTTCATTCATAAATATATATGCAGTGACTAATATAATAATGTAATGCAATAAAGAGCAAATGAATTAAAATAATGTGGCTGAGGGTGAGAACACTACTCTTTTTATATCCTATAGAGATTATCAATGAATATGATGTCAAAACATTTTTTAAGCTATGCAAGTTACATGTCCATTAACAATAAATTATAGCTGCCAGGTTCTCAGAGATGTGCCATAAAATAAATGGTTGATTATGATGAAGTTTTGCCTTTTAGAATTCTTAGTGCTTTCAAGAATTTCAACTGAAGCAGATAACTGTCAAATAAAATTTCAACTTTCATAAGCATATTTTAAATATTATAATTTTGTTCTTATTCTTGGGGTCTGAGAATTACCAGCATCTCTCTTCACTATGATAGATGGTTCATTTTTATTTAATAGCTGTCAGGAAATGTATAAATCCATCAGAGACCTTTATGATATTTCAGATAGAGAACTAGGCATCAAGATAACATTTTGCTGGAATTTTAAATACCTATTGTTTGGCAGTTCCCTAAGAAAGCCTTCCCTCATGACATAGAAAAATTGGCTCCTTTCCTGAAGTAACATTTAATATATGTGCACATAAAAATATATAAATTGGGGATGGCATTGTGGTGTAGCATGTAAAGCCACTGCTTCAGACACTGGCATCCCATAAGAGCACAAGAATGCATCCCAGATGCTCCACTTCCAATCCTCTTCCCTTCTAATGCGCTTGAGTGAGCAGCAGCAGATGACCCTAGTGCTTAGGCCACTGCACCCATGTGTAATACCTGGGGAAAACTCCAGGTTCCTAGCTTCAGCCTGGCACAGCCCCAGCTGTTGTGGCCATGTGGAGAGTGAACCAGAGGATGGAAGATCTCCCTCTCTTTCTCTCTGTGACTCTGACTTCCAAATAAATAATCTTCAAAAAAATGTAACTTACTATGTTACTTGTTAGTTTTTGAGGATACCTAGACTTGTTCATTTTCATAAACGTGTCAATAAGCATTATGCTCTACAGTATAAAAGAGATTGATAAATAAAATATACTAAATGGCTTCAAAGATTTTTTAATATACCTAATCAATAAAATGGGTCACCAATAATAGTAACACAATGTAAAATGGGAATATGCAAAAGAACTTTTTACTTGAGGGCTTGAAATGGTATTAAGAAGAGGTAATAAGACAGAACTTCAAAATATACATGGGTATATTTTGGATAAAATGTCACCAGGTGAATGGAACAATATGAAAAGAGGAAAAGAAATGAGAAACTACAGATCATCAGTAGAGAATAATAATATAATAACTTAGTTGGATAAGTTCAGTGCATCATTATGAGACAAACATAGAAAAATATCAAATATCCTTTATTTTTCAAAATGAAAGATTTGGAGATTATATTGTAGATAATAAGAATTCATTGCAACTAGTATATGGTTTTTTTTTTCCCTAGGGCATACATACACTTTGTGGTGATAATATGTCTTTAAGAACAATAACCTGATGGTACAGGAAAAGGTATCTTGGAACTACAAATAAGCTGAGTTGGAGATACAGACACATATATGAGAACCACCCATCCAGGTGCTGTATAATTACTTTGGATTGATATTTTCAGCGAACTTCAGAAATATATATACCTATTAAAGATGAGAGTATAAGAAAATTGAGAAATTAAAAGACCAAACTGTTTAGAGAATAAACTTATTCAACTAAGGAAGAGAGCAGATTAGGATTCAGTGTTTTCCCAGAGCTACATTTTGGACCATATGCTAACACTTCAGGCATTTATCTGCTATAAAATTGACTTTCCCAAATTAACTCACATGAAAATGCTTTATTGAATTTGGTTTGGGGGAGAAAAGTGTATTTTACGATTTCTATCAAACATCTGGCTTAAATTCTCAGGCATATCCTTAATTATAACACATTATAAGCTATTTCACCTCAAAATTAATAGATATTATATGTCTTTGGAAATGTACTAAATTCTTCCCAAAATGGTTTTTGCTAAATACTCATATTGCTCAATTATTCTTGACTCTGCAGATAACTTCACATATGTCTTCTATTTTATATTCATTCTATGGAATGAGAATTCTGCTCTTGCCTTTTAGTGTGACACTGATCTTAGGAACACTGATATTTCAATGGTGTTCATTCTACAATATTGGTAAAGTTGTATTGTCTTGTCACCATTGAGCTACTGGTCAACACCTGGCTTTGTTGTTGCTAATATTCTATTATCCTTATCATCCATAAAGAAATCTTAAGCATCTGAGCTATGATTTCTTGGTAAGAAATTGCTGCAGTATTCCTATATTTTTCAAATAAATAGTTATTATTATGTAGGATCTCTGTCTTTAATGTGCTGTAAACTGTTATTTAATGCTATAACTAGTACTCCAACAGTATTTTTTTCACTTTGTGTTGCTATATGGGGGCAAACTGTTGAAATCTTTACCTAATATATACTAAACTGATCTGTATATAAAGAGAATTGAAAATGAATCTTGATGTGAATGGAAGGGGAGAGGGAGGGGGAAAGGGGAGGGTTGCGGGTGGGAGGGAAGTTATGGGAGGGGGGAAGCCATTGTAACCCATAAGCTGTTCTTCGGAAATTTATATTCATTAAATAAAAGTTTAATAAATGAAAAAAATAAATAAATAAAATCATTGTGGGGCAGGCATTTGCCCTAACAATTGATATACCTGTGTTCAATATTGAATAGATGGGTTTGGTACCTGGCTCTGGCTTCTGAATCCAATCTCCTGATAATGTAGACCCTGAGAGGCAGCAGTGATGGTTGAAGTAACTGGGTTCCTGTCACAGGAGACCTAGATGGTGTTCCTACATCCTAGCTTCAGCCTGGCCCAAACCCAGCTGTTGCAAGCATTTGAGGTATGAACCTGCAGATAGAAGCTCTGCCTATTTCTGTCTTTCTCTCTATCAAATACATGCAAACATAAATTTATAATTTTTAAAGAAAGAAAAATAATAAATTCTTTCTTAATCCTAATCTCCTAAGAAATGAAGCCAGTAAGCACATCCTGTGCAGTACAAACCAAAAGCGGCATAAATAAATAAAAAAGAGAAATGAGTTAGATAAGGCACAAAACACCTGGGGGCACACTATCTAGTTGGAAATAGCCTCCCAGGAAAACCCAGTGAGCGGTTTGGTACTTAGCGCATGCTCAGATATTCTATACACTTATATATGTATATGTATGTATATGTATGTATTTATATATGTATGTGTATCTGTTTTGTTCTATTAGTCCATAAGAAAACTTCTGTAAAAAAATCTCATAATTTTGTATTTGTGTATTTCTCCTTTTAGGTGTCTCAATTGCCTGTAACATATCTGAACCCATATTGCTTGTTGCATGCATATTTGGAAGTTGTTAATATCCCTGGAGAATTGAATCTTTTCTCATTAAAAAGTATCCTGACTGTACTCATGTTTCCTGCCTGAAAGCTCCCCTAAGGCTGACCTTATCTTGCCCAACTCGTTTTCCTTTTCTCTTGAATCTTGAACCCCTGCAAATCCTTGCTGCTGTGGTACCTTTCAGTGCCTTCAAGAAATTTTTATTTTTTAAATAATTTTTTGAGGTTTTTAACTTGTTCTCAACACGAACTTTGGTTCATAACAACTTATTTCTAAAAATGGGACGTGTCAGACAGCTTATCCAAAAAAAGCAGATAAAATTTTAAAAATTTGAAAAAAAAACAAATTAACACTAATTGAACAAGGTTTTAGAAATTGTAGAATTATAACGCAAGCACAAATAATTCTAAAATATAGTAAAATAATTTAAGTATAAAAATTCAATAATTTCTTAAATGTTATAGTTCAGTATTGTTTGGCTACAAATATGAAAACTATTAAAATATAATTTTCATAGATTTTGGCTCTATGGTATATTTTAAGTTTTATTTTCCTTCAAAAGAGAGAAATGAATCCAGAAGACTCATATAAAAACTTAGAGCTCTTTAATCACTGCTTCTGAGTCATTATACTTTCTTGAAAAAGGGGATAACAAATTATTTCTTAAATAACTACCATCATATCATTGGATATTTGTAAGATTTTCACTTCATTAACTATATAAGAAAACAAATGTATCAATATATTCATGTATATATATATATACATATATATATAAAGTAGTCATGAAGAATAGACAACATAGTGCCACATACACTAGAAGATACAATTTGAGTTATTTGTACCCCCATGTTCACTGCGGCAGAATTCACAATAGCTAAGACAGGGAATCAACACAAGCGTCCATCAATTGTTGACTAAATAAAAAAATTATGGTATACGGCAGAATGGGAAAAATATTTGCAAACTATGCAACAGATAAAGGGTTGATAACCAGTGTCTACAAAGAAATCAAGAAACTCCACAACATCAAAACAAACAACCCACTTAAGAGATGGGCCAAAGACCTCAATAGACATTTTTCAAAAGAGGAAATCCAAATGGCCAACAGACACATGATAAAATATTCAAGATCGCCGGCGCCACGGCTCACTAGGCTAATCCTCCGCCTTGCGGCACCGGCACACCGGGTTCTAGTCCTGGTCGGGGCACCGGATACTGTCCCGGTTGCCCCTCTTCCAGGTCAGATCTCTGCTGTGGCCAGGGAGTGCAGTAGAGGATGGCCCAAGTGCTTGGGCCCTGCACCCGCATGGGAGACCAGGAGAAGCACTTGGCTCCTGCCATCGGATCAGCGAGGTGCGCTGGCCGCAGCACGCCAACTGCGGCGGCCATTGGAGGGTGAACCAATGGCAAAAGGAAGACCTTTTTGTCTCTCTCTCTCACTGTCCACTTTGCCTGTCAAAAAAAAAAAAAAATGTTCAAAATCACTAGCCATCAGGGAAATGCAAATCAAATCACAATGAGGTTTCACCTTATCCCGGTTAAAATGGCTCACATTCAGAAATCTACCAACAATAGATGCTGGAGACGATGTGGGGAGAAAGGGACACTAACCCACTGTTGGTGGGAATGCAAACTGGTTAAGCCACTATGGAAGTCAGTCTGGAGATTCCTCAGAAACCTGAATATAACCCTACCATACAACCCAGCCATCCCACTCCTTGAAATTTACCCAAAGGAAATTAAATTGGCAAACAAAAAAGCCGACTGCACATTAATGTTTATTGCAGCTCAATTCACAATAGCTAAGACCTGGAACAAACCCAAATGCCCATCAACAGTAGACTGGATAAAGAAATTATGGGACATGTACTCTATAGAACACTATACAGCATTCAAAAACAATGCAACCCAGTCATTTGATACAAGATGGAGAAATCTGGAAAACATCATGCTGAGTGAATTAAGCCAGTCCCAAAGGGACAAATATCATTTGTTTTCCCTGATCGGTGACAACTAACTGAGTACCAAAGGGGAAACCTGTGGAAGTGAAATGGACACTATGAGAAACAGTGACTTGATCACCTCTTGTCCTGACTGCTGATATACAATGTAATACTTTATCCATTTTAGTATTTTTTTTGTTCTAGTACTGGTGGTTGAACTCTGCAATTAACACACAATTATTCTTAGGTGTTTAAAATTAAAATGAAAAGCGATCCCTGTTAAATATAAGAGTGGGAATAAGAGAGGGAGGAGATGTACAATTTGGGACATGCTCAATCGGACTTGCCTCAAATGGTGGAGTTAGAAACGTGCCAGGGGATTCCAATACATCAAGGTGGCATGTACCAACGCTATCTCACTAGTCCAAGTGATCAATTTCAGTTCACAATTGATCACACTGATAGGTCTAAGAGTCAAAGGGGTCACACAAACAAAACTAGTGTCTGCTAATACTAACAATAGAATCAAAAAGGGAGAGAAAGATCCAACATGGGAAGCAGGAGACACAGCAAACCCATAGAATAGCAGATGTCCTAAATAGCACTCTGACCTCAGAATCAGCCCTGAAGTCATTTGGATCTGGCTGAAGAGCCTATGAGAGTATTTTAGGCATGGAAAGACAAGACACTCTGGAAAAAAAAAATGACCTAAATGAAAGATCTCTGCGAGTGAGATCCCAGTGGAAAGAACGGGGCCATCAAAGAAGGAGGTAGGTACCTTTCTCTTAATGGAGGAGAGAACTTCCACTTTGACTATGACCCTGTCGGAACCAGATCAAAGTCGGCAAACCCTAAAGGCTTCCATAGCTTTGGCAACTCATGACTAGAGCCTAGGGAGATTACTGATGCCATAA
The DNA here is from genome assembly GCF_033115175.1 of Lepus europaeus. Classification (NCBI taxonomy): domain Eukaryota; kingdom Metazoa; phylum Chordata; class Mammalia; order Lagomorpha; family Leporidae; genus Lepus; species Lepus europaeus. The sequence continues at coordinate 127,109,829 of NC_084827.1, read as the reverse complement.
ACAATTGTTAAGTCAACAACAGGAGTCACTGTGTACTTTCATCTCATGTGGGATCTGTCCTTAATGTGTTGTCCAATGTGAAGTAATGCTATAACTAGTACTGAAACAGTATTTTTACACCTTGTGTTTCTGTGTGGGTGCAAACTGATGAAATCCTTACTTAGTATATACTGAATTGATCTTCTGTATATAAAGATAATTGAAAATGAAAAAAAAACTTGGTTTTAAATTGGAAATTGCATAGAAAATCTATTTTTAAAAAAATATCATGTAGGATCTCTGTCATTAATGTGCTGTACATTGTGATTTAATGCTATAACTAGTACGCCAACAGTATTTTTCACTTTCTATTGCTATGTGGGTGCAAACTGTTAAAATCTTTACTTAATATATACTAAACTGATCTTCTGTATATAAAGAGAATTGAAAATGAATCTTGATGTGAATGGAAGGGGAGAGGGAGCGTGAGATGGGAGGGTTGTGGGTGGGAGGGAAGTTTGGCGGGGGTGGGGGGGAGCCATTGTAATCCATAAGCTGTACTTTGGAAATTTATATTCATTAAATAAAAGTTTAAAAAAAGAGAGAGAGAAAAAAAGAAAGTATGGTATATATACACTATGGAGTACTACTCAGTTGGAAAAACAAAAAAAAAAATGAAATTCTGTCTTTTGCAACAAGATGGATGCAACGGGCCGTGCCGTGTCTCACTTGGTTAATCCTCTGCCTGTGGCGACCACATCCCATATGGGTGCCGGGTTCTAGTCCCAGTTGCTCTTCTTCCAGTCCAGTTCTCTGTTGTGGCCCCAAAGGGCATTGGAGAATGGACCAAATGCTTGGTCCCTGTACCCGCATCAGAGACAAGGAGGAAGCATCTGGCTCCTGGCTTTGGATTGGTGCAGCGCCAGCCGTGGCAGCCATTTGGGGAGTGAACCAACAGAAGAAAGACCTTTCTCTCTCTCTCTCTCTCTCTCTCTCTCTCTCTCTCTCTCTATCTCTCTCCCCTTCTCTCTCTCTCCCTCTCTTTCTTTCTCTCTCACAGTGTGTAACTCTCCCTGTTAAATAAAAAAAAAAAAAAAAAAAAGATGGGTGCAACTGGAAACTATCATACTTACTGAAATAAGCCAGTCCCAAAAAGACAGATATTATATGTCTTCCCTGATTCGAGGTAACTACTAGAATATGTAAAATGTAGTGTTATTGGAATGAATGCACATTTTGATATTCAGTGATTGTCTGTGTCTTCCATTAAGGAACAGTGTTGTTTGTTTTTTTCATACTATATGTTGAACTCTTCTACTTCATGTAGTGTTTATGATCATTAAATAAACTGAAAATGGATCTTTATAAAAATTAACAATGGGAACAGGAGAGGGAGAAGGAAGAAGGGTTGGTGAGTGGGTGGGAGGGAGGTTAGGGTGGGAATTATGACTATGTTCCTAAATCTGTTTCTATAAAATACATGAAACTTGTATAACTTAAATAAAATTTTAAAAAGCAGAAACATGAAAACAAGAAAATATGCCCACAGACCCAGAAGATTCATTAATATATATATATATATGTATATGTATATGTATACACACACACACACACACACACACACACATATATATATATATATATATATATATATATATATATATATAAAATTACAGAAGGTCAGAGAGGCAAAATAAAATTTTAAGGGCCAATAAACTCTATACCTCCTGCATAGATCACAATTAGGCAACACCTTGCTGAACAGATGGCCTGCAGTGGTATGCAATGATGTGCTCAAATGATCTCTCATTTTCTAGGTCTATGATCTAGCAATGGAAGTAGCACATTTGAACAATACTTCTTAGTGCCTAGAATATTACTACTGTTTTGGGTCTCCCCTTATAATTTGAATACCTTAGATAAAACCAATTATTATATAGTTTTTAGTGTGAAGAATGTAATGTGGAAATCTCATTATATTATGCAAGAATAAAATATTAAGTTCTTTTGTGTTTAATATATTAAAAGTATTTTGTGGCACTGGCACTTTGCATAGCAGGTAAATCCGCCATCTGCAGTGCCAGCAACCCATATGGGTGCCAGTTCAAGACCTGGCTGCTCCACTTCCAATCAAGTTCTCTAAGGCCTACATAAGCAGTAGAAGATGGCCCAAGTGTTTGGCCCCTGTGCCTGTGTGGAAAACCTGGAAGAAGCTCCTGGCTCCTGCCAGCCATCTGAGGAGTGAAGTAGCACATGGAAGATCTCTCTCTCTCTCTCTCTCTCTCTCTCTCTCTCTCTCTCTTTCTCTCTGCCTCTCTATAACTCTATCTTTCAAATAAATAAATCTTTAATAATAAATAAATAAAAATATTTTATAATAATAGAGCTTAAGATATAAAAATATATTATTGAAGAAATACAGAGATTAATGATTATACTTCCATGAACATGGTGTCACAGAGGTGGATAAGTAATAAAACACTATCTAATAAATCCAGTATATAGCATAATAAAACACAAGCATTTGTTTTCCCTTAGTTCTGGCACTGTGAAAAATTCTGTGAATATTTATCTATACTTACATATCTTCACTATCAGCAAAAAAAAAAGTTTTAGAGTGAAGAAATAAAAATTAAAAAATAATATGTAAAGTTGCATGCAAAGATATGTCTTAAATCTTGGCCGGAGGCGGCAAGATGGCGGAATAGGAACGGAGCACACGATTAGTCCGGAGAGAGAGACAGGTTAATATAAGTGGAGATACTGCAGGGTCAAGGAAGAGTAGGGGATGAAACAGCATAGGAAACTCTTCCGGAACTAGTGATTCACAGTGTACCTGCGTGGAGAGCGTGGGAGCCCAAGTTCGGGACACCAGCAGCAGACTCAACACACCAGCGCTGGAACGTGAGGTGAGCCGAACCACAATAGCCCGAGACACCAGCGGGGAAGCGGAAAGAGGAGGCTAGAGGGAACGAGGCTTGAAACTTCGTGGGGAAAAGTTCACCAGGCTAACTAGAAGAGAGAGAGGAAAAAAATTAAAAAAGCGACCGATACGGACACAAGTTTCTCTCTCTCCGCTCACCTCTCAAAGGCGAGCAAGACAGAGCAGGCGCCATTTTGGACATACGTCATAAGCAGGGCGACCTCAGGTCTGCACCGGCCCTGAGCCTAGCAGAAAAACCTGACTCTGGGGGGAGGGGTGAAATAACAGGAGATTAGCATCTAACTTGGCAACCCAGTGGGAGACTGCAGGAGAATTGGAGCCCACACTGAGGGCAGCAGAGATTCCCTGTGTGGTCCGTGGGAAAGAGCTTCCGATGTCTGGCTCCTGTGGGTATATCATTTGCCTGCTAACTACCTCCAATTACGTTCAGCTGTGCGGAATTACTTCCCTTTTGAATCAAAAAAGAGAGAGATTTACCACACCTAACCTGGGAGTGTCATCTTTGACACACCCTCAGCCCTGAGGAACCAAACACAGCTCTCAGTCCACACTCATCTCAAGCCTCTAAGGCACCACTGAAAGCAGACAGTCCACTTAATATAGAGCCATAGTGTAACAAGAAAAAACACCACAGTGAAGAAACCAAATATCTCCAACATGCCAAACAACAAACTCAAAAACCGAGGTAACAAGAACAAGGAAGACACTATGACACCCCCAAATGAAAAAGACACCCCAATTCAAGATTATGAAGATGAGGAGATTGAAGAAATACAAGAAGCAAATCTCAAAAAATTGATAAGAACATTAAGAAGTTCTCAAAAACAAATTCTTGAACTACAGAAATCCTTCATGGACAAGATAGAAAATCTCTCTCGTGAAAATGAAATATTAAGGAGGAATCAAAATGAAATGAAACAACTAGTGGAACAAGAAACTGAGATAGTGACGAGAAATCATAATGAAATGAAGAATTCAATAGATCAAATGACAAACACATTAGAGAGTCTTAAAAACAGAATGGGCGAAGCAGAAGAGAGAATATCAGACTTAGAAGACAGAGAACAGGAAAGGAAACAATCAAATCAAAGAAAAGAAGAAGAAATCAGAAATCTAAAAAATACTGTCAGGAATCTACAGGATACTCTTAAAAAACCCAACATTCGGGTTCTAGGAGTACCTGAAGGCATGGAGAGAGAGAAAGGATTAGAAGGCCTTTTTAGTGAGATACTAGCAGAAAATTTCCCAGGTTTGGAGAAAGACAGAGACATCCTAATACAGGAAGCTCATAGAACCCCTAATAAACATGACCAAAAGAGATCCTCACCACGACACGTCGTAATCAAACTCACCACAGTGAAACACAAAGAAAAGATCCTAAAATGTGCAAGAGAGAAACGCCAGATTACTCTCAGAGGATCTCCAATTAGACTCACAGCTGACTTCTCTTCAGAAACCCTACAAGCTAGGAGAGAATGGCGAGACATAGCCCAGGTGCTAAGAGAGAAAAACTGCCAGCCCAGAATATTATATCCTGCAAAGCTCTCATTTATAAATGAAGGTGAAATAAAGACCTTTCACAGCAAACAGACGTTGAAAGAATTTGTCGCCACTCGCCCAGCCCTGCAAAAGATGCTTAAAGATGTGTTACATACAGAAACACAGAAACACGGTCACCAATATGAAAGAAGGTAAAGGTAGGAAACCTCACACCAAAAGATCACAGGAATCTCAAACGATATATTAGAAAGTATCTTTGGCTAATGGCAGGGCAAAGTTACTCCTTCTCAATAGTCACACTGAATGTTAATGGCTTGAACTGTCCAGTTAAAAGACACCGATTGGCTGATTGGGTTAAGGAACAAAACCCATCCTTTTGCTGCTTACAAGAAACCCATCTATCCAACAATGATCCATACAGGCTGAGAGTGAAAGGCTGGAAAAAGATATACCACGCCAACAGAAATGAAAAGAGAGCGGGCGTAGCCATCTTAATATCGGACAACATAAACTTTACCACAAAAACTGTTAAGAGAGACAAAGAGGGGCACTATTTAATGATTAAGGGATCCATTCAACAGGAAGATATAACGATTATCAATGTATATGCACCTAATTACAGGGCACCAGTTTATTTAAAAGACTTGTTAAGGGACTTAAAGGGAGACTTAGACCCCAATACAATAGTACTGGGGGACTTCAATACTCCACTCTCAGAGATAGACAGATCAACAGGACAGAAGATCAACAAGGAGACAGTAGATTTAAATGACACTATAGCCCAAATGGATCTAACAGATATCTACAGAACATTTCATCCTACATCTAAGGACTTTACATTCTTCTCAGCAGTACATGGAACCCTCTCTAGGATTGACCACATACTAGGCCAGAAAGCAAGTCTCAGCAAATTCAAAAGAATTAGAATCATACCATGCAGCTTCTCAGACCACAAAGGAATGAAATTGGAAATTGGCAACTCAGGAATCCCTAGAGCACGTGCAAACACATGGAGATTGAACAACATGCTCCTGAATGAACAATGGGTCATAGAAGAAATTAAAAGAGAAATCAAAAATTTTCTGGAAGTAAATGAGGATAACAGCACAACATACCAAAACCTATGGGATACAACAAAAGCAGTGTTAAGAGGAAAGTTTATATCAATAGGTGCCTACATCAAGAAATTGGAAAGGCACCAAATAGATGAGCTTTCAAGTCATCTCAAGGATCTAGAAAATCTGCAGCAAACCAAACCCAAACCCAGTAGGAGAAGAGAAATAATTAAAATCAGAGAAGAAATCAACAGGATTGAATCCAAAAAAAACATTACAAAAAATCAGCCAAACGAGGAGCTGGTTTTTTGAAAAAATAAACAAAATTGACACCCCATTGGCCCAACTAACTAAAAAAAGAAGAGAAAAGACCCAAATCAATAGGATCAGAGATGAAATGGGAAACATAACAACAGACGCCACAGAAATAAAAAGAATCATTAGAAATTACTACAAGGACTTGTATGCCAGCAAACAGGGAAATCTATCAGAAATGGACAGATTCTTGGACACATACAACCTCCCCAAATTGAGCCAGGAAGACATAGAAAACCTAAACAGACCAATAACTGACACAGAAATTGAAGCAGTAATAAAGGCCCTCCCAACAAAGAAAAGCCCAGGGCCAGATGGATTCACTGCTGAGTTCTACCAGACATTTAGAGAAGAACTAACTCCAATTCTTCTCAAACTATTCAGAGCAATCGAAAAAGAGGGAATCCTCCCAAATTCTTTCTATGAAGCCAACATCACCTTAATTCCTAAGCCAGAAAGAGACGCAACATTGAAAGAGAATTACAGACCAATATCCCTGATGAACATAGATGCAAAAATACTCAATAAAATTCTGGCCAATAGAATGCAACAACACATCAGAAAGATCATCCACCCAGACCAAGTGGGATTCATCCCCGGTATGCAGGGATGGTTCAACATTCGCAAAACAATCAACGTAATACACTACATTAACAGACTGCAGAAGAAAAACCATATGATTCTCTCAATAGACGCAGAGAAAGCATTTGATAAAATACAACACCCTTTCATGATGAAAACTCTAAGCAAACTGGGTATGGAAGGAACATTCCTTAATACAATCAAAGCAATATATGAAAAACCCACGGCCAACATCCTATTGAATGGGGAAAAGTTGGAAGCATTTCCACTGAAATCTGGTACCAGACAGGGATGCCCTCTCTCACCACTGCTATTCAATATACTTCTGGAAGTTTTGGCCAGAGCTATTAGGCAAGAAAAAGAAATTAAAGGGATACAAATCGGGAAGGACGAACTCAAACTATCCCTCTTTGCAGATGATATGATTCTTTATTTAGGGGACCCAAAGAACTCTACTAAGAGACTGCTGGAACTCATCGAAGAGTTTGGCAAAGTAGCAGGATATAAAATCAATCCACAAAAATCAACAGCCTTTGTATACACAGGCAATGCCACGGCTGAGGAAGAACTTCTAAAATCAATCCCATTCACAATAGCTACAAAAACAATCAAATACCTTGGAATAAACTTAACCAAAGACGTTAAAGATCTCTACGATGAAAACTACAAAACCTTACAGAAAGAAATAGAAGAGGATACCAAAAAATGGAGAAATCTTCCATGCTCATGGATCGGAAGAATCAATATCATCAAAATGTCTATTCTCCCAAAAGCAATTTATACATTCAATGCAATACCCATCAAGATCCCGAAGACCTTCTTCTCAGATCTGGAAAAAATGATGCTGAAATTCATATGGAGACACAGAAGACCTCGAATAGCCAAAGCAATCCTGTACAACAAAAACAAAGCCGGAGGCATCACAATACCTGATTTTAGGACATACTACAGGGCAGTTGTTATCAAAACAGCATGGTACTGGTACAGAAACAGAAGGATAGACCAATGGAACAGAATAGAAACACCAGAAATCAACCCAAACATCTACAGCCAACTTATATTTGACCAAAGATCCAAATCTAATCCCTGGAATAAGGACAGTCTATTCAATAAATGGTGCTGGGAAAATTGGATTTCCACGTGCAGAAGCTTGAAGCAAGACCCATACCTATCACCTTACACAAAAATCCACTCAACATGGATTAAAGACTTAAATCTACGACCCGAAACCATCAAATTATTAGAGAGCATTGGAGAAACCCTGCAAGATATAGGCACAGGCAAAGACTTCCTGGAAAATACTCCAACAGCACAGGCAGTCAAAACCAAAATTAACATTTGGAACTGCATCAAATTGAGAAGTTTCTGTACTTCAAAAGAAACAGTCAGGAAAGTGAAGAGGCAACCAACAGAATGGGAAAAAATATTCGCAAACTATACTACAGATAAAGGATTGATAACCAGAATCTACAAAGAAATCAAGAAAATCCACAACAACAAAACAAACAACCCACTTAAGAGATGGGCCAAGGACCTCAATAGACATTTTTCGAAAGAGGAAATCCAAATGGCCAACAGACACATGAAAAAATGTTCAAGATCACTAGCAATCAGAGAAATGCAAATCAAAACCACAATGAGGTTCCATCTCACCCCGGTTAGAATGGCTCACATTCAGAAATCTACCAACAACAGATGCTGGAGGGGATGTGGGGAAAAAAGGACACTAATCCACTGTTGGTGGGAATGCAAACTGGTTAAGCCACTATGGAAGTCAGTCTGGAGATTCCTCAGAAACCTGAACATAACCCTACCATACAACCCAGCCATCCCACTCCTTGGAATGTACCCAAAGGAAATTAATTTGGCAAATAAAAAAGCCATCTGCACATTAATGTTTATTGCAGCTCAATTCACAATAGCTAAGACCTGGAACCAACCCAAATGCCCATCAACAGTAGACTGGATAAAGAAATTATGGGACATGTACTCCATAGAATACTATACAGCAGTAAGAAACAACGAAACCCAGTCATTTGCAACAAGATGGAGCAACCTGGAAAACATCATGCTGAGTGAATTAAGCCAGTCCCAAAGAGAAAAATATCATTTGTTTTCCCTGATCGGTGACAACTGAGCGCCAAAGGGGAAACCTGTTAAGTGAAATGGACACTATAAGCAACAATGAACTGATCAGCTCCTGTCCTGACTTTAGATGTACAATGTAATACTTTATCCTTTTTAGTATTTGTTGTTGTTGTTGTGGTTCTAGTACTATTGGTTGAACTCAGTAATTAACACACAATTATTCTTAGGTGTTTAAATTTTAACTGAAAAGTGATCCCTGTTAAATCTAAGAGTGGAAAAAGAGAGGGAGGAGATGAAGAGCTATGGGTTATTTAACTATGTGCTTATTTTCAAAGACTTGAATAATCACCTTGTAACAATGATCAGATTTGGTCTATGTTATGTCATGATTTTAAGGAACCTTATTTCAACCAGATATTTTGGATTTTGATATTGGTCTATTATGCTATGTTATATGTGCGTACATATTGTAGGTCCACATGGGGAAATTTTATTAAGAATTTTATTTTAAATGGCTTTTAGATAAGATTGTCCATAAATTTAAGCTGCTAAAATCAATCAAAGATACATTTTAATTTGTATGACCTGAATCGGTGTATCATATGTTTTAAACTTGTTGGTAGAAAGAAACTAAAAACATTTTATATGGTTGTGCTTAAGTTTACTGGTTAAACAAACTACACCATGTTAGATATTTAAGACGTGTTTTCAAATACATGATTCTTAAAATCTATAGAAGGCATTGGACCTTCCAGTAAATGTTTTATTAAGTTCTTATCTAAGGGTTGAAACGGTTTGCTAAGTATTCATGTAATATTGCTATTGTCAGCAAGTGATTTAGGACTTGCTCCCTCATTTCTCTATTCTAAGCCCAACTTGTTCTTTCACTTCTCTATTCTCTTCAAGGTAGGGAACTAATTCTATTATGAAGGAATCTGTAGGATGCACAATTTAATCTTTAGACCTTATAAGAGATGGCTAACATTTTTCTGTAATAGCATAGCCAAAATAAGAACTTAACTAATAATCTCATAGCTAGATTCACATCGCCATCAGCGAAGTATACAGTAAGTAGAAAAAAAACCTCCCTTTCAGACCAAAGGGAAAGAAAGTTTTAAAGTGAGAATATAATTTTCCTCATGGGCATTGTCTACCTTAGAAAAACTACTACAGAACATGCCTGTGACTATAGACTTGTAGTTCAGGCCACCAAAGATTAGAGATGGGACACGGGCACTCCCTTGACTTGCATCCTCTGGTCTGCTTTAACACAAACCAGGAGGAAAAGAAAGCTCGGCATCAGAAGCAATGGGTGGCAGGCCTATTAATGGCTGATCTGTACAGTGATCTGCCCTCAAGGAGACCCAACAGGCCAGTCCACTGCAGTGGCTTTCAATGTGGTAAGCCTGGGCTTCAGCAGAAGTCAGCTTGTGAAGAGCCCTGGCAGCTCTGCCAAGAGTTGGATCACTGGAAATGGACCTGCCCTGGAGTCGAAGGATGCCCAGGTCAGAGCCACAGATCTTATTGGCTCCAAGCTGAAAAGCCCTTCACTCAGCCCAACTTCCAAAGTGACCACTGCAGCTGAGGGGATGGCCAAGTAGGGTCAGCAACACTGCAGGCAGAACTGTAAATTTCTTGTTAGAGATGCCCCCTGCCTTTACCTGGCCAGCTCTCCTCCCAGGCCAGCCAAGTAATGAAAGTCAACAGAGTGCCTTCCCCTAGGAGGTTCACACCTCCCTTAGGATATACCCCATGTGAAGAGATAGATAGGTCTGGGCCTCTTAACTTACAAGGCCTAAAGCCCAACAGATTATTATCAAGCCCCTTCTATCAGGTTCTATTTGCCTCTCAATCAGAAAAATTACTTGTAGCTTAGACAGCACCTTTCTTAGCTCCTCTAATAATGACTCTGTCCTTTGTTCTAGACCCTGTCTAGTCCACTTGGGCCTCATTCCTTTGTAATCATAACCTCTACTCTACCACCAATGGCTCTACTCCCAACCTGTGTGTACTGATGGTCCTCTTCCCCACTTAATGCTGTATAATTGTTCAGACCTGGTTAATGCCACTCTTAGGATCATTGGTTACTATCCTCAACCTGTCTTTTATGACCTTGTCTAAATATGATCAGAGTCGGGGAACTTGGAAGGCTTCCATAGCCTTGGCAACTCATGACGACAGCCTAGGGTGGTTACTGGCGCCATAAACTAGAGTGTCAATTTGTTGGGTCAACAACAGGAGCCACTGTGCGCTTGCTCCTGATGTGGGATCTCTGTCCTTAATGTACTGTACATTTTGATTTAATGCTATAACTAGTACTCAAACACTATGTTTCACTTTGTATTTCTATGTGGGTGCAAACTGTTGAAGTATTTATACTAAATTGATCTTCTGTATATAAATAGAATTGAAAATGAATCTTGATGTGAATGGAAAGGGAGAGGGAGCGGGAGAGGGGAGGGTTGCGGGTGGGAGGGAAATTATGGGAAGGGGAAGCCATTGTAATCCATAAGCTGTATACTGGAAATTTATATTCATTAAATAAAAGTTAAAAAAAAAATCTTGGCCATGATTAGTAAATTAGAAAAAAGAAAAAATTCAAGGGGTCACTCTTTCTAATAGCAATTGGTCCAGGCAAATGATCTGTCTAGACTATTAGCAATAGGCAAAGAACTACTATTTCAGACTCATAGTAAAGGAACAGCAAGGCACTGCAGTTCAATTACAAATATATGCACATGAACACAGGCAAAGCAAAACTGAGCTGTAAGTTCTAATGCTGTGGATCCAAATATTAGCAAAGAAAGATTGCCCTGTGTGAATCAAAAAGGAAAAGTAACATAAGTTTAAACAAAATTCCCCTAAGTGACATAGAAATAGAACTATGGAAACAATAATGAAAGGCATCAAGTGTGTGGGCTAGTTAAAAATGTTCACCTAAATAACGCAATTTTAAGATTAAAGTTTGACAGTGTCAATCATCTTAATGTTCACAATATTGCTAGCTGTCTTTCTGTGCCACGGGTGCAGATGGGAGAATGTTGCTATGAAGAAGCACAGAACAGGGCAAGGGACAGTAAACAAAAGAATCATGTAGCTGGTCAAAATACCAAAGACTCACATTAAGAGCAGATAAATTACGCAGAGGAAAAGCCAAATGACTAATCCCTGCACCAATATTTTCTTTTTTACCTCACATTAAGTCTGAACAGATCAAAACAAAAAATCCAAAGAAGTTAGTCTTCTAGAATTGGCCAGTCATCTTTCTTAGATTTTAATCTCTGATCTTATAATACCCTTCTAAAGTATCCAATGCCTTTTGAGTAAATTGAACAAGTCCTAATTATATATGAAGAGAGAATACAGTTTTTCTGAAAGATGCAAACCCACATTGTTGTCCCTTTACTGAAAAATATCCCATAACATATACCATTCCTTTTCAAACAACTGTTATTTGTATTTTCCTAAGACATTGGGATGGAAAGGTAATTTAAAAAAAATATGTTGTCACTCTAGAGAAATGTGTATTTACACAGTGAAACACAGATATTCACACTTCTACTGAAAGGATTGAATCTATTAAGTAATTTCAGAGGCAGAAACACATTATTAAGAGATTCTTTTGTGTTTTTTATCCTGGTCTACCAATGCATAAGATTGTGACCAACACATGGAGCTTGTAGATCTGCATTACTCCTCATTTTTTTATATTTTACAAATTGTGCAAATTTGTGAAGTATCTTGCTTAATTCCTGAAGAGTTGGTGTTGAAACTCTTTTGCTTTTAGCAAGATGCTATTTCTATCTCTAATTACTCATCCAAGAAAGAAACATCTGTTGTTGCTCATTACCATTTTCTTCTCATTTCCTTATAGCCTTTATGTATTTTGAAAGTATCTTGGATTGTGTTATTACATTTCTCTAATATTTCTGATAGAACTGAATAAAACTCTATAAAAAGCCAATCAGAACTGTACTATACTGCATCTAGACACAAAGAGCAGTGATCTTACCCTCCTCAATTTTCTTTTTCTCTTTTGATTCACATCATTATTTATAATTCAGTTGTAATTCAAAAATTCAGTTGCAATTTTAAGATTTCAGAAATTAAACCTTAATGTAGGAGACAAGAAATCAAGTCTCCTCTTTTAGCTGCAGCATTGGTAGACTTATTTTTTTTTTTAAGGCAGAGTTAGACAGTGAGAGAGAGAGACGAGAGAAAGGTCTTCCTTCCGTTGGTTCATCCCCCAAATGGCTGCCATAGCTGGTGCACTGTGCCAATCCGAAGCCAGGAGCCACATGCCTCCTCCTGGTCTCCCATGTGGGTGCAGGGCCCAAGCACTTGGGCCATCCTCCACTGCCTTCCCGGGTCACAGCAGAGAGATGGACTGGAAAAGGAGCAACTGAGACAGAATCCGGCGCCCCAACAGGGACTAGAACCTGGGGTGCCAGCGCCACAGGTGGAGGATTAGCCTAGTGAGTCCTGGCATGGGCCCGTTGGTAGACTTATTACTTAGATTTATTACAAGTTCTGTGATTTCACTCCTGAAAGAAGAATTTAGTCCTATTAATGAAGACTTCATTATTCCATTTTAATAGACTATTGTTGGAAAAGATGTACTAAAGAAATATTAAAAAATAATACTTTTGACAATAATTCCATATCATAATACAAGGCCAATTCTATAAAACATGGCAATAGAATATAGCTCAATCATTATCTCTTGGCTATATATCTATTTTATTTGTTCGAATGGTTTCTTTAGGTAATAGTGATTAGAATTTCCAAAGTATTTTTCTGATCTTTTCTCATTCTGCAGAAAATAATAGTGGCTTTCCATTGGTTGACATTTAAGAATCTCCATATCTTATCCTTGACATATTTATCAAATCTGTCTTCTCCCATTTCTTTTTTTTTAATTTTTTTTTGTATTTTTTGACAGGCAGAGTGGATGAGAGAGACAGAGAGAAAGTTTCTTCCTTTTTCCATTGGTTCACCCCCCAATGGCCACTGCGGCCGGTGAGCTGCTGCAGGCACACCGCGCTGATCTGTAGCCAAGAGCCAGGTGTTTCTCCTGGTCTCCCATGCGGGTGCAGGGCCCAAGCACTTGGGCCATCCTCCACTGCCTTCCCAGGCCACAGCAGAGAGCTGGACTGGAAGAGGAGCGACCAGGACAGAATATGGCGTCCCGACTGGGACTAGAACCCAGGGTGCCACTGACACAGGCAGAGGATTAGCCTACTGAGCCGCGGCGCCGGCCCGTCTTCTCCCATTTCTTTATGGACATTTTTCCCTCAAATCCATGTGATTGTTATCTATTAGTTGTCTTTCATATCCACCATATAGATTATTTCATCTGCTTTTTATATTGAATTGCTTTGTTGAAGAACAATTTACATACTAACTACACAGATAATGCATGTATAATGCCTCAAACTTATACATACATACATATATATATATATATACATATATATATATATATATATATATATATTTATCCACAAAAGTCATCCCACCAGTGGGAATAAAGAACCTTTCTACTGCCCCAGGAAGTCCAGTTGTTTCCATCCTCCAACCATTGCTCTGATTTCTATCACAATATATTAGACTGCCTATGCTTAAGCTTCTTGTAAGGGGAATCATACTATATACAGCAGATATTCACAAGCTTAATGGAAAATGTGCATTGCTCCTCAATTTCATATCCTGATGAATTTTCTGAGGGACACTCATATACCATTTAATGTCTATTTTCTTCTACCTAACAATGTTCTTCAGAAAGAACTATGTCAAAATATTGAGTTATATTTTATTGAATAAACTCAAAACAATAAGCTTATTAAATTCTGTATTTGATGGGAATTTGGATTTTTTGAAATTAGAGATTTTATTAGTAAAAGTATTATGAACGTGCACGTTTCATCCAGATTTTGATCCACATTATTGACAAAATAAAATGTGTTCTTTTTATTCACAACAGTCTTCATTTAAAGTTAACTTTAAAAGTTTGCTTTTCCTGAGAATCCTAGAACAATGTGGTCTCGTCCTATCTGTACTGTTGAAATAATTTATTAAGAAGTTATATCAGTGTGCTCTGTTTTATTAGTTATCTTTAGGACATGATGCACATGCCATGTAATGATAAACATTTCTAAATCTCTGAGAAAAAAATTAAAAATCTATTCCTCTTTTAGGCCAGCATTTAGCATATTTTTGTTCAAAAATTGTGATGCTAAAATGGAGCAAAATCATTGTAGCAGTCAGAGATGAAACACAAATGTTATACTCGAGAGCTACAGAATCAGTAAGCTCTACAGTTATAAAAATCCTTACTGAATTCTAGGCAGGAGGGGCAGGACAGAACATCTCACATGTAAGCTAGGAAGCTACTCTAATGTTTGATTCCAGTTTTGGGTGAGAGCTAGACTGTTAATGAGGATATGGCAGAAGCAGAGGAGTGCTTCCTGAGGAGAGAGGCACAAGGATGAGTTTGTCAGGTAAGCAAGAAAGTGACCCACTCAAGATTGGAGGGCTTCAAACTTATTTTGGTTCCTCTCAAAATACTTATTCTGTACATCCTGAAATTGTGCCAATGTAGAAAGGGAAAATAAGGATATATTTTCAATGAGCTCAGTGTTGTAGGGAGAGACATGAAAAGTCTCTTTCTTTCTTCTCTCCTCTCCTTTCTTCTCTCTCTGCCCCAACCCCCCCCCCAAAAAAAGTACATTAATAAATAAGACCCAACTATATGCTGCACATACAAAACTTTAAGAACATGCACAGATTAAAAGTAACAAGATGGAATAAGAGTTTTATGCAAATGGAACCCAAAAGAAAGCAAGGATAGTGTATTTCTATCACATAAAATAGATTTTAAATCAAAACAAGTAAAAAGTAACAAGGAAGATCATTATATAAGGATAAAAAGTTAAGTCCAGTAAGAAAAATAGCAATGGTGAATATACATGCACCCAATACCAGAAAACTCAAATCATAAGGTAAATATTAATAGATCTAAGGAAAGAGATAGACATAAATGAAATAATAGTCAGGGACTTTACCATTGCACTTTCAGAAAGGAACTGCTCATCCAGACAGAAAATAAACAAAGAAACAGCAAAGTTAAACTGGAAGTTAGATCAGCTGACTCTAACAGACATTTATAGAACATTCTATCAAAAGCTGTAGAATACATAGCTTTGTCAGCACTACATGGCACTTGCTCTATGACAGATCATATGGCTGTCACAAGGCAAATTTTAATAAATTTTTAAGTAGGAATCATAAAAATTATCGTTACTAACATAATTGAAGCAATAACAAAAAATTGCAGTCTATTTAAATATATGGTAATTAAACAATTTACGCTGGAAAAACCAATGGTTCAAAGAAGAAATTCAGCAAATGTTTAAATTTTTTGAAAGGAATGAAAAGGAAACACAGCTTACCATAACCTATAGGATACAGAAAAATTAGTAAGAGGGAAATTTATAGCAATTAAGGTCTGCATCACAAAGCAGAAAGTCTATAAAGAAACTTACTGTTGTACCTCAAAGAACCAGGAAAAAAAAGAACAAATCAAATCACAAATTAGTACAAGAAAAGAAATAACCAACAGGGGATTCCAATACAATCCGATCAAGGTGGCATGTACCAATGCCATCTCACTAGTCCAAGTGATCATCTTCAGTTCACAATTGATCACACTGATAGGTCTAAGAGTCAAAGGGATCACACAAACAAGACTAATGTCTGCTAATACTAACTGATAAAATCATAAAGAGAGAGAACGATCCAATATGGGAAGTGGGAGACACAGCAGACTCATATAATGGCAGATGTCCTAAATAGCACTCTGGCCTCAGAATCAGCCTTTAAGGCATTTGGATCTGGCTCAAGAGCCCATGAGAGTATTTTAGGCATGGAAAGACAAGACACTCTAGCAAAAAAAAAAAAAAAAAAAAAAAAAAAAAAAAGACCTAAATGAAAGATCTCTGCGAGTGAGATCCCAGTGGAAAGAATGGGGCCATCAAAGAAGGAGGTATCTTTCTCTTAATGGAGGAGAGAACTTCCACTTTGACTATGACCCTGTCGGAATCAGATCAAAGTCGGCAAACCCTAAAGGCTTCCATAGCTTTGGCAACTCATGACTAGAGCCTAGGGAGATTACTGATGCCATAAACAAGAGTGTCAAATTGTTAAGTCAACAACAGGAGCCACTGTGTACTTTCATCTCATGTGGGATCTGTCCTAATTTGTTGTCCAATGCGAAGTAATGCTATAACTAGTACTGAAACAGTATTTTTACACCTTGTGTTTCTGTGTAGGTGCAAACTGATGAAATCTTTACTTAGTATACACTGACTCGATCTTCTGTATATAAAGATAATTGATAATGAAAAAAAAAACTTGGTTCTAAATTGGAAATTGCATAGAAAATTAATCAATTTTTAAAAAAATATCATGTAGGATCTCTGTCCTTAATGTGCTGTACATTGTGATTTAATGCTATAACTAGTACTCAAACAGTGTTTTTCACTTTGTGTTGCTTTGTGAGGGCAAACTATTGAAATCTTTACTTAATATATACTGAACTGATCTTCTGTATATAAAGAGAATTGAAAATGAATCTTGATGTGAATGGAAGGGGAGAGGGAGCGTGAGATGGGAGGGTTGCGGGTGGGAGGGAAGTTATGGGAGGGTGAAGCCATTGTAATCCATAAGCTGTACTTTGGAAATTTATAAAAAATAAAGTAAAAGTTTTAAAAAAAAGTGTTATAAGGATCAATGGGAGAGGAATAAGTGGTAAAGTGACTATATAGGTAGGATCAAGTGTTAAAGCGATCATATAAATAGGACTAAGTGTTTGGAAACAATGATAGGCAGAATTAAAAAGAAGTGAGGGCTCCAACATGGGAAAGCAGTCCATACAGCAGACTCATAGAATGACAATTGCTTTATGTAGCACTCTAACTTCAGAATCAGCCCTTAAGGCACTATGGACTGGCTGGAAAGTCCAGAGGGAGCATTTCCGGCATGGAAAGTCAAGACACTCTGTAAAAAAGTGTCCTACATAAAGGAATCTGTGGTGAGACCCCAGTGGAAAGAAGTAGCCACCAAAGAAGGATGTACTTTTGTTCTGAAGGGAAAACTTCCACTTTGCTTAAGGCCTTGTCAAACTAGTAGAACCAAAAGGCTTCCATAGTCAAGGCAGCTCATGTCAAGAGCTTTGATGATCACTGGTGTCACAAATAAGAGTGTTATTTGTTAAATAAAAGTGAAGTCACTGTGCACTAACTTCCCATGCAGGAATTCTGTTCCTAAAGGGTTGTATCATGAGGTTTGGTAGTAAAACTTGTTCTCAAGAATCATTTCCTTTTAGTGTATTAAATGGAGGATATTATTATGTATCATAAGTTATGGTTAAGTCTAAGAGCTCCCAAAAGATGTATCATCCTTAGGTTCTTCTTTAAAAAAAATTAAGTTTCTAAAAGGAAAGTAGGGGGAGGAGGAAAGAGAAAAGAGGAAGGGAGAAGAAAAAAAATAATAATCACCTTCAAGAAGCAATAACAAAGAACAGCCCTAGTCTAGAGTATTGAGAAACATTTGTTTTATTTTTTTTTATTCCATTCTTTCTTTTTTTCTTTTTTTTAAAATTTACTTGACAGGTAGAGTTAGACAATGAGACAGAGAGAATGGTCTTCCTTCCATTGGTTCACCCCCCAAATGGCCGCCATGGCTGGAGCTACGCTGATCTGAAGCCAGGAGCCAGGCACTTCTTCCTGGTCTCTGATAAAGGTGCAGGCGCCCAAGCATTTGGGCTATCCTCCACTGCCCTCCCAGGCCACAGCAGAGAGCTGGACTAGAAGAGGAACAACCAGGACTAGAACCCGGCGCCCATATGGAATGCTGGTGCCATAGGCAGAGGATTAACTAAGTGAGCCATGGTGCCAGCCCTCTTTTTTTCTTTCTTTCTGTTTCTTTTTTCTCAGACTAAATGGGGGAAGGAGAAGGAAGTGGGGCAGTTGATGGGAGGGCAAGTACCTTGGGAAGAATTGCAAAATTCCTATTATTGTATTTAAGAGATACATCCAAATAAAAAAAGAATAAATACTAAACACCACAACCTACCACACTGAAGGCCAATATCCTGAGAACAGACAGATATTTATCCATCTGCCTGATGGCTAATTTGGGAATTTAGTTTGTTTTAAATCTGTACCTCATAAACGGAAAGAACCAAACTTCAGAGCAGAAAATTCTTCAGAAAATTTTCAGTCACACCAAGGCTGAAAATCACGAGTTTTCCTGCAATGTCTATTCTAATTTGGCTAGTTGATCAGTGAAGGATATAAATATTTTTTTATAAATGTTCAATGTTCTGTAATAAAAGAGCCCCACAAAAGTTCAGAGTACACACTGCACGATTCTATTATTACACATTTCCAGATCCCTGCCTCAATAGGACTTAAGATCTTTGTTTTATAATTGTTTACAATTAATATCCCTAAGAGACTTGAACACAATAGCAGTGGGGGACTTCAACAGCCCACCATCATAAATGGACATATCATACAGACAGAATATGAGCAAAGATACATCAGATTTGAAACATACTATAGAGCCAATGGACCTAATAGTATTTACAAAACATTTCACCCAACAGCCATAAAGTATACATTCTTCCCATCAGAACATGAAACATTCTTCAGGAGAGATCACTTTTTAGGCCACAAAGTCTCAGTTTATTTTTTAAAACTGAAATCATACCATGCATCTTCTTTGACCACAAAGGAATAAAACTACAGATCAACAACAAGAAGAAAAATCGAACATTTACAAATACATTGAAACTGTACAAAGCACTTCTGAATGACTAATGAATCATTGAAGAAGTAAAAAGAAAACCCAAAAATGTATAGAAACAAGTGAAAATGAAAACCCAACATAGTGAAATCAATTGGAAACAGTAAAGTGGTATTAATAGAAAATTTTATTCATTAACTCTTTGCATTAAAAACTAGAAAGGTGTCAAATAAACAATCTAAGTATCTCAAGAACTTAGAAAGCAAGAATAAACCAAACCTGAAATTACCAGGAAGGAATAAAATAATATGTATCAGAACACAAATAAATGAAATTTTAAAAATACAAGATCAACCAAATAAAAAGGCATTTATTGAAAAGATAAACAAAATAGACAAACTTCTAGCCAGACTGACAAAGAAAAAAGACAAACAACTATGAAATTAGAGATGAAAAAGAAAATATTACAACTGATACTACTGAAATACAAAGAATCATAAGAAACTACTATGAACAACTACTGCTAATTGGAAAACCTCAAAGAAATTGATGGCACTAGATACAGTGACTACTAAGATATAATCTAGAACTTATACAAAATCCAAACATACCAGTAAGAAGGAATGAGATTACAGCAGTTATTATAAGTTCCCCATCAAAGAGAAGGCCAAGGCATTATGGATCTACAAAACACAGACTACATCAAATACTTCTCATACTATTCCAAAATACTGAAAACTTTTATGCCAAACTTTTTATGAGGCCAAAATTACTCTGATACCAAAACCAAAGACAATACAAAAAGAAAACTATGAGGGGCTAGCACTAGGGCTGGCACTGTGGCATAGCAGGTAAAGCTGCTGCCTGCAGTGCCAGCATCCCATATGGGTGCTGGTTCGAGACTCAGCTGCTCCACTATGGAAACAGCTCTCTTCTATGGCCTGGGAAAGCAGTGAAAAATGGTCCAAGTGCTTGGGCCCCTGAACCCACGAGGGAGACTGAAACAAGCCCCTGGCTCCTTGCTTCAGAACGGCACAGTGTCAAACATTGGGGCCATCTGGGATGGAATCTCTCTCTCTCTCTCTCTGTCTCTCTGTCTCTCTTTTTCTCTCACACTCTCTCTGTCCCTCTGCCTCTCATGATCTTGAATCGTGAGTTCTGGTTGCAACAAGATGGACACAATTGGAAAGCATTGTACTTAGTGAAATAAGCCAGTTCAAGAAAGACAGACATCATATGTTTTCCCTGATCCAAGATAATTAATTAATAGAGTACCTGAAATGTAATGTATTGGAGTGAAATGGATGTTTTGAGATTCGTTAATTGTTTATAGCCCTTGTCTCTTCCATTGAAAACAGTGTTTTTTGTTGTTGTTGTTGTTTATACTATTTCTTGAACTCTCTTACTTAGTGCAGGGTTAACTATGCAATCATTAAGTAAACTTAAAATAGATCTTTATAAAAATTAAGAGTGAGAATGTGAGATGGAAGAGGAAGAAGGGTTGGAGTGGGGGGATGGGGACTATCACTCCATCCTAAGTTTGTATATATAAAATACATGCATCTTCTATAACTTAAGTAAAATTTGAAAAATTTTAAAAAAGAAATGGATTAAGTACTTAAAAGACATTTTTTGGATCTGGCACTATGATGTAGTAGGTTCTAGTCTTAGCTACTCCTCTTCCCATCCATCTCTCTGCTATGGCCCAGGAAAGCAGTGGGGGATGGCCAAAGTCCTTGGGTCCCTGCACCCACATGGGAGACCTGGAGGAGGTTCCTGGCTCCTGGCTTCGGATCAGCACATCTCTAGCAGTTGCGGCCATTTGGGGATTGAACCAGTAGACAGAAGACCTTTCTCTATGTCTCTCTCCCTCTCACTGTCTGTAACTCTACCTCTCAAGTAAATAAATAAAAAATCTTTTTTTTAAAAAAAAGACATTTTTCAAGAGAGAAAATTCAAATGGCCAACAGACACTTGAGGAAATGTTCAGGATCACTAGCCATCATGGAATGCAAATCAAAACCACAATGAGGCTTCATCTCACCCCAGTTAGAATATCTCTCATACAGAAATAATAATAATAAAAAAAACAAATGCTAAAAGGATGTGTGGAAAAATGACACCCTAATCCATTGTTGCTGGAATGTAAACTTGTGCATCCATTATGGAAGACAGTATGGAGATACCTCAGAAAGCTGAAAATAGATCTACCATCTGACCCAGCAATCCCACCCCTGGGAATTTACCCGAGGGAATTGAAATCAGCATATGAAAAAAGTTATCTGTGCCCCCATGTTCATCGCATCTCAATTCACAATAGCTAAAACATGGAATCAACCCAGATGTCCATCAACTAGTGACTGGAGAAAAAAAAGGCATATAAACACTATGAAATACTACACAGTGGTAAAAAAAAAAGAAATCCTGTCTTTTGCAACAAAATGGAGGCAATGGGAAACCATTAAACTTGTCCCCAAAAGACAGATACCATCTGTTTTTCCTGTTGTGGTAACTAATAGAGTACCTAAAAGGTAATCTATAGGAGTGAAATTGACATTTCAAGACTCAATGATTGCTTACAGCTCTTGTCTAGACTGTTGAGGAACAGTGTTTTATTTCTTCATGCTATTTTTTGAACTCTTTACTAAATATAGGCTTAATGTTATGAGTATAAAGTAAACTGAAAATAGATCTTTGTGAAAATTAAGTGTGGGAATACGAAAGGGAGGAGGAAGAAGGCTGGGAGTGTGGGCAGGAGGGAGGGTAGGGTGGAAAGTAATACTGCATTCCTAAATCTGTATACATGAAATCTGCATACATTAAATAAGATTTTTTTTTTAAATCACAAAACAACAAACGCTACTGAGAATGCAGAGAAAAAAGTACACAAATCCATTGTTGGTATAAATGTAAACAAGTACAACAATTATGGAAGACATTATGGAGATTCCTCAGAAATCTGAAAACAGATGTATTTTTTACCCAGCCATTCCACTCCCAGAAATTGAACCCAAGGAAATGAAATCATCATATGAAAGAGTTATTTGTACCCCTATATTTATACCAGCTCAACTCACAATAACTAAGATATGAAATCAACCCAGATGTCCATCAACTCATGACTGGATAAAAAGACTATATATACACCCTGAAATACCACTCAACCATCATAAAAAAAGAAACCCTGTCTTCCACAATAAAATGGATGCAACTGGAGATCATTATGCTAGTGAAATAAGCCAGTCCCAAAAGGACAAATATCATGTTTTCTCTGATTTGTCCCAGCATTGAACAGAAGCTGCATCTTTATCCTGGAACTCTGCTGATGTTGCCCTGAACATGTTGTAGAAGCCTATCTCGGGAAAATTTAATGCCCTTGTTCTGAAGAAGCTGGCCAGAAGCCATCTGCCAAGAATTCAGAACACTGCAGTTCATCCCATCCTGGCTGGACATCCATGTGTGCAATGTCACCAATGTGGAGAAGCACCCAGATACAGATAGCCTGCATGTGGAGAAGACTGAGGTGGGGGGAAGGTAAATCGCAGACTGTGGTGAGCAGGGCCGGCTGCTATTGGTGGTGCCATGCAATCTGAAACCCTGGAGTACAAGAGGAATCGAGTCCTAGGGCATGCTTCTGTGTACTTGCTCGGAGGGGTAACCCACCAGGGTGAGCTTCTGAAACTCCTAGTGCTCAAGTTTGTGAAGGGCTGCTCCAGAATCTAGGTTCATCCTTCTTGGCTACAGTGGCGGACTGACCCCGATGGGCAGGAATGAAAGCTCAGTAGCAGCAGGTTGTCAACTCTGCTCTGTATGCTTGCTTTTGTCCTACTTAATACTATTGGTTGAACTCTGTAATTAGCACACAATTATTCCTAGGCGTTTAAAATTAACTGAAAAGTGATCGCTGTGAAATATTAGAGTGGGAATAAGAGAGGGAGGAGATGTACAATTTGGGACATGTTCAACTGGACTTGCCCCAAACGGTAGAGTTAGAAACATGCCAGGGGATTCTAATTCAATCCCATCAAGGTAGCTTGTACCAATGCCATCTCACTAGTCCAAGTGATCAATTTCAGTTCACAATTGATCATAATGATAAGTCTAAGAGTCTAACAGATCACATAAATAAGACTAGTGTCTGCTAATACTATCTGATAGAATATAAAAGGGAGAGAATGATCCAAATAGGAAGTGGGATACACAGCAGACTCATAGAATGGCAGATGTCCTAAATGGCACTCTGGCCTCGGAATTAGCCCTTAAGGCATTTGGATCTGGCTGAAGAGCCCATGAGAATATTTTAGGCATGGAAAGCCAAGACACTCTGGAAAAAAAATTTTTAAAAAATGAAAGATCTCTGTGAGTGAGATCCCAGTGGAAAGAACGGGGCCATCAAAGAAGGAGGTACCTTTCTCTGAAGGGAGGAAAGAACTTCCACTTTGACTATGACCCTGTCGGAATCAGATCAAAGTCAGCAAACTCAAAAGACTTCCATAGCCTTGGCAACTCATGACAAGAGCCTAGGGAGATTACTGACGCAATAAACAAGAGTGTCAAATTGTTAAGTCAACAACAGGAGTCACTATGCACTTACTCCTCATATAGGATCTCTGTCCTTAATGTGTTACACAATGTGAATTAACGCTATAACTAGTACTGAAACAGTATTTTACACTTTGTGTTTCAGTGTGGGTGCAAACTGTTGATCTTCCGTATATAAAGATAATTGAAAATGAACCTTGATGCAAATGGAATGGGAGAGGGAGCAGGAGATGGGAGGGTTGTGGGTGGGAGGGAAGTTATGGGGGGTAAAAAGCCATTGTAATCCATAAACTGTGCTTTGGAAATTTATTTTTATTAAATAAAAGTTAAAAAAAATCCATTCAGATAAATTATTAGATTATATTCAATGATTTGATCATTACATATCCCACAGATAACTTGCCCTGTTAAAGTGCCTTAAGTATTTAATTATTTAAAATATGATACCCATAATAAACAAAAAATAAATTTGATTAAACAAATTGTTCATATGAGCTAAACAGGATCTGAAAACTGGTTCTTTATCATTTTAAACAATGATTAGTATAATATAAATAAAAAATATTTAAGTTTTAATTTCAACAATTTTTTAATTCATTTGAACTCCAAAAATCAGTATCAGACCCTGAAACAAACAGCATTGTGTGCTAACTTAAGAAACACACCTGACAGTTTTGTTATATTGATATTAAAATTTAATAAACATATTATTTTCAAGATCAAATTTAGTACATAAACCTTATATACTTATATGCTGACAACACATTATGAAAAACACAGCTGTTTCTCATTGCATAAAATCAAGAAAGACATTTAAAATGGCATGCTGGAGTATTTGCTTAATGTCAGTTTTATACAGCCAAACAGATTTTTGGTCTCTTCTAAATTTGTTGAGTGTCCTTCTATCAATAATTAACATAGTTTGTATTTTTCCTTTATATCATAAGCTGATTTATCAACTCCATCACAGAAATGCAAAAGAACTAATATTTTAAATAAATTGCAGAGGCCAGCATTGTGGTATAGTGGATAAAGCCACTGCCTGCAACACAGGCATCTCAGTTGGGCATCAATTCAAGTCCTAGCTGCTCCACTTATAATCCATCTCCCTGCTAATATGCATGGGAAAGCAGAGGAGGCTGGCCCAACCCCTGCGCCCATCTGGAAGACCCAGAAACAATTCTGGCTCCTGGTTTCAGCCTGGCCCAGTCCCAACCAT
Organism: Lepus europaeus; assembly: GCF_033115175.1. Taxonomy (NCBI): domain Eukaryota; kingdom Metazoa; phylum Chordata; class Mammalia; order Lagomorpha; family Leporidae; genus Lepus; species Lepus europaeus. The sequence continues at coordinate 127,084,796 of NC_084827.1, read as the reverse complement.
TGTGGCCATTTGTGGAGTGAACCAGTAGGTGGAAAATCTCTCTCTGTCTCTCCCTTTCTTTCTCTGTAATTCTGCATTTCAAGTAAATAAAAATAAATCTGATTATACTCGTTAAGGTAGAGACCTCAACACTGAATCACTTCCAAAAAGCCACACTTCCCAATACTGTTTTGCTGAGGATTAAATTTCAACAGGACAATACTGAAGAGATAAAAGTTCAAACACAGCACTCCCAGAATCTAACCAGCTGAAATGCCTTGCACAGCTCTCTACCTCTTCCACAGGGTACTGAAATACTAAGAAAAGAAGGATTTGCAACTTCAGCCAGAGGTGGTGACCAAAAAGAAAAAGAAAAAAAACGACACAAATTGCCTGCCCAGACTCCACATTTGCTGTCAGCCTAAGATAACTGGAACAGGCTTACACAAAAATGTCTTAAAAGTGTTTATTGTAGAAAAACCACCGTGACAGGTCCGTCAAGGAAAATTCTGAATAGTATAGCTTCAAGTATAATGTAATATTTGTTTTTCTGTATGTTTCATTGCAAAATTTCTGGACTAGGAGGCAAAATCTTTCATTTGATAATTATAGATAGATGGTTTTAATCAACTACAGATAGGATGATAATATGATAATTTGAATTAGTTTTATTTAAAGCACATTATGGATTTTCTATAGTTTTTTTATTTTTCTGTTTCAAAATAATCATAATGAGAAAGTACTGGGCATTAAAAATCATTGCATATATTTAATGGTTGAGATAAAATGCAAACAGGAGAAACTAGTCACTAGTGCCCTTACCACTTATCCTTTCAGCTAGACTCAGGTATGACTCTTACTACTACCAGTAGCGATATGTCATAATGGTAATCTTTCTTATAATATTAATTTTAATAGTAATAACAGTAATAATAAAAACAACCAATATTTGGGTACCATGTTCTGGGCAATGTGTTATGTGCTTTAAATGTATTAACTCAGAGCCACCTAAAGGCTAAGGAGTATTATGATCCCAATTCCAGAGATAAGGAAACTGAGCCTTGGAGAATGAGTATTGCATCCATTGTCATATAGATAACAGGTGCAAAACTTGTATTCTACTATAGATCTGATGCCAAAGTCCATGCTCTTAAACAGTCTAGTAAACCTAGAACATTATGCCTGAATGAAACATACTTCTTCTGGATTCTAGGGTTTAATGCTTTGATTCAGTGGTTTTCATCTAAAGACACATCCTTAGAGGTTTATATATTAACTTCTAAGTAGGATAGTTGGTCCTTTTCTCACTTGCCTATTACTGCTTGCATTCCAGTTCCAAGTAGAGAATAAGGAAGGAAGGAAGGCCTGATGCAGTCCCTCCAACAAATTTAGTTTAATGAAGCAAGCCCACCCATAAAGATATGCTTTACAATTCCACTCCTCTCCACTTGCAATTTCCCACCCCAAATGTTGATGATGGAAGATTTCAATGGTCTTAAACTGAAAATTTCCTTCAAAATATTGAACATCCAATGGATCATTAAGATTTTGTTTACCTTGATGATCTGTGGATGTTTCTCTAGCACAAATAAGACATTTTTCAAATGCTAAATAGGGAAGCCCAATTGTTTATTAAGAATATTTTCCTATTTGCATCATTTTTATTTCTATACTATTGGAGCTTTTTGACTACCTTCAAAAATTCCTAGTCTTTGAGATAATCAATATTCCTATTATTTACAGAGACCAAAGGTAGTAGAAAAAAGTAAAACGAAATGACATGATGCAGAGGGATACACTGTTGTACATTATTGAAATAAAAGGAGATATTTTAATATGATTTTGTCTCATCACTAGACCTAAGAATATTTGCCAGTGGCAGGAAAGAAGTTGTATCCAATGGCTGCACTTGAAGAAACCCACTCTGTGAGTGCAGGCTGAAAATGTAAATGAGGCTTAAATGCTGATACAGAATTAACCTGATTTTTTAAGAACTTGCGGGCCACTTTCCTCATTTCTTCACTTATTTATGGCTATTTAAGTAAGAACTAAGTGATTGATTGTATTATTTCTAGCTTGTTTATAGCCAAAGCAAGTAGTAAAATTGACAAAGTTTTATTAACAGCTCATCAGCTGGAGTACCTGCCTTGAATCTGGTTTGTAGTAATAGGCTCAAGAAGCTAGATTTCTATAATTCTGATTGCCCTTGTTTTTGTTTTTGTTGTTTGCATATTACATTCACCTGAAAGATTACAATAGTGCTCAGGAAGCACCTTTGGCACTAAAATGATCAAGAATATAAGAGATCCTTCTCTCCACTGGATACAGCTTGAAATTAAGAGAAAAAGAGGACCTATAATTTATAACTTTGTAACTGGTATAAATTGAATTAATAGATTTTCAGTAAACATGATATAAGTACTCTGTTATTCTCTAGTAAATAATATAGCAACCTAAAATTTCCCCAAGCCTTTTTGGGTCTTTGGATATTAATGAGACTAATTCCTTATCTTGTTGACTATGCCTGACCAAGATATCCAGGCAACCTCCAAGCACCTTCTCTAATATTCTGGGGGACATCCAGAGGATATATACCATTAATCCCAATGTCAGTTACAGTGGCCATTGGAGGGTGAACCAACAGCAAAAAGGAAGACCTTCCTCTCTGTCTCTCTCTCACTATCCACTCTGCCTGTCAAAAAAAAAAATTAAAAAAAATAAATATAAATAAAACTCATCTTAGGTCTCTACTACCAACTCAAAACCTCTAATACTAACTCAAATAGCGAGGTTTGATCATCAGAACTGATCAAGCATACATAAATGCAGGAGTCGTTTCACCATGCCAACCGATCCCATGCTCAAGCCACACCACACTATTTACAAACTATATACAAATTTTAAGCCTTTATTCAAATAACACTTTTTTCTTTATAAAATCTTATTCTCCATTGGTTATAGGAACTCTGTTATATTACTTAACAATCCATCTTACATTATTAAATTAGGTAGAGATTTCAATCTATAACAAATGGACATTTGTCTATTATTCATTTCTACTTTCTCTGAAGTTTCTAAATCAGTACTTTACATTAGTTAGCATTTTCAATATTTTTATTGAGTGAATGATAAAATCAACAATTTCAGTCAAAAGCCAGTTGAAATGGCAATAAGACATACTAATATGAGAACAATTATGGAGGAGCTTATTTTACAAGTCAGGCATCTTCCTATTGGTAATACTATTTTCTACGTTTTTTGATTTCTGTCAGGACTGTCTACACAATTTTAAAATTTCAGTAATTTATTCAGAATTAATTATACCTATCTAACAATATCTACCCATGTCTCAATGTTATTGGTATGTGAATATTTGAATAAAGGAATTATTTCTCAAGGCAAAGCATGATTCTTTAAGATACTACCCTTGCTATAAAATCTTTCTGAAACAACACTGAAATATTATTTTTAAATTAACTTTATTTGTTTGTATGAAAAAGATGGAGAGCCAGGGAGAGAGATATCATCAGCTGGTACATTGCCCAAATGTTTGCAATATCTGAGAATTTGCCAGGACACAGCTGGAAGCCAGGAATGCAACCCATATTTCCTGGTAGAGAATTCAATTCCTTGAGCCATCACTGCTGCCTCCAGGGTCTGCACTGGCAGGAGCTGGAGCCAGGAGCTAGAGCCAACCATTTGAACCCAGGTATTCCTATGAGGGATGTGGACATCTTAATTGCTAGACTAAATGCCTGCCTCAACACTGAAATGTTTAACCCATGTTTTTATCTCATAGCCTGCTTTTATTTTTAATGTACTGAATTCCTAGTTCTTTATATATTTATAATATTGCTAAGTTAATTATAACCTATTTCATTATTATCTATATTCTAAACTCTCTAGTCTTACAAATAGTTTTGCAGATGAAGGCCTTTGTTCTTAATTGATTTCCAGTTTGATTCTCCTTCAATTTTGTTCATCATAAACACTGCTATAAATACACTACAGATTGCAACTTCAGTAGTAGAGTTATGTGCTGAACATTCAATGACACAATCATCGGATTGAGAAATTAACTGTAGCTTATTTTTGGGCAGTGAACTAATTATCAGCAGGTGAGAAGATTTCCCCCTCTCCTTGCTAAGAATGAAGAGAATTTGGGATCAGAATAGTCAACTGACCATTTCCAAAGCTGAGTAAACTGGTCATTGATTATGAAAACTTAGGCTTGGGAGAACCAGGCAGAACTTAGACTGAGGTCTAAACACTGAGGACTAATCGTAAGACACTGGAAACATGATTGAATCCCTTAAAATGGAACAATAAATTGCAGTGTATCGTTTCCTCATGTTGTAGAGGAAAGTTATGCTTATATGCAAGGCTGGAGGTAGTAGGACTTTACAGAGAAAGGCTATGTGGAATCCAGAAGAGTCTGGACAACAAGCTGGGTGTATGGATACGGAGGAATTCTGTATATTCATCAAGCAGCTGGTCTTGAGAAAAGAAAACCTTTGCAGTCTCCCCAGTGAACCAATGAACATATGTTTCTTCCTATATATTTATTTTTTTAAGATTTTATTTATTTATTCGAGAGGTAGAGTTACAAACAGTGAGAGGGAGAGACAGAGAGAAAGGTCTTCCTTCCATTGGTTTACTCCCCAAATGGCTGCAATGGCTGGAGCTGCACCAATCCAAAGCCAGAAGCCAGTCTGACTGCCAGCAATAAACCCACACCAGCAAACCCCAGTGCCAGACCAGACCCACACATCGAGGCTCTAAGATCACCCTAGTGACAGAGCAGTCTCAGCATCCAGGCCTACTCTACTATCAGTTCAGTCCTTACGGAAACATTCTTTTGGCCAACTTTTGTGAATCTATGTTCCAGGCCTGTCCAGCACTAGGTTGCACACCACAGATTCAGATACCAGTTGTGCCTAGGGCCTGGGCATTTTCTATTGCCAGGAAAAGCATAAACAGGAGAGGGTAGACAGAACCCATCTGCACAGATTTCTTATCCCAGAGAGGAATCCTTCTATCACAGACCAGTAGCTCAGTGAGAAGTGCTCCCCCTAAAACTTGGGGCTCCTGGACTTCATAGAAGGAAACCATACAGTTCCTTCCCTCATTCCTCAGAGCAGAGATTGAGGAAGGGAGCAGCCATCTTGAGAATGGAATCACTCACAAGAAGTTCTTGCCTATCTTCTTTCCAGGGGCCCTAGAGATATTCCTGAATCCTCACAGGTAAGACAGAGCTCCACAGGTCCATTTGGATGCAGCAGGGGCATGGCATTCTCAGAGTCCAGGACACTTACAGCTCTTTGTGAGGCAGCAGATAGTGGGGACAGCAGACAGCTGGAGTAGCCCTTAATACTCTGGAAATATGGAAGTATGCTCCATTTGAATTAAGAACCATCCACTTTCCTAAGGCTTTCCTTCCTGTGACAACCTGAAAAATTGAAACCTGTAGCCGGGTTTCCCTGCACCTGTCCAGTCTAACTGTAGAGATTCTGCACTTGTGCATACTGGTGATGTATCTCACAGTGGAATCGTGGGACATAATACAGAGTGAATTGGTGCTTTGGATGGTGCACAAACCTAGATGGATGAAGTGAACATGAGTTCACTCTAAGCCATGAATCAGCTAGCTCAGCCTGGCACAGAGAAAACAGCAACTTCAAACATACCAGTTGGCTCAAATATCCCACCCTCCCACTAACTAGCCAGAGATGCTCCACTACACCCATCTTGGGTCTCACCCTGTATTGTTGTCCCTCTTGACCTCCCTGGTTTCTTATAGCACACACCCCTGGAGCAAAACTGTAAGCATTAGGCACTCTATTGAGCCCTAGAGGCATATCTCCAGAAAGAAAACCTTCAATGAAAGAAGCAAGCATCCTCCAGAAGTGATAGAAACAAAAGATTCCCTCCAGCTGCACAATATCAATATAGAAACACAAGAACCATATGACTTCTCAAAGGAACATAATAATGTATTAATCCTGGATATGAAGAAAGTTTGATTGATGAAATGCCTGAAAAAGTATTCAAAAAAATGACTATAAAATTACTTGAAGATACAGTTAAAAGAAATCAGAAAATCAGTATATGACATGAATGAAGCATTCAGCAAAGAAATAGATATCTAAAAAGAACCAAACAGAAATATTTTAGATTAAATATTCAATAAATCAAATTTAAAAATACAGTGGAAAGTCTTAAAAAGCAGACTTGATGAAGTAGAAGAAAGAATATATGAACTAGAAGACAGGTATTTTGAAATATCCCAATCAATTAGATTCAGTTATTATAATCTGCCAAGGCCACCAATTTCTTCAATGAGTAGACACCAATACAAGGCCAAAAGGATCACAGATAATCAAGGAAACATGACACCATAAAAGGAACAAAATTAAGTATAAATAATCAATCTTAAAGAAACGGAAGGCTAGAAAATGCCAAAAAAAAATCAAAATAATCATCTCAAAGTAGCTCAGGTATATACCAAGGAACACAGGCATCTAAACAAAATGAGGAAAATAATACATGAATAAAATGAGAAGTTCAACAGAGAAACCATAAAAACAGTAAGAATCAGTGGGCTCAAAGAGAGGTCATTTGAAATTACCTAGTCTGAGGGCCAAAAAGAAAAAAAATAATGAAAAGTGAAGAAAAATCACAGGACTTATGTTCCATTCTCAAGCAAATAACACATGCATTATGGGAGTCTCAGAAAAAGTAAAAGTAGAAAAAAGCTTATTTGAGAAATAATGACAGAAAGCTACCCAATTCTGGAGAGAAAGCTTAATTTTAGGATTCATGAATAAAAACAAACAAAAAAACACACCACCAAATGGATGAAATAGATTTCCCTGAGACACATAAAAACCAAAAGATCTTCCTCAAGATATGGTATAGGGACTAGCATTGTGGTGCAAAAGGTTAAGCTGTCACTTACGATGTTGGTATCCTAAATGAGCACTGGTTCAAGTTCTTTCAATTGAGATCCCTGCTAATATGCCTGGGAAATCAGTAGCAGCTGTCTCTGATCTGGATGGAGTTACTGGCCCCCACTTTTAGCCTATCTTGGCCCTGGTCATTGTAGCCACTTGGAGAGTGACACAACAGATAGAAGATTTCTGTCTCTCTCTGTTGCACTGCCTTTCAAATAAATAAATCTTTTTAAAAATAGACATGTTATAACTAAGCTCTCAAAAGTCAAAGGCACAGAGAGAATTTCAAATACAACAAGAGAAAAATGACTCATCTTAGACAAAGAAACTTCTGTAAGAAAGATAATCAGCAAATTTTTCAGCAAAAATCAGAGAAGCAAGAGTAGAATGATACATTCAAAGTACTGAAATAAAAACACAGCCAACAAAGAATACCTGATATAGCATCTCTTCAAAATTCAAAGAAAGCCAAAAAAATTTTCAGACAATCATTATTTGTTGAGTTTGTTACTTCTAGACTTGCTTTGTGATAAAGGTTAGTTATTCAGTTGAAATGAAAGGATATGGACTAAAACATATAAAAGTATAAAACTCGCTGTAAGCATAAGAATATAAATTTAGAATACTCTGAACACCATACTTACATATACAAATCACTTTTAAGTCTACATGCAATTTAAAATACAAAATAATCTTAAAATATCTTTACAGTAATTTGTTAATGGACGTACTATACAAAAGAAATTGAGATTAAAAAAAATCACAGACACATCAGTACTGGTATAAAGGAGGAAAATAGCTAAAAAACACCCATAAATAATTAACAGTAATAGCATAATTAGTAAAGGTAATTACTAAGTGAAAATAGATTAAATTTTTCAACCAAAAGACGTAGAGATATTGAACAGATTTTTAAGATCTGATCATATGCAGCCTATGAGAGACTTGCTTGGCATTATGGGTGTACATAGGCAAAGTGAAGGGACAGAAAAAGAGATTTCAATCAAATAGTAACCAAAAGAAAAAGAAAAAGCAAGAGTAGCTACACCTATATCAGACAAATATACCCCGAGTCATAAACTGTCAAAAACGACTAAGACAGTTATAATAGGTGATGATTAATAAATCACCAACGCATGTGAACTAAATCCCATTAAGTGGCCTAGAAGAGTCTTGTTATTTCTACGTCTCCATCAGCATCGGTTCCTTGTCACCAAAACTGTAAAAAGTCTGGAAGTTTATTTGATTGTAAGCTGATATCTTTATCTGCCACAGTATAATTGGTGGTGGGAGAAGACATGAGGCTCCTAGGGCAGAAGCAAAGCGCTTTATTATAGCACTGCCAGAGACAGTAGTGGCCAGAGTACTGGCATCTACTGGTGCCATTTTCTTAAGTCTCAGCTCCTATAAGGTGATAGAATGTTTGGTGCCACATGCACATGATGAGTTGTATTACAGAAAAGGAACTCTCAATTTAGGGAACACAAATTCCTGAGCATAACTAATCATTTGCTCCAGAAGTCAACATTATCTTTTCTATATGGAGAAGTGGAGTTGATCTTTGTTCTGGAATGAAACACTATGTTTTCCCAGGCTGAAAACAAACTCCTTTGTCTACAGTGTATGACAAAATCTGCCATTTCATGCTATTTGTAAATAAGTTTGGAAAGACAGTCTTTAACAAATACAGTCTGGTGTTTCTGTTAACAACACATACAGGGATACATGTTAACATCTAGTGGGTGACCTGTACTCCAACCATCATTATTAGATTTTCATTTACCACAGCTTTGGTTTTGCAAGTCTGGGAAAGTTGATAGCTGATGTTACTATGCTAATGGCAGTTTATTTTTTCATAAGAATTAATTTTTAATATATCTATATATTATATTTTCCTGTGTTTACATATTTGTAAAAGGGTTGAGGGAATTAAATCACTGCATTGTGTAGTGGATATTATATATGGCTTTTTGAAAGTCACAATCCCAAGGAGATGTTAATATTACTTGCTTGATATCCTAACAAACTCCACTCATCATTAAGAGATTCTCCTTCAAAAAACTTTTTTCTATAACTCATATGTACTCTTACTGTTCAAAGGTTTTCACAAATATTTTTTTATAAAATATAATCACTAGAATTGCTTTTTGCCTTTGTAAAAGCTTTTAAAAATCAAAGACAGGTATAGATCAAGGAAAATTTTCTGCACTGGGAATGGACATTTAGAAAGAAAAACTAATGTCATGAACAGAAAAGATTCACTGAGTTCAAATATTCAAATATAAATACACTTCAGATTGGATATGTTTATAAGAGAAATAATGGAGCATAGAGAGAAGAAATTTATTGAGAGTCTCCTATATAATCAGCACTGTCTTAGGTAATTTACACTCATCTTCTTATCCAATTTTCAAATAAGAAAAATATTACTCCAATTTACAAATGCACATCAAAGATAAAGTTTAAATAATATGTTCAATATTACAGGTAATAATAAAACTAGGTTTTCTAATCTAAATTTCTCTCATTTCAATGAGGGTACATGCAAAATTGATCAGATAAAAGATGGTCAGAAAAAATATATACACAGGAAAATATACATGATTTACCTTTGTCCTGAAAATTTGCTAGGTAACTGTATGTGTGTGTTTGGGGAGGGGGACATGTGAGTATATGGAAATGAAGACAGGTATGTATATGTATAAATATCTTAATATGTTACATAGATTTTAATAATTTATTTATATAAATATATAGAGAGATAATTCAGTGTTATAAATATATTTTGTAGATTCAATTCTTTTTTTTTTTTTTTTTTTTTTTTATTGAACAGTTTTATTCTGCGTTAGAATAGAAACCTTGCTTTAATATTGTAAGGTGCACTGCAAGTACGCCATGCTGCCGAGTCACCACTGGGGCACCAGGCCCCCGCCAGCGCCCCAGCAGCCTGGGGACAGGAGGGGACCGGTACTTTCAGAGCATGGAGACCTGGTATGTACAGTTTTCTTCTTGAGATCGGCCTGGGACATCTCCAGCAGTCTACACAGGTGTTGCCATAGCACGTCTTTGATGCTCAGAATGCCTCAGAAATGTGTTTAATATCATGATTTGTGGGTCCTCCAAAAGGTTTTGCTGGTACATGCAAGCAAATAGTACTAAACAATATTATCTACACTATGGCTGCCAAGGACTGGATCTTAATAATATGAAACCAAATTACAAAACATTTCCTTGTAGAGCTATACAAAAGATATAAAATTAAAATTAAAAATATCAACCATCTTTAAGTATTCCAATTCTCCTACAGTGCAGTATTCCACATCGTTATCACTACTGAATATTTTAACTACTGAATGTTAACAAAACTCAAAATTGATAAAAATATTAAATCTTTGGATCCCTTTATTTGATGGCCTTCATAAAAACACAAAAATGGCCAGATTTTTTTCCACCATAGCTTAAAATATCAAAAAGATCTACTAGCAATTTATACTTAGCAATGAGTCATTTGTGGGTCACAGGCCCAAGGACCATGTTGTGATGTGTTACAGGCTGCCAAAGTAACTTCTAACACTCTAGAGTCCTTCTGAAACATAATGGAATGAGTCAAGGTATCATGACAAAATTCCAGGCATATCAGGAAGAACAAGTTAATTGAGGCATAGTTTTTAATGTCTTAAAAAAAGGGAGAGGATTCCTTATCTGAAAATACAGCTCAGTACATTCTTATCTATGATTATTTACATTTGTATACTGAAAATATCTATTATTTGGACAAATCCTGTGATATGCCATTTGCTACAAAATGAAGTTCTTACAACAAGCATGAATAATTTATCCTTTTTAGATAATGAAAGAATGTATCAAATCTTCATTTATGTTCCAAACATTAAAAAAGAAATCAAAAATCTTAAGCCTGGAAAGCTAAGAAAAAAGGCCCACCCATAACTCATCAACTTCTGCAAGGACACAGTATGTTTGCTGACTTTAAAATGTTTATTCTTTAAAAAATTAGTTGCTTTTTATACAGCTATACAAAGTTCTTAATGTTTCTTTGGCAATGGAATATAATGGAATTTTACAACTATATAAAAAAGTTACCTTTGCCTAAGAAACAGTATTTACTGTGTGTACATAGTTGACTGACAAAATTCTCTACCATCCAGCACCCTAATTAATTGACGAAATAGGCTACCTCATATTACAGGATTTCCAAAAAGAAAGAAAGAAAAAGAGAGAAAGATATAGACACACACACCCACACACATACACACACACAACCTGCTGTGGCTCAAAACACAGTATCACGGCCCTATCTGCAGGCAACCTGCAATAATTGCCAAATACAATTTAGTGATAAGAAAAATCCTTTCAGTGATGAAAAAATACTTATAAGTCCCATTGAAGTACTGCTTTAGTTTAACTATACATAAGAAATTACTTAACCTTCTGCTATTCCAAATATATTTAATGCTCATTTTTTAAAGATGAGCGTTCCTCCCCCCAAAAGTAACTGCATTTTATCTTTGAAATGAAGCAGAAAAACAAACGAACAAAAACCCAGTGCTGGTGACAAATATACAGCAAATTCACTTCTTCATTCTTCGCAAAGACTGAAACCAATTTCCAGGACCATGAAGAGCTAGAAATTCACTTATTTTCAAAGACTGGTTTGTTGACTATGCAGCAACTTTGTTGTCTTTCTTTCAGAAAGTAGTTCGATCAATCCAGACCTTTTAGGGTCCAAAAGCTGTAGTTTTTCTATACTCAAAATCTGCGAACTCTCTGCCCCCACGACCTCCTCTGAATGCACCCCGAAATCCTCGAGGGGTGGTAAAGGCACCACCTCTCCCGCTACCACGCCCTCGGCCGCCACGGAAACCAAGACCTCCTCTGCCTCTGTATCCCCCACGGCCACGGTTTGGACGGAGTGGGATTCCAAACGTTTCGGCATTTAATCTTCTTTCCTCAGCCCAGGTTGGTCTTCGTTCTCTGTTATCATCACAAGAAATATTGTCAAAGAAAGATTTAGTTTTGTCATAGTAGCAATTAGGTCCAAGAGGATCTTCTTCATCTGCATTTCCTTCACTGTTTTGTGTATCAACTCCTGAGTCTCCTTTATCTTCACCATTTACAGGTTTCTCCTGTTTCTCAAGTTTATCTTCTTTTAATTTAAGTTTGTTATGAAACTCTCTGTCGATCTCTTCCTTGTTAAATTGCGCATTTGCACTTTCAAAGTCAAAGTCTTTCTCAAATTTCATTGGACCATCTCGCCGGATACCAAACCTTCCTCTGCCACCTCGATGACCTCCACGCCCTCTCCTGGGAGCTGAAGGAGCACCTGGAACTACTTGTCTCTTGTTATCATTTCTGAGTTGCTCATTTTCTGGTCTTGAAACTTTGTGTACTTCAGCTCGCCTGTGCTCTTGATTCTCTATTGCTTTTTGGCTGGTAGATGGCAAAGGCCTGGTTGATACAGGGCTCCTTCTCCCAACAGGTGCTGGAGCAGGTAAGTGGGCCGAGGCGGTCTGTACTGCTTGTTCCATGGTTGGGCTTTTTCTCAAAGGATCTAACTGAGGGCTTGACCGACCTTGAGATAACTGTGTTTTTATAGCTCTTGTATCCTGTGTAAAGGCAGAACCAACTGCACTGCTTTGGGACAAAGTACCACTGTTTGATGTTTCAGTTCCAAATGATGTCAAGGAACTTCCAGCAACACCAACAGTACCAAACTGCTGCCCGACTAATGAACTTGGACTGAACTGACTATATGTCGGCATCCTGCCAAAAGGTCCGTAGGAACCCACTGACTGGAATGAAGAAGCAGATGAACCTAGTGAAGACTGCACGATAGCTGGGTCCTGAGGCAAAGAGCACTGTGGTTTCGGTGGCTCACAAACGGTGAGGTCTTTAATATCACTCCCACGGAATATGATGTATTCAAAGACTTCATCTCGAGGTGGTATTGGACGATCTGTTGGTCTGTCTTCTGTACCAAAGGATCGAACTTTGGCGAGGGCTACCGTGGAGTTCTCGGTGTCGATGGTGTAGAGGATGCCCTCGTAGCGGATCTCCGCCTTGGAGATGAGGCTGATCTTGCTGCCGATGTAAGGGGTGCCCCCGCTCATGGCGCCGCCGCCGCTGCCGCTCCGGGCCGCTCGCAGAGAGGCAGATCCCGCGCCGCTGTCGCTGCTCCGCACGCCCGCTCGCTCCGTCGGCGCCTACAGCAGCCGCCTCAGACCCAACATGGCGGCGGCGCCGGCTCCGCTACCCTCCCCCAGCCTCCCCGTAGATTCAATTCTAAGAAGATAACTATACTACCCTCCCACATTCCCTTCCTCAATTCCTGCTCCTTTTTTTTAAGAGTCATTGTCTTTACAGATAATTTGAAAACAGGAGTTGGAAAATACTTTGAATAATGTTAGTAGCAATAGATTAAGCACACAGCTCCCAAGACATTATTTTTAAAGGACAATATTCACGTGATAAGTATTTTAGTATTGTATTAAAAGTAAAATATTTTAGTCAAACCCCAGAAGATGGTCACAAAATGTTGACTGACATATTTAGATAATTCATAATGTAGTAAATAAATTTATTATCTATAAAGAGTTCCAAACGATAATACAATTAACTTCCAGAAAAAGAAATTTTCCTTAAATGAGGAGTGTGATCAATTATCCAAATAATTCAAGCTTTGAGGTTACTTAATCATGAGAGAGAATCAATCTGGAGGTAAAGCTTACACATCATAATAGTATAGTCCAATGCTTAATTTATAAAGAAAACCGTGCACATTGAAACTTAAATATTAGCCAGCGCCGCGGCTTAATAGGCTAATCCTCCACCTGCGGCGCCGACACACCGGGTTCTAGTCCCGGTCGGGGCGCCAGATTCTGTCTGATATAAGACAGTTCAAAGTTGCTTGCTTTCTAGGTTTCTTCTAGAAATTAAGGATACTTAAAAGTGTTTAAAATTCTAATGTGGTAGTTAAAACTAAAAATAATTCATTATGTAAGAAAACTAAGACTTTTTTTCCTGAGTGAAACTATAACGTATGAAAGGTGTGTATTTCTTTTGTTTTTGGAAAGTTATTTAGGTGAGTAATAAAATGGCTAGTCATTCTCAAAAGAGGAAAAGTAAAGGACAAATAAATGAAGGGATATAAAGATCAGGGAAAATTTGTGAGATGAAACTTTTGAAAGGAATTTTATATGTAATCAAGCTGTACCTGTGATCTTGTTTGATCAATAAGTTTGAAACTTTGTTTCTAACAGATTTCCAAAAATAAAGTTCAAATTTACTTTTGAAATGTTTCAGGAGTCCCAGAGGCTCTTTTGAAAACAGCCATTCTTGGCCGGCGCCCGGCCCACTAGGCTAATCCTCCGCCTTGCGGCGACGGCACACCGGGTTCTAGTCCCGGTCGGGGCGTTGGATTCTGTCCCGGTTGCACCTCTTCCAGGCCAGCTCTCTGCTGTGGCCCGGGAGTGCAGTGGAGGATGACCCAAGTGCTTGGGCCCTGCACCCGCATGGGAAACCAAGAGAAGCACCTGGCTCCTGCCATCGGATCAGCGCGGTGCGCAGGCCGCAGCGCGCCAGCCACGGCCGCCATTGGAGGGTGAACCAACGGCAAAGACCTTTCTCTCTGTCTCTCTCTCTCACTGTCTACTCTGCCTGTAAAAAAAAAAAAATTAAAAAAAGAAACTTTAAGTATTAAAATACATGTAGTTCTAGAATAGATCAGCTAATGTCCAAGGGAATTACAGGGATCACACAATGGGGTGGGGTATTTAGTGTAAACCTAAGTGCCCAGACCATCCAATCCAACTGTTTCATTTTTTCTCGGTAATATTTCCATTCTTTAGAACTTTAAATATCATTTTGGGGCTCTATCTTTCTAACAAAGTTATGCACAATAAACAAGTGGTAAATATTTCTTTTTTAACACTATATTTCAGAATAATTTTAAGTTCACATTATAAAAAAATGGTGAAGTAATACAGAGTTTCTGTAACCCCTTATATCCTCATCCCACTTCTGCTATTATTAACATGCTATATTAGTATATTTTTCACAATGAAAAACCACATCATGTTCCCCTAATTTTTATTCCAAAAATTATCCTTACTCCCCTCCCAGCTTCCATAATTAACATTCTGTGTTCAGATAGTTTTTTTTTTTTCTTCACTTGTTTGTGTTAGCTCCAATATATAAGGGAGAATATGTGGTACTTGCTTTTGTGTCTTCTTATTTCTTTTCTTTTTAAAAAGATTTACTTAGTCATTTAAAAGGCAGAGTTACAGAGAAAAAGAGGAGAGAAAGAGAGAGAGAAATCTTCCATCCACTGGTTCACTCCCCAAATGGCTGCAATGACTGGGGCTGGAGCCAGGAGCTTCTTTTGGGTCTCCCATGTGGGTACAGGGCCCCAAGAACTTGGGCCATCCTCTGCTGCTTTCCCAGGCACATTATCAGGAAGCTGGATTGGAAGTGGAGCAGCTAGGACTCGAACTGATATCAATATGGGATGCCAGCACTGCAGGCTGTGGTTTAACCTACTGCACCACAGCACCAGCCCCAATGTCTGGCTTATTTCACTCAACATGATGTCCTCCAGTTTCATCAGCTTTGATACAAGTGACAGGATTTCATCCTTTTATATATCTGAATGTGGTGTGTGTGTGTGTGTGTGTATATATATATATATATATATCACATCTTTTATCCATTCATCTGATGATAGATACCTGGGTTGATTCCATATTTTAGCTATTGTGAATAGTGCTGCTATGAACATGGTGGAGAATGCATGTCTTCCATACAATTAGTTCATGTCTTTTGGGTATAAGTCCAGTAGTGGGACTGCTGGGTCATATGGCAGTTCCATTTTTAGTTTTTTAGGAAATCTCCATAGTGTTTTCTACAGTGACGGCTCTAATTGACATTCCCACCAACAGTGTATAAGTGTTCCCATTTCAGGCCAGCACTGTGGTGCAGCAGTTAAGATTTCACTTGCGGCAACAGCATCCCATATCAGAGTGCCAATTTGAGTCTCAGTTGTTCTGCTTCTGTCCCAGTTCTCTGGTAATGTGCATGGGAAAGCAGCAGATGATGGCTCAGGTACTCAGGCCCCTGCCACCCATTTGGGAGACCCAGATGGAGTTCTTGGCTCCTGGCTTTAACTTGACCAAGCACTGGCTATTGCAGCCATTTTGGGAATGAATCAATGGATGGGAGATCTCAAGATCAATGGAAATATTCTCTCTCATTCTCTCTCTCTCTCTCTCTCTCTCTCTCTCTCTCTCTCCCCCCATACCTTTCAAATACAAATAAAATAAACAAAAAAAAATCTTTTAAAAGTTTCTCTCTCTCAATCTCTTAACCAGTTTTATCTTGTTTCCTTTTTAATAATAGCCAACCTGAGAAAAAAAAAAGAGGTGCAATTCCCTGATGGACTGTGATATTAAGCATTTTTAAACACATTTGTTGGCCATTTGTACTTCTTCTTTTGAGGACTATCTATTCAAGATAATTTGCCCATTTCTTAACTGATTTGATTGCTTTTGTAGTACGAAGTGTTTGAGTACCTGATATATCCTGGGTATTAATTCGTTGTCAGGTAAGCAGTCTGCAAATCTTTTCTCCCATTTTGTTGGGTGTCTTTTCATTAAACAACCTCAATTTTCTTTTTATTTCTCTTCCTTAATTCCTCTCACTAATACTCCAGAATGTTAAAAATTGACATCCTTGATTCACTCCAAATCTTAGTATGATACTGGCTGCTGGTTTCTCATGCTTAGTCTTTATAATTTTTAGATATCCTCCTTCTATACATAATTTATTATTTTGTCATGAAGTGAACCTAAAGGGAAAACTCCATTAGAAGTACACATGAAAGCACAATACAGAGCCAATTAACCAACAGAACAGATACAATGAGTAACCAATGAACAAAATGAAGTTAGTTCTTGCTGATATTAATTTTGAATTTAAATGGATTAAATACCCCAGTCAAAAGATATAGTTTGTCTGAGTAGATGAAAAAAAAAAGACTCATCCATTACTGCCTACAAGAAACAGACTTCAGAGGTAAAGATGCATATAGGTTGAAAATGAAAGACAGGGAAAAGAAACGCCACACAACTAGAAACCTAATAAAAGCAGGAGTAGCTTATTCATATGAAACAGAATTCAAAGACCAAGAAAGGAGAAAAAGGAGGACATTATTTGTTGATAAAGGAACGATTCAGCAAGAAGATATAGTAATAATAAATGTACATATATCCAACATAGGGCCACCCAGATGTATAAAACAATATGATGTGAAGGTGAGATATAAACACAAATACAATAAAAGTGGGTGACTTCCACACCCCACTCTCATCAATGGACAGATCACCCAGAGACAAAATTAACAAAGTTACATCGTAGTTAAACCATACTAAATAAAAACTGGGCCTAACAAACATTTACAAAACATTTCACCCAATAGCTACAGAATACTCATTCTTCACATCAGTACATAGAATATTTTATAAAACAGACCATATATTAGGCCATATATCCAGTCTCAGTAAATCTGAAAAGACTGAATCATATCTACCCTGTATCTTCTCAGTTCACAAAGGAATAAAGCCAGAAATCAACAAGTACAATAGAAAATTTAAAATACTTGAAAATTAAATGATATACTAATAAATGATCAATGGTTCACTGAAGAAATGAAAAGGCAATTAAAAACTTTCTCAAAGAAAGTGAAAAGGAAAATACAACATACCAAAACCTGTGGGATACTGAAAAGCGGTTTTAAAAGGGACTTTTTTTTTTTTTTTTTTGACAGGCAGAGTGGACAGTGAGAGAGAGACAGAGAGAAAGGTCTTCCTTTGCCGTTGGTTCACCCTCTAATGGCCGCCGCGGTAGCGCGCTGCGGCCAGCGCACCGCGCTGTTCCGATGGCAGGAGCCAGGTGCTTATCCTGGTCTCCCATGGGGTGCAGAGCCCAAACACTTGGGCCATCCTCCACTGCACTCCCTGGCCACAGCAGAGAGCTGGCCTGGAAGAGGGGCATCCGGGACAGGATCGGTGCCCCGACCGGGACTAGAACCCGGTGTGCCGGCGCCGCAAGGCGGAGGATTAGCCTGTTGAGCCACGGCGCCGGCTTAAAAGGGACTTTTGTAGCCATAAAGTGATTACATTTAAAAAATTAGAAAGATCTCAAATAAACATTCAAATTATACATTTCAGGGACTTGGAAAAATAAAATACCAAATTAACAGGAGGCAAGAAGTAATAAGAATGTTGGTGCCAGTGGACAGTGGGTTAAACCAGCACTTGGAATGCAAGCATCCTACATTAGAATGCTGGTTGGAGTCCTAGCTACTCTGCTTGATTCCTCTCCCTGCTAATACACCTGGGAAAGAAGTAGAAGATGGCCCAAGCACTTGGGTCCTTCCACCATGTGAGAGATCCAGATGGAATTCCAGGCTCCTGACCAGCATGTTCTCTCTCTCTCTCTCTCGCTCTCTCTCTTGCTTTCTCTCTCTCATCCCTGTCTACGTCACTCTGCCTTTCAAATAAACTATATAAAAGATAAATAATAAGAGAAAATAAAGGAACATAAATAAATGAAAACAAGTACAGAAAAACTTTTTTTGAGAAGATAAACAAAATAGACAAACCTTTAGTCAGACTAACAAAGGATTAAAAAAACAACTGAAATAAATACCATCTGAGATGAAACAAGAGATATTACAGCCACTTAACACAGAAATACAAAGGATCATAAGAAATTATTATGAACAATTATATGCTAAAATTTAGAAAATCTTGAATAACTAGATAAATTTCTGGATACATATAACATATGAATAATAAATCAAGATATAGAAAATCTAAACAGACCCATGACAAGCGACATCATTGAAACAGTAATTAAAAAATTCCAAAGAAAAGCTCAAGACCTGATGGCCTTACTACTGAATTCTAAAAAACATTTAAACAGCAACTAAATCCAATGTTTTCAAACTATTCCAAAATAAACAAATGGAACTCTGTCAAACTCTTTATACAAGGTTGGCATCACTCTGATACTAAAACCAAGCAAAGATATAATACAAAAAGGCAAATTACAGACCAATATCCTTGATGAAAATAGATAGAAAAGCTCTCAAAAAATCAGCAAACCAAATCCAATACTATATAAAAAAGATCATACATCACGATCAAGTGAGATTTATCTCAGGGATGCAAGGGTGCTTCAAAATTTGCAAATGAATAAACATCATAGATCATATCAACAGAATGAAACACAAAAACCATATGATCAACTCAATAGATGCAGAGAAAGCATTTGATAAGATTCAAGTTATAAATATTTTGAAATCATATATGCATTCAAGTTGTTTGGTATTCATTGAAATTAAATCATTGGGGAATACTAAAAGTACAACAAATTTAGGAGAGCTTGTAAGATGCTCATTTGAGAAAAAATGACTAAATGTCAGTATTTACTAAATGTTAGTAACTACTAAAGATGGGCTTCATTTTCTTCTTTCCCATTCAATTAATTGTTATATATAACTAATTAATAAAATAAAAAAATTAATTGCACTAAGTGCCAATTTGAACATAATGTCTAAAAATACAATTACTATATCCTTAAAATAATTGATTAAACACTGTAATTATCTCTGTATAAAAATTAATCAGGAAGCACTCATTATAGATTTTATGATATATAGTATGTAAGCATATTCAGGAAACTAGAAGTTTGCCTTAGGGAACAAATCACCAGTCTATCTACTTGTCCTAAGATTTTCCATTAAAGAACATTTAAAAACATATTTCTAATATTTTTAATAGCACTTCTGCTGTATATTTGATATACTTCAAAGGTATATATTTTCAGGGGTTCTTTTGGTTTTTGTTTTTGTTCAACTTTCCATTCTGGGGTACAAAGTAAGTTGCTATAAACATTAGTAAGCAAATCTTTGTACAGACATGCATTTACTTCTCTTATGTAAATACCTAAGACTGGAATGATTGTGTCATGTGGTAGGTGTCTGTTTAACTTATCTATTGAGATTTTTTTAATCTTTTATTTTGGAATAATTTTAGACTCTAGAAAATTTGTAAAAATGGTATAGTTTCCTCATTTATCTCACCTATTTCCCTAGAGTTGGCATCATATGTAAACTTAGTGCAACAATCAAGAGCAGATAATTAACACTGACACAATGTAATACCTTAAATAAGACCTATGAATCTGAATTTCATCCTTTTCCATTAATAATCTTTACTGAAGCGAGGAGCTATAATGAAATCCATATTGTATTGAGTATGATCTTTCCTTAGTCTTTCCTATTTTTCATGCCCTTGACAGTTTTGAAAAATAATGAAAGCGTTAATCAATAAAATGCCCCTCAGTTTGATCAAATGTTTTTGCATGATTGGAATGGGTCACATATGTTTGCCAATATTATCTCCAACTGATGTTATATACTTTGTTGAAAAAAAAAAACCTAAAAATCTGTTTTCCAAAGTGTTTGTACCATTTTGTATTCCTATTCATAGAGATATGGACCATCATCTACTATTTAGTAAAAGGCGAAAGATTTATACAATCTGAAGAGAAACCAGAGTATATCATCATCTGCTATTTATTGAATAGTGTTTGTGGTGTTATGTTGAGCATCCTTTTCATGTGCTAGTTCCCATTTAAACTCATATATAGTGGAGAATCTGTTCAAATCTTTTTTTTTAAATTAAACTTTTATTTAATGAATATAAATTTCCAAAGTACAGCTTATGGGTTACAATGGCTTCCCCCTCCCAAAACTTCCCTCCCACCCACAACTCTCCCCTTTCCCGCTCCCTCTCCCCTTCCAATCACATCATGATTCATTTTCAATTCTCTTTATATACAAAAGATCAGTTTAGTATATATTAGGTAACGATTTCAACAGTTTGCCCCCATATAGCAACACAAAGTGAAAAAAAAAAAAATACTGTTGGAGTACTAGTTATATGTTCAAATCTTTTTTAAAAGAATTCCTGGAATCACTATTTGTAAAATGATTTATGCATCTGTTTTATTTGAAATGAGAGAGAGAGAGAAAGAGAAACAGAGAGAGAGATTCCCATCTGCTGGTTGACTCCTCAAATGCACACAATAGCCCCAGGTCCAGAGCTGAAGCCAGAAGCCAGGAACACAATACAGGTGTCCCACATGGCAGGCAGGGGCTCAATATTTGAGCTAACAAGGCTGCTTGCCAGGGTCTGCATTAGCAGGAAGTTAGTCAGGAGTAGAGTTGGCTTTCAAACACTCTAATATGGGATCCTGACATCTCAACCAGTGTCTTAATTTTTAGGCCAAATAACCACCTTTCAAAAGATGTGGGGTTTTCTAGTTTTTGTGTTTTTTTTTTTTAATTCCAACTTTCTATTTTTATATTTTTGCAGTTGG
Organism: Lepus europaeus; assembly: GCF_033115175.1. Taxonomy (NCBI): domain Eukaryota; kingdom Metazoa; phylum Chordata; class Mammalia; order Lagomorpha; family Leporidae; genus Lepus; species Lepus europaeus. The sequence goes on along the minus strand of NC_084827.1, from coordinate 127,063,404 downwards.
CATTTTTGCTTTTTAGAAATCTTCATCAAACACAAGATCTGTGTTTTCTTCTAGGGTTTTATAGCTTTAACTAAATTAAATTTTGGGATGTGATTCATCTTCAGTTAGCATCTATATATAAAGAAATTTAAAGGACTGAAGTTTATGTATTGCATATGGTCATTCAACTATATCAGCACCATTTGTTGAAATCTATTTCTATTTCTATAAGACCAGGAAAATATACCTTAAAAGTATAGTTAATATCAGGGGACACATTTTTGTTCACTAAGGCAAATTTCTAGAGGTTTGATTTCCGGGTAATACAGTGCACACATTTTTAAAGTTCTTGATTCATATATACAACTTATCTTCCACAAAGCTTATACAACTTTACTTTCCAATTGATATTGGATTCACATAACTTTGTTTGCAAATTTAATAAGAAAAAATCATTTTGTTTCATTTCAATTTTGTTAAATTACCAATGTAGTTAAATATTTTCTTCACGTCTGTAACTCAGTTTGTATTCTTTCATTGTGAATTGTTTTTTTAAGGGTCTCAAATTTTTCTAATATTAAGAAAGTTTTTCATATGTTCAGAACATTGTCCCCTATAACTGTCATATATGCTGAAAATCTATTCTTTACAGTATATTTGTCATAGTATATAAGATATTGTTACACAAAATCCTTAATGTTAAATACTTAATGTATTTGCTAGTTTTGGTTGGTACTTTTACGTATAGAATAAAATTTATGAGACCAGTAAAAGAACTGTGAATTCATATAAAAGCATAAAACACTTTTCCTAAAAGAGTATTTTTAAAAAATAAAAGCAGATTGCAAAATGAGTTTACACAATATGAAATCATTTTAATGGGCATGTCAGAGGGATGGAAGACTAAAAATTCTAAAGTGTTAATGGCAATTACTTTATTATGGTGTAAAACCAGTTACTTTTATTAGCTTACTTATATATTTCCCACATTTTCTATTATCAATTTTAGTTGATTTATTACTAGAAAGACATTTCTAAAAAGGATAAAATCATCTTCCCCAAATTTATTTAGGTAATCATTTATACATTTATCAACATTATGGCCTTTCAAGAATTATGCTATTAACTTAATCAAGCTCCTTTACATTCTATTTTGGTAACTGTACCAACATTTATTTCCAACTATATAATATGAGAAATTAGAATTTTCATCTCACATCTTTGACTACATTCTTAAGTTTGTGGCTAAAATACTCCAAATGTAATTCAATTCTGCCTGCTATAGGTATATTTAGTGACCTTGAGTCCATTTGATCCATATAATGTTTGATGTCAATTAAGTATGCATGAGATCTGGAATAAGAGGAAAATATACAAGCAAGCCAGGATGCTGCTGTTTTATGCTATTGCTGCCATGCTGTTCTCTCCTGGGTGATTATTATCCCATTAACTTTTAAACGAGTTTGGAAATAATTTACTCAAAATTTAGGCTTAATTAAACATTACTTAGGGCCACTGAAAACATTAAGGGCAAGTCTTATTTAAATCTCAACTTTTAGAACTCTACCATAATAAGTAAGGAATAATTTATAACTTATTTAGTAAGAAAAGAATATGACCTTATTACACATTTTAATTAAGATGGATATGAATGAACTCCTGAAGTTCCTAATGGCATTCATCGCACGCCAACACTTACTTGACACCGTGGCTCAATTTTTCACTAATTAAAGAATGTACTTTCTAGTAGCAAAGGAGCACTTTTATTATTATGATATTTCTATGACAGTTGATGAGCAGTCACTGGTCCAATTTAGAGACTAGGATTATGAATGTCAGTTTTCCAGGTTCAAAGGACACAAATGACTGCTCTCATAGTCAGGGTCAGTGTTCATAGAAATAAGACTGAAGGTCAAAGGATGTATTGCATAAGGGAGTAAAGAGTCTAGCCTCAACAGAAATCAGCAACACAGCAGCGTGCAAGTGAATGACAACATGTAGAAAGTATTTTATAAACATTTAAAATAATTATCATAGTATCTAGCAAGAAGATAGTATGAATTCAAGATTATTTCCTAAGAACGAAAAAGCCTCTGATAATTCAAAGACAAGGCAGTGTGGTGCAAGTTAGAGGGAGGAAGACATAGGGAATCTGGTACAACATAATTCCCAAGCTGCATGTATTTTAAAAAGCTATTTTATCTGTTCTGTAATTATATATTATGGATTTTTTAAAGAAAATTTACTTTAACAGAGGGAATTTTAAAACCAAATAATCTCTTATCTTTTCTAATTTGATTTAATCCTAAAATAGCAATGACTAGAGACCTGCGCTTACCCAGAAATTTTGCTTACTGAGAAATTTTAAATTGCATATACATATAAAATTTTAACAACCATCCTCAAGATCCCCTTTCTCTAAGCAGTGAGGTTATCATCGTCTCTGCACTTCCTCCCTGGCACTTTTCTACAGTGCTGTCTCAATATGAATTCAGGAAGAAAAATTAATTACATTTTTAAATATGTGGGAAATAAATGAAAAAGCTCAATAATATTAAAATCCTCAGGGGCATTAGTAGCCTTGGAATGAAAACCTGGACAAGCGATTTGATTGTGTAGCAGATACAGGCTCTAAGGCACTGGTACTCATTCTTGACTGCACTTTATAATCACTTGAGGGAAACTAAGGAATTCTCTATACCTGTTCTCACCCCAACACATTGCAATTTAATTGCTGTGGTATGTGTCACTTTTTAAAAAGCTTTCTCAGTTATTCTAATGTGTAGTCAAGGCTGAACAACACTTCTCTGAAATAGAGCAGAAGATTATTATTGTCTGAGACATACTAACTTTGGATTAAAAAAAAAAAACTGGAACCATTTTCTAGTGATAAAGGAAATATTTTATAAAATTCAGAATCTCTAGATTATGCCCCCTCCACAAACCAAACCACCCCACTCCCCATAAAAAGGAAACTAAATTTAATATATGCTGACAAACTGAAAATTAGAAGTTCTACCCTTTTAAGTATGACATCAGTAACATGCATCTCCTTATTAAATGGGAAACATCTATATTAAAATGAATAGCTACAATGTATATCACCTGGATCTACAGGAATATTTATTCAGATTTTGAATTATAATTTCCTTCTCCATAGTAGTAAATAAAACTAAACACACCCAGTACGCTTTGAAAAAAGACTTTTAATTACTAACAAAGCAACACTGTAAAGGTTAAATTGAACTTTTTTGTGTGCTTATCTCAAAAGTTATATTTTTCCCTATTACAATATGTTGCCCTTCAGAATAAAGCACTATTCTCTTGCAATCCCTAGGATTCCCAGTCTGCCCATCTAAGTTTTAATATTGGTATATACATCAAATCTGGTAAATGTATTTTATATAATTGAAAATGATAAGATACAGTTAGTGCAGATAATAAATTTGTAAATTTTGCCTATGGTTAATCATTTTATATATCACTGAAGTTAAAATGTCCTCAGATTTTAATATTTTCTTTTTTTAGATTTTTAAAAAGGTATTTATTTATTTATTTGAGAGATTGACCCGCAGAGAGAGAGAGGGAGAGACAAAGAGAAATATTTTCCATCTGCTGGCTCACTCTCCAAATGGCTGCCATGGCCCAAGCTCAGCCAATCCAAAGCCAGGATCCAGGAGCTTCCTCCAGGTCTATTACATGAGTGCAGGGACCCAAGCACTTGGGCCATCTTTCACTGTTTTCTCAAGCCACAAGCAAAGAACTAGATCAGAAGAGGAGCAGCTGGGACACAAATCGGCACAAATATGGCATGTTAGCACAGCAGGCAGAGACTCAGCCCACTACACCACAGCACCAGCCCCTTAATATTTCCTTTCTTTTTTCTAAAAACAAGATTTATTTAATTATTTGCAAGTCAGAGTTACCAATGATAGGGGGAGAGAGAAAGAGAAAGAGAGAGAGAGAGAGAGAGAGAGAAAGGTCTTCCATCCGATACTTCATTCCTCAAATGGCTACAACGGGGCCGGAGCTGTGCCGATCCAAAGCCAGGAGCCAGGAGCCAGGAGCTTCTTCCGGGTCTCCCAGGTGGGTTCAGGGGCCCAAGCACTTGGGCCATCTTCTTCTGCTTCTCCAGGCCATAGGAGAGAGCTGGGTCAGAAGTGGAACAGCCAGGTCTCAAATTGGCGCCCATATGGGATGCCAGCGCTTCAGGCCAGGTTGTTAACCCACTGTACCACAGTGCCAGCCCCCTTAATATTTTTTAACCTCTAAGTAGCTTTCTATATCTCATGTGGTATAAAAAGCTCAGGATAACATTCAGTTTTTGAAGGTACAGTGTTTCCATTATCTCACTTCTACAATGATTCTTCTAAAAGTACCTCTCACATTTATAAACCTAAAATTCAAATGAAGCTTTAATTTTTCTCAAAGTTTATTATTTACCAACAAAACTATCCTGACTTTTATAAATGTATTTAATTATTATTTTATCACAAATAACCATTCATGGCATACAAGATATCATGGACTATACCAAGGATACAAACATAGAACAAGTGAGGAAATGAAGACGCAAAAGGGAGGCCTGAATACCATCTGGTCAACAGCATAATAAGATGAAATTCACAGTGCCAGAAGGCCTACAAGGAGCACAGTGCACTCACAGAGACTCATAAATCTCCCCAAAGACATTTGCAATTTAAAAAACGGCACTTTGAAAGAAAATTCAGATTTAATCAAGTGACTCAGCAAGAAATTTAAAAAAATGGTAAAAGTGTAAGTACTGGAAAGGAGATGGAAGGGTGACTACTGTGGACAGATAATGCATTGTGATACACAGAGTTGTAAGGGGGAAAAATCAGTGTAGAGTTAACATGGAAAGTAGAGTGTTTAGTAAGGCTGGAGTATAGATTGTTTAGTGAAGTGCAGGAGGGAAACACTGGAAGATTTTACCCAACAGAGGTCTAAGGTTGGTTTTTATTTTAGACAGGTTATAACAGCTTCTGGGTAAAGAATATACATCAGGAAGACATGATTGATTTATATAGACCAGTTAGGAAGCTATAATTTTTGCATAGATGAAATGTAATAAAAAAGGCAGTATCCATTTATTTCCCACTCTTACTTTCTGATACAGGAATTATATTTTGGCAGCTAAGAAAAGTGAGGCCCAAACAAATATTATTGCTAGTAAGTTCCAGAGCCAGAGCCAGCATTTGATTCCAGAACTATCTGATAACAAAATACAGTTTGGTATAAGTGAGACAATTGATAATAAAGGTTGCTGGAAAAATGAGCACTGTCTTAATCTAATATTGTGATTCATTCATTTATATTCACTCAAACAAAATGTTTCATACACATTTACTGGATATTCAGCAGCCAAAGTTCTCCATGACAGGAGTTTAGGGAAATAAAAATGAATGAGAGCCTTGTTCTCAGGTGCTCAGTAAATAATTCTACATCTTTTTACTATAGGGACTGCCTTACAGATGTTTCCTGTTTGGCAGGTAACAAAGGTTTTACTCAGAAGCTCTGCACACTATATTTATTAAAGCAGCAGTCTACACATATTTTGTACCAGGTGTTCTACATCACTAAACAGATAGCTCCCATATGCTCTTGGAAGTTATGCCAGATTGAGCAAATCCTAGAACGCTAGAACTGCATAAGTTACAGACTGAATGACTACTGACTTCAGATACAATAAAATATAGAGGAATTGTATTTTGAAATATAGAGACTAATATCCCATAATAATACTTGATAAATACCTTATTTATATATAACTGCAGTGTAGTGAGAGGATCAACTAATCGCTTAATATTTTTAATTCTTGTCATTTCTTTTCCAGGAAATGTATTTCTTCTTCAACATTTTTATAATTGCCCCATACTCTGGTCCTTGTTAGGCAGACTCTCCTTCATCTAAGCAGAGCCTCTAGTTTCAACAGGACCCATCTTTCTTGCCTTTTACTTTTGACTGACATTTTCCTTTCTTCAAAAAAGATTTATTAATTTATTTGAAAGGCAGAGAGACAGAGGAAGATCTTCCATCCATTGGTTCACTCCCCAAATGGCTACAACGGGGATGGATCAGACTGAAGCCAGGAGCCAGGAACTCCATCCAGGTCTCCCACATGGGTAGTAGAGGCCCAAGATGTGGGCCATCCCCTGCTGCTTTTTCAGATTCTTTAGCAGGGAGCTGGATCAGAAGTGAAACAGTCCATACTGTAACTGGAAATCTTATGATCTCAGTGTCAGCTTAACCCAGTGCACCACAACAGCATTAAAAAAAAATAGATTATTTATTTATTTAGTTGAAAAGTGGAGTACAGGGAGAGAGGGGTGGTGAGAGACAGAGATATTTTCTATCTGCTGGTTCACTCCCCAAATGGCCACAATAGTCAGAGCTAGGCCAGGCAGAAATCAGGAACTTCCCCCGGTTTCCCACATGAGTGGCAGGGTCATCCTCTGCTGCTTTCCCAGGCAGGCACATTAGCATGGTGCTGGATCAGAAATGGAGCAGTTAGGACCCTAACCAGTGTCTATATGGGATGCTGGCACTGCAGGCCAGTATCCTTAACCTGCTGTGCCACAGCACCAGCCCCATTAAGATTTTTCTTAATAAGAATCTGTCTACATACATACTGCCAAAAAAAAAAAAAAGAAAGAAAAAAAAACCTAAAATGTATATGATCATCATTTCTTCTCTCAGGAAAGTAATTGTAACAGGATACACATGAAAATCAAAAGTGAAAGCCAATATTTATCAGAGACTAATTCATAAAATACCAACTCCAGAAGATATTGCTGCAATGAAGTGAAGGGAAAAAAAAATTTAACAAAAAGTCACCTGGAGAGGCACTAGGTTAAACAAAAATTTATCTATTTCAAGGTGTTTCAGAGTCCCTGATATACTAAAATGTATGTGAAAAACCAAAGAATACTTCATAAAGATGAAAAGAACATTCTAAAGAACCTACAATGACATGGGTCATTTAGAGGCAGTAACTTTTAAGCAACATAGATGTAGATGACCCTGTCGGATGGAAAAATCATTATAGTGTGTCCAGCAGACATCTCACACAATCACTTCATAACTAAATGCACCAAAATTATGAGTAAATTTCACTTTACCTTCTTCATTTAACATTTGTATGAGCTTATGTTTCTTTTAAAACCAAGAATAATATTTTAAGCTTTCCAGATCTATATATATTTGTCCTTGAAAACATTCAATACATTAATAGATAATAGCTTAATATTATGACATACACATGTATGTATATGTGTGCATGTGTCTATGTGCATCATGATATTTTTTTTAAAAATGTCAGAACCTCTTCATAAAAGTAACTTGCTCAATTTCCTCTACAGTTCCTGGGAAAGCAATGGAAAATGGCCCAAGTGTTTGGGCCTCTGTACCTGCGTGGGAGTCCCAGAAGAAGCTCCTGGCTGCAGCTCAGCCTGGCTCTGGCCACTGCGGCCATTTGAGGAGTGAACCAGTGAATATAATACCTTTATCTCTCTCCCTCTCTCTGTCTATAGCTCTCTCTCTCAGGTAAGTAAAAAAAATTAATGAAAGTAAAAATATATCTATTAAAAAATAATTTAAAAAACTAAAAATAGATCAAATGATCTAGATATCCCACTCTTGGGAAAATAGCCAAAGGAAATGAAATTAGTACACTAAAGATATATCTGTACATCCATGTTTCACTAAGATATAGAATCAACCTAGATGTCCATCAATGGATGATTGGTTAAAGAAAATGTGTTATATATATATATATATATATATATATATATATATATATGACTGAATATTACTCGGCCATGAAAAAGAATGAAATCCTGACATTTACAACAAAATGGATACAAGTGGAGATAATTACACTAATTAAAATAAGCTAAATCCAAATATATATATATATCACATGTTTTCTCGCATTTATGGTAGTTAATATACAGAGTATAAATATTGTATGGATGTCCTATCATTTAGTATACAGTTATAAATATTGCTTCACTGATTCACACCATGTAAAGGACAATATACACTTTTTTCTCATGTTGTAAAAAAAAAAGAAATTGAGTTGGTGGAATAACGAGGACTCAGGATACTAGTAATGTTTTATTCTTAATTTGTATATTTGTGATGAGTGTGATCAGATGAAAATTTCATTTATCTTTACACTTAAGTACATTTCTTGGTATGTATACTGTATTTCAATATTTTTTTTTAAAATGAAATTATATAGTTTCAAAAAAATAAAGAAAAAAGAATGGAAGTATAGAGGAGTATTAAGGAGGGATTTAGGGAGGGAGGTCATTAGGGATACTTCTTAGAATTGTACCTATGGGGACTGGCACTGTGGCATAGTGGGTAAAGTCACTGACTGCAGTGCCTGCATCCCATATGGGCACCAGTTCAGGACCTGGCTGCTCCACTTTCGATCCAGCTCTCTGCAATGGCCTGGGAAAGCAGCAGAAGATAGCCCAAGCCCTTGGGCCCCAGCACCCTCATGGGAGACCAGGATGAAACTCCTGGCTCCTTGCTTCGGATTGGCACAGCTCTGGCCATTGCGGCCAATTGGGGAGTGAATCAGCGGATGAAAGGCCAATCTCTCTCTCTCTCTCTCTCTCTCTCTCTCTCTGAGGAATGAGACATCCACAGGTAGCTTTGGAAAGCTTGGGTACATGAAAGTCAAACCTATGCCCACGGCTACATGCGTGCTCAGGAAAGATCTCCGAAAGCCCTAGACTCTAACCTGGCAGATCCAGAGGCTCTGTGAAAACAGGAAGTGAAGGCTGAGGCAGAGTTGAGCACTACTAGTCTGAGTGTCAGTAATGTTCCCAACACATAAGCACATAGAGCTTCTCCACAAATACTTAGGGAATGATTGCCTTTAAGGAATCTCTGATCTGTCATTAGTTGACTAGCAGAGACTTCAATGGCACTGAAGACAAAGAATACAGATTTTAGTATGAACACAGGATCATTTAATAGGATTCCATTTATATGAAAGGTCCAACATCAACAAATTCAAGTGACAGAATATTAGTAGTTGTCAGGGCAGAGGAGTGGAGAATGAGCAGTGACTACTAATGGGTGTGGAATTGTCTTTAGGGTAAAGGAAGTACTTTAGAAGTGGATAATGGTGATATTTGCACAATCTTGTAAATATAAAAACCACTCAATCATATGATTTAAAGGCATGAATTTTACAGTATGTAAATCATAACTCAATTTTTAATGTTACCCATATTGAATATATATATGTAAAATAAAGGTAAAATAGGACGACTTTAGAAAAACAAAAGCTGAGAAAACTGCTTACCAGCAGACTCACTATCACGAAATAATAAGAGTGCTTCAGGCTAAAGGTCAATTATCATAAATAGAAGCATGCAATTTCTGCAAAGAATGCAATACATTACAGAGGGTGGTTATGTGCATAAAATATAAATGCATATTTATTATTTTAAAAAAGCTAATGATGTCTCTTGGAGTTTACTATATACATAATATATATATATATATATATATGTTAGTTACATGATAAAATTAAGGAAGTTACAGGAGGAGAATGGATTTAAACTGCTATGAAGTTCTCCTAGTGTTGAAGCTATTGTAAGTACTGATATAAAGATGAGCACTCCACAGTGTGGATGAACAGAAAAAGCAAGCATCTCTCAGACACTGATGGTTGAGACAAAAGTTACTTTGAAAACATACATGCCAGTATCTACTAAAGCTAAACAGCATTCCCACTCCAGAGCATCCAACAGAAACAAATACTTATGTGTACTTAAATGCTTGTTTCAGAATATTCATAGCTTTATCACTCATAGCCAAAAATCAGAAATAGCCCAAATGTCCATCAATAGAATGGATAACTATATTGCAGTATATTTGTACAACACAATACTATACATAAAAAATGAACTACTATGACATTCAAAACATGAATTAACCTAACAGAAAAAGTTTAGGCAAAGAGAAATAACACAAAACAGTATGAAAACAGAAAAAAATATTACGATCAAAGTTAGAAGAGTAGCTACCTTTGGGAAGGTATTAACAGCATCAGTTGGGTAGGCATTTGGCACAGTGGTTAACAAGTCACTTGGAGTACCCACATCCCATATTACAGTGCCTTGGTTCAACTCCTGGCTCTGCTTTCATTCTCAGCTTCCAGTCAATATGCACCCTAAAGTCAGCAGATAATGGCTCAAGTACTTGAGTCCTTCCACCCATCTGGAAGACCCAGATGGTGTTCTGGTCTCCTGCCTTTGGCCTGGCCCAGCCCCAGGCCCCTCCCTCCTTCTCTCTCTCTCTCTGTCTCTCTCTCTCTCTCCTTCTCTTTCTTCTCCTTCTCCTTCTCCTTCTCTTTCTCCTTCTCCTTCTCCTTCCCTTCTGCCTTCTCCCTTTCTCTCCCTCTCTCTCTACAGAATCAGGTCATGAGGCAATGCTCCTGTGCAGTGAAAGTATTTCATATCTTACACTGGAAAGTACTTACATATATGTTGGCATATAATAAAGCACAGCAACTTATGCTTTATATTATATGATTTACATCTTATTAAAGCTTTAAAATATTAATATATCTCATAGACCATCATGTAATAATTTATATGGTTTGACTATTTCCAGCAAAATCAATGTGTTTGCAATGTGATTTCCATTGCAACAATGTTGAGACATGGGACCTAATAAGAAGGACTAGGTCATGATGACACTGACCCCTTGAATGATTTAATGTCATTATGGAGGGAAAGGGTTATTAGGACAAGAGCAGATCTGTCATAAAACCATGTTCAGCCTTCTTTTTCTTACTTGCCAGTTTCAATCAGGAGTCAGATACAAGGAGTCTTCAAATACCTTTCAGAGAATTCATATTATAAAGAAACCTATATATGGATTTCAGAACTTTCCACACCAAAATATACTTATATTTTAATTCATTTTCTATGAAAATTTGAAGTTCCTTTGTAAAATCTCTGTTTTCAGGTAATCTGTTACAACAGCAGAAAATGGACAAAACAGTAATCATTCTGCTATACTGCTGACTGATTTTTTTTTATCTAGCATTTAACATTAACATACATTTGTTTCTAGGATTCTGGTATTCTTGGAAACATCATAGCTAATGGAACAAAGGAAGCAGAAATGGCAGAGGCAGAAGTTGACCTCAGGGCCTATGTTGTGGTGTAGTATGTTAAGCCAACACCTGCAATGCCAGCATCCTATATGGGTACAAGTTCATGTCCCAGCTGTTCTATTTCTGATCCAGTCCTCTGCTATACACCTGAGAAGGCAATGGAGGATGCCCCAAGTGCTTGTACCATTGTCACCCATGTGGGAGACCCAGAGAAAACTCCTGGCTCATTGCTTCAGCCTGGCCTGGCCTGGCCTGGGCCATTATGGTCATTTGAGGAGTGAACCAGCAGATGGAAGATTTCAATCTCTCTCTGTCCCTCTCTCTCTGTAACTCTCCCAAGTAAATAAAAATCTTTTATTTAGGAAAAAAAAAAAAAAGAAGAAGGTTGACTGCAATATAATTGAATCAAAAGCCTCAACTCATCCCCAAGGGCCTTCAGGTCTTCCAAAATCAACACATGAGGGCTGGACATTTGCACCTAGTAACTAGACCTTGGATATTAGCTATGCCCACGGAAGAAATATAACTTTAAGCGAGGCAGCTCACTTACGTCAATGGACATTCCTGGGGAAGGACTCAGTCTTGAGATTTCAGCAAAAAACTAATGAAAAATGTGCCTCATTTCAGAAGGATACCTGTGGCAAACCATAATATACACTACAATATTACTCTTAAAGCAATCAGGAATATTTATTTTGCAAAATAATTCTATCTCAACTGGAACCACTGCTCAAGGATGCTAGTTGACCTTTTTCCTGTGAAACTTTATAAGATGGTTGGTTGAACTACAATCCAGACTGCACCTGGTCTCAGGTTTCCAAGTGATATTTATCTATCTATGCTATATTTTCTAGATTTTACTCTTCCTCAGCCATCACTCCCCTGATCTAGGTGGCTTATCCGGTAGCACCCAGACACTCAGCCTCAAAGAGCATAAGTCCGTTGTCACGATGCCTTTCTCAAAACATGTCTTCAAGACTTGTTCATTTATCATCAAAAATGGCCCCAAAGTACCAAGATATACCAAGGGTATCACATTGTCTTTACATGTGATAACTTGCCCCTACTGTATAATGGCAAGTCTAAATCCTCCTGATAATTAGAGTCAATTGCTCCTATCAAGATGCTAACATGGGTCCAGTGCTGTGGCATAGTAGGCTGTCTCTGGCTGCAGAGTTAGCATCTCATGTGGGCACTGGTTCATGTCCCACCTGCTTCTCTTCTGATCCAGCTCTCTGCTATGGCCTGAGAAAGCAGTAGAAAATGGCCCAGGTGCTTGGGCTCCTACACCTGTATGGGAGAACTGGAAGAAGCTCCTGACCGGCGCCGTGGCTTAACAGGTTAATCCTCCGCCTTGCGGCGCCAGTACACCGGGTTGTAGTCCCAGTCGGGGTGTCAGATTCTATCCCGGTTGCCCCTCTTCTAGGCCAGCTCTCTGCTGTGGCCCAGGAAGGCAGTGGAGGATGGCCCAAGTCCTTGGGCCCTGCACCCGCATGGGAGACCAGGAGAGGCACCTGGCTCCTGGTTTCGGATCAGCGAGATGCGCCAGCCGCAGCAGCCATTGGAGGGTAAACCAGTGGCAATAAGGAAGACCTTTCTCCCTGTCTCTCTCTCTCTCACTATCCACTCTGCCTCTCAAAAAAAAGAAAAAAAAAAAAAGAAGAAGAAGAAGAAGAAGCTCCTGGCACCTGGCTTCAGATCAGCCCAGCTCCAGCTGTTTTGGCCATTTGGGAAGTGAACCAGTGGATGAAAGACCATTCTCTCTTCTCTCCCCAATCTGTAACTCTACCTCTCAAATAAATAAACAAAATATTTAATAAAAAAAGTTAACTTTTCTCTTCCAATGTTCTCCTGTGCAGAGTACAAATTTCACATAGAAAATTCAAGCATGAACTTTAGTAGGTTATTACCCTGAGTCCTCTGGTCCCTTGGAAAAAGACTTCCTCATCTGTGAAGCAGGGTCTCTGGATTCACAGGGGCTGGAGTCATAGGAAGGGGAGTCCAAACCCCTCCAGGTAATGATGAAACACAGAGCCTCTCCTAAGAAGCTCCTGGTTTCAGATCAGCCCAGCTCTGGCTGTTGCTGCCATTTGGGGAGTGAACCAGCAGATGAAAGACTCTCTCTCTCTCTCTCTCTCTCTCTCTCTCTCTTTCTCTGTAACTCTGCTTTTCAAATAAATAAATACATCATTTTTAAAAAATGAGCATATTTTGTATCCTGGTATTGTACCCTAGAATATCGCACCCATCCTTATAAGACTTCAGCTTAAGCTAGCAACTCAGCTTCACCTTCAAATGCATGTTTCATCATTATATCAGGATTACAGTTTCTGGGTAATGTATAGTGAAATCAATAGACCCATAATTAAATTCCCACTGCTGCATCTTTTTCTTTAATGTTATTTCTAGCTCTGTTTAAAGCCAGCTGTCTATGTACCACTACCACTAGTGAATTTGATCTGATATAGACTGAGTATCTGATCACAGGACATCAAACAACATTGCAGTGCCAGATGACCTTGGTTCTGTCAGATCCATCAAGTTACAGCCAGCCAGGTAAAGTATACACCATTAAATAGAAGTACTATATAGAGGAGTTTCCAGGCATAAGAAGGGTCAGGAAAGACAAATAACTTACACAAGTAGGTGGCTCACACTCCTAAACCCAGAATTATATCAATAAATATTTAAAACCTGGCCATATGTATGAAAGACTGCCTTATCATAGCATTTTCCAGTTTCTCTAGTGCAAATACTGTGACTACAGCTGATGTGAACTCCCAGTATGATTTCCCTGAACAGAACTGGGAAACAACATTACCTATTTAGCTCCCACCAACACCTCTCACTCTTCACATATCTAAGAATATATGCATATGGAGGACAGTCACTAGCCAGATGTGTAATTCTCTACTGCAAGTGATATGACGTTCCTCAACACCTTAAAAGTCTACATTGTTATAAAGATGTTTATTTCTTCATTTTCATGTACTTGAAAGAGAGAAAGAGAAACAAACAAAAAAAAAATTCCTCCAGCTTTGGTTCATTCCTCAACTGTCCAAAAAATCCAGTTAGGGCCGGGCCTGGCTAAAGCCAGAAACCTAAACTCCACCCAGGTTTCCCACATGGGCAGCAAGGACTCAGACACTTAAGACCTCATTTGCAGCCTCACAGGATGCATTATCTGGAAGGCGGATTAGAAGCAAAGTAGCTGGGACCAGAACCAGCACTCTGATATGGGATAAGGACATCCTAAGCAGTAAATTAACTTCCTGTACCTTAATGCCCACAAAGAGTCTATATTTTGGTTATCCTATTGAATCTTTGCATAAATTTTATGTGTGCCTTTTCCTACCATAAACACTAAAATACGCTAGCATCCATCTGGTTGCATAACCACGTGGCACTTATGTATCCACCAAAGATCAGACCTGGCACAAAATTTTCCTGGCTCATGACCCAGTTCAAACTAAATAACCTTCAATGGCACCCTATAAGTGAGTTAAAGTAGTATTCCTAAACATATAATAAGTTGTATTCAGAACACAAGTGCCCAGTAAGAATTGTGCCTACTTCTATAAATATGAGGAAATGCAAAAATTTTGCTTTCTTTTGAAGAGAAATCTCAGCATGGTACAATCTGACCCAGCACATTGGATCCTTAACAAATTCAATGATATGGGCAGGAATCTTAATCTCATCAGGATGCAGCTTCTACCCTCTGGAATACATATTACTTATCAGAGCTCCCAACATCATGCTTGCCATTTCTTATTCATCTGGTTTAATTAACCTGATGTCATTGATACAATAAACCAAAATGATTCTCAGCAGAACATCAGAGGGTCCAAATCTCTTCAGACTATGTCTTAACAGAGCTATTCTTTTGTATCATTGACAAATGAAAAATTCTTCCTTGATAAGCATGGGTAAGAGTGCTTTCACTAGGATGAATGACTACGTACCATATGTGGATGAGAGTACTTGAAAAAGTTCATGGAAAATGAAATATTGGCGATAAAAATGTTGAAATACATGCATATTTTTCATACTCTACATTTTTTCTCAATTTTTTAATAATCCTCACATTTCTATACCATTTATAAATACTCTACATCTGGCACAACAGCTGCCACAGGAGCTACCTGACTATGACAGAGGTAAGGACTGCCATTTCCAGGATCTATTTAGCTTTTGCATGGTCAAGGTGGATACACTGAAGGAGTATATTGGGAACTATTAGCCTTGCATTTATGCAGTCTTTAACACGATTGCCTTGACCACTACCATTGCTCCCTAAACTTCCTATCTCTAGGATGAGTTATTGTTTCTATCTTAGCTGGATGGGACAATTTCAAAGACTTCTACCTGGCCTTCGTTATTCCGGTAGGCTTTACCCCATAGATAATACATCTCTTTTTTAGCCATGGGGACATGCAGTCTGATTTTGTTGTTGTGGTTGTTGCTCCCTTAAGTTTTCCTTAGACCAGGCTGGAAATTTGACATTACAAGTCACTATGATCATTGTACCCGATCTGATTTAAATGGTTATTTGTTGTCATCATGCTTCTGTTATTCTGGGAATCTGTTATCCCTGTTGTCACTAGGGAGCCCATTCTATAAAAGCGTGTTCTACCATAAGCCCCAGCCTAGAGAGGGCAGCCATGAATTGGATTCTCAGTGATGCTTATTCCCATGTCAAATCAGTGGTTGCCTAGTTACAGAGACCAAGAGAGGAAGGGATTATAAAAAGGCACAAAGAAAATTTTAGAGGAGATGGAAATGTACAGAATCCTGATTGTAGTGGTGGTGACACAGATGTGTATATGTGTGTGTGTGTGTAAAATATAATTGTGTCGAAATTCATTGAATTGTTCAGTTTAGTACATACAGTGAACTATATAGTTCATTGTATGCAAAGTTCATTATATACAAACTATACCCCAATAAAGTCATGCTTAAAAACATAGCCTAGGCCGGTACCGTGGCTCAATAGGCTAATCCTCTACCTAGCGACTCCGGCACACCGGGTTGTAGTCCCAGTCGGGGCGCCGGATTCTGTCCCGGGTTCCCCTCTTCCAGGCCAGCTCTCTGCTATGGCCAGGGAGTGCAGTGGAGGATGGCCCAAATCCTTGGGCCTTGCACCCCATGGGAGACCAGGAGAGGCACCTGGCTCCTGCCATCGGATCAGCGAGATGCGCCGGCCGCAGCGGCCATTGGAGGGTGAACCAACAGCAAAGGAAGACCTTTCTCTCTGTCTCTCTCTCTCTCTGTCCACTCTGCCTGTCAAAAAAAAAAAAAAAAAACCCATAGCCTAACCATAAATTTATACTTAAAAAAAGGTTAATACAGAAATATTACGGCAAAATAGATATTACGAGTTATTATAAGTTAGATTTTGATTTAAAAATCAATTTGCTTTCTGAAACATGGTTAAGAGAAAATTTTGGAAAGTTAAATATCATTAATATTCTTCATAAAGTGCCACAAAAACAAATTAAGTAAAAATTACCAACCATTAGCTGACAGGGTATAATCTTTTATATTAATTATATTTTCAAATTCTAGGTGATGTTCTAACCTCCTAAATGACATGCATGAATAGAATGAATCATAATTTCCTTCTTAAAATATGAAGGAGTTATCAAAATTTAGTCAGTATTAAGGCTTGTCTTGGAGTTTTTAATATTATGGTTAAATAAGATGCATTGTTTATATATAAAATTAAATTTATATATAAAATTAAATTTTTTATGTTACACCAAAATAACATTTTTATGTAATTTTAGAGGTTTACAATTATGAAAAAGCTTGAAATTCAGTTTGAATAAACTACTTTCCTGATGTAATCAGTAAACTACTTTTGTAAGATGTTTTATATACAGGGTAACTATAACATGCCTGATATATCAATGTTTATCTAAGTATATTAGGACTAAAATTAATAAGAAAATATTAATTACATGGTGGAAAAAATCATTTCAGAGGACTTTAAAAGTCTTTCTTACAATTTGATCCCTTACGTCCGTTATTTCTCCCCAACAAACTAAAATTTCAATAGTGGATATTGATTTATTTGCATACCAGACTGAATGAATGATTCTACATCCTTGGCACATAAACCATTTTATGCCTATGGGGTTTTCAACCACTCTGGAAATGGACGCTTTTATTTTATTTTATATGGAGCAGATGTCTGGTATAAGAGTTAAAATGAAACCTAGGATGCCCACACCCTCTTTGGAGTGTCTGAGTTCAAGCCCCAGCTCTGTTACCAATTCCAACTTCCTGCTAATGAATAAATTGTGAGCTCTTTGCTTCTGGCTTCAGCCTGCCCAGTCCCAGCTGCAGGAGGATTTGAGAAGTAAATGAGCAGATATAAGATCTCTCTCTTGTTCCTCTCTCTCTCTCTCTCTCTCTCTCTCTCTCTCTCTCTCTCTCTCAAGTCAATAAAACAAATACAATTCTTCAAATAAATAAGTGTATATGGAAAAGCAATAGGGCACAAATCACAAGGAAAGGGAGAACAATTTGGGGGGAAAATAAGCACATCAACGTGAAAAGACTTCCTTTACCAAATATCAACATATATCATGCAACTGCAATAATCAAGGTTATAATTACATCAGAGTGCTATTGAAACAGAATAGAAAGCTCATAGTTCTACAGAAATTAGAGATTTATACGACAGTTAACATAGTGAATTGCTACATTTTTTTCATTTTCATGTCTCAAGCATAAAATTATTTTTCTTTTACCCAACAGCTCTTTGAATAACAAAGGAAACAACAATAAGAAGAAGAAATATTGGTTTCTTACAAGGCAAAAACACTACTTATGCATGATGATGACTCCTATATGATCCTGGGCCTCTTCTCTGCATTGCACTTCCATGTATACAACCATCAACTGACAAACATCTTGGCTGATACCCCAAACTTAACAGGTGTAAAACACCTCTGACCTCCAAATTCACTCTGTCCTCAGTTGTGCCCAATATGGAAATGACAATTATATTCTTTCATGTTCCCTTTGAAGAAATTGGACAAATTGTCTCATACTTCTTGAATTTATCAATAAACTATTTCTCCAGTCCCTACATTTCCAAAATAACTATATCTAACAACAAGGTCAAATTCAAATCATGGTTAAACTGAATACTCAGCCAAGAAAATCATAACCTGAACTCTCCATTGTCTCACTGAAAAAAAAAGTAAACTGACTAGTGTAACATTGGTAATTTATTAATGTTATAGTGCTGCTCTAATAAATTATAATAAACTTGGTAGCTTAAAATAAAACAAATCTACTATCCTAAAATTCTGGGTTTCAGAAATCCAAACTGGATCAGCAGAGCTAAGGATCTAGGGGAAAATCTATTCCCTGCCTTTTCCAGATTCAAGAAGATTTTCCCTCCGTAGCTCATGTACCTGCATCACGATGACCTTTGCCTCAGTTGTCACATTCCTGAGTATGATTTTGACCCTTATGCCTTCCTCTTGTAAGTCCCTTTAACTTAACCCTATCTGAAAAGTCCCTTCTGCTATATAAAGTAACATTCACAATCGTCGGAGATAAAGTTGTAAATATCTTTGGCAAAGGGGGCTTTATTCTGCCTGCCATAGGCACCACACACCTGTTCATTTCTCCATCAACCATCAACTAATCGTTTTAATGCTGCTGCTAATCCTTACCTCAATCAAAAGTTCTGGAAAAGAGTGCAAAATAACAATGATTTCTAAAACAGAATAAGCTATTTGTTAAACCTAACATTCAGGAAGCACAACAAAGGCAGGAAAATATGCCTAAATCTTTCCTTCTTAGTTCTATTTTTCAAAGTACAAAGTTGGTTTAGTAAAAGCTTCAAATAATGACAAATTTCTATGGTCTTCCTCTCTCTCTCTTTGTCTCTCTCTCTCATCACTCAGTCTCAATGATTTTTGCAGAACAAATATAATTTTAACAATTGTAATAATCAGTCTTTTATGCATATTGACACAATTTTGGCCATTGGGAAGTCTTTTGAGCTGGTTCCTGTGTTCTTTGACATGATTCCATTAATCTTTGAAGGCTCCTTGATTTCTAGTATAATTAGATGTCCTAGGACCACCTTGTACTTTCCTTGACCCACATTTCACATCAGCCATCTCTCCAAGGAGGAAAATAATATTAGAGGACACAACCCTAGTGCCATGTATAATCATGGTTTCTTGGGTGAAATTGTTTCTAAGCTACTTTAGCAGACAGGGTTATATATTTAAAATTCATGACATTGTTTTGATATTTGCAATGTAATTTAACATGACAATGTTACTCCTTTAATTATTGTATATGTTCTAATTTTACATGAAAAGATTGCTTTGGTTGTTGTATTAGCAGTTATGCACTCTTTAACACAGTATTATAAAAAGAAAATATTAATATGGAAATTTTACTTTTTAAAAGCTGAATTAAGGGCTGATGCCATGGCTCACTTGGCTAATCCTCCTCCTGTGGCGCCGGCACCCCGGATTCTAGTCCCGGTTGGGGCGCCAGGTTCTAGTCCCAGTTGCTCCTCTTCCAGTCCAGCTCTCTGCTATGGTCCAGGAGGACAGCGGAGGATGGCCCAAGTGCTTGGGACCTTTCTCTCTGTCTCTCTCTCACTGTCTATAGCTCTCTCTCACACTGTCTAACTCTGCTTGGCAAAAAATTAAAATTAAAATTAAAAAATTTTAAAAAGCTGAATTACTACCCAAGAAGGTTTTGTGTAGACAGAGCCAAACCTATTATAAAATTTATTATAAAAAGTACAGAACATAGACTACAAAAGACAATTACAAAATAGAAAGATAAAATGGGAAGAATCACTTTTCTTAAAGTCTTGGTATAAAGCTATAATAATAATAGAGCACCTAAAAGACAACCTGTAGAAGTGAAATTGACACTTTCAGAAGCAATAGCTTTGAACAGCCATTGTCTTACTGTTAAGGAATAGGTTTTTTTTTTCTTTTCTCTTATTTTACTTATTTTTTTCTTTCATACTAATCATTGAACTCTTTATTTAACATAGAGTTAACCATATGTGTATAAAGTTAATTGAAAATAGAGCTTAGTAAAAAATAAGAGTGAGAATAAGAAAGAAGAAGCGGGGTGGGAGTGTAAGCAGGAGAGTAAGCATGGTGGGAAGAATTACAATGATCCTAAAGTTGTAATTGTGAAATGTATGAAGTTCACAACTGCAAAGCAGTATAGTCCCACATACATACCTATGGACTTATTTCTAAGGGTACAGCTTAACAACTGGCCATAAGACCCCAAGTTGGCTGATAAAAATAGGATCTTCCCTTAAGTTGGCTGATAAAAATAGGATCTTCCACTTTGACTATGACCTTGTCTAAATAAGATCAGAGTCGGAGTCGGCAAACGCAAAAGGCTTCCATAGCCTTGGCAACTCATGACAAGAGCCTAGGGAGATTTCTGATGCCATAAACAAGAGTGTCAATTTGTAAAGTCAACCACAGGATTCACTGTGCACTTACTCCTCATGTAGGATCTCTGTCCTTAATGTGTTGTTCAATGTGAAGTAATGCTATAACTAGTACTCAAACAGTATTTTACACTTTATGTTTCTGTGTGGGTGCAAACTGTTGAAATCTTTACTTAATATATACTAATTTGATCTTCTGTATATAAAGAGAATTGAAAATGAATCTTGATGTGAATGGAATGGGAGATGGGAGGGTTGCAGGTGGGAGGGAAGTTATGGGGGGGAAAAGCCATTGTAATCCATAAGCTGTACTTTGGGAATTAATATTTATTAAATAAAAGTTAAAAAAAGAATAAAACCTGAATCTGAAAAAAAATAGGATCTTAAGTGTTATAAAGATCTAAAGGATAGGAATAAGTGGTAAAGTGACCATATAGATAGGATCAAGTGTTAAAGTGATCATATAAATAGGACTAAGTGTTTGGAAACAATGATAGAATTAAAAAGAAGTGAGTGCTCCAGCATGGCAAGCAGTTCTCACAGCAGACTCACAGAATGACAGCCTATTTAAGTAGCATTCTGACCTCAGAATCATCCCCTAAGGCATTCTAGTCTTGCTGAAAAGCCCTTTTGAGCATTTCAAGTATGGAAAGCCAAAACCCTGTGGCAAAAGAATGTTCTACATGAAGGACTCCTGTGAGCAAGACTCCAGTGGAAAGAAATGGCCACCAAAGAAGGATGTACTTTTCTCTGAAGAAGGGGAGAACTACCTTAATTTGTAAAACAGGCAGTTATAATGCAAGTCTTTGATATACACCTGATTCAGATAGGTGTGCTTATTTTTTTTTAACTTTTATTTAATGAATATAAATTTCCAGTGTACAGCTTATGGATTACAATGGCTTCCCCCTCCCATAACTTCCCTCCCACCCACAACCCTCCCCTCTCCCGCTCCCTCTCCCCTTCCATTTGCATCAAGATTCATTTTCAATTTTCTTTATATACAGAATATCAATTTAGTATAAAGATTTCAACAGTTTGCACCCACATAGAAACACAAAGTGAAACATACTGTTTGAGTACTAGTTATAGCATTAAATCAAAATGTACAGCACATTAAGGACAGAGATCCCACATGAGGAGCAAGCGCACAGTGGCTCCTGTTGTTGACCCAACAAATTGACACTCTAGTTCATGGCGCTAGTAACCATCCTAGGCTGTCGTCATGGGTTGCCAAGGCTATGGAAGCCTTCCAAGTTTGCCGACTCTGATCATATTTAGACAAGGTCATAAAAGACAGAGTGAGGATAGTAACCAATGATCCTAAGAGTGGTGTTAACCAGGTCTGAACAATTATACAGCATTAAGTGGGGAAGAGAACCATCAGTACACACAAGTTGGGAGTAGAGCCATTGGTGGTAGAGTAGAGGTTATGATTACAAAGGAATGAGGCCCAAGTGCACTAGACAGGGCCTAGAACAAAGGACAGAGTCATTATTAGAGGAGCTAAGAAAGATGCTGTCTAAGCTACAAGTAATTTTTCTGATTGAGAGGCAAATAGAACCAGATAGAAGGGGCTTGATAATAATCTGGTGGGCTTTAGGCCTTGTAAATTCAGAGGCCCAGACCTATCTATCTCTTCACATGGGGTATATCCTAAGGGAGGTGTGAACCTCCTAGGGGAAGGCACTCTGTTGACTTTCATTACTTGGCTGGCCTGGGAGGAGAGCTGGCCAGGTAAAGGCAGGGGGCATCTCTAACAGGAAATTTACAGTTCTGCCTGCAATGTTGCTGACCCTACTTGACCATCCCCTCAGCTGCAGTGGTCACTTTGGAAGTTGGGCTGAGTGAAGGGCTTTTCAGCTTAGAGCCAATAAGATCTGTGGCTCTGACCTGGGCATCCTTCGACTCCAGGGCAGGTCCATTTCCAGTGATCCAACTCTTGGCAGAGCTGCCAGGGCTCTTCACAAGCTGACTTCTGCTGAAGCCCAGGCTTACCACATTGAAAGCCACTGCAGTAGACTGGCCTGTTGGGTCTCCTTGAGGGCAGATCACTGTACAGATCAGCCATTAATAGGCCTGCCACCCATTGCTTCTGATGCCAAGCTTTCTTTTCCTCCTGGTTTGTGTTAAAGCAGACCAGAGGATGCAAGTCAAGGGAGTGCCCGTGTCCCATCTCTAATCTTCGGTGGCCTGAACTACAAGTCTATAGTCACAGGCATGTTCTGTAGTTGTTTTTCTAAGGTAGACAATGCCCATGAGGAAAATTACATTCTCACTTTAAAACTTTCTTTCCCTTTGGTCTGAAAGGGAGGTTTTTTCTACTTACTGTATAATTCGCTGATGGACAAGTGAATCTAGCTATGACATTATTATTTAAGTTCTTATTTTGGCTATGCTATTACAGAAAAATGTTAGCCATCTCTTTTATAAGGTCTAAAGATTAAATTGTGCGTCCTACAGATTCCTTTATAATAGAATTAGTTTCCTACCTTGAAGAGAATAGAGAAATGAAAGAACAAGTTTGGCTTAGAATAGAGAAATGAGGGAGCAAGTCCTAGATCACTTGCTGACAATAGCAATATCACATGAATACTTAGCAAACTGTTTCAACCATTAGATAACAACTTAAGAAAACATTTACCAGAAGGTCCAATGCCTTCTATAAATTTTAAGAATCATGTATTTGAAAACACCTCTTTAGTATATATTAGGTAAAGATTTCAACATTTTGCCCATATAGGAACATAAAGTGAAAAAACTACCATTGGATTACTAATTATAGCATTAAATAGCAATGTACAGCACATTAAAGACAGAGATCCTACATAATTTTTTTTCAAATTAATTAATTTTCTATGCCATTTCCATTTTAACACCAGGTTGTTTTTTTTTTTTCATTTCCAATTCTCTTTATATACAGAAGATCACTTCAGTATATAATTAGTAAAGACCTCATCAGTTTGTGCCCACACAGAAACGCAAAGTATAAAAATACTGTTTCAGTACTAGTTATAGCATCACTTCGCTTTAGACGACACGTTAGGGACAGATCCCACATGGGGTGTAAGTACACAGTGACTCCTGTTGCTGATTTAACAATTTGACACTCCTGTTCATGGCGTCAGTAATCTCCCTAGGCTCTAGTCATGAGTTGCCAGGGCTATGGAAGCCTTTAGAGTTCGCTGACTTTGATCTTATTCCGACAGGGTCATAGTCAAAGTGGACGTTCTCTCATCCCTTCGGAGAAGGGTACCTCCTTCTTTGATGGCCCCGTTCTTTCCACTGGGATCTCACTCACAGAGATCATTCATGGTTTAATTTTTAAAAAAAAAAAAAAGCTATAACAATTAAGACAGCATTGGCCGGCGCCACAGCTCGATAGGCTAATCCTCCGCCTGCGGAGCCGGCACTCTGGGTTCTAGTCCCAGTAGGGGCACCAGATTATGTCCCAGTCACTACTCTTCCAGTCCAGCTCTCTGCTGTGGCCTGGGAGTGCAGTGGAGGATGGCCCAAGTCCTTGAGCCCTGCACCCACATGGAAGACCAGGAGAAGCACCTGGCTCCTGGCTTCAGATCAGCACAGCACATCGGCTGTAGCGGCCATTGGGGGGTGAACCAACGGCAAAAAGGAAGACCTTTCTCTCTGTCTCTCTCTCTCTCTCACTGTCCATTCTGCTTGTCAAAAAAAAAAAATTAAGACAGCATGATATTGGTACAGGAATAGACACAGATCAATGAACAGAATACAGAGCCCTTTACACAAATATACCAAACTGATTTTTGACAAAGATATGAAACTAATTCCATAGAGCAAGTATAATCTTCTCAACAATAATCCTGGAGCAACTGGACACTCATCAGTTAAGAAACTCAACAAAAACTTCAAACCTTAAATAAAAATTAACTCAAAACAGAGTGCAGACTTAAATGTAAAGTATAAAATTATAAAAGTTTCAGAAAACAAATAAGAGAACTATTCAATCCCTGAGTCTAGCTGAAGAATTCTTAACACCAAAAATATCATCCACAAAGAGACAGTTGATGAACCGGACTATATAAAAATTTAAAACTTTTGGATTCCAAGAAAGATCTTGATAAAAAAATAAGAATAAAAAGTGAAGCTATTGACTGATAAACTATTTGTAAACTATGCCTCTGACAAAAGACTTGAACTTAGAATATATAAAGAAATCTCAAAAGTCAACATTAAAAATATGAAGAGGCAGGACAATTAAATTAGAAATGGATAAAAGATGTAACACACTTATTGAAGAGAATATACATATGGCAAATAAGCACATGAAAAGATATTCAAATATCATTCACCATTAGGGAAAAACAAATTAAACAACAAAGAGACATTATCATTCACCTATCCCAATACTAAAATATTTTTAGTGAATAATACCTAATGCTGAAAAGAATGTAGGAAACTAGATCACACATTTGTAAGAATTTAAAATGATATATCCACTATAAAAATGAGTGCCAAGGGCCGGCGCTATGGTGCAGTGGGTTAATGCCCTGGCCTGCAGTGTCGGCATCCCATAGGAGCACTGGTTGACCCAGCTGTTCCACTTCCAATCCAGCTTACTGCTATTGCCTGGGAAAGCAGTAGAAGATGGCCCAAGTCCTTGGGACCCTGCACCCAATTGAGAGACCTGGAAGAAGCTCCTGGCTCCTGGCTTTGGATCAGCACAATTCTGGCCATTATGGCCAATTGGAGATTGAACCATCGATGGAAGACCTCTCTCTCTCTCTTACTTTCTCTCTCTCTCTCTCTCTGTCTGCCTCTCCTCTCTGTGAAACTCTGACTTTCAAATAAATAAATAAATCTTTAAAAAAAGAGTGCCATAGTTTCCTACAAAAATAAACATACACATTGCATCCTAGCATTTATTCCAGAGAAATTAAAATGAATGTTGACACTAAAATATGTTTTTGAATGCTAATGTTAGCTTTATTTGTGAATAGTCAAAAAATAGAAATGATCCAAATTTCCTTAAATATATAAATCATTAAACTGCGATACATTCACACTTTGGAAGTATATTCAACAATAATTAAGTATGAACTATTGATTACATGAGACAACTTGGATGAATCTTAAGGGAATTATGCTGGGTTTGAGAAATCTCAAAAAGTTTTGTGATTTCATTTACGTAATATTTTTAAAGGACAAAATTATAGATGGAGAATTATACAATTCCATGTTAATCTCTGTAAGGTAAGAAAGAAGCTTTAACTACAGCCAAATTTATCGTTATGATAGTACTTGTCTGTATCTTGATTGTGATGATGGTCATATGAATGTACACATGTATTAAAATCACACAGAACTAAACAAAGAGTGTATGTAAAACCATTGAAATCTGAACTAAGTACATAGATTGTGCCAATGACCTGCTTGTGACACTGTACTGTGGTTACAAAATATCACCACAGGAAAAAACTAGGTGTAAGAGGAATCCATTATTTCTTACAACTGCAGGTGAAAGCATAATTATCACAAACAAAAAGTTTTTTTTTTAATTATCAAATAAAGCTTATAGTATCTTTGTAATTCTTTTCATCCTTAGAACTCACTGCTATGGAGGCACAGTCAAAATGTGTATATTCATAAGAAAGACATATGACTTTTCTCTACAGGTTTATATTACCCATTGAAAATCCAGTTATATTTTCTTGCTCATTTGTCCCCATTTCCTTTTAATATTAGGAATTTCATATTAAACTGAGCTGTGTTTTTTTAATAAGTAATCTATATACATGCTTCAAAAGTTAAAATAGGGTTAGGTATTTGTAATAATTATTAAGCCATACTTGGAACACCTGTGTTCCATATCAGATTGCCTGAGTTTTTGAATCCTAGCTCCGCTCCCAATTCCAACCTCCTTCTAACATGCACCTTGGGAGGAAGCAGGTGACTGATCAAGTAATTGGAACCCTGTCACACGTGTGGGAAACCTGGTTTGGGTTCTAGTTCCAGGCTTCAGCATGGCCCAGCCCAGCTTATGGTGGGCATTTGGAGAAGGAGCAGACAAAGGATCCCTGTCTGTCTTTTCCTCACCCTGTTTCTCCCTTAATTTTTTTTCAAAATGCGCAATATGGAAGTCTTCCTTCCCTTACCACTTCTCTTCCATTTTTTCCCTTCTTACTCTTCAGGTATAACCCTTCACAATTTTATGAACAAGTAATGTGTCACTTTATCTTTAAAATTCACTGTATATGTTATTCTGCATGTGGCATGTTTGCTCCATTGTATTTTGGAATAACAATATGAGGGTATTTTCCAAAAGTTCATGGAAAAGGAATTAAAAAATAAATTTAGTTTATTCAAAGAATTTTGAAATCTATGCAGATTTTTCATAATACGCATTTCCATGAACTTCTGAAGATTCCTCATGTGACTTCTTGTTTTGATATATGCAGAATATCCACATTGTTTTTAAAAACTGTTTTCTGTTCCATTGCATGATATATCATAGTTCATTCAATTATATTTTGCTGAACACTCAGCTGTGAAGTAATAATCCAATGCATAACCTAGTACATGTGGAATATCTGTACTATGTATTTCCAGATGTGTGATAGTTACACTTAAGGATTAAAGCATTTCTGATATTTGATTCTGACAAATTATCTTCCTTGGGTATTGTACCATTTTTTCTATTCTAGATATTACAAATGATTCCTCAGTATAAAGTTTTTGAATTTCTGTACTTCCCCCAAGTTGATAGTTTAGAAATGATTCATCCCTATGGTTGTAATTTCCATTTGTTCTTTGGATGAAGTTGAGCATCCTTTCAAATACTTAAATGCTATTTGTACATTTTTTTCTGTGATTTGTCTTTTTATGTCCTTTGCCCATTTTTTCAGACTATTGTTCTTTCCTTCTTAAATTCTCAAATGTGTACACACTACTAGAAATTAATGCACATAATGAGCTCTCTATAATGACTTGCAAATGATTTTAACATTATATATTTTGTTTTATTTTTATGATTTTTCATTTTGAAAATTTCCTTATATAGTCAAATTTACCAATATTTTATTTATGTGTTCTGGATTTTGCACACAGAAATATTTTCAAATCAAGGTTTGGTTTCCATTTATATTTTTGTTAAATTTTAAGATTCATTTATTTATTTGAAAGGCAGAATAATAGAGAGGCAGAGGGAGAGGCAAAGGGGGAGGAAGAGGTAGGGGAAGAGGGAGGGGAGAGGGAGAGAGAGAGAGGTGTCTTCCTTCAGCTGCTTCAATCCCCAAATAGTCACAATAACCCAGGGCTATGCCAGAACCAAGCAGGAGTTCAGAACTCCATCCAGGTCTCCTACATTAGTGTTAGGGGAATCAGCTTTTGAACCATCCTCCACTGCTTTCTCAAGTACATTAGCAGGAAGCTGGATCAGAAATAGAGCAGCCAGGGCACAAACCAGCAATCTGATTTGGTATGCCAGTGTCGCAAGTGGTAGCTGAACCCACTATGACACCATGTGGGTCCCCCTTTTCATTTTTTTCTTTAAGTCTCAGTTATATATTAGTCAACCCCATCCTTTAAGAAAAATCTCAGCCGGCGCCGCGGCTCACTAGGCTAATCCTCCGCCTTGCGGCGCTGGCACACCGGGTTCTAGTCCCGGTCAGGGCACCGATCCTGTCCCGGTTGCCCCTCTTCCAGGCCAGCTCTCTGCTGTGGCCAGGGAGTGCAGTGGAGGATGGCCCAAGTCCTTGGGCCCTGCACCCCATGGGAGACCAGGAGAAGCACCTGGCTCCTGCCATCGGATCAGCGCGGTGCGTCGGCCACAGCGCGCCTACCGCGGTGGCCATTGGAGGGTGAACCAACGGCAAAAGGAAGACCTTTCTCTCTGTCTCTCTCTCACTGTTCACTCTGCCTGTCAAAAAAAAAAAAAAAAAGAAAAAAAAGAAAAATCTCATCCTTATTTCTAAGATTTAAGATATCACCTTTATCAGATAAAAATTTTCATATATTTCCATTGATTTGTTTATTCATCCACCAGTTTCATTGTTTTAATTATTGATATTTCATTATATTTTTAATCCCTAATGGAAAACATTTATTTATTTTATTTATTTAAAAGAGAGAGAAACTAAGGGAGAGAGGCAGGGAGTGTTTCCCATCTACTAGCTCATTCTCCAAATGCCCACACAACATGACTGAACGAGGGCCAAAGCTGGAAGCCAGAAGCACAATACAGGTCTCCCACACATGCAGCAGGAAACTGATTATTTAAATATCACCACTGGCTTCAGGGATTTGCATTAGCAGGATCTGGAATCAGGAGCGGGAGCCAGGAATTGAACTCAGGTCCTCCCATGTGGGATGTAGGCGTTTTAACAACTAGACTAAATGCCCACTCCCACACATGGCTTTTTATTCCAGTGTTTTCATGACTATTCTTCCGAGTTTAAATTCATTTAGAATCATCTAGTTCCAGGGCGGGGGAGAGAAGTTGACATTTTTCTCTGGAATCTCATTAAATTTATAAATAAGCTTAGAATTGACATATTGATGATGAGTCTTCAAATTCAAAAACATGATACATTTTTCCATCTTATAGTTTATTTTTATATTCCACAGACAAGAATAAAGTTGAAAACAAAAGTATTTTGGTTATTTCTGCTTTTATAAATGAGTCTTTACCACTGCTATGTTCTACAAAGCACAAAATACCGTGGATGTGCGGTAAGTGTTCAATAACTATCTGTTGTCTGAATAAAAAAAGATACATTATATCCATATAGGGGACATATACAAGTGCGGTAAAAATATAAATGAATATTAAGTTACCAAATTTTAATAGTAAAGTTCTCTATGGGGCTGGAGTATAAAATATGAACAAGCAGTATACCACAAAGGGAGTGAACTATATTGTAAATACATACTTTTAAGTTATTTTGAGTATCCATCAATGTTCATTGTTATTCTATTTGATATTTGCATGGATAGAACATTTCATGAGAAAGGAAAAAAAAAAAAAAAGAAAAAAGTTCTATTTGACCCATAAAGTTTTTTCTAAGCTAAGTAAGAATAAATACATACGCAGCAACTACGTATGTTTGGATTTGAAATGAACTTCATGTACATAAATTGTACCATTTGTACACATATATTAGTTAACTTAGAGTTGTTATTTATATAACCTACAAAAAGGGCTCAAAAGCAGATAAAACATACCCACATCACCATGGTAGGGCTCTTAGTTCCACTAGCAGGGCCATTTTATGGGCATTCAGAAAGGACCTGTGCTTGAATTAATGCTCTGCTACTGTGATTTTTATTTTTTTGAGCAAGGGGACCCACTATTTATGTGACTGTTCTAAGGATCTTCTGTTCTGAGGATCTTAAGTATAAACACTCTTAGAGAACAAAGAACTATCCAGTCATGATAAAGTCAGTTTCAACAAGAAGCAGCCAAAACAATGGCACTCCTTGGAAAATACTATAAGATTGTCTGCCTGTTAAGACTCTGTTCGCAGGGCCAGCATTGTGGCGTAGCAGGTTAAAGCCCTGGCCTGAAGCATCAGCATCCCACATGGGTGCCAGTTCTAGTCCCGGCTGCTCCTGTTCTTGTCCAGCTTTCTGCTACGTCTGGGAAAGCAGTAGAAGATGGCCTTGGGCCCCTGCACCCACATGGGAGACCCGGAATAAGATCCTGGCTCCTGGCTTCGGATCAGTGCAGCTCCAGCCGTTGCAGCCATCTCGGGAGTGAACTAATGGATGGAAGGATGGAAGACCACTCTCTGTCTCTACCGCTTTCTGTAACTCTATTTTTCAAATAAATAAAATAAATCTTAAAAAAAAAAGACACTGTTCACAAAATGCATAGACTAAGCCTTGCTTTTGGAGGGAGGGGTACATCCTCTTCCTTAAATGTCTTTGCCTTGTCTTCCTAACCAACTATTCTCTTTGAAACTCAGCTACAATACCACTACCAATTCTGTGAAATCATGCCTTCCTACTAATTCCCACTATATTGTGCTGAGAACTCTGAACACTCATCATGTAATTCTTACATACACCGTTTTATATACCTCTCTGAGAGAATTCTAGTGCTGGAACTATAGAAACGTTGGTTGGAAGCCAAAATACTTGCTTCAATCTTTATTTTCCTATCAGTAGAATAAAGTTAATAATACCAATTTATCAAAGTTGTTTGGCATGTAAAACAATAAAATATGCAAAAATTGGTGAAATCACATTCTGCCCACAGTGTTAGTTACTCAAAGATGTGAATTCTTCTTTATCCAGGACAAAGATCAGGTTTTATTGGTATTTGCACTCTCAAAGCAAAGTAAAATATCTGACCTGTGAAACTTAAAAAAAAAAATGTTTATGGAATTGTCAAATGCATGAATGACCCAATGTCATGCATTGTGGATGCATGATGATTTTTTGCTTCCCAATTCAAAGCTTTTCCCCAATTGAAGCTTTATTGTCTCATAGGCCCTTGGCTCCCAGAAGTGTTTCACTTGGCTGGTATCTTAACAGCCACTCAAGAAGTGTTCTCAGCTTTTATGCGACCTAAATTCACTTTTCTTTGGAAATTCCTATCAGAGGATTTTCCACAAGTCCAAGAATGCACTCTTCTAGACCGCTCTCCTTTTCTATCCATTGTCCTGCCTAGTGTAGAGACCTAAACTGGTAGGATTTCAACAAGAGCAGTTTTCATTTGAGGATCTTGCCAAGGCTTTAAAGTAAACCACAACTTTATACAGAATGGGAAATACTGTTTTTTAAAATTTAATCATTTATTCTCCAACAGCATTTAGAAATTCTATCAACCAGAGTCACAAATTAAACTGCATTTTTAAAGTATTTATTTATTTGAAAAGTAGATATATATACACACACACAGAGAGAGAGGGAGAAGAGAGAGAGAGAGAGAGAGAGAGAGAGAGAGAGAGAGAGAGAGAGAGAATATCAATCTTTCATCCACTGGTTAATTCTCAAAATGGTAACAACAGCCAAATCAGGGACAGACCAGAGCCAAGAGCCAAGAACCAAGAACTCCATCTAGCTCTTACATATAGGTGGCAAGGGCCCACAAGCTAAGGCCATTTTCTGCTGATTTCTCAGCACATTAGCAGAGGGCTGGATCAGAAGCAAAGTAGCTGAGACTCCAATGGCACTCCAATATAAGATGCCAGTGGTCAAAAGCTGCAACTTAACCCATGGCATCACAATGCGGGCCCCTAAACTGCACTCAAAGTCATCCAAGGATTACCAAACAAGCAAGACAGTTTTTCACAGGCACTTTTTCCTTAAGAATAATAGTACATTTGGGGCAAGGCCTGGAAAGACTGACAGTCTTGGCAAAGGGTTTGAGCAAAGCGTCATTGAGGACTAAGAAAAATACCCTATCACTAAGACACATTTATACTTAACATATTATGAAGGTTTTTGAAAACTTTGAAGAGTACCCTATTGAAGAAGTCAAATCTCCACACTGATCTTGAGAGAGAAAAGGTCAGTAGTCAAGAGGAGAGCAAAGAGGAGAGAAAGAGAAAGTGAAGAAGTAGTTAAAAGGACATGAGAAATAGCCTCATTCTTCCTGGAAATTGTTTTAAGAAAAAAAGAACAATAATCCCTTATACAGTAGTCTCCACTCTAGGAAGAAGTGCATAAAAGGTGTATCCTTGAGATACACAAGAGTGATTGAGCAAATCCACACACCAGCCCTATACAGAAGTGTCTTGCCACAAGAACAGTTCCAGCATGGCATCAACATGAATGGGATGTTAATAGCTGGGGTTAGAACGCGTTACAAGTCAGCTGATCGGAACTGCTTCTCAAAACGGCAGCTTAGGAATAATGTCCATCTCAAATGAGGGTGCACTGAAGGTGAGGAGAGCAGTGACAGGTATGTTCACATGGTAGAGTGGGTCTGAGCTCCTCAGGAAGGTGCTAAGAAACACAGCAACAGACACCTACATAGTCAACATGGCACAGCAGAGGAGAATAACTATGAAACATTGCTCCAGATACCTTATCCATACCGCCAGTCACATAGAAAAGAAAAACAGAAAAGCGCAATGTGTGATGCTACCATTTTCCATTCTTAATGTATTCCTAGGCCAGTGATCTATTAAAGTATTTATGAGTGTCAGTATCTCAAAAATTCTTTTTAACTTTGCAGCAAGAGTGGGAAGTTTTATACTTTATAGCAAGTGGATCTAAATTCAAATCCTACGTCTGTCACATATTGGCTGTGAAACCTTGGACAAATGAGCTTAGGTCCTAAATTATCCATAATCTATTCTATAAAAGAGGAATAATAATACTGAATCATTAGATTGTTTGGGAGAATTAAGTAATTCTTATGAAAAATAATACCTGGCACATGAGAAGCACTTACTCTATGATCCCTGTCTCCCACAGAATTCTTTAAATTCTTTCCTGATAACAAAATTTCTTAGTCCCTTTTCAACCTTAGAAATGAACTTTGGCCTTAATATTAAAATAAATATATAATGAGTAAAGTCACTAGAATATTAAGGTACCTAAACAAAAAGCAAACAATATAAAGAGAATACTATGGACAAGATGTCTCAGACATATTGTCAGTAATTATTTCCTCCATATCTTTCAACTCTAGATCTGGATTTGAGTAAGAATAAATAGGAATGTAATTATAAAATTCTTTGGAGGAAACAAAATAAAATTTTGTAACTTCAAATAGTATGAACTCTATTTCAAAATCCTGCATCAAGTTTTGCTTTACAGTCTCATTAAGTAACTGGGAAAGGGTATTTAGACAAGATCTTAAAAACAAAGCCAAAGTGTTTTGACTTAAGTTGCTAGGAAACAGGAAAGCAACAAAGATTTTTTTAAAGATTTATTTATTTATTTGAAAGGCAGAGTTATAAAGAGGCAGAGGCAGAGAGAGAGAACGAGGTCTTTGATCTACTGGTTTACTCCCCAGATGGCCACAAGGGCCCAAGCTGTGCCAATCAGAGGCGAGAAACTAGGAGCCTCCTCCCGATCTCCCACATGGGTGCAGGGGCCCAAGGAGCATCTTCTACTGCTTTCTCAGGCCATAGCAAAGAGCTGGATCTAAAGTGGAGCAGCTGAAACTCAAACTGGCATCCATATGGGATGCCGGCACTGCAGGAAGTGGTTTTACCCCCTATTGTCGGCCCCCAACAAAGATTTTTGATCAGATCATGACATGATTGACATTTTGGGAAAATGTTTTTAATTCAATGAAGTAAATATCCATTGAACACCACCCAACACAGGATGTGTAATATAAGGCTTAAGGTGATTTGGAAAGATTGAGGCAGGTTGAAAGTCATCACAATAGCAAGATGATCTTTTGAGAATAAAGAGATCAAAGGTGGGACAAATTTCTTAAAGACAATAAAGAAGATTATGAACAGCCTCTGTGGAGCGGTGCTATATAGATCCAACAAGATAGTAACAGAGAAATTTAAACATGTGATGAAAACCCAAGTTTTAGTGTAGGTAGCCCACTTTGCAGTTATGAATTGTCCAAGCCACACTCACCTGACATGCTGTGAATAAATAAGGCAATGGGGTTCATCAAAAGTTGGTTATTCACAAGACAGAAACAACAAAATAAAAGTAAGAAGATTCTGTAACAGTTGCAAGGGAAATGTTGAAATTACCTTGATGCCACACTATAATTACTGATGTTCATGAATAAAAGAAGAGTTGAATACAATTTTTTCTTACAGTAACATTTTAATGTGCAAGAACAAAAAAGCAATATGTAGTTTTAGGAGAAGAGGATTTTTATTCAAGCAATAATTTTTAAAGCATGATATATGCACTAAGAATATTAAGATTCTTTGCTTAAGTAAAACATGACAGGTAGAAAAACAAAGAAATAATAACCAAAAAACTCCTAAGGCATTATTGAATTTCTTTCCTAAAGTGTACAGAGGATGTACACAGTATTATAGATGGTAAGACACATATTCAGATGTCACACTCAAGCTAAAATTATGATATACAACCTTATCAGATAGGATTTTGAATGGGGATTGGTAGAGAATAACATTTATTGAGACTCTATATTCCAGAGGCTGTCTGAAGTGCTTCATGCACAATTTTTCCTCACACATCAAACCTATCCAGTAAGTATTATTAACCCCATTTTGGAATCAAAGACAATTTTCACTGAGGTAAATATACTGGCCAAAGTCACTCAGCAGTCAATTTGTACAGACCCAACTTCCATGTTCTGTTTATCACACAATAATATTCAGTGAAGTATGAGTACAGTCTTACAAAAATTCATACCAAAGAGAAATCTGTGTTTTCTATGACCATATGAATGATCTTATTGTTCTTTTAACACTTGTCCCTTTCTACAAAATACCATATCTATAACAAACCATTAACATGCTTTCCTTTCTTGCCTACAATAGTTCTACCAGTGATATGACTATGAAAAGTTCCTCTTTTCAAAAACGTGTTTTTTACCCATTTATTTACTGCAACCTAAATACCTACCAAACTGTGCAACAAACACGTTTTCTGTGATGTCTACCCTAGCAGCCTGTCACCTTTCTAGTGTTTATTTCTAAGGTAACAAGAAGAAAATTACTTTTAAAAATCAGAGAACATTCAAATTGTACATTGCTGGTTTGTTTTCTTTTAAAATAAATTCTTATTTTTGTAGTAAAATATAAAGGCGATTAAAACACCAAATGCAATTAGCACATATGTGTTTCCCTGTGGGGGATAGATAACTGAACATATCAATGAAAATTATATTTCAGCCACACAATGTCAAGAAAATTACTTTTGCATAACAACTGAATTTATATTAAACAAAAAATAACAACAGCCATTTCATGTAGTGAATAAGATGCCAGGTTGGGATACTCAAAGCCCCTATCTCACTCTCCATTCCAGGTTATTGCTAATATAGAACTTCCTTAGGAGGTAGCAAATTAGGGCTCAAGTGGTCCAGTCCCTGACACTCACTTGGGAGACCTGGGTTGAGTTCTTCCCTCCTGGCTTTGGCCAGGCCCACATGGTTGTAGGCATTTGGAAAGTAAACCAGAAAATTAAAGCACTCTTGCTCTCTCTGCCTCTCAAATAAAGAAATAAACATCAATACAAACAACCTCTTTACCCAGAATTTAATGCTTAATATAGAGGAATGGTTGTACTGTTTACATGTAATATACAACTATTCGTTCACATTTTTTAAGAATTATTATAAAAACTAATCCATGTTATTTATTTATGGGACAGAAAAGTTTCAAAATAACATCTTATTTGCAAAGGAGAATAATCAGGCCCATGTAGAAAATGGTTGTTTCTTTTTTTTAACTTTTATTTAATGAATATAAATTTCCAGTGTACAGCTTATGGATTACAATGGTTCCCCCCCCCCATAACTTCCCTCCCACCCACAACCCTCCCCTTTCCCACTCCCTCTCCCCTTCCATTCACATCAAGATTCAGAAAATGGTTGTTTCTTAAGATACGTTTTCTCTTTTTAAAGAAGAAAAATGCCATTTTATTTTAATGTTCCTTCAAATTCACTAAAAGAGAAAACCTACACTGAAATTTTAAATGCTAACTCATCCTTAAAGAAACACTTACCTGATTTAATAATGATAATTACTGGGGGCTGGCACTGTGGTGTTAAGGTTAAGCCTCCACCTGCAGTGTCAGCATCCTATATGGGTACCAGTTCAAGTCCTGGGTGCTCTACTTCCCAATCAGACCCCACAAACAGCTAGGGAAAGCAGTGAAAGACAATTTCTGTCTTGGCACCCACATGGCAGACCCAGAAGAAGCTCCTGGCTCCCGGCTTCAGATCAGCCCAGCTCCGGCCATTGTTTTCATTTGGGGTGTGAACCAGTGGATGGAAGACCTCTCTGTCTGTATGTAACTAGGCCTCTCAACAAATAAATATTTTTTTTAAAAAGATGATTATGAATTTATTATCTCCAGCATTTTGTCAGCCTTTTTTTAACTTATATTTTAGTGACATACATTTAATTTTTTAATAAAATACATTAACAAAAACTTTAGGAAATAGCTAAAGTATAAAAAAATTATTAGGACTTGTTTTTCAGCTTTCAGAGGTGTAAGTTCAGAATAGCTTGATAAATCTATTCATCCATCTATGAAAAAAATACTATCTCTACATAATAGTAAATTAGTCCAAGTTATAAGAATTTTGTCTTCTCATGTTCTATTGGGTTACCATAAAATGGGTCAACCTTCTATAGACCAATCAGTAAATAGCTCTCAAATTTTTAAATATGCCTTCCTCTTTGGCCCAATCATTCTATTATTGGAATTCTATTCCATTAAAAATTTATACAAGTACCCAAAATATATACAAAGGAAACTGTTCACTGGAACATGGTATAAAGTAATAACTGGAATCAACCTTATTAAATATTAGTTGTTGGGGCACAGTGAGTAAAGCCACCACCTGCAGTGCTGGCATCCCACATGGCTGCTCCAATTCCAATCCAGCTCTTTGCTATGGCCTGGGAAAAGCAGTAGAGTATAGCCCAAGTCCTTGGGCCAGCGGACCCACGTGGGGGACCCAAAAGAATCTCCTGGTTCCTGGCTTCTGATCGGCACAGCTCTGGCTGTTGTAGCCAACTGGGGAGTGAACCAGCAGATGGAAGACCTCTCTCTCTCTCTCTCTCTCTCTCTCTCTCTCTGCCTATCCTTCTCTCTGTGTGTAACTCTGACTTTCAAATAAATAAATAAATCTTAAAATCAGTGACTTGATCAGTCCTTGTTCTGACTGTTGATGAACAACTTAATACTTTATCCCTTTTAGCATTTTTTTTTTGTCCTACTTAATACTATTGGTTGAACTCTGTAATTAACGCACAATTATTCTTAGGTGTTTAAATTTTAACTGAAAAGTGATCTCTGTTAAATATAAGAGTGGGAATAAGAGAGGGAGGAGAGGTGCAATTTGGAACATGCTCAATCAGAATTGCCCCAAACGGCAGAGTTAGTAGAAACGTGCCAGGGGATTACAATTCAATCCCATCAAGGTGGCATGTACCAATACCATCTCACTAGTACAAGTGATCAATTTCAGGTCACAATTGATCATACTGATAGGTCTAAGAGTCAAAAAAATCACATAAACAAGACTAGTGTCTGCTAATACTAACTGATAGAATTAAAAAGTAGAGAACGATCCAACATGGGAAGTGGGATACACAGCAGACTCACAGAATGGCAGATGTCTTAAACAGCACTCTGGCCTCAGAATCAGCCCTTAAGGCATTTGGATCTGGATGAAGATCCCATGAGAGTATTTTAGGCATGGAAAGCCAAGACACTCTGGCAAAAATAAAAAATAAAAAAGAAGACCTAAATGAAAGATCTCTGCAAGTGAGATCCCAGTGGAAAGAATGGGCTATCAAAGAAGGAGGTACCTTTCTCTGAAGGGAGGAGAGAACTTCCACTTTGACTATGACCCTGTCCGAATAAGATCAGAGTTGGCAAACTCAAAAGCCTTCCATAGCCTTGGCCTTTCATGACAAGAGCCTTGGGTGATTACTGACGCCATAAACAAGAGTGCCAGTTTGTTAAGTCAACAACAGGAGTCACTGTGTACTTACTCCTCATGTAGGATCTCTGTCCTTAATGTGTTGTACAATGTGAATTAATGCTATAACTGGTACTCAAACAGTATACACTTTGTGTTTCCGTGTGGGTGCAAACTGTTAAAATCTTTACTTAATATTTACTAAATTGATCTTCTATATATAAAAAGAATTGAAAATGAATCAGTGCGAATGGAATGGGAGTGGAAGTGGGATGGTTGCAGGTGGGAGGGAAGTTATGGCGGGGGAAGCCATTGTAATCCATAAACTATATTTTGGAAATTTATATTTATTAAATAAAAGTTAAAAATAAATAAATAAATAGAGTCAGTCTTTGGCACAGTGGTTGAGACCCTGCTTGTAACACCTGTATCCCACCTGAAAGGCCTGGGTTAATGTCCTCACTGTACTTCCAATTCCAATTCCCTGCTAATGCACACTCTAGGAAGAAGCAGATGATAGCTCCAGTAGTCGGGTTCCTGCCACCCATGTGAGAGACCCGAATGGAATTCCAGGCTATTGGCTTCAGTGTGACCCAGCCCTGGCTGTTGTGGCTATTTAGGCTGCAAACCAGCAAATGGAAGCATTATCTCTTGCTGGTTTCTCTTCCCAGCCCAACGTCCCTCCCACTCGCGTTCTCTTCCTCTCCCTCCATGCCTCCCTCAATCTCTGTCACCATGCTTTCCAAATAAATAAGTAAATCTTCTAAAATAAATAAATTAATAAAAATATAACTTCTTCTCATTCTTCTGAGACTTTGAAAAGAGAGGCCCTGACCAAAATAAATAAATAAATATAAGTAAATAAATAAAAACAGGCTTTACAATTGTTTTCAAAGCTTTTCTGAAAGATCTGGAATGTTACTGCCATTCTTCTCCCAACACTAACATGGGTAGAATCCCCAGGAAACAGAAAGAATGTGCTGTGACATCCTCCTCTGCTCAAGGCCTTTGCCACCACACTACCTTCACTTTCACACAGAAATCCCACTATGTAAGCAACATCTTCAGGTCACTGAAACCTGAGGAAAGCCACATATCAGAAGCCGAATGTTGGTACAGAGATTATCTTGGTCTCATTCATTCGCACATATGTAAAACACTACTTCACATTCATACTAAATGTTTCTCTACCATACTTGATCCTCCTTAACTCTCTCTGATTCACAGATCCCAACCACCATTGAACTATACATTTTCTTTATACTTATTTCTTAAAAATATTCTTTCTTGGCCGGCGCCATGGCTTAACAGGCTAATCCTCCGCCTTGCGGCGCCGGCACACCGGGTTCTAGTCCCGGTCGGGGCACCGGATTCTATCCCGGTTGCCCCTCTTCCAGGCCAGCTCTCTGCTATGGCCCGGGAAGGCAGTGGAGGATGGCCCAAGTCCTTGGGCCCTGCACCCGTATGGGAGACCAGGAGAAGCACCTGGCTCCTGGCTTCAGATCAGCGAGATGCGCCGGCCGCAGCAGCCATTGGAGGGTGAACCAACGGCAAAGGAAGACCTTTCTCTCTGTCTCTCTCTCACTATCCACTCTGCCTGTCAAAAAAAAAAAATATTCTTTCTTCATGATTTCTCCTGTAGGTTCAGTTACCATTCATCAGAAGAATGGAAGGAAATGCTACATTTAAAATAGTATAGAGACAGGCATTTGGCATTGGGGTTAAAATGTTTCTTGGGATGTATGCATCACAAATTGTAGTGTCTGGTTTTGAGGTCCAGCTACCCACAGTGCAACTTCCTGGGATGCAGTAGGTGATAGCTCAAGTGGTTGTGTTCCCATCACCCATGCTGGAGACATGGATTAGCTCCCAGCTCCTGGCTTTGGTCTTGCCTAGTCCATCTGCTGCAGATAGAGAGGTTGACCAGAAGATAGGAGATCTCTGTATATGAGTGTGTATGTGTGTGTGTGTGTTTCAAATAAATAAATATTTCATATATAAATCTAATAAAAATATTAATATATTTATTCAGATATTTATGGAATAGATACCACATAAAACATTCTTGTAGACCAGGAGTGGGGAACATCTGACCTGGGGGCTGTATAAGACCTGCAACATCATTTGGCTTGGCCCTGCCTAGGCCACCAGAGGCAGGACCTGAAATTCAATAAAGCTATAGAACGCTAATTTTTAAGTTGATAATTCTGTATGGCTCATGAATGATGTTATAAACATCCAAAAGACCTTGGTTGGAAAAAAGGTTTCCTACCTCAGTGACGGTGCATACATGACATCCCACATATTCACTGTTAAATTCTAATATTGAAACCCTAACACCTGTGGTGATGGTATTAGGAAGTGGGGCTTTCAGGTAGTGATTATGTCATGAGAAGAGAGTCCTCATGAATGGGATTAGTGCCTTTCAATAAAAGATTTTCCTTGACCCTTCTGCCATGTAAGGACACAAGGACATTACTGCCCTCTGTGAATTAGGAAACAGGCCTGCACCAAACTGAATCTGCCTTTGCCTTGATCCTGGCCTCTAGAAATAAGGTTCTGTTGTTTACAAGTCACCTATTCTATGGTATTCTGTAATAGCAGCCTAAGCAGACCAAGACAAGTTTTCCTTTCTTTCCTACTCATTGCCCCAATACTCCTTTTCCCAACAAAAATAAATGAGCATCATTACCCTGAATGAAGGAAATGGAAGAAATTTGAAAATAAGGAGAGTAAACATTGGAGTAGATATTGCTCTACAATGTTCCTATACATAGGGATGAACCATGAATGTGACAGGATGGAGATGGGGGCTCTCCTACATACAGAGGGCCTTAGAGTAGAAGGCCTCAGATCTGGAGCTCTCTAAGAGAAAGCTGATACAATTAAGCTGACTCATACTTTTAAGCAGGGCAAGAATGTTGACAAGGGAGAAATCTGGCAGGCAGAAAGAGTATTATGGATTGTGACTGCAGTGTTACTGGCCATCCAGGACCATAACAAGACCACAGAGCCGGCGGCACGGCTCAATAGGCTAATCCTCCGCCTAGCGGCGCTGGCACACCAGGTTCTAGTCCCGGTCGGGGCACCGATCCTGTCCCGGTTGCCCCTCTTCCAGGCCAGCTCTCTGCTGTGGCCAGGGAGTGCAGTGGAGGATGGCCCAAGCCCTTGGGCCCTGCACCCCATGGGAGACCAGGATAAACACCTGGCTCCTGCCATCGGATCAGCACGGTGCGCCGGCCGCAGCGCAATACCGCGGCGGCCATTGGAGGGTGAACCAACGGCAAAAGGAAGACCTTTCTCTCTGTCTCTGTCTCTCACTGTCCACTCTGCCTGTCAAAAATTAAAAAAAAAAAAAAAGACCACAGACACATCAACAAATGCAGAGATAGATAGCAGCAAGCAAAGATCATGACTGGTCAATTGTGCATGTCAGAAAGCAGCAGGGAAAGATGAAATCAATGCCTCTTCCCTGCTGACATGGCAGTACCACACAATTTCCAAGCCCTGCAGATCAATCCCATGCTTTGGAAGAACTACAAAAACCAAGAACGTGATTCAGTTGTAAAACCCAAAATGACTGAGCACTCACTGACATTGACTTACTTTACACCCAAAATGATATAGAATAGTTAATTTTACACGACTACATTTGCCTGGAAGAGACCAGAGTAATGTTTGCTGTTATAAAGGCAAAAAGTAGATTCAGACTAGAAATTATTTTTACTTACAAAAAAGTTCTTCCATATAATATTTTCACATAAATACCAAGCTCATAACAAAAATTAAAATAGATGCTGGAGATGATGTGGGGAGAAAGGGACACTAACCCACTGTTGGTGGGAATGCAAACTGGTTAAGCCACTATGGAAGTCTGTCTGGAGATTCCTCAGAAACCTGAACATATCCCTACCATACAACCCAGCCATCCCACTCCTTGGAATTTACCCAAAGGAAATTAATTTGGCTAATAAAAAAGCCATCTGCACATTAATGTTTATTGCAGCTCAATTCACAATAGCTAAGACCTGGAACCAACCCAAATGCCCATCAACACTAGACTGGATAAAGACAGTATGGGACATGTACTCCATAGAATACTATACAGCAGTAAGAAACAACGAAACCCAGTCATTTGCAACAAGATGGAGCAATCTGGAAAACATCATGCTGAGTGAATTAAGCCAGTCCCAAAGAGAAAAATATCATTTGTTTTCCCTGATCGGTGACAACTGAGCACCAAAGGGGAAACCTGTTAAGTGAAATGGACACTATAAGAAACAATGACCTGATCAGCTCTTGTCTTGACTCTAGATGTACAATGTAATACTTTATCCTTTTTAGTATTTGTTGTTGGTGGTGGTGGTGTTGTTGTTCTGGTACTAGTGGTTGAACTCTGTAATTAACACACAATTATTCTTAGGTATTTAAATTTTAACTGAAAAGTGATCCCTGTTAAATATAAGAATGAGAAAAAGAGAGGGAGGAGATGTACTATTTGGGTCATGCTCAATAGGACTTGCCCCAAATGGTGGAGTTAGAAATGTGCCAGGGGATTCCAATACAATCCCATCAAGGTGGCATGTACCCATGTGATCTCACTAGTCCAAGTGATCAATTTCAGTTCACAATTGATGGCTCTGATAGGTCTAAGAGTCATAGAGATTCATTTCTAATCCTTCCCAGGGTCCCTCGTATCACTGAATTCACTGGTCAACCTCTTTGGTCCCATTCCCTCTATGTTGTCTAGTACTTTAGCTAGTAGCAGTAACAAACAGGTTTCAAGGTCAAATAGCTTCCTTATTACATGATCCAGTCAAGATGCTTAACCCATCAAGACACAATGAATCCTTCAGACATTACCTCTCTTTTCATATAAAATATGATTTAACTCTCACTATGTAAGTAAGTATATCAACCCATAATTCCATAAATATTGCTCTTTGATTTTATTTCCTGTTATCCTCTCTTGATCCACCAAACACTTCTCCAGTATTTTTACTCTTCCAAAGTCAGCTTGTTTTCTTCCATAGGGTATAATTTAACAGCTTTTTTGTCCTTTTTCTCTACCCCACTCATATATCAATGCCTTCTTTTTCTGGTCAGCAAATCTTCTGCCAAGTATGTTCTTCCCACTCTTCATTAGATGTACTGTTTCTTTTGCCAGAAGCACTAGTTTAGTATCACGCATCATGGTCCAGAAAGCTAAATT
The DNA here is from genome assembly GCF_033115175.1 of Lepus europaeus. Classification (NCBI taxonomy): domain Eukaryota; kingdom Metazoa; phylum Chordata; class Mammalia; order Lagomorpha; family Leporidae; genus Lepus; species Lepus europaeus. Next base: position 127,020,044 of record NC_084827.1, on the reverse strand, counting down.
TTGTTCTTTGACACCAACTATGGAGCCAGCTGTTCACTTCTCAATTCCTTCTTGATCTTCCAAAGTCACGACCTTCAATTAGAAGGAATTAAACCACCACCTGTGTCCCCAAGACCTTGAATTTCTTACCTAACTTTATAAATACTTCATGCATATATTCCAGGACTGGTTTTTATATCATTCATATTACCAACAGACTTGAATGGTTGAAATGTCTAATTAAATATTGTACCCTTGTGAAGATATGATAAATAATAAGTGATTTCCTATAGATTAATAATGTTTTCTTATTTTGGATTCTTCAGTATCATTAGTAAAAATTGTCACATACTTATCCATATTTTATCTAAAGTCATTTTATTTTCTAAAGAGAATCATTTCTATATCATTTTTTACCTCATAATTATACTCCTGAAAGAGTTCAAAAGAACTTAGAAATTTTTCAGATTTTTTTCACATCTAGAACTAAATCTCTAACATGTTCCTCTCTTCTTTCAAAAACTATCTGTTACATTCACTAAATGAAAGTTATTCAAGCTATGAGTTTCAGCACAACAGAGAAGAAAGATCTTGCAAGAAAAAAAAATAAGCTCAACTCAAAAGTTATTGACATTAACTGAGATAGAGGATTGTAATTGTTTAACCTTTTAAAGAATACAAAAAATACCAAAGATATTTTTTGTAACTTAAAGAAATATGTATTCAGGGAAAAGACAATAATAGGATTAAAAACAAAATTTCAAATAATCCAAAATTATTTTCAAATTGTTCTCATATTTTTGATACTCTCTTTCTTCATAGCCCTAGGACATGAACAATGCAACTTACAAATGGGATTTGGGGTTAAATCCCAAATAGGGATTTGGCTAGGTATACTGTTTATACATATATATTCTCTCCCAACTTATTGAATATTGTATTCTAAATTCCTACTAGGCAAGGAAAAATATCTTAGATAATCCAGAGGATAAATCCAGAGGATTTACCATGTTTCTATTTAGTGAGTGCTTTCTGTTACTATTGCAGAGTTAGCTTTGAGATCTCATTATCTCTTTTTTTTTCATTTATTAAACTTTTATTTAATGAATATAAATTTCCAAAGTACAGCTTATGGGTTACAATGGCTTCCCCCCCTCCCATAACTTCCCTCCCACCCGCAACCCTCCCCTTTCCCGCTCCCTCTCCCTTTCCATTCACATCAAGATTCATTTTCAATTCATTATCTCTTGATATTTACATAAACTCAAGATCTCTATACCTAGGACTTCCCAATAAAATACACAGCATCTAGTTAACTTTGAAAGTCAAAAAAAAAAAAATAAGTATTTCAGAGAAATTTGAATACAAAGATATTTATATTAAAGGTGTTTGTTGTTGGTCTGAAATTCAAATTTAACTCCTATTAGAATCCAAAGTTCATGTGTTAAAAGTTTTGTGCCCAGTATGGTCATGTTAGAAGGTGATGGATCCTTTAAGAGGTGGAACCTGGTGTAAGGATATCATCCTCAGAAGAGAATAAGGTAGTTTGTCTGAGTGGGTTATTTTACCACTAATAATAATAATGATAAAAGCCATCATGGCCCCTCCCTCACTCTAGCTTCCTGTCTTATGATGTGATCCTGTCCTCTCCCACATGCTGTCACCATGATGCCATCCATCATGATGGAGTACAGTCAAAAGGCACTGTGCTATTTTGACTTTCAGCTTTCAAAGCTATAAGATAATACATCTCTTTTTTTTCTCTTTTCTAAGTTACCAGCCTTGGTTATTTTATTATAGGAACAGAAAACCTACTGATAAAACTGGGAATCTCATGTTTCCACTTGCCAAATTTGACAATCCATTCTATCAGTAAACTGTAAGAAATTATTTCCAAAGGCTCATTTTCATGTTTTTCACATGATTAATTGTTCTTACCATGTGAAAATGAATGCAATTTTGAACTCTGAATGTAATCCAAACAATCCATGTAATGCCAGGCTCGTAGCATCTATGAATCCAGTTAAGATTCCAGGACTGTGTTGTCTCCTTCCTTGTTGCTTTGCAAGCATATTTAAGTTCCTGGATTTGTGCCATGACTTCTAAATCCTCTGACTAGTATACAGTAAAGGTTTTATCATCCTGAAAAGGGCATCCATTCATATTCTCCCCCCCCCCACTATGCACCCCCATCACCCTCAGCACACTGTACTCTCTAGGGTATTCTTCCTTGGTATTTGTAAGACAGAGGGCCGGATGGAGTTCCTGGCTCCTGCCTTCCCCCTGACCCAGCCCCTGCTGTTGCAACCATTTAGCAGAGGAAGATTCCCTCCTGCCTGTCATTCTACCTTTCAGATAAATAAATCTTAAAAAAAAAAGAAAAAGAAAATGCATAATACTGCCTCCATTCCACAGCAACAAGATTGTAGAATCTCTGAGGATAAGTAATCAATGGCATTTAGTAATTCCCAGGTGAATAAAATATGTAAGCAGTATAGAAGACTTTGCCATAGATGGATGGGTGGGGGAGCAGGACACAAATTTAATTGCAAATTAGAATCACCTGGGAAAACTGCTGAACTTCCCACAGCCCAAACTTACAACCTTAGAATATATGTGAGTGGAACAAAAGCATCAGTGCTTGGAATAGCTCTCCAGGTGAATGCAGGCAGAGTTAAGAAACACTCCCCAAAGGCAAGCAGGGATTCCACTTAACTTTCAGTATCACTCCCATGTCAACACCCAAAAACATATTCTGCTTTTTGCTCTTCACTGATTCAGATTTAGATCTTTTTTTAAACTTTTATTTAATAAATATAAATTTCAAAAGTACAACTTTTGGACTATAGCACCCCCCATAACCACCTTCCCACCCACAAACCATCCCATTTCCTACTCTCTCTCCCATCCTATTCTTCACTAAGATTCATTTTTAATTATCAGATATAGATCGTATCCCATTTTATCTCCTCTTTCTGTCCTTAAAAAAAATCAAAACAAAAATACTCCAAAATGGGAAAATTTGGAGCAAAAGGAGAATTTCAGTTGGAAGAAAAATCGCTTCAATAATAGTAGACAAGCATATGCTTAGAAGATTTTGTCCACCCTACCACCTCTCTTACTTAATTTTATCTCTAAATATATTCCAACTTTCCAAATCCATTCACTTTTTTACACAGACTAATTTAACTCTCCTCCACACTGGCAAACATTACATATTAAGAATCTTAAAAGTTTCATTTGTTCTTTCTCTCTCCCCTTCAGTGTAATAATATATAAGAACAAGGTAAAAAAAAATCACAAAGGATTCCATCAATATCCCTAATACCAGCACTATATGTACACCTAGCCCAAAAGAGACAGAGATGAAAATCAACTTGAATTTTAAGTGACTTTTTTTCCAAACAGGTACATAAAAAACTGGTGCATGAATAAATATTATTATAGAATGTTGCAATGAGATAATCCTCAAATGAATTCTCAAAGTAAATATCAAGAGAAACCTTAAAAAATACTTTATCATAAAGAGTCAAAGGACATACTAACTCAGATTCCCCGATTAGTAGACTTTCATGACACAAAAGTGATAAATGGTCAATGAAGAAATTAAAATACCTATTGAAAAATCCTTTTCTACTATTTCACTAAGTTCTTATTTTTAATCATTTAATTTGAGCCTATTATTTGCAGAATTGTTTGTACTCATTAATTATCATTTATAATTTTAATACTGTTTATACCTTTTTATGTCTTCTCCAGGCTCACAGATTGCCCATTTCTTTTTCATTATTCCTATTTCCCACTTACTTTCCAATTACTTCTAAACAGAAAAACTGTTTTTAAATCAAATAAAAGCTCTATTACTGAAATTTTGTACAATAAAGTAAAGCAATAATGAGTTTTTATGTTAAATTCTGAGGAACAATGTTAGTTAATGAGATCATAGAAATGTTTATAAATTATGCTCAATCATTACTGAATACTGCCTGACAAACCGCTCCAAACTGCAATGGCACACAACAATGAACATTAATTTTGTAAACATGCATCAACAAGAATAGGTTGGAATTAGGCTAGGATTGATTGGCTCTAGCTTGGAAGGTATGTCTAGGTATGGTCTACTAGCGGCTACTTCAAGCAAGTGCCTCTTGCAATGAAGTTATCAAAGTATAAGAGAGCAAGCCCAGCTGCACAAGTACATTCCAATTCTTTGCTAACATTATATCCATTAAAGTCCAAAGGAAGTCAAGCAGTCAAGCCTAAGGTTAGGAAACAGAAGTAGGATCTAACATTGGGAACCAGTGGGTTAAGCCACTGCTCGCGACTCCAGCATCTGTTATCAGGCTGTTGGTTCTAGTCCTGGCTACTCTATTTTCAATTCTACTTTCTGTTAACGTGGCTAGGAAGGCAGCAGATGTGCTTGTCACCCATGTGGGATACCTAGATAGAATTCTTATCTCTAAGCTTTGGCCTGGCCTGAAACTAGCCCTGGCTGTTAGGGTAATCTGTGTAGTAAACCAGCAGATGGAACTCTCTCTCTCTCTCAGCTGCCTTTCAAATAAATATTAAAAAAAAAAAAAAAGAAATCCAAGGGCAACACTGTAGCACAGTGGGTAAAGCCCCCTGTCAAGGCCAGCATCCCATATGAGAGATCTGTTTTGAGTCCTGGCTACTCCACTTCCTATCCAGCTTCTTGCGTAATGTGCTGGGAAAGCAGAAGATGACCTGGCTGTTGCCGCCATTTGGGAAGGTCCAGTGGATGGAAGATCTCTCTCTTTCATTCCCTCTTTCCTGTGGCTCTACCTTTCAAATAAATAATCTTTTATTTTTTTTAACTTTTATTTAATGAATATAAATTTCCAGTGTACAGCTTATGGATTACAATGGCTTCCCCGTCCCATAACTTCCCTCCCACCCACAACCCTCCCCTCTCCCGCTCCCTCTCCCCTTCCATTCACATCAAGATTCATTTTCAATTCTCTTTATATACAGAAGATCAATTTAGTATAAAGATTTCAACAGTTTGCACCCACATAGAAACACAAAGTGAAACATACTGTTTGAGAACTAGTCATAGCATTAAATCAAAATGTACAGCACATTATGGACAGAGATCCCACATGACGAACAAGTGCACAGTGACTCCTGTTGTTAACCCAACAAATTGACACTCTAGTTTATGGTGCCAGCAACCACCCTAGGCTCTCGTCATGAGTTGCCAAGGCTATGGAAGCCTTCCAAGTTTGCCGACTCTGATCATATTTAGACAAGGTCATAAAAGACAGGGTGAGGATAGTAACCAATGATCCTAAGAGAGGCATTTACCAGGTTTGAACAATTATACAGCATTAAGTGGGGAAGAGGACCATCAGTACACACAGGTTGGGAGTAGAGCCATTGGTGGTAGAGTAGAGGTTATGATTATGAAGGAATGAGGCCCAAGTGCACTAGACAGGGTCTAGAACAAAGGACAGAGTCATTATTAGAGGAGCTAAGAAAGGTGCTGTCTAAGCTACAATTAAGTTTTCTGATTGAGAGGCAAGTAGAACCTGATAGAAGGGGCTTGATAATAATCTGGTGGGCTTTAGGCCTTGTAAGTTAAGAGGCCCAGACCTATCTATCTCTTCACTTGGGGTATATCCTAAGGGAGGTGTGAACCTCCTATGGGAAGGCACTCTGTTGACTTTCATTACTTGGCTGGCCTGGGAGGAGAGCTGGCCAGGTAAAGGCAGGTGGCATCTCTAACAGGAAATTTACAGTTCTGCCTTCAATGTTGCTGACCCTACTTGGCTGTCCACTCAGCTGCAGTGGTCACTTTGGAAGTTGGGCTGAGTGAAGGGCTTTTCAACTTAGAGCCAATAAGATCTGTGGCTCTGACCTGGGCATCCTTCGACTCCAGGGCAGGTCCATTTCCAGTGATCCAACTCTTGGCAGAGCTGCCAGGGCTCTTCACAAGCTGACTTCTGCTGAAGCCCAGGCTTACCACATTGAAAGCCACTGCAGTGGACTGGCCTGTTGGGTCTCCTTGAGGGCAGATCACTGTACAGATCAGCCTTAATAGGCCTGCCACCCATTGCTTCTGATGCCTAGCTTTCTTTTCCTCCTGGTTTGTGTTAAAGCAGACCAGAGGATGCAAGTCAAGGGAGTGCCCGTGTCCCATCTCTAATCTTCGGTGGCTTGAACTACAAGTCTATAGTCACAGGCATGTTCTGTAGTAGTTTTTCTAAGGTAGACAATGCCCATGAGGAAAATCATATTCTCACTTTAAAGCTTTCTTTCCCTTTGGTCTGAAAGGGAGGTTTTTTTTCTACTTACTGTATACTTCACTGATGGGGAAGTAAATCTAGCTATGAGATTATTATTTAAGTTCTTATTTTGGCTATGCTATTACAGAAAATTGTTAGCCATCTCTTTAATAATCTTTTATTTAAAAAAAAATACAGACGTATAGACTGCTCAGCATAAGGTCATAGCAGATATTTAATAGTATTATTGAAAATAATAATTCAACTTACAACACTATCCTAGAAAATTTCCTTTCTGAATCTTGGGAGATATTTTTTAAAGATTTATTTTATTTATTTGAAAGACAGAGTTACAAAGAGAGGTAGAGACAGACAGAGAGAGATGTCTTCCATCCACTGGTTAACTCCCCAGATGACTACAATGGCCGGAACTGAGCCAATCCAAAGCCAGGAGCCAGGAGCTTCTTCTGGGTCTCCCACGTGGGTGCAGGGGCTCAAAGACTTGAGCCATCTTCTATTGCTTTCCCAGCCCGTAGCAGAGAGCTGCATTGGAAGAGGAGCAGCTGGGACTAGAACCGGTGCCCAAATGGGATGCCAGCGCTTCATGCCAGGGCTTTAACCCACTGTGCCACAGCACCCTCCCTGGGAGATAGATTTTTAATATTCATGTCCATAGATCAAGACTCAGTGAGAACTCTGATTCTTTCTGTTCTCAACCCCCTTGTTTTTTCTGTATCTATTGTTTTCTTCCATGGTGAAGAAAGATTGCAAATGAAAATACAATAGTGTATGGTGCTAAATTGTTTTGAAACTCAGAAGCAGACTCCCTGAGTTTGACTTCTTGCTCAACTATCTCTTACAGGTATAACCTCACGGAATGTAATCTTTGTGTCTTGGTTTCCTCATTTATAAGTAGAGATAGTAATACTAGCTACCTCATAGGACTGTTGTGAGAGTTTGAGGAAATAATGCCAGTAAAGCACTATTAGCAATGAGTAAGAATTTCTTTAAAAAGGTACCTAGTTAATGGGAAGTGAAAGAAATTATTAATAGTCTTAAACCAAGGTTAAATGTTTTCATCTCCCTTCACATTATCCCTGAGTTCTATTTTTGTCAAGTGAATGTTCATCTTTTTTCTCTCTGTTTGGCTACTCTCATAAAACTTATCCTGTGCTAGTCTAAGAAATCTCCACCCTGAGGAAGGCGAGTTGTTGAAGACTTGAGTGGTTCTAGCTCTTTTCCTAAAAAAATACAGAGTCCCTTTCTTTCATGATCTTTACTCTCATTGAGAAATTAAGGAAAATATTACCTAAACAATTTCTACAAAAAATAAGAATATATAACTTTGAGTGCTGAAATTGAGCCCTTTGCATGCTTTATCTTGTTTAATTTTTTGTAGGATCCTTAGGAGATGATTAACATGATTATTTTTTACAAATGAAGACAACTGAAAATTGATTAATCTGCCCAAAGACTCAGAGCTAGCAAGTAGCCAAAATTACATAGAAAAGAAGCCTGCCCGATTCCATAGTCTCTTTGAAGAAGTAACTTTAGTAGTTCCTCAAAATGAAGTATGAGTACTAGTTATATTTTCCAGAAATAATCACAAAATAAGTTTGAGGTTGTAGTGTTTAATATAAGCTGAGTATGAAAAAGAAAAAAAAAATCACTTTGGCAGTTCAACAAATTTTACCCATATTAAACAGAGAATAAGGATTGAAGATTCCTTTCAGTTATTGGAATTTATCCAAAGCTAGTTTAGTCAGCTAACCTAGGTGTTTTCCAGCTGAGTTCTACTGAGACTTAGGGTTGTCACTGGTGAGAATAAAACATTTGAAAACATCTAATGGGATCGAAGTACCACAACTTAAAGAGGTGGAAAGACAATACCATAAGATCTCATTCATATATTAAATCTTAAAAAGTTAATCTCATAGAAGTTGAAAGTATAATCATGGTTACCAGAGGCTGCAGAGAGCAGGGTGTGGGAGGGAAGGGGAAAGGCTGATAAATAGGTCCTAAGTTGTAGTCAGATAGGAGTAAGGAATTTGGTGTCCCTCTCCACAGTAAGATGACTATATAACAATGTACTGTATTTTTATTTTTAAAAGAAACTATAAGAAAAGAGAAATAAGTATCTGAGCAATATGTGCCTACTCTGACTTGAATATTATACATTGCACCATTTCTATGCAAATATACTTACCCTGTCATGATAGCAGACATTTATGTAACTAAAATTATTTTGATTTTTATTTATCAGCCAAAGTGGGTTTTTTTTGTTTTTTTTTTTTGTTTTTGTTTGTTTGTTTGTTTGTTTAGAAAATGAAGATCAGTGGGGCTGGCACTGTGGCACAGTGGGCTAAGTCTCTGCCTGTGACAACGACATCTGATATAGGTGCTCATTCAAGTGCAGGCTGCTCCTCCTCTAATCTGTCTGCTATGGCCTGGGAAAGCAGTAGAAGACAGCCCAAGAGCTTGGGCCCCTGTACCTGTGTGGGAGACCCAGAGGAAGCTCCTGACTGCTGGCTTTGGATTGGCCCAGCACTAACTGTTGTAACCATTTGGGGAGTGAATCAGTGGATGAAAGACCTTTCTCTCTGTCTCTCCATCTCTCTGAAACTCTATCTCTCTCAAATAAACAAATAAAATTGTTTAAAAAAAAAAGATCAGTACAAATTCACCTATAAGTAGATGCTAGAGTTTTAAAAGTTATAGCAAAATAATCAAAAGTAGAGTTCCAAGATGGATGAATAGATGTACCAAGAGTTCATCTCCTCTACAGAAAGGTACGAAAATAACAAAGCTCCATATTGAGGTGCATGCCAAATTCATAACACTGGAATTGAGGAGGGAAATAATGGGAATCCAGTGACACATAGAGACCTGGGATGGCAGTACAGAGAGAAGAACAAAAACAACCAATAACCGAAAGCCCAACACAATGGTTAAATGGCATCCCCATTGCAGCAGAAAGATAAATGGAAGATCCTAACATAACTCATCTGCACAATCACCTAAGCAGGAAATCTTAGGTACAGGATAAATCCATAGGCACCATAGACTGGGAGCCCAGTAAGGAGAGCTACCTGGAGATATGTTGCTTTGGTTCAGAGAAGGAACTCACAGTATGTCCCCCACAACTCCCAGAGCACAGGCCATAGCAGTGTTGCATCATCTTGACATTGAAGTTACTGTATTTATGCTGGCCTAGGATAAAGAAGCCCCTGCATATCCCTATTCCCAGGGCCCCATGTTCCACTACATTAGCCAAAAAAGCTGTAGCCTCATGAACCCAGCTAGACCTAGCAGAGCAACTGTGGTACCAGCATCCTAGCCAATACAGCAATTTGCACTCCAGGGGTGGGGAATTAAGAACAGCAGAGGGATCCTTCCCCCGAGAACCCTAGAATTAGGGAAACCTGCTCCCTCAGACTTGAGCTCATTCTCTGAACTCCCTCCCAGCCCACTGACACCCAGGGCATCACTTATTGCTACTGGAATCCATACACACTGGGACTATTAGTCAGGAAACCTATCACCCCAGTCCTGTCTGACCACCACTGATGAGAAATATATGTGCTCTTGGGAATGCATGTTCCTGGCATGGGGGCCCATGTGCCCCATTCATACTGGCACCAGCCACCCATAAGTGTTCAGGTTCTGGCATGTACAGTTATTAGGGGTCTGCTTGCTCTACCCATCCCAACACAAACACGGGTCACACAGCTTCAGTCTCTCACACAGTGATGGAGGTCAGCTCATCCCATCCATGGAGGTTGGTCCCAACATTTGCATAGGAAACTGCATTCCAGTAATGCTACTGAGCCCCAGGAATTGCCACCACTCATTACAGCAAAGCAAGCTACAGGGAGATTACATTACAGTATCCAACTGGAATTAAGGCCAAAGTAGCCTATCAAAACAATACCAGAAGACACATCTCCACAAAAAGGCTTTAAATGCACACACACACATACACACACAAATCCACCATTTAAAAAGTAATAGAAATAATGTATCTGCCAGATATTCAATAATCAACTTAACTATGTAAAAAAATAAGAGAAAAGGACACTATAATGACCCAACGCGAGGAACACATAAACACTTTAGTATCACACTACAAGAAAAGGAGACTGATGAAATACCAGAAAGAATAATTCAAAAGAATTACTCTAAGGATACTCAATGAGATCTAAGAGAAAACACAGTTAAACCAAAGTAGGAAATGAATGCATCCTATGAGAAATTCTGCAAAGAGAGATATCTTGAAAAAGAACTGAGCAGAAAGCTTAGAGTGAAGAACCCAATAAGTCTAATAAAAAATACAGTTGAAAGCCTCAACAACAAATTAAATCAAGCAGAAGAAAGAATATCTGAACTTAAAGACAAAAAAGAATAAAGACAGCCTCCATTATCTCTGGGACACCATTAAATGAACCAATATTCACATAATGGGAATTCTGGAGGGAGAAGAGAAAAATAAAGGCACAGAGAACCTACTCAATGAAATAACAGCTCAAAATTTACCAATCTGGGGAAAGATACTGAGATTCGATTTCAGATGACCCATACGACACCAAGGAGACATGACCAGAAAAGATCCTTACCACACACATTATAATGAAATTCTCAAAAGTATAATACAAATTCTCTAACATTTGCAAGAGAAAGGCACCAGATTACTTTCCAGGGAACCCCCATTAGATTTATAGAAGATTTTTCATCAGAAACTTTGCAAGCCAGGATGGAAATAGAGTAATAAATTCCAAATTCTGAAAGGAAGGAACTGCCATCCAAGAATACTTTACCTAGAAAAACTGACTTTCACAAGAGAAGGAGAAATAAAGACTCTCCAAGACAAGCAAAAACTGAGTGAATATATTACTACCAGATGAGCTGAGCAAGATACATTAGCATGTCCTACATACATACAGAAAGAAAGACATCTACCATCATAAAATATGTGAAATTAAGAAACCCAATAGAAAAACAACAAAACATATTGAAAATAAAGAGAGAAAATAGTTTTAAAAACCAACAGTACAAAACCATTACTTATCACTAACCATTTTGATTATAGTTTTTTGCACAGTCAATAAAAGCCAAAATAGTCAAACAGGATTGTATCAAAACAAAATGCTTCAACACAGAAACAGAAATAATCAACAAAGAGGCAACAGAATGGGAGACAAAACTTACAAACTATTCACCGGCCAAAAGATATCCATAATGTTTAAGGAGCTCAAAATACTCAACAATGAAATAAGAGACCACCCTGTTATGAAAAGGGCAAAATAACAGAATAGATATTTCTTAAAGGAAATACAAATAATCAATCAATTATGAAAAAATACTCAATATCAGTGGCCACCAAGAAAATACAACTTAAAACCAGAATGAAATATCTCACTCTAGTTAGAATGACTCTTCTCTAAAAGATATAAAACAGATGAAGAAGAGAGAACCCTTATACAACGTTGGTTGAAATGCAAATTAGTACAGCTATCACAGAGAATAGTATAGAAATTCCTTTAAAAACTTAAATCTTTCTATCTGGGTGTATATCCAAAGGAATTTATAGGTACATGAAAGAGATCTCTGCACTCCCATGTGTGTTGCAGCACTATTCCTAATAAGCAAAATATGGAATCAATCTAGATTTCAATCAATGACTAAAGGGATAAAGTGTGATAAGTGATATAGATATAATGGAATACTATTCTGCCATAAAAGAGAATAAAATCCCAACATTTGCAGCAAAATCGATGAAACTTGAGGTCAAAATATTAATTGAAATAAGCCAGACACAGAAAGATAAATGCTACATGTTTTTCCTTATATGTGAAAGGTAAAAATAAATTGTATGTATATATGTTTGTGTAAGTATACATTAGATTCTGAATTTAAAATAGTGATTGCTAGAAGCTGGGAAGAGTGAAGGAAAGGGATGAATGGAGGTTGGATAATGGGTAACAAAACAAAGTAGTGTGAGCATAATAGATTCTGAAAATTTGTAGCACACTGGGGTGACTATTGTTCATGACTATGTATTACATTATCTAGAAAGAACTGGAACAGAGGCATTGTATGCTCCAAACACAAAGAAAACCTAAGGAAATAGAAATGCTGGTTGCCTTGCATGATCAGTTCGTGCTGTGTCTAAAAATGTGCAAATATTACATGTTAATCCAGTAATTTACATGAAATTTTAAAAAATTTAAGTGCACATTCATTGACTAAATAAGCAATAAGTGACAGACACTTCCTGTATCATTTCAACTGAAGATTCTTTACAGCTTTTGATCATCCCCCAAAATGTTGCTAAGATTAGGACATCCAAGGCTACCATAGGAGGTCACACAGGTGTTTATAGCACAACTGAAGGAAATATGGTAGATATAATTTGAATAGCACCCCTTCTTTTGTTACATGAGGGTTTAACTTACATTCTATCCATTTGTTTAAAACAGATCACAGAAAATGTGTCTTTCTGACATTTTACCTAATACATAATGTTTTTGTTATATTTAGAAAAAAGAACAGTGTTTTCCTTGAGTATTTTGCAGATTGATTTGATGACTACAATAAGCACCCATAAAAAAATCTGAAAACACCTTGCTACAAAAAAGGTAAAATAATGGTCTAGCTCCTGTTGTCTACTTAGATGGAGAGTGCATGCAAGTTCCATTAATCTGTCTCAGATAACAGAAACTTCATATGAGCTTTGCTAAAGTACTCATAACATTCATTCCAGTTTCAAGAGATCATAAGATCTTTGTACTTTTCAGCTATATTTTGCATTTTATCTATTTGAATGGTCTGTCAGCTATATTAAGTGATATTATGGTCCACATGTGAATAAAAAACTATCATCTTAAGATACACTATAATATTATACCTTATTAAAAATACAATTACATTTTCTTCTAGAGACCATGACTTACAATAATAACTGTTATCAATATGCAATTACTTCCCTTACCTTGATATATATTGACATTTATTTATTTCAAAATAATCTAACACATTTGTATTCATTGAAGTCATCTGTTGATATGATTACACTAAGCAATAAAATGAAAAAATTGCAATCAGAGCTTTTGCACTATTAAAAATAGCTCATATCAAATTGAGAAAATTGCATTATGGCTTATTTCAAACACAACTGCAAATTATTATAAAGAAACAAAATCACTACATGGGTAACTGCTATGCTGGAACATTCATTCTGCCCAATAATAGGACATTGAAGTTGACCTACTAGGGCAAGTGCTCTTATAAGAGCATCATTGACTATTCAAGAGTGATTGCCCATTTATCTCTGTTACAGTAGATGGATGCAGAGAGAAAGTCAAGCAGTAGCAAAAGCATATTATCAAAGAGAACACATTTGGACATAGTGTCATGGAATAAATTGTTTTAATTTTAACTAAAGAATACACTTGATCTAAAGTTGGCAATAGAGTTTAAAGATTCATATTTATATAAGAATCTTTTAAACCCTGTAGCCATAAGGCAGTTAACTGGATTGAGCAATCAATCATTAATATTAAAAGATTCATATCAAGAAGCAAAATATGTGGGGATTAAAATGCATAGAAATCTCACAAAAAGACCATTTCATTTTAATGTACCTAAACTTGTAACAATTTTATGCTTTAAAGAAAAAGTTATTTTGAGTATCATCAGAAACACAATATCATCCATCAAAAATAAGTTTAAAAGGAATTTCTGAATCTCTTACAAGTAGCTCTAATTAATGGCCCTCCTGGAACTTCAAAACAGAACTATTTTTTACTCCATGTCACTTACATTATTTTTCTCAATGTTATTATTCTTTATCTCAAGCACATTAGGGCTCTCTTGTTCCAAAGTTAATTCCAATTCTTCTAGGCAAGGTTTCCTGTAGCAGCAATAATTAAGTAACGTCACTGATAGATCAAACTATTCATTTTCAGATAAACTGTGAAATTGCTAGAGAGATGAAAAATTACATTTAATCTGCATCCAACAGTTTAAAATGCATTCTATATGTGTTGGTCTTTCCACAATCATACTTTAGGGAAAGAAGACATGTAAAATATTCGCATATGAGTTCTATTCTGCTTTCTGCTTTCAACATCAGAAATCTTCTCTAATCTAAAAGTTACATCTTTGTAAATTTTAAAGAATGACTCACACTTACAGAAATAAATGTAATCAATAGCTAGTTCTCCCATCATTTTTTTCTTCTTTTGCCAGTATTTTGATTAGAAAGCAGAATTGTTTAGTGAGAGATACAAAAGTGTTTAAAATTAGAGTTCACATATAGCAACTTACTGAACTCTTCTATTTAAAAAAAAAAAATTATAAGCCTTAAATTTCAAAAACAAAGCTCACCAACTGCAGCCTAGCTTCCGCATATACATACATCACCATATCCCAGGAGAGGATGGAGGATAAAAGCAAGATCTATCCAGCTCTCTTGGAGCAGGCCATTTAATGGTATCTCTCAATGGTGGATGATGAATCAGGATTCTTCATTTCCATTCCATCTGCCTTCTGGCTGGTGACATGCAAACTGCCCCTCACTATATTATCTTTATTCTTAGTAAAACTGAAACATAAAAGACTTGACATAGAGATCTTCTACCTTCCTCTTTACCTCATCTTAGCTGGGATACAAAGTCCTGAAAACATTAGGTATTTATGTTCGGTTCACTAGCATATTTTAGCCACGTTAGGTGGTTAGGTTCTTCAACAGCAGCAACAGCTGCTACCTATTCCAGATTCGCATCCCTTGATCACAGCTATGGGGTATGTCTCGAAATTACAGTACAAGTAGACAGCCTGAAGGAAGCAGCTCTCCTTAGGAGGCAGTTCTGCTTTGTTATGGATGAGGGTCATTCCATGAACCTACTGTCCAATTTTCATTATCATCTAGTTCACTGTATTAAATCCTCTTTTGCTTAAAATGGCACTTTATTTCTTCACTGATCCCTTGTTCATGCACTCTGTTTTATTCTTTCAGACAAAGATGTCATTTTTAAGAGTATACAACTGGCAGTGACTTTGTACTTTCAGTAAATTATATATATTTATATATACATGTGTGTGTATTACTACTATTTATGGGTATATATTTCTGTGTACATATTTATAAATATATATATTAAGAATGTATATATATACGTGTGTGTGTGTTTATAAGAGTATGCAGGAATTTCAAATTTTTCAGGTTTATTTATTTATTGGAAAGTCAGTTACAGAAACAGAAAAAGAGAGAGAGAGAGACATATCTTCCATCTGCTGGCTCAATCCCCAGATGGCTACAACAGCCACGGCTGGGCCAGGCCAAAACCAGGAGTTTCATCTAGGTCTCCAAAAGTGGGTTTCAGGGGCCCAACAACTTGGGCCATCTTCTGCTGCTTTTCATAAGGCCATGAGCAGGCAGCTGAATCAGAAGTGAAGCAGCTGCAACACAAAAAGGCATGCATATGCAATGGCAAAATTGCAGGCGAAAACATTACCTGCTATGCCACAACAACAGCCCCCAGGATTTCAAATTTTAAACACAAGAATAAATTTAT
Source organism: Lepus europaeus (assembly GCF_033115175.1). Classification (NCBI taxonomy): domain Eukaryota; kingdom Metazoa; phylum Chordata; class Mammalia; order Lagomorpha; family Leporidae; genus Lepus; species Lepus europaeus. The sequence goes on along the minus strand of NC_084827.1, from coordinate 127,004,245 downwards.
ATTTTACTCCCATTTTTCACAAACTTTTTGAAATACCATTGCAGGTACTCTGTCCATTAAATATACTTTTGCAAAAGAAGATTGTTCAGTGAAAGCTTTTCTTGATCTTTTCAAGAAAGAATAAAATAAGCAAGAATTTACACAAGGAAAATATAGTATATATTTAATTAAAAAAATTCTTAAGTATTACAACAATATTACGTTCAACCTATCTTAAGTTGTCTTTTCTTTTTTTCCCAGAAACCTTCTATTGAAGCATATGAACTTTATGCATTTCATAAATACAACTTTAGGAACACAGTGATAGTGATTCTTCCCATTGTACCCACCCTCCTACCCACACTCCCACCCTTGTTCCTCCTCCCTCAACTATTTCTATTCTTATTTTTACTAAGATCTGTTTTCAATTAACTTTATACACATACAATTAACTTTATATTAGGCAAACATTTCAACAAATAATATTAAAAAACTGCTATCAACAGGTTTTTTTTTTAAATTTCTCTCTTGATATCTTTATGACAAATGTTCATTCAGGAGCATGTTGTTCAGTCTCCATGTGCTTGCATATGTTCTAGGGATTCCCAAGTTGTTGATTTCCAGCTTCATTCCACTGTGGTCTGAGAAGATGAATGATATGATTTTGATTTTTTTTTTAAATGCTTTTAGACTTGCTTTATGGCCCAGCATGTGGTCTATCCTAGAGAAAGTCCCATGCACTGGTGAGAAGAATGCATATTCTGCCACTGTGTGTTGAAAGTTCTGTAGATATCCATTAGGTCTATTTGGTCTATAGTGTTGATTAACACTGTTGTTTCCTTGCTGATTTTCTGTCTGGTTAATCTGTCCATTGCTGAAAGTGGGGTAGTGAAGTCCCCCATTACTATTGTATGGGAGTCTATGTCTCCCTTTAGATCCATTAGCATTTCTTTTAAATAGACAGGTGTCTTGTAATTAGATGCATATACATTTATTATAGTCATAGCTTCCTGTTGAATTGATCCCTTAATCATTGCACAATGCCCTTCTTCATCTCTTTTAACAGTTGTGTTAAAGTCTATTTTGTCTGATATTAGAATGGCTACACCAGCTCCTTCTTGGTTTCTGTTAGCATGGAATAACTTTTTCCACTCTTTTAGTTACAGTCTGCATGTATCTTTGTTGATGAGATGTGTTTCTTGGAGGCAGCAAATAGATGGGTTTTATTTTTCAATCTATTCATCCAGTCTATATCTTTCAACTAAACAGTTAAGGCCATTTAAATTCAAGGTGACTATTGATAAGTAACAACTTTGCCCTGTCATTCTTCCATAAATATTCCTATTGTTTTCTTCAGTTTCCTTTGTACTTTTACTGGGAGATTTTCTATTTTCACCTTCTTTAACAGTGATGACCATGTTTCTGTGTTTCTTTGTGAAGCACATCCTTAAGCATCTTTTGTAATGCTGGATGAGTGATAAAAAATTCTTTCAATTTCTGTTTGTTATGGAAGCTCTTTATTTCATCTTCATTCATAAATGAGAGCTTTGAAGGGTTTAGTACTCTGGTTTGACCTTTTTATTTTTTTTCTCTTAAGACCTGGAATATATCTCACCATTCTCTCCCAGCCTGTAGGGTTTCCAATGAGAAGCTAGCTATGATTCTAATTGGATGTACTCTGAAAGTAACCTGGTGCCTCTATAATTCTATTATTGTCTTTTCTCTATGGTTTACTGTGGAGGGTTTGACTACAATGTGTTATAGTGAAGATGTTTTCTGTTCATGTCTATTAGAAGCTCTACGTGCTTCCTGTACTTGGATGTCCCTTTCTTCCTCCAACTTAGGGATCTGTAATTATTTCCCTAAAAAGGTCTTCTAATCCATTCTCTTTTCATGCCTTCAGGAACTCTTAAGACACATGTGTTGGGTTATTTGATAGTATCCCATAAATCTCCAACACTGTTTTTTAGTTTTCTAAGTAATGTCTTCTCTTTTTGGTCTGACTGTAAAATTTCAAGAGATTTGTCTTCTAACTCAGATATTCTTTCTTCTGCCTCACCAATTCTATTGTTAAGGTTTTCTACCACATTTTTTATTTGTTCTATTGAATTCTTCATTTCCAACATTTTGCTTTGATTTCTCAATTTCATGAAAAAGTTTTCTTTCATGTCATGGACAGATTTCTTTAGTTCATGGATTTGCTCCTGAATATTTCTAAGTAATACTATGATCAATTATTTGAATTCTATTTCTGGCATTTCTTCAACCTCTTCATTTTCATATTCTAGTATTGAAGTGTTGTGTTCTTTTGGGAGTATCACGTTGTCTTCCATATTCTTATTTCTTGAATTGCCGCATTTATTTTAGGCATTTGTGGAGATACTTGTTGGTTTATTCTTTTTCCCCTATGAAGGCTTTTATCTTTGAACTATGCCTCTATGGATTAATGGAATGTCTACTCATTCAGTGAATACCCTAAGGTATGTGTTAGGTGCGGAGAGGGAGCTCTGTCCAGTGTAACAGGGTGAAAAGAGTGTCCAAGGTGACTCCCAAATTGGGCATGGTGAATCTCTCTCCTTTTTTTTTAAGAGAGGAGGTTTGTTCAGCTCTGTTGGCATAGTCTCATGCTCACCACTTCTCCAAGGAGACCAATGCCTGGGTCTAGCCCCAGTGGGTATATTATTCATCCACTCTGCCATAAGAACCACACAAAAGATCTGTGCAGTACTCAGTGTGAGAACAGATCCCACAGCAATGACCCTTACTAGGGAATTGGGGAGCCCTGAGCATGTGGAGCTGCCCACAGTGACTGCCCAAAGACCCAGCCACACCCTACACCTTCACATGTAGCCACAGTGTTTTCACAGTCTTAGTACACGAATTTCCCACAGTCATGAGCACCCAGCCCCCTGTCAATTCTCCCAACTAGAATCAGGCATTTCCTCTCTGCTGGTTGCTGGGTGAGCAGAGAGGAGCTGGCACAGCTGTTAAATATGTCCAACAAGGCTCCTGCCCACTTGCAGCTAGTTACAGGACACCAGTGCCAGATGGTCAGGGGACAGAAACAAGCTCCCCCTTTTTTCCCTCTAGGTAGTCAGTTACATTGTCCCCAACAGGACTTCAAGCCAGACTTATGCCAGGCTCTTCCTGCAGCTTTATCATCAGTAGCTTGGTTTGCTGCAGTCTGGTCTCACCTCACTCTCCAAAGCTGGTGCTGAGGCTCTTGGCTGCTGGGTTCCTGAGTTGTGCACATCCACACCCTCCATGCAGATCCAAAGATTCCCCCTAATTTGCATGGAGTTTTTCCTCTGCTATTTTCTCCCTAACTCTTCCCTGAGATTGCACTGTGTCCACATTTTTTTTTTTTTTAACTATCTTTCCCTAGACAAGAACAGTAAGCTCCCTCCCTATTCCACCATCTTGGTGCCTCTCCTCTTAAGACTTATAAACATTTACAGTTGTGTGAATACACTCTCATTTTTACTACCATCATTAACAGCAAAAATAAAACATTCATATTCATCAAAACTGCCACAAGTTACTTATCCAATGGCCCACAGCAAATTGGATCTCAGCCCAGCGTTCTTTCACTGAACCAAGAAAGGGAGTCCTCAACTCACATGTAAGCTTTCCTCAGATCACAAGTGAGCCCTGACCTCCCTTTGTTGTATCTGTTCTTGGAACAAGTGCTGAATGGTCACATTGATATGAATCTCATCTTTTCCACACACTTCAGCCACAGAAAACTAAAAACTATTTGAGGTTATTTTAATAATTAAAACTGTGTGTGATAAATTTCAGATCCTAAGGATCCATCCTTGATACTTGTGTCTGAGTCCTTAGCTGTTTCTCCACTTCAGTTTGCCAGACCTCTCTGTTATTTTTTATGCCTCTTCCCCACTACAAGTAAATTTTTCCTTTCTCCCTCCCACTTCGTTTCAATTCATTAACTTGCTGCTATATAAAATTGATATTGATGTTTCTTATTGTATTTAATGAATAGTTTTAGTTTCTAAAAGTAGACAATTGAAAAGTTTCGTAATTTTCTCTAAAAGCATTGATTTTTTTTCTGTACATTAGTTAAAACTTTAGATAAAGAAAAATCTACCCATCATTTCTCAAACCTACTGCCTGTAAATGAAATGTAATACTCATATACTGACCTTACTTCCATTTGGAATCACTCCGAGCACTGAAGGACTTAAAGTAATTTTTATATCTAAAATATGAAAATTATACTGAGTGTTGGCAGCAAAATTTCTACCAATTGAATTTTTTGCTTAACTTTGTATTTGTCACATGAAGTATATTTTAAAGGATGAAATGCTAAATTATTAAAGTGGAAATTTATAAATATCAATATAAATAAAATTCATTTCTCAACATATTATAAGAATAGACAGACATAACTATAAAATTTAAAAAGTGTAGGGCAACATTTGTGTTCTTTAAATGGATGCTTTTTCTCATGTAAGAAAAAATGTGCTCATGAATAAATTGCATCCACATTATATTGCCATGGCTTTGTTTGCAACCCAGCCAGTTTAATAAAACCTAGACAATAGCAAACAAAACCAGAAAATGTTTTATAGGAAGAACAGTGGCTGTTCTAAAACGTCTTGTCTTATCTCTTCCTAGGGTCCATCTAAGGCTTCACCTCGCCTTTTATTGCTCCATAATTACTTCGATCCACTGGGTTTTATGAAATTAAACATTTTAAAACAGCCATGTCATGTTCCTTTCAGTTTAATTTCAGCCTTTCCTGGTAGCATTCTGCCTGCTCTTTTATCATGCAGCACTTGCTATGGAATATGCTCAAATTCAACCTTGGAAAGTTAATTCCCATCCAGTATAGCTGTACCTAAACCTTATCAGTGAAAGAGCATTTTGTAGGGAAAAAAAAAAAAAAAAAAGAGCACTGGGTGTCTGGATACCCCATTCAAGTTTCTGTTCTGAACAAACTTGAGCAAGCACATCACATTGGTTCTATGGTTCCGAATTTCCTCATCTGCAAAATAAAGACTTTGGCCTAAAGTACACACAATTCCTTCCAGCAGAGCAGTCTGTCAGACATATCTCCCAGATGTCAGATATAATCTAACCAAAGTTACACATTCTGTGAAGCTGAAGGCAGCTTTTGAAGCAAGTACCACCTAAATGAGTCAAAAAAAAAAAAAAACACCGTATTTGATGCCAGACGAGATATTAAAAAGTCCCTACCCTTGAGAAGGTAAATCATATTAAGATTACAAGATATGAAGCAAGTATCCAAAAGACAAATTCGCCAAGTGCAGATCACAACAGGGAAAATGGCATGGAATGGTGCTGAGGAATGGCATGAGATGTCAGGAGGAGCTAATCAGAAAGGATTTCCGGGAAGTGCCTGTGTTCTGAGAGTCTTTAGAAATAACATTTATAGACAAGGAAAAGGAGATAAAGTTTTCTAGGCCATGGGAAAATAGCGAAGGTACAGAGGAACAAGCAAATATTTAAAGTACAAGGACAGCAGTGGCATTTGCTTAATTACACTCAAAGCTTTTCTCCCCTGAAGAAATGCGCATTTTAGCACATGTGAGGCCACATGAATGGACTCTCCTGCTATTCATTTCTGCTAGGATCACCTCAGCAGGAGAGACTAGCTGTCTGCAGTGTCCCCACAGATCTCAGAATCACACGCTAGTCCAGGCACATGTTTACATCCTCGTGATCCAATAGCTCCCAAATGCTTCTCCACAACTCACTAAGAAGTGCTAATTAGACCACATGTTGCTCTATTTCTAATTAGTGTTTATTTAGTTCACATGTGACTTTTTAAATATTAACATTACAACAAAGAGGAGACCCTTAACCAAATAACTAGGAGTGATATCAAGAAAAGTCACTCTCACCTAAACCCTCTCTACTTAGCAGAATTCCTACTGTTCTTACATGACTCAGCATTTATCTAGATGCATAGAGAGAGGCAGACAGACACAGAGTCCCCATCCTCTGACACACTCCCTAAATGCCCACAATGGCTGGGGCTCCTGCTGAACCAAATCCAGGAATGCAATCCAGGTCTCCTATGTGGATGGCTGGAATCTAATTCTGAAGGCCGTCATCACTGCCTCCCAGGATCTGTATGAGTAGGATGCTGGAGTCAGGAGGCAGAGGTGAGAATTGAACCCGTGTGTTCTGATGCAAGATACAGGCATCCTACGTGATAGGTTAGCCACCTACCACTCTTCACCTCACTTTTGTGGTAGTAAAAATATAAATACTGTAGTTATTGGAAGGTTTCATTTTCTATTTTTCTTTTTTTTTAATTTTTTAATTTTTGACAGGCAGAGTGGACAGTGAGAAAGAGAGAGAGAGAAAAAAAGGTCTTCCTTTTTGCCGTTGGTTCACCCTCCAATGGCTGCCGCGGCCGGTGCACCACGCTGATCCGAAGGCAGGAGCCAAGTACTTATCCTGTCTCCCATGGGGTGCAGGGCCCAAGCACTTGGGCCATCCTCCACTGCACTCCCGGGCCATAGCAGAGAGCTGGCCTGGAAGAGGGGCAACCGGGACAGAATCCGGTGCCCCGACTGGGACTAGAACCTGGTGTGCCGGTGCCGCTAGGCAGAGGATTAGCCTGTTGAGCCGGCTCATTTTCAATTTTTCTAAATGGCTTTATCGAGTCAACCCATTCTATTTCTGCTTACCACTCCTAAAACATTTTCCTCCTCCACTACAAGATAGTACCTCTCTGAGAGTGCTATTGAATGAGGAACTTGGTTCACTGTAGAAGAACCTGTAGCAAAAGCAGACATCTTTTTTATACCATTAAAATATCCATGATAAATCTGTGACAAAATTTGCATTTGAGGAAACAATAGCAGCTATGAACACCATAGATAGGTACTGACAAATGAACTGATGTTGGAGACAAGTGAGAAGCCAGGTAGCTTCTACACAGATGGTTAGGCTGTATTAATTGCATGGAAATAACAGGAAGACATAAATCTAGGATATGTACATAAATAGATTTTAAAAAGTGCTTAATACTGCACTGAATTAGAGATAAGATTACTAAAGAGATAGGGAGACACAGCACTAGAAAACAATCAAGCCCTATAAGACAATGTAGAAATGGTTAAGGAAGCCAGACGGAGATGGCTGCGATCTAACACTCATCCAGTCTGACAAAAAGTCTATTGAGAATTTATTAATTTCCAGGCACTGTATCAGATTCCAGGAGTGGCACAGCTGCTATGACAAGCCTTGTTCCTGTACTCACGTAGCTTAAAAACTGTAAATGTAACTGCAAATCATCAATTTTTGACTAAAGTGCTACATTAGGGAAATTGAAGCTGTTAGAGGACGGGGGACTCAATCCAGTGTAAATAAGACCAGACCTGAGGTAACAGCAATGCATTCAAATGGGATTTTCAAAGCATTTCATGTGAGTTACATGAGAAATCCAATTGCTCTTTACCAGACACTTCACATGTGCGATTCATACAAATTACACAGCAGTTCTATAAGGAATTTCTAAATCTCAAAACTGCAAATCAAGCACTCTAAATTGACAAGGTTATTAAGTATCAAGTTGGAATTTGCCCCAGTCTGCCTATTTTCAAATACCCTGCTCTTAGCACATTGGGAGTTTCTTTTTCATTCTGAAGGAATCACTCCATTTCACTCTAAATTTTCATACTTTCTCTCACTCTCTAAAGTTCACACCTTCTCTACTCTGAATAAACCCAACTCTTCTTCCTTTTGACATACCTTAAAATATTTAAAGGCACAATTATGTATACCAACCCAGGTTGAAATCTTCCACTGCATTGTAAGGATATATAATGTATGCATATTCCAATCACAAGAACAATGAACTCACATATTACCTGTCAGCACCCTGCCCCACCTCCTGTATATTCCACATTTCTTTTCAGTTCCCTCCAACCTACATGTTTATCTTTGTCTTCCCTCACCATTATTATGCCTTAGTGCTTCCTGCCATCAGTTGTCAATGTGTATTTGTCATAGCTCTGACCATTCCTTTTAGCCCTTTGTCTCAATCGTTCACTCCATTACTTTACATTTTTAAATCTCTCACTTGTCTCATCAAGCATCTCTGCTTGCTGTTGCTCTTACTCGTTAGTTAATTCAAGTATCTATCTGCCTCCTCCTTGAATTAAACTCCTACAAAGTAGGTAAGATTTTATGTTCAAAGCTGATAAATTTATTTTCATCAACTTAAGTTCTAATTGAAACCCAGAATAAAATGTGGACTAAAGTTTGAAATGGGAAGCATCAAGTGAGTTTTTACAGAAGAAAACATCTGTTTGAAGATTTGGGACTCAAATGGAAAAACAGAGACCACTTCTACATTTGATTTAAAAAATGCATATAACAGACACATCAGTTTCCTATTCCTATGAGATCTAAGGATCATTGGCTTGAAATAATAAAGTACATACAATGAGTATCTTTGGGGAAATTTAAGAAAATTTGTCAAATGCCTCTATGACAAGTAGGTGTTATATGATTTCTAAACATTGATTTCATAATCACTTTCTGCTGGCAAAGACGGGCTTATTCAGACCCACTGTGCATTAAATTCCATTAATGTTAATGGTGAAACATAATGAGCCACATGATATAGGGTGGGGGAACAGTAGAAGGCTCTTAAACTGAAAGAAGACACCTTAATTGTTCTGCTGCTTTTAAGTTAGTAAAATATACTAAATGACTACACCAGTTAAAGTTCCTATGTATTATAGTCATTAAAACCAGTAGCATTTTTTCCTATTAGAGTCACTGTTAACCAATACTGATGATACACTAATAACATACATGAGAAGCCAAAGTTGCTTCTATTAGCTCTCTCTTACATACACACACACACTTCCCACCACCACTAAGGAGAGAGTTCTGATAATAAGAAATTCACAGGATACCAGTGACTATGCTGCCAAAAGTATAGTTTTTAATGGAAGAGAAGACCAGAGGCAAGTGAGTGTATGGGCACTTGAAAAACAATCAAAATATCCTCTTTAAATCGAATTCTTCTGAACTGTATCTCCATTGGCACTTATCTTTGAGATTTTTCTTCCACCAGAAATTTTATGTCATAAATGTGATAAAGACTTGAGAATCCCCATCCGTGGAAGACCCAAGTGAGTACCGGAAGCAAAATTTTGTCTCCATTTGGTGGTTTCTACCTTGTCACATGAAAAGATACTTACAGAGGTATCAGAGACAGAGCTTCAAACCTTCTTCTCAATTCACTTATTGTCCCCTCAAAATAAGAGTATATCTTATCAAATTGCATTATTGAGAGAAGAGTTAACTGCTCACTCACCATCTAGGCTCATTTCTTGCCTTTGTAGCTGAGCAAAGGCTGAGTTTCTCTCCAACTTCTGTTCTGTGATAAGCACAGCTGAATCTACAGCACAGACATTCAAAACATGGTCCATGCCCCATCATCATCATCATCACCAATGAGGTGAATTGTCCAGTTTCATCCCAAACTTATTGAATATGAAACCCTGATGTTAGAGCCAGGTAATTCCCTCTCCAGGGGGAGTCTTAAGCATGTTGAAGTTTAAAGAGCTCTTTTTCTAAAGCAGGGCTTCTAAAATTTTAACTTGGAAATGTTAAACTTCATGTTGTGATTCTGAAATCAGCCACTAGATTCTGTATGACTTAGGAGATATTGATGCTGTTAATCCTTGGACCACACAATTTTGAGACATGGGAATTACCTGAAGAGCTTAGAATAACTAATGATGGAGCCCTACCTCAGTGATTCTGTTTTAATCAGTCTGTGCACAATCTGTATATCTAGAACATTTGTGGTTGGAGTCAGCTGATATTTCAATGACTTTTTCCAACTGCCTAAAGACAAGAATGGAATTAATAACTTAAATCCCAACTGAGAGGCCAGTGCCTCAGCTCACTAGGCTAATCCTCCGCCTGCGGTGCCGGTTCTCTGGGTTCTAGTCCTGGTTGGGGCGCCAGGTACTAGTCCCGGTTGCTCCTCTTCCAGTCCAGCTCTCTGCTGTGGCCTGGGAAGGCAGTGGAGGATGGCCCAAGTGCTTGGGCCCTGCACCTGCATGGGAGACCAGGAGGAAGCACCTGGCTCCTGGCTTCGGATTGGTGCAGCACGCCGGCCGTAGTGGCCATTTGCGGGGGGTGGGGAACCAACGGAAGGAAGACCTTTCTCACTGTCTCTCTCTCACTGTCTAACTCTGCCTGTCCAAAAAAAAAAAAAAATCCCAACTGAGAAGTTCATTAGGAAGTCGGTAGTACATTCTGATTCTACTCCAGCACATGGACAGAAATGCTATTTCCTTGAGTTCATTTGATTGCACTATACTTTCCAAAAGAATGTTAATACACAAGGCTTGAAAGGCCAAACTTGGGATATAAGCCTAGGAGAAAGAGGGTAAAGATTCCTCAGCCTACTTTTCAAAAGTCATGGAGACAAATGTGTAGATCCAAGGACAGAATTCAGAGTTCAGAAATAAACTCTTATGTTTACACTGAATTGATTTTTCATGTGGATGCCCAAGAAATTCAATGGGGGAAAGAACAATGTTTTTAACAAATGATGATGGGACAACTGATAGTCACATGTAAAAAAATAGTTTGTCCCAACTGTGTTAATCTCTTTTGCAGTTATAATAAAATACAATAGGCTGGATGGGTTATAAAAAGCAGCAATTTATTTCTTTTTAGTTTTGGAACCTGGAAAGTCCAAGATCAGGATACCAGAATGATTGGAATCTGGTCAGAGCCCTCTTCTGGATTAGAAACTGCCAACTTCTTGCTATGCGCTACATGGTAGAAGTGTGAAGAATTCCTCTGGGTCTCTTTTATAAAGCATTGATCCCAATTAAAAGGGCTCTTCCTCCTATGATCTCATCTTCTCATAATGGCTCTGCCTTCCAGTAGTATTACCTTAAGGGTTAGGATTTCAAAATACAAATTTTGGGTAGGCATAAACATTAAGTATTCAGTCCATTGCATTTACCACATTTATGTACATTAAAGACCTAATTATATTCATTGGCTTTTTTAGCCAGATCCAAATGCCTTAAGGACTGATTCTGAGGCCAGAGTGCTATTTAGGACATCTGCCATTCTATGAGTCTGCTGTGTATCCCGCTTCCCATGTTGGATTGTTCTCTCCAATTTTATTCTATCAGTTAGTATTAGCACACACTAATCTTGTTTATGTGATCCCTTTGACACTTAATCCTATCATTATGATCAATTATGAACTGAAACTGATCACTTTAGGATCTCTGTCTTTAATGTGTTGTACAATGTGAATTAACAGTATAACTAGTACTCAAACAGTACTTTATATTTTGTGTTTCTGTGTGGGTGCAAACTGTTGAACTCTTTACTTAGTATATACTAAATAGATCTTCTGTATATAAAGATAATTGAAAATGAATCTTGATGAAGAATGGGATGGGAGAGGGAGTGGGGGATGGGGTGGTTGCGGGTAGGAGGGAGGTTATGGGGGGAAAAAGCCGCTATAATCCAAAAGTTATACTTTGGAAGTTTATATTTATTAAATAAAAGTTTAAAGAGACCTAATTACAAAAGCTAAAATTATAGAACTTTCAGAAGAAAATCCAAGTATAAAACTTCATTACCTTAGAGTAGTTAACGGAATTTTGGATATGATATCTATACCAATTCCCACAAAAGAAAACCTAACTACATTAATCAAAATTAAAATTGTACCTTAAAGAACATTATTCAAAAAGTGAAATGTCAAACCAGAGAATGTGAGAAAATATTTGTAAATCATATATCTAAAAAGGAACTCATATCTAGGTATATAAAGAACTCTTTCAGCTCAATGATAAAAAGATAATACAACTTTTTTAAAGGCAACAACATTTCTCCAAAGAAAATATGCAGGGATATTCAAATAATCCCTAAAACATACAACTTTACATCCATTATGATGATCATAATATAAAAAGACAGACAACAAGTGTTGGTGGCAACGTGGAGAAATTATAACTCTTATACACCATTGTGGGGAATGTATGACAATGTAAAATAGAACTATATTCCTAAATCTGTATATATGAAATGCATGAAATTTGTATAGCTTAAGTAATATGTTTTAAAAAATATGGAAAAAATAAAATGGTTTGATAGTTCTTCAAAAAGTTAGTTGAATTACCAAATAACTCTATAATTCTATTTCAAAGTATGTACCTGGAAGTAGTAAACATATGTACATACCAAAAATCTAGTATATGAACCCAAATATAATAGTACTTGAGTTCTAGTTTAACAGCATTATTCATAATAGATTGGAAACAATGGAAAGACCTATAGTTGATGAAGGTATAAGCAAAATAAAATATTCATAAAACAGCTCATAAGAGAAATAACTTTGATGTACCCTAAAAAGCTACATGTTTGTGATTTCATTGATATGAAATATCCAAATTAATCAAATCTGGATTCAGTTGTTTATAAGGCTGAAATAGTAGGAGAAAATGGGCTGGTGACTACATGGGGGCTGGATTTCCTTTGGGGGTAATAAAAAATGTTATAAACTTGATTGTAGTGACAATGTATAACCTGTATTATATGTGTTAAATGGGTGAATATTATGGTGTATGAATTATGTCTCAAGGTAAAAATCAACCCCAAAAAAGTAAACAAGATCTCTAATAATCCCTGTTCTCAAGAAATACCCTCATCATTTTCTCCCTGGGTAGAATAGGAGACCAACGGCAGACACAGGAAGAACACATAAACTTGACTTGGGAGTAGGATTTTAGAACTTCCCAAAGAAAATAAGTCAGATAAAATCAAAAGAATAAACAGGAGATAATGAATAAAGAGAATAAAAGCAAGGAGAATGTTTCAGACAATTTATACTGTACAATACTAGAGCGATGAAGACTTGGACATCTTAGGGCATAAAATAAGTTCTGTGGCCTAGTAAAAGAGTTGGATGATGGGCATATCTGTGAAGTGTGTCAGATGAGGCTGGAAAAATGATCATGAACAACTTTATAGGCCATGATATAAATATGAATTTGTATTCTCTGCCAAGAAAAAAATGGACGGTTATTAAAGAGTTTTTAATAGGGGCAGGCGCCGCAGCTCAATAGGCTAATCCTCCACCTTGCGGCACCAGCACACCGGGTTCTAGTCCCAGTCAGGGCGCCAGATTCTGTCCCGGTTGCCCCTCTTCCAGGCCAGCTCTCTGCTATGGCCCCGGAGTGCAGTGGAGGATGGCCCAAGTCCTTGGGCCCTGCACAACATGGGAGACCAGGAGAAGCACCTGGCTCCTGGCTTCGGATCTGCGCGGTGCGCCGGCCGCAGTGCGCTTGGCCGCGGCAGCCATTGGAGGGTGAACCAACGGCAAAAGGAAGACCTTTCTCTCTGTCTCTCTCTCTCACTGTCCACTCTGCCTGTCAAAAAAGCAAAAACAAAAACAAAAACAAAAAATAGTTTTTAATAGAAAGTATAGAGGTACTTAGAAGATCAGGTTTTATACACATATTATATTTGGTTTTGAGTTATCTAGCAGTGCTTGGGTTCTTAAGAATATGTCCAGGAAAAACTTAAATTAAATCCAGCTATATAACAAAAACATGAAGATGTGGTTTCAGTTTGACAAATTTGGCTACACACAAAAAAGCTTTAAATTCTTATCAGATATCACCACAAAAAATCAGAAGACAGTTACCAACCTGAAAAAATATTTTCAATTCATATGTCAGATAATAATTTTCTAATCTATAAACAGTCCCTACAAATTAATGAAAAGATCAACTGTCAGTAGGAAAGTAGACAAACTAAATGAACAGAAAGTTAAAAGAAAAGGAATAAAAATGACCTATAGAAGCTTGCTCAATTTCACTCATCATAGAAAAAAAAGCAAAGTAAAACCACATCAAGGGGCCAGTGCTGTGTCGTAGTGGGTAAAGCTGCGACCTGCAGTGCCGGTACCCCATATGGGTGCTGGTTGCAGTCCTGGCTGCTCCACTTCCAATCCAGCTCTCTGCTGTGGCCTGGGAAAGCAATTGAAGATGGCTCAACTCCTTAGGCCCCTGCACACATGTGGGAGACCAGGAAGAAGCTCCTGGCTCCTGGCTTCGGATTGGCACAGCTCCAGCCATTGCAGCCCATTGGGGAGTGAACCAGCAGATGAAAGACCTTTTCTTTCTCTGCCTCTCCTTCTCTTTGTGTAACTGACTTTCAAATAAATAAATCAATCTTTAAAAAAAATCATCAAATGGAATTTTTTGTTTTCTGTCTACATGGCAAACAACGTTCAGAAAGTTTGAAAACACTGTGCTGGCAAAGATATGAATAAGAAGGTACTCTCATATCTTGTTGGCAAAAGTCTAAATCAATCAATCTAACCTCTATGGAAGGCAACTTAGCAAAAGTTAGCAAATTTAACACATTTTAGCAATTCATATTCTGAGAATTTATCCTATAGGTAACTCAGACATATGCCAAAGACCTACTTATGGGACTTTTTTATTATAGCAATGATTTTATTAACAGTAATTTTGAAAAGCCTAAGTTTCCGGCCGGCGCCGCGGCGCACTAGGCTAATCCTCCGCCTTGCGGCGCTGGCACTCCGGGTTCTAGTCCCGGTCAGGGCACCGATCCTGTCCCGGTTGCCCCTCTCCCAGGCCAGCTCTCTGCTATGGCCAGGGAGTACAGTGGAGGATGGCCCAAGTCCTTGGGCCCTGCACCCCATGGGAGACCAGGAGAAGCACCTGGCTCCTGCCATCAGATCAGCGCGGTGCGCCGGCCGCAGCGCGCCTACCGCGGCGGCCATTGGAGGGTGAACCAACAGCAAAAGGAAGACCTTTCTCTCTGTCTCTCTCTCTCACTGTCCACTCTGCCTGTCAAAAATAAAAAAATAAAAAAAAAAAAGCCTAAATTTCCAACATTAGGGAACTGCTATAAAAAGTGATGGTGATCCACACAGTGGAATCCTGGGCCCCCATAAGACAGAGAAGACATTTTTCTATTGACAACGATTGTCATATGACTTATACTGCTATGTGAAAAAGCAGCAGAAAAGTCCAGAGCAGTACAGTAAGATGTGTGTAGAACAGTGTTTGCTTCTATGTACATGGTCTCTGGAAAGATTCACAAGCTACTCAAACATGAGCTGCCTGTGCAGAGTGCTATTCAATTACTGGGGTACAGATCCAAGAGAGACACTTACAGTTTTGAACCATGTGTCTCCAAAGTAAAGGAATTTGAAACTTCACAAAAGTGCATTAACGCATGGCAAGATCTTCCTAAATTACTTAAGTCAGAAGGAGAAAGGAAGCAAAACAAAACAGTAAAGTGTCCTAATGTTTTGATATTAGGTAATGAACAATAGTTTTATCACATTCAAAGGTTGACACTGAAATCAGCTTGCATTACTCAGGGTGCTCCAGAGAAACAGAACCAAAAGGAATTTATATACTCTTGCACAAAGGTAATTTAAGAAGTTTGTGCAAATGGAATAAAAATGTAAACTTACTTTGGTATGGAAAAAATTTGGAACTAACTGTACTTCAAGTGGAAAGTGTATGCTATGAGTAGTTATAAACACAGAGATAATTTTTCACAAAATTAAAAAGGCATAAGAAATGTTCCAGAGATAACAAATCAGCCATGTGAAATTGTACAGTGAGAGCATTCCAAGTGGGAGGAGCAACAAAAGGAAAAGATCCCAGACTTGAAAGCCTTGGTGACTGTTTCATCATCTGATGGCATTATGAAAAGCAGAGTGGAGGATTTGACTGGAGATGAAGTTTGATTTGTGTAAACGTTCAATTCCTGCCTCAAGAGTCAGAATTTAATTCTGGAGGCCATGATCATCTTGCAGATACACTGACTTCTGACTGTGTTTTGGCCATAGCAAGTGCTCAGTCAGCAATGCCGACTGCATCATTATTTATGACACATCTTTTACATTAGTAGAATTAGTGAGGTGGGCATAGGAAACAGTCCATCCTTAAATGGATATGTTTAGATTTCAGTCCTTATGTCTCACATCTATTTTGTACGACATTTAGAAATTTGATGGTTATGTTACATGCATAATGCCTCTCAAAATGTGCCCTTGATAGGTAACAAACTTAAATGAGTCCTATGCTCAAAATAAAGAACTGAATGTCCTAAATGCATACTTACATAAACATAAATTTGGATTTTTTTTTCATTTCTATACCCAGCATGAAGCTAGTGGAATAGAGTTGTTTTATACATCATTAAATAATAATATTTTTCCTGCAGAGTTAAACCATATTAATTCATTCTCTTGTTTTCTTTTGAAAGCAAAAGAAACAATATAAAAATTATAATCATCTTAAAATTGTTGAATGTTCTATACAATATTCAATTTTTCTTCTCCAGTCATATTTACCATCTGTTTTCATACTACTTGATTAGTAAAGTTTTAGAAACATTTAAGGTTAATTTAATTCCTCAGTCTTAGTTTTCTTTGAGAGCCTTCTACTTCCCTATGATTTAGATATAGGTGATTTGAATCATCACGTAACCCATGCAAAAAGTAAATTTAGGAACATGTGTTTTTGTGTTTTGGGGATTTTTTAAAAGATGTGTGTTTATTTGAAAGGCAGAGTTACAAAGAGAGACAGACAGACAACGAGATCTTTCATCCACTCATTCACTCCCAAAACGGCTGCAATAGCCAGGATTGGGTCAGGACAAAGTCAGGATCCAGGGGCTTCATTGGTTCTCACATGTGGGTGCAGCAGCCCAAGCGCTTGGCCCTTCATCTATTTCTTTCCCAGGCACATTAGCAGGAAGCTAGATCAGAAGTGGAGCAACCATTACTTGAACTGGTACCCAAGTGGGATGCTGGCACTGCAGGCAGTGGCTTAACTCTCTGCACCACAGTACCAGGCCCTGAAACAAGTTATTTTAACAGGTGTCCCCAACCTAATGCCTGTCATTAAAGAATTGCTTTTTTGACAAGAATTGCACCCAGAAAAAAAATTAAGTATTTGCCATAGAGGAACACATTAAATGTTTTTTGTCTATGAAGACATTTATTTTGGATGAACACTAAGCTAAAGTAACGGTCATATGAGGCACAATTTATACACAGGTTTTCTTTAGTCAAACAGTTTAACTGAAGGATTGCCTATAGAAAGAAAGAAAACATAAAAATCCTTTTATATTTTTTACTCTGAATGAATTGGCTGTGGCCTAAATGTTGCATTTAAATTAAAGTTCAAACCCACCCATGTATGAAGGTGACTGTACCCTTGCAATGAGTGAGCAGATAAGAGCTTCAGGCTTGTTTACTAAACAAACATGGTGGTTTGCATCATCCTATTCCAAGCGTTGGAACTGTGCAGGTAGCCAACATAGGTTATGAGCTCAGAAGCTGGAAATTTAACGGTGTTTTTAGCAGACTTGGTTGTGTTCCCTTGAATCTGGAAACACTTTGGCCTGGGTGTTAGAAGAATTGAGCTCTATCTCAATTTAACCACCAACTGTATAAAACATCATCACTAATCTGGAACTCCTCTATGAAACATTAACATTAAGATCACTATTTCTGGGTGTGTTGCTATAATAACAGGATGAAGCATTTATATGGTGCATTTCTCTATACACTGTATCAAATAATACTCATGATGAGCCTGTGACTAGGAATATCATAAATGTAAAAGGTAAGAGGCTAACAACAAATGCACTCATTTCAAAATTGGCTCCTGGGAAAGCTAACACAATGTTTCTCAAGCAGCCCAACATAGCTTAACTAAAATTACACTGGCCCAGGGTCTGGACCCCAGCTTTATACTCTCCAAAACTCTCATTACTGACACAACTATCACTACCATCATTATTTTACAAATATAAAAAAGAGTGGCTGAAGAACTTATAACTTAGTCCATGATCTAAGTGAAAGTAGGTTAGAAAGAGAGAGCCTGCTATTGATTATAATGAGCAGAACAGTGCAAATTTGGCAGGACAAATCAAATTTGGTTGTAAATGAAAACACTTTACAGGCCTGGTAAAGAGGTTTCAGGTGCTTGTGTATGCAATGTCACTCTCATTAGTAAAGGTTATCTTGCAGCTCCAGTCTGTAGTTTCTTATTAACAAAATGGAAAGTGAATATACATACTAAATTAAACATTTCACCTCTTCAGGGCCATATCTGACAACTGTGTTTATCCATGCATTCACTCATTTCAACAGTCATTTATTAAACCTCTGCTGTATAGAAGGCAGTTTCAATTTGGGTAGCATAGAAAAAGTCAATACTTTCAGAAGCAGATTTATATTTTTATTGAATCATAAAAATTTAGATTACAGATAAGATCTACAATAGCACTGATATCTTTGGGTGAGTCAAAATGTTCTGTTGGAACCTGGTATGTGTGCTGTGTTTTACCCTTTTGCCAATGCTACGGCTCCTCAGTGTCTGTACTGAGGAGTCAGCAGTGGAAGTTTCCCTCCCCTGAAGTCCTTGGATCTGCACCTAAATCCCTGTTCCAGAAAAAGACTCCTACACCTATTACCAAAAATGTATATATTCAGCTAGTGCTTGAAGTGCTATTTGTTCTAAGTATTATATTCAGGTTCTGAATCAAAGGTCATACAGTAAAACAATCAAGGTAACCATTATTATAATATTATGGAGTAACTTACATAATTTATAAAAATTGCCAAATAGTTACTTTTTTTAGTTATTTGTATTTTGCCAATTTCCCAGAACAACTTACATTTCACCTCTTCTACAAAGATTACTTTGTTCCCCTTAAGTAAAATTAAATTGTTCCAATATTCCACATCCTGAGGACAGATGGGTTAAAAGCATCCTTTTAATGTGATAAGAAATTATTCAATTTCATTTCAAATGTTCTTAATTTACTCTTGAAGTTAAAATATACTCTATACAAACTCAAGGACAATTTCTGGAAGAATTAAAAGTATCATAAAAGTAAAATTGCTAGAGCTAGCAAAATTTTAAAAAATACTGTCAGAATTCATAAAAGAAACTATGCAACAAAATCATAGAAATAAAGCTAAGTATGCTAAAACAGTAAACAGAAGTGGCTTAAACCTTAAAACATTTAAAACAGTTAAAACATTAACTCTCTAGTCAGTTTGTAAAACCAAATGCACTTATAAAACTTAAAGTAACACAAAAAGAATTCAAAAAGGAAAGGGTTAACAACACATCTTAACAGAGTCCCTCTCTCATCAGGACACCATCTGTTATGACTTCAGCCAGAACTCATTATCCAACTGATAGAACTTACCAGCCAGAACATAATGAGCTTCTTCCTATACTCTCTATATACTTATTTTTTGTCTAAGGAATTCTCTGGCAGGATATACTTGGTCAAACTGGATATTAGTTTTCTTTTCTCTTTTTAATAAATGAGTCTGAACTTTTGGATTAGAGACCCCAAGCTCAGTTGCATAACCATAGTTATACAGCATTCCTTGATCAAAGGCTAGAAGATCACCAAACCAAACAACTTCCCTGTGCTAACTCATCTAGCATAAAGTCAGCCTTTGAAATGCAAACTCAAATAATCCCAAATCTTTGTCTATGAAGGAACATCTGACAGATAGAGGAACTCTTAGAGAATAGCTTAATGTTGGATGCAGCTCCTTTCTTGAAGTCCTTGCACAGTATTTTTTGCTGGGTAAGATTTTGTGAGTCTAATGGGCAACTGAGCCATTTGTGACAGTGCAGAGGATAGAGTCAGACAGGGCCAGTGTTTACTAAGAGACAAAGTTGGAAACAATCTCTGGAGAGGTAGACTTTGAAACAAAGGACACTAATGGAATCCAAAAAGAACCAACAAGAATACAAAAATACAAACTCATATCCTTGGTAGATGGAATATGGATTCAAAAATCTTAAAACAAATATTATACAATGACTCCAGAAAGTCATTATATACCATGACAAAGTGGTATTTATCCCAGAATGCAAGATTAGCTTAACATCCCAAAATTAATGTTGATATACGACATTAATTTTAAAAGGAATAAAAATTGTTATCATTTTACTTTTTTTTTTAGAATCTATGAACAAATAGAAGGAACTTCCTAAATCTCATAAAGGCACCTGTGAAAACCTATAGCTAAGATCATACTTAATGATGAAAGACTAATAAATGTTTGATCCAAAACTAGGGATGGATGAAGCACAGTGATCACTTTCACCTTTCTTATTCAATATTATACTGCAGGTTTGGGTCAGCTTGGTAAGAAAACAAAATAAATAAAAATCATCAGACTGCAAGAGAAGTAAAATGGTAGTTATTTGTCTAAATGACCTAATCACCTATGTTGAATTTCCAAAGCAAATTGCATAGAAAAAATATCAGAAATAAAAAGTTAAACAAAATCATAGATATAAGATTAAACTCAATATAAAAGTAAAATTGAGACCATTTTATTTTAATGCTATCAAAACTATTAAAACATTTTGGAATAAATTTATCATAAGTACAAAATTTGTATACAGAAACTAGAAAATATTGTTGAGAGAAACTAAAGGTCTAAGTAAATGGAAAAATAAATCATGCTCATGGATTGTTAATATGATATTTATCCTCAAATTAATCTATAGATTCAATAGTATGCCTATTAAATTTCAGCAGCTATTTTTCTAGAATTTAATGATCTGAACTTTCATAGAAATATGAAGGACCTAGAACAGCCAGAAAATTTGGAAAAAGAACAGAAAACACTGCCTGATTTCAACAATCTTATTAAAATGTATATGAATCAACATATAAACAATGGCATACAACAGAACCCACAATCAAACCCTTAAATATATGATTAATTGATATTTCACAAAGGTGCCTGATAATTCAATGGTGAAAGGAAAGTCTTTTCAACAGTGATGAGATAGTGCCTACCAATATGCAAAAAAAAAGGGGGGGGGCTACAAAATTAGAATCTTCCCTCATATCACACACAAAAATGCCTCACTCAAAATGAATCATAATTGTATAGCTATAGTACTTGTAGAAGAAAGCATAATATAAATTTGTTGTGATATTGAATCAAGCAAACATTTCTTTAACATCAGAAACACTATTCATAAGTTAATAAATTGAATATCATCAAAATTAAAAAGTTGGGTTTTTCAAATGAAGAGCAAAAATGAAAATGAAAGACAAGCCATGATCTAGGATAAATTATTTATAAATCTTCTATTACCATATATCTAATAAAGGACAAACTTCCAGGCATATAAAGCATTTTTATGTCAATAGTAAGAAAATATCCATTTAGGAAATAAGCAAAAGATCTGAGTAAACATTTCACCAAAGAAGATATAAGACTATCTAATAATCGGCCGGTGCTGTGGCTTAACAGGCTAATCCTCCGCCTTGTGGTGCCAGCACACCGGGTTCTAGTCCCTGTCGGGGTGCCCTGCACCCGCATGGGAGACCAGGAGAAGCACCTGGCTCCTGCCTTCGGATCAGCGAGATGTGCCGGCCGCAGCAGCCATTGGAGGGTGAACCAACAGCAAAAAGGAAGACCTTCCTCTCTGTCTCTCTCTCTCAGTATCCACTCTGTCAAAAAAAAAAAAAAAAAAAGACTATCTAATAATCAATGAGAAGATGCTCAACATCATGAAACATTACTGAAATGTAAATTAGAATCATAATGAAATACCATTACACTTTCACTATAGTGACGAAAATTCAAAAGGCTGCAGGTACTAGATGTGGGTTAGGATACGAAAACTCTGAACCCTCATTCATTTCTGGTGAGAAATTTAAAATGATACAGAAACTTTGAAAGCAATTTGGCAGTTTCTTAAAAAGTAAAATAGGGCTAGCATTGTGTTGTAGCGGGTAAAGCCACCACCTACAGTGCTGGCATCCCAAATGGGCACCAGTTCCTGTCCCAGCTGCTCCACTTCTGATTCAGCTCCCAGCTAACAGCCTGGATAAACCAGCAGAAGATGACCTAAGTGTCATGGGCCCCACCACCCATGTTGGAGATCTGGATGAAGTTCCTGGCTCCTGGCTGCGGCATGGACCAGCCACATTTGCAGCAATCTCAGGAGGGAATTAGTAGATGGAATGCCCGACACTCTCTATTTCAAAATAAAAAAAAAAAAATCTTTAAAAAAAATATTAAATAGATATCATGCAGCCTAGAAATTTCAGTCCTGAAGATTTACCCAAGAAAAGTAAAAAACAGTCCCAGACCAAAACTGTAAACAAATGTCCTTAATAGCTTTATTCATAAGAGCCTCAAACAGGAAGCAATCCAAATGTACATTAAATGGTGAGTGGATGAACAAAAGAGTATATCCATGCAATGATCTATTATCCAGTATTCTGAAGGAACAAACTCTTGATACATGCTACAACATGGATAAACCTCAAAAACACTACCAGAAGTGGAGAAGCCAGACACAAAAGACTACATATTGTATGATTTTTTTTATATAAGATTTCTGTACAAGGGAAATGTATAGAGACAGAAATCAGATTAGTGGTTACTCATGGGAACCAGGATTGACTGCAAACTGGCAGGAGAGAATTTTTTAAGTTGATAGAATCCTCTGATGATTGATGGTTACACATGATATAAACTTGCTAAAAGTGTTAAATTGTAACTTAAAATCAATACAGTTTATGGTATATAAACTGTATCTCAAAAACTACTAGAAGGGTAAGTTTGGAGCCTACCTGTTAAGAGGCTATTAAAATGCCTAGGTCTCATATGAGATTGCCTAGGTTCAATGCGAGGCTTCCTGCTGATGAAGACCTTGGATAGCAAGGTGATGGTTCACATAACGGGGTACCTGCCATTCATGTGGGAGTTCTGGATTGAGAGTGGGCAATTGTGGAGTGAACCAGGAGACAGTAGCAAACTTCCTTCCTCTCTCATTCTCTATCCACTCTCAAATAATTTTTAAATTCCTAGAATTAATAATAATGTCTACCTGTTTTGAAGTTGTTTCGAAGATTAAATGCAGGACCAGATTAGGATTTTTCAGGCCTTTACCTGCTAAAAATCCTTCCCCCATATAAAGTGAAAGATAAGGAACAGAATTAACTATAAATAAAGTTAAGGAAGTTAAAGCTTCTGTTGCTTCCCTGGGGAAATATTTCTTTTTTGCAATATAAAAAACTTTTTCCAAAAATGTTTTTTTAAATTTTTATGTGCCTGATTTCACATGTTCTAAAATATTTCCTAAAAATTTTATTACTAATTCAGCATTAACCATTGATGAGATAACTCTTGTGCTAAGATTCTCCTTATTATCATTAATTATCCTTATTATCCTTAATATTAATATATTAAACTACAGAGAGAGTATACTCAAAACTCTACATAGACATTAAGAAAATACTTCTATATACTTTCATTCAAAGTTACCCAAAAAGCCAGTGCAGTTCACAAAATAATAGTCTATAAATTGAGAAATCCACATCTTTTCTCATTTTGCATGAATAGATGGCCTTAAAATAAGTGAATGATTTTGCTGCTAGAGTTATACTAATAAGTGACATTTCTATAATATTTCCTCAGTACTTTCATAAATAATCTTTGTTGGTAAAGATAAACTGATGGTGTTTTATCTCCAGTTTTCATAATGGAACCGAGACAAGGGACTGCTGCAATTCAGTGAGGTGCTAGGAAAGAAGGCCAGAACATGAATGTGAGACTTTCTGTTCCAGAAGTCTGCTTCCCCCACCGCAGTACCCTGCTACCCTAATGAGGTCTTGTAAACTCCATACATTTTGCAGTATGTTCTAATTCTCTGGATGGATTGCTTTCATCAGGAGTTTGAAATTAGTCCATAAAATCTTTACTTAAAAAATACAGTGATGGGTGGGTGGCAGCATTGTGGTATAGTGGGTAAAGCCCTCACCTATGATGTAAGCATACCATCTGGGAACTGGTTCATACCCTGGCTGCTCCACTTCTGATCCAGCTCCCTGCCTAATGGCCTGAGAAAAATAGTGAAAGATGGCTCAAGTGGTTTGGTGCCTGCCGTCCATGGGGAAGAACCAAATGGAGCTTCCAGCTCCTGGCATTGGTCTGGCACAACTCCAGCCATTGTAGCCATCTGGTGAGTGTACCAGATGTGTGTATCTCTCTCTGTGTGTGTGTCTCTCCCTCTCTCTCTGTAACTCTGACTTTCAAATAAACTTTTCTTTAAAGATTTATTTATTTATTTCAAAGTCAGAGCTACACAGAGAGAGGAGAGGCAGAGAGAGAGGTCTTCCATCCGATGGCTCACTGCCCAATTGACTAGAATGGCAGGAGCTTGCTGATCCAAAGCCAGGAGTCAGGAGCTTCCTCTGGGTCTCCCATACAGGTGCAGGGGCTCAAGGACTTGGGCCATCTTCTACTGCTTTCCCGGGCCGTAGCAGAGAGCTGGATCGAAACTGGAGCAGTCAGGTCTCAAGCCAGAGCCCATATGGGATGCCAGCGCTTCAGGTCAAGGTGTTAACCCGCTGTGCCACAGCGTTGGCCCCTCAATAAACTTTTTAAAAATATATAAACAACTTCTAAATATAAAAAATGAGAATGAATATAGGCTAAGTAGTAATCCAATAATTTTCATACACTTACATATTCATAAGTCAAATAAGCATAATGGGATTTAATATAAGTGAAATTATGAAAAATGAAAAACTAAAATGTTATCTAGAACACTAGTGGACTCAGAGGTTTTTTTTTTTAAGTATCTGAGTCCTCAAAACAGAACTTACATTCTGGGAGAATCTAGCTAGTTAAATTTTAATATCAATAAATTTCATAAAACATAAAATATACATTGAAACTTATTTTATTTAGTTGATACATATTCATAGTATAAATTTATATGCCTGCATGTTTGAATGTATCTACTAAGAAAACAAACTTTTTGAATATCAAAAAGATATATACATGTAAAAAGATTTTAAAAATTTTTGCAGACAAAATTATAGTTATCAGCAGTGAATTTCAAATAGCTAATTCCATAATAATAATGAGCTAAATTGTGAGTGTCATATTCATACCATACTTTTTGGAAGGAGTTTAAATAGAGTACCAACAGATTTGCATAACATTCTCTGCCTTTTTTAATGACCAACCTGTATTAGTATTCTTATTGTTTTAATTAATAGATATTTACTGACTACAGTTATGATCAGCTACAGGCTAAAGTCCATTACACTGAAGGAATTAAAATATAATTTATTGAGATTTAAAAATAAGTAGACAAGGAATCTGACAGGACTATATTTCACCTGAAAAATAAATTAAGCAAAGAGAAACTCCATGTCATCCTTCTCATGCTTCCCATTGCAACTGAGTTCCAAAAAGAAAGAAAAGAGCTGTGTCCTTCCTTCAGTAATAGCAAAAAAATTTATAAAGCAAAGTGTTTAATCATGCTAATAACATAGACACACAGTAAATTTCTGAGACTTTTATGTTTGGATGAATATATGCATAATTAATTAGAAGTGATCAGAAAAATAGCCCGACCTAGCACGCCATTAGCATCATTATCTAAACAGAGAGAAGACAGAATAACTTAAATAGTGACATTATTTTCAAGTCATTTCAACCAAATAATTCTAAATCCAAAAGCTTTGGTCATGTAGAATCTGTTGAAAAACTGTATAGTAATCAGCTCAAGATATATTATGTTGCAAAACGACAGTGCCAGTGTACAACAGAATCTTTACTTTCCATTAATTTATTCCTTTCTGGAAGTGCAAACACTCCATATGCATAATAGTTCCCAAAAAGACTATTCTCACATTTTAAGATTTCCCATAAGCTAATATTTTATTTTAAAACACACACACAGTGATTCTCAAAACCATTTTTGAAAACTGACTTAACCTACATGCTAAATCAAAAATAGTAATCTGTTGAAAAACATCAGTTCAATTGTGTAGTTTTCAGCAAAAAATTCAAAAATATATGCTATGTTTATAGTGACTTTTGAACTCAGTTAAGGTGTTATTTCCTCAACAAGACTAGATTTGCAGGCAAGATGCCAAAGAAAGACTTCAGAAGGAAAATTGGATTATGTGAGAAGATCTCCACCTAAGAGTACCCAAATGAAGGAAATGAACTCCTTTCCATAAATATTAACCTAAGGATAGAAACAAACAAAATACACATGATCATATATTGCCTTCCATTCTCAGAACTGTACTGTCCAAAAGGTAGTGACTAGCCATATGCGCTTTCTAAATTTTTTAACTAAAATTAAACAAAATGAAAAATACAGTTTTTTAGTTATACCACCCACGTTTCAAAAGCCCTAACACCACCTGTAACTAGTGGCGATAGTGCTGAACAGCATAGAAGAACTTCTACCATTGAAGAAACTTCTATGCTACCATCCTGGAGCTGCACAGGCCACATAATAGATACTCCACAAACCTTAGTCTTATTAATTGATAATCAAATGAATTATTGCTTTATTCTTCTGTAATACTGCAGCAAATGGGACAAAATCACCACAGCCTTGAAGTCCATTACCCCATCTAAATTCCCACTTCCTGCCCCAGATTGACCAACACTGGAAGGTGGCTGGTGAGATGATAGAGTTAGCACATTTTAATGTGTCCTATTAAAAACCATTTATGGGGCCGGCACTGTGGCATAGCGGGTAAAGCCGCTGCCTCCAGTGCCTGCACCCCATAAGGGCACCGGTTCTAGTCCCGGCTGCTCCGCTTCCTATCCAGCTCTCTGCTATGGCCTGGGTAAGCAGTAGAAGATGGCCCAAGTCCCTGGGCCCGTGCACCCACATGGAAGACCCGGAGGAAGCTCCTGGCTCCTTGCTTCAGATTGGCGCAGCTCCGGTCCTTGCAGCCAATCAAGGAGTGAAACAGCAGATGGAAGACATCTCTCTCTCTCTCTCTCTCTCTCTCTCTCTCTCTCTCTCTCTCTCTGCTTCTCCTTCTCTCTGTGTGTAACCCTGACTTTCAAATAAATAAATAAATCTTAAAAAAATATGCTAAATGCTGTTGCTTACCTAAACTGTTTACTCTGGACATCACAATTTTCACTGTAAGTTAGTTGGCATACTTGTAATTCCAAACGTAAATTAAAGGATCCTTTAACCCAGATATTTTCTTAAAACAGAAATGACAGAAACCTCATGATGAAATGAGAATAAGCAGCTTTCTATACTACACATTAACTTTATGCTGTATAGCACAATAAGCTTAAAAGGTATAACACATTGCACATAATATTCAATGAGATTCTGAGACAAGTAGCTAATTCTCTTCCTGATAATATTCTCAAATTCTTAAACAAATAAAGTTAAAGTAACTATTCCTATTTGGTGTGCTCTGGATTTATCCTCTGGAATAAGTCGTGCTTTTCTGTGTGAGTTAATAAAAATGAAGATGTTCACATACTTGAAACAAAATTACAACCAGTATTCGCAGAACTTTCTCAGATTGTATCAGTAATTGCTCCAAGTCAACTTCAAATATCTAATATTTTTCAACAGATTTCTGTAGATTGTTTCTCCCATATCCCCTGTGAAGTATGAGCCATTTATTATGTTATGACTAAAGTTCAGACTTCTGGATTCAACACTCCACACAACCTAACTTCCATCTCTTTCATTCTCTACCTTGCTTTTTTAATGACAGAAATGGGTACGTGCCACTGCTGACTGAGGCCCACTCAACGGAAATGCGGAACACAGAACAGTATTTCCTCTATAGCTCCTTTCCATGGATCGTAACCCACTCCAGCAGCATACCACAGTCAAGGGAAGAGTTTGCAGGGAGAGGTAAGTGTTGAGCTGTGAAAGGAAACTGCAAAGAAAGGGAATTAACTGAAAAATACCAATCAGCAACTGGCGACCATACAAAGGAATTTGTTTCAAAGCATCTTCAAACGAATTTATTCTATGTGATTTCCTGAGCATATGCACAAAAAGTATTTGACAATAGATATAATAAACATGATATCAAAATTCTCATCCCATGATATTTTCAGTAGAAACCACTGAAGTTTATTGGCAATCACAATGCTTACACTGTTTGCAGAAAACAACCGTACAAATCTATCTGCAACCTGATCACACAAGAAAGGATTCACTACACAGTCCCAGAGGATAAGGAAATAACTGAACAGACTTGTTTCTGGGATAGAGGAGAAAAATAAAAACAAAACCCAATTGATGAGCATACAGTAGGCAAGAGCTGAACTACAGATGTGCACAACTTGCAGCAACAATTGTGGGGACAATACAAGGCAAATAGCTTTCTCCATTGCTTTTCCTCTGTAGTTTAATTTTTTAAAACATTCAAAACATTTATTCTGGTTATCATTTTATCAAAATGTATACTTTAAATGGGTGGTAGAATGTTAAATATTTCATGCTAAGTGGACCTTGTTATTGAGTACCCCCTCCACTGCAGTAACTTCCTCCAGTTTACACATTCACAAGTGCAGGTGCACATGTAAATATCCACACGCATACTTCCACACACACTGCCCCAAGTGCTGGGGAAGACGAAGGTATTGGCTGCATGTAGCTGGGCCTCTGTTGGCCTCATCCAAATTGCTCAGCATGAGAGTAAACTGGCTTGGTTACTTCTCTGGGGTCTCTATGTCCAGAGGCCAGAAACCCTAAAACACATTGTGAAATCCAACTTTCACAAGCAAGGGGCATCTGATTGAAGATGAAGGTAAGCAATGTGGAAAGCAGGGAGGAGTAACACCAAACACTGTGAGCTGGAGTTATGCATCACTGTAACAGGCAGGGAGACTGAGGGTGCCATCTACAGCACAAGAGTACAGATGTGCTCTGGAACAGCATAGAGTTCCTAATAATAAAGGTGGATACAGCAACAGGATGTGATCATTTTGGGGGTGAGGAAAGGGCAATAAGAAAATAATATACACTAGGCATTTTTACTTGTCTCTAAAATGCCATTAAATATATCTCTGTACTTTCACACACCTTTTTCCAGTGAAGTTTCAGGCCACCAGAATTTACATCTTGACTCACACACACAACCCCTCACATCAGCATTGGCACACTAGACTCTGTAAAATTTTTCAGTCAAACTTTTTGTTTTTAAACTTAAGTCAACATAAACCTTGTTCAAAATGCTATGAAAAAATATACATGTTTATATGAGCCAGGTTGTGGCAAGACACTGGGGGTTATCCCCTGTCAAGTGGCCCCAGGAGGAGGGGCTGGAGACACAGATATCTGTGTCTGTCTCTTCCCATCACCCTTCCTACCCTTCTCCAGGAACCAGCAGTGCCCTGCCCCAATTGAATGTACTCATACCCATTCTCCAGGGAATTAGCTAAGTGACCTTTGCCATTTGTCCCACACCACTGGAGGTAGGAAACAGGATCAGAAAGGCCTCTCCCTTGTAATTGTTCACCTTTCTGGACCAAACCAAAGGGACACTGCTCTGTTCTAGTAGAGTCCAAGGAGGTGTCAGCTCATGTCATTGCTGTTCACACTGTAAGTGGAATTCTTCATCAAGTCATTGACTTCTTGATGGAATGCTGACAGGTTCTGGGTGAAACACCCTTTGTTTTATTAAGATTTTGCTGGATGCCTTCCATCAGGTTTTTGAAGCACAAATGCTTCTCTGGTGGCTGGATATTCACAATACTGTCCCTCAGGTCAGAAAAATACTTTTCAGTTAGTAGTATCAAGCCAAGCAGAACATGGGACATGAGCCACTGGTTCATAGAGTCTTCAAAGATGATGGTGTTAGGCACTGTGGACAGCATCTGCTGGATCATCTCTGGATGCTGCTGCATGATATGCAGAAAGCAATCACTCTTGGCTCAAGGGGTCATTCTCTTGGTGCTGCATGACAGGATGCTTGAATTGGTATCTCAATGATGTGATCCAGGCAGGGGCAGCTGTCCCTGTACAGCATGGTGTCAAGTACAGTGAGTACTTCAGAAATGGAAGAGAATATACATGATGGCATGAGGTTCCAGGCTGGCAATGAAGTTCATGTGGTCCTGGGTGAGGACTTCCAGTAGTTAGTAGTAAGACTGGCTGAGCGTGGGGGTAATCCAGAAGATCACTGTGACGAATGGAGTGGAGCAGCTTGATGAAGATCTGCAGAGCATTGTCCAGGGCATCATCACCATATAAATGCAAGACTCCAAAGCTGACTTAGCTGCCACTGAGGGCAGCCTTCAGCATGGAGAAGAAAATAGAGATGCCCGTGGGCTTCAGGGCATAGAACTTGTCCTTTGGGACTTCCCAGTGTCAGGATGCAAGTGTCATACATTGTTATCATCTTGATGGTTTTCCCGCAGAGTAAGATGCCACTGGGAGAAGAGACATCAAACTGCAATCTCTCGGATCTGTTATGAATGAGTTCCACCACCAGCTTGAACACAGGTGTGGTCTCATGCCATTCTTTATTTAAATATTTCATGTAATGTATCTAGAAAAGGCTAAATAATTTCTCAGCCTTTAAAAGATCAAAATAAGAAATATTTGTATCTGACTCCACTCTGCTGCATTCTCACTTCTCCTGCACTGAATATGATTTAACTGCTAGATATTTATAATATTTATATATATATATTACATATATATATACATACATACACACACATTCACAGACTAGTCAATTACTAGAAACTATCTCACCATGAAGTTTTGTGCAAAATATCCACATAGTTGAGCTCTAAAGACATATGGACCAAAAAAAAGTGGTCAAAATCCAAAGATAAAAAAATTAAAAAGCATCAAGCTAAAAATAACCTTCCAATTATGTGAAGCTTCCTATTGTCCATAGCAAGTATTCAGAGAGGAATATTTAAATATAAAACTTCGCTGAATTGCTTGATATTATTTTTTTCTGTCAGAAATCAATAGCTACTATTGACAAGTATATTGGCTACCTGTGATTATAAGAACAGGTTGATCAATATATTCCTCAATGGTGGGAAGTTCCAGTTTATCTTTTTAGTTAGCCCCAAGTGAAAATCATTAAAACAACCTTATCTCTCCCAGTGATCTTCACTATCTGCCTCAATCAGAGTGCTTCACTTTTACAGTATCATTTGTTTCTCTAGCATCTCAATCTTTCTCTCCATGGATTCTCCATGGAGATTTAATCACGCATGTAGCAAAAGCCTTATGTTCTATTTCTTTATTTTTTAAATGACTACAATTTTGTATCTGTGCTGCCTGCCAGTGCCACCACAGATTTATTTGCCTACCTCATCAAAATCTCAGAAATGTTTCATTCCTTCCTTCTCTATGGATTTTCTCACTTCCTTACCTCTTTCCAAATAACCAAAGCTGATCAGAAACCTGAGCCTCCAGCCCGACAGCAGTCATAGTCCATTTTATCCTGGAGATTTTCTCTTATTGGAAAATCTAGCTTCTTTAATATTTTCAATGATTCTATCTCAATGCATGTATAATCTGAATGATTAGTGGAGATCACTTCCCCCCTCCAAAAAAAGAGCCAAGAAGTCAAAAGGTTGCATTCATGAAAATTCCCTAGTAGATTAGTATTCAGCCCTGACCTAATAATTCATGTCATATTTCAAAACACGATTGTCTTCTTTGTATAAGAACATGTTATATTTTCTTTTTTTATAAACACTTTTATTTAGTAAATATAATTTTCCAAAGTACAGTTTATGGATTACAGTGGCTTTTTCCCCCCATAACTTCCCTCCCACCCTCAACCCTCCCATCTCCCGCTCCCTCTCCCATTCCATTCACATCAAAATTCATTTTCAATTATCTTTATATACAGAAGATCGATTTAGTATATATAAAGTAAAGATTTCATCAGTTTGCACCACACAGAACATAAAGTGTAAAATACTGTTTGAGTACTAGTTAAAGCATCAATTCACACTGGACAACACATTAAGGACAGAGATCCCACATGAGGAGTAAGTACACAGTGACTCCTGTTGTTGACTTAACAATTGGACACTCTTGTTTATGGCTTCAGAAATCTCCCTAGGCACTAGTCATGAGTTGCTGAGGCTATGGAAGTCTTTAGGGTTCGCTGACTTCGATCTTATTCCGACAGTGTCATAGTCAAAGTGGAAGTTCTCTCCTCCCTTCAGAGGAAGGTACCTCCTTCTTTGATGGCCCATTCTTTCTACTGGGATCCCACTCGCAGAGATCTTTCATTTAGTTTTTTTTTTGTTTTTTGTTTGTTTGTTTGTTTGTTTGTTTTGTTTTTTTGCCAGAGTGTCTTGGCTTTCCATCCTAAAATACTCTCATGGGTTCTTCAGCCAGATCCGAGTGCCTTAAGGGCTGATTCTGAGGCCAGAGTGCTGTTTAGGACGTCTGCCATTCTATGAGTCTGCTGTGTATCCCGCTTCCCATGTTGGATCGTTCTCTCCCTTTTTGATTCTATCAGTTAGTATTTGCAGACACTTGTCTTGTTTGTGTGATCCCTTTGACTCTTAGACCTATCAGTGTGATCAATTGTGAACATGTTATATTTTGAGTTCAAGTGAAGAACACTAGGTTTTCAGAGTAAACTCTTTTTTCATCACAATACTCCTAGAAAAATTCCATCACAACCAACACAAAAAAAAAGTCAGCAAAGCAAAAGTTCCAGTTTCCCAGAATGGAAATAAAATTAGGTTTACTTATCCAGTGTTTCATATACACAATTCATTGCATCCTGAAATTTCTATAAAACGACTGAACTTGGGTTAACTGACCTTGGATCACCTCTACAAAACATTGCCTGGGGGCATTAAGGAAGCTAGGATTACTGTTTTAATTTGCCCCTAGCCTTCCTATAGACTGCCTACAACAAGTCGCCATGGATAGGAGGGTCAAATGAACAATGAGAACTGGTACCTATAATAAGCTGTGCTAGGGCCAGCACTGAGGCGCAGTAGGTTAATCTTCCACCTGAGGCACTGGTATCCCATATGGGCACCCGGTTCAAGTCCTGACTGCTCCTCTTCCCATCCATCTCTCTTCTGTGGCCTGGGAAAGCAGTAGAAAGTGGCCCACATCCTTGGGCCCCTGCACCCATGAGGGAGACCTGGAAGAAGCTCCTGGCTCCTGGCTTTGGATCAACACAGCTTTGGGGAGTGAACCAGTGGACGGAAGACCTTTCTCTCTGTCTCTCCCTCTCTCTGTCTGTAACTCTACCTCTCAAATAAATAAATAAATCTTAAAAAAAAAAAAAAGTGGTGCCAATGCCATGATCCCTCTTTGATTTTCATGGAATCCTTGCATTTCCCCAAGGTTAACTGAGACACTAGATAATTAGGCTGTGTTTGATAGGGACTTAGGTCTCAAGATAATTGTGATAGTTATCCCGATGTGCATAGGAAGGATGGACTCACTGGGTAATGTTAAGGACAAAACCGGAGAAATTATTTTTCACCATGCAGTAATTAACTCATCTGAATCTGCAATGGGTTTGCTTTTAAAAAATGAAATCAGTGATAACGTGAAGTATGGTTAGAATAATTAAAAGATTGTTATTTTACATTGAAGTTCTTCTTTTCATGTAACATACTATAAATTCCCTCAAAGATTAAAAGGAAAGGCAATTTGGTCCTCCAAAAGAGCTTCATTGATCCACTATTTTTCAGTCTACACAACTAACTAACACTTTCGCAAAAAACTGGAATGATGAAGCAAGTTCTAAGAGTTTGTGAAAGCAATACTAAAACAATCATTTAGAATTTGTAAATTATATGTAAGGGGGCTTCAAAAAGTTTATGGATAGGTCACATTGAATTTTAATTCCATTTTTCCATGAATATTTGGAAGCCCCCTTGTATATTCTTGATTGGGGCTTGAATGAAAGAAAAATCAATTTGTGAGGTAACTACACGGTTGTCTAAAAACAATCAAACTAAATTTGTTTTAGCAAAAACTGAATGTATACTGGGACTTCTTTAACTCAAATATTTTTCAGTGACCAAAGTCCAGGTGTTTCAGGATATCTCCAGAAACAAATTCTGTATGGAACTGGAAGCCAAAATCTCATTAGAAACATGTATATATTTTAACTTTTATAATGAATTAGAATTGATCATTTCCATTATACAAATCTATACAGTTAGTTTATAAGGGTATGGTTATGCTAAAATATACATTTATATACTTGAATACTAGGAGTACTCAGGTCACAGGTTTGAATTCATTTCACATATTTTTTTAATTACTCACATTTTGACTTTTTTCCTGCTAATTTGTCCTCCTCAATTTGTCTATTTTTATAAAAATAGATATTTTTATTTTCTTTCTTTATTACATATGATATATACTTTTCTAATAGTAACCTGTTACCATAAAACCTGTTGTTACAAAACTTAGTAACTTAAAACAGTACACATTTAATATGACACAACTTTTTTGGGCTAGGATTTAAAGTAGTCTAGGTAGGTGGGTCCCCTGCTTCAGGATCTACCAACAGATTACAATTCCACTCTCAGTCCAGGGTCTCTCAGATATACACTCAAGATATCAGGCCAGGCTACAGTCATCTCAACTTTAACCTGAAAGAGGGTGCATTTCCAAGCTCCTTGGCTGTTACTGGCATGATTCAGTTTCTCATAAGCTACTAAACTTGGAATGACACTTCCTTTTGCAGATCCTGGTAGCACTCTCTAGCAGAACAACAAAGGTGATAATCAAGAGAGAGAGAGAGTCAGCAAGACAAAAGTCACAATTTTTGTTACCCAATCATGAAAGCGATGCCCTGTAATTTTTGTTGTGATCAATTTCAGGAAGCAAGTCAGGAAGATCAGCTACATCCAAGAAGGTAGGAGTACCCAGGTATAGAATTTAGGAAGTGCTGACCAATAACAACATATAAGAACTAAATACAGTCTTTTGCATCTTTTTTTGACATAAGAACAAATTGAAGAAATTACTTGCTTCAGTGGATATAGGCATTTTCCCGACTGCATAGATCTCCATTGTGTGCTCTATCACATTCAACTAATTTTTTTAGAAAGCTTTTATTTAATGAATACAAATTTCATAGGTATAGCTTTAGGAATATAGTGTTTCTTCCCACCACACCTGCCCTCCCATCTCCACTCCCATCCTATCTCGTACTCCCTAACCCATCCCATTCTTCATTAAGATTTATTTTTAATTATCTTTATATACAGAAGACCAACGCTATACGAAGTACAGATTTCAACAGCTTGTACCCACACAAACACATAAAGAATAAAATAGTGTTTGAAGACAAGTTTTACCATTAATTTTCATAGTACAACTCATTAAGGACAGAAGTCCTACATGGGGAGTAAGTGCACAGTAACTCCTGTTGCTGTTTTAACAATTGACACTCTTATTTAAGACGTGATGAGCTGCCAAGCAATGGAACCTTTTTGAGTCCACAAATTCCATCAGTATTTGGACAGGGCCATAAGCAAAGTGGAAGTTCTCTCCTCCCTTCTCTCATCCCCTTCTTTCCACTGGGGTCTCATTCACAGAGACCCTTCATGTAGGTCATTTTTTTGCCACAGTGTGTCTTGGCTTTCCATGTCTTATATGCTCTCATGGGCTTTTCAGCCAGATCTGAATGCTTTAAGGGATGAATCTGAGGCCAGAGTTCTGTTTAGAGTGTTTGTTATTCTTTGAGTTTGCTGTGTGTCCTGCTTCCCATGTTGGATCATTCTCTCCTTTTTAATTCTATTGTTATTGCCAGATACTTGGTCTTATTTATGTGATCCCTTTGACACTTATTCCTATCTATATGATCAGTGATGTACTTAAAATGATCACTTTAACAAGTAAGATGGAATTAGTACCACCCAGCTTAATGGGATTTGGAGTCCCATGGCAAGTTTTAGGTTTACCATTAGGGGAAAGTGCATAGGACTGTGTGCTGGACTGTACATCTCCTCCCTTTCTTATTCCCACTCTTATTTTTCACTGGGATCAATTTTCAATTGGATTAAGACACCTATGAATAATTCTGTATTAAGTAAAGAGTTCAACCAATGATATTAAGTAGAAAAAGAAAACAGCAAAAAAATAAAATAAAATAAAATAATAAGCTATTCCTTGACAGTTAGGACAAGGGTTGATCAACTCATTGCTTCTCATAGTGTCAATTTCACTTTTACAGGTTTCCTTTTAGGTGCTCAGTTAGTTGTCACAGATCAGGGAGACCATATATTTGTTACTTTGGGAGTGGCTTAATCCACTAAGTATGATGTTTTCCAGATTCATACATTTTGTTGCAAATAATTGGATTTCATTTTTTTTTTACCCATGTGTAGTATTCCATAGAGTACATATCACATAATTTCTTTATCCAGTCTTCCATAGATGGACATTTAGGTTGATTCCCTGTCTTAGCTACTGTGAATTGAAACATGGAGGTGCAGAGAGCTCTTTTATTTGCCCATTTCATTTTCTATGTGTAAATTATGAGTGGGATGGCTGGGTCATATGGTAGGATTATATTCAGATTTCTGAGGTATCTCCAAACTGTTTTCCATAGTGATTTTACCAGTTTACATTCCCACAAAGGGTGGATTAGGGTACCTTTTTCCCCACATCCTCATCAGCATCTGTTGTTTGTTTATTTTTGTATGAAAGCCATTCTGGCCAGCGCCGCGGCTCACTAGGCTAATCCTCCGCCTTGCGGCGCCGGCACACCGGCTTCTAGTCCCGGTCGGGGCACCGATCCTGTCCCGGTTGCCCCTCTTCCAGGCCAGCTCTCTGCTGTGGCCAGGGAGTGCAGTGGAGGATGGTCCAAGTGCTTGGGCCCTGCACCCCATGGGAGACCAGGAGAAGCACCTGGCTCCTGCCATCGGATCAGCGCGGTGCGCCAGCCGCAGCGCGCCTACTGCGGCGGCCATTGGAAGGTGAACCAACGGCAAAGGAAGACCTTTCCCTCTGTCTCTCTCTCTCACTGTCCACTCTGCCTGTAAAAAAAAAAAAAAAGAAAGCCATTCTGACTGGGGTGAGTTGAAACCTCATTGTGGTTTTATTTGATTTTCTTGACCGCTAGTGATCCTGAGCATTTTTTCACGTGTCTGTTGGCCATTCTGAATTCCTCTTTTAAAAAATGTCTGATTAAGTCCTTTGCCTATCTCTTAACTAGGTTGTTTGTTTTGTTTTGCATTTCTTGATCTCTATGTAGATTCTGTGTATTAATCCTTTATCAGTTACATATTTTGCAAATAATTTCTCCCACTCTATCAGTTGGCTCTTCACTTTTCTCACTGTTTCTTTTGCCTTACAGAAACTTCTCAATTTGAAGTAATTCCAGTTGTTAATTTTGGCTTTAACTGCCTGTGCCTCTGGGGTCTTTTCCAAGAACTCATTGCCTGTGCCAATGTCTTGAAGGGTTTCTGCAATGTTCTCTAATAAGTGGATGGTGTCGGGTCATAGATTTAGATCTCTATCAATGTTGAGTGGATTTTTGTGTAAGGTGTAGGTGTAAGGTAGGGGTCTTGCTTCATACCTCTGCATGTGGAAATACAGTTTTCCCAGCACAATTTGTTAAAGAAACTCTCCTTGCTCCAGGGATTCGTTTTAGCTCCTTTGTCAAAGATAAGTTGGTTTTAGATGTTTGGATTGATTTCTGGTTTTTCTATTCTATTCCCTTGGTCTATCCATCTGTTTTTGTACTAGTACCAGGCTATTTTGATTATAATCACTGTATAGTATGTCTTAAAATCTGGTATTGTAATGCCTCCAGCTTTGATGTTTTGTTATATAAGATTGCTTTAGCTATTCAAGGTCTCCTGTGTTTCCATATGAATTTCAGCATCATTTTTTCTAGATTTGAGAAGAATGTCTTTAGTACTTTAATAGGTATCACAGTGAATATGTAAATTGCTTTTGGAAGAATGGAAATTTTGATGATTTTGATTCTTCCAATCCATGAACTTCGAAGATTTTCAATTTTGTATATTTTTCAATTTTTGTATATTCTTCTATTTCTCTCTTTATGTTTTGTAATTTTCATCACAGAAATCTTTGATATCCTTGGTTAAATTTATTCAAGGTATTTGAATTTTTGTAACTATTGTAAATGGGATTTATCTTATAAGTTCTTTCTCAGTAGTGGCTTGTCTGTGTATTCAAAGGCTGTTGATTTTTGTGTTTTGACCTTATATTCTGCTACTTTACCAAACGCTTTTATGAGTTCCAACAGTCTCTTAGTAGAGTTCTTTGGATCCCCTATATATAGAATCATATCATCTGCAAAGAGGGGTAGTTTGACTTCTTCCTCCCCAATTTGTATCCCTTTAATTTCTTTTTCTTGCCTAATGGCTCTGGGTAAAACTTCCAGTACTATTTTCAATAGCAGTGGTGAGTCTGAGCATCCCTGTATGGTACTGCATCTCAGTTGGAATGCTTCCAACTTTTCCCCATTCAATATGATGCTGTCCATGGGTTTGTCATAAATTGCCTTGATTGTGTGAGGAATGTCCTTCTATACCCAATTTTCTTAGAGTTTTCATCATGAAAGGGTGTTGTATTTTATCAAATGCTTTTTCTGCATCTATTGAGATAATCATATGGTTTTTCTTCTGCAGTTTGTTAATGTGGTGTATCACATTGATTGATTTGCGAACATTGAACCATCCCTGCATACCAGGGATAAATCTGACTTGGTCTGGGTGGATGATCTTTCTGATGTGTTGTTACATTCTATTGGCCAGAATTTTATTGAGGATTTCTGCATCTATGTTCATCAGGGATATTGGTCTGTAGTTTTCTTACAATGCTGCATCTTTTTCCGGCTTAGGGATTAAGGTGATGCTGGCTTCATAGAAAGAATTTGGGAAGATTCCCTCTTTTTCAATTGTTCTGAATAGTTTGAGAAGAAATGGAGTTAGTTCTTCTTTAAATATCTCATAGAGTTCAGCAGTGACTCCACCCAGTCCTGGGCTTTTCTTTGTGTGGAGGGTCTTTATTACTGATTCAATTTCTGTCTTGGTTATGGGTCTATTTAGGTTTTCTATGTTTCATGCCTCAATTTAGGTAGGTTGTATGTGTCCAGGAATTTCTCCATTTCTTCTAGGTTTCACAGTTTGTTGGCTTACAGCTCCTTGTATGAATTAATAATGATTCTTTATATTTCTGTGGTGTCTGTTACATTTCCTTTTTTTATCTCTAATTTTATTGATTTATATCTTCTCTCTCCTTTTTATGGTTAGTTGTGCCAATGATTTGTAAATTTTGTTTATTTTTTTCAAAAAAAAAAGATATTTGTTTTGCTGATCTTTTGTATTTTTTATTCAATTTTGTTGATTTCTTCTCTCATTTTAAATATTTCTTTTATCACACTAGTTTTGGGTTTGATTTGCCATTTTTTTTTCCTAGATGCTTGAGAGGCATTTATAGTTCATTTATTTGGTGCTTTTCCAATTTCTTTTTTTTAAATTTTTTAATATTTTTATTTGAAAGTCAGAGTTACACAGAGAGGAGAGGCAGGGAGAGAGAGGTCTTCCATCCAATGGTTCACTCCCAATTGGTCGCAACGCCCAGAACTGCGCCAGTCCGAAGCCAGGAGCCAGGAGCTTCCTCCGGGTCTCACATGTGGGTACGGAGGCCCAAGGACTTGGACCATCTTCTACTGCTTTCCCAGGCCATAGCAGAGAGCTGGATCAGAAGAGGAGCAGCAGGGACTAGAACTGGTTCCTATATGGTAGACCCTGGGGTTGGGGGAGATATCTTCCATACTCAGGTAAACTCCACAAATGCCCACAACAGCCAGAGGTCAGCCAGGCCAAAGTCAGGGGCTAAAAATTCATTCTGGTCTACTGTCTCACAGGAGTGTTAATAGGATGCTGAGGCCGGCACTGCGGCTCACTAGGCTAATCCTCCACCTTGCGGTGCCGGCACACCAGCTTCTAGTCCCGGTCGGGGCACCGGATTCTGTCCCAGTTGCCCCTCTTCCAGGCCAGCTCTCTGCTGTGGCCCGGGAGTGCAGTGGAGGATGGCCCAAGTCCTTGGGCCCTGCACAACATGGGAGACCAGGAGAAGCACCTGGCTCCTGGCTTCAGATCAGC
This sequence comes from Lepus europaeus, assembly GCF_033115175.1. Classification (NCBI taxonomy): domain Eukaryota; kingdom Metazoa; phylum Chordata; class Mammalia; order Lagomorpha; family Leporidae; genus Lepus; species Lepus europaeus. The sequence goes on along the minus strand of NC_084827.1, from coordinate 126,964,284 downwards.
ACGGTGCGCCGGCCGCAGCACGCCAGCCGCGGCAGCCATTGGAGGGTGAACCAACGGCAAAAGAAAGACCTTTCTCTCTGTCTCTGTCTCTCACTGTCCACTCTGCCTGTCAAAAAAAAAAAAAAAAATAGGGTGCTGAATCAAAAGCAGAGGAGTCAGGACTTTACCCTAGGCACTCACACAGGATCCCAAGCAAAGTTTTAACACATTACACTGCAATGCACACCCCTCAGCACTATTTATAGTCTCTAATTTCATAGAGAAATTTGTTTAGATTTATTTACTTGAAAGGCCAGGAGCCCAAAATTCCATCCTGGTCTACCATATGGATGGCAGGGGCCCAAGCACTTGGGCCATTCTCTACTGACTTCCGAGGCACATTTGCAAGATACTGGATCAGAACAGAGTAGCCAGAACTTGAACCTGCACTCTAACATGTCAGTGTTTCTAACGGAAGCTTCACCTGGTGCACTTCAGTGCCAGTTCCTCCACAGAGAATTTAGATACCATTTTTATTAGATACTAAATTTCAACACACAGTGGAGTCTATTTTCTGAGATTTTCATTCTGTTCTGTTAGACTATTCATGCAGTAGTTCTAAACAGGTTTAATTATGGAGACTTCATAGTATATTTTAATACCCGTCTTCATTGCTATTCTTTTATGAATTTTTCCTAGTTCTTTTTTGAGCATTTTTCTACAGCAACTTTGTTATCCACTTGTCTAACTCCATAAAACAAAAAGAAAAAAAAACTGTTGCCATTGTTACTGGGATCATGTGGAATTGCTATGATAACACAAATAGAATTGACATCTCTACAATGTGGAGTTGTCTTATCCAAGAATAAAAACTATGATTTTGGCCGGCACCGTGGCTCAACAGGCTAATCCTCCGCCTTGCGGCGCCGGCACACCAGCTTCTAGTCCCGGTCGGGGCACCGATCCTGTCCCAGTTGCCCCTCTTCCAGGCCAGCTCTCTGCTGTGGCCAGGGAGTGCAGTGGAGGATGGCCCAAGTGTTTGGGCTCTGCACCCCATGGGAGACCAGGAGAAGCACCTGGCTCCTGCCATCGGAACAGCGCGGTGCGCCGGCCGCAGCGCGCTACTGCGGCGGCCATTGGAGGGTGAACCAACGGCAAAAAGGAAGACCTTTCTCTCTGTCTCTCTCTCACTGTCCACTCTGCCTGTCAAAAATAAAAAAAAAAAAAACTATGATTTCACTTGTTCAAGTACTCAGTTTTTCTCATAAACTTCTTTCACATTCCTTAGATTTTTCTACATAATCATTTATTCTCCCATTACACATAGATTTTTCTCTTTCATCAAATCTTCCATTCAAAATACACATGCTATTGATTTTTTATCTTAGTTTTACAACTTATTATAATGTATCAATATATCCATAACCACATAGGAATAATATTATGCCTATCTATAATCTGAGTAAATAGAAATAAAAAATTCCAAAGTCTCCCAAGATGTATAGCTAACCTACACTCTGAAAATTCTAATGATTTCAAAAGTCATCATTAAACAATTCATTATTGCTAGATTAAACAGTAAAGAAAAGTTAATGAATCAAGTACCTTTTGAATTATCCCAATTCAGTCATATATAGGAAGAAAAATGCTGATATATTATACATGTTAAATTGGTTTTTATAGGGCTGGCATTGAAGCATTAGGGGATAAGGCTGCTGCCTGTGATGCCAGCATCCCATATGAGTGTTGGTTCATGTCCTGTCTGCTCCACTTCTGATCCAGCTCCATGCTAATGGCCTGGGAAAAGCAGAGGGAGTGTCTGGGCCCCTGATACCCATGTGGGAGACCTGGATGAAGCTCCTGGTTTTGGCCTAACCCAGCCCTGGCCATTGCATCCATCTGGGGAGTAAACTCTGTATCTCTCTCTCTGTAACTGTGAGTTTTAAATAAATAAATAAATATTTGTTTTTACTAAAACTTACCTAACATTTTAAATAAATAATTCAGAGTCTTACTGCTGTTTAATTCTTTTCTTTTTCTTTTATTTGATAAGCAAAGAGACAGAAACAGCGACAAACTAACAGAGCTCCCATCTGCTTACTCACTCCATAAATGCTGGCAAGAGCCTGGTTGAAGCCAAGAGCCAACAACACAGTCCAGGTCTCCTACGTGAGTTCCTGGGACACACACTAGTTGAGCCATCACTGCTGCCTTCAGGATCTGCAGTCATAGGAAGCTGGAATTGGGAATCAGAGCCAGGATTCAAACTCACGCACTCCAGTGTGTGGTGCAGATGGTTTAACCAAAGTCCAAACCACTAAGCAAAATGCCTGCCCTACACTATTTTAAAAACAAAATGAAAGAGTAAATTTTATCTCATTCAGATAGTGTAATAACATGCTGATTGCTGTCTCAAATATCAATTGAAAGAAATAAAGTTTACTTTGTGGTAACTAACGGAGTACAAAGTACGTTATGTACATGAACAAAATTGACATTTTGAGAATTGATGATTGTTTACAGCCTTTGTCTCTACTGTTGAGGAACAGTGTTTTTTTCTTCTTATTATTTTTGAGTTCTTTACTTAGCAGAAGGTTAAGCTCATGATTATAAAATAAACTGAAAGAATATAACTATAAAAAGTTAAGTCAGAATAAGAGAGGAAGTAGGAGGGAGGGTGGGAGCACGGCGGGGAGTGAGAAGTATCATTATGTGCCTAAATCTGTGTATATGAAATACATGAAAATTGTGTACCTTACATAAATAAAAAATGAGAAAATAAAAAATACAAAATAAACAAATAAATGAATAATACTAACAGGCACTAGGGAATTTATCCATTAGAGTAATGAATGCCACCTCATACTCATTTCGTCAGGACAAAAAAATCTAAGTAGTTTCTGTCCACAAACATCGATATTTCTTGTTGATAGATGAAATCAAATCAAGAAAGCAAACAACATTTATTGATGTTTTTCCCTTAAACCACTAAATCTGATTTCTGACAGGCAATGAAATAATAACAAATAATATTAGAATCAAATTCTGTAATCACCAACTGAAACTTTTTGATGTCTAAATGAGGATGAAGACCCACGTATGTGATTTACTTAAATTCTTACACAGTAAAAATGAGATCACCTCAAGCAGTTATTTTTAGCCTAAACACATAAGCCAAAGGACACTAAATACAAATCAATTAAGTTGTCAGAGCATCTCAACTCTGTCCCTATAATGTGACAACTATGCCATGGAAAACTGCAGAGGTTAAAATCGCAACACCATTTTAGGAAGAATATAATTTTTAATGTTCCTTTTTTTTTCTTTTAGAAAAATTTTAGTTGAATAAATGTCCTTGAGTTCTTCATGTAAACAGGGTATGAATGTGGTAATGAGAAAGAACCCACTGGATTTACATGATTGAAATTATAGCTATTTTCTTTTTTAAAAAATATGTCAAATTGAGAAGATACTTTTCCTTCCTACTTCCACATTCACTTTCTATCTTTATACATTTGACAATCAACACTAAAGCATTCCCTATGAAGCATTGCTAACACAACATATTTATTCCTTTTCTCTATAGTAATAACCTACTAGAAGTGAATAATTCTGTCTCATTTTGCTATCCTTGAGACTATTTAGGAAATAACAACAGATAAAGTTTTTGATAATTGATGGAATTTATTCACAACTTAATTAAACTTCAATGAACTCCATCAAGTTCATTTCCCTATAGGGCTAAATAGCTTAACACAATGCAAAAACAAATTTCTGATGTTTTCTAGGCAAAAGGGTGTTTAAATATAGTTTTTAGAAGGGTCCAGCACTAGAAAATAGTAGTTATGACAGTTTAAAAGTATTCTATAAACCAGAAAAAAAAAACCTGAACTTTAAAAACCATTAAGAACATATGATGTTTAAAAGATACAGAGAAACTGACTAATAGCACCAGTTCAAGATACAGCTTTCCATTTGTTCTCTATTTCTCAATGAAACCAACCTATCCCCGTGATGAGAGACCTGTAATTCCAAGAATTTCAACAGCCCATTTTCCCCCATAATCAGAAGCCTGCACAACAGTCAAAAACATATCTGACAAAACAGGTCTCTTGTCATTTATTGCTGTTTACTCTTGAATGCATTTCACAGCTTGAATAAGTCTTTGTTTTACCAACTCTAGCCCATAAAACTCACTTGTCAACCCACATAGAAAATAACTCAAATTGCTTTTGTACAACATGAGATTACAGAGTGCTAGCAACCCTATCATCCAGAGTACCTTAGCAATACCAATTTGTTTCTCACTTTTACATTTTAAAGCATTCAAATCAGATGGGCTGGCAACTATCAACAAAAAGTCCTTGTAAGCATTAAGAAATAAGAATCAAAATCTGGTTCTTTATCATCAAGGTCATGTAGAAAAATACAGGAGTAACCAACTACTAAATGAATGAGTACATTTACATTAAAGGTTAATATATTCAGTCTTGCAGTTCAAGAGTAAACCATCTGGTTTCAAATGCAGCATTGAAATAAGTCTATAAAAAGGTAAGAATTCTTGAAAATAGCTCAGAAATACACACTCAGTAATTTCAACTACACTACTATTTCTTTTAGGGGGAAAAATCATTCATAATTTATAATAAAACCTGCCAAGTGAATGCTTGCACTCTACACATCTATCACCGACACACAGCAAATAAGGTATTGCTATCTCTAGATTTCATTTTACCAAAAGTCTTTGCTGTTTTAATGTCTTGATATAGCAGTAAATTATACCTATTCCTTCCCTAAGAAAAGAATTGAATACCTAGTCTTTTTTTACCCTTCTACCAATGAACATAGCTCTCTTTAAGTCTTCTTGTGGGGTGAGGCCATATAGAGCTGTAACAAAAGAGATGGGAGCCTATGTCATTACATCCCTGTCCCACCTAAAAAGCTTAACCAATTTTCAACTCATCAGCATTTCCTGCCATCTTCCATTAACTCTATGAATGAATATATTCCAAGTAGAATAAATCACTTTTTAAAATTGTGATAATCCACCATATAAACATAACCAAAACACAAAAATAAAAGTTAAAACAAAATCCTCTGGACCCCAAAAGTCCACTGCATCCATTATCTACTGCAATATAGCAAGCTACTCCAAAATGCAGTGGCCTAAAACAACAGCAATTTATTATTTCAAACAATTCAGTGGATAGAATGGGTGATCACTCTCCCCATGGTGATAACTGGGGTCACTCATGCAGCTGTATTTATTTGGTAGCCAAATGGACTAGAAGATCCAAAAAGGCCACCCTCATATTCCTGAGAACTTGGCATTGAATGTTGGCTGGGATCTCTGTCCACATGGCAATTTACCATCTGGGGTCTGATCCCAGAATTCTTTTCTCTCACAGATAACTTCCCTACCTCATGGCAATTGGGTTCCAAGAAAGCAAAATGAATAGCTTCTATTCCTCTTAAAACAAAGCCTAAAACTGGCTCAACATCACAATTTTGTCTGTTGTACACTATTAGGCAATGCAATTCACAATACCAACCCAGATTTAAAAGGGGTGCAGCAGGATATGTCTCACCCCTGGATGGTAGAAGTGGAATGCACATCCAAGAAATGGAGGAATTCTTGCTGTCATTCTGGAAACCATCTAACACATGCTAAACACAATTTGAATGAAACTTTAACAAAAGATAAAAGTATTTCTTAATAAAAGGATAACAGATTCTTATTTGTTTATGTTTCAGTACCACAAGAACAGACATTAAATGATAAAAGGAAGAAATATCAAGGAAAGTCTACTTTTATTTAATGTTAAATTTAGAAATAAAGGAGGCATAAAACATGCTTCCTTTATTCTGTGTTTTTCAGAACTACAATTACCAAAAAAAAATTACTAAAAATACAACTTACTGCAATACCCATGAGAGTTACACTGTCATCCTAGACTTTTCCTAGCTTATCTTGCTTCCATGGCAATCAACTACATTCTACCCCTCAGAAATTAGTTTAAGTGCTATGTGAAGGAGTCAGAACACCTTCCCAACATCCACAAATCAAATAAAAGAGTCTACTACATTGATAACTAGATTAATAATTAATGCCTATCCTGTTTTCTTCCCCCACAAATTATTTGTCTTATCAGAGTGTAGGCATATTTGGAAAGGAAATTATTCTACGATAACCACTCCTAGTTTTGAACACAACTTCAATGTACAGAGTATGAAGTTATCATTCTTCTAATCATCTCCTCTTTAATGGCCAGGAAAGTGAGAGTGGGTTGAAAAAAATATAACCCCTTAGGGGGGATAAAAAGAAGTAGACTTAAATGCCCAAGGTGTCCTCTCTATATACTAACATCCTGAGTAGCCCTGATAATTTCTGGTTTGATTTTTTTAAAAAAAGCAATAGTGATCAGATGATGATGACACATCTCTACAATACTGAACAAGTCCATAACGCTAAGCAATGAAGGAGCTGTTCAGTCATTTTGTTGCATTACAGGTTCAGCCACTTATTCATTACTGAAATATTTAGTGGTATCTACCATGTGCAAGAAACTTCTAGCATCTTAGGATACATCAATGAACAAAGTAGACAAAGGTGCATACACACATAAAACTTACAATTTAACACTGGGATACAGACATAAATATCAACATGACAAATAAGTAAATTATATTATATTTTAGAAGGTAATGAGTGCAATTTAAAAAAAAAAAGAAAAAGAAAACAAAATAAGGGGAGCCTGTAGAGTCGAGTGGATAGACAAGGGAAGAGGGGGGAATTGCTACTGTTGGTAGGGTGCTCAGGAGCACATAATTTGAAAAAAGAGTCCAAGGAGTTTGGAGAGCTAGAAAAGATGATACCTTCAAAAGAGTCTTGTAGACAGAGGAAAGTGCTAGAAAATCTCTGTATGTTGAGAAAAAGCAGGAACCAGTAAAGGTTAAGTAACAGAAGCAAGGAAAAGGGTAGCTGAGGATTGAATCAGAGGCCAGATCACATGGAGCCTAAAAGCCACTGAATTATTTTGGCTGTCTCTGAGTAGAAAGAGGAACTATTCTCGGGGTATTGAGCAAAGAGCAGCATGATCTGACCCACTTTTTAGAAAGATCAATCTCTCTTCTATGCTGGGAATAGACCATTGAAGGTGACAAGATATGGAGGACAAGGGCAGAATATGGGGAACAAGCATAAAAGGAGCAAGACAATTTAGAATACCATTACAATCATTCAGACAAGGGTTGATGATTTGCATCAAAGTGATAGAATGGAGGTAGTAAAAAGATGTTGAAATACACACACACACACGCACACACACCCCAATAGAATTTCATAACCAATTATATGGGATTTGAGTAAAAAAGAGGAATAAAGGGTGAATCCACTATTTTGATTTACTTCATGGAATGATAAAGGTGTCATCAAATGATATACAGAAAACTCTGAATAGAACAGGTTAGGAAGGGGAATTTTGGCAGGTCCAGTATGAGATGTCTCGTAGGTCCCCAAGTTAGCAGTGGGTACTTCCATCTGCAGTTCAGACTACAGCTCTGGTCTGTGGTATCAAATCCGAGATCTGCTGACATGTACTTAGTATACAGACTACGGATGCAGTCACCATTGGAGTGCATGTGCTAGAATACTTGGGAACTGGAGGACAGGGACACAATGGAGCGTCAATTAGTGAGACTGAGAAGAACTGGCCCGCAGGGTAGAATGAAATGCTACAGAGTGTGATGTCTAGAAACCATGTGAGGAAGAGGGCCAAGAGTGTGAACAATTGTATCATCCATTCTGAGAGATCCAGTAAGGTTAGGACTGAGAATTAGCCATGGAAAAACAACAAAAGCAGTTGCATTATTCCACAAGCACCATACCAAACTGCCCTGTGAGACAATGTTTGATCACGCTCTAATAACCACATAAATGTGGATTTATCTAGTCCCATCTTCTTCCACTTAAGGTTAAGGGCATAACTATTAAGGAAAGCTGTATTCTGTCAGACAGAAGTAAAAATGTTATTTTTTGATTCCCAAAATCAGCATGGCATGACCATAATGCTTTATGCTTAGTTACCTCAATAACAGCTTTTCCTACAGGGCAAGATGCAGGCAAATTGTCAATATCAGAGCCTAGGGGACGGTGCCCATCTGTGTAAAGTCTTTCTTAAGTCTTGCTTATAGACAGAAAATTATCTGAGTAATACGGGAAAAAAGATAATACAAGTTGAAAGCTGACCATATATTGTAAGAACAACATCCAAATAACTTTTTTAAAAATCTACTAATAAATTAATTAAAATACTGCCTTGATTTCTTATCCAATTTCTCCATTTATCATGTAACATGGTATTACAAGTCAATATGAAGAAATTGCATAAGGAATAACACACTCTCAAAATATAATTTTACCTGTTGCTTTCTATTTATGTGTTACCTATTGAAATTACATAGCACACTGTTAAGAATATTACTGTTACATTAATGAAACTAAGAATGGGCTCCTAAAATGCTAGCATTATTTTTCCCAATATAGGAAAAAGAAACAGAAGATATTTAAAAAATGATAAACTTTTCAGTATTTTTATCACATTTCCCTTGATGCCATGATTTTCTACAAATCCATCACACTATTATCCTTTCATTCATCTTCCAGCTACAAGAATAAAAAAATGTTTATTACTCTACATGTTAGATATGTTTTTCAGGAAGCTCGGTGTACAAATACAACTGTATTTTCCCTATGATTGAGATGACGATTTCAGAGATCTTTCACAGTGAAGCAAGAAATCTTTTAAAATTACCTTTCAAAATGGAAAAGAAAAAAACTCAATGAATAATGAGACACACATCGAAGCTTGTATATATCAGAGAACTCTGTGGGTAGGTACTGTGAGTTCAGACCATGGTTGCTGCTTACAAGAATCTATGATCTCTATAAAGTGATAAAAATAAATGAACCTAAAAGGTAACAATAAAGAGCTTGGTAGGATGATTTTCAAGTAAGTGCTACAGAAAATATGTGTTGGAAGCCTCAGGGCTACAAAAGACGATTCCCGGGAGATGTGATCTCAGCAGCTTCCAAAAGGTCTTCCCAGGGCCTTATAGAGGGAATAGGAATTGAACCCAGACAGCAGGGGAGGGACACAGCATGGACAAAAGCATGGAGGTTGGGTTGATCTAGGTCAGTAATAGATAAGAACAACTGAAGTTGAAAATTCAAACAGGAAGATGATGCCTGAATAGAGAAGACAACTAATAGCTATATGCCAAGGACTCTCTTCTGGCTTGTCCTCTCTTTATCTCTATAACAACTGTTTGCAGCCTTGAATCAACCATGGGCTTTGGAATCAGACAGACTTGAATCCTAACTGCATGTGTTCCAATGTTTCAATCAACTAACTGGGTCTCAGTTTCCTTACCAGTATATGGTGATAATTACATATATTAAAAAGTCTTTACATTTTCCACCAACAATAATATGTCTAGGTGCCATGCTCAGATTGTTTGCACTGACTTACTTAATCTTTATACCTACATTGGGGATTCATATTACCATTCCTTTTGTGTAGATGAGAAAATTAATAAGCATGTCAAATTGCTTGCCCCATATCAAAGGGACAAAAATTGACAAAGCCAAAATGGATGAGAGACTCTGCTGACTCCAAAGTCCTCATCTTTTGCCATTTTCTGATACATTAGAGATAATAAATATAAAACTTCAGCACATTTAGGTAGAGAGGCTCTAAAGATTGGTAGTTTCCATTATTCCATAAGTTGATTCTTATTATTATTATTTTTTTCTTGTTATGTTATAGATGAGAAAACTGAAATCCATAGATTTTACATAGTTTACCACCTGTGATTTGAGGATAACTGGCAGAAAAAACTAAATTGGAATCTGGTTAATAAATGTCTTAAATTTCAAGATGAGAACTTGAACAAATCAATAGAGCACCACTGTAGCTGTAATGATAAAATAATAAAGGTGTATTTTTTGTAGAATTAACCTTTTTAAATTTTTATATTTACTTACTTGAAAGTTAGAGAGAAAAATAGCAAGTTCTTTCAAGTATTGCTTTGCTCTTCAAATGCCTGCAACAGCCAAAACGAGAAGCCAGGAACTTCATCTTTTTTTTTTTTTTTTTTTTTTTTTTTTATTTCACAGAGTTAGACAGTGAGAAAGAGAGAGAGAGAGAGACAGAGAAAAAGGTCTTCCTTCTGTTGGGTCACTCCCCAAATGGCCCTACAGACAGAGTTGCGCTGATCTGAAGCCAGGAGCCAGGTGCTTCTTCCTGGTCTCCCATGCAGGTGCAAGCGCCCAAGCACTTGGGCCACAGCAGAGATCTGGACTGGAAGAGGAGTAACTGGGACTAGAATCCGGCGCCCATATGGGATGCCATCACTGCAGGTGGAGGATTAACCAAGTGAGCCACAGCACCGGCCCCGTAGGAACTCCATCTTAATCTCCTGTGTGGGTGGCAGGGCCCCAACAACCTGAGCTATTATCAGCCATCATCAACCTGCCTCCCAAAACTGTACATTAGCAAGAAGCTGGTTTGGAAGTGGAGGTGAGACTCAATCCCAGGCATGCCAAAATGGTCTAAAGCAGCTATTTAACCCAGTGACTACTCAACCTGTTTCTTAAAATAGTCATTTAATACTTCTCTAACAGGATGAAAATTTTCTGTTTTGGGCTCTTCTGCATCCACAAACACCTTTAACATTGAATTGTATATGTGGGACAGGTTTTTCACTCTAAGCTAGACTGAGTTCTTTGTAGGCAGCCCATAAACAAGTCAGACAAGTCAAGGTCAGTCTTGGCTTGTGGAATTCCTGGGATGAGAAAGTCACATACTCCCATGTTGAAAAAGGATGCACTCTGTTAAAATTAACTATGTTATGACTGAGTTGCACACAAAGCCTGATAAGTTGCTTATATGTGTTGTTAACTTCTGTGTTGCCTTGAGCTGCAGCTGGTTATGTATAAAATATCACTGAGATGCTGGAATAAACGAGCTTTGAGCTGCCTGTTGCCTTGGCTCCATTCTCTGAGCCCTTGTCCCTCTTTTCATTCCCACTCCCTCCTTCAGGTTCCATTTGACTGGTGTGGCTGGCCCGCGCAGTTCTTTAAATGTAATGTTAATTTCCAATTTACCTTTGTATTTGCAGAGTGTAACAAAGGTGCAACAAAATTATCATATAATAAAAAACATCTGCTGAACACATGAATGAGGTAGACCTCATAAATTCAAGGGGGGGGGGGGATACTTTCAGGAGTTCACATGCCAGCTCTAGGAACTTGTGAGTAGTACTGAACTTTATATAAAATGTGGATTCTATGTGCTTAAGCATGTTTCCAAGAAGTTCCACAGTTCTCACTACATCCATAGAAAGGTCCAGGACGCCCATAAAGGTTAAGAGCCATGAGACAAAGTCAAGGTAGGGAGAAAAGTTTAAAATCATTGAATTACCACAAAAAAGAACTATAACATTAAGCTATCACTACAGAAATATATATATATGTATATATATATATATATGTATATATATATATGTATAAAGAATAATACAGATTTTACAAGTATTTAACCCTTTAGGCCTCTGGGGCTTTCTCATTAAGATAACTATCATGTCTAGTAACACAAGATCATTAGACTTCTTAATTCTCAAACATTTGTATTAATAGCATTTTCCATTATAGAAACTTAAAATTTAGTACCTCGTCACATCTTGACAGTACTTCTAATATAATCCAAATAGCATGATTAGTTGGTGTCTCTATAAGATGAGAGACATAGGTCCTTCGATTTTTTCAGTTGGGCCCAAACTGGAAAAACCAAAGTCCAAGATTTACTGGAAATTTTAGAGTCCAGATTGTTTGAAACTTTGATTTTTTGAATGCCTGTCAAGAATGCCAAGAAGGCTCAAAATCCAAAATATCTGGTTGAAATAAGATTCCTTAAAATCATGACATAACATAGACCAAATTTGATCATTGTTACAAGGTGATTATTCAAATCTTTGAAAATAAGCACATATTTAAATAACCCATAGCTCTTCATAAAAATTCAGCTGTTTTTGAACAATTAGAATTTAACAGACATCAAGAGAACAGAATAGATTATTTTAACACATTGCTTTAACAGAGCATCAGAGTTTAATTCTATGTCAAAGAGAAATTGAGCTTCCTGTGATCTTTTGCTGTGAGGATTCCTTCCTTTACCTTCTTTCATATTGATGACTATGTTTCTGTGTTTCTGTGTGTAACACATCTTTAAGCATATTTCGCAGGGCTGGACGAGTGGTGACAAATTCTTTCAATTTCTGTTTGCTATGAAAGATCTTTATTTCACCTTCATTCACAAATGAGAGCTTTGCAGGATATAATATTCTGTGCTGGCAGTTTTTCTCTCTTAGTACCTGGGCTATGTCTTGCCATTCCCTTCTAGCTTGTAGGGTTTCTGATGAGAAGTCTGCTGTGAGTCTAATTGGAGATACTCTGAGAGTAATCTGGCGTTTCTCTCCTGCATATTTTAGAATCTTTTCTTTCTGTTTCACTGTGGTTAGTTTGATTACAACATGTCATTGTGAGGCTCACTTTTGGTCATGTTTATTAGGGGTTCTATTAGCTTCCTGTACTAAGGGTTAAGTACTTGTAAAATCCTACAGGTGCTTTCAAAAATACTGTGAAGTAAGCAAGTGCCTCTTGTTGGTTGATGAGTTTATAATTTTAAACATAGAGACTTAAAGTCTTTTGTCATCCACAGTTATATATGATTTGCTGCTCATAAAACTAAAGCATTGTTGGTTCTGGGTTTAGCTGTCCTCCTATAGGTTCCTATGGACTTTTTCCAGCCACTTCTATTGTATTCAGTACTTTGGGATGGCTCTGTAAACAGATGAAGCCAATAATGTATTAACAGTACCAACTGAGAGAAAGTATGGTTAACTGAGGTTACTAAAAACAAAAAGCAATTCAAATCAATTGGCAATCTACAAAAAGAGTTAAAGATTTCAAAAGCTATTATTAAAATTGCTATATTGGTCTATTATGTTATGTTATATGTGTGTGCATATTATATGTCCACATGGGAAAACTTTATTAAGAGTTTTATTTTAGTTGGCTTATAAATAAGATTGTCCATAAATTTAGGCTGCTAAAATTAATCAAAGATACATTTTAATTCGTGTGACCTGAATCTCTGCATCATATGTTTTATACTTGTTGGTAGAAAGAAACTAAAAACATTTTATATGGTTGTGCTTAAGTTTACGGGTTAAACAAACTACACCACGTTAGATATTTAAGAGGTGTTTCCAAATACATGATTCTTAAAAATTTATAGAAGGCATTGGACCTTTTGGTAAATGTTTTCTCAAGTTGTTATCTAACGGTTGAAACGGTTTGCTAAGTATTCATGTAATATTGCTATTGTCAGCGGGCGATCTAGGACTTGCTCCCTCATTTCTCTATTCTAAGCCCAACTTGTTCTTTCATTTCTCTATTCTCCTCAAGGTAGGAAACTAATTCTATTATGAAGGAATCTGTAGGATGCACAGTTTAATCTTTAGACCTTATAAAAGAGATGGCTAACATTTTTCTGTAATAGCATAGCCAAAATAAGAGTTTAAATTATAATCTCATAGCTAGATTTACTTCGCCATCAGTGAAATAAACAGTAAGCAGAAAAAACCTCCCTTTCAGACCAAAGGGAAAGAAAGTTTTAAAGTGAGAATATAATTTTCCTCATGGGCATTGTCTACCTTAGAAAAACTACTACAGAACATGCCTGTGACTATAGACTTGTAGTTCAGGCCACCGAAGATTAGAGATGGGACTTGGGCACTCCCGTGACTTGCATCCTCTGGTCTGCTTTAACACAAACCAGGAAGAAAAGAAAGCTAGGCATCAGAAGCAATGGGTGGCAGGCCTATTAAGGCTGATCTGTACAGTGATCTGCCCTCAAGGAGACCCAACAGGCCAGTCCACTGCAGTGGCTTTCAAAGTGGTAAGCCTGGGCTTCAGCAGAAGTCAGCTTGTGAAGAGCCCTGGCAGCTCTGCCAAGAGTTGGATCACTGGAAATGGACCTGCCCTGGAGTCGAAGGATGCCCAGGTCAGAGCCACAGATCTTATTGGCTCGAAGCTGAAAAGCCCTTCACTCAGCCCAACTTCCAAAGTGACCACTGCAGCTGAGGGAATGGCCAAGTAGGGTCAGCAACATTGCAGGCAGAACTGTAAAATTCTTGTTAGAGATGCCACCTGCATTTACGTGGCCAGCTCTCATCCTAGGCCAGCCAAGTAATAAAAGTCAACAGAGTGCCTTCCCCTAGGAGGTTCACACCTCCTTAGGATGTACCCCATGTGAAGAGATAGATAGGTCTGGGCCTCTTAACTTATAAGGCCTAAAGCCCACCAGATTATTATCAAGCCCCTTCTATCAGGTTCTATTTGCCTCTCAATCAGAAAACTTAATTGTAGCTTAGACAGCACCTTTCTTAGCTCCTCTAATAATGACTCTGTCCTTTGTTCTAGACCCTGTCTAGCGCACTTGGGACTCATTCCTTCGTAATCATAACCTCTACTCTACCTCCAATGGCTCTACTCCCAACCTGTGTGTACTGATGGTCCTCTTCCCCACTTAATGCGGTATAATTGTTCAGACCTGGTTAACACCACTCTTAGGATCATTGGTTTCTATCCTCACCCTGTGCTTTATGGCCTTGTCTAAATATGATCAGAGTCGGCAAACTTGGAAGGTTTCCATAGCCTTGGCAACTCATGACGAGAGCCTAGGGTGGTTACTGGCACCATAAACTAGAGTGTCAATTTGTTGGGTCAACAACAGGAGCCACTGTGCACTTGCTCCTCATGTGGGATCTCTGTCCTTAATGTGCTGTACATTTTGATTTAATGCTATAACTAGTACTCAAACAGTATGTTTCACTTTGTGTTTCTATGTGGGTGCAAACTGTTGAAATCTTTACTTAATGTATACTAAATTGATCTTCTGTATATAAAGAGAATTGAAAATGAATCTTGATGTGAACGGAAGGGGAGAAGTAGTGGGAGAGGGGAGGGTTGCAGGTGGGAGGGAAGTTATGGGAGGGGGAAGCCATTGTAATCCATAAGCTGTACATTGGAAATTTATATTCATTAAATAAAAGTTTTTAAAAAAAGAATAATACAGAAGCAAAGAGTATTCCAGAAATAAGACTACAGCATTTGATACCAAAAACTGGTCATATTTTGGTCTATTATAGAGAATATATAATTCTGCATAGTGTCCTGGTCTATAGTTCATTCCAATAAGATATGGAACAGAGGTTACCATTATTACTACCTAATCTTTTTCATGGAATGTTTGGTGTTTTGAAATTGAAATGTATTTTTTTCATTTAGAATAAAAGGACTCAAACTTTTATAAGTTTTTTTCAACAAATAGTTAAATCTACTATATGTAAAACTCTAGACAGTTGAGAAACAGAAATGAGTATATTTTTTCTGAATTTTTTCTGAAAAACTGGAGAAATTTTGCTTTAAAGAAAAGCAGAAAGCCAGAGATTTTTAACATAAAGTATATAGTACAAATTGTTTCTGTGACAGAGACTGAATTATAAACATTGGTCTCTAGTAAGACTAAGAGCAACTATGCATTGTAACATTGAGATAAATCACACTGCTCTCAGTCTACTTTCCTTCCCCTCCCAAATGCTTTTATAGAATTATATTAGTTCACAAAAATATTCCATGAAAACTCAAAGAGAGGGCTCCAAAGAAGAAGCCAGAATGTATAGGAATAAATAAGGGCCAGTTGACTTTGGGGCTGGCTGGAGGTTTACAATGATAGGTACATCTGAATGTACATGAGCTAAAGAATGTCTCCTATAGGATAGCAGTTTTTTCACTGTTTTCTCTCTAGGTGATTGCCAGTACAACTAGCTATCTGTGGCCTTGATTTCATTCTCATTTTAAGTTAACCAACATGCATTAACCATGCATTCTGGAAGTGATCATACATATTGAATGAGAAAGGTATTATCCAAAGCCAAAGACAGAGGGAAGTTCACAGAAATATTAACATTTTTGTAGACTAGAACAGAATGAAAATTTAACACAATATGTGCAGATAGAGCTACAGGCTCGCTCTCCTGTTTGCTCAGAAGCAGACACTAATAGCCTTGAGTGCCTTTATTCTTGCAGGGTAAACATTCCCTTGGTAAGACAATCAGAATTATTATCTGAAGTCAGGATGGAGAGTTGCAAACCCCACAAAATGTTCTTAAAGAAGATCTAGCATTATAACAAACTGGAGCAAAGGAAGTTGGAGGGGAACAGCAGAGTCTCATCAAAGTCAAGCAAACAATTCTCTTTGGTCAATAAATGGATCTTCATTGCAACTCCTAGACAGTGACACTCAAAATCATTATAATACTTGGATCTGGGCTGCAATACTAGAATGAGGGTAAGAAACAACTGCAAAAATAGGAGACTACGGGAGATGGGTCAGAAGTAAAGGGATGAACATCCAGCAGCAAGGGCTGGAGAAGACAACAGCTTCTGGGAATGAGGTGAGAGTAGACTGCAATAGCCCAGGAATAAATCCAAGCATCTAAAACCAACTAATCTTTGACAATGGAACTAACATCAATCCCTGGAGAAAGGACAGTCTCTTCAACAAAAGGTGCTGGGAAAATTGAATCTCTGCATGAAGAAGTATGAAACAAGACCCCTAGCTTACTCCTATACAAAATCAACTCAAAATGAATCAAGGATCTAAATCTATGACCTGATACCATCAAATTACTAGAGGAGAGCATCAGGGAAACTCTGCAAAACATTGGTATAGGCAAAAACTTCTTGTGAAAGACCCCAGAAGCATAGGAAATAAAAACACAAAAATGGACAAATGAGATTACATTAAGCTAAGAAGATACTGCACTGAAAAGGAAACACTCAACAAGATCAGACCAACAGAATGGAAGAAAATATTTTCAAACTATGCATCTGGTAAAGGATTAATATCCATAATCTATAATGAGCTTAGGAAACTTAACAACAATAAAAGAATCAGTGCAGTTAACAAACAGGCAAAGAACTGGAATTTCTCAAAGGCTGAAATAAAAATGGCCAATAGACACATGAAAAAATACTCAGGACCACTAGTCATCAGTGAAATGTAAATCAAAAGCACAATTACCAGAAGCCACAAATCATGCCAGTTAGAACGGCTCTCAAACAGAAATTAAAAAGCCATAAGTGCTGGTGAGGATGTGGGGGAAAAAGTACCCGAATACACTGTTGGTGAGAATGTAGACTATTACAGCCATTCCGGAAATTCCTCAGAATTCTGTATGGAAATTCCTCAGAAATCTGAAAATAGAACTACCATATGACCCAATCATCCCACTCCTGGAAATTTACCCAAGGGAAAATAAATCAGCATATAAAAGAGTGCTCTTTATTTCCAAGTTTATTTTAATTCAATTCACAATAGCTAAGATATGGAATCAACCAAAATGTCCATCAACTGATGACTGGATAAAGAAAATGTCCTTTTCCCATTGTTGTATTCTTGTTGAGTTTCCTGAGCTCCTTAGAGGCCATAAATATTAATCCTTTATTGTAAATATGTTCTCCCATTCCATCAACTGCCTCTTCACTTTGCTGTTTCCTTTGCAGTGTAGAAGCTTCTTAGAATGATGTAATCTCATTTGATAATTTTTACTTTCATTGCCTGTGCTTCTGGGGTCTTTTTAAGAAGTTTTTGTCTATACCAATGTCTTGCAGAGTTTCCCAGATTATTTCCTCTAATAATTTGATGGTATCAGGTTGTAGATTAAGATACTTGATCCATTTGAATTGATTTTTTATAAGGAGTAAAGTAGGGGACATTTCATATTTCTGCATGCAGAAGATCCATTTGTTGAGAGCACCATTTGTTGAAGAGGCTGTCTTTTCTCCAGGGATTGATTTTAGCTCCTTTGTCAAAGATTAGTTGGTTGTAGAGGTGTGGATTGATTTCTGAGGTTTCTCCTCTGTTCCGTTGGTCTGCATATCAATTTTTGTGTTGATAACAGCCTGTCTTGATTATAACTGCCCAGTAGTATGTCTTGAAATCTGATGTTTTGATGTCTCGGTCTTTGTTTTTGCTTATTAAGATTTTTATAACTCTTTGAGGTCTCTTTTGTTTCCATATGAATTTTAGCATTGTTTTTCTCTAGATCTGAGAAGCATGACCTTGGTATTTTGATTTGGATTGCATTGACTCTGTAATTTGCTTTCAGTACTATGCAAATTTTGATATTAATTCTTTTAATCCACAAACATGAAAGATTTTCCCATATCTTTGTGCTTTCTTCTATTTTTTTCTTTAATGTTCTATAAGTTCCATTGTAGAGATCTTTCACCTCCTTGGTTAAATTTATTCCAATGTATTTAAATTTTTTGTAGCTTTTGTAAATGGAACCGATTTTATAAGATCTTTCTCAGCCATGGCTTTATTTGTCTATAAAAGGCTATTTATTTCTGTGTATTGATTTTCCAACCTGAAATTTACTGAAGTCTCTTATGAGTTCCAATAGACTCTTAGTTCACCTTTTTATAGGCTTATTTATATACACTTATTTATTTTGGTTTACCTTTTATATAGGATCACATCACCCACAAACAGGGATAATTTGACTTTCTCCTTTTCCAATCTATATTCCTTTGATTTTTTTTTTTTTGCCTAATTACTCTGGATAAAACTTCCAGAACAATATTGAATAGCAATAGTGAGAGTGGGCATTATTGTCTGGTTCTATATCTTAATAAAATGCTTCCAGCTTTCCCCATTCAGTATGATGCTGGCTATGGGCCTCAAATATTGGCTTATTGTGTTGAAGAACATTCTTTCTATTCCTCGTTTTCTTGAGGTTTTTTATTATGAAAGGTTGTTGAATTTTATCAAATCCTTTCTCTGCATGTATTGAGATAATCATATGGTTTTATTCTTCAATTTGCTAGTGTGATATAAATATATCACATTTACTGATTTGCATATGTTGAATCATCCCTGAATGCCACAAATAAATCTCACTTGGTCAGGTGAATGATCTTCCTGATGTGTTGTTGGATTTGCTGAGGATTTTTGCATCTATGTTCATCGAGGATATTGGTCTACAGTTCTCTTTCTATGTTGTTTACTTTTCTGGTTTTCGAATTAAGGTGATACTGGCCTCATGGAAGGAGTTTGGAAGGCTTCCCTTCCTTTCAATTGTTGTAAATAGTTTGAGAACAACTGGAATTATTTATTCTTTAAAAGTCTGATAGAATTCAGCAGTGAAGCCATCCAGTCCTGGCTTTTGTTTGTTGGGAGGATCTTTATTACTGATTCAATCTGTGTCTTGGGAATTGGAATTATTTATTCTTTAAAAGTCTGATAGAATTCAGCAGTGAAGCCATCCAGTCCTGGCTTTTGTTTGTTGGGAGGATCTTTATTACTGATTCAATCTGTGTCTTGGGAATTGGTCTGTTTAGGTTTTCAATGTCTTCATGGCTCAATTTTGGTAGATTGTATGTGCCCAGAATCTATCCATTTCTTCTAGATTTTCCAATTTGTTGGCACATAACTGTTTATAGTAATTCTTGATGATTCTTTTTATTTCTACAGTATCCATTGTAATATCTCCTTTTTCATCTCTAATTTTATTAATTTGGATATACTCTTTTTTATTAATTTGGCCAATGGGTTATCAATTTTATCTTTTAAAAAATGAAAACATAAGAAGATGGTTTGAGGAGGTAAGTACAACTCTGTAAATATTTTTGAAGGTATACATAAAAAGCAATGTGTTACAGACAACCCTCAAAATACAAGAGTACATTAAAATGTTTGTGGTAAAATCCATATATAATTTTTTTAGGATTCTCATTTATTACCAAATATTTCAAGACTCTATATATGCACATATTCCATTTTTTGAACTAAGATAAACTTTCTTTAAAAGATTTGTTTGAAAGGTGGAGTTACAGAGATATGGGGAGAGTCAGAAAAAGAGAAATCTTCCATTCAGTGGTTTATTTACCAAATGGCTGCAATGGCCAGGTCTGGATAACGCTGAAACCAGGTGCCAGGAGCTTCATCCAGGTCTCCCATGTGGCTGGCAGGGGCCCAAGTACTTGGTCCATCTTCCACTGCTTTGCCAGTTGCATTAGCACACAGCTGCACTGGAAATAGAGCAGCTGGGACTCAAACTGGTGCTCATACAGCTCATGTGATGCTGGTATTACAGGCAGTGGCTTAACTGATACACCACAATGGCAGCTCATAAACTATCTTTTTATCCCATTTCTCATGAGCTTGTAAAAGTACTGTCATACAACATATTTGAGAAGTATATTATAGCTGGCGCCGTGGCTCAATAGGCTAATCCTCTGCCTTGCAGTGCCGGCACACCAGGTTCTTGTCCTGGTCAGAGCGTCGGATTCTGTCCCGGTTGCCCCTCTTCCAGACCAGCTCTCTGCTATGGCCCGAGAGTACAGTGGAGGATGGCCCAAGTGCTTGGGCCCTGCACCCCATGGGAGACCAGGAGAAGCACCTGGCTCCTGCCTTCAGATGAGCGCGGTACACTGGCCACAGCACGCCAGCCGCGGCGGCCATTGGAGGGTGAACCAATGGCAAAGGAAGACCTTTCCCTCTGTCTCTCTCTCTCATTGTCCACTCTGCCTGTCAAAAAAAAAAAGTATATTATAGACACATATAATACAGGAAGGTAATAGGGAAAATGGATATTCTATAGAATTCTGAAAAGGAAAGATGATATCTTCATGGGAAGCAAAAGGGAGACTAGGTAACCTCATGGGACAGGCAACTATTGAGAGAGTCTTGAAAAACTCACAGAGGATATGGAAGTAGATAAAATTCCAGCCCAAGAAATAAGAATGAGCAAAGGAATGGGAGCAGTACCATAGAGGTTCATTTAATTCATAGCAATCTTTTAACATGTCATTCAGAAGGAGGTAAAGATGGAAAAGTAGTGTAAAAAAAAGGTTATAAATATAATTAGAGGGTATATCATGTAGGGCATTGAATAAGACTCTGGATATTTTCTATATAATTTAATAGGCAATGAATGAGCAGCAACTAAACATTTTTTAAGAAAAATGATATATATCAAAGATCTGCTCTTTGAAGTTAATTTAATAGCCAAAAAATAATGAGGTTTAATTTGTGTCCATGGTTTAAGGTTTGACAGAATATCTAGGGAGAAGACCTCAACTGAAAATGGAAGATGGCGCTTGGGAGGGGGAGGAGATGAGGCTAGAAATTATGATGAATATCTTGTGAATGAATAGGGACAAAGATAAATGTAAGACACACCAGGCTGTTTCTCAACAATCCAGCCAATAAACTTCAGGTTGTCAGCAATGATTAAGTTACAGATAAACAAAATTGTGAAAAAGATCCTGGATTTGGCCTTTAGAACATAACCCTCAATGACAAATCTCAGGTGCAGTAGGATGGTTAAGCACAGAAGCCAAGAAAATAGAGCGCATAAATTGGACAACGTCTTAGTTTGATCTGCTCGAACAAAATACCATAAACTAGGTAGCTTACAAACAACAGAAAAGTATTAACCGTTCTGAAGGGAGGGAATTACACAACCAAGATACAGGCAGATTGGTGTCTGGTGATGGCCTCCTTTCCATTTCTTAGATGGCAACTTCTCATTGTCCTCCCAAGATGGAACGGGGTTAGCAAACTGTCTGAGGTATCTCTAAAAGGCCACTAATGTCATCATTGAGGGTTCCACATTCATTACCTAATCATCTTCCAAGGACCCGCACCCTCCTAATACCACTACCTTGGAGGTTTGGTTTTAACATGTGAATTTGAGGAGGACATAAACATTCAGCCTAATACAATCAAGAATCCAACAGAAAAGTTTAGTAGACAAAGGTAAACAATAGTAGACTTGAGTGGTAGTTACTTAGTATCTTAGGGGAGACCTAAACATCCTTTTGACATTGAGAGAAGAATTAGTGCTCTTGCTCATCTCTTTTTTTTAATGTCATAAACTCTCAAAGTACTGGTCCCAGTCTTGCAATGTCTATTTGCTTTTCATTATTCCACACTAGACTATAAACTACTTAAAGACATGTGTGCTATCTCAAAGTGCTTTTTCCCAGAACCTAACCCAGTGCCTAACATACAGAAGATAATAAAAATAGTTTAAGATTAAAGAGTAGCTTTAAAGTGGCATAAAAATGTAATTGGTGGAAATATGTGCTGAAGGGTACATGAAGATTAGAATAAGGGACAGGATGAAGAGTTAGCTCTGAATAATGATAGTCATTTATTATCTAATTACATTGGTTTACCTGAAGGATTAAGAAAGTCATATTTATAAAGTTGCTGACATAGACCATAAATACTATTCACATATAGGCACTATATATTCCTTCCTAAGTAGAATCAAAGTGTTCTAAGGATGTATCATTGTAACAGAAACTCTCAGTATTGCGTTTTCCGTGTTGAAGCATACATTCAAAAATGTACATGCTATTAAACAGTATTTTAGTATAAATAAGCTTGAGAATAAGTAAGAAAAAAGAAAAAATCAATAAGGTTTTAAAGAAAAAAAAACTGAGAAAATCCAGAATGGAAAGGAAGTGTTCAAATAGCCCAGAAAATACAAATAAAACTTATTTAAGATTCACATCTGTAACTGCTTCCACTGTCCCTGGGCTTTCGGTTGCTGGGTATTTCCAGCCATTTGAGCATATGGAAGCCAGGATATGAGAGTCCACATTTCAAATCCTTGAGATTCCAGGTTGTCCTTTGGTACCAGTGGGGAGCACCATTCTTAAAAGTTTGAGATAATGAAACAGAAAAGCATTAGCAAACCAGGAGTCAGTTTGGCTCCAAAGAAGAGAACCTGTACTAGGAGGGTATGGAGGCAGATTCCATGTTAACATCCAGGGGTGTGATGGGAGATGGAAATGGCTGAAGGTAGCAGGGAATTCTCTCCCCCATATAACCACACAAATAGACTTCAACCAAATGACTTGTATATGAGGTGTGTCTAGTTTCAGGGCCTATAATTTCAAAGGTGGATAAGGTTGGAGGTGGGTCATGGCACTGAAGAAATAAAGCTATAAGGAAGTAGTGATGTTTTTCCTGATGTCCAAGTTAACAGAACAAAAACATATTCTCCATAACAGAAGAGAAAAATATGACCATTAGATATGCTATCACCTTCTGAACTTAATACACTGCAGTTACTGAACCTCAAACAGGAAAAGATTTGCCCATACAGGTACACACATGGTGAGCTAATCACAGTGTCAGGATCAAAATTTATAACCTCCAAATTTTTGGTCTGCCTCTAAGCCTTAGATCATATTATTTTACTATCCAATTTATCTAGGGATACTTTGATTGTACTTAGATTGTATTTCTTTTTAATGTTTCTCTTTCCACCCAAGCAGTAGTTCTTCTAAAGCATCACTGGCCCTCACAATTATCTCTGCTTCTCAGTGTGATGCCGTCCTCTCCGTAGCCCTCCCGTTGGGCCAGGTGAGTCATAACTCAGTAGGGATTTGCAGAATCGAAGAAGGGGATGATTTCTCATGCATGAGCAAACTATTACATGGGTTTCATACATCCCTGGAGCACTAATCACCGAAGAATTCTGGCCCCTGAAGAATAGACGTGTTTCTCAGTGCTAGCATCAAAATTACTCTTTTGGTAACCTTTAATAATGCTAAAGAAATAGTGTTTCACAATAGAGGGAAACACAAAATAACATGCCAATATGACTGCAGACTGTTTCAACAGTAAGTATAAAATTCGTTTTTTCTTATTTCTTTTCATTTTGTAAAGCATTCTACAAATACGCAGTTGTTCCCTATTCCTTCCACCCTCCACTCTCTCCCCCACACTCTCTCTCTCTCGCCTCTCCGAAATTACAATCCTCTTTTATAAAAGGCAAAAGATTTATATGCTCTGAAGATTAACCAGAGTATAACCCTCTTTTATAAGTAAGAAAAATACTGAAAAAAAATGTGATGCTTTAATGTGATTTCTTTAAGCCAGATGACTTGCACATCAGCATATCAAATTGCTTTGGCATATCAGAATGCACAATCATAAATCAAATGGTCACACAAAACACAGAGAAGTCATCCAGTCTAATCTATTACCTTTAGGCAACAGGACAACTGGAGAACTCTCAACTTACCCTCTGTCCCTCCCCCTTCCTTTCCTATTTAAACTTTTACAATGACATATTTTCAATGCATTTTATAATCACAAGCTTAACCCTCCAGAAAATAACAAATTCAACAAGTAGTAAGTAGAAAAATCACTATTCCTCAAGAGTATAGACAAGGGCTATAACGATAATCAAATCTCAAATTATCAATTTTGCTCATATACATTACATGTTTTTTGTACTTTGTATAGTAGCTACCACAGATAATGGAAAACATGGGATATGTGTCTTTTGGAGACTGGTTTATTTCACTAAGCATAATGACCTTTAAGAAAAGAGTCAACATCCTTCTATTATTTTATTCTTAAAATAATAATTAAATTAAATATTTATTAAATTACATAATAATTAAAATAATAAAATTCCCTCTAAATCTCTTAAGGTACAATGTAACAATAGCATTAGGGTTTTGTTTTATATCATATCATGTTGCCAATTTTTTGATGATTCTAACAGCAAAGTAAAATTATATACTGTATATATTATATATATAATTTATATAATTCCCAATTTATAGAGTTTTATATTTCCAAATATTGAATACTTCCTGTTAAATATTACAGAGTATTGGCTAAGGTGATATAAACAAACAGCTTGAATTAGACATCCTAGTGAACAAGCTGCTACCAAAAAAGCTAGAAGTCATTCTTACAACAAATTTGTATCAGAAAAATAAATTGAGCTGAGCAATGACTAAAGAATAATTTCCTCTCTAGTACATAAAGTCTGGATAAATTTCCATTTTAAATGGATTATGTAGATTAATTATACTGAATGTCTACAAGTATTGTGTTTTCACAGTGATGTTTTCTACAGATACTAAAATTTTATCAGTTAATTATTTAAGTATTTTTCTTAATGTCAGATTTCTTTGAGTTCATGTTATATGATATTTACAGTATAAAAGCCCCAGATTTGCACACTCCAAAATCATTAATATTTTCTGAAGTCACTGATGGCTTTCTTGTGAAATAATGGAAATGATGTACCCATCATCAAACTTCCTTGTCCATTCATTCTAAGGTTACTCTCATGAGAGGATGCAGAGAAATGACAACGCTGATGATAGATACAGATCATGGATCTCCAGAAAATGTTTGTACAAGGCTAAAGATTTCTTCAAGTTGTTTTCACTAACCATCAAAAAGAAGAACTACAGCAATAACTAGGATCAGAGAATGCCTGCATGGTTCAGGGGTCTGACCTACATTCTAGCATCTTAAGTGCAATCTTCCCTTGGGGGTGCAGAACCCCAAGAAAAACAAATTGTGGATAAAATTCAAGGGATCAGCAAATGCAGATTGTAAAAATTTACATTTTTATTTTTAGTGATCTGCAGTTGAAATTTAATATTTCCTGAACTCATGAGTGTAGACAACAAACCACAATAGTATTAGAGTCCCTGTGATTTTTTTTCACCAATAACAATCAAAGACATTCTCATATCATATTACGGTTATTGTAGATATCCCAAAATATATGCTTCATTTCTGTTTATCTGTACCTTAAAGTGTGCTAGTTACTGGAGACACAACTAGACATTGTTATTTAACACATTAAAAATACATGTATTAGTATATCACAATTTTTAAGTCTTTATCTCAAAATAGTTGATTTGTTTTGTAATCCTACTATGTTTTAATCTGAACAAATTGTCTGCTAGCATTATAGCAGGAATGTCATTAGCCTGCTCCCTAATGGAATTGATTATGACCATTTTGAAAAACAGCCACTTGGAGGCCAGCATTGTGTCATTGCTGGTAAAGCTGCCACCTTGCAATTATGGCATCCCAAATGGGCACTGGTTCATTTCTTTGTTGCTCCCATCCACCTCCCTACTAATGGCCTGGAAAAAGCAACAGAAGATGCCTCAAATATTTGGACCCCTGTCACCCACATGGGAGACCGGATGAAGCTCCTGATTCCTGGCTTCAGCCTGGCCCAACCCTGGCTGAAGACTTCACTCCAGACTGATACAGCCAAGAACACAGAGATCCTGTCCTTGCCCCGCTCCCAGTCGGACAACTTCCCAGAATGAAAGGACTCCTTCATTTCTTACCCTACTCCCAGCTGCCTATGCCTTAAATGGCGGAGCTTGTATTTTTGTTGTTGAGAGGACACTGGCAAATTCCACTGGCAGAATAGAGGCTTGGCCTTGGGCATGGTAGACTGAAGACCGTAGAATTCCTTTGGTTATCCTTATGTTTTAACATGTTTTTGAAAGGCACATCGACACAGATCTTCATTCTACTGGTTCATTCCCCAAATACTTGCAACAGCCAGGGCTAGGCCAAGCCAAGGCCAGGAACCAGGAACTCAATCCAGGTCTCATCTGTGGGTAGCAGGGACCCATGCACCTGAGCCCTAACCTACTGCCTCCCAGAGCATTCATTTGCAGGAAACTGAAATCTAGAATGGAGCCAGGACTCAAATCAAGGCAATCTGATATGGGATGCAGGCATCCCAAATTCTGCCTCAATCAATAAGCCAAATGCATGTTCTTCCTTTCCCCCAATTCTTGTAGTATTGATTCCAAGCCATGAGAAACAAGTTAAGAGAACCCAGGCCTTCACATTTCCTTCTAAAGCACTGAGTACTCCTAAAACAGTGATGTCAGTCAAAGAGAAGCTCATCATTTCCCTGACCCCAAGCTCCAAAGCCCTAGTTCAGAAATCATGCCTGTGGAAAGAAGTAGGCCATAAAACAGCTTCTAATTTCTACCCAAACAAACCTACTTCATTTGAAATAGAGTGTGGAGAAGTTTTAGCTTAAGAGGACTCTCAAGAATAGTAAAGATTGTGATAAAATGCAATTGGGAGGAATTTCACTGATCTAATGAAGACACAGCCCAGACTAAGAGCCAGCTGACTTGCAGAGGGTAAATGGAAACAAGACTGTTAGGAGGAAATCTTCAGGAGCAAGAAATGTCAAAGGCTGACCTCAGGAGCTATGAGATTGCCACACTTTGACCACTGGGCCTAGCACTATTGTTGAAGATACTGGAGTAATCAGTCACCAGTGAATGAAATTTATCAGTATCACTATCATCCCAGACTTGACTGTGTGCATACCTATGGCTGCACTTCCCTAAGGTGCAATATCAGAATCAACACTGCCTGAAAAGGAAGGGACAGAAAAATAAAGTTCACTTCAATAATTCAGTAGTAACTAAACAAATAAACAAGCAAATAACAGAAGTCCCCCACCCCACCCCAGACTGAAAGAGGGAGGAAGGAATATCTAGCTTTGCTACAATAAAATTATATCTAAGATATACAGTTTACAACCAAAAAATTATGAGTCATGGAAAAATGTGACCTATAGCCATACACCAAAAAAGTAGGCAACAGAAACGGCCTAGAAGAGTAACCATATGTCATATTTAAAAGAAAAAAATACATCAAAGTAACTATTGTAAATATGTTAACAGAACTAATAGGAAGAATGACTAAGGAAGTAAAGGGTGGCACACAGTTAATATTGCATTAAAAAGATGATCAGGGCTAGTGTTGTGGCATAGTGGGTAAACCCATACTTTAAGACCTGACTGCTCCACTTCTAATCCAGCTACCTGCTGGGAAAGAAACAGAAGATGGCCCTAGTATTTGGGCCCCTGCCAACCACATGGGAAACCTGGAAGAAGATTCTGGCTCCTTGATTCAACATGGCTCAGGCAGCCATTTGGGCACTAAACTAGGGGAGGATGGAAGATACCTCTCTCTCCTCCCCCTTCTCTATAACCCTGCCTTTCAAATACACAAAATATTTTTTAAATAAACTATCAATAAAATGATAGGAATTATAAAAAAGAGTGAAAATGAAATATGAGAGTGAAAAATATAAAAAAAATTGTCAAATTTACTAAAGGCTCAACAGTAAATTAGAACTGTCAGATGAGAGAGAGTGAACTTGAAAACAAATCAGTAGAGAGTGTGTATGGCAACAATAAACAGACATAAAGATAAAGAAAAATAAATAGTATGTCAGAGCAATGTGGGTACCATAAGCAAATCAACACACACATGAATAAATTGGGATTTTGGTGAGTACCAGAAGGAGATTAGATAAAGTATAATAAAAAGTACTCAAAGAAATAATGACTGAACACTTCGCAATTCTATTGAAAAATAAATAAATAAATAAATAAATAACCAACCTATACATCCAGGAAGCTCAGCAAATTCCAAGAATGTTAAACATTAAAAAATTCACAAACAAGTATATCATAGTAAAAATACTAAAATTCAAAAATGAGGAGAAAAATTTTGAAATAAGCAAGATAAAAATTATTCTGAACTAAGTTCAGATACCAGACTGTTATAGGATCAAAACCCAGAACAAATTCAAGAACCTTAGACGTAGTAATCTAGAAAACAAGTGGCCTCAGGAGATAATAGAGGGGTGGGCAGGTTCCCAGTTTTTAATATACCTTTATCAATATGCCACAAAACAAATGGGCATGTGGCATAGCAGTTAAGATGCCTGTGTCTCATATTAGAGTACCTGGGTTTGATATCCATCTTCACGTCCCAGTTCCAGCTTCCTGTTAATGCAGACCCTGGGAGGCAATAGTGAAGACTCAAGTCATTGGGTTCCTACTACCCACGTGGAGACCTAGATAGAATTCCTGGCTTTTACCGTTGGACTCATCCCAGTCACAGACATTGTGGGTATGAGCTTGCTCAATATGTGTATATATAAAGAAGAAAAAAAAATCTGTAATCCAAAAATTAAAAATGGGGAGGCTGTTAGGCTAAACAAAATTAAATAGGTTTTATTACTGCAAGACATGCCATAAGTTTTAAAATGCTAATTGCGAATCTCCAGGTGTAAGTAAAAATCCACTTGGACAATGAGGCTTTTATATGAGCACATCTAAAGGCTCGAGGTTTGATGAGCACTTTGGGAAACGCAGCTGAAGTTAATAAAAGTGAGAGAGTTTAGTCACTGCTACAGTCAATTGGCATCTTTGTTCCCATATGTCTCTATCTGATACTACTTCCTCTTGATAGACAACTATCCATATTTTCAAGGACATTCTAGGTCAAAGAATGCCTGTATTTCCTGGTCATGCTGATTGCCAAGGCCACAAATTTAAGTCACTGAGCCTAAGGGTGATTGTGCCCTAGCCTGTCTTTTTTGATTTTTGAATCACATTCTGTTAGAAATCTTTAGACTCTACATTAATGAGTGCAGAAAAGGACAACCACTGCTAACGGGCTTCTATGCATGGAAAATTCCTCTCCATTCGTGTTTCTAGTCTTAGGTACTGGTTTATAATAACAGCCTATCAAAATGTTGCATGTGGCTTCAAAAAATGTAGTCATCATCTGAGAGCTATACTTAACATCAAATGCCACGGCAGATTTATCAGCAGCTGAGTCCTGGAGCACAGCCAGTTCACAGAACTGAAGCTCAGCTCACTGAAACTCACCATCAGAGGGTGTATATTAGAGGAGGATGGACGCAAGCCAGATAGCAAGAAGCTGTGGCTCAGCAACTTGAATCACAGTGACAGCAAACAAGGTGGACTGAAGGAGCAGTAGAAAAGCACATGGAAACAATTTTAAGAACCGTAATACTGTTGTTGCTTGTCAGAAAAGAGCAATAGCAGCAGACAGGCCAACCTTGGTGTACCATTCAGAGGCAAATGGCTATTATTCCTTAAGAAAACTTATAGTCCCTAACAAAAGCAATGACTCATAAAAAGAAGTCAACACTTCCTAAGATGCAAACAGATTAATAGATGAACACACACTATGGGAATTACCTTAGTCTAGCCACAGGCGCTGCCAAATCCAAATATTCTACACAGAAAACATGGTGACTATATATCCCATGTGGCTATGAATGCTTGATCCTTTAATCCTTCCAACAGTTGTGCAAGCTTGTAAGTCTCTGAATTAAGTTACCTTCTGCCTAAAATCCTTAGAGCGATTTTTGTTTCCTGACCAAAATAATCATGCTGCATTTGATACATCCAAAGGGCCTTGAAGAATCACCTGAATGATTGTGGCAACAGAAATTTCTTTTCCAGAAAGTTACACAGAAATTAGAAAGCGCAAATATTGGATTAATTAAGAGATCAAGTAGACATTTGGTTTGTTTTAGGTGACCTTCCTGCAAACAGCCCATTCTCTAAGCAGAGAAAGGAGACAGTGTCACAAAAATCTAAAGCAAGTATAAGATAAACCAGCATACAAATAATTCCAACAACAGCAAAAACAAATATATTTCAAGCAGCCAGAATAAGTTTAAATAAGGAATGGAGTTTTGGGCAAGAGGATAAGCAAACAGATTAAAAAAAAAAATTGATCCAAACCAAATAGTTCAAGGTCCCAAGGACCATAGCCAGAAAAGGAATGATAGTTAATGAGAAGCTCAATAATTGTACCAAGAATCTATAAAAATGGAAGAAGCTCACCTATCAAACTAACATTTAAAATAAAAAAGAGAGGATCCATGGCTGAGGTTAGGCAGGTTACTTTGTTACCTACAATGTCATCATCCCACACTGGAGTGCTGGTCAGAGTTCTAGCTGCTCCACTTCCAATCTAACTTCCTGTTACTGTGCCTGGGAAGACAGCAGAAAACAGCACAAGTACCTGGGCCTCAGGCACTTATGTGGGAGACCGGAATGTGATTCCCAGCTCCTGGCTTCATCTTGTCCCAGATGTGGATGTTGAGGATATCTGGGGGAGTAAACCAGTGGATGGAAGTTCTCTGTCTCTGTCTCTGTTGGAATGTGTCCCTCTCTGTGTAGCTCTGTCTCACAAATAAAAAAATAAATAAAGCTTTTTTTAAAAAAATAAAATAAAATAAAGAGGAGGGCAAGTACGTGGGTCAGTGATTAAGATACTTCTAGGGACACCCACCTCCCATATTGGAGTTCTGGGTTCAAGTCCTGGCTCCACTTCTGATTCCAGCTTCCTGGTAATACATACCCTGGAATGCAGTTGTGACTCAGGTAGTAGTTAGTAGCTGTCATGCATGAGGGCAGACTGAGTTCCAAGTTCCTGGATCTGGCCTGGCCTAGCTCTGGCTGTACAGGCACTTGGGGAGTGAGTCAATGGATGCAAGATCTCTCTGACTCTTTTTCCTCCCTCTCCTCCTCTTCATCTGTGTCTACCTTTTTGACTTTCAAATAAATATAAATAAATAAATAAATATTAAGTATATTCAGACTACTTGACCATATTTGTTTAAAAGCGATTGTGATTTTTTTAAAGATATATTTATTTGAAAGGCGGAGTTACAGAGAGACAGAGAGAGAGAGAGGTCTTCCATCTACTGGTTCATTCCCCAAAATGGTTGTGAAAGCTGGAGCTGGGCCAATCCAAATCCAGGAGTCTGGAGCTTCTTCCAGGTCTCCCACATGGGTACAGGGGTCCAAGGACTTGGGCCATCTTCTACTGCTTTCCTAGGCTATTAGTATAGAGCTGGCTTGGAAGTGGAGCAGCCAGGACTAGAAACGGCACCCATAAGGGATGCCGGCACTGCAGTTGGTGGCTTTACCCGCTACACCACAGTGCCAGTCCCCATATATTTCTATTCTAGAAATTTTTCTACCAAACAGTAAAACATAAATGAGTGCCTTAAGGATGACTACAAAATGTCAACAGTAGTTCCATATAGATTTTCAGATAACTCAGTACATTTACATATTCTGTTTTCCTTTTTTTCTATTTTATTTGAACCTTTCTCCAATAAACAAATACTAATTCTATAATACATAAAACAGTTGAAAGGGCAGTAGAGTGACCACATACACAAGTGTCAGGAAGACTTGACCATAGCTTTATGTCTTTTCTAAATTACTATATGGTTCCAGGGAGGCAAGAGTTAATTTTGGAAGGTTTGCTTCAGATCCTACAGTTAGAAACTGATAAAAGGAAACTCTATTAAGGAGAAATTTCACAGACTGAGCAGCAACAATTTCTACTGGGAAAGAAAAAATGTCCAAAGTCAGCAACCTTCATCCTAACACAAACAGAGCCTCCGCCTCTGACACTTTACAATATAAATGGGGAACTCAGATTCAAGTGGAGGGAACCAGTATGGTATAGACTTGGAATTGAATAGAGTATTCCTTTCCTATCTCACATGCCTTTCAAAGCATTCCACATTTAATATATTGCATCTTTTGAGTAAAGCCAGGAAAGCTGTTTCATAGGATCAAGAAAAAAGAAATTTATAAAAACAGAGAAATACTTATTTTTATTAACCCAGTGAAATTTATTTTCCTAATAGTCTCTGAGGACAAGGAGGCCAGGTCTTGCTTGTGGTATACCTTCAATGCTTGATAGTATCTTCAGTTATAGCACAGTACCAGACTCATAGAAAGTCTGATGAATGAATGAATGTGAATTTAAATCCATTAAATAAGAATCTGAAACCATGTCATTTTAATCAGAAGATGACCAGTAACTAACCAAATCAACTGCCCTTGGAATCACATAGAAATAATATAAAAGCAATGCACTGGAATTCTCATGACTTCATTCTTATAGATATTATGTGTTAAAATCAGATTGCATTCCCATTCACCAGGTTCCTAAGGAAGCTAGTTGCCACTTCTCTGGGGATTTCTGGGACCTATGTCTTATGACTGGATCACTGAAAAGAAACATTTAAGCAGTTAACCCCAGTGAATTTAGCATGAGCTTGATATGCATCAGCAGCATCACGTAGAGATGACACTGGTGCTGCCTGGGTGACAGCCTTTACTGCGGGAAACTGACGGACTTGAGGGCCTTTATTGTGAATGAGACTGGCAACACTTCACAAAGATCCGATGAAAAATTTTTGACAGATTATATAGTCACATACAAAAGAACTCTTGCTGCTGTCATCATATATCATCACTCTTTTAAAATGTCAAACCAATATTACACTGCAATAAAAAAAGAATAGTCATGGTTACACATGAAATAACAAATTAAAAATAATCTCAATCCAAATCCAGACCGTGATTAAAATACTGACCTCTGCTGTTTTCATGCTTAAGTTTTAAAAATGATTATTTTTCAGTAAATATATTGTTTAATCATTTCAATTATTTAGCAATTAAACACTTTTACAGTACTAATGGATTTATAGAGTTGTGTTTCACTATTTTCAGGGTCAAATTCATTCTTGGTTGTGTGAGCCTGGTCATCCCCTTCCTAGGTTCTTGCTTTCATTTTCTATGCAACTAGGCCGTAGCCTTGATTATTTCCAATCCAGCCCTTCCGTGAGCTAAATGCTCTCCCAATATAGTTCTCTGACTTTGCTATAATCTATTGTTCACCTATCTGGAACTCTGTTAGACATTCACAACACTGTGTTTGCACATCTACGTGTTGGGACATTTATTTGTTACCTGCTTAATAATGGAAAAGTTTTCTGATTGAACATAATCACAGGCCAGCCACTGCACTGGAAACTGCATACATTCTCTCTAATCTTCACCACAAAACAGTAAAGGCACTACCATTTTACTGGTGAATACACTGAAGATTGCTAGGAATGAACACTTTTTCCTGGGAGATTATATATAGGAAAATTACATGGCCTTGGAGCTGAATAAATCCAATTGGTTTTACCATGAAGTACAAACATGATCTTCAACATATTCACTTGAATTCTCTAATCTTCAATTTTCGTAACAGCAAAACAGGAATAATAACATACAAATGAGCATTTGGGGAAAATACACATTCTTGTGGAGCTGACCCTTCTATTGTCATAACATATCATTTTCTTTCCAGATTATGGGAAATGAAAATGTTAGCAAATTTATGATTGAGAGTCCCAGGATGGATTGCCTAAGGACACCGCATTCTTCATGCAGGGTTCCTATACGCTTCCCTCAGAAAGAATTAATGGTATTCTCTACACTGCATACTCTGATTTAAGCATACTTCACCCTATGATGCACCAGTTGCCTTATCCTGTTCTAGAAAGTTTGTTTTTGTATAGCATTACACTTAGCACGTATCTGAGAAAAAAAGGCAATACAATTAAGATTCATACTGTCTCTACAAGACTTTTTACCAGCCACATTCTCTACCTCCTGTGGACCCTGAAAAGGTTATAACAAGATACTAAAGAAGAGGAGAGTCACCCAAAAACTTTTAGGGAATCCTAAAGCATAATGACAAACCAAAATATGAAAAGCCTGATCCTTGCGATGAAAAATACAGAATCAGTAATATAATTATACTTTTAAGAAAGAAGTCAACTTTAATAAAAGTAGAGCAAACTACATGAAGCTTTTATATATCTACAGGCCCTAGAGTAAGTTCTCTAGCCAGAAACTAACAATACCATTTTGTATGACCAGACTTATTACTAAACAGAACTACCCTCAGTAAGCAGTTCTCAATGTCCACTTCTGTTCTTCCTCACTGGCATTCTCTTCCTAAGTTGGAATCCAAATTGCAAGAAGAAAAGAATACTTTCAGATTTATATGGAAATGTTCTTACATTTATACATATATACAACGATAGCTCAAACATTCATGGAAAATTAAGTTAAAAGATTAGTATATTCTGGTGCAAAAATTTTGAACCCAATGCATAAAAGGGTCTCCAACAAGTTCATGGAAAATTCACATTATGAAAAAACTATGCGTTGATTCCAAAACTTTTTCCACCAATATGAACTTATCTTTTAATTCTATTTTCCATAAACTTTTAAAATTACCTCATATATTAAAAATACACATTAAAATATGTAAGTTTATATATAAACACACATTCACATATGATGCAGTGCAGTTTACAAACAGCTGTATTGCTGAGATTTTGAGCTTTATAAAATATGAAGTCTTAAGACATAACTGGAATTAGAAATATTGATAGATTATGAATTGCTTCTGCAAATCACTAATAAGTGAAGGGGCTGGCATTGTAATACATCAGGTTAAGTCATTTCATATCAGAATGCTGGTTCAAGTCCTAGCACCTCTACTTCCAATCCAACTTCTGCTAATGTACCTGGGAGAACAGTGCAGGGTGGCCAAATACTTGGGCCCTTGTACCTTTGATGGAGACCCATATGGAATTCCAGTCTCCAGTCTTCAGTCTGGCCAAGCCCTGGTTGTTGCAACCATTTGGGGAGTGAACCAGCAGATGAAAGATTCTCATTCATATTCTCTCCCTCTCTCTCTCTCTCTCTCTCTCTGAGTAAATAAATCTTTTCAAAAAATGCAAATGAGGGGCCAGCATTGTGGCATAGCCAGTAAAGCTGACTGCAATCCTGCATCCCATACGGATGCTTGTTCATGTCCCAGGTACTCCACTTCTGATCCAGCTCCCTGCTAATGGCCTGAGAAAAGAAGTGGAAGATGGTCCAAGAATATGGGTCCCTGCCACCCACATGGGAGACTTGGGTGAAGCTCCTGGATCCTGGCTTCTGCCTGGTCCAGCACTGGCTATTTCAGTCATCTGGTAGGTAAACATGAGGATAGAAGATCTCTGTCTTTCCCCCTCACTCTATAACTCTGACTTCCACAATAAATAAATTAATTAATTAATTATTTTTAAAAATATAAATGACTGTGTTCTGCTTTGTATACTTTTCTTTCTACTTTTCCCCCATTTGTTCTTTCTCTTTGCTCTAAAAGGGTAAAACTTAGTGTCATTTCTTGGTATTTGAAAATTAACTACACCATGTTAGATATTTAAAAGGTGTTTTTAAATACATGATTCTTAAAATTTATAGAAGGCATTGGGTATTCTGGTAAATGTTTTCTCAAGTTGTTATCTAATGGTTGAAACTGTTTGCTAAGTATTCATGTAATATTGCTATTGTCAGCAAGCGATCTAGGACTTGCTCCCTCATTTCTCTATTCTAACTTGTTCTTTCATTTCTCTATTCTCTTCAAGGTAGGTAACTAATTCTGTTATGAAGGAATCTGTAGGACGCACAGTTTAATCTTTAGACCTTATAAAAGAGATGGCTAACATTTTTCTGTAATAGCATAGCCAAAATAAGAGCTTAAATTATAATCTCATAGCTAGATTTACTTCGCCATTAGCAAAGTAAACAGTAAGCAGAAAAAACCTCCCTTTCAGACCAAAGGGAAAGAAAGTTTTAAAGTGAGAATATAATTTTCCTCATGGGCATTGTCTACCTTAGAAAAACTACTACAGAACATGCCTGTGACTATAGACTTGTAGTTCAGGCCACCGAAGATTAGAGATGGGACTTGGGCACTCCCTTGACTTGCATCCTCTGGTCTGCTTTAACACAAACCAGGAGGAAAAGAAAGCTCGGCATCAGAAGCAATGGGTGGCAGGCCTATTAATGGCTGATCTGTACAGTGATCTACCCTCAAGGAGACCCAACAGGCCAATCCACTGCAGTGGCTTTCAATGTGGTAAGCCTGGGCTTCAGCAGAAGTCAGCTTGTGAAGAGCCCTGGCAGCTCTGCCAAGAGTTGGATCACTGGAAATGGACCTGCCCTGGAGTCGAAGGATGCCCAGGTCAGAGCCACAGATCTTATTGGCTCTAAGCTGAAAAGCCCTTCACTCAGCCCAACTTCCAAAGTGACCACTGCAGCTGAGGGGATGGTCAAGTAGGGTCAGCAACATTGCAGGCAGAACTGTAAATTCCTTGTTAGAGATGCCCCCTGCCTTTACCTGGCCAGCTCTCATCCTAGGCCAGCTAAGTAATGAAAGTCAACAGAGTGCCTTCCCCTAGGAGGTTCACACCTCCCTTAGGATATACCCCATGTGAAGAGATAGATAGGTCTGGGCCTCTTAACTTACAAGGCCTAAAGCCCACCAGATTATTATCAAGCCCCTTCTATCAGGTTCTATTTGCCTCTCAATCAGAAAACTTAATTGTAGCTTAGCACCTTTCTTAGCTCCTCTAATAATGACTCTGTCCTTTGTTCTAGACCCTGTCTAGTGCACTTGGGCCTCATTTCTTCATAATCATAACCTCTACTCTACCTCCAATGGCTTTCCTCCCAACCTGTGTGTACTGATGGTCCTCTTCTCCACTTAATTGTTCAGACCTGGTTAACACCAGTCTTAGGATCATTGGTTACTATCTTCACCCTGTCTTTTATGACCTTGTCTTAATATGATCAGAGTCGGCGAACTTGGAAGGCTTCCATAGCCTTGGCAACTCATGACGACAGCCTAGGGTGGTTACTGGCACCATAAACTAGAGTGTCATTTTGTTGGGTCAACAACAGGAGTCACTGTGCACTTGCTCCTCATGTGGGATCTCTGTCCTTAATGTGCTGTACATTGTGATTTAATGCTATAACTAGTACTCCAACAGTATGTTTCACTTTGTGTTTCTATGTGGGTGCAAACTGTTGAAATCTTTACTTAATGTATACTAAATTGATCTTCTGTATATAAAGAGAATTGAAAATGAATCTTGATGTGAATGGAAGGGATTAAGGAGCGGGAGACGGGAGGGTTGTGGGTGGGAGGGAAGTTATGGGAGGGGGAAGCCATTGTAATCCATAAGCTGTACATTGGAAATTTATATTTATTAAATAAAAGTGAAAAAAAAGAAAATTAATACACTCTGAGCTTCTGTCCACAGCAAAAGTTTGTAAGAAAGTTGTACTTTTAATATTTTATTTTCAACTTATTCAAAAGGCAGAGAGACAGAGACAAAGAACTTCCATCTGCTGTTTCATTCTCCACATGCCCAAAGCAGCTCGGCTTGGCCAGGCCAAAATCAGTGACCCAGAAATCAATCTGGGTCTTCGGTGTGAATTTCAGAGAGCCAATCACTTGAGCCATCACCAGCTGCTTCCCAGGGTGTGCATTAGCAGAACCTCAACTCCAAAGCATAATTGGAACTCAAACCAGTGAGAACAAACTGCCCCTACAAAGCATGCAAAGCATTCAAGAGAAATCCCTACTGAAACCTGTCTGGGAGTTTTCAGAGACATTAATCCTATCCACTGGGTCAACCTGACTTGGGTGATGTGCACAGAGGCTCTGTTTCATCTTAGCCATCTGGAGCAACCTTATGCAATCCTTTGTTCTTTATCTATATGCTCTTTTTTATCTATTCCCAGAATTATCCTTCATAACATTAATCAGAAGCTTTCTTTTCAGCAAATTCTCCCCCTGAAGATGTATGTAACTATTCATATTCTAAAAACAGTAGTCTATCCTGCTTATCCAAAGCCCACCTCTTTTGGCCATCCCATGTACATTTGCCGTGTAATGGTAAAGGATAACTTATTACCATGGAATACATAAATTCTGCCCAGAATTTGACCATTTTGGAACACTCACCAAGACACACTATAAGTCACTGGCTAACATCTCCAGGCCTAGGCCACTCATATTCTGCCGTGAATAGTCATCATATTAACCATTTTACATTCCTGTTCATTTCCAGCAGTACTAGGCACTCTCATATAAGATACAGGCATCTCAGGTGGTGTTTTAACCTTTGCCAAACACCTGCCCCAGAAATGTGTATTATTAGAAATGCTTCTGACAATTTCTACCCCTAGAAACAACATACAGATTTGCTTTGGTCTTTGGCAATAATATTTACTTTACGGGGTCACTGTAAAAGTTACATAACATATTTATAAAGTACACAGCCTTCGGTAAATAATTGCTATGGATTTCTTAATATTCTATCATTTTCCAAGCTAAGTAGGTAACAAAACAAAAATCCAGGTTCTTCCATTCCAACTGTCATTTGGGCAAATTAACTTACTTCTTGAAATTCAAATCTCCTTGTCAATAAAAGGATATAATAGTATCTACATCCAGTGTTTTTATGAAGAATATAGAAGTTACTATGAAGCACCCAGTAGAGTGCATGCCATGTATTAAAGCTTGTGAATTAGACATCATTATGATTATTACCATTCCATATAAGGCTTTAACACACTTCTCTTTAGAACCTGCAAACTTGGGCCGGTGCTGTGGCTCACTTGGCTAATCCTCCACCTTCAGCGCCAGAATCCCATATGGGCGCCGGGTTCTAGTCCTGATTGCTTCTCTTCCAGTCCAGCTCTCTGCTGTGGCCCAGGAAGGCAGTGGAGGATGGCCCAAGTGCTTGGGTGCCTGCACCCGCATGGGAGACCAGGAGGAAGCACCTGGCTCCTGGCTTCAGATCGGTGCAGCACGCCGGCCGTAGCCGCCATTTGGGGAGTGAACCAACGGAAGGAAGACCTTTCTCTCTGTCTCTCCCTCTCACTCTCTGTAACTCTACCTGTCAAATGAATTTAAAAAATAAATAAATAAATAAATAAATAAAAACCTGCAAACTTCTCAATGTATTACCTACATCATGAAACTTCTCTGATTATCTGCTGCTTAGATTATCAAAAAATGCCCCCTCTTCCAGCAATGGTCCCCTTCAGGTTCTCAGAGAAGATGGGGACCTGACTCCCCCTGGCCATCTAAGTCTTCATTACGGTAATAACCAAAATTTTGTTGCAGTATTTGCACCCTGCTCTAGGGTTGCCTGATAAAATATAGGAGATCCAGTTAAACTTGCATTTAAGATCCCATTGACTCTTAATCCTATCATTATGATCAATTATGAACTGAAATTGATCACTTGGACTAGTGAGATGGCATTGGTACATGCCACCTTGATGGGATTAAATTGGAATCCCCTCGCACGTTTCTAACTCCACCATTTGGGGCAAGTCCGATTGAGTGTGTGCCGAACTGTACATCTCCTCCCTGTCTTATTCCCACTCTTATATTTAACAGGGATCACTTTTCAGTAAAATTTAAAAACCTAAAAATAATTGTGTGTTAATTAAAGAGTTCAAACATTAGTATTAAGTAGAACCAAAAAAATACTAAAAGGAATAAAGTAGTAAGTTGTTCCTCGACAGTCAAAGGGATCACATAAACAAGACTAGTGTCTGCGAATACTAACTGATAGAATTAAAAAGGAGAGAACAATCCAACATGGGAAGCGGGATACACAGTAGACTCATAGAATGGCAGAAGTCCTAAACAGCACTCTGGCCTCAGAATCAGCCCTTAAGGCATTCAGATCTGGCTAAAAAGCCCATGAGAGTATTTCAGGCATGGAAAGCCAAGACACTCTGGCAAAAAAAAAAAAAAAAAAAAATGACCTAAATGAAAGATCTCTGCAAGTGAGATCCCAGTGGAAAGAATGGACCATCAAGGTAGGAGGTACCTTTCTCTGAAGGGAGGAGAGAACTTCCACTTTGACTATGACCTTGTCTAAATAAGATTGGAGTTGATGAACTCAAGAGGCTTCCATAGCCTTGGCAACTCATGACAAGAGCCTTAGGTAATTACTGACACCATAAGTAAGAGTGTCAATTGTTAAATCAACAACAGGAGTCACTGTGCACTTACTCCCCATGTAGGATCTCTGTCCTTAATGTGTTGTACTATGTGAATTAACAATATAACTAGTACTCAAACAGTACTTTATACTTTGTGTTTCTATGTGGGTGCAAACTGCTGAAATCTTTACTTAGTATATACTAAATTGATCTTCTGTATATAAAGATACATGAAAATCATCTTGATGTGAATGGGATGGAAGAGGGAGTGGGAGATGGGATGGTTGCAGGTGATAGGGAGGTTATGGGGGAAAAAGCTGCTATAATCCAAAATTGTACTTTGGAAATTTATATTTATTAAATAAAAGTTTTAAAAAAATTTGCATTTCAGATTTTAGTACAAATCCACTCCAAATATTGTATGGAATATACATAAGCTATAAAAGTATTTGCTGTTTATCTGAAATTCATATTTAATTAGGCATCCTTGATTTTTATTTGCTAAACCTGAAAACCATAACCTAGTCTATATCCAATTCTAATGTATCACACAGTCATTTTATTCAAACATCTTATTATTATACAGGATTTGGGGGGGTCCTTATTCAATTTGGGGGAGGGGATTGAAGTGGGATGATAAGAAAAATGAAGCTACAGCATCCTTTTACCTGTTGTATTCCCACACTTTTGACAGTTGATTGCCTTACCACTAAGGTTGCTTTAGATTCTAATATGTCCCAAACCTTTCTCAACATATAAATCACTCAATTAATAACAGTACTACTATTTATAATTTTAACATTTCTCTTTTTTATATTTTCTTCATATCAAAAGTTCTGTCTATTCAAAATCTGTATGATTTTGACAAGTCTCTGAGATTAATAGAGCCTCACTATAATAATAATCATAACAAGAATCATCTGAAGACAAAGAAATTTTCACAAAAAGACACAAATTGTTTACAGCCATGAACTGTGGAAACTACCAGCAAGCAGGTATTAAATATGGGTTGCAACTCAAATGCCCCCAGGTCTAATCAAATAACTATCAATGAGTTAAGGCAGTCATGGAGAAGAGTTTGCATGCACAATATTTGAATAGAAAGGAAAGTGGAGAACTGGAAAGCACTTCCCTCAACAGAAAGGGACAATAGGCCATATTGTATCACATCTTCTGATTTTTTTCAAGAGACACCAAAATCCTGATTTTTTTTGGTAATGCCTTCTCATTGAGTTTAAACTCAAAAAACAATGTGTAGATCTAAAACAATATGCCTATGAAAGGATACCTTATTATAGTCTTTCAAGCATTGTACCCGGCATCTAAATTTCAAGTTTCTTGAACTTCAAGGTGTTCCTGGTGAAAACTTCAGGCAACCAAATAACAATTGAGTTTTTTAATTACTGGTTAATGTGGTAATCCATTTTGAATCCACCAAAGCAGTTAGTTTCCTATTCAAAATAAATACGCTATTCAACAAAGGCACTTCTGAGGGTTTTTTTGGTTTTTTTGTTTTGTTTTGTTTTGTTTTTAATTAATCTCAGAGCCTAGAATCCAAGAGTCTGTTATTTTTTCTACCAATCTCCAGACAGCTAAGCAAAATGATCATTATCTGATTCTGAGTCACATTAAAATGCACATTTTTAAACAAAGATGTTTTCACAGAAGCTTTCTTTTTTCTTAAATTAATTGGACTTTATGTCATTGTTTCTGCCACACATAATTTTTCAGCAATAAATGTAGAGTTTGACAATGTCATTCTAGGGATATAGTCTATTGAATGCTTTCCAGCTTAAAATATCTTTACTGTAATCATTTTTCTTTATATTTCCTGCAAAGTCATCTGAAATGCATTCTCTAGGATGGGTAAATCATCTCTAGTATAGCTGGTACTTGGTAATGTGATGCATGTGGTTTTAGACTGCTTGGGCAAGAAATCATTTAAAGTGACGAGAATTGGTGAATGTAGCATGGAAATCCGACATGGGAATTCCGGCTGCTGTTTCGATTACCTGGGTCTCTGATTAATTGTTCATATAAATAGATAGATATGCAATTACTCTGAGCTAAGGCAACAAGAAAAATCC
Source organism: Lepus europaeus (assembly GCF_033115175.1). Lineage (NCBI taxonomy): Eukaryota > Metazoa > Chordata > Mammalia > Lagomorpha > Leporidae > Lepus > Lepus europaeus. The sequence continues at coordinate 126,921,690 of NC_084827.1, read as the reverse complement.
CTTCTACTTCCTGGTTAGGAACAATGAATTATGCCCTCAGAAACCTGCTGTTACTCACAGCCAAGGCCTCCAAGGGTTAGAAGCATTTTTAAAAAAAAAAAAAGAAATGAAATATTGTTGGTAAAAATGAGTTTTTAAGTTTTTATCAATTTTACAAAAAGAAAAAGAAATTAAATGGAAGATTCAAAGGCACTTTACAGTAGTACTCAGATAATTCATTTGTATTCCAATATCTTATGGCAAGGTGGAATGATTACAGGCTTTGAAATAAATTAAAGTGGATTCAAAGGTCTTTTAGCAGACTTTAAGGAATGTCCATTAATGACTCTAAGCTTTAATTTCTTCATCCATAGAATACAGTAAGAATACTGACCTGGCAGCATTCTTAAAGGGATTAAATTATATCAAATACAATGACTACTTAACAACATTATTAATATCCCTATTTACATATTTATTATGTGTCTCTCTCCATGAAATAAATGCACTTTGAAAAAGAGAACCTCTTAAGTCAGAAAAAATAGAGCCCACAAAGTTGAGCAAAGTTTGTAAAGTTAATTAAAATATTCATTACATAATAGCTACCTAATTTACTCTTCATGTTTTGAACCATCTGCCATGTTCCCAGAAGCATCAGTTTATTATAAACATTCACCGTCCAAGTCCTAAAGCATCAGCCTTGATAAAAGGCCAGGGAATGTCAGGAGAAAGCAAGGAGGCACCAACAAGTCCATGTCAACAGACCTTAGTAGAAGACAACACCTTCCCCCAAACGTCTTCCATGTGTCTTGAGCTATATGGATTTGTATCTTTCAAGCAGGAAAGTGAAAAACCTAGAGATTAGAGGTCAGGATTGACCTTCAATATTCTAAAAGCAAGCTAGTTTGTTTTCCTCACACAGGGGAGACCAAGCATGCAATACAGATGCAGTTCAATTCAATTCCCATAATAGCTAGATTACCTATTAAGTAGAGAGACCACATCTTTTTCACATAAGTACATTTAAGAAGAGTTGAGCAATGTTTAAATTTTGACAGCGCCACAATTCTCTGGGGACCAGCTGTCTAAAAGAAAGCAGAAAGAGCAGGACATTCCCTGAATGGATAATGGCCGCCTGTCAGATCCTTGTTCACAGCACACACTGACTGCACACATAGTTCACACGCCCCGAGCAATATCATGAGATGGAGCACATTGATATCCTGCTCAGGGAGGAAGGTCTAAATGACAAGAATTTCATTTGTTCTGGTAAGTTCTTTTGACTGTGAAGAATTCAAGTTATCTCAAGGGAAAAGGGGGTAGGGAGGGAAAGGCAGTAGCGTGGTTGTAAAGCTGTATAAACTGAAACTGGAATTGGATCACAGTCAAACCTGGAGTCAGCTGAGAGAACTGACCTCTCAGTCATGCCCAGAGCTAATATAGCACATGGTCTCTCAGTCCATATCTGGAAAAATGTTCTAGATTATGTTTCCATAAACTGTTATGGGCCCCAACCCTACCCTAGTATGTAGTTCCCTTCTTTGCATCATTTTTGTGTTACCATACATTTTTCAATTGCTAGGATCACCCACTTTTCCTACTGTTCAATACCGAGAGATAATTTGGTGTTCCAGATTTGTCTATTCATGTAAGCACTATTACAGGCTACTGCCCAAACTGGCAAACTTTGGGTAAGGGTGATAACGTTGGCTCAGTTGGATGAAAGACACTGGCTAGGGAGAGAAGGATCCTTGATCTGCCACAGATGGGAACTAATAACTGTGGGGAAAGGTGAAGTGTAAGAGAAAAAGTAATGCCTCACCAAGTCTGACTGCTGCTGTGAACAACAGTTGTCACAACTTATATAGACAGATTTAATTGACAGCATTTGGAACCTTCTTGCCTAAGATCCACCAGGAACTTCAGAATCACATTTCAATGCAATGTCCAAAGCTCCAGAAGAAAACACATAAATTACCAGAAGCAAAAATAAGATTTTCAATGAATGCCCACTGTATTAAATGAAAAGCTGGACATAATTTCCTTTTGAATCAGATAATATTAATTTGGTGAATGAATGAACCAAATTATGAAATAAAATCTGTTTCCCAAATCTTTACTAAGGCTATTTTCTAATTCTCTAATAAGAGCTTATTAGAGAATTAGCTTTTCTTAAGTCAGATAAAGAAATCAATCTAGAGGTGAGCATTTGATACGAGACATATGGGACACATGGCATTGCATATCAGAGTGAGTTTTTGCTCCCAATTCCAGCTTCCTGCTAATGTGCACCCTGCAAAGCAGTTGGTGGCCCAAGTGCTTAGGCCCCTGCACCCATGTGAGAGACCCAGAAGAAGCTCCTGGCTTCTGATCATCCCAGTTCTGGCTATTGCAGTCATTTAGGAGTGAACCAGCAGATGGAAGACCTCTCTGTTTGTCTCTCCCTCTCTCTGTCTGTAACTCTGTCTCTCAGAATAAATAAATCTTAAAAGAAAAACATATATTTGGGGCAAGTCTGATTGTGCATGTCCCAAATTTTACATCTCCTCCCTCTCTTTTTCCACTCTTAAATTTAAAGAGAATTGAAAATGAATCATGATGTGATTGGAATGGGAGAGGGAGCGGGAGAGGGGAGGGTTGTGGGTGGGAGGGAAGTTTTGGGAGGGGGAAGCCATTGTAACCCATAAGCTGTACTTTGGAAATTTATATTCATTAAATAAAAGTTTAATTTAAAAAAAAAAAGAAAGAAAAACATATAGTGTTAGTATAGTGCCAGCCACAAAAACAATTTGTTGACCACACATCTCAAAGGGAGAGTAATACATCTATTTTGATTGGTCTTTAAATGACAACTAAAAGTGAATCTTAATATAAGATAGCAATACCAATTAATTCTCACTTTAAAGATGACAAATTGGTTTATGAGACTCCTGGATTTTCAAGGTGCTCAAGGTCAATGGAATTGGACATTTTGCTATTTTACTTGCCCACAGAAGGAGTGAATTTAATGCCAAGGGTTGAAACAAGGTTTTTTTTTAGGGAGAAAAAGGCTCACAAAAGAAATTCAGGTCAAGTCAGAATAAGAAATGACAGCATTAATATTGACTAAAGAACAGCTCCCTGCTGGATAGCTCTAAAATGGGAAAATATGAAGGTGGAGCTTTAATCACAGAATCCTTCAAGGTCAGAGGAAGGAAGGCAATGAAAAAGAATTGCCTTTGAATGGTTTAAAATCCCAAAACTGTTCCAACCTAAGTGTTAAGTGAGGGAAAGAATAGCTTACTTGTTTTTTATTATTACTATTATTTTACAATTTCTAAACCATCATTTTAAAATATTTGTGGTTTTACCTTGTACTAGATTTACTTTGTTTCCTTTCTTCCATCAATATTTAGCATCTCTCTCCAGGTTTCACAATAAAATATTTTAACAGTTTTTTTCAGGATCAGTGCTAAATTACTACATCTTTGTTGTAAACTAACATAAACACCAATTATCTTAGGCTTTTTCCAACCTCTAATTCCCATAGCTGGTTGGCTGCCAAACAAATATATTTTCATTGTCTTCATTTTGGGTTGCAATGAAATTTTTACTATTTATATTTGTATCTAAATGCACTAGATCCCCTGTATCCCTGTGTGTACTACAAGGGTAGCCACAATAGGCTCCTCGGTCTAGCCCTAGTAATACACAGGGCTTTACACTGGATGATCTTAGCTAACAGTCATAATTCTTTCCCATAACAAATACATTATCTTCCATGCAAAATCATTTGTTGTTGCAAGTTGTTTTTTTTCTCCTGAAATGTTATCTTCCTTCTACACCATAGCTTAGAGCACAGGGCCACTAATCTTCAGGTTCCTAGGTTTTATTTTTTTTTTCTGTGTCTTAAAAAAACTGTATCAATAAAACACAAATGAGAAAAGAAAGATCAAAAAATGAACACTGCATTATTTATGCTGATAGTAAATAACCTAGGCAGGATGAGAAGAGAGCTGTCAAAAACAACAGCATAACCAATAACTACAGCAAGCACAGGCTTTTCGCTGGCTTTCCCTCTAGTACCTGTAATTTTCTCTCTGGCTAGATATTATTTGTTTGATAAGATATATTTAATTATTATACAATGTTCATTAGATACCACTATTGTGTATAGTGCCATTTTCAGAGAAGTAAAAAATAAAGCAGATAAATTAGAAAATAGATACAAATCACAAAAGATGCAGGGCAGATTCAAGGGCATTACAAGGAGACAGAAAAGCATGTGCTAAGGCATAGAGGAATGGGTTGGTGGGGAGCAGGGGATGCAACCTTGCAGGAGCTAAGGAACATTTGATACGTCTCTAGGAGTTAAGATGTACATGGGAAATAAGAGCCTGGGAAAGAAAGATAGCAAGCTAAGTTGTCTGAATTTTATTATGCAGTGTAGGAACTGCAAAACTTTCCTTTAAAAGATCAGATATTATATATAGATAATACACATTTTAGGCATATCAGGCCAACTACATTGTCTGACACACATCCTTCTTTGTTTTATACAGTCCTTTCAAGGTGTGAAAACATTTCATATTTGCAGGTGTTGTGAGATAGCTGAGTCTAGACTCTTGTCTCTAGTGCAAGAAGGAATTCAAGGACAAGACCTAGGTATAGATCAGAGGAGAAGCAAGATTGATTTACGTGCAAAGGAAAAGTACACACTCAGGAAGGAGTGCAGGCGTGTTCAAGAGGGAACTTCACTAAACAAGGCTTGGGTCTGCTTCTTTGTATGATCTGGAGGTCTAGGGCAAAGTGTCTGGGGCAGGCCTAACAGTATTCAGGAAAGCAGAGTTTGGGGCAAGGCTTGAGCAATGCCTAATTTTGTTGCCCGGTTTTGGAATCTTGCAATTAACATGGCATCAGTAGCATGATGGGAATAGGTATATAAACCATGGAAATTTTATAATAATAACATTATAATGAACTAAAAGCCATCAAGGGGATGTAGCTGGTAGCCATGTTGGTTATTTTTAACCAGCACCAGTATTAGTGGCAGAACTGCAGAAGTTGTGGTCTTCTGCTGCACAGAAGGGGTTGGAAGATGGGTTGGATGGTGCAGTCAGGGCTACCTTGCAGGCAAGGTTGCAGGGAAATGCTGCAGGGAAATGCTCAGCTCCCCCTTACTAGCTAATTCCCCTGCCTATATACCAGGCAGTTACAAAAGCAGACTTTGTCAACCCCTGCTGTAGTCAGTTATTTATCTAGTCAAGTTGCCAGAAACTCCAGGTATTAGAAAGAGGGAGAGAAACCAGAATTCTCTCAAAAAAGGAAGCAAAGGAGTGAAGAAAAAATTTAAAGAACCTAGAAGCAAACCTCCCATTTATTCAGAATGGGGTCTAATGATATCACTATCCATTGATCCCATGGTTCATCTAACTGAACATATGGGAATATGAAACAGACACAGGCACTGATTTAGGTTTTTTATTATGATAACACGTTTTGAGTTTTAGAATTAGTTGTTCTCTAGTTATCAAAGAAAAGCTTTGCTTTCAGATCAGTACAATGAGTGCAACGTCCTTTTACAGTATTGTTTATGGACTCCTTTGGAAAAGATTCTGAGTAGAAATCATGACCCAACAATGTTTTACTTTTCCTGTTTACTGTATCTATCTTATAAAATGAGGTCTTGGGCACTGTAAGGAGCGGCTACATTATTGGATTTTCAGAAATATTCAGATAACCTGAATCAGAAGCCTACAAAGGCCACTCTGCCTGTAAAGCACTAGTATTGCACCTCTCAGGAAGATTCTCCACAGATGAGGAAAACCTGTATTATCAAAGACAAAATTAGAAGAAATTTGGTTAAGAGATCTAACTGGTTTTATTTAGTGATTCTAAAATCTCACAACCTCATTCTACAAAAACAGAATGAGTGTTTTGCTGGGCAGGACATAATGGCTGGTCCTTTAAAGATAGAAAAAGGGGAAACCAAAAAACAAGTGTTCAACATCAAGTTGCTACAACTTACTTTTCATGGAAGGGTTAAAGCAGAGAGGACTTCTTGATTATGCTTACTCAGGCAGCCCAAGTTCTTTCTGATTGGTCACTGTCAATTTCCTATTTTCAGGAAAAAGTGATCTATTTACTACCAGCTTCAACAGAGCCTGAGAGACTCCATTTTGGTTTGGTCTGGTCTGCTAGAGTTAGTCTAAGATAAGGGCTTCCAAAGTCCTTTAATACTTATAAATCACAGTTTTGTCATTTGCAATCTATATGTCAGTTGCCAGAGATGTGGCCAGTAGATTTCCTCAGCACTCACTTCATGAGTCCACCCTGGTGACAAAGACCAACCTCTCCTAGTGTCTAAAACATCCCTTTTCTGCTCCTTGGTGAAACAAAAATCAAGATACGTCATCAGCCCAGGCATCAGAAACTCTGCCACTTGCCATATTTATTTTCATGTCTATGTGTTTTATATATCAATGTAATTTTAGCTACCTAAAAATTCCAACAAACCTAGAATATAACCATCACGCATGTCTGTATATTTGAAAATAAACAGCAATTAATTGGGTTTCATACTTAACAAAAAAGAAGAAAATCAATGAAAAATTGAAAATAATAAACAGAAAAAGTTTAGAACTTTAGAAATGAGCACAAATCAATAAAACCAATAATTAAGAATATCAAAGAATCTGCCTTAAAATATAACAATTATGTTTTGATATTCCACTAACAATCATCACATTCAATAAAATCCATAAATAAGAAGTTACATTAATATTTAAACAGGTCTGTAAAAAATCCCTGTATATTAAACAGATTACATTGTGCTCAAAAGCAAAATTTCTTTGATACCTACAGTACCAAGCATCAAACTAGACTTGGAACTACAAAGATGAATAAAAGATGTCCTTTAATCATAGCCCAATATAAGAGATGATACTTAATGATATTGTAAAATGAAATAAATATAATAGTGGCCAATATAAATTTTTGCAGTAATGCAAAAGAAAGACAAAATAAGGTCTCCAGCTTTTAATATTTGAAATGACACACATAAAAGGCTTTTACAAACTACAGTTTGCTACACAAATAGAATTTCTCATCTCTATACTTGTAATGAGAAACATATGCTCTTAGCTCAGTGAGGTGGGCATCACATGCTCCTTGAGTTGCCTCTTCTCTAATTGGCCTCTGTTGGAAGCTGTTTTGGCCAGACTTCCTGACCTCTCAGTACCTCAAGTAGGAACATTTGAGACAGGGAAGGTCAACTGCACTAGGTGATAGGTCATGAAAACAAGCATGTAATAAGTTTAAAGAGTGATGAACAATTCAAAAGTCAAAGATATTAAAAAGAGAAAAACTCCAACAAAAAGCCATTATAATACTACAAGAAAATTCCTGACACCCACAGGCTTTAAAACAGATAGGGAGCTTAGCAAATTAAATCATTGACTCAAAAGAAAAAATCCCAGAAGCTTCACCAAAATTATTTTCCTAAAACTTTGACTTTTGGAAACTCAACATTTCCTCAAGTCCTCTCCACAATAATAGTCTTCAAAGTCCATCTATTTTATGGATATTCTCCATTGTTATTTTTTTAAAGATTTATTTTATTTATTTGAAAGACAGAGTTACAGAGAGAGGTAGAGACATAGAGAGAGGTCTTCCATCCACCGGTTCACTCCCCAGATGGCCACAATGGCCAGAGCTGTGCCAATCCAAAGCCAGAAGCCAGGAGCTTCTTCCAGGTCTCTCATGCAGGTGCAGGGGCCCAAGGACTTGTGCCATCTTCTACAGCTTTCCCTGGCCATAGCTGAGAGCCAGATCGGAAGAGGAGCAGCAAAGACTAGAACCAACAAACATACAGGATGCCGGTGCTTCAGGCTAGGGCTTTAACCCACTGCACCACATTGCCGGCCCTTCTCCATTGTTATTTTCATCTTTCCCTTCTGTGGACTCATCCTGTGAGGCCCACACTGCCAGGATGGTGAGGCAATGCGTTTTTTGACAAGAAGCACCGGAGTCCATTTATTAACAGTCAGACACAAGCTTTTAAAGGGCAGGCAAAGTAGAGAAGCTAGCTCAGGGTGGCAACACTAATTCTACAGGATAAAGCCAATACTGGCACCTCAAGTTTGAAGGTCATGAACCAATATAGCCTTCCAGGTGGTCTTAATGGGCCTGGGCCACACCACGGAGCTGTTTACCTAGTTAACAATCACAAGGCCCTTCTAAATGAAGTGAGGGTGGGGGAAATGTGCCTGGGGTCCCTGCCGCCTGCCAGCAGCCAGGTCTTGTGTGGGGTCCCAGTGTGCTGAGCCTTCTACCATGCTTTTTCCCAGGGGGTATGGTGTGGCATGCCTTTTTAATCTCCTGCATGGGCTAAGCAGGCAGAATCCCAGTCAGACAGAGGCTCACCCACACCTTTCTCCTCTTCATAATTAACTGCTTCCTATTTTCAGTCCCCAAAACATTATTTCAAAGAATAAACCTTTTAATTTTTGAAATACTTTTTTTTTTGACAGGCAGAGTTAGACAGTGAGAGAGAGACTTGTTACATATTTTAAAATCTGGTAACTAGTCCCAGGACCAAGGCTGTTAGTATTATAAACCATACCAGTTTGTCTCCCCAACAGGACATGAGGAAGGGCCCAGACGCATTATGCAGCCACAAGAATTGGTGTCACAAACCCCAACATCACTCAGGTTTGCCAGTGGAACAAGGGGTCAGACGTTTTTGTCTCCTTCAGCACCAAGAACAAGGCCCTGGCTATCAAATATCCCCAGGGAGATAGACACCAAACTATCTGTTCTTTGAAGATATACACTCTAGGAAACCCACACTTATCCCAAAACCACACTTCTATACCTACAAACTGCAGTGGACTCTGCTATTGTGTCACTTATAGATACAATTGACATAGATTAAAACAAAAGAAATCATTTAGACTACACTCCTAGGATCACCTAGAACCAAAGCCAAAGCAACAAGCCAAGTGGCATCCTGCATTCCAGCTAAAACATACAATTTTTTCCAGTAAAACCTACTCTATAAAGAAGGTATAAATACACTAGATGTGCAGACGTCAACATAGGGACACACGAGACATGAAGAAAGAAGGTGGCATGATACCTCCAAAAGACCAAAATACTCCAGAAGAAAATCCTGATATGAAGGAAATCAATGATATGCCACAAAGAGAATTCAAAATACTGATTGTAAGGAAACTTAATGCAATTCAAGATAATACAGATAGATTAAATTAATGAGGAAATTAATGAAGGACATAAATGAAAATACTACTAAGAAGACAGAACTCATTAAGAAGAACTAAGTAGAAATTTTGGAGATGAAATCTTCAATCAGTGAAATAAAAAATACCACTGAGAGCTTTCACACTAGAATAGACCAAGTGGTGGAAATAATTTCTGACCTCAAGGACAAAGCTTTTGAAATAACCCAAATAGAAAACATTAAAGATAAAATAATTAAAAAGAACGAAGAATGACATTGAACAACCAAATATTCATATTATATGTATTCTTAAAGTAGAAGATAAGGAAAAGAAAGTCTACACAAAATATGGGACACCCATTAATGACTAAATAGTCATATTATACGTATACCTGAAGGAGAAAAGAAAGAAAAGAGTCATTGGGAACCTGCCAAATGAAATAACAGTTGAAAATTTTCCAGATCTTAAGAGAGACATGGGCATCCAGATACAAGAAGCTTAACAGACTCCAAGAAGACTCAATCAAGCTGTTCTCCAAGGCATATTATATTCAAATCATCAAAAGTTAAGGACAGGGGCTGGTGCTGTAGTGTAGCAGGTAAAACTGCCGCCTGACAGCATCCCACATGGGCAATTGTTTGAGTCCCGGCTGCTCCACTTCCCATCTAGCTCTGCTATGGTCTGGGAATGATGTGGGAGACCTGAAGGAAGCTCCTGGCTCCTGGTTTCATACCAGCCTAACTCTAGCCATTGTGGGAGTGAGCCAGCAGATGGAAGACCTATCTTTCTCTCTCTCTCTCTCTCTCTCTCTCTCTCTCTCTCTCTCTCTCTCTCCCCCTCCCTCCCTCCCTCCCTCCCCCTCTCTGTAACTCTGCCTTTCAAAAAATAAATAATGTTAAGGACAAAGGGAGAATCCTAAAACAGAGAAAAGTATCAAGTTACATATAAAGGAAAGCAAATTAGTCTAACATTAGATTTTTTTTAGCAGAAACCCTACAGGCCAGAACAGTGGTCTATGGAATGATATATTCAAGGTCTTAAGAAAAAAACTTCCATCCAAGAATATTATATCCAGTGATGCTATCATTTAATAGTGAAGGAGAAATAAGGTGTTTTCCAAATAAGCAAAAACTGAAAGAATTCACCACCAACAGGCCAGCCTTACAAGAAATTCTGAAGGGTGCCTTGCATTAGAAGTAAACATAATGGAAACAAATGACACTGCCAAATTCAGTAAGACAGCAGGTAGAATCATTATCTAATCAACAAAACACAGGTCTTAGTTCTTATCTATTAATACTTGAATGTAAACAGACCAAATTATCCAGCCAAAAGACACAGGTGACATATGTTTGTTCCAGACCACACTCCAGCACATAGTGGGTCAGCCCTGAGGAGCTGATTTTCAGTCTAGCTGGTTAATAAATATTGTACCAGGGGGTCAATTTTTTTAAAAAAAATTATTTATTTATATTTATTTATTTTAGAGAGAGAGAGAGAGAGAAATGAAGTTTGTGTTCCATCTGCTGCTTTACTCCCAAATGCTTGAAGTGGCAAGGGCTGGGCCAGGCAGAAATAAGGAATCAGGAACCAAATCCAGGTCTCTCACATCGGTGGCAAGATCAAATCACCTGAACCGTCACCACTGCCTCTGCACTTTGCATTATAAGACACTGGAACCAGAAGCCACAGTCAAAATCAAACCTGGGTACTCTGATGTGGGATACAGACATCTTAACTGGCACCTTAATTGATGAACACTTGCCCCCAGAGGTTTGATGCTGTACACCTATGTGATCAGCCAAGGCAGATCCTTCTGTTAATAACCAATACCATATCAAAATATTTGATAATGGTTCATGTCAAATTTTATTGGGGTACATTAGTTCCTAATGAGAAACATTCCATGCTAAAGTTGCCCCATTAGCTCTGAGAGCAGAAAATATTTTTATTTTGCTACTTCTGTTTCTTTTCAGTCTGCCTGTGAATAATTATCTACCTCAAAGTGAAAACAAGTTTCAAAAGGTGTGAGTACCCCTTCAAAACTTCCAGGGCAGTAATTTGGCATCATCAGCAATCAGCCTCTAATTAATTATCAGTGGAAATGGTACCAGTACACCCTTGTTAAATGCAGAAGTACATTGATATAAGATATTATTCAAGATAGGAATCATATTCTGTTTTTATGTATAAAAAGAATCTTTGAATTGAAATTTTAAATGACATCAATTTTCTAAGCCATATTCTTTAAAATCTCCTCTTACTATATAATTCCTATGCTCTATCACCTTCCAAGATCTAATCATACTGATTTTCAAGGTCATCATGCAACATCCACTCTTTTATTTGGCTCAGCACTCACACTTATAATTAATCCTTACTTGGCAACTGTGCATATCCTCCCAATTTCTCCTTCCACAGAGTAAATTTGGTCTCAACCCTCAGGATGTCATCAAATAAATTATATCTGGGTCCATTCCATCTGGATCATCCCATCTTAGATTTCCAGAATGTATTCTCATCAGATTTTATCATTTTCTGAAATTAATCTTAGTTATCTTCTTAAAAAATATTAGGAATGAGTGTAGAAAATTCCATTATTCAAAGTTTCAGAAAAATTGATACCTCTTTTATTATTGTTTTCAGTGAAAATAACTTGTTACTCTGTGCACCATAAATTTTTCTTAATGTTCATTAAAATGATAAAATAGCTCCAATCGCTGCCTGTCTGCCATTTAAATGAAGAACTAAGTTATGTGGATCATAACTACCATCACTTACAATGCTGAGGCTTGATCAACTCAGCATTTTGAGTTATATTTATGGCAGACAGAAGAAAATGGTAATGACTCACTTTTTTCTTCTGTGTTTGTCAGATATATCTACAGAAAGCAAAAAAAAAAATACATATTGCACTAACTTTTTGTTGGATACTATCATTTGCAAATATCACCGATCTTAGCAACTGACAGTGTAATAAAAGAAAAAAATAAGTTTCCATTACAAATTGCACTTCCTCTTCTTCTTCAGAAAAAAAAAAAATCTATCAAAATAATAGCAAAATTTGATAATGACTCAGTTGGTGCCAGACAAGTGTTTAAGCCTACATAGACACTAATATGTCATCAACTGCAGCCCATCTTCATAACTTATCAGAGATTAAAATAACCTGTGTAAATGTCAAGATTTGAAAATTACTATGGTTGTACCTAACTGCTGTTTCATTTTGGCTGAAAAGCGAACTTAAAAACTCCAAAAAGACTTCCTTTCAATAGCAAACTTCTATTAGCACTAAAGTTTCTGACACATCTGACTTAAATCCCGTTTTGAAAAAATTTCCATTAAGCACTCAGAGAAAATACTAAGCATGCACTTGCAGACCTCGTTAATGACCCTTTAATGGAATGTTATGTGTTGTTGTCACACTCCATATTGACAGATTTTGACGGCTTAATAATATCCTTGATGAATCAGAACCAATGTATGCTTAAGACCTATGACTCTTTTATGTAACTAATGAGTAATTATTGCTCCTTCCTTTGCAGGAGAAAGTCTTTATATGGTGCTAAATAACATAAAACCTCACATTGTGACCTACATAGCATTTTGAAAACTCTTCCTTTTAGAAAACAATTTGTTCTGTTTTCAATAAGATAAAGATATTGACAAAGGTATTTGTTTCTAAAACAAATATAACAGTTGCCAGTATATGCTAAAATGTGCTATTTTAGAATTGCTAATTTTCAGGATAATTAATACTGAAACGTTTTAGCACTGATATGAAGTTCTTTTGGGGAGACTTAAAAATATTGAGATCTTATCTTAATGTCTAAAAGTTAACTTAGCACTTAACTTCCACCATTCAGAAACTTTCCCAGAGTCATGTGCTGCCACAGAATCAATTAGAAATGATACCAGAGTTCAGCATTCAGGTTTCTTTATAAAAAATTTTCTTTATAATATTACTTGACTACATTTATTCTAGAACCACTTGTGTACCTACTACTTTGAAATAATACTATAAACTACCTCACATTTAGACTTACTGTCAGTAAAACAAAACAAAAATATCATCCTGAAACTATTTCATTATAGCTTTTAATTCAAACAAACAATACAACTAATCAGAAATTCACTGAAGAAAGTCATTTTAATCTGTCCCTTTTATAGAAATGGACCTTAACTGAACTGTTAGACTAGACCAATAAACAGCATCTATTACCACAAGTAAACCATTAGGAGTGCCCGCCATGAAGAATCTAAGGAAAATCTACTTCATTATGTTCCATGCTGTTTTTAATCTATATTTCAGTTGGCTATTGGTTGTAGAAAGTCTGAAAAATCTAAAACAAAGTACACCTGGAACTTTGAGTATGGAATTTGAAAAATAAAAAGTCAGCTATTAGAATCACTGCAATAATTAATCACATAAACAGAACAGAATGAGTTACAGAAAACTGAAAATTGACCAGCTTCAGAGCCCTACTCAGTGTCACTTTGCCTAGCTCAAAGATAACTTCAAGAGAACTCATGACGAAGCAACTGACAAACACATTTGGGAATGGAGGAAGGCAGTCGAATGCAAGAAGGCCCTCAGATACTAAACCTAGAAGGAGAAATGAAGGAGAAAGGAAGCCATTTATTCAGCAAATACTATATGTCAGGTCTATACTGAAACTGTCTTAATCGATAAAAAGCTATTTTAATCAATGTTTACAATGGTGTTATAAGAAAGGCAAGATTGGCCCTACTGCTTGATGAGAAAACAAAATCACTTACCCAGAGGGGCAGCTTTGAAGGATAGAGCTGAATCAGAAATCCAGCTCTATCAACCCAAGAACCCTCTAATTTTGTATGTACAGAAAGAATGTGATTTAGTGCCATAAATGTGCCTCCAATTCTAATGTTGCTGTGAGTTCTTTATTTAGCTGGTAATCCATTAGACTACCAGCTTAAACTTCCAGAAAAAAAAAACTTAATAATTTGTCTTTTGGTTGCTTAATAATCTCTGATGCCATTATTGAGTAGTTTTAAAAGGGGATCTTTTTTCTTGCAGTATCCAAGAATCATGGCACTGCACCCAAGAATCATGGCTTTACTACTAATAGTGTTATAAAAAGACAGACAAATGGAAAGGTGTCCTCACTTACTGTAACCAACTTACCTAGTACTATAAGCATAAAAATGAAATTTTTCAGTGTTTGCTATTGAAGGAAAAGAGAGACTGTTTCCATATTGCAATAGCTTCCCTGTAATAAAACTCCTATGAATGTGCCATTAGTTGGAAATACTACAGTAGAGATGAACTCAATGGACATAAATGTTACTTGAAGCCTTATCAGACTAAATATCAATATTAATTCAATAGATGGCCCACCCAACACTCTAGAACAGTATATCCACCCATCTTAAAAAAGCGCCATTTGGGGGCCGGTGCCGTGGCTCACTTGGTTAATCCTCCGCCTGCGGCGCCAGCATCCCATATGGGCACTGGGTTCTAGTCCCAGTTGCTCCTCTTCCAGTCCAGCTCTCTGCTGTGGCCCGGGAGGGCAGTGGAGGATGGCCCAGGTGCTTGGGCCCTGCACCCGCATGGGAGTCTGGGAGGAAGCACCTGGCTCCTGGCTTCAGATCAGCATAGCTCCGGCCATAGCAGCCATTTGGGGGATGAACCAATGGAAAGGAAGACCTTTCTCTCTGTCTCTCTATCTGTCAAATTAAAAAAAAAAAAGAAGTACCATTTTAAATTTCATCTCCATCAGGTTAAATACACTAATAATAATGACTATCGTATTTGTTTTAATTTAAAGTATTCTATCATAAAACTTCTCCTTGCTCAATTTTGTTGATGATTTATATTGTAATAGATATGATGTATAGTTCATTATCCCTTTAATACTCCTGAAAGTAAGTTTTATTTGTTAAAGGTTTCCTCGTAGCCTAGCCAATAAAGGGAAGTAATCACATTTGATATAGTTTTGGGTCTAAGGCTAAAAACTATTAGGCCCAGAAATTCATTTTTAATGCCAAACCCTGAGTGCTAAACCACAGATCTTTCCAGCACACATCTCTTTTAAGATAAGACTAGGTAGATCAACAACTTTGAATTTCTCACTTTCCCCTTGACATTTCATCCCAATCACATCTCAGTAACCAATTAAGTGCTTTCACTAACCATTAGAAGGACTGATTACTGCCAGCCTTTGCAACAGAGCTTAGAGCCACTCTGACAAGACAACGTCAGTTAATCCCAAAAAAGGTCCACTTCAATTTGTCATTGTCCTACAGGTTTAATATTCTGTGGATATAAATTCAAAACAGGGATGCCTAAAACAGTCAGATGGCTTGACTCAAAGCTGAGCACAGCTGTTCTAGGATATATCAACATGCGCCAACACTCAGAATCTGCTCTGTTAGCATACAGGTAAATTCTTGCCTCTCTGTGCAGGATTCCTGGGCAGGCACTAGCACAGCCTTCTCAGTCTAAATCTCTGTCTGCTTTTAAGATCATTGTGCCTTCATTCCTTCTTGAGACTTACACAACACCTACACTTATAAAGTCATACCAGGAATAAGCCCTTTTTAATTAAGATCTTCAGCTACATGTTGTAAAGCACTGAGGGAAAGAATGTACTGGAGTCGGCGCTATGGTGCCAGCATCCCATGTGGACACAGGTTCAAGTCCCACCTGCTCTAAGTCTGATCCACCTCCCTGTTAATGCACCTTGAAAAGCAACAGAGGATGGCCAAAGTTCTTGGGCTCCTGCACCCATGTGGAAGACCCAGAGCAAGCTCCTAGCTCCTGGCTTCAGATCAGCTCAGCTCCGGTCCTTGCAGCCATCTGGGGAGTGAATCAGCAGATGGAAGACCTCTCTATGTGTGTGTGTGTGTGTGTGTATCTGTCTCTACCTCTCTGTAACTCTTTCAAATAAAATAATTTTTTTAATGAATGTACTAAAATCATTATTCATCAAAAAGTGCAAACTTAGAGCATTTAAAGGGCCTAGGCAGCAGTAATATTTTTTTTCTTTTTGGAAAGATTTATTATATTTATTTGAAAGGCAGAGTTACACAGAGAGGTAGAGACAGAGAGGTCTTCTTTTTTTTTTTTTTTTTTTTTTTTTTACAGGCAGAGTGGACAGTGAGAGAGAGAGACAGAGAGAAAGGTCTTCCTTTTGCCGTTGGTTCACCCTCCAATGGTCGCCGCGGTAGGCGAGCTGCGGCCGGCGCACCGCGCTGATCCGATGGCAGGAGCCAGGTGCTTCTCCTGGTCTCCCATGTTGTGCAGGGCCCAAGGACTTGGGCCATCCTCCACTGCACTCCCTGGCCACAGCAGAGAGCTGGCCTGGAAGAGGGGCAACCGGGACAGGATCGGTGCCCCAACCGGGACTAGAACCCGGTGTGCCGGCGCCGCTAGGCGGAGGATTAGCCTAGTGAGCCGCAGCGCCGGCCTAGAGAGGTCTTCTATCTGCTGATTTACCACCCAAATGGCATCAACAGCTGGGGCTGGCCCAGGCCGAAGCCAGGAGCCAGGAGCTTCTTCTGGGTTTCCCACATGGGTGCAGTAGCCCAAGCACTCAGGCTATCCTCTGCTGCCTTTCCAGGCACAACAGGAGGGAGCTGGATCAGAAGTGGAGCAGCCAGGACTCGAACCAGCACCCATGTGGAATGCTGGCACTGCCGGCCAGGTCTTTAACCAGCTGCGCCACAGTGCACACCCTGCAGCAATGCTTCTTTATATTCATGAAGAGGTTTTCTTTTATAGCATTTTGCAGATATTATAACAACTGTCTGTACAACCTTCCAACGAGAGATGTCAGTAAAAGGACAATTACCCAAATTTTTACACTGGTAATGGCAAACAGCCATCAGGGTGAGAGACAGTGAGCAGATATATTACTGTACCTGGAAAGCTGGGGTAATTGTTTAGGTCTTTTGAGTTTTAGGAAAATCTGCTTTCTGGCAGATAGTGAGGTGGTTTTGCTACTCATTAAAAAGCTTGTTTTAAGTGGATACTCCTTTAAGAGCCTATTAAATGCTTTTATGTCAATTGGAAGGATTTGAATCAGAAACGAAGGAAGGCTATTAGAAAGTACATGGTGTGCCTGTGGCATGAGGGAAGAGACTGAAGTCACTCTGTCAGATCTAAAATTTGCCTAACATTTAACTGCCCAGGACCACAGCTCACTGCAGACCATGCAATTGACAAATTGAGTCAATTTGTTGTACTTGTGATTTCAAATTGGAGTCATGT
This sequence comes from Lepus europaeus, assembly GCF_033115175.1. Classification (NCBI taxonomy): domain Eukaryota; kingdom Metazoa; phylum Chordata; class Mammalia; order Lagomorpha; family Leporidae; genus Lepus; species Lepus europaeus. The sequence goes on along the minus strand of NC_084827.1, from coordinate 126,904,239 downwards.
TACCTTTGTCTTCTATGGGAAATGATACAACAATAATCAATCATTCACAGAGTATCTGGCTATTTTAGGTTTTATATGATATTTAAAATACAATAAATCAGCCACCAAGTTTTTGATGCTTAGAACATGCTATGCTAATACAAATATACTTGTCTAAGTCAAAAATCACCTCATTCCCATCTATCCTACCCTAGTGTCTCAGCCTGCTTTGCAGCTTAACATATCACCTCACATCTCAATTATTTTCCAGAGTGTACTCATCCTCCTAGGAGAATATATCTCCAGAGAAAATCATAAGGAGACACTAGATATTATCTCTGATTAAATTTTATTCCTTGACAAGTGACAAGCCCTGACCCAAATTAAAGGGTCAAACAAGAATCTGCTTTTTATGTTCTCTTCCCAATTAAAAACTTCTTGCCTAAATTTTGTGATGCTTCCCACATGTCCCAAAACCACATGGAATAAAGAAAAGGTGACAAGCACTTACAGAATATAAAAGAATCCCAGGGGAGGGCCCTATTTCTCCCTTATTCAGCTTTATCCAATCTCTAACCACCACCCTCCTTAGGGCTGAACCCAGGCCAGGCTGCTCTATCAAGAGTCCATGTCCCCTGCATCCAGACATACCCAAGCATTCCCACCTCATCAGCCACCACATCCCATAGATTATGACTACAAAATATTTCTCAATTTTATCTTTTTTTCTTTAGTTCCACATCATGTCTGTAGTTCATATAACTTTCACTGCTGGCATGGGAATACTGCAAATTTTTGTACTGGAGTCCCCGAACACTAAACATTCCTTCTAATCTGTGAATTTTCTAAAGTAAAATGTTATCATATTGTCCTTATTAAAAATCCTTCAGTATAGCCCATAATGTTCTGGAAGATAATACCAAGACTTCTCATAATGAAATCACAAGGCCTTCGTTAACTGACCAGCAGCCCACTTCAAACCTCTCTCAGCATGCCCTTGATGTGTCAGCCACTCAGTTCCTTCCTCTCTTCTCTGTCCTATGTCCATGTCTCTGTCAGTACACAGCTCTTACTTCACAAAAGTCCCTCCACTCTCTCTCACACTCCCTGTCAGTGAATTGCTACTCATCATCAAAGACAGCTCAATTTTAAATGCCCAGGGAAGACTTTGCTATCATTGGTACAATCTTTTCTTGCACTTTTCCTACTATATTTAAGTTACACATTTTACCCATTGAACAAATATTTGTTGAATTTCTGCTGTATCCTAGGTACACAGATGTGTCTGAACCCTAAGCACAGAATATGAGCAAAACAAACAGAGACCCAAATCTCATAGGGTTTACAGTTTAGTGGGGGAGACAGACCTTTACCAAATGCTCATAAATTTAATAACAGTAATTAAAGATATATAAACCTGAGCAGGAGGGCCTGATTGGACTTCAGGATGAGGGAAGGCTCCTGCTAAGGAAATTACATTTGAACTGTGAAGGAGAGGAAGGGGAAAAAGGAGGAAGGAAGAAAGTAACCCAACTAAGTTTATGTTCAAGAGCATCCCAAATCTCCTAAGAGTATGACTAAAGACTGAATGAGAAGGAAGCATGGGTTAACAGGTACATTCTAACCTACATGTCTACACAGAATGCTTCTTTGCTAAAAAATGTTTCTTTGCTCTTTTCCACAAAGATATTTTGGTCAAGTGAAAATGCAAATGCTGTAGTTTAATATGGGGTTCCCAGAGTAATTTTAATTAAGTCAAATGATAAGGATTATGGACTCACTATGACACAATCAGTATATGTAGAAGACAAGTCCTGTGTACTTAATACTAAATTCTTTTCATTCATCAGCATCTTAATGGAACCAGCAAATTTCTCTTATCGGGACCTTCTTGCCCTAGTAAAAAAAAAAAATTATTCTGTAAGTGAACATATGCAAACCTTATAAATTTGAAAAAAATTCAAATGTTTATCTTCTTGCATATTATAAACCATGCAATCTTCAACTTTGTTGCACCAAAATGTCCTTAAGTCAGATATATAGCACAGAATAAAATCTAGAAGGCTTTTCAAGAAAATATATAGTTCAGGAGTACAACTCTCTACCCCAAGAGTATCAATTCAGCTTCAAAGTCTTTCTCATAGAACAGTCCAATTAGCTGTCCTTAATTAACCAGAAGTTTTCTCAATGTGATCTATTTAGCCATTCCTAATTTAGGTCTTTTACCTTGAAGTTGAAATATGTAATTATTAATGGAATTATTATTTCCATTAATACACAACATTTGCACATATTGATAAAATACAATATAATGTTTTGGTTCATGTATTAATTGGGCAATGATTAACTTGGAATAATTAGCATGTCCATTATAAAATTTATAATTTCTTTATTGTGATTGCATTCAAAATCTTCTTTTACATTTTGAACTTGTACATCAATTTTGTTAAGTAAACTCACTTTCCAATGCCATAGAACACCAGTACTTATTCCTCCCATGTAACTGTAATACTGGAACTATTGCCTTCCTCCTATAAAATCTGGTCATTACTATCCTCTCTCAGCTTTTTTACATTCCAGCTAGGAAGGAGATCCTATGATGTTATTTTTGTGTGCCTGACTTATTTCACTCAATACAAGTCCTCCATGATCATCCACATTGTCAAAAATGACAGTATTTGAGGCCTTTTTGTGAACGAATAGTATTCTATTGTTATAGCAACTTTCTGAATAAAGTTATATTTGTATTTTCCTTAACAGATCTCGATTCCTCATCCATATGATAACTGACTAGAAGTGGACAGTCCCTGCTATCCTTTCAGAGCACTCTGAAAAATAAACATGAAGCAAAAGCTCCAGAGGCTGAAGCTTAACCACCAAACTCTAACAAATTCAAGAAAGAGGAGAAAGGTTACTCTTTGATGGCAAAGTAACAGCACAAACAGAAAAGAGATCTTTTGTTCCTCTTATCTCTTCTTCTAAGGAGCTAGTCTTAAATAAAAAGACATTTCATAATATACTGCAAATGGATTTTTGGCTCCCTGTCAGAACAAGACAAGGCAGAACCAGAGTCCTGAAGAAGTCATACATAACCTGACAATATACACAAAATGACCTGTCTAAGCACACTGGGAAAAGAATATTGAGCTAGAAAGTTATTTGGAAGGGCTTCAGCCACAAAATGATCAGGAGGCAGAACTAAAATGTTAGAACCAACTTAGTCATATTGACCACTTTAAATGGCATCTTAAAATAAAAATCAGTACTGAGTGATAAGCATAACTGTAGTACTCTATTTTTAAATCTTAGCTTTGTCTTGAAATGACTTCAGAAACTCATTATTTTTAGTGCTCCTGTACCTAATGATGTCCAATGCCAAATAATTCTATACACTATAATCAAAAGGTGTTTTTTCTCATTAGAACATATTTTCTTCCTATCTCTATTTAAAATTCTTCAGTGGTACCTTTTGCTCCAATAATTTGATAATGTTTAGCGTGTCATTCATGAGTGGAGCCCTGCTTATCTAGCCATCCTTTTGCCAGTCAATACTCCCTTTCTTTCTTATCTCCTGCAATGCTGAACTACCTTCAGTTCTTTAACACTATGCTATCTCTTGCTCTGGACCTTCATCATGCTACTTCCTCTGGCAAGGAGATGGTGTCACTATCTCTAGCGTATCAGGCCATTTCCAGCAATTCTCTTCAGATAAACTCAACTCTTCCAGAAAGCCTTCCTGGACCACCCTAAACTCCAATTTATGTGCCCCTGTGGAATTCTGCCCTTTCTCTCCCATAGCTCTTCTGTTCTATGATAGATGACTATTTTGAGGATCATGCTTTCCACTAAATGGGAAGTCCATGAAAGCAAGGGCACAGTCTTGTTCATCGAAGAATACATAGCCCTTAGCATAATGCCAGTCACAAAGTGACAAGAAATCACTACGTTCTCCAAAATTCAGATACCAAACTCCAATGAAGAGATGATCTGATTCACTATCTATTATGCCTCAGGAAATACATTTATCTATTTGGGTTTTGTCCCTAAGCATGTTTATAAGCATTTTTATAAGGAACATCCTTGTTCTCTTGCTAACTCTCAGCCAGAGACTGACCTGAGCAACGAGAGGCCATTCTCAGCTCTGCCCCATACAACCCTCTTCTCACAATGTGACAGCTTAATTCTCTTTTTTCAGGTTTTGTTTTGTTTTGTTTTTTACAGGCAGAGTGGACAGTGAGAGAGAGAAACCGAGAGAAAGGTCTTCCTTCCGTTGGTTCACCCCACAAATTGCCACTATGGCTGGCATGCTGCGCCAGTCCGAAGCCAGGATTCAGGTACCCGCTCCTGGTCTCCCATGCGGGTGCAGGGCCCAAGCACCTTGGCCATCCTCCACTGCCTTCCCGGGCCACAGCAGAGAGCTGGACTGGAAGAGAAGCAACCAGGACAGAATCCAGCGCCCCTACTGGGACTAGCACCCAGGGTGCCAGTGCCACAGGTGGAGGATTAGCCAAGCGAGACATGGTGCCGGCCTCTTTTTTAAGTTTTTAAATTATTATTGAGAGGCAGAGATAAAAACAGAAAGCTACATCTTCTGGCTCACTCCCCAAATGCCCACAACAGCCAGGGATGGAAAAAGCCAGAGCTGGAAGCCCTGAACACAATCCAGATCTCCCATATGGATGTCAGGAACCCAATTACTTGAGCCATACTCACAGCCAAAGAAATAAAAATAAGTAAATATAGGGCCAACACGGTGCTGTAGCAGATAAAGCCACTGCCTGCAATGCCAGCATCCCACATGGGTGCCAGTTCAAGTTCCCTCTGCTCCATTTCCATTCCAGCTCTCTGCTATGGCCTGGAAAAGCAGTGGAAGATGGCCCGAAGTCCTTAGGCCCCTGCATCTGTGTAGGAGACCCGGAAGAAGCTCCTGGTTCCTGGCTTCAGATCGGCACAGCTCCAGGTGTTGAGCCAACTGGGCAGTGAACCAGTGGATAGAAGACCTCTCTTTCTCTGTCTCTGTCTTCCTTCTCTCTCTGTGTAACTCTGACTTTCAAGTAAATAAATAAATCTTTAAAAATAAATAAATAAAAAAGTCAAAAATCTGAATAGACATTTCACCAAATTAAAATATGCATGATAATTAAACCCATGAGAAGATAATATTAGTTGATATTTGGGAAATAAAAATTAAAATTTGTTGTGATATCACCAAATCCTATTGGAATGGTTAAAATTTAAAGAAACTCACTGTTGCCAAGGATGAGGAAATAGAACTCTCATGCAATGATGGGAAACGTATACTATCACAAGTACATAAGAAAACAGTTTGTTGGTTTCCTTTTTTTTTTTTTAAGATTTATTTATTTTATTTGAAAGGCATAGTTACAGAAAGGAAGAGGCAGAACAAGTAGACAGAGAGTGAGAAGCCTTCCATCTGCTGGTTCACTCCCCAAATGGCCACAACGGCTGGATCTGAGCCAATCCAAAGCCAGGAACCAGGTGCTTCTTCCGGGTCTCCCAAGCAGGTACAGGGGCCCCAAGCTTTTGGCCATTTTCCACTTCATTCCCAGGCCATAGCATAGAGCTGGACTGGAAGTGGGTATATACTACCTATATATACTACTGTAAGATTCAACCATTCTAAACCTAGAACTTTATCTAAAGAATGAAACAATATATATACACATATATATGTACATGCATATGTATGTGTGTATGTATGTGTGTATATAAATATAAATATAAATATATCTATGTATATATATATCTCCACCCATCCATACCATAGAAAGGCTTGGGGACACATGTTCATAGCGATTTTATTTGTGAGAACCAAACACTAAGAACAACACAAATACCCATTAATAAGTGAATGGATAAACAAATTATGCTATATCTATATTTAATAAAGTGCAAACTAATATATTTTTATATACACTACCTTATGGATGGACTCCAAAATAATTATGGTGAGTGAAAGAAACCAGACAAAAGGGAGTATAGCCTGTATTATTCTATTTGTATAAAATTCAAAAACTGTAAGACAATCTATAATAAAAGAAATCAGGTTAGTGTTTGCCTATGTATGGAAGAGAACAGTGGGAAGGAGGAAACAGATTAAAAGAGGTACTAGGAAACTTTTGGGGCTGCTGGATATCTTCATTACCTTGCTTGTGATAATAATTTCACAGGTATACACACGTGCCAAAATATATCAAACTAGGTATTTTAAATAGGTAGACATAACTGATTGTCAATTTTATCTCAATGTAGCTATTTCAAAAAAAATTCCTTTGCTACCTCTCAATAAAAACAAAGTTTATCTAAAAACAATGAATAAATAAATGGTAACTTAAGTTTCTATGCAAAATGAAAAATACTCATTAAAAATTTAGGAAAAATAAAAATATTTTCAAAAGCTAAGAACTCATGATCAATAGATATAGACTAATAGAGACTCCTAATACCAAAAAGAAAAGTGAACTCAGAAAGACACTTAGACATAAAAGTAAATAAAATATGTATATTAACAAGTGAGAGTTAAATGTAAACCAGAATAACAATAACTCTTTGTATTTAAAATATACTTAGAACAAACAAAAAATGACAAAAATCAGAAAAGACTAAATTCAAAGAAAGAGTTCTAAGGTCCTCATATTGTCCAAGAAGAGACTAAATTCAAAGAAAGAGTTCTAAGGTCCTCATATTGTCCAAGAAGAGAAAAATAATGATTCCCATTTGACTTTGGAAAATCAAAGATAGATATTCGATAATGGCTACCTTTGGGGCTACAGAGGAGGCACAATGGGACTTCTACAGTCATGGCAATATTAATTTTTTCATCTGAATGATAATTAGGTAGTTGCTCACTTTGTAATGAATCACATAGCTGCACAATTTTTGCTTTATATATTTCTCTGTATGTATGTTATACTGTATACTTAAAAGTGTTTAGAGGTCGGCACTGTGTCACAGTGGGTTAAAGCCCTAGCTTGAAGCATGGGCATCCCATATGGGCTACAGTTCTAATCCCAGCTGCTTCTCTTCTGCTCCAGCTCTCTGCTATGGCCTGAGAAAGCAGTAGAAGATGGCCCAAGTCCTTGAGCCCCTGTACCCATATGGGAGACCCAATTTAAAAAGCCATTAATAGCTGAGGACTTTACAAAAAGAAAAAAACACTATAGTTAGCTTTTGCCCACAGGCTATAGCTTACCAAATACTGCATTATACCATAATAATATTAATATAGGATAGGTCAAAGAAATGGGAAAAATAATCTAATCTAGCACTATTCACATCTATTCATATCCCTACTGTATGTATTGAATGCATCATCTAAAATTCATGTGTTGTAAACTTAATCCACCATGCAACAATTTTGAGAAATGAGGCCTAATGGAAGATATTCAGGTCAGAAGGAATCTGCTGTTAAGAAAGGATTAACATTCTTTTTTAAAGTGTTTTGCAGGAGTAGATTCTTTCGCTTTTGTCATGTGATACAGCTAGAAAAACCTCACCAGACATCAGATGTCAGTGCCTTGATCTCTGGTCTCTAACTGTGACAAGATGAATGTTCTTTGTAAGTTATTGAATCTGTGCTATTCTGGTATAGCAACACAAACAAAAGACATTATGGAAAATGCATGCATTCCTATCCTAGGGCACTCAGAGGTTCACCCACATACAGCATCAAACTAAAGTACCATCAGGTCTAAATGTCACTCTTAATCTGGAAAGTAAAAAATAAAATGCACAACGGTGGAAAAAAGGAGACAAGATAAGGAGATCTAAAAGGGCTAAATAGGGTATAGCCACACTAACTTAACCTACTCTGGGATACAAAAAGAACAAAGGAAGAACAACATTTTCAGAATTCCAACTTATAGAAATTTTTGATGAAGTGAAAAAAAAAAGAAGAAGAAGAAATGTCAACTCTATGGGACAAGAGGAGAGAAGACAGAGGTACTGGTGCAGCAAGCCACGCAGTGCACCACTTGTTTCTGTGAGCCACCATCCTACCACGCCAAGGTAGGAAAATCACTACATGCCCCACATCTTGCAGTTTTAGCTTAGAGGAAATTCCACAGTCACCCACTCATGTTCTTTTTTTTTCCCCACAGAAACTATGTATTTAATGAGTACAAATTTTACAAGTACAACTTCAGGAATATAGTGATCCTTTCCATGATACCCGCCCCCCACCCCACTTCCTACTTGCTCTCCCATTCCCAGTCCCATTCTCCATTAAGGAGAAAAAAAAAAAACCTGCTCCTCAACAGTCAAGACAAGGGCTGTTCGAATCATTGCTTCTCAAAGTGTCAATTTTACTTCTACAGATTTCCTTGTAGGTGCTATCTAGTAGTTATCACAGGTCAAGGAGAACATATGGTATTTATCCTTTTGAGATTGGCTTATTTCACTAAGTATGATGTTTTCCAGATTAATCCATTTTGCTGCAAATCACAAATGATAAGATTTCTTTTTTTACTGCTGTATAGTATTCCATAGAGTATATATCCCATAATTACTTTATCCAGTCTTAAATTGATGGGCATTTTGGTTGATTCCATGTCTTAGCTATTGTAAATTGAGCTGCAATAAATACAGGGGTGCAGATAACTCTTTTATTTGCTGATTTCATTTCCCTTGGCACCCACTGACTTTCACTTCAGCCTGGAGAGCTGACTGGGTTCTGAGAAACTGCTGGGCATGGAGCAGGAAAGCCACCTTGCTTCCTTCTCCTCCCCCACACCTCAGAGCATTATAATTGGCAGTAAAAAGTTGTAAAGCTCACATCTATCTATTCTCCTATCAGCATCATAGTCAGCCAGGGAAACATGTAGGGCAAAGGAAAGATCCCCTACATCCTTCAACTTTGAGGATTCTGGGGCATTAGCCACAGAGCTAAGCTTATAGACTCTATGTGAGCAAGGGGGATTCAACTTAGTTTCTGGGGGCTAACACCAGTAGCATCCCATAAAAAAAATCCTCCCCTACTCTGGGAGATTGGGGTAATCACCCCACTATACCTTGCAACACCAGGACTATAACAATTCATTCTAAAATTCTCAGTACAACAGGAAACTACCTGATGGACATAGGGAAGAACCCAACTGCATTTCACTTCTCTGGACTCCCAAGAAAAATGTCCTATATACTTTGTAGTCACTCTGTAGGACTGGAATAGGGCTCACTTCCCATACCACATATTCTAGTCCTAGGACTATGGCTGTTGGTATCAAAAGCCACAACACCAGTTGGAGTCTCCTAGCAGGACCTAAGAAAGGGTCCATTCACATAACATAGTCCTAGAGCCACAGAAATTAATGCCACAAGCCCCGGCATCACTCAGACTTGCCAGTAGGACAAGGGGGCAGCCTCCATTATCTCCCATAGCACCAAGAACAAGACCGGAAATAAATATCAGTGAGAGCTTTAACAGCAGAATAGATCAAGTGAAGGAAAGAATTTCTGACCTTGAGGACAAGAATTTTGAAATACCCTGTGGTGGAATGAGGAGGTGAAATGGTCATGCCAAGATGGCCACAGACAACAGAAACTGCCTGGCAACAGGCCGTGATTGGATGGTTTCGGAAACCACATGACAACAGAGCCTGACTGACAGCAGTCCATGATTGGATGGTTTTAGAAACTGCCTGACAACAAGAGTCTGCCAGGCAACAGGCTGTGATTGGATGGCTTCGGATATTGCCTGGCAACAGGCCATGATTGGTTAGGGTATAAACCGCCCCTTGACCAGATTGGCTGTCTTGGCTATATAAGCTGTTGTACCAACTGAAATAAACGAGTGTGCGGGTTGCTTGCCTCAGGCCTGCTTTCACCCAACTCCCGGGGTCTGTGTGGTGACTGCGCCTCTTGCCCCCACCATGCTACTCCTCTCAGAATGAATCATCTCAGAGAAGAAATCAACAGCAACAATACCCCAATTAGAAAAAAAAAATTGAAAAGAATTAAAAAGAATGAAGAAAATCTATGTGAAATATGAGATACCATTAAACAATCAAATATTCATTTTATAGGTATTCCTAAAGGAAAAGAAAAATATTGAGAATCTGCTAAATGAAATCATAGTTGAAAATTTCTGCAGGAGAATTGGAGCCCACACTGAGGGCAGCACAGATTCCCTGTGTGGTCCTTGGGAAAGAGCTTCCAATCTCTGGCTCCTGTGGGTATATCATCCCCCTGCTAACTACCTCCAATTACATTCAGCTGTGCGGAATTACTTCCCTTTTGAATCATAAAAAGAAAGAGAGATTTACCACACCTAACCTGGGAGTGTCATCTTTGACACACCCTCAACCCTGAGGAACCAAACACAGCTCTCAGTCCACACTCATCTCAAGCCTCTAAGGCTCCACTGAAAGCAGACAGTCCACTTAATATAGAGCCATAGTGTAACAAGAAAAAACACCACAGTGAAGAAACCAAATATCTCCAACATGCCAAATAACAAATGCAAAAACCGAGGTAACAAGAACAAGGAAGACACTATGACGCCCCCAAATGAAGATGATGAGATCGAAGAAATGCAAGAAGCGGATCTCAAAAAATTGATAAGAACATTAAGAAGTTCTCACAGACAAATTCTTGAACTACAGAAATCCTTAATGGACAAGATAGAAAATCTCTCTCGTGAAAATGAAATATTAAGGAGGAATCAAAATGAAATGAAACAACTAGTGGAACAAGAAACTGTGATAGTGACGAGAAATCATAATGAAATGAAGAATTCAATAGATCAAATGACAAACACATTAGAGAGCCTTAAAAACAGAATGGGTGAAGCAGAAGAGAGAATATCAGACTTAGAAGACAGAGAACAGGAAAGGAAACAGGCAAACCAAAGAAAAGAAGAAGAAATTAGAAATCTAAAAAATATTGTCGGGAATCTACAGGATACTATTTAAAAACCCAACATTCGGGTTCTAGGAGTTCCTGAAGGCAAGGAGAGGGAGAAAGGATTAGAAGGCATTTTCAGTGAGATACTAGCAGAAAATTTCCCAGGTTTGGAGAAGGACAGAGGCATCTTAGAACAGGAAGCTTATAGAACCCCTAATAAACATGAACAAAAGAGATCCTCACCACGACATGTTGTAATCAAACTCACCACAGTGAAACATAAAGAAAAGATCCTAAAATGTGCAAGAGAGAAACGTCAGATTACTCTCAGAGGATCTCCAATTAGACTCACAGCTGACTTCTCAGCAGAAACCCTACCAGCTAGAAGGGAATGGCGAAACATAGCCTAGGTACTAAGAGAGAAAAACTGCCAGCCCAGAATACTATATCCTGCAAAGCTCTCATTTGTGAATGAAGATGAAATTAAGACTTTTCATAGCAAACAGAAACTGAAAGAATTTGTTGCCACTCATCCTGCCCTGCAAAAGATGCTTAAAGATGTGTTACACACAGAAACACAGAAACATGGTCACCAATAGGAAAGAAGGTAAAGGAAGGAAACCTCACAGCAAAAGATCACAGGAAGCTCAATTTCTCTTTGACATAGAATTAAACTCTGATGCTCTGTTAAAGCAATGTGTTAAAGTAATCTATTATGTTCTCGTGATGTCTGTTAAATTCTAATTGTTCAAGAACAGCTGAATTTTTATTAAGAGCTATGGGTTATTTAAATATGTGCTTATTTTCAAAGATTTGAATAATCACCTTGTAACAATGATCAAATTTGGTCTATGTTATGTCATGATTTTAAGGAATCTTATTTCAACCAGATATTTTGGATTTTGAGCCTTCTTGGCATTCTTGACAGGCATTCAAAAAATCAAAGTTTCAAACAATGTGGACTCTAAAATTTCCAGTAAATCCTGGACTTTGGTTTTTCCAGTTTGGGCCCAACTGAAAAAATCGAAGGACCTATGTCTCTCATCTTATAGAGACACCAACTAATCAGTCTATTTGGATTATATTAGAAGGACTGTCAAGATGTAATGTGGTACCAGACTTTAAGTTTCTATAATAGAAAATGCTATTAATACAAATGTTTGAGAATTAAAAAGTCTAATGATCTTGTGTTACTAGACATGATAGTTATCTTAATGAGAAAGCCCCAGAGGCCTAAAGGGTTAAATACTTGTAAAATCCTACAGGTGCTATCAAAAATACTGTGAAGTAAGCAAGTGCCTCTTGTTGGTTGATGAGTTTATAATTGTAAACATGGCAACTTAAAGTCTTTTGTCATCCATAGTTATATATGATGTGCTGCTCATAAAACCAAAGTGTTGCTGGTTCTCTGTTTAGCTGTCCTTCCTATAGGTTCCTATGGACTTTTTCCAGCCACTTTTATTGTATTCAGTACTTTGGGATGGCTCTGTAAACAGATGAAGCCAATAATGTATTAACAGTACCAACTGAGAGAAAGTATGGTTAACTGAGGTTACTAAAAACAAAAAGCAATTCAAATCAATTGGCAATCTACAAAAAGAGTTAAAGATTTTAAAAGCTATTATTAAAATTGCTATATTGGTCTATTATGCTATGTTATATGTGTGTACATATTGTATGTCCACATGGGGAAATTTTATTAAGAGTTTTATTTTAAATGGCTTATAGATAAGATTCTCCATAAATTTAAGCTGCTAAAATCAATCAAAGATACATTTTAATTTGTGTGACCTGAATCTGTGTATCATATGTTTTAAACGTGTTGGTAGAAAAAACTAAAAACATTTTATATGGTTGTGCTTAAGTTTACTGGCTAAACAAACTACACCACGTTAGATATCTAAGATGTCTAAGATATCTAAACACATGATTCTTAAAATTTATAGAAGGCATTGGACCTTCTGGTAAATGTTTTCTTAAGTTGTTATCTAATGGTTGAAACGGTTTGCTAAGTATTCATGTAATATTGCTATTGTCAGCAAGCGATCTAGGACTTGCTCCCTCATTTCTCTATTCTAAGTCCAACTTGTTCTTTCATTTCTCTATTCTCTTCAAGGTAGGAAACTAATTCTATTATGAAGGAATCTGTAGGATGCACCATTTAATCTTTAGACCTTATAAGAGATGGCTAACATTTTTCTGTAATAGCATAGCCAAAATAAGAACTTAAATAATAATCTCATAGCTAGATTCACTTCGCCATCAGCGATGTATACAGTAAGCAGAAAAAACCTCCCTTTCAGACCAAAGGAAAAGAAAGTTTTAAAGTAAGAATATAATTTTCCTCATGGGCATTGTCTACCTTAGAAAAACTACTACAGAACATGCCTGTGACTATAGACTTGTAGTTCAGGCCACCGAAGATTAGAGATGGGACACGGGCACTCCCTTGACTTGCATTCTCTGGTCTGCTTGAACACAAACCAGGAAGAAAAGAAAGCTAGGCATCAGAAGCAATGGGTGGCAGGCCTATTAATGGCTGATCTGTACAGTGATCTGCCCTCAAGGAGACCCAACAGGCCAGTCCACTGCAGTGGCTTTCAATGTGGTAAGCCTGGGCTTCAGCAGAAGTCAGCTTGTGAAGAGCCCTGGCAGCTCTGCCAAGAGTTGGATCACTGGAAATGGACCTGCCCTGGAGTCGAAGGATGCCCAGGTCAGAGCCACAGATCTTATTGGCTCGAAGCTGAAAAGCCCTTCACTCAGCCCAACTTCCAAAGTGACCACTGCAGCTGAGGGGACGGTCAAGTAGGGTCAGCAACATTGCAGGCAGAACTGTAAATTTCTTGTTAGAGATGCCCCCTGCCTTTACCTGGCCAGCTCTCCTCCCAGGCCAGCCAAGTAATGAAAGTCAACAGAGTGCCTTCCCCTAGGAGGTTCATACCTCCCTCAGGATATACCCCATGTGAAGAGATAGATAGGTCTGGGCCTCTGAATTTACAAGGCCTAAAGCCCAACATATTATTATCAAGCCCCTTCTATCAGGTTCTACTTGCCTCTCAATCAGAAAAATTACTTGTAGCTTAGACAGCACCTTTCTTAGCTCCTCTAATAATGACTCTGTCCTTTGTTCTAGGCCCTGTCTAGTGCACTTGGGTCTCATTCCTTTGTAATCATAACCTCTACTCTACCACCAATGGCTCTACTCCCAACCTGTGTGTACTGATGGTCCTCTTCCCCACTTAATGCTGTATAATTGTTCAAACCTGGTAAATGTCACTCTTAGGATCATTGGTTACTATCCTCACTCTGTCTTTTATGACCTTGTCTAAATATGATCAGAGTTGGCAAATTTGGAAGGCTTCCATAGCCTTGGCAACTCATGACGACAGCCTAGGATGGTTACTGGCACCATAAACTAGAGTGTCAATTTGTTGGGTCAACAACAGGAGCCACTGTGCACTTGCTCCTCATGTGGGATCTCTGTCCTTAATGTGCTGTACATTTTGATTTAATGCTATAACTAGTACTCAAACAGTATGTTTCACTTTGTGTTTCTATGTGGGTGCAAACTGTTGAAATCTTTATACTAAATTGATCTTCTGTATATAAAGAGAATTGAAAATGAATCTTGATGCAAATGGAAGGGGAGAGGAAGCGGGAGAGGGGAGGGTTGCAGGTGGGAGGGAAGTTATGGGGGGGGGGAAGCCATTGTAATCTATAAGCTGTACACTGGAAATTTATATTCATTAAATAAAAATTTTAAAAAAAGGAGATAACTGCAATAAACACTCTTATTCAGAAAGAGGAATTATGACAGGCATATTGGAGTCACTGGTCCCTAGAAATTTTGAAGTTATAATAGGCAAATGTTGCCAGGCTTCTCCTTTAAATTAAAAAAGTTTTCTTTGGTAAGACTCTCCTTCTGCTCCACGGAAGTGAGTCAGTGCCTTCCTGAGGAAGGCTTTGTATTTCATGGAAATTATTTGCATCTTCAGGATGGCAACTTGTCAATACAAGCACATTCCTTTTCTGTTACTAATCCATTTGCCAAAGCAGGACACGTCCAAAATCAAAAGGCAATGAATTACATTACTGTACAATCATCAAGAGGCCATGATAGACATCCAGTTGCAAAATAATGACTTCAAGCAAATGAAGCATCAGAGTCACACATTTAATCTGTCAGAAGGATTCCACAACATAATTATATAGAAAATCAGGTCTGACCTTTACTGAGTCCATATCAAGGTAGCTATTCAGGAATGAATCAGATTCCAAACTAGGGTCACTGGAATATAAACACAAAGATTCTTGTTTATAACAATGAATATTAAATCATAATAAATACTTAAAGTCAATAAATGAGATGCTTAAAATGACTAACAGTTTAACTTTATTCAGAAAGAATAATCCTAATAGTTAAAAGTGAAGGAGCACTTAATGTTAAGAAATAACATTCCTACAGTGAAACCAATTTATGCAAAAAAATAGATTGTAGTTAATTAGTGTTCATTATGAACTGACCCTGTAATAAGCGCTCTGAAAACTTAATGGAGTCAGATTGCAGTTGAAAAGTAGAATATCTGACTAAAGGGATAATGTTATTTTTTTAAATATTTTAATATTTGTTTATTTAATTACTTATTTATTTATTTGAAAGGCAGAGCAATGGCAGTAGGTGCTGGGTGGAGGAGGGAGGAAAAGAGGGAGACAGAAAGAGAGATCTTCCATTTGTTGGTTCCCTTCCCAAATGACAACAGCCAATGCTGGTCCAGGCTGATGCCAGAGTCCAGCACTCCATCCAGGTCTCCCACATGGGTGGCAAAGGCCAACTATTTGGATTGTCTCCCACTGCCTTCCTAGCTGCATTAGTAGGAACTAGTATCAAAGAAGAGCTGCAGGCACTTCAATATGGGATGCCAGGGCCACATGAAATAAATTAATCAACAATGCCACAACATCAGCTCCCATTTTTCTTTTGATTGTTTAACCACATTTAAAATATGTTCCATTCTAAGAGGCGACATTTTAAAAGAAATGCTGATAAAATGGAATGCAATTACAAGAGGGTGGTTAAGAGAATGAAGGCTCTTAGAATAATGCCATATAATAAACACTTTAAAGAAATTTTAAGAGTTCATCCCAGAAAAGAAAAAGACAAAAATGAGGAAGGAAATAATAAATGTCTTAAAATATTTTAGGTTTTCATTTGGAAGAGGAAATAGATTCATTCATTATTACTGTAGATAAAGGACCAGCCAATTTTTTCTGTAATAGGCCAACTAGAATGTAAATATTTTAGACTTTGTAGGCTAAGGCTCTCCTTTGTAAACACTCACTGTACCATAGTAACAGGAAAGCATATATAATAAATTAATGCACATAGCTGTACCCAATAAAGCTTTATTTATAGTCACCAAAATTTGAGTTTTAAATAATTTTCACATGTTACAAATATAATTTTTCCATCTTTTCCTAACAGTTTAAAATATTTAAAAATATTCTTAGTTCATGGACCATATGAAATTAGACAGCATACTGAACTTCTCCCATATAACAACTACCAAAACTCTGCTATAGGTGACAATGTCAGTATGCCTCACCCTATGCCAGCATCTAGCGAGTAGAGGACAGGTATGCAGTGAACAATCCTACAGTATGTGGAACAATTCCACATTGCAAAGAATAGCCCATCCAATGCCAATAGTGCCGAGTTAAAAACCCTGAGTTGGACTGGAGATTGATCTCAATGGCCTCTAATGTACAGCACTACTCAAATATTCTACAATTTTAAGTAATCACACTGAGGTTCTTAGCATGGATGAGTTTCAAGGGAATCATAATTTATTGAAAATTAGGTGCAGAATTTTTTTTTGCCTATGTCTATTTTTGTATTCTCCTGGAATGTCCACATGGTCATAAATTTCTTTCAGGGGTTTGTGCCCCAAAAAGGTTAAGAACCAAACTCTGCAATAAGTAATTCTTAATAATTTTATCTTAAGTCTAAATCTTTAATCACCTTTTATTGTCTCCGCACTATTCAGGAATTTAGGGCTTGACTTTTCATGTTTGATCACAGCTCTTCCTAAGGTTGTATAGCTGTGATAGGTGTAAGTAACAGACAAAGACTAGAGTTAATTTAGTTAATTATGCTAAATTAAGAGGACACAAACTTCTTGGCAATCAATCTGGCATTTTTCTCAAGTACTAAGAAAATTATTTTTTAAATCTCTCATTAATATAACTCAGCAAATATTATTACATATTGAGGGAGGAACTGAGCAAACGAAAATTGCATAGAGAGAACTGTCCTTTTTAATTCTCTTATCCCATATATTTTTGGACACAAAGCTACTGCCAACAAAGTGCCCAAGAAAAAGAATTGGTATAGACCTTCCCTTGTGTAGATTTCTTAAATCAGGGCCATATAAATCAAACAGGATTACTTTATCTGCAGCTAAGAATTCTGCAGAGACATATTGAACCTATAAGAGATGGCAGAACCTGGCCAAGTCCTGTCTTAGAGGTAATAAATTCTACTAGCATTCTGACTTTGCTTTCAGGGTTTTCTCTATTTTTATTTTAGGGCAAGATATGTGGATTTGTCTGCTATATAAGAAGTTTTGTTTTACAAGGATCCAAACTTACTGCCTTAGATTAAATATGACTGCTCTTGGTTTCTGGCTTTGTGTAAATGTGACAGAATGAGAAATGTAGTAAGAACAACTAAACATATATAAAGCTAAATGAAAACCACAAATCATACATTAAAACATTAAGAAATAACATGATACAGAATTTGCTAATGATTGTTTCCATTTATAGGAACTTACTTAGTGCCATATATGATCAATGTAGATAGAGATATGTACAGAGATAGAAAGAATAGGACACAGATCAATACAGAGAGACATTTGAAACTGACAACTATTATCTGAGCTAGGAACTGAGGTCACTCTAGCTTCAAAACTTACCCTTATTTCCACAATACAATATTATCTTGCATGACATGAAGCCAATTAGGAAAAGTCAGAAAGATTTGAATCTTTGCACTAGTAATATCTGAGTCAAAAAAAAAAAAAATTAGGAAAGTAGCTAGAGTTGATAACCTGACCTGAAAAAGTATTAGCCTTTGAATAAGTTGAGGGCACCACAGCCCTCTATGCTTCACAAATTAGCTGAGTTTGAAGTGTTCTTCAACCAAAATGGCCGAGGCTCTGTGGAAGACACAAAGAAATATTTAGGTTTTCAGAGAGGGAGTAGCAGTTGACTTCTGTCAAAAGTATGAGTCTGAATTTATCAAAGATGTCTGAGAGCAAGAAGCTATCTACCACTCAATGAACAAATGAACTGAGCTGAGAATGTGGCTAAGAAAAAGAAAGATCCTGACACACACAAATATCTACTTGACAATTAGAAAAGCAATTTAGATTAACAGAATAATTCAGATCAGAAGTAAATGAGTTAAGGATGAGGGTAAGACTTCAGAGTCTCAGAGCCATACAGAGTGAACAGTCAGCCCAAACTCTATGAGGGTGAAGAGGATGGGAGTTGGCCAATTTAAAAAAAATACTTCTGTACCTGTATTAGTAATGACATTTTAGTTTTAAACCAAAATAACTAAACTTAGCCTAGCTTAGGATAAAGATCAGCCATATAACAAAAAACTCAAGGAAGCAATCTAGATTCGATTATGGCTAAATCAAATGATTTAGAAGTGGCCAAAAACTTTCTTCCCGTCTCAATTCTGCTTGCCTAGTTTACCTGTCTAACAGCAAGATGGCCACCACGATCTGCATACTCTTGAGGTCCTAAAAGATTGTAAAGCCAAGGAGAAAGAAAGCTTATTTCCTGGTTGCTCTGAAAAAAAATCTGGGTCTGGCCTGGCTTGGGTCACATGACAATCCTTGAACCAAGGACTGTCACCTTGCATCCTGCGGTAGTGTTTTGGGAAGAATGGGGGTTGACATAAAATCCACTGAACCATAGGAATGAGAGCACAAGTGGGAAAGACAGTTCCCTAGAGGAATGGGTGCTGAACTGAAAAAATAAAAAGGGAAATATTGCATCAAAGACTGCAGAAGGAGTTGCTTTGCAAGTACAAGTATAGCCTAGAGCTAGAGCTATACATATGTGGAGGCAGGAGGTGGGAGAGTCACACTTCAAGAGTCAAACATTTGTTGAATATCTAGTATCATAGTCCATTGATTCCAAGAATCATTTCTTCACATTTTAACAACTCAGATATCAGAATGTTTCTTACGATAAATGACATCCTACACTTGCTGCCAGCCAGCAGGCAGTTGTGATAGATTTTTAAAGTCTGCACAGAACTTGAGCATGATTCTTTATATTTTATCCCTTCAGCTATGTGCCCTTTTAATATAATATTTGTGAAGTTTAATTGTTGTTTTTAAATATCCTCATAGATATTTGATGCTGTTTAAAATATCCTGTCATTTAAAATATCATAGTTCAAACAGATTAAACTACAATACAGCATTGAGATGAAATGCTATTGTACATGCAGTAAAAGAATCTGTATGACAGGGTATACATTTAATATTAATGAAGCACATATTCATGGTTGAGAGAATGACTGCATTTCCACATTTCTCTGTAAAATAATATCAAGTGCTTTTTGACACCTAAGAAAGGATGATACCCACAAGTAGATGATGCCATATTAAAATTTTTTACTGATGTATATAGAAAGTATTGCCTTCCACCTGCCAAGAAATAACCCTAAAGCCAATGACACAAAATGATATTTATTTCTAAATGGTTCAAACTAACAATTTTAATAAATGTCAAACAAATACATTTATTTACACTTATTTATTTTTTAAAAGTAATAATAAATCACTTAAATTCTGGCAGCAATTGTTAAGAGTACATAAAATAACATTTCATTCTTAAAATAACTACCAATATATCTGATGAAGTAAGATATATGACAACTACTGAGGTAGGTAACAAAACTGGAAAAGGAAATATTATACAGTCCTTATATTTGAGGTGTGCTTTATCTGATAAAGTATGGTAAGAAGGGTTTTAAGGACAACTTTCACTAAATAAGAGATATTACCTCATCTATCATACACACTTTTTAATCTTTTCCCAATTTCCTTTTCTGAAGTATTGTATATGCAAGTTATAAATTAATAGGTTTACTGATTATAAAATATTTAACTGCGTTGAAAACTCTGATACTCTAGAAACTTGAGCCAAAAAGCTGAGAGTCATCCTTGCCTCCTTTCTGTCTCTCTTACCCACATTCATTCCAACAGAAAATCTTGTTGGTCTTTAGCTTCTAAACATATCCACAGAAACGGACTATTCAGCTAGTGCATTAATCCAAATCTCTTGTCAGGAGCACCTCAGGTGCTTTCTGATAGGCCTCCTCCTTCTGTCCTCGACCACTCCCCACCCCTGGCCTCTCCTCAAATGCCCCAAATTGTCAGTCCTTGATTCCCTCCCTGAACTCCTAAGCTATTGCTCTCCCTCTCAGTTACTTCATTCCAACTACCTGGTTCCTTGCTATTCCTTGAACACAACTGGCATTACTCCCAAATTTTCCCCTTGCTCTTTTACCTGCTAACTGTTCTTTTGTAAAATAAGTACTTGGCCAAGTCTCTCACCGCCTTTCAGTCTTTGCTCCAACCCTAACAATGAGGACTCTCTTAATCATTTGATTTATTGCTGCAAGGATCTCGTTTCCTCTGGACTCGCAATCCTTCTTGCCCTGATCTAGCTTTTATTTTTACTATAGCATTTATCTTCTAACACACTGTAGAACTCATTAGGTTTGTTGTTTATTGCATGATTTGCCACTTTCTTCCTTCCTGGGTATCTAAGTTCCATGTGGCTATGGTTTTTGGCAGACTGCTATGATCTGGTACCTAGAAAAGTGATAGGCATACAAGCAGAGGCTCCATAAACATTTTCTGAAAGAATAAATGGATGGTTAGTACTAGTTGAATAGGTATATGAATACAAATCCATGCCTATAAAACCACTTAGGATGGGCAAAAAGGACATAAACTATGAAAACTCTACAGTCAAAAAGTAAACTGTGCCCTGAGGAAGTACCAGAGGAAAATTATCTGTAGAATCCGTAGTTCTGAGAGGCCAAAAAAATATATATGAAAGTAGACAGAGAAAACAGGATAAAAGGTAAATGGGATGGACGACCCAGGTTTCTGGCTATAATTCCTCAAAACAGCCATATAAAAGAATAAAATCTTTCAACAAACTCCTCCAAAAATGAGTATACCCAGAGACATCTACCATCCCCCTCTCCTCACCATGCTCCGTAAGGAATGTCACTGCAAAATGCTCCTCTTCCTAAATAGAACCCAGAATCATGTATCCAAAGATGATGTCTCTTACTCCTTTCAAAGTAGAGCCTACAGTTTTCTTGTGTACCTACAATCATCACAAGCAACTCAGTAGCAACCAAATCATAGACTCTGCTCTCCTCCCTATTTCCTTATCTGCTCTACACTGCCAAAGGAGTGAAAGAAGTAATAATAAAGCTAGTTGGCAAACCATTAAACTGCTTTTCACTTTCAATTCAAGCCTTAGTTAAGGGTAAAATTCCTCCACAGAAATAAAAGTTTGAAACAATATTCAAAATCCAGTAGAAGCATATGTCATGGAAAGCTGAACACCTGCCAAGTTCAACCTGCTTCATCCCTAGCATCTCAAGTTTTCCTTCTAACCTGGTCACCGTATCTCCCACCTTTCTCTCTTCCTGATTAAACTGGGCAGGCCACAGTACAAGATAACACATCATAGCGCCCCAAACATTTTACTCTGCATGTGTATCTGTAGAAATCCTACTTGCCCTTCAATGTCTAGCTTCAATACCAAATCCTTGGGAGGACTGAAGACTCTGCCTCATTTCCTTCTTTTTCATATTCCTTATCCTCTTTCCTTTTCAAATGCATTATACATGAACTTGATATAATCCTCATAACAGACTTGAATCTTTTCCTTATCTATGCATCCCTGAAGTATGCTGTGCATAATAGCCCTGAACTAGAGGGCTGTACAGGCCATTACCTGAAGGAAGTACACTTGGGAATCCATGAAAAAAAACAAAAAGGACTATTTCATAACGTCCTCATGTATATCTTACTGATGTCCTTCCATATTTAGACTCTCATAGACTTTTTTTCAAAAATTAGAAATGTACTGTTTTATTACACTGCTATACAAGTTTGCCCTATCTTAGTAGTACTTGGAGGGAAAAGGTCACATTTTAACCCAGACATATTCAATTGATACCTTCCCACCCACACAAGAAATTTGGGAATGTGAGGAGACTTCTCTGTTGGACACCACAGAAGAGCACAGGAAGAATAGTGCAGAACAGCTGGGAAACCTAAGACTCAGCACTTCCAGAAATGAGCACACCTCAGTCATGGGGGAAGAAACACTTCAGCAGTAAATGAGCTGAGTTAGCAGATAATCCTACAATTTATTGTCCAAATAAGATCACTTCTGAAAGTAAAACATGCACTATTAATGATTATATCAAGCAGCAGGTATTAACTGGAGCTGTCACAGGCAAACTGGAATCTATAACAATCCTACAAAGAAACCAGTGAACTCTAAGCCCCAGGGCGCAGCAGGAAGAAGACCAAGGCAGTTCTAAAGCAGCTCTAGGTAGCTTAGAATAAATTTCCCTGACAAAGCTGCCTATTGAAAGAGCCATTTAGCATTCTACCTATTTAGAAGGCTCAGCAGGAAAAGAGAAAGTGCTGAAATGTTTTGTAGAACAATCCAATCACCACAGAATCAGAAGAATGGAAGATTATCTAAGCCTTTTACATCATCAAAATACACCTCCCACTGCTGTCACCAACTCTTAGGATCAGCAAATAACCTACCACACAGGGGAGACCTACTGCCCTGGAGTCTGAAACTACTCTGCTTAAATGGTAGAGATTAACAGCCAAGGAAGAATGGAGTAAAGTAAAGCTCCATTTTCTACCACTACCAAATGAATAAAGAGTCACAGAGGCAGGAAATGTTGACACTGGAAGGGGAACAGGGACCATCTAACCCAGCTTCTAAATTTACATATGTGGTATCATAGAAAGATGAAGCGAGACATTATAAATTACTTTTGTTCATTCAGCAAACATTAATCGAATAGTCCCCATGCGTCAGATACTAGGATCTGTATTGGGATATAAAACAATAAGTAAGATATAAGTCAGCCTATGAGGATCTGTATATTTATAGTTCAAGCAATGAATAATATTTCATAAACTGATTGTTATGCCGTCACAAAACACACCAAACACCGGAGAAAGGAAAAGGGTTTATTGGGGAAAACCCAGCAGACTGGAGGGAAGGGGCAAAGAGGGCAAAAGAGAGAGAAGGAGAGTATAAGAGAGAGACAGAGAGGAGAGGAGCTAGCAAGGAGAGAAGAGAGCTGAGAAGAGAAAGATGAGAGAAGAGAGCGAGCAGGAGAGAAGAGAGCAGGAGAGAAGAGCCAAGAGAGCCACATGCTCAGGAGCAGGTTGGGTAGGCAAGTAGGAATAGAGAATTCCATTAGGATGGGGGTGGAGCTTGACATGGTGTTTGGGCAATATGGCTACCTGGCTTTCAGCAATGGTGGCGGGAGCCAGGGCATAGGATGTAAATCAGGGTGTAGAAAGTGCCACTGATACTACTGTGCCATTTTCCTAACACTGATTGTTGAGGATAGCATAAGACTATAGTGTTAATACCACTTAAGAATTCTATCCAAATAGCAAGAGGAAAAGGATGGGAATATGAAGAATGTCAATAAACACTGCCACTATATGGTAAATTTGCTGAGAATTCTCACAGCTAAATACTAATAAAATCTCTTTAATATCCCATATTTATGTCTCAATATATCAAAAACAATGGTAATCAAACTTAATCTTATAGTTTTCTTGCATATATGAAAGTACTTATAATTTTGCATGGAAAATGCATAAGAAAATTACCTATTAATTTCAAAAACATACCTTTTAATTCTATTTTCAATGCACATCTTGAAGGATACTTCTTAAAAATACTGAAAATGAAAATATACATATCTGTGGAGCCAGCATTATAGCACAGCAGTTTTAAAACACCATTTGTGATGCTAGCATCCCACATCAGAGTGCCAGGCTCCAATCCCAGCAAGTATGCTTATTACATAGCTTCTAGCTAACATACCCAGAAGGCAGTGGATGACGGTCCAAGTGCTTAAGCTCCTGTTACCCATGTGGGAGACTCAAAAGGAGTTCCTGTCTCCAGGCCCAACCCTGGCTAGTTCAGGCCATTTGGGGAGTGAAACAACAAATGGAAAATCTCTGTCTCTCTCTCTCTCTCTCTGTCTCTTTCTGCCTTTCAAATAAGTAAATAAACCTTTAGGAAAAAAAAACAAAATATACATTTATAGATTTCCTAGATTCCTGAAGAATGTAACTTATTTATACTCAAAACTATCTCTTCTGAGAACAACTGGGCTTCTAAAACCATGTTGATGAATCTTCACCATTCATAGACTTACCATCATGTTGAAAGATCATCATGATATGAAATTACTCTAAATTAGAAAAGTTTTTAATTCAGTCATCCTTTATGAGTTTGTTAGAAAAACCATAGAATATATTAAATACTTCATAAGAAAAAAGGATTTGAGGCTTAAATGAAACCAGTATCCAGAATGACTCAGCATAATTTAAAAAAATAAACATTATTTAAACCCACAGACATGAGTTACATTCTTTTATAGAAGACCATCTTAATTACTGAATAAAGTAGTTCACCTTATCAATAAAACATCAGAACCTAACACTGACAAGTTTTGTCATTAAGGACCATAATGGCAAAGTGATAATTTCTTGTTAAATTTTTCCTTTTAAATTCACTTTTCAAATATTGCTAAATTCAAATTTTAATTAAAAATTTCATTACATTTCCATATTCACATAAAATATGGTTTCACCTTGAATGTTCCAAAGAATAGTGGTTTGTTATATATATGTTAGCAGTTCAAAATACAGTGTCATGAAAGAGACTGAAAAATGTGAACTTCCCCAATATTGTACATTAGTACTCAATTATAATAGTAAACTGCACAAGTTTTTATAAATTTCAATATTTCCAAGCTATGAGAAACTCAATGATTTGCATTATGTGAATGCTAAATTAAATGAGAATGAGGTTAATGAAAAATAATCCCACCCTTCCTGGTTAGTATAGTTTCTTTATAGTAAAACAGTCAATCAAATATAGCCCAATGCTGAAAATATCTGAGTTTCCTCTTGTCTAGAGGAATAACTGTTTTTTTAAGACAAGGGAAAAAGGATTATTACATAAAATATGCCAAGTCTACATAGCATGATTAGCACAGACAAAACTGCCAGTCATTTTTGTACTAATCTCTAGCAAAGGGAAAAGTCTGGGGCTTCATAGACTGGCAATTATGAGAAAAAAACTTTAAATGATAAAAGTTGTTATTTCACTTCACATTTAAGGTGTAGCCAGTTTGAAAAGACTCAGATACAACTAGCTGGATTTAGCACTATAATTCATGAAAAATCATAGAGGGACACTATCAGAGTTAGATTTGCCACATATTTGCTCATTCATTCCTTAGTGAGAGGAGCAGCAGAATGTCTATAAGAATGAGTTTTTTGGGGCCAGAGCTGTGGCAAAGCTGATAAACCTGCCACCTGCAATGCTGACATCTGTTATGGACACTGGTTCAAGTCATGACTGCTCCACTTCCTATCCAGCTAATAGCCTCAGAAAACAGCAGAAGATGGGCCAAGTCCTTGGTCCCCTGTACCCATGTGGGAGATCCACATGACTTGGCTCCTGGCTTCAGACTGCCTAGGCTCTAACCATTTGGACTATTTGGGGAGTGAACCAACAGATGGAAGATCTCTCTGTCTCTCCCTCTCTGTAAATTATGTCTTTAAAATGAATAAAAATAAAAATTTTTAATTTAAAAAAAGAAAAAATGAATGTGCTAATATTTAAAAAAGAATAGACTTTTCTTCTTTAATTAAAAAATATGTGTATTTATTTGAAAGACAGAGTGACAGAGAAAGAAAGAGACAGAGAGATATCTCCCATCCACCTGTTCATTCCCCAAATTGCTATTAACAGCCAGGGCAGGGCAAGGTCAAAGCCAAGATCCAGAAACTCCATCCTGGTATCCCACATGCACAGCAGGGGCCCAAACACTTGCATCATTTCCTACTGCCATCACAGGCAAACTGGCAGGAAGTTGGATCAAAAGCTGAGCAGCCAGGACTCTGACTGGCAATCCTGTATATGACACCACTGTAAGCAGCTGTACCACAATACCAGCCTAAGCATGAATATGTCATATAGATGTGGATAATATTCTGACTTAGTGATTTCATGCAATTTATTCCAAATTTCTAAACCTAGTTTTCTTCATAGAGTTGTTAAAGAACAAAATGAAATAAGGTGTTAACTGTATATAATTATTATTTATTAACAAAATTTTTAGTAAGCATCATATGATAGGTAGAATAATGCACCCTCCAAAAAATCCACTTCATAATCCCTAGATTACCTTACATGGCAAAGAGGAATTGAATTTGCAGATGTAATTATGGTTCCTAATCGGTTGACATTAAAACAGAGATTATCCTTGATTTTCTGATTGGTTTCACTGTGATCACAAAGGTCCCTAAAGTAGGAGCAAGAGAGTCAGACACAGAAAGAAATGAGACTGTAGAAATTCAATGTTTCTGGCTCTGAAAATGGAGAGGGGAGCCTGGAGTCAAAGAAGGTGGGCAACAGCTAGAAGTTCGAAAAGGCAAGAAAACATTCTCTCCCCAGAGCCCCCAGAAAGGAATACAGCATGCCAACACCTTGACTTTGGAACATTGCCAGACTTCTATCCAAAAGAACTTTCTTGTGAGTCACTAAATTTGTGGCAGTTTGTTAGAACAATGAGAAAAAACTAAAACTATTTACTCATTTAGCAATAGTTCTGCCAGGTGCTCAATGAGATGAGTAAGAGACTCTGGGGGTACATTTCCCTTCTCCTCGAGTCCTGTTTTCTGACCCTGGAAGGACCTATTATAGTATATAATATCATGTGTATTATCTTTTAGAAGTTATATTCCTATACTCTAGCTTACTGAGATAATATATAAAAATAGGTGACATTTATAAAAACATAAACTGCCCAAAACTAAACTCAGACTCCTGAGCCTCCAGAATATTTACTTTGAATCAATAACCAACACTCTCATACATACCAATTTGTAACTGTAACAATTTTGATGTGTTCTTCTTATGTTTCTATGTCCAAAAAGGGCATAACCAAGGAGAAATATAGTCTATTTCCTTAGAAGGAACTATCATGAACTATTAAATAGGTTTAATAATATTGCTACTGCTTGTAAAAAAAGTTTGGGAAATGTTACTGCTTCCCTATTTGTTTATTTTCTGGAAACACTTAACTCTAGTACACTTTGTCGAAGTCAGTTTTTTAGGGATTCAATTTCCATCCCTAACAAAGTCTCAGCTACTTTATTTTTTAAAGATTTATTTATGTATTTGAAAGGCAGAGTTACAGAGAGGCAGAGGCAAATGGGTGTATGGTGGGAGGGAGGGTTTCCACCCGTTGGTTCACTCACTAAATTGCCACAATGGCCAAAGTTGGGCTGATCCAAATCCAGGAGCCAGGAGTTTCTTCTTGTTCTCCCATGTTGGTGCAGGGGCCTAAGGACTTGGGCCATCTTCTACTGCTTTCCCAGGCCGTATCAGAGAACTGGATCAGAAGAGGAGCAGTTGGACTTGAACCGGCGCCCACATGGGTTGCCAGGACTCTAGGCAGTCTCCCAGGATTCTAGGCGGCAGCTTTACCCAGTGTACCACAGTGCCAGCTCCAGGCCCAGCTATTTTTTGTCATGGCAATTCAGTACTTACTTTTAAAATCTCATTGCAATCAGTTCATATTCAGATATTGAGCAGACTTGTAGGCAAATGGAAGAGAATAGAAAATCCAGAAACCAATTCATACATCTTGAACCAAATAATCTTTGACAAAAGTATTAAAATCAGACAGCCTCTTTAACAAATGGTGTTGGGGAAGGAGCATCTCCATGTGCAGAAGTGTGAAACTAGACCCCTACCTTAAAGCTTAACACAAAAATCCACTCAAAATGGATCAAAGACCTAAATCTACAACTGACACCATCAAATTACTAGAGAACATTGGAGAAACTCTGCAAGACATTGGCAAAGGAAAGACTTCTTGGAAAAGACTATAGAAGCACACATGCAATGAAAGCCAACATTAACAAATGGGATTACATCAGGCAGAGAAGTTTCTGCACTGCAAAAGAAAACATTCAGCAAAGTGAAGGGTCAATCAATCGACAGAAGGGGAGAAAATATTTGCAACCTATGCAACTGACAAAGAGTTAACATCCAGAATCTATAAAGAACTCAAGAAATTCAACAACAAAAATACAAACAATCCAGTTAAGAAATAGGCAAAGGACTTGAACAGGCATTTTTCAAGAATGGAAATTCAAATGGCCAACAGACACTTGATAAAATACTGAAGATCATTAGTCATCACAGAAATGCAAATCAAAACCATAATGAAGTTTCACCTCACTCCAGTTAAAAAGGCTCTCATACAGAAATTAACAAACAACATATGCTGCAGGGGATGTGGGAAAAAAGGTACTCTGGTCCACTGTTGGTGGGAATGTAAACTGATGCAGGCAATGTGGAAGACAGTATGGAGAAATTTCAGGAATATGAATATAGATCTACCATATGATACAGCCATCCCACTCTGGGAATTTACCCAAACCAAAAGAAATCAGCACGTGAAAGAGTTATATGAATCCCCATATCACTGCAGTTCAATTCACAATACTTAAGATATGCAATCAACCCTGACATCCATCAACTGTTGACTAAATAAAGTATGGTATATATACACTATGGAGTACTACTCATCTGAGAAAAACAATGAAATCCTGTATTTTGCAACAAGATGGATACAACTGGAAACCCCTAGACTTAGTGAAATATGCCGATCCCGAAAAGACAGATATCGTATTTTTTTCTTGATCCAATGTAACTAATAGGGTACCTGAAATGTAATGTATTGGAGTAAAATAGACATTTTGAGGTTCCGTGATTGTTTACAGCCCTTGCCTCTTCCATTGAGAAACAATGTTGTTTTCTTCTTTTTCTCTTCACACTATCTGTTGAACTGTTTTTTTTTTTTTTTACTTAGTGTAGGGTTAACTATACAATCATTAAGTAAATTTAAAATATGTTTTTGTAAAAAATTAAGGTTAGAATGTGAGAGGGAGGAGGAGGAAGGTTTGGAGCATAGGCAGGAGGGAGGTTAGGGAGGGAAGCGTTTGTAAATCTGTATATATGAGATATATGAAACTTGTATAACATAAATACAATTTTTTTTTTTGACAGGTACACTTACAGACAGTGAGAGACAGAGACAGAGAGAAAGGTCTTCCTTTCATTGGTTCACTCCCCAAATGGCCACCAAGGCTGGTGCTGAGCCAATCCAAAGGCAGGAGCCAGGTGCTTCTTCCTAGTCTCCCATGCAGGTGCAGAGGCCCAAGTACTTGGGCCATCCTCCACTGCCCTCCCAGGCCACAGCGGAGAGCTGGACTGGAAGAGGAGCAACCAGGACTAGAACCTGGTGCCCATGTGGGATGCCAGTGCTGCAGGCGGATGAATAACCAAGTGAGCTACGGCACCAGCCCCCTTAAATACAATTTTTAAAAACTCAAAAAAACATATTGAAGAATAGCCAGAGGTAAGAAAAATACTTGGCTTCAAAATAGGTTGAAGGAAGTTGAATCATATAATAGAACTTTATATAACATTTTCTTAGATCTTTCTCTGTATCAAAGATATGATAATAAGAAACATCTCTCATCTAGTTCCTCCATTTTCACAGATATATCTCCACGGATAATATTTCTTAACTGATTCTATTTCTAGGGGGTTGATGGCTAGATCTATGTCTAAATAAGTTTCTTTAAAATTTTTTATTTATATAAAGGGAACAAAATTCAATATTTCATATGTACAGGTTTAATTACATGACACTTCTCACTCTACCCTCCCTCCCTCCTTCTCCTGTGCTCCTACTCTCCCTACTGGTTCCTTTATTTTTCTTTTAATTTTTACAATGACATACTTTCAATTTACTTTTAATCTCAATCTTAACTCTCCACTGAGTAAAGAATTCAACAAGTAGTAAGTAAAGAGACCACTCTTCCTCAGGAGTATACACAAGGGCTATAAACAATAATTAAATCTCAAAATGTCAATTTTGCTCAGATATACTACAAGCTTTTTGTGGGCCATATGTTAGACACCACAAATCAGGAAAAACATATTTGTCTTTTGGGGGCTGGATTATTTCATTAAGCATAGTGATCTCCAATTGTACCATTTTGTTGTGAAAGATAGGGTTTCACCATTTTTTTACAGCTGGGTAGTATTCCATCATGTGTGTTTGATGTATGTTTGTGTGTGTGTGTGTGTATCGCAATTTCTTTATCTAGTCATCAGCTGATGGATGTCCAGGTTGGTTCCATACCTTTGCTATTGTGAACCAAGCTCCTATAAACATGGGGGTATAGGTAACTCTTCCATATGCTGATTTCATCTGCTTTGGGTAACTTCCCAAAACTGGAATGCTGCATCATTTGGTAGATCAATTTTAAGGTTTCTGAGGGATCTCCATACTGTCTTTCATAACAGTTGTATTATCTACACTTATTAACTTGAGGTAAATCTAATGGATGCCATTATTTTTAAATGGAAGAGCTAAATTCATTGCTTTCTCATTCTCTTCAGCTCTCCTTAGACTTGGATATTTACACTGTTATTTTTAACTTTTGTATTAGTTAACTATATATAATATATTAAGCACAAACTTCTCACTACATCACCTTTCAGCAGCAGCTCTTGAACACACTGTGTGACATAGCATATTAAAACTCCAACATACTTCTCTGCTTCACATTATATTGATTCCAAAAGATGAAAATCAATAAATATAATCATAATAACATGTAAATTTTCTCCAGTAATGCTTCAGGACCCTGAATAGCATGTCCTATTACATGAACCTGAATAACTTATTTTATATACACATAAAGTTCTTTTTTTTAATTTTTATTTGTTTACTTGAAAATCAGAGTTACAGAAAGGCAGAGGCAGAGAGAGAGAGAGAGAGGCCTTCTATCTGTTGGTTCACTCCCCAGTTGGCCACAATGCCCAGAGCTGTGCCAATCTAAATCCAGGAGCCAGAAATCTTCTCTGGGTCTCCCACATGGGTGGGGGTGCCCAAGGATTTGGGCCATCCTCTACTGCTTTCCATATGGGATGCCGGCACTGCAGACGGCAGTTTTACCCACTATACCACAGCACCAGCCCCTAAAGTTCTTTCTTAAAAGAACTGATTCAACAAATACTTATTGAGAACCTATTTTTTGTAAGTTCATACTAAATTGATGGGTAAAGATATGAAAAAGCAATGAACATATCTGTTCCTGTACAAAAACAACTATGATCCAGGAAGAAAATTAAGAAATCTGAAAAAAAAAAAAAAAAAACTTAAGCTGTAAATGCTGATTCACATCCTTTCTTTTAATATAATTGACATGTTACTCACTGGGATCCATTCAGTCAAGCAACAAACATTTAAGCATCTACTCTGTGTCAGTAACTCCCCAGGCAACTGTAGAAAATTTGGTGAATCAAAATGAACATGATGCTACAAAGACTAGCAAGAAAAATACATGATAAGGCTATAATAAAAAATTGTACAGTATTTAGTCTTAGGAGATTCAAGACAGACATGAAAATATAACACATGTATTCACATTCAAAGAAAATGAAAATTAAACATAAGAAATAAGATGGGAAGTAGGGAGAGAATAAACCCTGAGCAGAATAAATAACATCTATTAAATATTCACATACACAAGAATGAAATTAATCCCCCTGTCTCTCACCGTGTATGAAAATCAAAGTGGAATGAAGACCTAATATAAGACCTGAAACTGAAACTACCTAAGTTTCCATCTACTGATGAACTGATAAAGAAAATACATACACAAAGTGGAATGCTACTCAGTCATTTAAGAAGAATAAAAATCCTGTCATTTGCAACAATGTGGAAGGAATGGGAGGTAGCTCTGTTAAGTGTCAAGTGAGAAGATCAAGTACAGAAAGACAAGTATTACATGATTACACTTCACTCATATGTGGTGTATAAAAAAGGGAGGGGGAGTGATCTCATCTCATACAAGTTAAAGGTAGAATGGTGGTTAAAATGATCAGAGGCTGGGGGCAAAAGGGAAGAAGAGAGAAATGGAGAATGAGGAAAATTTGATTAATTGGGCCTATGTTATAAGTAGATAGGACTAAGACCATATACAGATTCATATACTATATATTTCTCCATAAAAAATATAAAAGTTAGGACTTTGAATGTGTTCATTATAAAGATTTAGTAAATGTTTGAGGAGATATATTTATTTACCTGATTGGCCAATAGACTTGTACATATGTATTAAAACATCACACTGTATCCTATAAATATTTACAATTTGTATGTGTGTTTTAAAACCCTTTAGAAAAATTAATTTTTAAAAAAGAAAAAAATAGGGGCCAGTGCTGTGGCGCAGTGGGTTAATGCCCTGGCCTGAAATGCTGGCATCCCATATGGCGCCGGTTCTAGTCCTGGCTGCTCCACTTCCTGTCCAGCTCTCTGCCATGGCCTGGGATAGCAGTGGAAGACGGCTCAAGTCCTTGGGTCCCTGCACCTGTGTGGGAGACCTGAAGGAAGCTCCTGGCTCCTGGCTTCGGATCAGCGCAGCTCTGGCCATTGCGGCCAACTGGGGAGTGAACCAGCAGATGGAAGACCTCTTTCTCTCTTTCTCTCTCTGCCCCAACTCCCCTTGTGTAACTCTGAATTTCAAGTAAAATAAATAAATCTTAAAAAATAAGAAAAAAAAAAGTGTATTACCTAGTCAAGAGATCTCTAATAGATAACAGCTAACAATTATTAAACAAATATTCACTGAGTACCTTCCAGTAGTAAGTGGTAACTTTTCTAAGCAAGTTCACTTTCATTTTTTTTTTTTAATTTCAACATTCTTTTGAGGAAAGGAAGGACAGGATTTTAATCAATACTTTACCATCCAAGAAGTTGTGACATAGAGAGACATTATACTTTATCCACAAAGAACAATTCTACAAATGGACTAAATTAAAATGTCTATATTTTGGGACTAGAGCTGTGGCACAGTGGGTAAAGCTGCTGCCTTTGGTGCCAGCATCCCATGTGGGTGCCAGTTTATGTCCTGATTGCTCTACTTCTGATCTAGCTCCCTACTAATGGACTGGGAAAGGTATCGGAAGGTGGCCCAAGTGTTTGAGCCCCTACACCCACATGGGAGACCCAGAAGAAACTCCTGGCTCCTGGTTTCAGCCTGGCCCAGGAATGGCTATTGCGGCCATTTGGGGAGTGAACCAGTGGATGGAAGATCCCTCTCTGTCTCTCTGTAACTCTTTAAAAATAAATAATAAATAAACATTTTAAAAAAAATTTAAAAAAAAATATGTAATCATAAGAAGTAATTTTTACTATTAATTCCTAGATATTAAATATAATTTTGTTAATTTAACCACTCTTTTACACATTGCAAAAATAATAAATCCTTTCTCTACTAGAATAATTGTATCATCAAAGTATAGGATTCGTACATATACACCTTCATGCACAGGGTTTGAGTCACTCCTTCCAAAACTTTTTCCCATACACATCATGGCTGGGTAGACAAATATGATTGTGAAATTACTCTCTGTTTTGCAGTTGTTGCTGCTTTTTTTTATTCTTCCCTCCCACTCTTTTTTTCTTTTCCAAAACAAAACCCATAAACTCTATCTGAAAGGACAATATGCTAGAATGCTATCCTTTCTGTGATACATTGGACTTATTAAGGAAATCAATTCGCTAGACTAATATTTAAAATGTAATAGAAGACAACCAACAAAAACGTCTCAAAGTGCATTATATATAGTAATACAAAGTGCTGTTTCAGAAGCTTTTGTTTTGTCTACACACACACAAATATATTTTATTAGTCAATACAGAACATGCATTTCTTTATATTACAGGCAAAAATGTATGAGAAACGCTGTTCTGGAAATTTCCATGCTGGAAAAACAAATAACACTTCCAAAACAGTCTCTCTTCCAAAATATGTATTAATGACTATTTTCAACAGAAATTTTTCATCATCATTAAAGAATATTTAGTAAATGCCTACACAGCTTGTAGAATCCAGGCTGAATTGAGCAAGTATATAGTTTCCACCAGATTAGATCATTTATCTGTGAAAATGCCTAAATTAGTTATCAAACTCACTACAGAACTGAAAAAGTTGAATTACATTCAGTGATTTTCCCTTTAATATTCAAATACAGAAAAATATAAAGAATATGCAATAGTTTTCATTTCAAATTCCATTGTTATCCCCTAAAATAGTGTTAATAAGCTCTAATATGTATGGTAAAGGAGATAGCTCTAATTAACTTTCAATCCCTTATCACAGTTTTTAAAGTGATAAGACTTTAATCAATTGGTGAATATTATTCTCTGAACAGGACTTTAATGGACCAATAGGTGTGTCATAAAGCAAGGCATATAATAAATTCAAGTTGGTGGATCTTAATATTACAAAAAGAAAAAAAAAAGACATAAACATTGCTTCCTACTTCAAGGGACTTAATGGTTATTTAGAAAAAAAGTATATAAGGAGAATTGTTTGGTAATGTGGAAAGCTGATTATAGAGAAAGCATGCTAGATCAGAAGAATAAGAAGGAACAATATTCACATTGTACATTGTAGTAAGATGTTGTTCTAAAGGTCTACATATCTAATTTGCCCTACCTCCAGTTATTTTTATTGACTGTCTACATCTAATAGCACTTTAAAGTTGGTGTTCATTTTGTAAAACATTAAGTTGTGTAAATATATCAGAATCTAAATCAGAAGACTGTAAGAGGAAAATTTACTACCTAAGAAACTGGGTGAACAGGCTTTGAAAAGTCATATTCATACCTTAAGGAAAAAGTAGGATAAATTAACTAGAAAAGGATGCTGGTTGAAAGAGATCAATATGTAATTTTAGCTAGATTGCTTCCCCATTGTCCTTTGAGCCAACGCCAAAGAAACGCTCCATCTTGGGACATTGGGTCAAACCACAAACACTGCTTTGTACCTGCAAGAGAAAATGAGGCTCGAACAGACAGTATGTTTAAAGGGTCTGAGATTCCATTAGAGCATTAGTCATGAATAAGTTGAGATGCAGTTTCTGTGGCTATAAGATAGTTTCACCATCACCAAGTCTCCCTGGGCAACTTCACTGATGCATTTATGATGAAACTCCTCATTTTCAGTTATGTTTTCTCTCTTGAACCTTAAAGTAAATTCATCTCCACACTTCATTGAGCATCATGATTCGGAAGAGGTAATAAAATATTGGTTGGTGCTGCCCTCAAAGAGAACACTGAACCAGTCTTCATTTCAGGAGACTGTTCTTATGGGAATTGATTTACCTGCTAAAACCACTGTCTATAAAGCTAAGAGTAATCTTGAAGTAAAGCAGAGCCAGAAAATTAGGAGCCATTATCTAAATGTGCACACTGTCCTTAAAGACTGGGAAGTAGAATAAAGTAATTTCATCTAATTCAGAGAAGTAGGAATTAATAAATATCATCACCAATTCTTGTTTAAATTTCATTTTAATTTTAAAGTATTTTTCATTGTTGATTTTGCTCTCCATTGCCAGACACTATCATTTACAGTATAAAATCCCGTAGATTCTCTGCAGAGAAAAATAACTTCTAAAAATAACTCTCTTCAAAACCATGGTTCATATCAATGGCAAGTATCAGTGTGAGTGCATGTTTTGTGCATGTGTATGTCCTTTTTGGTCAGAAGAAATCAGGTACATCAGCTTGGAACATACCATTAAATTGAAAAAAGTTAGGCAAGAAATGCTTGTTAATCTTTAAAGTGAAGGCTAGCAATTTTGGCTTCTTTATTTTAAATGGAGAAAATATTTTGATTCCTGTGTAGCACATTAGTGGTTTACACATAATGGAATGATGGGTCTGATTTTTAGAATGACAGGAGAAGTCACTGAAGAAGGAAAAAGACCTCCTAACACTATAGTTATTACTCTGTTGTTCAATCTTATTCCTCCTCCCCACCCCTGAAAAATGATATCTTGCATACTTAGTTTTCCAAATCAACACACTTTGTAAATAAATGATTCTACCTCTGTTTGGACAAGAATTGGGAATGAGATTATAGTGGAAAGCAGGAAAAGACTTAGGCAAAAATGGTGCAGCTTCAACTGGAAAACAAGATGCAATCCCAATGATCTATCCATCATATAAAATTTTTTATGAAGATAGTTATCTTTAGAAAATTCCACAGAAGAGATTAAGGAAACACAATTATTACTAATAAATCATTTTCTGATTTGTTTTTACTTAACGATAAAATTTGACAAATATCATACCTACCTCCAAGTACAAATTATCTTTTTCAAAGGTTTATTCTATTTATTTGAAACACAGAGTTACCGAGAGAAAGGTAGATTCAGAGAAAGAGAGGTAGTCTATTCACTGGTTCACAACCCAAATGGCTGCAAAGACTGGGCTTGGTCAGGAGAAAGCCAGGAGCCAGGAGTTTCTTTCAGGTCGCCGACATAGGTGAAGGGGCCCAGGAACTTGGGCTGTCCTCCACTGCCTTCTCAGGTGCATTAACAGGTAGCTGAATCGGAAGTGGAGCAGCTGGGCCTTGAATCAGCATACCTTCGAGATGCTGGCATTGCAGGTGGCAGCTTTACCCACTACACCACAATGATGGCCCTCAAGTACAAATTTAAAATAGACTTTAGTAATCTATAATTAATCCATTTTGTTAAATTACAAGACAATAAAAGGAGTTAATTCCCCTTACATAGTTTGTATAATGTTGGTTGCATCCATTCTCCTTTTTCCATCACAGCTTACTTGCAAATAAGTTGAGGACAAAATAAATTGAAAAAGTTTTAAAAAATTAATACAAATAATTGAAACATTCTCAGAAGATTTATCACAAAAAGACCTGCAAGGGCAATTGAAGAAATGATTAAAGGTATTTTATAAAGCAGAAACTTTATTACATAATGTGATGTTCAGTTCATTTTCCAGAAATATGAAACACCTTGTGGTATTTTTATATAATCAAGCAGAAGAACAGGAAATGATTTTGTATGATTTCTAAATATCTAAAGAGAATTCAAATTGCAAAATAATGGAATTAATAACTGAAGAATCACTGCAAAATACCTAATATTATACAGGTCATTTTATTTTTTCTGTCTCAAGTCATCTGACTTCGCTAATCTAATTAATTTGTTCTGAAATATGTCATCCTGGTAGCATGAAATTTTACATTAAAACTATTTGATTGTTTGCCAAAAGATATTTTTCTATAGAATTGGGTATGTGGAAAAAAATACATATCACCAATTACACATTTTCACTATTTTGATAGTCATTTATTTGCTTTATTTTCATGAGCATCCACAGTATGCAGATTATATTGAATTTCACAACTTCACAACCAAAAATAGTTATTAAATATTTAATAACATGCCAGGGGATTCCAATACAATCCCATCAAGGTGGTATGTACCAATGCCATCTCACTAGTCCAAGTGATCAATTTCAGTTCACAATTGATCACACTGATAGGTCTAACAGTCAAAGGGATCACACAAACAAGACTAGTGTCTGCTAATACTAACTGCTAGAACCAAAAAGGGAGAGAACGATCCAACATGGGAAGTGGGAGACACAGCAGACTCATAGAATGGCAGATGTCCTAAATAACATTCTGGCCTCAGAATCAGCCCTTAAGGCATTCAGATCTGGCTCAAGAGCCCATGAGAATATTTTAGACATGGAAAGTCAAGACACTCTAGAAAAAAAAAAAAAAAAGAAGAAGAAGAAGAAGACCTAAATGAAAGAAATCTGTGAGTGAGATCCCAGTGGAAAGAACGGGGCCATCAAAGAAGGAGGTAACTTTCTCTGAAGGGAGAACTTCCACTTTGACTATGACCCTATTGGAAAGCATTGAAGTTGGCGAACCCTAAAGGCTTTCATAGCCTCGGCAACTCATGACTAGAGCCTAGGGAGATTACTGACGCCATAAACAAGATTGTCAAATTGTTAAATCAACAACAGGAGTCACTGTGTACTTACACCTCATGTGGGATCTGTCCTTAATGTGTTGTCCAATGTGAAATAATGCTATAACTAGTACTAAAACAGTATTTTTATACCTTGTGTTTCTTTACTTAGTATATACTGAATCGATCTTCTGTATATAAAGATAATTGAAAATGAAAAAAAAAACTTGGTGTTAAATTGGAAATTACTAAGTAAATTAATCAATTTTTAAAAAATATCATGTAGGATCTCTGTCCTTAATGTGCTGTATATTGTGATTTAATGCTATAACTAGAACTCCAACAGTATTTTTCACTTGGTATTGCTATGTGAGGGCAAACTGTTGAAATCTTTACTTAATATATACTAAACTGATCTTCTGTATATAAAGAGAATTGAAAATGAATCTTGATGTGAATGTAAGAGGAGAGGGAGCTGGAAAGGGGAGGGTTGCGTGTGGGAGGGAAGTTATGGTGGGGGAGGAAGCCATTGTAATCATAAGCTGTACTTTGGAAATTTATACTCATTAAATAAAAGTTTAAAAAAATATTTAATAAGAGTTAACACACACAGTTAACAAACACAGTTAACATATTTATATATAATTATATATTTATATATAATAGAAATATATTTAAAGTAAGCCTGATTAAAAGCAATTAGTCCTGCTTGGTTTCTTTTTTTTCTTATTATTTAACAGGTAGAGGTATAGACAGTAAGAGAGAGAGACAGAGAGAAAGGTCTTCTTTCCGTTGGTTCACCCCCCAATGGCCGCTACAGCTGGAGCTACGATGATCCAAAGCCAGGAGCCAGGAGCCAGGTGCCTCTTCCCGGTCTCCCATGCAGGTACAGGGGCCCAAGCACTTGGGCCATCCTCCACTGCCCTCCCGGGCCACAGCAGAGAGCTGGACTTGAAGAGGAGTACCAGGACTAGAACTCAGCACCCATATGGGATGCCGGCGCCACAGTCGGAGGATTAACCAAGTGAGCCATGGTGCCGGCCCCATGTCCTGCTTGGTTTCATCTCTCTTTATTTACAAAATAAATCCAAATTGTATCCCATTACTATTGTATTGGAGTCTAAGTCTCCCTTTAAGTCCCTTAACAAATCTTTTAAATAAGCTGTAATTAGGTGCATATACATTGATAATAGTTATATCTTCCTGTTGAATTGATCCCTTAATCATTATATAGTACCCCTCTTTGTCTCTCTCTCTCTCTCTCTTTTTTTTTTTTTTTTTTTTTTTGGACAGGCAGAGTGGATAGTTAGAGAGATAGACAGAGAGAAAGGTCTTCCTTTTTGCTGTTGGTTCACCCTCCAATGGCTGCTGCAGCTTCTGCACTGCGGCCCGCGCATCGCGCTATTCCGAAGCCAGGAGCCAGGTGCTTCTCCTGGTCTCCCATGTGGGTGCAGGGCCCAAGGACTTAGGCCATCCTCCACTGCCTTCCCAGGCCATAGCAGAGAGCTGGCCTGGAAGAGGGGCAACTGGGACAAAATCCAGCACCCCGACCGGGACTAAAACCCAGTGTGCTGGCACCGCAGGCAGAGGATTAGCCTATTGAGCTGCCTCGCTGGCCCCTCTTTGTCTCTCCTAACAGTTTTTGTGTTAAAGTTTATGTTGTCTGATATTAGGATGGCTATGCCCGCTCTTTTTTCATTTCTGTTGGCATGGTATATCTTTTTCCAGCCTTTCACTTTCAGTCTGTATGCATCTTTGTTGGAAAGATGTGTTTCTTGAAAGCAGCAAATAGATGGGTTTTGTTCCTTGACCCAATCAGCCAATCTGTGTCTTTTAACTGGACAGTTCTCAGAAAAAGACATATCAACAAGACAGAAGATCAACAAGAAGACAGTAGATTTAAATGACACTATAGCTCAAATGGATCTAAAAGATATCTACAGAACTTTTTATCCTATACATAAAGAATTTACATTCTTCTCAGCAGTACATGGAACCCTCTCTAGGATTGACCACATACTAGGCCATAAAGCAAGTCTCAACAAATTCAAAAGAATTAGAATCATACCATGCAGCTTCTCAGACCATAAAGGAATGAAGTTGGAAATTAGCAACTCAGGAATCCCTAGAGCATATGCAAACACATGGAGATTGAACAACATG
Organism: Lepus europaeus; assembly: GCF_033115175.1. NCBI lineage: Eukaryota > Metazoa > Chordata > Mammalia > Lagomorpha > Leporidae > Lepus > Lepus europaeus. Next base: position 126,863,943 of record NC_084827.1, on the reverse strand, counting down.
CTCCTGAATGAACAATGGGTCACAGAAGAAATCAAAAGAGAAATCAAAAATTTTCTGGAAGTAAATGAGGATAACAGCACAACATACCAAAACTTATGGGATACAGCAAAAGCAGTGTTAAGAGGAAAGTTTATATCAATAGGTGCCTACATCAAAAAATTGGAAAGGCACCAAATAGACGAGCTTTCAAGTCATCTCAAGGATCTAGAAAATCGGCAGCAAACCAGACCCAAATCTAGTAGGAGAAGAGAAATAATTAAAATCAGAGAAGAAATCAATAGGATTGAATCCAAAAAGAAATTACAAAAAATCAGCCAAACGAGGAGCTGGTTTTTTGAAAAAACAAAATTGACACCCCATTGGCCCAACTAAAACAGAAGAGAAAAGACCCAAATTGTATTCCATAAGAGATGAGCCTTAAAAAGCAACACAGTGGGAAGATTCCAAAATGGTGGAATAGGGAGGATGCCTGTTGCTCTAGGCCAGGGAAAGATAGTCTAAAAAAAAAAAAAGGCCGGCGCCGTGGCTTAACAGGCTAATCCTCCACCTTGCGGCACCGGCACACCGGGTTCTAGTCCTGGTTGGGGTGCCAGATTCTATCCCGGCTGCCCCTCTTCCAGGCCAGCTCTCTGCTATGGCCCGGGAAGGCAGTGGAGGATGGCCTAAGTCCTTGGGCCCTGCACCCGCATGGGAGACCAGGAGAAGCATCTGGCTCCTGGCTTCAGATCAGCGAGATGCGCTGGCCACAGCGGCCATTGGAGGGTGAACCAACGGCAAAAAGGAAGACCTTTCTCTCTGTCTCTCTCTCTCACTATCCACTCTGCCTGTCAAAAAATAAATAAATAAATAAATAAATATAAAAAATAAATAAAAATGGAGAGTGCACAATCTCAGGTAAGATTTAGGGAGAAATTTGCAGTGGAAATTCCATGTTAGGCAGAGGGAAGCTGTGGACCTATGGAGAGGGTGTGGATGGGTAGTACAACCATGGACATAACACAGAACCCCAGCAGCTGAGAATCTCAGCATCAGCATCAGAGAGGAGGTGAGGGTGTGACTATGCCAACAAAGCTGAATAAAACCTCCCCATGTAGGATCTCTGTCCTTAATGTGTTGCACTATGCGAATTAATGGTAAAACTACTACTCAAACAGTACTCTATACTTTGTGTGTCTGTGTGGGTGCAGTCTGTTGAAATCTTTACTTAGTATATACTAAGCTGATCTTCTGTATATGAAGATAATTGAAAATGAATCTTGATGAAAAGTGGGATGGGAGAGAGAGTGGGAGATGGAATGGTTGCAGGTGGGAGAGAGGTTACGGGGGTGGGGGTGGGGGGCGGCGGGGAAGCCACTGTAATTCAAAAGTTGTACTTTGGAAATTTTTATTTATTAAATAAAACTTGAAAAAACAGTAAACCAGGAAAAAACCCTCCCTTCTGATAAGAAAGAGGACATCTACCATGCACAACTTGGGTGTCACCCTCAATACTCACCCAACCCTGAACAATGACCAGAGCTCCCTGACTATATCCAGCACACTCTTCTAAGTACCCCATGAAAGAAAAGATACCCCACTAGGCCACAGTGCTAAGGTAAAAATAAAAGAGATCAGAAGATAAAACTCAACAAGTCTCTACAAATGCCTAAAAACAAATTCAAGAAACAAAAATAAGAAAGAAAACATGTTCCTTTCAAAGGAACACAATACTTCAGTATTAGAATATAAAGATGAAGAGATTGAGGAAATGTTGGAAACAGAATTAAAAAGATTAATCACAGGATTATTCAAAAGCAATCAGAAGCAAATTCAAGAACAAAAGAAATACATACATGACATGAATAAAATTGTTTCCATGAACATGAGATTTTAAAGAGAAATCAAAATGAAGTATAGAAATGAAGAATTCAGAATGTCAAATAAAAAATAGACTGGAAAGCCTTAACAACAGAATTGATGAGGAAGAAGAAAGAATAGCCAAGCTAGAAGACAAATATTTGGAAATCTTTTAGGCAGACCAAAAAAAAAAAAAATAGAAGAAATTATAGTAATTGAAATCAGTGTTGGAGATTTATGGGATACTATCAAATGTCCCAACACAGAGACTGTAGGAGTTACTGAAGTTATGGAAATAGAAAATGGATTAGAAGGCCTATTTAGTGAAATAATTACAAAAAACTTCCCCAATTTAGAAAAAGAAAGGGACGCCCCAAGAAAAGAAGCACATAGAACACCTAATTGACATGACCAGAAAAGATCTTCACCACAACACATTGTAGTCAAATTTCCCACAGAAAAACATAAAGAAATGATTCTAAAATGTGCATGAGAGAAACACGAGATTAATTTCAGAGGATCTCTAATTAGACTCACAGCTGACTTCTCATCAGAAACACTATAGGCTAGGAGAGAATGGTGAGACATAGTCCAAGTCTTAAGAGAAAAAAAAAAAAATCAACCCAGAAAGCTGTAGCCTACAATGCTCTCCTTTATGAATGAAGGTGAAATAAAGACCTTCCATAACAAACAAAAATTGAAAGAATTTGTCACCACCTGCCAGCCTTACAAAAGATAATTAAGGATGTACTTACACATAAAAGCAGAAAAAGATATTCATCACTATGAAAGAATGTGAAGCCAGAAAATCCTCCAGTAAAAGAACAAAGGAAATGCAAGATAAACAATTAAAATATTTATGAGAAAATGGCAGGGCAAAGTCATGACTTACCAATAGTAACATTGAATGTAAATAGCCTCAACTCCCCAGTTAAAAGATACAGACTATCTGAATGCATTCAAAAACAAGATCTATCTAATTTGCTGCATACAAGAAAGATACCTCAGCAACAAATATACATGCAGACTGAAAGGGAACGGATGGGAAAAGATATTCCATGCTAATGGAAACCAAAAAAGAGCAAGTGTAGCCATTCTAATATCAGACAAAATAGACTTTAACACAAAAACTGTTAAGAGATGAAGAATGGTACTATGTAATGATTAATGGATCAATTCAATAGGAAGATGTGACTATAACAAATGTTTATGCACTCAATTACAGGGCACTTGGCTTTTTTAAAGAAATATTAATGGAACTAAAGAGAGACATAGACTACAATATCATAGTAATGGGGGACTTCAATACCCCACTTTCAGCAATAGACAGATAAACCAGACAGAAAATCAGTCAGGGAACTAGTGTTAATCAACACTATAGACCAAAAGGACCTAATGGATATCTACAGAACTTTTTATCCCACAGTGGCAGAATACACAATCTTGTCACCAGTGCATGGAACTTTCTCTAGGATAGACCACATGTTAGGCCATAAAGCAAGTATCAGCAAATTCAAAAAAATTGAAATCATACCATGCATCTTTTCACACTACAATGGAATGAAGTTAGAAATCAACAACTAAAGAATCTCTAGAACATATGCAAACACATGAAGACTGACCAACATGCTCCTGAATGAATAGTGGGTCATAGAAGAAATCAAGAAAGAAATCAAAAAATTTCTAGAAATGAATAACAATACAACATATCAAAATTTATGGGGTACATCAAAAGCAATGTTAAAAGGAAAGTTTATAGCAATATGTGCCTACATCATGAAATTGGAAAGGCACCAAATAAATGACTATCAATGCATATCAAGGAACAAGCAAAACAAGAAACTAAACCCAAAATTGGTATGAGGGAATAAATAATTAAAATTAGAGAATAAATAAAATTGAAAACAAAAACGCAATATAAAAGATCAGTGAAACAAAGAGCCATTCAGTGAGTCTTAGCCAGAGCCATTAGGCAAGAAAAAGAAATCAAAGGAATACAAATTGGAAAGGAGGAAGTCAAACCATCCCAATTTGCAGATGGCATTATTCTTTACACAGCAGACCCAAAAGATTCCACTCAGAGATTACTGGAAATCATGAAAGTGTTTGGTAAAATGCCATGATATAAAATTAACACAAAAAATCAATAGACTTTATATACACAGACAATGCCATGACTGACAAAAAATAAATAAATAAACTTCTAAGACTAATCCCATTCACAATAGCTACAAAAATAATTAAATACCTTGGAATAAATTTAACCAAGGATGTCAAATATCTTCACAATGAAAATTGCAAAACATTAAAGAAAGAAATTGAACAAGACAAAAAATGGAAAAATCTCCCATGTTCATGGTTTGAAAGAATCAATATCATCAAAATGTCCAAACCACAGAAAGCAATTTACAGATTTAATGGGATTCCAGTAAAAAAACTAAGGACATTCTTCGCAGACCTAGAAAAAATAACCCTAAAATTTATGTGGAAACACAAGAGACCCTGAAAAGCTAAAGCAGGCCGGCGCCGTGGCTCACTAGGCTAATCCTCCGCCTTGCGGCGCCGGCACACCGGGTTCTAGTCCCGGTCGGGGCACCGATCCTGTCCCGGTTGCCCCTCTTCCAGGCCAGCTCTCTGCTGTGGCCAGGGAGTGCAGTGGAGGATGGCCCAAGTCCTTGGGTCCTGCACCCCATGGGAGACCAGGAGAAGCACCTGGCTCCTGCCATCGGAACAGCGCGGTGCGCCGGCCGCAGCGCGCTACCGCGGCGGCCATTAGAGGGTGAACCAACGGCAAAGAAAGACCTTTCTCTCTGTCTCTCTCTCTCTCACTGTCCACTCTGCCTGTCAAAAAAATAAATAAATAAAAAATAAAAAAATTTTAAAAAAAATGAAAAGCTAAAGCAAACTTATATAACAGAAACAAAGCCATTGAGGTTTCACCTCACTCCAGTTAGAATGGCTCTCATACAGGAATCAACAAACAACAATGCTGGCAAGGACACGAGGAAAAGGCACCCTAATCCACCACTGGTAGGAATTTAAGCCAGTCCAGCCTCTGTGGAAGACAATATGGAGATACCTCAGAAATCTGAATATCATATGACCCAGCCATTCCACTCCTGAAAATTTACCCAAATGAAAGAAATCAGCATATGAAAGAGTGATCTGTACCCCCCCATGCTTATAGGAGCTCAACTCACAATAGCTAAGATATGGAATCAACCCAGATATCCATCAACTGCATACTTATATATATATATACACACACACACACACACACACACCAAGGAATACCAGTGGTTTAAAAAATGAAATATTGTCATTTGCAATTAATGAAGGTAAATGGAAACCATTATACTTAGTGAAATAAGCCAATCCCAGAAAGACAAATACCATATACTCTCCCTGCTCTGTGATAACTGATAGAGTACCTAAAAGGTAAACCATAGAAGTGAAATTGACACACTTTAACATGTGATGATTTTGAACAACCTTTATCTCCACTGTTGAGGAACCACTTTTTTTAGTCTTACTTAATATTATTTGTAGAATTCCTTACTTAATGTATAGTTAATCTTATGAACATACAATTAACTGAAAATAGATCTTTGTAGAAAATAAGAATGGCAACAGGGGAGAGAGTAGGATGAAGGGTAGGGTGGGAAGACTCCCGGTGTTCCTAGATTTGTGTATATGAAATGAATGAAGTTTCAATACCTTAAATAAAATGTTTCTAGGTAAAACGCGGCTCAACAGGCTAATCCTCCGCCTTGCGGCGCCGGCACACCGGGTTCTAGTCCCGGTCGGGGCACCGATCCTGTCCCGGTTGCCCCTCTTCCAGGCCAGCTCTCTGCTGTGGCTAGGGAGTGCAGTGGAGGATGGCCCAAGTCCTTGGGTCCTGCACCCCATGGGAGACCAGGAGAAGCACCTGGCTCCTGCCATCGGAACAGCGCGGTGCGCCGGCCGCAGCGCGCTACCGCGGCGGCCATTGGAGGGTGAACCAACGGCAAAAGGAAGACCTTTCTCTCTGTCTCTCTCTCTCTCACTGTCCACTCTGCCTGTCAAAAAAAAAAAAAATTAAAAACCAACACAGGGGGCAGACATTTTGCTTAGCAGTTAAGACATGGTTATGATGCCCACAGCCCACAGCAGTATACCTGGCTCCTGGCTCCAGCTTCCAGCTAATACAGACATTTAGAGCAGTGCTGATGGCTAAAGTAATTGTGTTCCTGCTGCCCACTTGAAAGACCTGGATTATATCCCTAACTGGATCCATGTTATCAATTGGCTGATTCCCTATTTCTATGCAGCTATAATCCCAGAATGCCACAAAACACAGAGCTGGCTTCTGAGCCACACATCCCAGCTTAGTATTGCAAAAGCCACCCTAACCTTCTATGAAATGGGGATAGGAAAAGCACTCACTTTTTAGGGTTGCTGAATGTTTAGTGCACAGCAGTAATATCTGGAGGAGTGAGTGCTCAGTAAATGCTACTTGTGTCCTCCATACTTGTTCTGCAAAGTCCAAGGTATTGCTGACCAAGAGAAGACATAATCTCTCATGATGAGATTTATAAATATTGTAATATTTTAGTATCAAATGTGCCCAGGCTAATCTTGGGCCCCTGCCTGCCTACCATGTTGTATCTTTCACCTAATCCTGGTTGTCAGCATTGGGCTTTCTACTTCTGTTCTACGGTACATTCTTTCTCAGATGAAAATACAGCATTATTATCTAGGACTGACACTTATCCCACTACTTTCAATTATTTCTGCAAAATGGCAGAGAAATCTTGACCTTTTCACCATATCCTTAAATGATGCCTTCTATCCTTCTCCAAATGAATAAATTGTCTGAACCCTGACTTTGAGTAACGTTGCTGTTAAGAACTTCCTCTCCTGATCATCAACTGGCTTCCATGGTTACCAGGAATGATGATATTTCTTCAAAAATAGCATAACTGTAGCAATGACATTTAACAAAATGTACTAGTAAAATTTTAATAATTTTCTTTAAAATTGTACTATTGAAATTTATGGGGCCAGCGCTGCAGCTCAATAGGCTAATCCTCCACCTTGCAGCGCCAGCACACCAGGTTCAATCCCGGTCGGGGCACTGGATTCTGTCCCAGTTGCCCCTCTTCTAGGCCAGCTCTCTGCTGTGGCCCAGGAGTGCAGTGGAGGATGGCCCAAGTTCTTGGGCCCTGCACCCGCATGGGAGACCAGGAGAAGCACCTGGATCCTGCCTTCAGATCAGCGCGGTGCGCCGGCCGCAGCGAACCAGCCGCGGCGGCCATTGGAGGGTGAGCCAACAGCAAAGGAAGATCTTTCTCTCTGTCTCTCTCTCTCACTGTCCACTCTGCCTGTCAAAAAAAAAAAAAAAAAAGAAATTTATGGAAAGTAAGCTATGCCCAGCTTAAATTTATTATGCTCCAAAAAGCCACATGTTAAGCCAGTTATTTGGAACTCAAAATGAATTTTCTCATAAAATTTCTACTATCACAATAAAATAAAACTTTCTTCTATCACAAAAGCCTCTACAATATGTAACATACCCGAGGTCTGACATCAAATACTAATTCGTCCCATGAGACTCTATTTATGCAACTCTAGTTTTTACAGACCTCATCAGTCTGCATATCTAAATTCATTCATTTGTTCATCATATAAGCATTACCCATTAAACACCAGGTAAGAATATAAAGCTCTTGGTGTAGTGTTTACAGATTAGTGGATAAAGGAGACACTAAACAGGTTTAAACATTTTATAACCTCAGGAGCAGAGAAATTCTATGAGAGATTAAAAAGCAAAAGGAGATGGACTACTAGAGAGACTGTTTCTGAGGAAGTGACATTTGAGCAGAGATCCACAGAAAGTGAGAGTGTGAGGAAGGTGAATACCTGAGGGAGAAGGATTCTTTCTTTCTTTCTTTCTTTCTTTCTTTCTTTCTTTCTTTCTTTTTTTTTTATTATTTGACAGATAGAGTTAGACAGTGAAAGAGAGAGACAGAAAGATCGTCTTTCCATTGGTTCACCACCCAAATGGCCGCTACAGCCAGCGCTGCGCAGATCTGAAGCCAGGAGCCAGGTGCTTCCTCCTGGTCTCCCATGTGGGTGCAGGGGCCCAAGCATTTGGGACATCTTCTACTGCCTTCCCAGGCCACAGCAGAGAGCAGGACTGGAAGATGAGCAACCGGGACTAGAACCAGTGCTCATATGGGATGTCAGCACTGCAGGCGGAGGATTAACCAAGTGAACCACAGCATCAGACCCATGGGAGAAGGATTCTAATCAGAGAACAGTAATGCAGAGACCCTTAACTAGAATAAGCTTGGTGGTCTCCAGGAAATACAAGAAGGCCTTGGAGTTATAGAGCCATAGATTCCAAGTACAGGAAATGAGATTCAAGGAAGACTTGCTTACTAAGGGTTTTCAAGCTTTAGAAGCTACTATGGATATAATTTTAAACATGTTGAGATATCATTGGAGAGTCAAGAGTGAAAGTTGTATGATTACAATGGATATTTCTAAAAGATCACAGTGGATTTTGGGAAAATAAATTACACAGGCACAAGGAGGAAGACTGAAGATGAGATGAGTCAGGAGGCCATTTCTGTAGTCCACATAGAGATAATGGAAGCTGAGATGAAAGGGGAAGTGAAGGATGACATGAGACATGATCGGATGAATGAAGCAGACCATGTCAAAGGAAAAAAGGAAAATTCATTAAATCAGGCTACTACTTCTTTCCGTATGCATCTTCTCAGTGTGTTCTAAGAAATACTACCTTCTTGCATTGACAGAGAAAACTTATACCAGAAGGAATGAAACAGGCAAAGAAGACTTCATTCAAGACTGTTGCAGTAAGGGAGAGAGACTGAACTCAGCTCTGCTGAAACAAAAGACAGGAAGGCTTTAAACTTTGGATTGAGCCAGTAGAAAAGTACCAGAGGATATAAATAAAGAAGTGGGCTAATGGAATGGATTAAGCCTCATGTGTTTGCTAATTTACATTTATTGAGGGTCAAGTTCCTACAATTCCAGAGACTTTCCTAGGCTTGACATTGCATAATAGTTACACAAGATGTTAACATTGAGGAAGATGGGGCAAGAGTTCACAAGACATTTCTGTATGTTTCTTTCCAATTCCTGCAAATTTCATAATTAAAACTTAAGGTGCCAGCATCATGGTGTAGAGGGTGGAGCCACCACCTGCAATAACACTGGCATCCCATAAGGGTGCCAGTTCAAGTCCTGGTAGCTCCACTTGACTCTGATCCCTGCTGATAGCTGGATAAAGCAAGAGAGGATGGCCCAACTGCTTGGCCCCCTGACATCCATGTGGGAGACCAGGATGAAGCTCTTGGCTCCTATCTTCAGCTTGGCCCAGCCTCAGCCATTGTGGCCAGCTGGGGAGTGAACCAGTGGAAGGAAGATCTCTCCCTTTCCCTTTCACTCTGTAACTCCCACTTTCAAATACATAAATCTTTAAAAAAAAAACTTAAGTAAAAAATGAAAATATGTCTCTAAAGGGCAAATAAAGTAGTAAGAAATTAGATACATTTAGTTATGAAAAACAAGCAGAAACAGGGGTTATAATTGTTGAAATATAGTCACATGAAAATGAAATTATTCTGAAGAGTTCCAAATTTCATAACTGACTACAGAGTATAAAAGTTTAGCTCAGGGTAGGGGAGGTTTTTAACATAGCATTCAGATGAAAATGGAGGCTTAGGCATCAGCACTACTGTGTAGCAGGTAAAGCCACTCTGATCCAGCATGCCATAATGGGCGCTAGTTTGTATCCTAGTTGCTTGACTTCCAATCCAGCTCCCTTTTAACAGCCTGCAAAAGCCCTTGTCACCCACGTGGGAGAGCTAGAAAAAGCTCCTGGCTGCTGGCTCTTGGCTTTGGCCAGGCATAGCCCTGGCAATTGCAGCCATCTATGAAGTGAACCAGCAGAATGAAGATTTTCATTCATATTTCTCTCTCCTCCCCTCTCCTCTCCTCTCCTTCCAGTCCAGTTCTCTCCTGTGGCCCAAGAGGGCAGTGGAGGATGGCCCAAGTGCTTGGGCCCCGGCACCCGCATGGGAGACAGGGAGAAGCACCTGGTTCCTGGCTTCGGATTGGCGTAGCACCATAGCAGCCATTTGGGGAAAGAACTAACAGAAAGAATACCTTTCTGTCTCTCTCTCTCACTGTCTGTAACTCTATCTGTCAAATAAATAAATAAAATCTTTAAAAAAAAACATTTCTAGAGTAATTTCAGAATTGTATCTAGAGTGTTTTGTTTCTAGATTTTCTAGGATGTTTTAGCAAAAAAAAAAAAAGTCCCATGGATATTAACTTTTCTACCTATAAATATTAGTATATATAGGCCCTACCCATCTTATACTTACAAACCCAGACTTCAGTTGTTTAGAAAAATCAGTATAACTGCAATGGAGCAATGTCATTTTCCTAAATTATCCAGAGAATCTTCAAAGGATGACACACTTATGATAAAGTAAATGGAAGACATTTAGCAAAGTACTTTCTAAAAAAGAGCTGTTCACCCAAAAAACAGGAAGCAGAAAAGAAATAATATTTCAATGCTGCAATGTTCCACTGCTAACATATATAAAATTGAACCTAATTTTCAAAACCTAAATACATACGGCTTAAAAAAAAGCTACCCAAGGTGTTGGAAAACTATTTTCTACCTCAAAGTTACTATGCTTCAGTTTTTTCAAAAATATTGCTTCTTTAAAATTGTACATGCAATACGTAAAATGTTTAGTAGACTCAAAATGTTTTAGAATGGATTATCAGGTTTATGCAGTTGTACTGAAGGGCAAGTTACATAACTCCAGTCAGAATTTCCAGGCCAGGGCTTTCTCTACAATTCCTTTCTCAATATAAATTAAATACCCCTTACAGCAGTTATGCTATAAAGGGCATAGAGAAAATGAACTGCTCTCTTGTCAGTAGACAGAACAGCTAGAAATATGAAGTCAGACAAGGAACACAGACTAACAGTGTGACCAGCCATCCCTGAATATTGTCTCTGAAAGCACAGTGATTGGAAAATGTTCACTCTTTAGTTCATTTGGGGTTTTGTTTTAGTTTTTAAAGGACACATAAAGACCCAAATATGGAAATATTCCCACCTTCTGCTCTAGCATGAGGGTCAACCTTGGAGAGAAAAAGCCCACCCATCACTATCTGAACGGGACAAAAGACCCAGCTAATCCAGGTGACAACGATGCAGTGGTGAATGAGCAGCCATCACCTTAGTGCCAAGAGGGGCCAAATCACAGGGGCTGCAAATTCCAAATGAGTGTCTACTAAATGGGCTCCCAATCTGATGGCACACTAGGAATGGGTTAAAATTTGTATTATGAATAGGAATTGTAATTGCAAGTTAAATTAATAAGTTTGAGCATTGATTTCTTTAAATATTCCCTAGAAATATATAACCTGGTTGATACAGCACTCACACAAATTATATTCTAATAACTGTTTAATTTACCCACATATTCATTTAATACCAACACAATGGATCATTTTAATGCATCTATCCTTTAACTCATTTATTCAACATATATTTATTTCATGCTTATTTTCCTGGTGCTGTTTTAGACCTTAAAGATACAAACATTAGGGGCCAGCACCGTGGCTCACTTGGTTAATGCTCTGCCTGTGGCAATGGCATTCCATACGGGCACCGGGTTCTAGTCCCGGTTGCTCCTCTTCCAGTCCAGCTCTCTGCACTGGCCCGGGAGGGCAATGGAGCATGGCCCAGGTGCTTGGACCCCTGCACCCACATGGGAGACCAGGAAGAAGCTCCTGGCTTCGGATCGGTGCAGCTCCAGCCATGGTGGCCATTTGGGGAGTGAACCAATGAAGGGAAGACTTTTTCTCTGTCTTTCTCACTGTCTATAACTCTACCTGTCAAATAAAAAAAAGATACAAGCATTAAAAAGAAAATGCGTAATTTCCAAATCAAGGTAGGATTCTCTGTAAAATGCCCCTGAAAGACAGTCTTTGTTTGACTAGATTCAGTGATGGGTAACTAAGTAATTTTCCAGGCATCAAATTATATTTTTGAACCAAAGAAATAATTTAAAAATATTTTTGAAGTGGTACAAATTGTTTCAAAATATTGAGGGCACAAATAATGCCATATTTCTGAGTCAAGAAAATAAAATTGAAACGAGTTCACCAAATTGGCAGGAAAGTCATTATTAGTCATTCTGTGGAAAAATACGCAACCCTTATCCAAACCCCTTTAGATAGTTCACACACATACACAATTTAATTTGGAGTTCAAGTCAAACAATATGTCTCAGTCACCTCTTTTCTCTTGTGCTAACTGCCCAGTGCAAATACTCCATGTGAAGTGTATTCAGGCACTGCTATTTCCATTCAGAGTAGGCAGCACAACGGAACATGGTTAGATTCTCCTGGAGTCCAAAACACTTAGCATCAAGTCCTCATTACCTCTCATCAGTTCCAATCTCTGATACCCTGCCCCTTAAACAAAAGTTTACTAGAAAATATTCTAGCTTCTATTTTCCAGTATGTCTCTAGGACAACAAAAATTAAGTTTAAACATATAGCCTATATTCCTTCTCCTCTTAAACAATTGATTCTATTTGCTTCCAAGAACTTTAGGTTGATAATTTTTGCTTGAGGGCAAGAAAACTTGAATTTCAAATGATGTTCTGACTCTTCCTTGGAAGAAGGGGGAAACTGCTACTGTTTATTTAACCATATGCATGGAATTTATAAAACAATATGTAACATCTCCATAAGTAATTCTGCATAATAAATATTTAATAATTCATCTGTTACATTTGTCATTAGATGAAATCCCTTGTTGTATAAATTATTTTAAATAGTTCTAGCCATGAAGATCATGTGTAATATCAAAGAAGAGAAGCTGTGGTATTTTAAGGTGGCTCTCAAGTTGATTGAAATCTTTCCCAGTCTTAATATGTGCCATGCTTCAAAAGTACGTGTCAGGGCAAGCATTGTGATGCAGTGTGTTAAGCCACTGCTTGGGACAGCCATACCCCACATCAGGGTGCCTGAGCTGGACCCACCTTCCACTCTGATCAAGCTTCCTGCTAATGCATACCCTGGAAGGCAGCAGATGATGGCTCAAATACCTCAGTCCTTGCCATGCAAGTGACAAATCAAATTGAGCTATGGGTGCCTGGCTCCAGCCTGATTCAAAGCAAGGGTTAAGTGCATTTGGGGAGTGAACCAGTAGATGAAATATCATTCCATCGGTTTCTCTCTCTCTTTATATCACCCTGCCTTTCAGAAATATAAACTTTCTTGAAAAGTGCCTAGAAGTACTTCAGCATATTTAACTCTGACAAACTCTAAGGTTGCTAATAAAAATCTTTAAAAATTTAAAAAAGCATGATATTCCAGAATAGAGGCCAATTTAAAAGCCCTTGATTTTGCATCTGAGAAACCCAAGGATGGGACATTTTAGATCTGGCTAGCATTAATCCAAAACTTCAGCATTTTTTGCCATCTCTTTCCTTATCTCTCCATTATTCTCACCTTCTTACTACCTGATAAATCTGCCTCATTCCCAAGTCTGTCCCCGGTATGACCGTTAATTCATCATGCTTTATGTCTCTGGTCATTAAGATGATTCAATTAGCTCCCTGATTTTTATTGTTCTTTGTGTATTAATAGATGTCCATGACTTGTGGAAAGAAAAATTGTGAAAGGACCTACACAAAAGTTCATTCAGTGGTGAAACAAAGTAATCAAGGAAAGCTGATGAGATGCAGGTCAATAAGAGCACTAAGGGAAAGGAAAAATTTTAAATATAACTTTCTTAGTTGGGCAGGGAGAGAAAAGAGAAGCATACTTCACACTGAAGCCAATCAGCCATAACAGCAATGTCTGGGCTAGGCCACAACCTGGAACCAGGAACTCCATCCTGGTCTCCTACCTGGGTGGCAGGAACCCAAAGACATGGGCCATCTTCTGCTGCCTTCCCAGGCACATTAGCAAGAAGCCAGATGGGAAGCAAAGCAACTGAGACTCAAAACAGCTCTCCTATACAGGATGCTGGCCTAAGTAGTGGCTTAATCCACTGCACCAAATGCTAGCTCCAGACACAACCAATTCTGAACAGAAACAGAAAAACAGGCTGACAAATCCAGGAAAAATTGTGAGACATGAGATGTAAGGGAATTGTCATATACTATGTGCAGTTGTGTGGTAGGGATGCTCCCAGGTGAAATGGAATTAAGGGCATGCAAAGAATGAAGAAAAAATGTGCCATTATAAGTATCTATGTAGGCATGTACAACACTGTAACAACCTTGTAGCCTTAGAGTTTCCAATCAAAATGTATGTTACTCTGTGACCCTCGGTGTCTCATATTTCTGTTCAAGTATCCAGCAATAGTTGGAACCCAGAAGAAGATAGAAACAATGTAGTGAATATAATTTGGATAGTGACTACGAATTTTCAGCTGAAGCAAGACAATACAGATTTCCAAAATCCATTTAACCAAATAAAGCTAGACTTTAGGCAAATAGCTGAAAACTAAAGATACAGTCTGTAACATGTAATTACTTTTTAAGATTTTCTATTTAATATTTCTGTCAATAATTTTCAAAAGAAATATTGAAAAAGTTATATTTTTTAAAATTTCATATGGAAATTTTCTCCCTCAAAAACTCCGATTAGTTTCCTAGGAAACTTGTTTGTAGGAAACTACAAACAAGATGTCTTAAAAGTACAAATTATTGGGACCAGCATTGTGACTTTGTCAGGTAAAGCTGCCACCTGCAATGCTGGCATCCCACATGAGTGCTGGTTCATGTCCCAGCTGCTCCACAGTCCAGCTCCCCACTAATGGCCTGGAGAAAGCAGGTGAAGATGAAGCTCCCCACTTGCACCTGGGCCAAGCCCAGCTGTTGTGGCCATCTTGAGAGTGAACCAATGGCTAGAAGATGTGTCTCTCCAAATCTCTGAGACTGTCAAATAAATAAATAAATCTTTTTTTTAAGTGAAATCTCTTATCTCTTAATTCTGGAGACTAGACATCCAAAATCAAGATATCAACAGGGCCATGTATCCTGTAACATCTGTAGGAGGGAGAATCCTTTCTCATTTCTTGCTTCTCATGTTTCTCTACAACTCTCAGCATTCCTTGGCTAATGTTGTATCAGGGCAGACTCTGTCAGTATCATCACAACATTCTCTTCTTCATGTGCGTCTCTTTCATCTGGTTTTATGAGAATGCCAGTATTCTTAGATTAAAGGCTCATCCTACTCGAAGAGGAACTCATCTGAATTTACCTGATTAATTCTGAAAAGACCCTATTTCCAAATAAGAATACATTCTAAGGTTTCAAGATTGGAACTTCACTATATGTTTTCAAAGGTCATAATTCAATCCTGTAATATATACTAAATAATTATATACTGGTAAGTGAAATTTCAACATGATTTCATGTAAAGACACACTCTCTAACTTACTCAATATAAAAATTTCTACTTAGGGGGCTGGTGTTGTGGCATAGTGGGCTAAGTTTCCACCTGCATCAATGGCATCCCGTATGGGCATCTGTATGTATCCAGGCTGCTCCTCTTCCAATCTAGCTCTCTGCTATGAACTGCAAGAGCAGTAGAAGACAGCTGAAGTGCTTGAGCCCCTGCATCCTCATGGGAGACCCAGAAGAAGCTCCTGGCTCCTAGCTTCAGATAGGCTCAGTTCTGGCCATTGTGGCTCTTTGGGGAGTGAACTAGCAGATAGAAAACCTTTCTCTCTGTCTCGCCCTCCCTCTGCCTGTAACTCTACCACTCAAATAAATGAATAAGATTTTTAACAAAATCTAATCATAGAACATCATATAAAACAAATGTGAAGTGTATGCCATATTTAGATGATCCCCAAATAGATTGTTTGCCATATATATGCACAACAACTGAGAAAGATGGAAAAACATTTTCAACAATTCCTCAGAAGCATTGTCTTCAGGACTGGTGTTTGATTCTAGTGAAGATACCACTTGGAAAAATTGTATCTTATCTCAGACTGTACCCAGGAAGCAACAGGAGACTCATGCAGTTGGTTGGGTTCCTGCTAGCTATACCAGGCTCCTGGATTCAGTCTGGTCCCGCCATAACACATTCAGGCAACTGAGGCATGAAAGCATATGGGAGATGTTTCCCTCTCTCTCTCTGTATTACCCCCCTGTCTTTGCTTTTCACATAAATAATAGAAATTCTTAAAAATATTTGTTCACTAAACAATAAGAGCATCTTGTTCTACTTTCAAACTCTTATTTGGGTGCCATGTTTATGTGTTTTGAAGCTCTCTCCTGTTTAGCCTTTATTTCCTCTTAAAGTTATTCTTGTGGCTATAAATGTCTGATTAACTGAAGCTTATACAGGCCAATCGAGAGCCCAAAAAATGTTGAAAAACTGGTGGAGAAAATGGTACAGAAAGAACTGATTCCAATGTATTTCTTATTCACCAGCCCAATTTTTTTTTTTTTGCTGTTTTGATGAGTAGAACAAACTTTCATTTTTATTAGATTTATTTACATTTGCTATTTATATACAGCATTCATTTACTTTCAATATGTGATTAATAACTTTATAAATCTCATTTTTTCAATGCAAATTAGTTTGAGATAGATGACATAACTTTTTTATTAGAATTAATATAAGCTTTTAATATCTCTTCATCTTCTGTCAAGATTTTTTTTCAAAGAATGTGAACTGAAATTGTAAATGCAAAGGAATAACAATAAGGCTGAAAGAAAACTCGATAGGCATTATCAAAACCAAAACAATAAAAAGACTTCTTGAAAGTGCTAAAAGAAATGAACTACCAATTCCTAATCCTATGTGACAGTATTCTTCAAAAATAAAGATGAAATAAAGGCAATATTTGGTTACATAAAAACACAAAATTTATATATGTCAGATTTTTACTAAAAGAAATTATAAAGGGGGAAAAATTATGGAAGAAATGAAGGGCAATGTGCAAGTGAAAGGGTTAGTACTTCTGCAAATATAAATGAATATTAATTTTGACAACAACAGTAATGTCTTCTTTCATTAAAAGCACAGCAGTAATAATGTAAGAGGAGCAAGGAGGTAAATGTAGCATCACAAGACTCCAGGATTCTTATTGCAGTGCTTAAAATTAACAATCGGTAATAGACCATTACGTCAAGGATTCATGTTCTCTCATGTCAGAGTCACTTCAAAAATGGCAAAAGAATGTGTAACCAACAAGTTGCCCAAAGAAAAAAAATTAAAATAGTACAGTACACGTTAGGTCTTGTACATAGTAGATATTCAATTAGTTATCATTATTAGTAAAATCAATCCAGTTATTCTACATCTATGAGACCTAATAAGGCACAATCAAATGAAAATCATTACCTTGAATAGCAATTATAAGCCTCTGGATAGGTATTTCAGTTTGCAAAGGTATGACTAGCCAATCACACAATGCTATTTATTATATTTCACAGTGCACTAGATTTTTTTTTCTCATGAACTACTGAATCCAATAGGGCTAATAAAAAAATTATTAAGATTCACTGTACTTTTCATTTCTCCCAAGTATGGAGAAGATTCAGGTGGCAATTGTGAGGGAAAGAGAGACTCACAAATCTCTCTTGGAAGTCTCGGCAACTAAGTCAATAATTGATAAAATCATAGATATGTTTGTATTTTGCTTTGTTATCTGCCCCAGTTACAAACTCTACTGATTCTTAATTGATAGACTGAGGTCACAAACCACCATGAAATACTAGAGGTACACTAGAACTTCCTTTTGATGCAACTATGCCAAATTGGTTGCCACTCTATTGTTCTGAAAGCATTTACAACTAAATGGTAAAATGACTTTCCAGTAGCTGTTGAATAATTAAATGATGTGATATAGTCATAGGATAGATCAATTAAAATTTAAGAATGGCAGATACTCCTCCCTGGGAAACAATATCAGCAGAGTCCAGCTCAGTGAGTGGCTTCCGGAAAGGATTACTCTTGGAGCAAAAACCAGAAGCAAAACTCTAGATTCTTCAAATAATTAATTTCTTTCTTTTATTTAGTGTACAAAGTATTTTTGGCTCCACAATGGTCTGGAAATGGAAATGTCATCTTCCATGTTTCTGAACCAGTCCCATTTCCCTCTAGTTCCAACCCAAGGTGGCTGGAATGATTGAAGAATTAGAATCCAGTACATACACTGGGCTGGTTTGCTAGAGGCTGAGATTATTGGACCTTCAAGTCAGCACTCTGAAGTATGGTTTTCTCTCATATTTTCTCTTGAAAACTTCAACTTTGTCTCTCACCTCCTCCACATCTCCAATTGTGTCATCAGCTGGGGAAAGCCATCTCTGAATATTGTGGTATTTTCTTTTAACATAGTCTGGCTTTAATGACCCAGATTTAAACTTATGTACAAAATGCCTCTAGCTATGTGTTCCAGCTAAGTTTACCAGAGGGTAATGCAACTGGAAATTATTGGAAGTTCCTTATATGGATAATAATAAATTTGCATTTTAATCACTATTTTTTTATTTCTTATGCATGGGTACTACCATTTAAAAGCTATAGAGGAAGGTAAATTATCAGTAGTGCAGATTTCAGATACTATAAAATCGCTAACCACAACATCATCATGATAGTGTGAAGACCTAATCCCTATCAAAACAATCATTCAGCTATAGCCAGGTCATGATCCTGGTCATAACTAGAATCATTATAAATACCATAATCTTCTATATACAAATTCAATCTAAGTCTATTAATGGTAGTTCTAATTTTATATGTGAGTAGATATTTTATATCTTAATACAAGAGTATGACTCTAGAAACATATTAATCAGCTTTTCATTACTGCAATGAAATACCCTAAATAAGCTAACTTTATAAAATAAATAGCTTCATTTAATTCAGTTTTGGAAGTTCAAGTTCAAGATGGGACAGGCTCTTTGGTTTGGCCTCTTGTGACAGGTGTTTTCCTGGCAAAGTCCCAAGTTGGTATACAGCATCATAAAGGCAAAAAAGAGCATGTTTGTCTATAACTGTTTCTATCTTTTCTTATACAGCCACATGATTCAACAATAGGAATATCAATCTATTGATCCAATGCGATTCCTTCCAAAAGCCCCACCTTAAAAAAAATGCCACAATTGAAAATTAAATGGTAAGATAATTCAAGTCCAATATCGGGTAGGCCCCATTGCTTCTACCTCTGGGAAAGGCTGGAAGAGTTCATGTAATTAGATTAAGTTCGCATTCTCATAGTACTATTAACATGAGACCTTTGAAACAAAATCTTCAAAACCTGGACCATTAGCAGACAGTTAACATCCAAACTAATACCCAAAACATAGTAGAATACTTGGAAACCAATGGTCTCTAAATGGGCATTGTGAAAAAAAGTTTAAAGTCACTTCTGGAACATTTACAAAATCATAGGACATCAAATACTTGTTAATCAGATATTTCTTGGTGGTAAGCAACAGATAGGTCAATTCCAGCTGGCTTAGGTTAAAAAGAATCTATGACAGAAAGATGAAAAGTACAAGCAGAGACCTAGCTCAATAGTTTGTTCTCAAAGAACATCATCTACTCAGTGTCAATGTCAATTACTCACAGGACATCATCCTTATCTGTCTCAATTCTCATTCTCTCTCTTTCTACCTCTTACTCTCCCTATCTTTGGTTACCATCTTTATAAATAAGATCTCCCTCTAAGGTGGTCAGAAGCAAATTAGCATTAGAAACCACAGGAGATTTAGAAGATTCCTTTCCTAGTAGTTATAGCAGAAGCCTCTTGGATGATTTCCATAGGCGCACTTTGTGTCCTATGCCTAACTCTGGAACAAACACTGTCACAGATTATTTGGATATTGGTCCTGTATCCAGCCGCAAACTGCAAGGATTGAGGGAATGAGTAGAGTGATTCCCCTGTGAAAAGTCAGGGTGTAATTAGCAGGAAAAGGAATGAGGTTGAGCAAGATATAAACAAATGTCTATTATAAATACATTTCTCTTAAATTTTCTCTATAAGGGAGAAATTTTATTTAACAGAACCTTGGGACCTGATAATGAAACACCTGCATAAGCTTATATTTCCACATTTTTCTAACTATAAGAACTCCAATTTGACAACATTTGAAATTACTGAAAGTATAATTATCATATACATTAGAGTGCTCATCCATGCAGTGATTCTTTCTCCTCCTCCCCAACTTCTTACTATCATTTAAACTGTCTCTTTTGATGTTTCCAACTTGATGGAGACATGTATTTATCATAAATTCAAGTTTGAGAGAAGTATGAAGAAAGAAAAAAATATTCTGGATGTTCTATGTAATTTATTCATGATTATAGATGTTAGAAGCTTAAAATTAGAAATCACTTAATGTATTACTACTTTTATATTGTAGGGAGATTTTTAAATGCTGCTTTGGAATAGATCATTACTTTGAAAAATGGTCATATATCTAAACTTTTCATAGGTCCTGAAATTTGGCTGTACGAATGATAAAGAAGGTAAGACTTCTATTATTTCATGCCAGTTATTAACTTAATATTTTGCTATGGGTATCGTCTATTGGGCTGAACAAAGGTTATGGATAGATTTTCAGTTCTTTATTTTGGATGTTACATGAAATTGAAGAACAAAGCCATTGTGAATCCTATTTCTGCCTTCATTATAAAGAATAATAGAACATGAAAAGACCTATACCAAGTCATTAAATGTGAAACATTCTTCTTCCTCCCTCTAGTCCATGGCAGACATCATCCATTGATTATTGGACTCCTCAATAGCTTAGAATAGCACTCCAGGCAACCAATAGAAAACAAAGGAAGGACTGAAAATAAAATTATTTGCCAATTTTGTCCTTAAGAATGAATTAAAAATATCTTTTAACAAAGTTCTTATATGGATTTTTCTCATAATCCTTGATATTTTGAGTTTAATTAGCTTGTAATTATGCTAATGTATATTTTAAGGAATAAGTAAAAAAATTTTTTGACAGGCAGAGTGGATACTGAGAGAGAGAGAGACAGAGAGAAAGGTCTTCCTTTTTGCCGTTGGTTCACCCTCCAATGGCCGCTACAGCTGGTGCATCGCGCTGATCCGAAGCCAGGAGCCAGGTGCTTCTCCTGGTCTCCCATGCGGGTGCAGGGCCCAAGCACTTGGGCCATCCTCCACTGCCTTCCCGGGCCATAGCAGAGAGCTGGCCTGGAAGAGGGGCAACCGGGATAGAATCCGGCACCCCAACCGGGACTAGAACCCAGTGTGCCGGTGCCGCAAGGTGGAGGATTAGCCTGTTAAGCCACGGCGCCAGCCTAGGAATAAGTAATTTTAATATCTTCCTAACATACAAGAGCTACTGTAATGTTTCATGAACCACTACCCAATCCTACCCAGAGAGCAATTTGAAAGAGCCAGGAATGACACTCAGAAGCATTTTGGCCTCTAACCTACTGCCATGGTCATTAGAACATGTAAAACTTCTCTATCAGAATGGATTCCTGGGAGTCTGTAAGGAACCCAGAGAGCTTGAGAATAGCCCTTTGCCTTGCAGAAGCTCACACATGAAATAGGCTCCAATGTTTTTCATATTTTCTAAGATTCCCTCAGCACAAAAGCCTTCTAGTCAGCCCCCCAGGCAGAAAGTCTTTGTTCAAACAACCATTCACTTAACCACTCAGTGCATTTTGGAAATAAGCAAAATACCTTTTCCTTTGAGATTTCAATCCATTTGCTTGTGTTTTAATGTTTTCTTTGAGTGCCTTCTTAAGGGAACAGGGCCATGAATAAATTCATAATTAGAGCAATATGATTGTTCTGATACAAATCTGCTTATCCACAGGATGACCATGTGGCTTTGACATCATGTACTGTGCATCTGGGCAGAAGCCTGCTTGAACAGTAGGTGTGAATCATACCCTCCCTCATTCTATGGAAGCAAACTCACAGAAATGATTTACTCAGGCTCAGGGGAAAGGAAAGCATTTCATCAGTGACATACATACATTAGTTTCAGCATTGTTTGCAAGAATCAAGGGGTCATTCTAGGAAATGAACTGTTACTAAACTTACAAAATAAAATAAAAATATATATCATCAAGCAATATGGAAGTCTTCATTGTATGGAATAGTTATATGAGGCCAGAGAGTTTATAAAGGCAACAGGGATCATATGTTGTAAATGTCTGCTATAAAAGCCTTATGTGTGTTTCCACAGAGAAAAGCCCACCAAATGACAGACTGGTTTGGGTTTTATGGGAAAGCAGTTGAAATTATAGATATATCCCATGGTATGTACTAGGCCTACTCCCAGGGATACATCCACATAGAAGTTCATTTTTCTTCTGCAACACTTTTCTCTTCAAGATTTTTTTCATAGCCAGACACAATATTGTCCCCATTCACTGAAAATCTTATGAATCCTGAACAAGCTTGTAGATTCTGACTAAAAATTATCAAGATGATCTCTACGTGCTTTTTGTCAAAGCATGTGTAGCATCTTACAGCTTGATGTTGTCAAATTAAATGAAACCAGAAAGCTGGAAATGGCAGACTTGAGAAAGCCTTTTGAATTTACCAACCTACCAGCAAGTACTTTCAGCCTGAAAATTATTAGCTCTGTGAATCTGGAGGTATAACTATATATAGCAAGATTTTACCTAGGAAATTCTGTACCAAAATAATATTCTAATTTGATTATTTGGTTAGAAATTACAAACTTTGTTAGCTTAGTTGATTGTTAGTATGCCTGAAAATATAGTAGTGCAGTGTCTCAGCACTAAGTGACTTGCCCACAATTTAATCACTTGCTAAGAATCTCTGTGTCTTGTTTAACAATAAATTCTATGGGGCCAGCCTTGTAGCTTAGCAGGTAAAGCAATGCTAGCATCCCACATGGGTGCCAGTTCATGTTCCAGCTCCACTTCAAATTCACTCCCTGCTAATGGCCTAGAAACAGGGGTGGAGGATGGCCCAAGTGAGAGCCCTGCTACCCATGTGAGAGACCTGAAAGAAGCTCCTGGCTCCTGGCTACAGCCTGGCCTAGCCACATTTGTTGCGGAAACTCCGGGAGTGAACCACCAATGGAAGATCTCTGTCTCTCCCACTCCTTCTGTAACTCTTTCAAATAAATAAATCTTTAAAAATAACTTCTACAAAATAAATTCATTGTCATTTGTACAAATTCAGGTGAATCAATTAAATTTTCACAGTTAAGATACCAATAAATTATTTTAGCTGAGAGCATATGTCCCCCTATACAATATTTTTAACACTGCCAATTAACTAGCAAGGTCACCCCCTCATTCATTATGTTTGCTGTGTGAAAGGTACTATACTGCTTACTGTGAATAATGGAGCAATGTGTAGGAATCCTTAAGCAGATACAGAATAAACATCAAAACTGCAACATGTGGTAACAAATTTTTAAAAAATTTTTAAAAGTCATAACACAGCAGAATGAAAATCCAGAAAAAAAATCATAGGAGGAATAAAGAAATTACCTTGGAAATTTAAAGGACAGAGAGAACACAGGTATTTTTATAGGAAGAAATAAGAGAGGAATAATAGCATTGGCCTTAAAAGGGGATAAATTTTACATGAACAAATTTTTGCAAGAGATAAATTCCTGCCATGGAAAGATGAGAATGAGTGCCAGACAAGTGACAAAATGTTGTGAGAACTGTTGAGTCTAGTTTGTCTGCAAAACAAAGTGCAAGAAGAAAGTTATTAAACACACTTGGTCTGGCCAGGTCATGGAACAGCAAACTAAGGGGTTTTCAAATTAGTTTGTGACACTGTGGAACCATTTAAATAGCTGCACAAAAAAAGTTAATAAGGTAAGTGTTATTCTTTAAGATTAATTAAGATGAGAGTGAGAAGACACTGGATGCTAGTGGAAATACAGGTCTGGATTGGTGCCAAGAAGACTAATATAATACTTGGATTTACTTCACTAAAAGCCAAATTCATGAACTTAGAATAATGATTATTAGAGTTGAGAAGGGTGCAGGGAAGAGGATAGAGGGAGGTTGGGATAACAGTTACCAAAATACAGTCCAATAGAAGTAAGAAGTTCTCATGTTCCCACAACATAGTTGGGCCACTACCTGTCACAATAACACACAAAATACTCTGTGAAGAACTAGAAGAAAGGAGAAGAAATCCACCAAACACAAGAAAGATTAACGAATGGAAAGGCAATCTTCCTGGTATGATCAATTTATGCTATGTATATGGTGCTGAAAATTTTGCACTATACCACATAAAATATAATTATTGATTTTTTTCAGATATAGTATCTCAAGTTGAAGATGATTATATTTATTAATATATTAAGAAGAGATTTCATTAATTTCGTAAATACAAGTCCAAGGATATGACAATTTCCTCCATCCATTCCTCCTCTTTTTTGTTTTTAGTTTTTTGCAGTAACATATTTTTAACTTACTTTATAAACACAATTCAGTGCTCTTCTAAACAAAATATTGCAAAGTAATCAGATTTTTTAAACAAAATAATCCTTAAAATTTTCAAAAGGAGCAAGCATTTGGCATACCAAATAAGATGCCCCTTGGAATGCACATATCCCGTATTACAGCACTTGAGTCAAGATTTGGTTATCTGTTTCTGATATAGCTTCCTGCTAATGTAAATCCTGGGAGGCAATGGGTGATGGTTCAAATAGTTGGATCCCTGCCATGCATGTGGAAGATCCTGACTGAGCATTGGCTCCTGGCTTTCACCTGGCCCAGATGTGGCTATTTTGGGCATTTGAGGGGTAAATCAGAAGATAAGTGATAGCTCTCTCTTTCTCTCTCTCTTTCTCTCTTTCTTCCTTTCTCTATCTCTATCTCTATCTCTTAAATAAAAAAGCCAAATTTTAGGATCACATGAACTACTTTGTTCTTATTTGTGGAAAATAATATACATGCAGTAAATTTATGTTTAGTGAACGAAGTGGAATTGAGATACTACAGCAGTAATATTGGCAATACTATGATTAACAATGCAGAGAAAGAGATGATTAAGGTTTTGAGACATTAAGAGAAAATTCAAAATAAGAAATTCAGGAAAAGATTTGAAATTATGCATTTAGTTATTCACTCGTTTAATAAATATTTTTGAGCATCTAATTACATGAAGGTTCATATAGAATTTTGAAGATACTGAGTTTGAGTAGTTACAACAGTCTCTTCCCCAACTCTCATAACTCTGACTTTTAAATAATTAAATAAATCTTTTTAAAAAATCACTAAGACTGAATGTTTGCTAAATAACAGCTAACATTGATGATGGAATTTGATGAAAATAAATGATATGACAAATCTCAAAAATTTCAATTGTTCTAAGCAAATGATATTTTAAAATTATAATTGTTTGGGGTGTATGTTTCTATACCAGGAATATTTTTTGCATTTATCTTATGCTTCCTATAAAAATATTTGCCAATACTTTATTTCAAATAATATTTAAGGAAAAGAAAAGTGATTGGTATATAATTATTCACAACAACAGGACAGTTGGAGAAGATTCAGACTAATTTTTCTTTTTTTTTAAAGATTTATTTTATTTATTTGAAAGTTACAGAGTTGCCGGCGCTGTGGCTTAACAGGCTAATCCTCTGCCTTGTGGCACCGGCACACCGGGTTCTAGTCCCGGTTGGGGCGCCGGATTCTATCCCGGCTGCCCCTCTTCCAGGCCAGCTCTCTACTATGGCCCGGGAAGGCAGTGGAGGATGGCCCAAGTGCTTGGGCCCTGCACCCGCATGGGAGACCAGGAGAAGCACCTGGCTCCTGGCTTCGGATCAGCGAGATGAGCCAGCCTCAGCGGCCATTGGAGGGTGAACCAACGGCAAAAAGGAAGACCTTTCTCTCTGTCTCTCTCTCTCACTATCCACTCTGCACGTCAAAAAAAAAAAAAAAAAAAAAAGAAAGAAAGAAAAAAGAAAGAAAGAAAGTTACAAAGAGAGGTAGAGCCAGAGAAAGAGAGAGAGAGAGAGAGGGAGAGAGAGAGAGAGAGAGGTTTTCTATCTGCTGGTTCACTCTCCAAATGACCGCAATGGCCAGAGCTGAGCTGATCCGAAGCCAGGAGCCGGGAGCTTCTTCTGGGTCTCCCACACATGGGTGCAGGGGCCCAAGGACTTGGGCCATCTTCTACTGCTTTCCCAGGCTATAGCAGAGAGCTGGATCAGAAGAGGAGCAGCTGAGACTTGAACCGGTGCCCATAGAGGATGCTGGTGCTTCAGGCTGCAGCTTTAACCCGCTGCACCACAGCACTGGCCCCAGACTAATTTTTTTTTTTTTTTTTTTTGACAGGCAGAGTGGACAGTGAGAGAGAAAGAGAGAAAGGTCTTCCTTTGCTGTTGGTTTGCCCTCCAATGGCCGCCGCGGTTGGCGCGCTGCGGCTGGCGCACCGCGCTGATCCGATGGCAGGAGCCAGGTGCTTATCCTGGTCTCCCATGGGGTGCAGGGCCCAAAGACTTGGGCCTTCCTCCACTGCACTCCCTAGCCACAGCAGAGAGTTGGCCTGGAAGAGGGGCAACCAGGACAGAATCCAGTGCTCCGACCGGGACTAGAACCCGGTGTGCCGGCGCCTCAAGGCGGAGGATTAGCCTAGTGAGCCGCGGCGCCGGCTTCCAGACTAATTTTTCTAAAATTTTTATTTGTAAACTCACACCTGGTAGCTATGACTTTTGATTTTGAAGGGGTAGAGCAAAGTTTAAGAGGAAAATAAATACAAATACATGAAATCCATAAATGCTACATATGCTTCTGTGTTTCTACAGTCTGTTTCAGACATTTCCTGCACATTTTTATCAGTTCAACTATATTAAAGAGTAAGTATGTGATTTGTTTCATTTCTTTCTAAATTATTAGCATCTTATGGCAAACATACAAAGCTATTTTCATCGTATCCATTCCAATTCCCATTACAACTAATAGACATCAACACTTAGTTGTTAATAAATTAATTACTGTGAATTAGTGACTTCTAAGAATTCTACTTCTTTTGATTAGAGGTATAAGATGAACACTCCTCAGTTGTAATCCTTAATTTAGAGCAGTCCATTTAACTTAAAGAGCCTTGAGAGAGCCTAAAAATGTGGGCTCTCAGGTAATAACAGCATATTTGCCTTCTGAGGCAGTCGCTTCCCTGCTAGTTCATTCCTCAAGATTAAGTCCTCTTTCCATATTTTACCTGAAATAGAACACACATAATCGGACCCTATGAACATCTATCATAAAAATATACTTGATCTATAAGCTATATACAGAGTTTAATGAGGAAAGCCAGAATTCTTTTGCTGTGTTAAGGCATAGTAAAGTAAAATAATCATGCTTCATATCTCAACAGATATCTTTAAGATAAAAACATTTGATTTGCAAGTGATTTAAAGATACTGTAAAGAAGTTCAACATGTACCAATCAAGATGAGAATAATTCCTTAATTATACCTAGAATAGATGACACAGAGAAGAAAATATTTTAAGAGATCAACTATGAAGGGAAGCAAAAAGAAAATGCTACAAAAGTAGTCCACAAGGCTGTAAATTGTTAGGTACTGAAAAAATTCTTAATTCATTGAAAAGATAAGCATTTCTTTACCAAATGAGTGGGATTCCAGGAAGGTATGTGAGTTATGCCTTAAGTAAAAGTGAGTCACTATGCTTAGGAGACATAAAATACAGCATCTAGGGAAACTGCATTATAAACCTAACACCAGTGCAAGAACTCCATACCCTAGCTTCCAGCTTCAACACAGTACAATAAATAACCCTATAAATCTGTCTCTGTACCATGATATGTTTTCCAAAGACAATCTAGGTTTTTACCTGATTGATTCAACAACATGCTTACAAAATTTGGAGTTGTTGGCCATTTTAAGGATATCCACATTTACAACAGAACTTTTCATTTCCATAGCAATAACTGACACAAGAATCGTTTCATGTGGTGATGCTATTTTCATATACGTACTCTTAGGGAAATGATAAAACAAATGTTTTCACCTCATTTGTTCTCTGTTTCTGGCTAATGTGATGTTGCATTAAATCTTTCCTAGGGCTGGAGTCTGACTGTGGTACACTTTAATTTTCTAGTTATAAATTTAAAAAATAAAAACAAAAAAGAGAAAAACAAAAGTAGAGCATAAAGGTTGGTAAACATGCCCTATACCATCTCCTTTGTAATTTATTACTCGGTCTGCAAATATTTATTCATTCCCAACTATTTGCCAAGTACCATTTTAGCTACTAGGAATGTAAGAATGAACAAAACAGAAAATTTATCTGCTCTAATGGAAGTTTTACTGTACTAGTAAACAAAAGATGAACTAGCAAACAAATACATTAAAAATAACTTCAGTTACTGGTTTGTGCTACGAAGAAACTAAACAGCGTATTATGAGAAAGAATGACAGGTATCATTGGGGTGCTGCTTTAGATTAATGAGGAAAGCTAGAATTCTTTTGCTGTGTTAAGGCATAGTAAAGTAAAATAATCATGCTTCATATCTCAACAGATATCTTTAAGATAAAAACATTTGATTTGCAAGTGATTTAAAGATACTGTAAAGAAGTTCAACATGTACCAATCAAGATGAGAATAATTCCTTAATTTTACCTAGAATAGATGACACAGAGAAGAAAATATTTTGAGAGATCAACTATGAAGGGAAGCAAAAAGAAAAAAAAAGCAGTTGCTTTTTTATATGGATTTATTTTATTTATTTTTTATTTATTTGAAAGCCAGAGTCACAGAGAGAGAGAGAGGGAGGGAGAGAGAGAGAGAGAGATCTTCTATCCACTGGTTCACTCCCCAAATGCAATTGCAAGGGCTGGGCCAGACTGAAGCCAGGAGCTTCATCCAGGTCTCCCATGTGGGTATAAGGTCCCAACAACTTGAGCCATCTTCCTCTGCTTTCCCAGGCACATTAGCAGGGGGCTGGATTGGAAGTGGAGTGGCCAGGATTTGAACTGGTGCCCATACAGGATGCCATCTTGCAGGTGGCAGCTTAACCCATTACACCACAATGCTAGCCCTTGGGCAGTTGCTTCCCTATACAATGGAAAGTTACTATACAGTTTTAAGCTTGGAAGAAACATCTAATATGCATTTTTAGTTGATCTTGAGCTGTTGTGGGTATATTAGATGGATATTGTAAAAAAGCAAAAGCAGAACAATTATTTACAAAGCTGTAGCAACCCAAGAAAGCAAAGGTGGCTCCCCAACCTGGTAGAGGACATATGGAGATCACCAGAATGAGATTTGGGATATATTTCGAGGGTAGAGCATATAAGGATTATCAATGGACAGTACATATATTGATGATAAAAGAGGAATCAAGTAAAACATCAATTTATTGGCATGATATTGGCATGATATGAAACTGTTTACTGCTGTGGAAAAATGGAGAGATGCATGCTTGGGGCGGGGGATGGAAATTAAGAGGTTTCTTCCAGTCCTTGTATTAAGATAGGATTCATTAAGCTAATCACATAATCTGAGTGATTTAATGTAGCAAAGGTTCATTTCCAATTCATCCTACATGTTCATTACAGGTCAGCAGGGAGCCATACTTCACATAGTCCCTCAGAGACCCAGGCAAAGGCCCCAGCATGTTGTAGGTAGATCATCAAGAGATAGCACATTCAACTTAGGACAATTCAAGGAGTGTAAGGAATCTAGGGTGACATACATTGTTCTATTACTCAGTGGTCAAGTCATTTTCACCCCCTGTGAGTAAGAAATACCTGAAGAGCTTCCAACTGGAAATGTCCAAGAGATAATTGTTTTAGTTAATGGCAAAGCAGCTATGACACTAGTTTCATACTCCACATTCATTCAGTCTACGCTGGTGGTTTCCTTAAAGTTAAATACTCTAAGAAAGATATTTATTACATTATACAAAATGCTACTTATTATAGCACAAAATACTACATGTGTAGATAGAAATGGGTTTCAGCTTATGATACATTCAGATATTACTCATCATTCCTTGTCTTCTGTTGCTTTGAATCAGGGGTTCAAAGATAGAATATTCAGTGACTGCTGATTGGAGGTTGAGTGGACATATAGTCTACAAGCCCTGACCCTGATTTCTTCCTCGGTTTCCTTATTTCAGTCAAAGTGTTATGTCTACAGAACTCAAAGGTTGTCACAAAAACGCCTCTGGCAATTTATCCAGTCCAAGCAGGGGATGCGATCACCAACCAAGGAGGGAGTGATGGATGGAGTGGCCTGGGCCAAATGCAAACAGTAGAAAGAGGTGGAATGGATGGGAGCCATTGTGGCATAAATTGACATCAAAACAGGTACTAATTCCATAGGGTTAGAGTTGTCAATAACAGGGACTTTGAGGAAAATAATAGATCCTTTTTCTTCAATTTGGGGTGCAGGGTTTTCAAACAGCTCTGACTCTGAATTGGAATTACATCTCTGATTACAAATTCAGATAGGCTGCTATTCAGAATGACAGATGCTGAATTTGTGAGGTGTATGTACATACATATAAACTAGCATTCAGAACAGGGCTTGAAGACTAAAGCCATTGAAGAAGTAGGTCTATAGTTCAACTTATTGGAGGGTGAACCAACAGCAAAGGAAGACCTTTCTCTCTGTCTCTCTCACTGTCCACTCTGCCTGTCAAAAAATTTTTTTAAAAAAACATACAATAAATAATAGCTGAAGTCATAGACAAATGTTGTCACCTGGGGTCAGGTATAGA
This sequence comes from Lepus europaeus, assembly GCF_033115175.1. Classification (NCBI taxonomy): domain Eukaryota; kingdom Metazoa; phylum Chordata; class Mammalia; order Lagomorpha; family Leporidae; genus Lepus; species Lepus europaeus. The sequence continues at coordinate 126,833,339 of NC_084827.1, read as the reverse complement.
GCAAATGGCTAAGGAGGAGCTTTAGGAAAAATCCATTATACTAAGCCAGGTGGCATTTATACCTCACAGCAATATCATTTAGGTAATTTTGACACCTAAAAATATTAATAAGGTTAATTAAATACACTTGCAAAATATAACATTCATCAATGTCTGATATAATGAGCTGACAAGTTCATCTTTCCATGATCATCACCTTCCTTAAGAAGGCTGAAGGCACAGAGAGGACAAGGTGTGGACCTTTTGCAATTTATTGCTTATTTATTGCCACTACTGCTCTCACAAGTTTTGGGTTTCAATCAGCCATATCTCAGCCACTTTGCTCTTTTCAATGGATCACACACAGACTCTCAAGTTGAAAGGGCATGGGTAAAAAAGGGAGATCCTATTTTCTTTCTTTTCTTGGTTTCGTCTTCATTCTGCCTTCTTTATATTTTTCAGACCAGAGAGTCACTTTCATCTCTGACATTTATTTTCATTTTCTTAGCTTCCCAATCAGTTCCCTGAACAATTTCTTCTCACTGAATCCTCCTATCACAACCCATTCTATGAAACATTTGTATACTGTAATTCCAGGTGCTAGAAAAAGGAAATTCCATTTTTCTCCTTCAATTGAAGTCAAAGGCAAAGTTGTACCATTTCAAAATAAAAAACTCTCTGAATTGCTCTTCACCATTTCCTACCACTTTGACAGAGCAGGTGGCAGACTTTGGAAGCAGGCAGCCAAGGCTGTGATAGAGCAAGGCAGGAAGAGAGGTGTGGAAATCCCCCAAGAACTAAAGAAGCAGAGAAGTAGGAAACTGATAATTCATAACTAGCATGTGACTGCTCTCTAAACATATAAAACTCAACCATCTAGCTCAAAAAATAAATACTGCATGCTGAAGTTAAGATTTCTAATCTAAAATTTACTAATTATATCACTACTGGTTTCTACAAAACTCCCTAATATAAAAGAGTGCTTGTTGACTGCCTGCTGTTGTGAACTCACCAACCAAGAGACTCGGTTCTTTATTTTTGACCACCGTTGTCACCACTCTACTATGACATTCAGCTCTGCTTAACTGATCTCAGAATATAAATCTTTTTTTTCCAAAAGGCAGAGGAGAGTAAAGCATTTGAAGCCTGTGTCTCTGCCCACTCATCTATCATCAGCTAAAGATTTGGCAGACACAGAAAGGGAAACCAAGCTACAGGCTTTTTATTTGATCATTTTCATGCCTATTTTAGGTTAGAAAAAGTTTTAGAAGTTAGGGCTACACATCATAGCATATGTAAATTCTGGTAGTTATTCAAAACCAATGTAGGGGCTGGCACCATGACTCAATAGGCTAATCCTCTGCCTGCAACGCCAGCACCCCGGGTTCTAGTCCCGGTTGCTCCTCTTCCAGGCCAGTTCTCTGCTGTGGCCTGGGAAGGCAGTGGAGAATGGCCCAGGTCCTTGGGCCCTGCACCCGCATGGGAGACCAGGAGAAGCACCTGGCTTCAGATTAGCGTGGTGTGCTGGCTGCAGCGCGTTGGCCACAGCAGCCACAGGGGGATGAACCAACGGAAAAGGAAGACCTTTCTCTCTGTCTCTCTCACTGTCCACTGTGCCTGTCAAAAATTAAATTAATTAATTAATTAATTAAAAATTAAAAAATAAAAAACAATGTAGGGGGTGACATGGTTGCATAGTGGTTAAAGCCACGGCCTATAATGCCAGCATCACATAAGGGCGCCTATTCATGTCACAGCTACTCTACTTCCAATCCAGCTTCCTGTTAATGGCCTGGAAAAGCATCAGAAGATGGCCCAAGTGGTTGGGCTCCTGCCACCCATGGTGGGAAACACAGAAGAATCTCCTATCCCATCTCCTGGTTTCAACCTGGCTCATCCCTGGCTGTTGCAGCTACTTGGGGAGTGAACCAGCGGATGGACGATCTCTCTCTTCCTGTCTCTCTTTCTCAGTAACTCTGACTTTCAAATAGGTAAATGAATCATTTAAAAAAACACACACACACATGTTGTATCCCATGACCATTTTTTCCCCTTCCTCTAATTGTTCAAAGTGTTCAAAAAATGTTACATCTGAATACCAATAATCTATATTTCTAATGACAGAAATTTCATGAGGAGTTCCCAAAGGTAAACTATCTTATATAAGCATCATTGGATAAGAAGATATACAATGTAAAATAATAAATAATCTTGTATTTTTACTCTAGTATAATTTTTCTAATAGTTTACCAAGAATAATTCAAGATTATTTATTTGGTTACAACACACCCAGTTTTTACTTTTTGTTGTTTACCACAGAGTAAATTATATCACTCCCAAAATTCATATGTTGAAGCACTATCATGGACTTGTAAATGAGACTTTCAGGAGTTAACTAGAGTTAGGAGCTGTTTTGATGGAGTTAATGATCTTATAAGAGAGGATTAAGAGTGGGGAGTGTGGGAGAAGAGAAGAAGAGAGAGAGAGAGAGAGAGAAAGAATAAAGAGAGATACTCAAATAAGGATTACTATCTATAAGCCAAAAAGAATGCCCACACAAGAATCTAATCACCTAGCACCTCAAACTTTGACCTCCCAAACTTCCAAACTCTAAGAAACACACATCTGTTGTTTAAGCTATGCAATCTATAATATTTACTTTCACTATCCCCAGAAGATTAATAGCGTACCCAGTAAGATAAATAATTTACTTAACATAACTGTAAACAAATTAGCAAAGATGAGTTACCTGAATAGTACCCAGAAGCAAGTATGCCATATGAATGTACAGTATATCTTTACCTCTTTTGCTTGATGTCATTTAATTCATATAAGCTTTCTCATCACTGTATCACCAAATCATCAGACAACAAATTCAACCACCTCTCTCCATTCCTCTAAGTCTACTAGCATCATTCACCCAGATAGTGCAGTAAGCCTCCAAACATCTCTTAGCTTCACCTCTTGGCTTCCATTCCACAAACCATTCCTCCATGACACCCAGAATAATCTTTTTTGGAACATAACGCATTCCCCTGCCTAAAAAGAAAACAAGAGCTTTCACCATACTTAAAATCTGAACTTCTCATCTAGTTTACAAAGTCCTGTGTATTTTTACTCTTCCATATCTCTCCAATCTGGTCTCAGATCACTCTCTCCTTCAAATTTCCTATTTCTCCAATTTGTCCACCAAGCACATTCCTGTGTTAACACCATGGTACTAGTGCTTTCTTTCTGAGAAGTTCTTCATTTTGATTTTCACCTAGCTGGCTTCTCCTTATCATTCAGATCTAAATTTCAATGTCAGCTCTTCACAGAGGTTTTCTTGGCTACAAGGACTACAATAAACACCTTCTCATGTCTATCATATCACTCTGCTTTAATTCTTTGCAATATATTTATTTCTGGGTAATATATTTATTTCTTTGCTTATTGAATATAAGCTCCTTTAGAGCCAGAATTAATTTGCCTTGTTCATAACTACATATCCAGCTCCCAGAAGAAAGTCTGGCACAGATTTACTCAAATAACTTTTTAAAAATAAATGAATTATATCTTTTCAGAGTACTAAAAGTTTCTAGCTTAAAATATATTCTTAGCAGGAAACAAGAGAGTGGCTACTATGTTTTCACAATCTGTTCTTCAGAGTCACCAATTTTAATAACTATTCACACACCAAACCACCTACACAAGAGTAAGATGCCACAGAGCTTGGCACTGAAGAATATAGGAAGGAAACAGTTGCCTCTGTCACACCCCACACACACACCCAACTCAAGCATTGCAGCCCAGAGAGAGAGGCCTCCCACTTGAGATAGGCACAGGAAATTAAATCCAGATCTCAGACTTGAAACCCAGTATCAGACCCACCATGGTAAAACTTAGTGCCAGAAAGGACCTCATAGGACTTTCCCTTCTAACTTAGCACCAGGCCCACCACAGTAAGACTCAGTACAAAATAGAGCCTATAGACTCTTATCCCCTGGTCCTTACTCACAGATGGAGCCTTTGAGACTTTCCTCAGCACCAGGAAAATACCTGTGCCTTGGTGTGACGTACTAGTGTGTGGGCTTGTGTTGCCATCAGCAGAATGAAGGCCTGGCACAAATGTTCTAAACTGGTCAGGTCCTTGCAACTGTGAGAACCAGGTGCAATGACGATTAGTGTCAGCCTGGGTGGCCAAGGAACTGCCTCTCCCACCCCACCCACCTTGAGCAGACAATGGAGAGACTCCAGCTGTAGGATAGTAGAGCAGAAAAGTAAGCACAGGACTTCATCTTAGTACTCAGCACCAGTCACATGGTGCTGAGACCCAGCACCAGTTAGAATACAAAGGACCCTATCCTCAGGCCAGAACTCCCAGATGGATCATCTAGACATGGCCTGCACATCAGGTGGAGAGTTGCACCCTCATGGAACAGACTACTATTTTGATCTACATCACTACCAGCTGTGCGTCCATCTTAAACACACTGTTGAGACTACATAGGTCTCTGCAGATGTGTAATTCAGGTACAACATAACAGCATCATCCCAGAGAAGCCAAGGAATTGGCTTTACCACCCTATCTCAAATATTAGGCAGACAACAAGGAGCAAGATTCCAGGTGCTATATAATAAGGCCCAAAAATGTACACAGGACTGTGTCTTGGTACTCAGCTCCAGGTTGATAAAAAAACACTAGAAAACCCATAACATTCCATGTATACAGACCAGTGCTCATAAAAAGAGCCTCTATACCTGCACTAGTACCAAGTGGTGATCTGTGGCACCTGTTGATTGGAATTATATACTGGCAGGCTTCACATGAGGCTGACTGAAGTGTTCTCAAGCTATAAACTCCAGCTGTGATGTGGCACGGTGGTCTTGGTAGCATAGGATTGCCCACATCTTTCCTCCTGCAAACCCCAGGCAGTACAACATGGAGAGAGTAGAATAAAAGGGAGGTAAGCACCAAGTCATTGCACTGGTGCTTAGGCTTGTCCCTTCACATGCGATTCAAAGATGAGCAAAATTCTTCAGTGCCTGACTACAGTAGTGGCTGTGGATGAATTATATAGGCCAATCACAGTCCCAGTAGCAGTTTACAGAGACAGACTATCCCATTAGGACACTCTCCAGTTTATTCAAAACACCACACAGACTGCATCTGGGACAATCCTGAGCTTGGGACAATGCACCAATAGCAAGATTCAATTTAGGGCCATGTAGTGACAAAGTAACCATACAGTGATAGAGTAACAGAAGTCTCCACAGGCCCAGAAAAAATAAGCGAGTTACAGATTTCTGGGGAAGACAGGTACAAACAAATCCTGATTACAAAACCTGTAAGAAATACCTAACCCTTAAATGTACAGAGCATGTCTTATGCCACGAAGCACCAATAACTTTCAGAGAACCACAGCTTTACCTACAGAACCAAGTAATTTGCCAAATAACAACTGATGTTCACAAAACTTTGGATACAGAATTCAAACTAGCCATTTAAACCATAAACTGTACTTTGGAGATTTATATTTACTAAATAAAAGTTAAAAAATTTTAAAAATTAAAAAATAAAACTTTGACAAACTTCCAGAAAAAAAAGAGAGAAGTTATTGTATGCTCTAACAAAGCAAATTAAGGAAGAAACTGAAGTATTTGTTAAAATCAAACAGAAGCCTTGAAATGAAAAGTATACTAAATGAAATTTAAAATGTAGTGGAAGGCATGAATATCAAAATAGATCATACTGAAGAAAAATATTAGTGAGCTTGAAGGCAAGGTTTTTGAAAATACACAGAGGAGAAAAAGAATCAACAAAAATTGGGGGTGCAGGGGCAAGAATTCAGCCTAGCAGTTAAGATGACTGCAAACCACATCAAAGTACTTGGATTCAATACCTAGCACTGGCACTTGACTCCAGTTTCCTATTGATGCATACTCTAGGGGGTAGTGGTGCTGGATTGAGTAACTGAGCTCCTACCAGCCATATGGGAAATCTTGAATGAGTTCCTAGTTCATGGCTTTGATCAGGCCCAATCTCAGCCACTGGCAGCATTTGGAGAGTGAACCAGTGAATAGGAACTCACTCTCTCCTCTCATCTCTCTCCCTCCTCAATCAAATAAATATTTTTTTAAAAGAAAGCTTCTAAGAAACTTGGGACAGCATGAAAAGAGCGAATACCCAAGTTCTTGGGGTTCAAGAAGTACCACAGAATCCCAAAGAACTAGAAAGCTTAAAGGGATATAACAGAAAAGTTCCCAAACACAAAGATAAATAGTCCAGACACAGTAAGATCAAAGGTCACCAGTCAGGGGCCTGGCACATCCTCATGGCCTAGTGAGTTAAGCCATCTCCTGCAATACTGGCATCCCGTGAGTCCCAGCTGCTCCACTCCCAATCCAGCTCCCTGCTAATGCACCTGGAAAGCAGCAGAAGCTGGCCCACGTGCTTGGGCCCCTCACACCCATTGAGGAGATCAGGCTCCAAGCTCTGGCCTGATCCAGCCCTAGCCACCACCGACATGTTGACATCAGTAGTGGCTGCTGCACCCTGGGAGCATGCTCCTGGCAACTGGTAGGCTGAAAATGTAATTTGGAAATCAGTAGCAACTGCGGCAGCTATTCTGTGTGCCCAGCAACTGGCAGGGAGAGCTGCCATTCTGAAATGAGTAGTGGCTGAGGCAACTGTTATGTAGACGTGTGAACCAGGGACTTTACTAGGGAAAAACCCACATTCCCCACTAACTTTGAGTCTGGCTGGGAGGACTGAAAGGAGCTGAACATCCACATAGGATGGTGAGGTGCCCCCAGTCTCTCAACACATCACAGCCTCCAGGGCTCAGACTGCCACGGCAGAGCACCCACAGGCAGCTGGCTCAGAGAACATTTCTGCCTCTTTGTGAATGGGATAGGCTTGCGGGGCAGGGCAGACCCTCCGCACCCCTTGTATACGGACACTGTGGGAATTCTGAGACTGCACAATAGGGCAATAGGGTACAGGCTGTAGCTCATTATCAGGGCAATCACTGTTTGTAGTATCAAAGGTTCCAAGCTCCCTGATTTCCAGGTGTGGGTCATTATAGCAGGATCTGGGTTCATGTGAGGACAGCACAGATCCTTTGTGCAGTTCACATGGCAGTGCAGGTGAGTGTTGCACCCACTGTGGGCTAACCCAAGGCAATGATCACTTGGAAGAGAGGAGGTAAGGGTATGATTATGCCAACAGAGGTGATCATACCCTATTCACTGCTGAAAATAGAGATCTACCATGCCTATCTTGGGTATCACCCTGGATACTTGCCCCACAACGGGGCACTGAGGAAAGCTCCCTGGCCACACTAAGCAAATGCCTCTGGTTATTCACTAAAGGAGAAGACACTCCATTAAGCCTAGAGGCATAGTTCAATCATAAAAATCCATCAGTGAAGAAAAGCAACAAGTATTTTCACAAATGACTAAAAATAAACATATAAATTAAAGAAATGAGAATAAGGAAGATAACATGATGCCCCCCAAAGGACATAACACTTCAATATTAGAATGTGAATACAAAGAGATTGATAAAATGTCTGAAAAGGAATTCAAAAGATTAATCATAGGATTACTCAGAAGCAATGAGAAGCAAATTCACCAGCTAAAGAAATTCATACATGACATGGAAGAAAAATTTTCCCATGAAATTGAGAGTTTGAGAGACAGAAATCAAACTGAAATATTAGAAATGAAGAATTCAGTATTTCAAATAAAAAATATGTTGGAAAGCCTTAACAGCAGAGTTAGTGAGGCAGATGAAAGAATATCTGAACTAAGAAACAAATCTTTGGAAATTTCACAAAAAAGGGAAAAAGCGTAAAAAAGAGCAGTTCCTAATATTTGTCCTAATATTGGACAAAATAGACTTCAACTCAAAAACTGTTGCAAGAAACAAAGAAGGACACTATGTAATGATTAAGGGTTCAATTCAACAGGAAAATGTGACTATGACAAATGTATAAGCACTCAATATCAGGATACCAGCTGTTTTAAACAAATGTTAATAGATTTAAAGGGAGACAAAGACTCCAATGCAACAATAATGGGGGACTTCAACACTCCGCTTTCACAATGGACAGGTCAACCAGAAAGAAAATAAACAAAGAAACAACCGAGCTAATCAATATTATGGACCAAATGGATATAACTGGTATCTACAGAACCATTCATCTGACAATTGCAGAATGTGTATTCATTTTTAGTGCATAGAATTTTCTCTAGGGTAAATTAAATGTTAAGCCATAAAGCAAGTCTCAGCAAATTAAAAAAAAAATTGAAATAATGTAATGCACCTCTTCTTATAACAATGAAATGAAGCTGGAAATTAACAACTCATGAATCTCTAGATCATATGCAAACACATGGATAGTAAACAATATATTCTTAAATGAACAGTGGATCATTCCTCAAAAAGAATGAAGTTCACAATATAATGTATCAAAACTTAGGTAATACAGTAAAAGCAGTGTTAAGAGGAAAGTTTATAGCAATCAATGGTTATAACAAGTAATTGGAAAGGCATCAAATAAATGAGCTATCAATGCATCTCAAGAACTTATAAAACAAACAACAGGCTGGCGCCAAGGCTCACTAAGCTAATCCTCTGCCTGCGGCGCTGGTACTCCAGGTTCTAGTCTCGGTTGGGGCGCCGGTTCTGTCCCAGTTGCTCCTCTTCCAGTCCAGCTCTCTGCTGTGGCCCGGGAAGGCAGTGGAGGATAGCCCAAGTGCTTGGGCCCTGCACCAGTATGGGAGACCAGGAGGAAGCACCTGGCTCCTGGCTTTGGATCCGTGCAGCACACCGGCCACAGCAGTCATTTGGGGGATGAACGGAAGGAAGACCTTTCTCTCTCTCTCTCTCTCTCTAACTCTGCCTGTCAAAAAAAAAAAAAAAGAAAACAAACAACAAACCAAGCCCCAAATTAGTAGGAGGAAAGAAATAATTAAAATTAGAGAAGAAATAAACAAATTAAAGCAAGAATATCAAGTCAATGAAATGAAGAGTTGGTTTTTTGAAAAGATAAACAAAACTGATACATCATCGGCCTAATTAAAAAAAGAAGGCCTAAATTAGTAAATCAGATGAAAAGGGAGATGTAACAGATACCACAGAAATAAAAAGAATCATCAAGAATTACTACAATCATCAAGATGCCAAAAGCTGGAAAACCTTGAAGAAATAGATTCCTAGACATATGTGATCTACCAAAATGAGTCATGAAGACATAGAAAACCTAAACAGACCAATAATCAAGATGAAGACTGAAACAGTATTAAAGACCATCCCAACAAAGAAAAGTCCAGTAACAGATGGCTTTACTGCTAAATTCTACCAGACCTTTAAAGAAAAACCAATTCGGGGGCCGGCAATGTGCCGTAGTGGGTGAGACTCTCGCCTGCAATGCCAGCATCCCATATGAGCACTAGTTTGAGTCCTGGCTCCTCCTCTTCTGATCCAGCTCTCTGCTGTGGTTTGGGAAAGCAGTAGAAGATGGTCCAAATTCTTGGACCCTTGAGCCCATGTAGGAGACCTGGAGGAGGTTCCTGGCTCTTGCCTTCAGAATGATGCAGCTCCGGCCGCGGTGGCCATTTACAGAGTGAACCAGCAGATGGAAGACTTCTCTCTCTGCCTCTGCCTCTGCCTCTCTGTAACTCCGTCTTTCAAATAATAAATAAATAAATAAATATTTAGGGGTCAGCACTGTGGCATAGCAGGTAAAGCCACCATCTGCAGTGCCGGCAAACCATATGGGTACCAGTTCGAGTCCTGGCTGCTCCTCTTCCGATCCAGCTCTCTGCTATGGCCTAGGAAAGTAGTAGACGATGGCCCAAGTCCTTGGGCCCCTGCACCTGCATAGGAAGATCCAGAGGAAGCTCCTGACTCCTGGCTTTGGATGGCACAGCTCCAGCCATTGCAGCCAACTGGGGAGTAAACCAGCAGATAGACCTCTTTCTCTTGCTCTCCCTCTTCCTCTTTCTCTTTCTCTTTTTCTTTCTCTGCCTCTCCTTCTCTCTGTGTGTATCTCTGTCTTTCAAATGAATAAATAAATCTTAAAAAAATAAATCTTTAAAAGAAGAGGAACTAATTCCAATTCTTCTCAAGCTATTAAAACAACTTAAAGGGAGGGAAGGCTTGCAAGTTCCTTCTATGAGGCCAGCATCAGCTTAATTTCTTAACAAGAAAAATATACAACTGAAAAACAGAAATATAGACAAACATTCCTGATGAACACAGATGCAAAAATCCTCACAAAGTATTAGCTGATCAATCCAACAACACCTCAGAAAGATCATTCACTTGGACCATGTGGTATTTATCCCTTGTGTGCAGGAAGGGTTCAAAACAATGCGCAAATCAACAGATAGGATTCATCACATTAACAAATTGAAGACTAAAAACCATGATTATCTCAATAGATCATAGAAATCATTTGATAATATACACATTCTTTCATGATTAAAAACTTTAAGGAAATTTTACATAGAAGGAACATTCCTCAAACATCAAGGCAATTTATGACAAAACCACAGCCAGTACTTTAATTGAGAAAAGTTAGAATCATTTCCACTAAGATCCAGAACCAGATAAAGATGCCTACTTTCACCATTGCATTTCAATGTACTCCTGGAAGTTTTAGCCACAGCCATTAGGCAAGAAAAAGAAATTGAAAGTAATCAAATTGGAAAAGAAAAAGTCAACTTATCCCTATTTGCAGATGGCAGGATCCTATATATAGGGGATCCAAAAGACTTGACCAGGAGATTACTGGTAGTCATAAGAGAGTTTGTTAAAGTTGAAGGATATAAAATTAATGCACAAAAATCAATAGCCTTTGTAGGCCAGCGCTGCGGCTCACTAGGCTAATCCTCCACCTGTGGCGCCAGCACTCCACGTTCTAGTCCTGGTTGGAGCATTGGATTCTGTCCCGGTTGCTCCTCTTCCAGTCCAGCTCTCTGCTGTGGCCCGGGAGGGCAGTGAAGGATGGCCCAAGTGCTTGGGCCCTGCACCCACATGGGAGACCAGGAGGAAGCACCTGGCTCCTTGCTTCGGATCGGCACAGCGCACCAGCCGTAGCAGCCATTTGGGGTGTGACCCAATGGAGGGAGGACCTTTCTTCTGTCTCTCTCTCTCTCTCACTGTCTAACTCTGCCTGTCAAAAAAATAAATAACCTTTGTATACACAGACAATGTCATAGTTGATAAAGAACTTTTAGAATCAATTCCATTGACAATACCTAGAGAAAAACTAAATATCTTGGAATATATTTAACAAATAAATTCAAAGATCTCTATGATGAGAATTACAAATCATTAAAGAAAGAAATAAAGACACAAAAAAATGGAAAAATCTTTCATGTTCATTGTTTGGAAGAATTAATATCATCAAAATGTTTACCACAGAAAGAAATTTACAGATTCAATGCAATACCAATCAAAATACTAAGGACATTTCTTCTCAGATATAGAAAAAATGATGCTCAAATTTATTTAGAAACACATGAGACCCTGAATAGCTAAAGCAATCTTATACAATAAAAACAAAGCTGGAGGCATAACAATACCATATTTCAAGAGATACTATAGGTCCGTTATAATCAAAACAGCCTGGTACTGGCAAAAGAAATAGACATGTAGACCAATGGAACAGAATAGAAACTCCATAAATCAATCCAAGCATCTACACCTAACCAATCTTTGACAAAGGAGCTAAAAACAATCCCTAAAGAAAGGACAGTCACTTCAATAAATGGTGCTGGGAATATTGGATCTCAGTGCACAGGAGTATGAAACAAGACCCCTACCTTACACCTTATATAAAAATAAATTCAAAATGGATCAAGGATCTAAATCTACAACCTGATACTAACAAATTACTAGAGGAAAATATTGGAGAAACTCTATGTTATTTGAACCACAATCATCAGACACATCCAGGAATCTTGCTGAAAGCTAAAATTCAAAAAGCACAACATAGAGCTACTAAGTTGAAATCTGGAATAGGCTACGGGCATTCAGGAAATTCTTAGGCACACTCAAGTTTGAAATCCAGTGCTTGTAAGCCTCAAATTAGAACCAGAGAAAATAAAACAAATTACTTTTCTTCTGAGATTGCTAAATCCAATTGCATTTATAAATGATTTACTTTTTATCATTTCAGTTGACTCAGGTTCAATTTCTAGTACTTGATAGATAGACAGATGGTCTAAAAAATGCAGCCACTATAGATAAGGCCCTGAAGTTCAGATGAGTATGTGAAGATTATCAAGCATCTCACTGAGCTATTCATTATCTTAGACATTCTACAAAGGACAGACAGCATATCTCAAAACTTTCTGGTGATGACTGACTGTGTATCTTTTATGTGAATAGTTAACTCAAATAAAGACAGCTATTTGAACTATACAGCCCTTGATGATTATTCCAATTTTATACTTTAATGCTTAAGATTTGGCTGAAGTGAATATATTGCTATTCTTTTTAATAATAATAACTAAATTGTTTAAAAAATTTAAATGTCAGATAGGAGCTACATATTTTAAATTGTTATTCACTTGTTTATTTTTATTTGGAAGTCAGAGGTACAGAAAGACACATATACAGAAAGAGAGAGAGAGAGAGAGAAATAGCTTCTATCCACTGAATCACTCTCAAAATGTCCACAAAACTCAGCGCTGGGCCAGGCCAAAACCATGAGCTGGATCAATCCAAATCTCCCATATGGGTGGCAGAGATCCAAGTATTTGAGCCAACACTTGCTGCCTCCCAGGGTGTGCATTATCAGTAAACTGGAATCAGAAACAGAGTCAAGACTCAAACCCAAGTACTCTGATATGGGACGCAGGTATCCCAAGTAACATTAACAACTACACCAAACACCTGACTCAGAGAGCTACATTTTATTAATAGCAACACTTGTTTTTCCAAGTGAACGCAACCTGCAACATCTGGTGATTTTCATACCAATTTCCTTACACTGATTTCTTTAATGTAATGTATTACCCTTTCAAACTACTTGTAATTTCATCACAGCATTTATCTAATGAAATATTTTAAATTACTTCCCCAGGTAATGTCAAATCATAATGACATCAAATTGGTACTATCATATTAGTCCCACTGGATCTTTATTGAAATCATTCCTTGGAATATATTGAAAAACAAAAATAAGGGTGTACTTATAGACTGAGATATCATTCTTATAAGAATCTATTAAGATTGTTTTTGAACAATTAGAATTTTACAGACATCAAGAGAACATAATAGATTACTTTAACACATTGCTTTAATAGAGAATCAGATTTTAATTCTATGTCAAAGAGAAATTGAGCTTCCTGTGATCTTTTGCTGTGAGGTTTCCTTCCTTTACCTTCTTTCATATTGGTGACCATGTTTCTGTGTTTCCGTGTGTAACACATCTTTAAGCATCTTTTGCAGGGCAGGATGAGTGGCAACAAATTCTTTCAGTTTCTGTTTGCTATGAAAAGTCTTAATTTCACCTTCATTCACAAATGAGAGATTTGCAGGATATAGTATTCTGGGCTGGCAGTTTTTCTCTCTTAGTATCTGGGCTATGTCTCGCCATTCCCTTCTAGCTTGTAGGGTTTCTGATGAGAAGTCTGCTGTGAGTCTAATTGGAGATCCTCTGAGAGTAATCTGACGTTTCTCTCTTGCACATTTTAGAATCTTTTCTTTATGTTTCACTGTGGTGAGTTTGATTACAATGTGTCGTGGTGAGGATCTCTTTTGGTCATGTTTATTAGGGGTTCTATAAGCTTCCTGTACTAAGATGCCTCTGTCCTTCTCCAAACCTGGGAAATTTTCTGCTAGTATCTCACTAAAAAGGCCTTCTAATCCTTTCTCCCTCTCCATGCCTTCAGGAACTCCTAGAACCCGAATGTTGGGTTTTTTAATAGTATCCTGTAGATTCTCGACAATATTTTTTAGATTTCTAATTTCCTCTTCTTTTCTTTGGTTTGCCTGTTTCCTTTCCTGTTCTCTGTCTTCTAAGTCCAATATTCTCTCTTCTGCTTTGCCCATTCTGTTTTTAAGGCTCTCTAATGTGTTTGTCATTTGATCTATTGAATTCTTCATTTCATTATGATTTCTTGTGACTATCACAGTTTCTTGTTGTTTTTCCTGCCCTTTTAAAATGTTTTTTAAAGATTTTCTGTTGTGTCAGTGTTTATTATAGCAACTTATTTAAGCAGGGGATTTTCAATCTCTCCAAATTTATTTCCACCTACTCTAAGGAAAAAACCACTCACAGCCACTGAAAACTTCTCTGCACTAAAAAGACTAGTTTTATTTTTATGTTTACCATGAATTGACACAAGTTCTAATTAACCAGTATTCTTTCACAAGTTAATCTTTATATGCTTTTAATTTTTATATTCCATGTGGTATAGAAACCATACCTCCCTCCAAAATTAAGTTATTTGCATTCAATTTAAAGATTCTAATGTAAACTGCTAAGGAGAGGTCAAGACTTGCAATAATCTGAAGGGCATTTTTTTAAGTCTAAAGTTAATATAGGGTATTGTACTACTTCAGAGTAGTGTCTGCAGCTAGGGTTTTAAGAAAAAGTAGCAGTACTGGCCGTATAACTCCCATATTCATGTTCACACAAAGTCCCTCTTCAGCTTTCAATTTCATACCTTACTCTCCACCTTCTTGCCAAAGAGTGCTCCTGGTTAGGCCAGGAATTTCTATGACACATATGGAGGACAACAACATAAGAGACTGATCAAACAGCTATCAGAAAATGAAAACAGGTTGAAGAGTGCTAAAGGAATAAAACCTTACTGTGATTTAATGGTTTGGACAAGGGAAAATGGAAAAGAAGTAATCCCTCTCTCCTCCCTCCACACTGATAGACAGATACCATCAGGATACTCTTGTCAGAGTTACGAAATGATTCCAACCCACAGAAGAGCTAGAAGTAGCATATGGCATCCCACACCTTTAGGTCACATGAGTTGAATGGGCCCATTTTGTGTAGGTTGTTGAAAACTGGCAGATTTAGCAAATAACAGGATTCCAAGTTAAATTTGAATTTGAGATTTAAAGATTTAAAACTTAATATAAGTGTATCTCATCCCATATTGGAACATACTCATACTAAAAGAGTATTCATTGTTTATCCAAAGTTCAAATTTAACTGGACACCATGTATTATATCTGTAGGGAGGGTCCTCAAGAGGACTGAGAATGTCAGCTTCCCACTGACCTCTAGTAAGGCAAACAAGACAAAAAATGCCTTTGAAAGTCTTGGAGACAGAAGTAACAAGAAGGGGTCCAAAAAAAGATAGTGCTAGAGTCACTGGCTCTAGATAGAAAGGAAAAAACAAAGTCCTTTTAGGAGACATATCTCATCTCATCAAAAAAGAAAATGATAAAACTTGTCATCTTATCACACAAGAAGATCTAATTGGTTTGCAAGACAAATGACTGACTCACAAAACTTGAAATATTTTAGAAATTAAGGAGTATAATTAATCTGCTCAGTAAAAAGTGCAGTATTTCCACAGAATTTTCAATTTTTCTAATACTTTTATCTGGGACATATTTTATATTAACATACTTTATAATAGCAAACACATCCTAAGAAATAATTAAATTTTACCGTTTCTCTGAATCTTATAAAACATTCTGGCTGAGTAGTCACATGAGATATCTTTCATGAAAAAACATCATGCAAAGTTTCTATCTTGACTATTTTTTTCCCCTAGATCTTCTTGTTAAGTCCCAGGAGAAATCATCTCAGCAGAAATATACATTTTACTTTTTGGGTTTTTTAATTTTAAATGTTTATTTGAAGTTATGGCATATATGAGCTATCAGGTTGAATTTTACTCAAAGAAATTATCTTCCATCTATACATGTCAGGTTTTTGTCTGTTTCAATGATCTATGCTCTGTTTGAGATAAATTATCCCGAGATTTATAACTTAAATGTCCATATGTTCAAGCAAATGATGGTATAACATTTTGATCATATTGTAATTTCCTCTCAGAGAATATTTATAATTTTTGGTAAATAAAAGCTACAAAAACCTCTGACAAAAATATGCTATCATTCCTCATTGGTCTCAACAGAGATAAGTTTTTTATTTATTTCTCTTTTATTTAATTACTGAAGATTTTCCAGAAACACTATTTTGCCTTTTAGGAGCTCAGAATCAAGGAAATGTTAATATATGATGCTATATTATTCTTTCTAATGAAAATAGGGACACTTGAGAGATGGCACTGTAGATCAATTAGAAGCAGATCAATAAATGTTGTTGAGAAAATTGATAATCCTTGGCCGGCACCACAGCTCAATAGGCTAATCCTCCGCCTGCGGCACCAGCACCCCGGATTCTAGTCCCAGTCGGGGCATCGGATTCTGTCTCAGTTGCTCCTCTTCCAGGCCAGCTCTCTGCTGTGGCCCAGGAAGGCAGTGGAGGATGGCCCAAGTCCTTGGGCCCTGCACCCGCATGGGAGACCAGGAGAAGCACCTGGCTCCTAGCTTCAGATCAGCGCAGCGCGCTGGCCGCAGCGGCCATTGGAGGGTGAACCAATGGCAAAAGGAAGACCTTTCTCTCTGTCTCTCTCACTGTCCACTCTGCCTGTCCAAACAAAAAAATTGATAATCCTTCACGGAAAAAATATTGACCCTACCTCACACCATAAACAAAAATATATCACAGATGTACTGAACATTTAAAAATAAAAGGCAAAGTTTTCAGATTTTTAGAAGAAAATCATATAATATCTTCATGTCTTTAGGATAGGGAAAGATTTATTAAACAACAAAGTAAAATCCTTTACAAAATTAACAGTCAACAAAGTGAAAAGACAACCTATAAACTGGGAAAATATATTTGTAAAGACAATGTTTAATAAGATGTAGTAACCAAATGTATTTTATAAAACCTCTAAAATTCAATAGCAAAAAGTCAAATTATCAAAATTTTAAAATGGACAAACACCTGAATTAATGAGTCTTCTCTTTCCCAAAAAAGACATTAAAATGGCCAATAGATACATGAAATAGTATGGAGCATCACTAATCATCAAGGAGATACAAATTAAAACTATTTCAAAATATCACCACACACCCCTTAGGATGACTGCTATGAAAAAGGGATACATACTGGCATGGATGTGAAAATAAAAAGGGACTGCTAGTACCCTGTAGGTAGTAATTTACATTGGCACAGTCATTATGAAAAATAATACGGATGATCTAAAGAAATTAAAAACAGAATTACAATTCCTTTTCGGGTATATACCTAAATGAGACAAAATCACCAGCTCATAAAGGGATGTTCACTACCAAGTTCATTGCAGCCTATTCACAACAGTCAGGATAAGGAAACAAACTACATGTCTGACAGTGGATGAAAATGCAAATGTGGTCCCTTCAAACAACAATAACAAAAAAAGCCCAGGAACAAGTGGCTTCACTGCTGAATTCTACCAAACCTTAAAGGAAAAATCAATAGAGAGACTTCTGAAACCACTCCAAAAAATAAGAATTGAAAGAGAGGAAATCCTTCCAAACTCATTTTATGAGACCAGCATTACCTGCATAACAAGATCAGAAAAGGACACACCCAGGAAACAAAACTACACACAATATCCCTGATCAATATAAATAACAAAAATCCTTAACAGATACTAGAAAACTGAATCCCATAGCATATCAAAAGATTATATACCATGACCCAGTGTCCCACATGACTCATCTGGGACTGGCAGATGTCCAAAGCTAAACCTTTATCTCACGGAGAGAAACGGGGAGACTTTTGCAAGTACCTCAGAAAGCCCTTAAAAGGAACCTCAGACAATAATTCTATATCTCAAATATACATGTAATGTGTCTCCCTCAGCTGGCTATATCTATTCAATTCTAACCTCAGCAGCCACTAAGCTTCAAGCGTTCACCTTCACTGTTAGGCTTCCTTGCCAATTAGTCTACCTCAGCAAGTTATCTCTCTTTTTTCTTTTTTTTTTCTTTTTTTTACTTTTATTTAATAAATATAAATTTCCAAAGTACAGTTTTTGGATTACAGTGGCTCCCCCCCCATAACTTCCCTCCCATCCACAATCCTCCCTTTTCCCTCTCCCTCTCTTAAGAATTTTCTATCACCACCCATGGGCTCCATATTTGTTCCCAAAATACCTAATCCTTGACTCATCATTGGTGGAAATATAACTTGCTTGCATTACATTCCTCATTCATCTGTGATCAGAAAGGTATACAGCCAAGCTGCAGCTTCTGGCCTCTTGACTTTTTGGACATGAGTCAAATATTATTAGCCGGGGCCGGCACTATGGCGCAGTGGGTTGACACCCTGGTCTTAGGTGCCAGCATCCCTTATGGGCTCAGGCTCGAGACCCGGCTGCTCCACTTCCAATCCAGCTCTCTGCTGTGGCCTGGGAAGGCAGTGGAGGATGGGCCGGGTTCTTTGACTTCTGCATCTGTGTGGGAAGACCTGGAGGAAGCTCCTGGCTCCTAGCTTCGGATCAGCGCAGCTCCAGCCATTGCGGCCAATTGGGGAGTAAACCATCGGATGGAAAACCTCTCTCTCTCTCTCTCTCTCTCTCTCTCTCTCCTCTCTGTGTAACTCTGACTTTCAAATAATAAATTAAAAAAATAAATAAATAAATCTTTCAAAAATATATCATTAGCGCTGTAGGTCCATACATGCTGAAGGACACAAATTTTCTATAGGTTTAACGCAAAAGGGAAACATCTTCCTCCCCAATACAATTGTAGAGCATATGGTTGGTAAAGAAGAATAATCTAAATATTGACAATTTGCTCCAATAAATCTTTTTTCTCAGACTCCTCAGCTTTGTTCTCATTTGGATGTGATCTGAGTGATGAACTATTATTAAGGAACAGTATTTTGGATAATGCCTTTGCAAATGCCATCAAGGTCGCCAAGCAATATACTTTTGAACACTGGAGTCCAAAACAATATTCTTAATCTTCTAATCACTTATAAAACTCCAAGGCAAAATGAGTTTTCTGTTCTGTTTCCTATTCTGGAAAATTTTCATGATCTTTGCTTTTGGTGTGATATGACACACTATTTTCTCTATAGTGTTTTCAAACTATCCCCCAACAAAAAAATTTGAAAGAGAAGCAATCCTTCCAAATTCATCAATGTTCCAAAATGTTCACAAAGTTCTACACTTCATTTATTGAAACATTTGCTCTCCTGTCTACTTCTTAACATCCCACAGCTATTCCAGTACATTTTCTCTACCAAAATACCTCACCAAATAATTTTTACTCTCCACATAGAAACCTGAATTTCCTTTCTCTTCACTTTTCCTTTCATCTTTTTCAAAGTCAGGGGTGGAGGGAAACCTTTTTGGAAGGAGTAGAAGAGATGGAAAGTGAGCTGCCAATTACAGGAATTCTCTCATTACAACATGCGGAAGAATTACCTGAGGAATTCTGCCAGTAGCCCCGTGTAAATGGATTACTTGGTTACACATATGAGGAATTATATCCAGAGAAGGAAAATGGCTCAAATTCACATAATTCAGAAGCAGCAAAAGTGCACAACCTTCCTGGGACCAGGAAGTTTTTTAATCAATACAATAAATTGTGTTACATCTTGTCATGGATTTGGAAGACTCTTTATAAAGAATTTGGGAAGTTTCAAGCACATTAATTTACAATGGAACTCAAAAGATTGTGTAGAAATCAAATTAAAAGTTATTTATACATATAAACTTAATTTATCAGCATAAGCTCCATGAAATTTGACATTTATAAACAATGATATCAGCCATTAGTTCATCCTTAAAGAACTAAAGTTAACAGTCTCAATACAGTCTGTTCTATATTATTAGCTAAAGACAAAAGGAAAGCCAAATCAAGACTGTAAGGTGGGTGTTTAAAATTTTCCCATCAAAATATCACAGGAAGTGCCCTTATTTGGTGAGAGAAATGAGCAGGAGCACTGTCAGGATGGAGCAAAACTCTCCGGTGAAGGGTCTTTTCTGCCAATGCTTTGGCTACGAGTAAAGCCATGTTTCATCTCCAGCAAGAGCTCTTTGAAGAAGTGCTTCAGGATCTTGATCCCACTTCTTGAAAGATGCCCTTGAAAGCTCTGTTCTTGTCTACAGCTGATCTGAGCACAACAGTTATATCACTCATTAAGCAGAAAGCTTGCTCTGCTTTTTCAGTCAGGATTGTATAAGCTGAACCAATTGTTATTTCTGCGGTGTTGGCAATTGTTTCTACTGTTAATTGTTAGTTATCTTCAATTAGCGAACAAACAAGATAAATCTTCTTCACAAACTGATATGAATAGTCTGCCTCTACAGGTCTCATCTGCACCACTGTCTCATCCTTTTTTTTTTTTTTTTTTTTTTTTTTGACAGGCAGAGTGGACAGTGAGAGAGAGAGATAGAGAGAGAGAAAGGTTTTCCTTTTTCCGTTGGTTCACCATGGGAGCATGGCCGCTGCAGACGGCGCGCTGTAGCCAACGCACCACACTGATCCTAAGGCAGGAGCCAGGTGCTTCTCCTGGTCTCCCATGTGGGTGCAGGGCCCAAGCACTTGGGCCATCCTCCACTGCACTCCCAGGCCACAGCAGAGAACTGCCCTGGAAGAGGGGCAACCGGGACAGAACCCGGCGCCCTGACTGGGACTAGAACCCCGTGTGCCGGCGCCTCAAGCGGAGGATTAGCCTATTGAGCCGCGGTGTCGGCCCTCATCCCTTCTTAAAGTGAATAATGAATTTGTACACTGCTGATTTCTTTTGGGCATTCTCCTCACAAACTTTTCATAAAGCATCAATGATTTCACTATTCCACTTAGGTTTCACCATCAATTTGATGTTTACTCTTGCTTCAATTTTGCTAGAATTCATGTACTGATAGGAACAATTTTCAAATTGCTATCTTTTCAGTACATCAAAATAGATCTGTTCAGATATATTACACCAAGTTAGTACACATTTATTTGGGTGCAGAAAAGTTTATGAAATGCATGCATAGTTTTTTCACAATATATACACCCCATAACTCTTTAAATAAAGACACCTCATATTAGTATTTGGAAATCACCTTTTAAAATGGTAACTCTTTGGTTTCCTTTTTCCCTCCTTTTATTTACATTTTTAGATAATGTATTTTAACATAAATTGTAGCCAAAGGCTTAATGGCTCTACTAACTAAAGGTGTCAATAAATAAAAAGTAAAAAGACCACAGTCCAAAAGAAAAATAGGCAAGGGCTTTAGAAAATTATCAAATGAAAAGATGTTTAACTTCCTTCATATAAAATTTTAAATAATCACAAAAAAACATTAATACTATAGTAGTATATAATTTCATCAATTTGTTGGACAAATATTTAAAACAAGATTGACAAAACTGTATTTTCAGCAAAACTCTATGCACAGTCATTTCTCTTCTTTTTAATGTTAGTTCCCACATACAAAGGACACGAGCTATTTGTCTGTCTTTGTCTGGCTTATTCCACTTAACATGGTTTCTTCTAGCCACAGGCATTTTGATGCAAATGATAAAATTCCATTCTTTTTTTGTAGCTGAGTAATATTCCATTGTATATATGTACCACGTTTTCTTTATCCATTCATCTCATGATGGTCACCTTGGCTGATTCCATATTTTGACTATTGTGAACAGTGCTGTAAACATTGTAGAGCAGGTACATCTTTGATGAGTTCACTCTGTGAATCATCCTACCAATTCTGATCAAATTCCCAGCCTCTGATTCAACCAATTCAATCAATCCAATATGATTATTGGATATAGGTTATTGTGAACTTATAAAACCATGCTGTGACATGGCGATCATTTTTATGCATAGATAGCAAAAAAAGAATAAGAGGCATGAATTTCCAGTGACTACAAATGTTCTTGAGACTTTGAATTCCTGTGTCTTGCTCAAAGAGTATTTGCTATTATAATTAGGTCCCTTGATCTGTGGAAAAGAATTTCTATAAAGGTTTATTTCCTTTTTGGAAAAAAAAAAATTACTGCTTGTGATACTTCTGGCCCAGTGTTAGACAAATTGGGATAGTATATGAATAAAAAATATATTTCTGCCTCTGAAAACTGATACTTTTAATGTAAGAATCAATATATTACAAGCATAAAAGTGAAATTGCCAAGATAAAATGATATTATCTTAAAAAAGGTTCTCTATAAATATTTTTTGAATGAGTGAATGACCACTCTCTAGAGGAGGTGGTATTTGAAATGACATTTGAAAATGGGTAGAAAGTGAACATACAGCAACTGGGAAAAGACATTAAATCAGAGAACTAGCACATAAGTACAGGTAGATGTGAATGCACAGAGAGTAAGAATTATAACTGCAATTTGTGCCTGGTACTTCATTAGCACTTCACAAATATCTATTTTCACATTCACAGTAATGATATTATCCTTATTTTACATTTGGTGAAAAGAACTTATTGTATATTGGGCATTATTCTTAGAATTTGTATAAGCATGTAGTTCCATTTAATTTTGTTAACAAATTTATGATGTGAATTTTGAAATGCTTCCATTTCAAAATAAAGAAAATAAGGAACACAAAGATAAAAATCTTGCCCAAGGATATACAGCAAATGATGAAATCTGCTTCCAATCTCAGGTCAACTCATTTCCAGAGTCTTTACTCTAAATATCTGTTACCCTCCTCTTCTGAAAAACATCAAATAAGGGCATCAGCCAACTTCAGTATTTCTACGCTTCTTGAGAGAGATACTTTTTTTTATGTGACCAGAATATCTGTAAGACGAATGAAGAAAACATTAAAAATTAAAAGCCTGGACTAGAGAAAAACTAGTTTATGATGGTGTACCAACAGTAAAACTTATAAAAACTTTCCAGAATAAAGGAAACAGGAAACTTTACATGATAAAGGACATGGATTTGGATTCAGAAATTTTACTGTTCACCATGCAAATAGCTACACATTTGCATCTGCTGAGGGACACACAGGGCCAACAAGTTTATTGACATGAACTGATCAGCTGAGCTAGTAAGTTGAGGACATGATCTGAATGCCATGAAAAGAGTTTACACTTCACTGCTATAAAATGTCAAGGATAATTGAACATCTTACTGTGACCTCACTTAAGCTCAAATTTTAAAAAATAATAATGTTGGCTTTTTTTTATTTATTAAACTTTTATTTAATGAATATAAATTTCCAAAGTATAGCTTATGGGTTACAATGGCTTCCCCCCTCCCATAACTTCCCTCCCACCTGCAACCCTCCCCTTTCCCGCTCCCTCTCCCCTTCCATTCACATCAAGATTCATTTTCAATTATCTTTATATACAGAAAATCAGTTTAGTATATATTAGGTAAAGATTTCAACATTTTGCCCATATAGCAACATCAAGTGAAAAAACTACCATTGGATTACTAATTATAGCATTAAATAGCAATGTACAGCACATTAAAGACAGAGATCCTACATAATTTTTTTTTCAAATTAATTAATTTTCTATGCCATTTCCATTTTAACACCAGGTTGTTTTTTTTTTTTCATTTCCAATTCTCTTTATATACAGAAGATCACTTCACTATATGATTAGCAAAGACCTCATCAGTCTGCGCCCACACAGAAACGCAAAGTATAAAAATACTGTTTCAGTACCAGTCATAGCATCACTTGGCTTTAGACGACACATTAGGGACAGATCCCACATGGGGTGTAAGTACACAGTGACTCCTGTTGCTGACTTAACAATTTGACACTCCTGTTCATGGCGTCAGTAATCTCCCTAGGCTCTAGTCATGAGTTGCCAGGGCTATGGAAGCCTTTAGAGTTCGCTGACTTTGATCTTATTCCGATAGGGTCATAGTCAAAGTGGAGGTTCTCTCCTCCCTTCGGAGAAGGGTACCTCCTTTTTTGATGGCCCCGTTCTTTCCACTGGGATCTCACTCACAGAGATCATTCATTTAGGTCTTTTTTTTTTTTTTCCATGATATCTTGGCTTTCCATGCCTGCTATACTGATAGAATCAAAAAGGGAGAGAAAGATCCAACATGGGAAGTGGGATACACAGCAGACTCATAGGATGGCAGATGTCCTAAACAACACTCTGGCCTCAGAATCAGCCCTCAAGGCATTCAGATCTGGCTGAAGAGCCCATGAGAGTAATGTTGGCTTTTAAAAATCCAAAAAGACAAGTATATACAAAATTAAGAGGAAGATGGACAAAATAAATTATCCCTTCATGTGATGTAATTATAAAAATGAGAGTTACTAAAAGGTCATGGCTGAGATTAATTAATAGGAAACAGCTCTGCCACAGCCTCAGGAGAAGGAATTCTTAAATGTTCTCCCTTCAACCATCAGAAGATCTTAGCACCTGGAAACTATCTCTAGATTTCAACACTAAAGAAAAAAAAGATTCAAACTAATTCAGGCATGTAAGTTGGCAAGGGGAGAAGTTTAAATCATTACTTATTTCTGATGCATTCATCTCACTGTTGATTCCTGGAAGACAATGAGGTACATTTCTGTGTGAAAAGAAACTACTTTCTTATTAGTCAGTTGTCTTGTATGCAGCATATGATTATTGGATATAGGTTATTGTGAACTTATAAAACCATCATGGATGAGAAAATAATTGGCAACACATATATATCAGGGATAACATAATTTTGCTCGCTAGAAAGTTGCTCATGAACACTTAGTAATTACATGTAAGGCTCTATGCTGGTAATTCCACAAATTTCTTAATTAATTCGTTGATCTATTTGACTGATTCACACCATAAACATTTCTGTGCATCCAGTATGTGCCAATCTCTGAGCAGCCTCTGCACTTGAAGAAACTTCCGATCAAGGAAGTGAAATAGGTATGCAAACAGCTGACTGATAATGCAATGTGATTGGTGCCTTTACTCAGGTATGGAGCAAGCATTCAGGTCATGAAACAATCAAGTATTTACAAAAGTGTAACTTGGAGTTATAAAGAGATTTTTAGTCATCCCTCCTCCCACCACCCCCAACTCTAGGGCTTCCACTTAGGCTAGAGACTACATTGGAGACAGTTCAGGGCTGAGAACAAAAAGAACCTTCTAAAGTCAAATAAAAACAAGGTAACTGCACCGCCATAAAGTTTTCAGATTGATAACAATATCAAAGATTATTATAGCAAAGTACTGCCCCTTCTCCCGCTCTACCATCTACATAAAGAGTTTATGAATTATCAGTGATCATTTGCCCACTTTCATCTCTGTTCCCTTGGAGATTGGTTTGTCCTGTCCACCACTCCTAAACTGCAGAAACACCAGCCTTCAGATAGGACTCATTCTGTTTGAATATGGGAAAGGACTAGATTTGAAACTGAGAGAGGGCATACCAAAGGTAGTCTACAAAAGTAATCTACAATCCAACTGCTGAGCCTACATGAAATTTTAAGTGCTCTTTGAGTCTAAAATAACATCCTTGAACATAAGTGGTACTTAAGCCATCTACTACTGTCCCAAAAAGGCAAGCCACTGAAACGGAGGACCCCAGAAGATAAAAGATTTGTCATCCAGAGGGTAAAAAGTGGTTCCAGTTGGAAAGAATCACCTATGCTGGGCAACTAGCAAAGGCAAGTAGTAGTAATAAATGTAATGCACATGAGAGGCAGCATTTACATGCCAGCGACACGGAGGGAGCCAACAGACACCGGGTGTTAGGCAGAGAAATAATAAAGGCTAAGAGGAGATTACAATTGCCACCACCAAATGGTGGCCATTTATGGGAGCAGATATTACCACACACACACCTGCAGCTTCTGCAGCTGTGTGAACACAGAGAGCAGGGAGGGAGGGCATAGAGAGAATGAATTCCCGTACTGGCCTTCGTTTTTGTCAGTGGGGCTTTGCAGCTGTGTGGGAGCTTTGCCTGAATCTTTAGAAAGGGCTCTGAAATGGACACTCACATATAATATCTCAAGTTCACTGAACTGAAACTGCTTTAAACTGAAATTAACTGAAAGTGTGGGGATTTTTCCACGACAGAAAAACAAATGAGAAAAATTCCATATATAAGTATTACTGCTAAAATTCTTACATGACGTCTGCTGTGATAGTCACAAATTTTAAAAATGTAAATTTGTACATCACATTTGAATTTGCAAGGAAAGTTAACACATTTTTATTTCATCTTATCATCTTAGAAAGTCTATGGTACAGGAAAGGAAATTGAATTCATCCCTATTTGATGTGAAGAATGAAGTTCTCCAAAACTAATATGCTGCAGAAATGAAACTACCACCTAGTTTCATTTAAAGGAATAATGTTTTAAATAAGTCAACTGGCTTTAAATGGGTAATGATGATCCCATGGTCTGGAATTGTTATTTTAACTTGATGCCAGCAGAATTTGTAAAGCTTTCCACCCTTGTCTTTAAATAACAAGCTCTACCTGTAAGGCTTGCCATCTACTAGTGCCACATAGGTTATTAATGATGTTTTATGTCCTGTACACTAATAGGAAGCCATGTTTGCTTATTAGAAATCGTACATGTCATATAAAGATAATTAAAAATGAAACTTAATGAAGAATGGGATGAGAGGGAGTAGGTGATGGGATGGTTTGTGGGTGGGAGGGTGGTTATGGGGGGAAAAACCGCTATAATCCAAAAGTTGTACTTTTGAAATTTATATTTATTAAATAAAAGTGTTACTTGTACAATTTCTTTCTTTTCTTTAAGAAAACTAACTGTTACAGAAACTGTGACCACAGGAAATTTTCCCTAAAATAATTAAATCTAAAGTATCTCTGAAAGGTAGTTTATGTTTTTAAATTTCAAGCACTAGGCAAAAAAAAAAAAAAAAAATCCTAAATTTGAATTTATCTCCTTTGCAAAGAGAAGTAATTAAATTTCTTCTACAAATGTCCTTCAGGAACCCTGAAACTTAGGAAACAAATTTCATCCTTCAAGTAATTACTCAAATAATTAATACTTGTCTTTGAATTCTCAAAGATCATCTCAATTTGGCCTGACCTAGCTTACTAATTACATCCAATGGAACAGTCAGTGAAAAAAAAATCATTCTAAGTACTTATTCTTTTTAAAAATATTTGTTTATTTGAAAGGCAGAGTTAAAGAGATATGGGGAAGGACAAAACTAGGTTGAGAAGTCTTCCACCTGCTGCTCACTTTCCAACTGGCCACAATGTACAGGGCTAGGCCATCTTCCACTGCTTTCATAAGCACATTAGCAGGCAGCTGAATGAGAAATGAAGCAGCTTTGAATTGAATCAGTACTGATTTGTGATGCTAGCATTGTAGACTGTGGCTTAACCAATTGTGCCACTATTCCAACTCCAGTGCTTATTGTTAAACAACAAATAAATTAATATTATCAAGTTTGTTTACATGTGAAAAGCTTCCAAACATATTTTTTGGGAATGTTGAATCTGTGACTATGTTATATGTGGTTACCAATTAAATAAGTAGGTCATAATGTCATTATGACCTTATGCAACTGCTATAAGGCAAGATCTTGCCAAATGTCACAGTAAAACTATACATTCATTTCTAAACCTGAATAGAAGGTTTGCCAGGGAAAACAGTGTTCTAGGCCTAAAAGGTGTAACCTAGGCTGGTCATCTATGAAATTGTTGATTTTATGATCTCTACCTGAGAATCAACTCTACCAGCATGTGGAACTTGGAGAAAAATAATCTGTTCATTTCCATTTGCTTGCAGGAAAGCAGTAATAGAAACTAAGAGGTCTTTTGTGCAAAGTCATAGATTTAGATTCTTCATCCACTGTAAGTTGATTTTTGTATAAGGTATAAAGTAGGTGTCTTATTTCATACTTCTGTGCACAGAGATACAATATTCCCATTTTTTGAAGAGGCACCCTTTCTCCAGGGATTGATTTCAGCTCTTTTATCAAACATAAGTTAGTTGTAGCTGTGTGGATTAATTTTGGGTTTCTATTCTGTTCCACTGGTGTACATGTCATAATTTGTAGGCAGCCCATAAACAAATCATAGACAAGTCAAGGTCAGTCTTGGCTTGTGGAATTCCTGAGAAGAAAAAAAGTCACCTATTCCCATGCTCTAGGAGAATGATCAAACAAGAACACTCCGCTAAAATTAACTATGTTATGATTGTGTTGCAGAAAGCCTGATAAGTTGCTTACCTGTGTTGTTAACTTTTGTGTTGCCTTGAGCTGCAGCTGGTTATGTATAAAATATCACTGAGACTCTGGAATAAACGAGCCTTGATCAGACTTCTCTCTTGGCTCCATTCTCTGTGCCCTTGTCCCTCTTTTCATTCCGACTCCCTCCTTCAGGTTCCGTTCGACAGGTGTGGCTGGCCCACATCAATAATTGTGTCAGTATCAGGCTGTTTTGATTATAACTGCCCTGTAATATGGTTTTTTTAAAAATATTTATTTACTTATTTGAAAGGCAGAGTTACAGAGAGGCAGAGGTAGAGAGAGAGAAGTCTTCCATCTGATGGTTCACTCCCCAGATGGCCGCAATGACTGGAGCTGCACCAATCAGAAGCCAGGAGCCAGAAGCTTCTTCCTGGTCTCCCATGTGGGTGCAGGGCCCCAAGGGCTAGGGCCATCTTCTACTGCTTTCCCAGGCCATAGCAGAGAGCTGGATTGGAAGTAGAGCACCCGAGACACAAACTGGCACCCATATGTGATGTTGGCACTGCAGGCGGTGGCTTTACCGGCTAGGCCACAGAGTTAGGCCCTGTAATATGGCTTTAAATCTGGCATTATCGTGTGTGTGTATATATATATATATATATATATATATATATATGTGTGTGTGTGTGTGTGTGTGTGTGTGTATGTGTGTGTTACCAGCTTTGTTTTTGCTGTTTAAGATTACTTTAGCTATTTGGGCTCTCATAGCAATGTTTTTCCAGATCTGAGAAGAATATTGTTGGTATTTTGATTGGGATCACATTGAAAATGTAATTTACTTTGGGTAGTACAGATGTTTTGATGAGGTTAATTCTTCCAGTCTGCAAACATGGAAGATTTTTCCATTGTTGTGTCTTCTATTTCTTTCCTTATATTTTGTAATTTCCATCGTCGACCTCTTTCACATCTTTAGTTAAATTTATCCCAGGTACTTAAAATTTTTGAAACTATTGTGAATGGTGCTGATTATTTTCCCAGCCACGGTATTGTGTATACAAATGCTACTGATTTGTGTGTGTTGATTTTATAACCTAAACTTTGTCAACTCTCTTAGAAGTTCCAATAGTCTCTTCATGGAGTCTATTGGCTCCCCTACATATAGAATCATGTCATCTTCAAAATAGGGATACTTTGACTTCCTCCTTTCCAACTTGTATCCTTTGATTTCTTTTTCTTGCCTCATGGCTCTGGCTAAAACTTCCAGAACTACACTGCATAGCAGTGATGAAAGTGAGCATATTTGTCTGGTTGTGGTTCTTAGTAGAAATGCTTTCAACTTTTCCCCATTCAGTCTGATGCTGGCTGTAGGTTTGTCACATATTTCTTTGGTTGTGTTGAGATACATGCCTTCTACACCCATTTTGCTTAAGGTTTTTATCATGAAAGGATGTTTTATTTTATCAAATGTTTTCTATAATCTGTTGAGATAATCACATGGCTTTTATTTGTCAACTGATTAATTTGAAACATCACATTTATTGATTTGGATATGTTGAATCATCCCTGCATCCCTGGGAAAAATCTCATTTTGTCCAGGTGGATGATTTTTTCGACATGTTGTTGGATACAGTTACCTATTATCCTGTTGAGGATCTTTGTATAAATATTCATTAGGGATATTCCTCTATAGTTTTCTTTCTTTGTTGCATCTTTTTCAAGTTTTAGAATTAAGGTGATACAGATGGAATATCTCTCTGTCTCTCCCTCTCTCTTTCAAATAAATAAATCATACACACACACACACACATTTTTTAGAGGCAGAGACAAAAGGATACAGACAGAGAGACACAGAAACCAAGGGAGAGAGGGCATTCCTATCAATGCTCTCAATCCCCAAATATCTGCAAGGCTGAGACTAGCTTCCAGCTAAAGCTGGGGGAGAGTATATGCAATGCTTTAAGCTGTCACATCTGCCTCCTCAAAGTCAGCACTGGTAGAAAGCTGGAGTTATAAGAAAGAATTAGGAATCAAACCCAGGGACACTGATAAGGGATGTAGACATTTAATCACTAGGATACATGCCCACTCCAAAACATTTATTTTTAAAGAAATTAAATCAGACTACCCATGTTAGCTTTTACCTTGCTTATTTTACCTAACAACATTCACTGATAGCCATAACAGCCAGAGCTGGGCCAATCTGAAGCCAGGAGCTTCCTGGGGATCTCCCCACATGAGTGCAGGCCCAAGCATTTGAGCCATGTTGCACTGCTTTTCCAGGTGCATTAATGGGGAGCTGGATAGGAAGTGGAGCAGCTGGGACTCTGGCACTCATATGGGATGCTGGTGTTGCAGGAGGCAGCATGATCCTCTATACCACAGTACCAGCCCCTAAAATACATTTTTAAAGTGTTACTATACACATCTATAAACATACAGAAAGGGAAATTGGAAAAGTTGTCTAAAATTTTGGCATCAGTTACCACTTCCAAAGGGAAAAGAACTGGGGGAAAAGTAAGTGAAGGGGAATGTTCTCATTCTTTAAAATATTATATATTGTTGGCATATTATATAATGGAAATCAATTGTATTACAGGTGTTATTAAAAAGAATTCAGCTATTATACCAGGACATTTTTAATATCCCAGAGTCATTAAAGGATGTATATGTTTGCATGAAATATATTTATGTTTATAAGGGTACTTTGAAAATTTTATGGAAAAAATTGAATTCAAGGTTATATTTATTTTCATGTGAAAAGAAAAAGAAAAGAATTAAGGTAATGCTGGCCTTAATGCTGGGATTTAGGAGGGCCCCATCCTTTTCAGTTGTTTTGAATAGTTTAAGAAGGATTGATTGGGATTAGTTCTTTGAAAGTTTGGTAGAATTCAGCAGTGCAGCTATCCAGTCTTGAGCTTTCTTTGTTGGGAGAGTCTTTACTACTGATTTGACCTCCATCTTGGTTATTGGTCTATTTAGGTTTTCTATGTTGTCATTTCTTAATTTTGGTAAATTATGTTTCCAGAAATCTATCCACTTCTAGATGTTCTAATTTGTTGGCATTAGACATTTCACAATAATTCCTAATGATTCTTTTTATTTCAGGTGCATCACCTGTAACAAATCCTTTTTCATCTCTAATTAGTGCCTGTAACAAGAGATTGGTAAGCTAAAATAAATGAGACTTTTTTTGGGGGGGGGGGGGCAGAGCCAAGATGGTGGAAGAGTGAGGGCACGCACCAACAGTCCGGGAAAAGATAGTTTAACAAAAGTGGAGTTACTGTAGCCTCAGGAAGAGACTCAGAAAAAAAAACTGCAGAGGAAACACTTCTGGATCTAGTGGATGTGACACAGAAGACCTACGGGGAGAGCAAGGTCGCCCACCGCCGAGCCGAGCCGTGACGCTGGAACGGAGCTGCGAGAACGGAGCCGCGAGAGTGGGGAACCGAGGGAGCCCAGCCACAAAAGCCTAGCCACAGAAGTTGAGTGCCAGCGCTGGAGCAGAGGTGAGGCAGGGACCTCTCGGTAACCCGAGACATTGGCAGGGAAACACAGAATGAGGCCTGAGGTCCCACTGGGGAAAGTGCACCAGGCTAACTGGAGGAGAGAAAAAAAAGCAAATAAATAGGAGGAACTGGCAGGCTCGCTAGCCTCTCTCTCCACTCATCTTACAAAGCCCAGCAAGACAAAGAGCAGGCGCCATCTTACATATGTAAAACAAACTTGGTAACCTAGGCAACCTGGTGAACTGTGTGGAATTACTTCCCAACTGAGTCTTAAAAAAAAAGAGAGAGAGAGAGAGAGAACAACTGAGCGAGCCAGAGAACAATCTGGGTGACTCACCATGGGCACACCCTTAAACCTGAAAAGCCAAACAGAGCTCTCGGGCCACACCCATCATAGCCTCTAAGGATCCATCAAAAGCAGACAGTCCACTTAATCTACAGTCATAGTATAATGACAAAAAATACCACAGTGAAGGAAACAAAGAACACCTCCAAGATGCCAAACAAATGTAGAAACCAAGGTAACAAGAGCAAGGAAGACACTATGATGCCCCCAAATGAAAAAGACACCCCAATTCAAGATTATAAAGATGATGAGATAGAAGAAATGCAAGAAGCAGATCTCAAAAAATTGATAAGAACATTAAGAAGTTCTCAAAAACAAATTCTTGAACTACAGAAATCCTTAATGGACAAGATAGAAAATCTCTCTCGCGAAAATGAAATTTTAAGGAGGAATCAAAATGAAATGAAACAACTAGTAGAACAAGAAACTGTGATAGTGACGAGAAATCATAATGAAATGAAGAATTCAATACATCAAATGACAAACACATAAGAGAGCCTTAAAAACAGAATGGGTGAAGCAGAAGACAGAATATTGGACTTAGAAGACAGAGAACAGGAAAGGAAACAGGCAAACCAAAGAAAAGAAGCGGAAATTAGAAATCTAAAAAATATTGTCGGGAATCTACAGGATACTATTAAAAACCTAACATTCGGGTTCTAGGAGTTCCTGAAGGCATGGAGAGGGAGAAAGGATTAGAAGGCCTTTTTAGTGAGATACTAGCAGAAAATTTCCCAGGTTTGGAGAAGGACAGAGATACCTTAGTACAGGAAACTCATAGAACCCCTAATAAACATGACCAAAAGAGATCCTCACCACGACACATTGTAATCAAACTCACCACAGTGAAACATAAAGAAAAGATCTTAAAATGTGCAAGAGAGAAACGTCAGACCACTCTCAGAGGATCCCCAATTAGACTCACAGCTGACTTCTCATCAGAAACCCTACAAGCAAGGAGGGATTGGCAAGATATAGCCCAGGTACTAAGAGAGAAAAACTGCCAGCCCAGAATATTATATCCTGCAAAGCTCTCATTTGTGAACGAAGTTGAAATAAAGACCTTTCACGGCAAACAGAAATTGAAAGAATTTGTCACCACTCGTCCAGCCCTGCAAAAGTTGCTTAAAGATGTGTTACACGCAGAAACAGAGAAACACAGTCATAAATATGAAAGAAGGTAAAGGAAGGAAACCTCACAGCAAAAGATCACAGGATACTCAAAGCTATATTAGAAAATATCTTTGGCAAATGGTAGGGCAAAGTTACTACTTATCGATAGTCACATTAAACATTAAAGGCCTGAACAGTCCAGTTAAAAGACACCGATTGGCTGATAGGGTTAAGGAAAAAAACCCATCTATTTGCTGCTAACAAGAAACACATCTTTCTAACAAAGATGCACACAGTGAAAGTGAAAGGCTGGAAAAAGATATACCATGCTAACAGAAATGAAAAAAGAGCAGGTGTAGCCATCTTAATATCGGACAACATAAACTTTAACACAAAAACTGTTAGGAGAGACAAAGAGGGGCACTATATAATGATTAAGGGATCCATTCAACAGGAAGATATAATGATTATCAATGTATATGCACCTAATTACAGGGCACCGGTTTATTTAAAAGACTTGTTAAGGGAATTAAAGGGAGACTTAGACCCCAATACAATAGTACTGAGGGACTTCAATACTCCACTCTCAGAGATAGACAGATCAACAGGACAGAAGATCAACAAGGAGACAGTAGATTTAAATGACACTATAGCTCAAATGGACCTAACAGATATCTACAGAACTTTTCACCCTACACAGAAAGCATTTACATTCTTCTCAGCAGTACATGGAACCTTCTCTAGGATTGACCACATACTAGGCCATAAAGCAAGTCTCAACAAATTCAAAAGAATTAGAATCATACCATGCAGCTTCTCAGCTCATAAAGGAATGAAGTTGGAAATTAGCAACTCAGGAATCCCTAAAGCACGTGCAAACACATGGAGACTGAATAAGATGCTCCTGAATGAACAATGGGTCATAGAAGAAATTAAAAGAGAAATCAAAAATTTTCTGGAAAAAAGAGAGGGAGGAGATGTACAATTGGGGACATGCTCAATCGGAATTGCCCCAAATGATGGAGTTAGAAACGTGCCAGGGGATTCCAATACAATCCCATCAAGGTGGCATGGACCAATGCCATCTCACTAGTCCAAGTGATCAATTTCAATTCACAATTCATCACACTGATAGATCTAAGAGTCAAAGGTTTCACACAAACAAGACTAGTGTCTGCTAATACTAACTGATAGAATCAAAAAGGGAGAGAATGATCCAACATGGGAAGGGGGAGACACAGCAGACTCATAGAATGGCAGATGTCCTAAATAGCACTCTGGCCTCAGAATCAGCCCTTAAGGCATTTGGATCTGGCTGAAGAGTCTATGAGAGTATTTTAGGCATGGAAAGCCAAGACACTCTGGAAAAAAAAAAAAAAGAAGAAGACCTAAATGAAAGATCTCAGCGAGTGTGATCCCAGTGGAAAGAACGGGGCCATCAAAGTAGGAGGTGCCTTTCTCTGAAGGGAGGAGAGAACTTCCCCTTTGATTATTATCCTGTCGGAATAAGATCAAAGTCGGCGAAACCTAAAGGCTTCCATAGCCCTGGCAACTCATGACTAGAGCCTAGGGAGATTACTGACGCCATAAACAAGAGTGTTAAATTGTTAAATCAACATCAAGAGTCACTGTGTACTTACATCCCATGTGGGATCTGTCTTTAATGGTTGTCCAATGTGAAGTAATGATATAGCTAGTACTGAAACAGTATTTTTACACCTTGTGTTTCTGTGTGGTTGCAAACTGATGAAATCTTTACTTAGTATATACTGAATTGATCTTCTGTATATAAAGATAATTGAAAATGAAAAAAAACTTGGTGTTAAATTGGAAATCACCTAGAAAATTAATCAATTTTTTAGAAAAATATCATGTAGGATCTCTGTCATTAATGTGCTGTACACTGTTATTTAATGCTATAACTAGTACTCCAACAGTATTTTTCACTTTGTGTTGCTATGTGAGGCAAACTGTTGAAATCTTTACTTTACATATACTAAACTGATTATAGGTATATAAAGAGAATTCAAAATGAATCTTGATGTGAATGGAAGGGGAGAGCAAGCAGGAAAGGGGAGGGTTGCGGGTGGGAGGGAAGTTATGGGGGGGAGGGGAGGGAAGCCATTGTAATCCATAAGCTGTTCTTTGGAAATTTGTATTCATTAACTAAAAGATTAAAAAAAATTTTTCTGAAAGTAAATGAGGATAACAGCACATCATACCAAAACCTATCGGATATAGCAAAAGCATTGTTAAGAGGAAAGTTTATATAAATAGGTGCCTACATCAAGAAATTGGAAAGGCACCAAATAGATGATCTTTCAGTTCATCTCAAGGATCTAGAAATTCAGCAGCAAACCAGACCCAAAGCTAGTAGGAGACGAGAAATAATTAAATTCAGAGAAGAAATCAACAGGATTTGTTGCTGTTGATTTCTCAACAATGTTGCAGTGGGTTCGTTTCTGAGAGGAGCAGCCTGGTGGGAGCAAGAGGCGCGGAGTAAACACACAGACCCCGGAGTCGGGTGAAAGCAGGCTTGAGGCGAGCAGCCGGCAGACTCCTTTATTACAGATGGTACAACAGCTTATATAGCCAAGACCAGCCAATCTGGTCAAGGGGCAGTCTATACCCCAACCAATCACAGCCTGTTGCCAGGCAGTTTCCAAAGCCATCCAATCACAGCCTGTCGCCAGGGAGTTTCAAATCCATCCAATCAAAGCCTGTTGCCAGGCAGTTTCCAGAGCCATCCAACCACAGCCTGTTGCCAGGCAGTTTCCAAAACCATCCAATCACAGCCTGTTGCCAGGCAGTTTCCAAAGCCAGGTGGGTTTCAAAGCCATTCCTGACTAACTGACGCTCGCTTGCCAGTGGCCACATTCGCATGGCCTTCTCATTCCACTACAAGGATTGAATCCAAAAAAAATTACAAAAAATCAGCCAAACGAGGAGCTGGTTTTTTGAAAAATAAACAAAACTGACACCCCCTTGGCCTAACAAAGTAAAAAAAAAAAAAGAGAGAGAGAGAGAAAAGACCCAAATCAATAAAATCAGAGATGAAAAAGGAAACGTAACAATAGACACCACAGAAATAAAAAGAATCATCAGAAATTACTACAAGGACTTGTATGCCAACAAACAGGGAAATCTATCAGACACGGATAGATTCCTGGACACATACAACCTACCTAAATTAAACCAGGAAGACATAGAAAATCTAAACAGACCCATAACTGAGACAGAAATTGAAACAGTAATAAAGGCCCTCCCAAAAAGAAAAGCCCAGACCAGATGGATTCACTGCTGAATTCTACCAGACATTTAAAGAAGAATTAACTCCAATTATCCTCAAACTATTCAGAGCAATCAAAAAAGAGGGAATCCTCCCAAATTCTTTCTATGAAGCCAGCATCACTTTAATTCCTAAGCCAGAAAAAGATGCAGCATTGAAAGAGAATTACAGACCAATATCCCTGATGAACATAGATGCAAAAATACTCAATAAAATTCTGGCCAATAGAATGTAACAACACATCAGAAAGATCATCCACCCAGACTAAGTGGGATTTATCCCTGGTATGCAGGAATGGTTCAACATTCCCAAATCAATCAACGAGATACACCACATTAGAAGACTGCAGAAGAAAAACCATATGATTCTCTCAATAGACGCAGAGAAAGCATTTGATAAAATACAACACCCTTTCATGATGAAAACCCTACGCAAACTGGGTATGGAAGGAACATTCCTCACAACAATCAAAGCAATTTATGAAAAACCCACGGCCAACATCCTATTGAATGGGGAAAAGTTGGAAGCATTTCCGCTGAGATCTGGTACCAGACAGGGATGCCCACTCTCACCACTGCTATTCAATATAGTTCTGGAAGTTTTAGCCAGAGCAATTAGGCAAGAAAAAGAAATTAAAGGGATACAAACTGGGAAGGAAGAACTCAAACTATCCCTCTTTGCAGATGATATGATTATTTATGTAGGGGACCCAAAGAACTCTACTAAGAGACTATTGGAACTCATAGAAGAGTTTGGCAAAGTAGCAGGATATAAAATCAATGCACAAAAATCAACAGCCTTTGTATACACAAGCAATGCCAAGGCTGAGGAAGAACTTCTAAGTTCAATCCCATTCACAATAGCTACAAAAACAATCAAATACCTTGCAATAAACTTAACCAAGGATGTTTAAGATCTCTACGATGAAAATTACAAAACCTTAAAGAAATAGGAGGGTACCAAAAATGGAGAAATCTTCCATGCTCATGGATTGGAAGAATCAATATCATCAAAATATCCATTCTCCCAAAAGCAATTTACAGATTCAATGCAATACCAATCAAAATACCAAAGGCATTCTTCTCGGATCTGGAAAAAAATGGTGCTGAAATTCATATGGAGACACAGGAGACCTCAAATAGCCAAAGCAATCTTGTACAACAAAAACAAAGCCGGAGGCATCACAATACCAGATTTCAGCACATACTACAGGGCAGTTGTTATCAAAACAGCATGGTACTGGTACAAAAACAGATGGATAGACCAATGGAACAGAATAGAAACACCAGAAATCAATCCAAACATCTACAGCAAATCATATTTGATCAAGGATCCAAAACCAATCCCTGGATTAAGGACAGTCTATTCAATAAATGGTGCTGGGAAAATTGGATTTCCATGTGCAGAATTATGAAGCAAGATCCCTACCTTTCACCTTACACAAAAATTCACTCAACATGGATTAAAGACTTAAATCTATGACCCAACACCATCAAATTATTAGAGAACACTGGAGAAACTCTGCAAGATATAGGTACTGGCAAAGACTTCTTGGAAAATACCCCAGAAGCACAGGCAGTCAAAGCCAAAATTAACAACTGGGATTACATTGGATTGAGAAGTTTCTGTACTGCAAAAGAAACAGTCAGGAAAGTGAATAGGAAACCAACAGAATGGGAAAAAATATTTGCAAACTATGCTACAGATAAAGGGTTGATAACCAGAATCTACAAAGAAATCAAGAAAATCCACAACAACAAAACAAACAACCCACTTAAGAGATGGGCCAAAGACCTCAACAGACGTCTTTCCAAAGAGGAAATCCAAATGGCCAACAGACACATGAAAAAATGTTCAAGATCACTAGCAATCAGGGAAATGCTAATCAAAACCACAATGAGTTTTCACCTCACCCCGGTGAGAATGGCTCACATTCAGAAATCTACCAACAATAGATACTGGAGAGGATGTGGGGAGAAAGGGACACTAACCCACTGTTGGTGGGAATGCAAACTGGTTAAGCCACTATGGAAGTCAGTCTGGAGATTCCTCAGAAACCTGAACATAACCCTACCATACAACCCAGCCATCCCACTCCTTGGAATTTACCCAAAGGAAATTATTTTGGCTAATAAAAAAGCCATCTGCACATTAATGTTTATTGCAGCTCAATTCACAATAGCTAAGACCTGGAACCAACCCAAATGCCCATCTACAGTAGACTGGATAAAGACAGTATGGGACATGTACTCCATAGAATACTATACAGCAGTAAGAAACAATGAAACTCAGTCATTTGCAACAAGATGGAGGAATCTGGAAAACATTATGCTGAGTGAATTAAGCCAGTCCCAAAGAGACAGATATCATTTGTTTTCCCTTATCGGCGACAACTAACTGAGCACCAAAGCGGAAACCTGTGGAAATGAAATGGACACTATGAGAAACAGTAATTTGATCAGCTCTTGTGCTGACTGTTGTTGTACAATGTAATACTTTATCCATTTTGGTATTTTTTTGTTCTAGTACTATTAGTACTATTGTTTGAACTCTGTAATTAACAACAATTATTCTTAGGTGTTTAAATCTTAACTGAAAAGTGATCCCTGTTAAATATAAGAATGAGAAAAAGAGAGGGAGGAGATGTACAATTGGGGACATGCTCAATCGGAATTGCCCCAAATGATGGAGTTAGAAACGTGCCAGGGGATTCCAATACAATCCCATCAAGGTGGCATGGACCAATGCCATCTCACTAGTCCAAGTGATCAATTTCAATTCACAATTCATCACACTGATAGATCTAAGAGTCAAAGGTTTCACACAAACAAGACTAGTGTCTGCTAATACTAACTGATAGAATCAAAAAGGGAGAGAATGATCCAACATGGGAAGGGGGAGACACAGCAGACTCATAGAATGGCAGATGTCCTAAATAGCACTCTGGCCTCAGAATCAGCCCTTAAGGCATTTGGATCTGGCTGAAGAGTCTATGAGAGTATTTTAGGCATGGAAAGCCAAGACACTCTGGAAAAAAAAAAAAGAAGACCTAAATGAAAGATATCAGCAAGTGAGATCCCAGTGGAAAGAACAGGGCCATCAAAGTAGAAGGTACCTTTCTCTGAAGGGAGGAGAGAACTTCCCCTTTGATTATTACCCTGTCGGAATAAGATCAAAGTCGGCGAAACCTAAAGGCTTCCATAGCCCTGGCAACTCATGACTAGAGCCTAGGGAGATTACTGACACCATAAACAAGAGTGTTAAATTGTTAAATCAACATCAAGAGTCACTGTGTACTTACATCCCATGTGGGATCTGTCCTTAATGGGTTGTCCAATGTGAAGTAATGCTACAACTAGTACTGAAACAGTATTTTTACACCTTGTGTTTCTGTGTGGGTGCAAACTGATGAAATCTTTACTTAGTATATACTGAATAATTGAAAATGAAAAAAAAAACTTGGTGTTAAATTGGAAATTACATAGAAAATTAATCAATAAAAAAAAAGAAATCCTTGCTTAGTATATACTAACTTGATCTTCAGTCTATGAAGGTAATTGAAAATGAAACTCGATTAAGGGTGGGATGGGAGAGGGAGTGGGAGAGGGAGAGGGGAGGACCAGGGGAGGGAGGGAGGTTGGGGGCGGGGAAGCTACAACAATACAAAAGTTGTACTTTGTAAATTCACATTTATTAAATAAAAAAATAACTATATAACAAAAAAAAACAAGAAAAAAAAAGAACTTAATACTTTACCCTTTCAGTATTTTTTATGTTCTACTTAAAACTATTGGTTGAACTCTGTAATTAATACACAACTATTCTTAGGTGTTTAATTAATGCTATTACTAGTACTCAAATAGTATTTTACACTTTGTGTTTCTGTGTGGGTGCAAACTGTTGAAATCTTTACTTAAAATATGCTAAATTGATCTTCTGTATATAAAGATGATTGAAAATTATTCTTGATGTGAATGGAAGAGGAGAGGGGGTGGGAGAGGGGAGTGTTGTGGGTGGGAGGGAAGTTATGTGAGGGGGAAGCTATTGTAATCCATAGTTGTACTTTGGAAATTTTTGTTCATTGAATAAAATTTTTAAAAAATAAAATAAAGTAAAATAAATGTCTTTTTCCATCCTTTCACTTCTGGTCTGTGTGTATCCTTGTTGGTAAGGTGTATTTCTTGCAAGCAGCATATAGATGGCTCTTATTTTTTAATCCTTTCAGCCAGTCTGTATCTTAATTGGAGAGTTTAGTCCATTTACATTCAAGGTTATCACTGATAAGTGATGACTTAGTCTTGCCATTTTGCTGTAAATATTCCTATTGGTTTTTTTGGATCTCCTTTGTGCTAGTTTTGGAAGGTGTTCTGCCTTCAGATTTTTTTCATGATGCTGGCTATATTTCTGTTTCTGTATGTAGTACATCTTAAGTATCATTTGTAAGGCTGGTCATGTGCTGACAAATTCTTTAAATTTCTGTTTGTTTTGTAGGGGCTTTATTACACCCTCTTTTATAAATGAGAACTTCATTTATAAGCCTCATTTGTAAGCCTCACCAAGTCTGTTGTTCAGGTTTCCATTATATTTTTTATTTGACATACTGAATTCTTCATTCCTAATATTGTTTGATCTTTATTATTTATATCCAAGAATTCCCATCCATGTCATTCACAGATTTTTTTAACTCATATAAGTGCTTCCCTTTGTTTCTGATTGATCTTATAATCAATCTTTTTAATTCCTTCTCAGGCATTTTGTCAATCTCCTCATATTCACAGCCTAAAATTGAAAAGTTATTGTGTATGATTTTTTGGGGAGTCACATTTTCTTCCTCATTCATGTTTCTTGTATTTCCATGCTTATTTTTATGCTATCTGGAGAAACACTTGTTATCTCCTCTAAAGTCATTGTTCTGGGGAATGTGCCTCTAGGTATAGGGGAATGCCTGTATTTTCAGGGGATATCCAGAAATGTGTATTGGGTGGGGCTATGGAGCTCTGGCCAGCATTTGTGGGTAGATTAAAAACCCAGGGTAACACTCAAGTTACATATGGTAGGTCTCCTCTATAGTCAGTAGAGGAGAGTTTATGATCACCCTGGCTGACATGTTTATTGCCTCTACCCTTCTCTGTGCCTATAATCCCCACTCATTCAGGCACATGAACTACACAAATAATCTATGCACTCTGTAGTGTAAGCATGGAGCCCTCTATTTCCTGTCTTTAGCTTACATAATGTGAAAACCACCTCTCACTAAATACAACAAACACCATTCTACCAGTTGCCATTAGTTCTTAGTTACATTGGTTGGATCAGTGGAACAATTCTTCCCTCAGGTGCACTCAGTTGAAGAATTTGTCTTGGATATTTGTACTAAAACAAAAAGTCAAAATACTGTATCAGTTCACGAGACCTGCAGAGACACATTTTTTAATTAATCCAAAATGTTTGTTATTACTTTTGTTTTTCATGAATATGACCTTACTTGGGAATCATGTTTTTGTGGATATAATCAAGTGAAGGTGAGAACCTGCTGGACTAGGTAGAGAGGAGGGACACACATACAGGGACGAAAGCCATGTGAGGATGAAGGCAGAGATTGTAAATTGCTAGAAGAGGGACATGGAGCAGATTCTCCTTCAGAGCCCCCATGAAAAAACAAACCTTCTAACATCTTCATTTCAGACACCAGGCCTCCTAAATTACAAGAAACCAAATTTCTGTAGCTTTAACCTACCCAGCATGTTGCACTTATAACCACAGCCCTGTGAAACTAATTTACTACGCAAGTATGTGAAAACAGAGTTCAAATACCAATTCCTCCAAGGCACATTACTAACTAGTCCAGTCCATATCTACCTTTCTTTCTCTGAATTACCAAAGCATCACAGAATACAATACATGAATAAGTAATATCTTTTTAAGTAAGTTCTACACTACTTGTAGCTCAAGGACAATGTTTTCTTCTCTAGGATTGCATACATATTCCAGTGAATTCCCTCAACCTTGTGTCATCTGAACAATCTAAACACCCAGGAGTAGACCACAGGCAACATGTACACAGCATGAATAAGTAAATACTCTTCATTTTTAAGCTTATATTTGTTTTCATTTTTATTTTAAAGAGAAGAAGGGAGAGAAAGACAAACAGAACTTCCATCTACTAATTCATTCCCCCTAATGCCCGTAACAGCCAAATTTGGACCAGACTGAAGCCAAGAACCAAGATCTCAACCTGGGTCTCCAGCATGGGTCACAAGGATGCACATACTTGAGGCATCATCTCTTGCCTTTTAAGATGTACATTAACAGGAAGCTGGAATTAGAAGCAGAACTTGAACCCAAGCACTACAATGTAATAAGATGGGGATATCCCAAGAGCACCTCCTGTGCCAAATGCCCATCTTATAAATACTGTTCTTGACTGTGATGCATAACAGCAGAGAGGTACTTGGCATATATCAGAATAAACTAATAATAACATTGCTTTTCCCTAACTGAAGAAGCAGAAATTATAGTTATGTACTTGCTTCACTAACAATAATCTGTAATTCACCAAAGTCCATTTTAACATATGTGGGTACAATTTTGTGTTATCTTTATCTGATGGCAACATTCTTTTACTGTATATTCAAAATACATAATCACAGACAAAACCATTTATGAAGTTTCTGAATTTTTAACATTGGTATGTAAATCAAGATAAAATAATAAGGAATAAATTTAGTGAATGCTATTTCCAGTTTTATGACCTAAATGAATTATTAAATCCTCAAATGACCAATATAGTTCTTACTGTTCTCATTTTTAAGTGAAGAAACAGAAACATAAAGTTAACTACCACGCCTAGGATTATGTAGGTGCTGTGTATCAAGGCTAATCCTCCGCCTTGCGGCGCCGGCACACCGGGTTCTAGTCCCGGTCAGGGCACCGATCCTGTCCCGGTTGCCCCTCTTCCAGGCCAACTCTCTGCTGTGGCCCGGGAGTGCAGTGGAGGATGGCCCAAGTCCTTAGGCCCTGCACCCCATGGGAGACCAGGAGAAGCACCTGGCTCCTGCCATCGGATCAGCGCGGTGCACCGGCCACAGCGTGCCAGCCGCGGTGGCCATTGGAGGGTGATCCAACGGCAAAAGGAAGACCTTTCTCTCTGTCTCTCTCTCTCACTGTCCACTCTGCCTGTCAAAAATTAAAAAATAAATAAATAATAAAAAAATAAAAATTAAAAAAAAAACATTTACAAAAGATATATCTGCACTCAAAATTTGATTTTTTTTCTGATTCTAGTAAATAGCATATATGTAAAAGTAAATTTTATAAGAAAGTGATTCAATGGAAAAAAAATAGAGATTACACATTATCCTGCTTAACAAGTCAGCAATAACAAAACAAAAGGAAACAAAGATAC
Source organism: Lepus europaeus (assembly GCF_033115175.1). Classification (NCBI taxonomy): domain Eukaryota; kingdom Metazoa; phylum Chordata; class Mammalia; order Lagomorpha; family Leporidae; genus Lepus; species Lepus europaeus. The sequence goes on along the minus strand of NC_084827.1, from coordinate 126,789,571 downwards.
CAAATATAATCATCTGAGTGGAATGAATTTTTGTGTTAATTGCAATGCATATAATGAGTGCGATAGCATGTTAATATTTCTTTGTATCACACAGAAAACTACTTTCTCATAAAGCTGATGATTTACTTAAAAGCCATGTTAGAGTATTTAGAATTAAAGATTTTAGCCTGTTTATAAAACTAGACTTTAACTGTATTCATTTAATCATTATAAATGAGTTATCTGTTCTGTTAGGAAGACCCAGAGCAAACAGACTGTTCATTTTGGCTATTATGACTATTATTCATTCTTTATATTAGTAATGGAATATAACGTGCATATAGTGACTTATAGTTTGCAAAGGCTACCCTACGCATTATCTTCCATAATATTACCGAAAGACTGGTGGTCTGAGCAGCTGGTATGATTATCCTATACACGTCAAAAATGAGACTCAGAAGTTAGTGTCCGGGCAGGAATCTGGTGTACCAGTTAAGTCATTGCTTGGGACACCCACATCCTGTATCTGAGTGCTTGGGTTCCAGTTTTGGCTGCCTCCCAATTCCAGCTTCCTACTAATGCAGACCTTGGGAGGCAGCAAGAGATGGCTCAAATAGTTGGTTGCCTGCCACCCAGCTGGGAGATTTGGACTGAGTTACCAGGTTCTGGCTTCAGCCTGGTATGGACCCAGCTGTTGTGGGCATTTAGAAAGTAAACCAGTGGAGAGATATTCTGTCTGTCCTCAGTCTGTTTGCCTTTCAAAATAAATAAACATTTTTTAAAAAGAAGTTAGTGTCCTATTCAAAGTCAAGGGTCTTCCAACAGGCCAGTCCACTGCAGTGGCTTTCAATGTGGTAAGCCTGGGCTTCAGCAGAAGTCAGCTTGTGAAGAGCCCTGGCAGCTCTGCCAAGAGTTGGATCACTGGAAATGGACCTGCCCTGGAATCGAAGGATGCCCAGGTCAGAGCCACAGATCTTATTGGCTCCAAGCTGAAAAGCCCTTCACTCAGCCCAACTTCCAAAGTGACCACTGCAGCTGAGGGGATGGTCAAGTAGGGTCAGCAACATTGCAGGCAGAACTGTAAATTTTTTGTTAGAGATGCCCCCTGCCTTTACCTGGCCAGCTCTCCTCCCAGCCCAGCCAAGTAATGAAAGTCAACAGAGTGCCTTCCCCTAGGAGGTTCACACCTCCCTTAGGATGTACCCCATGTGAAGAGATAGATAGGTCTGGGCCTCTTAACTTACAAGGCCTAAAGCCCAACAGATTATTATCAAGCCCCTTCTATCAGGTTCTATTTGCATCTCAATCAGAAAAATTACTTGTAGCTTAGACAGCACCTTTCTTAGCTCCTCTAATAATGACTCTGTCCTTTGTTCTAGACCCTGTCTAGTGCACTTGGGCCTCATTCCTTTGTAATCATAACCTCTACTCTACCACCAATGGCTCTACTCCCAACCTGTGTGTACTGATGGTCCTCTTCTCCACTTAATGCTGTATAATTGTTCAGACCTGGTTAAGGCCACTCTTAGGATCATTGGTTACTATCCTCACTCTGTCTTTTATGACCTTGTCTAAATATGATCAGAGTCAGGGAACTTGGAAGGCTTCCATAGCCTTGGCAACTCATGACGACAGCCTAGGGTGGTTACTGGCGCCATAAACTAGAGTGTCAATTTGTTGGGTCAACAACAGGAGCCACTGTGCGCTTGCTCCTGATGTGGGATCTCTGTCCTTAATGTACTGTACATTTTGATTTAATGCTATAACTAGTACTCAAACAGTATGTTTCACTTTGTGTTTCTATGTGGGTGCAAACTGTTGAAGTATTTATACTAAATTGATCTTCTGTATATAAATAGAATTGAAAATGAATCTTGATGTGAATGGAAAGGGAGAGGGAGCAGGAGAGGGGAGGGTTGCGGGTGGGAGGGAAATTATGGGAAGGGGAAGCCATTGTAATCCATAAGCTGTATACTGGAAATTTATATTCATTAAATAAAAGTTAAAAAAAAAAAGTCAAGGGTCTTTCCAATTTGTCCAAGTTTTAAGTTTTATGATGCTTCTTTCTATTAAGCTCAGATTTGTAATTAATTCAAACTTGATGCTTTCTTCCTTCTCTCTTCACCATTAAACTGAAGCAGTGAGATGTTACATAATAAGCATAAGAATACATTAGTTCATACATCCTGAAGAGTTCAATCAGTTCTCTTTTTTAAAACAACAGAAACCAAAAAACATTCACTTAGGAAGGCAACAATTGAATTGTGGCCCTGAGTTAAGCAAAGAGTTTTATGTTAGCTATTAGATGGTCTCCTTAAATAATAAACACTTAAGTTTAATTTAGATCTTTAATTACACTAAAGGGCATCATAAACTTGCACACGAGATTGCTAAATCAAGATAAGAAATGAAATACAATTTAGTCTTCATGTGTCATGTCTAATAAAGCCATTTATATTAACTAAACTTTTCAGGAGTGTCTATTTTTAAAATATACTCTTCCTCTGTATTAAGGAGTATATTTTCTTATTGGAATATTTCAACAATATTTCAAAGCAATATTTTCCAAGTTATTATTGTCTATTTCTCATAATCACTCCTCCTGAATTTATTACCACAAGATGGAGAAGAGCATTCAAAGGGGAACTTTAGCCTGTGCTATTGAGAAATAACTAAAACATTCTAAATGTTTCTAAACATTTTTACTTATAAATGTATATAATAATTTATTTAAATGTAGGCTACAAAAAATTGCTTTGAAATTCAATGGCATCTAAGAAAATTCTCAACATGCAAAGTCTTAGATGTAAAAAAAGTGAAATCATGTAAGCATTAGAAGAAAAAACAGGAAACTATTCACTGAATCTTTGTGTAGGGAAGAATTTTCTAAGCATATTTATAAGAAAGAAGCTATTGAAGAAATCTGAGGTTAATTTATGTGATATTTGCTCAATGTTGTAATTCATTATTCAATAGTCACTGGCCACAAGTATTCAGTGTTACCAAAAAAATAATGAAAAAAGTTATAATAATAAAAGACACCCAAAAGATTAGTGTCCTCAATTTGTAAAACACTGTTACCAATCAATAAGAACTGATTGTTCTTTAGGTTGACATACTTCTACAAATTAACACAGACTACAATGTCACAAGAAGAAAAGTAATAAAACACGGTATTTTGAATATATACTATTTTTATTTATTTGCATGTATTTCAAAATACAACTTTAGGAACACAGTAATTCTTCCCATCATATCAACCCTCACACCCACACTCCTACCCCTCTTCCTCTTCCCTCTCCTGTTCCCAGTCTTGTTTTTAACTAAAATCTATTTTAACTTTATACACAAAAGATTAACTCTATTGAATATATAAAATTAAAATTCAACAGTATCTGCAATAATTGTTTAAGATGTACATACACAAATTATTTTTTTCAAAGAGAAAGATTTCATCACTAACATTAATGAACACCAATGTGAGCCGGCGCTGTGGATTAATGGTCTAAGCCTCCCCCTTTGGTGCTGGAATCCCATGTGGGCACTAGTTCAAGTCCTGGCTGCTCCACTTCCAGTACAGTGCTCTTCTATGGCCTGGGAAGGCAGTAGAAGCTGGCCCCAGGTGCTTGGGTTCCTCACCTGCATGGGAGACCCAGAAGAAGCTCCTGGCACCTGGCTTCAGAGAGGCTCAGCTCTGACCGTTGTGGCCATCTGGGGAGTGAACCAGTGGATGGAAGACCTTTCTCTCTGTCTCTCCCTCTCTCTGTCTATAACTCTACCTCTCAAATACATAAAATAAAATAAAATCTTAAAAGAAATACCAATGCATGGTAACAATTAAAAGCACAGCATATTTTAGCCCACTTTTTTTTTAATTCCCTAGAAATGATATAGCTCTTATTGCCTGTATCCAGGGTGATCAAATCCAATAGTTCTATCCTTGAGGTTGAAATCAATGAGTCCTTTGACTAGTTTTGTACCTGTGGTAGAAAATACAAATAGCAACATAATTTGGATGCTCCATTTAAGCTCTGATGTTTCTGTTATGTCCTCCCCAGGCCAGGAGGTAAGCAGCAATTAGCTTCAGGAGGAACATTTAGTCTCATCCAATCACAGCTGTTGAATGGAGACTCCACGAGAGCCTACCAAGGAAGTGAAGTAAGGCTATACACATCTGTAAAGCACAGTTTTAGATGTGCCCAGCACATGATGTGATTGGCTAGCAACCTCAAAGAACTTACCCAGCTTGGAACCCAGCCCACAGTCCTGTCCAACTACAGTAACATCCTTCCAAGGAAGACAATCCGCAATCCTGCTTGATCAGAGACTGTTGCAGAGCCTGCAACTGGTCCCAATGGACTATGGAGCACAGAAACTATCTCATGGCAGGGTTCAAACAGTGGTCCCACTGGACTATGGTGCATAGCCAGCTTTATCATTTGATGTCAGAGCACAGGAAGTGATCCAGCCCAACTCGAAAACTTGAACTGAGGTCCATTTGTTCAGGTTGCTACGAGCTGGTCTGCCCAGAATCCCAGGCTATACTAAATAGTAAAGGTCAATCACCACCAAAGAATACTTACAAAGGCTAAATAAGGTGGTCATCTTCTGAAAAGCAGAAACATCAAAAGAGGAACACAAGGATTATAAAAAAATCAAGGAAATACCGTATTCCAAAGGAAATTAATGAAGTTTCAACAATGTACCCAGAGTAAACAGAGATCAATGAAATGATTAACCAAGAATTCATAATAATCATTTTAATGAACTTCAGGGAATTTCAAGTAAATCTGGATAAATAATAAAATAAAATTTGGAAAGCAATTCATGAACAAAATGAGAAAATTGACAAATAAACAAAATTATAGAAATCCTAGAAATAAAAAGCATAGGAATTGAAATGAAAACTTTAAATGATAGCTCAACAGCTGACCTGATGAAGCAGAAGAAAGCAGTAAGATTGAAAATACAACATTAAAAATTATCCAACCATAGAAACTAAAAGAAAAGAGAAAATAATTTAAAAGGCTTTTGAAAATTAGGACATCATCAAGAAAAAAGAAAATTAAGAAGGAGAAGACAGAAATAAATGCTTAAAAGGCATATTTCAGGAAATAATGATGCAATTTTCCCAAATCTTGGGAGAGGTAACAACATTCAAGTAAGAAAACTCAGAAGTCAACAATAAATTTCAACCGAACTAGGAAGCCACCAAGGCACATCAAAATGAAATCATCCAAAATCAAAGACAAAAAAGGAAACTTAAAGCGGTAAGAAGTAAAAAACATATCCCAGTCTGGCTTTCTGTGGATTTCTTAGCAGAAACTGTACAGCCTAGAGGAGATTTGGTTGATATAAACAAAGTGCTGACATAAAAAAACTGGCAATCAAAACTATTTTATCTGGTGAGGCAAGGAAAACAATTAAAACTTTCCCAGATAAACAAAAGCTAATTGAGTTCATTGCCACTAGACCTGCTTTACAAGAATTGATTCAAGATGAAATTACAGGTAGCTAATTAATAACAAAAAAAATAGGAAGATAAAAAAAAAAAAAAACTCAATGCCATAAGTAACACAGAGTCAAATTCAGAAATCTTGAATGCTGTAAAACTTACTTATAAATCAGTTTAATATTTAATAGGAGGTTTAAAAGACAAAACTATTAAAAATGACAACTACTTACATAAAATTGTTACAGTATGCAAATTTTTCAATGAACATTTGAAATCAGGATTATAACAGGGAGGAGGCAATTTTATATAAAATCAAAGGCAAGCTATTATCAACTTAAGACAGTATTTTAGCTTGATAAACTATTTTAATATAAGATTTATGGTAATGACAAAGAAAAAAAAGTTCATGATACTTGCACAAAACATAAAAGAACAGATCCAAAGCACTCCACCACAGACAACAATCAAACCACAAAGAAGGCCGGTGCCACGGCTCAATAGGCTAATCCTCCGCCTGCAGCGCCAGCACACCAGGTTCTAGTCCTGGTCCGGGCAACGGATTCTGTCCCGGTTGCCCCTCTTCCAGGACAGCTCTCTGCTGTGGCCCGGGAGTGCAGTGGAGGATGGCCCAAGTGCTTGGGCCCTGCACCCACATGGGAGACCAGGAGAAGCACCTGGCTCCTGCCTTCGGATCAGCACGGTGCGCCGGCTGCAGAATGCCGGCCACAGCGGCCATTGGAGGGTGAACCAATGGCAAAGGAAGACCTTCCTCTCTTTCTCTCTCTATCCACTCTGCCTGTCTAAAAAAAAAAAAGGAAATCAAAGAAGAAAGAACAAATCTCATAAAACAAATTACAAAATGCAAAAATAAAGTCCTTACCAGATTCTAGTGGCAAATAGAGAAAGGGTGAACTGCACTAGGCTAAGGGAAAATAGTAAGAACAAAACAAAAAGAAGAAAAAGTGCATTCTTAGGGGAGAGTTGGAGGAAAAATTGCAGTGGAGATTCTACAAAAGGAGGAGAGATGCCATGGACCTGTGTGGAAGGTACAGATGCACAGTAATGAGCACATACACAACACATGACTCCAGCAACCAGGAGCTGGAGAAAGCACATTTGGAGACCATGGTGAGATCAATCTGCAGGGCCCTGTGCCACTTGTGATATAGCCAGAGAGAGAACCTAGTGGACTACACTACCTGGAGCCCTGAGGAAAACAAGGTACCCACTAGCCCAGCAAAAAAAAAAAAAAAGGGGGGGGGGATGTTTCTGTTCCCCCATCCCCCATCCAAAATAGCACTCAGCAACTGGCTGAGGGAGGGCACCATTTTGGACATAAGTAGATAGCAACTGCAGCAGCTCTTGTGCAAATGCCCAGCAACTGGCAGGGATGAGATACCATCTTGTAAGCAGTAGCAGCAACAGCAGCTCAGATGTGTGCACCTGGCACTGGTGGGGAGGAGTCATTCTGACACCAGTACCAGCTACAGAGACTCTTATATGCACTCAGTAATGGCAGAAAGAAGGTACTATTGTAAACTGAGTAGAGCTGCAGCCAGCAGCTCTTGTGCATGCATGTGATCCAGGGATTTTACCAAAGTGCAAAAATTGGCATTCCCCACTGACTTGGAGTCTGAATGGGAGGACTAACAGGGGACTGGACACCCATGTATGACTGTGAAGTGCCCCCAGCCTCTCAACATATCACAGGCTCCAGGGCTCAAACCACCTAGGCAAAGCACACATAGCTGGCACTGGGAACATCTCAGCCTCTCCATGGATGGGGACAGGCAAGCAGGGCAGAGTAGATCCTCTGTACCCCGTGACTGTGGGAGCCCTGTGGACTGAGACTATGGGAACTCTCTCACTGCAGGAGAGGGTGCAGGGTGTGGCTGAGTCTCTGGCCCATCACTGTGTGCAGCTCTACATGCTTAGAGCTCCCTGATAGCCTGGGGTAGGTCACTGTGGGATCCAAACTCACACTGAGTACTGCATAGATCCTCTATGTAATTTATATGTAAGCATGGATGAGTATTGGACCCAATGAGAGTTAATGCCAGGGCATTAATCACCTTTGAAGGGAGGAGGTGAGGGTGTGATTACACCAACAGAGATGATCATAACCCCTTTCTGTTAACAAGAAGAAATCTACCATGCCCAATATGAGTGCCACTCTAGATACTCACAACAACCTGCAGCACTGATCAGAGTTCTCTGTCCACACCCAGCACACATATCTGGGTATTAGCTGAAAGGGCAGATACTCCACTAAACCAAATGAGGCATAGTCAAAGATAAAATCCACCAGAGAAGAAAACAACAAGAATCTCCACAAATCCTAAAAATAAAATGGGGAATGTTTCTCCCCATTTCCCCCATGCCGAAATCGAAGAAACAATAATGAAGACAACATGACTCCCCCCAATTGAACACATAAAATCTTCAATATTAGAATGTGAAGACAAAGAAATTGATGAAATGCCGGAAATGGAATTCAAAAGACTAATCTAGGATTACTCAGAAGCAATGAGAAGCAAACTCAAGAATTAACAAATTCATACATGACATGAATGAAAAATTCTCCCATGAAATTGAGATTTTGAAGGCAAATCTAAATGAAATATTAGAAATGAAGAAGTTAATGTGTCAAATAAAAAATACAGTGGAAAGCCTTAAGAACAGACTTGCTGAGACAGAAGAAAGACTATATGAGCTAGAAGAAAAACCTTTTGAAATTTTTCAGTCAGACCAAAAAATAAATAAATAAAAGGAAATGGAATTAAAAACAGTGATGGAGAATGATAGGATACTATCAAATGGCCCAACATATGGACCTCAGGAGTTCCTGATGGTATGAAGAGAATGGATTAGATGGCTCACACAGGGAAATAATTATGGAAAATTTCTCAAATTTGGAGAAAGAAAGGGACATCCAACTGCATGAAGAAATTAGAACTCCTATGAACATAACCACAAAAGATCTTCACAACTTTCAACAGTAAACCATGAAGAAAAGATTCTAAAATATGCATGAGAGAAAAGCCAGGTTACTTTCAGAGGGGCTCCAATCAGACAAAAGACTTTAACACAAAAACTGTTAAAAGAAACCAAGAAGGGCACTAAATAATATTAAAGGATCAATTCATCAGGAAGATGTGACCATAATAAATATGTATGCACCCAATTACAAGGACCTGGCTATTTAAAAGAAATGTTAATGGATCTAAAGGGAGACATAGGCTCCAATAGGCTTCTGGACATCCTCTTTCACCAATGGAAAGATCAACTAGATAGAAAATCAACAAAGAAATAACAGTGCTAATCAACACTATAGACCAAATGGACCTAATGGATATCTATAGAACTTTTCACCCCACAGTGGCAGAATATACTTTCTTCTTATAAGGGCATAGAACTTTCTCTAGGATAGACCATAAGCTAGGCCATAAAGCAAATCTCAATAAATTTTTTTAAAAAATTGAAATCATACCATGCATCTTCTCTGACTACAATGGAATGAAGCTGGAAATCAACAACTCAAGAATTCATAGAACTTAGGCAAACACATAGAGACCAAACAATATGCTCTTGAATGAAGAAGAAATAGAAAGAGAAATTAAAATGTTTTTGGAAATGACTGAAGAGGACAATACAACATATAAAATCTATGGGATACAACAAAAGCAGTGATAAGAGGGAAGCTTATAGTACTTGGTGCCTACATCAAGAAATTGGAAAGGTACCAAATAGATGAGCTATCAATTATCTCAAGGACCTAAAAAAACAAAACAAACTAAACCTCAAATTAGTTGTAATACAGAAGAATTAAACAATATTTAGAACTGAAAAACAAATCAAAAGCTCAGGAAAATGAAGAGCTGGGTTTTTGAAACAAATGAAGAAAATTGATACACCATTCGCCCAATTCACCAAAAAAAGAAAGGACCCAAATGAATAAAATCACAAATGAAAATGAAATATAACAAAAAATATCACAGAAATAAAAATAAGCATCAAGAATTACTACAAAGAGTTATGTGCCAACAAATTGGAAACCTGGAAGAAATGGATAGATTTTTGGACACATACAATCTATCAAAATTGAGTCATGAAGACACAGAAAACCTAAACAGACCAATCGCAAGACATATATTGAATCAGTACTAAAGACTCTCCCAACAAAGAAAATCCCAGGACCAGATGGCTTCACTGCTAAATTCTACCAGACTTTTAAAGAACCAATTCCAATTCTTCTCAAGCTATGCAAAACAACTGAAAGGGAATGAAGTCTCCCAAATGTCTTCTATGAAGCCAGCATCACCTTATTTCCTAAACCAGAGAAAGATACAAAAGAGAAAGAGAGCTACAGACCAATTTCCCTGATGAACATAGATGTTAAAATCCTCAACAAAATACTAGCTAATTGAATCAAAGAACACATCCGAATGATTATTCACATAGACCAAGTGGAATTTAACCCTTATGCAGGGATGATTCAACATTCACAAATCAATAAATATAATACATCATATTAACAAACTCAAGAACAAAATACATGTAATTATTTCAATAGATGCAGAGAAAGCATTTGATAAAATACAACATCATTTCATGATGAAAATCTTGAACAAATCTGGTACAAAAGGAACATTCTTCAACACAATCAAGGCAACTTATGACAAATACATAGGCAGCACCCTATTGAATGGGAAAAAGTTGAAAGCATTCCCACCAAGATCCTGAAACAGAAAAGGATAGCCACTCTCATCACTGCTATTCAATATAGACCTGGAAGTTTTAGCCAGAGTCATTAGGCAAGAAAAAGAAATCAAAGGGATACAAATTGGAAAGATGGAAGTCAAACTATCTCTATTTGTTGATGACGTGCTTCTATATATAAGAGAATCAGAACACTCTACTAAGAGACTATTAGAACTCATAAAATAGTTTAGTAAAGTAGCAGTATATAAAATTAACACACAAAAGTCAACTGCCTTTGTATACAAAGACATTTCCCTGGCTGAAAGAACTAATATCAACCCTATTCACAATAGCCACACAAAAAAATTAAAGACCGTGGAATAAATTTAATGAAGGATGTCACAGATCTCTATGATGAACATTACAAAACATTAAAGAAATGAATATATGGGCCAGTGCTGTGGTGTAGTAAGCTAAACCCCCACCGGCAGCCCTGGAATCCCATATGAGTGCTGGTTCATATTCTGGCTGTTCCTCTTCCAATCCTGCTCTCTGCAATAGCTTGGGAAGAGTAGGGGATGACACAACTGGCTGGTCCCCTGCACCTGCATGGAAGACATGGAAGAATCACCTAGCTACTGTCTTTGGATCAGCTTAGCTCTAGCCATTGCAACCATTCAGGCAATGAACAAGCAAGTAGAAGACATTTTTCTCTGTCTCTCCCTCTGTATGTAACTCTACATCTCAAATAAATAATCTTTTTTAAAAAAAAAAGAGAAATAAACAGAAGACACAAAAACATGGAAAAATCTTCCAAGTTCATAGACTGGAAGAACTAATATCATCAAAATGTCCTTACATCCCAAAGGAATTTACAAATTCAATGGGACCCCAATCAAAATACTAATGACATTTTTCTCAGATCTAGAAAAAATTATGTGAAAATTCATATGGAAACACAAGAGACCCCCAATAGATAAAGCAGTCATATAGAACAAAAAAAGAGCCAGAGTCATCACACTACCAGATTTCAAGACATAACATAAGGCAGTTATAATCAGAACAGCCTGATATTAGAAAAAAAAAAAAAAAGATGTGTAGACTATTGGAACAAAATAGAACTCCAGGACTCACCCATGCATCTGCAACCAACTCATCTTTAACAAAGGAGCTAAAATCAATCCCTGCAGCAATGAAGTTTCTTCAAAAATAGGTGCTGAGGATACAGGAACACAACATGTAAAAGTATGAAACAAGATCCCTACCTTGAACTTTAAACAGAGTTGCATTCAAAATGGATCAAAGGCCTAAATATATGACCTGATACTATCAAATTGAGAACATTGGGCAAAATCTGAAAGAACTGGCATAGGAAAAGACTTATTGGGAAAAGTCCCCAGTAGTACAGGCAATGTAAGCGAAAATTGACAAATGGGATTTCATCTAGAAGATAAGCTTATGCACAACAAAAGAAACACTTGGTAAAGTGGAAGAGGCAACTGGCAAAATGGGAGAAATATTTGCAAACTATGAAACTGATAAAGGATTAATATCTAACGTCTATAAAGAGCTCAAGAAACTCAACAACAAAACAAACAATCCAGTTAAGAAATAGGCAAAGGACCTAAAAATGCATTTTTCAAAAGAAGAAATTCAAATGGCCAATAGATGCATTGAGAAATGCTCAAGATCACTAGCTGTCAGGGAAATGTGAATCAAACCAAATGAGGTATCACTTCATGACAGTTAGAATGTCTCTCATACAGATCAACAAAGAATAAATACTGGTAAAGATGTGGAGAAGGGGGAGGATACCCTAATCCACAGATGTTGGGAATATAAACTGGTGCAGTTACTGTGAAGACAGTATGGAGATAACTCAGAAATCTGAATATAGGCTGCCATAATGTCCAGCCATCCCACTTTTGGGAATTTACTCAAATGCAATGAAATCAGCATAGGAAAGAGTGATCTGTATTCCCACGTTCTTTGCAGCTCAATTTTCAATAGCTAAGACACAGAATCAACCCAGATGTCCATCAACCGATGACAGGATAAGGAAATTATGGTGTGTGTGTGTGTGTGTGTGTGTATATATATATATATATATATATATATATATATATATCTGTGCTATGAAATACTACTCAGTGGTAAATAAACAAACAAAAATCCTGTCTTTTGCAACAAAAAGGATGCAACTGTAAACCATTATCCTTAGTGAAAAAGTCAGTCTCAAAAGACAAACACTGTATGTTTTCCTTGATGTGTGGTAACTAATAAAGTACCTAAAGATGATGTAGTGAAATTAGTATTCTGACATTCAATGATTGTTTATAGCCCTTGTCTCTACTGTTGAGGAACAGTGTTTTTTTCTTCTTACTATTTGCTGAATTTTTTACTTAGTGTAGGGTTAATCTTAGGGGTATACAGTTAACTGAAAATAGATCTGTTAGGTCATAAGAATGGGAATAGGAGAGATAAGAAGAAGAAGGATGGGAGCATGGGTGGAAGGAGGGTATGGTGAGAAGTATGACTATGTTCCTGAGTCTGTATATAGGAAATAAATGAAATTAGTATACCTTAAATAACATTTTAAAAATAAGGCCCTACCAATTAATAATTGCATTGAGTGTAAGTGAATTAAAATCTCCAAAAACAACACAGAGTGGCTGAATGTATATAAAAACAAGATTTTGTTTCTTCTGTGAATAGTCTCATTGGTATTTTGATGAGATTTACAGTGAATCTGTAAACTGCTTTACATTATATTAAGGTCTTGGCAATAGTAATTCTTTAAAACCAGTAATGTTGGTAATGATTTTTGGGTCTTCTTCAATTTCTTCTTTTTTGTAAGTGTTCATTTACTAAACAAAATTTTGAACATCCCCAGGCAAGTCTGATAAGAAGTAACCTGAGGGCAGCTTTGTGGAACAGTAGGTAAATCTGCCACCTAAATGGCAGCACCCTAAATAGCTGCTGGTTCAAGTTCTGATTGCTGACTTCCAATTGAGTTCCCTACTAACACACATGAGAAAGCAGCTGGAAGATGACCCAAGTACTTGGACACCTGCACCCATTTGAGAGACTCAGATGGAGTTTCTGACTCCTGGAATGGCACAGCACCCTGCTATTGTGGCTATATGGGGAGTGAACCAACAGAAGGAAGATTCTCTTTCTCTCTTTCTCTCTCTCTCTCTCGCTCTCTTGCTCCCTCGCTCCCTCCCTCCCTCGCTCCCTCCCTCCCACACCCTTTCAAGTAAATAAATATTTTTTAAAGTAATATTCCTAGGATGTTTCAAAATACAGTTATGTGATCAGTTTTATCTCAATCAACTTTCTCATCATTTTGATATAATTTTCATTGTGGAGATCTTTAACTTCTTCAGCTAAATTCATTGCAAAGCTTAGTTTACTATTTTGCTTTTTGTAGCTATTATGAACAGAGCTGATCATATAATTTCTTTTTTTGTTTTTTTTTTTTTTTGGACAGGCAGAGTGAACAGTGAGAGAGAGAGAGACAGAGAGAAAGGTCTTCCTTTACCATTGGTTCACCCTCCAATGGCCACTGCGGTCGGCACACTGAGTTGATCCAAAGCCAGGAGCCAAGTGCTTCTCCTGGTCTCCCATGGGGTGCAGGGCCCAAGGACTTGGGCCATCCTCCACTGCACTCCTGGGCCACAGCAGAGAGCTGGACTGGAAGAGGGGCAACCAGGACAGAATCTGGCACCCCAATCGGGACTAGAACCTGGGGTGCTAGCACCTCAGGCAGAGGATTAGCCTATTGAGCCACGGGGCTGGCACTGCTCATATAATTTCTTTCTCAGTGAGTTCACTATTGGTGTAAGAAAATGCTACTGATTTTTGTTTGCTGACTTTGTATATTATCCCTTTTTTTTAATTTGACAGGTCAAGTTATAGACAGTGAGAGAGAGAGGCAGCGAGAAAGGTCTTCCTTCCATTGGTTCACTCCCCAAATGGCCACTACAGCTGGCATTATGATGATCCAAAGCCAGGAGCAAGGTGCTTCTCCTGCTCTCCCATGTGAGTGCAGGTAACCAAGAACTTGGGCCATCCTCCACTGCCTTCCTGGGCCACAGCAGAGCACTGGACTGGAAGAGGAGCAACAGGGACCAGAACCTACACCCATATGGGATGCTGGCGCCGCAGGCGGAGGATCAACCAAGTGAGCCACAGCACCAGCCCCTGTATACTATACCTTGATTCAGTGCATTTATCAGTTCCAGTCATTTCTTGGAAGTATCTTTATATTTCTCTATATAGAGAATAATATCATCTGCAGACAAGGGTAATTTAATTCCTCCTTTCCTATTTATATCCATTCTATTTCTTTCCCTTGCCAAATGGCTGTGGTTAAAATTTCCAGTACTATATTAAATCATAGCAATGAGAATGAACATCCATGTTTGAATCCATATCTTAGGGGAAATGGTTTCAAATATTCCCCTTTCAATATGGTGTTCTCTGTGAGTCTGTCACAGATGGCCTTTATTATGTTGAGGTATATTCCTTCTATACCTACATTTATTAAAGATATTATAATTAATATATGTTAAATTTTAGTGAATGCCTTTTTTGCATCTATTGAATGGATCATTTGATCATCTTTTTATCTTTTATTCTATTGAGCGGTTCAAATGTTTATTGATTTGTATATGTTGAACCATTCCTGCCTACTAGAATGAATCCCACTTGGTGAAGATGAATGATGTGTTTGATGTCTTCTTCTATTGATTTACAGTATTTTTAGGAATTTTTGTGGAGGGGGGTCAAGATGGTGGTATAGCAGCAAGGTGTGCAGAATCGCGCAGAGAGAAACTGATGAATAGAAGGGACAGTCAGGCGACGGAACCATAAAAGATTGGCTAGAGTGATACGAGAGCATGCCAGAGAGTGTAAGGGTCCAGCCTGGGCCATGTAGAGGGGCCCAGAACTGCAGAAAGAGAACGAAAAAAAAAAAAAAATAACCAGCAGGGGGATGACTGCACTAGTTTCTACCACCACCACCACCGCCGCGACCAACCCACCCTGGGACAGACAGGTGAGACACACGCACGGTTGAGTGGGATGAACTGAGAGATTGAACACGCCAGGATGCCTCGGTGTCTCCTCCCCCCACCAATCAGAGCTGCAGCGGGTGGAGAGCAGCCATCTTATTTGTTTACATTCGGGCTTGAAAGAGGGCAGGCTCTGCTTTCGCACTCCGAATGAGGGAACTTCAGTGGCGGGGACAAAAGCAGTTTGGAGCAACTCCCCACTCATCGCACAGGGGGAGCAGTGACAGTGGGGGGAGCTGAACAACGAGGCCCAGGCACTTTAGGGTGAACAAAGGAACAGGGAAACCGGCCTCAAGGGGCAGAGGTTGGCACCTCAAAGCCTTTGCACCTGCCTACTCAAGTTACCAGAAATAAACGCTAGAAGGTAGAGCTGCCTGCTTATACTGGCTATTGGTACAGACACATAGCAGCCCATAGCAGGGGGAAATCAACCTGAAAATTAAGCCAAACAGAAATGCTGAAGAACAAAGGAAAAATCCAGAATAAGAATATAGAAGAACCTATGAACTTACCAATGGAGCAGGCTAAACCATCCATAATAGACGCTGAAGAAGAACAACTTGAAGTCATGCCAGAAAAAGAATTCAGAACATTAATAATCAGATTACTTAGAGGTAATGAGAAACAGATTCAAGATCTGAACGAAAAGCACACCCAAGGATTAGAGATCCTAAAGAGAGGTCAGAATGAAATACTGGAAATGAAAAACTCAATTGACTATAAAAAAAAAAAACACTGTGAAATCCCTCAAAAATTGAACAGATGAAATAGAAGAGCAAATATCAGAACTCAAAGACAAATTTCCAAAAACAACACAGTCAGATCTAGCACAAGAAGAAATTAGAAAATTAAAAAATACGGTTGGAGACCTACAAGATTGAACCAAGCATTGTAATGTCCAGATAATAGGAGGCCCTTAGGGTGTGGAAAGAGAGAATGGATTGGAAGGCATTTTCAATGAAATAATATCAGTAAACTTCCAGCAGAGGCAGATTGATAATAACAACCAAATTCAACAAATACTCAGGAGCCCCAACAAGTTAGACCAGAAGAGAAATTCACCGCGACACATTGTGGCAACACTCAATGCAGTGAAACACAAAGAACAAATCCAAAAATGTGCCAGAGAGAAAAGACAAATCACATTCAGGGGCAATTTAATCAGGCTCACCCCACAGTTCTCATCACAAACACTACAGGCAAGGAGACAATGGCATGATATATTCCAAGTTTTAAAAGACAAGGCCAGCGCCGTGGCTCACTAGGTTAATCCTCCATCTGCGGTGCTGGCACCCTGGGTTAGTCCCATTTGGGGCACTAGGTTCTGTCCAGGTTGCTCCTCTTCCAGTCCAGCTCTCCGCTGTGGCCTGGGAAGGCAGTGGAGGATGGCCCAAGTGCTTGGGCCCTGCACCCGCATGGGAGACCAAGAGGAAGCACCTGGCTCCTGGCTTCTGAATGGCTCACTGCACCAGCCATATCAGCCATTTAGGGGGTGAACCAATGGAAGGAAGACCTTTCTCTCTGTCTCTCTCTCCAACTCTGCCTATCCAAAAAAAAAAAATGCTACAAACAAATCTCAAAATATATAAACAGCTCGTTTAAGAAAATATGACTGGAAAAAGACAGTGTTTAACAATAGTCAGACTGAATGTAAATGGCCTCAACTCTACTACCAAGACACACAAAGTAGCCGATTGGATCAAAAAAGAGAATCCATCTATATGCTGCCTTCAGGAAACACGCCTTATCAGCAAAGATGCATACAGACTGAAAGTGAAAAGATGGAAAAAGATATTCCAAGCTAACAGAAATCAAAAAAGAGCTGGTGTGACCATCCTAATATCAAACAAAATAAACACAAAAACTATTAAAAGAGACAAAGATGTGCATTATATAATGATTAATGGATCAATCCAACATGAAAACATTACTATTATAAATGTATATTCATATAATTACAGGGTGCCTGGCTACTTGAAAAAAATTACTAAAGGACTTAAAGGGAGATATAGACTCAAATACAATAGTAACACGGGACTTCAACACTCCACTCTCACCAATGGACAGATCGAACAGACAGAAAATCAATAAGGAAACAACAGAGCTAATTGAGGCTATAGACCAAATAGACCTAGTGGATATCTTAAGAGCCTTCCACCCCACAGCCACAGAGTTCACGTATTTCTCCCCAGTACATGGAACATACTCTAGGATTGACCGTATGCTAGGCCATAAAGGGGCCTCAACAAATTCAAAAAACTTGAAACTATACCATGCATCTTCTCATGCTGAGTGAAATAAGCCAGTCCAAGAGGGACAAATACCATATCTTCTCCCTGATCGATGACAACTAACTGAGCACCTAAAAGAAAACCCATTGAAGTGAAATGGACACTATGAGAAATGATGACCAGATCAGCCCTTGTCTTGACTGTCAAGGAACAGCTTAGTATTTTATTCCTTTTAGTTTTTTGTTTGTTGTTGTTGTTGTTGTTGTTGTTCTACTTAATACCATTGGTTGAACTCTGTAATTAATACACAATTATTCTTAGGCATTTAAAATTAACTGAAAAGTGATCTCTGTTAAATATAAGAGTGGGAATAAGAGAGGGAGGAGATATACAGGTCGGCACATGCTCACTCAGACTTACCTCCAGTGGTAGAGCTAGAAATGTGCCAGGGGATTCCAATACAATCTCATCAAGGAGGCATGTACCAATGCCATCTCACTTGTTAAAGTGATCAGTTTAAGTACATAACTGATTGAAAAGATGGGTTAAGTGTCGAAGAGATTTCACAAAAAAGGCCAGTGTCTGCAAATAATGAAGGATAGAATTAAAAGGGAGAGAATGATCCTGTGGGGGAAGCAGGATACACAGCAGACTCATCGAATGGCAAATGCCCTAAACAGCACTCCGGCCTCAGAATCAACCCTTGGGGCATTTGGATCCAGCTAAAAGGCCCATGAGAGTCTCGCAAGCATGGAAAGCCAAGACACTGTGGCAAAAATGATCTGAATGAAAGATCTATGTGTTGTACTATGAGAATTAATGGTAAAACTACTAGTCGAACAGTACTCTATATTTTGTGCGGTTGTGTGGGTGCAGTCTGTTGAAATCTTTGCTTAGCATATATTAAGTTGATCTTCTGTATATAAAGATAATTGAAAATGAATCTTGATGAAGAGTGGGATGGGAGAGGGAGTGCGAGATGGGATGGCTGTGAGAGGGAGGGAGGTTATGGGGGAAAAGCCACAGCAATGCAAAAGTTGTAATTTGTAAATTTACATTTATTAAATTTAAAAAAAAGAAAAAAGGAATTATTGCATCTATGTTTATTAAGGTGTTGGTCTATATTTTCCTAGGTCCAGGAGGTATAGACCATTCAATTATTGGTTTAATATCTTTTTTATGTTGATGATTATGAATAAAAACTTCCTCTTGTCATTGCTTTTGCTGTATCTCATAAATTTAGGGATGTTGCATTTCCATTTTCATAAGTTGCAAGGAATTTTTAAACTTATTTTTTTAATTTCTTCAATAAATCAATGTTCATTCAGGAAATGTCTTTCAAGAGAATACTGTGGGGCATGAGCCTGGCCAGGCCAGGCCAGGCCCGGATGCCCCCGCCCGAGCTGGAGCCAAGTAAGATGGCGCCCAGAGGAAGTAAGATGGGCGGAATCCAAAGTTGTTTACCACTAAAACTAATTGGCTGCGCAACAACAAGGGAGGTAACAAAACTAGTAACAAGTGTATAGACATAGGGCTAGTCCTATAGAAATCCCCCCATAAGGTGATTTTTTAAGTGATTGGTTGGTCCTTAGCCCTGCTCCAATGACTCTGCAGTTTTGTGTTATAAAAGGTACTATTATGCAGAAGGTGACTGAGTCCTTGCTAGACTTGGCTCCCCGCTGCGTCTGATTGTCTCCGGGACCAGGAGGCTGGGGAACGGGCGAGCGGCGCGCTTACCTTTCCTCGGACCCAGTCCATCCTTGTACGGGTGGACTAAGACCCAACAAATACCTTTGGGGCCGATGCTGTGGCATAGCAGGTAATAGTGCCAACATCCATATGAGCCCCAGTACAAGTCCTGGCTGCTCCACTTCCTATCCAGCTCTCTGCTATGGCCTGGGAAAGCAGTAGAAAATGGCCCAAGTGCTTGGGCACTTGCACCCATGTGGGAGACCTGGAAAAAGCTCCTGGCTCCTCGCTTCAGATCAGCTCAGCTGTGACTATTGTGGCCACTTGGGGGGGTTAACCAGCAGATGAAAGACCCCTCTCTCTCTGCCACTTCTTCTGCCTTTCTATATAACTCTTTCAAATAAATAAATAAATAAATATTTTTTTAAAAAGAGAAAATATACTCGAGTTTTCTTGTATGATTTCTAGGGTTTTTATGTTGTTGAATTTTGGGTTTTATTACATTGCAGTCAGAAAAAGTCAATGGCATGATTTTGAGATTTTAAAATTTTTTGAGACTTGTTCTGCAACTGAATATGTGGTCTATGCTAGATAAAGTTCCATGTGCTGATGAAAAGAATGCATCTTCTTCAGCTATTGGATGGAATATTTTATAAATGTCTGTTGATCCACAGATCTACACATCTGTTGATGTGTTTGGCTTAAATCTGATGCTTCTTTGTAAATTTATTTTGTCTGTAAAATCTACTGATAAAAAGTGTGGTGTTGAAGTTCCCCATGATTATATTAGGGCCTATGTGTCTCTTTAGACCTAATAATGTTTACTTTGTAAGATTAGATGCACTGGGGGGGGGGGGGGTGTGAACCAACGGAAGGAAGACCTTTCTCTCTAACTCTGCCTGTCAAAAAAAAAAAAAAAAAAAAAGATTGGATGCACTGGAATTAGGCATATATGTATTTACAGTTGTCAAATCTTCATGTTGCATTGAATTTTTTAATATTGTATTATGGTCTTTTTCTAATTTTATATTTTTATCTTGCTATATTTTTCTGATATAATCAAAGTATCTCCTTTTTACTTTTGGTTTCGATTTGAATATAATCATTTGCCATCCTTTCACTTTCAGTCTGCATATCTCTGTGAAGTAATTTTTTTTGCAAGCAACACATTTAATGTTCCTCAATTTAATTTTGACAAGATACAAAATGTACTAGAAGAATTAAGCCAAATGGAAGATCCTCAAATAAACAATTCATAAACCTTGACAGCTCTGCAAATAATTCTGGATGAATTTTTGATTGCTAATAATAACTTTAGAAAAGGTTGATTAGAGAAGCCAAACAAATCCATATTTGGCTTATAATGTTTTCAAGATTCTTTTTAATTTTCAGAGAAAATAATGTTTTTCTAAATTAAAACAATTCAGTTAAATATAAAGAAATCAACATGGAAATATTTACATGACTAGGAAAGAGGAGAATTCCAATGAATTTCAAGAGAGATAGTATTCTGGCCATTTTAGAGCAAAGCGCAAGCCTGATCTCTATTTAAAAATATTTAATATTAACATATAATATTGTACATAGTCATAGGGTACTATGTGATGCTTTGTTACATGTACATATTGTGTGATATCCAATCAGGTAAATATATTTATCTTTTTAAACATTTAACATTTCTTTATAGTGAAAATATCCAAAGTTCTATCTTCTGGTTTTATTCCTTATAATAACTCAGTATTGAAAATATGAAAAAATATGATCTTTAAAAGTTATATGACTCCAGATATTTATTTAAGAGATGGTGAAATTGGAATATACACAATAATGATTTATATGATAATTTTAAAATATTTTCGACATTAAAGATCATTTATCAGATGTGAACCCATTACAATGTTCTAACATGTTATACATAAAACATTGTTTCTAAACTATAAGAATTTCAATGACAATTGCAATTGCAGTAGTCTGAGCAAGTGCTTCAATATGTATAAATTATATAGAATCACAAAGGGAAAGCCTATGGTTTGAGAAAGAAAAAATAAACTGAATCAATTACAAAAGTTCTATGAACTGGGATCATAGGAAGTAAGGTCAATTTCCAAAACGGCTAAAGTTTTCACTTCTCTCTCATTGTGAATGTTTGTTCTGCATGCTTGGAGATGTTTCTGCTTCCATGTACTTTCCAGACCCCTACATTCAGATATGAGTATTGAGAACATGTCATGTCTCATACAGAATCCTAACACTGGGCATACAGGCTGACTTCAGAGAGATAGAAGGAATCCAAAATTATAATGATATCATATAAAGCACTATAATTGATATAGGAATAGGAAGTGAATACAAAAGTGGCTCTCCTAGGGGCCAGCACAGTGGTATAGCTGCTACCTGCATCACCAGCATTCCTTATGGGCACCGGTTTGTGACCTAGCTGCTCCACTTCTGATCCAGCTCCCTACTAATGGTCTGGGAAAAGCAGCAAACAATGGCTCAAGTGCTTAGGATCCTGCTGCCCATGTGGGAGACCTGAATGAAGCTCCTGGCTCTTGGCTTAGGCCTGGCTCATTACCGGCAGATGGAACATCCCTCCCTCCCTCTCTCTCTCTTTCTGTCTCTGTGCGTCTGTCTCTCCCAGGAGCAGCTCTCTTAAAACAATCTCAGTGGTTCAAAGAAGATTTACCTGAATACACTAGATTACAACCTCCAAGAACAAGTGAGAGTTAGCCAAGTAAAAGAAAAAGATAAGGATGTTCAAGGCAATTATAATGGCACTAAAGCGGGGCTGGTGCCATGGCTCACTTGGTTAATCCTCTGCCTGCAGCATCGGCATTGCATATGGGCATTGGGTTCTAGTACCAGTTGCTCCTCTTCCAGTCCAGCTCTCTGCTGTGACCCGGGAAGGGCAGTGGAGGATGACCCAAGCGCTTGGGCCCTGCACCTGCATGGGAGACCAGGAAGAAGCACCTGGCTCCTAGCTTCGGATCAGCGCAGTGCCAGCCATGGCAGCCATTTGGGGAGTGAACCAACGGAAGGAAGACCTTTCTCTCTGTCTCTCTCTCTCTCACCATCTATAACTCTGTCAAATAAATAAAAAATAAAAAAAGAAACTTGCCTACTTAAATACTTTAAAAAAAATGGCACTAAAGCAAGAAAGACCACAGTGCGTATCTTTTGACATGGCTGACAGGTATTTGTGAGGAAGTGAAAAGGGATGAGTCTTGCTTGTACACTGAAGGGGATGGAAATTGAACTTTACCTTAAAGGTGAAGAGAGAATCTAAACAGGAAACATTGATTTTAAACAAAGAAGTGACAAGTTAAGATTAGTTTCAGGATTTTCCCTCTGGAAATATGTAGGATAAAGAATCTCTTAAAAGGAGACAAAAAGGTATGCAATCAACGATGTGACAACTCTTGCTTAAATGAAGGCAGGGACAATGAAGGAAAAAGAAGAGGTGCAATAATGATGAAATGGGACAGAAAAGCAGCAATAGATGTTGATAGCTGGTAATATGTATAAGCTACTATACTACAGTGATAGTAACATTCTTGATAATTCAGTGGGAAAATTAAGGACAAAAGGAAATCTAAGATTGTCTGGTACTTATTGGGACTGGTGTTGTGGTGCTGCAGGTTAAGCCATTACTTGCAGTGTTGGCATCCCATATTGGAGTGTTGCTTCAAGACCTGCCTACTCTGCTTCTCATCCAGCTTCCTGTTAATGTGTTTAATGAGTCTAGGATGATTCCTTATTCCTGACTTGAGAGAATAGTTCCACTTATAAAAAAAAAAATAGAGATGATATTAAAATTTAATTAGCAATAACTTAATTTTAAAAATATTTACTTATTTATGTGTTTGAAAGACAAAGCAACAGAAAGAAAGAGAGAGACAAAGAGAGAGGTCTTCCATCTACTGGTTCACTTTCCAAATGGTCAAAACAGCCAGATCTGGGCCAGGCCAAAGACAGGTTCCAAGAACTCCATTCTGGTCATCCACATGAGTAGCAGGGGCCCAGATACTTAAGCAATCTTATACTACCTTCCTAAGCACATTAGCAGGATGCTGGATGAGAAGCAGAGTAGACAGGTCTGGATGCCAGCATTGCAAGTAATGGCTTAACCTGTAGCACCACAACACCAGTCTCAGTAACAACCAATCTTAGATTTCCTTTTGTCCTTAATTTTCCCACTGAATTATCAAGAATGTTATATCACTGACTTCATCAAATAAAGTATTAGCCAAATCTTTGTGATGAAACACCACAATAAATGTCTTTTTGGGGTTTTTTCTATTTTTTATTTTTATTGAGATAAGGAGAGATTTCATGCATTTCATAGACATAATTCTGAGATAACCAAACTTCCCTCTCTCTATTCCCCCCTCCTCCCTTCCTTTTCTTTTTCTCCTTTAATTTCTGCAATAATGTAAGTTTACTTTATAATCACAGAACTAGCCACAATGTTCAACAAGCAAAACTAAGGCTATAGTTGCAGCAGTTCTACACTACAAATCCGGAAGTGTTTTATCCTGTGTATTTAAAAGATATTTCAATGGATTCGCTGTAACCATAGTCCCAGTTTTTAAAAGAAATGAGAGTATTTCAGGCATGAAAAGCCAAGACACTTTGGCGAAAAAATAAAATGACCTAAATGAAAGATCTCTGTGAGTGAGATCCCAGCGGAAAGAATGGGCCATCAAAGAAGGAGGTACTTTTCTCTGAAGGGAGGAGAGAACTTCCACTTTGACTATGACCTTGTCTAAATAAGATCGGAGTTGGCTAACTCAAGAGGCTTCCATAGCCTTGGCAGCTCATGACAAGAGCCTTGGGTGATTACTGACGCCATAAATAAGAATGCCAATTGTTAAATTAAATCAACAGCAGGAGTCACTGTGCACTTACTCCCCATGTAGGATCTCTGCCCTTAATGTGTTGGACTATGTGAATTAACGGTATAACTAGTGCTCTATACTTTGTGTGTCTGTGTGGGTGCAAACTGTTGAAATCTTTACTTAGTAAATGCTAAGTAGATCTTCTGTATATAAAGATAATTGAAAATGAATCTTGATGTGAATGTGATGGGAGAGGGAGTGGGAGATGGGATGGTTGTGGGTGGGGGGGAGGTTATGGGGGGAAAAAGCAGCTATAATCCAAAACTTGTACTTTGGAAATTTATATTTATTAAATAAAAGTTTAAAAAAAAAGAAGTAAATGAAAAGGAAAAAAAGAAAATGCAAAAAAAAACCTGCTTTTATTTTCTATCTATCCAACATTGTATATTCAGTTAAATAGTCATTCAGCTTCAACGGAACTTCCAGATTTCTAGTTCCTGAGAATACAAGGGTACTTCAAGACATTTGTGGAAAACTGAGTCAAAGGATACTTATTTTATTGCAAAAAAAATTTGAAACCCATGCATAGTTTGCTCAAAATGTACATTTCCCAAGAACTTTTTGAAGTGCCTTCATATAGTTATAAATCTCAAAAACTAAGAATATGAAGAAGGGGCAGCTTGTCAAAGCTTAACATTCATGACCCTTGATTTTTTTAGTAAACAAGACTACTATGCCTTAGAAGCAGAAAATTATCTTCTCATCTCCTATCTTATGTGTTATAGTCTTTCTTCTACTACCTATGTCCAATACTGTAGGTTTTTTATAAGATTTGTTATTTTTTTGAAAGGAAAAATGACAGAGACAGAGGGAGATGAAACAGAGGAAGAGGAGAAAGTGAGAGTGAGAGAAAGAGACAGAAAGAGAGATAAATCCTCCATCTACTGGCCAAATGGCTGCAACAGCCAGATCTAGGCCAGGCTGAAGTCAGGCACCAGGGACTCCATCCTAGTCTCTGACATAGGTGGCAGGGACCCAAGTACTCTGGTCATCATGTACTTCCTTACCAGGTGCATTGGCAGGAAGTTGGATTGGAAGGGGAGAAGTTGGGACTCAAATCAGCACTCCAGTATGGGATGCAGTAGTTACAGGCAGCAGCTTAACCTGCTGCGCCACAATGCCAGACCATCAATCCTGTGGTTTACTGCTTGTTTGTGACTGAGTGATTAAAATAAGGTTAGGCCCATAGTAGAAAATCCATTTCCAATTCAGTGGGTAGGGAGTAGCAATTCGCTCATAAATTTCCTGACTGAAGCCTTATTCCCCAATAGTGCTTCTTTGATGTTTAGAAGACAGTACTAAACAAGACTTGCTCACATTTGTATAGTAAACCTTAGGCATATACACCAAATCTCAAAAGAAGAATAAAAGTTTCCTCAAATTCTTAGCTGTGGTAGATATTATTTGAAGTCCCAATAATAGAATGACAAAAACCCTGTCCTCAAATAATTTATAGGCCAAGTAGGTGTTTGGCATAGGAGTTAAGATGCTCATGTGCCTGGGTTCAATTCCCAGCTCCATCCCTGATTACCACTTCCTGCCAATGCAAACGCTGGGAGGAAGAAGCAATGGCTCAAGTAATTGTTTACCTGCAATCCACATAGGACACCTGGATTACATTCCCAACTCCTGATGTTGGCTCTGAGCCAGACTCCAACTATTGAAGGCATTTGGTAAGTGAAACAGAGGACTGGAGTGCCCTCATACTCTCTCTCAAATAAAAAATAATAATAATCTACAGTCTAAATGTGGCATAAAGAATTATAGCTATTATGAAAAAACAGGGCACTGGATACAATAGTTTGCTCTACCTGGAGAAAACACAAAATTTGGATAAGAGATAGAAATTTGATCCAAGTCCTGAAAAAGGTGTAGCCATTCTACAAGAAATCCCAGTCAGAGAGACAGCATCAGCTAAGAAGAAGAAGCATGGATCAGAGGTAAAATGTTTTTGTTATCTTCACAAGCTTCTCTCCACTGCACGCTGACGATAAGCACTGAGCCCAATTAAATACAAGTATAAGAACCTAGGACAAACTGATGAAAACCTTTTACCACTCAGACTATATACTGTTCAAGTTGAAAAATAAGTTAAAAAATTAGGGGCTGATGGTAGTGAGTGGGAAGAGGTTTAAGTATGATAATTTTCTATTTTTTTCAAATCAGAATAAAAATTATATCCTTCAAGCAACATTTCTTATTGAACTAAGGAAAATTTTTATTTTATTTTTAAATTCTGCTTCTTTATTAGTTTGAAAGCAGAGAGGGACAGAGAGATTTTCCATTCACTAGTTCACTCCCCAAATAACCATAACACCCAGGACTGGGTCATACAGAGGAGTCCAGAATTTAATGCAGATCTCCCATATGGGTGCTAAGGAGTCAAGTACCTGAGCCATCATGTGCTGCCACCTCTCAGTGTGCTCTCAAGCAATGATCTTTTGATCTCTGTATCAGGAACCTTTACAGATTCTTTAACCAGTCTCTCCCTGGTGTCTTTTTCTTCCATGTTTCCTACCTCTTAATGCATCGTTCAGTCACCATTTAGTTACGTCTTCCCCCAGGAAGTCTTTCTTGATATCAGATGTGTATGACACTTCCCATATCTTTCATAGTTCCCTGTACTACCCCAGGCCAGAATGTGTTATTCTTTGAAACTACCTGTTACCTATCTCCCCAAGGAAGATTTGTGGTATCGGCCAGCAGAGGCACAGTAGGATAAGCTACAACCTGTGACACTGGCATCCCATATGAGTGCCAATTCCAGTCCCAGCTGCTCCACTTCTCATCTAGCTCCCTGCTAATGCACCTGGGAAAGCAGCAGAAGATGGCCTGGACACACATGTGGGAAACCCAGATGAAATTCCTGGCTTCAGTCTGACCCAGCCCAGGGTGCTGTGACCATTTGGAAATTAAACAAGCAGATGGAAGATCTCTCTCTCCCTCCCCCCTCCCTCCCTCTCTCCATGCCCCTGCCTTCCTTTCCTTCTCCCTCTCCCTCTCTCCCCCCTCTCTCACTACCTCTTTCTCTGTGTCTCCCGTTCTCTTTGTAACTCTACTTTTCAAATAAATAAATAAATCATTACATGAAAGATTTGTGGTACACTGACTTTATGCTTTATGGATCCAATACCAACACATTACTTTGGTCATGATATAGCCCAATAAATATTTACAGATTTAAGGTTAAGCAATAAAGTTAATTAGTAAGATAATTAAAATTCCAAAATGACACAATATTTATGTAGCATATTTAATGAAAAATTATATGAGTCTTCCAAAAGTTCATGGAAAATACATATTATGAAAAAAACCATGCATGGATTTCAAAAAATTTTTGCACTAAAATAACTGATCTTTCAATTCAATTTTTCCACAATTTTTTAAGATTTATTTATTTGAAAGGCAGAGTTACAGAGAGGGAGAAAGAGACAGAAAAATCTTCCATCTGCTGCTTCACTCCCCAAATGGTTGCAACAGCCAGAGCTGGGCCAGTAGGTAGCCAGGCGCCAGAAGCTGATTATGTGTCTCCTTTACAGATGCAATAGGCCCAAGCACTTGGGCCATCTTCCACTGCTTTCCCAGGTGCATTAGCAGGGAGCCGGATCAGAAGTGGAGCAGCCAGGACTTGAACAGGCACTCCTATGGGATGCCAGGGCTGCATCCCATATGAAGACTTTACGTGCTATAACATAGCACCAGCCCCTTCCTTCCCCAAACTTTTGAAGTAGCTTCAGATTTATGTTTTTAATGAATAGAAAATCATAAAATTTCCATTTTTACCAGAAATAATTATGATATAATTGGAATAGACTAAAACAGAATTGGAGTATTTCTTAGTAGTAATGCTTAGTAACTTTGAGTACAGATCTATAGGTTTAATTTCCAGCAATAACTTATCTAAAACATGTTCCTAACTTTTACAGCTGAAATATGTTCTGATTGGTCAATGTTGGTATCATCCCTATATACATACAAATGAAAACCACAGATAACAATCTGTAGGACAGATTTAGTTATGAGTAATGCGATAAATTGATCTGAATGCCATCATTGACTTTTATGTCACTGCTATGCAGTTGTGACTCTCAGCAGTTATGCAGAATCACTGAAGGACAGGGAATTTGAGCTATCATTCTCACATACCCCAGTTCCCTCTCAGAGCAGCTCAGTCACTATCTGGTCTCACCCTCCTGGTCTAGTCATCTCTAAGAGAACTGAAAATAAGCCTTTTTATATTTTTTTATTTCTTTACTTGTTAGATTAGGAGGCAGTCACTAGGGGTTGAATCTGTATGTGTGTCTGTAAATGTGTAAATGTGTTTACTAAAAGTTGCTTGATTCTTCAAGGATGATTATAATTTAATAAAATTTTTAACATTAATTTAGATACATATATAAGTACAAATAACTGATTATAAACTGGTTGCCCTTATAGTGCTGATAAAGGCTGACTATACTCATCCATTATTGGAAATTGTGGTGACACATTTTATTATTTTGAATCAACCTGCTTTCCTAGCCTATAGAGATTAAATTAAATAACTGCTCTATTCTGTAAACTTTAAATCATTAATCTATTAATTTTCTATACTGAAGATTTAACACCATCTTAGAGAAATAAAACTGTACAGTAAATGTAAGTAAAAATACTATTTGAATGATCCATAACATATAAAAGAAATGTTCTTATTTGTGCTCCTTTAAAACTGCAAGCCCCAGACCTTTTTATCACAATGGGACAGATCACCAAGGGTGCCTTTATCTGCTACTAAGTCAGGTTTAAGTCTTTTCTATGTCATTCAGTTCCTGCCACAACATCCAGTGAATAAATGTGCAAAAGAGAAGTGTTTTTCAAAGTATAAAATCCAAATGGCCAACAGACACCTGAAAAAAATGCTCAGAATCACTGAGGGAAATGCAAATGCAAACCACAATGAGGTATCATTTCACCCCAGTTAGAACGGCTATCATTCAAAAAATAAAAAATTACAAATGCTGGTGAGGATGTGGAGGAAAAAATGTATCCTAATACACTGTTGGTAGGAATTTAAACTGGTACAACCATTATGGAAGACAGTTTGGAGATTCCTCAGAAATCTGAAAGTAAATTTATCATATGACCCAGCCATCCCACTCCAGGGAATATACCCAAAACAAAATGAAATCAGCATTTGAAAGAGTTATCTGTACCCCCATGTTCACTGAAGTCCAATTCACAATAGCGAAGATATGGAACCAACCCAGATGTCCACCAACTGACGACTGGATAAATAAAATGTGGTATATATACACTATGGAATATTACTCAGCCATAAAAAGTATAAAATCCTGTCTTTTGCAAAAAATGGATTCAACTGGAAACCATTATGCTTAGTGAAATAAGCCAGTCCCAAAAAGACAAATATCATATGTTTTCTCTTATATGAGTCAGTTAATATAGAATACAAATATATATATAGGAATGAAATGGACATCGTGTGATATGATTGTTTATACTCCTGTGGAACTATGGTCTTCCTGCTTTTTACTTATTGAATATTACGGTTAGTGGTGAATTAAGCCTATGATTGTAGAGTGGATTGAAATCATGCCTTTGCAGGAATTAAAGAAGAGAAGGAAAGGAGTGGGATTGGGGATTGAGGGAGGTAGAGGTGAAGGCAGGAGGTACGGTTGTCTTCTTGCAACTATTCATTTGAAATACATGAAATATATTCTCTTTAAATAAATATTTTTAAAAATTAAAAATAAATTTATACTGTAACTGAATAAAAAATAATTTTAAAAAAATTTGAAGGTATCATATTAGCTATTATAGTAAATGTGCAAATATGCAATGAAAAGAGGGAAAATAAATGCCTTCAAAGACTAAGGGAGAAATGGCCTGATCTGAAAAACAGAATTCCTACTTTACCTTATCATTCTGTGAGTTAGCTAAATGACAACTTGCAGTCACTCCCTCTCCTTTCTTACTAGTTATATCACCATTATACCCAGAAAAATCTTAGGCCTTCTAGGATAATAGTTTAAATTTGGATGACACTGATATGTATAAAAGAGCAAGCAAACTTGAAGACACAAGATGTGAGCATCCTAGTTGAGAGCATGGTGGAGTGAGAAGGCAAGTCAGTGAAAGAATTTTTTTGAAAGGACTTTTGTAAAAACAGCTAACACAGAGCACAGAACAAAATAGGCACTCAATACTCCTCCCCCATTTCACTCAGCCACTTTCTGAGAATCATGCATGTACTATCTGTGCTTTTTTTTATGCCGCGGTCACTAATATTTTATTGTCCTTTCTGAAAGGACCCAATGGGTAGGAGGTCTTTTGCTTGTTCATAAATTCTAGAGTAAACTCCAAAGAGCCAGTGTGTGGCTTAGTGAACATGGAAACAAGGTCAGGCTCCTGGGATCCCAGAGTTACCAAGCTGCTGTCTCTCCTGAGGTAGATTTAGATCTGCCCTCTCTGAGGCTGGGCAATGTCTGCTGAATCATATCTGACTTTTTTTTTTTTCATATCTGACTTTCACCTGCTTCAGGGGCAAAAAGATGGCCAGTAAAAGCAGACAGAACTTGTTGGACAGGTACAGAGGCCTTGGGCTCATGGACAGATTGATCAGCTCACCTAAATCTGTAGCAGCAACTTGGGCAGGAAGTTTTTATGAGCCAGCAGTAAACCTCTCCTGAACACCTCTACCACATACTAAAGGACTTGTGAGCAGAAAAGAAAAAGCAATAAATCAGCAACAAGCAAAAGCAAAGCAAGAAGCAGGGTGAGGGGAGGGAGGATAGAGTCCATAAATTCACATTCCCCATTCTGATCAAACTTAAGAACAACATGGCTACAAAAAATCTTGAATATGTTGTATTTGAGTACAATAGAACATGCTATTTCTGGCATTTAACCGTAGAACTTTTTCCTTTTTCTGGTTTGAACAGCATCGTCATTGAGGATCTTGACACAGACAGGTACAATTAAATCATTTCTTAAGACAAAAACAATTATAACCAAGGTTAATTTCTTTAGTAAGCTTTAAGTTTATTCTAGACATAAGTTGCCAAGTATATAACAATATGTGTTTGATTTGTACTTGTTCTGGTAAAGCAAAATAAAGAGCCATCTTCCAAGATACACAAAGATAAATAAAACAATAGATGTGAGGGTTATTGGATTGCTTCTTATCCTATAGTAGCGTAATTTTCTTATCCATAGTAGCAAAAAGGACTATCAATCCTCATGGTCAAGAGTATATTGCTGGGCCCGGCGCCGTGGCTCACTTGGTTAATCCTCTGCCTGCGGCGCTGGCATCCCATATGAGCACTGGGTTCTAGTCCCGGTTGCTCCTCTTCCAGGCCAGCTCTCTGCTGTGGCCTGGGAATGCACTGGAGGATGGCCCAAGTGCTTGGGCCCTGCACCTCATGGGAGACCAGGAGAAGCACCTGGCTCCTGCCATCGGATCAGCACGGTGCGCCGGCCACAGCGCGCTGACCGCGGCAGCCATTGGAATGTGAACCAACGGCAAAGGAAGACCTTTCTCTCTGTCTCTCTCTCTCTCACTGTCCACTCTGCCTGTCAAAAATAAAAAAAAAAAAAAAAAACTATGTATTCATTACAGAATTCAACCAAAAGTATTAAGTAGAACAAACAAACAGAAAATACTAAGAGGGATAACATATTAAGTTGTTCATCAACAGTCAGGGCAAGGGCTGATCAAGTCACCGTTTCTCATAGTGTTCATTTCACTTTAACAGGTTTCCTTTTTGGTGCTCAGTTAGTTGTCACCGATCAGGGAAAACAAATGATATTTGTCCCTTTGGGACTGGCTTATTTCACTCAGCATAATGTTTTCCAGGTTCCTAACAGGGATCACTTTTCAGTTAAAATTTAAACACCTAAGAATAATTGTTGTTAATTACAGAGTTCAACCACCAGTACTAGAACAAAAAAAAAAATACTAAAATGGATAAAGTATTACATTATACAACAACAGTCAGCACAAGAGCTGATCAAGTCACTGTTTCTCATAGTGTCCATTTCACTTCAACAGGTTTCCTCTTTGGTGCTCAGTTAGTTGTCGCCGATCAGGGAAAACAAATGATATTTGTCTCTTTGGGACTGGCTTAATTCACTCAGCATGATGTTTTCCAGATTCCTCCATCTTGTTGCAAATGACTGGGTTTCACTGTTTTTGACTGCTGTATAGTATTCTATAGAGTACATGTCCCATAATTTCTTTATCCAGTCTACTGTTGATGGGCATTTGGGTTGGTTCCAGGTCTTAGCTATTGTGAATTGAGCTGCAATAAACATTAATGTGCAGATGGCTTTTTTGTTTGCCAAATTAATTTCCTTTGGGTAAATTCCAAGGAGTGGGATAGTTGGGTTGAATGGTAGGGTTATATTCAGGTTTCTGAGGAATCTCCAGACTGACTTCCATAGTGGCTTAACCAGTTTGCATTCCCACCAACAGTGGGTTAATGTCCCTTTCTCCCCACATCCTCTCCAGTATCTATTGTTGGTAGATTTCTGAATGTGAGCCATTCTCACCGGGGTGAGGTGAAACCTCACTGTGGTTTGATTTGCATTTCCCTGATTGCTAGTGATCTTGAACATTTTTTCATGTGTCTGTTGGCCATTTGGATTTCCTCTTTGGAAAGATGTCTGTTGAGGTCTTTGGTCAATCTCTTTAAGTGGGTTGTTTGTCTTGATGTTGTGGACTTTCTTGATTTCTTTGTAGATTCTGGTTATCAACCCTTTATCTGTTGCATAGTTTGCAAATATTTTTTCCCATTCTGTCGGTTTCCTATTCACTTTCCTGACTGTATCTTTTGAAGTACAGAAACTTCTCAATTTGATGCAATCCCGAATGTTAATTTTGGCTTTGACTGCCTGTGCTTCTGAGGTCTTTTCCAAGAAGTCTTTAAAAAAAAAAAAGTATATTACCGAGACCAGAACTGTGGCATAGCAGGTAAACCTCCACCTGTAGTGCCGGCATCCCTTATGGGTGCCAGTTCGAGACGCAGCAGCTCCACTTCTGATACAGTTCTCTGCTATGGCCTAGGAAAGCAGCAGAAGATTGCCCAAGCCCTTGGGCCCCTGCACCTGTGTGGGAGACCCAGAGGAAGCCCCCTGGCTCCTGGCTTCGGATCGGTGCAGCTCCAGCCATTGTGGCCAATTGGGGAGTGAACTAGTGGATGGAAGACCTCTCTGTCTGTCTCTGCCTCTCCTTCTCTCTCTGTGTAACTCTGACTTTCAAAGTAAATAAATAAATCTTTAAAAAAAAAGAATATATTGCCACGATTTTCCAAAAATTTTAAGTCCATCAATTGTGATATCAGTCTCATTTTGATGCGGAGAAGTGAGAAAATGCATAAGGCAAACTATTGAACAGAGACATTTAAGCAGCATCACACATTTTCATTAAGGAAAACCAAATAATTAGTAGTTTACATGAAAATGTCTCCTACTTCCTTTACAAAGCATTAAACAGGAGCACTTTTTTAAAAAAACTACCTTGAGATCCTATTTTTCTTTCATAATGTTCCTTTTTTTTTCCTGTTTAAAAGTAATGGGTCAACTAGTCATTAGTACTTTAAACCCTGTGTGACTTTTTTTTACAATTTAAATTCAGTATAGGCCCTCTATAAAGGAAAGTGTCAAAATAAGATGGAATAAAGGCAAACAGAATACTGAGGAAAACATTGAAATTATTACAAAATTCACCTTTCAAGAACTTTCTTGGCCTATAGCCCAGTTCTTTTAAGACCTGTGCAAACATAGATTTTTTCAAGGCAAGAAGTCCTGAGTTGAAGTTTTTTTGTGTTGTTTGTTATATGCTCCTGTGATCATAAATTTTATGTGTTAACACTATGCCCAGATAACGGTTGAACATTTTTTCTGGGTGCGCCTGTGAGGATGTTTCCACAAGAAATCGGCATTTGAATCAGCAGACCAAGTAAAGCAGATAGCCCTCCCCAAAACGAATGCGTACCACCCAAATCTCTTGAGGGGCTGTATAGAACAAGAAGGTGGAGAACTGGATTCACCTTCTCTCTGCCTGGTGCTTAAGCTAGCAAACCTGTCTCCTGCCCTGGGTACTCTTGTTCCCAGATCTTCAGACTTATACTAGAATCTTCACATTGCACCACAAGCTCTCTTGGGTCTCCAACTTGCAGATGGCAGATCATTTTCAGCCTCCGTAGTGAAAAGAGCCAATACTTACAATAAATCTCTTTCTAGATATTTATCTATATCTCTGTGCTACTGGTTCTATTCCTTTGGGGAGTCTTAATACAACTCCTGGTAGTATCTACATTTTATTCTCATAAGAAATATCTGTTTAGGCTGAGCAAGTTCTTAAAAGTTAAACTGTAACAAAATTTAATAAGCCTCAATTTTTTAGCAATTACAAACTGATGGTATATGTATACTCCTATAATTTTAGAGATTAAGTCAAATGATTTATCTGTTTTAAGGGGATACAAACTATATCCATGATCATCTGATAGAACTTAAATTGACATGCACTTAAAAACTGCACCACTCCGGCCGGCACCGCGGCTCAACAGGCTAATCCTCCGCCTTGCGGCGCCAGCGCACCGGGTTCTAGTCCCGGTCGGGGCACCGATCCTGTCCCGGTTGCCCCTCTTCCAGGCCAGCTCTCTGCTGTGGCCAGGGAGTGCAGTGGAGGATGGCCCAAGTGCTTGGGCCCTGCACCCACAGGGGAGACCAGGAGAAGCACTTGGCTCCTGCCTTCGGATCAATGCGGTACACCGGCCACAGCGCGTCTACCGCGGCGGCCATTGGAGGGTGAACCAACGGCAAAAAGGAAGACCTTTCTCTCTGTCTCTCTCTCACTGTCCACTCTGCCTGTCAAAAAAAAAAAAAAAAACTTCACCACTCATCAATAGTACCACCAAATGAACACAGCATTCTGTGCTTACTGGTGTGGTAACTGTCACTGAAGTTATATGCCAAAACACAGGGCACAGGTCTCCAAAGTATTGGACTGTTTTTGCAGAAGTCTAGCACCATGCTGATCCGAAGCCAGGAGCCAGGTGCTTCTCCTGGTCTCCCATGCAGGTGCAGGGCCCAAGCACTTGGGACATCCTCCACTGCCTTCCCGGGCCACAGCAGAGAGCTGGCCTGGAAGAGGGGCAACCGGGACAGAATCTGGCGCCCCGACTGGGACTAGAACCCGGTGTGCTGGTGCCGCTAGGTGGAGGATTAGCCTGTTGAGCCATGGCGCCAGCCAGTATAGCTATCCTGACATCAGAAAAAAACAGACTTTAAATCAAAAACTGTAAAAAAAGATAAAGAAGTACATTGTATTTTGATACAGGGTTTGATTCAGCAAGAAGATGTAATGATCATAAATATATGTGCAACCAACACAAGATCATCCAAATATATACAGAAAATACTAGTATACTGAAAGGAAGAGATAAATTTCAATTCAATAATAGCAGGTGTCTTCAATACCTCAGTCTTCATCAACGGGCAGATCATCCTGACAACAAAATCAATGAAGATACATCAGAGTTCAAACATACTCTCAAACAAATGGACCTAGCAGACATCTATCTATAGGACATTTCACCCAATGGCTACAGAATACCCATTCTTCTCATCAGCACATGGAACATTTTCTAGGATAGACCCCATATTAGCCACAATTCAAGTCTCAGCAAATTTAAAATGGTTGAAATCATACCATGTACCTTCTTAGACCATGAAGGAATAAAACTAGAAATCAACAAGAACAATAGACAGCTCATAAATACTTGGAAATTAAACATGTTACTGAATAATCAGTGGATCATTAAGGAATTTAAAAAGGAAATCAAAAACTTTCTTGAAACAAATGAAAATGAAAATACAACATATCAAAATCTGTGGGATACAGCAAAAGCAGTTTTAAGAGGCAAGTTTATAGCATTAAATGCTTATATTCAAAAAACAAAAAAAGAAATGTTTCACGTTAAAGGTCTAATGATGAATCTTGAAGACTTAGAAAAAAAAAATCGGCCGGCGCCGCGGCTCACTAGGCTAATCCTCCGCCTTGCGGCGCCAGCACACCGGGTTCTAGTCCCAGTCGGGGCACCGGTCCTGTCCCGGTTGCCCCTCTTCCAGGCCAGCTCTCTGCTGTGGCCCGGGAGTGCAGTGGAGGATGGCCCAAGTACTTGGGCCCTGCACCCCATGGGAGACCAGGAGAAGCCCCTGGCTCCTGGCTTCGGATCAGCGCGGTGCGCCGGCCGCAGCACACCAACCGCGGCGGCCATTGGAGGGTGAACCAACGGCAAAGGAAGACCTTTCTCTCTCTCTCTCTCTCTCTCTCACTGTCCACTCTGCCTGTCAAAAAAAAAAAAAATCCAAACCCAAAATCAGCAGGAGGTGAGAACTAATAAGAATCAGAGCAAAAATAAATGAAATTGAACTAAAAAGGAAAAATTGGTTTTTTGAGAAGAAAAACAAAATAAAACTCTAGCCAGACTAACAATGAAAAAAAAAAAAAACAGAAAAGAACTCAACTAAATAAAATTAGACATGAAAAAAGAAATATTACACATGACATCTCTGAAAACAAAGGATCATTTAAAAAGAAACTACTATAAAGATCTATATACTAATAAATCAGAAAACCTTACAGAAATGGCTAAAATCCTAGATTCATATAACCTACCAAGATTAAATCAAGGAGATACAGACAATTTAAACAGACCTATATCAAGCAATGAGTTTGAAGCAGCAATCAAAAGATTTCCATCAAGGAAAAGTCCAAGACCTCATAGCTTACTAATGAATTCTATAAGACATTCAAAGAGGAAATAGCTGCAGTACTCTTCAAACTATTCCAAAATATTGAACACGATAGAACTCTGCCAAACTCTTTATGAGGCCATCATTACTTTAAAACCAAAACAAGACATGACAGGAAAAGTAAACTATAGACCTATATGCTTAATGAACATAGATGCAAAGAGTCTTAACAAAATACTGGCAAACTGAATCCAAAACCATATCAAAAGGTCATACATCATAAACAAGTGGGATTTATCTCAGAAATTTAAGGGTGGTTTGACATTTGCAAATCAATATGCATCATAAATCACACCAATAGAATGAAGAAAACAACAACATGGTCATCTCAATAGTAATAGAGATATCATTTAATAAGATTCAATAACCTTTCACAATTAAAAAAAGCCCTCTAGAATTGGGTTTAGAAAGAATATTCCTCAAAATAATGAAGGCTATATATGACAAAAACAGCCAATATCATACTGACTTGGGAAAACCTGAAAGGATTTCCCTTCAGATCTGGAATAAGACAAGGATGTCCACTTTCACCTCTCCTATTCAATATATTACTGGAAGTATTTGCAAGAGCAATTAGGGAGGAGAAAAAAATAGAGGGCATCAAAATTGGAAAAGAGGGAGTCAAATTATCCATGATTGCAGATGACATGATGCTATACACAGAAAAGCCTAAACACTCCACCAAAAAGATTCTAGAATCGACAGACTAATTCAATATAGTTCCAGGTGACAAATAAACATATAAAAATAGTACCTTTTGTTGTGCTAATAATGAATTCACAGAAGGAGAAATCCAGGAAGAAATCCCATTCACAATAGCCACAAAAAAATCAAATATTTAGGAATAAATTTAACCAAAGAAGCAAAAGATCTCTACAGTGAAAATTATCAACACTGATAAAAGAAGTCATGAAGGACACAAAAAAAAGGAAAGATATTCCTTCCTTATGAATCAGATGAATCAGTATCATTAAAATGTCTATACTATCTAAAGCAATCTAAGGATTCAATGTAATCCCTATCAAAATACTAATGGCATTCTTTACAGAACTAGAGAAGGCAATCATGGAATTACAAAAGCCCCAGAATCGTCAAAGCAATCCTGAACAAGAAAAATCAGCCTGGAGGAATCACAATACCTGACTTCAAAGCATCCTACAAAGCTATAGTAATTAAAATAGCATGACACTGGCATTAAACTGATACATAGGTCAATGGAACAGAATAAACAGTCTGGAAATTAATACACATACATACAGCCAACTGATTTTTGACAGAAGTGCTCAGACCGTACAGTGGAGTAAGAATAGTCTCTTCAACAAATGGTGCTGACAAAATCGGTTTCATATATGTAGAAGAATGAAATTAGATTCATACCTCTCACCATATACAAAAACTATCTCAAGACGGATCCAAGACCTAAACATAGGGGAACACCCTGAGAACACTGGTGTTCTGCAACTCTGCCTTTCAAATAATAATAAATCTTTTTTTGAAAAAAAGAAAAAGAAAAAGATATAAATTCAGCAAACTCTGAGAAAGAAATTAAGAAATCCCAGGAGGAAAAAAAGAAACTGAAGGATAAAAGTAAAAAATTATCATTAGGCCGGCGCCACGGCTCAGTAGGCTAATCCTCCGCCTTGCGGTGCCGGCACACCAGGTTCTAGTCCCAGTCGGGGCACCGATCCTGTCCCGGTTGCCCCTCTTCCAGGCCAGCTCTCTGCTGTGGCCAGGGAGTGCAGTGGAGGATGGCCCAAGTGCTTGGGCCCTGCACCCACAGGGGAGACCAGGAGAAGCACCTGGCTCCTGCCTTCGGATCAATGCGGTACACCGGCCGCAGCGCGTCTACCGCGGCGGCCATTGGAGGGTGAACCAACGGCAAAAAGGAAGACCTTTCTCTCTGTCTCCCTCTACTGTCCACTCTGCCTGTCAAAAAAAAAAAATTTTTTTTTAAAAAATTATCATTAGACATAGGGACCCAGCTACAGATATTCTGATCTGCTATAGATTATATTTTTTAAAAATTGAAGCATTTAATAACATTAATTGGACTTAGCCTCCCAAAATAAGAATCACCGATGTAATAATAATTTTAATATGAATAAAAAGTGGAAAAAATATTTGATAAATGTATCTGGTCTTTAAAAATGTTTAGATGTTCTCTTTAAAGATCTTGACAGGTTTGTTGTTTTTTTAAACTCCACAGGAATTTCATAAAATTTAAGAAGTTATTTACAATGGAGAAAATCAACACCACTTCTGTTGGCACATTATGTTAAAGATAATTCATGTAGGGGCTGGCGCTGTAGCTCAGCAGGTTAACGCCCTGGCCTGGAGTGCCAGCATCCCATATGGGTGCTGGTTCGAGTCCCAGCTGCTTCACTTCCCATCCAGCTCTCTGCTATAGCTTAGGAAAGCAATACAAGATGGCCCAAGTCCTTGGGCCCCTGCACCCACGTGGGAGACCCAGAGGAAGCTCCTGGCTCCTGCCTTCGGATCGGCACAGCATCGGCCGTTGTGGCCATCTGAGGAGTGAACCAGCAGATGGAAAACCTCTCTCTCTCTCTCTGTCTCTCTTCTCTCTGCATAACTCTGACTTTCAGATAAAAAAATAAATCGTTAGAAAAATTTAAAAAAGATAATTCATGTATAAAATATTCTCTTTCATTGGATTGTAAATATGAAGACATGTAAAAAGCAGTAGGAAACTCTAAGACAAACAAAATTTTTAAAATTAAATCCAAGTATGTTCTAATAACACATATAAAGATGAATATTATGTTAACTTTGAATGTCAAGAGTTCACAGTAAATCTACTAAACTGCTTGTTAAAAATCTCCACACATCTAAAGCTGTAATATAATTCACACCTCTGTCTTTGCTAATTAAAAAAAAAGAAAAAAGAAACTGTGCTTATTTTAAAGTCTTTACTTTCTGTTTCCCAATCTACTTTAGGAAATCAAGAAACTGTGCTTCAAATCACCTTAATTAAAATTACTAAGTCTTTGCTGAAAGTAAATTTATTTTGTCTACTTGTCAAAATCTATTTAGTTTTTTCTTTGAGATGATACTTCTAGAGAAATTAAAAACATTCAGCCAATTTCTTTACATTCTTACTAGGAATTTTGTTTAACAAAATAACAGTGAAAACTTAATACAATAAAATGAAAATGAAACAAATCAAAGGGAAAGTAATATATTCAAGACTAAAAAGTGATTCTTATATATCTATTTAAGGCTATTTATACAGGTTGGATTTTTAGGATTTATATCTTATATTTTAGGAAATATGCAAAGCCAAACTCTGACCACACCATAGGAATATCCCTAACCACACATCCTACATGATTGGGGAACATGATTTAGTAGATCCCTGGGTCTGTTCTACAGGAATTACTACATTTCTCCCTAATACTCAACAACAACTGTGGACTTGTCCTGCGAGGTCCACACCTCCGGGATGATGGGGCAACAGCGTTCTTCCACAAGAAGCACCAGAGACAATCCGTGAACATGTCTGTTTTCTTAACCACCAAGCACACCTTTGAAAGGGCAGATAGAGGGGGCATAGCTAATTCAGGACAACACTAATTCTATAGGATAGAGCCGATGTTGGCACCGCTATGCTTATCCAATCAGCTTGAAGGTCACATAGCTAGTGTAGATTTCCAGGTGGTCCTAATGGGCCTGGGACACACTCAGGAGCTGTTTGCCTGATTGGCAATCACAGGGCTCTTTAACGGGGAGCGGTGGTGGGGAAAATTTGCCTGGGACTCCCACCGCCTGCCAGCAGTCAGGTTGTGGGGTCCTTCCCAGGACGCATGGTGTGCCATGCCCTGTCAACCTCCTGTATGGGAAGGGCAAGCAGACTCCACACCAGGTACAGAATCACCCACAAACAACAACAAAAATTAAAACATACCTTATGTTCTTTTTAAATTAGCCCATTTCCTATGTTTGGAAAATGAATTCTCTTCTCATCCTTTTCTGATTTTCCTGATTCTGGGCCAGCTGGACCCTTCTGGACCTATATTCCTGCACTGACTCCTCTGTTTTTTGCCCTGTGACCAGAGCTGTTTTCCAAAGCTCTCCAATCATACTCACTGTCAAATGTAGACTACTGCTTTTCTATGCAGGTACTTCCCTAATCCTTCTTTCAGCTCTTGACCTCTTTACTGAACATAAACTGTCTTTATGGCTACCTTATACAAGTTTCCACATAGATGTTATCCTCTCAACCTGAGTCCAACACAATCAACTCCTGCCACTCAAAACTGGCTCCCCATTCTGCCTTTTCCTTTTCTGCTCATGGTTCTTCATTTCTCATTGCTTTCCTCATCAAGACTCTAACACGCCAATCTTCTTTGCCAGCACTTTCTGTTTCACCTCCTCAATTCAAACTGTCATTAATCCCAGTGAGTCTTTGTTTCAAGACTTCTCACATTTGTACCTTTCTTTTAATTTCCAGTTAGCATGTTCATTAAGCTCTCATCATTAATATCTATACTGCTTAAATACCTCATACTTGACCTCTCTAATTTTAGTTTCTCATGCACTATAATCAATCCTGTTCTGTACTACTAAATGAATCTTCCTAAAATGTCACTAGAATTTTATTTTTTAGATTTCCAAACTTTGTTTTCTAATGCATTCCAACAAGAGAAAGTAGTAAACTTATTCCTATCGCCCAAACCCTGAGCAGTTACTCTGTCTTATCTTACCCCCTTGAAAAACCTTTCTCATACTCCTTGCCTAAAGTCTTCCTGTATTTCAAGGGCCAGCTCAGATTTTAATACTTACATGACCTTTTCATGAAATACAATGACTTATCCTTCTCAGAACATATTGCACTAACAGTCTAACCGT
The DNA here is from genome assembly GCF_033115175.1 of Lepus europaeus. NCBI lineage: Eukaryota > Metazoa > Chordata > Mammalia > Lagomorpha > Leporidae > Lepus > Lepus europaeus. The sequence continues at coordinate 126,747,855 of NC_084827.1, read as the reverse complement.
CTGCTCAGTATGGTAAAGTGAAAAGCATGCAAAGGGCTCCAAGATGGCGGAATAGGGAGGGAGCTCACTGATAGTCCAGGAAAAGATAGTTTAATAAAAGTGGAGATACTGTAGCCTCAGGGAAGAGTTAGGGAAAAAACTGCAGAGGAAACTCTTCCAGAACTAGAAGGACACAGTGGATCTACATGGAGGGCATGGGTGCCCACAGCACAGGAGCCCAGCTGCCGAGAGAGTCTCCACTCCAGCACTGGAAAGGGAGGTGAAGCGAAACCACAGTAGCCCAATACACTAACTAGAGGAGAGGAAAAAAAATAAAAGGGACCAGTACAGACACGATTATCTCTTTCCATTCACTTTACAAAGGCAAACAAGACAATCTAGCAGGCACCATTTTGGACATACGTAAAAGCTGCGCAGCTCAGGGCTGCATCCCTCCTCAGCCAAACAGAAAAACCTGACTCTGGTCGGGAGAAATAACAGGAGACTAAGAACTAGTGAATGTGTGGAGTTTATGAACCAGGACTGTGAAAAGAAAAAAAAAAAAAACTGAGGGTGTATGGGAGAAATCCTGGTATGGCTGAGACATGAGTAGGCTTGGTGGGAGATGGTACAAATTCAGGCAACCTTGGCTGCCCAGTGAGAGGCATTGCAGGGGAATCTGAGCTAACACTGAGGACTGCACAGATCCTTTGTGTGGTCCTTGGCACAGAGCAGACAAATATTATATCCACTGGGGCTAGCGATCAGGCATTGATTGCCATCGAGGAGAAGAGCTCAGCTGACTGGAATTACTTCCCTTCTGAATAAAAAAGAGAGAGAGAGAGAGAGATTTACCATGCCAAACCTGGGTGTGTCACCTTTGGCACACCCTTAACCCTGAAGAATTGAACAGAGCTCTCTGGCCACACCCAGCACAAACCTCTAGAGATTCACCAAAGGAAGACAGTCCGCTTAATTTAGAGTCATAGTATAATGAGAAAAGCCACCACAGCAGAAAAAAAAAAGAAGAAACTGAAGAATATCTCCACAAAACCAAACAACAAACACAGAAACCGAGTAAACAAGAACAAGGAAGACATCATGACACTCCCAAATGAACGTGACACTCCCATACAAGATTATGAAGATGATGAGATAAAAGAAAAGACATGGATTTCAAAAAATTCATGATAAGAACATTGAGAAGTTATAAAAAACAAATGCATGAACTACAGAAATCCATACTGGATGTGACAGAAAATTTCTCTTGTGAAAATGAAATCTTAAGGAGGAACAAAAATGAACTGAGGAATTTAGTAGAGCATGAAATTGAGATATTGAAGAGATATCAAAATGAAATGAAGAATTCACTAGAACAAATGAAAAACCCATTTGAGAGCCTTAAAAAACAGAATGGGTGAAGCAGAAGAGAGAATATCAGACTTAGAAGACAGAGCACAGGAAAGTATACAGTAAAACCAAAGAAAATAAGAGGAAATTAGAAATCTAAAAAATATTGTCGGGAACCTACAGGATACTATTAAAAAACCAAACATTCGAGGAGTTCCTGAAGGCATGGAGAGAGAGAAAGGATTAGAAGGCCTTTTTAGTGAGATACTAGCAGAAAACTTCCCGGGTTTGGAGAAGGACAGAGACATCCAAGCACAGGAGGCACAGAGAACCCCTAATAAACATGACCAAGAGAGATCCTCACCATGACACATTGTAATCAAACTCACCACAGTGAACATAAAGAAAACATTCTAAAGTGTGCAAGAGAGAACTTGCAGATTACTCTCAGAGGATCTCCAATTAGATTCACAGCTGACTTCTCATAAGAAACCTGACAGGCTAGGAGGGAATGGTGAGATATAGCCCAAGTACTAAGAGAAAAAAATGCCATTCCAGAATATTATAACCTAAAAAACTCTCATTTGTGAATGAATGTGAAATAAAGACCTTCATAGCAAACAGAAACTGAAAGAATTTGTTGCCACTCATCCTGCCCTGCAAAAGATGCTTAAAGATGTGTTACACACAGAAACACAGAAACACGGCCAACAATACGAAAGAAGGTAAAGGAAGAAAATCCTTCAGTAAAAGATCACAGGAAGTTCAAAGCATACATTAGAAATATCTTTAGAAAAATGGCAGAGCAAAGTCACTACTTATCAATAGTCAAATTAAATGTAAATGGCCTCAACTCTCCAGTAAAAAGACACAGACTGGCTGAATGGATTAAAAAATAAAACCCATCTATTTGCTGCTTACCAGAAACACATCTTTCCAACAAAGATGCATGCAGACTGAAAGTGAAAGCTTGGAAAAAGATATTCCATGCCAACAGAAACCAAAAAGGAGCTGGTGTAGCCAACTTAATATTAGACAAAATAAACTTTAACACTAAAACTGTTAAGAGAAACAAAGAGTGACACTATATAATGATTAAGGGATCCATTCAACAAGAAGATATAACGATTATCAATGTATATGCACCTAATTACAGGGCACCAGGTTATTTAAAAAATATATTAAGGAACTTAAAGAGAGACTTAGACTGCAATACAATATTACTGGGGGACTTCAATACTCCACTTTCAGCAATAGACAGATCAACCAGACAGAAGATCAATAAGGAAACAGAAGATTTAATCAACACTATAGACCATATGGATCTAACAGATACCTACAGAACTTTTCATCCTACACTTAAAGAAGACACATTCTTCTCAGCAGTACATGGAACCTACTATAGGATTGACCACATACTAGGCCATGAAGCAAGACTCAGAAAATTCAAAAGAATTGAAATCACACCATGCATCTTCTCAGACCACAGTAGAATGAAGCTGGAAATTAGCAACTCAGGAATCCCTAAAGCATATGCAAACATATGGAGACTCAACAACATGCTCCTGAATGAACACTGGATCATAAGAGAAATCAAAAACTTTCTAGAAGTAAATGAGGATAACAACACAGCATATCAAAACTTATGGGATACAGCAAAAGCAGTGTTAAGAGGAAAGTTTATAGCAATAGGTGCCTACATCAAGAAACTGGAAAGGCACCAAATAGATGAGTTTTCAATGCATCTCAAGGATCTAGAAAATCTGCATCAAACCAGACCCAAAACTAGTAGGAGAAGAGAAATAATTACAATCAGAGAAGAAATCAACAGGATTGAATCCAAAAAAAATTACAAAAAATCAGCCAAACGAGGAGCTGGTTTTTTGAAAAAATAAACAAAATTGACACCCCATTGGCCCAACTAACTAAAAAAAGAAAAGACCCAAATCAATAAAATCAGAGATGAAAAAGGGAATGTAACAACAGACACCACAGAAATAAAAAGTCATCAGAAATTACTACAAAGAGTTGTACGCCAGCAAATAGGGAAATCTATCAGAAATGGATAAATTCCTGGACACATGCAACCTACCTAAATTGAACCATGAAGACATGGAAAACCTAAACAGATCCATAACCAAGACAGAAATTGAGTCAGTAAAAGGCCCTCCCAACAATGAAAAGCCCAGACCGGATGGATTCACTGCTAAATTCTACCAGACATTTAAAGAAAATCTAACTCCAATTCTTCTCAAACTATTCAGAACAATCGAAAAAGAGGGAATCCTCCCAAATTCTTTCTATGAAGCCAGCATCACCTTAATTCTTAAACCTGTACAACATTCTCTCATAGCAGAAGGGTTGGGTGGTGAAGTTAACACTTACGTACTTGAGATCAAGCACATGATGCCATTTAGATTTAATAAACTATAATGAAAACCTTATGTTTTGTAATATTTTACCATTCATAGCTTACTTTGTCTTAGTAAGAATAACAGAGTTTTTGGTCACTGTTTCACAGAGAAGATCACAACTGAAGTTAATTTATATAGCTACTAAGTGTCAGAAAATTAGTTTAACATTGTTTTCCCCCGTCAAGTTTCAATCTTGATTTTAATTGTTTATTACTACCTTTGCAAAAACTTTTGAGGAAAATTGTTCTCTGATGGCCTCATATACTTTTAGCATCAAACCCAGAGCTGAACATCAAGGACCCTGAGTTCTAATTTGGGATCTTTTACTTACTGAAGCTTGCTACCTTCAAGAGGTTTTTCACTACAATCAGCAAGATATTTCTAAGTACCCTGCAAAATGCAAAGTATGATATTGGGAATCATGTATTAACAAGTAGGAAAAAGTTGTTTATCTTGAAGAAACTTATGGTCAACTTCTGAAGGCAAAGTTTATTGAAAAGTTTCAATTTACAATGACATTAGAGTATCATCAGGCTGTTGTCATGGCATCTTTCAAAAGCTGAGATATGTTTTAGTCCTTCCATCTTTTGCTTTTTTTCTGTACACCAAAAGTTTGATGAGGTAAAATGTCTTTTTTTTTTTACAGGCAGAATTAGAAAGTGAGAGAGACACAGAGAAAGTTATAGATAATGAGAGAGAGAGAGAGAGAGAAAGGTCTTCCTTCTGTTGGTTCACCAAATGGCCACCATGGCTGGCACTGCACCGATCCAAAGCCAGGAGCCGGGTGCTTCTTCCCAGTCTCCCATGCGGGTGCAGGGGCCCAAGCACTTGGGCCATCCTCCACTGCCCTCCCAGGCCACAGCAGAGAGCAGGACTGGAAGAGGAGCAACCAGGACTAGAACCCAGGGTGCCGGCGCCGCAGGCAGAAGATTAGCCAAGTGAGCCATGGCGCCGGCCTAAAATGTCTTATAATGGGTATCATTAAGCAGTTATATAGAGAGTTGTACTTAGCTCCTTTTGGGTTGGTGGCTTGTTGAGTGTTTTTACTTTTAATTTAAAATATAAAATTTAATTGTATTGGATTTTTCTTTTCAACTTTTATTTAATAAATATAAATTTCCAAAGTACAACTTTTGAATTATGAAGCTTTAAACCCATAACATTCCTCCCACCCACAGCCATCCCATCTCCCACTCCCTCACCCATCCCATTCTTCATCATGATTCTTTTTTTTTTTTTTTTTTTTTTTTTTGACAGGCAGAGTGGATAGTGAGAGAGACAGAGAGGAAGGTCTTCCTTTTTCCGTTGGTTCACCCCACAATGGCCGCCGTGGCCGGCACGCTGTGGCCGGCACACCACGCTGATCCAAAACCAGGAGCCAGGTGCTTCTCCTGGTCTTCCCATGCGGGTGCAGGGCCCAAGGACTTGGGCCATCCTCCACTGCACTCCCAGGTCACAGCAGAGAGCTGGACAGTAAGAGGAGCGGCCGGGACAGAATCCAGCGCCCCTACAGGGACTAGAACCCAGTGTGCCAGGGCCACAGGCGGAGGATTAGCCTATTGAGCTGCGGCGCCAGCCGTCATCATGATTCATTTTCAATTATCTTTATATACAGGAGATCAACTTAGTATACACTAAGTAAAGATTTCAACAGACTGCACCCACAAAGACACACAAAGTAGAGAGTACTGTTTGAGTAGTAGTTTTACCATTAATTCTCATAGTACAACACATTAAGGACAGAGATCCTACATGGGGAACACATAACTTCACCACCCAACCCTTCTGCTATGAAAGAATGTTTGTACTCATTCATCATCCATGAAATCATTTAAAGATACACATTTCTAAACAGCTACAATCTTCGAAATGGTGAAGGCTTTCTTTCAGAATAGGATAGAAAGATCATACTTTAAGCCACGAAATTTGAATTTTCACACTCTTAGATGTTGATATTTTTGTGCTTTTAAATTTTTTCTAAGGAAACCAAACACTGAATTTAGAAAAGACAACTGCTTAACATGGTTTAAAAAAATCTATTTGTTCTAAGAGACTGTTTACTTTTACCCCCAAAGGAATTATATGCATGGGTTATTTCATCACATATAAGAAAACAGCTTTCATTTTTTTTATGATGTATATGGCACCACTCATGACTTTAGTGCTCATGTCTTAAAGACTATAACTCGCTCATGAAAATAAATCAGATGTTTCTAGAGAGCCTTGTAATACTGCTGCCGTCTGCTTACCCCAGCACCTAATGAGGCATGAGACAGGCTCTGAGCACAATCAAGTTGTTTACTTTCCTCTGGCCAATAAAGAACACCACAAAAGTATTGGAGCTTGTATTAATCTATATCTTAGGAGAAATAGACACAGGGGAAAGTGAAATGTCTTCAAAATTAAAATGCCTGCAAGTGTTTTCTATCATAAGACAAAAGTGTTGATGAACAAGAAAATTGGGGCAATGGTGCTGTCTACCAAAAGCATCAAGATGAAGAAGAGTGTATAGATTGGTAGCCCCTAAAGCCACTGTCATGTCTCAGAGATCCTCTTAGTCATCCAAAGAGAATATTATTTTGTTAACATAGAAAGGAGAAGAGTCCTAGAAAAGAAAAAATGGAACACACAATGCTTGATTTTGCAAAGAAAATGTTAACTAGTTGCAGTAACTTTTTCATTGTTTAGTAATTTAAAATATCCTTGGGGGCCGGCCTGTGGCACAGTGGGTTAAAGCCCTGGCCTGCAGTGCCAGCATCCCATATGGACACCAGTTTGAGTCCCAGCTGCTCCTCTTCTGATCCAGCTCTCTGCCATGGCCTCGGAAAGCAGAAGAAGATGACGCAAGTGCTTGGGCCCCTGCACCCATGTGGGAGACCTGGAAGAAGCTCTTGGCTCCTGGCTTCAGATCGGCGCAACTCTGGCTGTTGCAGCCATCTGGGGAGTGAACTATCTAATGAAAGACCCCTCTGTCTATGTGTCTCTGTAACTCTGTCTTTCAAATAAACAAAATAAATATTTTTTTAAAAATCCTGATAATTTTAGGGAACATTTAAGGCAATTGTAAGACTGTAGCAAACTTTTTACATTTTTTATTTAAAGAATCATTAGCTACTTTGATAAAGCACACACCTCTGATTTCCAGGTTTTCAGCAACAGTAAGGGCAGAATACCAAAACAGAAGAGAGTGCCACAGTGGATCAGTCTAAGTCAACTCACAAAAGTACCTGCTAACTTTCTTCCAGTTCTGCCACCCAACAAAGAAAAGTCAGGCAAGTAAGGCCCTACTGTTTCTCCACTCAATACTTTTAATTCTCTGGTGAGATTTCTCTTGCTGAAATATTAATATGGTTAACTTTGGTATATGTTACCAGTTATCCAAACTGGTTGTACCAATTTAACTCCCACAAACAACATATTAAAGTTGCAGTTACTTCACATTCTGGTAAAAAAAAAAATAAGTCAGCCTTTTTAATTTTAGCCTTTCTGATGTCAGTGTAGTAGCACCTTAATGTGCTCTCTCATCACCCTGGTGACTGACAATGTTGAGCACCTTCCTATGTGTTTACTAACCTTTTGGACATCCACTTTTGTGAAGTGCCCATTTATGCCTTTTGCCCATTTTTTACTGAGCTACTTATAGATTTGTAAGGACCTATTTATATAGTTTAGAGACAAGTCTTATTTTCAGTATTGTTATTCCAAATACCTTCTCTAAGTCTAAAACATGCCTTTTTACTGTCCCAATGGTGTTTTCTGTATGAGAGAAAAGTAATATTTGTTCTTCACCCATTGCAAGATTCAAGGCTGGGTTTCCCATTAACAAAAGACAGACTGATGAAAAGAAAAGCAGCCAAATTAATGTGAGTTTTATGTGACACAGTAGCCTTCAGAAATGCAAATCCAAAAACACAATGTTATTTCATGTTAAGTCTGATTGGAACTTACATAGTTGTTGAGATACATGATTAAACAAAAAGGGGTATACTCTAATGGCAATAAGCTAGAGGGAATTTAGCCAACCTGTTTACTGAGATTCTTCTGTGCATTTCTTTCTTCAGAGGAGGACATCCCTTTACTATGGGTATTAGAAAGACCCCGGCAGAATGAGGGCTTTGTGATCTCTTCTCAGAGGAAGTCCTACTAAGCTATAAGCCTGCTTCAGAGTAGAAGGAGTAAAGAGAAAAGAATTGTAAACAACTCCACATTCACAGGCTAATTCCTCACTAATCTTAATATTCAACAAAAAAATATTAATTACATTTTTATGTCCAGTGTAAGAAATATTTGTTTGGGCTAGCACAGTGGCATAGTGGGCTAAGCCTCTACCTGCAGTGCTGGCATCCTGTATGGGCACAGGTTCATGTCCCAGCTGCTCTTCTTCTAATCCAGCTCTCTACTTGTTGCCTGGAGAAACAGCAAAATATGGCCCAAGTACTTAGGCTTCTGCAGCCATGTAGGATATCCAGAAGAAGCTCCAGGCTCCTGGCTTCAGATTGGCCCAGCTTCCACTGTCACAGTCATTTGGGGAATGAACCAGTGGATGGAAGACTTTTCTCTTGGTCTCTCACTCTTTCTGTAACTCTACCTTTCAAATAAATAAAACCTTTTAAAAAAGAAATATTTCCCTAACTTTAGGTCGTGAATATATTCTTCTATATTTTCTTGTAGAAAATATAGTTTGGTTCTTCTATGTTTAGACTTAATTGAATCATAATTTAGATATGGAATGGGTTAGGGAGGAAAAAAGCTTGTTTGTTCTCCTATAGGAATCAAATTGAATCAACATAATTTACTGAAAATCCCTTTTAACCCACTGAGTTTCAATGATTTGTTTATAATAAATAATGTGACTACATGGATGTGTATTTGACTCCAGACTTTTTTGTCCCATTGGTATAGATTAGCCAGGATTTCTAAAGAATATGGAACAAATTCTGTTCAGCAACATCTATAAGTATAGATCTACTCTATAGCCCTCAACTCCCTTCCATCTTATTGTATACTCATTATTAGTACATATGTCCATCAAAAATAAATGCACAAAAATGTTCATTCAAGCATTCCTTACAATAGTCAAAATTAGAAGCAACCCAAATGCTGATCAATAAATAATAAATTGTGAATGCATTGATACAATAATAGTAGTTCTTAGATGCTGTAGATTAAATGCATATTACTACATAGCAATTAAAAAGAACAAACTATTGCTATGTACAACAACATGGAATCTGTATAGATATAATAATCAATGAGAGGGGGATTCCAAGATGCCTCAATAGAGAAAAGAGGTACTTTTCTTGAACATGGCAAAATAGCAGCAGAAAAGCAGAGCAAGTGCATTCCCAGGGGAGAGTTGAAAAGATGACTGCAGTGGAAATTCTCCAGAAGGAAGAGGGTTGCTGTATAGCAGCAGAAAGGGAGCAGACATGCAGCAGTGAGCAGGAACACATACATGGCTTCTATAGCTAGGAGCCGGGAGAGATGCCAGCATCTTAGACAGAGATGAGAGTAGACTTCGACAGGCCATGCCTCTGGAGGTACTGCCTAAGGGATTAGGCTGTGGACCACACTGACTTTGAGTCCAGCCTGGAGACCTAGCCGGGGGCACAGTATCCACCTAATCCAGAAAGAGAAGAAAGCACATTTTTTATCCCCCTGACAACGACACCCTGCAACTGGCAGGAAGAAGATGACATTTTGATACAAGTAGAGGCTGCTGTGGCTCTTGCACACACATGCAACCAGGGGGAAATTCACATTCCCCACTGACTTTGAGATTGGCTGGGATGGTTAATAGAGGGCTTGGTACCCACATAGGATGGTGAGGTACCCCCATCTTCTCAATAAAAAACAGCCTCCAGGACTGAAACTGCCAAGGCAGAGCACCCAAAAGCAGGTGGCTCTGAGAATTCCCCTGCTCTCTCTGAAAATAGGCAGGCTCACAGAAGTGAGAAGATCCTCTATACCCCATGACAATGGGAGCATGGCACACTGTGATTGTAGGAATTCTGTGACTACACAATAGGGCACAGCATATGGCTGGGACTCTGGGCAATCACTGTGCTTGGTGTCAGAGGCTTGGAACATTATGACAGCTTGAGATGCGAAACTGCAAAGGTTTCCTTGCTCACAAGGAGGACCACACAGATCCTTTGTGCAATTCATGCATCAGTGTGGATGGGGGTTCTACTTACTGTGGGCTAACCACAGATACTCATTACCTTAGAAGAGAGGAGGTATGTTTGTGATTATGTGAAAAATGTGATCATACCCTGCTGACTATTGAGAAAATCTACCAACCCCAATTTGGGTGTCACCTCAGGTTCTCACCCACACTTGAGCAATCACCAGGCTACGCCTAACACACAACTTTGATATTCATTAAAAGAGCAGACACTCCACTAAGCCACAGAGGAATGTTCAAAGATAAAACCTATCAGAGAAGAAAACAGACAAGTATTTCCACAAATGCCTAAAACTGCCTCTTTACTTTGTTGAGTGCTTCTTGTGCAGTGCAGAAGCTTCTCAGCTTCATGTAATCCCCATTTGTCATTTTTGGCTTTGATTGTGCCTCTGGGGTCTTTTCCAAGAAGTCTTTGTCTGTATCAATGTCTTTTTTTGTATTTTTTTAACAGGCAGAGTGGATAGTGAGAGAGAGAGACAGAGAGAAAGGTCTTCCTTTTACGTTGGTTCACCCTCCAATGGCCACTGTGGCTGGTGTGCTGCGGCCAGTGCACCATGCTGATCTGAAGCCAGGAGCCAGGTGCTTCTCCTGGTCTTCCCATGCAGGTGCAGGACCAAGGACTTGGGCCATCCTCCTCTGCACTCCCGGGCCACAGTAGAGAGCTGGACAGGAAGAGGAGCAACCAGGACAGAATCCAGTGCCCTGACTGGGACTAGAACCCAGTGTGCCTGCGCCACAGGTGGAAGATTAGCCTATTGAGCCGTGGCGCCAGCCTGTATCAATGTCTTACAGTTTCTCCAGTGTTCTCTAGTAATTTGATGGTATTAGGTCATAGATTGGGTCTTCAATCCATTTTCAGTGGATTTTTGTATAAGATGTAAGGAAAGGATCTAGTTTCAAACATGGAGATCCAGTTTCCCCAGCACCATTTGTTAAACTGTCCTTGATCCAGGGATTTATTTTACCTCCTTTGTCAAAGGTAAGTTGGTTGAAGATGCATGGATTAATTTCTGGAGTTTCTATTCTGTTCCGTTGGTCTACAAGTCTGTTTTTGTGCCAGTACCAGGCTGCTTTGATTATAACTGCCCTGAAATAAGTCTTCAAATCAGGTATTGTGATGCTTCTTTTTTTTTTTTTTTTTTTGGTAGCATAAGATTGCCTTAGCTATTCCAGTTCTCTTGTGTTTCCATATAAATTTAGCATCTTTTTTTTCTAGATCTACAAAGAATGTCATTCATATTTTGATTGGGATTGCATTTGATCTGTAAGTTGCTTTTGGCAGTATGGATATTTTGATGATGTTGATTCTTCCAATCCATGAACATGGAAGATTTTTCCATTTTTTAATATCTTCTTATAATTCTTTATTTAGTGTTCTATATTTTTCATTGTAGAGATCTTACACATCTTTGGTTAAATTTATTTCAAGGTATTTAACTCTTTTTGGAGCTATCGTGAATGGGACTGATCTTAAAAGTTCTTTCTGAGCCAGGACATTGTATGTATGTACAAAGGCTATTTTTCATTGTTGATTTTATATCCTGTCACTTTACCAAACTCTTTTATGAGTTACAATAGTCTCTCAGTGGAGTCTTTTGGATCCCCACATATATAAAGGATGACACCATTTTCAAAAAAGGGATATTTTGATTTCCTCCTTTCTAATTTATATCCTTTTTACTTCTTCACCTTGCCTAATGACTCTGGCTAAAAGTTCCAGGACTATATTAAATAGCAATGGTGAGAGTGGGCATTCTTTTCTGGCTCCAGATCTTAGGGGGATTGGTTACAGCTTTTCTGCACTCAGTAGGATGCTGGCCGTGAGTTTGTCATAAACTGTCCTGATTTCATTGAGGAATGTTCCTCCTATACCCAATTTGCTTACAGTTTTCATGATGAAAGGGTGTTATATGTTATCAAATGTTTTCTCTGCAGCTATTGAGATAACCATGTGTTTTTTGTTCTTCAGTTTCTAATTGTAATGTATCACATTGATTGATTTATGAATGTTGAACCATCCCTTCATACCAGAGATAAATCCCACTTGATCCAGGTGAATGATCTTTCTGATGTGGTTGTTGGATTTTACTGGTTAACATTTTATTGAGGATTTTTACATCTAAGTTCATCAGGGATATTGGTTCATAGTTCTCTTTGTCTGCATATCTTTTTCTGGCTTAGGAATTAAGGTGATGCTGGCTTTATAAAAGGAGTTTGGGAGGATTCCCTCCCTTTCAATTGATTTCAATAGCTTAAGAATTTCAGTTAGTTCTTTAAAATATCTGGTAGAATTCGGTGGTGAAGCCATCCAGCCCTGAGCTTTTCTTTGTTGGGAGGGTCTTTATTACTGATTCAATTTCTGTCTTGGTTATTGGTGTGCTTAGGTTTCCTTTGTCTTCATGACTCAATTTTGGTAGACTGTATATGTCTAGGAATCTATGTATTTCTTCTAGGTTTCCCAATTTGTTTGTATAAAGCTCTGATGATTTTTATTTCTGTGGTATCTGTTTTTCATCTCTAATTTTAATATTTTGGTCTTCTCCCTCTTTAATACTTAGTTGTGCCAATGGTATATCAATTTTATTATTTTTTTAAAAAGTGCTTCATTTTACTGATTTTTTTGTGCTTGATTTCAATTTTATTCCCTTGTAATTTTAATTATTTCCTTCTTCCTATTAATTTGAGGTTTAGTTTGTTGTTGTTTTTCTAGGTCTTTGAGATGCAATGATAGCTTATTTATTTGGTACTTTTCCAATTCCTTCATGTAGGCACTGATTGCTATAAATTTCCCTCTTAATACCACTTTTGCTGTATCCAATAAGTTTTGATATGATGTATTGCTATTTTTATTTGTTTCCAGACATTCTTTTATTTCTCTTTTGATTTTTCTATGACCCAGTGTTCATTCAGGAACATGCTGTTCATTCTCCATGTTTTTACATATATTCTAGATATTCTTGAGTTGCTGACTTCTAGCTTCATTCCATTATGGTCAGAGAAAATGCATGGTATGATTCCAATTTTTTTGAATTTGATGAGACTTGCTTTATGGCCTAGTATATGGTCTATCCTAAAGAAAGTGCCATGCACTTAAGAGAAGAATGTATATTCTGCAACTGTAGGATGAAAAGTTCTGTAGCTATCTGTTAGGTCTATTTGGTCTATAATGTCAATTAACTCTGTTGTTTCCTTGCTGATTTTCTGTCTGGTTGATCTGTCCATTGATGAAAGTGGGGTGTTGAATTTCTCCTGTTACTACTGTATTGCAGTCTATGTCTCTCTTTATTTCCATTAACATTTCTTTTAAATAGCCAGGCACCATGTAATTCGGTGCATATACATTTATTATGTCACATCTTCCCATTGAATTGATACCTTATTCATTACACAGTACCCTTCTTTGTCTTTTTTAACTATTTTTGTATTAAAGTCTATATTGTCTGATATTAGGAAGGCAACACCAGCTCTTTTTTTGTTTCTGTTATCATGGAATATCTTTTTTTTCCATATTTTCCCTTTCAGTTTATGTGTATCTTTGTTGGTAAGCTGTATATTTGCTGTCTTGTAGGCAGCAAATAAATAGATTTTGTTTTTTAATCCAATTAGCCAGTCTGTATCTTTTAACTGGAGAGTTGAGGCCATTTACATTCAAGGTGACTATGGATAAGTAATGAGTTGGCCCTGCAATTTTACCATAAGTATTCCTATTGTTTATTTTGGATTTCTTTTTTACTTCTACTGGGGGATATTCTGCCTTCTCATTCTTTCATAATGATGGTGATCTTTCTGTGTTTCTGTGTGTAGAGCATCCTTAATCATCTTTTGTAAGGCTAGAAAAATTTATCAAGATGTATACTTATGATTTGTGCATTTTACTGCGCTATTAATTACTAGCTTCTATTGCTGACCTCACAAATTTAGCAGCTTAAAACAACACAAACTGGCTCTCTTGCAGTTTTGTAGCAAATACAACCTGATTAATGTGACTGGTTTCTCTGAGCTAGGTTTCAGAAAGACAAAATCAAAATGTTGTCAAGCTGTGCACCAATTGGGAGCCTCTGAGATGAAAATATGTATCCAAGCTGATTGAAGTTTTGGACAGAATCCAATTCTGCCATTTCAACTATAGTACTGAGGCCCCCATTTCCTTACTGGTTGTTGTCAGTGGTCAAAATTAGTTCCTGAAACCTCCTCTAGTCTCTTGTATATAGGCTGCTGCATCTCAGAACTGGTGATAGTTTACTAAATCCTTCTTGAAATCTCTCTGACTATCCCCGACATACTTCATTATCTCCTCTTCCTTCTCTGCCATATTCTCTGACTCTTCTGCCTTCCTCTTTGACTTTTAATGATCCATGTAACTACAATGGGCTCACTCCAGTAATCCAGCATAATCTCCTTTTAAGGATCAGACCCCCAATTACATGTTCAAAGTCCTTTATAACATGTAATGTAACTTATTTACAGATTACAGACATTAGATATAGAAATCTTTTGAGGACCATTATCTAAATAACTACATTTATCCCCTATAACTTCTAATATGATAACACAAAAAGACAGATCCCCTTACCAAGAAAGTAAGAGTGGGCCTACACAGTTCATTTTGATACTAGACTTCTCTCTCATTTGATTTTGTTCTAATTATGTCCTTGGCTTACTTCATGTATGTGCTCTGAAGGATGTAGACTATTAATAGCCTACTCCTTATTTCATCTGTGTCATCATATGCAAGTATACCAGACATGTGCATCCAAATGCACTGAGTTATCACATTCTAATATTAACATGGTGTAAAAATATTTTAATGGGGCCAGTGCTGTGGCACAGTGGGTTGAGTTGCTGCCTGTGATGCTGGCATCCCATATGGGTGCCAGTTTGAGTCCCAGTTGCTCCACTTCTGATCCAGCTCCCTGCTAATGCACCTAAGAAAGGAGTATAAGGTGGTCCAAGTCCTTGGAGCCCTGCACCCACATGAGAGAACTAAAAGAAGTTCCTGGCTCTTGGCTTCTTTCTAGCCCAGCCCCAGGCCATTGGCGGCATCTAGGGAGTGAACCACTGAAAAGATTCTCTCTTTCTCTCTCTCTCTCCCCCTCTGTGTAACTCTTTCAAATAAATAAAATTTTTAAAACATTTTTTACATAAAACTACATTTTTATCCCTACCAGTTTCTCCAAACATATACATTTTTTCTATAATTACCTATTGACTTAATTACATTTCCCTCTAGTCAGAACACTTTCTTTAATTATTAAGAACAACATTTCACTATTACCTGGAGTACTATGTCAAACACAGACTTCTATGCTCTCAAACAGCAAACATGTTTAAGAAATTATTTGTACAGTGGTTTGTTCATTCTTATTTGGTTCAAAATTCATCTTTGCATCTATTATTCTTATTTGATTAAGATTCACGTAGAAAGAAAATCACCAAACTACTTATTAATTTATGCAGTTGTGCTGTCAAAATCTGACGTACTTTCAACTTCCAAAGCACGAATGTTCTTGTGCTGCTTTCCACATAATCCAGGATCAAATAAAGGCATCAGTAATTTTGACTTGATTGCACTGTAATTATTCAAGTATCTTTAATTTTACACTCTGGCCTAATTTCCATATTTGTTGTTATCATTTAAAACCATCATTTCAGATATTGTATCTAAACTACTTCTATTAATGAGAAAATGCAATTCTTGAATAACAGTCATAACAAAAACACAATATAAGGGCCACTATGGCAATGTAGCAGTTCAAATTATCAACATAAATCAAGAACAATATCATAATCTCAGCATCTAATGGTCCCCTGCCAATTTAACATCTCTCCACAGTGGATCTGATTACATCTTGACCAATGAACATTTCAGTTCACCAAATCATTGCTCCTGATACTTTGCAAGTAAGGCAGACTCTCAGGGCAAGATCAATGCCTTAGGAATACCCACTTTTGCTGAAGCAGGGATTTGCTTTTTGCAGCTGCTCAGCAGGGCTCTGCAACTCTTATCAATCAAGAAGGAGCTGCAACATTTCCTCCCCTCTGCAGGAAACAGTGTCTCTAGCTGAGACTTATCAGCAGGGATCCTAGCAGTTTTGCAAGATAAGAAACGAATTCAGGGTCAAGGAGAAAAGGAAAAGGAAAAAAGGAAGGCAAGAGAAAAGGCACAAGTACAAATAAGGAATTAGAGTCTGTGTTTATCATTGACCCCCTTTGCAGCACATCACAGGAGGTTTCAGCACAAAGCTTCTATGGAGGTTGAAGAATCTTTCACTATTAGACATACAAAATTCAGGAAAAAAAACCTGTGCCTCATAGGAAAAAAAAACTTTTAAAGAGGAGGAGATAGTATAAAATGTCCTTTAATGGTAAATGTTCTATTAACTTTTATTTTTGACCAAAAGATCACATATTTCTCTGAACACAAAAGCAGCCAAAACCCAACCCAGAAATCTATCATAAAATTGAAATATATCTATCTAAAGATTACCAAATTGCTTGTGTTCAATTCTAACTTATATTTTAGGGTAATTAACCAATTGGATTAAGTCATTAGCAAGGTTTTGAGAGCCTGGAGACTATTATGACAGTTCTCAAACCCAAGAAAATAGAAATACAGTAACATCTGTCTTTCAGAGTAAAAAAAAGGCAACCTAAAGGATTAAATAGGCCTAATATAAGTTTAAAATTGTCAGTTTGCTAATTTATTAAATTTGAGTTTTTAAAATTACATTTGCCTGTGAAAAAAGCAGATCTTTTTTCTAAAAGAAAATAAACACTTTTTACTTTAAAAGAGAAGAAAGTAAACAAGATAAAAATCTACCCAGAAACCCAACTGATAAGTGGAACCACAGGTTGAAAACTCAAGAAAATTTGCCAAAGTTCTGATTTCCAGCTCTGTTAATGATTAAAGATAATGCTAGTACTACCTCGGGATATGTTATAGTAATATGGTATAAACTTTGAGTTCTGCAGAAGAAAGCAATTTCAGACCTTTCAGACCTAGCTAGGAAGAATAAAATACTCTTTAAAATAAGGGTATGTGTCTAGTATTTCTCTACTAGTGAATTATAATGGAAGAATTACAAAATTACTTCTAACCATGATCTTAACTCTACTTATATTAGTCAAACATACCGTGCAATTCTGCCTATGAGTGTAATCTCAGTACAGCTATCTGTACACAGTGGTCATGACACGATCTACAAGCAACAGTAACCTCCAGGAATTGAGTGACTTCACAATCCACATATCACAAAGGGGAAAAAATCCTATAGCTATATGATGATCCACAAATGTCAGAAAATCTTTAAAAGATCTAAAGTCCCAATCAGGGATATAGGATTTAGTACAAGGAAAACCTGCTCCCTTCTCCCTATCACTACTAAAAAGGAAAATTAAACAAAAGATTAACACAAATGTAGAACAAAAAAAATGAAAACCTCCAAGCATATAATGGAGGATTCTTTATTCAGTGGGTTAATAAAAAAAGAGAGAGAGAGACAGAGAGAGAGAATACCTTGCCAAGTTTCCAGTGTTCATTTTATCATTTAATTTCACACAAAGTAGACCTTAACTTCGCATAAATTCTATAATTTCTGCCCTAGAGCTAGAAGAAATAGGACCCCCTGCCAAATATCAGCCCAGAAAAGTCCGATTTGCTGGAGTGTCAGCATGAACAACGCAGCTGAAGGTTAATATTTAATCTGGCCTCTTCTCTGATCCCTAAAATCATGTGGATAAGGTGAAGTTACTTTGAAATTGCTGAAAGCAAAATTTCATTCACCATGAAAGAGAAGTTATGTTGGAAGAAGAGGAAATGAGGAAACTATGCAGAATTTGTGGAGGCTGAATAAGTTTTTTTAATAGCAACATATTAAACAGGCCAACTGATTTCAGAGCATAAAGAATCTCATTAATCTCCTCTTTTCACAGGAATAAGCTCTTCAGGGAATTTACTTCCTGGATGTTTATACTGGGCACTGAACAACAACCTAAGGATCAGAAAAGCTAGACAAAAGACAAGAAAGTCAAGAATGAGAGGGGGATGTTAAGGCTAATTACAATCTAAAATGCTTGATTTTTACAAGAAAATATCTGAATACATTATGCCTTCCTTATACTAATTCATTTCTTCACAGCATCTATTCCCATGTAAGTCTGTGAACTGTCCCTGGTTTCCTTTATCAAGAATGCTTTCTTCCCTTCGTTCGTGGTGGGTTTCAGATACCTGACTGTCCATTCTCCCACTCTTACATTTCATCACACAAGTGCAGTATATTTAAATCTCTCCACAACAATTCTAATGGAATCAATGATGCATTGATGATTTAAGTTATTAGCATTTATGCACACAAAAAAAAATGCCCAATACAAAAACTGTTTTACAACTCAAAATGTTGAGCCATGCCTGGAAAAGTGTTTGTTTTGGCTTTAGAGAATAAAATACTTTAGGAAAACCATAACCAAAAGAATTATCAACACAAGAAATAGAGACAGTTGAGAATATGGAATCAACAGTTCTTTAAAGGTAGATTCCATTTTTAATGTACTACCTAATATCTACTCTAAAAAAAAAAGCTAGGATATATACATTTTAAATGTTTTTTCTAATTTCCTTCAAAGCTTTTAGATGTGAGGTTCAAGCTGAGAAAAGGACATATTCAATCATTGTTTTATTGTTGGTGCTTTGTAGTCTTCCAGCCTTTTGCAATCCCATAATATTTTACTATCTCAACATGTTTACAAGTGTCACCTTAGATTTTTATTTTCCAGTATATTTTCTGTCTCTCCTTCTGAGTTGTTAAGAAATCTTTGACACTCACCTGTTAATTTTAAGGTTAATTAGGGATCACATCTTTCTGAGAGTCTGGCAAAATGCACAAGTGTAACCAGGGCAACTAGCCCACAGAATGCTGTATATGCTATACAGCTTCTTGAGGCTAAGAGGGAAGTAAAGAATTCAACCAAACAGTAGCTTCCACAGCTCTAAGCTCAGTTGAATCCAATTTGATCTACAGGATACTAGATAGAAAAACACAGAAAGGAAAATTCTAATACATCAAAGCTATGATTACAGGTAACTATACAGCTAAATTTAAAAATACAAGGGTGCTTCAAAAAGTTTGTGGGCATGGAATTTAAAAGACGTTTATTCTGGTGCAAAATATTTTGAAATCCATGCATAGTGCTTTCAAAATATGCTTTGCCCATGAATATTTTGAAGACCTCTCATATTACTCAGAGCCTTCTAGTAATTGTACAATCCTTAGTTATAATCTGATGGAAATATATTCCTTGAGGATAGAAACCATCTGAAAGTAATTTTCACAGCCCCAAAGCCAGGCACACAGTAAACACTCAAAAGATACTTGTTACTGTAGGTACACAAAGAGACTGTTCTAAAGTAAGGCTCATCTCTAACAGATGCACAAGGAATGAGCAGTTACAGGAAAGGATGAGGATGCAAAGAGATAACGACAGATTACTCAACCCACACTAACCTCTGCTAACCTCTGAGAGGCTATTTTTTTTTTAAGATTTATTTTATTTATTTGAAAGATACAGTTACAGAGAAATGTAGAGACAGAGAGTGAGGTCTTCCATCTGCTGGTTCACTCCACAATTGGCAGTAATGGCTGGAGCTGTGCCAATCTGAAGCCAGGAGCCAGGAGCTTCTTCCAGGTCTCCCATATGGGTGCAGGAGCCCAAGGGCTTGGGCCATCCTCTACTGCTTTCTTAGGCCAAGGCTGAGAGCTGGATCGGAAAAGGAGCAGCCGGAACTAGAACCGGCATCTATATGGGATGCTGGTGCTTCAGGCCAGGGCTTTAACCCGCTGCGCCACAGCACTGGCCCCTCTGAGGGGCTATTTCTTATGAATGGCAATGAGCTCCCCACTCTCTCCTTTTGGGCAACACTATCTTCCCATCTTGCAACATGCAATCTGAATGGAAACTGTCTTAGTTCAAGCAGCTATAACAAAATATCTTATATTAGGTGATTAATAAAAAACAAAAATTTATTGTTCATAGCCATTGAGACTGGAAAGTCCAAGATCAAGATGCCAGCAGATCCAGTGTTTGGTAAAGGCACGCTCCTGCATAGATGGCCTCTTGCTCCTGTGTCCTCACCATCACAGAAGGGCACGATGGCTGTCTGGGGCCTCTTTTATACCATATCTGAGGGTCCAAAGACCCCTATGTTCTTTTTTTTTAATATTTATTTGTTTATTTGAAAGTCAGAGTTGCAGAGAGAGAGGTCTTCCATCCGATGGTTCACTCACCAGTTGGCCGCAACAACCGGAGCTGCACCAATCCAAAGCCAGGAGCCAGGAGCTTCTTCCAGATCTCCCACGTGGGTGCAGGGGCCCAAGGACATGGACCATCTTCTACCACTTTCCCAGGACATAGCAGAGAGCTGGATTGGAAGTGGAGCAGCCTGGACTAGAATCAGCGCCCATATGGGATACCAGCACTGCAGGCAGCAGCTTTACCCGCTGTGCCACAGCGCTGGCCCCAGACCCCCATCCTCTAATACCATCATTGTGGTGACTAGGTTTCACGCGTACATTCTGAGGGAACACATTCAGATGATGGCAGGAATAAACCTCATCTCTGGCCACACTTAACAGGTAAGTTTGCAACAAAAATCAGGGTCTGTTTCAAGGATTTTTCAAACAGGAGATAAAGAGTTTTACAGGTTTTCAACAAGTCAACAAGTATAGAGGTACAAAGACAAATGTTAAAAGAGAAAGTTGATGGCATAGATACTGGTTCTAATCATGCCCCCCACTCCCAGTTGCATGAGCCAATAAAGTCACCACGTAGCTCACTTACTGCAAACTGACTTTTGTAAAGTGCTGTCAAAAGAGCCTTGACTTATAAAATGTGCAACCTCTATCACAGAGAAGATGTATCACAGGAGCCTCCACAAGGGGAAGTGCTCAGGCCGTGAGAAGCAATGTGATGCTGGAGGAGATGGTGTTTGGAAAGATCATCTGTGGTTGTTTGAATGGAATACGCTCTTTTTCATGCGAAATGCAACTGAAGCAAGAGATTGTTAATATGCTTACATGCCTAAGAAAAATCACATAAATAATTTCCTCAATAGAAATTAGCTTTATAGTGCACACATTTGGCATAGTGGTTGAGATAGCACATTGGATTCCTGCATCCCATTTCAGAGTACCTGGGTTTCAGCCCTGGCTCTTCTCCCCAACCCAGCTTGCTGCTAATGTCAATCGATCTTTCAAATAAATTTAATTAATTGTTAAAAAAAGAAATCAGCTTCTAAAAATAGGCATTTGGGAGCCAGTGTTTGGGCATAGTGTGTTATGCTGCAGCCTGCAATGCTGGTATCCCATATGGGCACCAGTTCCAGTCCCAGGTGCTCCACTTCTGATGCAAATCTCTGTTAATGTACCTGGGAAAGTGTTGGAAGATGGTCCAATGCTTGGGCCCCTGTCGCCCATGTGGGAGACCTGGATGGTGCTTCAGGATCCTGGCTGGCAGAGTCCTGGCTATGGTAACCATTTGGGGAGTGAACCAGCAGATGGAAGATCTCTCTCTGTAACCCTGCCTTTCAAATAAATAAATAAATGGAAGGAGGAGGAGGAGAAGCAACCAAAAAAATTAGGCATTTCAAGTCAGCTGAGAAATAATCCATATTCGCTCTCCTGGGAAAAAAAATCAAAGGCCACAGGGCAGTCTAGATTCCTTGCATTCTAACTTGGCCTAATTGTCTCTATGGGCTTTAAGCTATTCTCTCAAATTATTGATGCAAACATCAGGGCCTATTTAAAGAGATCTTGGTGTGATCCCACCATTCAGGAGTAGGATGGAGTTTCTGGCTCCTGGCTTCAGCCTGGCCCAGCCCCCACCATTTGAGGAGAAAACTAGCAGGTGGAAAATCTTTGTCCGTCTGTCTCTCCCTCTCTTCATCACTCTCCCTTTCAAATAAATAAATAAAAATGAATCTTTAAAAAATATATGATCTGGGGCCAGCACTGTGGTACAGTGGGTTAAAGCTGCAGCCTGCAGTGCCAGCATCCCATATGGATGCCAGTTCGAGTCCTGGCTGCTCCACTTCCTATCCAGCTCTCTGCTATGGCCTGGAAAAGCAGTAGAAGATGGCTCAAGCCCCAGGGCCCCTGCACTCGCATGGGAGACCTGGAGAAAGTTCCCAGCTCCTGGTGCAGCTCCAGCCATTGCAGTCAATTGAGGAGTGAACCAGTGGAAGGAAGACCTCTCTCTCTCTACCTCTCCTTCTTTCTCTGTGTAACTCTGACTTTCAAGTAAAATAAATATTTAAAATATATATAAATATAAATATATTTTTATATAAACATAAATATATTTTATATATGAATATATATATATGATCTAGGAATGGTCACTGGGCATGGCAGACTAAGCTGCATCCCATATAAAAGTGCTTGTCCCTATCCCAACACTTCAGATTCTAATCCAGTTTCCTGTGAATGCAACTGAAGGGCAGAGAATGATGGACCAAGTACATAGGTCCCTGCCATGCAGTTCCCAGCTCCTGGCTTTAGTCTGGTCCAAGCCCAAATTTTAAAGGCATTTTGGCAGTGAATCAGTAGAAGGAAGATCCTTCTCTCTTTCTCTCTCTCTTTGCCTTTCAAATGAATTTTATAGAAAAAAATGACCTAACACAGCATAAAACTCTTCTAAACAGAAAAATTAGAAAGAAAAGCATTGGTGAAGGGGAAAAGGGAAAGGAAGAGTGAAGGAACCTGAAGAAATATTACCTAAACAACTCCTCAAATACAGCAGAGAGAAATTATTCAATAAGCAAGTATTTATTAAGCTATCTCAGGGATTCCAAGATGGCTGAAAAGGGAAAAGACATACTGCTTCAGATGAGGGAAAAACATCAAGAAAAAAAAAAAAAAAAAGTACAATCCTAGGAGAAAACTGGAGAGAAATTTGCAGTGGAAACACTAGAGAAGGATGAGGGACACTATGGATCAGATTGGAAGAGGCAATGTGCAACAACAAGTGTGTACACAACACAGAATTCCCACAGCCATAAGCTGGAGGAGACACCAGCTTGAGAGCAAAGGTAAGGGCAGACTGCAACAGCCCATGCCACTGTGACATTGCCAGAGAGAGAGCCTTGTGGACCACACTTTCTTCAAGTTGGCCTGGAGCCCAAATGGGGGCAGGGTAATCGCTGAACCCAGTGAAGGAAAAGTGTGCTTTATTCTCCTCATCCCCCTAAGGGAGCCAGGTAACTGGTAGGGAAAGGGCACTAATTTGACACCACTAGAGGCTGCAGCAGCTCTTGCATCTGCATGTGATCAGGGGATTTTACCAGAAGGAAAAATCTGTATTCCTCACTCACTTTGAGTCCAGCTGTGAAGGTTGACAGGAGGCTGGGCACCCACAGAGGACTGTGGGGTGCCCCCAGCCTATCCACATACAGCAAGCTCCAGTCCTCCAACTACCAAAGCAAAGCACCCACAGCAGCTGGCTCAGGGAACGTCTCTGCACGCTCCATGAATGGGACAGGCTAGCAGAGCAAATCCTCTGCATCATGTAACTGTAGGAGTCTTGTGTACTGAGACTCTAGGAACTCTGGTTGTGACTGCACAATAGAGATAAGGGATAGATGAGATTCTGAGCACCAGAGACACAGAGCTCCCTGATTACCAGGGGTGGGTCACTGCAGAGGAATCTACGCTAACACTGAGGACTGCCAGATCCCTTGTGTGGTTAATGCAGTAGGGCCAATGAATGCTGCACCCACTGTAGGCTAACACCCAGGCATTGATCACCTTAGGAGAGAGGAGGTGAGGGCATTATTAAGCCAATAGAGTTGTGATCATACCCTCCTCCCAGCTGACAACAGAGGAGACCTATCACGCCCAACTTGGGTGTCACCCTGGATACTCATCTACCATGGAGCACTCACCAGAGCTCCCTTGCCACACCCAGCACATGCTCTAGGTATTCACTGAAAGAAAAGACACTACACTAAGCCACAGAGGGATAGTTCAAAGATAAAATTCATCAAAGAAGAAAATGAACAAGCATCACCACAGATGCCTATAAATAAATGTAGAATTCAAAGAAGAGAAATAAGGAAAACATGACTGCTCCAAGGGAACACAACACTTAAATATTAGAATGTGAAGACAAAGATACAGATGAAATGCTGAAAAAGGAATTCACAAGAATGATCATAATCACTCAGAGGCAATGAGAGGCAAATTGGCAAATTAAAAGAAACCATAAATGATATGGATGAAAAATATTCCCACTGGGGCTGGTGCCATGGCTCACTTGATTAATGCTCTGCCTGCAGATCCAGTATCCCCTATGGGCGCCAGGTTCTAGTCCCAGTTGCTCCTCTTCCAGTCCAGCTCTCTGCTATGGCCCAGGAAGGCAGTGGAGGATAGCCCAAGTGCTTGGGCCCTGTACCCGCATGGGAGACCAGGAGGAAGCACCTGGCTCCTGGCTTCGGAGCAGTGCTGCACCAGCCGTAGTGGCCATTTAGGGGGTGAACCAACGGATAAAGGAAGACCTTTCTCTCTGTCTCTCTCTCTCACTGTCAACTCTACCTGTCAAATAAAAAAAAGATTAAAAAAGTTCCCATGATATAGAAGTTTTCAAGAGAAATCAATCCAAAATATTAGAAATGAAGAATTCAATGTGTCAAATAAAAAAATACAGTGGAAAGCCTTAGCATCAAACTTGCTGAGGCAGAATAAACAATACCTGAGCAAGAAGCCAAATCTTTGGAAATTTTTCAGTCAGATCAACAAAGGAAGAAAAAATTAGAAAAATGAAAAACAATGTTTAATTTATGGGATACTATCAAACAACATAACATACGGGTCTTAAGAGTTCCTGTGGTGGGGCCAGCACTGTGGCACAGTGTGTTAAAGCCCTGGCCTAAAGTGCTGGCATCCCATATGGGTACTGATTATAGTCCCAGCTGCTCCTCTTCTGATCCAGCTCTCTGCTGTGGCCTGGGAAAGCAACAGAAGATGGCCCAAGTCCTTGGGTCCCTGATCCCACGTGGGAGACCCATAAGAAACTCCTAGCTCCTGACTTCGGATCAACTCAGCTCTGGCCGTTGCAGCTATCTAAGGGTAAACCAGATGGAAGACCTCTCTCTCTCTCTCTGTAACTCTGTCTTTCAAATAAATAAAATAAAGCTTAAAGAAAAAAAAGAAAGAGTAAAATGTTAAATAAAAATTCCTGAAGATGTAGAAATAGAAAATGTATTAGAAGGCCTATTCAATGAAATGATTACAGAAAAATGTTCCTTTTGGAGAAATAAAGAAACATCCAAGTATACAAAGCACACAAAACTCCTAATAGACATGACCAGAAAAGATCTTCACCATGACACATTATAGTCGATTTTTGACAGTAGAAATGATTCTAAAATGTGCGTGAGAAAAATGCAAGAGAAAAAGGCTAGAAGAGAATGGAGAGAGAATCTAAGTCTTAAAAGAAAAAACTGAAAACTCAGAATACTATCCCTTGCAAAGCTCTCATTTATGAATAAAGGTGAAATAAAGACCTTCCATAATGAACAAAAATTAGAAGAATTTGACACTACTTGCCTAGCCTTACAAATGATGCTTAAGAATGTGCTACATCATCTGGCCTCAGAATCAGCCCTTAAAGCATTTGGATCTGGCAAAAAGCCCATGAGAGTTTCTCAGGCATGGAAAGCCAAGAAATCATGGCAAAAATTGACCTAAATGAAAGATCTTTGTGATTGATATCCCAGTGAAAAGAAGGGGCCATCAAAGAAGGAGGTACTTTTCTCTGAAGGGAGGACAGAACTTCCACTTTGACTATGGCCCTGTTTAAATAATGTTGGAGTTTGTGAACTCAAGAGGCTTCCATAGCTTTGGCAACTCATGACAAGAGCCTTCGGTGATTACTGACATCTTAAATAAGAATGTCAATTGTTAAATCTACAACAGGAGTCACTGTGCACTTACTCCCCATGTAGGATCTCTGTCCTTAATGTGTTGTACTATGTGAATTAATGGTAAAACTACTACTAAAACAGTAATCTATACTTTGTGTGTCTGTGTGGGTGCAAACTGTTGAAATCTTTACTTAGCAAATGCTAAGTAGAAATTCTGTATATAAAGATAATTGAAAATGAATCTTGATTGAGAATGGGATGGGAGAGGGAGTGGGAGATGGAAAGGTTGTGGGTGGGAAGGAGGTTATGAGAGGGAAAAGCCACTATAACCCAAAAGTTATACTTTGGAAATTTATATTTATTAAATAAAAGTTAAAATAAAATAAATAAATATCAGAAAAAGAGAACACAAAATAAATTAACTACCAATGAAGGTAACTATTTCTTTACGTTTTTCACAGGCATGTTAATATGGATATAAAGAAATAAAATATGCTTTTGATATGTATTTTAAATATTGATCCCTATCAAATATGTACACACAAAGGAATTTCAAACAGTTCATGGGAAAATGGAAATAACAGGTAAGTTTAAGGGCTGAGTGTTTGGTCTAGCAGTTAGGATACATGTTAAGATGACCAGTCTCCATATCAGAGTACCTGGGTTAAAAACACAGCTCTACTAAGACCTGGAACCAACCCAAATGCCCATCAACAGTAGACTGGATAAAGAAACTATGGAACATGTACTCTATAGAATACTATACAGCAGTCAAAAACAATGAAACCCAGTATTTGCAACAAAATGGAGGAATCTGGAAAACATCATGCTGAGTGAATTAAGCCAGTCCCAAAGAGACAAATATCATTTGTTTTCCCTGATCGGTGACAACTAACTGAGCACCAAAGGGGAAACCTGTGGAAGTGAAATGGACACTATGAGAAACAGTGACTTGATCATCTCTTGTGCTGACTGTTGATATACAATGTAATACTTTATCCATTTTAGTATTTTTTTTTGTTCTAGTTCTAGTGGTTGAACTCTGTAATTAACACACAATTATTCTTAGGTGTTTAAATCTTAACTGAAAAGTGATCCCAGTTAAATATAAGAATGAGAAAAAGAGAGGGAGGAGATGTACAATTGAGGACATGCTCAATCGGACTTACCCCAAATGATGGAGTTAGAAACGTGCCAGGGGATTCCAATACAATCCCATCAAGGTGGCATGGACCAATGCCATCTCACTAGTCCAGGTGATCAATTTCAGTTCACAATTGATCACACTGATAGATCTAAGAGTCAAAGGGATTACACAAACAAGACTAGTGTCTGCTAATACTAACTGATAAAATCAAAAAGGGAGAGAAGGATCCAACATGGGAAGCAGGATACACAGCAGACTCACAGAATGGCAGATGTCCTAAACAGCACTCTGGCCTCAGAATCAGCCCTTAAGGCATTTGGATCTGACTGAAGAGCCTATGAGAGTATTTTAAGCATGGAAAGCCAAGACACTCTGGAAAAAAAAAAAAAAAGAAGGAAGAAGGAAGAAGGAGGAGAAGAAGAAGAAGAAGAAGAAGACCTAAATGAAGGATCTTAGCGAGTGTGATCCCAGTGGAAAGAACAGGGCCATCAAGGTAGGAGGTACCTTTCTCTGAAGGGAGGAGAGAACTTCCACTTTGGCTATGACCCTGTCGGAATAAGATCGAAGTCGGCGAACCCTTCCATAGCCTCGGCAACTCATGACTAGAGCCTAGGGAGATTACTGACGCCATAAACAAGAGTGTTAAATTGTTAAATCAACATCAAGAGTCACTGTGTACTTACGTCCCATGTGGGATCTGTCCTTAATGTGTTGTCCAATGTGAAGTAATGCAATAGCTAGTACTGAAACAGTATTTTTATACTTTGTGTTTCTGTGTGGGTGCAAACTGATGAAATGTTAGTATATACTGAATCGATCTTCTGTATATAAAGATAATTGAAAATGAAAAAAAAAACTTGATGTTAAATTGGAAATTACATAGAAAATTAATTAATTTTTTAAAAAAATATCATGCAGGATCTCTGTTATTAATGTGCTGTACACTGTTATTTAATGCTATAACTAGTACTCCAACAGTATTTTTTCACTTTGTGTTGCTATGTGAGGGCAAACTGTTGAAATCTTTATATATACTAAACTGATTTTCTGTATATAAAGATAATTGAAAATGAATCTTGATGTGAATGGAAGGGGAGAGCGAGTGGGAAAGGGGAGGGTTGCGGGTGGGAGGGAAGTTATTGGGGGGGAAGCCATTGTAATCCATAAGCTGTACTTTGGAAATTTATATTCATTAAATAAAAGATTTAAAAAAAAAAAAACACAGCTCTAGCTCCCAACTCCAGGTTCCTGCTACTGGCCATTATGGTCATGTGAGGAGTAAATCAGCAGAGATGAGCTCTGTGTTTTACTCCTTCAAGTCTTATTTTTTTATATGTCTTGAAATAGGCAATTACTATTTACTTCCACTTTTAAGTGTATCATTTTGATCAATTTTTGTGGAAATATTATTTTATTCCTTATTCTTCTTCCTGTCTTGGAGTAACTGTATGAAATTTGACCTTTAAGTTTGACCTCTGGTTACATACAACTTTTTATATGAAAGTACTTTTCCTGAACTTTTAGAAAGATGAAGTTTTTGGAGAAGTTTTCTAACCTCCAAGAGGTCTCTCCTATATTGTTTGTAGTGTTCAAAACTTGGTAACTTGATTTTTCACCCTTTTGGGCTCCGTTTCCCTCAACTTCTCTTTCCTAGACTTTCTTTTAACATGTCTCTACTGTCCCTGTCTCATGTGACTTAGTTTGATTCTATCACAAGCAGTTTCTCTTAAGAGTGGGTTCCAGTTCTGGAAGAGAACCCTTGTGAGTCATATAGGAGTTTTACTGTTCCAGATCTTTCAGTACATATACCATGAATATTTTTGCACAAATTCAATATTGCATTATTCAAAAACTTTTCTTAGTACTAGTCATTCTCACATTGTCCAGCTCACTTCAAAGTGTGTTTCTGTGGCTTTTCATTCTCCTGTTATCTACTAACAGTTCTGCTATTTCCTTCTGCTTTCTGCCACATACATAACAACTGTGCCAGTCTGGGGTCAACTGATTTGCTCTCACATACTTTGGTGTTTCTGGGATTAGTCTGACTCCAAGTTATTGTTGTTGTTGTTTTTAAGATTTTATTTATTTGAAAGACCGAGTTACAAAGAGAGGTAGAGACAGAGAGAGGTCTTCCATCCAATGGTTCACTCCCCAGGTGGCTTCAACGGCCAGAGCTGAGCCGATTTGAAGCCAGGAGTCAGGAGCTTCTTCAGGTCTCTCACATGGGTGCAGGGGCCCAAGACCTTGGGCTATCTTCCACTGCTTTCCCAGGCCACAGCAGAGAGCTGGATCGGAAGAGGAACAGCCAGGACTAGAACTGGCACCCATATGGGAAGCCGGCACTTCAGGCTAGGGCTTTAACTTGCTGCCCATATCACCAGCCCCACTGACTCCAAGTTTGTGGTAAATATTGTCAACGCATTTTTAGCTTTAATATCTAGATCTCTAATTTTTTTTTGTGAGAACCTAGAGATATTCACAGCAATACCTTCACTGCTGTCACACTCCTAGTATCACTTAAACTATTTTTACTAGATTCCTTGTCATTTATAGACCAGAGAATATTGACAATTACATTTCTTATCACTTATCTCATTAAATGCAACTTTAAATACACTAACATCAAGCCCTAAGATGAAAATAAAATGCATAATGATAATTTTAAGTGTTCATAGTTAAGTAGCATCCAGTGCTCCTTAATGATTACCTAAAATGAATGACATACTTTGAAATAAACTTTTTACTAGCCAAATTGTTATGATTTTTAGTTTGATAGTAGATATTGCTGTTTTGAAGAAAAAAGCTTAGCAGCAGATTTCCAAGTTCTCTTTAGCATAAAGATCATGTCCTAGTTCTGTTAATACATTTGAGAACACAATTTAAAATCATGTTAATTATTTCCTTATGGGGGCCAACATTGTGGCATAGCGGATAGGGATGCTTCTGCAACATCAGCATCCCATGTGGTCATTGGTTTGAGTCCCAGCAGCTCAACTTCTCACCCAGCTCCTTGCTAATGCACTTGGGAAAGCAGCGGAGGATGGCCCAAGTGATTGGGCCCCTGAACCCAAATGGGAGACCTGGATGAAGCTCCTGGCTTCAGCCTGGGCCAGCCCTGGCCATTGTGGCCATTTGGGGAGTGAACCAGTGGGTGGAAGACCTCTTTCTGTGTCTCTCCCTCTCTCTATATAATTCTGCCTTTCAAATAAATAAATAAAATTTTTTTCAAAAAATTATTTACCTATACAATTGTTTACAGAATTTCTCTTCTCTATTGATTAAACAAAGGAAAATAAATTAAAGCCTTATAAAGGTGCTATCCCTAGAGTAAATGCTGTAGGTTTAACAAGTTTTTTTTTTTTTTGAAGATTCCATTTATTTATTTGAGATGTAGAGTTGCAGTCGGAGACAGCGAAAGACAGAGATAGAGGTCTTCCCTCCACTGGTTCACTCCCCAGATGGCTGCAACAACCGGAGCTGGGTCAATCTGAAGACAGGAGTCAGGAGCTTCCTCCAGGTCCCCCACACAGGTGCAGGGGCGCAAGCACCTGGGCCGTCATCCACTGCTTTCCCAGGCTATAGCAGAGAGCTGGATTGGAAGAGGAGCAGCCAGGATTAGAACTGGCTCCCATGTCAGGTACTGGCACTAGAGTCAGAGGCCCAGCCCACTATGCCACAGCACCAGCCCCAGTGTGACAACTTTATAATAAACTATTCAGTAACTGAGCCTTCTTAGACATGGTTCAATGTTGGCCAATGTCATATTAAGTTGTGTTAAGTTTTTAGTGCAAAGTATGAGCTAATTTTCTAAATTATTAATGAAATTAATGAGGAAAAGAGTAATCCACTGGTTCTATATATGAAGCTATCATTTAAAGAAAATGAATTAAATTCAATTATCCTAAAGTCAACAGCTACTGTCTAGCTTATCTTTTCTCAATGAACCAAAATGACCATCCCTGCTGTTTATATAGAAAAATAGTTTATACAGTAAAAACTTATAAGCTTCCATCATCCTTAAACCAGGAACATCTGAATAATATTATTAGGGAAGACTGAGAATAAAACTCTAAAATGGATTCATAATCTCTGATTTTTAATGAGGAAAGTTTCATATTTGTAATAATTCAATTATAATAATCATGAAATTTTTCACCCACCAATGAATATATAGAAGGGAGCTTCTATAGACTATAGGTAAAAATAACTATCTATGAATGGAAGGGGAGAGGGAGCGGGAGAGGGGAGGGTTGCGGGTGGGATGGAAGTTATGGGGTAGAGGGGGAGCCATTGTAATCCATAAGCTGTTCTTTGGAAATTTATATTCATTAAATAAAAGTTTAAAAAAATTAACTATCTAGGAATATACATTAATGACAAAATAGTGCTCGGTCCCCATCAGAATATACTCCAAAGACCTCTCAAATTGCACATGTCCATTACATTATCTCTTGTACACTTGCACCTTTATTTGCAGTGCTGAGACACTATACAGCTTCTTGTTAGCTTCACCATTTTTGCTCCAGGCAAAGTCTCAGCTTTTTTAAGATCTCAGTAGCAACAACTGCAATAAATTGTTTCCTGCTGGGCTATCGAATCTAGATGCCTTGTGAAAAAGAAATGTTCACTGCTCCTCATTCGCATTCCATATTTCTTGTGCCATCTACAAAACAATTCTTATTTTTAAGCCTGCCATTAAATTAAAAACAACGAGATAATGGTGCAGGGAAATGATTAAAATAGGAATTTCATAAAAGTAGCTTTTACTGATTTTTGGTTTTAAAAATTAAAAATTGAAATCTTAATTTTAGAAAAGCACAGAAGGAAATGAGGCTTAAGAACAAGAAAGTAATGTTTTAACTCTTAAATTTGTTTTATCTTTTTTAAAGTACTGAATCATGTCAAAAACCTGGTAGAAAACATTTTAAAGTAATCTTCTAATGTTCAATGAAAACTTTCTTCTGCCCATGCATTTAGAATTGTGACTAGCATACAATAAGGGCTCAATAAATACTATTATATCATCATTAACAAACTTAGCTGCACATATCTTTTTCCTTTCATCACTCTCATCTCAGAGGCAGCAGCAGTCCAATCAATTTCACATCCCATCTACTCTCACCAGCTCAGGGCCTACACCCTCCCCATCTGTTCTCACTAGCTGTTTTCACTCTACTATGAGCCTAATTAGCTCTCTCCAAAGCCATGCTCCTTAATTCCCTTCTATCTACCACCCTACTTTTTTGTTCGTTTCAAAGCCAAGCAACCTCTAATGTCTCACCACCTATTCCCTCCATCTACCCAAGTTAACGGGTAGGCAGGAAAAGAGAAGCTGGCAGTGCCTGGGATGCAATTCTGAAGTTGGATCACTTCCCAACTAGATGGCAACAAGAACTCCAACTCTGGTGTGAAATGAGTACTGAAGGCCTCTGGCATGCTGCAGCCTAGCAATTACCAAGAAGTTCACCTGTGGTGACTTGGAACAGATGACAGGCTGAAGGGATACAACAGCTTCTGTAATATCCTTGGCATTTGTGAAATATGGAAAATTGTAATTATAAGGACTGAGTGATTTGTTTGGTTGTTGCTGAGAATTATTGATGCATTGAAGTGAGAAAATGATAGGCTCAACTCAACCAATTAGCCAGTTAAGGCAAAATGTGAAAGTCAGAGGCTTCCAAGGCAGTGTTTACCTAGACCTTCTTCTCCAATGCCACAGAACAGACTGAAGACAGGCCTGGAGCCTAACTGCAAGAGTAGAAAACTAAATAATACTGAATTCACTACTCCAGTATGTCTCTTACATTATTGGCGAAGAAGTGGGATGCTCAGGCTGGGAGTAGGGATATCCATGTGTATATTTCAACAACACTGAACTCTCAGACTCCCCAGAGCCCTTGGGATCTGCAAAAGAAACTCATTCTGCATTGTTAGAGGGTGGTAGACCTTGCCACATAGCAAGAAGACTATGCACAGACCTCAACTCTGGCAAATGCTCCACAAAAAAAAGGCATACCCTCATCAAGAACTGCCTTGTTTCTTTCCTGCTTGCTAAGACCATCAAAGCTCAACACAGCTCTGCTAAAGAAAGAAATGGATTATTCACTCAAAGAGAGGCAGGACACGGCTGACACATTCCGGAAGAATCCAGAAGACCCTCTTGTAAGTGTTGCCTCTGCAGGGTCTACCTAATACAAATACAAGCATATCAAAGAGTGACCTCCAAATCAAATGAGGTTGTAATAAATTAGAAGTGTATTAGGAGAATAATTCAACTTGGAAATGGAATAACTGAAACATAATCTAGAGTCCTACTATCCATTCTGTTCAAAAGTACTCTCTGACAAATAGTAAATACTTAATAAATGTTCGTTGAAAGAATTAAAGACCATGGGGCCCACGCTGTGGTGCAGTAGGTTAAAGCCCTGGCCTGAAGCACCAGCATCCCATATGGATGCCAGTTCTAGTCCCAGCTGTTCCTCTTCTGATCCAGCTCTCTACTGTGGCCTGGGAAAGCAGTAGAAGATGGCCCAAGTCCTTGGGTCCTTGCACCCATGTGGGAGACCCAGAAGAAGCTTCTGACTCCTGGCTTCAGATCGGCACAGCTCTGGCTGTTGAAGCCATCTGGGGAGTGAACCATTGGATAGAAGACCTCTCTCTCTGTCTCTGTATCTCTCTGTAACTCTGTCTTTAAATAAATAAAATAAATCTTTAAAAAAAAGAATTATAGATCAAATAAAATAAACATACATGATTTTATAATCAAAATATTTCCAAGATCTATCATAATGGCAACACTTGCTTTTCACAAGTTAATATATTATGGATTTAATACATACAAATTAAGGAACAATAGAACAGAGCTGTCATGCTCTTCTGATTGCAAGTTTGGCCGACAGAAAATCACCCAGGCTGCCTCGAGGAAAAGGGATTTGTTCTAAGGAAACACAGGGAAGGAAAAGAAACAGGAAACAAACAAAAAGCCTGAACAGCATTCAACTGAGCTTCACAGAGGCTCCAACACATTTCCAGGCTTGAATTATCCTGCTACCCCCTCAGCAGTAGGAGGCGGTAGACCATATGCTGTGATGACTCAGTCCTCTTTGTCTCTGCCTCTGCTACTCTCACTACTGACCAACTTCCTCTACATTTATAGTATCTGCTTATTCATAACTGCCTCCTGCCTCAGGTCCTGCTCTCAGTGTTTCTTTTTATTTCTGCCCCCACTGCCAAATGTCACCTTTCTGTATTTATCTCAGATTTCACACTCAATAAAGTGGAATTTTATTGGCCAGAAAACTATTTGAGCAAACACTTTTTGTACTCTCAATGATAACGGGGTAGTTCTTAAGACAGATAACTGCATCATATCTGATCAGCCTTAGGGAAGGAGACAGTTGATTAATTGTGGTTGATAACTAATTAGTACACAGCCACATCTGGGTATAGAATAGTCCAAGAAATGCAACATTGGCAAGGAAGTAGACCCCCACCAATAACCTCATGCCATGAAAGGGGAAAATGCATTTTTTAGTGAGCAATTAGTCATCTCCACCTTGTTTGTATTACTGTCTGTTCATTAATTCATTTGTTTTTACATGAAAAATAATTTAGGGAGCTTGTAGATCAAATCTGCATAAGTATTATAGAAGTTCCATTTAAGTGAATTGTAAGGGCAAAGCAAAATGGCTTTGTGTAGTTAGTATAAGACTGAACTAAACCTGGAAACAGTATTTGCATCAAATACAGATTTTATATTCAAATAGTTATGTGTTTGGGAGAATGCTGGGGCTAGTATCAGAATAATCTGAGTACATCATTTATGAAACAGGTAAAGTATTTATTACACACTCCCCACCCTACTGCTATTGTAATGTGGTTTCCAAACCAGAATCCTTTCTGAATATAGGTAAAGTGTAATTAAAAACTAGCTGCACTCTGGCCTCAGAATCAGCCCTTAAGGCACTTGGATCTGGCTAAAAAGCCCATGAGAGTTTCTCAGGCATGGAAAGTCAAGACACTGTGGCAAAAAAAAAAAATGACCTAAATGAAAGATCTCTGTGAGTGAGATCCCAGCAGAAAGAATGGCCATCAAAGAAAGAGGTTCCTTTCTCTGAAGGGAGGAGAGAACTTCCACTTTGACTATGGCCTTGCTAAAGAAGATCAAAGTTTGTGAACTCAAGAGGTTTCCATAGCCTTGGCAGCTCATGACAAGAGCCTCGGGTGATTACTGACGTCATAAATAAGAGTGTCAATTGTTAAATTAACAATGGGAGCCACTGTGCACTTACTCCTCATGTAGGATCTCTGTCCTTAATGTGTTGTACTATGTGAATTAATGGTAAAACTAGTATTCAAACTTTGTGTGTCTGTGTGGATGCAAACTGTTGAAATCTTTACTTACTATATACAGAGTGGATCTTCTGTATATAAAGATAATTAAAAATGAATCTTAATAAAAAAAAAAAACTAGCTGCATTGGTGATTCAGATGAACCCACTATGACTCCACTATGGCTACCCTAGCTTAGAGCCATTGTACTATACAATGTTTTGGATAACACTTCAATTAAATAGTTGTATGTGTACCAAAAAGTATTTGGAAGATCATAAGGAGATTATAAAAAGAACTTCTTTAAATCAAAGAAAATGAAACAAATAAAGCGGGCAAAATTATTACTAGAGATGTCATCAATGACCAATAAGTATATGAAAAGATGATGAACCTCATATGGAATCAAAGAATTACAGCTAAAACAATCCTGAGATGTAATTATTTACTCATCACACCACAATTAAGAAATCTGATAACAAACAATGTCAAGGATATAGAAAGCAATATATCAGTAGTTATTAAGATATTAAATGTTTGCATCCAATTACTGAACCACTTCTATTTCTCAGAACATAGTAGAAATGTGTGGGGACTGGCATTGTAGTGCAGCAGGTTAAGCTGCAGCTTGCAACACCAGCATTCTGTATCAGGGTGCTAGTTTGAGTCCCAGCTGCTCTGCTTCCAATCCAACTCCCCACTAATGCATCCAGAAAAGTAACAGAATACAATGCAAGTACTTGATCTCTGCTGCCTACTTGGAAGACCTGGATTTATTTCCTAGCTCATGGCTTCTGCCTGGCCCAGCCCTGACCATTGCTGGGAGTGGACCAGCATATGCAAGGTCAGTCTGTCTTTCACTTTGCCTTTTGAATAAGTAAATGAATATTTTTAAAAGTTATGTGAAAGAACAAACTACATAAAACCATACTGCAACATGCTTTTTAAGACAGAATTTTAGGGGGGTCAGTGCTATGGCATAGCAGGCTAAACCTCTACCTGCAGCACCCACATCCCATATGGGTGCCAGTTCATGTCCCAGCTACTTGTCTTCCAATCCATCTCTTGCTTATGGTCTGGGAAAGCAGTGGAAAATGATCCAAGTGTTCGGGCCTCTGGTTCCACATGGGAGACCCGGAAGAAACTCCTGTCTCCTGGTTTTGGATCAGCCCAGCTCTAGCCATTGCAGCCATTTGAAGAGTAAACCAGCAGATCAAAGACCTTTTTCTCTTTTTCTCCCTCTATCTGTAACTCTTCCTCTCTAATTAATAAACAAAAACCTTTAAAAAAAGAATTGCATAACTCATCTGAATATATGATAAATGAGGAAAAATAACTATATACAATAATTAGATAATTATGCTTAAAATATATAAAAGCAACACTTTATATTTCCAACAGTTTCAATCCAGGTATGTAAATATATCAATAAAGTCTAGATACTTTGAGGAGTGGAGGGAAGGTGACCCACAGGAACTCTCCTCTGTGTGGCTTCATTTCCTTTCAAAGGAGCATGTATAGGATGAAGTAAGAAGATAACCAAGGAAGAAGCTCCCGTGACTCAGGGACACTTGCACAGACAGACCTCAATTTGAACAGCTGTTCACACATGAAGTTACCTTCACAGGAGCTACAGAAGCCAGGTGACAGATCACAGTGCTTGTTTTTAGTACGGTAAGAAAAAGCTTGCACTGAAGAAAGCATGAAGGAAAGAGTTACCCATGTCACCCCTTTCATACCTCAAAATAGCTTAGCATAGATATAGATGCCTCCACATTGAGGGGCAAAAAGAGAATTAAGTTCAGTGCTTAGACTTGAATCCCAACGCCAGGCACACTGCAATTAAATTCAGAGTTGGAAACAGCCTGACTGCCCTGCCCTCAAGGTCCATCCCTGAAGACTATCTGGGGCCTCCATAGCCACGTGGCTTCCACCACCCTTCCCCCAGCCTTCCAGCACCCATATGGGGCTCCAAGCAAAGCAAATTGGGCAGCATACATATGGGGAAACCTGGCCCCTGTTCTCCATGTGCTCACGGTCAAGGACAAGGTCAATGGGATGGACACAGAACAGGTGCCGAGAGTGCCAGCAAAAGAACAGCACACTGGCAGTGAAAGCTGGGAGAGCACCTGGACCAGGGACTGCTGGCAATGTCGGAGGAGCTGCAGGCAGGCCTTCGTGCAGGAGTAGCACAAAGTCCCAGGGAGCACGCTTGCCAGGCAGGGAAGCAGCGACAGGGTGGGCAAGCGGGCGCACAGGGTCCGAGGCTGCATCCATACGGTCTCTGGTGCCAGATGACGGAGACAGGGCTTCGGCCCTCCAGTGGCGGGCATTGGTGGAAAGAGTAGGCAGAGGAGTGGTGAGGGGCCACATTCTGTTTTCAGTGATCACTCTGGCCCCTGTGGGCAGAAGACAGGAAAGGAAGGCTGGGAAGTAGGGGGACCAGTCCAGGAGGCACAGCCCCACCGGTTTCCAGAGAGTTCCAGGGGCCGGGGCCTCCCGGCAAGCAGCCCTGGAAAGAACAGAGAGGGCCCCGTTATGGGGCTATTTTCCCACTTTGCATTTGGGGTTCCCAGTGTTGTGCCCACCACGTGTTCCATGTCTGAGCACGAGGAGGTGAACCAGGCCATGGGTTCCAGTCCCACAAAGCCCACAACTGCTCACCCAACTCAGGGGTCTAAGCTCTTCGCTTCGTCCAACTTTGAATTTAATTGCAGTGTGCCTGACGTTGGGATTCAAGTCTAAGCACTGAACTTAATTCTTTTTCCTTTCCTCAGTGTGGAGGCATTCTGGGAGGGAGGGAAGGAGAGAGGGAGGGAGGGAGGGAGAGAGGGAGGGAGGGAGGGAGGGAGGGAGGGAAAAGAAAGAGAGAGAGAGAGAGAGAGAAGGAGGGAGGGAGGGAGGGAGGGAGGGAGGGAGGGAGGGGAAAGAAAGAAAGAGAGAGAGAGAGGGAAGGAGGGAGAAAGGGAGGGAGGGAGGGAGGGAGGGAGGGAGAATGAAAAGCAAGATTCTAGCCTCATCAAAGCAGAGCTAGAGACAGATCTTAGAACCTTGCTTAGAGCAATGCCTGATGCTATGAGACTCAGCCACCTGATAGCCCAAGGACCTCTATCCCTAGAGCCAAAGCTAGTAGACAGAGCCTAAAGACATGCCCTGGCATGAGGAAGACACCTGTGCTCTGGTGGGACAGGATTCTTTCAGCACCTAGCACCACACATAGCACCACCTGCCTCAACTGAGCCTTGGTTATAACACTAATACTATTTAAAGTCTGGTGATCACGAGACTCAGGTCTCAGCCTACTGCCAGTCTTAGAAGACAAGGGGATGCCTTTTTTTTTTTTTCCATCAATCTTCAAATATGAGCAAGCAGCAAGGAAATGCAGGACTGTGTCTTGGGACAGTTTCATGATGGTAGAAACCAACGCTGGATAGTTCCTAATAGTCTCTACCACTAGGTAAACATATTAACCACAGATTTGGGATAAATCTGAGCTTGTGGAGTATGGTAGGACGAAAACACGAAAAACAGAAAGAGCAGACCTGTGGCAAATGTCAACTTAGGATGCTATCAAGTGTTAAAACAGTGGTGTCTGTAGGTTCAGAGAAAATCATGGCTTAGAATTTCTGGAAGATCAACCACACATAAAGCCAGATTACTATAACCAATCCTTAAATGCACAGATGTCAAGAACTTACAAAGAAATATAACGTCATCCAATGAATATGACAAGGTGCCAGAAACCAACTTTTTAGGAATTGGAATTTTCAAGTGCTTAGATGAATATCTCAAAACAATTATTTTCAGACTAGCCAGTGAGCTTTAAGAAAACACAGAAAAATGATTTAATATTCTATCAGACACTTGACAGATGGATGTAATTAAAATAAATCAAACACAAATCTTTCAACTTAAAGGCACACTAAGGGGTTGCATTGTGGCATAGCAGGTAGGGCCACGGCCCATGACACCAGCATCCCACATGGGCACCAGTGCAAGCCCTGGCTGCTCTACTTTCAATCCAGCTCCCTGCTAATGGTCTGGGGAAAACACTGAGAGATGGACCAAGTACATGGGCCCTTTCACCCACACTGGAATGTTGGAATACATGAAAAGAGCAAATATCCAAGTTATTGGGGTTCAAGAGTGGCTTAATAATGTCAATAGAATAGAAAGCATATGTAAAGAAATAGTAACAGAAAACCTCCCAAACCTGCATAAAGGTACAGCTACCAAGTTATGGATGGGAAAGTCACAAGTCACCAGTCAGATTCAACTCAACCAAGTGTAACCCAAGACATATTATAATCAAGCTCTCCAGGATTAAAGATAAAGAGAAGACTCTCACAGATGCAAGAGAAAAGAAACTAATAACACATAAAGGGGACCCAATTCACTTGACTGAAGATTTCTCAGCATAAACCTCAAAAGCCAAGAGGAACTGGGAAGAGACTTTTACAGTACGGAAGGAAAACAATTGCCAGCCAAGTATACTGCACCAAGCAAAGCTTTTTGAAGGAAAAAGAAAGATATTGCTAGACAAAGCTGATATAATTTTTCACTATCAGACTTACCTTTCAAGAAATATTAGAGTTCTTCAAACTAATAGAAAAAAGTCATTAATGAGCAGGAAAAAATATCAAAAGATAGAAACTCACTGGTAAAAATAACTACACAGACAAATCCAAAATGCTCTAATAGTACAAACATAGTGGATGGGAACACGATCACATAGTGTCTCTGTCTGTCTGTCTCTCTCTCTCTCTCTCTCTTTCTCTCTCTCAACAAATAAAATAAATATTTTTATATTTAAAGTAGGATACCAGGATTTTGTCCTAGTGAGTAAGATGCCTACAAGCCATACCAGAGTACTAGGGTTTGACACTGGTCTCTGGCTCCTGAATCTGCCTTCATGCTACAGCAGACTCTTGGAGGTAACAGTGATGGCTCAAATAATTGGATTACTGCCACCAACATGGGAGACCTGGATTGAGTTCCAGGCTCCCAACTTTAGCCTCAGTACAGGCCTAGCCATTGCAGGCATTTGGGGAGTAAACCAGTGGATGGAAGTTCTATATGTTTCCCCATGCTACCTGCTTGTCTTTTTGCCTCTCACATAATTTTTAATTCAAAATGTGGGGAGTTATGAAATTCAAATGCAGAATTCTTTATTAGTATATCTTATCTCTTTTGTTTTCCTGTCTTCATCACAAACATTAAGTTAATATAATTTCAAAATAGTTTGCTATAAACAAAAGATGTCTTTTATAATCCTTAGAGTAACCACAAAGCAGAAATCTGTAATAGACTTACCAAAAATAATCAAAAAATTAAACCGCACCAGTTCAAAGTATCACTCAACCACAAAAGAAAATTGTTAAGAGGGAGAAAGAAAAGAAAGAACCACAATAAAACTAGGAAATTAGAATCAATATAGTGTAGTAAACACTGCCTATCAACAATTACCTTAAATGTAAGTGGATTAAAATCAACTGTAAAGACATGCACAGACTGAAAATGAAAGGATAGAATAAGATATTCCATGCAAATGCAATCCAAAAGAGAGCAACAACAGCCATCTTATACAGATACAATATGTTTTAAATTAAAATAAGTAAAAAGAGACAAAAGAGTCTTTAAATAATGAAAAATGCTTAAATCTAGCAAGAGAAAATAACAGTAAATATAGAGGAACCCAATATCAAAGCATCCAAATACATAGAGAGAAAATTAATAGGGAGATAAGAAATTTTAACACCTCACTTTCAGAAAAGGACAGATCATTCATTCAGAAAAATCCATAAAGAAACAGCAGCGCTAAATTGTACCTTAGATCAACTGAACCTAACAGGCATTTGCAGAACATTCCATCCAAAAGCTGAGAATTACACATTCCTCTCACTAGAACATGTACCATTCACCAAGACAGATTACATGGTAGATTCCAAAACAAGTGTCAACAACTTTTTAAAAATAGATATCATATCAAATATATTTTTGACTATAATACAATAAAGCTAAAAATCAGCAGCAAGAAAAACTTTGGAAAGTACATAAATATATGGACAATATACAATGTACTCCTGAACTACCAATGGATCCAAGGTAGAAATTTTAAAATTTCTTGAAATATGTGAAAATGTAAACACAAATACCAAAACCCATGGAATACAGCAGCTGCAGCAATATTAAGAAAGAAGTTTACAGTAATAAATGCCTGCATCAAAAAAGTCAAAAGATGTAGAAAAAAATAAAAACTGTGGCTGCACCTCAAGGACTTAGAAAAACAAGAACAAATCAAATACAAAATTAGATAGAAATCATAAAACTCAAAGCACAAATAAATGACAGAGACTAAAATAAAAACAAAAAAAATCAATGAAAGGAAGAGTTGGTTCTTTGAAAAGATAAAAGATAAACTTTTATCTAGCCAAGAAAAAAGATAAAAGATTAAAATACATAAAATCAGATGAAAAAAGAAACATTATGACTAATAACACAGCAATGAAAAGTACTGTTATAGGTTACTATGAACAGTTATGTATCAACAAATCTGGTAGCCTAAAAGAAACTCCTAGACATATACACCTTACCAATACTGAATCATGAAGAAGTAAAGTATCCAAACAGACAAATAACAAGTGGTGATATCAAATAAGTAACACAGTCTCCCATCAAAGAAAACTCCTGGACCAGATGGTTTTACTGCTGAATTCTACCAATTATTTATAAAATAATTAACACCAAATAACTGTATATTATTTCAAAAATAGAAGAGGAAGGAATTTTTCCAAGCTAATTCCATGAGGCCATCTTGATTCAAAGACTAGAAATGGACACAGCAATAAAAGAAAGTTATAGGCCAGTATCTTTGATGAACATAGATGCAAAAATACTAGTAAACTGAATTCAACAGCACATTAAAATATTATTCATCATGAGCAAGTGGGTCCCATCCCAGGTATGTAACAAAGGTTTACAATATGCAGATCAATAAATGTGATATGTCACATCAACCGAATGAAAGACAAAACTCATATGATCATCATCATAGATGCAGAAAAGGTATTTGATAACGATTCAATATCATTTCATATAATAGCTCCAAGCAAATTAGATATAGAAGGAACATACCTCAACATGTTAAAATCACATTAACAAGCCAACAGCTAACATCAGACTGAATGGGGAGAAGTTAAATACTTTCTTTCTAAAACTCTGCAACAAGGTAAAGATGCTCACTCTCCTCATTTTTATTCAACATAGAATTGGAAGTTCTAACCAAAGCAATTAGACAAGAAAAAAAGGCATCCAAATTTGAGAAGAGGAAGTCAAGTTGACACTTTTTGTGGATGACAATGATCTGATATATAGAAAACTCCCAAGATTCTACGAAAAAATTTACTAGAATAAATGAATTCAGTAAAATTGCAGGATACAAGGTCAATGCATAAAACTCTAGCATTTGTTGAATATTAATAGCAAATTATTTGACAAAGAAATCAATAAAGCAACTCTCTTTTCAATAGCTACCAAAAAGTTAAATATCTAGGGACAAATTTAACTAAAGAAGTGAAAGATCAATACAATGAAACTACATCTTGAGGAAAGAAATTAAAGAGGACAAAAAGAAAAGACATTCTGTGGTAATGAATTGGAAGAATCAACATTGTTAAAATGTCCCTACCACCCAGAGATATTTACAAATTCATTGCAAGCCCTATCAAAATACCAGTGACATCCTTCATAGAACTAGAAAAAAAAAAACTACTAAATTTTTTCTTGAACCACAAAGACCCAAAATAGCCAAAGAAATTTTGGGCAACAAAAACAAAGCAGAAGTCACTATACTAGCTGATTTTAATGGGTATTAGAGATATAGTAATTACAACAGCACAGTATTGTCATGAAGACAGATAGACCAATGGAAGAAAATGATGAATGTAGCAGTAAACCCACACAAGTACGGCCACCTGATCTTTCACAAAGGTTTTAAGAACATGTATTGGAAAAAAATTAAAAGTCTTTTCAATAATTGGTATTAGGGGAGTGGAAGACAGGCAGCATTGTGGCATAGCGGGTAAAGCCACCACCTGTGACACCAGCATCCCATACAGACACCAATTTATATCCCAGCTGTTCCACATCTGATACAGCTCCCTGCTAATAGCCTGGGGGCAAGTATTGGAATTGGGCCCCTGCCACCCACATGGGAGACCTGCGTGAAGCTTCTGACTCCAGACTTGGGCCTGACCCAGCCCTGGCCAATGTGGCCAGCTGGGGACTAAACCAGAAGATGCAATATATCTGTCTGTCTCTCCCTCTCTCTCTCTCTCTGTAACTCTAAATTCCTTTTCTATTTTTTTAAATTGATTTATTATTTGAAAGGAAAAGTTACAGAGACAGAGAGAGGGAGAGATATTCCATCTGCTGGTTCACTCCCCAGATGGCTACAACTGCTGGAGCTGGACAGACTGAAGCCAGGAGCCAGGAGCTTCCTCCAGGTTTTCCACACGGGTGCAGGGGCCCAATCACTTAGGCCATGTCCCACTGCTTTCTCAGGCACACTGGCAGGGAGCTTCATCAGAAGTAGAGCAGTCAAGACTTGAACTGGCACCCATTTGGGATGCCAGTGCTGCAAGTGGTGACTTTACCCACTATACCACAGTGCTGGTCCCCTGAATTTCAAATAAATCATAAATAAATAAATCTAAAAAAATTAAGTGGTGCCAGGGACATTGGATAGCTATATGCAGGCAAATGAAAGTAGATCTCTCTCTCTCGGCATAAACAAAACTAAACTCAAAATGGAGTACCGGGCTAAATACAAGACTTGAAACTTTGAAACTACTAGAATAAAATATAAAATATATGATAAGTGCTTCAGGACAGTTCAGAGAACAATTCATTCATTTGATCATACTCTAAAATACAGGAAACAAAAGCAAAGATAGACAAAAGGAATTTCAACAATCTAAGGAACTCCCTTACAGCCAAGAAAACAATGAAATGAGAAAACATATAGAATGAGAGAAAATAGTTATCTATCTGCCGTGGGGTTAATAACCTGAATATTTAACAAACTCAAACAACTCATAGAAAAAAATAAA
This sequence comes from Lepus europaeus, assembly GCF_033115175.1. Taxonomy (NCBI): domain Eukaryota; kingdom Metazoa; phylum Chordata; class Mammalia; order Lagomorpha; family Leporidae; genus Lepus; species Lepus europaeus. Next base: position 126,703,424 of record NC_084827.1, on the reverse strand, counting down.
ACTTCAATTTTAAAATGAGCAGATCTAAAAAGACATTTTCCAAAGAAATGCATACAAATGGCCAAAAAGTACGTGAAAAAAATGCTCAATAGCACTAATCATATGGGAAATGCAAATCAAAACAACAGATATCACATCACTCCAGTTTGACTAGATATTATCAAAAAGACAAATGGCGGTCTCGGGGCAAGATGGCGGAATAGTGAGGGCGTGCACCGATAGTCCAAGAAAAGATAGTTCAATAAAAGTGGAGTTAATGTAGTCTCAGGAAAAGCCTCGGGAAAAAATTGCAGAGGAAAACTCTTCCAGATCTAGTGGATGTGACACGGAGGACCTTCAGGGAGAACAAGGACACCCACAGCGTGGAAGACCAGCTGCAGAATTTGCACGCCAGCGCTGGAATGGGAGGTGAGACAAAAACCTCGGTAACCTGAGATATTGGCGGGGAAAGGCACAAAGAGCCTAGAGAGAATGAGGCTTGACCCCACTGGGGAAAGTTCACCAGGCTAACCGGAGGAGAGAAAAAAAAAAAACGAATAAATAAGGGGAACTGGCATGGACACTAGCCTCTCTCTCCACTCACCTTACAAAGCTGAGCAAGACAAAGAGCAGGCGCCATTTTACGTATGCAAAGCGGCACCTTCCATCAGCCAACCAGAAAAACCTGACTCTGGTGGGAAGAAATAACAGGAGGTTAGGACCTAGTGAAAGTGTAGAGCTAATTAATTGAGACTGTGAAGATCTGAGGGTGGGCGAGAGAATTCACTGAGTACACAAACTCGGTAACCTTGGCAACCAGGTGAGAGACTGCAGAGAAATTTGAGACCACACTGAGAGCTGCATAAACCATTTGTGTGGTCCCTGGGGTAGAGCGGACGAATACGCACAAGGGCCAGATTTCATAAATCAACTACCCTCACTTCCACTCAGCTGTGTGGAATTACTTTCCTTCTGAGTCAAAAAAAAAAAGAGAGAGAGAGAGAGAAAGAAAGAGAAAGAGATAAAAAGATCCAGCGAGAGAAAGAACAACCTGGGTGAGTCACCTTAACCCTTAACCCTGAAGAACCAAACAGAGCTCTCTGGCCACACCCATCTCAAGCCTCTAAGGCGCAATCAAAAGCAGACAGTCCACTTAATCTAGAGTCATAGTTTCATGAGAAAAAAACACCACAGTGAAGAAAAAAAGAATATCTCCAAAATGCCAAACAACAAATGCAGAAACCGAGGTAACAAGAATAAGGAAGACACTATGACGCCCCCAAATGAAAAAGACACCCCAATTCAAGATTATGAAGATGATGAGATAGAAGAAATGCAAGAAGCAGATCTCAAAAAATTGATAAGAACATTAAGAAGTTCTCAAAAACAAATTCTTGAACTACAGAAATCCTTAATGGACAAGATAGAAAATCTCTCTCGCGAAAATGAAATATTAAGGAGGAATCAAAATGAAATGAAGCAACTAGTAGAACATGAAACTGTGATAGTGATGAGAAATCATAATGAAATGAAGAATTCAATAGATCAAATGACAAACACATTAGAGAGCCTTAAAACAGAATGGGTGAAGCAGAAGAGAGAATATCGGACTTAGAAGACAGAGCACAGGAAAGTATACAGTGAAACCAAAGAAAAGAAGAGGAAATTAGAAATCTAAAAAATATTGTCGGGAATCTATAGGATACTATTAAAAAATCTAACATTCGGGTTCTAGGAGTTCCTGAAGGCATGGAGAGGGAGAAAGGATTACAAGGCATTTTCAGTGAGATACTAGCAGAAAATTTCCCAGGTTTGGAGAAGGACAGAGACATCCTAGTACAGGAAGCTCATAGAACCCCTAATAAATGTGACCAAAAGAGATCCTCACAATGACACGTTGTAATTAAACTCACCACAGTGAAACATCGAGAAAAGATCCTAAAATGTACAAGATAGAAACGTCAGATTACTCTCAGAGGATCTCCAATTAGAATCACAGCAGACTTCTCATAAGAAACCCTACAAGCTAGAAGGGAATGGCAAGACATAGCCCAGGTACTAAGAGAGAAAAACTGCCAGCCCAGAATATTATATCCTGCAAAGCTCTCATTTGTGAATGAAGGTGAAATAAAGACCTTTCACAGCAAACAGAAATTGAAAGAATTTGTTGCCACTTGTCCTGCCCTGCAAAAGATGCTTAAAGATGTGCTACACACAGCAACACAGAAACACAGTCATCAATTTGAAAGTAGGTAAAGGAAGAAAACCTACCAGTAAATGATCATAAGAAGCTCAAAGCATATACTAGAAAATATCTTTGGGAAAATGGCAGGGCAAAGTCACTACTTCTCAATAGTCACATTGAACGTAAATGGACTTAACTCTCCAGTTAAAAGGCACAAATTGGCTGAATGGATTAAGGAACAAAACCCATCTTTTTGCTGCCTAGAAGAAACACATCTTTCCAACAAAGATGCATGCAGACTGAAAGTGAAAGGTAGGAAAAAGATATTACACAACAACAGAAACCAAAAAAAAAGCAAGTGTAGCCAAAGTAATATCAGACAAAATAAACTTTAACAAAAAAACTGTTAAGAGAGACAGAGAGGGACACTATATTATGATTAAGGGTTCAATTCAACAGGAAGATGTAACTATTATAAATGTACATGCACCTAATTACAGGGTACCGGTTTATTTAAAAGACTTGTTAAGGGACTTCAAGGAAGACTTAGATTCCAATAGTACTGGGGGACTTCAATACTCCACTCTCAGAAATAGACAGATCATCCGGACAGAAGATCAACAAGAAAACTGCAGATTTAATTGACACTATTGCCCAAATAGATCTAACAGATATCTACAGAACTTTTCATCCTACATCTAAAGATTTTACATTCTTCTCAGCAGTGCATGGAACCTTCTCTAGGATTGACCACATATTAGGCCATAAAGCAAGTCTCAGCAAATTCAAAAGAATTAAACCATACCATGCAGCTTCTCAGACCACAGCAGAATGAAGGTGGAAATGAGAAACTCAGGAATCCCTAGAGAGTATGCAAAAACATGGAGACTGAACAACATGCTCCAGAATGAACACTGGGTCATAGAAGAAATCAAAAGAGCAATCAAAAACTTTCTGGAAGTAAATGAGGATAACAACACAACATATCAAAACTTATGGGATACGCAAAAGCAGTATTGAGAGGAAAGTTTATATCAATAGGTGCCTACATCAAGAAATTGGAAAGGCACCAAATAAATAAACTTTCAGTACATCTCAAAATCTAGATAAACTGCAGCAAACCAGACCCAAAACTAGTAGAAGAAAGAATTAAAATCAGAGAAGAAATCAACAGGATTGAATCCAAAAAATATTACAAAAATCAGCCAACCGAAGAGCTGGTTTTTTGAAAAAATGAATAAAATTGACACCCCATTGGCCCAACTAACTAAAAAAAGAAAAGACCCAAATCAATAAAATCAGAGATGAAAAAGGAAATGTAACAACAGACACCACTGAAATAAAAAGAATCATCAGAAATTACTACAAAGAGTTGTACGTCAGCAAATAGGGAAATCTATCAGAAATGGATAGATTCCTGGACACATGCAACCTACCTAAATTGAACCATGAAGACACAGAAAACCTAAACAGACCTATAACTGAAAACAAATTGAAACAGTAATAAAGGCCGTCCCAACAAAGAAAAGCCCAGGACTGGATGGATTCACTGCTGAATTCTACCAGACATTTAGAGAAGAACTAACTCCATTTCTTCTCAAACTATTCAGAACAATCGAAAAAGATGGAATCCTCCCAAATTCTTTTTATGAAGCCAGCATCACCTTAATTCCTAAGCCAGAGAAAGATGCAGCATTGAAAGAAACTTACAGACCAATATCCCTGATGAACGTAGACGCAAAAATCCTCAATAAAATTCTGGCCAATAGAATGCAACAACACATCAGAAAGATCATCCACCCAACCAGGGGGGATTTATCTCTGGTATGCAGGGATAGTTCAATGTTCGCAAATCAATCAATGCGATATACCACCCTAACAAACTGCAGAAGAAAAACCATAATTATCTCAATAGATGCAGAGAAAGCATTCGATAAAATTCAACACCCTTTCATGATGAAAACTCTAAGCAAACTGGGTATGGAAGGAACATTCCTCAATACAATCAAAGCAATTTATGAAAAACCCATGGCCAGCATCCTATTGAATGGGGAAAAGATGGAAGCACTTCCACTGAGATCTGGTACCAGACAGGGATGCCCACTCTCACCACTGCTATTCAACATAGTTCTGGAAGTTTTAACCAGAGCCATCAGGCAAGAAAAAGAAATTAAAGGGATACAAATTGGGAAGGAAGAACTCAAACTATCCCTCTTTGCAGACGACATGATTCTTTATTTAGAGGATCCACAGAACTCTACTAAGAGACTACTGGAACTCATTGAATAGTTTGAAAAAGTAGCAGGATACAAAACAATGCACAAAAATCAACAGCCTTTGTATACACAGGCAATGCCACGGTTGAGAAAGAACTGCTAAGATCAATCCCATTCACAATAGCGACAAAAACAATCAAATACCTTGGAATAAACTTAACCAAGGATGTTAAAGATGTCTATGATGAAAATTACGAAATCTTAAAGAAAGAAATAGAAGGGGATACCAAAACATGGAAAAATCTTCCATGCTAATGGATTGGAAGAATCAATATCATCAAAATGTCCATTCTCCCAAAAGCAATTTATAGATTCAAAAATGTGATACCAATCAAGATACCAAATGCATTCTTCTCAGATCTGGAAAAAATGATGCTGAAATTCATATGGAGACACAGGAGACCTGAAAGAGCTAAAGCAATTTTGTATAACAAAAACAAAGCCAGAGGCATCACAGTACCAGATTAGATTTCAGGACATACTACAGGGCAGTTGCTATTAAAACAGCATGGTACTGGTACAGAAACAGATGGATAGACCAAAGGAACAGAATAGAAACACCAGAAATCAATCCAAACATCTACAGCCAACTAATATTTGATGAAGGATCTAAAACCAATCCCTGGAGTAAGGACTGTCTATTCAATAAATGGTGCTGGGAAAATTGGATTTCCACATGCAGAAGCATGAAGCAAGACCCCTACCTTACACCTTACACAAAAATCCACTCAACATGTATGAGTGAATAAAATTGACACCCCATTGGCCCAACTAACTAAAAAAAGAAAAGACCCAAATCAATAAAATCAGAGATGAAAAAGGAAATGTAACAACAGACAACACAGAAATAAAAAGAATCATCAGAAATTACTACAAAGAGTTGTACGCCAGCAAAAAGGGAAATCTATCAGAAATGGATAGATTCCTGGACACATGCAGCCTACCTAAATTGAACCATGAAGACACAGAAAACCTAAACAGACCCATAACCTAAATCTATGACCTGACACCATCAAGGTATTAGAGAGCATTGGAGAAACCCTGCAAGATATTGGCACTGGCAAAGACTTCCTGGAAAAGACCGCAGAGGCACAGGCAGTCAAAGCCAAAATTAACTATTGGGATCGCATCAAATTGAGAAGTTTCTGTACTTCAAAAGAAACAGGAGAGTGAAGAGGCAACTGACAGAATGGGAAAAAATATTTGCAAACTATGCAACAGATAAAGGGTTGATAACCAGAATCTACAAAGAAATCAAGAAACTCCACAACACCAAAACAAACAACCCACTTAAGAGATGGGCCTTAATACTTATTGCAGCTCAATTCACAATAACTAAGACCTGGAATCAACCTAAATGCCCATCAAAAGTAGACTGGATAAAGAAATTATGGGGAGAGCGGCAAGATGGCGGAATAGGCAGAGAGCAAACTATTAGTCCGGAGACAGAGACAGGTGAATATAAGTGGAGATACTGCAGAGTCAAGGAAGAGTAGGGGATGAAACAGCATAGGAAACTCTTCCGGAACTAGTAATTCACAGTGTACCTGCGTGGAGAGCGTGGGAGCCCAAGTTCGGGACACCAGCAGCAGACTCAACGCACCAGCGCTGGAACGCGAGGTGAGCCGAACCACAATAGCCGGAGACACCAGCGGGCAAGCGGAAAGAGGAGGCTAGAGGGAACGAGGCTTGAAACTCCGTGGGGAAAAGTTCACCAGGCTAACTAGAAGAGAGAGAGGAAAAATAAAAAAAAAAAAAGTGACCGATACGGACACGAGTTTCTCTCTCTCCGCTCACCTCTCAAAGGCGAGCAAGACAGAGCAGGCGCCATTTTGGACATACGTCATAAGCAGGGCGACCTCAGGTCTGCACCAGCCCTGAGCCTAGCAGAAAAACCTGACTCTGGGGGGAGGGGTGAAATAACAGGAGATTAGCATCTAACTTGGCAACCCAGTGGGAGATTTCAGGAGAATTGGAGCCCGCACTGAGGGCAGCAGAGATTGCCTGTGTGGTCCGTGGGAAAGAGCTTCCGATCTCTGGCTCCTGTGGGTATATCATTTGCCTGCTAACTACCTCCAATTACGTTCAGCTGTGCGGAATTACTTCCCTTTTGAATCAAAAAAGAGAGAGATTTACCACACCTAACCTGGGAGTGTCATCTTTGACACACCCTCAGCCCTGAGGAACCAAACACAGCTCTCAGTCCACGCTCATCTCAAGCCTCTAAGGCACCACTGAAAGCAGACAGTACACTTAATATAGAGCCATAGTGTAACAAGAAAAAACACCACAGTGAAGAAACCAAATATCTCCAACATGCCAAACAACAAACGCAAAAACCAAGCTAACAAGAACAAGGAAGACACTATGACACCCCCAAATGAAAAAGACACCCCAATTCAAGATTATGAAGATGAGGAGATTGAAGAAATACAAGAAACAGATCTCAAAAAATTGATAAGAACATTAAGAAGTTCTCAAAAACAAATTCTTGAACTACAGAAATCCCTAATGGACAAGGTAGAAAATCTCTCTCGTGAAAATGAAATATTAAGGAGGAATCAAAATGAAATGAAACAACTAGTGGAACAAGAAATGGTGATAGTGACGAGAAATCTTAATGAAATGAAGAATTCAATAGATCAAATGACAAACACATTAGAGAGTCTTAAAAACAGAATGGGCGAAGCAGAAGAGAGAATATCAGACTTAGAAGACAGAGAACAGGAAAGGAAACAATCAAATCAAAGAAAAGAAGAAGAAATCAGAAATCTAAAAAATACTGTCAGGAATCTACAGGATACTCTTAAAAAACCCAACATTCGAGTTCTAGGAGTACCTGAAGGCATGGAGAGAGAGAAAGGATTAGAAGGCCTTTTCAGTGAGATACTAGCAGAAAATTTCCCAGGTTTGGAGAAAGACAGAGACATCCTAATACAGGAAGCTCATAGAACCCCTAATAAACATGACCAAAAGAGATCCTCACCACGACACGTCGTAATCAAACTCACCACAGTGAAACACAAAGAAAAGATCCTAAAATGTGCAAGAGAGAAACGCCAGATTACTCTCAGAGGATCTCCAATTAGACTCACAGCTGACTTCTCTTCAGAAACCCTACAAGCTAGAAGGGAATGGCGAGACATAGCCCAGGTGCTAAGAGAGAAAAACTGCCAGCCCAGAATATTATATCCTGCAAAGCTCTCATTTGTGAATGAAGGTGAAATTAAGACCTTTCACAGCAAACAGAAATTGAAAGAATTTGTCGCCACTCGTCCAGCCCTGCAAAACATGCTTAAAGATGTGTTACATACAGAAACACAGAAACACGGTCACCAATATGAAAGAAGGTAAAGGTAGGAAACCTCACACCAAAAGATCACAGGAATCTCAAACCATATATTAGAAAGTATCTTTGGCTAATGGCAGGGCAAAGTTACTCCTTCTCAATAGTCACATTGAATGTTAATGGCTTGAACTGTCCAGTTAAAAGACACCGATTGGCTGATTGGGTTAAGGAACAAAACCCATCCTTTTGCTGCTTACAAGAAACCCATCTATCCAACAATGATCCATACAGGCTGAGAGTGAAAGGCTGGAAAAAGATATACCACGCCAACAGAAATGAAAAGAGAGCGGGCGTAGCCATCTTAATATCGGACAACATAAACTTTACCACAAAAACTGTTAGGAGAGACAAAGAGGGGCACTATTTAATGATTAAGGGATCCATTCAACAGGAAGATATAACGATTATCAACGTATATGTACCTAATTACAGGGCACCAGCTTATTTAAAAGACTTGTTAAGGGACTTAAAGGGAGACATAGACCCCTATACAATAGTACTGGGGGACTTCAATACTCCACTCTCAGAGATAGACAGATCAACAGGACAGAAGATCAACAAGGAGACAGTAGATTTAAACGACACTATAGCCCAAATGGATCTAACAGATATCTACAGAACATTTCATCCTACATCTAAGGACTTTACATTCTTCTCAGCAGTACATGGAACCCTCTCTAGGATTGACCACATACTAGGCCATAAAGCAAGTCTCAGCAAATTCAAAAGAATTAGAATCATACCATGCAGCTTCTCAGACCACAAAGGAATGAAATTGGAAATTGGCAACTCAGGAATCCCTAGAGCACGTGCAAACACATGGAGATTGGACAACATGCTCCTGAATGAACAATGGGTCATAGAAGAAATTAAAAGAGAAATCAAAAATTTTCTGGAAGTAAATGAGGATAACAGCACAACATACCAAAACCTATGGGATACAACAAAAGCAGTGTTAAGAGGAAAGTTTATATCAATAGGTGCCTACATCAAGAAATTGGAGAGGCACCAAATAGATGAGCTTTCAAGTCATCTCAAGGATCTAGAAAATCTGCAGCAAACCAAACCCAAACCCAGTAGGAGAAGAGAAATAATTAAAATCAGAGAAGAAATCAACAGGATTGAATCCAAAAAAACATTACAAAAAATCAGCCAAACGAGGAGCTGGTTTTTTGAAAAAATTAACAAAATTGACACCCCATTGGCCCAACTAACTAAAAAAAGAAGAGAAAAGACCCAAATCAATAGGATCAGAGATGAAATGGGAAACGTAACAACAGACGCCACAGAAATAAAAAGAATCATCAGAAATTACTACAAGGACTTGTATGCCAGCAAACAGGGAAATCTATCAGAAATGGACAGATTCTTAGACACATACAACCTCCCTAAATTGAGCCAGGAAGACATAGAAAACCTAAACAGACCAATAACTGACACAGAAATTGAAACAGTAATAAAGGCCCTCCCAACAAAGAAAAGCCCAGGGCCAGATGGATTCACTGCTGAGTTCTACCAGACATTTAGAGAAGAACTAACTCCAATTCTTCTCAAACTATTCAGAGCAATCGAAAAAGAGGGAATCCTCCCAAATTCTTTCTATGAAGCCACCATCACCTTAATTCCTAAGCCAGAAAGAGACGCAACATTGAAAGAGAATTACAGACCAATATCCCTGATGAACATAGATGCAAAAATACTCAATAAAATTCTGGCCAATAGAATGCAACAACACATCAGAAAGATCATCCACCCAGACCAAGTGGGATTCATCCCCGGTATGCAGGGATGGTTCAACATTCGCAAAACAATCAACGTAATACACTACATTAACAGACTGCAGAAGAAAAACCATATGATTCTCTCAATAGACGCAGAGAAAGCATTTGATAAAATACAACACCCTTTCATGATGAAAACTCTAAGCAAACTGGGTATGGAAGGAACATTCCTTAATACAATCAAAGCAATATATGAAAAACCCACGGCCAACATCCTATTGAATGGGGAAAAGTTGGAAGCATTTCCACTGAAATCAGGTACCAGACAGGGATGCCCTCTCTCACCACTGCTATTCAATATAGTTCTGGAAGTTTTGGCCAGAGCTATTAGGCAAGAAAAAGAAATTAAAGGGATACAAATTGGGAAGGACGAACTCAAACTATCCCTCTTTGCAGATGATATGATTCTTTATTTAGGGGACCCAAAGAACTCTACTAAGAGACTGCTGGAACTCATCGAAGAGTTTGGCAAAGTAGCAGGATATAAAATCAATGCACAAAAATCAACAGCCTTTGTATACACAGGCAATGCCACGGCTGAGGAAGAACTTCTAAAATCAATCCCATTCACAATAGCTACAAAAACAATCAAATACCTTGGAATAAACTTAACCAAAGACGTTAAAGATCTCTATGATGAAAACTACAAAACCTTACAGAAAGAAATAGAAGAGGATACCAAAAAATGGAGAAATCTTCCATGCTCATGGATTGGAAGAATCAATATCATCAAAATGTCCATTCTCCCAAAAGCAATTTATACATTCATTGGGATTTGTTCAATCTAGGAAATGGGTGTACTTTCATGGACAATGGCTCCAAGGTCTTTGCATTCTCTCTCTTTCTGTTCATACATTCTGCAACTTTGACTCACAGGTGACTTTAACTTGCCAAAAAACTTCACCCCTGACTGTAAAGATAGTGTTACGTAGTGGCTAGGAACACAGGCTCTGAAATCAGACTGCCTATGTTTGAATACCAGCTCTACAATTCCTTTGTCAACTTGTATTAGTTGTTTCACTTTTAGTAATACCCCAATTTCTATATCTGATCCATATCATAGAGTTGTCAGTATTAATGCATTAGAACATGAAAAAATCTTAGGGCAATAGTTTACACATAGTAAGCTCTTAACAAATATTAAATATTAACCATTAGTATGCAATCACTACAAACTAAGCGATACCTCAGGTCAAAGTTTTAGAGAGATCCAATGATCTGACTTCAACTGAGGGATCTATTCTTCCTTGTCAGGTTATTTACATCTAAAATCAAAGGATTATTCCATACCATGACCTCAAGGCCTTACATGATTTGGCTCTGTTTGAGCTCACCTAATCTTGTCTTCAAGTTCATCTTGGACCATTTGTTAGAAGTAAGAAAAAGAAGCACTCCGGTATTTAAGACCTGACTATGTTCCTGTATTTTACATATATGAATGTCCCTGCTGTATTTTAAGCAATCCCTCTTTTTCTAGAACCATTTGAGTGAGTTCCTATTCCTTGCAACAAAATAACCTACAATAAAATAATTCCTTCAAAAAAATGGGTCACATACAAAACAGCCTCATGGTCACCGATTATGCACAACTGTACAACTGATATAGGATACATAGTTATGATGCTAAAGAGAGGTAAAGAGCCAACATCTTTTCTCATAGTTCAAAAAAAGATGCTCTGGGTGGTAACAGCACTCAAAATCTCAGTACTCAAAATCAAAATCCAAGCACCTTTTTTGTGATAATCTCTTTTATTATCTTTCCAAATTCTCTTCTCTCTCCATTATATTGAGCCCTGAAGGGACTTTGATTTTGCAGTATTTCCTTAGTTGCAATGTTAAACTGAAAGTCAAAACTATATTTTGTTTTTAAGTATTCTATAATTGGAAGGATGGAGGGGAGATTGAGGGAGACAGAGAAGGAGGGAATCATGGTTATTTTCTTAGAATTGTGTATATGAAATACATGAAATCTATCCTCTTTATACTAATAAAAATTTAAAAATTTAAATTAAAAAAATATTCTATAATTCTCTTTTCTCAGGAATTTAAACTGCTTCCTTGCAGTCTGATAAGGTAAAATTTTGTCTATTTTTTATGATGACAGGAGTGATTTTGGCATCCTCACCTGTTCAAACCTACACTTAAGCTGTTCCATGGCAACTTTTACCCTTCTCCCTGGAGTCAGCAATTGGCAGCTTCTCTGCCTCAAGGACATGGTCTATGTATTTTAATTCAATCAGCTCAGCACCATACCAGCGCCCTGCACAGACAGATGCCTCATAAATGCTTTTGAATTGACTAAGAGAGCCAAAAAATGCAATATCTTCCTTCTCCACTTTACCTGCTGCCTAAAGTGGGTTAAGAATCAGAAGGGGCATGTTGAGAGAGGAAGTGATTAGGGTACAACTTAGAGGCAGAGCCTTGCATTTACAATAATAATGACATTTTCTGAGGGGATTCTTATTAAAAATTCACATGAATTCAGATAACCCCATTAGGAAATATTACAGATGATAAATTAAGTACAATCACATTTTCTCCAGGTTCCCAGGAATACTTTGTCTCAGTATGGTAGCCAGAAACTTAAAAAAAATCATGGGAGTATTAATAACTGCACACTTTTAAGAATTTAATGAACATTTATAGACTTTCAGGTTTGTAATAAAAATTAATACCCTTTGGTTGTTAAGTATGACCTCCAGGGTACAATAACATTCTATGACATCCTAAAACTCTATAGAGTTATTACTTATCTCCTACAGGAAGCCAATCTCTATTGACAGTAGACAAGATGGACAGTCTAATAGATGAAAAGACTCCATAAATAAATTTCTACTTGATAGTTTTGTTGGAGTCAGTTCCAAAATCAGAATTTTAAAATTTGTTGCTACAAGGACTCTCAAATTTATAGTTAAGATTGCTGAATTCCATGGGTACATGAGAACCAGCTTCAGTATCACCTTATAGGACATGTGATTATGAATTGCATAAGGAAAATGGTGTGCTTCCTACCATGATTAATACTCTTTTCTCATGTCTTCCTTTTAGGTCTCTAAAGTTAATAAAATGCAAGTCTGAATTAAAATCCTCACAAATTAGCAACAATTTTATAAATAAAATAAACTGTGCTTGGTGTATTGTTTCCAAATATACGAAAAGTTTTGAAATACACATTTAAATGTGTATATAGGAGTGAGACAGCATGTAGTCTTTAATGCCTTTTTGTTGGAGATGTAATAGAAATAAAGTAAATTGCTCCATCTGCTGGTTACATTTGAAAACAAATTCCTAAACTTCAAGGAAAGGTAGAGTTGAGAGCTGCTTCCCAAATGTAACAAAACAGCTGTAGCCAGCACAGAATAAAAAAAAAAAATGTTAGTATACCCCAAATTAAAACCTTGAGGGTCACTAGAAAGCACTTGGTCTTGTAGAACTAACAGAAATCAAGTGCCACGTCAGTCTTCCCAAGGATTTCTCTGCCCTGGCACTGGCATATCAAGAGAAAACAGTGAAACTCATGTCAGAATCTGCTCCAAACTCTACAGTAATACTATAATTTGACATTGAAAAACCTGAAGATTATTTAGGCAAACAGGCTTTCCAATCTCAAAGCATTCTAGAATCACATTTAGGTAAAAAAATTTACAAGTAGTAGGTTAAGTCACTGCCTGCAGTGCAGGCATCCCACTGGGAGCCCATTCAATCCCTGGCTGCTCCACTTCTGATCCAGCTCTGCTAATGTGCCTGTGAAAGCAGTGGGAAGACGGCCCAGGTGCTTGCACCCCTGCATCCACATCCACGTGGGAGACCTGAAAGAAGGTCTGTCTCCTAGCATCAGATGGGCCAAGCTCCAGCCATTGTGGCCATTTGAGGAGTGAACCAGCAGATGGGAAGATCTCCTTTTCTCTCTCATTCCCCACCTCTCTCTCTCTCTGTAAACTCTGCCTTTCAAATAAATAAATAAATCTTTTTTTAAAAAATTTAAGTCAGTAAACTTATAAATCTTTTGGTCATCCTGACACTGAATAATATGTAATAAATTTGAATATACTTTAATAAAAAAAGAAGAGAGTCTCCAAATTTGCAGTTGTAGGCCTATTTAGTCCTACCTAGGAACAAGGCTTCATAGTTATCATTCACAAGCTTTAATCCAGCATTCAAATTTTTAAAAACAAACAAATTATTTAGGTCCATACTACAGCTTACCTCATATCACTTTTTTTATAAATAAAGTGAAAAAAGTTGTCCCGTGGTTTTTTTTGTTTGTTTGTTTTTCTGAGTAGTCCTCTTTCTGAGTCTTGTATTACAATATTTTCTTGTACAATTAAATTAGGCAAGTGAGAAGTTTTACTACCTCAAGTTGCTTGAAATCTGCCAAGTATTAATATACTACTTTTTTTTTTTTTTTTTAATTTTTGACAGGCAGAGTGGACAGTGAGAGAGAGAGACAGAGAGGAAGGTCTTCCTTTTGCCGTTGGTTCACCCTCCAATGGCCGCCGCGGTAGCGCGCTGCGGCCGGCGCACCACGCTGTTCCGATGGCAGGAGCCAGGTGCTTCTCCTGGTCTCCCATGGGGTGCAGGGCCCAAGCACTTGGGCCATCCTCCACTGCACTCCCTGGCCACAGCAGAGAGCTGGCCTGGAAGAGGGGCAACCGGGACAGGATCGGTGCCCCGACCGGGACTAGAACCCGGTGTGCCGGCGCCGCAAGGCGGAGGATTAGCCTAGTGAGCCGCGGCGCCGGCAATATACTACTTTTTAAACATTTTCAGTAGCTGTTATATTTGAAATATTTTACCCTTGCTCCATTTATGCATTAAATCATAGTTTGAAAAATTCAATTACAAGTTCATATGAATTCTTTGAACTTGGGTTTTGTTGTTTAGGATGTCGCTGGAACTCATCAACTGTGCTTCACTCACTACAGTGAGCACGTTACTCTTTACACAGTAATAGCTTCTTGAGAGGCTTTGGTTTAGTATAGGATTGTCGCTTATCTGGAATATCTCTTCAATAGCATATTTTTCATGTGTGTATCGGAATCATTTTTCTGTTCTATTATGAAGTACTAAAGTAACTTGTATCTTGTTGTAAAGAAGAAAATCAACTCATCTTTTGAAGGAGTACATGTTTCATATTGAATATAAAACGTTAAATGCCATTTTCCAACTGAATGTGACAATGGATGAATATTCTTGTCAATGATTAATTTCAGGATGATTTAATCTTTCCCAAAAAGCAAGTTATACTTAACAGTTACTTTGGGGGAATGATAATTTTTTCACTTAACATTTAACACTGACATTTTCTTGTTTTTGTTTTATTATTTGAAATATTCCCATTATTTCAATAGTCTTTGAACATATAATTCAACCCAACAATTTAATAAATGTTGTTAATATCTGCTTTACAGAAGTATATAATCTAACATGGAGGAAAATGCTCAGACAGCTACTAGAACACAATGTATTAAGAATAGTAGTGGAGACATTGAGTTCAAAGGCCATTGCATCTACCTTTAGAGAATAAGAAAGACAACAGAGCAGAGGTGACTTCAGCTGAGCTGAAAGATACTACCTGGCAAAAGACAGAGGGGGAAGGTATTTTCCAGCAAAGAGAAAGCCTATGAAAAACTCAGGATGTGCAAATTTTTCTCAGTTCAATTCCCAACTCCTGTCTGTGACATTTTAGATGAAAAGTTCCACAAGGAGAACGAATTCTTCTAATAACATTAAATATAAAACCACCACCCTTATAAACTAAGGAGAGTTTAATCCTGTATAAACGAAATACATTTTAGTCAACATATTTTCAAATATAAAATATTTATGACCAAAAGACATGTTGAATTTCATTTTGTGTACATCTACAGTTTTCCACATATGGTCAGTTCGGGTAGGATATAGAAGAATTCCTGAAAGAATAAATAAATACTATGGAGTAAAGTTTCATGTAATAAAGCAGCATCAAAAGAATAGTACACATCAATTCTTGTGGAGTTCATGGCGGGGGGGGGGGGGCAGCTTTGCTTTGTACTGGAAATAATCTGTAGTCAGGTTGAACAGCAGGGCTATAACCCTGTCAATGACTTCATTTCCTAAAATAAAATAGGTAATTAGGTGCTTTTTTTGCTTTTATTAGGATAGACAGGATGAGGAAATTCTATATTTATTTTCATAGGAAGTTTCACCTGATCCACAGCTTAGGGCACTCTGTGCTAATAAAATTGAGATTTAATAATGAGGAAATGAATAGAAACATGGGCTAAATAATGTTGGAAATAAATGCATGCACTTTAGTGCCACTGAGTGATTGGAAGGCTTGATAACTTAGGGCATGAGTGTCCCATGTTTACTTTGCATGAGATAACACTGGCAGCAGTCCATAAGTGGGAAATTTGCAACTCATTTCTACCAATTTTTCCCTGTGAGTGTGGGAGTAGAGAGAAGTATATGTATTTCAAATATGTGTCTTTTTATTACAAAAATATCAAACATAGACTGAAGAATAGAGATTAACATCAACATAGCCAAGTTTATTTTACATATAACACTACTCATTACCCAACTCCAGAACATTTTTGAAGTGAATCCCAGATAATACATAACTTTCTCCATAAACATTTTAGTATGTCTTCACATCTGTAAAGTATAACTGTTTTAAAAACAAAACCACAATACTATTAAAAGTTACTTTTAAAGTATTAGAGATTAACCTTTATAGAGCTTCTATATCTAATTTTTTATTAATTGCTAAGTAATTCCTAGAAACATGTTCTACAGATCTTCAATGACAAAGTATTTATAGACTACATATACAGAGAAAATATATATTATATATAGGAAGAAAGAATACAGAATAGTGTGTATATATATATGTATATGTGTGTAAGTATGTGTGCCAGGAGAATTGATGGTACAGTGACTTCATGATCCTTCAGGGAAGATGGAACACCACAAGTCAGGTGTCCCAACCCCAGAAAAAACTCCCATCCTGAGCTTGTACAAAATTTGTAGAGACATTCTGTTTAAGTAGCCAAATGGGACTAAAGAGCAAAGAACTATTTCCCCCTGCCCAAAAGCTATAAACAACAGTAATTTAAGTACTGTAGATAAAATTCATACCTACTGCAAAGTTTTAAAATGTATTTGCTTAAAGCTGGAATGACTGATGTGGCAGAAGGAAACTCCCTCTGTCTGTCACACTCTCCAAACCCATCCAGATTATTTCAAAGAGCTAAGATGTAAATTTCCCCTCTCGAAAGAGTTATGAATGTGTGTGGATAAGTTTATATATTTATCCTTCATGTAATGAATTAAAAATTGTACTTTGACAATTTTAACTCAATATGAAGTTTATCAATTTTGTTAATGGAGTTTTCTCACCATGTGAATTAATATTTGGAACATATGGAGCTGGCTGGGGGTTCAAAGTAATACACATTCCCCTCAGCCATGCTTTGAGAAAGCCAGGAGACTATTGTAAAAAGTTCATCAACCTATGAATTGCTTTTTACATAAATTCAGTTCTGTTCTCATCAATCGGTGTACAAATGAAACTAATATATTGTTAATTTGACCTAAAAATTCAAATCTGTACAAAGGGGAAAAGAAAGAAGGTGACATCATTTAAAGCAACCGCTATACAAAGTAGTTTTTTGAAAAAACTGCTGGAGCCCTGAAGTGTAGACATGAGTAAAATGAGTCTGGACAAGATGGGAGTCCTGGATTCAACAGAAGGATGACAAGAAGAGAATTAGAGTTCTGTACACTGTTAATCTCCCCCATCCAGATGGCTTGGACCTTCTGGAAAACAGGAACCATGGTGGTTTATATCAAGAAATTATATGTTTCTTTCTCTACCTTTCTTTTAGATGAGGTATAAAGAGAAAAATAAACACACCAAACATGAAATTTTGAAAATCCAACCAAAGTATATTGTATTTTGTCGAAATAAACGATAGTTGAACAACTAAGAGACCTGAGTTTAGACTTGACATCTTCTCCAATCACAGCCAATTTTCCCTGGTGAAAGAATTTCAGTCACTTGGTGATTATTTAAAAGTCTTGCTCTTTGGCCTTCCCCTCTTGCTCCACTGAGACCCCTTCTGGGCCTATCCATCTGCTTCTTCTATCAGCAAAGCAACATCAATAAGGCAGTTACACACATAACAGCCTTAACCTTGCAAAAAACCAGGTGAGCAGATTAGGGTACCATCTGTTTGAGACTTCATTTACTCATTCATCAACATTTGCTCAATTGAGCATCTACTATGTGCCAGCAACTCAAGGTGCTGGGAATACAGTGGTAAACATGAAAGATGCAGTCTATGATGTATTATGGTTTACAGTTTAACAGAGGAGGCAACTACAAGTGTGATACCTGCTATAAAAGAAACTACAGGATGGCGGAATAGTGAGGGCGCACACCGATAGTCTGGGAAAAGATAGTTTAATAAAAGTGGAGTTACTGTAGCCTCAGAAAAAGGCTCAGGGAAATTGCAGAGGAAACTCTCCTGGATCTAGTAGATGTGACACGGAGGACCTACGGGGAGAGCAAGGTCACCCACCGCGTGGAAGCCCAGCCCCGCTGAGCCGCCACTGGAGCCCAGCCGCCATGGGGAACCCAGCCGCTGTGGGGAGCCCAGCCGTGGGAGCCCAGCCGAAAAGACGGGAGCCTAGCCGCAGAATCCACGCAACAGCACTGAAAGGGGAGCTCTGGAAACCAAGGTGAGACAGGGCGCTCATCGGGCACCACTGCACCAGCCGCCGCCGCCCTTCCCCCAACCCACCCTGGGACGGACATTGAGACACGCACAACCGAGTGAGGGAGGAAATAGAAAATGGAACAGAGTGAGAAGCACCTGCGGACAGAGTGCGCGATTCAGGGGGACTAATTGAGGGACTAAACAATCCAGGATCCCTCCCCCAAATTGGAGCTGCAGTGGGCGGGAAGTAGCCATCTTGTTTGTTTACATTCGGGCTTAAAGGAGAGCTGCTTCCCTGCCACACTAACCTTCGGGGAGGAGCCCAAAGGTGGAGTGGAGCAACACAGCACCTTGTGCAGGGGCGGGCAGCGAGGGAGGGCAGCTCAAAGCCCTGAAGCCAGTCTACTCAAGTTACCGGAAAAAAAAAATCTGAATAGCGCCCGCGGGAAGAGAGCAGGATCCAGGGGGTGAACTGAGGGATCAAAAACGCCAGGATCCTTAGGAACCACTCAACCCACAATCAGAGCTGCAGCGGGCAGAGTGCAGCCATCCTGTTTGTTTACATTTGGGCTTAAAGGAGGCTGGCCTCTGCTCCAAAGGGGGAAGCAGCAGGGGTGGAGTCCAAAGGTGGTCTGGAGCTACTTGACACTCCTCATGCAGGAGGTGCAGTGAGAGAGAGTGGCTGACCAATGAACCCCAGGCACAGACACATAAGGACAAACATAGGAACAAGGAAACCGGCCCCTAAGGGGCGGAGATTGGCACCTCAAAGCCCTGACACCAACCCACGCAAGCTACAAAAATAAATAAATAAATAAATAAAATTAAAAAAAAAAACAAAAAAGTAAATAAAAAAATTCTAGAAGGCAGAGCAGCCTGCTTACACTGGATATTGGTACAGACTCACAGCAGTCTACAGCAGAGGGAAATCAACCAGAGAAACCACCTAGACAGAATGCCAAAAAACAAAACAAAAACCCACAATAAGAATACAGAAGAACATATAAACTCGCCAATGGAGCAGACTAAACCAACCATAACAGAGGCTGAAGAAGAAGAATTTGAAACCATGCCAGAAAAAGAATAAAGGAAATTAATAATCAGATTACTTAGAAATAATGAGAAACAGTGTTGAGAGCTGAACGAAAAACAAGCCCAAGGATTAGAGATCCTAAAGAGAAGCCAGAATGAAATACTGGAAATGAAAAACTCAATTAACCATATAAAAAACACCATGGAATCCCTCGGAAATCGAACAGATGAAATGGAAGACCAAATATCAGAATTTGAAGACAAACTTCCAGAAATAATACAGTCAGTTCAAATGCAGGAAGAGGAAATTAAAAAATTTTAAAATATGGGCCAGCGCCGTGGCTTAACAGGCTAATCCTCCGCCTTGCGGCGCCAGCACACCGGGTTCTAGTCCCGGTTGGGGCGCCGGACTCTACCCCTCTTCCAGGCAAGCTCTCTGCTACGGCCCGGGAAGGCAGTGGAGGATGGCCCAAGTGCTTGGGCCCTGCACCCGCATGGGAGACCAGGAGAAGCACCTGGCTCCTGGCTTCGGATCAGCGAGATGCGCCGGCTGCAGCGGTCATTGGAGGGTGAACCAACGGCAAAAGGAAGACCTTCCTCTCTGTCTCTCTCTCTCACTATCCACTCTGCCTGTAAAAAATAAATAAATAAATAAATCTTTAAAAAAAATTTTTTAAAATATGGTCGGAGACCTACAAGATTCAATCAAATGGTGTAATGTTCGGATAATAGGAGTCCTTGAAGGGGTGGAAAGAGAGAATGGATTGAAAGGTGTTTTCAATGAAATAATATCAGAAAACTTCAAACAAAGGCAGCTAGATAACAACTGCCAAATTCAACAGATAGCCAGGACTCCATATAGGGTAGACCAGAAGAGAAATTCACCGCGATTCATTGTGGCAACACTCAGCTCAGTGATACACAAAGAACAAATCCTAAAATGTGCCAGAGAAAAACGACAAATCACATTCAGAGGTAAGCTAATCAAACTCACCCCAGACTTCTCATCGCAAACACTACAGGCAAGGAGACAATGGGATGATATATTTCAAGTTTTAAAAGACAAACAATGCCAACCTAGAATACTATACCCTGCAAAGCTATCATTTATGAATGAAGGGGAAATTAAGATCTTCCAAGACAAACAGAAACTGAAAGAATTTGTATCCACGTGTCCAACCCTACAACACCTGCTGAAAGACGTGCTGCACACAGAAATACAAAAACAAGAACTTCACTACAAAAAAAAGCGAATGTAGAGTAACCTACAAAGTTCAAAATACATAAACAACTCGTTTCAGGAATCATGAATGGGAAAAGACAGTACTTAACAGTAATCACACTGAATGTGAATGGTCTTAATTCTACTACCAAAAGACATAGACTAGCTGATTGGATCAAGAAAGAGAATCCATCTATATGCTGCCTTCAGGAGACACACCTTATCAGCAAAGATGCTCGCAGACTGAAAGTGAAAGGATGGAAAAAGATACTCCAAGCTAACAGAAATGAAAAAAGAGCTGGTGTGGCCATCCTGATATCAGACAAAATAGACTTTAACATAAAAACTATTAAAAGAGACAGAGAAGGGCACTTTATAATGATTAAAGGATCTATCCAACAGGAAGACATTACTATTATAAATGTATACGCACCTAATTACAGGGTGCCTGGCTACCTGAAAGAATTACTAAAGGACTTAAAGGGAGATATAGATTCAAATACAATAGTAACAGGGGACTTCAACACCCCACTCTTACCAATAGACAGATCAACCAGACAGAAATTCAACAAGGAAACAACAGAGTTAATTGACGCTATAGACCAAATAGACCTAATAGATATCTTCAGAACCTTCCACCCCACAGCCACAGAGTTCACATATTTCTCCCCAGTACATGGAATGTTCTCTAGGATTGACCATATGCTAGGCCATAAAGGGAGCCTCAACAAATTCAAAAAAAATTGAAACTATACCATGCAGCTTCTCAGACCATAGTGCAGTGAAACTCAAAATCAACAACCCAAGAATCTCTACACCATATGCAAATATATGGAGAATGGACAACATGATCCTAAACGAACAGTGGGTCATCGAAGAAATTAAAAGAGATATCAAAAGATTTCTAGAAACAAATGAAAATGATAACACAACCTATCAAAACCTGTGGGACACAGCAAAAGCAGTGCTAAGAGGAAAGTTTATAGCAATTGGTGCCTACATCAAGAAGCTGGAAAGGAACCAAACAAATAAACTCTCCATGCACCTCAAGAATTTAGAAAAACAGCAGCAAGTCAAGCCCAAATCCAGCAGGAGGAAAGAAATACTAAAGATCAGAGAAGAAATAAACAGAATTGAAACAAACAAACAAAAAAAAAACAATACAAAAGATCAACAAAACCAGGAGCCGGTTCTTTGAAAAAATAAACAAAATCGACACACCATTGGCCCAACTAATCAAAAAAAGGAGAGAGAAGACCCAAATCAGTAAAATCAAAGATAGTAATGGAAATGTAACAACAGACACAACAGAAATAAAAAGAATCATTAGAAACCACTACAAAGAGATGTATGCTAACAAATTGGGGAACCTGGAAGAAATGGATAGATTCCTGGACACATACAACCTTCCTAAACTGAGCTGTGAAGATATAGAAAATCTAAACATACCCATAACCATGGAAGAAATTGAATCAGTAATAAACGCACTACCAAAAAAGAAGAGCCCAGGACCGGATGGTTTCAACGCCAAATTTTACCAGACATTTAGAGAACAACTAACCCCAGTTCTTCTCAAATTATTCAAAACGATTGAAAGAGAGGGAACCCTCCCAAATTCTTTCTACGAAGCCAATATCACTTTAATTTCCTAAGCCCGGAAAAGACACAATAGAGAAAGAAAACTACAGACCTATCTCCCTGATGAACATAGATGCAAAAATACTCAACAAAATTCTGGCAAACCAAATCCAACTGCACACCAGAAAGATCATTCACCCAGACCAAGTGGGATTTATCCCTGGTATGCAAGGATGGTTCAATATTTGAAAGTCAATCAACGTAATACATCACATTAATAAATTGAGAAACAAAAATCATATGATTATTTCAACAGATGCAGAGAAAGCATTCGACAAAATACAACACCCTTTCATGATGAAAACCCTAAGCAAATTGGGGTTAGAAGGAACATTCCTCAACACAATTAAGGCAGTGTATGATAAACCAATGGCCAGCATCATATTGAATGAGGAAAAGTTGAATGCATTTCCATTGAAAACTAGCACCAGACAGGGATGCCCACTCTCAACATTGCTGATCAATATAGTCCTAGAAGTGTTAGCCAGGGCCATCAGGCAAGAAAAAGAAATTAAAGGGATACAAATGGGAAAGGAGGAAGTTAAACTATCCTTATTTGCAGATGACATGATACTATATATAGGGGACCTGATAAACTCCTATAAGAGACTATTGGAACTCATAGAAGAGTTTGGTAAAGTAGCAGGATACAAAGTCAATGCTCAGAAATCAACAGCCTTCGTATACACAGATAATGCCAGGGCCGAGGAAGAACTTCTAAGATCAATTCCATTCACAATAGCCACAAAAACAATAAAGTATCTTGGAATAAATTTAACCAAGGATGTCAAAGACCTCTATGATGAAAATTACAAAACACTAAAGAAAGATGACACAAAAAAATGGAAAAACCTGCCATGCTCATGGATTGGAAGAATCAATATCATCAAAATGTCCATTCTCCCAAAAGCAATTTACAAGTTCAATGCAATACCAATCAAAATACCAAAGTCATTCTTCAAAGACCTAGAAAAAACGATGCTGAAATTCATATGGAGAAAGAGGAGACCGAGAATAGCTAAAGCAATCCTTTACAATAAAAATAAGGCCGGAGGCATCACAATTCCAGACTTCAAGACATACTACAGGGCAGTTATAATCAAAACAGCCTGGTACTGGTACAAAAACAGAGGGATAGACCAATGGAACAGAATAGAAACATCGGAGATCAACCCAAACATCTATAACCAATTCATATTCTACAAAGGACCTAAAACCAACCCCTGGAATAAGGACAGCCTCTTCAACAAATGGTGCTGGGAAAACTGGATGTCCACATGTCGAAGTATGAAGCAAGACCCCTATCTTACACCTTATACAAAAAGCCACTCAATATGGATCAAAGAACTAGAGATGTGCCGCGACACCATGAAACTAATTGAAAGCATAGGGGAAACCCTTCAAGATATTGGAACAGGCGAAGAATTCCTGAAGAAGACCCCAAAGGCATGGGTAATCAGAGATAAAATAAACAAATGGGATTACCTCAAATTGAAGAGTTTCTTTCAGCGAAGGAAACAGTCAGGAAAGTGAAGAGGCAACCAACATATTGGGAGACATTATTCGCAAATTACACAATAGATAAAGGATTAACAACTAGAATCTACAAAATGATCAAAAAACACCACAGAATCACAACAAACAACCCAATAAAAAATGGGCCAAGGACCTGAACAGACATTTTTCAAAACAGGAAATCCAAATGGCCAACAGACACATGAAAAAATGCTCAGGATCCCTAGCCATCAGGGAAATGCAGATCAAAACCACAATGAGTTTTCACCTCACCCCAATTAGATTGGCTTACATACAGAAATAAACCAACGACAGATGCTGGCGAGGATGTGGGGAAAAAGGGACACTAATCCGCTGTTGGTGGGAATGCAAACTGGTAAAGCCACTATGGAAGACAGTTTGGAGAGTCCTCAGAAACCTGAATGTAGCACTACCACAGGACCTAGCCATCCCACTCCTTGGAATTTACCCAAATGGAATTAAAGAGGAGAAAAAAGAGCCATTTGCACCCCCATGTTTATGGCAGCTCAATCCACAATAGTTAAGACATGGAATCAACCTAAATGTCCATCAACAGATGACTGGATAAAGAAACTATGGGATATGTACTCTATGGAACACTATACAGCAGTAAAAAAAAAAAAAAAAAAAAAAAAAAAAAAAAAAAAAAAAAAAAAATGAAATCCAGGCATTTACAACAAAATGGAGGAAGCTGGAAAACATCATGCTGAGTGAAATAAGCCAGTCCAAAAGGGCAAATATCATATGTTCTCCCTGATCGATGGCAACTAAATGAACATCTAAAATGATACCCATTGAAGTGAAATGGACACTATGAGAGACAATGACATGATCAGCCCTTATCTTGACTGTTGAGGAACAACTTACTATTTTATTCCTTTTAGTATTTTTGTTGTTGTGGTTGTTGTTGTTGTTGCTCTGTTTGTTCTACATAAGACCACTGGTTGAACTCTGTAATCAATGCACAATCATTCTTAGGCATTTAAAATTAACAGAAAAGTGATCTATGTTAAACATAGGAGTGGGAATAAGAGAGGGAGGAGATATATAGGTTGGCACATGCTCACTCGGACTTACATCCAATGGTGGAACTAGAAATGTGCCAGGAAATTTCAACTCAGTCTTACCAAGGAGGCAGGTACCAATGCCAGCGCACTTGGTAAAGTGATAAGTATAAATACACAACCAATCAAAAAGATAGGGTATGTGTCAGAGATTTCACAAATAAGACCAGTGTAAGCAAATAATGAAGGATAGAATTAAAAGGGAGAGAATGATCCTGCGGGGGAAGCAGGACACACAGCAGACTCACAGAATGGCAAATGCCCAAAACAGCACTCCTGCCTCAGAATCAACCCTTGGGACATTCGGATCTGGCTAAAAGGTCCATGAGAGTCTCATAGGCATGGAAAGCCATGACACAGTGGCAAAAAACAATCTAAATGAAAGACCCTGGTGAACAAAACCCCAGCAGAAGGAACAGGCCATCAAGGAGAGAGGTGCCTTTCTCTGAAGGGAGGAAGGAACCTCCACTGTGATACGGCCTTGACTAAACAAGTTCAGAGTCGGTGAATTCAAGGGACTTCCATAGCCTAGACAGCTCATAGCAAGAGTCTCGGGTGATTGCTGACGTCATAAATAAGAGTGCCAATTGTTAAATCAACAACGGGAGTCACTGGGTACATGCTCCCCACGTAGGATCTCTGTCCTTAATGTGTTTTACTATGAAACTTAAAAACACTACTAGTCGAACAATACCCTATACCTTGTGCGGTTGTGTGAATGCAGCCTGTTGAAATCCTTGCTTAGTATATACTAAGTTGATCTTCAGTATATGAAGGTAATTGAAAATGAAACTCAATAAAGGGCAGGATGGGGGAGGGAGGGAGGTTGGGGGGTGGGGGGGAGCCACAACAATACAAAAGTTGCACTTCGTAAATTCACATTTATGAAATAAAAAATAATAATAAAAAAAGAAACTACAAAATACAATGATAGAGCCAATTATAATAAATGCTACAAAGAAAAATAACGTAAAGAAAAATACAGACCAGTGCTTTTGAAACAACATTGTAGCTCATTAGCGATCATGATATCAATTTACTGAGGCAAGACCAGCCTGCTATTAAGATAAAAAGAAATTAAAAAAGGAAATATTAGAGTCTATCACACGTAATAAGGTGAAATATTATTTAAAGAATTAAATAAGCCAGTCCCAAAGGGACAAATACCATATGTTCTCCCTGATCTGTGACAACACAGCACCTAAAAGGAAACCTGTAGAAGTGAAATTGACACTATGAGAAGCAATGACTTGAACAGGCCTTGTCTTGACTGTCAAGGAACAGTTTAGTATTTTATTTTTTTATTATTTTTTTCTACTTAATACCATTGGTTGAACACTTTACTTAACAGAATTAACCATAGGTGTATAAAGTCAACTGAAAATAGATCCCAGTAAAAAATAAGGATGGGAATAAGAGAGGGAGGAGTTGCAGAGTTCGGCACACATTCCCATGGACTTACTCCTATGAATAAAGATAAAAACTTGCCATGTGACTCCAAATCTCATTAAGCTGGATGGTACTATACTATTTTACATGTTAAAGTGATCATATTAAGTGTGCACTTGATGAAATAGATAGGTTTAAGTGTCAAAGGGATCACATAAATAAGACTAAGTGTCTAGAAATAACAATAGATAGAATTTAAAAAGAGAGAATATTCCAACATGGGAAGTAGTCCACACAACAAACTCATAGAATGACAAATGCCCTAAACAGCACTCTGGCTTCAGAATCAGCCCTTAAGGCATTTGGATCTGGCTGAAAAGCCTATGAGAGTATTTCAGACATGGAAAGCCAAGACACTGTGGTGAAAAATGTTCTACATGAAGGATCTCTGTGAGTGAGATCCCAGTGGAAAGAACAGATCATCAAAGGAGGAGGTACCTTTCTCTGAAGGGAGGAAAGAACTTCCACTTTGCTTATGGCCCTGTCTAAATATTGACGGAGCTGTGGACTCAAAAGGCTTCTATAGCCTTGGCAGTTCATGTCAAGAGCCTCAGGTGATCATTGATGACATAATAAGAGTGTTTGTTAATTGTTAAATCAACAACAAGAATCACTGTGCACTTACTCCCCATGTGGGACCTCTGTCCTTAATGAGTTATACTATGAAAACTGACTGTAAATCTTGTTTTCAAACAGTATTTTATACTTAGTGTGTCTGGGTGCAAATTGTTGAAATGTTTACTTAGTATGGAGTTGGTCTTCTGTATAAAAAGTTAATTAAAAATGAATCTTAATGAAGAACGGGATGGGAGAGGGAGTAGGAGGTGGGATGGGATGGGAGTAGAATGGTGGGTATGGGAGGAAGAACCACTATATTCCTAAAGCTGTACTAATGAAAATTGTATTCATTAAATAAAAGCTTGCTTAAAAATGAATTAACACATAGGTGAATGTTGGAATGTGATGGAAAATGTATATATTCCTATGGGCTGTGGTAGGCCACTGATTTAAATACACCACAGAGACTATAAAAGATGAGTTTATCAATGCTTGCTCCATTCACACTGCTTCAACAGAGCCAATGATACCCAAGTTTGCAAAACCTGACTCCACAATCTTTGAATATGTCTGAACAGTCAGGGATTGGCACCTGTCCAGCCAGCAAATTACTTACAGCCAATAAGACTTATTTGTAAGGATTATGGCAGTCTCCACCCCTCTTTTGTAGATGAAGATGTTTAAGCTAAAAGACCATGTAAAGTTGATTCCAAGGTGGTCATATGGATCCCTGTCCAAGATTAAGAAATTAAGGAAGCAGACTGAAAGGGAGGAGAATTGAGAAAACACTCATAGAGAAAGAAACACAGAGTGAGAAAGCTCAGTTCTTGACTTTAGGAATAGAAAATCAACTTTTATTTGCTATTCCACAATCCATGAAGATCTTAGCATTTTTCAGTGACCACTCCCCCACACACAAACACACAAATTTCACTTGAGCTATTTGAATATGTTAATAGTCTTACAACTAAATGTGTCTGATAAGAGAAAAAAGTATAAATTAATGTCACTTTCTTAATTCTCATTAATGTCAGTGATAATATATTCAGCAAAAATAAAGCAGAATAACATTTGTTTTAAGTCATCAGGAAAATAAACTAGTCCTTTACTTAAGAAAGTTTTGCAAACAAATATTGTCATTTATAGTATAATATGTGGATTGAGAATTTTTCAGCCTTTTAGACCATATCCTTCCATAGGAAGTGATTTTCTATATCAGTTTCACAGCATTCTCAGTAATACAGTGATCCATTGTAAGATTCAGAACAGAGAAACTGGCTCCCTTCCTGGTCACTCCTATGTTGATGATACATCAGCAATAATCTGAGCAAACAAAACTGAGAGATAGAGTATTCACCCACAACAGAGTCTGTCTGTTGCCTTTGTGAATGGCAAATAGCTCCAATATAGAGATACCACTGATACATGATACCCTTGTTTTCGTTCATATTGAGTTTTTATTTGCTACTTGAACTTCATTATAACTGACATCCATTGAGGAATATAAAAGCATGCATGCCTCCGTTAGTCATTCAGACACATAATGAATTTCAATGAAACTCAAAATGGAGAAATTCAATAATTTGCATTACTCAGAGAGGGCCCTTGAAATTAAACCTTACCTTTTGTTAGAATATAGTGTAATGCACATTAAGAGGTAACCTGGAAATGTGTACACTCAATTGAGGCTAAAATTAGACCTACTCTTTTTTTTCTGTGCTTATGAAATGTAAATCAAAGACATGAAAATCACTGAGTAAAACACATGCAATGTTTTCTAAGGACAGGGGATGGGATGGAGCAATGTATGAATTAATCTAAATAAGAAAAGGTAATTTTTCAAGTTGAATTCTGAATACAATTTCTTGACAACCTAAAAGAAATCAAGGAATATAAAAATGTAAAGTTAAGAATATAAAAAAATATATATTGGTTCTTTCCCCTTTTTGTTCAGAAGCCAAATGATTAGCTTCAGGCTCATGCCTGATTTCCCATTGTTCCATTTACTTTAACCTTTCTCATTGCACCAACAATCTGGACCCCAGAGGGATTTGTCACAGTTCCCCAATTCTGTTTCTCCCTTGGTAGCATTTTTTTATTTGATTTTTCTTTTTCTTTACTTTCATAAAAAGAAAACTTCCTACTTTAACACTTCCTGTTAAATTGCCCTTTGGTTATGAGAAGAGGAAAGAATCTTGACTTATTTTGACTTGTAATGTTGACAAAGAACATTGGTGCTCATTTCTTTCTGTTATTGACCTGAGAAGCGGAGATGATACTTTTAAAAATGATGTTGCCTTTCATTCTATATTTGAATCTATTCATCATAACAAACTTCAGTTCAATTTGCACATGGGATATCTGTCTTTAAAATCGTCTACAAAGTAAGAACAGTTAATAATTAACTTAAAAATTTTCTGGAAGTAGAGGCAAAAAGGATATTTTGATCTCAAAGAAATGTTGTGATTTTTTAACAAAGCACATTCAATGATAGAACAAATGCAACCCTTAAAATCATTTCTAATGTGCAATTTGTTGTAGCATCCATACTGGCAACAATGAAAATAACAATTAGCTACCACTTTTTGAGACCTTTCTATCCTCTAGTCAGCACTAACTAGAGGTCATAGTTAATCTTCAAAACACTCTGTGAGGCATATAGTCCTTAGCCTCCTGTTTCACACGTCAAGGATAGCTTCAGAGGTTGCTTAATGTCCAGTGTCAAACTCTAGTGTAACTGGAAGACCAGGATGCAAGAACAAAGTCAGACAAAATCTATATTGGACTCTGCACCACTTGAAATCTATGTGATTTTTACATAAAGATCTCACTTCAAGAAAACCATTATCACTTCTGGTACAGTTTGTGAGCCTGTATTTTGTAAGACAATAATACAGCAAGTAAAAATATTTGCCTCTAACACCTATTTTGGGGAATAGTGAGCATAGTCATATACAGAAAATCTTCCAGAGGATTAGACAGCAAAATTCAAAGATTTTATCAGACTCATCTTATAAATAGTTGCCAACACTATTCAGAACTTCTTGGGAACAGGCTTAACCTAGCAGTTAAAATGTCCATGTCCCATATAGGAACACTTGGGTTTGATTCCCAGTTCCAACTCCTGACCCATCCTGCTAATGTATACACTAAGAACAGTGGTGATAGCTCAAGTAATCAGGTCCTTGATACTCATGTAAAAACCTGGACTATGTTCCAAGCTCCCAGCCTTGATCTTGGTGCAGCCCCAGCCATTATAGGTATCTAGGGAGCAAACCAGCAGATGAGAGTTTGCTCACTCCTCTCACTCACTCTCTTTATCTCTCAAGTAATAAAATTTTATTATAAACATTTCTAACTCTACTGTTTGGGGCAAGTCTGATTGAGCATGTGCTGAACTGTACATCTCCTCCCGCTCTTATATTTAACAGGGATCACTTTTCAGTTATATTTAAATACCTAAGAATAATTGTGTGTTAATTAAAGAGTTCAACCAATAGTATTAAGTAGAACAAAAAAATACTAAAAGGGATAAAGTATTAAATTGTTCCTCGACCGTCAGGACAAGAAATATTTTAAACTATGTCTTTGTATTGTAAAGTGTTGATGTAAATCTTTTATATAATTTTAGTAATTCAGTTCCATTTAACTTATTCACATATATTATCATGCTACATGATACTACATGAACTAAATTATTAAAATTATGTAAAAGATTTACATCAACACTTTATAATTCAAAGACACAGTTTAAAATATTTTTAAAATTTGTTTACTTGAATCCTGATGTGAATGGAATGAGAGAGGGAGCGGGAGATGGAAGGGGTGTGGGTGGGAGGGAAGTTATGGGGGGGGAGCCATTGTAATCCATAAACTGTACTTTGGAAATTTATATTTACTAAATAAAAGTTTTTTTTAATTTTATTTACTTCAAAAAGAGAGATAAATCTCTAAAATAAAAGAGTAGACTACACTTGAAATAGAAATTTTATTTTATTTATTATTTATTTTAACTTTATTTGAAAGAAAGAGAAAGAGCTATCTTCCATCCACTGGTTCACTCTTCAAATGCCTACCAGGGCAGAGGCTAAACCAGGCCAAGGTCAGGAGCCCAGAACTCATCCTGGGCCTTCCACATAGGTGGCAGGGACCCAGGTACTTAAGCCATCTTCTGCTACCTCACAGAGTGTGCATTAGCAGGAATCTGGAATCTGGAGCAGCTTGGACTCAAACCCAAACACTGAGATTAGCTGCAGCCATCCCAAATCACATCTTAACTGCTACACCAAATGCTTGCCCCTACAGTAGAAACATGAAAGCTGAACACTGGTTTCCTAAGATTCTGATTCTGATTTTATTTACTTATTTTGCCATTAAGATACAAAAGATAAGGGAATTTTGGAAACAATTTGAATGACTATGGACTACCTTTCATCTACAACTTATCTCTTATTTAACATTCACAAGACACAAAGTGGGGTGGGCATTTGAATTATTACAAATTAGTTTTGAAACAAAATATGCTGATTCTAGTTGATTTTCTCATTAATTTTTAAGGTCATCCTAGAAATTTCTACTTATTTAATAAGCATTATTTAATAAGTACTTATTTAATTATGAATAAGTATTATTTAATAAGTTCTTATTTAATTATTAATAAGTATTATTTAATAAGTTCTTATTTAATAAGATCTTCCAATTTCTTAATAGTTATATCCCTATAAATCAAGGAGTTAACTTTTCATTTTTTATAATAATGGAAAATTATTTTCCTAGCTTCCTCCCTTCCTCTTAAGGTTTCCAAGTTAAAACAATTGTTCCACTATACCCCTTCTCTTTTCCTATTTAAATGTTTATGGTATTAGCCCATTTTTAATAATATGAAGGTAAGCTTGTAGCTTAAATATCTTAGAGAATGATAAAAGCAATTAGATGTTGAGGAATGAAGGACTTAAGAGAGAAACAGAGCCATATTTACTTGCCAAAACATTATCAATCAATGAGGAGACTTTACACAATCAAATGAGGAGACTTTAAAAGGTTTAACTGATGTCCTGGGCACCTCTGAGCTTCACAGCATAATATTTCAATAAGCAAAGCTGCAAGTAGATGAGATACATATGGATTATGTTTCCCTTGAAATTCTCAAGGTTTTAAAATCTAACAGGGCCGGCGCCGCAGCTCAATAGACTAATCCTCCACCTTGCAGCACCGGCACACCGGGTTTTAGTCCTGGTCGGGGCGTCGGATTCTATCCCGGTTGCCCCTCTTCCAGGCCAGCTCTCTGCTATGGCCCGGGAAGGCAGTGGAGGATGGCCCAAGTGCTTGGGCCCTGCACCCACATGGGAGACCAGGAGAAGCACCTGGCTCCTGGCTTCGGATCAGTGAGATGCGCTAGCCGCAGCGCGCTGGCTGCAGGGGCCATTGGAGGGTGAACCAATGGCAAAAAGGAAGACCTTTCTCTCTGTCTCTCTCTCACTATCCACTCTGCCTGTCAAAAAAAAAAAAAAATCTAACAGATAATGTGCTTTGAGCTTTCTTATAATTCTCCATTCTTGTGAAATGCAATGACCCTGAATATAGCAGATCTCTCCCTCACCTAGGACTATGAAACAGTCTAGAAACTCTAGGCACATATAGCAGCAGATCAGTGACTTCAGGACATAAAAAGATCTCATCCACCAAATCTACACTGTATATTCAGACTTGTAAGCCAAGCCCGAGACCCAGGTGAAAGGAAAAAGGAACAGAGAAAGGAGCAACAGAGGCCAATGAAACAAAAGTGCACAGCAGTTTGTGAGGATTTCTTTGCACTAACAGTGAGTCAACAATTCTCCACCTTGATGATCCCTGAATAATAAAACAACATGAATCAATCTGATTAGGCTAAAAGACAATATTAAAGTAGAATATGTTTCCTTATATTTAATATCTATAAATAATACATTTAATCAACTGAAAGTGATATATCTATATGGCAAAAAACTTTCTGAATATATTCTATTAAACAGTGTCATGGAAGATATAATCTCAGAATTTATATTAAATTTTTTAATGTCAAGTGAATCCTTAGGAGAGGAATTGTACAAACTAGTGGCATGAGAAAAAGCCAGTGGCATAGGAGCTACACACAAAAGCACTTCAGGAAGAAAAATGAATGGGCATTATAGTCCACTATGATGACCTGACTATGCTATGAGCAGAGTTGCAAGAGGTCTAAAAATGCATAGGACTTAGCACAGGAAAGATAAATATTTTCAGAGTCTACTATGTTCCAGGAGCCATAGCCATAACACATAACTGATGTCTTATCCTAAAATCAGCAGCAGCATCTCTGCTACATAAATGAAGGGCCCGGGATTCATGGAGAACAGGTCAAGTCATAGCTACAACTCAGGATTGTTCTGAGTATTAAGAAACAACACATAGAATGTTGTTTAAAAATATAAACCACATGCAAACACGCAAATATAATAGTTTACAAATTTGCAGTTATTTTCTGACTCAACATGCCATATAAAGCACACATATTCCTCTCTTCTAAAATTTCTTTGAAATAATAGTAAAGGTACACAAAAAAAATAAATCCATGGCACTCTGCAGTCAAGAGACAATGCCTTCTACAGATATAACATTCAGATTTTTTCACAAATTTCTGGAAGATGGGAAAAAGAAAGAACTATAATTACAAACTCAGCCTTACAAAAGCAAAACAGTTCTGCTTACATACATGGTATGGTTGTAATGGAGAATGTTGTCATTCTCTCTGTTGGAACAGATGTACATTCATGAGGGTTATAGTGTTCATTTCCAGCTGGAGCTCTAAAATCTTTCCACTCAACACAGTGAAAGATTTGTTTGGGAAGGATCAGTAGTGTGAGTTGTTTGGGCTGGGGCCATAGACAAAGCAAGCCTGCAGGAATTAAAAATTATCTCAATGGACCTCCAAGAAGTTAACTCACTAAAGATCACACTTTTGGCGGAACTATGTCCCCTCCTCTGTCAAACCACAAATTGAAATCCTAATCCCCTGTACATTAGATTGTGCTATTTTTAGGAAATAAGATATTTAAAGGGGAAAATAGCTTAAAATGAAGTCATTTGAGTGGAGCCTAATCCAACTTGACTGGTCTCCTTATAAAAGGAAATTAGGACAGATAGGCATAGGGGGAAAACAGGTTAAGACAAAAAGACAAGAAGGCCGGAGAGCGGCAAGATGGCGGAATAGGAAGGGAGCACATTGAGAGTTCGGCAAGACAGAGGTTAGTAAAAGTGGAGATACTGCAGGGTCAAGGAAGAGTAGGGGAAGAAACAGCAGAGGAAACTCTTCCGGAACTAGGGATTCACAGTGGACCTGCGTGGAGAGCGTGGGAACCCAAGTTCGGGACACCAGCGGCAGACTCAACACACCAGCGCTGGAATGCGAGGTGAGCCGAACCTCAATAGCCCGAGACACCAGCGGGCAAGTGGAAAGAGGAGACTAGAGGGAACGAGGCTTGAAACTCCGTGGGGAAAAGTTCACCAGGCTGACTAGAAGAGAGAGAGGAAAAATAAAAAAAAAAAAAGTGACCGATACGGACACGAGTTTCTCTCTCTCCGCTCACCTCTCAAAGGTGAGC
Organism: Lepus europaeus; assembly: GCF_033115175.1. Classification (NCBI taxonomy): domain Eukaryota; kingdom Metazoa; phylum Chordata; class Mammalia; order Lagomorpha; family Leporidae; genus Lepus; species Lepus europaeus. The sequence goes on along the minus strand of NC_084827.1, from coordinate 126,669,031 downwards.
AAGACAGAGCAGGCACCATTTTGGACATACGTCATAAGCAGGGCGACCTCAGGTCCACACCGGCCCTGAGCCTAGCAGAAAAACCTGACTCTGGGGGGAGGGGTGAAATAACAGGAGATTAACATCTAACTTGGCAACCCAGCGGGAGACTGCAGGAGAATTGGAGCCCACACTGAGGGCAGCAGAGATTCCCTGTGTGGTCCTTGGGAAAGAGCTTCCAATCTCTGGCTCCTGTGGGTATATCATTCCCCTGCTAACTACCTCCAATTACGTTCAGCTGTGCGGAATTACTTCCCTTTTGAATCAAAAAAAGAAAGAGAGAGAGAGAGATTTACCACACCTAACCTGGGAGTGTCACCTTTAACATACACTCAACCCTGAGGAACCAAACACAGCTCTCAGGCCACACTCATCTCAAGCCTCTAAGGCTCCACTGAAAGCAGACAGTCCACTTAATAGAGAGCCATAGTGTAACAAGAAAAAACACCACAGTGAAGAAACCAAATATCTCCAACATGCCAAACAACAAATGCAAAAACCGAGGTAACAAGAACAAGGAAGACACTATGACGCCCCCAAATGAAAGACACCCCAATTCAAGATTATGAAGATGATGAGATCGAAGAAATGCAAGAAGCGGATCTCAAAAAATTGATAAGAACATTAAGAAGTTCTCACAGACAAATTCTTGAACTACAGAAATCCTTAATGGACAAGATAGAAAATCTCTCTCATGAAAATGAAATATTAAGGAGGAATCAAAATGAAATGAAACAACTAGTAGAACAAGAAACCGTGGTAGTGACGAGAAATCATAATGAAATGAAGAATTCAATAGATCAAATGACAAACACATTAAAGAGCCTTAAAAACAGAATGGGCGAAGCAGAAGAGAGAATATCAGACTTAGAAGACAGAGAACAGGAAAGGAAACAGGCAAACCAAAGAAAAGAAGAAGAAATTAGAAATCTAAAAAATATTGTCGGGAATCTACAGGATACTATTAAAAAATCTAACATTCGGGTTCTAGGAGTTCCTGAAGGCATGGAGAGGGAGAAAGGATTAGAAGGCATTTTCAGTGAGATACTAGCAGAAAATTTCCCAGGTTTGGAGAAGGACAGAGGCATCTTAGTACAGGAAGCTTATAGAACCCCTAATAAACATGACCAAAAGAGATCCTCACCACGACACATTGTAATCAAACTCACCACAGTGAAACATAAAGAAAAGATTCTAAAAGGTGCAAGAGAGAAACGTCAGATTACTCTTAGAGAATCTCCAATTAGACTCACAGCTGACTTCTCATCAGAAACCCTACCAGCTAGAAGGGAATGGCGAGACATAGCCCAGGTACTAAGAGAGAAAAACTGCCAGCCCAGAATACTATATCCTACAAAGCTCTCATTTGTGAATGAAGGTGAAATTAAGACTTTTCATAGCAAACGGAAATTGAAAGAATTTGTCGCCACTCGTCCTGCCCTGCAAAAGATGCTTAAAGATGTGTTACACACAGAAACACAGAAACATGGTCACCAATATGAAAGAAGGTAAAGGAAGGAAACCTCACAGCAAAAGATCACAGGAAGCTCAATTTCTCTTTAACATAGAATTAAACTCTGATGCTCTGTTAAAGCAATGTGTTAAAGTAATCTATTATGTTCTCGTGATGTCTGTTAAATTCTAATTGTTCAAAAACAGCTGAATTTTTATTAAGAGCTATGGGTTACTTAAATATGTGCTTATTTTCAAAGATTTGAAGAATCACCTTGTAACAATGATCAAATTTGGTCTATGTTATGTCATGATATTAAGGAATCTTATTTCAAGCAGATATTTTGGATTTTGAGCCTTCTTGGCATTCTTGACAGGCATTCAAAAAAAATCAAAGTTTCAAACAATCTGGACTCTAAAATTTCCAGTGTGTGACCTGAATCGGTGTATCATATGTTTTAAACTTGTTGGTAGAAAGAAACTAAAAACATTTTATATGGTTGTGCTTAAGTTTACTGGTTAAACAAACTACACCATGTTAGATATTTAAGAGGTGTTTTCAAATACATGATTCTTAAAATTTATAAAAGGCATTGGACCTTCTGGTAAATGTTTTCTTAAGTTGTTATCTAATGGATGAAACTGTTTGCTAAGTATTCATGTAATATTGCTATTGTCAGCAAGCGATCTAAGACCTGCTCCCTCATTTCTCTATTCTAAGCCCAACTAGTTCTTTCATTTCTCTATTCTCTTCAAGGTAGGAAACTAATTTTATTATGAAGTAAACTGTAGGACGCACAATTTAATCTTTAGACCTTATAAAAGAGATGGCTAACATTTTTCTGTTATAGCATAGCCAAAATAAGAACGTAAATAATAATCTCACAGCTAGATTCACTTCGCCATCAGCGAAGTATACAGTAAGTAGAAAAAACCTCCCTTTCAGACCAAAGGGAAAGAAAGTTTTTAAGTGAGAATATAATTTTCCTCATGGGCATTGTCTACCTTAGAAAAACTACTACAGAACATGCCTGTGACTATAGACTTGTAGTTCAGGCCACCGAAGATTAGAGATGGGACTTGGGCACTCCCTTGACTTGCATCCTCTGGTCTGCTTGAACACAAACCAGGAGGAAAAGAAAGCTAGGCATCAGAAGCAATGGGTGGCAGGCCTATTAATGGCTGATCTGTACAGTGATCTGCCCTCAAGGAGACCCAACAGGCCAGTCCACTGCAGTGGCTTTCAATGTGGTAAGCCTGGGCTTCAGCAGAAGTCAGCTTGTGAAGAGCCCTGGCAGCTCTGCCAAGAGTTGGATCACTGGAAATGGACCTGCCCTGGAGTCGAAGGATGCCCAGGTCAGAGCCACAGATCTTATTGGCTCTAAGCTGAAAAGCCCTTCACTCAGCCCAACTTCCAAAGTGACCACTGCAGCTCAGGGGACAGCCAAGTAGGGACAGCAACATTGCAGGCAGAACTGTAAATTTCTTGTTAGAGATGCCACCTGCCTTTACCTGGCCAGCTCTCCTCCCAGGCCAGCCAAGTAATGAAAGTCAACAGAGTGCTTTCCCCTAGGAGGTTCACACCTCCCTTAGGATGTATCCCATGTGAAGAGATAGATAGGTCTGGGCCTCTTAACTTACAAGGCCTAAAGCCCACCAGATTATTATCAAGCCCCTTTTGTCAGGTTCTATTTGCCTCTCAATCAGAAAACTTAATTGTAGCTTAGACAGCACCTTTCTTAGCTCCTCTAATAATGACTCTGTCCTTTGTTCTAGACCCTGTCTAGCGCACTTGGGCCTCATTCCTTTGTAATCATAACCTCTACTCTACCACCAATGGCTCTACTCCCAACCTGTGTGTACTGATGGTCCTCTTCCCCACTTAATGCGGTATAATTGTTCAAACCTGGTAAAGGCCACTCTTAGGATCATTGGTTACTATCCTCACCCTGTCTTTTATGACCTTGTCTAAATATGATCAGAGTCGGCAAACTTGGAAGGCTTCCATAGCCTTGGCAACTCATGACGAGAGCCTAGGGTGGTTACTGGCACCATAAACTAGAGTGTCAATTTGTTGTGTCAACAACAGGAGCCACTGTGCACTTGCTCCTCATGTGGGATCTCTGTCCTTAATGTGCTGTCCATTTTGATTTAATACTATAACTAGTACTCAAACAGTATGTTTCACTTTGTGTTTCTATGTGGGTGCAAACTGTTGAAATCTTTATACTAAATTGATCTTCTGTATATAAAGAGAATTGAAAATGAATCTTGATGTGAATGGAAGGGGAGAGGGATCAGGAGAGGGGAGGGTTGCGGGTGGGAGGGAAGTTGTGGGAGGGGGAAGCCATTGTAATCCATGAGCCGTACACTGGAAATTTATATTCATTAAATAAAAGTTAAAAAAAAAAAAAAGACAAGAAGGCCATCTCCAAGCCACCAAAAGAGGCCTCAGAAGAAATCAACTATGCGAAAACTTTAATCATGGATTTTCAGCATATACAATGTGATAAAATTAATTCTTGTTGTATTAGTCACCTAATCTGTGGTACTTTGCTATGGTAGTACTCACAAACTAACACAATCACTCTCATATCACTCCCAGTATAAAATCCCCCTAACATGAAAACTGTGAGAGTTAGCTCCCCGTCAGCTCATGGAACCCCACCAATGAAGCCTAAAGGAGAGTCCACAGTCAACCAAACCATTCAATATAGACCTTTTGCAAAGCTATTTAGAGGAATCAATATGCTTCATTTCAAAAATGAAATTTCAAAACAAAAACTTAACGGTCATCTAAGAAAAATATAATGAAATGAAAAACTAATTCTGAATGAATTAAAAATGAACAGAATAAATAAAATAAAAATGATGCAGAGCTACAACCTTAAAAAGAGTATCCTCAGAATGTTTAAAAATTTTATGAAATCATGAGCCAGTTTCAGAACAGAGAGCTGTTTTGGAATTTCTTGTTCAAAAACTGCCAGCTGCCTGTTTCCTTAGGATCTGGACAGCTAGGAACATTACTAAATGAAAGAAAAAAGAAGATGACAAAAAATAACAGGGTAGATGAGTTTCCCTTGGCTATATCACCATAACAGTTTCAAAATAGTAACAGGGATTCAATTAATAGCAGAACAATGGTATAATTCTGATAAGAGATAATAGTTTATATATGTAAAGGAATCACAAATTTTAAATCACACTATAACTGATAATGTAAAGAAAATGTAATTTGCTTATTTTATCTATAACCATTTTGGCCTAGGTTCCTACATGTTTGTAAGCAATCACTTTGTAAATGGATAATGACAGGTAGTCAGGTAGGTAGATAGACGATTAGATAGATAGAGCTACAGATAAACTTATTTGCTAAATGCTGGAATTTGTAGAAAACAGTATAATTCAACATATTAAGCAGTTACTTGATAGCACTTTTTACAGGCTGCATCAAACTGCTATAATACAGAAGTATATTGCTAGTGACTTCAGGTCCATATCTGATTTTGTGTCCATTAACTCTAGCTGGCTACAACCCAGAATCCTTTGCTTCATCTATCACCTGCCCATGGGTCCAATACAACATGAAGGGTCCCTTGTTAGGCCGGCTAGAATGCTACTAAGATTCCACCTAGGAAATCTAAATCTTCTATGTAAGATTTCCAATGGGAAATCTAAACTTCAAACACCTACTCCACCTTACCCCCTTTGTATTAATAATTTTACTCTTATGGGGTTCTGTATAGAGTTTTATGTAAGAGAACCCAAGATACAGCCCCTTTTAGTACTCTAATATACAGAAGGCAAATGGGTATATTTTGTTTATTTACAAATGTTAAACCTTAGTCATATTTCAAAATAAAGATTCATTCATTCTCAAACTCACATGCCAACTAGAGTTTCCCTGGATCTGAAGCTGTAGATAAGTACCACTGGAACTCCTGTCCATGTCCTTTGCAATTTCCAAAGCCTTCTGAACTAAGAGTTCTGTGAAATCTCAAGACTTTTATTTGGGGTACCTCACTAATTTCCTGTTTGTTTTGAATCCCTGTCCTTTTCTCTCCTTTCTGTGATTTCTGTAAATATTATCCACTGCTGTCAACACAAATATAGAACACAGCCCCATTTCCTTAAATCCCTCTACCTACTCTCAACATGACACACATGTCAGCTATGAGTAATAACTTTGATGGGTATTTTAAGATAACAGAGAAGACAAGGGAGTATCAACATTGTAGAAAATTTTAACTTAAATAATTGTTTCCTTTTATAAATTACTGACTTTCCACAATTCAGATTCCAATTTTACACTTTTATTCAACCATTTCACTTTGCACAAGCTGCAACACAAAAGATTTTGCTTCACTTTTTACAGAAAGAATGCATCTCTGTCCAGCACTTACCTCTAATTTATCAACTGATGAATAAAAGAGCATATATACATATAATAGAACATTATTCATTATCAAAAGGAATGAAGTACTTATACATCCTAAAACCTTGAAACACTGTCAAGTGAAAGAAGCAATCCCAGAAGACCTAGTATGAATAGATAAATCCATAAAAACAGAAAATAGATTAGTGGTTACCTAGAGTTGATAAAATTGGGGATAAAATTGGGGATAAATGGGAAGTGGCTGCTAAAGGGATATAGACCTGATTGAGCATGTCCCAAATTGTACATCTCCTCACTCTCTTTTTCCACTCTTAAATTTAACAGGGATCACTTTTCAGTTAAAATTTAAACACCTAAGAATAATTGTGTGTTAATTACAGAGTTCAAGCACTAGTACTAGGACGACAACAACAACAACAAATACTAAAAAGGATAAAGTGTTACATTGTACATCTAGAGTCAGGACAAGAGCTGATCAGTCATTGTTTCTTATAGTGTCCATTTCACTTCAACAGGTTTCCCCTTTGGTGCTCAGTTGTCGCCGATCAGGGAAAACAAATGATATTTGTCTCTTTGGGACTGGCTTAATTCACTCAGCATGATGCTCAATCAGACTTGCCCCAAATGGTGGAGTTAGAAATGTGCCAGGGGATTCCAATACAATCCCATCAAGGTGGCATGTACAAATGTCATCTCACTAGTCCAAGTGATCAATTTCAGCTCACAATTGATGGCTCTGATAGGTCTAAGAGTCAAAGGGGTCACACAAACAAGACAAGTGTCTGCTAATACTAACTGATAGAATCAAAAAGAGAGAGAAAGATCCAACATGGGAAGTGGGATACACAGCAGACTCATAGAATGGCAGACGTCCTAAACAACACTCTGGCCTCAGAATCAGCCCTTAAGGCATTCAGATCTGGCTCAAGAGCCCATGAGAGTATTTTAGGCATGGAAAGCCAAGATACCATGGAAAAGAAAAAAAGAAGAAGACCTAAATGAAAGATCTCTGTGAGTGAGATCCCAGTGGAAAGAACGGGGCCATCAAAGAAGGAGGTACCTTTCTCTGAAGGGAGGAGAGAACTTCCACTTTGATTGTGACCCTATCGGAATAAGATCAAAGTCAGCGAACTCTAAAGGCTTCCATAGCCCTGGCAACTCATGACTAGAGCCTAGGGAGATTACTGACGCCATGAACAGGAGTGTCAAATTGTTAAGTCAGCAACAGAAGTCACTGTGTACTTACATCCCATGTGGGATCTGTCCTTAACGTGTTATCTAATGTGCAGTGATGCTATAACTAGTACTGAAACAGTATTTTTACACTTTGTGTTTCTGTGTGGGTACAAACTGATGAGATCTTTACTAATTATATACTGAATCGATCTTCTGTATATAAAGATAATTGGAAATGGAAAAAAAACCTCGTATTAAATTGGAAATGGCATAGAAAATTAATTAATTTTTTAAAAAAATATTATGTAGGATCTCTGTCTTTAATGTGCTGTACACTGTTATTTAATGCTATAACTAGTACTCCAACAGTATTTTTTTTTTCACTTTGTGTTGTTATATGGGGGCAAACTGTTGAAATCTTTACCTAATATATACTAAACTGATTTTCTGTATATAAAGAGAATTGAAAATGAATCTTGATGTGATTGGAAGGGGAGAGGGAGCGGGAAAGGGGAGGGTTGTGGGTGGGAGGGAAGTTTTGGGAGGGGGAAGCCATTGTAACCCATAAGCTGTTCTTTGGAAATTTATATTCATTAAATAAAAGTTTAATAAAAAAAAGGGATATAGACCTTCTGTTATGTTGTGATATGTTCGAAAATGGACTGCAGTGATGGATGCCTGACTCTGAATATCCTAAAAGCCACAGAATGATACACTTCAAGTGGGTAAAATTTATATATATAAATTTATCTGAAAAAGCTTTAATAACACAAACAAACAAACAAGTACTTTCAACCAGCATTCCCTGCTGACAATTGTAAAAATTTTGTTGCCAAAGGATATGCAGCAAGTAGGCAACAATCATTACCAAAGGGTATCTTAACAAGATTTGTTTCTCTCCAGGAGTGTGGCATATTATGATGGTTCCTACATTGATTGATATTTGTGATTTACTAACATCACCAACCTCCATTTGGCATACAAGTTTAGTTCATTGCCACCTATTTCCCTCTTATCTCTTGCTGTGATCCCTATTGTTTTGTTCATTCTATTATTAAATAAATCTGTCTCATTTCAAAAGCCTGTGTTTTGGCTCATATTACACAACAACAAGCCCTTGGAAACTTGGCTTTTTGTGCTTATCCCTGATATCATTTTAATGGACCTTGGCAAACTATAGGTAGACTATTTTCTAAAAGATTCTTTTTTCAGAAATGATGTGGAGACATTAAAATATCAGATGAGGTATTTTTTAAAGATTAAATTTTCTCTTTAAGCTCTTCAAAACTATAAAAATCATTTTTAACCTATGGCAAAGCCAATGTGCCTCACCAGAACATTAAGATCAACTGTTGAAGTAATATTTGAACTCACTTTTTAATCACAAAAAGTATGTAATGAATACATTTTTAAATTTATGATAATCAATGTAGGCTTATTTTAGCATTAATATGAGCTTAGGAGGACAAGTAATAGACCCAGTTCTTCTTTCCATACCAGGATAGCCAAGAAATGGAAATCTGAGTCTATGTGAGGTGCTCTTAGGAAATAAAGGACAATGCTAGAGTACAGATTGGGTAAAAACCGCATCTGAAGCAAATTACAGACAAAGCAGATAAATAGGTCCCTAAGGCAGAGCCTAGAGAGATTCCCTAAGGTAATTAGATAAGGAGGTGAGATGTAGTGGGACAGAGTTTTTTAGGACTTGCTGTAGCCTGTCTATAAATAGTAAAAGTGTTAGGAAAAGCATCCTGAATTTTTTAATCTTCTTTTTTCCTTAAGTACCTAGTATGTAGTAGATTCTATGTCCATGCATAGTTCTCAAAAATCTTAAGTGAAAATTGGAAATGCAACTCCCAAATCTTCAAGCCTGAAAAATTATTCCATCTCAAAGCTCATATTCCTCCCATACATAATAACTTTAATTTATTCCTTCCTCTGACCTTCATATCAGCCAGAGGTGTGAGGAGACAAAAGCATCCACTTCAGGCACAATTTATCACAAGTTCCCAAATCAGCCCTTTATAAATTCAGTAGGGAAAAAGCATACAGTGACAGGTTCAATAGTATCCACAGGTGAGTGTAGGGCAGTGCTCAACAAGTATTTTTTGATTAAAATAAGGATTACTACATATGTGAACAAACTGAATCTTTACAACCATTCCTATAAACTACCTCAAAATACAAATTTAAGAGTTGGCAAAAGACTGCTTAACACTAATGCAATAATAATACTGCTATAAAACCAGTCATATTAATCTCTATGACCATTCAGAACAAAGACCCCCAACTGAAAGTCAGACATTGTAATTATGTGGATCCTGGCTTTCAGTTACACCCAAAGCACAGTAATGAAAAACTCTAACCATTTCCTCACACAGTTTCTTTAGGGCTTCCTGAGTGATGGCCAAGCAGCCATGAAAAGTCCATGAATACTTTATATTTAAAAACAAACAAAAATGCGGAATTCTTTTAAAAGAAGTCAAAGAACATCTGTGGTTTTTTTTCCATTTTGGAACTAGAAATGTTCATTATATTATTAATTTTGCATAATGTTCCTAGAAGAATTTATCTAGACTAGAATTTCCATGTTCTGTAGTATATAAAGAGAAAAAATTTATAAAATGTATACAACATGCAAATTCCTTTAATAGGTAAAGTAAATACTACTGATTTTTTTGAAGATTTATTTTTATTTAGTTGAAAGGCAGAGTTACAGAGATAGGAGGAGAGGGAGAGAGGGAGAGAGGGAGAGATCCTCCATTCACTGGTTTACTTCCCAAATGGCCACAATGGTAGGGGCTAAGCCAGGAAAAGCCAGGAGCCAGCAGCTTCTTGTCTCCCTCATGAGTGTTGGAGCCCAAGCACTAGAGCCATCCTCTGCTGCTTTCCCAGGCACATTAGCAGGGGGATGGAACAGAAGTAGAATGGCTGGGTCTCAAACAGGTACCCACATGGGATGCCAGCATTGCAAGAGGAGGCTTAACTCGCTATGCCACAATGCTGGCCCCAGTACTACTGATATTGTTGACCATTTATTTACAATAATTCTTAACTAAAATTCATTTGTAACATTGTTCCATATATTAAAACTACAAAGAATTTTTAATGGTCAGCTTTCATTGTGACAGAATCAATAAAATCTTGCTACTTTTCTAATATGTAATTGTTGACAAAAGGCACTTGAACTATCACATATACTCTAATAAATAATCATACACTCTACAAACTTAGTGAATGGGGAGCAAATTTATGAGAAACCAGATGGGAAAGCTTTTAAGTGGACAAGCAAATAGGTATGTGTAATTGGAAGCTGATTATCTCAAAATCAGGTCAGTACTTAAGAGTAATTCCAACCACAAACACAGTGGAGTAATTTTTAATCACATAGAAAAAAATCAAGTTCATAGTTTATAACAAATAAGGAAAAAATCTGAAACTCTTGAAGTTGCCCATTTTTAAACAATAGATGATACAAGTGACCTACAAGGGCTATTTGAACAGTTTCTGACTCTTTCTTTTAAATCTAATTTTATTAGCTGCTGCTACCAAGGAACACATCAAGTTAAAATAAAAAATGTCATACAATGTGTCCTTCAGCATAAAATCACCAAAGTGTTCTATGTTATTAACAACAAGCATCTTTATTATTCATAGAGAGCTTCATCTCAGTGCCTTTGAATGAAAAGGGATTAACTTAGTGAACAGTGTCCTCCATTTATTGCATACATTCTCTAAAGCCCTGGACATTTCCAGCTGACAAATACACACACAGTTTTCATTTCAGAAACAACATTAGTTTGCTGCATCATTGGGTGAAATCCAAGCATTTAGTCAGGCTTGTTTGCCTTGCTGCCTGGCTTAGCACATGTAATGAGAATTATGTCTTTCACTTCTATGCCAACTTGAATATATTAGATTCAAGAATAACAGAGTCAGCACTATATCAAGATAGACATGCCTGCTGAAAATAATCTAATGCGTCCTTACACAGGTGGCATTCAACTTCTAAGTGTTGTAACTAATGAACCACAAAAATCTAGTGACAGACTACAGTTTTATATTAGTCTCATAAAATTTCATAATTCAAAATGTTCAGCCCATTTGTCCTTTTTTAACCCATTTGTTTTTGAAGCAGAAGATTACCAAATGATGTATTCAACTATTTTTGCCATTTTGAAAATAAATACAGGCGCCAGCACTGTGGCGTAGTGGGTAAAGCCACTGCCTGCAGCACTGGCATCCCATATGGGTACCAGTTGGTGTTCCAGCTGCTCCTGTTCCTACCCAGCTCTTTGCTGTGCCCTGGGAAAGCAGTAGAAGATGGCCCAAGCCCTTGGGCCCCTGCACCTATGTGAGAAACTGGAAGACGCTCCTGGCTCCTGGCTTCAGATCAGCCCAGTTCCAGCCTTTGAGGCCATTTGGGGAATGACTCAGCAGATGGAAGACCTCTATATCTGTCTCTCTGTCTTAACCCTGCCTCTCAAATAGATAAATAAATCTTTAATAAAAAAAATACATAAGGAACATGGACATACTATTAGAGTTTGGTTGAGAGGTGAAAAGGCCTAAATATCACATCAAATAGACTGTGATTTGCTAAAGAATAGTTAGGATTCTGAAAAGTAAATCTGGATAATTGACTGTTTTTATTCAGTTATATATGTGAATTTTGGAGTTTTTAAATAAATTGTTAGGTTTCAGAGCATAATATTTTACATATATTTTCTTTCCTTTTTTTAGAAAGCTTTTATTTAATAAATATAAATTTCATAGGTACAACTTTTAGAATACAGCGGTTCTACCTCCCATACCTGCCATCCCACCCCTACTCCCGTCCCACCTCCTACACCCTCTCCCATCCCATTCTTTTTTTTTTTCATTTATTAAACTTTTATTTAATGAATATAAATTTCCAAAGAACAGCTTATGGGTTACAATGGTTTCCCCCCTCCTATAACTTCCCTCCCACCTGCAACCCTCCCCTTTCCCGCTCCCTCTCCCCTTCCATTCACATCAAGATTCATTTTCAATTGTCTTTATATACAGAAAATCAGTTTAGTATATATTAGGTAAAGATTTCAACAGTTTGCCCCCATATAGCAACACAAAGTGAAAAAAATACTGTTGGAGTACTAGTTACAGCATTAAATAAGAGTGTACAGCACATTAAAGACAGAGATCCTACATAATATTTTTTTAAATTAATTAATTTTCTATGCCATTTCCAAATTAATACGAGGTTTTTTTTTTTCATTTCCAATTCTCTTTATATACAGAAGATCACTTCAGTATATAATTAGTAAAGATCTCATCAGTTTGTACCCACACAGAAACACAAAGTGTAAAAATACTGTTTCAGTACTAGTTATAGCATCACTGCACATTAGATAACACGTTAAGAACAGATCCCACATGGGATGTAAGTACACAGTGACTTCTGTTGCTGACTTAACAATTTGACACTCCTGTTCATGGCGTCAGTAATCTCCCTAGGCTCTAGTCATGAGTTGCCAGGGCTATGGAAGCCTTTAGAGTTCGCTGACTTTGATCTTACTCCAATAGGGTCATAGTCAAAGTGGAAGTTCTCTCCTCCCTTCAGAGAAAGGTACCTCCTTCTTTGATGGCCCCGTTCTTTCCACTGGGATCTCACTCACAGAGATCTTTCATTTAGGTCTTCTTCTTTTTTTCTTTTCCATGGTATCTTGGCTTTCCATGCCTACAATACTCTCATGGGCTCTTCAGCCAGATCCGAATGCCTTAAGGGCTGATTCTGAGGCCAGAGTGTTGTTTAGGACGTCTGCCATTCTATGAGTCTGCTGTGTATCCCACTTCCCATGTTGGATCTTTCTCTCTCTTTTTGATTCTATCAGTTAGTATTAGCAGACACTTGTCTTGTTTGTGTGATCCCTTTGACTCTTAGACCTATCAGAGCCATCAATTGTGAACTGAAATTGATCACTTGGACTAGTGAGATGGCATTGGTACATGCCACCTTGATGGGATTGTATTGGAATCCCCTGGCACATTTCTAACTCCACCATTTGGGGCAAGTCTGATTGAGCATGTCCCAAATTGTACATCTCCTCCCTCTCTTTTTCCATTCTTATATTTAACAGGGATCACTTTTCAGTTAAAATTTAAACACCTAAGAATAATTGTGTGTTAATTACAGAGTTCAACCACTAGTACTAGAACAACAACAACAAATACTAAAAAAAGATAAAGTGTTACATTGTACATCTAGAGTCAGGACAAGAGCTGATCAGGTCATTGTTTCTTATAGTGTCCATTTCACTTCAACAGGTTTCCCCTTTGGTGCTCAGTTGTCATCCCATTCTTCATTAAGATTCATTTTTAATTATCTTTACATACAAAAGATCAACTCTATACTAAGTAAAGATTTCAACAGTTGGCACCAACACACACACACTAAGTATAAAGTACTATTTGAAAACAAGTTTACAGTTAATTCTCATAGTACAACTCATTAAGGACAGAGGAACTACATAGGGAGCAAGTGCACAGTGACTCCTGTTGTTAACTTAACAATTAACAAACACTCTTATTTATGTCATCAATGATCACCCAAAGCTCTTGACATGAAATGCCAAGGCTATAGAAGCCTTTTGAGTCCACAGCTCCATCAATATTTAGACAGGGCCATAAGCAAAGTGGAAGTTCTTTCCTCCCTTCAAAGAAAAGTACCTCCTTCTTTGATGGTCTCTTCTTTCCACTGGGATCTCACTCACAGAGATCTTTCATGTAGGCCATTTTTCGCCACAGTGTCTTGGCTTTCCATGCCTGAAATGCTCTCCTGGGCTTTTAGCCAGATCTGAATGCCCTAAGGGCTGACTCTGAGGCCAGAGTACTATTTAGGGCATTTGTCATTCGGCTGTGTGGCCTGCTTCTCAATTACATATATTTTCTAATGTGAGCCTATTAGTTATAAATGAACTTGATCCTTCATTATTCTTAAAGATGAAAAAAACTGAAGTTTATAAAAAGTAAGTACTTAAATGAGCTGGAATTCAAATTTAAGTCAGTGAGTTATATAATTATTAGGCTATATGATCTGCCTAGGAGGCTCTGTCCTCCACAAACAATGACCATGCTTCTATCATTTCTCATTTTCATTTGCTATTTTATTTGTTAATTTCACTGTATTTTTTGAATATTTATTTATTTGATAGGCAGAGTTGAAGGGGGGAGGAGGGAGGGAGGGAGGGAGAGAGAGAGAGAGAGAGAGAGAGATCTACCATCTAGTGTTTTGAATGGCTTCAACGACCAGGGCTGAGCCAGGCCAAAGCCAGGAGTCAGGAGCTTCTTCCAGGACTCATATGCACGCAAGGACTTAGGCATTTGGGCCATCCTCACTGCTTTCCTAGGAGCATTAACAGGAAGCTGGATTGGAAGTGGAGCAGCTGCAACTCAAAGCAGTGCACATATGGGATGCCAGCATTGCAGATCACAGCTTTACCTGCTATGCCAGAATGCCTTCCCCTTTCACTGTATTTTATTATAGGTACTTAAATTCTCCTTAACTATCTGTCCAAAAATCAATGTCCTTATACAAGTTATAGTATGAATTTGAACTGTTTCTTACATTCTTGAGCTAAAACAACTCTTGCCATTTGATTAATATTTATTCATTCAATGATTTTTTTTTTACTATTATGGTATATTCTATTAGCTAGCTATCCCAGTGGCTATTCCTAAGACCTTTCCCTTTGCCTACTTCTGCCTTTAAGTTTGAATATTTTGAAGATTCACTTTCCAGACTTCTCGTCAGTTAGGAGTGTCATGTGAAATAGGTCTACTCAATGAAATGTAAGCACAAATTACCGGAGAGCTTGTGGAAGCACATCTACTACATGACAACAGTGGTAAATGTAGCTAGTATCACCTTTCCTACTCTGTTTCCACTTAGCTCTACATAATGGCTAGAATGGAGGCAGCCAACCCATGTCCATGAGTCAGAAGATATAAAGATAAAAGAACAACACACTCAATCCTAGCAGCACAGATATACAGAAAAAAGTCCCGAGATCCCATCCTAATCCTTTGACAGTAGACACTTAGATTTCTAGGATCCGCAAACATCTTACAGATGCTTGTGGCTCTGTTTTATGTAACACAGCACCAAAAACAAATTCTAACTTGTTTATGTACTAGCCACATTCCAGATAACATGGTAGACATTCTCTTGGAGCTCATATTCCCATGAAAAAGACACTCAATAGGAAACAAGGACAAAATTTTTGATTGTGAAGAATAACATAGGGTAAGAGAATAGAAAATTGTGAGATATTTCTGAAGAAAATCTCTCTATGGAAATGACATCTTATCTGAAAAACGTGAAACAAAACCATGATTCTGAGATAAATAATGACAAGCTGAGGAAACAGCATTTACATTTACAAAGACTGTAAGATCAGAAAGTACCTGAAATATTTGAGGATGCACAAATGGCCAGTTTGTGTACAGCCTAGAGAGTTAAGAAGAGCAAAATATTGCCACAGAAGTAGACAATTTAGTTGACATTTATGTACTTTCATTTTCAAGGCTTCTATTTATCTGGAAGCATTTAACTTCTTAAAAGGCATTTGCTTGACTTTTGGCAATCTGCTGCCCTGCATTAAAAGCTTTTGTAGAGCAATTCCAAGCACACATATATTCACCTGCTTGTAGAACAATGAGGATAGAAAGGAATAGTGGAGTTTCTTCAAAGTTTGACTTTAAAGATTTAAGGGATGAATAATTGTGCACATTGGAACCATAAAATCAGTTCTCTGAAGAAGCTTGGTATATTTTCATCTTTCTTTCTGTAAGATGCTCTCAACACTAACCTAAAATACTTTTAAACAGCACCAAAGAATGGAAAAAATAATTTCCTCATAACATGTTCAAAAATCTTGACATCCATATTTAATGATGAACTATGGGGTTCTTTCAAGTCACCATCTGTTAGCAGGGCTGCTTTAGGAGCAGTGGTGCAAAGATGCTGGATATTTCCCTCCATGAAGAGACAGCTGGTAAGCAAGATAGAAAAATGATAAAACCTAATGTAAGCAATTAATCTGGTTTCCATATTCCTTTGTATAAGCACCGTGGCAATGTGCTAATGATGATTGCTTTTCACCTTGCATCTAGAGGGTAAAAGAATGGATGTACAATGACAGAATACTTCTACAAACGGAATGGGAGGAAAACAATACACCAAGTGGAATGACTGGATTCTCTTCTAATGTATTTTGAAATTCTAATACTAGTCTGTAATTCAATTCATGTTGAAGTAAATCTCCAAGAAAATCACCATGAGTCTTAGTGTAGGCATTCATGGGGCAGTAAGAGGCTGCTTAGGACACCCACTCCCTTCTGGGAGTTGGGGTACTCAAGTCCCTGTTTCCCCACTTCTGAACCAGCTTCATGCACACCCTATGAAGCAGTGAGTATGGCTCAAGTACTTGAGTCGTTAACATGCATGTGAGAAACTTGGATTGAGAACCAGGCTCCTGGAGTCAACCTGGCCCAGCCCTGGCTATTATCAGCATTTGGAACATGAACCAGCTGGTGGGAGATCTCTCTGTGACTGCTTTTCAAATAAAAAAAAAGAAATAAGAAAAATTTCTAAAAAGTATTATGAGCTGAAGTCTTGAACCAGAGGGTAAACTTAGATACGTCCATAGAAATATAAAGCATGATATTATGTATTTCTCTACATTAGATTGAAATATTTATGAAAGTTCTACTCAATCATGAGAAAATATTTCACATTACAGAAAATTTTAGCTAGTATATGCTGAAATAATGACAATATTACAATATCACCATTATAGAGCCCAAATGGAATCACTGATTCAAGCAATAATCATCAATGGATGAAAACATTAGGTTCCTGGTCTTTGGTAAACGTTTTTTTTTTTCTAAAGGATTTATTTATTTGAAAGATAGAGAGGTAGAACCAGAAAGAGAGAGGTCTTCCATTCCACTGGTTCACTCCCCGAATGACTACAACAGCCAGAGCTGAACTGATCCAAAGCGAGGAGCCAGGAGCCAGGAGCTTCTTCCAGGTCTCCCATGTGGGTGCAGGGGCCCAAGTCTTGGGCCATCTTCTACTGCTTTTCCAGGCCATAGTAGAGAGCTGGATGGGAAGAGAGGCAGCCAGGACTCGAACTGGCGCTCATTTGGGATGCCAGTGAGGCAAGCTGGGGCTTTCACCTGCTGCATCACAGCACCGGCCCCCTGATAAACTTTCAACAAGAGGCATCAGACTGTCACCACCAGAAAACACTGATCAGTTTCAATGTTCCCACAAACGGTACAACCTGACATTGTACTTCCTCATGTGATGCATCAGAAAACAAAAAGGAACATCTAGGAAATATTCTGACCAAAGAAATTGAACCTGAATCTAATCCAACTCCCAGAACTGACTTTGATTTACAGGAAATAGCAGAAAAGAGGAAGAATTACAACATTAGAAGAAATGAAAGAGACAAATCCACAATATGGACATTTTGTAGACGACACGTACAAGTCACTGGCATGAGGGAAAAGCAAATAATGAAACTGCTTTGTATGAAATGAGGAACAACAACGAAACATGTAAATTTGTTTAAATCCTTATTCTTAAAAAAGCAACTGTAAAATATTTTTTAAAATTAGTGAACAGCCAGTGTCGTGGCATGGTGGGCTGAGCCATGGCCTGTAATACCAGCATCCTACATGGGTGCTGGTTCAGGTCCCAGCTGTTCCATTTCTGACTCCAGCTCCCTGTTCACAGCCTGGGAAGAGCAGCAGAAGCTGGTCCAAGTGCTTGGGCCTCTGTACCCATGCAGGAGACCTAGATGAAGCTCCTGGCTCCTGGCTTCAGCTTGGCCATTACAGCCATCTGTGGAGTGAACCAGCAGATCGAAGACCTCTCTCTCTGTCTCCTCTATAACTTCTCTGCCTTTCAAATAAATACAATTTTGTTTTCTTAAAAAATAGGGAAATGTAAATATGCCCTGTGAATTAGATGATACCAAATAATTGCTTTTAATATTCATTGTGATAGTAATACTTTGAGAAAATAGCCTTATTCTTTACAAAAAATACATCCTGAAGTTATATGGGTGAATTGACATAGAATTTGCCAGGCCAGCACCATGACTCACTTGGCTAATCCTCCTCCTACGGGCAACAGCACCCTGGGTTCTAGTCCCGGTTGGGGTGCCGGATTCTGTTCCGGTTTCTCCTCTTCCAGTCCAGTTCTCTGCTGTGGCCCAGGAGGGCAGTGGAGGATGGCCCAAGTATTTGGGTCCCTGCACCTGCATGGGAGACCGGGGGGGGGGGGGGGGAGGCACCCGGCTCCTGGCTTCAGATCGGCGCATAGCGCCAGCTGTGGCAGCCATTAAGGGAGTGAACCAATGGAAGGAAGACCTTTCTCTCTCTGTCTCTCTCTCTCTCACTGTCTAACACTGCCTGTCAATAAAAGAAAAAGAAACAAAGACATAGAATTTGCCTTGAACTAAATTAGAAAAAAAATTAGGAAAGCAGCAAATATAGCAAAAATCCTGATTATCTGAGTGGTAACAATAGGGAGCTTATTGAACTATTTTTCCATATTTGAAAGTATTCATAATAATTTTAATAATCATTTATGAGAGCATCATTTAACAATTATAAAAAAGTATATTTTCTGGGACAAATGATATGAGCAAAGGATAATTAAAGTGAAAATATACGGCTGTTGAATTTGCAATGATACATACAAGTTGTCTTAGAACCATGGTGCACCACAGGTGAAAAACAGTTTGCATCTATATATGGCATTTTTTCATTAACTATTTATGAAATGTAGATATTATCAATTCTTGCTTAATAAGAGAAATAAAACATAAGAAAATTAAAGAATAACTGCTCAAAACTCATCCTCAATTCATATCATTTTTTAACAACAAAAAAAAAAGGTAACATAGTCTCCACATAAAAATAAGTATTACCAGTTCAAGACTCTTTACAGAACTTTAAACTAACAACATATGAACTTCTACAGATCTGAGTATCTATATATTTTTTGACAACTCTGAAATTTTGTTTGATTAAAAAGGATCACCACAAATCACTGCAATCGTTTTGGTGATAAAGCTGGCAGTTTAAGACAATATATTAAAATATTTAAACAAATGTTGGTAATCCCAATCCTGGGGCCTATATTCCAAGAAGAAATTGTTCAAATAAATTTTTTAAATAGGTGGCTTATAACAAAATATCTATGACATCAAAACCTGGAAATAACTTAATACCCAACAATTAGCAAAACTTAAATGAGCCAAAACAGAGAAATATTGGGGTAAATGTAGAGGTCATTCAGATAAATACTACAGTATACCAGGGAACTTCAAAAAAAGTTCATGGAAAATTGAATTAAAAGACAAGACATTTTGAGGAAAAAAAAGATTCCAAACAAATGTATTTTTTAATAATATACATCTTCCATGAAAATTTTAGAGACTTCTCATGCACATAAAATTTTCAATGGAAACAAAGTATAACTTTGCTTTTTCCCCTCTGCTGACAAACATTGAATTGACTCAGTTTAATTTTTCACTTTTTTTCTTTTTTACAGAAAATTTGGAAGATATATATTCTACTCTCAATCTCTTAGTAGTTCCTTCTACATTATTTGTATGCATGCTTGACAAACATAGCTGCCATTTATTGCCTACTGTTATCTATCATTCCTGTAAGAAATCTTTTGATGAAAACCTACCCAGGCCGGCGCCGCAGCTAACTAGGCTAATCCTCCACCTGTGGCTCTGGCACCCCGGGTTCTAGACCTGGTCGAGGCACTGGATTCTGTCCCAATTGCTCCTCTTCCAGTCCAGCTCTCTGCTGTGGCCCAGGAAGGCAGTGGAGGATGGCCCAAGTGCTTGGGCCCTGCACACACATGGGAGACTAGGAGGAAGCACCTGGCTCCTGGCTTCGGATCAGCGCAGAGCACTGGCCGACCATGGCGGCCATTTGGGAGGTGAACCAACGGAAGGAAGACCCTTCTCTCTGTCTCTCTCTCTCACTGTAACTCTGCCTGTACAAAATAATTTTTAAAAAACTACCTAATTCATATTCTTTGTTCATAGTTTACTTTTTCTTTTGTTTTTTTTTTGCATTTGTTTCCTCCCTCCCCAAAAGCCCACAATGGTAAGGGGACTAAATCCAGGAGCTGAGATGGCAATCCAGCTCTCCCATGTTGGTGACAGGAATCCAATTACTTGAGCCATCACTGTTGCCTCCTAAAGTTCACATTAGCAGAAGAGGCTGGAATCTGGAGCCAGAGCTGGGAGTTGAAGCCAAGTATTCCAATGTGGCACATGAGGATCCTTAACCACTAGGTCAAATATCACCTCTATAGTTTAATTCTTGTCCCCTTGGTATGTAATCTGTTATTTTTTTGTTGATTTATTTTTAACTTATTTTCATCTTTGGTGTTTCACAATTGTATTTCTGTTTTTCCTATTTGAATTTAATTGTTATTTTATATAAAGACCTGTATCTTCCATGAATTCCAGTAAATTATCAGTCATCATACCTTCAAATATTTTCTCTATCCCATTCTCTATTGATATCCTCTGGGAATCTGATTAAATCTATACTAATATTTTAATATTAGTATTCTCTATCTTTAATGTCTGGCACTGTCACCTTCATATTCTCCATTTCATTTTCTTGCCTCTCTGAGGTCAGTTGGTTTATTTACTCAAATCTATCTGCTAAATCTCTCATTAGCTAATGTGTTTAACTTATTCACCAAATTTTTAATGGAGTGACTACATTTTTAACTCTAGAAATTATTTTTTTAACTTTGCTTCTTTCTTCATAAACCATAAACCATAAACTAAGCCCTTCTACAAAATTTTTCTAATTGTGAATTGTCATTGGAAAATGAATATTTCATTTTATCAACCTTAAGATAACCCAATATGCATATGGAGTTAAAAGCAGGATGACTGTTTTCATTTTCACATGAAAACCTGCCAGCTTCATGACATCCAGACACATTCATCAACTCATTAAATGCTATGTATTGCTATTTCTATTCCAGAAAGTTGGCAGAAATTTTCCAACTACAAATACCTGGAAATGCTTGAGGAAATGTTGAAAAAGAATTTTAAAAATATATATGAGTGAACTTGGCAATATGTAAAGGAAGTTGTAGGAACTGAGAAAATACTTAAAAAAAATTTAAATGGACTCAATTCATAGACATGGAGACCCTGGTAAGAATTTTATTCATAATCCTTAAGCAATAGAAAAGCATCACGAGGAGGTTCCAACATGGCGGAATAGGAAAGCAGCTCACTGATAGACCAGGAAAAGATAGTTTAATAAAAATGAAGATAGTGTAGTCTCAGGGAAGAGAGAAAAAATGGCAGAGGAAACTCTTCTGGAATTAGAGGGATACAGTGGATCTATGTGGAGGGCATGGGCGCCCACAGCTTGAGACCCCAGCTGCCAAGAGTCTCTGCACCAGCGCTGGAAAGAGAGGTAAGACAAAACCACAGCAACCTGAGACACTGGCGGAAAAGCTGCAGGAAGAGCCTAGAGGGGATGAGGCTTGAAGCCTTGTGGGGGAAAGAACACCAGCCTAACTAGAGGAGAGAAAAAAACAAAAGAGACAGTATGGACATGATTCTCTCTCTCCACACACACACCTTACAAAGGCGTGTGAAACAATAGAGCAGGCACTATTTTGGACATACGTACAGCTGAACCAGCTCAAGGCTGCGACTGCCTTCAACCAAGCAGAAAAACTTGACTCTGGTGGGGAGTATTAACAGTCAACTAAAACCTAGTGAATGTGTGGAGCTTATGAACCAGGACTGTGAAAGAAACAAAAAACTGAGGGTGTGTTGGAGAACTCATGGTGTAGCTGAGATGTGCATAGCCTTGAGGGAGACGCCACAAGCTCACGTGGCCCTGAATACACGGTGAGAGATATTGAAGGTGAATCTGAGCTTACACTGAGGACTGCACAGATCCTTTGTGTGGTCCTTGGGACAGAGCAGACAAATATTATATCCACTGGGGCTAGCGATCAGGCACTGGTCGCCATCGAGGAGAAGAGCTCAGCTGAGCAGAATTACTTACCTTCTGAATAAAAAAAGAGAGAGAGAGAGGATTTATTGTGCCAAGCCTGGGTATGTCACATTAAGCACACCCTTAACCCTGACGAAATGAACAGAGTGTTCTGGCCACACCCACCACAAGCCTCTAGAGATTCACCAAAAGTAGGCAGTCCATTTAATCTATAGTCATAGTATAATGAGAAAAGCTGCCACAGGGGGAAAAAGAAGAAGAAGAAGAAGAAACCAAAGAAGATCTCCACAATGCCAAACAACAAATGCAAAAACCAAAGAAACAAGAACAAAGAAGATAACATGACACTTCCAAAAGAACATGACACTCCAATACAAGATTATGAAGATGATGAGATAGAATAAATGCAAGAAATAGAACTCAAAAAATTTATAATAACAACATTTAGAAGTTATCAAAAACAAATGCATGAACTACAGAAATCCATACTGGATGTGACAGAAAATCTCTCTCATGAAAATGAAATCTTAAGGAGGAATCAAAATGAAATGAGGAATTTAGTAGAAAATGAAATTTAGATATTGAAGGGAAATCAAAATGAAATGAAAAATTCAATAGAACAAATAAAGAACACATTTGAGAGCCTTAAAAACAGAATCAGTGTGATAGAAGAGAGAATACTGGACTTAGAAGACAGAGGAGAACAGGGAAGTATACAGTCAAACCAAAGAAAAGAAGAGGAAATTAGAAATCTAAGAAATATTGTTGGAAATCTACAGTATATTATTTAAAAACCCAACATTCAGGTTCTAGGAGTTCCTGAAGGCATAGAGAGAGGGAAAAGATTAGAAGGCCTTTTAGGCCGGCGCCGTGGCTCAACAGGCTAATCCTCCTCCTTGCGGCGCCGGCACACCGGGTTCTAGTCCCGGTCGGGGCACCGATCCTGTCCCGGTTGCCCCTCTTCCAGGCCAGCTCTCTGCTGTGGCCAGGGAGTGCAGAGGAGGATGGCCCAGGTGTTTGGGCTCTGCACCCCATGGGAGACCAGGATAAGCACCTGGCTCCTGCCATCGGAACAGCGCGGTGCGCCGGCCGCAGCGCGCTACCGCGGCGGCCATTGGAGGGTGAACCAGCGGCGGGGGAAGACCTTTCTCTCTGTCTCTCTCTCTCTCACTGTCCACTCTGCCTGTCAAAAAAAAAAAAAAAAAAAAAGAAGGCCTTTTAAGTGAGATGCTAGCAGAGAACTTCCTGGGTTTGGAGAAGGACAGAGACAACCAAGTACAGGAAGCACACAGAACTCAACAAACATGACCAGAAGAGATCCTCATCATGACACATTGTAATCAAACTCACCATAGTGAAACATAAAGAAAAGATTCTAAAATGTGCAAGAGAAAAACATCAGATTACTCTCAGAGGATCTCCAATTAGACTCACAGCTGACTTCTCATCAGAAAACTGACACACTAGGAAGGAAGGGTGAGATGTAGCCCAAGGACTAAGAGAAAAAAACTGCGATCCCAGAATATTATATCCTGAAGAGCTCTCATTTATGAATGAAGGTGAAATAAAGACCTTTCATAGCAAACACAAATTGAAAGAATTTGTCACCACTCGTCCAGTCCTGCAAAAGATGCTTAAAGATGTGTTACACACAAACACAGAAACACAGTCATCAATATGAAAGAAGGCAAAGGAAGAAAATCTCTCAGTAAAAGATCAAAGGAAGTTCAAAGTATATACTAGAAATATCTTTTGGGGCCAGCGCTGTGGCTCACTAGGCTATTCCTCCACCTGCATTGCTGGCATCCCATATAGGTGCCGGGTTCTAGTCCCAGCTGCTCCTCTTCCAGTCCAGCTCTCTGCTGTGGCCTGGGAAAGCAGTGGAGGATGGCCCAGGTGATTGGGCCCCTGAACCCACATGGGAGTCCAGGAAGAAGCACCTGGCTCCTGGCTTTGGATCGGTGTAGCTCCAGCAATTGCAGCCATTTGGGGAGTGAACCAATGGAAGGAAGGCCTTTCTCTCTGTCTCTCCCTGTCTCCCTGTGTCTGTCTGTCTGTCTGTCTCTCTCTCTCTCTCTCTCTGTAATTCTGTCAAATAAATAAATAAATAAAAGAAATAACTTTGGAAAAATGGCAGGGCAAAGTCACTACTTATCAATAGTCTCACTGAATGTAAATGGCCTCAACTCTCCAGATAAAAGACACAGACAGGCTGAAATGATTAAAAAAACAAAACCCATCTATTTGCTGCTTACAAGAAACACATCTTTCCAACAAAGATGCATGCAGACTGAAAGTGAAAGGTTGGAAAAAGATATTCCATACCAACAGAAACCAAAAAAGAGCTGGCGTAGCCATCTTAATATCAGACAAAATAACACAAAAACTCTTAAGAGAGACAAAGAAGGGCACTATATTATGATTAAGAGATCAAATCAATATGAAGATGTAACTATTATAAACATATATGCACCTAATTACAGGGCACCAGATTATTTAAAAGATATCTTAAGGAACAAAAAGGAGATTTAGACTCCAATACAATAGTGTTGGAGGACTTCAATATTCCACTTTCAGCAACAGACAGATCAACCAGACAGAAAATCAACAAGGAAACAGCAGATTTAATCAACACTATAGCCCAAATGGATCTAACAGATATCTACAGAACTTTTCATCCTGCACTTGAAGAATACACATTCTTCTCAGCAGTACATGGAACCTACTCTAGGATTGACCACATACTGGGCCATAAAAAGCAAGCCTCAGCAAATTCAAAAGGATTAGAATCATACCATGCAGATTCTCAGACCACAATGGAATGAAGCTGGAAATTAGCAACTCAGGAATCCCTAGAGCATACACAAACACATGGAGACTGAACAACATGCTCCTGAATGAACAATGGGTCATAGAAGAAATCAAAAGAGAAATCAAAGGCTGTTTGGAAGAACATGAAGATAACAACACAACATACCAAAACTTATGGGATACAGCAAAAGCAGTTGTTAAGAGGAAAGTTTAGGCCGGCGCCGTGACTTAACAGGCTAATCCTCCGCCTTGCGGCGCCAGCACACCAGGTTCTAGTCCCGGTTGGGGCGCTAGATTCTATCCCAGTTGCCCCTCTTCCAGGCCAGCTCTCTGCTATGGCCCGGGAAGGCAGTGGAGGATGGCCCAAGTCCATGGGCCCTGCACCCTCATGGGAGACCAAGAGAAGCACCTGGCTCCTGGCTTCAGATCAGCACTATGCGCCATCCACAGTGGCCATTGGAGGGTGAACTAACAGCAAAAAGGAAGACCTTTCTCTCTGCCTCTCTCTCACTATCCACTCTGCCTGTCAAAAAAAAAAAAAAAAGGAGGAAAGTTTATAGCAAGAGGAGCCTACATCAAAAAACTGGAAAGGCACCAAACAAATGAGCTTTCAATTCATCTCAAGGATCTAGAAAATCTGCAGCAAACCAGACGCAAAACTAGTAGGAGAAGAGAAAGAATTAAAATTAGAGAATTTGAAACAAAAAAAAATTACAAAAGATCGGCAAATGAAGAGCTGGTTTTTTGAAAGAATAAACAAAATTGACACCCCATTGGCCCAACTAACTAAAAAAAGAAAATACCCAAATCAATAAAATCAGAGATGAAAAAGGGACTGTAACAACAGATACCACTGAAATAAAAAGAATCATCAGAAATTACTACAAGGACTTGTACACCAGCAAACAGGAAAAGCTATCAGAAATGGATAGATTTCTAGTCACATACAACCTATCTAAATTGAACCATGAAGACATGGAAAACCTAAACAGATCCATAACCAAGACAGAAATTGAATCAGTAATAAAGGCCCTCCCAACAAAGAAAAGCCCAGGACTGGATGGATTCACTGCTGAATTCTACCAGACATTTAAAGAAGAACTAACTCCATTTCTTCTCAAACTACAATCCAAAAAGAGGGAATACTCCCAAATTCTTTCTATGAAGCCAGCATCACCTTAATTCCTAAACCTGAAAAAAATGCAGCATTGAAAGAAAAGCATAGACCAATTTCCCTGATGAACATGGACGCAAAAATCCTCAATAAAATTCTGGCCAATAGAATGCAACAACACATCAGAAAGATCATCCACCCAGACCAAGTGGGATTTATCCCTGGTATGCAGGGATGGTTCAACATTCCCAAATCAATCAATGTGATACACCACATTAACAAACTGCAGAAGAAAAACAATATGATTATCTCAATAGATGCAGAGAAAGCATTCGATAAAATTCAACACCCTTTCATGATGAAAACTCTAAGCAAACTGGGTATATAGGAACATTCCTCAATACAATCAAAGCAATTTATGAAAAACCCATGCCAGCATCTTATTGAATGGAGAAAAGTTGGAAGCATTTTCACTGAGACAGGGATGCCCACTCTCACCATTGCTATTCGATATAATTCTGGAAGTATCAGCCAGAGCCGTTAGGTAAGAAAAAGAAATTAAAGGGATACAAATTGGGAAGGAAGAAGTCAAACTATCCCTCTTTGCAGATAATATGATTCTTTATTTAGGGGATCCAAAGAACTCCACTAAGAGACTATTGGAACTCACAGAAGAATTTGGCAAAGTAGCAGGATATAAAATAAATCAACAGCCTTTGTATACACAGGCAATGCCACGGTTGAGAAAGAACTGCTAAGATCAATCCTATTCATAATAGCTATAAAAACATTCAAATACCTTAGAATAAACTTAACTAAGGACATCAAAGAGCTCTACGATGAGAATTATAAAACCTTAAAGAAAGAAATAGAAGAGGATAACCAAAAATGGAAAAATCTTCCATGTTCATGGGTTGGAAAAATCAATATCATCAAAATGTCATTCTCCCAAAAGCAATTTGTAGATTCAATGTGATACCAATCAAAATACCAAAGACATTCTTCTCAGATCTGGAAAAAAATGATGCTGAAATTCATATGGAGACACAGGAGACCTCGAACAGCTACAGAAATCTTGTACAACAAAAACAAAGCCGGAGGCATCACAACACCAAATTTCAGGACATACTACAGGGCAGTTGTTATCAAAACAGCATGGTACTGGTACAGAAACAGATGGATAGACCAATGGAACAGAATAGAAGCACCAGAAATAAATCCAAACATCTACATCCAACTTATATTTGATGAAGGATCTAAAACCAATCCCTGGAGTAAGGACAGTCTATTCAATAAATGGTGCTGGGAAAACTGGATTTCCACGAAGTAAGACCCCTACCTTTCATCTTACACAAAAAAACCACTCAACATGGATTAAAGATCTAAATCTACAACCCAACACCATCAAATTATTAGAGAACACTGGAGAAACCCTGCAATATATAGACACAGGCAAAAACTTCTTGGAAAAGACCCTGGAGGCACAGGCAGTCAAAACCAAAATTAACAACTGGGATTACATTGGATTGAGAAGTTTCTGTACTGCAAAAGAAACAGGAAATTGAAGTGGCAAGCAACAGAATGGAAAAAAAATATTTATAAATTATGCAACTGAGAAAGGATTAATAACCAGATCTACAAAGAGATTAAGAAACTCCACAACAACAAAACAAACAACCCTCTTAAGAGATGGGTCAAGGACCTAAATAGACATTTTTCAAGAGGAAATCTCAGAGTCCTTGTCACAAGCCTTTTGTGTATATACTACTTGGGCAAGCCACTTTATCTTATTTCATCTCTTTCCCAGTCTCTAAAAGAGAAATGAAGCCTATTTCCCAAAGACTAAATCAAGTCCCATATATTGACAGAGGGTAGATCGAACAAGTAGCTATGGAAACTCTGACAAGTCTCTGCAGGCTACAGTTTTGGATAAAGGCTTTTAAAAATGAATTCCTTATTATGTAAAACCAAAATAACATGATGATTTTTCAAAAGCTGATTTTTAAAAATTCCTTCTCAATAATTAAGCAATGAAGGTAATGTATTAAAGGATAAGAAATATGATATCAAACATAAGTGTGCTTGAACCTGACTCTACCACTTACTGTGGTACCTCAAGCAAATCAGTTAAACACAATGAACTTCAGTTTTCTCATGTGTAAAATGGAGAAAATAATTACCTCAATGGACTGTTGAAAAGATTAAATGAGATTTAGCATCTAAAGCACAGTGATTACCACATAATTAGCCTTATCTCAAAGTCAATTCCCTTTTCCCACTTTCACCTTATCCTACAGATGGCAGGCAGTAGACAATTTTTCTTAATCTTTAAAGACTTCTTTATTCTACAAAATTCTTAAAAATACATAATGGCAGTTCCAGTGTCTTTAAGACAACAATAATGGAAATAAAGTAGTTCTATTTTTTAACACGTAATATTGCGTAAGTTTTTCATGAACAATTATGAATTTTCTATTTAGTATCTATTTTGTATCTATTATAAATATTTAATCTATGGTGTATAAATCTAAACAAATACTTTATCCAAATAAAATGCTTTCCTTAGCATAAAACTATACTGGAACTTATTATATAATAACCATAAGTAACACTTACAATTGAATGTATTTGAATTTTTAGAAGAACAAATTCACAAATGTCAGCAATATTAGAGACTTTATCTCTCTCTCAAATAAATAAAATTAACTTTTATTTACCTTTAATTTTTTCCTAATAATAGATATGTCTGACCTGAATTTACTCATATAAAAGCCAATGTAGGCCGGCGCTGTGGCTCACTAGGCTAATCCTCCGCCTAGCGGTGCCGGCACACCGGGTTCTAGTCCCAGTTGGGGCGCCGGATTCTGTCCTGGTTGCCCCTCTTCCAGGCCAGCTCTCTGCTGTGGCCAGGGAGTACAATGGAGGATGGCCCAAGTACTTGGGTCCTGCACCCCATGGGAGACCAGGAGAAGCCCCTGGCTCCTACCATCGGATCAGCGCAGTGTGCCGGCCGCAGCGCGCCAACCGCGGCGGCCATTGGAGGGTGAACCAACGGCAAAAAGGAAGACCTTTCTCTCTGTCTCTCTCTCTCACTGTCCACTCTGCCTGTCAAAAAAAAAAAAGCCAATGTATTTTTAAATCTTTGTTTTAATTAATTAGTATATGTTGGCACAGCGTAACACTCATATACCAGAATGCAAATCAGATGAAATCACATGAAGGCACAATTTAGGTGTCCATTAGGCTGAGGCAGCTCCCTTGTGCCAGGTTCCTATGTATCTAAACCAAAATCCAACTCAGTGTAAATAATGATATTCTAGGCCAATCAGAAAACTGCAACTCACCCCTAAGAAAAGACTTTCCAGCTCTGTTCTGGTGGGCGGCAAGATGGCGGAATAGGAAGGGAGCACACTGATACTCCGGGAAGAGACAGTTTTATAAAAGTGGAGATACTGCAGGGTCAAGGAAGAGTAGGGGAAGAAACAGCAGAGGAAACTCTTCCGGAACTAGTGATTCACTGTGGACCTGCGAGGAGAGCGTGGGAGCCCAAGTTCGGTACATCAGCGGCAGAATCAACACACCAGCGCTGGAACGCGAAGGTGAGCCGAACCTCAATAGCCCAAGACACCAGCGGGCAAGCAGAAAGAGCAGACTAGAGGGAACGAGGCTTGAAATTCCGTGGGGAAAAGTTCACCAGGCTAACTAGAAAGAGAGGGGGAAAAAAAAAAAGTGACCGATATGGACACGAGTTTCTCTCTCTCCGCTCACCTCTCAAAGGCGAGCAAGACAGAGCAGGCACCATTTTGGACATACGTCATAAGCAGGGCAACCTCAGGTCTGCACCGGCCCTGAGCCTAGCAGAAAAACCTGACTTGGGGGGGGGGGGGGAGATTAGGATCTAACTTGGCAACCCAGTGGGAGACTGCAGGAGAATTGGAGCCCACACTGAGGGCAGCACAGATTCCTTGTGTGGTCCTTGGGAAAGAGCTTCCAATCTCTGGCTCCTGTGGGTATATCATTCCCCTGCTAACTACCTCCAATTACGTTCAGCTGTGCGGAATTACTTCCCTTTTGAATCAAAAAAAGAAAGAGAGAGAGAGAGATTTACCACACCTAACCTGGGAGTGTCACCTTTAACATACACTCAACCCTGAGGAACCAAACACAGCTCTCAGGCCACACTCATCTCAAGCCTCTAAGGCTCCACCAAAAGCAGACAGTCCACTTAATATAGAGCCATAGTGTAACAAGAAAAAACACCACAGTGAAGAAACCAAATATCTCCAACATGCCAAACAACAAATGCAAAAACCGAGGTAACAAGAACAAGGAAGACACTATGACGCCCCCAAATGAAAAAGACACCCCAATTCAAGATTATGAAGATGATGAGATCGAAGAAATGCAAGAAGCGGATCTCAAAAAATTGATAAGAACATTAAGAAGTTCTCAAAAACAAATTCTTGAACTACAGAAATCCTTAATGGACAAGATAGAAAATCTCTCTCGTGAAAATGAAATATTAAGGAGGAATCAAAATGAAATGAAACAACTAGTGGAACAAGAAACTGTGATAGTGATGAGAAATCATAATGAAATGAAGAATTCAATAGATCAAATGACAAACACATTAGAGAGCCTTAAAAACAGAATGGGTGAAGCAGAAGAGAGAATATCAGACTTAGAAGACAGAGAACAGGAAAGGAAACAGGCAAACCAAAGAAAAGAAGAGGAAATTAGAAATCTAAAAAATATTGTCGGGAATCTACAGGATACTATTAAAAAACCTAACATTCGGGTTCTAGGAGTTCCTGAAGGCATGGAGAGGGAGAAAGGATTAGATAGCATTTTCAATGAGATACTAGCAGAAAATTTCCCAGGTTTGGAGAAGGACAGAGACAACCAAGTACAGGAAGCTTATAGAACCCCTAATAAACATGACCAAAAGAGATCCTCACCACGACATGTTGTAATCAAACTCACCACAGTGAAACATAAAGAAAAGATTCTAAAAGGTGCAAGAGAGAAACATCAGATTACTCTCAGAGGATCTCCAATTAGACTCACAGCTGACTTCTCATCAGAAACCCTACAAGCTAGAAGGTACCTGAGACATAGCCCAGGTACTAAGAGAGAAAAACTGCCAGCCCAGAATATTATATCCTGCAAAGCTCTCATTTGTGAATGAAGGTGAAATAAAGATCTTTCATAGCAAACAGAAATTGAAAGAATTTGTCACCACTAGTCCAGCCCTGCAAAAGATGCTTAAAGATGTGTTACACACAGAAACACAGTCATCAATATGAAAGAAGGTAAAGGAAGGAAACCTCACAGCAAAAGATCACAGGAAGCTCAATTTCTCTTTGACATGGAATTAAACTCTGATGCTCTGTTAAAGCAATGTGTTAAAGTAATCTATTATGTTCTCTTGATGTCTGTTAAATTCTAATTGTTCAAAAACAGCTGAATTTTTATTAAGAGCTATGGGTTATTTAAATATTTGCTTATTTTCAAAGATTTGAATAATCACCTTGTAACAATGATCAAATTTGGTCTATGTTATGTCATGATTTTAAGAAATCTTATTTCAACCAGATATTTTGGATTTTGAGCCTTCTTGGCATTCTTGACAGGCATTCAAAAAATCAAAGTTTCAAACAATCTGGACTCTAAAATTTCCAGTAAATCTTGGACTTTGGTTTTTCCAGTTTGGGCCCAACTGAAAAAATCGAAGGACCTATGTCTCTCATCTTATAGAGACACCAACTAATCAGTCTATTTGGATTATATTAGAAGGACTGTCAAGATGTGACGTGGCAAAAATTTTTAAGTTTCTATAATGGAAAATGCTATTAATACAAATGTTTGAGAATTAAAAAGTCTAATGATCTTGTGTTACTAGACATGATAGTTATCTTAATGAGAAAGCCCCAGAGGCCTAAAGGGTTAAATACTTGTAAAATCCTACAGGTGCTTTCAAAAATACTGTGAAGTAAGCAAGTGCCTCTTGTTGGTTGATGAGTTTATAATTTTAAACATGGCAACTTAAAGTCTTTTGTCATACATAGTTATATATGATTTGCTGCTCAAAAAACTAAAGCGTTGTTGGTTCTGTGTTTAGGTGTCCTCCTATAGGTTCCTATGGACTTTTTCCAGCCACTTTTATTGTATTCAGTACTTTGGGATGGCTCTGTAAACAGATGAAGCCAATAATGTATTAACAGTACCAACTGAGAGAAAGTATGGTTAACTGAGGTTACTAAAAAGAAAAAGCAATTCAAATCAATTGGCAATCTACAAAAAGAGTTAAAAATTTTAAAACCTATTATTAAAATTGCTAAATTGGTCTATTATGTTATATTATATGTGTGTACATATTGTAGGTCCACATGGGAAAATTTTATTAAGAGTTTTATTTTAATTGGCTTATAGATAAGATTGTCCATAAATTTAAGCTGCTAAAATTAATCACAGATACATTTTAATTCATGTGACCTGAATCTCTGCATCATATGTTTTATACTTGTTGGTAGAAAGAAACTAAAAACATTTTATATGGTTGTGCTTAAGTTTACTGGTTAAACAAACTACACCATGTTAGATATTTAAGAGGTGTTTTCAAATACATGATTCTTAAAATTTATAGAAGGCATTGGACCTTCTGGTAAATGTTTTTTTAAGTTGTTATCTAATGGTTGAAACTGTTTGCTGAGTATTCATGTAATATTGCTGTTGTCAGCAAGTGATCTAGGACTTGCTCCCTCATTTCTCTATTCTAAGCCCAACTTGTTCTTTCATTTCTCTATTCTCCTCAAGGTAGGAAAGAAATTCTATTATGAAGGAATCTGTAGGACGCACAGTTTAATCTTTAGACCTTATAAAAGAGATGGCTAACATTTTTCTGTAATAGCATAGCCAAAATAAGAGCTTAAATAATAATCTCATAGCTAGATTTACTTCGCCATCAGCGAAGTAAACAGTAAGTAGAAAAATACCTCCCTTTCAGACCAAAGGGAAAGAAAGTTTTTAAGTGAGAATATAATTTTCCTCATGGGCATTGTCTACCTTAGAAAAACTACTACAGAACATGCCTGTGACTATAGACTTGTAGTTCAGGCCACCGAAGATTAGAGATGGGACACGGGCACTCCCTTGACTTGCATCCTCTGGTCTGCTTGAACACAAACCAGGAGGAAAAGAAAGCTAGGCATCAGAAGCAATGGGTGGCAGGCCTATTAATGGCTGATCTGTACAGTGATCTACCCTCAAGGAGACCCAACAGGCCAGTCCACTGCAGTGGCTTTCAATGTGGTAAGTCTGGGCTTCAGCAGAAGTCAGCTTGTGAAGAGCCCTGGCAGCTCTGCCAAGAGTTGGATCACTGGAAATGGACCTGCCCTGGAGTTGAAGGATGCCCAGGTCAGAGCCACAGGTCTTATTGGCTCTAAGCTGAAAAGCCCTTCACTCAGCCCAACTTCCAAAGTGACCACTGCAGCTCAGGGGATGGTCAAGTAGGGACAGCAACATTGCAGGCAGAACTGTAAATTTCTTGTTAGAGATGCCCCCTGCCTTTACCTGGCCAGCTCTCCTCCCAGGCCAGCCAAGTAATGAAAGTCAACAGAGTGCCTTCCCCTAGGAGGTTCACACCTCCCTTAGGATGTACCCCATGTGAAGAGATAGATAGGCCTGGGCCTCTTAACATACAAGGCCTAAAGCCCACCAGATTATTATCAAGCCCCTTCTGTCAGGTTCTATTTGCCTCTCAATCAGAAAACTTAATTGTAGCTTAGACAGCACCTTTCTTAGCTCCTCTAATAATGACTCTGTCCTTTGTTCTAGACCCTGTCTAGCGCACTTGGGCCTCATTCCTTCATAATCATAACCTCTACTCTACCACCAATGGCTCTACTCCCAACCTGTGTGTACTGATGGTCCTCTTCCCCTCTTAATGCTGTATAATTGTTCAAACCTGGTAAATGCCACTCTTAGGATCATTGGTTACTATCCTCACCCTGTCTTTTATGACCTTGTCTAAATATGATCAGAGTCGGCAAACTTGGAAGGCTTCCATAGCCTTGGCAACTCATGACGACAGCCTAGGGTGGTTACTGGCACCATAAACTAGAGTGCTAATTTGTTGGGTCAACAACAGGAGTCACTGTGCACTTGCTCCTGTCCTTAATGTGCTGTACATTTTGATTTAATGCTATAACTAGTACTCAAACAGTATGTTTCACTTTGTGTTTCTATGCGGGTGCAAACTGTTGAAATCTTTATACTAAATTGATCTTCTGTATATAAAGAGAATTGAAAATGAATCTTGATGCAAATGGAAGGGGAGAGGGAGCGGGAGAGAGGAGGGTTGTGGGTGGGAGGGAAGTTATGGGAGGGGGAAGCCATTGTAATCCATAAGCTGTACATTGGAAATTTATATTCATTAAATAAAAGTTTAAATTGCTCTGTTCCAACACCAAAAAAAAAAAAAAAGAAAGAAAGAAAGAAAAGAAAAGACTTTCCCAAATAAAACTACTGCATCACTGTAACCAATTAAATATTTTCTTTGCCTTGCTTCTGAACTCAAGTTAAAAAGCCTTCCCACCATTCGCTACCCCTAGCTGGAGTCCCAAAATGCTTGTGATCTGGGGCTGCCAAATTCATGAATCACTGAATGCTCAAACTAAAATCTTTCATACTTTAAGATGCCTCAATTAATCTAGTAGTATGGCTAATGTCCAAGTCACATCAGTACGTAAGGTAAATTTAATAAATAAAATGCCATTAAAGTATATAATATAAATAAAAAATATTCATTCATGATCTGTTTTGTATAAAATAAGGTGATATAATCATTGATTAAAGTCATTTTTTATGGGATTCCAAGATGGAGGATTAGGGAACGACACACTGAGCTAGGCTAGGGATAAACAGTAAAAAAAAATAATAATAAGTGTAGGAAGTGCATTCTCAGGGTAGAACTGAAAATCCAAAGAGAAACCTGTGGACCTGTGTAGGGGGTGCGGACATGCAGCACAAACACAAGCAAAACACGCAACTGCAACAGCCAAGAGCCAGAGTGGGGCGGCAGCTTGTATTCCAAGGTGAGATGCAAACCACGATGATATAGCCAGAGGGAGAGTGTGGCATGAGTCCAGAATGGGGTCCCAGTTGCTAGTGGTTGCTAGTGGTTCCCCACAGACCCAGTGTAAGTAGAGGGGGCACGTTTATCTCACCCCAACCTCCCAACAAAAGCACACACTCCCCAGCTGAGAAAGGGCAGGTCTATTTTTGGTTTGGCTGGGAGCAGTGGAAGACTTTGTGTGCACGCACAGCAATAAGCTGAGACAGGGTGTCATCTTCTCGGCAGTACTGGCAGCAGTGGCAGGGAGAACACAACATTCAGCCAGTGGCTCTTATGTATAGGTGTGATCCAGAGATTCTAGCAAAGGGAAAATTTCTCAGTCCCCACTGAATTTGAGCCTGGCTGGGAGTTGGCTGGCACCCTTGTAGAACTGTGAGGCACCCACAGCCTCCATGGATCAATATGCCTAGGCAAAACTGGCTCAGGGAACATCTGGCTCTGTTGACTGCATAGGCTGGCATGGCAGAACGAAACCTCTGCAACCAGAAACTGTGGGAGCTTTGTGTGCTGAGACCCTGGGTACTCAGTGGTTATATGAGAAGCTGCAGGGAGTAAATGACTCTCTGGGCAATCCCTGGATGCAGCTCCACATGCATGGGTCTCAATGGTTGCCTAGGGCAGGTCATTGCAGTGAGAACTGTATGACAATGAGGACTGTGCAGATAATCTGTGTGGTTCATAATGAAGTAGGCAGGCATACAGGTTAAAATTGATCAGATTTGTGAACTGGAAGACCATGCCTTCGCCACACCCCTGTGTGACCTCATGCCCCTACCTGATGCCTTTGCATGCCCCTGTGTGGCCTCATTCCCCTACCTGGCCACACCTGGGTACCCACCAGCCAATCAGGTTAATTAACCACTCCCCCTTTGGAAGTGGGTTAAAAGCCGGGACACAGTGTGGCCCAGGCTGCTCTTCTTCCCTGGCCTCTTGCCAGGACAGGGCTTGCTGTAGCCCTGCACCTCCAGGGCGCATGGCCTTCGGGCCATGTGCTCTAGGCTTCCTGGCCTAGATGCTCATCCATGTGGCTGGTTCCTGGTGCTCGGTATGAACCCCTATTCACCTCTCTCCCCTAAATAAAGCTTTCACTCTCTTATGCACCTTTCTTACTAAATAAAAGCATAAAACATACCATGCTGCCTTGTTTATCTGTGCCGGTATTTAGGATTCTTCTCTAAATATTAGGCAAGAACCCTCTCGGGCTTATCAATATTGGGGATTTAGTAATAAGCCCATGTTGAAATCGTAAGGCACCCCAAATTCTAGTAGCACATGTGGCATCCCGGATAGCATTTCTAGGGAACTTTAAGGGGCCACATTTCAGGGTAAATTTTAGGGGGTCTTGTCCGATTTCAATATGGTGGCACGGATGAGTGTTGAACACACTGGGGGCTAACAACCAGGCATTGCTAAGCTTAGAGGAGAGGAGATGAGGGGGTGATCACACAAACAGAGGTGATCATTCCTCCCATTCTGTTAACAATATGAGCTCTACCATGCCCAACTTGGGTGTTACCCTGGATACTCACCCAGCTCTGGATCATTAACCACAGCTCCCTGTCCACATCCACCAAACACCTCTTGGTGTCAACTGAACATGCAGACATTCCACTAAACACAGAGGCATAGCTCAAAGATAAAAGCAATTAGAGAGAAAAAAAAACTCCACAAATGCCTAAAAAGAAATGCAGAAATTCAAGAAACAAGAATAAGGAAGACACCATGACCCTTCCCTAAAGGAACAAAACAACATTTCAATACTAGAAAGTGAAGATGAAGGAATTGAGGAAATGTTGGAAATGGAATTCAAAAAATTAATCGTAAGATTACTCAAAAGCAATCACAAGCAATCCATGAACTAAAGAAAGCCATATATGATGGGAATAGAAAATAGAAAAATGTTCCCATGAAATTGAGAATTTAAAGAGAAATTAAAATTAAATATTAGAAATTAAAAATTAAAAAAATCAAAAATGCATTTGAAAGCATTAACAGCAGACGTGGCGAGGCAGAATAATGAATATTCAAACTAGAAGACAGATCCTTAGAAGACTTTCAGGCACAACAGAAAAAAGAAAATTAGAAAATTTAAAAACAGTGTTGGAGACTTATGACGTACTATCAAGCTACCCAACACATAGATCTTAAAGAGTTCCTGAACGTGTAGAAAGAGACAATGGACTAGAAGGCCTATTTAGTGAACTAATTACAGAAAACTTCATCAATTTGGAGAAAGAAAGGGACATCCAAGTAAAGGAAACACACAGAAATCCGAACAGACATGACTAGAAAAGATCTTCACCACAACACATTATAGTCAACAAAAGTGAAACCAGTAAAACGAATAAAAGATCAGTGAAATAAAGAGCTTTTTTTTTGAAAAATTAAAGAAAGTAGATCCACCATTGGCCCAGCTAACCAAAAAAAGGATAAGACCCAAACTAATAATCAGAGATGAAAAGGGAGGTACAACGGATACCAGAGAAATAAAAATAATCATCAGGAATTACTACAAAGAGCTGTATGTCAATAAATTGGGAAGCCTATAAGAAATGGATAGATTCTTGGACACATATAATCTACCAAAATTGAGTCATGAAGACATGAAAACCTAAACACACTGATAATCAAGACAGAGAATGAATAAGTAATAAATACCTTCTAAACAAATAAAAGCCCAGAACATGAGTTTCACTGTTGAATTCTACCAGACATTTAAGAAGAACTAACTCCAATTCTTGGCAACCTAATCAAAACAATTGTAAGGGAGCGAATCCTTCCAAACTCCTTCCATGAAGTCTGCAACACTTTAATCCCTAACCCAGAAAAAGATGCAACAAATAAGGAGATCTACAGACCAATATCACTGATGAATATAGATGTAAAAATCCTCAACAAAATATTAGCAAATTGAACCCCACAACATATCAGAAAGATCATGCACCCAGAGAAGTGGGATTTATCCCTGGTATGCAGTGATGGTTCAGCTTCCACAAATCAATAAATGTGATACATCACAATTGTGGTGGAATGAGAAGATAAAAGGGTCATGCCAAGATGACCACTGAGGTGAGAAGGTCATGCCAAGATGGCCACTGACAACAGAAACCGCCTGGCAACAGGCTGTGATTGGTTAGGGCATAGACCACCCCTTGACTGGATTGGCTGTCTTGGCTATATAAGCAGCTGTAGCAATTGAAATAAACGAGTCTGCAGGCTGCTTGCCTCAGGCCTGCTAACACCCGACTCCTGGGGTCTGTGTGATGACTCCGTGCCTCTTGCCCCCACCATGCTCCTCCTCTCAGAATGAATCCTCTCAGAAGAAATCAACTTCAACACACATTAACAAACTGAGGAACAAAAACCATATGGTTAACTCAATAAATTCAGAGAAAGCATTTCATAAAATGCAACACACGTTCATGATGAAGACCTTAAGCAAACAGGGTATAGAAGGAAAATTCCTCAACACAATCAAGGAAATTTATGACAAACCTATGTCCAGCATCCTATTGAACAGGAGAAAACTGGAAGCATTCCCCTTAAGATCCGAAACCAGAGAGGATGCCCACTCTCACCACTGCTGTTATATATAGTCCTGGAAGTATTAGCTAGAGCCATTAAGCAAGAAAAAGAAATCAAAGGGATACAAATTGGTAAGGAGGAAGTCAAATTATTGCTATTTGCAGATGACAATAATTCTACGTATAGGGGATCCAAAAGACTCCATTAAGACACTATTAGAACTCATAAAACAGTTTGGTAAACTGGCAGGATATAAAATCAACACAGAAAAATCAATAGCCTTTGTATACACAGGCAATGCCATTGCTGAGAAAGAACTTTTAAGATCAGTCCCGTTCATAATAGCTCCAAAAAGAATTAAATATCTTGGAATAAATTTAACCAAAGATCTCCACAATAAAAATTACAAAACACTACAGAAAGAAATAGAAGACATTTAAAATGGAAAAACTTTGCCATGTTCATGGGTTGGAAGAATCAATATCATCAAAATGTCCATACTTTTAAAAGCAATTTACAGATTCGATGCAATTTCAACAAAATGCCAAGGACATTTTTCTCAGATATAGAAAAATGATGCTGAAATTAATATGAAAACAAAGAAGACCCCAAATAGTTAAAACAAACTTATACAACAAAAACAAAGATAGGTGCATCACAATACCTGATTTCAAAACATACTATAGGGCAGTTATAATCAAAATAGCCTAGTACTGGTACAAAAACAGATGGATAGACCAATGGAACAGAATAGAAACTTATCTTTGACAAAGGTGCTAAAATCAATCCCTGGAGTAAGGACAGTCTCTTCAACAAATAATGCTGAGAAAACTGGATCTCCATGTGCAAAAGTATGAAGCAAGACCCTTACTTTACACCTTACACAAAAATCCACTCAAAACCTATTAAAGACCTAAATCTATGATCCAATACCATCAAAGTATTAGAGAACATTAGAGAAACTCTGCAACACATTGGCATAGGAAAAGACCCCAGAAGCACAGGCAATCAAAGCCAAAATTGACAAATGGGATTACATCAAGCTGAGAAGTTTCTGCACTGCAAAAGAAACACTCAGCAATGTCAAGAGGCAACCAACAGAATGGGAGAAATTATTTGCAAACTACACAACTAATAAAAGATTAACATCCAGAGTCTATAAAGTGCTCAAGAAATTCAACAACAACAAAACAAACAATCCAGTTAACAAATGGGCAAAGTACTTTTTTTTTTAAGATTTATTTATTTATTTATTTGAAAGGCAGAGTTACAGAGAGGCAGAGGCAGAGAGAGAGAGAGGTCTTCCATCCGCTGCTTCTCTTGCCAATTGGCTGCAACAGCCGGAGCTGCACCGATCCAAAGCCACGAGCCAGGAGCTTCCTCCATGTCTCCCACATGGGTGCAGGGGCCCAAGGACCTGGACTATCTTCTACTGCTACCCCAGGCCATAGCAGAGAGCTGAGTCAGAAGAGGAGCAGCCAGGACTAGAACTGGCGCCCATATGGGATGCCGGCGCTTCAGGCAAGGGCATTAACCTGCTGCGCCACAGCACCGGCCCCTGGGCAAAGTACTTGAACAGGCATTTTTCAAAAGATGAAATTCTAATGGTCAACAGACACATGAAAAAAATGCTCAGATCACTAGGGAAATGTAAATCAAAACCACAATGAGGGCCGGCGCCGCGGCACCCCAGGTTCTAGTCCCGGTTGCTCCTCTTCCAGTCCAGCTCTCTGTTGTGGCCCAGGAGTGCAGTGGAGGATGGCCCAGGTCCTTAGGCCCTGCACCCGCATGGGATACCAGGAGGAAGCACCTGGCTCCTGGCTTCATATCGGTGCAGCACCGGCCGTAGCAGCCATTTGGGGGGTGAACCAACAGAAAAGGAAAACCTCTCTCTCTCTGTCTCTCTCTCTCTCTCTCTCTCTCTCTCTCTCTCTCTCGTCTAACTCTGCCTGTCAAAAAAAAAAGAAAAAACCACAATGAGGTTTCACCTTACCTGCATTATAATGGCTCTCACAACAGAAATCAATGACAAATGCTGGTGAAGGTGTGGGGGAAAAGGTACCCTAATCCATTGTTGATGGGAATATAAACTGGTACAGCCACTGTGGAAGACAGTATGGAGAGACCTCATAAATCTGAATATAAACCTAGTATATGATCCAGCTATCCAACTCCTTGGAGAAGCAAAGCATATTTCCTACCCACCCACAATAAAAGCTCATTGAGGTTACTTAGTCCCCAAAAATCAAGTAGGAAACAAGATTTATATAGGCATGTTTGTATATATCAGAAGTAATAAAAAGATTTTTATGTAATATTGAAAATAGGGCCCAGAAAATTAAGAAAAGTACATATAAGTAATTATACAGTTATGGCCAAATATAGTTTTTTTACATAATTATGTATAGTTTATGGTATCTAAACTGTCTATACTTTATGAAAAATGAGATGTTAAGAAATAAATGAGTCAGGAAATAGCATTAGATTTTAGACCCTTATTAAATATTTCTTCAAAAATAAAATAGCACCAAGGTCAAAATACAGATTATAAAAATGAAGATTTTTGATAAATAGTTTAAAATAAGAGAAATATTAGCAGAGTCTCAACCACATAAATTATTTCACAAATGTTAGCAAATGAGTGAGGAAACAATGTTAAGTTCACAAAGAGGGCCAAGTTGCTAACCTGTTCCTCTTGTTGAAGTCCATGAGAAGTGGAGGAAAGAGTGGAAATTGTATCAGCTTTATGACAAAAGAACTCAACCCACATAAATGTTAGGCAAATGACAATAACAAAATTGCCAAGACTTTCAATTTACAGTGATGGCTTCTCAAACTTCAGGATCTTCTATGTGGGCTTAGTAGTCATTAATTGCCTCTATCAAAGTATTGGTTTTCAAGTATACCTACTCCTTCCTTAACAACTCTCATTAGTACTTAAAAACCTTACCATTAAGAGCTTTAAAATAGAAAAAAAAAATTCCATTAAATTTAATGGGGAAATTACAGTGTATTTCATCTCCACACAAATACTGAAATAATTTTCTCTGCTAGAAAAATAAATAGTTGAATGATAACATATTTATATTAGTAATAAACAGCAATTTGGAAGCAAACCAATACAACTTAGGAAGTATAATGTAACTGTACTTGTTTCTTTTTATTTCTGAAACATTTTCATCACCAATCTTTCAAATTTGGGGGCTCATGGTCATTTTGTACTTAGACTACACTTAAAAATAAATCACATCATAGAAAAATGTCTTTCGGGCAAAATATAGGCTAGGTATTGAAGATATAACAGAATAAAGAATATCAATATAGCCATTTTCATCTCTCTCACTTAGAATATGCACCAAAGTAAAATGCTTTAAGTTCATCCACACATTATGTACAAATGCAAGCCACAGCTGCCCCTATCAACCAGCAGCAACCCTTTCACATTTCTTGGGTGTACCCAGAGCCCAAGGACCAGCTCACTCATGACCTCCAACAGTGAAGTACCATTTCCACCACTGGCAGCCCCATCATGATCAGTGCATGTCCTGAGCATCTGCCCCTGTGGCTCCGCCACACTCATTATGTGTCACTTAAGACCTGACGACTAGGGGCCAGTGCTGTAGCATAGTGGGTAAAGCTGCAGTCTGCAGTGCTGGCAACCCATATGGATGCCAGTTTGAGTCCCAGCTGCTTCACTTCCAATCCAGCTCTCTGCTATGGCCTGGGAAGGCAGAAGAAGATGGACCAAGTACTTGGGCCCCTGCACCCACATGGGAGACCCAAAAGAAGCTCCTGGCTTCAGATTGGCACAGCTCTGGCCATTGCAGCCATCTAGGGAGTGAACCAACAAATGGAAGACCTCTCTCTCTCTCTCTACCTCTGCTTCTCTGTAACTCCGCCTTTCAAATAAAATAAAATAAATAATAAATATTTTCTTAAAAAAAGACCTGATGACTGGCCTACCTGGCATCCTCAATCCCAGCAAGGCTACATCACTGCATCCAGAAACATCTGCAATGTAGCCTACATAGACCCTCACAAATACCACTGAAGTTGATTATAACTGAAGACCAAATGGAGGCTACATTACTGAGCCCAACTAGAACCAAAGCCAAGGTACCCTAACTAACACCCTATGGCCCAACTACCATAAAGAGTCTTTCTATACAAAATATATTCAATAAAGGAGATGACTGTTCTACCATATGCACAGACATCAATGCAGGGACACAGAAAACATTAAAAAGTAAAGAAAATGACATTTTCAATGGAATACAATAATTCTCAGTAATAATTATCAAAGGAAAGAGAATCTATAAAATGCTTGAAAATGAATTCAAAATCTTGAAGAAATTTAGTGACATAAGAAAATGCAGACAGACAATTCGGGAAAGCAATTCATGATCTGAATGAGAAAAGCAACAGACACAGTTATCATAAAAAAGAAACAGACATCTTGAAGCTGAAGAACTACATAAATATCACCTCCTCCTTCTTTTCATCTAGGCCAAACAGTTTCTAATCCCTAGTGTTTTTTTCCTAAAGTGTTAATGGTTTACTACTTTCATTATCTTTCAAAAGCATAAGACAATTAAATATTGATTATTGTTCCATTTTAGCTGATCCTATGACTTAAATTTCATTTATATGACATGAAAGCAGTATAGTTACATAAACTCAAATATGAGAAACCATGTGATTATTTTCATTTATAATGCAATCAGGAACAACCTAAGGTAATGTTGTGGAGTAGAACTTTCTGTAATGATGAACGTGTTCTGTATCTGCTCTGTTCAATATGGTAGCCACTTGGAAATTCCTATTAATTTAATTTTTTAATTTTTTAATTTTTTTTTTTTTGACAGGCAGAGTGGATAGTGAGAGAGAGACAGAGAGAAAGGTCTTCCTTTTTGCCATTGGTTCACCCTCCAATGGCCGCTGCGGCTGGTTCATCGCGCTGATCCGAAGCCAGGAGCCAGGTGCTTCTCCTGGTCTCTCATGCAGGTGCAGGGCCCAAAGACTTGGGACATCCTCCACTGCCTTCCCGGGCCATAGCAGAGAGCTGGCCTGGAAGAGGGGCAACCGGGATAGAATCCGGCGCCCCAACTGTGACTAGAACCCGGGTGTGCCGGCACCACAAGGCGAAGGATTAGCCTGTTAAGCCACGGCTGGAAATTTCCATTAATTTAAATGTAAATACTCACATGCCCATTAGGCGAAAATGAGAGGCAAAACATGAAAGCCTAGGTGGTCTTGGCAAAGGAGCCCATGCAGCATAGTCAATAATTACAGTTGAAAAGTCTTAGCACAGCACAAACAGAAGCCTCAAAGTTATAGCTAACAGGTAAGAAGTCAAAGGCTGCAAGCCCTCATCTACTCACCAAGAAAGCAAGAGCTGCAACTCTGATCATTCATAAGGGGAGCTCGTCTAAGATTTACTAGTGTTATGAAGACTTTAAAAAACTTTAAAACTTTTCCTCCACCATCCCAGGTTCAGTGGCCTGGGCCTAAGAATTCAATTCTCAAGACAGAGTACTAGGAAAAAACATAAATTTTATATGTTGTTAATATTTTAATTTTTACATGCACATAGGCCTATATAAAAAAA
Organism: Lepus europaeus; assembly: GCF_033115175.1. NCBI lineage: Eukaryota > Metazoa > Chordata > Mammalia > Lagomorpha > Leporidae > Lepus > Lepus europaeus. The sequence goes on along the minus strand of NC_084827.1, from coordinate 126,624,693 downwards.
TGAGGACCCAAAGAGGCAGTTAGACTCAGAGATTACATTTTAAACATGCAATTAGTTTATAGGAAAGTGAAGGAAAAAAATTTTGCGTTTCTAAGTGTAGTAAAATATTGGAAGGTAAATATACAAGAAAACTAACAAAAGGTGTGATTTTAGTGAGATTTGTTTGTGCAGATCCATCTCAGTACTGACTTTCTGTCTCCAGTGATAATGACCGCTATCCTCCTTCTAAGGTAGGAGAAGTGGGGCAGAGAGGACTTTTCACAGAAGGAAAACTTGTGTCCTGCTTTCAGGCAGGTGTGAGGAGGGCATTGAGCTCTTTCTGCATCTGTGGCTTCTCAATTGCCTTAGCTCAAAATAATCCTTATCCCAAAGTGGAATCTTTTGAGGTGACAGGTTTTGATACTTTATACTACTGATTTTTGTATAAACAGAAATCATTATCTTCTACAATGATTTTATTTTAGCTTGATCTCTGTATAAAAACAATTTGTACAGAATGTAATGGGACAGATATATAAAGTTAAAACATAGTCCTACCTCCAACATTTTTGAATTTTTGTGCTAAGTAACCTCAAATTTGGACTCTTCACATCTATATCAAGAATTTGGACTCTTTATTAGGTTTTAATTAGGACATCTATATTATGTTCCTATCTCTGTTACCATCTTTGAAACACATTTAAATATGTAAGGATGTAACCATATTCCACAAGTATTTATTAAGAATCCACTATGTACATTAGACTGCTGAATGATGAAAGTACAGTGAACAAAGGAGATAGAGTTCCTATCTTCAATAAGCTTACAGTTTTGTGGATACGAAAGTCACTCTTAAAAGGTACAAATTAATAAATATTAGAACCTACCATATGACCCAGCAATAACACTCCTCATTACTTACTAAGAGGTTGACAATTTATGTCTACACAAAGCCTGAACACAGCTGTCTAACAGAAGTCAATTCTTCAAAACTGACAAAACTTGGAAACAACCAAGATGTCCTTCAGTAAGAGAATGGATAAATAAATTGTTGCATAACAGTTTCTTTTTTCCTTTTTTAAAGATTTATTTATTTATTTATTTGAAAGTCAGAGTTACACACAGAGAGAAGGAGAGGCAGAGAGAGAGAGAGAAAGAGAGAGAGAGAGAGAGAGAGAGAGAGATGGATGTCTTCCATCCACTGGTTCACTCCCCATTTGGCCACAATGGCCGGTGCTGTGCTGGTCCAAAGCCAGGAGCCAGGAGCTTCCTCCGGGTCTCCCACATGGGTGCAGGGGCCCAAGCATTTGGGCCATCCCAGGCCATAGCAGAGAGCTGGATCGGAAGTGGAACAGCCGGGACTCAAACCGACATCCATATGGGATGCCGAACCTGCAGGCTGAAGCTTTACCCACTATGCCACAGCACCAGCCCCAGTATAACAGTTTCAATGAGAAAAAGAAATGATCCACCAAGCCATACAAACCTATGAGGAAAACCTTAAATGTATATTACTAAGTGAAAGAAGCCAATCTTAAAAAGTATGTGCAGTATGGTGAGAACTACATGACATCTGGAAAAGGCAAAACTATTGAGACCATAAAAAGATCAATGGTGTGGCTGGCACCATGGCGTAGTGAGTAAAGTCACCACCTGCAGTGCCGGCATCCATATGGGTGCCAGTTCAAGTCCCAGCTGCTCCACTTCCAATCCAGCTCTCTGCTATAGCCTGGGAAAGCAGTGGAAGATGGCCCAAGTCTTTGGGCCCCTGCACCCACATGAGAAGACCCAGAGGAAGCTCCTGGCTTTGGATCGGCACAGCTCTGGCCATTGTGGCCAACTGGGGAGTGAACCAGCAGATGGAAGACCCCTCCCTTCTTCCCTCCCTCCCTTCCTCTCTCTCTCTCTCTCTCTCATTCTCTCTCTGTGTAACTCTAACTTTCAAATAAATAAATAAATCTTAAAAAAAAAATTAGATGTTTCCAGGCGTCAGGAGGGAGAAAGGAATGAGTGGACAGAGCACAGAGGACCTTCCAGGCAGCAAAACTACTCAGAATAATCCTGAAATTGCAGAGGTTTATTATACATTTGTTCAGACCCATAGAATATAACACTCTAAGAATGAATCTCAATATAAAATAAGGACTTTGGGTGGAAAATTAAATATAGAACCATGAACTGAGGTGATAACTCTGAAACAAAAGAGCAGAGTACCGTAAGAAGAACTACAAGGAAAGTAGTATAGCCAGAGGGCCAGGGAATGCCTTTGTGGAGAAGAGAAATGTGAAATACGCAAGGAACTAAGGAGTTAAACATAAAAAAAGAATAAAGAGGAACAGCTGTATACTGGCACATTTAAGAGAACAAGAAAAGAGAGGTAGATGGATCAAAGAGGTAGGCAAGAACAAGCTTATTTTTGGTCCTATGTACCTGAGTAGGAGTTGGGATTTTATTCTAAGAGCAATGGAAAGCTTCAAAGAATTTTGGAAAGGAAGTGACACGATCCAATTTACATGATAAAATAGTAGTTCTGACTGTTCTGTAATAGAGAATAAAATACAGGGAACAAAAGTAGATACAGCAAGACATTCAAAAGATTAGAAAGTGGCTCTGCAAGTGCTAACAAATGGCTGTAAACGGTGCTTCCTGCAGCAGTCTATAAATAATAGCCATTGTGTATGAACCACTTTTTGAAACCCAGAACTAAATCAATAGGTTAAGTGAGCAAGTGCTGAAACTTCATTACAAAATAGCTCAAGTCCTCAGACTGATGGCTGTGATTCACTAAACTAAAGACTTTGAGCTACATGAGGTCAATCACATAAATAGAATCTGGAAAAACCGATCCACAGAAATGAATAAATTATAGCAGTTAATGACAGAAGGACTACAGGAAATGGGAAAGAATCATGAAACAAAAGTCTCAAATAGTGACAGAACTCAGACCCAAAGCCACATAGCTACTAAGCAACATTTGTCCATTTGGAGTTCTCAACTATACTTTCCTGAACTTCCTCATCTACAAAATGGTCCTCAACAAGAGTTTCTACCTGATGTTGTTCTAAGAAGTAAATGAGCTAATAGATGTAAGTACTTAAAAGAACACCTCAAAAATTAAAGCTGGTTCAGAAACACATATAAACCCTGCTTAGATAAATTTCAACGTCAGATATTTTCCATGTCTAGTTTTATCTTCAAATAATAGCAATATCATATGGCAATGTAGGAATACAAAGTATTTTTTGTCACATCTTTCAATACAAATTTTGTTAATTTAAATGAGTACCTGCTCCATTTTACTAACTTTTATTTTTCTTTGTTATTTTGTATATACTCAGTTACTTCCTTTGGAAATCTTGTTTATCAACTTTGTGGCTTCCTACTGAGTTTGATAATATATTTACTCTTAATAATATAATAACTAGATAAGACAGCATGAATAGTTTGAAATTTATTTTCCAAATTAATGATGCAATTAAATCTCTAGCTACTTTGCAAGGCTGGGATCTAGTTAAGAAATAACCACCTTTGACATGATAAGTAAAGGTTGAGAAACATGAAAAAAAAAAGGAAAAGGCATCTTTTTACTTTGAAACATTATTTGGGAAAGATCAAAAGAAAGTATTGTTATTTGAAGTAATTCAGATTACACTTCCAGTGATTACAACCACAATAAAAAGTATTTTATTACATTCTAACACCTAAATTATAAATCAAACTGCTACTTGGAGTCATCATTATTCACCATTGATAATCAATTTTTCAATTGCAAGTGCTGATACATATCAACATTAACATTCCTTTGCTTTTAAAATGGTTCAATGGTGAACATGGATATCACAGAGGAATTAAGAGATTGAAAATTCTTGAATTGTTACTAAATACTGAATCCTGTTCTGAACTTGAACTTGCTCTTATGGAAATTTCAAAGCACTAGCAGTTTGAACCAAGTCTCCTTTTTTATGTAAATGACATTTATGTCTGTAACTTGCTTTTAATAATTGCTTAAGTTATTCAAATGCATGCACACTTTTTAGTAGGTGCTGAAACTGTACCAGTTATAAGGATGAAATAAAATGACTCATTTCCTTTATGATCAAATATGAAAACCTTTTCTTGTTATTATGTTGTGAATTCCACCAAATAATTCCACAATTATTTCTTGATTTTTTTTCTTCTTTCAGACAGTCAGACAGTCACATTTCAAGTTATTGTGTAGTAAGTGAACTGGCAACTTCTTTCAATATACCTCAAAATTTCATTTTAAATGCCCTGAAGCAAAGACAATACCAGCTATTACCTAGCAGTGGGTGAGCCAGTTTACTCCTTCTAGAACTTGACATATAAAAGAAACTTAGAAACATAAACTAAGAACACCTTAAATTGATGGCATAGATTAACATTCAGCAAAGAACACATTATCATGAACTCATTTTGAATAAATGTCTGTGTAAAAGAAAAAAATTCACTGTCATTCCTCTTGTAAGTAACCTTTAAATTTGATTTCTGAACTCACAAAGCATCTCTGCTGTGTTTTTAAAACAGAGCAGCTTCTGTACCTCTACTTGTCTCATTCCCATGAAAAAGAGTAAACACATCAACAACTATAACAATAGTAATACCATGCAACTGCTAAATGGCAAGTGTCAAGAGTCAAGAACAAAATTTCAGTAGTAAGTTCCAAAAATTCTGGTATTTTTTTAAAAGATCCTTGAAAGTCCAATGTGACAATATGATGGTGGCTTGTTAAAGTGAACTTTCTTACCTTCTTTAAAATCTTACTCATTTTGACTTTAGATGAAGAAATATTTTAGTTCACCAATCACTAACAAAAAGATGATCTTCATATATTTGTCAAGTTGTATTTCTGGCTTCTGGTCCTAATAAAGAAAATAGCAAAATATCAATCAGTTGACAAGACATCCAACAGGCTCTGTTAAAAGATGAACTAAGGCAATGTTATGTGCAATACTAACTATTAAAAACTATACCACTTCAGAGTGTAATTTTTGAAAATATATTTAACTCTCTCCCTTTATATTCTATATTCAACTTACCACCAAGTACTGTCATTCTCCCATCATGAGGATGCTCTGCCTAAAACCCAGGTTCAGCCCAAAGCATTGCCAATTACCTTCAAAAGCTCTTTGCTACATTAAATATGTATTCCAACACCTACAGCAACCTCTGCAATCTGGCCTTATTGTTTGCACATGTCTGCCTGCTCTTGTCAGTCAAGTGGCCTCATGATCTCCCACATGCACTATCCTTCTTCCTGCTCCAAGCTTTTGATCATATATTTAAATCCCTGAAAAAAAATCACACTATTTCCCAAATGTAAATATAGCTGGCGCTAAAAATTCTATCAGTTCCAATAAGCGGTTGCTCATCTGTTTGCTTGTTCTAGCTTCCTTCTAGAATAAAACCTCTCAATTCATTGTCTTGGTGAGTCAGCCAGTTAATCTTCTTAGTCATACTGTCTTCACTATTTCTAACAGTCTGTGCACCTTCTCAAGGAGGCTGCCTTTGAGAAGGACTTTATTAATAAAAACTGTGCTATGAAAGACCATGTCAGATTTTTTTTAGAGAGACATCCCAATGAAAGCCATGATTTTCTTTATTATTTATTTTTTGAGAGACAGAGAGAGAGGGTACTCATCCCCTGGCTCATTCACCAGAAAGCCACAACAGCTAGAGCCTAGGGAACTGGATGCAGGTCCCTCACTGGGTAGCAGAGATTCAACAAACTAAATCATTACCACTGCCTCCCAGGTTCTACATTAGCAGGAAGCTGCAATCAGGAGTAGAGCCAGGACATGAACCCAGGCACCGCAATATGGGATGCAGGCATCCCAGCTGGCATCTTAACTGGTAAGCCAAATGCTTGTTCCCAAAGCCAGATTTTTAAATCTGAGTGATCATGTATCCATTACTTTCATTTTAAAGGTATCTAAAAAGATGAGATTTTAGTTTATCATGTATCAATCTCATAGTGTTTTGTGTACTCACAAGTAATGATAAATGAGCCAAGGACATTCATAAAATTTTGTTCTGAACATTTTAGGACTGACTGAAGCTCCAATCAATAGTAGTGGTTATATGGATGATAACAACCACATTCAGTTACTTTTTTCACTATTTTAACTCAAGATCATTTAACTTCTTCTCATTACAAAAGGATAACACCCATCTCTATGTTACAAACAGTGCAACTATTGTCTGTTCAGACTGGAGTGGTGTAAAAAAGAGTTTCTGTTAAAGTGTTTAGTGCTGCGGCCAGTGTTGTGGAGTAGTAGGGTAAACCACCCCAACATCTGCAGTGCTGGCATCCCATATGGGTGGCGGTTCAAGTCCTGGCTGCTCCACTTCCAATCCAGCTCCCTGTTAATGCACCTGGAAAAGCAGCAGAGGGTAGCCCAGGTCCTTGGGCCCCAGCACCCACGTGGGAAACCTGGAAGTGGCTTCTGGCTTTGGCCTGGTCAAGCCCCAGCCTTTGTAGCCATTTGGGGAGTGAACTAGTGAACATCTCTTTCTCTGTCTCTCCCTCTAATTCTGACTTCCAAATAAATAAATAATTTTTTTAAAAAAAAGAGTACAGTACCAAACTAAACTCATTTTATGCCAAAACTCAGTCAATATATAACATGTCGATAAGGCTACAAATGACTATAATGTTCAAACAAAAATGTCAATTAGAAAAATTAACTTATTTTGGCTGGCGCCAATCCTCCGCCTGTGGCACTGGCACCCTGGGTTCTAGTCCCAGTCAGGGCGCCAGATTCTGTCTCGGTTGCTCCTCTTCCAGTCCAGCTCTCTGTTGTGGCCCAGGAAGGCAGTGGAGGATGGCCCAAGTGCTTGAGCCCTGCACCTGCATGGGAGACCAGGAGAAAGCACCTGGCTCCTGGCTTTGGATCAGCACAGTGCGCCAGCCATAGCGGCCATTTAGGGGTGAACCAACGGAAGGAAGACCTTTCTCTCTCTCTCTCTCACTAACTCTGCCTGTCAAAAAAAAAAAAAAAAAGAAAGAAAAATTAACTTATTTTGAAGGGTCACTATATTCATGTTGTTGCTTGTGTGCAGGTACTGAGCCAGGGAAGAAACAGCTCTAAATCTGGATTTCAAAAACACAGATTTGATCATTACACACATAAAAGCTGAGGCAGGGGGGATTTGGAAATTTATCTTCTTTGAGTTCCAGTTCTTCATCAATAAAGAAATTAAATACCCTTCAAAAGTTATTTGAAGATTAAATGAGAAAATGTCTGTGAAACATCTCATAACATTATTGCATTATTATAGGGACGTCTCAAATTGAAGAGAGCATCATTAAATTTGTGCTCAAGTATTGTGTGACTACCAACAAAAAGCGGGTGGGGCAAGCTGCCTGCAGTCAAAATTCCTACTAAAAAAGGAGAAAACATCTTGCACATCTTCCAAATTTGCCACTAATGGTAATATTTCAAGGGAAAGAAAAGAATTTCCAAGTTTCGACTTACTGCTAATGAAAACGATACTATTGCTTATTCCAACCAGTTTGACAAGTTCAATTTTCTCTTTAGCCAATACAAAATGAACAGTGCAACAAATTGTTCACTGTGTCATAACATAAAATTAAAGAGACTTATACAGAAAGTTTTTTTAATCTAATTATATGTGTTTGATAAAAAAAATCCTCCATGGCTTGAGCCATGTCAGTAGATTAATGAGGTCAAAAGTCAGTTTCCAGTAGGCTAAGGGGTGAATCACAGGTGAACAAGTACAGATGCACTTATAAGCTTTCTTCTCAGATTCCACTGAGAAAGGATAGAGGAAACTGTGAAGGAATCTTAAAGAGAAGCCACTGGCACAGAGGAAGGAAAGAAGAATAAGGAGGAATTTAAGTTCAAAATGAGCAGTGAAACAGGAGAGTAGAAATTGGTAAGACCAGAAGCCAAACTGGTAAAATTTGAGAAGTAAATGAGATGCAACAGCAAAAGCCTCACTTTTACAACAACCCAGACTTGTATTTTTCCCCCTGTGTTAACCATTTGAAAGGGACTATATTTTTTCACATAACTTACTAAAATTACAAATGACTTGGAACACTTTCTGATTTACATTACACAATGAAGCATTTGATATTTCCGTCTCCTTGAAACTTGGCTCACCATTCTTTCTTAACTTCCTTAAAAGTCTCCTTTTCCAAAGGCTCTCCTTGAATCATTAGGAAAGACCAGGTAATAGTGCAATAACAAGTAACCTGGAGGCATACCCCAACTAAAGTAATCCTCATTCACAGTGCAAGTCCAGAACAGGTCTCGAGGCACTTTGCTATTGAAAAATCACTAAGAATCAGGTGGACAAAGCTCCAACTCAACAAACTTCGTAATATCAAGGTAGGGAAAGCTAACCAGCAGACTCAACGTGCTGTCTCTTAAAGCTCTTCCCAAGAAATGACTCACATTGTTGCAGGGCTCTGCTGCACTTCAATTCTTTCTCTGCCGGATTTGTGTCTCATGTTCACGAAAAACGAGCACAGACAAAGAAAATTGTGTAAAGCAGAAGTGGTTCACGAAAAAAAAAAAAAGTGAAGGAGGGGGAAAAAACTCAACAGCACTGAGAATCCCTGAAGAAAACAAAAGTGAGAGAAAAACTTTCAGCAGCATTGAGACGAGTCCCTAAAGCAGGAAGCCATTTTGAAGGCTGATTGTCTAGGGTTTTGTAGGTTGTAAAAGGAGGTATTCTCATGATTGGTCTAGGGAAGGGATGATTTTCATTGGTCAATTGGATGATAGTCCACTGGAAACTCAAAAGAAAACACATGAAACTTTCATCTGAAATGAGTAGAATTATCATCACCTAGATCTGCTACAACAGCTCAGAAAAATCTTGATTACAAGGATTAGCACATGGCATCAACCACCCTCACAGAAGCTAGTTGCTTGTATTTTCTCATCTCTAAGTAGTGGGGAGGACCCCCTGATTGCTGTCTAACTCACCAGGAACCTATCAACATCACCCCTGGTCACATTCCAATGGCCAAGGCAGGTAATATTACATCCCAAGAACCAAAAAAAAGCAATCCTACTTTCTCCCCAGAAGGAAAAAAAAAAAAAAACAGGAATATTTGTAAACAGCCTCTATGATTACATACTCTCCCTCTCACTAGAAATATTTCACAAAACTCAATTCTTAACCTTCTCTTTGCATGTGCAAATTCTTCCCAAGTGACCTCATTCACTTTCTATATGACAATAACTACCAAATCTATATATTTTGCTCAAACCTCTCTCCAGATCCATGTACCTCTTCTCAAAAAATCTCAAAAGTGCTCTAATTTGTCTAAATCTAATCACTGTTCCACAGTACCCCATTTCTTGTAATGAACTATTTGCTGTCTTTTCCCTATTAAACTATAACTTTCATTACGTAATAGCTGTGTTTAATTTGTTTCTATCCCCAGCACTAAGCCAAAAGCACCCAAGAAAAACTATTTCTTCAATGAGTTAACTGATTAATGAATGATGAACACTATTTTCATGGTGTTTGCAGATATTCTCCAAAAGCTTCAGATTCAGATTGCTGAAGCAAGCCTTAAGATTCAGTACTACGGTGTAGCGGGTAAAGCTGCTGCAGTGCCGGCACCCCAGATGGACGCCAGTTCAAGTCCCAGCTGCTCCACTTCCAGTCCAGCTCTCTGCTACAGCCTGGGAAAGCAGCAGAAGATGGCTCAAGTGTTTGGGACTCCGCACCCATGTGGGAGACCTGGAAGAAACTCCTGGGCAGCTCCTTCCACTGCCACCATCTGGTGAGTGAATCAGCAGATGGAAGACCTCTCTCTCTGCCTCTGCCTCTCAAATAAATAAATCTGGAAAAAAAAAAAAAAAGAGATTCAGTACCCTAAACTGAGTGGGTGACTGCTATTAAGGGATGAGTTTAAAAAGTGAGGTCACAGTGCCAGTTTGTATCCCAGCTGCTCTTCTTCTGGTACAGCTCTCTGTTATGGCCTGGGAAAGCAGAAGATGGCCCAAGTGCTTGGACCTGCATGGGAGACCCAGAAGAAGCTCTTGGCTCCTGGCTTCCAGTCGGCCCATTTGGGGACTGAACCAGTGGATGGAAGACCTTTCTCTCTGTCTCTTCCTTTTCTCTGTCTGTAAGTCTACCTCTCAAATAAATAAGTAAAATCTTTAAAAAAAAAAAAAAAAGTCAGGTCCCAGGAAAGAAGAAATGAGTCAACAAATGTATGTTGAGCACTACTATCTTTCAAGTAGTATTTTGGATCCTGGAATATCAACAAATAAAATAGAGATAGATTTCTGCTGTTTGGGAGAGAGAAACAGTAAACAATAAGCATTACATAACACAAACATTTTTAAAGTAAATTACATAATACATCAGTGTGAATAAAAGCAGAACAAAAGGCATGGAGAGTCCCAGAAGTTAGGGATAAAGGTGCAATTTAAAATGAATAGAGAGATAAGAATCAACTTCATTGCAATGGGAATATTTGAGCAGACTTGAAGGAATCAAGGGAGTAAGCTGTGTGGGTATTGGCATGTTTCAGTGGGCAAGAACCACCAGCACAAAGCTCTAAATTAGAAGCATTCCTGGGATGTTTGAGAAATCTCAAAGACAACAAGGAAACTTAAACTAAAGAAGGAAGGGTGAAAAGAAGAGATGAGGTCAGGTAAAAGGGGTCAAATTATACAGACAGGGCAGTAATGCCTGGATTTAACTGTGAGGGAAAGGAGGAACTCTTAGACAGTTGGGAGAAGTACAGTAACATAATATGAAATATGTTGATACTCTTCCTGGATAAAAGGTAAAAGTGAATGTCTAGAGAGATCCAAGAAGGCTGAATGGGGAAAAGTGGAACTGATTTTGACCATGGAAACAAACTAGAAGAACAGGGAGGAAACTTTTTCCTCAGGGACAGTTAGAGGGAAGCTCTCAGTGGAAAGTCTACAGAAGGAAGAAACTCTCAGTAGAGAGATGAAGACTGTACAATCACACAGCAACTGGCAGGATGCCACCAGTGATTTCCACAGCCAGTGAGAACACCATCTTCTCAGACCAAGGTGAGAGGAATCTACAGCAGCCCAAACACCACTGATGATCCTGTCTGAGGAAGAATCTTGCAGCATCCACCTATTTTAAGTCTGGCCTGAAGAGCTAGTGGGAGTCAGGTTGCCCACCTAATCCCTTGAAGGAGGGCACATCTCCCTTTCCCTCACCAAGGCATCTAGCAACCGAGAGGGAAGGTGAGTGAAGGCTGCTGTGGCCTGCATGCCACTAGTGGATTTTGTCAGAGGAAGAAATCTGTGGACCCACTGACTTTGAGTCCAGCCTGCAGAGTTGGCGGGGAAGCAGGGCACCCACATAGTTCCATGAAAGGATCACTCCAGTCCACCACCACAACCAACCTCTGTTGAGCAGGGTGGCTTGCTCTGGGAATGGGGCAGCTTTCCCCATGGATATAGAGGCTAACAGGGCAAGGAATAGATCCCTGAACCCTGTGGCTTTGGGAATCCCATGGCTGTGTGATAGGCCAGGAAACTGAGAAGGGTGTCAGGGTTGGCAGGGTGGGCAATCACTGGGTTCAATTCCAGAAGTTTGGAACTACCTGGGTGCTGGGGAGGGTCATTGCAGAGAGCTCCATGCTCATACTACAGAACACATAGATCCTTTGTGTAGTTCACATTCTTGAATGGATGGGATATGCAGACACTGTGAGCTCATCCTTGGCAGTTGGTTCACCTTGGCAAAGAAAGACTGGTGTTAGGAGCAAGCCAACCAACATGATCATACACTCCACCTGCTGACTATAGAAGAGATCCAAGCCCAACTTGGGTGTCATTCTGGACCCCTGCCCCACTCTCGAGCTCTGGCCAGAGCTCCTTGGCCCCACCAAGTGCACACCTCTGGATATCTGCTGAAGAAGCAGGCATTCAACTAAGCCATTGAATAATATTTCAAAGAACAAAGCCTTCAGTGAAGATATCAACAAGTGTTTGTCCATATGCATTAAAAACAAATGTAAAAATACAAGAAACATGAACAAGGAAGATAATATAATGCCACAAGAGGAACACAACCAAACTCAATATTAGACTGTAAAGACAAGGAGATTGATGTAATGCTGAAAAGTAATTCAAAAGAATGGTCACAAGATTACTCAAAAACACAGAGAAGAAAATACATGAGTTTAAAAAACCAGTAGATGATATGGGTGAGATATTTTGCTGTGAGAAAGATATTTTAAAGGCAAATCAAGCTGAAATGTTAGAAATGAAGAACACAATGTGTCAAATAACAAATACAGTGGAAAGCCTTAACAACATACTCAGTAAGCTAAAAGACAAATCATTGGAAACATCTCAGTCAGACAAAAAAGAAAAAGAAAAAATGAGAAAAATCAAAACCAGTGTTTGAGATCTATGGGGTACCACCAAATGAATAAATATATGTGTCTTACAAGTTCCTGAAGGTACAGAAAAAAAGAATGGGTTAGAAAACTTCAGTGAAATAACAGCAGAAAATTTCCCTAATTTGGAGAAAGACACAAACACACAAAAACAAGAAGTGCATACAGGCCCAAAGTACATAGACATTATTAGAAAAGATCTTTAACAAAACACATTATCATCAAACTTTCAAAAATAAAATGGAAAAAGAGCCTAAAATGTGCAAGAGATAAATGCCATGTTAGCTTTAAAATATTCCAAATAGAATGACAGTAGATTTATCATCAGAAACTCTACATATTAGGAGAAAATGGAGAGACACAGTCTAAGTCCTAAGAGAAAAAAAAATTGTCAACCTAGAAAACTGTCAACTGCAAAGATCTCATTTATTCATCAAGGTGAAGTAAAGACCCTCCAAAACAAAATAAACAAACAAACAAAAAAAACAAACAAACCTGAAACAATTTGTCACCACCCAATCAGCCTTACAAATAACACTTAAGGATATGCTACACACAGAAACAAAACACAGAAAAATACTAAGCATCATGAAAGAACATAAAGGCAAAAAACCTCCTTGAAAAAGTACAAAGGAGATCTAAAACAAAAAATAGGAATATTTAGAGGAAAATGGCAGAGCCAAGTCATTACTTAACCACAATAATCTTGAATGTAAATTCTCCAATGAAAAGATATCTATATGCAGCTTACAGGAAAAATCTCATCAACAAAGATACACAAAGACTGAAAGTGAAAGGATGAAAAAAGATAGTGCATGCTAATGGAAATAAAAAATGAGCTAGGGGCCTGGTGCCTCCTGCAATGCGAGCATCCTATAGAGTTCCAGTTTGTGTCCTGGCTGCTCCACTTCTGGTCCAGCTCCCTGCTAATGGGCTGGGCAAAACAGCAAGGGATGGCCCAAGTACTTGGACCCCTGATACCCACAGGGGAGACCAGGAAGAAGCTTTGGCTTCTGGCTTAAGCCTGGTCCAGCCCCAGTCACTGCAGTCATCTGGGGATTGAACCAGTAGATGGAACATCTCTGTCTCTCCCTCTTTGTGTGTACTTCTGACTTTCAAATAAATTAAAAACAAAAGGGAGATTCCAAGATAGCTGAATAGGGAAAAAACATGCTGATTTTGATGAGTGAAAGGAAGCACAAGAAAAGCAAAGGAAGTGTATTCCTAGGGAGGAGCTGGAGAGTTTTCAGTGGAAATTCTACAAAAAGGAGAGGGACACCATGGAACAGAGTGGAAAGAGCAGATGTGCAGCAGTGAGTGGGGACACCACACAAGACTCTCACAGCTTGGGGCTGGGAGGAGATGCCAGCATATAGGAGCTAGGTGAGGGCAGACTGCAGCAGCCCATGGTACAGTGATATTGCATAAGAGAGATCATTGCAGACCGCACTGACTTTGAATCCTAGTAGCAAGCAGGGGACCCATATAATGCAGCAAGGGAAAAGCATATTTCTTTCTCCCATCCCCTCCACAAGGGTGCCTGGCAACCAGCGGGAAGAATGCACCATACTGAAAGCAGTAGAGCCTCGAGCATGCACGAACGGGGAATTTTACCAGACGGGAAATTCTGCGTTTCCCACTGCCTTTGAGTTTGGCTGAGAGGGTTGAGAGGGGCTGCACACCCAGTTAAGGTTGTGAGGGGCCCTATCCTCTCAACCTATCATAGGCTCTGGGACTCAAACTGCCAAGGCGAAGCACCCACTGACATCTGGCTCTGGAAACAATTCTGCTCTCTGTAAATGGGGCAAGCTCATTGTAGTCAAACTTTCAAGAGCAAAACATTTTTAAAAAGATCCCAAAGTGTGCACAACAGAAACACCAGATTACCAGATTGCAGACTGGATGAATGGATTAAAAAACAAGATCCATCTGTTTGCTGCTGACAAGAAACAAACATAATCAATGAACATACACCCAGACTTAAAGTGAAAGATAAGAAAGAGATATTGCATGCTAATGGAAATCAGAAAAGTAAAGATGTAGCCATCCTAATATAAGACAAAATGGACTTTAAAACAAAAACTGCTAAAAGAGATAAAGAAGGGCACTATGTAATGACTAAGGGATCAATTCAACAGGAAGATGTGACTGTAATGAACGTATATGCACCCAATGACAGGACGCCTGGCTAGTAAAAGCAAATATTAATGGATCTAAAAGGAGACATAGACTCCAATACAGTAATAATGGGGGACTTTAACACCCCACTTTCATCAATGGGTAGATCAATTAGACAGAAAATCAACAAAGAAATAACAGAGCTAATCAATACTATGTTTCAAATGGACCTAAATGTTATCTACAGAACTTTTCATCCCCCAGTTGCAGAATACACATGCTTTTCATCACTGCATGGAAGATTTTCTAGGATAGCCTATACATTAGACCATAAAGCAAGTCTCAGCAAATTCAAAAAAAATGAAATTATGCCGTGTATCTTATGTGACAATAATGGAATGAAGGAGAAAATTAACAACCTAAGAATCTCTAGAAAATATGTAAGCACATGAAGACTGAACAACATTCTCCTGAAATAAATTAAAATTTCCTGGAAATGAAAGACAATGACGGTGAAGTTCCAAGATGATGGAGTAGGGAGGGAGCTTACTGTTCTAGGGTAGGAGAAGATAGTTTTTAAAAAGTGAAGAGTACACAGTCTCAGGGAAGAGTTAGAGAAAAAAACAGCAGAGGAAACTCCATGCAAATTAGAGGTACATTGGTGGACTTACGTGGAGGGCAAGAATGTCCACAACTCAAGACTCCAGCAGCCAAGAGCCTATGCACAAGTTTTGGAAAGTGAGGTGAGACCAGACTATAGCAGCCTAAGCCACTGGTGCTAAAATTGCAGGAAGAGCATAGAGGGAACTCATCTAGGAGGCCCAAGGGGGATAGTGTACCTGCCAAACTAGAGGAGGAAAAAAAAAAGTAGGAACACGCTTCTCTCTCCCCGATCACTTCACAACTGCATCCTGTAACAAGCCAATAGATGAAGTGCCATTTTGGACATATATAGCAGCTGCACCAGCACATGTCCGCACCCAGCAACCACCCAAGTGGAGACATCTGACTCTGGTAGGGAAAACTAACAGGGGGCTGGGAGTTTGTGACTAAGGGAGGCTTGTGTGCTGGGACTGTGAAAAGAAATGAGGCTGTGTGGGAGGACTCTCAGTGTGGCTGGGACTTCGGGCAGTTACCGTGGGAGACTCCACATGCTCAAGGCTTCCTGGTTACCTAGTGAGGGACATTGCTGGAGAATCTGAGCTTATACTGAGGACTGCACAAATCCCTTGTGTGGTCCTTGGGGCAGAGTGGACAAATATTATACCAACCTGGCCTAGGGCACAGGCACAGGTCTCCTTTGAGGAGAAATGCTCAGGTAAGCAGAATAAACTTCCCTTCTGATTAAAAAAAATAATAATAAAGGAGATTTACCATGCCAAAATTGACACACCGTTCACCCTGGAGAACTGAACAGAGCTTCCTGGCCACAATCAATACAAGTCTCTAGATATTCACTGAAAGCAGACATTCCTCATATCTACAGAGCCATAGAACAAAGATAAAAGCCACGAGAGAAAAAAAAAAAAGAAAGAAAGAAAGAAAGAAAGGAAGAAAGAAAGAAAGAAGCCAATGAGTATCTCCACAAATGCGAGACAACAAATTCACCAATTCAAGAAACAAGAATAAGGAAGACAACATGACATCCCCAAAAGAACACAACACTTGAATACTAGATTGTGAAGATGATGAGATGGAAGAAATGCAAGAAATAGAATTTTAAAAACTGATCATAAGATTAAATTGAGGGGCCAGCACTGTGGCACAGTGGGTTAACGCCCTGGCCTGAAGCACCAGCATTCCATACAGGTGCCGGTTCGAGACTTGGCTGCTCCACTTCTGATCCAGCTCTCTGCTATGGCCTGGGAAAGCAGTAGAAGATGGCCCAAGCCCTTGGACCCCTGCACCCATGTGGGAGACTAGGAAGAAGTTCCTGGCTCCTGGCTTTGGATTGGCACAGCTCCAGCCATTGCAGCCATCTGGGGAGTAAACCATCAGATGGAAGACACCCCCCCACCGTCTCTCCTCTCACTGGGTAACTCTGACTTTCAAATAAATAAATAAATCTTTTTAAAAAAAGATTAAATTGAAGTAATCAGAAGCAAATGCATGAACTACTGAAATCCATACAAGACATGAAATAAAATTTCTCCTATAAAATTGAGATATTAAAGAGACATAAAAATGAAAAAAAATAAAATAAAACAAATTAAAATGCAGTGGAAAGCCTTAAAAATGGAATCAGTGAAGCAGAATAAACAATATTTGACTTAGACGTCAAAGCACAGGAAATCATAGACCAAAAACAAGAAGAGGAAATTAGAAAACTAAAAAACACTGATGGGAATCTACAGGATAATATCAAATTACCCAACATACGGGTTCTAAGAGTTCCTGAAGGTGTGGAACAGAGAAAGGATTAGAAAGCCTTTTCAGTGAAATAATAACAGAAAACTTCCCTAATTTGGAGAAAGAAAGGGACATCCAAATATAGGAAGCAAATAGAACTCCTAATAGACATGACAGAAAGACCTTCACCACAACAAACTCACCACAGTAAAATATAAAGAAAAGATTCTAAAATGTGCACAAGAGAAACACCAGATTACTTTCAGAGGATCTTCAATTAGACTTATAGCAAATTCTCATCAGAAACCCTACAGGCTAGGAGAGAATGGCGAGATATATTCCAAGTCTTAAGAGAAAAAAACTATCAATCCAGAATACCGCACCCAGCAAAGCTCTCATTTATGAATCAAGGTGAAACAAAAACTTTCAATAACAAACAGAAATTGAAAGAAAATGTCACCACTTGTCCAGCCCTACAAAAGATGCTTAAGGATGTGCTGCACACAGATTCTTAGAAACATGGTCATCAATACGAAAGAAGGTAAAGAAGAAAATCTCTCAGCAAAAGTTCAAAGGAAACTCAAAGTACAAAATAGGAATATTTTTGGAAAAGTGGCAGGCCCACATCGTCACTTATCAATAGTCACCTTGAATGTAAATGGTCTCAACTCTCCAGTTAAAAGACACAGACTGGCTGAATGGATTAAAAAACATAACCCATCTATTTTCTGCCTAAAAGAAACACATCTCGGGGACGGCACTGTGGCACAACAGGTTAACACTCTAGTGTGAAGTGCCAGCACCCCACATGGACACCAGTTCAAGACCTGGCTGCTCCACCTCCAATCCATCTCTCTGATATGGCCTGGGAAAGCAGTAGATGATAGCCCAAGTCCTTGGGTCCCTGCACCCACATGGGAGACCCAGAAGAAGCTCTTGGCTCCTGGCTTTGGATCAGCGCATTTCCAGCCGTTGCAGCCAGTTGAGGAGTGAACCATCATATGGAAGACCTCTCTCTCTGTCTCTGCCTCTCCTCTCTCTCTCTGTGTAACTCTGACTTTCAAATAAATAAATAAATCTTTTTTTTTTTTTTGACAGGCAGAGTGGATAGTGAGAGAGAGAGACAGAGAGAAAGGTCTTCCTTTTTGCCGCTGGTTCACCTTCCGATGACCGCTGCGGCTGGCGCATCTCACTGATCCGAAGCCAGGAGCCAGGTGCTTCTCCTGGTCTCCCATGCGGGTGCAGGGACCAAGGACTTGGGCCATCCTCCACTGCCTTCCCGGGCCATAGCAGAGAGCTGGCCTGGAAGAGGGGCAACCGGGATAGAATCTGGCGCCCCAACCAGGACTAGAACTCGGTGTGCTGGTGCCGCAAGGCGGAGGATTAGCCTGTTAAGCCACAGCGCCGGCCTGTCAAATAAATAAATAAATATTTTTTAAAAAATACAAGAAACACATCTCACCAGTAAGCTGCATGCAGACTGAAAGTGAAAGGATGAAAAAAGATAGTCCATGCTAACATAAACCAAAAAAGAGCTAGTATGGCCATCCTAATATGAGACAAAGTAGACTTTAACACAAAAATTGTTAAAAGAGACAAAGCAAAGCACTATGTAATGATTAAGGGATCAATTCAACAGGAAGAAATAACTATTATAAACATAAATGCACCAAATAACAAGGCACCTGCTATTTAAAAGAAATGTTAATGTTTCTAAAGGGAGATATAGACTCCAATATGATAGTAATGTGGGACTTCAATACCCCACGTTCAACAATGGACAGATCAAACAGACACAAAATCATCAAGGAGAGCAGATTTAATCAATCCTATAGACCAAATGGACCTAACTGATATCTAAAGAACTTTTCAGCCCACAGTTGCAGAATACACATTCTTCTCACCAACACATGGAACTTTCTCTAGGATTGACCATACAATAGGCCATAAAGCAAGTCTCAGCAAATTCAAAAAAACTGAAATCACACCATGCATCTTCTCAGACCACAATGGAGTAAAGCTGGAAATCAGCAACTCAAGAATGTCTAGAACATATGAAACACATGAGACTGAACAACATGCTCCTGAGTGAACAATAAGTCATAGAAGAAATCCAAAGAGAAATGAAAAATGTCTGGAAACAAATGAAGATGACAACACAACATATCAAAACTTATGGGATACAGCACTGATAAGAGGAAAGGTTATAGAATTTGGTGCCTACATCAAGAATTGGAAAGGCACTAAATGAATGAGCTATCAATGCATCTCAAGGATCTATAAAAACAACAGCAAACCAAACCCAAAACTAGCAGGTGAAAAGAAATAATTTAGAGAAGAAATCAACAATATTGAATCCAAAAAAAAAAAAACCATTACAAAAGATCAGCAAAATGAAGACAAGGTTTTTTGAAAAAATAAAAAAAAACTGACACACCATTGCCCCAACTAACCAAAAAAGAAGAGAGAGAAAACCCAAAATTAATAAATTGGATATGAAAAAGGAAATGTAACGACACCATAGAAATAAAAAGAATCATCAGAAATTACTGTATCCCAACAAACTGGGAAACCTAGAAGAAATGGAGAGATGCCTGGACACATACAACCTACCTAACTTGAACCATGAAGACACAGAAAACCTAAACAGATCCATAACCAAGACAGAAATTGAATCAATATAACAACATCCCAACAAAGAAAAGCCCAGGAACAGATGTCTTCACTGTTGAATTCTATCAGACATTTAAAGAAGAACTAACTCCAATTCTTCTTGAGCTATTTGAAACAATTGAAAGGGAGGGAATCCTCTGAAATTCTTCCTATGAAGCCAGCATCGTCTTAATTCCTAAACCTGAAAAATGCAACATAGAAAGAGAATTACAGACCAATTTCCTGATGAACATAGATGCAAAAACCCTCAACAAAATTCTGCCAATCAAATCCAAAAACACATCAGAAAGATCATTCACCCAGAACATCAAAATGTCCATTCTTCCAAAAGCAATTTACAGATTCAATGCGATACCAATCAAAATACCAATGACATTCTTCTCAGATCTACAAAAATGATGCTGAAATTCATATGGAGGCACAGGAGACTTCAAATAGCTAAAGCAATCAGATACAACAAAAGCAAGGCCGAAAGCATCTCAATACCAGATTTTAAGACATACTACAGGGCAGTAGTATGGTACTGGTACAGCATGGTACTGGTACAGAAACAGATGGATAGACCAATGGAACAGAATAGAAACACCAGAAATAAATCCAAACATCTACAACCAATTTATATTTGATCAAGGATCTAAAACCAATTTCTGGAGCAGGGACAATCTATTCAACAAATGGTGCTGGAAAAACTGGATTTCCACATGCAGAAGTATGAAGCAAGACCCCTACCTTACACCTTAAACAAAATCCACTCAACGTGAATTAAAGATCTAAATCTATGATCCGACACCATCAAATCATTAGAGAACATTGGGGAAACCCTGCAAGACATTGGCACAGGCAAAGACTTAGAAAAGACTCCAGAGGCATAGGAAGTCAAAGCCAAAATTAATAAATGGGACTACATCAAATTGAGAAGTTTCTGTATGGATAAAGAAATTATTGGATTTGTACACTATAGAATACTACACAATGGGAAAAAATGAAATCTGGTCATTTGCAACAAAATGGATGAATCTGGAAAACATCATACTTAATGAAATAAGCCAGTACCAAAGAGACAAATACCATAAGTTCTCCCTGATCTGTGAGAACTAATAGAGCACCTAAAACGAAATCTGTAAAAATGAAATCAACACTTCAAGAAGGGATGACTTAAGCTGCTTTTGTCTTGACTGTCAAGGAACAGTTTTGGTGATTTTTGTCTTTTCATGGTTTTTTTTTTCATATTATATGTTGAACTCTTTACTTAACACAGAGTTAATCATATGTGTATAAAATCAATTGAACACATCAAAAGGATAATTCAACTGGACCATGTGGAATTTATCTCTGGTATACAGGGATGGTTCAACATATACAAATCAATTAATATGCTACATCACATTAAGAAATTAAAGAATAAAAACCGGCCGGCGCCGTGGCTCAACAGGCTAATCCTCCGCCTTGCGGCGCCGGCACACCAGGTTCTAGTCCCGGTCGGGGCACTGATCCTGTCCCGGTTGCCCCTCTTCCAGGCCAGCTCTCTGCTGTGGCCAGGGAGTGCAGTGGAGGATGGCCCAGGTGCTTGGGCCCTGCACCCCATGGGAGACCAGGAGAAGCACCTGGCTCCTGCCATCGGAACAGCGCGGTGCGCCGGCCGCAGCGCGCTACCGCGGCGGCCATTGGAGGGTGAACCAACGGCAAAAGGAAGACCTTTCTCTCTGTCTCTCTCTCTCTCTCACTGTCCACTCTGCCTGTCAAAAATAAAAAATAAAAAATAAATTAAAAAATAAAATAAATAAAAAAAATAAAGAATAAAAACCATAAAATTACCTCATTAAATGCGGATAATGGATTGGATAAAATACTACAACCTGGGACCAGTGTTGTGCCACAGCAGGTAAAGTCCTTGAGTCCCTGAACCCATGTGGGAGACTGGAAAGAAGCTCCAGGCTTCTGGCTACAGATGGGCCCAGCTCCAGCCATTGCAGAGTGAATCAGTGGATGGAAGACTACCCCCCCACACACCGGCTCTGCCTCTAACTCTGCCTTTCAAAAAAAATAAATAAATATTTTAAAAAGATAACATCCTTTCATGAAAAGAAAAAATACCCTTAAACAACTTGAAAATAGAAGGAACATACCTCAATACAATCAAGCCAATGTATGACAAACCCACAGCTGGCATCAAATTGAATGATGAAAAGCTAGAAGCATTTCTACTAAGATCTGGAACCAGAAAAGGATGCCCACTCTCACCATTACTATTCCATATATCTCTGGAAGTTTTTGATGGAGCCATTAGGCAAGAAAAAATATGTAAAGGAAATCCAATGTGAAAGGAGGAAATCAAATTATCCCTGTTTCAGACATGATCATATACATTAGGGAACCAAAAGACTCCACCAAGAGATTATTGGAACTCATAAGAGAGTTTGGTAAAATTTCAGGATATAAAATCAACACAGAATAGCATTTGCATACACAAACAATGGCATGGCTGAGAAAGAACATGAAAATCAGTACCATTCACAGTAGCAAAAAGAGAATTTAAATACATTGGTATAAATTTAACCAAGGACATGAAAGATCTCTACAAAGAAAATGAAATACTACTCCACCATAAAAAAGAATGAAATCCTGTCTTTTACAACAAAATGGATTAAATTGGCAACTAATTGTATTTAGTGAGATAAGCCAATCCAAAAAAATTAATATCATGTCTTCCTGATTTGTGGTAACTAATATATAGAATACAAAAATATGTAATATATGAGTGAGATTGATAGTTTGAAATTTGATTATTGTTTGTAGTCATTGTCTATACTACTGAAGAACAGTAGTTTTCCTACTTACTACTTGTTGAATTCTTTATTCAGTGGAGGATTAAGCTTGTGATTATAAAGTGACATGAAAGCATGCCATTACGAAAATTTTTAAAAATAAGAAAGGAATACAGAGAGAAGGTAGAAATGAAGGAGGAAGGGCAGGTAGGGTAGGAAGCATCATTATGTTCTTAAAACTATATATGAGCCAGCGCCATGGCTCAATAGGCTAATCCTCCACCTGCGGCACCAGCACCCTGGGTTCTAGTCCCGGTTGGGGCACCGGATTCTGTCCCGGTTGCCCCTCTTCCTGGCCAGCTCTCTGCTGTGGCCAGGGAGTACAGTGGAGGATGGCCCTGCACCCCATGGGAGACCAGGAGAAGCACCTGACTCCTGCCTTCAGATCAGCACGGCGCGCCAGCGCGCTGGCAGCGGCGGCCATTGGAGGATGAACCAACGGCAAAGGAAGACCTTTCTCTCTGTCTCTCTCACTATCCACTCTGCCTATCAAAAAAAAAAAAAACTATATATGAAATACATGATATTCGTTCCTTTTATATGAATTTTAAAATTTGAAGAAAAGTATAATAAAAAAGAAATCACAAAACAATCTGATATATTTTAAAGCTTCCATATAATTACTGTTAAGAACATAGATTAAATGAAGTTGTATTAGCTATCTATTGTTACATAACCGAAATTTTCCCAGAAGCCTAACAGCTTAAAACAATACACATTGATTGTTTCTTATTTCCTGTGGGTCAAGAATTTGAAAGTAGCTAAGCTGGAGCATTCTACTGATTGTCTCTCATGAAGTAACAGCTGAGATGTTAGCTGGAGTTGCAGGCATCTCAAGGCTCGGTTGGGGACAGAGGCTTAATTTCTGAGATGTCTGACCCACATAGCTGTTGGAAAGAGGCTTCACAGTTCTTTGCCAAGTGAGTCTCACCATTGAGTTGCTTAATGAGCCTCACAACTTGGCAGCTGGTTTCCCTCAGAGCAAGTAATGCAAGAGAAAGAGGCTAAAGCCACTATGTCTTTCACAACCCAGTTTGCAGAAGCTGCATGCCGTGTGACTTTTGTCTTATTCTATTCATTAGAGGCAACTCCAGAAATTTTCTATTTCCTATTTTTTCCAATTTTCTTCTCTCTGGAGCTTCACTGTTGAAGGAAGTGCTTAAAAAGCAGGACTCCACTTTTATTCTATTTCTAGCCAATCTATTTTTTCTCAATTGTGACTTGTACTCATCCCCAATGATTTGAAGAATTAAAAGGAAATCTAATTGTTGCCAAAGTGTTCAAATATATTTATATCAAAATTATAAGTGAAAGTAAATGTTTAATAATTGAAAAAAGAGGATACTCCTTATAGCTTTTCAAAAATAGTACCGTGCCACATAAGTCTTTTAGTCAACAACAATCATATAGGATAACAGTCCTCTAAGATTATAATGAAGCCAAAAAATTTCTATCACCTATATATGTTGTAGCTGTTGTAAGATCATAGCACTGCTATTGTACTAATGTAAACAAACTTACTGCAGTGCCTGTCACATAAAAGTATAGCACATACAGCAATATACAGAATATAAATATACTTCATGATGAAAATAATTTGTTTACTAGTTTATGTACTTACTATAATATATTTTTATCAGAATTTTAGAATGTACTCCTTCTACTTATATTTTTAAAAATATGTTGGCATTTGTTGCAGCTGTTGAGACACTTTTTGGGACACCTGCATCCCATATTCACATCCAGTTCATCCACTTCCAACCTAGCTTTTTGTACCCAGAAAGGCAGTGAGAAATGGTTTCAGTACTTGGGTTCAGACACCAATTTGGGAGACACAGATTGAGTTCTGGGCTTTTGAATTTGGCATAACTCAGACCTGGCTGTTTCACACATTTGGGTAGTGAACTGACAGATGGAAAATCTCTATCAATCTCTGCCTCTCTGTCTCTATCTCTGCCTTTCAAATAGAATGAAAATTAATAAAAATTTAAGTCCTGTCCCCAGAAGATGACTCATGGCCATGTCTTGCTGATTAGAGAATGTCTCTGTGAAAACTACAAGTTGACCACAAACTGCTTTGTAAACAACATTGATCAATGCCAGTGTACTTCACTGGTTTACAAAACTCTGTCATTTGGCTGATAAATTTTTGGTGATGAAGGCAGAAATGACTGGCTCAAAATCTGGGAGAAGAGTGAAACCTCATGGAGCAATTCAGAAAAATGATGGGCTTTATGATGCCAAATGCCGTGAGATGAGGCTCCTTAAAGCCAGACAGTGCAACGGCACTGCCATGTGCTAGTACGTGAACACATTGCTGGAGTCAGAAGAGCCAACAAAGACACAGAAATAAACTGCTCAGACCAAGTGAATACCTATTGGATCATCACTGAACAGAAAAACAAAAAGAGAAAAACCTATGGGCTCAAAGTTTGCAGAC
The DNA here is from genome assembly GCF_033115175.1 of Lepus europaeus. Lineage (NCBI taxonomy): Eukaryota > Metazoa > Chordata > Mammalia > Lagomorpha > Leporidae > Lepus > Lepus europaeus. The sequence goes on along the minus strand of NC_084827.1, from coordinate 126,599,906 downwards.
TGTACATCTTGTTATCAAATGAATCTAAATAAATGAGAATAATGTTATCAATATTGATTAGGTACAAAACTCTCAGAAAACTGAAAATGTGGATATAGCTGATGCGGCTTATTATTTTGAAAAAGATGCATATAACATCTTCACATGAATATATAATATTTAAGGAGAAAAATAATTGTTTACCAATGCAGAATATTCTTCACCAACCATGTACAACCATTGAGAATACCTTACTAATTCAATACTATCTCCAAAACCACACATTGGATACAAAGCAAAACAAGAAAATGACACCAGGAACTGGGGGAACTACTGAGTTCATACTACCTGATGGGAATGATCTGGGAAGTTAGTTTCTTTCCTCTCCCTTAAATGATTCCTCACATCCTCCCCATGCCTCAAGGCAGTGTCCTTCTCCAATGTGAACAATACTAGAACACACATCCTTCACAGCATACAAATGCAGCTGCATTTTGTTTCAGAAACTTAGTGTGTGAGATGCAGGGGTTTTTCTGAGGCCCAAAAACTATCATGAGAGTGAATGTATTGTACCTGAACTTCACTGTAGGTACTTGATCTCTTCTCTTCCCCATTAAGGAAGTGAAAAAAGGATCAGAAATGGACTGCTTTGTGGCAAAAATCACCCTGTACCTGACTACAAGCTGTTGGATGAAAACCATGTCTTATCCACACTCAATCACCAGAGAGTAGCAGGACTTTTAGGACCCCAGACTTTCCTGGAAAGGTGAAAACTGTCATCGTTAGGCAGAGGCTGGATGCAGTGTTTTATTGGGTGCATTATATATGGTTGAGAATAAAGGTCCCACAAAACCCTGTAAAAGATCGCTTTTCTATCCTAAAATTTCCATCTCATTGCAGTCAAAAGAATCAAGGAGAGGTCTAGCATAGGAAGAAAAATCACTAGTCTTGAAAGACTACTTTATACCAAAAGATCTTTGCATTTTATTTTTAATCCCTCACTTCTATTTCATGTAAATTCCTTTTAGTCCTCAGAGATGGGTTAATTTTGTATAAGTATGTTATATCTTCCATTAGTCGTCATTAATAGAGAAAAATTCTATAGTTTTACATATATGCTAATTTTTAGATATAATCATGCATAATTTTTGTAACAGTTAAGATCTAAAATTCAAGACTATTATAGTGAAAACTCTTTAAAGAAGGTAATTTTTTTTCAAGTCAAAGCATTTCATACATAATTCCATGAAAGCCTAGTCTTCCATTGAGTACATAATGAAGCTGAAGCCACATGCAGCTTTTACTTCATTAAATACAACCTGAAAATGAATATCACCTCTATTTGGGAATCAAATTCAATTATTAAAAAAAAAGAAAATGTAATCTGAGATCAACAGCCTATTACAGTGCCAGCATAAGAGACAATTTCAATTCAAACTACTGAAATATGTAGCTATATACTGTTTATTTGCTTCTGCATTCCTAGATGAAAGTGATAAATGTTGAGTTTAATTTTATTGAAATAAAAAAGGTACATGCAGGAATTACCTTCATTTTTTATTAATATCAAGTACTTCTTCTACTGTAAAGAGTAATAGAAGAGGAGCGGGGTCTCAAGATGGCAGCATAGCAAGAGGAGGTTCCCAGTTGTGCAGGGAAAAATAGATAGTTAATAAGCAGAGGGGATACAAGCCAGCAACAGAGTCACAAGAAGTTCATGCAGAGAAGCCCAGGAGTCCAGAAAGGACTGGGCAGGTCCACACTAAGGGAGCAAAGAAGAAGTGGCAGAGGCGCAGTGGAGAGGCTGAACAAGGAAACCAGCCCCCCCACTCCCACTACCCCGCACTCCCTGTGAACCAGATGAGAGGTGACTAGTCCACAGAGCCGCTATAGTGATGGGCAGGCAAGCTTCGCAAACTGCATTTGAAGCTCCAAGCAAGAAGAAAGAGAAATTAGAGGGGATCAAGCAGAGAAGTCAGGCACACCCTGTCCATCTATGTCTCCCCACTCTCCCCAATCTACAGCCAGCAGAGAGAAGTCATATTGATCGTTTACATTTTCGAGTGAAAGCAAGGGGCTGCCATGTTTGCCTCCTGCACACATACCCACATCACAACATCCCCCACCCAGGAAGGAGGATCGCAACATTTCAGAGTGGTTTCATTCCAACCACACAAGCTGTAAAACAAGTAGTAGTCCTAAACAGCAAAAACCCGAGCTCCTTTCATGAACCAGTGAGAAGCAAGCCCAGCCTCCCAGTTGGCGGGGCTTAGTGCACCAAAGCCCTGGTATCCACCTCCATCAAGATCTAGAAGTAAACAGGGCTCCAGGAGGAAGGGAAGTGTGCTTCCACTTGCAATGCAAAGACACATAGGCAACTCATAGCAGAGGGAAATCCCATCAGAGATACAAAGTCACAATTTAAAGATAAAATCAACCACAAATAACAAAGAACAAAGGAAAAGTCTTGAATAAGAATAAGGAAGACTCTATGAACTCGCCAAAGGAATAATACAATTCTTTAGTAATGGAGGCTAAAGAAGAGATTGAGGATATTCCTGAAAAGGAATTCAGAAAATTAATAGTCAAATTACTTAGAAGCAATTAGAAACAAATTCAGATCTAAATGAAAAGTGCTTCCCAAAAATTGAGATTTTAAAAAGAAGCTGGAATGAAATACTGGAAATGAAGAATTCAATAGACCAAATAAAAATGCAATGGAAAGTCTCAGCAATAGAATAGATGAGACAGAAGAAAGATTATAAGAACTAGAAGACAAATTTCTGGAAATAATACAGTCAGACCAAATACAAGAAGAAATTAGACAATTAAACATCAGGGTTTGAGATTTACAAGATTCTATGAACGACCCAACTTAGAGAGCCTAGGAATTCCAGAAGGTGGGGAAAGAGAGAAAGGATTAGAAGAACTTTTTAAGGAAATAATAACAGAGAACTTCCCCAATCTGGAGAAAGAAAGAAGCATTCAAGTACAAGAAGTACACAGAACTACCAAGAGAGACAACAAGAAAAGAACTTCACCATAAAACAGTGTAGAAAACCTCACCTCAGTGAAACACAAAGAACAGATCTTAAAATGTGCAGGAAAAAATATAACTAAAGCAGTCTTATACAATAAAAACAAAGCTGGAGACATCACAATATCAGATTTCAAGACATACTAAGGACAGTTATAATCAAAACAGCCAGGTACTGCTACAAAAACAGATGGATAGACCAATGGAACAGAATAGAAACACCACAGATCAATCCAAACATTCCCTATTTGCAGATGACATGATTCTTTATATAGGGGATCCAAAAGACTCCACCAAGACACTATTGGAACTCAAAAAGAGCTTTGTAAAGTGACAGGATATAAAATCAATACACAAAAATCAACAGTCTTGTTTATACACACAAAATGCCATGACTGAGAAAGAACTAAGATCAATCCCATTCAAAATAACTACCAAAAAAATCAAATACCTTGGAATAAACTTAACCAAGAATGTCAAAGATCTCTATGATGAGCATTAAAAAACATTAAAGAAAGAAATAGAAAAAGATGCAAAAAAAATGGAAAAATCTCCCATATACATGGATCGGAAGAATCAATATCATCAAAATGTCCATTCTTCCAAAAGCAATTTACAGATTCAATGCGATACCAACCAAAATACCAATGACATTCTTCTCAGATCTACAAAAAATGAGGCTGAAATCCATAGGGAGGCACAGGAGACTTTGAATAGCTAAAGCAATCAGATACAACAAAAGCAAGGCCGAAAGCATGACAATAACAAATTTCAAGACATACTACAGGGCAGTTATAATCAAAACAGCCTGGAACTACTACAAAAACAGATGGATAGACCAATGGAACAGAATAGAAACACCAGAAATAAATCCAAACATCTACAACCAATTTATATTTGATCAAGGATCTAAAACCAATTTCTGGAGCAGGGACAATCTATTCAACAAATGGTGCTGGAAAAACTGGATTTCCACATGCAGAAGTATGAAGCAAGACCCCTACCTTACACCTTAAACAAAATCCACTCAACGTGAATTAAAGATCTAAATCTATGATCCGACACCATCAAATCATTAGAGAACATTGGGGAAACCCTGCAAGACATTGGCACAGGCAAAGACTTAGAAAAGACTCCAGAGGCATAGGAAGTCAAAGCCAAAATTAACAAATGGGACTACATTAAATTGAGAAGCTTCTGTATGGCCAAAGATAAGGGACAACTGACAGAATGGGAGAAATTATTTCAAACTATGCAGCTGATAAAGGATTAATAACCAGAATCTACAAAGAGATCAAGAAACTCCACAACAACAAACAAACAACCCACTTAGAGATGTGCCAAGGACTTAGACATTTTTCAAAAGGGGAAATCCAAATGGCCAACACACATGAAAATATGTTCAGGATCACTTGTCTCAGGGGAATACAAATCAAAATCACAATGAGGTTTCACCTCACCCCAGTTAGAATGGCTCTCATACAGAAATCAATAAACAACAAATGCTGGCAAGGATGTAGGTGAAAAGGTACCTAATCCCCTGTAGGTGGGAATGCAAACTGGTAAAGCCACTATGGAAGACAGCATGGAGATACCTAAAAATCCGAATATAGACCTACCAAATGACCCAGCCTTCCCACTCCTGGGAACTTAACCAAAGGAAATGAAATCAGTAATCAAAAGAGCTATATGCACCTCCATGTTTATGGCAGCTCAATCCATAATAGCTAAGACATGGAATCAACCTAAACGCCCTTCAATAAAGACTGGATAAAAAAAAAAATATGGGATATGTACACTTTGGAATACTACACAGCAGTAAAAAATAAATGAAATCCTGTCATTTGCAACAAAATGGATGAATCTGGAAAACTTCATATTTAGTGAAATAAGCCAGTCCCAAAAGGACAAATACTATATGTTCTCTGATCTGTGAGAACTAATAGCATACTTAAAATGAAAGGTATAGAAGTGAAATTGACACTTTGAGAAGCAATGATTTGAACAGCCTATGTATTGACTGTCAAGAAACAGGTGTTTTTTTCCTGTTCATACTATATGCTGAGGTCTTTACTTAACATAGAATTAATCATATGTCTATAAAGTAAATTTAAAATAGATCTCAGTAAAAACTAAGAGGCAGAATAAGACAGGGAAGAGAACTTTATATTATAACTATTTTGATTAGAACTGATATTCTTTCTTCTGTAACTATAAAGCTGTATAGTTCTGCATACACTTCTATGGACTTACTTCTAAGTGTACAGTTTAAAAACTTGTCATAGGATTCCAAATCCCATTAAAATTGGTGGTAAAAATGCCATCTTAATTGTTAAATGATCATATTAAATATTAAAGTGAACATATACATAGGATTAAGTGGTAAACATATGATATAAGTAACATCAAGTGCATGGAAATAATAATAGGCAGAATTAAAAAGGAGGGAATGTCCAACATGGGAAGCAGTCCACACAGCAGACTCATAGAATGACAACTGCTTTAAGTAACACTCTGACCTCAGAATCAGTCCTTAAGGCATTCAGGTCTGGCTGAAAAGCCCATGAGAGAATTTTAGGCATGGAAATCCAAGATACTGTGGCAAAAAATGTTCTGCAGGAAGGATCTCTATGAGACCCCAGTGGAAAGAAGGGGCCATCAAAGAAGGATATACTTTTCTCTGAAGGGAGGAGAGAACTTCCACTTTGACTATGGCCTTGTCTAAATACCGATGGGGTTTGTGGTCACAAATGCTTTTATAGCCTTGGCAGCTCATGACAAGAGCCTCGGTGGTCACTGATGTAATAAATAAGAGTGTCAATTGTTAAATCAACAAAGGGAGTCACTGTGCACTTACTCCCCATGTAGGAAATCTGTCCTTAATGAGTTGTACTATGAGAATTAATTTGTTTTCAAACTTTACTTTACATATTATGTGAGTGTGTGGGTGTTAACTGTTGAAATCTTTACTTAGTATAGAGTTGGTCTTCTGTATATAACATTAATTAAAAATTAATCTTAATGAAGAATGGGAGGGGAGAGAGAGCAGGAGTAGGGACAGGAGTCAGGGTGGGAGGGTGAGTATGGAGGAAAGAACCACTATATTCCTAAAGTTGTACCTATGAAATTTGCATTCATTAAATAAAAGCTTTTTAAAAAAGTAATGGAAGAGGACAGGCATTTAGCCTAGAAGTTATGATGCCTATGCCCCATATCAGAGTGCCTGGGTTTAATGCTTACTTCTGGCTCCTAACTCTACCTTCCTACTAATTTGGACTCTGGAAGGCAGAGGTGATGGAACAAATAATTTGGTTTCTACCGCCCTTTTGGGAGAGCTAGATTGAGTTTCTAGCTCCAAGCTTCAGCCTTACCCTGGTCTCAGACATTGAGGGCATCTGTGTTGTAAACCAACATATGGGGGCTCTATTTGTTTCCCTCCTTATCTGTGTCCTCTCAAATAAATAAATTTTTAATTAAGAAGAGAGTAATAGAAATTTCAAAATCAGCAATCCTAACAACCTGAAGGAGAAATTTTTCTCAATATAGGATGTAAATTCTCCCAAAAAATACAATTGAAATTTTAATATCCAAGTGTTGCTTTTAACAAACATTTTATTTTTAAAAAATTGATTGGCAAGTGTTGTGGCATGGCAGGTAAAGCCACCACCTGCAATGCTAACATCCCATATGGGTGCCAGCTCATTTCCTGGCTGTTCCACTTCCAATCCAGATCTCTGCTGATGGTCTGAGAAAAGCAATGGAAAATGGTCTACTTTCTTGGAACACTGCCACATACATGGGAGAAACAGAAGGTCCTGGCTCCAGGCTTCAGCCTGACTCCACCCTGACCATTGTGACCACCTGGGAAGTGATCCAGCGAATGCAAGACCTCTCTGTCTCTGCCTCTCTCTGTAACTTTGATTTTCAAATAAATAAATATTTTTAACAGTTAATTGGCAAGAAACAGAAATGTACTAGATCTCAGAGCTATAAATTAGAGATTCACATTTCAATCTCATAATTTGTTAATATAGTAAGTTTATAAAGATTATACAATCCACATCCATGCTGTTATGAATGAGTAAACAGAGGTCCAGAAAGATTGCATGACAGTTAATTCATTGTGTTTACTGGCTTTTGCAGCTGGTTAGATAGGATAGGAAGCCTCCAAATTTGGAATGTCTCTAAGAATACAGTCTCTGTAACCAGAATCTCAATTCCTCCATTTATTATCTCTGAAACATTATCTGTCTTAGCTATCTGTCTTCAGTGCCTACATTTGTAAAACAGGAATAATTATATTGCCTATCTCCTAGAAGGGGCATTGTGACAATTAAATGGGTTAAGAGTTAAAAGCACTAGGAACAGTGCCTGGCACAGAAAAGCAAATGACCTCCTAGAAATGTGCAGTGCAGAGCCCACATAGCATCTTTGTATATGAGGGCATTTCATAAAGTTCACAGAAAATCGAATTAAAAGGTGTTTATTTTGGTGCCAAAAATTTTGAAGTCCACACAGTTTTTTCATAAATCGTATTTCCCATGAAGTTTTTAAAGATCTCTGTTTAAACCCAGTGTGCTAAATACTCTGTAGAATTCTGGATTGAATACTCAGAGGAAAAGGATATTAGTGGGAAAACAAATCCAAATAAAGTCTAGAGCTTATTTAATACTAACACAACAATGTCATTTTCTTAGTTTTAAAAAATGTACTATGGTAATACAAAATGTTAACATTAGGGGAAACTGAGTAAGGGATATAACAGAAATCATTCAATAATATATACAATACATATAACAAAATATCATATTTGTTATTTTTCAATTAATAAATGACAAAAAGGAGAAAACTTAAATCCGTAGTAAATTTAACTTAGCAAGAATAAAAATGCAAAGATTTTATTGTATGTATTTGAGATGTACAGCACGATGCTTTAATATATATTCAGATACTGAACTACTACAGTCTAGAAAATTATTATATCCATCATCTCAACAGTTAGTTTTCCTATTTTTTTTGCAGCTAATGTAACTAAAATTGAATCTCTTGGCAAATTACCAATATACAGCACAATATTAGTCTTCCTTTGTACATTAGACTTTAGACTTATACATCCAATATAATCGAAATGTAGTAGTCTTTGATTATCTCACTCCACCCCCTTCCTGCTCTTCATAACAACAGTTCTACTCTGTTACTATGTGTTTAATTTTTTTATTCCACATATAAATGAGATCATGAGGTACACATATGTTTTCTTCTGTGTCTGGCTTATTTTACTTAAAATAATGCCCTCTAGATACAATCATATTATCTCAAATGGCAGGATCTTCTTTTTAAGGCTAAATAATATTCCAGTGTATGTGCATGCATATGTGTGTATACTTTCAAAACACACTTTCTTCATCCATTCATCCATCAAAAGAAGCTTCCATATGTCTTGACTACTATGAAAAATGCTGAAGTGAACATGGGACAGTAGATTGCTTACAAGGTAGCAATTTCATTTCCTTTGGGTATACAAGAATACTTCAAAAAGTTCATGGAAGAAATGAAATTAAAATAATGTGAATTTTCCATAAGCATTTGGAAGACTACTCCCCCTCGAATACTAGTTCATATAGTAGCTTATTTTGAAAAATATAGCTTAATTTGAGAAACCTCCATACTGTTTTTCACAGTGACCATACCAATCTGTGTTCCCACCAAAAGTATAAAGTCATCCTCTTTTCTCTATACCCTCAAAAACACTTGACACATCTTGTATTTTTGATATTAGTCATCCTAATAGTTGAGAGGTGATATCTCATTGTAATTTTAATTTGCATTTACCTGATGACTAGTGATGTTGAGCACCTTTACATATACCTATTGGCCATGTTTAGGTCTTCTTTGGAAAAATATCTATTCAGGTACTTTGACAAAGTTTTAATTGGGCTATTTCTTTTCTTTGCAATTGTATAAATACCCTATATGTTTTGGACATTAACTACTTATCAGATATATGGTTCACAGTATTTTATCCCAATCTGCAGGCTGACTTTTCATTTTGTTGATTATTTTCTTTGCTGGATGGGAGTTTTTTGGTTTGATATAGGCCCACTTGTTCATGTCTTTTTCTCTTGCCTATGTGTTTGGTATCCTACATACACAAAAACCATTGCCAAAAATGCTAAGGAGTTCTTTGTTTTCTTCTAGGAGCTTTATAGTTTCAGGTCTTATATCTAAGTCTTTAATCAATTTTGAGTTGATGTTTTCTGTACAGTATAAGATAGAGGTACAATTTTATTCTTTTGCATGTAATTATCCAATTTTCTCAAACCATTTATCAAAGAGACTATCCATGCCTCATGCTGTCTTATTGATGCCTTTGTCAAAAATTAGTGGACTGTATATGCTTGGGTTTATTTCTCAGGTCTCTATTCTGTTTCATTGGCTGGCTTTTTTGCCAATACCATACTTTTTTGATAAATATACTTTGCATTATGTTTTGAGATAAGGTAATGTGATGCCTCCAGCTCTGTTCATTTGGCTCAGAATTGCTTTGGCTACTCAGGCCCAATTTAACCTTTAGGATTTTGTTTCTATGTCTGTGAAAAATGTCAATGGGATTTTGATAGGGATTGCATTGAATCTATAAACCAACGTGGGTAGTAGAGACATTTAAATGCATAGCATTGAATGTATAGATCACTTTAGTTAGTAGTGACATATTAATTCTTCCAATCCAAAAACATGGAACAGCTGCACTTTTTTATGTTTTCTTCATTTTTTGCATTAATGTTTTATAGTTTTCTTTATATACATCTCTCACCTGTTTTCTCAAATTTATTTCTATACATTTTGTTATTATAAATGGGATTATTTTGTGATTTATTTAAAATTTTGGATAACTGTTATTATTGTTTAGAAATTTAGTTGGCCCACTGTATCTTTGGGTTCTGCATCTGTGGATTCAGCCAATTGCAGAATGAAATTTTCAATTAATCTCTAATGAACATGTGTATTTTCTTGTCATTATTCCCTTAACAACAAAGTAATTTACATGGGATAGGTGTTATAGGTAATCTAGTGATGACTTGTTTTTTAAAAGAATTATTTATTTATTTGAAAGTCAGAGTTACACAGAGAGGAGAGGCAGACAGCAAGGTCTTCCATCCGATGGTTCACTCCCCAACTGGCCACAATGGCTGGAGCTATGCAGATTCGAAGCCAGGAGTCAGGAGCTTCTTCCAGGTCTCCCACACTGGTACAGGGGCCCAAGGACTTGGGCCATCTTCTACTGCTTTCCCAGGCCATAGCAGAGAGCTGGATCGGAACTGGAGGAGCCGGGTCTTGAACCGGTGCCCATTTGGGATGCTGGCACTTCAAGCCAGGGCATAAACCTGCTGCACCACAGCGCTGGCCCCTCTAGTGATGATTTAAAGTGTACAAGAAGATGAGAATAGGATCTGCATATATTATATGCAAATATTACATCATTTATATAAGGAATTGAGCATCCAATTTGCACAGGGTCCTGGAACCAATCTCCACCGAAAGTTGACCATATCTTGCATGAGCTGGTCTAGATAATGTGCAGCATCACAAATAAAATCAAGCTTCTGACTTTTGGGGACCCTTTACTTGCTACTAAGGGATATATAACAAAGGGAAAAACAAAAATAATCATCAGGAGTTACTACAAAGAGCTATATGCCAACAAATTGGGAAACCTAGAAGAAATGGAGAGATTCCTAGACACATACAATCAACCAAAATTGAGTCATGAAAACACAGAAAACCTAAACAGATCAATAACTAAGATAGATATTGAATCAGTAATAAAGAACCTTCTAACAAAGAAAAGCCCAGGACTGGATGGCTTCACTGCTGAATTTTACCAGACATTTAAATAAGAACCAATTCCAATTCTTTTCAAGCTATTCAAAAAACTGAATGGTAGGGAATTTTCCCAAACTCCTTCTATGAAGCCAGCATCACCTTAATTCCAAAACCAGAGAGATACAATAAAGAAGGAGAACTATAGGCCAATATCCGTGATGAACATAAATGGAAAAATCCTCAACAAAATATTATTTAAGTGAATCCCAGAACACATCAGAAAGATCATTCACCTGAACCAAAGAGCATTTATTCCTGGTATGCATGGACAGTTCAACATTCACAAATCAACAAATGTGATACATCACATTACAAATTGAAGAATAAAAGCCATATGACTATTTCAATAGATGCAGAGAAAGTATTTGATAAAATACAACATCCTTTCATGATGAAAACTTTCAGCAAATTGGATATAGAAGAACATTCCTAACATAATCAAGGCAATTTATGACAACCCCACAGCCAGCATCTCATTGAACAGGGAAAAACTTGAAGCATTCTCATTAACATCTGGAACCAGACAGGATGCCCACACTCACCACTGCTATTCAATATAGTCCTGAAAGTTTTAGCCAAATCCATTAGTCAAGAAAAAGAAATCAAAGGGATACACATTGGAAAGGAGGAAGTCAAACTGTCCCTATTTGCACATGACATGATTCTATATAAAGGAAACCAAAAGACTCCACTAAGAGACTACTGGTACTCAAAAAAGAGTTTGATAAAGTGGCAGGATATAAAATTAACACACAAAAATCAATAGCTTTTGTATACACAGATAATGCCATGGCTGTGACAGAACTTGTAAGATCAATCCCATTCACAATAGCTACAAAAATTTAAATACCATGTAGTAAATTTAACCAAAGACATGAAAGATCACTACAATGGGCTGGCTCTGCGGCTCACTAGGCTAATCCTCTGCCTGCAGCGCAGGCACCCCAGGTTCTAGTCCCGGTTGGGGCACCAGATTCTGTCCCAATTGCTCCTCTTCCAAGCCAGCCCTCTGCTGTGGCCCGGGAGTGCAGTGGAGGATGGCCCAGGTCCTTGGGCCCTGCACCCACATGGGAGACCAGGAGAAGCACCTGGCTCCTGCCTTCGGATCAGCGCAGCACTCCAGCAGCAATACACCAGCCATGGCGGTCACTTGGGGGGTGAACCAATGGAAAAGGAAGACCTTTCTCTCTGTCTCTCTCTCTCACTGTCTAACTCTGCCTGTCAAAAAAATATATATTACTACAATGAAAATTACAAAACATAAAAGAAAGAAATCGAAGAAGACACAAAAAATGGAAAAATCTTCCATGTTCATGGACTGGAAGAATCAATATCATCAAGATCTGACTGAAAGTAATCTACAGATTCAATGTGATCACAATCAATATACCAACAACACTCATCTCAGATATAGAAAAAAGCATGCTGAAAATTCATATGGAAACAGAAAAGACCACAAATAGCTAAAGCTATATTAACCAATAAAAACAAAACCATGAGTTGGCATTGTGGTGTAGTAGGCAAAGACCCTGACTGTGATGCCAGTATCCAATATGGACACTGGGTCATGTCCCAGCTGATTCTCTTCCAATCCAGCTCTCTTCCTGTGGCCTGGGAGACAAGTGGAAGATTGTCCTAGTGCTTGAGCCCATGTACCTGTGTGGGAGACCCGTAAGAAGCTTCTGGTATTTGCCTCAGATAGGTTAAGCTCCAGCAACTGAAACAATGTGGGAAATGAACCAGTGGATGGAAAACCTCTCTCTCTGCCTTTCCCTCTGTTGGTAACACTACCTCTCAAACAAATAAACAAACAAAATCATTTAAAAAAAAATAAAGAGGGGCTGGCACTGTTGCACAGCAGGTTAACACCCTAGCCTGAAATGCTGGCATCCCATATGGGTGCCGGTTCGAGACCCGGCTGCTCCACTTCCCATCCAGCTCTCTGCTATGGCCTGGTAAAGTGGTGGAAAATGGCTCAGGCCTTGGGCCCCTGCACCCACATGGGAGACCTGGAAGAGGATCCTGGCTCCTCGCTTCAGACCAGCACAACTCCGGCCATTGTAGCCAGTTGGGGAGTGAACCATCAGATGAAAGACCCCTCTCTCTCTCTCTCTCTCTGTCTCTGTGTGTGTGTGTGTGTGTGTAACTCTGACTTTCAAATAAATAAATCAATCTTTAAAAAATAAAATAAAGAACTGGATTAAGAAAGAACATACAACTTAGAAGACAAATCACAGAAAAGTTTACAGTCTGACCAAAAACAACAAAAAGAAATTAGAAAAATAAAAAATTGGAGATCTACAGGATACTATCAAATTACCCAACATAAGAGTATTAGCAGTACCAGAAGACATGGAAAGAATGGATTAGAAGGCCTTTTTAGTGAAATAACAGAAACCTTGCCAAATTTGGAGAAAGAAAGAGACATCCAAGTAAAGGAAGCAAATAGAACTCTTAATATACATGACCAGAAAAGACCTGCACACATTGTAGTCAAACTCTCCACAGTAAACCATAAAGAAAATATTCTAAAATATGCACAAGAGAAACACCAGATTACTTTCAGAGGATCTTCAATTAGACTTATAGCAAATTCTCATCAGAAATCCTACAGGCCAGGAGAGAATGGCAAGTATATTCCAAGTCTTAAGAGAAAAAAACTGGGTTCTGTGTTTGAGGTTGGAGAACTCACGCCTCGGGGCGGCGCGGGAGCTACACGGTGGAGCGAGGTGGCTGAGGGCCAGTACTCTTGGCCAGATCAGACATTTTGTAACGATGCCGGAAATACATACTGACCATCTCGATGAGCAACAGGTTCAACTTCTGGCAGAGATGTGTATTCTTAATGATGAAAATGACAATAAAATTGGGGCTGAGACCAAGAAGAACTGTCACCTGAATGAAAACATTGAGAAAGGGCTATTGCACCGAGCTTTTAGTGTCTTCTTATTCAATACTGAAAATAAGCTCCTGCTACAGCAGAGATCAGATGCTAAAATTACCTTTCCAGGTTGTTTTACCAATACTTGTTGTAGTCATCCGTTAAGTAACCCACAAGAACTTGAAGAAAATGATGCCATTGGAGTAAGAAGGGCGGCACAGAGGCGTTTAAAAGCTGAACTAGGAATTCCTATGGAAGAGGTTCCTCCAGAAGAAATAAATTATCTAACACGAATTCACTACAAAGCTCAATCTGATGGCATTTGGGGTGAACATGAAATTGATTACATTTTATTTGTGAGGAAGAATGTAACTTTGAACCCAGATCCCAATGAGATTAAAAGCTATTGTTACGTGACAAAAGAAGAACTGGAAGAACTTCTGAAAAAAGCAGCCAGTGGTGAAATTAAGATAACTCCATGGTTTCAAATTATTGCAGAGACTTTCCTCTTTAAATGGTGGGATAACTTAAGTCATTTGAATCAGTTTGTTGACCATGAGAAAATACATAGAATGTGAATGTACAGATGAATGACTGTTGAATATTTTCTCTATGTAGTAAACTTAGAATGTTTCTGTTTGTTTTAAATTTGGTTCCCCACTAGATCTCATAAGATACATTGCTGTTTTTGGCAACCAGAATTTCTGTGGGAAAAACAGCTGACTTACAATTTTGCATTACCTACTGCATACTCACTGTTACTTATAAAAGACATTTATGAGATTAGTGTAAAATGAGAGGGCAGATAAGATTTAATCTGCTCAAATGTGGTTATGAAAAATTGGAACAAGTAATTGAAGATGGTTTTTGACCTGTTGTAATTCACATTTTCAGAATACTTGTTATTTGCCAGATGCTTTATGTATTATTGTTTTTATAATAGTCCAGGAAAATACCCAATTGACTTTCCATATTAACAGATTAAACTGGCAAAGCAGGTTACAGGGAAATTAAAATAGTGTATAATCATCCCTGCATAAAAAAATTCCAGGGGCAAGCACTGTGTTGCAGCAGGTTAAGCCACCCCTTGGGATACCCACATCCCCATATCAGGTTGCCTGGTTCAAGTCCCAGCTACTCCATGCTTCTGATAGAACTTCCTGCTAATGTACCGTAGAGGCAACAGATGGATGGCAGGAACCCAAGTACCTGGGCCACCATACAGAAGATGCAGGTGGAGTTCCTAGATCCCAGCTTCAGCTTGGCCCAGCCCTGGCTGTTGCAGGCATTTGGGAAGTGAACCAGTGGATGGACGATCTTTTTTTCTGTCTGTTTTTCAGTCTTTCAAATAAATACATTTTAAAAAAATAAATAAATGCATTTCCCTATTGTTTGCATACAATATGCACATCCTCCCATATTTCTTTAACTCATCTCCAGATTACTTATACCTAAAATTTAAATGCTATGCAAATAGTTGTTATTGTTTAACAAGCAAAAAAATGTACATGGATCAGTACAGATGAAGTTGTTTCTGAATATCTTCATCCACAGTTAATTAAATCTAGATGCAGGACCTACACCTATGCAGGTCTGAGTGAATATCCTAATTTCTATCATTCTAAGTTGATTTTGTAGTTTAATCATTCTGGAAGTATTTTGATAATGCCAAATATTGTTTTTGGTAATAGCAATGGTTAGAGTGACATCTTTTAAATAGTATTTACCTATTAGTGAAGTCTGAGTTTTCAGAATAAGAATGGACAGAAAAGCTACTCATAAAATGGGAACTGAGTCCCACTCTATCCACAACAGTTTCTTAACCTTGACACTGTTGACGGGTGGGTTGGATGTTTTATTGTGACAGTCTATTCAGTGCATTGTAGGATGTTTAGCAGCATATCTGGGCTCTACACACTAAATGCCATTACCATCTCCTCTCTCTCATGACAGCCAAAGTTGTCAGGCCTTATTTTAGGGGGTAGGGAATAACAGAAAGGCTAGCTAGTGTTTATGTTCATTAGATTTGGGTTATGGAATTAATATGTATTTAAAATTGTAGCTTAAACAATGCACTTTTCAAAACTTGCAATAGATTCCTCAAACTTGTAATCCTAAGACAGTTTTATTCTTTTTTTTTTAAACTTTTATTTAATGAATATAAATTTCCAAAGTACAGCTTATGGGTTACAATGGCTTCCCCCCTCCCATAACTTCCCTCCCACCCACAACCCTCCCCTTTCCCGCTCCCTTTCCCCTTCCATTCAGTTTTATTCTTAAATGCTATAGATTAATGAATAATGAAGAAAAAATAAAACCTTATTTCTTAACAAAAAAAAAAAAAGAGAAAAAAACTGTCAACACAGAATACTGTACCCTGGAAAGCTATCATTTATGAATGAAGGTAAAATAAAAACTTTCAATAACAAACAGAAATTGAAAGAATTTGTCGCCACTTGTCCAGCCCTACAAAAGATGCTTAAGGATGTGCTGCACACAGATACACAGAAACATGGTCATCAATACGAAAGAAGGTAAAGAAGAAAATCTCTCAGCAAAAGTTCAAAGGAAATTCAAAGTACAAAATAGGAATATTTTTGGAAAAGTGGAAGGCCCAAGTCGTTACTTTTCAATAGTCACCTTGAATGTAAATGGTCTCAACCCTCCAGTTAAAAGACACAGACTGGCTGAATGGATTAAAAAACAAAACCCACCTATTTACTGCCTAAAAGAAATACATCTCACCAACAAAGATGCATGCAGACTGAAAGTGAAAGGATGGAAAAAGATAGTCCATGCCTACAGAAACCAAAACAGAGCTGGTATAGCCATCCTAATATCAGACAAAATAGACTTTAATACAAAAACTGTTAAAAGAGACAAAGAAGGGCACTATGTAATGATTAAAGGATCAATTCAACAGGAAGATGTGACTATTATGAACATATATGCACCTAATTACAGGGTACTTGGCTATTTAAAAGAAATGTTAATGAATCTAAAGGGGGACATAGACTCAAATACAATAGCAATGGGAGACTTCAATACCCCTCTTTCACCAATGGAAAGATCAACCAGACAGAAAATCAGCAAGAAAAAACCAGTTAATCAACACTATCAACCAAAAGGACCTAACAGATATCTACAAAGCTTTCCATCCTACAGCTACAGAATACACATTCTTCTCACAAGTGCATGCAACTTTCTCTAGGATTGACCACATGACAGGTAATAAAGCAAGTCTCAGCAAATTCAAAAAAATTTGAAATCATACTATACATCTTCTCTGAACTCAAAATAATGAAGCTGGAAAGCAAGAACTCAGAAATCTCTAGAACATATGCAAACAAATGGAGACTGAACAACATGGTACTGAATGAACAGTAGGTCACTGAAGAAATCAAAAGAGGAATCAAAAAATGTATGAAAACAAATGAGGCCGGCGCCATGGCTTAACAGGCTAATCCTCCGCCTTGCGGCGCTGGCACACCGGGCTCTAATCCCGGTTGGGGCACCGGATTCTATGCCCCTCTTCCAGGCCAGCTCTCTGCTATGGCCCGGGAAGGCAGTAGAAGATGGCCCAAGTCCTTGGGCCCTGCACCCACATGGGAGACCAGGAGAAGCACCTGGCTCCTGGCTTCAGATCAGCGAGATGCGCCGGCCGCAGTGGCCATTGGAGGGTGAACCAACGGCAAAAAGGAAGACCTTTCTCTCTGTCTCTCTCTCTCTCTCACTATCCACTCTGCCTGTCAAAAAAAAAAAAAAAAAGAACACAACAAAACAACATATCAAAACCTATGGAACACAGCAAAAGCAGTATTAAGAGAAAAGTTTGTAGCAACTGGTGCCTACATCAAGAAACTGAAAAGGTAACAAATAATGAGTCATCAATGCAGCTAAAGGACCTAAAAACACTACAGCAAACTAAACCTAAACTAGAAAACAAATAATAAAAATTAGAAACAAAATTGAAACAAAAAAAAAATATATAGGAGTTCAGCAAAACGAAAGACTGGCTTTTTTAAAACAATAACACACCATTGGCCCAACTAACCACAAAAAAGAGGGAGAAGACCCAAAAATAATAAAATTAGATATGATAAAGAAAATGTAACAGACACCACAAAAGTAAAAAGAATCATCAGGAATTACTAAAAAGAGCTGTATGCCAATAAACTGGGAAACCTAGAAGAAATGGATTTCTGAACACATACAACCTACCTATATTAAGACAGGAAGACACAGAAAATTTAAACATATCCATAACAAAGGCAGAATTGAATCCCTAATAAAGATCCTCCCAGAAAAGCAAAGCCCAAGCCAGATGGCTTCATTCTCAATTCTACAGTACATTTAAAAAAGAACTAACTCCAATTCTTCTCAAGCTATTCAAAACAATCGAATGGGATGGAATCCTCCCAATCTTCTATGAGCCAGCATCACCTTAATTCCGAAATCTGAAAAAGATACAACAGAGAAAGAGAACTGCAGAACAATTTCCTTGATGAACATTGACACAAAAATGCTCAACAAAATACTAGCCAAACAAATCCAACAACATATCAAAAAGATCATTCACCCAGACCAAGTGGGATTTATCCCTGGTATGCAGGGATGATTCTACATTTGCAAATCAATAAATGAGATACATCACATTAACAAATTGAGGAACAAAAACCATATGATTACCTCAATAGATGTAGAGAAAGCAGTTGATAAAATGCAACACCCTTTCATGATGAACACCCTAAGCAAACTGGGTATAGAAGGAAGAATCCTCAACACAATCAAGGCAATTTATGACAAACCCGTGGTCCGCTTTATATTAAATGGGGAAAAGTTGGAAGCATTCCCACTGAGATCTGGAACCATACAAGGATGCCCACTCATCATTGCTATTCAATATAGTCCTGGAAGTTTTAGCCAGAGCCATTAGGCATGACAAAAAAAATCAAAGGGATACAAATTGGGAAGGAGGAAGTCAAACTATCCCTATTTGCAGATGACTTGATTCTATATATAGGGGATCCAAAAGACTCCACCAAGAGGTTATCGGAACTCATATAAGAGTTTGGTAAAGTAGCAGGATATGAAGTCAATACACAAAAACCAACAGCCTTTGTGTACACAGACAATGCCACACTAGAAAGAACTTCCAAGATCAACCCCATTCACAATAGCTACAAAAAAATCAAATACCTTGGAATAAATTTAAGCAAGGACGTCAAAGACCTCTAAGATGAGAATTACAAAACATTAAAGAAAGAAGGCCAGCGCTGCGGCTCATTGGGCTAATCCTCTACCTGCGGCACTGTCAGCCCAGGTTCTGGTCCTGGTCAGGATGCCGGCTTCTGTCCCGGTTGCTCCTCTTCCAGTCCAGCTCTCTGCCGTGGCCCGGGAGTGTAGTGGAGGATGGCCCAGGTCCCTGGGCCCTGTACCTGCATGGGAGACCAGGAGAGGCACCTGGCTCCGGATTGGCACGGTGCGCCAGCTGCAGCGCACCGGCCACAGCAGCCATTGGGGGGTGAACCAACGGAAAAAGGAAGAACTTTCTCTCTGTCTCTCTCTCTCTCTCACTGTCCACTCTGCCTGTCAAAAAAGAAAGGACGGAAGGAAGGAAGGAAGGAAGGAAGGAAGGAAGGAAGGAAGGAAGGAAGGACAAAAAATGGAAAAATCTTGTATGTTCATGGATTGGAAGAATTAAAATCATCAAAATGTCCATTCTTCCAAAAGCAATTTACAGACTCAGTGAGATACCAACCAAAATGCCAAAGACATTCTTCTCAGATCTAGAAAAAAATATGCTAAAATTCATATGAATGCACAAGAGACCTCAAATAGATAAAGCAATCTTATACAACAAAAACAAAGCCAGAGGCATCATAATACCAAATATCAAGACACACTACAGGGCATTTACAATCAAAAAAACATGATACTGCTATAAAAACAGATGGATAAACCAGTGGAACGGAACAGAAATGTCATAAATCAAACAAGCATCTACAACCAACTTGTCTTTGACCAAGGAGCTAAAATCAATCCCTGGAGCAAGGACATTCTCGTCAACAAATGGTGCTGAGAAAATGGGATTTCCACATGCAGAAGTATGAAGCAAGTCCCCTACCTTACACTTTCCACAAAAATCCACGTAAAATGGATTAAAGATCTAAACTTACAACCCGCTATCATCAAATTATTAGAGAATATTAGGGAAACTCTTCAAGACATTGGCATAGGAAAAGAGATCTTGGAAAAGAACTCAGAGGCACAGGCAATCAAAGCCAAAATTAACAAACGGTACTGCATCAAACTGAGAAGCTTCTATACTGCAAGAGAAATACTCAGGAAAGTTCAAATTACCAACAAAATGGGAGAAAATATTTGCAAAATATAAAACTGATAAAGGATTAATACCCAGAATCTACGAAGAGATCAAGAAAGTCCACAACAACAAAACAACTCAGTTAAGAAGTGGGCAAAAGACTTAAACAGGCATTTTTCAAAAGAGGAAATCCAAATGGCCAACAGACACATGAAAAAATGCTCAGGATCACTAGCCATCAGGTAAATGCAAATCAAAACCACAATGAAGTGGTTAGAATGGCTTTTGTACAGAAATCAATAAACAACAAATGCTGGCAAGAATGTGGGGGAAAAGGTACCCTAATCCACTGTTGGTGGGAATGTAGAATGGTAAAGCCACTATGAAAGACAATATGGAGATACCTCAAAAATCTGAATACAGACCTACCGTATGACCCAGTCTTCCCACTCCTGGGAATGTTCCCAAGGGAAATGGAATCAGTAAACAAAAGAGCTATCTGCACCTCCATGTTTATTGCAGCTCAATTCACAATGGCATATAGATAGGATTAAGTGTTAAAGAGATCATATAAATAGCATAAAGTGCCTGGTAATATTAATAATAGGCAGAATTCAAAAGGAGGGAATGTCCAACATGGGAAGCTGTCCACACAGCAGACTCATAGAATGACAATCGCTTTAAGTAACACTCTGACCTCAGAATCAGCCTTTAACACATTATTGTATGGCTAAAAAGCCCACAAGAGCATTTCAGGCATGGAGAGCCAAGAGAGTATAGCAAAAAGTGTCCTACGTGAAGGACCTCTGTGAGTGAGACCCCAGTGGAAAGAAGTAGTCATCAAGGGAGGTACTTTTCTCTGAAGGGAGTATAGAATTTCCACTTTGCTTATGGCCTTGTCTAAATACTAAAGGAATCTGTGGATTCAAAACTCTTCCAAAGCCTAGGCAGCTCATGACAAGAGCCTTGGGTGATCACTTACATCATACATAAAAGTGTTAATTGTTAAATTAACAACAGGAGTCACTGTGCATTACTTCCCATGCAGGACCTCTGCCCTCAAAAAGTTGTATTGTGAGAGTTAATAGTAAAACATGTTCTCAAAGACCTACTTTTTTAGTGTATTAAATAGAGGATATTCTTATGTCACATAAATTACAGTTATATCTAACTGCTCACAAAAGATGTATAATTCTTGGGTTCTTTAAAGTTAATTAATTTTCACAAAAAAAAAAGAATGCTTTTTAAAAAAGTGAAATCAACTTTGAGATTCAATGACTCTCAACTGTTGAGGAACAGTTTATTTTTCCATACAATTTGTTGAACTCTTCATTTAGTATAAAGTTAATCTTCTGTGTATAAAGTTAATTGAAAATAGATCTTAGTAAAAAATAAGACCAAATAGTAGAGGGAGGAGGAAGAGGGGTGGAATGTGGGTGGGAGGGTGGGTACAGTAGGAAGAATCACTATTTTCTTAAAGTTGTACTTATGAAATGTATGAAGTTTGTATTCCTTAAATGAAAGTTCTCTTTGGGAAAAAAATAAAATTAAATAAATAAAACAAGCCAGAGATATCAGTCAGATTTCAAAACATACTGGAGGGCAGTTATAATCACCAACAGCCTGATAGTTGAAAATAAATAGACATGTAGATCAATGGAACAGAAGAGAAACTCCATAAATTGATCCACGCATTTACAACCAAATTTTCTTTGAAAAAAAAAGAGTTAAAATTAATTTAAAGATTGCTGCTGGCCGGCGCCGTTGCTCAACAGGCTAATCCTCCACCTAGCGGCGCCAGCACACCAGGTTCTAGTCCCTGTCGGGGCGCCGGATTCTGTCCCGGTTGCCCCTCTTCCAGGCCAGCTCTCTGCTGTGGTCCAGGAGTGCAGTGGAGGATAGCCCAAGTGCTTGGGCCCTGCACCCCATGGGAGACCAGGAGAAGCACCTGGCTCCTGCCTTTGGGTCAGCACAGTGCGCCAGCCGCAGTGCACCGGCCACGGCAGCCATTGGAGGGTGAACCAACGGCAAAGGAAGACCTTTCTCTCTGTCTCTCTCTCTCTCTCTCACTGTCCACTCTGCCTGTCAAAAAAAAAAAAAGATTGCTGCTAGCAAAACTGAACTTACGCATGTAGAAGTATGAAACAAGACCCCTTACACCTTACACACAAATCCACTCAAAATGCATCAAAGACCTAAATCTATGATCTGAGACCATCAAATTACTAAAGCATTGGGGAAATTTGCAAGACATTGACACAAGCAAAGGCTTCTTTGGGGGCCAGCACTGTGGCATAGCAGGTAAAGCCACACTTGCAGTGTTGGCATCCCACATGGGCACTGGTTTGAGTCTCAGGTGTTCTACTTATGATCCAGCTCCCTGCTATGGCCTGGGAAAGCAGTAGAAGATGGCCTGAGTCCTTGGGTCCCTGATCTATATGGGAGACCCAGAAGAAGCTCCTGGCTCCTTACTTTGGATCAGCACAGCTCCAGCGGTTGCAGCCAACTGGGGAGTGAACAGGCAGATGGAAGACCAACTTCTCTGCTTTTCCTTCACTCTCTACGTAACTTTGACTTTCAAATAAATAAATAAATCTTTTTTAAAAAATTAAAAAAGACTCTTGGAAAAGGCCCAGAAGCACAGGCAATCAAAGCCAAAATGGACAAGTGGGATTACATGTAGCTGACAAGCTTCTGTACTGCAAAAGAAACACTCAGCAAAGTGAAGAGGCAACAGACAGAATGGGAAAAAATATTTGCAAATTATCAGTGACAAAAAATATCAGTGACAAATAAATATCAATGACAAAACTGATAAAAGATTGATATTCAGATAAAAAGCTTAAGAAATTCAACAAAACAAAACAAAGGATCCAGTTAAGAAATGGGCAAAGGACTTGATCAAGCATTTTTTTAAGATTTATTTATTTATTTATAAGGCATAGTTACAGAAAAGCAGAAGCAGAGAGAGAGAGAGAGAGAGAGAGAGAGAGAGAGAAAGCTTTCCACTACAGCCATTTGAGGAACTTTCTGGTTCACTCTCAGATGGCCTCAATGGCCGGAGCTGAGCCAATCCAAAGCCAGGTGCCAGGAGCTTCTTCCAGGTCTCCCACATGGGTGCAGGGGCCCAAGGACTTGGGCCATGTTCCACTGTTTTCCCAGGCCATAGCAGAGAGCTAGATCAGAAATGGAACAGCAGAGACCCAAACCAGCACCCATATGAGATGCTGGCACTTGCAGATGGCAGTTTTACCCACTATGCCATGACACCAGCCCCTGAACAGTTTTTTGGTTTTGTTTTTTGGTTTTTGTTTTTGTTTTTGTTTTTGACAGGCAGAGTGGACAGTGAGAGAGAGAGACAGACAGAGAAAAAGGTCTTCCTTTGCCGTTGGTTCACCCTCCAATGGCCACCGTGATCGGCGCGCTGCGGCTGGCACACTGCACTGATCCAAAGGCAGGAGCCAGGTGCTTCTTCTGGTCTCCCATGGGGTGCAGGGCCCAAGCACTTGGGCCATCCTCCACTGCACTCCCTGGCCACAGCAGAGAGCTGGCCTGGAAGAGGGGCAACGGGGACAGAATCCGGCGCCCCGACAGGGACTAGAACCCGGTGTGCCGGCGCCACAGGCAAAGGATTAGCCTAGTGAGCCGCGGCGCCAGCCATGAACAGTTATTTTTAAAAGAGGAAATTCAAATGGCCAACGAACACATGAAAAAAATGTTCAGGGTCACTAGCCATCAAGGAAATGCAAATCAAAACTACAAAGGTTTCACTTCATCTCAGTGAGAATGGCTCTGATAGAGAAATCAACAAACAATAAATGCTGGCGAGGATGTGGGGGAAAAGGTACCCTAATCCACTGTTGGTAGGAATGTGAATTGCTGCAGCCACTGTGGAAAACAGTATTGAGATACTTCAGCAACCTGAAAGTAGCTTTACTATATAACCCAGTAACCCTACTCCTAGGAATTTACCCAAAGTGAAATCAGCATATGAAAGAGTGATCTGTACCCCCAAGTTCACTACAGCTCAATTCACAATAGCTACAATATGGAATCAACCCAGATGTCCATCAACTGTTGACTGGATAAAGAAATTATGGTATATATATATATACTATGGGATACTACTCAGAGGTTTAAAAAGAATGAAATCTTGTCTGTAACAACAAAATGGATGCAACTGGAAACCATGATACTTAGTGAAACAAATCAGTTCCAAAAGACAAAAACCATGTTTTCCCTTATCTGCAGTAACTAATAGAGTACCTAAAATGCAATGTATAGGAGTGAAAATGATATTTTGAGATTTGTTGACTGTTCACAGTCATTGTCTCTATTGTTGTGGAACAATGTCTTTCTCTTCATACTATTTGTTGAACTCTTTACTTAGTTATAGGGTTAATCTTATGAGTATAAAGTAAGCTGAAAATAAATCCTTTTAAAAATTAAGAGTTGGAACAGGGGATGGAGAAAGAAGGGTGGGAGAGTGGGCAGGCGGGATAGTAGAGTGGGAAGTATCATTGTGTTTCTAAATCTATATGATATAGATGAAATTTGTATACCCTAAATAATTTTTTTAAAAAAAAGGAGGTGACATAAAGAAGTGGGGGCAAGAAGGCATCATACTGTAGGAACTTTCGGCCAGAGAAAAGATCTTTAGCTTATACTCTGAGGAACATGGGAAACCATTGAGGGTTTTGAGCAGAACAGCAACATGAGAGAAAGATAAGATGTCAAGAGATGAGACTGGGGAGGAATAGCTTGCAAGGTAAGAGAAAGGAAAAGAAAGTGATTGACCATGTCAAAATATGATATTTCAACAGGAAAAGAATTAACAACATAGAAATTACTGATTACCTACACAAAAGTTGTTATCAGTGGAATGATTGGAGTGAAAGCCTAACCTAGTCAGTTTTAAAAGAAATGGAATAGGGGGCCGGCACCATGGCGCAGTAAGTTAATCCTCTGCCTGCGGTGCCAGCATCCCATATGGGCGCTGGTTCTAGTCCCAGCTGGTCCTCTTCCAATCCAGCTCTCTGCTATGGCCTGGGAAAGCAGTAGAAGATGGCCCAAGTACTTGGGCCCCTGCACCCATGTGGGAGACCTGGAAGAAGCTCCTGGCTCCTGGCTTCGGATCGGCACAGCTCTGGCCATTGCGGTCAATTAGCCAGTGAACCATCGGATGGAAGACTCTCTCTCTCCTCTCTCTGTGTAACTGACTTTCAATCTCTCTGTGTAACTCTGACTTTCAAATAAATAAATAAATCATTTTTAAAAAAGACATGGAACAGAGATTTTAGAGGTATTTGAGAAGTTTTTCTACAAAGAAAAAGAGATATGGGACTAAAGAAGGATAATATCAAATTGAGAAAATGTGTTACTGCTGTTTTCAATGGATAGAAATGTTTATGACGGAGTAATTAGTAATAAGGGAAAAAATTCAGACTCAAAAAAGGTGAGAATTATTGTAGTAAGAAGAGATAAGACCAACTGCCCTGGTATTAGAGCTGGTCCTGATAGAAGATCGGATGGGAGATCAGACAAGTCCTCCAGTAACAGAAGTGAAGGTAGAGCAGGTAGTCACAGAAGTTTGTGGGTCAACAGATGCAATGATGGAAAACCTGTGGAAGTTTCCTTCAGATTACTGCAATTTTCTTAGTGAAAAAGGAAGCCAGCTCAACTGAAAAGTGAAGACTGGGACTGAAGACAAGAAGTACAGCAGATTCACTAGCAAATTCTTTAATTTACATTACTCCTGAAATGTGCAAGGAAATGTCAAAAGTTTTTATTTTTCTATAACTCATCTAATATTCTCAACACTCTATACCATTTGGAGGCAAGTAAAAGAACAAGGACATATTTCAAAAAACTGCCAATTAAAATTCCAGTTTAGGGGCTGGCACAGTGGCGTACAGGGTAAAGCAATCACCTGCAGTGTCGGCATCCCATATGGGCACTGATATCGAATGCAGTGGAGGATGGCCCAAGTCCTTGGGCCCCTGCACCTGCATGGGAGACCCAGAGGAGGCTCCTGGCTCCTGGATTTGGATTAGCACAGTTCCGGCCATTGCGGCTAACCGGGGAGTGAACCATCAGATGGAAGACCTCTCTCTCTGCCTGTCCTCCTGTGTGTAACTCTTTCAAATAAATAAATAAATCTTTAAAAAAATCCAGTGTAAACAACCTCTATAATGAAAATATTCAATCAACTCAAAGTCTAGCCCCCAACAAAACTGTTCTACTGATCCTCCTCTTCTCAAGCTAGCATCTGGATAGAGGGGAGAGCTTACAGATTTCAAAGGATTATCTCTTCCATGAAGCTTGCATCCTTGTACTCGTCTCCACTGTGTAATTGCTGATATGATCCTTGGGTACCAAACAGTTTTGAAGAATACAAAGTCTATTTTCTTTGCTTAGTCATGGCCTCCTGAAATTCCACCTACATCCCACCCAAGCTTCACTGACTCAATCTCCAATCAGACCTTGCTTGCAGTATAGATATCCTTATGGAATTTGGACATGACTGCTATCAATTGGCTAGCATCACTCACTTTTGCAGTAAGCCACTTTGGACAAGATCCTAGTGAGATGCCTTTAGACAAGTGCTGATCTCTGGGATCCATGAATGTTGTTTCAGATACATCTTTTCTAGCTACATTTTACCCAACATTGCCACATGATTGCCTCCTATGTTAACACAGAGCCACTCGAAGTGTGAGCTTCATAACAACATTCAAAAAGGAAAACAGAAAAATGCTACTTGATGTTTGGCTTTCTTGCTACTTTGTCACTCCGGAAAACAAGTCAAATGCCCATGTCTGACTTCCTCTTTCCCACATGTTTTGGAATCAAAAGGGAAAGGCTGTTTCACTTTCCTTTATCATTATCTTCCAGAGCATCACTTCCTCCTCTTTTCCATTGTGGTACTGAACTTAACAGCTCAACCTCAATAGTCGAAGGGGTATCTTTACCATGCTATAGAAGAAAATACATGATCTGAGTTCTCTTGGCATGATTTTAAAAACAGAAGCTTTACATTAACTTGGAACTAGAGATTACTAAAGATGAAAATATATTATCCATTCCACATCAAAGACTACAAACATAATCAGTACTTTCCACTTGTTCTTTGTAGTTTGGAACTTATTGGAACTTTTTTCCCACACAGTATGACAATAAAAGGGTGCTATTTCTAAGACCTGGAACCAACCCAAATGCCCATCAACAGTAGACTGGATAAAGAAATTATGGGACAGGTACTCCATAGAATACTATACAGCAGTAAGGAACAATGAAACCCAGTCATTTGCAACAAGATGGAGGAATCTGGAAAACACCATGCTGAGTGAATTAAGCCAGTCCCAAAGAGACAAATATCATTTGTTTTCCCTGATCGGCGACAACTGAGCACCAAAGGGGAAACCTGTTGAAGTGAAATGGACACTACAAGAAACTATGACCTGATCAGCTCTTGTCCTGACTCTAGATGTACAATGTAATACTTTATCCTTTTTAGTATTTGTTGTTGTTGTTGTTGTTCTAGTACTAGTGGTTGAACTCTGTAATTAACACACAATTATTCTTAGGTGTTTAAATTTTAACTGAAAAGTGATCCCTGTTAAATTTCAGAGTGGAAAAAGAGAGGGAGGAGATGTACAATTTGGGACACGCACAATCAGACTTGCCCCAAATGGTGGAGTTAGAAATGTGCCAGGGGATTCCAATACAATCCCATCAAGGTGGCATGTACCAATGCCATCTCACTAGTCCAAGTGATCAATTTCAGTTCACATTCGATGGCTCTGATAGGTCTAAGAATCAAAGGGATCACACAAACAAGACAAGTGTCTGCTAATACTAACTGATAGAATCAAAAAGGGAGAGAAAGATCCAGCATGGGAAGTGGGATACACAGCAGACTCATAGAATGGCAGATGTCCTAAACAACACTCTGGCCTCAGAATCAGCCCTTAAGGCATTCGGATCTGGCTGAAGAGCCCATGAGAGTATTGTAGGCATGGAAAGCCAAGATACCATGGAAAAGAAAAAAAGAAGAAGACCTAAATGAAAGATCTCTGTGAGTGAGATCCCAGTGGAAAGAACGGGGCCATCAAAGAAGGAGGTACCTTTCTCTGAAGGGAGGAGAGAACTTCCACTTTGACTGTGACCCTATCGGAATAAGATCAAAGTCAGCGAACTCTAAAGGCTTCCATAGCCCTGGCAACTCATGACTAGAGCCTAGGGAGATTACTGACACCATGAACAGAAGTGTCAAATTGTTAAGTCAGCAACAGGAGTCACTGTGTACTTACATCCCATGTGGGATCTGTCCTTAATGTGTTGTCTAATGTGCAGTGATGCTATAACTAGTACTGAAACAGTATTTTTACACTTTGTGTTTCTGCGTGGGTACAAACTGATGAGATCTTTACTAATTATATACTGAATCGATCTTCTGTATATAAAGATAATTGGAAATGAAAAAAAAAAAAACCTGGTGTTAAATTGGAAATGGCATAGAAAATTAATTTTTAAAAAAATATTATGTAGGATCTCTGTCTTTAATGTGCTGTACACTCTTATTTAATGCTATAACTAGTACTCCAACAGTATTTTTTTTTCTTTTTCACTTTGTGTTGCTATATGGGGGCAAACTGTTGAAATCGTTACCTAATATATACTAAACTGATCTTTTGTATATAAAGAGAATTGAAAATGAATCATGATGTGATTGGAAGGGGAGAGGGAGCGGGAAAGGGGAGGGTTGTGGGTGGGAGGGAAGTTTTGGGAGGGGGAAGCCATTGTAACCCATAAGCTGTACTTTGGAAATTTATATTCATTAAATAAAAGTTTAATTAAAAAAAATAAATAAAAGGGTGCTATTTCAAGTATTTCATTTTGCATCTGTTCTAGTTATTTTTGTTTGTTGTCACTACTATCTCTTACTTTATCTGCACTTAAGTGATTTCACAAAGGGCATAATTTTTCAAAATCTAATTGATCAATAAATATGATTTACAGCTATCTAAACTGTAATTCAAAACATTATACCAAGTAATTTTGTCGAGGTTATTTATGTACTCTCTATTAGAGGTCACTCATCTTTTGGAAGGACTTCTATCAAATTGGCATCGTTCTGTGTTTTTGTTCATCATTATTTAATCTATAACAATCTGTTTTCTTCCTATAAGAATATTAATACATATCGATACAGAGATTTGATCACCAGAGCTGATAGAACTTCAAAGCTTGTTAGTATTTATATACCACAACCTGAGTACTTTTCATCTTGCCAAATAATGCTTTGAAAATATTACATGAAAGTATAGCTTCACCAAAGGGTTAACACTGTGCCTAATTGAGGGGTAGGCAGGTTGCTGTAGCACAGGGAGTTAGGCCACAGCCTACAGTGCTGGCATCCCATATGAGTGCAGGATTGAGTCCAGGCTACTCCACTTCCAACCCAGCTCCCTGATAACATGCTTGGGAAAGCCACAGAGGATGACTCGGGTCCCTGGGCCCCTGCACCCACATGAGAGACCTGGATGAAGTTCCTGGCTCCTGGCTTTGGGTTGGCCCAGCCCCGGTCCTTGTGGCTATTTAGGGAGTGAACCAGCAGACAGAAAAGCTCTCTATTTCTCTCTCTCTCTGTAACTCTACATTTCAAATAAACAAGTAAATCTTAAAAAAAAAAAAAAAGTACCTAATGGATCAAAAATGTTCACTTTATT
Source organism: Lepus europaeus (assembly GCF_033115175.1). Taxonomy (NCBI): domain Eukaryota; kingdom Metazoa; phylum Chordata; class Mammalia; order Lagomorpha; family Leporidae; genus Lepus; species Lepus europaeus. The sequence continues at coordinate 126,570,069 of NC_084827.1, read as the reverse complement.
GATTGTTGTTAAGATTTAATAGGTTAATTTCTTAATCATAGTTATTTATGGAGGAGAAATTCATTTCAACCAAATGATTTTTGTGATATGAAAACACAGATATTTGGGGATGTAAATTACATTAGTAATATTCATGTTGTATAATGGACAAGCAAGTTCTAAATTCTATAGCAGGGGAAGCTTAATTACATTAAGTCAATAACATCACAAAATGTTAAGTTTCATTACAGTTTCTTTGCTGTACTTTATTAGTGGAATTTTTCTATTGATATTTTGTGTTTTATTTTACATTGAACACAGATCTTAGAAAACATTTTCCAATCTAGCCAATTGATGACAGACATAAAAAAAAACTGGTAAGATTGGTTAAGTTCCCATCTTCACCGAAATATTCTAAGGGACATCAAAATAACTGAGGGATGGCTGTTTTCACATAGCAAGCTGCTGCATGGGATACCTACATCCTGTACTGAAGTGCCTACTCACTTCTGTTTCTGACCCAGTTTCCTGCTACTATGCCTGGGAAGCAGCAGCAGATGATGGCCTAATTACTTGGGTCCCTTGCCATCCCATGTGGAAGATGCAGATGGAGTCCCTGGCTCCTGGTTTCAGTTGCCCAGCCCCAGATGTTGCAGACATTTGGGAGATGAACCACTAGATGGAATCTCTGTCTCTGTCCCTTGTCTCTCCCTGTCACTCTGCCTTCCAAATAAATAAAACATTTAAAAAGTAATAATTTTTAAAACTGGCGGTTCTTGTTCTCAGATATTTATAATTCCTAGTTTTCCAGAATTTTTGTCTAAGCCAATGAAAGCACATCTTTCACTGTCTTCATTCTATTAAAGTTTAGCAGATATTTAGTGATATCTACTCAATGTAAACACTACTACACTAGATAGGAAAAGGAAAAAAATTCTTTCATTTTTTAAAGATGTATTATTTATTCATTTGAAAGGCAGAAAGAGAGAAAACAAAGAGAATCAGACAGACAACTTCGATCCACTGGGTCACACTGTAAATGGATACAACAGTCAGGGCTGGGCCAGGCCCAATCCAGGAGCCTGGAGCTTCATCTGGGCCTTGCAGGTGAATAAAAGAGGCCCAAGTATTTGAGCCATCTTTTGCTGCCTTTCAAAGCACATTAGCAGGAAGCTTGGCCAGAGACACAACAGCTAGGATTCGAACAAGCACCCCAATATAGGATCCCAGTGTCACAAGAAGTGGTTTAACCCATTGTACCACAACACTGGAACCAAGTTGTGTTTTCTTTTTAATTTCCTGTCAGTTCTCAAGAAGTTCATGAGCCAGTTTCAGTGTAACTAACATGTTTTTAACAGTTTAAAACTAATGGATTTCCATTTGACTGCCCTAACCAGCCTGATAAAAATAGTAAAATGGGTTCTAAAAAGATCAAATTTATATTCAGAATTGGCTCTGTGAAAGTTCTAGTGTGTAACTAAATTAAAAATATATGTGCTTTAGTTAAGCAACTGCCTCAGAGGTCCTGCAGAGACAACCTAAAAGCTACTACTTAGAGGAGCATGGGAAACAGATGTAAACTGGAATCAAACTCTACTTACAATATGGCTTAAGGTAGTACCTTAACCATACTAAGTCCCAATGTTTTTGCCTGTAAAATGGGAATAATTATACCTAGCTTACTTGATGGACAGTAACAGTTTCTTCTAAAATGCCTTGCAAATGGCAGTTTCTCAATGGCATAGAACTTGAAAGGATCCACAAAGAAGGAAGACTTGAAATCTGGATGCAGAATTGTAAGGCACTCTGAATGAGGAGACTATAACCACAGCTTGATGATAATGGCATAGCCCGAGTGACTTTATATCAGGAACAGTGGGAAGTAAACTGCAATATGTAAGACTAGGGGGCTGCTTTCTAGAAGATTTTCAATGTTAGTCTGAATTTTAACATTTCCAGTAGTGCTCAAATATTAGTGTCCATAAAATCACCTTTATTGCTTTGAAAAAATGCTGATTCCCATACTCAAGACCAGAGATTTGATTCAATAGATGTCAGATGCCCACAGATATCTGCACTTTTTTTTTTTTTAACAGATGGGATTGTTGATTAGTGAGATGTGGAAGATTTACACGGCTTTTGAGTAGAATCTTTGTTCTGCAATTTTTAAATTTGAGGGGTTTTTTTTGTTTTTGTTTTTGTTTGGTTTTTTTTTTTTTTTTTTTTTTTTTTTTTTTTTTTTTTGACAAGCAGAGTGGATAGTGAGAGAGAGAGACAGAGAGAAAGGTCTTCCTTTTTGCTGTTGGTTCACCTTCTAATGGCTGCTGCAGCCAGCACATCTCGCTGATCTGAAGCCAGGAGCCAGGTGCTTCTCCTGGTCTCCCATGCGGGTGCAGGGACCAAGGACTTGGGCCATCCTCCACTGCACTCCCAGGCCATAGCAGAGAGCTGGCCTGGAAGAGGGGCAACCGGGCTAGAATCCGGCACCCCAACCGGGACTAGAACCCGGTGTGCCGGCGCCGCAAGGCGGAGGATTAGCCTGTTAAGCCACGGCGCCAGCCCCAGATATCTGCACTTTTAACAAACATCCCAAGTGATCTTGATGCAGCAGTTTGTATATCATGCATCATTTTTGAAAAGTAAGACCTAGACAAGGTTTTCTTTATGGGATAAATAACATGGAAACAAGAAGTCATGATTTAAGAACAGTCTTCCTCCTCTATCCAGAGTCAATTAGAATACAGAGGAAAAATAGGGTATTATGCTAATCTATTTATGCAATTATTAAGTACTGGACAAAGAAAGTTGAAGTCATAACAGAACAGCAGTGGTGGATATGAGGTACATTTCTATCAAAAAACAAAAGCACTCTGATTAATTTGGAAAATAAAGGCAATTTTAAAATCCCACATAGGGTCGGCACTGTGGCATAATGGTAAAGCTGCCGCCTGCAGTGCCGGCATCCCATATGGCCACCAGTTGGAGTCCCAGTTGATCCACTTCCAATCCAGCTCTCTGCTATAGCCTGGGAAAGCAGTGGAAGATGGCCCAAGTCCTTGAGCCTCTGTACTTGCATGGGAAACCTGGAACAAGCTCCTGGCTCCTGGCTCCTGGCTCCTGGCTCCTGGCTCCTGGCTTCAGGTCGGCTCAACTCTAGCTGTTGTGGCCATCTGGGGAATGAACAAGCAGATAAAAGACCTCTCTCTGCCTCTGCCTCTCTGTAACTCTTTCAAAAAAATAAATAAATCTAAAAAAACAAAAAAAAAAAACACAAATTATGATGAATGGAATAAAAGAAATCAGTGAGTCAATAATATATAAGGAAAGGATGATAGAGTACCATTTCCATGATGTACAGTTTTTAGTGGTGCTGCCTGGTAGAAATAAATATTCATAAGGAATACTAGAAGTCTTAGTATTAGTCTTGAGGGAAGATAAAAGACCAGTCAAAAAAGAATTAAACATCAATCACAAAAAGGAAATTTTGAAGTCCTACAACTGCATAATTTCTTCATGGAAATAGGAAAAATAAGAAAAACAGAGGGTCACATAAAAAGAAAAATCAGATAAGGAGAATGACAAGCAATTTAAAGACTGAATGAAACCTAAAATGAAACCTAAAACCTACAAAAGACATTAATGAATAAATTCAGAGAATGAAATGTTGTGATACACTGAGATAATAAAAGGCTGGTAATTCTCTGATGCACAGTCTGAACAGAAGTAACACTGACTCAGTCATGCATGCAACAGTTCAATAATCACTTGCTCTACAGTACATATGCTATGCTACTCACTCAGCGAGATACCAAGGATCCACAGTTAAATAAAATAGTACCTGACATAAAGAAGCTCTTTTGAATTTCTTAAAGTTTTCTTTAAAAACTATGCCACTTTGTTAAAATTGTACTTGAATGCTTGCTAATGGTTATTATGGGAAACAAGAGACAAGGGCAATCCACATTGCTAACTCCCAAACATAGTTCCTATAAAAAGGAAAAACACTGGAGCCGGTGCTGTGGTGCAGAAGGTTTAAATCCCAGCCTACAGTCCTGGCATCCCACATGGGTATCAGTTCAAGTCCCAGCTGCACCACTTCCAATACAGCTCCCTGCTGTGGACTGGGAAAGCAGTGGAAGGTGGCCCAAGTGCTTGGGCCCCTGCACCTACGTGTGAGACCTGGAAGAAGCTCCTGGCTCCTGACTTCAGATCAGCTCAGCTCTGGCCATTGAGGCTATTTGGGGAGTGAACCAGCAGATGGAAGACCTCTCTTTCTGTCCTTAGCTCTCTCTGTAACTCTTTAAAATAAAATAAAATAAAATTTTAAAATAAAATAAAGAAAAAAGTACAACCACCTTGTATTTGGACTGTCTGTTCAGTTTGGAACTAGGTTTGAATCATAGAAAACAAGGAGAGTCTGATTGAAGTCAACTATGTTCAGCCACTGAAGACAGCTGTGGGGATGGATGCAGCTGTGTGCCTTCAAGGAAAATATGGAATCAGTGGTTATGTGACTTAAAACAACACAAAATCATCTTATACTTATGGATATCACAAGTTCAAAATGAGTCTTATAGAGCTAAAATAAAGGTGTTAGCAGGACTGCTTTTCAAAATGTCTAGAGGGGTCAGCGCCGTGGCTCACTTGGTTAATCCTCCGCCTGTGGCACCAGCATCCCATATGGGCGCCAGTTCTAGTCCCGGTTGCTCCTCTTAAAGTCCAGCTCTCTGCTGTGGCCAGGGAGGGCAGTGGAGGATGGCCCAGGTGCTTGGGCCCCTGCACCCTCATGGGAGACTAGGAAGAAGCACCTGGCTCCTGGCTTCGGATCAACACAGTGCCGGCCATAGCGGTCATTTGGGGAGTGAACCAACGGAAGGGAGACCTTTCTGTCTGTCTATAACTCTGTCAAACAAAAAATAATAAATAAATAAATAAATAAAATGTCTAGGGAGAATTAGTTTTTTCCTTGGCTTTTCTAGCTACTAAAGGCTGCCTGCATTTCTTGGTTCATGGCCCCCTCTTCCATCTTCTAAATCCAGTAGTGCAGTCTCTTCAAAGCTATCTCTGAATCTGACCCATTACAATCAGACTGAGGCCACCCAAGAATTCAGAAGAATCTGTCTCAAGATTTTAATGTGACCACATTTACAAAATCCCTTGTGCTAAGTAAAGTACCATAGTCCTATGTTCCAACGACTAGCACATGGACATATTTGGGGGACAGTTTTCTCCCCACCACACTGAGGTTTAACTTTATAACCACTTTATAAACTTTTTCACAAGCACTTCTAGAAGATGGGATTTTTAGCATAAGTTTTCTGAAGTTGGTTGCATATGGACAGTATAATATCTAGAAACCTAAAGATAGCAAGTTCCTAGCATATGATATATGTCAAAAACAGGAAAGCAGCCCAGTTAAAAGAGCCAAGAATATCCTATTAGTTGTAGGCTTCATACATATAATTAGTAAATACATTTATATTATCACTACCAATACAATAACAACTAAATATCAAGGAAATATGCTACAGCAAAATTCTCATGGAGAGAATTAGAGGAAATCTACAAGACTTATATATGTGAAAACCTATTAATAAAGACCTGAACCGAGAATCTAATTCCTTTGTCTTTTTTCAGATTTATTTATTTATTTGAGATGTAGGGTTATAGACAAAGAGAGGGAGAGACAGGAAAAAGGATCTTCCATCTACTGGTTCACTTCCCAAATGGCTGCAACAACCAGAGCTGGGCAAATCCAAAGCCAGGAACCAGGAGCCTTCTCTGGGTCTCCCACATGGGTGCAGGGGCCCAGACACTTGGGCCATCTTCCACTGCTTTCCAAGGCCATAGCAGAGAGCTAGATCAGAAGAGAAACAGCTGGGACCTGAATCAGCACCTATATGGGACCCTGCACCACAGGCAGAGGCTTAGCCCACTATGCCACAGCACCAGCCTCCTAATTCTCTTTTATATGTAAACACAAAGTATTTTTTGCACTCTTTCACGTATCAACCATATATATGGCATCCTGCAATCAGAGAAGAAATATATGTGTCTTATCCAGAACTTAACCAAGAAATATCCATCATTTTGGAAAACAATGCCATCTTCAGTCACACTTCTTCTAGGTATCTGGCATAGCAGTATAGTACAATCCACATTATTAGCTATTATAGCCGACATATTGATGAATTATTAGGTCTTCCAGTATACTTGTTTTCATAGATTTACATAATGTATGGAATACACTTATATTATTTTAAATTCTTTTTATATTAGAATTAGGACATTATATTAATTTTCTTATTTTGTACATTTGGATAGATTAAATTATCAGAAAATTCCATGTTATGATACTAAAGGAGGAATAATAAAATATTTATTATATAAAGGAAGACTTGAGACTGTGCTGGATTTTCAGTACTATGATTAGAATGAATCCTAATTCTGCCATTGATTGTATGTGACCCTTCAGCTCAGCTCCGGCCGTTGCGGCCAATTGGGGAGTGAACCATCGGATGGAAGACCTCTCTCTCTCTCTGCCTCTTCTCTCTGTGTAACTCTTTCGAATAAATAAATAAAAAAAGAAAATTAAAAAAAAAAAAAAAACCTTCTATCAGGAAGGCAGCTGGTTCTGTGAACACCACAGTTTTCTCAATTGACAGGGCAGGCTTGCAGGGCTCAGAGTAGAACCCCTGTTCGTTCTGACTGTGGGAATTCCATGACGGTACGATAGGGCATGGGGTGTGGCTGGGTCTTTGGGCCATCACTGTCTGGCTTCAGAGGCTCAGAGTTCTCCAAGTGCCTAGGGTAGATCATCACTGTGGGTTTTGTGCTAACACTGAGGAGCACACAGATCCTTTGTGCAGTTCATTTACCTGCATGAATGGGATGCATAGCCACTGTGGGATAACCCTAGGCAGTTAGTTCACCCTGGTAGAAAGGGGCTGGGGCTATGATCACAACAGCTGACATTACCATATCCTCCCCACTGCTGACTACAGAGATCTGTCATGCGCAACACGGTGTCACTCTGAACACTTGCCCACTCTTGAGCCCTGGCCAGAGCTCACCCAGCAAACACCTCTAGATATTTGCTGAAAGAGCACTCTACAAAGACACAGAAGCATATTTCAAAGATAAAAGCCCTCAGAAAAGAAAACAAGTAAGTGTTTCCACAAATGCCTAAAAATAAACATAGAAATAAAAGAAATATGAACAAGGAAGACAATATGACTCCCTGAAAGGCAAACAACATTTCAATATTAGAATGTGATGAAGAGATTGATGAAATGACCGAAAAGGAATTTAAAAGAATGAGCATAAGATTACTCAAAAACAGAGAAGCAAATACATCAGCTAAAGAAATGAGTACATAACATGGATGATAAATTCTTCTGGGAGGAAGAGATATAGAAAAGAAATCAAAGTAAAATATTAGACAAGAAGAACTCAATATGTCAAATACATTTTGAGATTCAATCACTGTTTACAGCCCTTGTCTCTACTGTTGAGGAACACTGTTTTTTCCTTCTTAATATTTGCTGAGCTCTTTACTTATTGTAGTGTTAATCTTATGAATATAAAACAAACTGAAAGCAGATCATTGTAAAAAGAATAAGGAAAGAAGGAGAAAAAAGGGAGGGAGCATAGGCAGGAGCAAGGGGATGGTGGGAAGTATCACTATGATCCTAAATCTGTATATACATGAAATTTGTTCACCTGGCTGAAGAGCCCATGAAAGTATTTTAGGCATGGAAAGCCAAGACACCATGGGAAAAAAAAAAAAAAAAAGACGACCTAAATGAAAGATCTCTGCAAGTGAGATCCCAGTGGAAAGAACAGGGCCATCAAAGAAGGAGGTACCTTTCTCTGAAGGGAGGAGAGAACTTCCACTTTGACTATGGCCCTGTCTGAATAAGATCAAAATCGGCAAATTCAAAAGGCTTCCATAGCCTTGACAACTCATGACAAGAGCCTAGGGAGATTACTGACGCCATAAACAAGAGTGTCAAATTGTTAAGTCAGCAACAGGAGTCACTTTGTACTTACTCCTCATGTGGGATCTGTCCTTAATGTGTTGTCCAATGTGAATTAATGCTATAACTAGTACTGAAACAGTACTTTACACTTTGTGTTTCTGTGTGGGTGCAAACTGATGAAATCTTTACTTAATATATACTGAATCGATCTTCTGTATATAAAGATAATTGAAAATGAATCTTGATGTGAATGGAATGGGAGAGGGAGCGGGAGATGGGAGGGGTGCGAGTGGGAGGGAAGTTATGGGGGGGGAAGCCATTGTAATCCATAAACTGTACTTTGGAAATTTATATTTACTAAATAAAAGTTAAAAAAAAAAAAAAGCCTATTGGCCAGCGCTGCAGCTCACATGGCTAACCCTCCACCTGCGGCGCCGGCACTCCAGGTTCTAGTCCCAGTTGAGACACCGATTCTGTCCCAGTTGCTCCTCTTCCAATACAGCTCTCTGCTGTGGCCCAGGAAGGCAGTGGAGGATGGACCAAGTGCTTGGGCTCCTGCACCCGCATGGGAGACCAGGAGGAAGCACCTGGCTCCTGGCTTCAGATCAGCACAGTACGCCAGCCGTAGCAGCCATTTGGGGGGTGAACCAATGGAGGGAAGACCTTTTACTCTCTCTCTCTCACTGTCTGACTCTGCCTGTCAAAAAAAGAAAGAAAGAAAGAAAGAAAGAAAGAAAGAAAGAAAGAAAGAAAGAAAGCCTATTAACAACAACAAAAAGTCAAAAAATACAGAGAAGAGCCTTAACCACAGACTCTGAGGCAGAAGAAAAAATATCTGAGCTAGAAGACAAATATTTGGCAACATCAGTCAGACAAAAGCAAGAAGAAATTATAAAAACTGAAAATGGTGTCCAAGATTTTGGGACACTATCAAACAAGCAAACAAAATGTCTTAGAAGTTCTTAAAAGTGTGGAAAGAGAGAATGCATTAGAAGACCTATTCAGTGAAATAATAGGAAAACTAGGAATAGGAAACTAGGAATAGCAGAAAGATAGGAATATCCAGGTACAGGAAACACAAAGAACTGATAACAGACATGACAAGATCTTCACCATAACACATTATAGTCAAACTTTCAAAAATAAAACATAAAGAAAAGATACTAAAATGTACACAACAGAAACATCAGATTACCTTCAAAGGACCTTCAGTTAGACTGACAGTTGATTTCTCTTCAAGACCCTGCAGGTTAGGGGAGAATGGAGAGACACAGATCAAGTCCTAAAAGTAAAAACTGTCAACTCAGAATACTATACCCAGAAAAGGTCTCATTTATAAAGATGAAATAAAGATCTTCCAAAGCATCAGAAATTGAAAGAATTTGTCACCACTCATCCAGCCTTACGAAAGATAAAGATGTGCTACACACAGAAACAGAGAGAGTAAGCACCATGAAAGAATTTGAAAGTAGAAAATCTCCTAGTAAAAATACAAAGGAAATCCAAAACAAATAAGAATATTTAAGGAAAAATAGGAGGACCAAGTCTTTAGTTATCAATAATTACTCTGAATGTAAATGGCCTAAATTCTCCCATTAATAAATACAGTGGCTGAATAGATGAAAAAAGAAGACCCAGTTATTTGCTGCCTATAAGAAACACACTTCAATAATAAATATACAAACAAACTGAAAGGGAAAGAATGGAAAAAATATATTTCATGCTAACAGAAAGTAAAATCAAGTGCCCACGTGGGAGACCCAGATGGAGTTTCAGGATCCTGGCTCTGGCCTAGTCCAGATCCAGCCATTGCAGTCATTTGGGAAGTGAAACAGCAGATGGGAGATCTCTCACCCTCTCTCTGTAACTGTTTCAAATAAATCAATCAATCTGCAAAAAAAAGACTGAATCAGCAGTGGAAGTGAAGTTTGGGGCAGAACTGGAATACTACGCATCTCTGTATACCCTCCTCCCCCTCCCTTTTTTTTTTTTTTTTTTTTTTTTTGAAAATTAGGAAGTATCCTTTCATCTGGTGCATGACAGGCAGTGATGTGCCAGGCCTGCAGTTATGTTGTATATTTCTAGTCTGTGCAGCCCCAGTAGCTGCAACTGTACAAAACAGGTGGGGTTTGGCCGGCGCTGCGGCTCACTAGGTTAATCCTCCGCCTTGCGGCGCTGGCACACCAGGTTCTAGTCCCGGTCGGGGCACCGATTCTGTCCCGGTTGCCCTTCTCCAGGCCAGCTCTCTGCTGTGGCCAGGGAGTGCAGTGGAGGATGGCCCAAGTGCTTGGGCCCTGCACCCCATGGGAGACCAGGAGAAGCACCTGGCTCCTGCCATCAGATCAGCGCGGTGCGCCGGCAGCAGCGCGCCAGCCGCGGTGGCCATTGGAGGGTGAACCAATGGCAAAAAGGAAGACCTTTCTCTCTGCCTCTCTCTCACTGTCCACTCTGCCTGGCAAAAAAAAAAAAAAAAGATAGGTGGGGTTTGGGTTGTGTGAGGCAGTTGCAATCTTCAGTTCCTAGTCATTTAGTAGTTACCTGTATCAGAGAAATTTCCAGTCTGGTGGGAGTAGAAAGGAAGAAAAAAGTGTTCATGACAGAGCTGCTAGAGAAACTGTTAAAGAGATTAGTGTATGTAAAAGGGAGTCATGTGCTAACAGGAAAACAATGGGAAAAAGACCTTCACAGCATTTCAAGTTATCTTCCAGGCTTCCCCTCTCATCACTAAGTCCAGAGACCTTGTGGGTTCCAGGACCCCATGGCACTCTCAGTGAGTTTGCTCTGGGATTTGTTTCTCCATATTCAAATGCTAAAGTATTCAGGGGCTTCAGCTGCTGTTCAAATGAGCCCGGTGAAGGTTCCTGTTGGCAGCAGATCTTAACATTAGTGTCTATGTGATGGTTTTGCAGGTGCTCAAAAAACAAGAATTACGGGGTCATAGCAACTCAGGTTGTACTTTCCAAATAAGTCCTAGGAGGCCAGGCAGAGTGTCCAGCAGGGTTGGAGCCCATGATGGGACAATGCCTAGTAAAGCAAAAGGAGTAAATCCACCACAAAGATACCGCATAAAGGTTGAGGTGAAAAGTGATATGATTTCCCCAGTGATGTGAAGTGCCTTTGGGGGAAAATTACAAGCACCATGCAATGCAAGCTTTGGAAAGCCACAGAGAAATTTTCCTCTAAAATCATGAATAAGGCAAGGATGCCACCCCAGACACCACTTCTTGTTCTATAAAAGGATGACCTTGGATTTTATTAATTGAAGCTGTCTGCCATGAAGTTGCCCATACTCCCATTTGACTATGTACTTTCCATTTGCCTAAAATATCTTGCTTTCCTGCTCATCTCTTTCTCCTCATTGAATTCTTTCACACATGAAGACAAGAACTTGGACCAAGTCTAGCCAGGAATTCCCCCACATTTCTACTTTGTTCCCGATTCACATTATAAAACTAACAGTGGCAAGTAACACTCATGCTGCAGCCTGAATATTTGTTGCCTTGAATTCTCCTCTGCCAAACAAAAAAGTCCACCATCTTTAAGTTTAGTTTTCCACAAAGTCTCTGGTCATGGATACAATGAAGATAGGTTCTTAGCCAGCACATAAAAAAAAGAGTAATCTTTACTCTAATTCCACATAGAATGCTCATTTTCATCCAAGACCTTATCAGCATGGCCTTTATTGTCCACATTTTTATCAGCATTCTGAGCATTTCATGCCACACCAGAAACACCCATAATGCTCTGCTTACAGTATTCTAAACTTTCTCTAGTCTGTTTCTCCACCAATTCCAAAGGCTCCTCCACATCTTCAGATATAGCTAATATAACGACCTCATTCCTTGGCACCAATTTTCTGTATTAGCTTTTTGTCATAACAAATGCAAAGATAAGCTACTTATGAAGGAAGGTTTATTAGGGCTCACAGTTTTGGAGGTTTACAGTTTGAGACCACTTGATTCTCACTGGTTCAGCTGCCTAATGAGGCCAGAGGATGGCAATGACAAGTGTCGAGTGTGGAGAAAGAAATCAGATGACAAGGCAGAAAGGGAGGACAGAGAGAGAGAGAGAGAGAGAGAGAGAGAGAGAGAGAGAGCTGACTTAGGCTTATATAACCAACTTTCTCCCAAGAATTATCTTCTCAGAGTAGCTCCCAAAGACTTAAGGATCTCCCACTAGGCCCACCTTCTTTTTTTTTTTTTAATTTGACAGGTAGAGTTATAGACAGTGAGAGAGAGAGAGAGAGAAAGGTCTTCCTTCCATTGGTTCACCCCTTTAAATGACCCCTACAGCCAGAGCTGCGCCGATCCAAAGCCAGGAGTCAGGTGCTTCCTCCTGGTCTCCCATGCGGGTGCAGGGCCCAAGCACCTGAACCATCCTCCACTGCCATCTCGGGCCACAGCAGAGAGCTGGACTGAAAGAGGAGCAGCCGGGATTAGAACTGGCGACCACATGGGATGCTGGCGCTGAAGGTGGAGGATTAACCAAGTGAGCCACAGCACAGGCCCCCAAGCTCACCTTCTAAATGTTGTAATTCATTCAAGTTTCCACTGTCTTTAGTATTGTTAAGTTAAATTTTGAGATCTAATGTCTGTGTAAGTGGGGACATCAAATTATGTTCAAACTTCAGCAATATCTGTGTGATCTTATGTGACACTTATGTATTCAGTGTTCTTACCTTGAGTTACAGTTGCTGTGTAATTGACTACCCTCTAAAACTTAGTAGTTTAAAACAACCACTTGCTACATAACAAAATCTTGTGAATGAGTAACACAGGGAAGGCTTGGCTGTATAGGTGCCCTGCTTCACATAAAATGGAACGGGTTGTTCTGATACTCAGCTAGAAGTTCTACAGCTGGTGCTCAATGGTCTGACAGCCCATTCACATGCTTGGTTTCTTGGCTGCGTTCAAGTCCTTCTCACACTTCTTGTAGTCCCCTACACTTCGTGTATTTCCAAGCCATCTCTCCCACAAGATAACAGATTTGGACTTCAAGAGATCAGGGTCAAGGGGCCAGTGTTACGGCACAGCAAGTTAAGCTGCCACTTATGATGCTGGCTAGAATCCCGTATCAGTTTGTTGATTCAAGGCCTGGCTACTCCACTTTTGATCCAGTTTCTGCTAATGTGCTAAGGAAAAGAGCAAATGATGGCCTAAGTGCTTGGTCCCCTAGCACCCACATGGGAGACCTGAATAAAGTTCAGGGCTCCTGGATTTGGCCTGGCCCAGACCTGATTGTTATGGCCATTTGACAAGTAAATCAGTAAATGGAAGATTTTTGTCTCTCCTTCTCTCATTCTATCAGTCTACCTTTCAAACAAATAATTAAAAAAAAAAAAGAAGAAGAAGAAGAAGAACAAGAAGAGATCAGGTGAAAGTTGCCAGTCTTATTGAAAACTAACTAAAGCACAGCATTATTTCCACTGTACTACATTGGTTAAAAAAAAAAATGACAGGACTGATCATGAAGGGTGCAGAGGCCACCTTCTCCCTGTTCCATCCAGGAGGGGATAGTCATTTTATGACTCAGCCTGGGGTTCCCTCTGTGGTTTACTATTGTAGTTACTTGAAATATATATATCCTTTTCAGGGGAAAAAAACATTCATAGGGGAAGAGAAACAGATCCCACTTTTCAAGAAAAGGAATGTTAAAAATCTGTAGCCATCTTCAAACCATCACATATACATCTTTTGAAATTAGGCCAATAGCAAATATATTAACTAACCTAGCTTACTACCTAATAATAATAATTAATGTTTAATGGGTTCCTAGTAAATGCCAGGTATGGTTCTAATTAATGTAACCTAGTAATCCTATGAATGATTATCATTATCACTATTTTATAATGATGAAAATGAGGCACAAAAAAAGGCTACGTAACTTGCCCAAGGTTAACAGCAGGCAGAGACAGGATTTGAAAATAGTCTGAGTCCAAAACTCATGCTTCCAACATTGAGTTTTCATAAAATTTCTAGTCTACTAACTTTAACCAGCACTTTTTAATTAACCAGTTACTAGTACAGTATGTACTATGTAATATGAACTGTATACATTATTGGACTGTTTATTGAACATTGACTTAACAGTATGAGTTTTATAGTTAGATAACCACTTTGGAAACCCATTCAAAACTATGTCACAGGGATCACATTCATTTCAAATTATTATCTTTTAATGAACTAGCTAAAAAATAGAAGTAGAAATAATTTTTATTCAATTTATTTACATACCTGTAATTAATTTCCAAAACCAGATCTGTTATAGTATCCACATCTTTCCTTCTTTAGCATTCAGAAGTCTTACAAACTCGTTAAGAACTTTAACTACAATTAGTTTTCTACATCAAGTAGAAATTCTGACCTCTCTAGAAGCCTGTCTAGCCTGAAGTGTCTGCAAAACATTTACCTAGTCTACTCTACTTCACCGGTTGCTGTACAGATGGGAAATGTATTGCCAATTACTTGAGGTTTAAAGGGTAATTCAGATTTAAAACTTTCTAATTTATGAGAATGTCTTCACACCCTAAGTCACAGAGCTATTGCCAATCATCTAATAGGAAATGAGAGAAACAGAGACTCACCATTCCCATACTACCAGAACATGAAAGTATCCTGCAGTATTATGAACAGAAGAGAGGAAGAAGTATTCTAAGTGCCTGTCACTTAATTTCCGCTGGATGTTTGAGATACAGATGAGCTAGAAAACACAAAGCTGAAAAACAAAACATGAAAACACAATGTCATCTAGCTCAAGATTTATTCATAACCATGAACTTTCCCTTTAGTTTGAATTAGATTAATGAAGTTATATTTCAAAACATAATAGGTCAGGGGCCAGAGTTGTAGAGCAGTGGGTAAAGCCACAGCTAACGAAGCCAGTATCCCACATCAGAGTACCTGTTCAAATCCCCATTGCACAGCTTCTTATCCAGGTTCCTGCTAATGTGCCTAGGAAGGCAACAGAAGATGGCCCAAGCACTTGAGCCCCGTCACTCATATGGGAGACTACGATACAATTACTGGTTCCTGGCTTCAGAAAGGCCCAGACCTGGCTGATGTGACCATTTGAGGAATGAACCAGTGGCAGAAAGATCTCTTGTGTCTCTTCCTCTCTCTGTTGCTCTTTCAAATAAATAAATCTTTAAAAAAAGTTAAAATGTATCTCTACAAATCACAATGTAATGGAATCTATTCAGCTATTTTTCTTCTTTCCATTGCTCTTTCTTCACAGTATAGAAAACAATGGGAATGAATACTCAAAAGGGTTATGTGACTAAAGGAAGAATATGGTAAACTCTGAGTAAACAGAAGTAAAAACAGTGGGAGAAGATAATAAGTAAATCAATCATCTTGAATCTCAGATAAAAAAATAAAAGCCCCATGTCTATTTCTGCCCATTCTCCAGAACCTAGCATAATGAGCAGGACATAATAAACAAACATTAGGCAAATGAATGATCAAGAATTCTAATCAAGATCAAGCAACAAAGGAAGGCAAGAAGGGTAAGGGCGCTCTAAATAAATTGATAACACATAAACACTTGATTTACCTTTTGGAGGAAAGGCAAAAAACATTTCTGTTTTTTAACTGTATATTTTCAAGTTACAAATTACTATATTTTTAGTCAATAGTGGGTTCTTTGTGGAACCTTAGTTCCTAAATATACTCCTACATTTCTACACACCAATACTAAAAAATACCATTAGGAAGAAACATTATGGTTCCCATATGCAAAAATATATCTGTTCTTGTGTGGCTGCCCACATACACACTCCTATATCTTCTCATGCTGGGCAAGGTCAGTGAATAGGAGGCCCTAAAACCATAGCTTCACTAAATACCTTCCCATTAGGAATCCATTTCGACTTTGTAACATTCCCATATGAATAATTTTCAAATTTCAATGAAAGTCTCGAAAAATAATTTATCATAAGGATGATTGGGTAAAATGGATAAATTTGGCCTACTATCAAACACATATCTGAGTACAAGCTGATGTTACCATTTATATTTGAGTTGAAACTATCTCACATGAATTCAGGTCTGATTAGTGTTGGAAGTGGAAGTGTGTGTGTCTTTATAAAATGAAAGACTAGTTCAAGGCAACAGAATAAAAACGCACTTGTGCTTCACCCACTTCCTGTTAGCCAACCTAATTAATGGCAGGAAAGGAATAAAAGATGAAAGGAGTAACTGGTATCAACAAATTTCAACAAATTGCAAGCTCACAAGCAGATGCAAGTACAGACAGATATTAATAGCAGAACATAACAAACACATGGACCTCAAAGAAACTGGAAGTCATTTTTCAAAGCAGAAATTTGGTGTACACATTACTTATTTCCTCTCAGTTCCAAATCCACTCTTCTTTACCCTACTTTGTGATGATACTGGAACTGGCTTCTGCAAACTGTATTTCTTTTTCATTTAGTTTGGTAACCGAACTCTACCAACAGAGGGCGCAGGTGGAGCAACATAAGGGAAGAAGAAAAAGAACTGTTTGCAATGCAGTTGGACTGAAATCAAAACTGAACAGGATAATGACAATGGATATAAACAAATGAGAAGGTTCATTTAAAAATGGAAGAGTGTAATTAGAGCCAGACAACAGCAAAAAGCAAGCTGCCAAATTAAGAAAATATCAGAAAAGAAACAACTGTAAAGTTTTAAAAACTTCACTGAAACTTGCCGTTCCTAAAAGTTTAGGAAAATTAATTTCACATAAAAATGAGCAAAAGCAAAGTATTGAGGTCAAATACCCTCGAAAAGATGAAAACTGTAACCTTTTACTGGAGCTCAAAGATACCAAGAAAATGACACTAGCATGGAAGAGTAACATAAAACAGAATTATGAAACTAAGAAATGAGAAACAATTAAAAAAAAACAAACACTGATGAAGAAAATCAGTTCAAAATAAAGACTAAAAGGACACAGGATGAACAAATACAAGAAACAAAGCCTTAAAGGGAGTAAAAAGGAATATTGAAAAATTTAGTATGAAAAAGATAAAAATTCTTAGTTTTTCCTACTTTCCATTAATTTTTCTCTTTCCTACTGAAGTGGACAAGATTATATACTCCAAAAATGTCCAGGACATATGGTTTGGATGCGGCTTGTTCTCTAATTCATGTATTAGAAACTTGGTCTCCTGTGTGGTGGTATTATGTAGTGGAAGGACCTTAAAGAGATAATTGGGTAAGAGTGGGCACTGCCCTTGGAAAAAAACTGATGTAGTTCCTGTGGAATCATGGTTAGTTTAAGAAAGCACTGTCATAAAAGAGCAACACACCAGCCCTACCCTGCTGATCCTGCTGATGACATCCACCATGGTGTAATGGAGCCAGAAAGGCATTCTCTAGTGCCAATGCATGTTATTTGCACTTTCAGCCTCCAAAACTGCAAGTTAAATAAATAAAGCTCTTTTCTTTATACATTACCTAGTCTCAGGTATTTCATACACCAATGGAAAACAGGCTAATACAGTGCTTTACGTTTTAAAATTTAAATAATAAAATGCATTTCTTGGATTACCATTCTTTTCTATGCTCCCAAGCACTCCTGTATTGTCCAAACATTAGCAACCAACTAATCAACTTCAAATACTACCTTTTTTTAAAACTTCAAAACACAGGTATTTACCTAGACTTTATTTATTCTTTTGTCAAGAGAACAAATTTATGTAACAAAAATAATTTTTCCTAAAATCAACCCACTACTCTTTATTGTAGTAGAAAATTAATTATATCCCTATGGAAATTAATAACACTAACGAATTATAAAACAATGTGAAGATAAATGTATGCAGCAGTGGTGCAGAGATATATTGGAGTGAATGTGTAGACCATCTTTTTTAAGCATGTATTTAAGAGAAAATGATGGAAGCAATTATTTGCTACAGCAGTTAAGCCAGTGCTTAGGATGTTCACACCCCACATCAAAGTCCCTAGGTTTGAGTTCTAGTTCTGCTTCCAATCTGGTCAATCTAGTTCCTGCTAATGTGTACTTTGGAAGACAAATGCCTCAGGTTCTTGTGTCCCTGCCACCCATAAAGGAGATACCAGGCTCCTGACTTCAGCTTGGTACAGCTCTGTCACACACACTTAGGGGAGTGAACCAGAGGATGGAAGATCTCTCTGTTTCAATGCCTTTCAAATATATATTTAAAAAAATAAGAGAGGGGTCGGCTCCATGGCGCAATAGGTAAATCCTCCACGTGCAGTGCCGGCATCACATATAGGCACTGGTTCTAGTCCCAGCTGCTCCTCTTCCAATCCAGCTCTCTGCTGTGGCCTGGAAAGCAGTAGAAGATGGCCCAAGTCCTTGGGCCCCTGCACCCACGTGGGAGACCAGAAAAAAACTCCTAGCTTCGGATCGGCGCAGTTCCAGCCGTTGCGGCCATTTGGAGAGTGAACCAAAGGAAGGAAGACCTTTCTCTCTGTCTCTTCCTCTCACTGTCTGTAACCCTATCTCTCAAATAAATAAATAAAAATTTTAAAAAATAAAATAAAATGGAGAAAATGATGAATATCAAAGACAGTAAAAAAAAATCCTACATATGAATATGGGTTTCTGAAAAAGAAAATGAAGGCTATAGAACAAGCATAAAAAAAGAAAACAATTTTTTGAAGCTGTATATAAAATCTTCTGGATCAGTATTCTTAGAAACAGTATTAAAGATTCTGGGTCAAAATTCTTATCAACTGCACCGTGTATCTGAGAATACTGACCCAGAATAACAAATACCAAGACACATTCTAGTAAAATTTTTTTAAAATACCTTATGCATAACAAACACCAAGATATATTCCAGTAAAACTACTAAATTTTAAGTTTAAAAATATTTTTTGCATCTAAGGAAAAAAAGACTGACTTATAAGGAAAACTAGATCATCAGATGTTTCGACAGTAAAATTACATGCTACAAGAAAATGAAGCAATGTATTTAACACACTCAAGCATACACAGATCAGAACCTTACATCAAACAACACGATTTTCCAGTATAAAGAACAAAAAATTAAGTCACATGTAATAATTCAGAAAATTCAGATTTCAAGCTTTTGCTAACTCCCTGAAGAATGTAAGACAGATTTCAACCAAAGTGAATGAGGAGCTTACATAAGTAAGCACATTAAATAGTTATTTGCATAATTGACAGAAAAAGTTAAAAGAAAGAATACAGTACTGTAACAGCAAAATGCCCAGATAACATAGATAAACTACAACAATAAAAAAAATGGGTTGGGGGAAACAGGAATGGGAAGAATAGAAGCAAAAAAAAAAAAAAAAGCTTACAACCATTCTCAAAAATCCTATCAATAGATGCAGTTGTTATTCTTATTATAGGGAGAACCTACAGACCTTTGTGAATGAAAAATGAGAATGTGAATTACTAATAATCAAATTCTGTAATTAAGTATGTCATAAAATAGTTAGACTTTCATAAGATAACAAATGCATATACATAAGAACTTCAGTTTGCAAAAAACAACTGGAGTCCCCTGATTTTGATTTCTATCGGTAAAACCAATTTAATCAGAAAGAGCGATTCCAAGCACTCAGATACTGATACTGAGGAATGCTTTTCCCTAAAAGAAGAGGCAGGGCTAAGTGGAGAAATGCTTCATTCTAGGCAGGGACCAGAAAATGTAAATAAGATGTCCATACAGTATGTTGTAATAAAGAAACTGATCAAAAATTACTAAGGTCAAAGCTAAAAGGATAAGGAATTAACTTGTGCCAACAAAGAAGCTCCGAAAGTTGGGATGATTGGACCTTTCATATGTTTGTTTATTATAATGGACTGGAACCATCAAATCTGTTTTATCTCAAGAGTTCATAGGAAACAAAATTATTAGTCACTTGGGAATGAAAAAGCATGAAAGGGAACTCTTAAGCTTAAAAATCAAGTATTCTTTTTCCCCTAGGAATTATATCATTTGATCACAAAATATCAGAGCACTAGTGTCATTTTATAAAAACACTGTAAAATAGAGTATTAACTTTCTGTAAAAATTAAATTATCAAATTAACAGTATCAAATTAACAGTTCATGAAATAACACAATACTACTAAAGACTCCAATAGATCAAATCAGAACTGGATCAAGCCTCTGGATCCAGCTGCCAATGTGTACAATACAGGGGCAGAATAACATGCAGAATTGTGCCAACAGTACACAATCAGCAAATCCTCAGTGTGGGAAACTCTACACTTCAGCTGACATTGCTTTCTCAACAAAATAAGGAAACAAAAAGAATACAGGGAGAACCTATAGAATTAAGAGAAAAGACATGAATTTTTTTTAAGAGAGAAACTATACAGTCTATGAATTTACATTTGGAAAACATAATAAATTCATATTGTTTGTGGGGCAGAACTCTGAGTTTGGAATGGGACACATGGAAAGAACTATTAAAATACTATTTCTTGATTACGTAGTAGATATAAGGTTCATCACCTATAATTTATTAAGCTATGTTTAATTTTGTGTAAGTTTTATCTATTCTGTAATTTGAATGCTTTTCTTAAAATAGAAAGGGGAGAGCAACCAGCAGGTATTGCTTGATTTTGAAAGATCAAGAGTGAATACATAGAAGATTGTCATCACCTGCTACACAGAAAAATCACAATCATTTGCTCAATAAAATGTGTCAATTCTAAGACTAAAATGGGAGCCTTATTTTCAAAGGAAGGAAATTTAAATACAACAACAAGTATACATGGTACAATTCTCTCAAGTCTTCCTCATTTTTTAGATTAACTACACTAAAGAAGACAGGTATTTCAACATCCATGTATTAGATGAGTCTTGGTTGACATTGATAAACCAAAATGTTCATTGTTCTTCTAAGAGTGGGGCCATAAGAAAACCAGGTGATAAATGGAGTCCTGCCCATATCTGTCTCAGAGTAGGCAAATCACAATAAAAGTCAAAGAAATCTTGATTATCTAGATATTCCATAGGATATCATGCTGGTTCACTCCATCATATTCACTGAACCAGTAAGAAATAAGCAGCAAGAAGATTCTGGGAAGACTGTGGAGTAAGAAGTACCAAAAATCTGTCTCTCCACATAAGAAACAACTGTGCTACATGAATTTGACATAGTAATCCCCCTTTAACATGGGAAATACAGATCCCCAGTAGATGCCTAAAACCACAGATAGTACCAAACTCTTTATACACAGTTTTTTTCTATAACATACATATTTATGATAGTTCAATTTATAAGTTTGGCAGAGTAAGAGATTAATAAATTAAATAATATACAATAAAAATTAGTTAAAATTTATGAATATTTCTGGGATTTCCCATTAAGTATTTTTGGACTGTGGCTCACTGCAAGTAAACTGAAATCACAGAGAGTAAAATCACAGATAAGTGGGACTGCTGAACATAAACTATTTTAAAATTCTGCCATCTATTGAAGGCTTAGAAGCTAATTTTGGTCAATTTCAGTCTGAGTCACTAAAATTGCAGGAAATACATTGATGGATTAGTAGGGGTACTATAGTACAAATAACTATTTTGAAACACTGGAGTCTATTGAAAGCTTGCAACTTTTAGGAGAAGGCATGGAAGGCAATTTTGGTCAATTTTAGTTCCTTAGTACAGTAAGAGTTACGCATTCCTCACTACCAGCCTCATGGCAGGCAGCTGTGCCCGTATTTCTCAAACAAATTACATACTCTCTGTAAGAACAAGTGTGCACAAAAAAGAGGCCTTGTCCTCTAATATCAAGGACCTGCATTCGGATCACTAACAACTACTTCTGATCACAGAATTTCAAAGAGGGAGTGGCTACTATTATTGCACCTCCTCCTCTTGCACACAAGCCCCTCCTTTTCCAGATGATGTGACTTCCAGAAGGGGGAATTAAGGGTGAGTACTCCTTCCCCTCAATTTGTTTCTTCTTATCCTTTAGGAAGCCAAACATTAAAGACAGGGACATTCAACTGCAACTGAAAACCCAAGGAAAATTATAAAGTGAACATGTATGCCCAGGAAAGGTACAAACTCAAAAAAGTCCTGAGAAGAACTTTTGGCACTGAGAAAAAAGCAACCAACTTTGGGGAAAGAGAAAAAACTGATTGCCAGAGTGTATACATTATTAGATTCAAATGTCCATGTCTCAACAACAACAAAAAAAAAAATCACAAAGCATACAAAGACTGGAAAGCATGACCCACTAAAAGGAAACATAAATCAACAGAAGCTGTTACTGAAAAACATTAGATGGCAGATCTGCTAGACAAATATTTTAAAACAACTGTCCTAAATATACTCAAAAAAATAATGATGTGGAAGAAATTTTCTAAAAATGAAAGTTTCAGTAAATAGAGATCCTAAAAAGAAACCAAACAGAAACTCAAGATGGAAAGTACAAGTGAAGTGAAAAACCTGCTAGAAAGATCTGAGCAGACAGAGTAATAAATAAGCATGAAGACACAACAATGGGAATGATCAAGTTTGAGAAAGAGAGAAAGATTCAAGCAAATTGAACAGAGCTTAAGAGACCTGTGGCGCATCATCAAGTGAACCAACATACACATTGTTCAAGTCCCATAAAAAGAGAAAGGGGCAGAGAGGATACTAAAGGAATAATGGTTGAAAATTTCCAAAATTTGATAAAAGTAAAAAACAGATGGTCTCTAATGTACAATGATTGGACATATGATTTTTCAACTTTCAAGTTTTTTGATTTGTATTTATTTGAAAGGCAGAGAGAGAGAGAAAAGAGACAGAGACAGAAGATATCTTCCATCTACTGGTTCACTTCTCAAATGCCTAAAAATATCAGAGCTGAACCAGGCCAAAGCCAGGAGTTCAGAACTCAACCCAGTTCACCCATGTGGGTGGCAAGGACTTAAGTTTTTGAGCTATGATCTGCTGTCTTGCAGGGTGCACATTATCAGGAAGCAGGAACTGGATATGGAGTACCTACAACCAGGTACTTCAAAATCAGATACACTCATTCCAAATGCTATGCCAAACAGCTGATCCTGAGTTTTCAACTTTATGATGATGCTAAAGCAATATACATTCAACAGAAATCATATTCCAAATTTTAAAGTTTGATATCTTCCCAAGCTTGTGATATAAACTATGATACTCTCTTGCAATGTTGGGCAATGGCAGAAACTGCAGCTCCCAGTCAGTCACACAATCTCCAAAGTAAATAATTGATATTCAAGTATACCGTGTTGCTAGGTTATGATGTTCAGTTAGATATTTTAAATAAATTTTCAACTTATGATGAGTTTACTAGGACATACATCATTTGTAAGCTGAAGAGAATCTGTATAAACACCAAGAGCCCAACAAATTTCACAAAAGAGAAACTCAAACCCACATCCAGTCACAATAGCATCAACTTTTCAAAGACAAAGAAAAGATCTTGAAAGCAGCAACAGATAACCATTTAATTGTATAGAAGAGATTCTCTATAAAATTATCAGCAGATAGCTCATTAGAAACTGGAGGCAAGAAAGAAACAGACTGATACAGTCAAAGGGCTAAAAAGAAAAAAAAAAACATCAAACGAAAATTCTGTATCTGGCAATATCATCCTTTACAAGTAGGAGGGTAGGACAGGCCTTGGCACAGAGGTTAAGATGCCATTCAGGATGCCCACATACCAAATCAGAATGCCTGGTTCGAGTCCTAGCTCCACCACTTCCAAACCAGCTTGTTCCTGATGCCCTGGGAAGCAAAAGATGATGGCTCAAGTACTTGCGTCCCTCCAATTCATATGGTAGAACTGGGTTGAGTTCTAGGTTCTTGGAGTCAGACTGGCCCAACTGAGCTTTTGTGGGCATTTGAGGAGTAAACTAGGAGATGGGAAATAAATTTCTCTCTCTTTTTCAAGTAAAAGTGAAAATAAATTAAAGAAAAAAAATGAAAGAAAAGTTAAGATGTCTGCAGATAAACAAAAACTGAGTAGTCTGTTACCACTAGAGCTGCCTAGCAAGAAATGTTCAAGAAAGCCACGCAGAATAGAATCAAAGAAACCAAGACAGTAACTCAAAGCAACAAGAATTAAAGATCTTAATAAGGGTTAAATACACAGGCAACTGTAAAAACGGGCATTGTAACAATCATATGTAACTCCACCTTTTCTTTTCCACATGCCTTAAGACACTATGAATACATTTTTTAAATTATGCATCTAAAACCTAGTATTATTTTAATTTTGATTTATAAGCCTATATATTTTGTTTTCTTTATAATTTAAGGCTAATGTATTTAGAAGAATTTAACAAAATCATTATGTTTAGGGCACACAAAGTACAATGACGAATTTAGTAACTCCACAACTGAAACAGGTGGGGATAGTATTAAATGTAATAATCCCAATGATAAACAGAAAGAGCTATATATAGAATAGACACAAATGGAAATGAAAAAGGAATTTAAACATTTCACTATAAAACTCACAAAATACAAGAGTAACGCATGAAATGAACAAAAAAAATTATAAAACAAACAGCAAAATGACAGAAGCAAGTTTTAGGATATGGAATAAATGTTAAACAAGAAGGCCGGCGCCATGGCTCAATAGGTTAATCCTCCACCTTGCGGCGCCGGCACTCTGGGTTCTAGTCCCGGTCGGGGCACCGATTCTGTCCCGGTTGCCCCTCTTCCAGGCCAGCTCTCTGCTATGGCCCGGGAAGGCAGTGGAGGATGGCCCAAGTGCTTGGGTCCTGCACCCCATGGGAGACCATGATAAGCACCTGGCTCCTGCCATCGGATCAGCGTGGTGCACCGGCCGCAGCGCGCCAGCCGCGGCGGCCATTGGAGGGTGAACCAACGGCAAAAAGGAAGACCTTTCTCTCTGTCTCTCTCTCTCACTGTCCACTCTGCCTGTCAATAAATAAATAAATAAATAAATAAATAAATGTTAAACAAGAAAATAACTGTGGTGGCCAGTACTGTGGCATAGTGGGTAAAGCCGCTACCTGCAGTGTGGACATCCCAGACACTGGTTCAAATCCTGGCTGCGCCACTTTCAATCAGACACTCTACTATGGCCTGGGAAAGCAGTAGCTGTTGGCCCAAGTCCTTGGATCCCTGCACCCAAGTGAAAGACTGGGAGGAAGCTGCTCCACTTTCAATCAGGCACTCTACTATGGCCTGCAGTAGCTGATGGCCCAAGTCCTTGGACCCCTGCACCCAAGTGGAAGACTCGGAGGAAGCTCCTGGCTTCTCATCAGCACAGCTCCAGCTGTTGCAGCTATCAGGGAGTGAACCAGCGGATAAAAGACTTCCTCCCTCCTTCCCTCCTTCTCTCTCTCTCTCTCCACCTCTGACTCTCTGCAACTCTTGCCTTTCAAATAAATAAATAAATCTTAAAAAAAAAAAAAAAGAGAGAAAGAAAAAAAGACAACAGCTGTGGACATAAGACATGGACACTCACAGGGTTCCTTCAACAAGTCATGGTGTTTAGATCATGGAGTGGAGCAGAGAGGAAATTAATATAGATTTCAAAACATTTAAGCAACAAAACAACAAAATATATTGTGGAGTCCTAGTTCAGACTAAGATTTGACCAAGTAAATTGGATACTAGATATTAATACATTATTAAATCTGCTAGATGAGATACATTATAATTACATATAGAAATACTTTGATATATTGTCAACTATCTAAAGTAAAATGGTATCACATCTGTGATGTGCCTTAAAATAAAAGAGACAAGCATCAAGTACTACAAAGCTTAACAGAAACAGAAACTAGATTACAAATATATGGAGGTTCATGATGTATTTTCTCTATTTCAACTAACATTTAAAACTTTTTTTAAATAACAAATCACTCCTTCAAAAAAAATGTTCAAAACACATCATTGACAAAGTTTATTATCAAGAAATTTTAGTAGTAGAGTTTTTAAAAGAATGTTACAGCTTCAGAATACTGAAAAATGACAATCCATGACAGGACATATACAAAGATAATTAAAATATTAAATACGATCTAAATTAAAAGACCATAATTCAAATCTCTATTTGTAATCTTTGTGTCTTGGGAGAAGCAGCTGCAGTTTCCCTTCATGAAATTCACTCCACCTTCTCAGAAGACTAAGAGACCTCATGACAAGTTTAATTATTTAATTTTCAGTGATCAATGCAGAGTTTCTTTGCTTAAGCATGCACTATCACAGAAAGCACAAAATCCTATTTATACGGATTTTTAGTTTTCTTCAAAATGTCTCAAGCAGCTTTTAGAGTGTAAGCTACAAATAGCCTTATCCTTTTAAAAAAAAAAAAAAAAAGCTTCTAAAAGAAGTATGAGATAGATATCCAATACTGCCAAGAGTGGTTATATAACTAACCGAAGAAAACTGGCAGTACTCTGCTAACTCTGTTTTAATGTAGCAGCCTCCTCTTCGGTAGCTGATTTCTTAGATCTTATTATACTACCAGCCGAACATGTACTCCATTGCTTTGGATACAAGACTTTCATCTTTTTTTGGCGTCTGTCTGTCAGAAATAACCTATCAAAAAAACACATACACACAAAAAAACTGTTAGTTGATGATTTCTTCAGTGTCTTAGTCAATTCTAGAGTTAATGGCTAAATAAAAAGAGAAATATTAAAATGTATTTATAGCATTCAATTGTCTATTCTTAAAAACAATGTTATACTTTCAAGAATGGCAAA
Organism: Lepus europaeus; assembly: GCF_033115175.1. Taxonomy (NCBI): domain Eukaryota; kingdom Metazoa; phylum Chordata; class Mammalia; order Lagomorpha; family Leporidae; genus Lepus; species Lepus europaeus. The sequence continues at coordinate 126,543,440 of NC_084827.1, read as the reverse complement.
ATTAGGGGGTCGACACAGTGGCACAGCTGGTTGGTACCAGTTCAAGTCCCACCTGCTCAACTTCCAATCCAGCTTCTTGCTGATGCATTGGGAAGGCAACAGAAGAGGGCCCAGATACTTGGGTCCATACTACCTATGTGGGAGGACAGGATGGAGCTCCTAACTCCTGACTTTGACCTGGACCAGATCTAGCTGTTGAAGCCATTCAGGGAGCAGAGCAGTAGATGGAATACCTCTCTTCTCTGACTTTCCCTCACTCTCTCTGACACTCTTTCAAACAAATAAATGTTTAAAAAAAAAAAAAAAAGAGAGAGAGAAAGAGCAGTACAAATCATAAATCGTATTCCTTTGACAAAGCATCTGCTACTTAAGTTAGATATCTAACCAATATAACAAAAGCTGTAAGCAAATGGGGACTTTAAAATATCAGTAAAAAATAAGAAAAAAAAAATTTCCAGAACAGTCTCCAAATCACAAGGGAAATAAAAAACTGAACTAATACTACCAGTCATACTTAAAGTACCAGGTGCTTTATGTGCTGTGTTTCAGGATCTGCGTCAGAAACTGGTTAAGTTCTAAACCCTGGGCTAATAATCAGTAAGAGACAATAAATACTGAGTCACATAGTTCTACCATTCTTCAAGGAATATAATAAGCTTCTTTACATTTTTTTAAATTAAAAATTTTTTCTCTCTGAATAACAGGAGCTGATCACTTTCAATAACGAAAGCTACCTTGGCCGGCGCCGTGGCTTAACAGGCTAATCCTCCGCCTTGCGACGACAGCACACTGGGTTCTAGTCCCAGTCGGGGCGCCAGATTCTATCCCGGTTGCCCCTCTTCCAGGCCAGCTCTTTGCTATGGCCCGGGAAGGCAGTGGAGGATGGCCCAAGTCCTTGGGCCCTGCACCCACATGGGAGACCAGGAGAAGCACCTGGCTCCTGGCTTCCGATCAGCAAGATGCGCCGGCCGCAGCAGCCATTGGAGGGTGAACCAACGGCAAAAGGAAGACCTTTCTCTCTGTATCTCTCTCTCTCTCTCTCACTATCCACTCTGCCTGTTAAAAAAAAAAAAAAAAAGCTACCACCACCTATGATGATACCATTAGATTTACCCATCAATTTAATAGTTTTAATGCCTGAGATGTAAACCACAAACATTCTATATATATGAATATACAACTAAGAAAAAACTATAACTTTCAAAATACTTTAAAAAATGATTTTATCACTTCTCGGCCTTTTGGCTAAGATCAAGTGTGTGAAGAAATGATGATTATTTTTAATTCAAGATATCTCTCCAATGGCCAAGATTCTAACTTTAAAATAAGAAATTTGAGAAGTTTAAAGGTTTCATCTAGGCAGCCACTTCCACTGTTAATAGCATACAGACCAATCCACTGAAAAAGTTAAAAATGCTGTATACTCCACATTTAAGATACAACTTTTTCCTTTTTCTTAACTTTTATTTAATAACTATAAATTTCAAAAGTCTAACTTTTGGATTACAGCAGTTTTTCCCCCCCATAACCACCCTCCCATCTGCACACCATCCCATCTCCTACTCCCTCTCCCATCTCATTCCTCATTAAGATTCATTTTTAATTATCTTTATATACAAAAAATCAACTTAGTATATACTAAGTAAAGATTTTAACAGTTTGCATAAGGTACAACTTTTTCACACAATGCTTAAAATACCTGATAGTCACTAGTAGAAGCTTTGTATGCTGTAGCAAGAGGTCTCATGGTAGAAATTCTGGGAGTACTCCCAGGCTGTGTTGGTGTACCTAAGGTTTTGATTGGTGGTGTAAAGGCTAAAGATGGGGATGACAAGGCGTATCTGTCACTGTTTTCCATAACGCTCTGTGGAAACAAACAATTCCTTGCTTATAAGTGTAATACATAATATACAATAATACATCCAACTTAGCAAGAAAATTTTATCCCCTAGCATCTGCAAACATCTGATGTACCATGGATAATAATACAACCAACAGTGACAACAAATTTTAAGTACAGCAACCATCTCTGCTATGTTCATTGGGTATACACCAGTTATCAACATAGAACCAATTCCCATTATTTACATAAAGAATGTTCACAATGATTTTTTACAAGCCACAAAGAAAAGATTAAATTGTACTCATTATGGGGCCGGCGCTGTGACATAGCAGGTAAAGCCGCCACCTGCAGTGCTGGCATCCCATGTGGGAGCCAGGTCCCAGCTGCTCCACTTCTGATCCAGCTCTCTGCTATGGCCTGGGAAAGCAGTAAAAGACGGCCCAAGTCCTTCGGCCCCTGCACTCACGTGGGAGACCTGGAAGAAGTTCCTGGCTCCTGGCTTCAGATCAGCACAGCTCCGGCCATTGCGGCCATCTGAGGAGTGAACCAGTGGATGGAAGACCTCTCTCTCTCTCTCTCTCTGCCTCTCCTTCTCTCTCTGTATAACTCTTTCAAGTAAATAAATAAATCCTTAAAAAAAATTGTACTCATTGTTTATTAAGTATATCTAATTTTCAAACATTTTAAATAAAAATGAATAACTAACAAAAACCCATCTGGGGAGTGAACCAATGGATAGAAGATTCTCTCTCTCTCTCTCTCTCTCTCTCTCTTCTCTTCTCTTCTCTTCTCTTCTCTGTCTCCCTGCCTTTCCAAAAATAAATAAATGTTACATAAATATCTGGCTATCAGAAAGATTACTTTAAATGTCATCACCAACTACAAAGAAAAAAGAAAAGGCACAATGAAGCCAAGTGATATAAACCATCAATGTCAATACTTAGTCTTGTGTTCTTCACATAAATAAAGCTATTTGGCTTACATCACCAGTAACTTACTTTGTCTATACATGGCTTCACACCAATCATGATGGATTCTCCAAAAATTCTCCCATCTTTGCTTAAGGCTTTCCGGGCCTGCAGTTTAGATTGATAATGAATATGCATCCAATTTCCTGTGTTAGACATCTGCAAGAAATGAGGTGGTCTCTTAAAATACAAACATATAAAATGCATACCTACTGAACTCGACTGGAAAATAGAAATGTGAAAATAAAATTACATTTCCATTTTTTATTTGCTGCCCTGTACAAAGTTGTACACTAGGGTTCAGCAAAAATCCTATGGAATAGTTTCAATAATTTCTACGTAGCTCTTAATGCTCTAAAATAAAAAACATATGGCAATATTCTCTGATACCAAAATAACTCTCCAAAGATAATTGTTTCTAATTAAAAGGGTATATCAATACTTCCTATAAATTTTTTAAAATTATATTCACTAATCTGATTTTGTATAGCAGTTAACTAAGTCAATTCCTAGTACTCAAAAAAAATTACTTATAACTTGTACTAAGTAATCTAATTAAGTAATCTAATTTTTTTGAATATAACACGGTCCTAAAAACTCAAACTCAGGCACTTCTTCCTGTTCCTTTATCCCCAATAACATAAGATCAGGGTTGGCAGTTGGTCTAGTGGTCAAGACACCAATTAGGATGTTCACATCCCACATTGGATGCCTGGTTTTGATGTCCATCTCAGGATCCTGACTCAAGCTTCTTGCTAATGCAGACCCCAGAAGGCAGTGGTGATGACTCAAGTGGGTTCCAGTCATCCATGTGGAAACTGTAGGTTGAGTTCTGGCTCCTCGCTTTAGCCTTGGCACAGCCCTGTTGCAGACATCTAGGGAATGAATCATCAAATGGGAGATTTATTTTCCTCCTTCCCTCTCTCCCTCACTCAAGTGATTAATTTTAAAAAACGAGTTCAGATTAAAAACAGTAATATTTGACATAATTCATCATTTTAAAGAATCTATAGGGTCAGGCGCTGTGGCACGGTAGATTAATCCTCTGGCCTCCAATGCCAGTATTCCATATGGGCTCCAGTTCGAGTACTGGCTGTTCGTCTTTCAATCCATGTCTCTGCTGTGGCCTGGAAAAGCAACAGAAGATGGCCCAAGTCCTTGGGCCCCTGCACCCACGTGGGAAACCAGAAGAAGCTTCTGGCTCTGGCTTCAGATCAGCTCAGCTCCAGTTGTTCCAGCCATCTGGGGAGTGAACCAGGGGATGGAAGACCTTTCTCTCTGCCTCTCCTCTCACTATCTGTAACTCTAACTCTCAAATAAATTAGCAAAATCTTAAAAAAAAAAAAAAAAATTAAGAATCCATGAACTATTTAGAAGTGGAGAGTGAATCCCAAAACTCTCAATCTTCTTCCTTATCTTGTCATTATCCCTTATTAATAACCATGATGCAATTTTCAGCCTTCCAGACCAGAAGGACCTATTGTATCAAATCTCTAAAACAAATTTTTTTAAGTTTAGAAAAAACAGACAAAATTCAGAAGCAGTTTCCTTCAATTCATATTGAATTCATCTTGAATTGAAAAAGTGTAAGCCTTACCACATGTTTTAAGATATTTCCATATTGAGCAAACTGTAATAATATATAGGAAGCAGATGCTTGAGGAAATCTGAAAAAGAAAAAAAAGAATTGTCTAAACAAACCAGTCAACTGCCACTGTGAACAGGAATGCAAATTAACATACTAATATGTGTTTAGATAAATTCATCCAACTGTCTAGAAAATTAATGGGAGATTCCTGATTGATTAACCAATTTTCTCCTTGATAGCCAAATGCTACCAATCACTCAAAAGCAATTGTGTTAGTCTTGACTCAAGATGTTCTCCAGGCCCACGCCGCGACTCAATAGGCTAATCCTCCGCCTTGCGGTGCCGGCACACCGGGTTCTAGTCCCAGTTGGGGCACCGGATTCTGTCCCGGTTGCCCCTCTTCCAGGCCAGCTCTCTGCTATGGCCCAGGAGTGCAGTGGAGGATGGCCCAAGTGCTTGGGCCCTGCACCCCATGGGAGACCAGGAGAAGCACCTGGCTCCTGCCTTTGGATCAGCGCGGTGCGCCGGCCGCAGCGCACCAGCTGCGGTGGCCATTGGAGGGTGAACCAACGGCAAAAGGAAGACCTTTCTGTCTGTCTCTCTCTCTCTCACTGTCCACTCTGCCTGTCAAAAAAAAAAAAAAAGATGTTCTCCAGCTCCAGGTTCTACTTTTGAGACCTCTAAAAACTCTCCTCACTACTATTATCATAGTTCTTTCAAAAACAATTTGAAAACGTTCTTCAAATAGTTCTGTACATATTTTACAGCATGTTTACATTTAGGTATTCTATGGTTATTAAAAAGGAATTATAGGTTATAGAGTCATAACATTCTGCATTAAGCAGTATCTAAAAATTCTGAACTTTATCAGAAATTAAATTCAGCACCAATATCAACGGTACAGAATCATTTGAAGGGATGGTTATCAAAATTTTAATAGCCATATATTTGTATGAGAAAATTCTAAGATTTTTTACTTTCTTCCTTATGTTTTCATGACTTGAATATTTCAGAAAATATGATTACTTTTATAGTACAAACAATAAAGTCTGAACAATTTACAAACATTAATAGCTGTCAACAGTCCAGAAAGATGTACCTAGAGGTTCTTTGGCCACTAACTTCAGTTAATCTGGGGCTCAGATTAGAAAACTAAACAAAAAAATCAGTCATAAAAATAAATAACTGGGGCTGGCAATGGTAGCACAGCACATTAAACCACCTCCTGTGATGCCCACATCCAGTATGGGTGTCAGTTTTTTAGTCCTGGCTGCTCCATTTCTGATACAGCTCCTGCTAATGAAACTGGGAACGCAGCAGAGGATGGCCCACAGAGGATAGTCTCGCTTGCACTCACATGGGAGACCCAGATGAAGCTCCTGACTCCTGGCTTTGGCCTGGTCCTGCCCTGGCCATTGCAGCCAATTAGGGGAATGAACTAGTGGATGGAAGGATGGAAGATCAAGTTTTGTCTCCCCTCTCTCTGTAACTCTTTCAAATAAAAAAAATTTTTTTAAAAAAAGCAAACACACTAAACACTAAATACAATCTATATGGATAAGATATTTGTTGCATTCAGAACAAGAATTTAATTATGCTTATGTAACTACAAATATGTTATTTTTCTGAATAATAATGTAAATGAGGCAAAATGCCTAGAAAGCAGAGGTTTTAAAAAAAAAAAAAAACAACGGAGGTGCCGGTGCTGTGGCATAACAGGTAGAACCGCAGATTCAGTGCAGGAATCCCATGTGGGCGCCAGTTTGAGTTCTGGCTGCTCCACTTCCAGTCCAGCTCTCTGCTATGGCCCGGGAAAGCAGAAGATGGCCCAAGTCCTTGGGCCCCTGCACCCACGTGAGAAGACCCCAAGGAAGTTCCTGACTCCTGGCTTCAGATCAGCGCAGCTCCAGCCGTTGCAGCCAATTAGGGACTGAACTAGCAAATAGAAGACCTCTCTCTCTCTCTGTAACTCTGACTTTAAAATAAATAAATAAATAAAAAAAAAAAAGGAGAAATGACGGTTTCAAGCAAAAGCAAAAGAGGTACTAAGGAAATAAAACAAATTCTAGGAATCAAGGGATTACTTTGATAAAAAATAATATTTTCATCTCTATAAGAATCACCAAAATGATATTTCATGATGTTGAGTCACCAGGAAAATCTTGAACTGTTTAAAAGCAATGTATATAATGTATTTATATAAGTATTTCCCTACAAATAAAATGAAATGTTTCATTCTTAAAGAATGCTTCAGTTCTCAAAATTAAGCTCACATAAAGGTTTACTAAAACATGAAAATAGCCAAAAAAAGAAAAAAAAAAAAAAAGGAAGTGGCAGAATGTATGTATTACATATTAAAACAGGGGCTGGCATTCTGGTACAGCAGATTAGACTTCTGCCTGAAACATCAGTATCCCATACGGGCTCCAAGACAAAAAATACACAAAAAACAAGTGGCAATCATGCCCTAAAGAAAAAAAATATAGCTGAGGACTAAAGTAGAGTAGAATATTTTTTTCCACAGTTTTTACGTATACATTTGAATTTTTACATTTTGAATACATAAAATGCACAAAATATTAACTGTATTATTCTTCCTTCAATGACTCTAAGTGTTCTTTTTATATTTTTATTCCAAAAATAAATATACCACACCAGTATTAGTTTGAAAAATCAGAAGACCTGAGTTTTTAACTGAAGTTTTGTTATTAACTAAATATAAACTTCTGAACAAATAACTTGTTTATACCTCAGTTTCCTCATCTGTAAAATAAAAAGATTACATAATATTGTCTCCATAGTGTTTTAAAATACTTTTTTGGCCACAAAAAGCTATTCAAAATGCATCTGGAACTATAATCCTTTGTTTCTAATAATACATGATATCTGGTTAGAAAGTTTCTTTCCCGAGGCCGGCGCTGTGGCGCAGGGAGTTAAAGCCTGAGGCACTGGCATCCCATAGGGGCGCCGGTTCTAGTCCCAGCTGCTCCTCTTCTGATCCAGCTTTCTGCTGTGGCCTGGGATAGCAGTAGAAGATGGCCCAAATCCTTGGGCCCCTGGGTGACTCTGAAGAAGCTCCTGGCTCCTGGTTTCAGAACAGCGCAGCTCCAGCCGTTGCAGCCAATTGGGCAGTTGCTGTTGTTATTTTTTATTTTTTTTTTTGACAAATAGAGTTAGACAATGAGAGAGAGACAGAGAGAAAGGTCTTCCTTCCATTGGTTCACCCGCCAAGTGGCCGCTACAGCTGGCACTACGCCAATCTGAAGCCAGGAGCCAGGTGCTTCCTCCTGGTCTCCCACGCGGGTGCAGGGGCCCAAGCACTTGGGCCATCCTCCACTGCCTTCCCGGGCCACAGCAGGGAGCTGGACTGGAAGAGGAGCAACCGGGACTAGAACCCATATGGGATGCCGACGCCACAGGCAGAGGATTAACCAAGTGAGCCACGGCGCCAGACCCACCAACTGGGGAGTGAACCATCAGATGGAAGACCTCTCTCTCTGTTTCTATGTCTCTTTGTAACTCTGTCTTTCAAATAAATAAAATAAATCTTTAAAAAAAATAAAATAAAATAAATACTACACACAAATAGCAAACCCTGGGTAATAATACACATGTTGAAGTATCAGGGTGTTATGTACTCATACCTACAACATACTATGAAATCCATTAACAGAAAGTTGGATTGATGGACAGATAACACAAAAAGCAAATGCACCAAACTATTCACATCTGTACAATATAAATGGTAGGTTTTTGCTGTGTAAATTCCTTGAATTTTTCTAAATGATAATATTTATTCTCAAATATTGGGGTGGAGGTATGTTTTGAAAAAAGGTAAATGATTCAAGAACCTTACCCAAACACAGTCACCCAAGTGTCATCGAGGTGATCTTCTGAAGTCAGAGAATCTCCTTGAGTATAAAAAGGATCCAACTGGGCAGGAGACAATGTTGTCTTTCGTGGCTGACCAATATTTGCTGGACTAAACATACTCTGTCCTATATTAGTATATTTAGTAAGTTAATTACCAATATAAATACTTGGTTTAAGTCAAAGATCTTAGTTTTAAATTAAAAAGTGTATTAAAAGTTGACAATTAAATAGCTCAAAATATACAACTGTGATTAAATGGTAATTTCATAACCAAATAATGAGTCATAAAAATTGGGAAGAGTTTATGATTTTATAAATGTTGATTTTATTTTACATTATAAATTTGTTAAATACTTTGTTAATTTCTGACTAACTGTATCAGAAGGACTCTCCCAATTAACCTCCAGAATTTGTTGGTTTCAACTTCCAAACCCACCACTTTCATCACAGCACCTCTGCCTTAAAAATATTCAGAAACTCCTCATTATATACAGACCAAAACTCAAATGCCTTAGCTACCTTAATATGGTTCCAACCTCATTGTTCCAGTACACCCTAAGCAACACATACTGCTTCCTGAAATGTGAATGCAGCTTTCTTTTATTCAAATCATTCTATCTAAAATGTCTTATACTATTGCTTTTTATCCTTCAGTGGCACTACCAAGTCGTGAGTATTCTTTGTGTAAAATGTGCTATGCTAAACAGTTTACATGTTTGTGTTTTTCTCACAGGTGCTATTCAATTAAGACCATTTATTTCTGAGGAATAGAGACTATTTTTCTTTCTTTTTTTGTGGCAGTAATGATTCATTTGTTCAATTATTCATTTATTCAGCACTAGTATGTACCAACCACCATTCTAGGTATTGAAGACTTAATAGGATATTATAAAAAAAAAGGATATAATAGTAAAAAAAGTCAGTCAAAATGAAACACGCATGCTTAATAAGCCTAATTTCTGGAGCAGGAGAGATAAATAAGTAAATAACTAGTGTAGAGGAAAGCAAAGTCCTATTGAGAAAATAATAATAATAATAATAATAATAATAATGTAGAAGGGTTAATAAAAATTCACAAAAAGTGCCTTTATTGGGAAAGACTGAAAGAGATGGGGAACAAAACATGTTGGTGACTCCAAAACTAAATATGAGATGGAGATAACAAAGTGCCAAGGTCTTAAAAAGGAAATGACCGGTGCTGGATGAATACCAAGAAGGCCACTCTTCACACAGTGAGAGAGATCTCAAGTAAGAGCAAACATGAGAGTAAAGATCAGGAGGACTAATCTTGTAAGCCACTGTAAAGGATTTGGCTTCTCCTCAAGTGAGGTTCCCAACCAACAGAAAATTCTGAGCAACAGTGACCTAACAGCACTAAAATTCTGAAATGATAAGAGGTAGTAGCATTTTACTATGTGCTGATTATTATACTATTCTTTACATTTGTATTTTTATTTCTAACAAAGCTATAAGGTAGGTTCCATTTAACAAATTAGGAAGCAGGAATATATTAAAAATCAACCAGAATGGAAGCTGGAATTCCAGCCCAGATCATAAGAATCCAAAGCCTGAGCTCTTCTTAAACAGCAACCTAGTTAACATTTATATTTACTTTAGCACAAGTACTTAAGTATGGTCCACAAACCTGATTCCCAACACCCACTGATGAACTCAGCCAAATCAAAATTATTTTTATGTGGCCAGTACTGTGGCATAGAAGGTTAAGCCGCCATCACCATGCTAGCATCCTATATGGGCACTGGTTTGAGTCCTGGCTATCCTACTCCCAATCAAGCTCCCTGCTAATGCACCTGAGAAAGCATTACTTGAGCCTCAGACACCAATGTGAGAAACCCAAATGAGATTCCTGGCTCCTGGTTGGCTTAAGTCTGGCCCAGCCCCAGACATTGCAGCCATTTGGCAAGTGAGTCAGCTGATGGAAGATCTCCCTCCCTCCCTCCCTCCCTCCCTCCCTCCCTCTCTCTCTCTGTCTCTCTCTCTCTAACTCTACCTTTCAAGTAAAATTAATAAATCTTAAAAAAATTTCATACTTATGTATAGTCCATTTGTCCTTTTTTAAAGATTTATTTATTGGGGCCGGCAATGTGGTGTAGCTGGTGAACCCGTCACCTGCAATGCCAGCATCCCATATGGGCGCTGGTTTGAATCCCAGCTGCTCTACTTCCCATTCAGCTCTATGCTATGGCCTGGGAAAGCAGTGGAAGATGGCCCAAGTCCTTGGGCCCCCACACCCATGTGGGTGACTCAGAAGAAGCTCCTGGCTCTTGGCTCCTGGCTCCTGGCTCCTGGCTTTAGGTCGGCGCAGTTCTGGCCGTTGTGGCCAATTGAGAAACAAACCAGCGGATAGAAGACCTCACCCTCTCTCTTTCTCTCTGCCTCTCCTTCTCTAATTTTGTGTTTTGTTTTGTTTTGTTTTTTAGGCAGAGTTAGAGAGAGAGACAGAAAGGTCTTCCTTCCATTGGTTCACCCCACAAATGGTCGCCACAGCCGGCGCGCTGCACCGATCCAAAGCCAGGAGCCAGGTGCTTCCTCCTGGTCTCCCACACGGGTGCAGGGGCCCAAGCACTTGGGCCATCCTCCACTGCCTTCCCAGGCCACAGCAGAGAGCTGGACTGGAAGAGGAGCAACCAGGACAGAATCCGGTGCCCATATGGGATGCCGGCGCTGCAGGCGGAAGATTAGCCAAGTGAGCCATGGCACCAGCCCCTAACTCTTTCAAGCAAATAAATAAATAAATCTTAAAAAAAAAATTTATTTATTTGAAAGGCAGAGTTGGCTCACTTGGCTAATCCTCCACCTGCGGCACCAGCACCCCGAGTTCTAGTCCCGGTAGGGGCGCCAGGTACTAGTCCCGGTTGCTCCTCTTCCACATGGGAGACTGGGAGGAAGTACCCAGCTCCCGACTTCAGATCAGCGCAGCAACCGGCCATAACGGCCATCAGAGGAGTAAACCAACGGAAGGAAGACCTTTCTTCTCTGTCCCTCTCTCACTGTCTATAACTCTCTCTCTCTCTCTGTCTCTGTCTCTGTCTCTCTCTCACTGTCTAACTCTGCCTGGCAAAAAAAGAAAAAGAAAAAAAAGAAAGAAAGGCAGAGTTACAGAGAGGGAGGGAGAGAGAGATCTTCCATTCGTTGGTTCACGCCCCAAATGGCCACAACGGCGGGAGCTGGACCAGTCCAAAGCCAGGAGCAAAGAGCTTCATCCAGGTCTCCCATGTGGGTGCAAGGGCCAAGCACTTGAGCCATCTTCCACTGCTTTCCCAGGCCACAGCAAAGAACTGGAAGTGGAGCAGCCAATACTCAAGCTGGCACCCATATGGGAAGCCAGCGCTGCTTTACCTGCTATGCCACAGCATCGGCCCCTCATTTTTCACTCTTGCTCTCTAATGAATGTACAGTGGACTCTTCCTCTGACATGACTAAAAGACTCAGATTGAATGCAGAAGCAGATTCATGAGAACTCAGCTGCTATTTCATCAAGCAGATATTAAACAGATGTGAAAAGCATAAAACATCATTTAGAAAAACCCCTTTTTTACAAATAGTTTTCACTTTATAAAAGTTTTTTTAAATGAATTAAACATTAAAATGAAATGAAATGAAACAAGTTTTTTTAAATGAATTAACACAGACTTTTAGATTTCATTTTAATTTTTCTTTTTGAGGTGATAATATGAGGATCTACCATTATCTTTAAAAAGTTATAGTATGTGCCTGTGTAACAACATACATCTATCTATCTTACCCAATGGTTCAATAACCTCTGGTACCTGGCCATTTCAGCCCACTACCAAACAGTTACATATTCCTCATGCTTAATACTGAAGACGACAAATCTACTGTGAGATACTGACTACACTACAGGCCCAGGAGCAGTCACAGATAGATCCCAAGTTCAAAGCTGAATCCTAATAAATACTAGTCTGAAAAAAACCATCACCACACAACCATGAGTGTGCATACAGCACTTTCACCATAAGAAACCTGTATGTCAGGCCAGTCCACTGCAGTGGCTTTCAAAGTGGTAAGCCTGGGCTTCAGCAGAAGTCAGCTTGTGAAGAGCCCTGGCAGCTCTGCCAAGAGTTGGATCACTGGAAATGGACCTGCCCTGGAGTCGAAGGATGCCCAGGTCAGAGCCACAGATCTTATTGGCTCTAAGCTGAAAAGCCCTTCACTCAGCCCAACTTTCAAAGTGATCACTGCTGCTGAGGGGACGGCCAAGTAGGGCCAGCAACATTGCAGGCAGAACTGTAAATTTCTCGTTAGAGATGCCACCTGCCTTTACCTGGCCAGCTCTCCTCCCAGGCCAGCCAAGTAATGAAAGTCAACAGAGTGCCTTCCCCCAGGAGGTTCACACCTCCCTTAGGATGTACCCCATGTGAAGAGATAGATAGGTCTGGGCCTCTTAACTTACAAGGCCTAAAGCCCAGCAGATTATTATCAAGCCCCTTCTATCAGGTTCTATTTGCCTCTCAATCAGAAAACTTAATTGTAGCTTAGACAGCACCTTTCTTAGCTCCTCTAATAATGACTCTGTGCTTTGTTCTAGACCCTGTCTAGCGCACTTGGCCTCATTTCTTTGTAATCATAACCTCTACTCTACCACCAATGGCTCTACTCCCAACCTGTGTGTACTGATGGTCCTCTTCCCCACTTAATGCTGTATAATTGTTCAAAATTTCTCTACAGACAAACCCCTCTACCTACAAAAGATGAGTGACTTTTCTCCCAGTCTTGGCTGGAATCAGCTTTCCGGTCTGTTGGGTGTTCCCCAATAAATCCTTTCCCTTTTAAAAAAAAAAAAAAAAAAAAAAAAGAGGGAGGTGCCCTTCTCTGAAGGGAGGAGAGAACTTCCACTCTGATTATGACCTTGTCTAAATATGATCAGAGTCGGTAAACTTGGAAGGCTTCCATAGCCTTGGCAACTCATGACGAGAGCCTAGGGTGGTTACTGGCGCCATAAACTAGAGTATCATTTTGTTGGGTCAACAACAGGAGTCACTGTGCACTTGCTCCTCATGTGGGATCTCTGTCCTTAATGTGCTATACATTGTGATTTAATGCTATAACTAGTACTCCAACAGTATGTTTCACTTTGTGTTTCTGTGTGGGTGCAAACTGTTGAAATCTTTACTTAATATATACTAAATTGATCTTCTGTATATAAAGAGAATTGAAAATGAATCTTGATGTGAATGGAAGGGGAGAGGGAGCGGGAAAGAGGAGGGTTGCGGGTGGGAGGGAAGTTATGGGGGGTGGGGAGCCATTGTAATCCATAAGCTGTACTTTGGAAATTTATATTCATTAAATAAAAGTTAAAAAAAAACAAAACCTGTATGTCAAACCAAAAGAAAACAAAATTTCAGTGGTTTCCCTTCTTCAAGGGAGCAAGATGTTCTTGCATACCTGGGAAGAGCTAGTTCAAGGATAAATTCATCAAATTCACAGAAAAAATTTCATAATTTTTTTTGCCAGAATTTTGAGATGGATGATCTTGAAATCCAGTTTCTTTTTTAAGTATCTTTAGTTAAAAAAAAAAAAAAAAAAAAAAAAACTATTTCTCATTTAGTAGCATGGCAATAGTATTATCTTCATTGACATTCATTTACATGTTAGTGAAGAGTGTGAATTCTATAACTGTCAAAATGGCTCAATCAGACGCCAGTGGTGTTACTGGGGACTGAAGCTAGATTCCTCAGAGACTAGCAACTGTCACGGGGACTTTCACAACCTGTGTGCAAGGTGGCCTTGAGTCCCCAGCTTTCATGTGTAATGCAATAAATATTAATAGCTAAAATACACGTAAACAAAAGTTCTTCGGTTTTCAAACTTCAAAGACTGTAAAGAGGGTCATAAAACCCAAGTAGAGAACCACTATTCTCCAGGGTCATGCAGAAGATTCACATTCCACTTTTACTGATTTTCTGCTATCTACTTTCTCAACACATTCTAAATACAGTATACATGTACTGCCTTGTCATTTTTCCTGAATTCCCAACAGACTTGAAAATCACACTAAATCATTCCAAAGTGTTTATGTTAAAATGGATTTCTGAAAGTATGTTCTTAAGAAATAAAAATGATTCTCTACAGATAAAAGGAAAAAGCTACTATGGGAAAGTTTTTATAAAAAGCTGTATACTATATTATCCTAATGGGAGATTTATAATGCATGGAACCATGGCAAAAACTATCATAGATCATCTATCAAGGAAATCTTTATAACCTCATCCAACTCAAAATTTCCCATTTACTACTTAACCACATTTTACCCTCATAAAACACATATGTTGCTAATACTGATCTTATGTCAAAAACCTCCTTTTAAGTGCAGAAGAATTCACAGGAACAAAACCTATTAGGAAATGAATAAAAAAGCCACTATTCAAATCCAAAGCTGAGGTGCAAAAAAGGCTGCCAACTGAGTTTTAATTTCCTATTTATGAATAGAGAATGATTTCCTCGAGCCATAAAGAGGTTTAACAAACAAGTTATACTAAATGGCCAGACACAATGACACATTATTAATCAATCACAAAGAAGAACCAGAAAGTCAAATTACCCAACATGTTCATAATACATAAAAGGTCAAAGTAAATTTTAAAACAAACAGCCAAACAAAACTGTCTCAATGGTCCCCAAAAATCTATTTGGGGAGATTATTTTATTCTATTTCCTTACATTCCAACTGCTACTGAATCACATCTTTAACATAAAACAGGGGGAAATGCAGCATCATATGTTGCTTTTTTGGAAGGTAACAAGTAATTGTGTTAGGAGGCACCCAGAACTGGGTTGATCTGGATGACAGAAGGGTAATATTGCTAGCCCTGAACCATTTACCACCACAGACAGCATCATATAGTAGAAAGAGAATAATCATTTTCTAAGATTTATTTACTGGGGCCAGTGTGATCTGGTGTAGTAGGCTAGGCCTCCACCTGAGGCGCCAGCATCTGATATGAGCACCTGTTAGTGTCCCAGCTGCTGCTCTTCCAAACCAGCTCTCTTGCTTGTGCCCTGGGAAAATAAGTGGAGGATGGCCCAACTGCTTGAGTCCCTGCACCCTCAGGGGAAGCCCAGAGGAAGCTGCTGACTCCTGGCTTCCAATCGGCCCAGCTCCAGGCTGTGATGGCCATTTGGGGAGTGAACCAGCAGATGGAAGGCCTTTCTATCTCTCCATCTGTCTATAACACTACCTCTCAAATACATAAATAATTTTTAAAAGAAAAGACTAATGCTATACACAAATTTTTTTAAAAAAGAATTTAAAATGTTTAAAAAATTTTATTTATTTGAAAGTCAGAATTATAGAGAGAGAGGGAAAGAGAGAGATCATGCATCCACTGGTTCACTCCCCAAATGGTTGCAATGGCCAGGGCTGGGCCAGGCTGAAGCTAGGAGCCAGGAGCTTCATCCAGGTCTCCCATTTGGGTGCAGGGGACATTTGGGCATACTCTGCTGTGTTCCCAGGCACAATAGCAGGAAGCTAGATGGAAGTGGATGGAAAGTGGAACAGCACCATATGGGATCCCGGCACTGCAGACAGCACCTTAACCCACCGTGCCACAGTGCTGCCCCAATAATTTTGTAATTTGTTAATGTTGTAATTCTATTAACTGCTGTCAAAATTAGAGCACATTATTGAGCCTCACTTCCCAAATACAACAACAGAACAATAAAAACAATGATAATATTAATGATGATGACTGCTGGCATGTGTTGAAAACTTATGGTATTACACAAGATGCTAATTTAGGTACTTTACATGTATTTATGTTTAACAGAGCTGTAAATTCTGTAAAATTCAGTAAAACAGACACTACCATTTTCATTTCACGTATGAAGAACGCAAGGCATAATAGTTGGAGATGAAGTGAGAGAGAATGTTTAGAGGATTCAGTGTTACTTCTCCTTAGTTATTATATCTAATTATATCTAATAAATCTTTAACATAAAAACTTACCTGTTACTCTAAGAATCAAATATGAGAGTAGATAAGATAAAAATTCACAAAGGTTGACTGTGTTAACAGTATATAACTTCACAATGATATAAATGAGGACTCCTGATACAATTATATTTGACATCAACAGCACAAATGCAAGCATAGAGGCAAGCCTACAAGATTTCCAGAAATGATGTTCATCTCTTTCCTCCCAACAACATCAAAACAAAGCTAAACAGGATCAAAAGTTAAAATTGCCAAGTAAAAATTACAAAACAACAATGTGATCCTGACTGAAGAGAAAAATATGGTCACCTAAGGATTTCAAAAACTCTTCTTCAAAAAAACTTTTATATATATAAATATATATGTATTTATATTATATAATATAATATATATTATATATTTATTATTTATATTAGATATGAATATATAAATATATATTTATCTTCAGTCATTAGACTTCTCTGTACTCAAAATTAGAAACCAGAGCTAATCTAAATTAACCTACTAACCTAACTGTTCCCTCAGGAAAGATATGTTTTGGATCACCTCAGGTCCACTAGGGTTATTGAAAAACCTAGAGCAGCCCCTCCTTTATCTGTGAAGGATACATTCCAGGACTCCTACTGATTGCCTAAAACCACAGATAGTACGGCACCACAAATTTAGCACTTAAAAACCCACTGTTGAGGGGCTGGGGCTGTGGCAGGTAAAGCCACACCAACAGTGCCGGCATCCCACATGGGCACCAGTTCGAGACCCAGCTGCTCCAACTCTGATCCACCTCCCTTTTAATGTGCCTGGGAAAGCAGCAAAAGATGGCGCAAGTCCTTGGGGCCCTTGGACTCATATGGGAAACTCAGATGAACCTCCTGGCTCCTGCCTTCAGCCTGGCCCACACCAGCCACTGCAGCCATTTGGGGAGTGAACTAGTGGATGGAAGACATCTCTCTTTCTCTCTCTCTCTCTCTCTCTCTCCCTCCCTCTCTCTTTCTTCTTCTGCTTCTCCTTCTCTGTAACTCTGATTCTCAAATAAACAAATAAATCTTTAAAAACAAATGCACTGTGACTGTAACATTTTTTGTGGTTTGAGGTGTGACAACAAAACTAACACAAATTTCTTTTCCCTTCTTCACAATTTAACAGAAGATTCATTCTTGCCCTAGTGTGAATATAGGCAAGCTCAGCATACATTTTATTCTCCCCTTATTAAGTTGAAAAGTTTCATTTTTTCATGTAATGGAAGTACTTTTTCTCCACATCCTTTTAGCATATCCATATTGCCAACAACACTACTCTTGTGCTTTAGGGCCATTGTTAACTATAATAAAGATTACTTGAACACAAGCTACATGAAACCACAACAGTAGACCTATGGCCAAAATGGCTTCTAAGTGCCTAATGGATGGGTAGCACATACAGAGTGAATACAATGGACAAGCAGATAATTGTTGGGAGAGATTCGAGCAGGGACAGTGGGAGACTTCATCACACCGTTCAGAGCAACACAATTTAGAATTTCCAAATTATTTATCTCTGGAATTTTCCATTTAATAATGTTGCACTTTGGTTGACTATGGGTAACTGAAACTGTGGAAAAGTGAAGCCACAGGGAAGGAGAGACAGAAAGTGGTCTACTGTTTTTAAACTAGAACACTGTATGAAAGACCCTGGTGAACAAGACCCCAGCAGAAGGAACAGGCCATCAAGGAGAGAGGCGCCTTTCTCTGAAGGGAGGAAGGAACCTCCACTGTGACAGGGCCTTGACTAAGTTCAGAGTCGGTGAACTCAAGGGACTTCCATAGCCTAGAGAGCTCATAGCAAGAGTCTCGGGTGATTGCTGACGTCATAAATAAGAGTGCCAATTGTTAAACCAACAACGGGAGTCACTGGGTACATGCTCCCCACGTAGGATCTCTGTCCTTAATGTGTTTTACTATGAAACTTAAAAACACTACTAGTCGAACAATACCCTATACCTTGTGCGGTTGTGTGAATGCAGCCTGTTGAAATCCTTGCTTAGTATATAGTAAGTTGATCTTCAGTATATGAAGGTAATTGAAAATGAAACTCGATAAAGGGTGGGATGGGAGAGGGAGAGGGGAGGGCTATAAGAGGGAGGGAGGTTGGGGGGTGGGGGGAAGCCACAACAATACAAAAGTTGCACTTTGTAAATTCACATTTATGAAATAAAAAATAAAAAAATTAAAAAATAAAAATAAAAAAAAGAACACTGTTTAATCTAGAACCCTACTAGAAAACTAATTCTGTTTACATTCAGATAGGAATCAAATAACCAACCTAAAATACAATTTACCAGACAGAAAGCTTGAGAAGCCAATCTTCAAATGTTCCTTACAAAAGCAATCAAGCAAATGAAGATACGCAACAATTACTAACTCTAGAGAAAACAAAAAGGTATACAAAAGAATGGAATCCCAACATATTAAATGACTGTCTTATAGAGTTATCAGACTTTCAAAACTGAGCTTCAGGTTATCACTGATGTCACACAAAAGAGTGTTAGTTGTTAAATTAACAAGAGTCACTGTGCCCTTACTTTCCATGCAGGACCTCTGTCCTCAATGAGTTGTATTATGTGAATTAACTATAAAACTTGTTCTCGGGGGCCGGTGCCATGGCTCACTTGGTTAATCCTCCACCTGCGGCGCCAGCATCCCATATGGGTGCTGGGTTCTAGTCCCCGATGCTCCTCTTCCAGTCCAGCTCTCTGCCGTGGCCCAGGAGGGCAGTGGAGGATGGCCCAAGTGCTTGGGCCACTGCACCCACATGGAAGAGCGGAAAGAAGCACCTGGCTCCTGGCTTCTGATCAGCGCAGCTCCAGCCATAGCGGCCATTTGGGGAGTGAACCAACGGAAGGAAGACCTTTCTCTCTCTCTCACTGTCTATAACTCTACCTGTCAAATAAATAAAACTTGTTCTCAAACAGTTTATGTGTGTGTCTATGCAAATTATTGAAATCTTTACTTAGTATAGAGTTGATCTTCTGTGTATAAAGTTAATTGAAAAGGAATCTTAATGGAGAATGGGACTGGAAATGGGAGAGGGAGGAGTGAGGGAGGAGGAGACAGGGTGGGAGTAGGGTTGGGAGGGAAGGTATGGTGGGAAGAATCACTATATTCCTAAAGTTTTCTTATGAAATTTATACTCCTTAAATAAAAGGTTTCTTTTGGGGAACAAAAAAACTGAGTTCAAGTTTAATTAAAAAAAAAGACAATATAAAGTAATGCTAAACTAAATATACACCAGGAAACAGTTATTCTCTTTGCTCATCAGCACAAATATATTTAATAGGCATAGCATATTTCCAAAATAAAGACAATTTAAAATGAAACACCTATATTGACAAGTGTCATAAGCATGTTTTAAAAATATCTGCCTACTTTTCCACTATCACTTTAGGAAATAAACAAAAATACACACTTACCAAAAAAAAAAGATATCCTTGGGGCCAGCACAATGGCACAGCAGGTAATGCTGCTGCCTGTAATGCTGGCACTCTATATGAGCACTGGTTCAAGTCACAGTTGCTCCATTTCCAATCCAGCTCCCTGCTAATGTGCTTGGGAAAACAATAGAAGGTGGCCCAAGTAGACCTATGTGAGAGACTAGGAAAAATCTCCTGGCTTCGGCCTGGCCCAGCCCTGGCAACTGCAGTCATTTGGGAAGTGAACCAGCAAATGGAAGATCTCTGTCTCCCCCTTTCTGTATCTCTTCCTTTCAAATAAATAAAATAAATTCAAAATAAAGCCCTTAAATAAAGTTTGTTCTTGCTATAAAGACAAGCCAAAGATAGTAAATGGAATCTGAAACCAATTCAAATTTTGGTGTTCCGTGTTATGATTATGAAGGTACAATTTATTTATGCTACATCAAGTAATAACCTTCAAGCAAGAAATTAAATGAAGGTTCAAACTGGGACAACCACTATATAACCTTTAAAAATAAAACGAATCAAAATTAAATCTGGAACGAATAAGCAATTCAACTTTTACCCTGTCAACTACTCTGAAAAACATAATTACTTACACATAATATAAGACTATTTACATAACTTCAGCATAATTGCCCCCTACCTAGTTAATCTTTAATTGCTCTACTGATTTTACTTCCTTTCAATCAGACTTTGGGTACCCACACACTATGCTTTATAAGATGAAAATAAAATGTGCCTATCAAACCACATCAAATTGAACTGTAACGTGTCTCCCTTGGTAAATCACTATTCAAACATTCTTTGTTAGATTAAAGCGGAGGGCAAAGACCTAATTCTCTTTATGAAAATGTCTTCAACTAAAGCACAGATTTAATCAAAACAGACCACTAACTTATATAAAAACAAAAGGAGGTAAAAAAGGGAATAGCACATCTGAAACATATATATGGCAAATGAAACTTGGCAAAAAGAGGTTCTTAACAGTGTTATGTTACCTTCTTACCATAAAATAAAATAGCACACCTAATGATCAAGAATATGGCCTCAGTCCAATATTAGGTATTGGTCTTTGGTTTCTGGAAAGTAACCTCTAAACCCTGGCAATTTCCCCAGCAGTAAGTTATCTTTCATATTCAGGACAGCCCCTCAGAGTAGACTGCACATTTTATGCTAATCAAGTGAGTGATGGTGGAGGTTGAGAATTCCAGAAAAATCAACTTAGTGATAAAAAAGCTGGAGTTTCTGAACGATCATCCAGCCTCTAGGGAAAAGAAGAGGACTACAGATGGAATCCAGTCACACAATCAATAATCCAATCAGATCTGCACAATGAAATTCCAGACACAGAAAAAAACTCCGGACACAGAAGCCCCAGTGAACCTCTCTACCTGGTAATATTCTACATCATCAGGGCCAGCAGTAAAAGCTGCCGCCTGCAATGCCGGCATCCCATATGGGCGCCGGTTCAAGACCCAGCTGCTCCACTTCCGATCTTGCTCTCTGCTGTGGTTTAGGAAAGCAGAAGATGGACCAAGTCCTCTGGCCCCTGCACCCACATGGAAGACCCAGAAGAAGCCCCCGGCTTTGGATCAGCCCAGCTCTAGCTGTTGCAGCCATCTGCAGAGTGAACCAGCAGATAGAAGACCTTTTTCTCTCTTTCTGCCTCTCCTTCTCTCTCTGTGTAACTCTGACTTTCAAATAAATAAATAAATATTTTAAAAACAAAAAAATTGGCGGACGCACGGCTCACTAGGCTAATCCTCTGCCTGCGGCACCGACTCCCCAAGTTCTAGTCCCGGTTGGGACGCCAGATTCTGTCCCGGTTGCTCCTCTTCCAGTCCAGCTCTCAGCTGTGGCCCGGGAATGCAGTGGAGGATGGCCCAAGTGCTTGGGCCCTGCACCCACATGGGAGACCAGGAGGAAGCACCTGGCTCCTGGCTTCACACCGGCTGTGGCGGCCATTTTGGGGGGTGGTGAACCAATGGAAAAAGGAAGACCTTTCTCTCTGTCTCTCTCCCGCTCTCACTGTTTAAATCTGCCTATCCAAAAAAAAAAAAAAAAATCTACATCATCAATACTGGAAACATTTCCTTCAATAATAGAAGAATGAAAGCTTTGTATGTGGACCCCTCTCATACTTTGTCCCATTTGTCTTTTCCTTTGGCCAGTTCTAATATGTATCCTTTTGTTGTTAAAATTGTAATAACTGGGATTGTACTTTCAGTGGGTTCTGTAAGTCTTTCTAGAAAATTATCAAGCCTTATAGTAGTCTTAGAAATCCCCAAATTTACAGTCGGCTAGTCTAAACTGAAGGGTGGGGAACAGCACCATGGAGCAGTAGGTTAATCCTTCACCTGCAGCACTGGCATCCCATATGGGTACCAGTTCTAGTCCCAGCTGCTCCTCTTCCAACCCAGCTCTCTGCTGTGGCCTGGGAAAGCAGTAGAAGATGGCCCAAGTGCCTGGGCCCCTGCACCCGCATGGGAGACCGGGAAGAGACACCTGGCTTTTGGCTTCTGGCTTCAGATAGACGCAGCTCCAGCCGTTGCTGCCATTTGGGGAGTAAACCAACGGAAGGAAGACCTTTCTCTCTGTCTTCCCTCTCACTGTCTGTAACTCTACCTATCAAATAAATAAATTAAAATCTTTAATAAATAAATAAATAAATAAATAAACTGAAGGGTAGCACGGGGGACCCTAAACTTGCAGCTAGTATCCAAAGTTGAGGACAATTTTATGGGAGGTCTTTCTTCAGACTTTGCAACTTGACACACTTAAACAATAAGGAACAATGAATACAACATCCAATAAAGCATAGAAAACTGACTGAAATAAAGAAAAACTAGGGGCCGGCACGGTGGCACAGTGAGCTAAGACTGCCCGTGGCACTGGTATCCCATATGGGCACCGATTCATGTCCCGAATGCTCCTCTTCCAATCTAGCTCTCTATTAATGTGTCTGGGAAAGCAGAAGAAGATGGCCCAAGTCCTTGGGCCCCAACACCCATGTGGGAGACAAGAAGCAGCTCCTGGCTCCTGGCTTTGGATCAGCACAGCTCTGGCCAGTGCAGCTAAATGGGGAGTGAACCAGCTGATGGAAGACTTTTCTGTCTCTCTCTCTAACTCTCTAAAATAAGTAAACAAAAATCTTAAGAATAGAAGAAAAGAAAAGGAAAGGGAAAGGGAAAAGGAAGAGGAAAAGGAAAAGGAAAAGGAAAAGAAAAAAGAAAAGGAAAAGAAAAAGAAAGAGAAAAAGAAAAAGAACAGCTAGTTTTAGGGCCAGCATTGTGGTATGGTGGATAAGCCACCACTTGCAACTCTGGCATCCAATATCAGAGTGCTGACTGGACTCCTAGCTCCTCCACTTCTGATTCAGTTCCTTGCTAATGTACCTCAGAAGGCAGTGGAAGAAGGCCCAAGTTCTTGCATCCCTATCACCCATGTGGGAGACCAAACAGTTTGTGGCTTCTAGCTTCTGCACAGACAAGCCTTGGTTGTTGTGGCCATTTGGAGAATGAAGCAGCAGATGGAAGATCGCTTTCTGTCTCTCCCTCTCTCTCTCTCTGATGCTCTACTTTTCAAATAAATCAATCCTTTAAAAAATAAATAGAAAAAAATTGTTTTTATAAAAGGAAAATAGTTTACAGAGTATATAGTAAGGGATTAGATAGTAGCCCCCTCCTGATTCTCAGGATACAAGTAACTGTCACTCTCCCTTGTCACCTCTAAGGGATCAGGAACTTTGTCTCTTAAGAAAAGGAGAGAACGGCACTGTGGCACAGTGGGTGAGGCCACCGCCTACAGTGCCAGCATCCCATATAGGCGCTGGTTCGAGTCCCAGCTGCACCACTTCCAATCCAGCTTTCTGCTATGGCCTGGGAAGGCAGTGGAGGATGGCCCAAGTGCTTGAGCCCCTGCACACATGTGGGGGACCCAGAAGATAGTGGCTCCTGGCTTCAGATTGGCTCAGCTCCGGACGTTGTGGCCAGTGGGGAAATGAACCGGCAGATGGAGGACCTCCCTCTCTCTCTCTCTCTCTGCCTCTCCTTCTCTCTCTGTATGACACAGACTTCCAAATAATAAATAAATCTTAAAAAAAAAAAGGAAAGGAACCTGGGGCAGGCACTGTGGTGCAGTGGGTTAATCCTCACCTGTGCCGCCAGCATCCTATATGGGCACCAGTTCTAGTCCTGGCTACTCCTCTTCCAATCCAGCTCTCTGCTTGTGGCCCGGGAAAGCAGTAGAAGATGGCCCAAGTGCTTGGGCCCCTGCACCCATGTGGGAGACCTGGAAGAAGCTCCTGGCTTCAGATTGGTCCAGCTCCGGCCATTGTGGTCTTTTGAGGAGTGAACCAGTGGATGAAAGACCTTTCTGTCTCTCCTTCTTTCTGCAACTCTACATCTCACATGAATAAATAAATTTAAAAACCAAAAAAAAAAAAAAAAAAAAAAAAAGGAATCTGAATGGCTCAAGAGTCAATGAATCCAAAAACAGTAGAGAACAAGTATAAGGAAGAAATGAAAATCTGCACACTGAGGAGGCTTCTCCTCGTCTACACTTGAACACCAGCACTTAGTTAAGGCTGAATACTAAAAGATTCTTCCTTGGAAAAACTTAAAAAGAGAGGGCTAGCGCTGTGGCACAGCGGGTTAACGCCCTGGCCTGAAGCGCCAGCATCCCATATGGCCACCAGTTCGAGACCTGGCTGCTCCACTTCCAATCCAGCTCTCTGCTATGGCCTGGGAAAGCAGGAGGATGGCCCAAGTCCTGGGCCCCTGCACCTGTGTAGGAGTCCCGGAAGAAGCTCCTGGCTGCTGGCTTCGGATCGATGCAGCTCATTTTGTTACAGCTAATTCGGGAGTGAACCATCAGATGGAAGACCTCTCTCTCTCTGCCTCTCCTCTCTCTGTGTAACTCTGACTTTCAAATGAATAAATAAATCTTTTATAAAAAAAGCTTAAAAAGGAAAAAGTTACATGTGCTGAAATTAGATTCTCCTGACCAAAAAAAAAAAAAAAAAACTTACTGTCCAATCACCTTACAATGAAGTCCAGTAAAAGATAAAACAGCAGGCCAGTGCCGCGGCTCACTAAGCTAATCCTCCGCCTACAGCACCGGCACCCCGGGTTCTAGTCCCAGTTGGGGCGCCAGATTCTGTCCCGATTGCTCCTCTTCCAGGCCAGCTCTCTGCTGTGGCCCGGGAATGCAGTGCAGGATGGCCCAAGTGCTTGGGCCCTGCACCCCATGGGAGACCAGGAAGAAGCACCTGGCTCCTGGCTTTGGATCGGTGCAGCACCGGCTGTAGCGGCCATTTGAGGAGTGAACCTTTGGAAGGAAGACCTTTCTCTTTGTCTCTCTCTCACTGTCTAACTCTGCCTATCAAAAAAAAAAATTTAACTTCCCATGCAAGTTTTCTAAGAAAGATATTCAAATATTTTTTTCACTAAAATGAAGACATATAAAACTAGGGAGGAAAAAGCACAATATTAGACACTAGCTGAGGCAAATCCTAGGATGACAGTTGTGATAACTGAACAGAAAACAGCCAAGATAGAGTAATTCTCAGCTTAAAACAAAGAAAAACGTGTTTGAAACTGTTTGAGAATTCTAAAATAGATATGTATCATAGCAACAGAATGTTTGCTTGGAATAAAAGCAGCAAATGGCACACAAAAAATTATACTAATAAGAAAAAAATGACAATTATTAACTACTGGAAAATCAAGAGTTTTACAAGGATAAAACACAAAATACTAACTGGTTCGGCATTAAACAGTTTTCACAATCTCATCATACAAATCCTGACAAAAGAATAAAGTTTATATATTATATTATATTTAGATTATGGGTGGAAGAAGGTGATATAGTATCTTTAATTACTTTAAGAGAATATAGAAAAATTGAAAACTTAAAGAATTTACAATATGATCATATATGGTTGGCTAACTTAACAGTCCTCTAAAATGACTACATCCTAATCCCTAAAACCTGTGAACACCACCTTAAATGACAGGTGTGACTACCCAACCTTGAGATGTAGAGATGGTCTAAGTGTGCCCTGAAAATAGCAAATATCTTAGTGAGAGAGAGGCAAAAGTAGTTTTACTACAGAAAGAAGAGAATGTGATGATGGAAACAGAGACTAGAATGACAACATCTTGAAAATAGAGGCATAGTAGAGTCACAAACTAATGGATGAATACAGCTGAAAAAAAATAAGGAACTGATTTCTCCCTCGAGCCTAAAGAAGGAACCAATCCTATCAACACTTTAACTTTAGTCCAGTGAAACTGATTTTAGACTTTTGACTTCTAAAAAAGAGAAGAAATTTGTTTTAAGCCACTAAATGGTAATTTCTCACAATGACAGCAGGGAAATAATACAGCATTATATATATGGAAGCAAATTCCAAAAGGAATAAGGAATATCTTTAACATTTGGATTACTTAGTTCTTGTGAAATAATAAGTATTTAAGTACTGTTTTAAATGATATTAAATATCTACACCATAACTGGCAACCCCTTATGTCCCATGACTAGTCTGGTCACTGATTAAAAATAAAAATATCCCAGATTAACTGAATGAGCCCAAAATATATCATAAGGGTCCTTAAATGAGTGAAATAAAAAGACTGACTGGACATTGCTTGCTCTGAGACAAGGAATGCAGGCAGCCTCTAAAAGTTAGAAAAGGCCATGCACGTGGACACACACATAAAGTAAAAAAGATTCTCCCCTAGAGACTGCAAAATGAATGGGGCCCTGCCAATGCCTACAGTTAAGTCTACTGAGACTCTATAGACTTCTGACCTACAGAAATGTAACAGAAAATTTAAGTTTTAAGTCATTAATTTGTGATAATATAGCTCAGCAGCAATAAGAAATTAATATAACCTAGAAAAAAAAGTGTTTCCCTAATATTATTAAAAAAAAAACGTGCCTTGCCAACTTGGAAACAAATACTCCAATCCTTTTATTCAGTAACAGATATCAGTGTTACGAAGTCATTCTCTCAAAACACTATATATACAAATATTAGTTTCAAACTACCACAATCTGGTTGGCTTAAGAAAGAAAATTTACCCAGGGGCCTACAAGGCAGCACACCAAGTTAAGCCACTGCCTATGACACCTGCATCCCATATGAGCACCAGTTCAAGTCCCAGCTGCTCCACTTCTAATTTAGCTCCCTGCTAATGCACCTGGGAAAACAGCAGAAGATGCACCAAGTTCTTGGACCCCCATGTCCCACATGGGAGTACTGCATGATATTCCAGGGTCCTGACTTCGGCCTGGCCCAGCCCCAGCTTTTGTGGCCACCTAAGGGGTGAACCAGCAGATGCAAGCTCTCTCTACATTCCCCACTTCATCACTCTGCCTTTCAAACAAATAAATAAATCTTTTAAAAAATTTTTCTTGGACAAGAACGTTAATTCTCTTTAATGAGTATTTAATGAAGAACTACCCAGAAGAACTCTGTGGATGGTAAAGTCTCTGATGTTAAAGGTGGGTGACGAAATTGTTAGGGCAGCAATGCCAGCAGGACACCCAGTGACTAATGCCAAGCCCTCGATGATGTTAAGTGGTAATATCCAAGACATACTGGTAGAGGCAGCCATGTCTCAACCAGTAGAGTTTGCCAGTTCTATGACATGATTTCAGGAGCTATTACTAAGATGCATGCATCTGAGCCTGACTCCTCCTTTCCTTTTATATAAACTCCTTTTCTCCTTCAAATGGTCATATCTGTTGCTTGTAGTTAAGTAGCCTGACTGCCACAGATACTAGAATAAAGAGGCACAGGGGCCAGCACTGAGGCTTCAGCCATTGCAGCCATTTGGGGAGTGAACCAGCAGATAGAAGACCTTTCTCTCTCTATTTCTGCCTCTAACTGCCTTTCAGATAAATAAATAAATCTTTAAAAAAAAAAAAAAAAAAAAAAACCTCCTTAGTGGGCACAAAAAACTTAACTATAAAACAGTACTAGGACCTTTATATCCCATAGCATATCTTTATAAAAAGCTGAAACTTACAAATTAACCAAAATTTTAATCTATATAACATGGAATTTAGGAACTAGAAAAGTAGCTCTAACTAAAATCTAAATTTCCTCCTTCAATTTCCCCAATTTCCATGTAGGACAAATCCCCACAACTCTCACATCTTTTCAAAAATATTCTTTTTCATTCATGACCCATTAAAGAATGTCTATATATAAACGCCTTTAGCTCAAACTAGAAGCAGCAGTGACTCCCAGTGGCCAATTTATGATAGATATTTTCCCTACCACAGCTCTTACATTTTCATACATGATTTTTACAAGAACCTCACAGAAGTTACGTCAGAAAAAAACAAATTAGCAAAATTATAATTTACTTAATTTTTTTTTTTTTTTTTTTTTTTTGACAGGCAGAGTGGACAGTGAGAGAGAGACAGAGAGAAAGGTCTTCCTTTTGCCGTTGGTTCACCCTCCAATGGCCGCCGCGGTAGGCGCGCTGCGGCCGGCGCACCGCGCTGATCCGATGGCAGGAGCCAGGTGCTTATCCTGGTCTCCCATGGGGTGCAGGGCCCAAGCACTTGGGCCATCCTCCACTGCACTCCCTGGCCACAGCAGAGAGCTGGCCTGGAAGAGGGGCAACCGGGACAGGATCGGTGCCCCGACCGGGACTAGAACCCGGTGTGCCGGCGCCACAAGGCGGAGGATTAGCCTACTGAGCCGCAGGCGCCGGCTAATTTACTTAATCTTAATCCTGTGATCTTCCACTTGACAACAATAAGAAGTATAATGTATGCTTTTCAGTCAACTAAGACAGTCTTTAAACCGAAATACTTCATTGTGTGTTTCTGCATTTTCCATGTCCCTGTGATCAATTATTGACACAATGCATTGTCATCCACCTGTTTGTTATGGAAGACTGATCAGGTGTGATTGCAAGGCCAGAACTAATTCCACTAGGAATCCTCAATTATTCAGCTGAAAAAAACTGACACTTTTTTTTGAGATAATGTTTTAATTTACATTATAGTCAATGGCTTATTTGCTTGTCTTTGAGGTTTTCCAGTTTTACTATAACACTCTATCTTTGAGCATGGTACAAAGCTTCCCCTCAGTAACCTTGAGAGATTGATTCCAGGATCCCTGGAGGATATCAAAATATGCAGATGCTCAGGGCCGGCACTGTGGCATAGTAGGTTAAGCCTCTGCCTCCAACACAAGCACCCCATCTGGGAACCAGTTTGTGACTGGCTGCTCCACTTTTGATTCTAGCTCCCTGCTAATGTGCCTGGGAAAGCAGCAGAAGACAGTCCACATGCTTGGGCATCTGTCACCCACATAAGAGACCCAAAAGAAGTTCCATTCTCCTGGCTTCAGCCTGGCCCAGCCCTGGCCATTGCAGCCATTTGGGGAAACAGTGGATGGATGATCTTTCCCTTTGTCTCTACCTCTCTAATTCTGTCTTTCAAATAAATAAATATTTTTTTAAAAATAAAAAATAAACTATAATACTTAATAAAATATAAATGTTATGTAAACATTTGCTTTTTGACAGGAAGAGTGGACAGTGAGAGAGAGAGAGAGACAGAGAAAGGTCCTCCAATTTCCATTGGTTCATCCCCCAAATGGCCACTACAGCTGGCGCACTGCGCTGATCCAAAGCCAGGAGCCAGGCGCTTTTCCTGGTCTCCCATGGGGTGCAGGGCCCAAGTACTTGGGCCATCCTCCACTGCCTTCCCGGGTCATAGCAGAGAGCTGGCCTGGAAGAGGAGCAACCAGGACAGAATCCGGTGCCCCAACTGGGATTAGAACCTGGTGTGCCGGTGCTGTAGGCGGAGGATTAGCCTATTGAGCCGCGGCGCCGGCTTAAACATTTATTAAACTGTATCATTTAGGGATTAAGAAAAGGAAAAAGTCTGTACAGGTTCAATATAGGCACAATTCTTTTTTGATCTACAGATGGCTGAATCAGCAGATGCAGAACCAGTGGTTGAGAAGGGCCAACTATATATGGTAGACATACTTTTAAAGATGTCTCCAACACAGAAAGACGAATATATGTGGGAGCTAAAATTAAAATATAGGTGAGAGACTAAAGTTATAAAAGAGAGAAATAGCTGTGTGTTAGTTTTGTTGCAAATACAGTGCTTTGTCAAATTTGTTTTAAATATTTGTCAAACTAACAGTAATTACACACTATTATAATATTAACAAAAAAGATATCACTAAGATTTCCATACCCTGGTTTGATAATTCAAATACTGATCTAGGAATTTCTGTGAAGGGACTTAGCAAACATTATTAAGGTTACTAATCAGCTGACCTTAAAGAATTATCCTAGATTATCCCATGAGCCCAGTGTAATCAAATGAGCCCTGTTAATAGCAGCAGAAGGGACCAGCACTGTGGCATAGCAGGTAAAGCAGTCACCTGCAGTGCCAGCATCCCATACAGGTGCCGGTTTGAGTCCCGGCTGCTCCACTTCCAATCCAGCTCTCTGCTGGTGGCCTGGGAAAGCAGAAGAGGATGGGCCAAGTCCTTGGGCCCCTGAACCCTTGTGGGAGACCTGGAGGAGGCTCCTGGCTCCTGGCTTCCGGCTTCCGATCAACACAGCTCTGGCCATTGAAGCAAATTGGGGAGTGAACCAGTGGATGAAAGACCTCTTCCTCTCTGCTTCTCCTTCTATGTGTAACTCTTACTTTCAAATAAATAAATGAATCTTAAAAAAAAAAAAAACCATCAGCAGAAGGTAGAAAAGACAAGTCAGACAGTATGAAGTACAAGAGGATGTGAATGGCCACTGCTGACGTTGAAGGTGAAGAAAGGGGAACCAGAAAGGCAACCTCTAGAAGTTAAGAACAACCCTGAGGTGATAGCCAACAAAAAAACAGGGACCTCATTCCTGCAACCACATAGAACCAAATTCTGCCATCATCCTGAATTAGTATGGGTAGATTTATCCCCAAACCCACAGAAAAGAACACGGCCCTGTGAGATAATAAATCTGTGTTACTTTAAGTCCCTATGCTTGTGATTTATTACAGCAGTAATAGGAAACTACAACACAGATTTTAGCATGAGTCAGGTGATGCTATGAACAAACACCTAAAAATATGAAAGTAGTTTGGAATTAGGTAGTAGATGGAGGCTAAAAGAAATTTTGAAGAGCATGACAGAAAAAGTCTAAATTGCCTTGAACAAACTATTAGCAGAAATCTAGATTTCAAATACATGTCAATCAGTTCACTGTAAGATCAGAGATTATAAGATCAGAGGATCTAACTCACAGTTGTATGTTGCTTCTGTTATCAGTTCCAACAATCTTTGCTTTACCTGGAGTGTTTGGCATATTTCATGTCGTGAAATTGTTGATTTGGGTAGTTTTAAATGTAAAGTCTTGAATTGTTCCTTACATTCTATCTCCTTTTTGCTCCCTTCCTGCCTTCTTCTCATGTCACTACCACTCTTAACTGGATTACTTACTATAGTAGCCTCTTTTTTTTTTTTTTTTTTTTTTTTGACAGGCAGATTTAGACAGTGAGAGAGAGAAAGGTCTTCCTTCTGTTGGTTCACCCCCGAAATGGCCACTGCGGCCGGTGTGCTGCGCCAATCCGAAGCCAGGAGCCAGGTGCTTCCTCCTGGTCTCCCATGTGGGTGCAGGGCCCAAACACTTGGGCCATCCTCCACTGCCTTCCCGAGCCACAGCAGAGAGCTGGACTGAAAGAGGAGCAACCGGGACAGAATCCAGCACCCCTACCGGGACTAGAACCTGGGGTGCTGGCGCCACAGGTGGAAGATTAGCCTAGTGAGCCACGGCACTGGCCCTACAGTAGCCTCATAATTTGTCTTTTACTCACCTTAGCCCCTGACACTCAAACTATTCTCACTTTAGCATCAGTCTCATCCTATGTTTTTTCTACTTTTTCTGGGTAAAGACAAGTTGTTACAATGGCTTACAATGCTCCATCAGACATCTGCCCCCGTTACCTCTCAGAAATCATTTTTCTACTAATCTCTGTTCACTCCTTCCATTCTAAAAAAGATTAATTTGAAAGGCAGTATGAGGGCCAGCGCTGTGGCTCAATAGGCTAATCCTCTGCCTTGCAGCGCCAGCACACCGGGTTCTAGTCCTGGTCAAGGCACCAGATTCTGTCCCGGTTGCCCCTCTTCCAGGCCAGCTCTCTGCTGTGGCCCGGGAGTGCAGTGGAGGATGGCCCAAGTGTTTGGGCCCTGCACCCACATGGGAGACCAGGAGAAGCACCTGGCTCCAGCCTTCAGATCAGCGTGGTGCACCAGTGGCGGCGGCCATTGGAGGGTGAACCACCAACGGCAAAAGGAAAACCTTTCTCTCTGTCTCTCTCACTGTCCACTCTGCCTGTCAAAAAAAAAAAAAAAAAAAGAAAGAAAGAAAGAAAGAAAAAACGCAGTGTGACAGAAAAAGACAGGGAAACACATAGAGAAATCTATTCACTGACTCACTCCCCAAATGAGCCAGCCCAAAGAGAGGAATCAGGAACTCCATCTGGGTCTCCCACACAAGTGGTAAAGGGGCTAAGTTCTTGGGCCATCTTCCACTGCTTTCCAAAGAACATTAGCGAGGACTGGCAGAAGCAGAGCAGCTAGGTCTCAAAGTCTCAAACTGGTGCTCCAATATGGGATAGTAGTGTTGCAAATAGTGGCTTAATCTACTGCACCACAACACAGACCCCTAGTCATATAGACCTCTTATTCTTCTTTAAAATTCCAAATATCCTCTTACCAACCAATAAGTCTTTAACCTTCTGTTCCCTCTCTTCATACACTTTTTTTTTTAATTTGTTTATTGTGATTTGAATGGCAGGGCAACAGAGAGCGAGCCAGGGAAAGATCTTCTATCTGCTGACTCATTCCCTTAATGACTGCAATAGCTACTGCTAAAGCCAGAAGGCAGGAACTCTATCCTGTCTCCCACATGAGACAAAAGGGTCCAAGTACTTGAGACATGATCCATTGTCTCCTAGGGTAAGTACTGCAGGAACTCAGATTAGAAGCAAAGGCAGGGGCCTGCGCTGTGGAACAGCAGGTTAAAGCAGTGGCCTGCAGGGCCAGCATCCCATGTAGACACTGGTTTGCGTCCTGGCTGCTCCACTTCCGATCCAGCTCTCTGCTATGGCCTGAGAAAGCAGTAGAAGACGGCCCAAGTCCTTGGGCACCTGCACCAGCATGAGAGACCTGGAAGAAGCTCCTGGCTCCTGGCTTTGGATCAGCTCAGCTCTGGGCATTGCAACCATTTGGGGAGTGAACCAGCAGATGGAAGACCCCCCCACCCCTCTCCCTCTCTCTCTCTCAGAATGAACCAGCAGATGGAAGCAGGCTTGCTCACGCGCGTGCTATTTCTCTCTCTCTGGCTCTACCTCGCTCTGTAACTCTGTCTTTCAAATAAATAAAAAAATAAATCTTTTAAAAAAACAAAGAAACAAAGGCAGGGCTGAATCCCAGGCACTCTGATATGAATGTAGAAGTCCCAAGGGAAGGCTTAATCCAGCGCACCACAATGCCTACCCTTCTCAAACACTTTTTCCTACTTCTCTTAGTGTTTCAACAAAATATTACTTCTTCCCTAACAACCCATGGCAGACAGAATATTGGCTCACAGAATATGTTCCTAAATTAATTCCAGAACTTGTGAATTTGATGTATTACATGGCAAAGGGAAATTAAGAGTGAAGGTGAAATTAAGGCTATGTCCAGGGATGGGGAACATACATCCAGCAGGCAATATAAGGCTTGTGAAATCATTTGGTCTGGCCCTGCCAAGGCAACTAAAGGAAAAAAAAAAATTCAATAAATACAGCAGGCTAATTTTTAAATTGATAATTTTGTATGGCCCACAAATGATGTTATAAATATTCACTGGCCCTTGGCACAAAAAACATTCCCCACCTCTACAGTCTATATTGGTGATCTTAATATAGAGATTACCCTGAATGATCCAGAAGGGCACAATGTATTAACAAGAGCCCTTAAAAGACACAGAGATGTGACTACAAAAGAATGGTTGAAGAGGTACAAAATTGCTGACTTTGAAAATGGAAGCAGATTCGCCGGCGCCATGGCTTAACAGGCTAATCCTCCGCCTTGCGGCGCCGGCACACCGGGTTCTAGTCCCGGTTGGGGTTCCGGATTCTATCCCGGTTGCCCCTCTTCCAGGCCAGCTCTCTGCTATGGCCCGGGAAGGCAGTAGAGGATGGCCCAAGTGCTTGGGCCCTGCACCCACATGGGAGACCAGGAAAAGCGCCTGGCTCCTGGCTTTGGATCAGCAAGATGCGCCTGCCGCAGCAGCCATTGGAGGGTGAACCAATGGCAAAAAGGAAGACCTTTCTCTCTGTCTCTCTCTCTCTCACTATCCACTTTGCCTGTCAAAAAAAAAAAGAAAATGGAAGTAGGGTGACACAAACCAAGAAATGTGAGCAACTTCTAGAGATAAAAGGAAAAGCAATAACCAAAACAAAACAAAACAGGGAGAGAGATGATTATCCCCTAGAACCTCCATAAAAGAACACAACCTGACCAAACACTTGATTTTAGCCCACTGAGGCTCACTTCAAACTTTTGACATCCAGAACTTTAAGGTAGTACACGTGAGTCATTTAAAGCATGTTTAAGTTTGTAGCAATCTGTTATGGCCTACAGTATAGTATAAATATAAAATTTTTATGTGCTAGGAAACCAAAACATTTGTGTGACTCACTTTATTGTGATATTTGCTTTACTGTGGTGCTCTAGAACCAAACTCACATCTCCAAAATACACCTGTATATCGCCCTAATTCAAATCATAAGCCTCTGTGCCCTACTACTCCCCAATCCTGCCCAATTTTTTCCTCCATAAAATCGTTACCTTCTAACAAACTTTACAACGTACTTATTTTGTTATAAATGTAAACCCTGTGAATAAATACAAGCTTCATACAGGCAGGGATCATCTGCTGTGCTGTTTCCCAGACTCTGGTACATAGCTGGGTACTCAAACATCTGCTTTTCAAATAAACATAATCTTTTAAAAAAATAAATATTTTAAAAAAATAAATATAATCTTTAAAAAAATTTCCCATGAATTCAGAAAGAATCAAAACACTAAGTATTTCTTTCCTGAATGACGTTTGAGAAAATCTCCAAGTCTGAAATAAAGAAAAATTTTTTTAAATTATATTATTTTCACTCACAGTCTTTGAATAGTCTTTGAAGTTAAAAGCTTACCTGTTCCTGGAGTAGCTGTGGTAACTCCAACAGGACTCTGCATTACCGAAATGTTCAGCTACAGGAAAACAGAAGACAATGTTAAATAAAAACAAAAAGTTCTAATCCTAACAAACACATATAGTGGGTGCTGAAAGGCTTTGTTCAATAGTTAACTGGGCCGGCGCCGTGGCTCAACAGGCTAATCCTCCGCCTTGCGGTGCTGGCACACGGGGTTCTAGCCCGGGTCGGGGCGCCGGATTCTGTCCCGGTTGCCCCTCTTCCAGGCCAGCTTTCTGCTGTGGCCAGGGAGTGCAGTGGAGGATGGCCCAAGTGCTTAGGTCCTGCACCCCATGGGAGAACAGGATAAGCAACTGGCTCCTGCCTTTGAAACAGCACGGTGTGCCAGCCACAGCGAGCCAGCCGTGGCGGCCATTGGAGGGTGAACCAACAGCAAAAGGAAGACCTTTCTCTCTGTCTCTCTCACTGTCCACTCTGCCTGTCAAAAAGTAAAAAAAAAAAAAAAGTTAACTGAATTTCTAGCAGGTGCTAAAGATGTCTCTAATTAACACCCAAAGGTATTCTCTAACGTTTTTCAGGTTGAGCAATATTAACCCAAAATAAGTTAGATTCTTTAGCATATTATACTTGTCACACCAGGTTAAAAAAAAAAAATTATTTTATAGACAGTAACATAGTGGCTATTTGTTTTCAGTTCCTAAGAAAGATAATGGTAATTCTTCAAATCACCAAGTTCACACAGAAAAACAGAAAAGTAACAATTTTATTTTTAAATAAACATTCGGGGCAAGCGCTGTGGCATAGCAGGTAAAGCTGCCGCCTGCAATGCCAGCATATGGGCGCTGGTTTGGGTCTTGGCTACTCCACTTTCCAGTGCAGCTCCCTGCTATGGCCAGGGAAAGCAGTAGAAGATGGCCCAGTCCTTGGGTCCCTGCACTGGCAAGGGAAACCAGAAAGAAACTCCTGGCTCCTGGCTTCAGATCCATCCAGCTTCAGCCACTGCAGCCCTTTGGAGAGTGAACCAGCAGATGGAAGACCAACCAACCAACCTATCTCTGTCTCTTCCTTTCTCTCTGTAACTCTGCATTTCAAATAAATAAAATAAAATTTTTTAAAAAGCTATTAAACTTCCTACTTAAAAAATCCATTCTACCTTTCAACTGACAATCAAGAATTATCACACTATTAACCCAGCATGGCCCTTAAAATCACTAGCACTAAATTCAAGACTGCCTGGGATGGGGCAGGAGTTTGACCAAGCAGGTTTCTGTTTTTTTCTTAAAGATTTATTTATTTATTTAAAAGAGTTTATTTATTTATTTGAAAGACAGAGAAAGAGACAGAGAGAGAATCAATCTTTCATCTGCTGGTTCACTCCCCAAATGGCCACACAGCTGGCCAAGGCTGGGCCAGGCCAAAGCCAGGAGCCTGGAACTCCATCTGTGTCTCCCATGTGGGTCACAGGAGCCCAGATCCTTAGGCCATCTTCCACTGCTTTCCCAGGAGCATCAGCAGGGAGTTGGATCAGAAGTGGAACAGACAGGACTTGAACTGGTGTCTAAACGGGACATCAGCATTGCAGGCGGCATCCTAACCCACTCTGCCACAAAGCTGGCCTAGACTAAGCAGTTAAGGTGACAAGCTGAGATGCCCCCATATGGGAGTGCCTGGGTTCCAAATACACCTCTGGATCCTGAATCCAATTTCCTTCTAATGCAAACCCTGGGAAGCAGCAGGCGATGGCTCAATTAACTGAGTCCCTGCAACCCACAAGGGAGACCTGAATTAAATTCTCCGCTCGTGACTTCAGAAGTCGTGGGCACCTGGACACTGAGCCAGAAGAGGAGAACCAGCACATGTGCACTCACTCTCTTTCACTGTCTCTCAAATAAAAAGTGTCTATGTCTGAAGCCTGGCTCTGCTATAAACTGACTACCCAACCCTTGACAAATTAAACTTCCACTGCTCTAGTTTCATCAGTGATAAAATGAAGGCCGTGTAAGTTAACTCACAGGATTCATTCTGAAGACTAAATGAAATAATACATTAGAAGTTATAAGCTCGGGGCCTGCACATAGCAAGCACATACAATTTCATGAGTATTAGATATGTTCATATTGCTGTCAGTGCCATCAAAATAGATACTCTCTACCTAGAATATAACCCATAATTGAAAAAAACCCTATCAGACCACCTACACAAAATAAAACTTAGTACCACCATCAGAACACCTACATCAGTTAACACACTAAACAATCAGCTCATAAACAATTAGAGTAATAAACCATAATCATATTCCACATGTATATTAAGCAGACTGAGCCCAGGCAGGTATAAAGACATACAGGTGGGGCCAGCGCTGTGGCTTAGTGGGTTAATGCCCTGGCCTGAAGCACTGGCATCCCATATGGGCACCAGTTTGAGTTCTGGCTGCTCCACTTCCCATCCAGCTCTCTGCTATGGCCCGGGCAAGCAGTAGATGACCCAACTCCTTGGGCCCCTGCACCCTCGTGGGAGACCCGGAGGAAGCTCCTGGTTCCTGGCTTCAGATCAGCACAGCTCCAGCCATTGTGGCCAATTGGGGAATGAACCAGTGGATGGAAAACCTCTCCTCCTCTCTCTGCCTCTCCTCTCTCTTCTCTGTGTAACTCTTTCAAATATATAAATAAATATTAAAAAAAAAAAAGACATACAGGTAAAAAGATAAAGCATACCTATAAAAGAGATCACAGAATTACCTATATGGAATACAATGTAGAGACCCATTATATTTCTAAGCACATTTCATAACAAACGCAATGTGAGCAGATTCTATGATAAATGCACTTAATGCTTATTCCGTGTAACACTATTACACTAAAATAAGTCTCAGGAAATTTTTAAATTTTTAATCCTAACTGTTTAAGCCACAAAGAAACTTGAAATTAAAGTGAACTATAAGGACATGTCTATCACCTGTCTTCTTGAAGTTAAAGGTGTTGATCCAAGTCCTGGGCTGGAAATGTCATCATATATACTTCTAACTGGTGGAGCTCCACTTTTATCTTTATGAGCAGGCACAACTGGTTGTGGTGGTGACCCACCTACAATGTACAAAAATACAGTCAGGTAATAAAGTAAAGGAATCTTCCATCTCCTGCCAAGATTCTTAATTATATAGTTCTGGAATACTAACTTGAACTATCTCCTAGTGCTTTTCAAACTTGAATAAACATAATAGTCACCTGGGGATCTTTTTAAAATTTGTACTAATTCACAAGGTACGAGGTGGAGCCCAAGATTATGCAGGTCTAACTAGCCCCCAAATGATGCCAATACAGCTGATGTATTTACCATACTTTGTATAAAAGGCTTCAGAACAAGTACTTAATATAAATTGTAGCTTTTATAAAACACATGTAACTCTTACCTTCTCTACAAAATACTTAACATTTCAATACAAAATTTGACCCCATTTCTCAGAGTAACTATCTACCATATAGATATATAGTTCTAATCTATATCTAATCATATAATCCCCTAATGTAAAAACTGTCAATAGACCCCATTCATGTTTCTCACAGGAGAAATATATTTAAGTATATAATAAAGATATAGAAAATGGACTTTTATGACATAAAGATGTTTTTTAAGTCAGAGAACCTGCAATGCAAACAGTGATGCAGCCCAGGGCCTCAGTAAGAATAGTGTCTAAGCCTGGAGAGTAAAACCTAAGTAGAACACACACTATGGAACAAGACCACCTGGACCTTGAAGTCCTACTCTGACACTAACAAATGAGCTCTAGCCAATTATTTAACCTCAGTAACCTCTTTTGAAAAATGGAAATCCTAACAATAAAATTATTAGCACACTACATGACTCAAAGGCATTTAATATATGGTGGCTACAATAATACATTTGAATTTTTTTTTAAGATTTATTTATGTATTTGAAAGACAGAGTTACAGAGAGGCAGAGGCAGAAAGAAAAGTCTTCCCACTGCTGGCTCACTCTCCAAATGGCCTCAAAGGCCAGAGCAGGTCCATCCACAGCCAGGAGCCAGGAAAGAGCTTCTTCCGGGTCTCCCACACGGGTGCAGGGGCCATCCTCTGCGACTTTCCCAGGCCATAGAAGAGAGCCAGATAGGAAGTGGGGCAGCCAGGACTCGAACCAGCACCCATACAGGTTGCCGGCACTGCAGGCAGCTGCTTTACCCACTACACCACAGCACTGGCCCCTGAAATTTTAAAAATCTATCCAAAAATGATGTTCTTAAATGAATAACTACAAATACAATTTACAGTAATTCTCTTTGATCAATTCAAAAAGATAATAAGCCAAGTCCAATGTTAGTGGATAAAGCTGCCACTCCCAATGCTGACACAGTGCCAGTTCATGGCCCAGCTGCACCACTTCCAATCCAACTCCCTGCTAGTGCACCTGGGAAAGCAGTGGATGATGACCCAAGTGAATGGGCCCCTGCCATCCACATGGGAGACCAAGATGGAGTTCAGGACTCCTGGCTTCAGCCTGGACAAGATCCAGCCATCGCAGCCATCTGGAGAGTGAACTAGCAGACCGATCTGTCTCTCTCCCTCCCCCCCCCCCTCTCTCTCTCTCTGTTGCTCTGCCTTTCAAATAATAAATCTTGAAAAACAATTAAAAAAAACCACTTTAAAACAAATCATACTTTACAGGGCAATTAGGGTAACAAGGGTCTCCATTTAAACATCTGTTAAAAGGATATTAGCTCACAACTGGAATTCCAACACTCTGTAGCTAATCCTCACTATTCAGTCAAAACCTCACAAAGTTATCTTTTAAAATAGTTCTTTCCTAAAGAAGACCCATAAGAATTGCAGGTTGCATTTAGGTTACAACACTTTGAAATGACAACTGTAAATTCTATGTAAAAAAAAGTTTTCCGCTAGTTTTCAAAGTATGTACTTTTTAGTGAAATACACTATACGTAAGAATCTTACTGTGACTGGAAGTAGAATTCATATCTATAAAACTTCAAATCAAACTCCTTTTGACTATTTTTCTTATATGTTAAGATGAATTATTTAAATTGAAATCAGTTGAAGTTAAAGGACCATATTTCATTCTAAGAATTTTAACACTGCCTCCCACTTTAATATCTCCAAAATAAGGGTTAAGCCATTGCTTTGCAACATTAGCATCCCAAACAAGTGTCAGTTCCAACTGTTCCAATCACACACACAGGAAAGCAGCAGATGATGGCCCAAGTACTTGGGCCCCTGCCACCCACGAGAGAGACTTGGATGGAGTTCTGGGGTTCTGGTTTCAGCCCCGGCCCAGCCACCAATCCAGCCACTACAGCATTTGGTGAGTGAACCAACAGATGGAAGATCTCGATATCGCTCTATTTTTGTCTCTCCCTAATTTTGCCTTTCAGATAAATAATTTTTTAAATATCTCCAAAATAAGGAAATATTTTACAAAGAGTGGCATTTTGGCATTGTATCATATTTAGTGTTCTTCCTTCCTTCTGGAACTTAACATAATGGTAATGTTTACAATCAATGGCATCTTAGAAAATTCAATTAAATATAGTACACATATTTATCAGTGGTTAATGAAATTATAACTTACACTGCTTACACCTGTATTCCAAGAGCATTAAAATCATGGCTCTGGAGCTGGCACTGTGGCGTAGTGGGTAAAGCCACCCCCTGAAGTGCCAGCATCCCAAATGGCTCCTGGCTTAGATTGGCCCAGCTCTAGCCATTGTGGCCATTTAGGGAGTGAACCAACAGATGCAAGACCTCTCTCCCTCTCTACCTCTGCCTCTCTGTAACTCCTTCAAATAAATAAATAAATGTTAAAAAAAAAAAAATCATGGCTCTGCTTTATTATATAGACACTTTAATTTTTTTAATTAATAATTGTACAGATGAGGATGAATATTGTACCAACAGTCTGCAAAATTCTACTATGCATATTAACATACTGCAAAACGTATTTAGAGCAATTCAAATACCTGCAAGTAAAGGAGATCTCATTTCCATTATTCCTACTGAAGGACCACTAATTGATCGAGGTTGTGGAGTCACAGGAGCTGGCAAATCCCCCATTAAAAATCCAGGTAAGAACTGGGCATTAACTCCTGGCTTTGGAGATGTAGGTGAACCCAGCATCATTGGTTCAGATCCTAAATGAATTAAAATAAATATATAAAACAAATTTAAAATATTTCTGTCATATAACAAAATGGTGTAAGAATTTAGCATAATTTTAAAAATGTACTCAAAACTCTTACATGTAACTACAGTTGAATTTATTTTAAAAGCCAATGAAAATTAATTCTAGAAAAATATAAAATTATCTTGTATTCACAGTACTTGACAGCTAATTTTGATTACATTAACAGGTTTGAAAATCAACACTTATTTTTAAATTAAGTAAATTTAGCTTAGTATTCAAAATTATCCCTAAAATAAACAGAATAATTTCTATTTCTAGATCAGTTTCTACCATACAACAACTAAAAACAAGGACAGAATGTACCAATTATTTACAAAGTCTTAGTAAATCAAACACAATGGTAGTTAGCTTCCTAAATGGTCCATTTCTTCTTTTCCATCCACAAGAAAAGAGAATCAGTTCTGTGATAAAAGTGTAATTATGCAACCATCAGTAATGGTGATAACTAGCATCCTAACTCAGAAACATTGAAAAATTGGAAAATTTATTTTTTGAGTCATTTTAAAAACCATTCAAAAGCAGCCAGCATGATGATGCAGCAGGTTAAGCCTCTACTTATCACACCAGCATCCCATATAGGCACACCAGACTCGGTCCTGGCTGCTCCACTTCCAATCCAGCTCCATGCCAATGTACCTGAGAAGGCAGAGGAAGGTGGCCCAACTACCAGGGTCCTTACCATGAATGTGGGAGACCAGGATGGAACTACTGGCTCCTGGCTTCAGCATGGCCAAGCCCTAACTATTACAGGCATTTGGGGAGTTAAGCAGCAGATGGAAGTTCTGTATCTCCCAGTGCGCACTCTCTCTCTCAATTTTTTTAAAAATCATTATTGGGGCCAATGCTGTGGTGAGGTAGCCATATGAGTGCCAGTTCGAGTCCTAGCTGTACCACTTCTGATCCACCTCCTTGCTAGTAATGGCCAGGGAAAGCAGAGGAAGATGGCCCAAGTGTTTGGACCCTTGCACCCAAGTAGGAGACCTGGAAGAGGGTCCCAGATTCAGATTGGCCCAGCTCCGGCTGTTACAGCCATTTGGGGAGTGAACCAGTGGATAGAAGACCTCTCTCATTCTCTCCCTGGGTCTGTAACTCTGCCTCATAAGTAAAAATAAATAAATCTTTTAAAAAAAAATCATTATTTAGGGGCCAGCATTGTGACATGGCAGGTAAACCACCACCTGCAACACCAGCATCCCATATGGGCACCAGTTCGAGTCCCAGCTACTCCACTTCCCACCCAGCTCCCTGCTAATCCACTTGGGAAAGCAGAAGAGAGCCCTAGTCCTTGGGGCCCTGCACCCACATGGGAAACTTGGATAAAGCTCCTGGTTCCTGGCTTTGGCCTGGCCCAGCCCTGGCTGTTGGAGCCATTTGGGAAGTGAACCAGCAGATGGGAGATCTTTCTCTCTTTCTCCCCTCTCTCTGTCTTTCAAATAAATAAATCTTTTTTAAAAAAATCATTATTTAGAAATACTGTAATCAATAAAAGTTTCCCTTATGTAACACCAACTTAAAGAGAGAATTGATAGATCACAATCATCTATTCAAAATTAATTTCACAATTTCCAGGGTAAACATTCCCACAATGAAGATGAAGATGCTATAATTCATTCTAATTTCAGAGCAAAATAGCACAGTAAGGGAAACAAGAGCTATGGACTCAGAGACATGGGTTCAAGTTGATTAAGCAAAATAGGCCTTAATGTGGCATCCACTCATAGAGCTTTTATTACAAGTATAGCAAGTACAGAACTCAACCCAGTACATAATAAACAGTAAGTATTCAATAAACAGTAGTTATTATGTTTCTACTAGTTTCTTATAACAGCAAAAATCAAGTATTTATTCTGCAAATGTAGAATTAAAAATTTCTGCTTATGAAAATTTATTTTTTCAAATAGATGACAAGCCTAAATATGATTCATGGCACTCAGATCCCATTTTGGCATGTAACTTATATGGATTGTATTAATTGCTACTTAACTTCTATCCTAAATAATCTCAAGTTTTTTATTTCTTGCTATCCAGAAACTGTCAATTATTCTTCATCTTAATTCCCATTAAGTTTCAAAAAAAAAAAAAAAAAGCCAAGTACTCAGGAAAAGTATAAAGCAAATACTGAAATAAGGTGTGAATAACTATAACTACTTTGTAATTATTTTACAAAATGCTAGTTACTATGTTACATGATACTACTATACACTTCTAAAGAACATACATTAAACTCTAATCAGAAGTCTAACAAAAGCATAATTCTGGTTTTTTTCCCCCAGAAACCTTTTATTTTGTGTTCCACAAACTTCATATATTTCATAATTACAACTTTAGGAACATGGTGATTCTTCCCACCATACTCTCCCTCCCACCCATACTCCCACGCCTCTCCCTCACCCCTCTCCTATTTCCATTATTATTTTTTACTAAGATCTATTTTCAATTAACTTTATACACATGATTATGATTAACTGAACAGCTATTTAAAAATTACAGTAATAAAATACAAATTTTTTGATAACAGTACAAACTACCTTCACTCTCCAATCCCACCCCAAAATTATGGCAAACACAGTAGGTTAAAAAAAGTTCTTAACATTTCCAGACATATAATACCGTAGAACGTGCCAGAGAGTGAAGAGAACACAAGAGGCTCTTAATAGGAACTCGAGGAATTCTGTCACTAATCACTGCTGAGGGCAAAATTTCACTTAAAGACCAAGCTTAATCAATGGATCCCCTAAGTCTAAAGTTCCATTTCACCATCTGTTCTCCTAAATGGTTAAAAATTATACTGTATCTTACCCAGGCACAGTGTATTGAAGTAAACCCTTATTCTTCATATCCCAATAGGTGCTGGAAAAATCTTACACTGGTAGGTACCGGGAGTATCTGCCATATGTGGACTTAGTATCAGCTAGTGTCAGATTTCCGGCAAGGCAGTAAATAAGGATGAGTTTACTACTGACATTTATAACCCCAACAAATATGCACTCGACAATGTCTTTGCTGAACAGAAAACTTTGGAACTGGAAATGAAGCTTTCCTATCTCCTAAATATATTAAAAATAAACACACAGATCAACAGCTGTACATAAATTCTAATGTAGCAGAATATCTGCAACACTGATGTCCCGCATTTAGATTTTTATGACACACTGAAACAAGTCACTCCAGTCTCAAAAGAAATTTGCAATTATTTTACCAAAACATAGCAGACATTACATTCTCTTAAAATCTAAAAAAAAAAAAAAAAACTAACCCTACAGCAAAACTCAGCAGTTAACTTGGTTAACAGGCAGTTAACTTGGTACATTTTTTCAAAAACTGTGTGTTTCAGCAAGGCTTCCTATTAAGTAGAATGAATTTTTTAAAATCATAACGGGACTAATAAGAAGAAAAGTCCTCCTACAATACAGTCATTTTCCCAAGATAATGGCGGGGGACATCCTGAGAACTTAATAGCTTGTTTACTATTAAGGCCATTGTCTCAAAAGGCTAACGTCACTTGGCTAATTATATATCGCACGACGCAAGCTTTCATTAACAGGTTCCTTGTGCAAAGCCTGGCAAAGGCAAGGAATCGCAACAGCGCAAGCACAGGTGACAGGGAGCAGCCGGCTCCACTCCTGGGCACGCCCACCCACGTGCACGCCGGCCAGCTCGCTC
Source organism: Lepus europaeus (assembly GCF_033115175.1). Classification (NCBI taxonomy): domain Eukaryota; kingdom Metazoa; phylum Chordata; class Mammalia; order Lagomorpha; family Leporidae; genus Lepus; species Lepus europaeus. Next base: position 126,498,632 of record NC_084827.1, on the reverse strand, counting down.
CCAAGGACGCGCTGCAGGGGTGAGTGAACGCCACGACCCCGCTCGGCGTCTGAGAAGTTAGGGGAGGGGCTTAACCTCGGGCAGGGGCCGCTACCGCGCGGCCGGCGTGTGGCCGCCCGAAACTCAGCTAGTGCCGAACCTGACACCCGGTTTCTCACCCTCCCAGCGCTCGCAGCTTCCGGAGCGGCACAGGTAGCAGCAAGGTTACGACGGCCGGCCAAGGACTGACTAGGAATCTGGGGAGACCTAGCAGCTCCCTCTTACGCAAACGAAACCCGCAGACGAGAAGCTGACGACTGCCTTCCAGTCTTGCCCGCTTCCAGCCCTCCAGCGCGGATGGCAGCGCTAGCAAAGGAGAAGCAGTTTTTCTACTCACCCAGCGTGGGCGCCTGGGGTTCCACAGCGAAGGCTGCCATCGCCGCGGCGGCAACTACACTTATTCCGGAACCCTCCCAATTTTCAAAAATGGCGGAAACTGTCCCTACGGACAGGGGCACGTTACCCTATGGCGTTACGTAACTTCCGGACACGCGCCCTTCTCCAACTGTGGGTGCCGGAGCCATTTTGGAATAGGGCAAAAGTCTTTGGCTGTCCGGAAGTTTGCGATGGAAGCCTTGCCCGGGGACGGTGAATTCTGGAACCGAATTGTGGTAGTAGCAATGTTTTTGGTCACAATGTGAGCCTTCTCGTTGGTGTGTGGTTGAGTTTCAGAAGAGCACTGAGCCTTTTTCACAATATGTGTTTCCCAGTATTATGTCATCTGTCAGTTTTTCAGAGCAACGCCTGGAGAAAATGGCTTAGTGACAGAATTGGTGCCTCTCTCCAGTATCGATTTCTGGGCTTAGTACGTGACTCAGCGCGTTTTCTAACTTTCTGTCTACCATTTCTTTTCATGTGTATGCTAGGTGGCCACAATTTTACTCTAAAGGTCAAATTATGGTACGCTCTTTTATTACATGTTAATACATAGGAGAATAAAAATAGGAAATTCCTATGTAAATGTATAAATAAGAGGATAGCAACAAAAATAGTAATAAACACTCGTGTATCCTCCACACCGAGGAATCCTGCGTACTCCTGCCAGTGCCATCCACAACCCCTCACTTTGCTGCTTTTCATAAAAACAAGTACAAATTCCAGACATACATTCTATACAGGTATATGTGTATGTAAAAATGCTTGTTTACCTTTGCTTGTTTACTAATTATAAAAATGTGCTATGATGTGTATTCTGAGATGCTTTCTAGTCTGCATCAAGTTCATTATCCTCAAAAATCCACTCATCTTTTATTTGCTCTAGCACTCCCTAAATCCCTAATCCACCAAGAGTCTTGTTATTGGAGTGAGGCACTAATTACATCAAGCTATGGTGTAGTGGATTAGGCCTCTGCCTGAGTTGCCAGCATCCCATATGGGTGCCAATTCAAAGCCCAGCTGCTCCTCTTCCTAATCAGCTCTCTGCTATGGCCTGGTAAAACAGTACAAAATGGCCCTAGTGCTTGGGCCCCTGTACTGGTGTGGGAGACCCAGAAGAAGCTCTTGGCTCCTGGCTTCAGATGGGCCCAGCTCTGGCCTTTTTGGCAATTTGGGAAGTGAACCAGTGAATGGAAGGTCTTTCTCTCTGTGGCTCTACCTCTCAAATAATAAAATCTAAAAAAAAAAGCAAGTTCCCAGAAATCAACCTTTAAAACCACTTGTCTATCAAATTAAAATCTTTTAAATGTACATGAATTGAATTGTGTCCACAAAAAACTCATGTTATATTCAAGTCCTAACCTCCCTACCAGTGAATGTGACCTTGTTTAGAAATAGGATCATTGCAGATGTAATCAAGATCAGATAAGATCATACTGAATTACCACAACCTTGGTGACCTAAAACAAAATAAATTTAACTCTTATACTTCTGGAGGCCAAAAACCCAAAATGAGTTTTGTTGGGGGCTGAAATTAATATGTCAGCAAGACTGATTTCTTCATTAGACTCAAGGAAAGAATCTCAATTTCCTTACCTATTCTGGATTCTTAATGCTACCCATATCCCTGCACTTACTGTACCTTCCTCTGTCTTCAAAGCCAGTGGCATCTATCTGACGTTGCATCCCTAAGCATCTGTCATCATATGGTCTTCTGTAGTTAAAATATCCCTCTATTTCCTCTTGTAGGATATAAACTACATTTAGGGCTTACCCAGATAATCCAAGGCAATTTTCCTATTTCAATACCCAGTTGATATGATTGAATTAATAATCACCTCTGCAAATTGCTTTTTATCATATAAGGTGGCACTCAGTTTCCAGAGTTCAGAGTATGGATATCTTTGGGGACCATTATTCAGCACTGCAACACACAGTGATTCATTTTTTTTTTAAATTAAACTACCAAGAAGGGTTCACCAATGAAATAATTTGCATACAAAGTACAATCTAACCAAACAAAATAACATTATGTGCTTGTTAAAAAGAGTAATATGGATTTGATTTGTGAGGGTGTATATTGACCTAGAAAGATCTCTGAGATCAATATAATGAAACTAATTTGAAAACAAATACTTATGGCATTATTTCATTTTTATTTAACAAAAAGATTCATTTGGGGCAGATAGTAAGGCAGAGGGGGACGATTTGTTTAAATAAAGGGGCAAAGTTGGAAAACTTTTTACCAAACTGTTAACAAGAAAGATGGAGTAGCAAAGAAGTGTGCTGGAGGATTTAGGAAGAGACTTTATATAGTTGTTTGTGAATGATGAGAAGTGCTGTTGATTATCCTCAGTATTTTTCTTTTTTTTTTTTTTTTTTTTGACAGGCAGAGTGAACAGTGAGAGAAAGAGACAGAGAGAAAGGTCTTCCTTTTCCATTGGTTCCTCCCCACAATGGCCACTGCGGCCGGCATGCTGTGGCCGGCGCACCACACTGATCTGAAGCCCGGAGCCAGGTGCTTCTCCTGTGGGTGCAGGACCCAAGGACTTGGGCCATCCTCCACTGCCTTCCCGTGCCATAGCAGAGAGCTGGACTGGAAGAGGAGCAACCAGGACAGAATCCGGCGCCCCGACCGGGACTAGAACCTGGTGTGCTGGCGCCGCAAGGTGGAGGATTAGCCTGTTGAGCCGCGGCGCCGGCCAGTATTTTTCATCTTAAAAATATTTTTCCTTGGCCGGCGCCGCGGCTCAACAGGCTAATCCTCCACCTTGCGGCGCCAGCACACCAGGTTCTAGTCCCGGTCGGGGCGCCGGATTCTGTCCTGGTTGCTCCTCTTCCAGTCCAGCTCTCTGCTATGGCACCGGAAGGCAGTGGAGGATGGCCCAAGTGCTTGGGCCCTGCACCCCATGGGAGACCAGGAGAAGCACCTGGCTCCTGCCATCGGATCGGCGCGGTGCGCCGGCCGCAGCACACTGGCCGCGGCAGCCATTGGAGGGTGAACCAATGGCAAAAAGGAAGACCTTTCTCTCTGTCTCTCTCTCTCTCTCACTGTCCACTCTGCCTGTCAAAAAGTATATATATATATTTTTTTCCTTAAAATCACTTATCTTTCTTCACCTGCATTTAAATGTTTTACCCTTTTATTTGGCATTTTCCTTACAAAGCTTAAAGATGCCCAGTTCACCCTATCTTGAGACCTTCGCTAGACGTTGAGCCTCTTCCTAATTTCTAATTTCTCTTGTATTTCTTTTTTCCAAGATCCCAAAAGAAAGATCTACAGACTTTTGATGATCTGTTTCCCTGTCTTTACATCTCACTTTAATTTTAATTACTGACTTTCTGTGTCAATTCTGTCCCAAAATGAGGTTACTGACAACTATTTCCTAATTGACAGATTAGGCTTGTTTTCTCTATACCTGCAGTATTCAACAGCATTGACAGAAATAAATTCTCTTTACTTCCCCACCCTTGTAATCCAGTCAGTTCTCCCTTTATTCTTTACAAACCCTTAACCTCTAGTGAACAAATCTTCACATTGTATTCCTTGCTCACTACAGTTGCCCCGCCTAGCATCCCTTCACTTTCCGTTCCAGTTTACAAAGTCCTGTTTTTCAAGAAGCAGTTCAAGCCTGTCTGCCATGAAACCTGCCCTAGCCATGCCAGTTCTCAGTGATCATTCCAGAACACATGACACATTAATCTCTGCCCTCCTTTTGCTGTGCATTTTCAGGCCCACAGAATGGATTTTCTTTTTTTTTGAGAGTCAGAAATGTGTAAAATTTCCAAACTAATTTATTTTCAATAAATGTGATATATTCACAATAAAACTGCTCATGCTATCACATATACTGAATATTCATAAACATATTTATACATTATTAATATACAACTTGTTACTCTTAACATCCCACCTTCAGTCTATGAAACAAAAACAAAATTTTAAAAAATTCAAGTGAAGAAAAAAATCCACCTTTAGTAGGACTTTAGAAAAAAGATGGAATCTGTTGTCTTCAGAAAGAGAATAAGCAGAGGGAGCATCTTTTCATTCATGTTCTAGTCATCTCAGCCTTTGGCAGCTGGTACACCATGAGCTGTCATTCACTTAGACTGTGATGTCACATAAAAGCACAAAGGGGAACCACGACTTCACCAGACCCAAAGTGATCTCCAAGAGAGCTTTATGATGTTTAAGATATGGAGATCATCTCCAGAAAAATACAAATTCATTAGCTATTTTTCAATTATCTGACCTCTATAGACAATAATGACTAAAGCCATATTGGTATAAAATTTTTTTTATTTTTTTAACTTTTATTTAATGAATATAAATTTCCAGTATACAGCTTATGGATTACAATGGATTCCCCCTCCCATAATTTCCCTCCCACCCACAACCCTCCCCTCTCCCGCTCCCTCTCCCCTTCCGTTCACATCAAGATTCGTTTTCAATTCTCTTTATATACAGAAGATCAATTTAGTATAAAGATTTCAACAGTTTGCACCCACATAGAAACACAAAGTGAAACATACTGTTTGAGTACTAGTTATAGCATTAAATCAAAATGTACAGTACATTAAGGACAGAGATCCCACATCAGGAGCAAGTGCACAGTGGCTCCTGTTGTTGACCCAACAAATTGACACTCTACTTTATGGTGCCAGTAACCATCCTAGGCTGTCGTCATGAGTTGCCAAGGCTATGGAAGCCTTCCAAGTTTGCCGACTCTGATCATATTTAGACAAGGTCATAAAAGACAGGGTGAGGATAGTAACCAATGATCCTAAGAGTGGCATTTACCAGGTTTGAACAATTATACAGCATTAAGTGGGGAAGAGGACCATCAGTACACACAGGTTGGGAGTAGAGCCATTGGTGGTAGAGTAGAGGTTATGATTACAAAGGAATGAGGCCCAAGTGTGCTAGACAGGGTCTAGAACAAAGCACAGAGTCATTATTAGAGGAGCTAAGAAAGGTGCGGTCTAAGCTACAATTAAGTTTTCTGATTGAGAGGCAAATAGAACCTGATAGAAGGGGCTTGATAATAATCTGCTGGGCTTTAGGCCTTGTAAGTTAAGAGGCCCAGACCTATCTATCTCTTCACATGGGATACATCCTAAGGGAGGTGTGAACCTCCTAGGGGAAGTCACTCTGTTGACTTTCATTACTTGGCTGGCCTGGGAGGAGAGCTGGTCAGGTAAAGGCAGGTGGCATCTCTAACAAGAAATTTACAGTTCTGCCTGCAATGTTGCTGACCCTACTTGACCATCCCCTCAGCTGCAGTGGTCACTTTGGAAGTTGGGCTGAGTGAAGGGCTTTTCAGCTTAGAGCCAATAAGATCTGTGGCTCTGACCTGGGCATCCTTCGACTCCAGGGCAGGTCCATTTCCAGTGATCCAACTCTTGGCAGAGCTGCCAGGGCTCTTCACAAGCTGACTTCTGCTGAAGCCCAGGCTTACCACTTTGAAAGCCACTGCAGTGGACTGGCCTGTTGGGTCTCCTTAAGGGCAGATCACTGTACAGATCAGCCATTAATAGGCCTGCCACCCATTGCTTCTGATGCCTAGCTTTCTTTTCCTCCTGGTTTGTGTTCAAGCAGACCAGAGGATGCAAGTCAAGGGAGTGCCCGTGTCCCATCTCTAATCTTCGGTGGCCTGAACTACAAGTCTATAGTCACAGGCATGTTCTGTAGTAGTTTTTCTAAGGTAGACAATGCCCATGAGGAAAATTATATTCTCACTTAAAAACTTTCTTTCCCTTTGGTCTGAAAGGGAGGTTTTTTCTACTTACTGTTTACTTCGCTGATGGCGAAGTGAATCTAGCTATGAGATTATTATTTAAGTTCTTATTTTGGCTATGCTATTGCAGAAAAATGTTAGCCATCTCTTTTATAAGGTCTAAAGATTAGATTGTGCATCCTACAGATTCCTTCATAATAGAATTAGTTTCCTACCTTGAAGAGAATAGAGAAATGAAAGAACAAGTTGGGCTTAGAATAGAGAAATGAGGGAGCAAGTCCTAGATCGCTTGCTGACAAAATTTATACCAATTTATATTGGTATAAATTTTAAAATAAACTATTAAATATGGAAATTTAAGTTTTCCTGATAATTTTATTACAGCACACAACGTACAGAAAGGCAGCCAAATTGCAGGCATTGCTGGCTCACTGTTAATGCACATGAGAGGCAACAAACGGTGGCCCAAGTACTGGAGTCCCTGCATTCCACATAGGAGACCAGGATGGAATTCCTGGCAACCTGGTTTTTGCCTAATCCAGCCTCAGTTATTGCAGGCATCTTTATCTCTCTCTCCTTTGGCACCCTCTGGCACTTTGCTTTTTAAATAAAATAAGTGTTTTTAAAAAAGAAAGAAAGGCAGCCAAACATCAAAAGAAATATTGATTGACCTTTAGTCTCTTAATCAATAATGGTTCCTTTCAGTGGAAGTGAAAAAAATTCCAAACTTTCACAACTTTAGATATAGTTTTATTTCCTGTTCTTCCATTTGAACTATGAGATAGGTTTAATCAGATACTTGAAATGCTTGTGGAAGTTTATAACATACAAAATGAACAACTTTAAAAAAATATGGGATTTTGGGAAGTGCTATGTCTGGGATTTCCCTTGAAATAATCTGGGATAAGGAAAGCAGAAGTAGAAGATGAGGGATGATGACTTAGATACACAGTAAACAAGAAAAGCCATGAGTTAATAAATGTTAATGGTGATGAATTAAGCTGTTCTTTATTATTTTATGTATGTTTGATATTTCCTCTAAATAAATTATTTTTTAAATCAATAAACCTAAGTTCTATCTCACTTTGTGTGAAAAATCAATTGGGGCAGGCATTATGGTGAAATTGCTACAGCTACTGCCTGTGACACAGGCATCCCATTTGGGTGCCAGCATTCCTGCTGCTCCACTTCTGATCCAGCTCGCTAATGCTCCTGGGAAAACAGCTGAGAAGGGCCCAAGTGCTTGAACCCCTGACTCCCATGTGAGAGACCCAGAAGAGGCTCATGGCTTCTGACTTCAAGTTCAGCCCAGCTCTAGCTATTTGGGAAGTAAACCAGCAGATGAAACAATCTCTCCTTGTGTCTCTCCCTGTTTTTGTTGATAATTCTGCCTTTCAAATAAATAAATAAATCTTTAAAAAGCAAGATAACTCAATGAAAAAAAAAATGAAACTTTTCTTGCTTAAAAATTATCGGGGCTGGCGCTGTGGCGCAGCGGGTTAACGCCCTGGCCTGAGGCACTGGCATCCCACATGGATGCCGTTTCAAGACCCAGCTGCTCCACTTCTGATCCAGCTCTCTGCTGTGGCCTGCCTGAGAAAGCAGCACAAGATGGCCCAAGTCCTTAGGCCCCCGCACCCACGTGGGAGCCCCAGAAGAAGCTCCTGGCTCCTGGCTTCAGATGGACACAGTTCCGGCCGTGGCGGCCAACTGGGGAGTGAACCATCGGATGGAACTCTCTCTCTTCTTCTCTCTGCCTCTCCTCTCTGTGTAACTCTGACTTTCAAATAAATAAATAAATCTTTAAAAAAATTATCTTCAGTTAGGGAAGTGTTATTACGCTACAGACATGATCGAATCTTGACTTTAAATACTGAATGTTTATGTGACTAATATCTATAGGATTTAGCTTCTTTTATGTTAGAGAATAATAATACCTACCTCATATATAATACATTGGTTTATATATATTATATATTATATCTATCCAACATATTATGTATTCAATCATTGAATTTTACATTAAATCATTAAGTTTACGTTTAGCATATTATATAGCCTTTAATAAACCTATTAGGCTTTTTCTCCCATTAGCCTTCCAAATGGATCTTCTCCAGGTCACCAATGACCTCCAAAAGGTCAAATCTAAGACATTTCCAGTCCTCATCTTATGTAATTTCTTAGCAACATTATTTCTCTCTTTACAGCCTCATCGAAGCTTTCCTTGGTTTCTTTGACACTATTTAATTTCTTGCCTGTGTCTCTGACCACATGACTGTCAATTTTATTGATTCATCCTTCTGTACCCAAACTTTAAGCACTGTTGCTCTCCAGGGCTGAATCTTACAGTCTGGTTTTACTGTAAACTCTATTCCTTATATCTGTTCTAATATGAATTGATTCTCAATTCATACCACCAACCCAGATCATACTCTAAGGTACAAATTTATCTGTTTGACTTGGATATCTCAAAGAAAACACACCACACACACACACACACTCACATATCATTTATAGAAACCCAGACTTGGGGCCAGTACTATGGTATAGTGAGTAAAGCTGCTACCTGCAGTGCTGGCATCCCATATGGGCAGTGGTTTGCGTCTCAGCTGTTCCACTTCCCATCCAGCTCTCTGCTATGGCCTGGGACAGCAGTAGAAGATGGCCCAAGTGCTTGGGTCCCTGCACTTGTGACACACACACTTGTGTCAAAGACCCAGAAGAGACTCCTGGCTCCTGACTTCAGAGAACTAGCAGACAGAAGAACACACACTCTCTCTCTCTCTCTCTCCCCCCATCTCTGCCTCTGCCTCTCTGTAACTCTGCCTTTCAAATAAATAAATAAATAAACCTTTAAAAAAATGAAACCTAGACTTAAGATCTTTCCTTTAAAGAAGGAATATCTCAGGGAATGACACCATCAACTATCTGAAAATGGATTGGTTTGAAACTTCTCTTTTTTTTTTTTTTTTTTTTTGACAGGCAGAGTGGACAGTGAGAGAGAGAGATAGAGAGAAAGGTCTTCCTTCCATTGGTTCACCCCTCCGATGAGGGTGCAGGGCCCAAGCACTTGGGCCATCCTCCACTGCACTCCCTGGCCACAGCAGAGAGCTGGCCTGGAAGAGGAGCAACCGGGACAGAACCGGTGCCCCAACCAGGACTAGAACCTGGGGTGCCAGCGTGGCAGGTGAAGGATTAGCCTAGTGAGCCACGGTGCCGGCCCAAACCCAGCAATTTTTAACTTAACCTTGGATCCTAAGGATTTTTGTCTTTTTTTTCTGGTGTTTTATAGTTTTATGTTAAGTCTGTGCTCTATTTCTTAGTAAATTTTTGCTGAAGGTATGAGGCTACATAGAAATTCTTTTTTTTTCCTCCTATGGAAGGTCAGATGTCCAATTACTGCAACATCATTTGTTCGAACAGTTATTTTTCCTCCATTGAATTGTTTTTGCTAAATAACTACTGAGCATATTTGTGTGGGTCTATTTCTGAATTCCCTGTTCTGTTTCATTGATCTCTGTTCCTAACTATCTAAGACTACACAGTATTTGGTTTTTTAGATTTATTTATTTGAAAGTCACACACACAGAGAGAGAAGTTGAGACAAAGAGAGAAGTCTTTCATCCACTGGTTCACTCCCTAAGTGACTGCAGTGGCAGACTCCAGGGTCCAGGAAGCAGGAGCTTCATCTGGATCTGCCACGTGAGTGGCAGGGGCCCGAAAACTTAGGCCATTTTCCACTGCTTTTCCCAGGCCATTAGCAGGGAGCTGGATCAGAAGTTGAACAGGCAGGACTTGAGATGCCTGTGTTGCAGGAGACAGCTGTATCACAACACTGGCCCCCCTAAAGATTTCTTGAGCTCCATGACTTCTGGCTTCCAGTTGACTTTGGCCAAAAGTCACAGGGAGGAGATGGGAGGGTGTGAGTACAAGCAATCCAGGTTTGTCTATCCTGGGCTCATTCCCTATAGAACCATCCTTTGCAATGCTGTGTGCCTTTATTTAAGGCCACAGTACCTCTACATGGTCTCTCTCCATGGCTACAGGCCTCTCTAGCTTCTGGTAACTGTTTCTCCCCACTACCCTTTGCATTTCGGAATTTTGATTGTTGGAACTGAGGTGTTTCTCCATCTGTTGAGTGTTATCTAACCCTGCCTATGTCTTTGTGAATAGACACTTCATTAATTCTCTTCAATTCCTCTTTTTAAAAGTGTGCCACCTTTCCCACTAAAATTAAATTTGATTTAGGCCTGGGTGGGTGGGGCAATACATAAAGACATAAGGCAGAAGTTATAGTTAATTACAATTGCAATAGGAGGTTAACAGTACAGTTATGAGGCTCCTAGGAAGGCATAACACTATGAATTGCTCTAATACAGCAATCAGTGGCCAGAACAAAAGAATCTATCACCACCTGTTTATAGGTCTATTCTGTATTACACTATATTCCTCTGATCTGTTTATTCTTAGAGCAATCTGGAAGGACTTTACTTCCATATCAGTCTTCATTTTACATGATTTGAGCTATAGTTCCTTTTATCCCTATTCCATGTTCTTTCTTCCAGAAACTGCTCCAAATTTCCATTCCACTGGTGACCTTGATTCTTACCTCCCTTTGGTTCTTAAGGAAGATGTATCTATGTATTTAAATATCTTTTCAGCCATTTGTAAGGGAGCAAGTTTATCAGATGAGGCTGAGTTTGATCTAAGCGCAGTAACTGCTGTACTAAACTGCTATAATAATAGTAACCAATACTTACTAAGAACTATGTGTGAGGCATGATGCTGGGAGATCAATTTATATTTTGTCATTTATTTTCAAAACAATTCTACAAAGAGTAAGCAGTGGAGTAAAAATTTAAATTAAGATACTGTAACATCAGTATCAGGCTCTAATTTCAGAAAAGATTGTATTTCCTTATATAAAAATATACTTGATTAATATACATATATGTATATACATGTAAACTCTGGTGATGAAACATTACCTATTTTTATTTACCCCTTACAGATCATAAAGTTGTACTGCTAGTAATTACAACTATTAGTAAGTAAATTCATAAATTTGATAAAGCAACTGAAATTTTAGAAAGAGAGAAGTGAGAACTTGAAGAATTCAAGCAACAGAACAGGTTTCTTCCACAGGAATGATATTCACATGGGAAGAGTGGGTAAAAGGCCTAACAGGAAAAGGAAATTGCATTATTTTTGTGCTTTCATTTTTTCCATTTTTAAAATTTTTAACTAATACATAAAAATTGTACATATTTATGGGGTACCATGTAATGTCTTGATACACATATACACTGGATAGCATTCAATTCAGGGTAAACATAACTATCTCTTCAAACATTTACCATATATTTTTGGTGAAAATATTCAAACTCCTATCTTGTTGCCTTTTAAAAATATATATTATTGTTATGTATAATCACCCCACTAAGCAACAGAATACCAAAACTTCTTCCTCCTCTGCAGCTACAATTAAGTACCCACTAATCAGCCTTCTCTCCTCCCTCCATGCCCCCTACTATCCCTAGACTCTGGTAACCAACATTCTACTCTCAACTTCTCTAGGGTTCTATATATGAGTTAGATCTATAGTATCTGTCTTTCCATTCCTGGCCCATTTCACCCAATACATGATCTCCATGTTGTCACAAATAACAGGACTTCATCTGTCTCTATAGTTGAATCATTTTCCACTATATATATATATATATATATATATATATATATATATATATATATGATTCTCTAGTCATTAGTCAGTGGATGGGAACTTCAGTTGTTTCCACTTCCTGGCCAATATTCCTAGTACCACAATAAATGTGGTAGTAAAAATGCTTCTCCATAGATTGATTTAATTTCATTTGGGAAGAGTAAGGTTATTGCTGAAACACATGGCAATTCTATTCCTAAATGTAAAAAAAAAAAAAAGGAGGGCTGCAGTACTGTGGCACAGTGGGTTAAGCTGCTGTCCACAGTGCCAGCATCCCATAAGCCAAAATCCCATATGCTGGCTTCTCCACTTCTGATACAGCTCCCTGCTAATGTGCAGGGGAGAGCAGTGGAAGATGGCCCAAGTCCTTGGGCTCCTGCACCCACATGGGAAACCTGGATGAACTCCTGGCTCCTGGCTTTGGCCTGAGCCAAACCCAGCAGTTGTGGCCATTTGGGAAGTGAACCTGCAGATGGAAGATTCTCTCTCTCTCTCTCTCTCTCTCTCTCTCTGTCTCTCCCTCTGTCTCTCTCTGTAATTTTGACTTTCAAATAAAATAAATAAATCTTTAAAAAATGTATTTTTTAAATTTACTTAATAGAGGCAGAAAAAGAAAGAGTACTCTTATCTGTTGGTTCATTCTCCAAATGCCCAGAAGAGCTTGGGCTAGGCCAGATTGAAGCCAGGAGCCAGAAACTCAATCCAGGTCTCCTAGGTGGGTGGCAGGAACCCAATTACTTGAGCTATCACCTGCAACCTCTCAATGTGTACATTAGCAGGAAGCAGGAATTGGAAATTGAGAAAGAAAAAACAAAACAATAAGCATTATTACTCAGAAATTGAATAAAGCCAGATTCAAGAGTTAAAAAAAAAAGTTGAGCCAGGACTTGAGTCTAAGCACTCTGTTATAGGATGAAGGAGTCTTGTGTGGTATCTTAATTGCTACACCAAACAACAACCCCCTCTTTGTTTTGAGTTAGATTTGATGAATAGTGATGTGGAGCATTTTTTTCCTGTACCTTTTGGCCATTTGCCTATCTTCCTTTGAAAAATGTCTACCCATGTCTATTGCCCATTTTTTAACTGGATTGTTTGTTTCTGTTATTGAGTTAAGTTGCTTATATTTTCTGGTTATCAATCCCTTGTCAGATGTATAGTTCATAAATATTTTCTCCCATTCTTTAGGTTTTCTCTTTACTCTGTTGATTATTTTCTGTGCAGGAGATTTTTAGTATGATAAAACCCAATGTGCCTATTTTGGCTTTTGTTTCCTGTGCTTTGGAGGTCTTATCCATAAAATCCTTGAGCATTCTAATGTCCTAAAACTTTTCCCCTATTTTTCCCCTAGTTTCCAATTTTCAGGCTTAACGTTTAGGACTTAAATGCATTTGGAGTTGATTTTTGTGTGTGGTAAATGTAATGGTCTGCTTACGTTCCTCTGCATGTGGCTATTCAGTGTTCCCACTGTGTACTGAAAACAACCGTCCTTTCTCCAGTGCTTATTCTTAGCACTTCTGTTGAGAACCAGTTGGTTGTGGATATGTGGTTTTTCTCTTAGGCTCTGTATTCAGTGAGTTTTCTATCTTCTGATTTTTTTGTTTTTACTTTTCAGCAACTTTTTTCAGTTTGAAGATCTCCCTTTAGCATATTCTTAAGACAGGTCTGGTGGTTATAAATTCTCTCAGCTTTTGTTTTCCTCTTCATAGCTAATAGATAGCTTCTCGGTTGGCAGTTTTTTCCTTTAATGTTGTAAAATTCTCAACCCACTTTCTCGTGGTCTACAGTTTCTGCTGAGAAGTCTGGTCAGGCAAATTGGGAAACATTTATGTGTTGTTTCTTTCAGCTTCCAGAATGCTCTTTTTATCTTCAACCGTGGAAAGCCTGAAATGTGTCCTGGGGCAGACTTGGTTGGGTTGAACTTGACCTCTGAACTTCCTGTACCTTTATTATTTTTCTCTAGGTTTGGGAATTTTTCTGTTATGATCTCTCTGAATATGCTCTCTACTCCTTTGGACTTTACAATTCTCTCCTGAACCCCAGTGTCTTGGACATTTGCTCTTTCAATGCTGTTCCCAAGTTCCAATAAGCGTTTTTTCATTTTTCTTCTTTCCTTCTCTCTTCTATGTATTTTCAAATAGTACCATCAAGCTCACATTCTTTCTTTCTTTGATCCATTTGCTATTTATACCTTTTATTGCAGTTTATGTTTCACTTAATATACTTTTCAACTCAAAGATTTGTTTGATTTTTTTAAATTATACCAAGCTCTTTTAAATTTTTCTGATATGGTAATGAATTGTTTCTGTATGTTTTCCCGAATCTCACTGAATTTCTTTGAAACAGCTATTTTAAATTCTGTACCCAAGAATTTGCATATATCAGTTGCTGCCTGTTTGATTTCTAACATCTTATTTTGTTCATTAGGTGAAATTATGAATCCTTGAAAGTTCTTAATGTTATTTGGCATATGACATAGTCTACACACTGAAGGACTAGGAATTTTTCCAGTCTTCATAATCTGGATTTGTTTCTTTTTTTTTCTTTTTTTGACAGGCAGAGTGGATAGTGAGAGAGAGAGACAGAGAGAAAGGTCTTCCTTTTTGCCATTGGTTCACCCTCCAATGGCCGCTGCGGACGGCGCATCGTGCTGATCCAAAGCCAGGAGCCAGGCGCTTTTCCCGGTCTCCCATGCGGGTGCAGGGCCCAAGGACTTGGGTCATCCTCCACTGCCTTCCCGGGCCATAGCAGAGAGCAGGCCTGGAAGAGGGGCAACCGGGATAGAATCCAGCGCCCCAACTGGGACTAGAACCCAGTGTGCTGGTGCCACAAGACAGAGGATTAGCCTGTTAAGCCGCGGCGCCGGCCTGGATTTGTTTCTACCAAACAAATTTTTGTCTTCCAAAAATTCTCAACAGACTGCTTATTTTCTCCAAGCCTGTGGACATTTCTGCTATTTCAGCACTAGGTGGTGATCTAATTAAAGGTCTGCTGCAAATCTGCTTTGGTAACTTCTTGCTATTTAAGCACCAGAGTGTGCCCCTAACCTAAGTCTGCCCCAAATCCACAGCTGGTGTGCTGTTCAGAATGAAATGCTGTGGGCTTTGCCTGGGGATAGTAGCCCTTGGGTTTTTATCTGATACTGTTTCACCTCAGCAGGCCCAACGCTGAGCTTAAAGATAAAGCCTTGCACCAATTTTCATACTCTACTTAAAGGCAGTTGGAAGCCTGCCTGCTGTCTGCTGGAGGTTGAGGGAGGGCTAGTAAAGGCAGACTCTTGACTTCCTAGCTAAGAAGGAGTCTAAGGTTCAATCCAGAATAGGATGAGGGGTATATAGAAACACTTTGTTCCCACAGAGCTCTATCCCCACAATTTTTGTTTTGTGTATTCAGATCTATCCTGAAATATTAAAAAAGAAAGAAAGAAAGAAAGAAAAAGATTCAGTCTGCAGTTACAGGACAGCTACCTGGAGCCTTCCAGTACTGGGTTTTACAGTGGCAGGCCTGGTAGTAGGTTTCAAGTCTGAGATCTGGATTTAATTCTGTCTTTCTTCCCCCAGGCAGGAGGCATGGTGCTGCATTGCTTGGAGCTCAGAGAGGACTGAGCATCAGTTCTTCTGTCCTGCCTTCTTCAATACATCTTTTCTTATTATTACATTAAAATAGTGTGCAGAAGCCATCATTTTGGTGCAGCAGGTAAAGCTGCCGCCTGCAACTCTAGAATCCCATAAAGGTTCTGGTTCACATCTGCCTTCTCCACTTCCAATCCAGCTCCTTGCTAATGGCCTGGGAAAAGCAGCAGCAGATGGCCCAAGTGTTTGGGCCTCTGCCACCTATGTGGGAGACCCAAATGAAGTTCCTGGCTTCTGGCTTCAGCCTGGCCCAGCTCAGGCCATTGTGGCAATCTGGGGAGTGAACCTGAGGATGGAAGATCTGTGTGTGTGTGTGTGTGTGTCTCCCTGTCTCCAAAACTGACTTTTAAGTGAATAAATTTTAACATCTTAACAAAAAAAAAAAATACAAAACAGTGTGCAATGTGGTCTCTCACCTGACTTACTTTACCTTGTGAAGGTAGCATTTGTGTGAATAGCTATTCAAATTGGCATCTCTGTGTGAAGACAATCACTGAAGTGGCTATTCAGCCACCATCTTGTTCTGCCTATTTCCTTTTATTTTTAACTTTGAAGAATTTATCACTCTATAGATAGCATCAACAAAATCAGATCATTGTATATATATTCTTCATTGAGAACTGTTTATATTGAGAGACCCAAAGATAACCCTACAATATTAATTGCCACTTCATTTCTTATTATCATAATTTTGAGGACTGTAACATAATTTGACCTACTACTAAAAATATTATATAAGACCTGTGCTGCAGAAAGCCGGTTAAACTGTGACCTGTAACACCAGCATCCCAAATGAGGGTGGGTTCAAGTCCCGACTGATCCATTTCAAATCCAGTTCCCTGCTAATGCACTTGGGAAAGCAGTGGAAGATGGCCCAGTACTTTGGTCCCTGTGACCCATGTGAAAGACCCAGATGTAGTTCCATGTCTTGGCTTTGGCCTGGTCCAGTTCTGGCTGTTGCAGCCATCTGGAGAATGAACTGGTGGATGGAGGCTCCCTCTCTGTAACTCTACTTTTTGAATAAATACGTAATTTATTAATTACACAAAACAATTATTAAAATAGTTGATTATAGGGGTGGGTCTTTGGACTAGCTGTTAAGGTGCTACTTGGGGATGTGAGGGCAATCTGGCAGCGACATCTGTCACCCCATTGATCTCCAGAGTCAATTTGGCTGATCTGGCTAGCTAGATGGTGTCCCCTTCCTCCCTTACTGCTCCATGTGCGTCCCTTCCAAAGCTGCACACTCAGTCAAAGAGGACAAGCATCCCTGCTGGAGGAGGACTGGTGTTCAGCCAAAGGTATCTGAATAGCTGCACCCCCCTGCTAGAACCTCCAAACAAGCTCTCAAGATGCTACTTGGGGCACCTTCATCCCTTATCAGAGTGCCTGCATTCTGACTCTGCTGCCAATTCCAGACTGCTGGTAAGCCACATTTCTCATGTTGGGCATTTGAGTGATCCCTGGTTAACTCACATAAGAGTGTGCCTTGGGCCTGGAATACTTATTGACCATGAGATAATATGTCCCCCTAGCCTTATTGAGTTCATCTTGTATAGGAACATGTTACTCTGTTTCAGACTCATTGTGTATTCCTTTGTTTGGCTTAAGCACATGCATCATTGGCTCTCAGGCATGCACACAGATTTATTTCTGATCCAGTGGGAAAGAGGAAATGTTCTTTCTGTTGCAGCAGGAAGTATGTTGTGTGCAGCTTTGTGGCC
Organism: Lepus europaeus; assembly: GCF_033115175.1. NCBI lineage: Eukaryota > Metazoa > Chordata > Mammalia > Lagomorpha > Leporidae > Lepus > Lepus europaeus. Next base: position 126,481,405 of record NC_084827.1, on the reverse strand, counting down.
TGTGCTGATTTAGAATGGACGCATTCTTTCTCTTGCTATAATTACACACTGTACCACATGAGGTTGGCCTGGGTGTTGTCTACTTTCACTGACCTTGAATTATGCAGTGGTCTCTTCCCTGGGTAGAATTTTACCTGCCTTTTAACTTTGATCAAGTAGTTTAAGGACCTAGTGAAAGAGGAAACACAGGCAAAGCTGTTGATAGCAAGTGTCTCTCCAAAAGCACTCTGCTACAAAAGCACCCCAGGGTGCTACCTGGGGAAGCTGCTGGCTGCTAGGTGCTGCAGGCACCATGTGCTTGAGAGGTGACTGGTGTTAATGACTACTATTGCTGGTTATTTGACCAGCTTTTTAATGTCTAAATAATTTTGACAGATGACTACCCTAGAAGAGCTGCTTAGGGTCTTACGTGGATCCTGTTTTAGACTTATTGGGAACTTCTGCCTTCATTCACTGTCAGAATATTGCTACAGCTGTACATTTCAGATCATTTGCCAGAGCTTGAAATTTGATGTGTAGTGAGCATTATTAAGCTGTCATAATAGCATGCAGCCAGTTTTTTGTTTTTTGTTTTTTTTTTTTTTTGCTTCCTTCCTCCCTCCCTTCCAACAATTTTCAAATATCTCCCACGAGACACACACATTTTTATATGCCTACCACAGATAAACAACAGAGTAAAAATCATTATGAGCGGGGCTGGCGCTGTGGCACAGTGGGTTAACGCCCTTATTCTAGTCCCAGCTGCTCCACTTCCTATCCAACTCTCTGCTGTAGCCTGGGAAAGCAGTAGAAGATAGCCCAAGTCCTTGGGCCCCTGCACACACATGGGAGACCCAGAAGAAGCTCCTGGCTCCTGACTTTGGATCAGCGCAGCTCTGGCCATTGCGGCCAACTGAGGAGTAAACCGTCAGATGGAAGACCTCTCTCTCTCTCTCTCTCTCTCTCTCTCTCTTTCTCTCTCTGCCTCTCCTCTCTGTGTAACTCTGACTTTCAAATAAAAATAAATAAATCTTAAAAAAAAACATTATGAGCCTAAGTTCTGATGGGAAAAAATAATAAACAAAATAAAATCTATATAATGTTGGTGAAAAGTAGGGCTGCACAATAAAACAAGAAGGGGAGATAAAAGCAGGAGGGATGGGGAATTTTAAATAAGTGATCAGGGAAATATTTACCAAAAAGATAACATTTCAACAAACTTCTGATGTCTTTGGGGGAAGAGTTTTCCAACTAGACAGAACAGCAATGGGAAGTGGGGCCTCCGAAGGGCAGAGGTCAAAGTGGTTGAAGTGGAAAGCAGTGAGGTCAAAGACTTAATGATGGTTGAGTGGAGGGGGCGGGGGAGGTTCCAGACTGTGTTCGAATCATTTCAATACAGTCATGGTTAGAATATTCAATAATTTAATCTGACAGTAATTCAGTGTCTTCTCTTGACAAACTACTTGGTGGTTCTATTAAATTTTCACTGCAATTTATCCACAGTTATTATGCCAATTGTTAGATCTTACTTTACCTTTTCAGTTCTTTTTTTTCACCCAGAAAGCTTTTATTTAAGCTATAAAAAGTTCATGCATTGCATAAATACAACTTTAGGAACATAGTGATTCTTCCCACCATACCCACCCTCCCATCTGCACTCCCACCCTTCTTCCTCCTCCCTCTCCTATTCCCATTCTTACTTTTTTTACTAAGATCTATTTTCAATTAACTTTATACACATAAGATTAATTTTATACTAAGCAAACAGTCCAACAAGTAGTATGAAAAGAAAAATTGTTCCTCAGTAGTTCAGACAAGGCCGTTCAAAGTGTCAATTTCACTTCTATAGATTACTTTCTAGGTGCTCTATTATTTACTACAGATCAGGGAGAACATACAGTATTTGTCTTTTGGGGACTGGCTTATTTCATTAAGTATGTTTTCTAGTTTCATCCATTTTGCTGCAAATGACAGGATTTCATTTTTTTCCACTGTGTAGTAGTGCATGGTTTACATATCTTATAATTTCTCTATCCAGTCTTCAGTTGATGAATATTTGGGTTGATTCCATATCTTAGCTATTGTGAATTGAGCTGCATGCCTATTCATTTCTAGAACTGGCTGGAACAACAAATCTCTATGGATCTAAATTAATCTATACTCTAAAATACGTAATTTTGTGCCTTGCAAATGCGTTTTTTTAAACCTAGAATTTGATAGCAAGTAAGTACTTTAAAACATACAGCTTTAGGGCTGGCATTGCGATGTAGTGGGTTAAGCCACCATCTGCAATGCAGGCATTCCATATGGGTGACAGTTCGACTCCCAGTCGCTCCACTTTTGATCCAGCCCCCTGCTAACACACCTGGGAAAGCAGCAGAAAATGGCCTAGGAATTTGGATTTCTGTTCCCTACATGGGAAACCTTGATAGAGTTCCAGGCTCCTGGCTTTGGCTGGCCCAGCTCCAGATTTGGTGAGTGAATCAGCAACTGGAAGATATCTCCCTGTGTCTCCTTCTGACTCTGTAACTCTGCCTTTTAAATAAATAAATAAAATCTTTTTTAAAATTAAATAAATAAAACAAATAGCCTTGAAAAAATAAAGATACTAACAGGGGAAAATATTAAATTTATTATTTTTATTACAATATATTAATACTTAGAAACAATAAAGGGTACATTATAAATATACATACAAAATAAGGAAGTCAAAAGTTTATGTGAAATAGAAAAGTATAACTATAAATTGTTCCAAAAATCTATGACTGTAAGTGCTATTGACTGTAAATGCTATATTGCAAGAATATAAAACTTCAAAAAAATCTGGTCTAAATTCCTGAATAATTACAGAGTGACTAAGTGTGTTCAGGTTTAGGAATCTTGGTTCAGGAAAATCAACTATTCAGTCACCTTGAAAAACTAAGTAAGTCATCATGCCATATTTCTGTTATTTTTTAATGTATTGTGGTTTTGCTTATAAAGGAAGTACTTCATAACTCTTTGAGTTAACTTACTGGTTAAGGTTATAACATGAACTCTCTGATTTATTCTTGCAATATACAGGAATATTTGCAGAAATTACATTGAGGGATGTTATATATATATATATATACATATACATATATATTTTTATATTTGAACAACTTGAGTTACTAATCATCACACTGACATGTTCAGGTTTTCTTGGAATGGACATTTGGTTTAGTGGTTAAGCCACCTGTGTCCCAAGTCCCAGTGTTGGGCTTCCATACCTAGTTCTGGCTTCTGACTCCAATTTCATACTAACACAGACACTAGGAGGCACCAAGCATAGCTCAAGTAAATGGGTTCCAACTGGCTTAAGTAATTGGAAAGAAGGGAAGACAAGTATAATTGCAATTAAAACATTATACACTATACTCCATTTCCCCTGAAATCTTTCTCTTTTGAGTTTGTAGATTGGTATAAGTTTTGTCCCCAAAAATCTAGGAAAAATATTCTTTGAGTTTTCCAAAAATCTAAATACTTTCTAGATTTTCAATTCAGATTACATATAATCACAAACCTATATTAAAGAATACATTTAGCAAAAATACATTTTTTTTGACAGGTAGAATTACAGACAGTGAGACAGACAGAGAAAGGTATTCTTTCTGTTGGTTCACTCCCCAAATGGCCACAATGGATGGAGCTGAGCCGATCTGAAGCCAGGAGCCAGGTGCTTCCTCCTGGTCTCCCACGCGGGTGCAGGGGCCCAAGCACTTGGGCCATCCTCCACTGCTTTCCCAAGCCACAGCAGAGAGCTGGACTGGAAGAGGAGCAACCGGGACTAGAACCAGCGCCCATATGGGATGCTGGCACCACAGATGGAAGGCTAACCTAGTGAGCCATGGCACTGGCCCCAGCAAGAATATTCTTAAATATTCTTAAAAGTTGTATTTATGTATTTGAAAGAGAGACAGGGGGGGGGGGGAAGGGAAGGAGGGAAGAAGGAAGGGGGGGGAGAAAGGAAGAAAGGAAGGAAGGAGGGAGGAAGAGGGAGGCAGAGAGAGATTTTCCATGCACTGGTTCACTCCCCACATGGTCACTCAAAACTGGTCCAGGCTGAAGCCTGGAGCCTGGAACTCCAGCCAGGTCTCCCATGTGGGTGGCATGGACCCAGATATTTGGGTCATATTTTTTTTTCATGTTGCTGAGAAGGTGCTCTATTTCTTTTAAATTTTTAAAAAGAAATGATACTTTTGTTTTCCCTTCCCTTTAAAAAAATGGTAAGTAAGGCACACATTTGGTGCAGCAGTAAGTCAACATTTGGATACCCACACCCCACATCAGAATGTCTGGTTTGAGTCTCTGCACTCAACGTCCAATCCTGCTTCCAGCTAATGTACACCCTGAGAGGCAACAGATGGTGGCTCAAGTACTTAGATCCCTGTTATCCATGTGGTAGACCCAGACTGAGTTTCAGGCTCTTAGCTTTGACTTGGCCCAGCCCTGGCTGTTGTGGACATCTGGGGAGTGAACCAGTGGATGGAAGATCTCTGTTTCTCTCCCTCTTTTTTGTCTCCTCTGCATTTCAATAAAATGAAAACAAACTATAAAAAAATAATAAAAATGGTAGGAAAATCTATTTTAAAAGTCAAAAATTCCTTGAAATACTTTTTTCCTCCTCAACACAGACTCATGTTTGGTGTATGTTTTCTTAAATTTATAATACATATGAGGATTATAATAAGGTTCATTCTTAAAAATAACTAGGTATAATGCAGCGACTCATCTCCACGGGAAGTACAAGTTCATGGAAAATGCACATTATAAAAATGAATATTGGGGCCAGTGCTGTGGTGCAGCAGATAAGCTGTCTGCAGTGCCTTTATCCATTATGGGTGCTAGTTTCAGCCCCTTCTGCTCCACTTCCAATGCAGCTCCCTGCTAATGTGCCTGGGAAAGCAGTAGAAGATGGCCCAAGTTCTGGGCCCTTGCACCCACATGGGAGACCCAAATTAACCTCCTGGCTCCTGGCTTCAGCCTGGCCCAGCCATGGCAGATGTAACCATATGGGAATGAACTAGTGGATGGAAGATATCTCACTACCTCTCCCTCTCTGTCTGTAACTCTTTCAAGTAAATAAATATTTAAAAATGAGTATGAAAATTATGAAAGAACTATGCATAGATTTAAAAACAATTTTGCACAAATTAACTCCCTTTTTAATTATATTTTTCTGTAAACTTTTGAAGTTTCCTCACATGACCCATCAATGCCTTACAAAGTATGCCTAATTTTTAAATTTTTAATGTATACTTTTATATATATTTGAAAGTCAGACAGAGACAAAGACATACATAAATCTTCCATCTGCTGGTTGTCTCCCCAGATGCCCACCACAGCCTGGGCTGGGCCAGACCAAAACCAGCAGCCCAGAACTCAATCCAGATCTTCCACATGGGTGCCAGGGATCCAATGACTTGAGCCATCATCTGCTGCTTCTCAGGGTGCTCATTAGCAGGAAGGTGGAATTGGAAGCAAAACAGGATCTTAAACCCTAGCACCCCAATATGGGATGCAGGCATCCCAAGCAGCATTTTAACTGCTGCACCAAACACCTGCCCCAGTATACATAATTTATCTTTTTTTTTATAACTCAGTAATTTTTATTTTATTGCAACTGGAAGGCAATACATCACAGAAACTTTATGGTAGGTCTGGGGAAAAGTGTTATTTATAATAAATGATGAAACAGTTTGAAGAATGTAAGGTGCAAGTATGGGTGCCTCTTAAGCAACACTACCAATTCCCTAAGGTTTGCCTGATGCTGCCTGTCTGCACATTGCTTCTTTAGGTTAACACAAACACAGATGTACTTCATGATCTTTCTCCTTTATGGCTCTGCCTTTCTATTCATGACATTGGCAGTTTCATGTAAAAAAAAATTGGCTTTTGAAAAATTATTACTCCTGTAAATTAATTTAGCAGTATAGGTCTATTGGTAAACAAAGATCAGATGATCCTAAGTATCACTAGTAAACTTCTTGGTCTTTTAATTGCTTTATCACTGCTTTTATTTTCCTGTTAAAAGAAAAAATACTCAATAAATACTACAAAATCAGAGTATAAAAAAGTGTACAAGTGTTTCTGCTTTCCAGATACACAGATATTTTTTCCTCCACATTTTCACTGTGGCAGTACAAGGAGTATGATGACACAACATGAAACTGGTTACTGAATCAGCTATGAGCTTAGATGATCTCAACAACACATACTCAAGAAATAATGAATGCTTAAATAACTGACAGTGTGCTGAATTTCATCTAAAAAGGGGGGAAGGGGCTGGGGAACTTAGGTCACAGTCATGAAAGGATGGAATAGGATTTCTAGGTCTGATAGGTTCACCATATTGAAGTCCTTGAGAATTTAATATGGAATATCAATGACTTGAAAAAGGTGGAGCTGGCTGCTCTCCACTTTTGCAAATGAAATATAGTAGAAAGACACTGTTGTCTAGATACCAAATAAATAGATGGATTTCAACACTAATAAAACAACAGCAATGGTACTTACGAGCATCTCACAATGAGTGGGAAATGGCCTTTCACATGGGTCTTACTTCAGAAATACAACAGCAAGCAGCAGCACCATAGACACATCACTTTTGGTCATCAAAATATGGGTTATTTTAAAAAATTATATTTTCCTTCCTAAATTTTTGGTCAGTGAAGCTAAAACTTGTTTGCCGAACTGTGGAAGAATTGCAAGGTCACTCATATTACTTGAGATAAAGCAACAGAGCTGATGAATCCATGCTTCATGCAAGAATAACCAGGGGCTGGCACTGTGGCGTAGTGGGTAAAGCCACCTGCCTGCAGTGCTGGTACCCCACATGGGCGCCAGTTCGAGTCCTAGCTACTCTACTTCTAATCCAGCTCTCTGCTATGGCCTGGGAAAGCAGTAGAAGATGGCCCAAGGCCTTGGGCCCCTGCACCCACGAGGGAGACCCGGAAGATGCTCCTGGCTCCTGGCTTCGGATAGGTGCAGCTCTGGCCGTTGCAGCCAATTGGGGAGTAAACCAACAGATGGAAGACCTCTCTCTCTCTCTCTGCCTCTCCTTCTCTCTGTGTAACTCTGACTTTCAAATAAATAAACAAGTCTTTAAAAAAAAAAAAAAAAGAATAACCAGTGAGGGTCGGCACTGTGGTGTAGTAGGCTAAGCCTACGTCTGCAGCGCCACCATCCCAAATGGGTCCGGTTCATGTCCCGGCTGCTCCTCTTCTGGTCCAGCTCTCTGCTATGGCCTGGGAAGGTAGCAGAGGATGGCCCAAGTGCACCTGCACCCGTGTTGGAGACCTGGAAGAAGCTCCTATTTCCTGACTTCAGATACTCTCAGCTCCGCTGTTGTGGCCATTTGGGGAGTGAACCAGAGGATGGAAGACCTTTCTCTCTGTCTTCCCCTCTCTCTGTAACTCTACCTCTCAAATAAATAAATAAATAAAATGTTTTAAATAGATAATGTGTGTGAGAGAGAGAGGAATAGAGACAGAGAAAGAGAGAGAGAGAGAGAACACAGAAGTTAACCACCATTGCTGGTGCTCTCTCAAAAAAAGAGGGCTTAAGAGATAAATTCACAAAAGTACGCTGATCTCTACAGAACACTGAATGTCATGTGTAAATCCTCATGAATCTCCAGAAACAAGAACATCCACACTATGTATATACTTTGAGTTACACATTCCGTTACATACAAATGGAAAAAAAGATACCATTACAACTTTGCAACTATGATAACCCCAACAAGAATCTAAAGTCCAGAGTTCAGTAACTAAAAGAGGGTTATCACTTAGGTTATATAGCAAAGATGTTTATGTACATTACTTATAATAGTATAAATAGTAGAAAGTATTGCTTAAATTAGATCACAGTACTGTATATGTGTTATGTGTATAATGGTGTTTGATATAGTATTGGTAGGCTGGGGCCTACAACACTAGGATTTAACTGTCAACACTGCTAAGTCAGCAAGCACTAGACACAAGGAAAGTCCATTCTTGGGGAAGAGCTCAAAGCACATTGCTTCTTAAAAAACTCAGCCCCAAGAGGGAAATCTGCCAAGGTTGTCTTGGCCATTGCTTTCTCAAACCACCTTCCACACGTGGTTTGGTTCATTTTCCTTTCAGATAGACAGCTTTACCAAAGAATTCTTGAAAGCATAGTATACCTAACTTAAAACACTGAATTACATTCACTGATCTAGTTTGGATATAGCAAAAATAGTCTCATTTAAGCATAAGATAAAACTGATCCTCAAAGTACTTACATGTTTGAAACAACCAGATCACTAATCATACAAACTATAGGCAAAAAACAAAAAAACATACTATCCACTATGAACACATTCTATCAAATCTTCATGGGACAACATTCCACGGCCGAAAACAAAGCAGCACTCTAAAAAGTAACTACTTAAATTAATTATTTTTATATGAATGGAGAGGGCTCACCCAGCAAACCCCCCAGCAAGACTGAGCAGAGAGACAATATTATATGTGAGTCTCATATTTAAAGGGATTCTCCCTGCTTTGGTTGACTTCAGGGAGCTCATTGTAGGTTAATTACATCTGGGCTGCCTCTAAACACAAGAAAAGAGTTCATAGCATCAGCTGGAAAAGTATTTTTATCCAGCCCATAAGCAATTCCAAGACATCACTTACATTTATCACTTCTACTTTTTGCTCACAACAGCATAACATAATATGATTTCTCAAATGTACAGATGTATTCAATGTGCACTTTCCAACTTATATGTTAAATATATTTATTATCTAAAATATATTATATAACATTTATTATATATTATGTAAAACACATTATACATTGAATATATTTATATGTATACACATTAAAGATAAGCTCAAGACATTTTTAAAAATAAAATATACATAGCAATGTTACTATCTAACCCATAAAAGGAACTTGAAAACTACTAAATTCTTTTTTTAATTACAATACACTTTATTTGAACCAAAAATTTCAAAATCTGGAGGCAAATTTACAATGTACAGAGTTCAGTCTTAACAATATGGAAACAGCAAAAAGAAACTATTCAAAACCTTTAACCAAAGATTAAATTATAAATCATTTTAGGCCTCCTAACAATGTGCTTAAGAATTTACAAAACCATAACTTTACTTCTTTCCTTAAATATGTTCTCTGAGGCACATGTTTAGCCTAGTAGTTATGATACTGGCAAAGATATTCAAGTCCCCTATCAAGTGCTAGCTTCTGACTCAAGTTTCCTTCCAAGGCAGACCCTAACAGGCAGCAGGAGAAGGCCCAAGTCATTGCACCCCTGCCACCCATGTGGGAGACCTGAATTGAGTTCCTAGCTTCAAGTTCAACCTGGCCCAGTCCCAACCACTGTGGGCATTTAGGGAGTGAACCAGCAAAAAGGAGCTGCTTCTCTCTCTCCTGCCCTACCTGTCCCCTGTCCTTTTCTGTTTCTCCATCTGTTGGTTTGTCAAATAAAAGTGAAATAAAACATTTTTAAAATGGTGCTCATGGGATGGATGGTTAGCCTAGTGGTTAACATGCCAGTTGAGGTTCCTGCATCTCATATGGGAGTACTTTGGTTTGAAATCTAACTCTTGGTCCTGACTCCAGTTTCCTAATGCAGAAACCAGGAGGCATCAATGATGGCTCAATAGATTTGGTTCTTGACATTCATGTGGGAGATCTGATTCAGTTACAAGCTGCCAGCTTTGGCCCAGCCCTGGCCATTATGGGCTTTTGGAGAGTGAACCAGAGGATGAGAGCTCTTTGTCTCTCTCTCTCTCTTTCTCTCTCTCTCTCTCTCTCTCTCTCTCTCTGCCTCTCAAATAAATAAATAAAATGTTCTCCAGTAGGAGACTAAACTAGAAAATAGATCATGGAAGAAATACATTTTGAACTAGAAAACAGATCATAGATGAAAACACATCTAAGAAAAATACCCTTCGGTATAAGACATACCCATGGAGACCAAAAAATTATGACATGGGAACCAACAACAGCCTGCTAGGTACCCAAGATAAAAAGCACAAAATGTAAAAGAATAACCACACACTTACAATAATATAAGGAAAAATATCTGTTCACATATTTTAAAAATAAAAAAAATGCAGGTAATAAAATTAAGCTAAAAAAAAAAAACCAAAATGAGAAGTGGGTATGTTTTCCTAACAGGATTTAAAAATTTGGAAAATATTTTAACCACTATATAAATACTAAATAAACCTTTAGATACTGGCACCTCTTCAGGAAGGTTGAAAGTATTTATTTTCAAACTTAAAAATATTTTTTACAATGAAATTTATCTCCTTTTGAAACAGTAAGTCAAATAGCATATCAAATTCTTTCCTTCATGAAAACAGTTGGTGGAATAGAAAAGTATCAAAAGGCTTCATTAGCTGATTATTCTTTCCTTGCTCTAATATAGACTTTAAATTTAACCCTTTTTCTTCTATAGATATCAATGATGGGTAATACACTGTTGTTTCCCTAGCAGTTCAAAGAAGCATTTAATCAAACACTATAATAACAAAGAAAAAGTAATATAATTTTAAAATTCATATACTAGTTCAGAAAAAAACAAATTGACCTCAATTCCATTTGTAAGCAAGATAAAAGGAAGATTTTTATTAGTTTATGTCCTAAAAAAAAGAGGGAAAATGGCTATAGAAGTCAATTCAGAAATTATAGTTGTCCGTCATCAGCTAGAATGCAACTCATGAACTCTTGTCCCTTTCTAATTCCTGTTTTTTGTCACACTTATTGCTGTCTTTGCCCACTTGATATGTACGAAGTTGCTCCATGAAGCCAGAATTTGGACATATGGAAGGCCTTGCATTTTTCACCAAAGAAAAAGCATTGGTAAATGAAATTTCTTCAGAATTCATCAAAAAACCTATTACAATTGCAGCAGCTCTGGAAACTCCTGCATTACAATGAACAAGAACAACTCCATCCTGCAATAAAAGTAAAATTACTATTATTTATTTAAGAAAGGTTATGAAATTGGTTATATTCTTGTTAGTTAAAATTGTAAATATTGTTTTAATGATGCATATGAACTGACTTAATTATCAAAACACAACTTTCATAAACAATTAATAGACAGTCGATCAGTTAATCAATCAACTGAGACCTGCCCTCCTCCCTCTCCTAGGACTGAAATGCTTTGATGATGTGTTTGAAATTCATTCAGTAAACTATACACAAAAGCTAGTAAATTAGTAGCTATAATCATAAACTAGACAGAAATCCAGAGACATTCCACATATACATAATCTTCCGATAAATAAACTATTGTCCCTGGCTTGGAAATCTGTGTAAAATGATCAGCAGGGAAAAAAATTTCCATCCTTGGATATATTTTATTCTGACAGAAAATAACTTTAAAAATGTTTAAACATATGAGATGGTAAAATGATTACACAAATATAACAATGGGAAGTGGAAAAAGTAATCAGACACCAACATGAGGTCAATAAATGAAAAACGTTTCAGGTAACTTGCAAACGATACTTTCTGAGTGAAAAGGGACACAGTGCAAGACCAATACTGACGGGGGCAATATTGCATTAATAATGAACTGTGATAGAGCTGATGGAGTAGCACTGATACATCTTGGCCTATCTTGGGCTGCTAAAAAGTTAATGATCTAAGTGAAATGTAATGTACTGTGAGCACACCCTACAGAATTAGATATTTCAGTTACTTCATTCCTTGAATCTTCATTTGATAAAGCACAAAGGGAACAGTGGGAACAATGCAAGGAAAACAAAACATACTACTAAGAATACTCTACACGTTAATAGTACTATGATTGTGACACTGTATTATTTTACTTTTGCAAGGCAGTTTTCTCAGATTTGTTTATCTGTTGCAAAATTCCTTTCCTCAATATGTGTAACAAATTTGTGAGTGAATCTCTTTTCAAAAAAAAACAAAACAAAACAAAACAAAATGATTAACAATACAATTAGCTAATATTCTGGGGCTGGTTTTGTGGTGCAATGGGTTAAGCGGCCGGCATCCCATATTGGAGTGCCAGTTCCAGTCCTGGCTACTCCTCTTGCGATCCGGCTTCCAGCTAATGTGCGTGAGAAGCCAGCAGAAGATGACCGAAACACTTGGGTTCCTTCCACCCATGTGGGATACTAGGATGGAGCTCCTGGTCCCTGGATTTAGCCTGGCCCAGATCTGATTGTTGTGACCATTTGAAGAGTGAACCAGCAGATGGAATATCTGTCTCTTCCTCTCTCTTTGACAAATAGATAAGTACTTTTAAAATAAATAAGTACTTTTAAAAATAGTTATTTTAAATAAATAAATTTAAATAAATCTTTTTTAAAAATTAGTTTTTGTCTGAAATTTTTCATATCAACAAAGATAATTTCAGTAGTTTTCTTACAGATATCATGATTCATTTCCAAATTCATTGTTCTTGTATAAATAAACACAAAAATATTTGTCATATATCTGGAACTTTTTTCACTTTGTACCAATAGCCCATTTTTATGAGACTCAAGATGCTCAAAAATTTTATTATAGAGCTGGTGCTGTGGCATAGCAGGTAAAGCCACCACCTGTGGTGCTGGCATCCCATATGGGTGCCTGTTTGAGTCCTGGATGCTCCACTTCCGTTCCAGTTCTCTGCTATGGCCTGAGAAAGCAGTGGAAGATGGCCTAAATCCTTGGGCTCCTGCACTCACATAGGAGACTCAGAAGAAGCTCCTGGCTCCTGGCTCCTGATGAGCTCAGCTCTGGCCTTTAAGGCCATTTGGAAAGTGAACCAGTGAACCAGCACGTAGAAGACCTCTCTCTCTCTCTCTGCCTCTCTGTAACTCTTTCAAGTAAATAAATAAATCTTTTTTAAAAATTATTATAAATTTTTACAGTAAATTATAGTAAAATTTATTATAGTAATTGCTGAAAATTATTAAATCAAAACAAATTAACTAGATATTTCACAAATGCTTCCAATTCTTTCTTCTCACTCTCCATGTCTAAGGATTGTACATCTCAAATTAAGCATCAGCTCCTAATCCTTGTTTCAGGCTCTGAGTTTAGTAAACCCATGCTAAGAACAAATCTAATTAACTATCAACTCAAATTAAGGGAAATTTTCTTTATTAAAAAAAATTTAGGGACGACATTGTGGTATAATAGGTTAAGCCTCCACCTGTGGCACCGGCATCCCATATGGGTGCCAGTTCCAGTCTCAGCTGCTCCACTTCTGACACTTCTGATCCAGCTCCCTTCTGATGGCCTGGGAAAGCAATGGAGGATGGCCCAAGTTTTTGGGCCCCTGCACCCACATGAGAGACCTGGAAGAAGCTCCTGGCTCCTGGCTTTGGATTGGACCAGCTCTGGACATTGTGGCCATTTGGGGAGTGAACCAGTGGATGGAAGATCTCTGGTTTTGTCTCTCCCTCTCTCTGTAGCTCTGCCTCTCAAATAAATAAATAAATCTTTTTTTTTTTTTTTTTTAAGAGAGAGACAGAGAGAGAGAGAATAAGTGCACTCCCATCCACTGGCCTACTCCATAAATGCCTGCAACAGCCCAGATTGGGCCAAGCTGAAGTCAGGAACCCGTAATTCAATCCAGGTTTCTCATGTATGCAGTAAGGACCCAATTACTTCAGCTATCCCTGCTGCCTCCAGGTAGGGAATTAGCAGGAAACTGGAATTGGGAGTAGAGCCAGGATGCCTCCAATATGGGATGCAGGCATCCTAAGTACTATTTTAACCACTATATCAATGCGCACGCTTCTCCAATTTTACTTGCAGTGGTACATATCTTGCAATTTTAATGCAGATACGAATGAAATCTATATTCTACCATAGCAGATGGAAGCCATATTCTACACCTCAAAAAAGCAGCTGATCCTAACATATCTATCTATCTATATATATATATATAAAAGATTTATTTGTTTATTTGAAAGGCAGAGTTACAGAGAGGCAGAGGCAAAAACAGAGAGAGAGAAATCTTTTATCCACTAGTTCACTCCCTAAATGGCCACAACAACTGGAGTTGGGCTGATCCAAAGCCAGGAGTCAGGAGCTTCTTCTGGGTCTCCCAGGCAGGTGCAGGGACATAAGCACTTGAGTCATCTTCAACTGCTTTCCCAGGAACACTAGCAGAGAGCTGGATCAAAAGTGGACCACCTGGGACTCAAACGATGGCCCATATGAGATGCCAGTGCTGCAGGTGGAGGCCTAACCAACTACACCACAGTGCCAGCCCCTTACATACCTTTTTAAAGAAGTACTTATTGACATAAAATAGTGTCACTTCAAGGTATACTTCCTGATAACAGAAATAATTATTGACATATAACAGTGTCAATTCAAGATATACTTCCTGAAAATAACCAGCCTACAAGCCCTGCCTGTCAGCATGTTGGCTCTGATCTAATATTATATTGCCTGTTGGTCTTCTAAACTCAGAAAACCAATGGACAGCTACTGATCAACCTTTTTACAGACTCAGTAAAGCAGTATATTCTTATTCCTCAGAGTGCCTTGAAATTCTGTTGTTAAAAATGCATAGATTGAGGCTGGAAATGTGGCATAGTGAATAAAGCCATTGCCTGCAGTACTGACATCCCACATGGGCGCTGGTTCGAGTCCCAGCTACTCTACTTCTAATCCAGCTCTCTGCTATGGCCTGGGAAAGCAGAGGAAGATGGTACAAGTCCTTGGGCCCCTGTGCCTGTGTGGGAGACTCAGAAGAAGCTCCTGGCTCCTGGCTTCAGATTGGCCCAGCTCTGGCTGTTGTGGCCATCTGGGGAGTGAACCAGTGGATGGAAGACCTCTCTCTCTCTCTCTCTCTCTGCCTCTGCCTCTCTGTAATTCTGCCTTTCTAATAAATAAATCAATCTTTTTTTAAAAAAAAAATGCATAGATTCTGGGGTCTGCATGTTGCCACAGCCATTAAAGCCCCAGCCTGTACCACCAGCATCCCGTATGCACGCCTATTTGAGTCCCGGTTGCTCCACTTCTGATCCAGCTCTCTCCTAATGCACATGGGAAAGCAAGAGAAGATGGCCCAAATCCTTGGACCCTTGCACCCACATGAGAGACCTGGAAGAAGCTCCTGGTTCCTGGCTTTAGTTCCAGAGTTGCGGCCATCTGGGGAGTAAGCCAGCAGAGGAAGATCTCTCTCTGTCTCTACCTTTATCTGTAATTCTGTCTTTCAAATAAATAAAATAAATCTTAGAAAAAATAAATGCATAGATTCAAAATCCCTACCTCAGTCATTAAAATGAATGTGCACTAACCATCATAACTATACTAACAAGACTAGAACACTCTTTATTCTATAATCTACCTGTAGGTCAGTAAGCAGTGGTCAGAGGGCAAATAGTTATCAATTCCTTAAAGGAAATATAACTACATATTTAAACAGGAAAATTCAGTACATGAAGAATTTATTTCCTAACATTTTTCAGACATAGGAAACAGGAAACTGAATTAATGTTAAACTAAGTATCTCAGAGCCAGTACTGTGGCATATTGGATAAAGCCGTCACCTGCAATGCCAGCATCCCATATGGACACCAGTTCGAGTCCTGACTGCTCCACTTCCAATCCAGCTCTCTGCTATTATCTGGGAAAGCAATAGAGGATGGACCCCTGGTTCCATGTAGGAGACCTGGAAGAAGCTCCTGGTTCCTGGCTTCGAATCAGCACAGCTCTGACTGTTGCAACCATCTGGGGAGTGAACCAGTGGATGGAAGATCTCCCTCCCCCTCCCTCCCTCCCTCCCTCTCTCTCTTTCTCTGTCTGCCTCTGTCTCTCTATAACTCTGGCTTTTGAATAAATACATACATCTTTTTTTAAAAAAAAAAAAAAGCAAGTATCTCAACGAGAAAAGAACAATGAGGGTACTAAATAACTGTAGGAATTGATGAAATATTGTTGGAGGAAAAGTTTCATAATAGATCTTTAGAAATTCACTTAAAATAAAAAGAATAAAGATGGAGACAGCGCTGTGGTCTTGTGGGCTAAGCCTCCGCCTGTGGCACTGGCATCCCATATGGGTGCCTGTTCAAGTCCTGGCTGCTTCTCTTCTAATCCAGCCCTCTGTTATGGCCTGGGAAAGCAGTAGAAGATGGCCGAAGTCCTTGGGGCCCTGCATTCACGTGGGAGACATGGAAGAAGTTCCTGGCTCCTAGCTTTGGATGGGCCCAGCTCCAGTGGCCATCTGGCCATCTGGGGACTGAACTAGCAGATGGAAGACCTCTCCTCTGTCTCTCCCTCTGTCTCTAATTCTACCTCTCATATAAATAAATAAAATCTTTAAAAAAAGAATAAACAAAGAAACCATACTTTCAAATTTCTGCTTTTGAAGGACAGTGGATTAAAATAAAACTTACCTTCATTTTAGCTTCTTCAATAAATTCAAAACATTCTGGAAAATAAGACAGGATATTGGTTTCAGGGAGATCCAATATGGAGATGCTCTTATATGTAAAGTCACTGAGGAAAGCATTTTCAACTCCACAAGCAACATTTAGAATATGAGTCACCTTAAAGGGAGAGAAAAAATGATGATATTTAAACTCTCATGAGTGAGGTAACCTGAAAAGAGACTGGGATGTCAACATCTGTAACAAGAATAGCAAAATAATTACACATGACTCACTTGAATGATATTTCCTCCAGAATACCGTCTCTGCCCCATCCCTAACGGAAGTGCCCCTTCTGTGTACATTCTCATAGCCCACTGTACATACCCTATTATAGCTTCGACCACCTACAGATTGTTTTCTCCTTCTCTCTACTAGAGACTCCATGAGGGCAGGGACCACATCTAACTACTGTAAATAAGTGCAGTGAGTGATATTCCTTCTTTTTTTAAAAAATTTTAAAGATTTATTTATTTATTTGAAAGGCAGAGTTAAAAAGAGAGAGAGAGGGGCTGACACTGTGGCATAGCAGGTTAAAGCCCCAGCCTGCAGCACTGGCATCCCATATGAGTGCCGGTTTGAGTCCCAGCTGCTCCTCTTCCAATCCAGCTCTCTGCTACGGTCAGAGAAAGCAGTGGAAGGTGGCCCAAGCCCTTGGGCCCCTGCACCCACATAAGAAACTCGGAAGAAGCTCCTGGCTCCTGGCTTTAAATCAGCTCAACTCTGGCCATTATGGTCATTTGGGGAATGAACCAGCAGAATGGAAGACGACCTCTCTCTGTCTGGCTCTACCTCTCTCTGTAACTCTGTCTTTCAAATAAGTAAAATAAATCTTAAAAATAGAGAGACAGAGACAAAGACAGAGCAAGCAGATCCTCCATTCACTGGTTCACTCCCCCAGATGGCCACAACAGCCGAAGCTGGGCCAATCTGAAGCCACAGATCCACATCCACATTTTCTTTCCTTGCTCACGTTGCTCAAATTGGTTTGTGTGTCTCACAACCAGAAGAATATTGAATCAGGCTTCATGAAGAGACAGCCATCAATCATTTATTAATCTAACTACCTTGTGGAAGAAAGACAACAGAAAAAAACCCAAAAGTCTACTTAAGAGAGACACTTGAAAGTAGATAGGAGAAACTAGACAGAATGGTGTTGACTCACCTAAGCATATGAGAATCACTGTTCTCCCTAATGGGAACCCTCTTACATCAATATTTTAACAAAAGTGGAACAAGTTTCAAAGTCTTGCTTACACTAATAAATTAATATTCCTCAAGGCAAAATGAATCAAACAGAATCTGAAAATTTTTTTGCATAGGCAAGTATTTTTTTCATCTTTCCCCTCTCATAAACTAGTTCAAATTCAGTTCCATCATGGTGATATGAAATAAGTAGCTATTTAAAAATCCTGCTATGGGCAGGGCTTTGGGGTAACAATTAATATGCTGCTTGGGACATCTGCATTCCAAGTAAAAAACATACCTGGGTTTGAATCCCAGCTCTACTTTGTTTTCTAGCTTCCTGCTAATCAGCACACGGGGAGGCAGCAGGTGATGGCTCAAGTGATTGGGTCTCTGCCACACATGTGGGAGATTTAGACTGAGTCCCATTATCTTAGGTGACATCAATTTCCTTTTGGGTTTAACAGTTCCCTGCCCACCTTATCTCCAATGACATTCCTCATCACTCCACTTAAACATCCTCTTTCAAGGCCAATGCTAGAACTGCTCCTGCTCTGATATGATTAATTTATGTATCCCATTCCCATCTTAAATTTATTATCTTTTAAGATTTATTTCTTTATTTGAGAGGCAGAGTTACACACAGAGAGATGGAGAGACAGAGACAGAGATCTTCCATCCATTGGTTCACTCTCCAAATGGCCATAAACAGCCAAAGCTGGGCTGGTCTGAAGCCAGTAGCCAGGAGCTTCCTCCAGGTCTCTAATGTGGGTGCAGGCACCCAAGCACTTGGGTCTTCTGCTATTTTCCCTGGCCATTAGCAAGGAGTTGGATTGGAAGTGAAGCAGCCAGGACTCAAACTGGCACCCATATGGGATGCTAGCACTGCAGGCAGAGGCTTAACCTGCTACAACATATTGCCTGTCCCTCCCATTCCTATCTTTCCAGCTTTTTCACTCAGTTACTTCCACTAGACCTCAGAAAAGCCATCAATTACTTGATATTTCTGCTTGCTTCTTATGTATCAGCCACCTCTTGCCTTCCCTACCTTTTCTTTCAGCTGATAGTCCCTGGTGCACCTTGACTATACCTTTCTGGCAAAAGTTCAGTTTATACACACACTTCTATGCAGTGCTGGAGAAAAGTCACACAATATTGTATTTCGTGTCTGTCATGAATTGATGAGAACCAACATCTTTCAATGCCCAGCAATGCCCACAAACTGCATTTCTCTAGCAGGTTTCTCTCCTCCATGCTCCATATGGATTTTCCAAACCTTTTCCACCTTCCTAAGAACTTTCAACCTTACCATCTCTTCCATACTTCCAGCAAGTTACTTCATGTACTGCTCGGTGGTAAAAAGAGAAACTATCACACAGGAACCCACACATCTACCACCAAACCTAACAACACCGCCTGTATCTGCACCCACCCTTTCCTTTTGCTTTCTTATTGTAATGACTGATGCACTCCTGCATCCTTTAGAGTGCTCATTCCAGTATCTGTGCTTGGGGGCACATTGCCCCCTACTTTCTTGGCACATTTAGCCACAATTTTTGCTTTCCTATCTCTTCAGCTCCTTCCTCTATCACCACCCTGAAACATGCTCTAAACTCCCCCACACTTAACCTCTCCATATCCTTTTTTGCCCCTGCCATCACTTCCTCATTGCCTCTCCACAAATGTTCTAAAACAGTGCTTGACAAAATGGTAAATGGCTAAACATTCTGAGTAGATACTGAAGTAAGTGATACATCACAACATTTGTTTAGAGGAGGGTAGGAGGAAATGTATTAAGAAAGACATGGTATGTGAGCTGGAACTGAAGACATGGATGAGTAGGTCTTTAACAGGCAAAGATGATGGAAAGTCAATCCAACATAAGGATGACATAAGAAAGAAATGCTTTCAAGGTCAGGTTCATGAGCGTTTGTGAAGGGCATTGAGAAAAATATATAACTGGAAAAATAGACAATAGGTGCAAAGATTTGAACAACATGTAGTTCTTTTTGCAACTTCATTAGGACAAAAGGCACAATGTTAGCAATTATACTGAAACGTATTAAAGATGGACCAACACTGTTTTTCCTAAATGAATAAAACAATTAAAATACTATTTATATATGCTGCTGGATTTGAGGCATTCTTTTTACCTTGTACTCTTTCAGTGTATCCAGATCATGAGCAGTATCCTGTGACCCTACAAGAAATAAATCAGCCTGAACATAAATTGAACATAAATACAACCTTCCTGACTTCATAAAATTTTGTATAACAATTATATTAGTTTTCTTTACCAAGGGAGGGGGGTCCTTAGTCTAACTTTCTAAAAGGCAGTTTGCAATATTCATTTTGTATACACTTTTAGACTCTTTCACTTCTATGATTCATCCTAAAATTTAGAGATGTTTCAATGATTAGCTATACAAGTATTTTCTATAGTACTGTTTTTAACACACACACAAAAGAAAAAAAAACAACTAAAAACCCAATAATAGGGATTGAATTAAATAAAAGATGTTATAATTATGCAGTGAAATATATATGGCTTTTTGCACAATCAGAAACAAGAAATTCAGAATATTTATGGCATGGAAACATGCTCTCAACATATAAAGTAATAAAAGCAGGTTACAAAACATCATCATCAATTTTTATAAAAACAAAAAATGTGTATATGCTTAAGAATGGACAATGTATACAACTCAAAATGTTAACTGTGGGGTAACAAGTAAGCTTTTATTCCCCTCTTTATGTTCATTTCTATTTTCCACAGTAAACATCTCTCTTTTATAAATTAAAAAAGGGTATTAAAATCAAACACCCACAAAATGACTTGGTGCCAGCTGGGTTGGGAACACCCAGTAGCTCAGAGCAAACTGTTGGTCCATAGGATACAACCCACGCTCCATGCACCACTGGGCTGTGTGCACTTTTACATTCTCTTCTTGTAGAAGTTTGCTTTCCAGATCTTCCACATTTGGAAACTGGCTCTAACTGATAAGAAGTTCATAGGGAGAAAAATGAGCTAAAATAGAGTTTCGCAAATGAAAAAAATAGGGTATTTATATTTATAGGCTTCAAGTAATTTACTTTTGCAAATTAGGCTCTGTTTCCATAAACAGTGTTTTTTTTTTAATCTTACACCTGTGGAAAAATCAGTCAGCTCTTATATGAATTTAGATAGCTTAAAGGCCAGCACATACACTGTTTGGCCAATATTCTCTTCACAATAACAAACTATAGGCTCCTTGCTGAGCCCACATTCACCTTTATTCTACTTAAAAGACAGCTGATCAGATATTAGCATTTGTTAAAGCTGCATGGTTGACATGCAATTGTCTATTATATTATTTTCTATAAATTTGAAAAACCTTCACAATTTTTTAAAATTATCAGTTTTTTATTTTTGTTCTTTTGATTTAGTTTGGTTTTTTGCTTGGTTTGTTTGGTTTGCTACAAGAAGTCCTAACCATCTCTAGGGAGAAAAATGGACTCAAATTAATTAAGTGAAATTCAGTGATTTAATACTCATGTCATCCAGCTAGAGTCTCACTTTGAGCTCCTGACTCCAGCTTCCTGCTTTAGCAGATCCTGAGAGGCAGAAGTTAGGGTCCCTGCTACCCACGTGGGAGTCCTGAATTATGTTCCTAGCTCTTGGCTTTGACCTGGCTCAACCCTGACTGTTGCAGGCATCTGTGGAGTGAGCCAGTGGACAGGAAATCTCTTTCTCTCTCCTTCCATAATTAATAAATAAAATATTTAAAAGTACATATGCATGTCATTTAAAAATAATTTTACTATTGCTTAAAATAGCAAAAAAAGCTGAAACACTACTTAAAATTCTTTCCTGTTTTCACCCTATACTGTTATTATTACAAATATTTATCAACACTGAATGCATTGATCATTTCCATTAAATACACACATCAAACACAGACCAAGTCAATTAAATTTCAGGTCAGTCTGCCAAATTTCGAAACTGACTTCCAGAAGCTGACTATATTGATTTAATATTGAGATAAAAAAATACAATTTGGATGCTCTGCCTTTTCAAACAATAAGTAAAATAAATAAATGTTAATCCATAGCATGAGGTAACAGTATCAGCTTGTGTTCCTAAAACTAATACTTGGTACTATCCAGTTCGAGTTAATTCTCTCTAAATTCTAGATAAAAACATTAGCTTTCTTCCAGTTTCAAATAGACTTTTTGTCTTACAACCTTGTGTTAAACTTTTAATGGAAAAACACTTGTCATGAAAATAAACAAACACAGTGAATCACATACTTATTTTTAAAATCTTAGAAAAGTAGAATGTCATCCTTTTATAAATTATTTCTAATCATTATTAAAAACAACAAGTTAAAAATTTGATGGATTTAAATGGCTACAATAATCTATTTTTCTGTTAAAATTCATAGAACTGAACACTAAATCAATTTAATTGTATAGTAATTTTTAAAAGTTGATGAATAGGAATACAGCTAAACAGAAGGTCTACTTATAGCGATTTACAGTTATATTGTATGTTGACATATAGTACTCAAATATTCCTTATCTGAAACAATGATTATTATAGAAATGTTATAATAAGGTAACTTAAAAAGTATATTCATATTACAGGTTACTGGAACTGCGACTTCTAACAGGCTCAAGGTTTTGCAATCATAGTCTACGTATCATGAATTACAGGCTTTGTAAGATCTCTAACACCTTGTTCCTATCATTTTAAGAGATAATGTTTATGAAAATATCAAAAAATATATAAGTGATGTAGCAAGTCTTAATGTACAAATCACAAAAAGAAAGTTATTACCTTAATGAAGAGAGAACTAAATGATAACCCAATTTTTGAAAAAAATCTATAGTAGTGATCATTTTTAAATGAATAGAAATAGAAGCATAACTTACTATGAGGAGTAGGTAATATATTTGTGAAAGAATTTTACATAAAAACTATTTAAAGCAAAAACTATTTAAACAAATTTAATGCATGTTCTCCCAAGAATATTGGATTTCCTAGAGCTCAGAAATCCTCTACAATCACATAGAGTATCTCAAGCTTTTCTCCTTGAATTATAGAGTTCAAAAAGTCATCAACTGGGACTTCTCAGAACCACTGACTCAGAACAGAACTGCTATTAACAAATAACAAGTATGCTGTTTAACTATCCAAAAGAAATAGAAATTCCTACTTTTTCAAATAAAGTCAGAGTTAAGAAAAGTCCTACTGATTTTTGTTCTAATAATATAATTTGCTGGGGCCGGAGCTGTGGTGCAGTCATAGCATTCTATATGAGTGTGGCCTGCTCCACTTATGATCCAACTCCTTGCTAATGCACCTAGGAAGGCAGCAGAGGATGACCCAAGTCCTTGGGCCCCAGCATCCATGTGGGACACCCGGAAGAAGCCCCTGGCTCCTGGCTTGGGCCAGGCTTGGGCCTGGCCTAGCCTCAGCTGGTGTGGCCATTTGAAAAGTGAACCAGCTGACGGAAGATCCCTTTCTCTCTGTCTCTCCTTTCTCCCTGTAACTCTGCCTTTCAACTGAATATATATATATATATATATATATATAACTTGCAAAGCGTAGGACAAAAAGTGTTTACTAAGATCTTGTATGCACCCCTTAAAATGTTTAGGGCCTATGTAAGATTTTAGAAATGCATTAGCTTATTGGAGTTTATAAGCTAACTAAAAAAGACATACTTGATTTTTACAACTTTCTCTTTTTTTCATTAGAATATTTACCTATTTATTTGAAAGGTGGAGTTATAGAGAGGCAAAGGCAGAAAGCGAGAGTGAGAGGCGAGATTCAGTCTTCTATCCGCTGAATCACTCCCCAAATGGCTGCAGTGGTCGGAGCTGCGCCCATCTGAAGCCAAGAGCCTGGAGCTTCTTTCGGGTCTCCCATGTGAGTGCAGGGGCCCAAGGACTTAGGCCATTTTTTACTGCTTTCTTAGGCCAAAACAGAGAGCTGGATCTAAAGTGGAGCAGCCAGGACTCAAACCAGCACCCATATGGAATGCCAGCACTGCAGGCGGTGGCTTTTACCCACTAAGCCACACCACCGGCTCCTAGCTTTCCATTTCTTAATCCTCCACCCAAAACAAAAATTGTTTGGCATGCAATGCTGGGACGAAGCTGAGCTCACTGAAGAGAAGGAAGCTCTTATAATCATCAACCTGGAAATAACCCAGTGTCCCAGAGAGAAACCAAATCTGGTTAGAAACAACTCCTGCATCATTCATGTGGAACTGTAGATGTAGCCATCTATGGGTCCCTCAGGAATAAGGCAATTTTAACTAGACAGAAACAGGCTTCCTCTATCTTTCTGGAAAAAAAAAAAAAAATCCCATTTCCTGGTCTGGAGAAGAGTCCATATTAGGACTAGTTTCAGAAGTCCCTCCCAGGACTGTTCTGGAATCCCAGGAAGGATTCTAACCCCAATCTGAAAACATAACCCTAATCGGTCCACATAAAAGAGAATGAAATAACAGCAAAGTTCACGAAGGCCCTGGATTAGTGAATAATAACTAAAGATTCCACCATAATTATTTTAAACCATTAGTACTGCAATGGAAGCCAAATAACTAAGATGTGCCTGGATACATTTTCTTTCCTAGTTATGATAAGCAGAGAGAGGTGGACATTTCTTATTAACTAAAAGATTTACTCAATTTTTCACTAATGTCTTGGCTAGAATGTGGTATATTTTTTTCACTGGGCTACAGAAACTAGTTGGAGAGATTTACATAGTAAACTTAAAAATAGCCTATGAAACGATTCATATACCACATCATATAGTAATAACTCACATATCCTACAACTGATGTGTGTCAAAAACCTTTCATAACAACTTCAGAACAACTTTATGAGATACACAGATACTATAACTTCAGGGCTTTTTGGAGGGCAGGAAAGATAAATGACTTGTATTAGCTAATCTAGTAAATTACAGGCAGAACAGAACAGAAGATTTAGCCTCCATAAAACAGCCCAGAATAACAATGGAGAGCAGGAGTCAACCAGATTCGGGCTTGATACCCAACTCAGTTATTTACTAGACGCATTACCTTGTGAAGTTAGTTAACCAATCCTAAATTCCAGTTGCCATATGTAAAATGGAGCTGATGATCTCTACTTAACAGAGTTCTTAAGCAGAGTAAGATGCTGTGCAAATTTTGCATGGTACATGGCTATTTCTGACACACGGTTCAGTGTTCTTTCAACTCAAAAATGCCTTGTCTGCATAAATATTGATAATTTCTCTGCTCTTAAATGAAAAACAATTCTAGCCTACTTAAAATTGTTGACTATTTTTTAAATTATACATCATACCATATTCTTGACAAATTAAGGAGTTTGTATTTGCATAACTTTGCTTCATTTGCTATAATCTTTCATAATCCTAAAAAACAGAACATGAATGTGCTATCCTCTATAGAAGTCAGAAAAACAGGAAACTTTTCTAAAATTCAAACACCAGGTGCCAAGTGTTTCTAGAATCTATGCTTCTTAGGGATATACTGTGGGGCAGAAATGTCTCCAGGTGGCTAATGGATGGTCCACATTCAAAAAAAGAACCATTTCAACTTTTCAGTAAGGCAGCTGACTGTACAGATTACACATAATGCGAGAGGGGGATGAGAAAGTAATCTGGTTAAAAAGGACCCAATGACTTAGTGGCAAGGAGATATACTCACCCAGGAGCAACCATGGTTTAACAACGCCAACTTGCAGGTCCAAGCTAAGATCCTGCACATAACCACAACCACCCCCACCGCTCGGCTCTACTTCTTCCACAACGTGAATTCTGGCATCTTTCCACGTTTCTATAATTTTCTTTCCAGTTAGCGTTGTCACCCTGGTGCATTGCTTCCGGAGATTATTCCGGGAGAATGCTTTAATTTCCTGGTTAAGGGAGTGCATTACATGAGCAGTGGCTGAAAACAAATACAAGCAAATCCAGCAAGCACCGAGGCCACAACTGCTCGCCCCTTGTAGCCCAGGTAACAAAAGCAGCTTCCCGGCGCGCGCCCCTACCAGGTGACTGCAGGCACCCGCCAGGGAACATAGAAGTCCAGCTCCCTTTCTCCCAGCGCTACAGTGTAAGGCGAGGTTTGATTGGCCATTGAGAACCCGGCGCCGATTGGATGCTGTTTCTTCTTCCTGTCCGTGGAAAACTGCGTTTCCCTTGCTGGTTCTAGGGTCCCGTGCCGTGTTCTTGTTGCTGTTTAAACCTAGCCTATGTACGCAGAACGGTAGAAGACTGAATTGGAGAAAGGGCCGATTTTTCTAGATATGCTCCCTCGGCGTCAGCTGATGGCAGTGACCAGGAACGCCACCCGCTGCCCCCGGGGGCTCGGCTTCCGTGAGGCCGGCAGAGTCGCGGTGCAGTCACCGAGCCTTTGGCGTTTGGGCCGCTGTGGGGGCAGAGGCTTCACCGCACACGTGGAAGTTATTTCTTGCTTCCTGTGTCCTCTCCCGCTTAGTCTTTTCAGCTGATACTTCCTGGAGGAACGTTTACTAGGTAAAATGTGTATGTATTTCTGATGCAACCATTTAAATAAAATCCAAAAAATTTAAATTTTTAATTACGATTTGTGAATTTTTGTAAAAAAAATTGTAGTTTTATTAAAATATATAGATAGACAAGGGCTTAAAATCTGTTTTCTGATTTTCCATCTACATTTTTACCTGCTCAGGGCAACTGTATGCAATATATTCTCTGTTTGGAAGGAGCCCTTCAGCTCTGTCCATCCACACAGACTTCAGAAAATCTAGTGGGCAAATATCCAAATTTACAAAACAGATGAATTATAGAATCATAATTTTTACTATAAAGGACTGATTCGTTTTGCAAAACCACAAAATTCCTTTAAATGGGGATTTTCCTAACCTGTATTAAAATAAAATGCAATAAAAATTTTTTAAAAAAGATTTTATTTATTTGAGAGGTAGAGTTACAGAGAGAGGAAGAGACAGAGAGGTCCTCCATCCACCGGTTTATTCCCCAAATAGCTGCACCCACATGAGAGACCTGGATCCTAGCACTTGAGACATCTACTGCTTTCCCAGGCCATAGCAGAGAGCTGGCGGAAGATGAGCAGCCAAGACTTGAACCAGCGCCTATATGGGATTACAGTGCCATGGGCAGAGGCTTAGCCCATTGCACCACAGCACCAGCCCCTAAAAATTTTTTTAGATTTAATTTTATCTTTTATTTAAAAGGCAGAGTTATGCAGAGGCAGAGAGAGAGAGAGAGGGGTCTTCCATCCTCTGGTTCACTCCCCAGATGGCCACAACAGTCGGAGCCTAGCCAATCCAAAGCCAGGAGCCAGGAGCTCCTTCCAGGTCTCACACACGGATGTAGAGGCCCAAGAACTTGAGCCCTCTTCCATTGCTTTCCCGGGCCATAGCAGAGAGTTGGATCTGAAGTGGAGCAGCTGGGACTTGTACTGGTGCCCATATGGAATGCCGGCACTGCAGGTGGCAGCATTATCCACTACGCCACAGCGCTGGCCCCTAAAAGTTACTTTATGAGAGGCAGAGACACAGAACTACCATCTGCTGATTCTCACCCAAATGTATACAAGGCTAGAGCTGAACCAGGTGGAAGTCAGGGGCTAAGAACTCCATCCAGATCTACCAGGGGACCTAACTACTTGAATCATCACCTGCTGCCTTGCACATCAGCCAGAAGCTGTAATGAGAGGGGCTGAACAAGAACCCAAGAATTGGGACATGGTGAGACAGGATAGGAACAGCACTGACTAAATCAGCACCTCCCCCCCCCCCCAACCTGACAGGTGTCTATCTCCTGAACTGTGTATCCAGCTGCAGCTCCAAACCATTCAGGAACAAGGAGTTTCTGGACCCTGAGTGGAAAAGATTTCCTTCTATCCTGTTAGGGCCTTCAACCTGCAGGCATGCCCAGAGTAGCCCTGTGCTACCAATATGTGACCTTTCTGGGAGGATGGCAGTGAGTTACATTGTCATTTTAAACATTCTGTGTGGAAAATAAGCAAAAACAGAAGCAAGAACAAGAAGCCAGCCCTTAACGGAACACCTAACATACTAAAGTGTCATGTACCAGGGGAAAAACACCACACCTCAATACCCCATAAAAGCACCTGTTCAACCCCAGTTGGGGAGCTAATGTGGGGAACCTTTTCCCACTGTGCTATTTCCCTTGTTCTTAAGCCTAAGTCCCCAGTAAACTTTGAGGACATTGGCACACTGGCCTCCTGTCAATTTCTATTTGCAAGTGAGCCAACGAACCTGAGGATGGTAACAGTGGGATGCCAGTGTCCCAAGTGTTATCTTACCCACTGCATCGAATGCCCATCCTTAAAATGCAACTTTAAAAAAAGATTTATTTGAAAGGCAGAGCTAGAGAGAGAAAGATAAAGAGACAGAGAAATAGAAACATCTTCCACCTGCTGCTTCACTCCCCAAATGGCCACACTGTCTGGAAAGGATCTAGGAGCCAGGAACTTCTTCCAGATCTCCCACACATGTGGCAGGGGCCTAAGGACGTAGGCCATCTTCTGCTTCTTTCCCAGGCATATTAGCAGGGGGCTGGATCAGAAGTGAAGCAGCTGGGATTTGAACCAGCAAGCCTTCAAGTTGTGCCAGCACTGGCCCCCTAAAATGTAATTTTAAATGAATTTAGACAGAATATGTGAACACATATATAAAATGAAGTTGAATTTATGAAAATTTATTCTCCAACACTATGTATTAACATTTTTGTTACTTTTGAAATTTCCTGACAAAAAAACCCGTAAAATATTAATGTTTTGGGGCCGGCGATGTGGCACAGTGGGTAAAGCTGCAGCCTGCAGTGCCGGCATCCCATATGGGCACCAGTACGAGTCCCAGATGCTCCACTTGCAATCTAACTCTCTGCTATGGCCTAGGAAAGCAGTGGAGGATGGCGCTGGTCCTTGAGCCCCTGCACATGCGTGGGAAATCTGGAAGAGGCTCCTGGCTCCTGGCTTCGGATCGGCGCAGCTCTGGCCATTGCGGCTGATTGGGGAGTGAACCAGCAGATGGAAGACCTCTGTTTCTTCTCTCTCTCTCTCTCTCTCTCTCTCTCTCTCTCTCTCTCTCTGCCTCTCCTTCTCTCTGTGTGTGGCTCTGATTTTCAAATAAATAAATAAATCTTTTTTAAAAAATGAATGTTTGTGTCCCTTCAAAATGCATATGTTGAAGCTCTAAGCTCCAGTGTGATGATATTTGGAGGGGAGCTCTTTGGAAGCTAGTCAGGGTTAGATTAGGTCATGAAAGCTGGAATTAGTGGCTTCATGAGAACAGGCAGAATTCTCCCTTACTCCTTCTCCTCCCTGCTGGCGCCAGGCAAAAGCCATGTGGGGACACAAGGAGAAGCACTCTGCATGCCAGGAAAAGAGCTTTGCCGGGAAGCGAATGGGCCAACACCTTGATCTTAGCACTTCCAGCCCCCGGAATTGTGAGAAGTTTCTGTTGTTTAACCCACACATGGCATTTTGTTAGGGCAGCCTGAACAGACTGAGACATAAACCAAATGTTCTTTGTCTCTCTCTCTCTTCCTCTTTCAATAGGAGGGAGATATTAGCCCAAGCTATCTGTAGGACAGACAAAAATGAAGAACCGAAGAAATTATCTGCATTATCTAAACAACCAAAGGCTCTTTCAAAATAAAACCAAAGTCAGTCTATACACTTATAACAATGATCAGGTGGACATTGTGGCAACAGCCAATTAAGCGAATGCTTGGGACTCCCACATCCCATGTCAGAGCACCAGTTTGAGTCCTGCCTCCTCCACTCTCAATCCCACTTTCTGCTAATGCATCTAGGAAAGCAGAGAATGATGTCAAAAGTACTTGGTTCTCTGCCACCATGTGGGAGACGAGGGTGGAGGTTCAGGTTCTCTGTCTCTCCCACTTTCTCTGTCACTCTATCTTTCAAATAAATAAATAAATCTGTTTTTTAAAAAGCCCAATGATGAAAAATAACTACCAACTATTAATTACTGTGCTTATAAATAACTTTTAGATTCTCAGTGTTATCCATTAGGTGCTTATGATACTTAATATTAGGGGTCAATTGGGCTAGATTAAGGAATACCTAGAAACCTGGAAAATCATTTTGGGTGTGTCTGTGACGGTGTTTCCAAATAAGATTAGCATGTAAGTCTGAGTGTACTGGCTGGGAAGACTCAGCCTTCAGTGTGGGTGGGCACAATCAATTAGATGGGGAAAAGCAGCAGAAGATGGCATAAGTTCTTAGGCCCCTGCCACTCATGTGGGAAACCTGGATAAAACTCTTGGCTCCAGATTTCTGCCTTGGCTTTGGGTTTCTGTGGACTGAACCAGTGAATGCAAAATCTGCCCCCCCCCCTTTTTTCTGTAACTGTGATTTTTTAAAGATTTTATTTATTTATTTAAGAGGTAGAGTTACAGTGAGAGGGAGAAACAGAGAGAAAGGTCTTCCTTCCGTTGGTTCACTCCCCAGATGGCCGCAACAGCCAATTCAAAGCCAGGAGCCGTGTGCTTCTCCTGGTCTCCCACGTGGGTGCAGGGACCCAAGGACTTGGGTCATCTTCTACTGCTTTCCCAGGCCACAGCAGAGGGCTGGATTGGAAGAGGAGCAGCCAGGACTAGAACCGGCACCCATATGGGATGCCAGCACCACAGAGCCAGCCCCCTGATTTTCTTTTTTCTTTTTTTTTTTTTTTTTTTGACAGGCAGAGTGGATAGTGAGAGAGAGAGAGAGACAGAGAGAAAGGTCTTCCTTTTGCCGTTGGTTCACCCTCCAATGGCCGCTGCGGCCGGCGCATCTTGCTGATCCGAAGCCAGGAGCCAGGTGCTTTTTCCTGGTCTCCCATGCGGGTGCAGGGCCCAAGGAGTTGGGCCATCCTCCACTGCCTTCCCGGGCCATAGCAGAGAGCTGGCCTGGAAGAAGGGCAACCGGGATAGAATCCGGTGCCCCAACCGGGACTAGAACCTGGTGTGCCGGTGCCGCAAGGCAGAGGATTAGCCTGTTAAGCCACGGCGCTGGCCCAGCCCCCTGATTTTCAAATAAATAAATAAATAAAGTTTTTTAAATGCTATTGTGTGTTGTATGCTGATCTTATAATCAGTGACTTTACTGAATTGTTTTCAGTTCCAACAGCTTTTTGGTGAAGTGTATAGGTTTTTCCATGTACAGCATCACATCATCTGCAAATATGGATATTTTGAACTCTTATACATTATTGTTGGGAATGTAATAGTTCAGACACTTTGTAACACAGTATACAGATTTCTTTTTTTTTTTTTAAGATATATTTATTTGTTTGAAAGTCAGACTTAGAGAGGGAGAGGGAGAGTGAGATCAATCAACCTCTGTTCACTCCCCAAATGACTGAGTCGGCTGGGACTGGGTCAGGCTGAAACCAGAAGCCAGGAGCTCCCTCTAAATCTCCCATGTGGGTGCAGGGGCCTACGGCCTTGGGTCATCTTCCACTTCTTTCCCAGGTGCACTAGCAGGGCGCTAGATTAGAAATAGAGCAGCTGGGATTTGAACTGGTGCCTATTTGGGATGCCAGGACTTCAGGCAATAATTTAACCTGCTAAGCCACAGCACTGGCCCCAGAGATTTCTTTAAAAACAAGAAATAGAATGGCTGTATTGGTTGAACTCTGTAATTAACACACATTTATTCTTAGGTGTTTAAATTTAACTGAAAACTGATCCCTGTTAAATATAAGAGTGGGAATAAGAGAGGGAGGAGAGGTACAATTTGGGACATGCTCAATCGGACTTGCCTCAAATGGTGGAGTTAGAAATGTGCCAGAGGATTCCAATACAATCCCATCAAGGTGGCATGTACCAATGTCATCTCACTAGTCCAAGTGATCAATTTCAGTTCACAATTGATCACACTGATAGGTCTAAGAGTCAAAGGGATCACACAAACAAGACTAGTGTCTGCTAATACTAACTGATAGAATAAAAAAGGGAGAGAATGATCCAACATGGGAAGCGGGATACACAGCAGACTCATAGAATGGCAGATGTCCTAAACAGCACTCTGGCCTCAGAATCAGCCCTTAAGACATTTGGATCTGGCTGAAGAGTCCATGAGAGTATTTTAAGCATGGAAAGCCAAGACACTCTGGCAGAAAAAAAAAAAAAAAAAAGAGGACCTAAATGAAAGATCTCTGCGAGTGAGATCCCAGTAGAAAGAATGGGGCCATCAAAGAAGGAGGTACCCTTCTCTGAAGGGAGGAGAGAACTTCCACTTTGACTATGACCTTGTCTAAATAAGATCAAAGTCAGCGAACTCAAAAGGCTTCCATAGCCTTGGCAACTCATGACTAGAGCCTAGGGAGATTACTGACGCCATAAACAAGAGTGTCAAATTGTTAAGTCAACAACAGGAGTTACTGTGTACTTACTCCTCATGTAGGATCTCTGTCCTTAATGTGTTGTTCAATATGAATTAAAGCTATAACTAGTACTCAAACAGTATTTTACACTTTATGTTCTGTGTGGGTGCAAACTGTTGAAATCTTTACTTAGTATATACTAAATTGATCTTCTGTATATAAAGATAATTGAAAATGAAATCTTGATGTGAATGGGAGGGGAGAGGGAGCGGGAGTTGGGAGGGTTGCCAGCGGGAGGGAAATTATGGGGGGAGGGGAAGCCATTGTAATCCATAAACTGTACTTTGGAAATTTATATTTGCTAAATAAAAGTTTTTAAAAATTTAGTATATACATAATATATAATTTAAAAATCTTATTTTTATGATTTACGTATTTTTTGAAAGGCAGAGTTACAGAGAGACAGAGGCAGAGAGAGAGAGAGAGAGAGAGAGAGAGAGAAAGAGGTCTTCCATCCACTTGTTCACTCCCCAATGGCAGTAATGACCAGAGCTCAGCCAATTCAAAGCCAGGAGCCAGGAGCTTCTTCTGGGTCTCCCAAGTGGGTGGGAAGGCTCAAGGGCTTGAGCCATCTTCTACTGCTCTCCCTGGCTATAGCAGAGAGCTGTATTGAAAGTGGAGCAGTGGGACCGGCACTGTGGCATAGCAGGTAAAGCCGCCGCCTGCAGTGCCAAGTATCCTATATGGGTGCCAGTTCTGCCCAGCTGCTCCTCTTTTGATTCAGCCCTCTGCTATGGCCTGGGAAAGCAGTGGAAGATGGCCCAAGTCCCTGGGCCCCTGCACCCACGTGGGAGACCTAGAAGAAGTTCCTGGCTCCTGGCTTCAGGTACGGCATCTGGGGAGTGAACCTGCAGATGATTCTTTCTCTCTCTCTCTTGCTCTTTCTACCTCTCCTTCTCTCTGTGTGTAACTATGACTTTCAAATAAATAAATAAATCTTTTTAAAAAATGGCCTGATTAGAAACATGAGCATCATGGACAAATCAAGCCATCCCCCAACAAAGGCCTGCACATACTTTAATTAATAAAGATATTTCAGCTATCAAACTGGAAAATCACATGTACTTTACTTATGAACATGATGCCATTTGAAATTTTAAAAATAAATGGTAGACACTCATGGATGAGCAAAATCAAACATTGCTAGGCTAAATTGTTAAAATGGGAGTATTAAAAAGTACTGCTAAATTTATTAATTTGTCCCTCCTTCATTCTGATCCAGCTCTCTGCTATGGTCTGGGAAAGCAGTAGAAGATGGCCCAAGTCCTTGGGTCCCTGCACCCACGTGGGAGACCCGGAAGAAGCTCCTGGCTTCAGATTGGCTCAACTCTGGCAGTTACGGCCATTTGGGGAGTGAACCAGCAGATAGAAGACCTGTCTCTCTCTCTCTCTCTCCCTCTGCCTTTCAAATACATACATACATACATACATACATACACACATCATTAAGGAAAAATGAAAGTGGAGCAGCCAGGACTTGAACCGGCACCCAAATGAGAGGCCAGCACAGCAGAGGGTGTCTTTTACCTGCTACACCACAGCACTGGCCCCAACAAATTTCTATCTTACTCAAAAGCTAATGTTGTTTGTACCACATCAATCTATAGAGGATCAGCAGAATTGTTGGTTACAATAGTGACAGTTCCAACTGATAATATTATAATACAAGCATGCTTGTAGTAGTACTGAATGTTATACACTGATTCTTAGACTCTATCCAACTTACACATTTTCCATGAATTTTTTTTGAAGACCTCCTTCCTATAACGCACTATACAGTTTTCCAAAAAGTCCCGTAAGAGCAAGACTGCTTTTCACAAAGCTCCCCTGGGTGTAGAGATACTGAGAGTAGCACCATTCTCTCGGGCCTGGAGTGCAGGCAAGAGAGAAAGAAAAGGCAAAATGTTAAGGGACCCAAGCCAGAGGAAGAAAATATCATTCCACCCACGGGTAAAGCATCATGTCTGCTGGGACATAATTGTGAGGAATTGTCCTGGAAGAGGACATCCTCACAAAGGCTAAAGGGCTCGGAATCTGTGGAAAAGGACTAAGTGTGAAATGAATACATCCTGGAATATGTTCTTGCACCTTCCATATAATTTCTCTCTCTCAAAAGATTTATAGCATCTGTGCCAAGTACTATACTTGGCACTTCATAAGTATTGCTTCTAATCTTTGCAAAAATCTCGCTTTTAGATAAAGTAACTGAAGTGTGAAGAGCTAGTAAGCAGTGGATTTTATATTCAATCTCAGGTCTGTCTGATTCTAAGGCATACATTATATGCTCTGGCAAATTGCATAATAAATAACAAAATCTGCCACAGTAATATATAATCTTCATTAACTCCGATATAATTAAATCAATAAAAATTATATAAGTACTGTAATAAAAAAATCTTCCATTTTGGGGTGAGTGTTGTGGGGTAGCAGTTTGAGCCACTGCCTTCTGTATCAGTGGACTTGTGATTGAACCCTGATTCTGCTTCTGATCAAGCTTCCCATGAATGTGAACCCAGGAAGGCAGATGATAATGGCTGAAGTTCTTGGGTCCGTGTCACTCACATTATAGATTCAAACAGATAGCTACTGGCTATGGCATGGCCTAGTCCTGGCTGTTGTGGGCATTTGGTGAGTAAAACAGCAGATGGAAGGTCTCTCTCTCTCTCTCTCTCTCTCTCCCTCCCTTTAAAATACGTTAAAAAATAAACTTTAAAAAGAAAAAACAAGAATTTATTTTATTTTATTTTATTTTTTATTTTTTGACAGGCAGAGTGGACAGTGAGAGAGAGACAGAGAGAAAGGTCTTCCTTTTGCCGTTGGTTCACCCTCCAATGGCCGCAGCAGTAGGCGCGCTGCGGCCGGCGCACCGCGCTGATCCGATGGCAGGAGCCAGGTACTTCTCCTGGTCTCCCATGGGGTGCAGGGCCCAAGCACTTGGGCCATCCTCCACTGCACTCCCTGGCCACAGCAGAGAGCTGGCCTGGAAGAGGGGCAACCGGGACAGGATCGGTGCCCCGACTGGGACTAGAACCCGCTGTGCCGGCGCCGCAAGGCGGAGGATTAGCCTAGTGAGCCGCGGCGCCAGCCTAAAACAAGAATTTTTTTAAAATCCTCCACTTTAGGGCAGGTGCTTTGCCTAGCAGTTCAGATGCCAATGAAGATACCTATGTCCCATACAGAGCAGTTGGTTCCACTCCCAATTCTAGCTCCTAACACCAGCTTCCTGCTAATGCAAGCCCTCTAAGGCAACAATGATGCCTTAAGTGATTGGGTTTCTACCACCAATGTGGGAGCCATGGAGTGAGTTCCTGGCTCCCAGGTTTGGCCCTGGCCCAGCCCTGGGTATTGGGGGCATTTGGGGATGTGAGCTCTCTCCCTCTCCTTCTGCTTCTCAAAGGCTTTAAAAAAGAGAGAGAATAAAAAATCTTCCATTGTGCATTACAATTTCAGGCCTAGTTAGTAGTCTCTATTCTGCGCTTCACTAAGAACGTGCATACAACAGCCTGAAATGCATACAGAGAAGAATCAAATTCCTCTCATGATTATTGCGCTGTTCCCTGCGCAAACTTTTAAAAACACATTTTGGCCGGCGCCACAGCTCATTTGGCTAATCCTCCGCCTGCAGCGCCAGCACCCAGGTTCTAGTCCTGGTTGGGGTGCCGGACTCTGTCCCGGTTGCTCCTCTTCCAGTCCAGCTCTCTGCTGTGGCCCGGGAAGGCAGTGGAGGATGGCCCAAGTGCTTGAGCCCTGCACCCCATGGGAGACCAGGAGGAAGCACCTGGCCATATTGGGGGTGAACCAATGGAAAAAGAAGACCCTTCTCTTTGTCTCTCTCTCTCTCTCACTGTCTAACTCTGCCTGTCAAAAAAAAAAAAATAACTTTGATGGTAAGACACACATTACTGTGTATTCCACCAAGAAAAAAAGAAATAATCTCAATTAAACTATGTTAAAATGTTTAAGGCATTATTGATTATAAGATATAGCCTGATAACAGTGAAATTAATAATGCAAATGTGTATTTTATAACTGATAAACTCAACAATTAAAAATAGAATCTGATTTCCAAGAGCTTACAATTCCATGTGGGAGTGTGGTGTAAATCAACCAAAAAGAAAGGTCACAGAAAAAGAAAAACAATATTAGACTGTATTCTTAAAGTTGTACTTATGAAAAATCAATTCATTAAATAAAAGCTTTTAAAAAATAAAATAAAATGTAGTATAAAAAAAGAAAAAGAAAAGCAATTTTAGAAAAGCATAGCAGTCTAAGAAAAAAATACATGTGTATTTCTGGGGAAACTTCCTATAAAGAAGGGAATGTATTGGGAATAAAATATTTATGCAGTAGGCTGTGTCTAGATTACATAAGCCACAAATATTTGGTAGGGACATTTGAGCCTATAATATTTACAAGCATGAGGAATGCCATGATTAAATATTATTATATAGGCTAAATAAAGGAAGTCAGAGGAATAATTAGGAAGCTAAGGTAGTAATCCAGATATGAGGGACATGACAAATAGGATTATGCTGATGTATACAGGAAGAACTAATGACTCAAAAGTCACTGTAAAAGAAAAAAAACAAAGCTTACTGAGAATTAATATAGGGATTGAAGAAACGCTCATCAGTGATGACTTGACAGTTTCTAGTTAAGGAAACTTGAACACTTGTACTACAAGGATTATGAATGCATTTGTCTAGGGTTTTGAGGAGCCCAACTTATTCATTTAGTGCCTGCCAAATTGTAAGAATTCAATAAATACTTCATGGATGGATGAATGGATGAGAGAAGCCAGGTCATCTGAGCTGAGTTGAGGTCATTCACTATGATGGCTGAATGATATGACCTCAAAAATCCTGTTTAAAGAAAGTCCATCAAAGGACAATGCCCTGGTGAACAAACTTCAGAGGCCTGAAAGCAAATAAAACATGAAAAGAAGCCAGCTAAGGAGAACATGTAAAAACCAGTAGAAAACTTGTACCGTGTGATCAAGGATAAACTAGAATTTAAAAAAATTGTTGCCCAAAGGTATAAAAATGTCACAGAGAAGCTGCATACAGAGAATCACAAAAGGCAACTCAACATGATAAAATGAGGTCCACTGGTGATTTTTCATAGAGTAGCATCAGTAGAGTGGTAGAAACAGCTATCAAATTAAGGTTAAGGGATTTCATAGACTGGAAACAGAGACAGATATGGGTCATGTCAGAAAGTACTAGACTGTCAATGACAGAAAATTTCCTTCCATAGTGTACCCTCAAGGAAGGTAGACATGCCCACCTTCCTTCAGGAATTTTTCCTCTTCTTAACATTTCAAATTCTATTAATTATTTTAAAATATTTATTCATATAAATTAATATAAAATATGTATTCATATAGCATTTTAACTTAAATGATAAACTGAGAAAAATATTATCAAATTATTTAAGAGTCAAGAATACCATGAATACCATGAAGTAACTTAGTAAGATCTTAGCATATTAAAAAATACCAGAGACTGAATCTTGAAATTGAAAATAAATGTGTAATTTAAATTTAAAAATTTAAAATAAATCAACAAAAGGGAGATAGTAAGTAGTAAAGTTAAATGACTACATTGTCATTTGCACTAGCTTAGGCAAACAACAGAATAACAATCAAGAAACCTGGAAAATGCTTGGATTATGCAACAACTGCTTCAGTTCATTAAGGAGTATTTCTGGAACTTTCATGAATGAATTAGAAATCTGTAGGACTCAGCCGGCGCCGTGGCTCACTAGGCTAATCCTCCGCCTTGCGGCGCCGGCACAGCGGGTTCTAGTCCCAGTCGGGGCACCGATCCTGTCCCGGTTGCCCCTCTTCCAGGCCAGCTCTCTGCTGTGGCCAGGGAGTGCAGTGGAGGATGGCCCAAGTGCTTGGGCCCTGCACCCCATGGGAGACCAGGAGAAGCACCTGGCTCCTGCCATCAGATCAGCGCGGTGCACTGGCCGCAGCGCGCCTACTGCTGCGGCCATTGGAGGGTGAACCAACGGCAAAAGGAAGACCTTTCTCTCTGTCTCTCTCTCACTGTCCACTCTGCCTGTCAAAAATAAAAAAAAAAAAAATCTGTTGCACTCTCAAAATGTGTCTTGTTGTCATCTGGATAATCAATTGGTCCAATGCAATATGACATAACTTCTATTTTTATCTTCAATTCTCTCTTCTTCAATTGAGTAAGGAATCCTTTGTAACTTTTTTCCCCTAGAAATATTCTACATATTTCTCTGGATACATTTCTATAGAAAGTCTTTAATGATGAATGATAAAAACTATATGAGCAGCAAAACAATTCAAACAATAATGATTTCAAATCATATTAATCAAATTGGAATGAGGCTACGTAAACTGAAGAGATTTTTCCCTGATCTCTCACTCCATGATAAAATCTTTTAATATTTGAAACAGATTTAAAGACTTAAAATTTGAAAGACTTGGATCTAATTAGTAAAACCTTGGTAAACAAAAATTTAACATGAAGAGAGTAAACAACATCATGTTGATAAATTGAGAAAAATGCAGATTTCACAATTTTTCCAGCCCTGAGATTTTGGAAAGCTATGTGGCAAGAGTATTGAAGTGAAGAGAATAAAGTTTATATTACTAGCTTTTTTTTTTTTTTGGCTGACTCAAATTTTGTATTTTGATTTTTTCAAGAGAAGAATTTATTCCAATTCTATAACAAACATGATGCTTCTATTTGAAAATGGCAGTAATATTTAAAAATTCTTAAATTCCTAAGAAAAGTAGAAAAAAACTCCAAATTACAGGGGGGAAAATGTTTCTCTTTGAATATTTTAATTATTCAACAGAGGGGCCAGTGCTGCAGTGTAGCTGGTAAAGCCACTGCCTGCAGTGCTAACATCCATATGGGCTCTAGTTCAAGTCCTGGCTGCTCCACTTTTGATCCAGTTCTCGGCTATGGCCTGGGAAAGCAGTGGAAGATGGCCCAAGTCCTTGGACCCCTGCACCCACATGGGAGACCCAGAAGTTCCTGGCTCCTGACTTCAGGTACGGCATCTGGGGAGTGAACCTGCAGATGATTCTTTGTCTATCTCTGTCTCTCTGTCTCTGCAACTCTGCTTTCCAAATAAATAAATCTTTAAAAAAATTATTCAATAGGATTTTTGTCATGGTATTTTGCATTTAACTTAAAATGATCAGAGGAGAGTTATAATTCATATAAAAATGTTGATAAATATTGAAACCAGGTTATGGATATGTATGAAGGAGGTTAATTGTGCTAGTATTTCATTTGAAAACATACATTATAAAAAGCAAAGCCTTAAAAATAAATTTTTAAAAATTACCTTTTATCAGAATACATACCTTTGTGGTCTCCTAAAAGTTTCTAGTTTCTTGAGGATTTTACTAAGGCTAGGCAAGGAAAAGAAATAATAAAGAAAAAAAATCTGCTTAGCTAGATAGGTGGGGGGAGCAGGAGAGAGAGAGAGAGAGAGAGAGAGAGAGAGAGAGAGAGAGAGAAACTAGCTAAATAACTATACTTAATGTTATAGAATGCTGGGGCTGGTGTGTGGCTCAGTGGGTTAAGCTGCTAGCATCCCATATGAGCAGCGGTTCCAGTCCAGCTTCTCCACTTCTAATCTAGTTCCCTACTCATGTGCTTGGGAAAGCAGTAGAAGACAGACCAAGTGTTTGGGACTCTGCCACTCACATAGCAGACCCAGATGGTGTTCCAGGCTCCTTGCTTCAGCCTGACCTAGCTCTGGTTGTTGTGGGTATTTGGAGAGTGAACCAGTATATGAAAGATCACACTCTCTGTAACTCTGCCTTTCAAATAAGTAAATAAACAAATCTTTAAAAACATAATACTATTGAGGGGGCCGGCACTGTGGTGCAGCGGGTTAAAGTCCTGGCCTGAAGCGCCGGCATCCCATATGGGCGCCGGTTCTAACCCTGGCTGCTCCTCTTCCGATCCAGCTCTCTGCTGTGGCCTGGGAAGGCAGTAGAGGATGGCCCAAGTCCTTGGGTCCCTGCACCCATGTGGGAGACCCAGAGGAGGCTCCTGGCTCCTGCCTTCGAATTGGCGCAGCCTTGAAGTTGTGGCCATCTGGGGAGTGAACCAGCAGATGGAAGACCTCTCTCTGTAACTGTCTTTCAAATAAATAAAATAAATCTTTGAAAAAAAAAAACATAATACTATTGAATGGGGAAAATAATTCAGGGACTCTATAATATACCCTGGGTTTGTTTTTACCTTCTTATTTTTATATTCTATATAGCAGTGACATCTAAGAAGTATGTTCTCATTATTTATTTTACATGTTAAGTATGTTACTCTTTTATTTTACATGTTAAGTATGTTAGTCTTTTAACTTGATTCATACTACTTTACAATATTTTTTAAAGTGTTTTTATATCAACTTACATTGCACTTTAAAATGTGTAGCGTCTGTAGGCCCTCCCACCACCAGAGGTCAGTACTGCATGGAATTTTATTGTTATTATTTTACAAAAAGTGAGGAACAATGTGACTTCAGTGTGCACAGGCTCTTGCATATCTCTGTGTGTATATGGCTATTTATGTCTTAGCAGCATAGATGACTCTCACTCTCAAGCTGCAGAGTCACATAACATGCGCTCATCTCCATGGTAACCATTTCTAAGATAAATGCACTTCTGAACAATGGTCCCAAAATAGTCTATATCCCATTTTTGTAGATTTCCATTGTGGCAGCAATGGAATGGAAATGGATCCATTCGTTAGCCTACAAAAATAGGGATAGCAAACACATACTTAAATCTGCAGAGAAAATATGGCTACATATAATGATAATTTCTACAATAAACTCAAAACTTTATGGAGCCTGATTTTCATTTTATGGATCATTCATACTTACAGCTTCTGCAACTTTTTGGCCTCCTATGGTCAGCCTTTTATCCTTTCTGAGATTTCTCATCTATAAAATAAAAGGGAAAAAATGAATTCCCAGGCCTCCTTTAACTTAAAATTTTATGATTTCTTCATTCACCTGAATTATTACTATGAGAAGGTGCGCAGGAGAAATGAGAACAACTGAAACTTAAGTATTTTCCCATTGGTGGGTTATATAAAGGAGAGTTATAAAACTGTTCATGGGGCCGGCACTGTGGCATAGTGGGTAAAGCCACTGCCTGCTGTGCTGGCATCCCATATGGGCGCTAGTTTGAGTCCTGGTTGCTCCACTTCCAATCCAGCTCCCTGCTATGGCCTGGGAAAGCAGTGGAAGATGGCCCAAGTCCTTGGGTCCCTGCACCCATGTGGGAAGACCTGGAGGAAGCACCTGGCTCCTGGCTGATGGCTTCGGATCAGAGCAGCTCTGGCTGTTGTTGCCAATTGGGGAGTGAATCAGCAGATGGAAGATCTCTCTCTCCTTGCCTCTCCTTCTCTCTCTGTGTAACTCTGACTTTCAAATAAATAAATAAATAAATCATTTTTTAAAAAAACCTGTTTGTTGTAACAATTGGATTGAATTCCTATAAATTCCAAATAATTTCATTGGTTTTTAATCCCTTAAAGTTGGGTACATTTTCCTTATATTATGAAATATGTTAATTTTTGACAATGAGGACAGATTGAAAAAAATTCTCAAACTGAGGAAAACCCCTTTCTGTAGTTTTAAAGATGCTCATTAAAGTTCTTCCATATTACAATTTCAGTGTGGAGACTCTTCCAAGGTAGCAGTGCAGAGTACTTGTTAGTGAAGAAAAGGGTAAAAAGCAAGGCTGATTCTCCCCAAACACTTTCAGATGCCAAAGTTTTAGCAGCTCTACTACTCCTCCTCATTCCACAACCTCCAGGACCCCTCAATTCTCTATGCTCCAAGTGTAGAGGGTTAGGGAGAAGATGGGTTCTTTGCTGATATAAAAGTAAACTTTTATTCGGAGCAGTCTCCAGTGGATTAGTAACACCATCAGGTTTCCTTTGAGAACAATCCTTACTTTAGTCAATAAAATACTTCACTATGACCCTGGATATTATTTGATTTTCCAAAATTGTGTTTACGTACTATACCTATAGTGCCTTCAGAGAGTTTTTTGCATTATCAAATTCCCAACTCACCATGTAGCCGCCTGAGATCAGAATAGTCTGAACAAGCACTCGGTGAGTATTTTTGTAGACAGGACAGGTAGCACAGGGCCTGGCGGTTTCATATCCGTGAATCCTTAAAGAAGATGGCCGGCGCCGTGGCTTAACAGGCTAATCCTCTGCCTTGCGGTGCTGGCACACCAGGTTCTAGTCCCGGTCGGGGCGCCGGATTCTATCCCGGTTGCCCCTCTTCCAGGC
The DNA here is from genome assembly GCF_033115175.1 of Lepus europaeus. Lineage (NCBI taxonomy): Eukaryota > Metazoa > Chordata > Mammalia > Lagomorpha > Leporidae > Lepus > Lepus europaeus. The sequence goes on along the minus strand of NC_084827.1, from coordinate 126,439,083 downwards.
CAGCTCTCTGCTATGGCCCGGGAAGGCAGTGGAGGATGGCCCAAGTGCTTGGGCCCTGCACCCGCATGGGAGACCAGGAGAAGCACCTGGCTCCTGGCTTTGGATCAGCGCGATGCGCCAGCCGCAGCGGCCATTGGAGGGTGAACCAACGGCAAAAGGAAGACCTTTCTCTCTGTCTCTCTCTCTCACTATCCACTCTGCCTGGCAAAAAAAAAAAAAAAAAAAAAAAGAAGAAGAATGAATTACTCAGAAGAAAAAAATCTGATTGTTCCGGAGGTGCTTTAGTTTGCTCCCTTTCTACCCTATGACTCAGCACCATGACAACACTGGGTGCTCTCTCATTTTGCTTCTCCAAGAAACCAAGATTTGGGAAACAGTACTCATACAGTAATGATATTAGTTTTAAGTTCAATCAGATAAAGAGAAACACATTTAACTGATCTTAGTAAGTTTTACTCCACAGTTTGGCTACCGCCAGGAGTGCCACTTTGATGTTTTTTCATACAGGCTCTTCTTTATAAAAATGTTGCTAAAATTTACCATATGGTTAATACAATTTATAATTCCAGTCCTTTCTGAAGGCACAAAAATTATGTTGTCTGTGAAAAATTAATGCAAAATTATCACATTTAAGAGTTTATTATTAGTTATATTATTTATGTTTTAATTATTTTTATAGCATAATTCATTCTGGTTTAGATTACTAACTACAAATACCATGTTCAAGTTTGGAAAAATATCATTATGTTTTCAAAGCTGAGTGATGGGTACATGGGAGTTTATTGTACTTTTCTTTTTACTTTTTTATGTTTGAAACTTTTTTGTAATAGAAAGGTTTTTTTTGTTTTTGTTTTTGTTTTTTTGTAAATCACAATCTTTGGGACTTGTACTATAGTGTAGAAGGTTAAGCTGCTGCTGTGCTGCCAACATCCCATAAAGCCTATGGTTTGAGTCTTGGCTGCTCTACTTCTGATCCAGCTGCCTGCTAATGTACCAGGAAAGCAGCAAAAGATGACCCAAGTGCTTGGGCCCCTGCACCCATGGGTGAGATCTGGAAGAAGCTCCTGACTTCAGTCTGACCCAACCCTGGCCATTGCGGCCATTTGGGGGAATAACCAGTGGTTGGAGAGCCCCTCTCTCTCTCTCTCTTTCCTTCTCTCTTTCTGTATCTCTGCCTTTCAAATAAATAAATATTTTTTTAAAATCACAATCACAACATTTCTACAAAAAGTAGTACTACCTCTTGGAATGAAAAGGATATAAAATGAAAGGATGCCCTTCACATGAAGTAAGCTAATCTGTCTACCATAAAGGGAAGGGGGAAAAAATCTGTGCTGTAAGTATATGAGCATATTTTTATACAATCTTGTTCCATCCAAAAATAATTGAGGCAACTTACATGACTCTAACAGTTTTGGTAAAGTGACTTGCTTAGTATCAAAGAGCTATTTAATTGTTATCTTTTGCAAGTCTCAAAAATTAATAGATATAGGAAACAAAGGACCCATTGTAGGTTGGCAGAGTGGGAGTTTGCCACTTGACATACAAGAGAGAAGATACTTTGCTCTCAAGAAAATATTAACAACAATCCAAGACATAAGACTGTCGATTTGAAAATCTAACCAATACTGAATTTGTTTGGAGTCTGATGCTGATTCTTCCATTTTTGTGATCCTCTCACACATCCTATGTCTCTTTCTTTCTCATGTTAAGTTTTACTTCTTTTCATAAATATTTATTTATTTATTTGAAAGGCAGAGTTACAGAGAGGCAGAGAGTGAGCGAGAGAGCAAGAGAGAGAAAGAGAGAGTGAGAGTGAGCTTCTATCCCCTGGTTCAATTCCCAAATGGCTGTAACAGCTGGAACTGGGCTGATCTGAGCCAGGAGCCAGGAGCTTCTTCCAGGCCTCACACATAGATGCAGGGACCCAAGGACTTGGACAATCCTCTACTGCTTTCCCAGGCCATAGCAGAGAGCTGGCTTGGAAATGGAGCAGCCAGATCTCAAACCAGCGCCCACATGGGATGCCAGCACTGCAGGCATCAGCTTTACCCGCTTCACCACAGTGCTGCTCCCAACACATTTCTATCTTACTCAAAACCTAATGTTCTTTGTAACACATTCCCCCTAAGTTTTACTTCTTAAGAATAGGGCATGATTAGGGTGTACTGGCAACAGATTTCCAAATGTGCTGCTTTATACAGAGCAGCTTTGAGAGCAGAAAAGCTGGCTGGGTCTACATTAGCAGCAGGTTTCTGAGACTAAATTTACATTTCTGCAATCATTCTGAGGCAGACTAACTGGCTTATGTAATATTCAGAAACCACAGGATGTCTTTAAAGCACTATACATTTCGTTAAGGAAGCAGCAAATCCTGTTTTATGTATAGCAATAAGAGCAAGGGATATCTAGACAAATGTCATCTTGCAGATGATTCAAAGATTATGCTAAACCCTGGTTTCCATTTCTTCCTTTCCACTACACTGTTTAGTCAAGGTGCCCAGCTGAAAGCAAAATAGGACAACTTGAGTTTCATGTTTCAGTTTCCCTTCCCACTTTATGTTGGAGGTACCAAAGGTATGGCAGCCAGAGGAGGTGAGCAGAGAATTTGAGTAATTGATCTACAGGATATTTCATCCTGATAAACTGTTTATTGCCGAGGCTACCTTATTACTGGAAAGATTAACACAAGGCAACCCATTGAACTGATGAGGAAAGAGATACATTTGACAGCTTTGGATAATGTTATGAGGAGTTTTCTTTTTAGCTTTTACGTCAGATTAAATCTGGATGCTTTAGCAGATGATTACTTGGGAGTGCAATTGTTTTTGTGACGTCTTATGTAATACGTCATAAGATTATTACAATGTAGACAAGTTCTGAAACTGTACATTTGGAGTTTTATGTGGATTTAGTGAGACAATGAAATTTTTTTTAAAAAATTCATTTATTTTTTTGAAAGGCAGAGTTACAGAAAGGCAGAGGCAGAGAGAGAGAGAGAGAGAGAGAGAGAAAGTCTTCTATGCACTGGCCCACTCCCTAGATGGTCACAACGGCTGGAGCTGCGCTGATTTGAAGCCAGGAGCCAGGAATTTCTTCTAAATTTCCCACATGGGTGCAGAGGCCCAAGGACTTGGGTCATCTTCTACTGCTTTCCCAGGCCATAGCAGGGAGCTGGATTGGAAGTGGAGCAGCCAGGACTCGAACGGGCACCCATATGGGATGCCGGCACCGCAGATGGCAGCTTTACCAGCTACACCACAGCACTGGCTCCACAGACCATGAACTCTTTAAAATTATATGAAACATTTGTACATTTTTATGGATAGGATGCATGGCATCATTTGATTTACACAGGGACCTATGATCCAAAGCTAATTATGAACTTTACTAGCACCAAGAACTAGTTAGCCTATAAATTTTTAAAAAACGTAGAGAGGAAAATGATTGCAGGGTGATTTTTATTTCTGTTTTAACTCTTTGGGGGAAATGAGTAAAGATGAGTTGTTTATTTCATTCCTTTCTTCTCATGCAATTCTATCTCAACCACTTTTTTAAAGAAGATTTATTCATTTATTTATTTGAAAGTTAGAATTACAAAGAAAGAGGTAGAGACAGAGACAGAGAGGAAGAGAGAGAGAGAGGGAGGGAGAGAGAGAGAGAGAGAGAGAGAGAGATCTTCCATTTGCTTGTTCACATGCCCATGGCTGCAATATCTAGGGCTGAGCCAGGCCATAACCAAGAGCCAGGAACTTCTGAGTCTCCCATGTTGGTGCAGGGGCCCAAGGACTTAGGCTATCTTCCACTGTTTTCCTGGGTGCATTAGCAGGAAGCTGGATCAGAAGTGGAGCAGCTAGGACATGAACCAATGCCCATATGGGATGCCGGAGCTGCAGATGGCAACTCAACCTGCTATGCCAGTGTCAGCCCCTATCTCGACCCCTTTTAGGAAGATGAGCTAAACCAATTTTGTTATTTCCCAAATTGACTGCACAGCCAAAGTTCTCTTCTAATGTTTGAAAGTTCTATAGTTTATCAGGTAGTAATTGCAGCTATTCCCAATACAGTAGATAATAGAACTATCAGCCTTTTTCAGCTCATATATTAGATAATATAACTTTGTTCTAATTAATTATTATTAAATTTTAGAGGCAGAGAGAGAGAGAGAGAGAGCAAGAGCGAGCTCCCATCTGCTTATTTACTTTCCAAATGTCCAAAACAGCCAGGGCTGAACTGAGACCTACACTAGAAACTGAGAACTCAGTGTAGATTTCCCATACAGGTGGCAGGAAGCCAAATACGTGAGCCATCACCATTGCCTTCCAGGGTCTGCATTAGCAGGAAACTGGAGTCAGGAGCTAGAGTCAGATATCAAATCTGACTAGGACTAGGGTGTCTTAGCAAGTGGGTCAAATGCCCACCCCTATTTTCTTTTCCTTTTCTTTTGCTTTCTTTACTTCTTTCTTTCTTTTTTTTTTTTTTTTTTTTTTGACAGGCAGAGTGGACAGTGAGAGAGAGAGAGAGAGACAGAGAGAACAGTCTTCCTTTTCCGTTGGTTCACCCTCCAATGGCTGCTGCGGCTGGCGCATCTCGCTGATCCAAAGCCAGGAGCCAGGTGCTTCTCCTGGTCTCCCATGCGGGTGCAGGGCCCAAGCACTTGAGCCATCCTCCACTGCCTTCCCGGGCCACAGCAGAGAGCTGGACTGGAAGAGGAGCAATGGGGACAGAATCTGGTGCCTCGACCGGGACTAGAACCCAGTGTGCTTGCACCGCAGGCGGAGGATTAGCCTATTGAACCACAGCGCCGGCCCCACCCCTATTTTCTAGATAAATTTGCTTACAGCTGTCGGTGCTGGAGTGCAGTGGGTTAAAGACTCAGCCTGTAGTGCCAGCATCTCATGTGGGCGCTGGTTTGAGTCCCAGCTGCTCCACTTCTGATCCAGTCCTCTGATAATGTGCCTGGGAAAACAGTAAAGGATGGCCCAAGTGCTTGAGTCTCTGCATCCATGTGGGAGAACCCAAAGAAGTTCCTGGATCTAGACTTCTGATGGGCTCAGCTCTGGCCATTGTGGCTGTTTGGGGAGTGAATCAGTGGATAGAAGACCTCTCTCTTTCTGTAGCTACATCTTTGTGACTCTGTCTTTCAAATAAATAAAATATATCTTTAAAAATAACAAAATAACAAAAATAGCTTACAAATGATCTGTGGTAACTTTAAAATTTACTGTATATGAATGAAATGGTCATTTTTTTTCATTCAATTATTGTGTATAGCTGTTGTGTCCCACTAAACCAGGGTCTTTTTGCTTTAAAACAAAAAATAAGAAACAAAGGTTTATGTCTCAAGAGAAACAAGTTTATAATTAAAGTACTACTCAGGGATCTATCTATATATAGATATCTATATATATATATGTAGATACATATTATCTAGATAGATAGATAGAGAGACCAAGTTTGCTTTACTATATTCCTAATGGATGCTAGTTAGAAACTGTGGCTTCCCACTGTTCACAAACTAGAAGTAAGTTGTTCATCATTTCATTTCAAATAGAGCACATATGTATTGACTGGGAATAGGAGAAATGAAAAAAGTAATTGTGGACAATGTAAATCAATTCTAATTCCAAAGTTTTGTAAAAAGAGAAATGAGTTAAAGCAACTGAAAATAATATAAGAAATGGTAAAACTTTAATATACAAATAATAAATCTAAGTGAAGCAGTATATGTTCATAAAATTAAAGCAGAAAAACAGGATTTGGGGGCAGGTGCTGTAGTATAGGTTAAGCCTCTACCTGTCGTGCCAGCATCCCATATAGGCACCAGTTTGTGTTCCAGCTGTTCCTCTTCTGATCCAACTTTCTGCTGATGTCCTGGGAAAGCAGTAGAAAACGGCCAAAGTGTTTGGGGCCCCTGCACCCACTCCTGGTCCCTGGCTTGGCTTTGGCCCAGATCCCTCCGTTGAAGCCATTTGGGGAGTGAACCAGTGGATGGAGGACTTTTCTCTCTGTCTCTCCCTCTCTCTGTCTGTAACTCTACATCTCAAATACATAAATAGATTTGGGGGGGGGGGAGAGAGAGAGAGATGCCAGCCAGCATCACAGGTGCCGGCTTAACCTGTTTAAAGAATGAAAAAGAAAGAAAAGAAAAACAGGATTTGGCAGTATCAGCTTAGTTTGTTAAGTAACACTGGTGTTGAATTTAAGTAGAAATAAAAAGTTGAATTTAAGCATCACTGAACACATGACTTACTGTAAGCATTTAGACTTCTGTGATGTTTTAACAGGAAAATTATATTATAATGAGTTTATATAATATTTTAGAAAATGTACATTATATAATGAGGAAAAATTTAATGCTGTTAACATTTGCATATAATCAACACCTGGGAGTATAATGTTTATGGTATGGCTAACACAATGTAGTGAAAATGTCATTTTCAGAAATTATTACTTTCAATTAGGAGATAGTTCAGCAAAGCAATTTAATCCAGTTAGGTAGGTTCCCAATGTCTTTGTTTAAGTGCTAAAAAGAACAATGAGCTAGCTATTTAAAGTAGGCTGTTGTTCCCTAGCCACTGCTCTCAACTCTTTTGCAACTATCTTCCTCTATTCACCAAGCATTCACCAAGCAAAAAAAAAAGTAAAAAAAAATCCACAATTCCCTATTTTTCTGCTTCTAAAGCCATTCATGTGCCAATGTGGGAAATGACAGGACCAGGGAGACAGGGCAATATTAATGATGATGATGATGATAACTGTAAGAGTAGTAACAGCAACCAACAGTTATAATGCATGTAACTGTGAAATACAGTGCTAAAAATGATCTCATATATTTCTTTCAATCTCCTGGTTTGGTAAGTACAATTATTCTCATTTGAGGTTAAAAAGTAAGGATATCCAAGCTTTGGTCACGTTCCAAAGTCACAGTGCCATATAAGCAAAGCCAGGATTCTCACTCTGTCATTCTGACCCCAGAATCTAGGCTTTTCTTCTGCTAACCATTCTCTATATTTTGAATAAAGATTTATCTATTTGAAAAGCAAAGCTACAGAGAAATTTTCCATTCACTGGTTCATTCTCCAGATGGTCACAACACCTGGAGCTGGGCCAGGCTGAAGCCAAAAACAGGAAGTTTATCCAGGTCATTCGTGTGAGCGGCAGGGGCACAAGTGCTTAGCTCATCACGTGCTGCTACCCAGGCACATTAGCAGGAATACTTGATTAGAAGTGGAGCAGCCAGAACTGGAACTGGTGCTCCAATATGGGATGCTGGCATGGCAAGTGGCAGCTTAACAAGTGGCACCATAATGCTGGCCTCTCTTGCTGATGGCTGATAAACATGACATGAAGCTCAAATAAACATTTAACACTCTCTGACACATGACTTCTCTTTTAGGATGATGAAAAATTTCTGTTTCATTGAGAAAATAAATGAAATGAGAAAACTTCCTCATCTTCCCCAAACCATTTTTATTGACCCACATCAGGATGTACAACAATTGTTAAATTTGTGCACTCTGTCCTTGAACTAGTTATGACTTTAGGCACAATTTCTTTATTAACAATGAAGTTTAACATAAATGATAAAAGGAACTTACTTCCATGTTTGTTATAAAGATGAAATACATTAATACAAGCAAGACTTGGAATAGTACATGACACATTGTTAGTGCTCAATACATGTGTGCCATGTTTAGCCTGTTTCCATCTACCTCATCAAAAAGCAATCTGGCCAAATATTATCTTCCTCTATTCCACCTCTCTTTCTTGTTGTGCCAAAGCCTCTGCTCCTTTGATTATTCCTTCTTTCTTTTTCAGATTAATTGATTGATTTATTTATTTGAAAGGCAGAGTGGCAGAGAATGGAGGGAGAGAGGGAGGGAGAAACACACACACACACACACACACACTGGAGTGGGGGGCTCCCATCTGTTGGTTCACTCCCTAAATGGCCACAACTGGGGCTGGGTCAGGCTGAAACCAGGAGCCTAGAATTCCATCCAGATCACCCATGTGGGTGGCAAGGGCCTAAGTTCTTGGGTCAACTTGCATTGCTTTCCCAGGCACATTAGCAGGGAACTGGATTGGAAAAAGAGCAGGTGAGACTCAAACCATCGCTCCAATGTGGGTGCTGGCCTCCCAGGTGATGGCTTAACTTGCTGCATGCCATACATCAGCTCCTATTCCTTCTTTCTTGACTGAATCACAAACCTCTCCTGAATAATCTGACAACTCCTGTTCAAAACAAACAAATATAAAACCCTCCCTTAACTCTAGGTACTGCCCTACTCTCTGGTCCCCTTCGCAGTTATAAGTATCAAAAGTGAGCTGACATTGTGGCTCAGTGGGTTAATTAAGCTGCCCATGTCAGAGTACTGATTTGAGTCCCAGCTGCTCTGTTTCTTTTTCTTTTTTTTTTTCTCAGATCCTTTTTTATGTTAATATAATATTAATACAAAGAGAGTGGATTCGATGTAGTTCACAGATACAGTTCTAAGAATGTAATGATTGGAGACAGCGTCGTGACATAGCAAGTAAAGCCTCCGCCTTTGATTCTGGTATCCCATTTAGATGCTGATTTGAGTCCTGGCTGCTCCAGTTCCCATCCAGCTGCCTGCTAATGGCCTGGAAAAGCAGCAGAAGATGCTTGGTCCCTGTACCCATGTGGGAGACCTTAAAGAAGCTCCTGGCTCCTGAGTTCAGGAGCGGCCCAGCTCTGGCCATTGTAGTCATTTGGGGAGTGAACTAGTCAATGATCTCTCCCTCTTTGTAATACTGCCTTTCAAATAAATAAATACATCTTTTTTTTTTATTTGACAGGTAGAGTTATAGACAATGAGAGAGAGAGAGACAGAAAGGTCTTCCTTCCATTGGTTCACTCCCCAAATGGCCACCAAGGCCGGTGCTGCGCCGATCTGAAGCCAAAAGCCAGGTGCTTCCTCCTGGTCTCCCATGCGGGTACAGGGGCCCAAGCACTGGGGCCATCCTCCACTGCTTTCCCGGGCCACAGCAGAGAGCTGGACTGGAAGAGGAGTAGCCGGGACTGAAATCCAGCACCACAGGTGGAGGATTAACCAAGTGAACCACAGCTCCGGCCCACATCATTTTTTTCTTAAAGAAGGTAACGATATTCCCTCTTTCCCTCTGTTTTCTTTCCATCTTTCTTTTTTAGTTTTTGAGATAACATTCTTTTTTCTATTTATTTATTTATTTATTTATTTTTGACAGGCAGAGTGGACAGTGAGAGAGAGAGATAGAGAGAAAGGTCTTCCTTTGCCGTTGGTTCACCCTCCAACGGCCGCCGCGGCTGGCGTGCTGCGGCCGGCGCACCACACTTGATCCAAAGGCAGGAGCCAGCTGCTTCTCCTGGTCTCCCATGGGGTGCAGGGCCCAAGGACTTGGGCCATCCTCCACTGCACTCCCGGGCCATAGCAGAGAGCTGGCCTGGAAGAGGGACAACTGGGACAGAATCTGGTGCCCCGACCGGGACTAGAACCCGGTGTGCCGGTGCCGCAAGGTGGAGGATTAGCCTAGTGAGCCACGGCGCCGGCCCAGCCCGAGATAACATTCTTAATTAACATTGAAGTCAAGGGCTTAATGGTCAACTAAATAATGAGATCAACAAGTAAAAAGACCCTAGTTCAGTGGTAATATAGACAAGGGCAACAAACAATAACCAAATGGAAAAATGACAATTTCACACATACACAGACAAGTTTAAGATAATTACAAATCATCAAAACTATAGTAATATAACACTCTTAACCATTGGTTTGAGAAAAATATAAAATAAAGTTTGACAAAAACATATTTGCAGCAATGCTGATACACACAGGCATTTCTTTTTTGTTTTCATTTTTTGATTTTTTTCTTTTTAATATTAAGGGAGAACATGCAGTATTTGTCTTTCTTTGGTTGGCTTATTTAATTCAACAGGATGTCCTCCAGTTGCATCCATTTTGATGCAGATGATTGAATTTCACTGTTTTTTGTAGTTGAATAATATTCTGTTGTGTATATATATATATATATATATATAAATACATATTCTTTACCCATTCCTCTGATGATGGACACCTTGGTTGATTCATGTTTTGACTCGTGAAAAGTCCTTCTATAACATGGTGGTGCAAATATCTCTTTGATAAAAGGTGTTCATGTATTTTGGGCATATAGCCAGTAGCAGGATTTTTGGATCAAGTGGCAAGTCTATTTCTAGTTTCCTAAGAAATCAGCATACAGTTTTCCACTGTGGTTACATTAATTTACATTTTCTCCAACAGTGTATAAACATTCTGCACTAATTTACATTCTCATCAACAGTATGTAAATGTTCTCCTTTCTCTACAACCTTGCCAGCATTTGTTACTCTCTGTCTTTTGGATAATAGCCATTCTAACAGGGGTGAGGTGATGGTTCATTGTGGTTTTGATTTACATTTTCCCAATTGCTAGTGATGTTGAACATTTTTTCATCTATTTGTTGGCCATTTGTATTTTTTTTAAATATTTATTTACTTATTTGAAAGAGATTCAGAGTGAAAGAGGGAGAGATACAGAGAGAGGTCCTCCATCTGCTGGTTCACTCTCCAGGTGGCCACGACACCTGGGGTGGGCCCAGCCAAAGCCAGGAGCCAGGTGCTCCTTCCTGGTCTCCTGCATTAGCAGGGGCCCAAGTAATTGGTCCATCTTTTGCTGCTTTTCCAGGCCATTAACAGGGAGCTGGATTGGAAATGGAGCAGCTGGGACATGAATCAGCACCCAAACGGGATACTGACATTGTGGGCAGGAGCTTTACCCACTCTACCACAATGCTAGCCTCCTATTTGTATTTCTCATTTTGAGAACTATCAGTTGAGGTCCTTTGCCCATTTCTTAAATGGATTGGCTATTTTTTTTTTTTTGCTGTCGAGTTTTTTTGAGATGCTGATATATTCATGATATTAATCCTTTGTTGGATAAGTAGCTCACAAATATTTTTTCCCATTCTGTTCACTGTCTCCTTTTTGAGTGTTTTATTTGCTGTGCAGAAGCTTCTAAGTTTGATATAGTTCCATTGGTTTAGTTTTTCCTTTGCTGTCTATGCTTTGGAATGTCTTATCCAAGAAGTTATTACTTACACCAATGTCTTGGAGTGTTTCCCCTACATTTTCCTCCAGCAACTTCATAGTCTCAGGTGTTAAATTTAGGTCTTTGGTCCATCAAGTTATTTTTTGTATAAGGTGAGAGGTATTACTTGAGGAGATTATCCTTACTCCAATGTATAGTCTGGGCATTTTGTCAGCAATCAGTTGGTTTATTTGTACATGGATTAATTTCTGGACTCTCTATTCCATTGATCGATGTATTGGTTTTTATGCCAATACCATGCTGTTTACATTACTATTACTTTGTAGTATTCTTTGAAGTCAGGCATTTTGATACTGCCAACTTGATTTTTTTTAACTCAAGATTACTTTGTCTGTTCTGGGTATTTTGTGATTCCGTATGAATTTTAAGATTTTTTTTTCTAATTCTATAAAGAATGTCATTGGTATTTTTATGGAGATTGCATTGAATCTGTGGATTGTTTTAGGTATCACAGACATTTTAATGATACCGATTCTTCTAATCCATGAGCAAGGAATATCTTTCCATTTTTTGTGTTCTTGATGATTACTTTCATCAATGTTTGATAATCTTCATTGTATAGCTCTTTCATTTCTTTTTAAAATTTATTCCTATATATTTAATTATTTTTGTGGCTATTGTGAATGGGATTTCTTCCCTAATTTCTTTCAATGAGTCTGTCTGTCATGTATAAAAAAAGCTACTGACTTTGTATGTCTATTTTGTAACCTGCGGCTTTATTGAATTGGTTCATCAGTTCAGTGGAGTGTTTAGATTTTCCCATGTACAACATTGTGTCATCTGCAAACATGAATATTCTGATTTCCTCTTTTCCAATTTTGATGTCCTTTATTTCTTTCTCCTCCCTACTTGCTCTTGTTAATACGTCCAGTACTATATTGAATTAGAGTGGTGAAAGTGTACTTCTTTGCCTTAATCCAGATTTGAGGGGTAATGTTTTCTCCATCCAGTATGATATTGGCTATTGGTTTGTCATACATAGCCTTTATAGCTTTTTTATTTTTTAAAGATTTATTTATTTACTTGAAATTCAAAGTTACACAGAGAGCGGTCTTCCATCCAACTGGGTCACTTCCCAATTGGCCACAAAGGCCAGAGCTGCGCAGATCCATAGCCAGGGGCCAGGAGCTTCTTCCAGGTCTCCCACGCAGGTACAGGGGCCCAAGGACTTGGGCCGTCTTCTACTGCTTTCCCAGACCATAGCAGAGAGCTGGATCAGAAGTGGAGCAGCCGGGTCTCGAACTGGCACCCATATGGGATGTCAGCACTATAGGTGGTGACCTGCTAAGCCACAGCGCCGGCCCCAGCCTTTCTAGGTTTGAGGTATATCCTTCTATATCTAATTTATGGATAGTTTTTTCTTTTTTTACCTTGAAGGGGTGTTGAATCTTATCAAATGCTTTCTCCACATCTACTGAGATGACCATATTTAATTTTCCATTCTGTTTATGTGATTTATGACATTTATCAATTTTCAAATGTTGAACCAAAAAAAAAAATAACTTGTATCTTTGTTATATATCACTTGATTGTGATATATGATCTTTTTGGTGTGATTTTGGAGTTTGTTAGTATTTTGTTGAGAATCTTTGCATCTATTTTCATCAAGGATATGGGCCTGTAATTTTCTTTTTGTGCTGCCTTTTTTCAGTTTTGATATCAGAGTAATGCTGGGCTCATAGGAAGAGGTTGGCAGAGTTCCATCTTGTTCAATATTTTGGAATAGTTTGAAAAGTATTGGAGTTATTTCCTCTTTAATGTTTTGTAGAATTCAGTTGCAAAGCTGTCAGGTCCTGGACATTTTCATGATGAAAGACTTTTAATTACTGCTTCAATCTCATTGCTTCTTATGGGTCTGTTTATATTGTCTATATCTTATTGATCTAATATTGGCTGATTATATGTATTGAGGAATTTATCCATTTCTTCGAGGCTTTCCAACTTATTTGCATATAGGTTTTCACTGTAGTTTCTTATGGTTCTTTGTATTTCAGTGGTTCAGCTGTGAAGTCTCTTTTTTCATTTCTCTCTGTTTTATTTTTTTAGTTCTCTCCTTTTTTCTTTGTTAGTCTGGCTAAAGGTTGTCTATTTTTTTTTTATCTTCTCAAAAAAAAACCAGCTTTTTGTTTTCTTTATATATTGGATTGTTTTCTTTGTTTCAATTTCATTTATTTCTGCTCTGATCCTTATAATTTTTCTCCTCCTACTGATTTGGGGTTTGGTTTGCTCTTGTTTTTCTAAATCTTTGGGATGCATCGTTAGATCTATAATTTGAAGCATTTTTCTTTTTCTAATGTAACCACTTATTGCTGTAAACTTCCCTCCTAATACCGCTTTTGCTATATCCCACAGGTTTTGCTATATAGTATTTTCATTTTCATTTATTTCAAGAAAGTTTTTGATTTCCTTTTTAATTTCTTCAAGATATGTTGATTATTCAGTAGCATATTGTTTAGTTTCCAGATATTTATGCGTGTCCTCTTATTATTCTTGTTCATTTCTACTTTTATTCCTTTCTTATCTGAGATGACACATAGTACGTTTTCAATGTTTTAAAATTTACTGAAACTTGGGGCCAGCGCCATGGCTCACTTGGTTAATCCTCCGCCTGTGGCACCTGCATCCCATATGGGCACCGGGTTCTAGTCCTGGTTGCTCCTCTTCCAGTCCAGCTCTCTGCTATGGCCTGGGAGGGCAGTGGAGGACGGCCCAAGTGCTTGGGTGCCTGCACCTGCATAGGAGACCAGGAAGAAGCACCTGGCTCCTGGCTTCAGATCAGCATAGCTCCTGCTGTAGTGGCCATTTAGGGGGTGAACCAATGGAAGGAAGACCTTTCTCTCTGTCTCTCTCACTGTCCAGCTCTGTCAAATAAATAAATTAAAATACAATAAAATAAAATAAAATTTACTGAAACTTGATTTGTGGCCTAATATATTGTCTATCCTAGAAAATGTTCCATGTGCTGATGAGAAGAATGTGTGTATTCTGCAGCTGTTGGGTGAAATATCCTGTAAATTCCTGTTCGGTCCACATGCTCAATAGTATGTTTCAACTCTGGATTTTCTGTGTGGTTGAGCTGTCCACTGATGAGAGTAGGGTGTTGAGATAACCCATTATTATTGTATTGGAATCTATCTCTCTTTTTAAGTCTAATAGTAGTTGCTGTATATACCTTTATGGTCTTATGTTGGGCGCATATATATTTATGATTATATATTCTTATGGAATAGAAACTTTTATCAAAATATAATGTTCTTCTTTGTCTCTTTTTACAGTATTTGATTTAAAAATCAGTTTTATCTGATATGAGGATAGGTACTCCTGCTTGGTTTTGGTTTCCATTTGCCTGGTCTATCTTTTTCCAGTCCTTCGCTTTCAGTCTACATGTATCTTTATTTGTGAAGTGAGTTTCTTGTAGGCAGAATATAGTGGGGTCTTGGTTTTTTATCTGTTCAGTCAATCTATGTCTTTTGGCTGGAGAATTTAATCCATTTACATTCAAGGTTACTCTTGATAGATAATAACTAATGGGGTGTTATGGTGTAGCAATTTAAGCAGCCACCTGTGATGCTGGCATCCCATATGGGTGTTTTTTCATGCCCTGGCTGTTCCACTTCTGATCCAGCTCCCTGCTAATGACTTGGGAAAAGCAGCAGAAGATGGCCCAGAAATGTAGCCTCTGAATCAATATTTCTTTCTTTCTTTCTTTCTTTCTTTCTTTCTTTCTTTCTTTCTTTCTTTCTTTCTTTCTTTCTTTCTTTCTCTTTCTTTCTTTCTTTCTTTTTCTTTCTTTCTTCCTTCCTTCCTTCCTTCCTCCCTCCCTCCCTTCCTTCCTTTCTTTCTTCCTTCCCTCCTTTCTCTCTCTCTTCCTCCCTCCCCCCTCCCTCCTGTCCTACCTTCCTTCCTCCCTCCCTTCCTTCCTCTCTTCCTTTCTCTCTCTCTTTCTCCCTCTCTCTTTCTTCTTCTTTCTTTTTTTCTTTTTTCTTTCTTTCTTCAATGTCAGTTGTTTCTATAAGTGAAGCAGTGGACCAGTATGCTGCAATTCATTGTGGCTAAGTGAGTTAAGCTCCCACTTATGATGCCAGCATCCCATATCAGAATATTGATTTGAGCCCCAGCTGATCTTTTCCTGATCCAGCTTCCTGCTTTCCTGGGAAAGCAGCAGAAGATGGCCCAAGTATTTAGGCCCTTGTAACTCATGTGGGAGACTATGATGGAATTCCTGGATCCTGTCTTTGGCCTGGTTCAGCTCTGGCTGTTACAGGCATTCGGCTAGTGAACCAGCATGTAGAAGATCTCTAACATCCACCATCACTCTGACTTAAATAAATAAATAAATAAATAATTTTAAAAGATTTACTTATTTATTTTAAAGAGTTACAGAGGAGAGGTGGGGGACCGGCGCTATAGTGCTGTGGGTTAAAGCCCTGGCCATGGGTCCCTGCACCCTCATGGGAGACCTGGAAGAAACCGCTGGCTCCTAACTTTGGATCGGCTCAGCTCCTGCCGTTTGGGCCATCTGGGGAGTGAACCAGCAGATGGAAGACCTCTCTCTCTGTCTCTCTCTCTCTATAACTCTGTCTTTCAAATAAATAAAATAAATCTTAAGAAAAAATTAAATTAAATTAAATTAAATTTTTAAAAAAGGAGGTGTGTGTGTGGGGGGGGAGGGGGGATATCTTCCATCTGCTGATTTATTCCCCAAATGGCCGCAATGGCTGGAGCTGGGTCAATCTGAAACCAGGACAGGAGCCAGGAGCTTTTGGGTCTCCCACATAGTTCAGAGGTCCAAGGACTTGGGCCATCTTCCACTGCTTTACCAGATGCATTGGTAAAGAGCTGGATCTGAAGTGGACCAGCCAGTACTCAAATTAGCACCTATATGGGATACCAGCACTGTAGGCAGTGGCTTTACCTGCTACACCACAGTGATGATCTCTAAATAAATATTTTTTAAAGACAACTCAAAAGGTATGTGAATATGCAATTTTCATATCCTTAACTCTCATTCTAATTTTTTTTTAGATTTAAAGGATTTATTAGAATCAAAGACCTCCAACCGTCTCATTCTAATTTTAAGTAGCCTCCACCACTCTGTAGAAATTGTTCTTCTCCACATACCCAAAACCTAACAGTTGCTAAAATCAATGAGAATTTTATGTTCAGTTTTTGTCTTATTTAATGTCTCGGCAGCAATTAACTTGGTGGACAACACTCTCTTAAAATGATCTCTTCTTCTGACTCCTGAGAATCCATTTGCTTGTGCTTTGTTTCTACCTCCTGGGTCACTTTTGGCTAGTATCTTTTGCTGGCTTAACTTCCTCCAAGCAATTCCCTAGAGTTTCTTGGGGCTCTAGACTAGATCCTATTTTACTTTTTAAAAAAGTCTCCCAAAATAATTTCATTTATTCCCATGACTCCAAATAATATACATATTCTGATGATTCCCAATCTGCTTTTCCAGTGTAGTCTAGACCTCTCCCTGGAGGTCCAGATCAGTATATTCATTCACCTTTGAAGTAGACTGAATGTAAACATGTAAGTGGATTATTTGTGTTCAACTGGAAATTAGTATTATCATAGGCTTAACTTTTATTCCATTGCAAACTTGTTCTACCACTCTGATATTGTCAGTTTTCCATGTAGTAATTTAGTATTTTAATGATTATTTTTAATTTATTTGGAAGTGGGGGAGAGAGAGAGATCAATCTTCTTCCACCCTCTGGGTCACAGCCCAAATGTGTGCAGTAGCTGGTATTGGGACAGACCAAAGCCAGAAGTCAGGTGCTCCATACAGGTCTCTCACATGGGTGGCAGGGACCCAAATACTTGAACTATCACCTGCTGCCCTCAAGGCTGTACGTTAGCAGGAAGCTGGATTGGAAGTAGCTGGAACTTGAACCAGGCAGTCCGAGTTCAAATCTAGGCATTCATCTTATAGCCTGACAGACATTTGGTAAAACAACTCATGGATGTTTATTTGCTTCTGCTTTACAAAACCACAAAATCCACAGATAGGTCTGAAGGTCTTTAAAAGAGTTAAAGGAAAGCTAAGTGTGTCTTTAGTTTTGTAAAGCAGAAGCAAATAAACATCCGTGAGTTGTTTTACCAAATGTCTGTCAGGTGGTTCATGGTCAAGATCAAGGCTGTAATTAATTTTTCATTGCTTTCTTTTTGAACTTTTAAGATCAGAGACTATGGACACTTCTTATGTTTCATTTAGGCCTGTCTTGGTTACTGTACCAAGTTGCAATCTCTGGCTAAGCCTTTACTCCTTACTTCACTTACCAGAGATAGTGGGATACTGTTGCTCTATCTTTTCCCTATTGTCTTTCTTAACCATTTTTAATGGAGTACATTTCATACCTTGTGGTCTTTGCCATGTGGGAGAATGGAACTTGAAGTAATGACTGTTGCTGTTGATTTCTCAACAATGTTGCAGTGGATTCATTTCTGAGAGGAGGAGCATGGTGGGGGCAAGAGGTGCCGAGTCACCACACAGACCCCAGGAGTCGGGTGAAAACGGGCTTGAGGCAAGCAGCCCGCAGACTCGTTTATTTCAGTTGGTACAACAGCTTATATAGCCAAGACAGCCAATCCGGTCAAGGGGCAGTCTATGCCCTAACCAATCACAGCCTGTTGCCAGGCAGTTTCCAAAGCCATCCAATCACAGCCTGTTGCCAGGCAGGCTCCGTTGCCAGGTGGGTTTCAAAGCCATTCCTGAGTAACTGATGCTGGCTTGCCAGTGGCCATCTTGGCATGGCCTTCTCATTCCACCACAAATGACATCATATTTCTCATTGTTTATCCTTCTTCTGATCACTGTTAAACTACAGTGAAATTTTCCCTTGTCCTTTCCCACAACTATTCACCCAGAATTCTTTCCTGTTTATGCTATGATTTGACAATACACAGTGTTTCAAATAATTTTTAAAATGGCAATTCCTTGAAAAGCCCCATTAATTTTTTTATTTACTTATGCTTGACTCCAAAGCTTGGCTCATCTTTTTATTCCTGTTTGATTTTGTCAGAATGTGGCAGTTTCCCAAAGGAAGGCAGACAACACTGATATACCTATATCTTCTACATTGTTCCCAGACTGTTTTTAAGGTAAATTTATTCATATATTCCCAGTCATACTTAGCTAGCAGTACCTGGTTTGAAGTCTGATGGGAGGAAAATGTTGCATTTGCCTTTAAGAACATGAGAAACAATATCTTTGACAGGAAACTTTTTTTTTTTTTTTTGACAGGCAGAGTGGACAGTGAGAGAGAGACAGAGAGAAAGGTCTTCCTTTTGCCGTTGGTTCACCCTCCAATGGCCGCCGCGGTAGGCGCAGCACGCTGATCCGATGGCAGGAGCCAGGTGCTTCTCCTGGTCTCCCATGGGGTGCAGGGCCCAAGCACTTGGGCCATCCTCCACTGCACTCCCGGGCCACAGCAGAGAGCTGGCCTGGAAGAGGGGCAACCGGGATAGAATCCGGCGCCCCAACTGGGACTAGAACCCGGTGTGCCGGAGCCGCAAGGCGGAGGATTAGCCTAGTGAGCCGGTGACAGGAAACTTCTAACCAAAGGGTTTTATCCTAAGATCCTAAGAGATGTCCTTCAACAAGTTTTCTCTCTTCTTGCCTTACATTGGAAAGCGACCACAGAGGGCTGGGTCAGCTAAATCTTTTTTTTAAAGATATATTTTATTTATTTGAAAGACAGAGTTACAGAGAGAAGGGTAAAGACACAGAGAGATAGGTCACTCCCCAAATGGACGCAACTGCTGGAGCTGGGCCGATCTGAAGCCAGGAGTCAGGAGCTTCTTCCAGGTCTTCCACATGGGTGCAGGGGCCCAAGTACTTGGGCCATCCTCCACTGCTTTCCCAGGCACATCAGCAGGGAGCTGGATCAGAAGTGGAGCAGCCGGTACTCAAACTGGTGCCTATATTGGATGTTGGCAATGCAGGCCAGGGCTTTAACCTGCTGTGCCACTGTGCCAGCTCCAGCTAAAACATTTTTTAAAAGCAAATTAAAAATTCTTCATGATTAGCAAAAAAATGATAGAAATAATTCTCATTCTGGTTTCAGGAGAAAGCAAAGCTAAAGGGAGCTGCTAAATGGTTGGTATATAGGTCAGGGGAAAATGTGGCATACTTTAGCTGCAGATGGAAGAAGGCTTGTTGAAAGGACTATTTATGAACGTTTAGGCAGGGTTAAGGAACTTTAGAGGAAATTACAAAATCAAGTTCAGAATGCACAAAAAATGTAATGACATGCAACAGGTCTTCAGTGTTGTTCACAGTATTTAACACGAACTTTGGAGTCAGACTCACAAAGGGGATCCAATATCAGCTTTCCCACTTTCTTTTAGTGAGACTTTGATGGTTTTTAAAAAAACTTATGTGCATTTACATTTCTTCATCCATCAAATGAACGATAATAATATTTCAAAGGATTTTTGAGAGAGGTAGATGAGAAAATGTAATTCAAACTAGCATCTGACAAGTAGCGCAAAAAGCAATAAATCATTCATACCTTGCTTTATTCCTAGAGAGGTAAAATATTGGCTGCAGAAACTATTATTCAAGATCAAATTTGGCTGCAATAGAAAAAAAAATCCAAAACAAAAGGAGTTAAAATCAATTTTTATTTCTCTTTCCCACAAAATTCAGATCCAGACAAGTCAGGTTTCAGAGCTGCTCTGTTCTAAGGCAGTCACATACATCTTCCATCTGTTTCGCCATGCTTAGTGTGTGACTGTTACCTTTATGGCCCAAGCTAGGGGCCACTGCATCTTTATTATATGTGACATAATGAAGGAAGTAGGGAAGAAATAGCAAAAGGAGAGCAGCAGCAGTCTCTTAAGGTTCTTGAAAGCCTATATCTTATTGGCCAAATCATTTGGCCACATTAAGCTGCAAGGGAAGATGGGAGATGTAGTCTTTATTTTTCAGGAAGAAAGAGTATATATGTGGATACTTCTAAAAGTCTGGAAAATGGAATTAAAATATGTTTATTTTGATTAAAATGTTTTGAAATCTATGCATAGTTTTTTCATGATGTTTTCTATGAACTTTTGGAAGACTGTGTGTGTATTTGTGGGGGGTGTATATGATCTTAATTATGAAGTTCTTTTTGATGCAAAATGTAGAAAAATCTAAATATTGTGAATACTTCATTTAGACTTAGTCTGTTTTACTCAAATAGATATATATTCCATTACAGTCTAGGGCCATTATGTCTAAAAATTAGTTATAATAAAACTTAAATAATCAGATTAGATCTATAATCTTCCTTTTTTTTGGATACACTGAGTTATAAGCGCCTACAAGTATTCAAATTCATATCGGAACACAATAGTTTTTCTTGAGTAGGACAATGTTCACATTTATAATATGATAGCACTTTCTGGTTCTCTCTGTACAGCAGTTTTAAAAGACTAGAAAATTAGACAGTTACTCATTGGTAAGAATCTGTAACTCTGCGTCTAGAATTGGTGTGGCTTCCCTAAAAAAGCAGGTATTTTGGCAACTTTCCATTGGATCTGGCTATTCCGGAACCTCTCACTGCTGCCTTCCCTTTGCAGGGCTGCTCTTACTATCCCAGGCTGCAGATCCTGGCCTCCTACAAATTGAAATGTTAATGATTATACTGGAAAATAGTAAAATAAACCTCTCCACTAGATAATGACTAATTATCAAAAGGTGATCCCTCTGAGGTGTTGATATTAAAAACAGATTATTTAGGCACAAAGAATTCTTTCAGGGTAATACAACTCTATGTATAGAATTTCAAGCACAATGACAGGTTTGTTTAGGACATTTTGATGGGAATTAGAGTCTTTCTATCGCCCCTTAAGTAAAATCAATGCAGTCCACTCCTTATCATTTGTTGGGCTATCAATATGAAGATTTCTCTAAAAATAGTAGGTATAGGGCCTTTAAAAGATTTTATAAATTATTGTTACAATTCTTTTTCATTAAATATTTTGGTCAGTCCAATCAAAGATTATTTAATCTCAGGATTTCTTCTATTGAAAGCAGCAGACTATTTTTCCCTTGATTTAAAATTAATAAATACAAAAGATGAACACATTGAAAGAAGGAAATGCCAGGAACATCAAAGCGGGCCCAGTCTTCCTGGCTGGAATTCTCACCCTAGTGAATTACATAAGTCTTTGGTTTGTTCATTTTTGGAACCATTTCTAATATATTTGACCAGAGGGAGTAGCCTTGGAGTGTGGCTGAGAAATTGATCAGGGGGGAAAAAAATGAGATACAAAAGTAGCTTGTTTCCAAAAAGGAGTGATGTTTAGGGTGGAGAACGGGAAAAGAATGGGAGTATTCCTTTATTCATCGAACAAACATTTATTTTATGTTATTTTTTTTTGCCTGCCACAAGCCAGAGCCCATTAGCGTCTGCACCGGACGGGTGCTTGTCCTCGACAAATTCCAGACCCCGGTTATCGCCGAAACTCCGGCTGTCCGCACTTCCGACCTCCTCCCTCTCGTGGGGGTTTGAGGCGGGGGCGGACGGATGGGACCCGGCGCTTGGGCGAAGCGATGCTCGCCTTGCCGAGCACAACATCTGCTGTGTTCCGCGGGAGCGTCTGTCAGGCAGTGGGAGGAAACTGCGCTGGGAGCCCGCAGCCCACTCTGAGGCGGAACTCGCCCGAAAAACACCCCCCGCCCCCACCCCGCCCCCACCCGAGTTCCTGCGGTTCTCTTTAAGGGGGGTGGTGCGGAAAGGCAACTTTGGGGAACTAGAAGGACAGAGGTGGGAGGCAAGGTGGGACAAGCAGAGGACGCGAGCCAGTTCGGTCGCCGCTCAGGACTCCCGTCCCGCGAGCTGGCATACCGCGCCGGCCGGGCCAGCGCCAGGTCCCGAGCGGCTGCGGCGGAGGGAGGCCGGGCGGGGCGGCTGAGGGCCCGCAGTTCCCGGTCCGGCCTCGCGGGGGCGGCGGCGTGGTCGATCAGGTGACCGAGCGCTCGTCCGGGGCTGCGGGAAGCGGCCTCGTTCTCAGCCGCCGGAGACGCCGCCGCCGCCGCCGCCGCCGCTGCCGCCGCCACACCTAGTGGAGGAGCCGTGGAAGGCGGCTCGGTGGGGGCTGGGGCGGAGAGCGCTGGGGGTGGGGACGGAAGGGCGGCGGGCGGAAGGCAGGAGCCTGCTGGGGCGCGGACTGCTGCGGGGGAAGGGGCCCCGAGGCGTCCGCCGCTGCTCGCTCTGTCACTGGCGCGAGGGCCATGGGCGCGCTCCCCTGAGGTGGAGGTCCAGGGCGGGCCGGGAGGAGGCCGGAAAGAGGCTGCGGCGGAGGCCGCGGCCGGGTGACCGGGCTCCAGGCGGCCGACCGGCGGCGGCGGCAGCACCACCACCACCACAGCCGGCAGCGGCAGCACCACCTCCACCACCACCACCATGTCGCGCTCCGTGCTGCAGCCCAGTCAGCAGAAGCTGGCGGAGAAGCTCACCATCCTCAACGACCGGGGCGTCGGCATGCTCACCCGCCTCTACAACATCAAGAAGGTGCGCACGGGCCGGCGAGGCCGCGGAGGGGCTAGCGGGCTGGGGCGGGCTGGAGGGCAGGGAAGGCCCTCAGGGTGGGGGCAGCGGTCGGCGCCGAGGGCAGAAATCTCGGCTTCGGCGCGGCAGGCCGGGCCCGGGGTCGCCGGCATGCGCCGCGGCCTAAATGCGGGCGCCTACCCCAGCGGTGCGCGGGCCGGCCGCAGTGGGCGAGAGAAGCCATTTCCCCGCGCCCCGCGGTCGGAGCCGGCGCCGGGCCTGGCGCGGGGTGAGGGGCGCCGCGGCCGCCCGCTGCTCTGCGCCCCCAACCTCGGCTCGGGGTCCACAGGAAAGGAGGGTGATGGGTGGGCGAAATTCTCCGGGGGGGACCTCTCAGGAGAGCTTGGGGGGTCCAGAGCCGAGATGAGAGGACTCTGGCGGCGGTGGCAGCGGCGACGAGCGATCACACCCCACGTCTGCATTTTTTGGTGTGTTTAAAGTGTTGGAATGTGGGCCGAGAATGGCTCGTCCGATGAACCTCGGATCCCTTGCACTTGGCCACTTTATTTTGGATTGCCGAACAAAAAGCCATTTGAGGGCTTGTTGACAATTAAGGATCATTTCATTTTCAAAGTGGAGAGGAGGGGGAAGCGAGGGTGGAACCAATTTTCTTCTCAAATACTTGTAGGCTGTGAGTCACTAGAACAGGAATAACAACCTTCTCTCCCTTCCCTCCTCACTCCTCCTCCTGTTAGTTTTTTCCAGCCCTATCTGATAGTAGTACCAGAACACTGCTTCTGTATCAGAACACCATTTCTTAAAGTTAGGGGTCTATACAAAATGAAAACTAAATATGTTGCTTTTCCTGCTGGTTTGAGGGATAATCTGTTAATTTGAGTCGTGTAAATGATAGGGCTGTCGAAAATCTATGTTATCTTCAACAGTTAACGAGTGGAAGCCTGGAGTTGACAGTAGTAAATGTAAAGATATAAAAACATCATAGTTACTTACCTTAGGAGAAAACCACAATTCTTCTTTTAAGACAGGGCTGATACATTTTAAAGAATTTAATAAGGAGATAATAATTTTTTTTTCTTTTTTTGGATATGCTGATCGTTTGGATTTCCAGTGTGCACTTGATGTCATCTTCATCGTTAGTTTCGTTGGCTCTTTAATGTATCACAAACGTTACCTTTTAGTTTAATCATAGCAATAGGTTGTAGGTTGCCAGTCAGGGCTGATGAATATTTTTCTTTGAAATTTATATCAAGGGGTTCTAGTATAAAATCGGTATGTTTCTGCAATTTGTTGTAGACACTGTATTTCTTAAGGAGAAGGCTCTTCTGGCAAGGATAGCTATGTTCCTCTGGTTGCTCACCTGATTGCAAAGATTGATTGGCTGTAAGCCCAGGGTGACCTGCAGAGTAACTGCAACATGCCTATTCAGCCTGTTCAGTTTGCTGCATTTTATGTGGCAGGAGCTCAGTGTCATTACAAAGAAACCCTCTGCCTTTCCTAAGGAGCCTTGATTATAAATTTATGTAGGTTAGGAATAATTTAATTTTAGACAGTATTACTTACAGGTTGCATTGACCTGAACTTTTGGGTGAGATTACATAGCCTGAGAAACTTGGTGAAATTGGTTTCTATGTGATTTTGGTTCAAAAAACAGGCAAGTGAAACGTTACTAAAAGTTACTAGACCTGTGGTATTGTGGTTAAAGGAAATGGTTATGATGGTTTCCAGAAGAGGAAGTGAGAGTAACATCAAAAGTGATTTGGGTATTTGGGCAAAATACCTTTTTAAGCATTGACTAAACATTTTTTTTAGTATCAATGCAATCATACATTAGCAGTCCGCTTTCATAAATAAGATTAGACTAAATTCTAAGCATTTAAACTCTTATAATTCCACTTCACTGCTTTTTCTGAAAAGAGCTATTTTTTCACTTCCTGTTTTGAGAAACTTCAGGCTCTTGTATTGTTGAAAGTTGTTGTAATTTAAAATAAGTTGAATATGACCATTATTATTTGCAAGTGTCACCTGTTTTGGGTTATTGAAATATTTCAGCACTTACCATGTATTTTTAGTTTCTTGAGAAATATTTTGCCTACCTTACCTGATTCTGCATTTCTCTGGGCAAGGACACTATAGTTTATTCTTGAAAGCATTGCTGTTAAGGGTCTTACATACTTGAGGGCTTTGTTTAGGCCTTATTGAAATGAATGAATTACATACTCTGTGTGTGTGCACACGCGTGTGTGTACACGCGCGCCTAGTTTTAATAGATTTTGGTTTGTTTCCCTGAATGCATATAAATGCATCAGATAGATTTTTGCCTATAGAATTATCTTGTAAGACTGTCACATCTTCCAGCTGGCTAGGATTTTAAACATTTGTTCACATACTTTGCCAAAGAAGTGAGTAAGATCTATTCACCATGTGTTTTTAAGGTTCATGCTGTATGCATTCTTATGACAGAGTAAACCACATGGTCTTTTCAATCTCAGTCATTTGTAGTTCTCAAAAAAGCCTTCTGCCTTATAATATGTTCCTGCTGGTTATTACATCTTTATTAATGCATGCAGGCATTAGATTGCCTACTAGATCTGATTTTTCTGTTGTACTTCAGTTGGAAGTATGGACTGAGTATTTTTTATCCAAGATGCTGGAGACCAGAAGTGTTTGGATTTTTTTTTTGCTTTTGTAATATTTGCCTATATATATATATATATATAGTGATATATCTGAAGGATGGAACCCAAGTCTAAACATGAAATTCTTCTTTTATATTTTATACACCTTATACTCACCTAGCTTGAAGGTAATTTTGTGTAATATTTTTAGTGTGCCTGCCCTGTGTAGCCTGTCACATGAGGTTAAGTGTGGGATTTTCTCCTGTGGTGTCAGAAAGTTTGGGGTTTTGTAGCATCTTGGGTTTAAGATTTTTTGATTAGAGATACTCAACCTGTATTCAAGGAAAGGTTATACAATGAGAAATACTTAAATGATATAAGTAAGATAGCTACTGAAATAAGTATATACCATTTATTAGGGGAGTGTAACGTGGTTACTGAAGAGGTTTCTTTTTTTTTAATGTTCATTAGTGAAAAAAGTTCAAAATCTTAACTTCACAAGTTAGTGGGAATTTTAGGGAACTTTTAATTGAGAATGTAAGGACACGTACATGGGGATTTTAGGGAAGACATGAGAGTGATAGGTGTTTTTATATTTAAATTCATTTGTTTAATTCCTTAAGCTTTTTTCTTTTTAAAGATTTTATTTATTTATTTGAGAGGTAGAGTTATTAGCGAGAGAGAGAGACAGAAAAGTCTTCATCCACTGGTTCACTCCCCAAATGGCCACTGCGGCCAGAGTCGGGCCGATCCAAAGCCAGGAGCTTATTCTGGGTCCCTTTTGTCCGTGCAGGGGCCCAAGCACTTGGGCCATCTCCTGTTAGCTTTTCCAGGCCATAGCAGAGAGCTGGATTGAAAGAGGAACAATCAGGACTAGAACCGGCACCCATTGGGATGCTGGAGCCATGTGCTGAGGCTTAACCTACTGTGCCGCTGCACCGGCCCTTAATTCCTTAAGCTTAATTTTCACTAAAAATATATGTCTTTCCTTTTGCAGATCTATTCTACTGTTACATTGTGATTTTTAAGATTTTTTAGGCTACTTTTATGTTTCTTATTAATATAGCACAGCAAGAGGTCCCCTGACCTACAGGAACACAAGGCCAAAGTTAGTGAACCTATTTTTCAATCTTCATTCACTCATTGAGAGTTCTGTAACATGGGGTAGGTGATTTGACTTCCCTAAACTTCACTTATATTCATCTGTAAAATGGAGAAAATTGTTGGGGCCGGCGCCGTGGCTCACTTGTTTAATCCTCTGCCTGTGGTGCCAGCATCCCATATGGGCACTGGGTTCTAGTCCTGGTTGCTCCTCTTCCAGTCCAGCTCTCTGCTGTGGCCCAGGAAGGCAGTGGAGGATGGCCCAAATGTTTGGGCGCCTGCACCCGCGTGGGAGACCAGGAAGAAGCACCTGGCTCCTGGCTTCGGATTGGTGTAGTTCTGGCCGTAGCAGCCATTTTGGGGGTGAACCAATTGAAGGAAGACCTTTCTCTCTGTTTCTCTCCCTCACTGTCTAACTCTGTCAAATAAAGAAAAAAAAAAAAAAAAAGGAGAAAATTGTCAAAGGAACTCTAACATCTGTTTCATTTCTGATTATGGTATTTTTATAAGTCATTGTGAGGTAGTAGGATAGAAGTTGAAGCCCATTTGATGGACCTGCCCTGGAGTCGAAGGATGCCCAGGTCAGAGCCACAGATCTTATTGGCTCTAAGCTGAAAAGCCCTTCACTCAGCCCAACTTCCAAAGTGACCACTGCAGCTGAGGGGATGGTCAAGTAGGGTCAGCAACATTGCAGGCAGAACTGTAAATTTCTTGTTAGAGATGCCCCCTGCCTTTACCTGGCCAGCTCTCCTCCCAGGCCAGCCAAGTAATGAAAGTCAACAGAGTGCCTTCTCCTAGGAGGTTCACACCTCCCTTAGGATATACCCCATGTGAAGAGATAGATAGGTCTGGGCCTCTGAATTTACAAGGCCTAAAGCCCACCAGATTATTATCAAGCCGCTTCTGTCAGGTTCTATTTGCCTCTCAATCAGAAAACTTAATTGTAGCTTAGACCGCACCTTTCTTAGCTCCTCTAATAATGACTCTGTCCTTTGTTCTAGGCCCTGTCTAGTGCACTTGGGCCTCATTCCTTTGTAATCATAACCTCTACTCTACCACCAATGGCTCTACTCCCAACATGTGTGTACTGATGGTCCTCTTCCCCACTTAATGCTGTATAATTGTTCAAACCTGGTAAATGCCACTCTTAGGATCATTGGTTACTATCCTCACTCTGTCTTTTATGACCTTGTCTAAATATGATCAGAGTCGGAAAACTTGGAAGGCTTCCATAGCCTTGGCAACTCATGACGACAGCCTAAGATGGTTACTGGCGCCATAAACTAGAGTGTCAATTTGTTGGGTCAACAACAGGAGCCACTGTGCACTTGCTCCTCATGTGGGATCTCTGTCCTTAATGTGCTGTACATTTTGATTTAATGCTATAACTAGTACTCAAACAGTATGTTTCACTTTGTGTTTCTATGTGGGTGCAAACTGTTGAAATCTTTATACTAAATTGATCTTCTGTATATAAAGAGAATTGAAAATGAATCTTGATGCAAATGGAAGGGGAGAGGGAGCGGGAGGGGGGAGGGTTGTGGGTGGGAGGGAAGTTATGGGGGGGGGGAAGCCATTGTAATCCATAAGCTGTACACTGGAAATTTATATTCATTAAATAAAAGTTAAAAAAAAAAAAAAAAAGTTGAAGCCCATTTGAAACAGTAACTGACTTCAGTTTAGTTTTCCTTAATATAGGCATACCTGCTTCTGAAGATAAAAGTTAAAATATGAAAATAATTGAAAACTTCTATGAATGTAAGGTAGTATTTAGGAGTCTGAGCAAATTTTTTGACATTAGTTTTTCTGAAATAGTTGTGTTTTTTAACAAAGGAAACTCCAAAGTCACAAAAGAAAGTGTTTTGCGGAGTTTGAGATTTTTTTTTTTGGTCATTTCGTCCTTTTTCTTTTTTCCCACACTATTGATGAATGAGAGTGATCATGACCAACATGAGATTGATCTCTGTATTGGAAAGACCTCAGTTAATACTTGTATATTTTTCCTCTTGCTTAATTATTGCCTCAAATCTAGAAGAAAAGAAGGGAAAAATCCACTCGCTAGAATAGACTTTTTAAATGATACATTCTTGGGCGTTTCAATGCACTTAGACTTTTTATTTGATTAGAGGAGTATTTTTCTTTTCTTTTTTCCCATGATTTTGGATAATTTTATTTCTTGAGGAAAGATTTAACAGAAATAGCAGTGTGAAATTTAAAGTCCTTAGCTGATACCTTCTTATCTAGTGGAAGAAACATATTTGTGATGGGCAGAGTGCAAGGTAAATGGAGGGGAACTGACTTTAGTCTTCTTGTATTTGTTTCCATAAGGCATTATTTTCTCGGTTGATCCATCAGGAGCAGAGAAATGTTCTGAGATTCGACTATGGCAAGTTGTAAACTAATAAATATTATCAATATAAGATATTTTTCTCTCCCAGAGGGGTTTCATTTACTGAGCACCTTAAACATGTTGGGGAGAAAATATCCCTTAATAAAACTGAATTTAAATAATTATTTATTTAAACATATCCTGTTATATCTGCTTGGAGCTTTATTTTTTATTTTTTTTAATTTTTTTTTGACAGGAGGAGTGGATAGTGAGAGAGAGACAGAGAGAGAAAGGTTTTCCTTTTTGCCATTGGTTCACCTTCCAATGGCTGCTGCGGCTGGTGCATCATGCTGATCCGAAGCCAGGAGCCAGGTGCTTCTCCTGGTCTTCCATGCGGGTGCAGGGCCCAAGCACTTGGGCCATCCTCCTGCCTTCCCGGGCCATAGCAGAGAGCTGGCCTGGAAGAGGGGCAACCAGGATAGAATCTGGCACCCCAACCGGGACTAGAACCCGGTGTGCCGGTGCCGCAAGGCGGAGGATTAGCCTGTTAAGCCACGGTGCCGGCCAGAGCTTTATTTTTTAAAAAAGCTGCTTGTGAAATTTAGGGTATGATCTTTCTTTCTTTCTTTCTTCTTTTTTTTTTTTTTTTTTTTTAATTTAAGAGGCAGAGATACAGAGAGAGACAGAAGGAAAGACAGAAAGGGCTTCCATCCATTGATTCACTCCCCAGATGGCCGCAGTGGCTGGAGCTGGACCAATCTGAAGCCAGGAGCCAGGAGCTTTTTCTGGGTCTGCTGTTTGAATGTGGGGACCCAAGCAATTGGGCCATCTTCCACTGCTTTCCCAGGCGATAAGCAGAGTGTTGGATCAAAAGAGGAGCAGCTGGAACCAGTGTCCATATGGAATGTCGCAGCTGCAGGCGGAGGCTTAGCCTACCAAGCCACAGTGTCAGCCCCTGATCATTTTTTTTTATTTTATACTGGATGGGAAGCTGAGGAAATAAATCTAGAAATAAATCTAGAAAATATTTAGCAAAAATAAATTATTTTTAATTCTTCAACTAGCAGTGATACGTTATTCACTGTATGCTTCCTTTGTGGAATTGTTAGGTAAATTTTTAATATAATGTTTACTTGTTACTTATTTTCATCTACTTGAGTGCCAGCGAGAGTGAGAGAGCTCTTCTATCCACTGATTTACTCCCTAAATGCCAAGAGAAAGCTCTTCTCTACTGTTTGATTTTCTAAATACCCATAACAACCAGAGCTGGGCCAAGCTGAAGCCAGGACCCTGGAAATCAATTCAAGTCTCCCATGTGAGTATCAGGGATCACATAAGTTACTGTCTTCCAGGATGCATTAGCAGAAAGCTGGATTTGAAGCAGAGTTGCTGGGACTTTAACCAGCCCTCTAATGTGGGATACAAGTGTCTAAGACAGCAACTTAACCCCACAGTGCCATTATGCTTGCCCCTAAAAATATTTTAATGATTACAGAAGAAAACATATTTATTGTCAAAACTCAAACATAGGATGTATGTGTGACTTCAAAAATTTATTGTCAGCCCATCTCCCACCTTAAAAAATAAGCTATACTTACATTCTTTTCTGTATAAATGCTAATGTTGTACATGCACACTTTACTGTGTTATGATTAAGTTGGGTATGTTTATTCAGAGTTGGAGCAGTATAGTACAGTTTATATATAAATGTAATTAGTAAGAATCCTTAATTTATTGCTTGTATATTTACATACAAAGAAAATTAAAGGAATGGACACACTTAACTAACTATATGCAGTATGTTAAAAATGAGGATGCCAAATTTAAGAAGTATGTCAGTGTTGAAAGTTCTTGTTCTTTCAGGTGAAGATAGTCAAAAGTCAAACTCATGTTCTTTGATAATTTGCTAATAATGTTAGCATTAAGTAAAAGTCTACAATAATTTTGGGTTAGGTTCAGTGAATGTGCATTTTTATGTTATTAGAACTAAAAGTTTCTTCCCTTCAAGCCTTCTTAAGCCACTTGTTCACTAATAATAGAGCATAATAAAATGTAATGCTGTTGCTATTTATTGAGACTTTATATGCTACATTTTTGTATTTTTCCCTTTTAATTGTTCTTTTTTAAAAAGATTTATTATTTATTTCAAAAGAGTTACAGATAAGAGAGGGAGAGACAGATCTTCCATCCACTGGTTCATTTCCCAGTTGACTGCAGCGGCTGGTGCTGGGCCAGGCTGAAGCCAGGAGCCAGGAGAAGAAACCTGGGTCTCCCACATGGGTGGCAAGGGCCCAAGTGCTTGGGCCATCTTGTGCTGTTTTTCCCAAGCCATTTGCAGGGAGTTTGATTGGAAGTGGAGCAGAGGGGACTCAAATTGATACCCATATTTGATACCTGCATTGCAGGTTGTGGCTTTACCTGCTACTCCACAGTGCTGGCCTCTTAATAGTTCTTAGGTCTGTGATATAGGTACCTATTTTACAGATAAAGAAATTAATCCATTAATTAGTTAATAAGACTTTGGGGGTTGGACATCTGCATAAGTTTGGGAAGCCATATCAGGTCCAAACTATAGTAGTAGTGCTGTACATGTTCCATTATCAAGGGACTCTGTTGTTTTAAGAAAAATAACATATATTGGAAAATACTTTCTTATTGCATAGTTGATTTTAGATACCTGACTAATTAAACTGCATCTTTAAAACTGTTTTAAAAATCATATGAGCTGTTCTGCTTAGTCTCAAATATTGAGGATTTCCTATTCATTTACTGTACATTTGTTAAATGTGTTCTTTGGCAATAGGTAAACAGATTAAGATGAAGACTCTAGTGCTAAGTGTTTTGAATCTTAGTAGGAGGGGGTGAAAGGTGTATAGATAACTAAAATGTAGTGGATAAGTAGGAGTACGGGCATCTTGAGAAGAGAGTAAAAAATTCCAATGTGAGAGAGATGGGAAAGCGGGTAGTTATGTTTGTGCTTGGTTTTGAAGTACAAAGAAAGCTTTAGTCAGGTGTTGACAGGGACTAGCCAGTCAGTGTTTCAGAGCCCAGAATTTTTGTTTGCTAAAGTATATAAAGATATAAAATATATGATTATTAAATACCTTGGTAATGTTCTTCTTACATGCATTGTTCCTCTAAACTTTTCTATACTTGTATCTTCTAAACGTTCTCCATACTTGTAGGATAGTCTGTAGGTTGAAAGACCTAGATTCTAGGTAAAGGTTTAATACTAATGTTTTTTTCTTTTAGCTTTAAAAAAATTATTTAACCCTTCTGGGCTACATTTATTTTTTTCCTCCTAGCAGTAAGCCTGTTAGCCATGTTTAATGAAGAAAGTACACCTGGCAGATCAAGTGGGCATTTCAGGAAAAGAACTGAGAGCCGAAGTTTTTCTGAGTTCATGGTTTTCCTATAACTTTTGCCTGCAGAACAATAACCATAATTTCTTTAGCTCTGCTTTTATTGGAATTAGTTAGGAAGTTGTTAATGAAATTGTAATAATTTGAAAGCTTTTCCAATGATTTCAGTGTAGTCTCCTATCAAGCCTCTTTTTTTGTTTTCTTTTTTAAAGATTTATTTGTTTATTTGAGAGGCAAAGTTACAATCAGAGGGAGAGAAGGGTCTTCCATGCTATGGTTCACACCCCAGATGGCTGCAACAGCCACAGCTGGGCTGATCTGAAGCCAGGAGCCAGGAGCTTCTTCCTGGTCTCTCACATAGGCGCAGGGGCCCAAGCACTTGGGCCATCTTCCACTGCTTTCCCAGGCCACTAGCAGGGAGCTGGATCGGAAGTGGAGCAGCTGGGACTTGAACTGGCATCCATGTGGGATGCTGGCACCACTGGTGGAAGAGGCTTAACTTACTATGCCACAGTGCCGGCTCTATCCTATCAAGTCTTTTAATCTAAACATTAGCAGTGGATTGATTTCTTTCTTTTTTTTTTTTTTCACAGCTACCCAAGCTCAAGGGGAAGTGCTAAATTTAAAGCACATTGGTTGGTCAAAATACAGATAATATATAGGGAAAAAATGAATTGAACTTAACCATTGATACTAGAATTGGAGGCTTGTTTTGCTCTTTGTAGGTTTCTCATTAATACCTTTCATACTATATTATATTATTTCATTATTTAAGAAATTAGAAAAATGATAGAAAATTTTTACAGTCTGTAATTTCTGGTGATAACTATTCTTTTTATAGACAATAATTTCAGCCTAGTGAAAATTCTGGAGGTCTTGGTCCTTCTACACCATTAATTTTGCAAAACCTGCTTTACAAACTGTGGTGCCTCCTTGTTGCTTAGTCAAAGTTAAGTTTCTCTGTCTACCATAAATTGGCCACATTTTGTATTTTTCTTGTCTGCCCTAATATGAATCAGATGGGCCTGGTTTCTTTTCTGTGCCATTACAAATAGCATTCTCACATTGACCCCTGATATTTTGTTGATTTTTTTCAATTCATTTTATTAAATAAATAATTGTGTTCTTCAGTATTTTGGCAAAGGGCTATGTCTTATTGCTGAGATAGTTTAGAATTAAAAAAAAAAAACTAATTAAACTGATCAGATTTTTACCTGAATGTTAGTTACTCCATGAAGGTTTTTTTTTTTTTTTTCAGGCAGAGTTAGACAGAGAGAGACAGAGAGAAAGGTCTTCCTTCCGTTGGTTCACCCCCCCAAAATGGCTGCTACTGCCAGCGCGCTGCGCTGAAGCGAAGCCAGGAGCCAGGTGCTTCCTCCTGGTCTCCCATGCAGGTGCAGGAGCCCAAGCACTTGGGCCATCCTCCACTGCCTTCCCGGGCCACATCAGAGAGCTGGACTGGAAGAGGAGCAACCAGGACAGAACTGGTGCCCCTACCGGGACTAGAACCCGGAGTATCGGCGCCGTAGGCAGAGGATTAGCCTAGTGAGCTGCTTCTTTTGGAGCATATGTTTTTAAATAACCTTTTCTAGTATTTTGGAATTAGATATGAATTTGTCTTTGGTCCTGCCAGTTAGTAGGGTTTTTTTTTTTTTTTTTTAATGATTTATTTTTTTGAAAGACAGAAAGTCAGATTTAGACAGAGAAATAGATATCTGTCCACTGGTTCACTCCCCAAATGGCCACAACAGCCAAGTCTGGGTCAGGCTGAAGCCAGGAGCCATGAACTTCATCAGAGTGTCCCAGATGGGTGGCAGTGACTCAAATACTTGAGCCATGATCTGCTCCTTCTTGGGTGCAGTAGTAGAGAGCTGGATCAGAAGCAGAGTAGCTTAGATTCAGAGTAGCATGGATGCAGAGCACTACTATGATATAGGGTGTGGATGTCCCGAGGGGCAGTTTAACTTGCACTTGCCCTCCGCTATTTTTGTTAAAATCTTGAGCAAGATATTCAATTTCTTTGAGGCTTCTTTTCATTCTTTCTTTGTTTTTTTCTTTTAAGATTTATTTATTTATTTGAAAATCAGAGTTACACAGAGAGAAGGAGAGGCAGAGAGAGAGAGAGAGGTCTTCCATCAGTTGGTTCACTCCCCAGTTGGCTACAATGGCTGGCACTGCACCGATCTGAAGCCAGGAGCCAGGAGCTTCCTCTGGGTATCCCATGAGAATGCATGGGCCCAAGCGCTTGAGTCATCTTGCACTGCTTTCCTAGGCCATAGCAGGGAGCCAGATCGGAAGTGGAGCAACTGGGTCTTGAACCTGTGTCCGGCACTGCAGGCAGCGGCTTTACCCAGTAGGCCATAGCGCCGGCACTGAGCCTACTTTTCTAAGTGTTGGTTTAATTTCTAGAGCACAGGTGTTTCATTTACTAAATTGCCTACTGAATATAGTAAATATTCTTATTCCTTACCATTTTTGTGTATTCATTGTTTTGTTTTTTCTTTATTGTTGCTTAATTGTTTATAAATAAAAGAGTTTTTTTTTTTTTTTTTTAAAACAGATTTATTTATTTGAAAGTGAGAGCGAGATCTTCCATCCGCTGGTTCACTTCCCATGGCTGCAGTAGCCAAGCATGGGCCAGGCAGGAGACAGGAGCTTCATCCAGGTCTCTCACATGGGTGGCAGGTACCAAAACACTTTGCCATCCTCTGTTGCTTTTTTCCAGGCCAATAGCAGGGAACTGGGTTGAAAGTGGAGCAGCCTGTGTACCAGATGGTGCCCATATGGGATGCTGTCACTGAAGGTGCTGGCTTTATTGCTGGCCCTGGATTTTTTTTTTTTTTTTCTTTTTTTGACAGAGTGGACAGTGAGAGAGAGAGAGAGACAGAGAGAGAGGTCTTCCTTTTGCTGTTGGTTCACCCTCCAACGGCCGCCGCGGTCAGCGCGCTGCGACCGGTGCATCGTGCTGATCCAAAGCCAGGAGCCAGGTACTTCTGGTCTCCCATGCGGGTGCAGGGCCCAAGGGCTTGGGCCATCCTCTACTACACTCCCAGGCCATAGCAGAGAGCTGGCCTGGAAGAGGGGCAACCTCGACAGAATCTGGTGCCCCGACCGGGACTAGAACCCAGTGTGCCAGTGCCGCAGGCGGAGTATTAGCCTATTGTGGCCCTGGATTTTTAAAAAATCTATATTTGATGTATTTTTAGCATCAAATAGAAAGTTCTTGAAAAAAATTTGTATTATTAACCCTGTAAAGTTAAGCTGTACTATATAATGTACACAGTTTGTGGAAAGGACTCAGGAAGGGGATTTAGTAGTGGAATGGCAGAAAGATTTGTTTTACAAAAACAGAATGACAAATAGTATTGGGGATAAATTATTTTATAATAATAAAAAGAAAATTGGGGCCAACGTTGTTAGTGGGTTAAGCAACTGCTTGTGACAGCAGCATCCCTTATGAGCACTGTTTCATGTCACTTCTTATCCAGCTCACTGCTAGTGTGTCTGGGGAAGCAGCAGCAGATGACCCAGGTGCTTGGGCCCCTGCCACTCATGTGGGAGACCAGGATGGAATTCCAGGCTCCAGGCTTTTGCCAGGCCCAGCCCTGATTGTTGGGGGCATTTGGGGAGTGAATGAAGTGAAAGCTTCTCTCTCTCTCTCGCTCTCTCTCTCTCTCTCTCACTCACTTTCTCACTCTCACTCTATGTGTGTGTCTCTCTCCCCCAATCTGTAACTCTGCCTATCAAATAAATAAATACATACATAATTTTTTTTTAAAAAAAGAAAGGTTTGTTTTAAAGTCGTATAAAACATAGTCTTTATGTTTGTAGTCAGAGGTTTATTTTGTGACCTAAATAAAATATTTTGTGGTTTTCTGAGACATCTTTGTCTTTTATATTTGGTAATAACATTAGGTTTGTGTTTTGTGAGAAAATGAATTTGAAGATACTGAATTGGCACTGAACAGTGACCTGGAATTGATTTTATGGAAAATGTTATTTTGATAATTGGAAGCTCTTTGTAGATAGCCATATGCATTGGAAAGTTTGATCTTTAAAAAAGAGAAGATAATTATTTATAATTTGTTTTCATTTGAAAGTTAGAGTGCATGTGTGTGTTTTCATCCACTGGCTTACTCCCCAAATGGCAGCGACTGCCATGGCTGGGCCAGGCTGAATCCAGGAGCCAGGAGTTCCATCTGGATCTCCCACATGGGTTCAGGGGCCCAAGTACTTGGGCCATCTTCCTCTAACTTTCCAAGGTGCATTATCAGGGAGTTGGATTGAAGTACAGCAGCCAGGACTTGCACCAGCACCCATATAGTATGCTGGTTCTGCACGCAATGGCTTAACCCACAGTGCCACAGCACCAGCCCCAGAACTTATGTGCTGGGTAACCAGATAAGCTGTTTATATGTACTGTATTTTGTCTTTTAAAAATTTTTAACAGTCTGCCTATGAAGCAAGAAGTAATAGTGTGTTCTCAGTTTATGGATTAGGTAACCAAGGCTCAGAGGTTAAGCACCTTGACTAAAAGCATACAAACTGTGATCTACTTGATTAAGAGACAGAGTTCTTAATTTTTATATTTAAATATTTCCTTTAACATTACTATAATTTTACCTGCCACATTAAATATTCCTAACTTTTTTCCTTTTTAAGATTTATTTATTCAAAAGTCAGATTAGAGAGAGAAAGGGAGAGACGGAAAGATCTATCCTCTGGTTCGCTCCTCAAATGTCTGCAACAGCCAGGGCTGATTGGGCCAGGCTGAAGCTAGGAGCCAGGAGCTTCATCAGAGTCTCCCACATGGGTGGCAGGGACCTAAACACCTTGGCCATCTGCTGATTTTCCCATTCCATCACCAGTGAGCCGGATCAGAAGTGGAGCAGGCAGGGACTCAACTGCCACCCCTATGGGATTCCCGCATCCCGGGCAGAGGCTTTACCTGCCGAGTCACAACACCTGGCCAATAACCTTTTTTTTTTTTTTTTTTAATTTGAAGATTATATTAGAATATTCAAAGAGAATATATATTTCCAATTTTGAGAACTAGAAATCTGTGTATCTAAATATTTAAAATTCATTTTAGATCTTTTTGGAATGTGAAATTATAGTATTTTTTATGTCATGAAAACATTCTAAATTAGGATAAAGTAAAACAAAGTATTAGGGGGAGCTTTTCTCTTTGAAATTCTGTGGTTCACAAATATATAGTTTCTTTCTCGTGAAATGTCTTGTTTTGTGGAAAATTTTTTTTGATGGGACTATGAAATTTTGGGATTTACATACAATTTTACACGAGTCATCTTTTTGTTGGGATAGAGAGGAGATAGAAGTGGTTAGAATTTTAATGATAAGCATTTAAAATTTCAAAATTTAAATTTAAAATATTTAAAATTCTCCTTAAAAAGTTTAAAAATTTAACATAATTGGTAACTTATTAAGCATTTTTGATTCTGTCTTTGTGATAAGCCTTTCTGAAATGTTATTAGTCTAAAATGTATTGATGGCTAAGTATAGTAGTATGTATAGTTTTTAAAATTGGTTTCCTGAATGGGTGATGATTTTAAGAGTAAAGGATTAATTTTTTGAAATACTATAGCTGTTTTTGGATAAAATGCAGCTCTGTGTGTACCAATAGCTGCCTATATTCTGAAATTCAAGTTTGTATGATTTTCTTTGTCCTAAAAATGAAATTTTTGTTGCAGTGAGAGATTTATCTTTATAAACTGACCCTTTTTGTTAGTTGAAATTTTCCTGTACTGCTTTAGTGAGGTGGTGGAACTTTCTTAACTGGGTTGTATTTTACCCAGATGATAACTTTTAGTCACCTCATAATTTATTTTTTCTTGTACTTTTTCTTTTTTACCTTAGTATTTTGTCTTTTTTGCCTTATACAAATATCTCTGTTGATAGTAAGTAAACAAATCAAGTCCGTTGATCTTAGAAAATATAAAATGAGGTCCAATACTTTGTGTAGCGTGTGCAAACCTTGTACTTTTTAGTTGGTATTTTTTGAGTACTCATGATATGCGAAATATTCTTACAAAAATTCTAGATAAACATGTTCAGGTAGTAAGCACACAAACCTTTTAGGATATATTGTAACTATTATCTTCTGTTTAATACATGAAACTGAGGCAAAGAGGTAAAAATCATTGCTCTTGATTACCCAGCTGGTGTTGGGGCCAGGATTTGAACGTGGACTGCCCATCTTAAAACTCATGCTCTTAACTATTAGGGTAAACTCTTTCTCTAGGTACAACAAGCATTTAGACTTAGAGTGAATAAAGGAAATATCTGATCGAGAGGGGGAATTATAGTCATGAAAGGAAGTTAACACTAAATTGCTAGTTCTGAATATTATGATAAAGGTGATTACTGCTATGATTACTATTTATATTAGACTTTTACTTGGATAATTATTATTATCAACATTATTGTAGCTGTAATTAACAACAGCTAACATCTTTGGAGCACTTATGTGCCAGTCATTTTGCTAAATGCTTTACTTGGATTATCCCTCTTCAAATCCTCATAATGAGGTAAGTATTAATTTTCCCCATTTGACAGATGAAGAAACTTAGACTAGGAGATGTTATGTAATACATTCAAGG
This sequence comes from Lepus europaeus, assembly GCF_033115175.1. Classification (NCBI taxonomy): domain Eukaryota; kingdom Metazoa; phylum Chordata; class Mammalia; order Lagomorpha; family Leporidae; genus Lepus; species Lepus europaeus. The sequence continues at coordinate 126,400,417 of NC_084827.1, read as the reverse complement.
TCCCATGGCTAGTGAAGATCAAAATCCAGCTGGTTTTATTCCAGAGTCTGTGTTTTTAGCCTTCATGACATCCTGCCTTCCTCTGTAGTATGTTTATACTATAAACCACTGTGTAGTGTGGAAAAAGGCAAAGCAAGTCCAAGGAAAACAGATTATATAACCTTTTATTTTTTTCATTGAAATGAAGTTCCATTCTTTTGTTTTCACTGTAAGAAGGAAGAACCGTGTGTGTCTATATACTCACATTTCTTTAGTGGATTAAATTCTCATGCAGTACAATTTGTGATCATGGGAAGGGAGTAAAGTTATTCATATTTGCATTATTTGATAGTCACTAATACTGTTAGAATGGATAGCTGAATTTTAAAATAATTAAAATATGAAGGGCAATAAATATCATGAAAAAACTGAATTTAGAATCACGTTAGGATTCCGTACTACCTCAGGCATGTTTATGAAACTTGATTTTCATTGTGCCATTGATATAAGAAAATGTTAATCTGTAGCAATTTCTGTTTGGGAAAATTCTTAGCTGTGTGGTTTTTAGTTATTTTATTGTATAGTATTTTGGGAAGAAGATAGATTGGAAGATTAATTTATAAGAGATATTATTTTAAAGAAGTGATAACCTACTCTGAGGAAAAGTCAGATATATGTTAATATGATAATATTGAAATGGAATTTACATAGTAGCCTTCTGTTGATTTGATTTAAAGATTACAAAGTTCTAAATTTCTTAAAATTAATTTTGTTTTATCTAATTATGCTTAATATTAGAATTTTTTTTACTGCATTCCTATTTCCATTTAGAAAATATAGGAATGGTTGCATTGATTTTTTTTTATACTGTTGCTTGAAAGGAAGTTAGGTGATACTTAAAAAATAGTTTTAATATTAGCTGAAGTACAAAAGTCTTCCAATAACGATTTATTTTTATTCTTGGCTACCGTTTCTTTTTAAGGTATGTAAAATTTTGCTGATGATATTGCTCCGTTTTTATAACTGCATGTAGTCTTTATTTTCCTTCTTTTTAGAATTATTTTATGTTGGTTTAGAAAGAGCACCAAGGTTCTGACTGACATGGTTGTACACTTACACAGTAGTATTTAAATATATGTGACTAGTATAAATTATTATAAATCTATTGTATTCTAAAACTTGCTACGTAGAATACCTTTAAAATTGTAGCACCATATAGTTTTAACTTGTTTTGTTATTCATAGTCTGCAGTGCATAAGTTTTCTACTAAAAAAGTATGGCATTAGTTTGACAATCATTGTTTACACGTAATTTTCTCTCTTTTTGTTACAATGCTTCCCCAGCAAGGACAAGTTTGGAAGGTTTGCAAAGCTTTTCACCTTCCCTCTGCCCGCTTGCCCGCTTTCAGATCAGTTTCATGTTTCATAACTTCTCTTTCTGCAATCCACAACATAGCCATAGTAAATAGTGAAACAATACTAAATTGCAGTACTGTATTTTCTCATACATAGAAGGCAGATATAACTTTTTAAAAGACATATTCTTTTAAAAATGTAATAAAAAGTTAAATAGTAATGTTAGGATTTTAGTAATTCCCTAAGAAATAAATCTCACTAGGAAGCAGTTAATTAAATGTCACATAATGAAACCATTAGTGAACAATATTCAAGATTATATTCTGTCTTGCTAATCGTCGAGGTAAAACATTCTTCCTAGTAATACCCTATAATTGTATAGTGGTTTACAATTCACTGCAGAAAATGCTGTACTGCTGATGTGGTCAAAATGTAAACATTTCCATTTGTTCTGAGCTTATGAGATATAAAACAGATGCAGATTCATTGTTTAAAGTGCTGCTGGTATGATGGAAAACCGTGTTGTAACTCAGATGTTCAGAGGCAACACACGTTAGCATTATCAAGACAATCTTAGCAGCTTCCAGTTCATTTGAACTAGGGCTCTTGTATTAAAATGTTTAAAGTGAATGAGGAAAACATTTTGGAAAAGACATTTAAATATAAGCTTTTATTTTATAACACTTAGAAAAAAAATGTCATTTAATTTTGTAATATTTTATTAGCTTCAGATGAATACAATCCTACCTCAAACCAAGAATTTTTTTCTTTTCCTTTTTTTAGGTTTGAGCTTTTTCCTTCACTGCTGTTCTGCGCTAACTGCTTTGAAACTTTCCATGCATTTTTTTCAGTAGAAGAACATCTCTGTACTGTCTCCCATTGCATATCTCAGCTGTGACAATCCCTGCACTTTGCCTATTCATTTTATCACCTGCTCACCAAAAACAATGAATATCTTTCTAATTTCTGATTACAGATTTGCTGTTCCTTGATTTTAGAAGGATGAATTTCACTTTTTTTATTACTGTTGTTTTATAGGCATGTGGAGATCCCAAGGCCAAACCGTCTTACCTTATTGACAAAAACCTGGAATCTGCTGTGAAATTCATAGTCAGAAAATTCCCTGCTGTAGAAACCCGCAACAACAATGTAAGTCATCTAAAGTTTTCTATTGCTTGGTTTTAGCCAACTGCAAGCAAAAGAGTGGTCAGTGTAGTGCTTGTAGTAACTCTTTATCTAATTCTTTCTATTCATATAAAGATTATATACATTGATTAAGAGCTCTTAGAGATGATGTTTTTATCTTAGTTACTGGGAAAAGGGATTCAGCTTTATTACCATTTTATTATAGAAATAATAAGATCTTAATTTCTTACACATCTGTTCCCTTTCAAATTGCAGCACGTGTAAGGTAATAGATACGTATACAGGGTTCGAAATATTTGTATGAATACCTGGTGTGTTTTGTTCATATAGCTATAAACTTAACTTTCTCTTGTAGTCATTAAATGTCTTCATGGAGCTTATATTATTTTTAGCATTTAGATGTGTTTAGTGTAAAATATGTTTGTTTCTGCAGTATTTTCATAATTGACAAGACCACTTCTGAAAATTAAGTAATATAAAAAGATGATGGTGTTAGGATCTCTGTTTTCATGCTGGAAAGTTCTTTCTTGGTGTTTTGAAGTAAAGTCATATTCAGAGCACTCCTAGGATGTTTATGTATTCTTTGGTAGTCCTTTATAATTACTTGTATGAATGAATAACTAATTTAGAAAATGGGACTGACTTTTCAACTTATCATGGCATTTTCATATAAATTTTGTTGACTTGGAGATTTTCTACATATCTTCTCCTTTTACTTTTTCTTTGATATCTCTTGTTATAGTCCTTGCTTTATGCACATATTTAGTCTAGGAATTTCCTCTTGTGTAGATTTCCCTGCTTTTGAGACATTCTGTTTAAAAGAATTTGTCATCTATTTATTTTCTCAAATCATATGTTCGTTGGAAATTTGTATTTAGCTTGTTGATACCACTTTTACTTAAAAACATTTTAATGTGGAAGGAAAATGCCAGTCAGAATTTAATAAATTAGTCTGTTTTAAATAATTTTCTTTTGAAGTCTCCAGTTTTTAGGAGAATAGGTTAGTAGAGGCTTTGTTTTATAGAAGATTGTGTTTTATAATGGTATATTAAGGCATCACAATTAGTTTCTGTTTATAAAATGGGTGATTGAAATCACGCATTTCTTAAGAACACTGTTTCTCTGTGTGTGTGCAACTTATTTTTAGTTATTAACATTACTTGGCTAACTTGTTTGAGTGAGTACAGACTCACTGTAAGTGTAAGATTTTATGATAGTTTATCTTACTTTTTTTTTTTTTAAGATTTATTTTATTTATTTGGAAGAGTTGTAGAGAGAAAGAGAGGGAGAGAGAGATCTTTCTTCCTCTGGTTCACTCCCCAAATGGCCATAAAAGCCAGACTGGGCCAGACTGTAGCCAGTAGTCAGGAGACCCATCATGTCTCCTGTCAGGGTGCAGGAACCCAAGGACTCGGATGATCTTCCACTGCTTTTTCAGATACATAAGCAAGGAGCTGGACCAGAAGTGGAACAGCAGGGACTCAACTGGTACCCCATATGGGATGCTGGCATTGCAGGCAGGGGCTTAACCCATTATGCCACAATGCTGGCCCAGTCTATGTTACTTTAATTTTATATATACTTCTCTTTGTGATGTGAACTCCTCAGTTTGTACTAGGGAACTTCAAAGTATTCATGGAAAATGTGAATTAAGCCCATTTTCCTTAAATGAGCTTTCCTGAACTTTATTGTATATATATTTGTATGCAAATTTTCATTCAGATAGTCCCTGAATATGAATTATTTTCTTGGAAAATTAGCAAGATTATGTATACATTCACTATTTTGTAACAGTAATTTTTTTTGTCAAGGCCAATTAACCAATTGTTGATATGCTTCACAAACTGTTTATAGTTAATGCTGTTTTTTGTTTTGTATTATATTTTACTTTCCTTCTCAAATTTTGAAGCATAAAACTGGTACTTTTGTTAACAGCTATATTGGTACTCATTTCTTATACAATTCACTCCTTTGACATGTACAGTTCAGTGGTTTTTAGTATATTCACAATTATACATTCAACACCCCAGTTGTTTTAGGACATTTTTATCACCTCATAAATAAACTACACTCATTAGCAACTACTCCTGATGTCTTGCCAAGCACCAGCCTTAGGCAAACACTAATCTACTTTCTTTCTGTGTTTGTATTCTGCAGGTTTCATTTCAGTGGAATCATATAGTATTTAATCTTTTGTGGTAGGCTTTTGTCACATTGAATAAAGTTTTCCAAAGTATGTCCAACTTGTAGCATATACTGTATTTCATTTTTAAGTTGCCAAGCAATATTTCATTGTGTGGATATGCCACATTTTATTTATCCGTTTATGAGTTGATGCATGTTTTAGTTTTTTTTTTGGGGGGGCATGGATATTTGTTTATACTCACACACACACATTCATACATACCTAGAAGCTGAATTGCTGGATCAAGTGGTAGTTTTGTTTAAATAAATAATGAGTTGTACAGTGCTGTTGAAATGTTTCAACTACTCGTAGATACGTTTATTCTGATTATTTACAAAGCCTAAGTTTTGTCTTATGGCCATTCTGGCCATTGTGTGTATTGTGGTATTTTTGTTTTGCTTTGTTTTTTACCTGTTGAAATTTGATGTCCTGGGTATCTGTGAAGCCTCATGATCTCAGTTTTGATGTGAACTGACTGAGATCTTGGTGAGAGATTCTTAGCCAGTTGTGTGAGGGAATGAGAAGTGAATAATTCAGCTTTACAGTTTTTAAAATGTAGATAAACAGTTAATGGAGATTTAAAGACTGGAAATGAGTAGCATTTGAGATTGATAGGAGGTTGTAGATTTCTAGCTACTTAAGTGTACTGTGGAAATGGTATTGATATCAAGCCCTCACATGTGCCACATAGCTGGCTTACTTTATCTCAAGGATCAAGGTTAGCAATATTTCTACTTTGATTCATGTCATACAAGTACAACTTGTCCCCAGTTTCAGAAAAGGCAGTCATAAAGAGAGATATGGTTTCTGGTGAAAATTCAATAAGATGTATTTTTGGAATTAGTATGAAAATGATAATCTTACTTTGCAGCCAAAAAAATTATTTTTTGTTTCTTCAGTGATTGTCCTCACCCCTTCCTTTTTAATCCCATTAGAAGCCATAAATACATACCTGTCTGCTATACAACAAAGTCAGACATTGTTGAAAAATAGTAAGGTTGGAGATATTTTTACTATGTTGTTCAGGCCCCTTTGCGACCAGTTGTAAAGTTCTATACTTAAAATTCTGAATTTTGGAAAAATCTGGGACCAAGGAATCAGTTACTTTTTTTTTTCTTTCTGGGTATTGATGTTTAACTAAATGCTCCATATACTTCAAAGCAGGCTGATTTAATAAAATTTAAAATGAAGAAAAGCCATACCAGTTTTTTGATTATTGCAGCCACTTACTGCATGTCTACCAAGTGTCAGGCTATGTGTTTTAGTAGATCTTACTTAAGAATTTCAAAGCTGAGAAATCATCCAATTTATCTATAATATGATATCTTCTATTATTTTGAAAGTCTAAATGTCAAAAGTGACTTATTTCTCTTAGGTCACTTAAGAATACATGGAGTGTAATCTTACGGTTTTCTCAGATGAAGAAAATAGAAATCCCTTTATTTCTTTATTAATAGATATTGATTATTATTATATAGATATATAGATATTAATTATATTAATTATTTATTATTAATAGATAATGTTATTATGCTAGGATTTTCTAAAAGGCATTTTAAGTACATGTTCAAGTGTATGTTAAAACTTTTCTAACTGATTTTTTCCAGACTTTTTAAATTTAACTTTGTTCTCTTTTGTCCTTTGCTATATTTACATATAAAAGCTAGTTTGTGTTTTTTGAAATAATATAATTATCTGGCACAAAAGTGTTTTTATAGCATTTGCCTGTGGAATTGTACATTTTAGTATAATATTTTGGGTTTGATTCCTTAATCAGTGGGAAAATATAAATTATGATCCTGTGTATGTTGAATTAGGCCATAGAGTCTGTAAGAATAAGGAATTTTTGGTGAGGAGAGAGCCACAAGAGTGATACAGGGATTCTAGAATAGAACTCAAACCATTGTCATTTGAAAATTATATCTACATATTTGTATAAATTACATATTTTCAAACTAAGAGGAATATTTTATGTTATAGGTATTGTTTTCTCCTCTCTCAAGGAATACAGTATTCAAGGTCCTATGAAACAAATATTGTTTTTTGAAATAGCTTGCAGACATATGTAAAGAAAGACAAAGTAATAAAATAAAAGTATCATCATAATAAATAATAAATAAAATATAAATAATTATGTTTATATTTATAAATATATAAATTAAACTAAATATAAATTAAAAATAAATTAAATATAATATAAATAAAATAATAAATAAAAGTATCATCATAACATAATAAGGTTAGTTCAGAGAGATAGCATTAGAATCTGTTTCCAAACACCATTTTATTCCTAGTAACTGACATATTAGAGACACTAAATTAGTGTTTAATGAATGAATGAACCTTCTTAATTGACTTTTAACTTTGTCAGCCTTCACTTGTATTCAAACGCTGGCTTGTATTTATGTCAGGACTCAAGCTTATTGATATCCTTTTAAAGTTATTGAGTTAATTTTAGCTGAGAAAAAGTAGTACTTTTTTGTAAAGCTATACAAATATATTTCATTAATGATATTACTAAAAGTAACCAAGTAAAAGAGAGTTTTAACTTTTATACAGTGTTCTGAGATTGCATTATATGCTGGCTGATTCTTAAAAACGAGTGAAAAACTGAGTAATTGTTTGTGTTGCTTCACTCTGTTTTCACATCTTGGACTTTAAGACATAATATTGTTACCATCAAAGTGAAATGAATTCTTCCTAAATTTTATCAGTTGCTTAAAATTATTTCACGGTTTGATGTGTTTCATAGTTAAACTGTGACTCTCTGGAATTACAGTTATGTGCCTTTCTGGTATTAAAACTATCCAGCCTAATAACATACCACTTTCATTTACATTTCCTCTTTTTTCTGAAATACTTTCTCCTCTTAGCTCTCTGTCTTGTAATTTCTGTTCTAGTCATACCAAACTAAAGACATAATCTCTTCAATTCAAGGAAACTTTATACTTTTCTGGAAATAATCCTGCCAATGAGTATTAAACTGGGGTTTCATAGCATAGCCCCTAAGGATATGCATTTCAGGCATCTTTAATCATTTTTCCACTTTAAGTTTCTTGAAGTTGTATCTTGCCACCAGTGATAGTTTTTCAGCTAATTTTTAAATAATTAATGGCCATTTCCTTTGGCTACAGTGGTGATAATGATGCTCTTGATAGTAGCAAAGGGCATTATCAGTACCTAATCATCTGCTGACCTTTATCTTTTGTTTCTTTGTCCTTTCTTTAAGGCCTTTAGTCACTTTTAGCCTTTTGAGTAGTTAGCATGATATCTTACTGTTTTTTTTTTTTTTTTTATGGCACATTCAATAGTACCTTTCTTGACAAACCAAAGGTTATTTGACAAGATCATAAATAAAAGATAGTAAAAGAAGCTACAGTGTTGTGAAAATTCATTTCTTTTATTATTATTCCTTGTACTCACCATGTTTTAAATGTTTTGTCAATGTCTTAGGCCAGCTACAAGAATACAGAATGATATGTTGTATTAGAGCTCATTGTCAACTATGGGTGTAATGTAGAATATGCAGAAAATATATTTAATTGTCTTTTATTTTAAGGAATGTTTTATTATGTAAGGGTATTATATACTTGTATGGCACAAATTGCCATGTTTTCTGTTGCCTCTTGACCTTTTCTTTGCTGCTTTCACTATGTGGAATAGCCTCTGTCTTCCATTTCTTTTCCAAGGCCAACTTCTACTTGTCTTTCAGGTCTTCATTTAGATGTCAGTAGTCAGAGAAGCTTTTCCTGACTCTTTCAAATGGGGTTAAGTGCTGCATGGGTATGTTCCCATTGTGTCTTTACAGACTGATCATTCATTTATTTAAAATATTTGTTTATTATCTTCTGTGAACCAAGTACTTTTCTGGGAGAGAGGAATCTAGCAGTGAACAAACTGATGTGGTCTCTGTTCTTGTAGAGCTTATGTTTAACTAGATGGAGACGAACAGCAAATGAATATGAATATAATACCAGGTAAAAAGTTTTAGGAAGAAGAACAAAACAAGGTAAATGAGTTGGAGTAGTAAGGAGATACTAATTTTCTTAGAATGACCAGGGAAGGCCTTACTGAGGAGACATTAGGGCAGAGATTTGAATGTGTGAGGGAGTGAGATGAGCGAGGGAAGGAGTGTTCTATACTGAAGAAATAGCAGCTCCAAATGCTAAAATGGGTATAACTCTGACATGTTCAAGGAACAGAAAGAAGGCCGTTATGAGTGGAATAGGTGATTGAGAGGGACTGTGGTAAGAGATAAGATCAGAGTGGTTGCAAGAGATAGACAGATCATCATAGTGCTTTCTAAGTCATAGTAAGGACTTTAGCTACTTACCTTAACCTTCTATGCCATAGCGCTAGCCCCCTCTAACTACCTTGAGTGAGTTGAGATGCCATTGGAAGTCAGTAACAGAGGAATGAAGTGATGTGACTGATTACTGTGATTGCTGGAAATAGTGTGTAGGAGAACAGAAGTTAAAAACAGGAAGAATAACTAGGAAAAAAAATTATATGTAAATAATTTCTTTTTTATTTGAGAGACAGAGATAGAGCTGCCATCTAGTGGTTCACTCCCCAAATACCTACAGTGGCCAGGACTAGGCTAGGGGTGAAGACTGAAGATGACTTGGAATCTGTATGTCCCAGGTGTATGGTTGGGACCCAGTCACTTGAGCCATCCCCCCTGCCTCCTAGAGTCTGAGTGACAGTAGAAGGATAGTGGAATGAATATATATGAAGCCCCTCTGCATTCAAAGAATTAGTGGAATTAGGGTATTAGAGATTTTAAGTGGAAATTATTCTCCCATTGATGCTACCTTGTTTCCAAATATTCCAAGAACAACACATGGCTGAAAAAGCCAGTGAGAAACCAGAATGGCTTAAACATAAACTTTGTTCCTGTTTACAGGCTTGCCTTGAGGAAACTTAACATCAGATTTCATTCCCTCTGTCATGTATTCATGTATCAAAAATAATCCGTGAGTGCCATCTCAATTATAGGCTCTCTTAACTTTCCTAAGTTGCTCACCATTCTTAACATCCTTGGAAGTTTTGACTTTTCTTACTGTGGTCTTTATCATACTATTATGTAGTTGTATTATTTTTACCTATTTCATGTTATTGCCAGTTGATGAGGGCCTTTGTCTTGACATGTGGGAATTTACTACAATTTTTCACTATCTTTGAATTTTTCACTTAGGGCATCTTGAAGTTATAGTATAATCTGCTTTTTTTTTTGCAGAGTTAGAGAGAGGCAGAGGCAGAGAGAGATATTTTCCATCTGCTGGTTCACTTCCTAAATGGTCGCAATGGCTGGAGCTGGGCTGTTCCAAAGCTAGGAGCCAGGAGCCTCTTCAGGTCTCCCATGTGGGTGTAGGGCCCAACCACTTGGGCCATCTTCCTCTGCTTTCCCAGGTACAGTAGCAGGGAGCTGGATTGGAAGTGAAACAGCCAGGACTTGAACTGGCACCAGTGTGGGATGCCGGCACTGCAGGTGGCTTTACCCACTATTCCACAGTGCTAGCCCCTATAACCTGCTTTTAAAACTGAATATTTATTTTTTAAAAAATGTGGAAGTCTTCTGTACATGTGTACATCCGTCCCTCACTAGATGGGTGTTCATTTAGGGCAGGATCAGTGTTTTAGTCCAGTTTACTTTAACTCCTCCCACAGAGGCTGACAATATAATATACTGGGATATTTGTTGACTATATGAATAGTACATGATTATAGTGATTCTTCACTTATCCAGAGGTCACTTTTCCTGTTACTTATCTCTTAGAGTCACATCTGAGAACTTAAAAGAAATTAGATTTACTCCTGGGAATCTTCCCAAGAGAAATGAAAATAATTTCTACCCCAAGATATGTTTACAGCAGTATTTATTACTCCTAATAGCATCAAACTGAAACAGTTCAAATTCCTGTGATAAACAAATAAACAAAATGTAGTATATACATTTAGTGTTAATACTGTTAAGCAATTAAAAGTGAAACTGCTGCTATGTGATACAACGTGGATGAATGTCAAAAACAGGCTGTGTACAAGAAGGCATTTGTAAAAAGCTACGTATTGTGTGATTCTGTTTTATAGGAAATGTATAGACAGGGCAAGTTTAGTGAGACGGAAAGCAAACCAGTAGTCATGTTACAGCCAAGGGTGAGAGCGGGGCTAACTGTAAATGGGCATGGGGATGATGGAAACGTTCTGAAGTCAACTAGGGTTTTAATGGTTTTACAGCTCTATAAATTTACTAAAATTATTGTTCACTTATAATGGGTAGATTTTATAATATGTAAACTGTACCTCAGTTAAACTATAAAAACAAAGTGAGTTTGAGCAATGACAAATGGTATTCTGTAATAAATGATTTATTTAGAGAAAACCATTTTGGTTCTCTTACAACTAAGGTTATTGAGTTTACTGAGCCAAAATTTTAACAAGTGTGTTTTTTAACACTGTATGTACATTAAAACATATTCTCATATGGAGCAAATAATAATTGGCAGAAAGAAAAGTAAAACTTTTAGCAAGTATTGTGGAAATGGATATTTGGCCTTGAGATATGACACCAGTTAAGATGCCATATCCCATATCAGAGTGTCGGAGTTCCTGGCTCTGCTCCTGATTGCAGCTTCCTGCTATTGAGCACCTTGGGTGGCAGCAGGTGATGGCTCAAGAAGTTGGGACCTTCCCCCTAATGAGAGAGCCCAGACTGAGTTCCTGGCTCCTGGCTCCTGGCTTTGGGTTGACCCAGCTCCAGCTGTTGAGGGCATTTGGGAAGTGAAACAGCATATGGGATCTCTCTGTCATTCTCTGCCTGTCTGATAAAAAGTTTTTAAGAAATAGAGTAGCAAAGACTATTTAATGTTGGAGTACCTTGCATATGTCAATAGCTCCTGTGGCTATCTTGACATAAATAATTCAATATAATTATTGGTTACAATGATTACATCTAATCAGTAAGGAAAACCTGATTCATATCTAAGTATACTCTGGTGAAAGCAGGGTAATCACATATTAGAAAGATGTTTTAATATTGTGAAAATTGAATATAAAGGAGCTATCTCATTTATATTTTTATTTGTAATGGAAAATGGTGCCATTTAATGAGCTAAGTTGTACTCATTAATAGAATGTATTTTTTATATAAAAATGTTACACTTAATGAACTCCTCTTTAGGGGAGCATACAATTAGTGATTTTCTAGTACTGATGATAACATTATTTCATGTTTCCTTTAATTTGAACATTTTGCAATCAGAATCTTACAGTTACATTTCTAAGATTTTTAGCTGAGACAAGTTAATGTGTTCAGGTAATGAAATAGAGACTATCTTAATTTGTATTACTGAACCTTATATTGTTGCAGTTACCTGTTGCTATATAATAGACTGCCATAAAACCTAGTGGCTTAAAACAGCAGGTTGTTACTTAAGATTTTGTGGGTTGACTGGACAGTTCCTCTGCAGAGCTCCAGGTTATTGCTTTGTTCAGCTGGGACATGGGCCCACCTTGGACGGGGTTGCTAAACTCCCTTTATGTGCTATGATACCTCAGGCTTATTCACATCTGATTCTTCAGGGCAGTGTTTGAAAAGAGCAAAATTGGAAGGTGTAAGCTTATTAAACCCTAGCCTTATAAGCAATACTATTTCGCTTACACTACTTTCTGTTGGTCAGAGCAGGTCACAGGGCTAGCTAAGATTGAAAGAAGAAAGAAATGCATTACTGGCCAGCGTCGCCTAGCTCAATGGCTAATTCTTCGCCTGCGGCGCCAGCACACCAGGTTCTAATCCCGGTTGGGGCACCAGATTCTGTCCCGGTTGCTCCTCTTCCAGTCCAGCTCTCTGCTGTGGCTCGGGAGTACAGTGGAGGATGGCCCAAGTGCTTGGGCCCTGCACCCCATGGGAGACCAGGAGAAGCATCTGGCTCCTGCCTTCAGATCAGCGCGGTGCGCCGGCTGCAGCGGCCATTGGAGGGTGAACCAACGGCAAAGGAAGACCTTTCTCTCTCTCTCTGTCTCTCACTGTCCACTCTGCCTGTTTTAAAAAAAAAAAAAAGCATTATAGCTCTTTTTTAAAAAAAAGATTTATTTATTTACTTGAAATCAAGAGTTACTGAAAGAGAGAGGGAGAGATCGATCTTCCATCCGCTGTTTTACTTCCTAGAGGGCTGCAACGGTTGGGGCTGAGCCAGACCAGAACCAGGAGCTTCTTCCTGTCCCCTGTGTGAGTGGCAAGGGCCCAAACACTTGAGCCATCTTCTGCTACTTCCCCCAGGCCATTAGCAGAGAGTTAGATTGGAAGTGGAACAGCCTGGACTCAAATTGGTGTCCATGTGAAATGCCTGTGTCACAGGTGGCAGCATTACCCACTACAACTAGCCCCTGGACTCTTAATGATAGGTGCAACAAAATTCTGTTTCAAAGGGCGTGTACATAGCCTTTAATTTATTTTCTTTGCCCTTAAGTTCTTAGTGTAAGATGTTTCTTTTTGCTTTTCAGAATTAATTGAATAGGTGATTATCAATGTAAACTTGGAAAAAACACTTTAATATATAAAACAAAGGAGTTGAATAAGAAAGTTCTTAAAAGTCTGAATCTGTGAGATCGATTAGAATGCAATTAAATATACAAGTATACTTTCTGAAAGGAGAATGGAACTTAAACTTTGGTTGCTCCTGCACTACTTTTGTCCTATGGAATGACAGTTTGAATGTTGAACTGCATTGAAGAGGGGTTTGAGCTTTGAAATCTGATAGCCAGGAGCCAGGAGCTTGTTCCAGGGCTCAGGTACTTGGACCATCTTCTGGTACTTTTTCTGGTGGATCAGAAGTGGAACAGCCAGAACCAAACCAGTGTCTATGGCATCACAGGTGTCAGTGGCAGCTTAATCACTTAGCTATGCCACTAACAGACACCTACTTCTTCCTGTTATTTTCCCATTTTAGAAGGGCATATGAAATATTTTGCCAAACTTTGAGGATTTATTCAAAGGATTAAATTACTACTCTTATGTGTTAGAATAGAAACTCATCTGAGATAGGAATTTTTACTGGAGTCAGATTCACTTGTAATCAGCAATGAGACTTTAAAATTAAGACTACATGATCTTTATGTTAGGAAGCTTGAAGATAATTTGTTTATAGTGTACTTACTATGTGCCAATATTCTTGCCCTTGTGGAATTTACATTTGAGTTGGGATGTTAGACAACAAACAATTAAAGTGAACAAATAATTTATATTCTTTGGAAACTAATGGTAGGAAGAAATAAGAAACAGAATGAGTTAGTAAGGGCAAGGAGATTGTTTTAGATAGAGTGCTATTTTAGATACTCAAAAGTGGCCTTCACTGAGCAGAAGGGACACAAGGGAATGAGCTATGCCAAGTGGTGAAGAATATCCCAGATGTGAGAAAAAGCAAGGGTAAAGGTTTTGAGGTGGGGAACAAGCCTGGTGAATTTGAAGAACAAAGCAGGAAAACCAGTGTGGCAACTACTGAGTGACTTTGGAGAAACACAAAAGGAGAAGAGCTGTTAGAGAGACACAGGGGCTCCTAGTTAGATTTTGAAAGGCATTTGTAAGGACTTTATACTCATGTTTTATTCTAAGCATGAAGGGAAACTATTGGATTTATTTAAAAAAAAAAACAACTATATTTTGCTATAAGGTGAGACTAAACAGAATTTTTGCAAAATAGTACAGAGTATTCCCACAATTGTAGTATTAACATCTTTCATAGCCATCACTGGAACTGAAGTAGTTTGATGCTATAAAATGCCCATTCTGCTGCTGTTATGTGAAGACGGAAGAGCCAAGAGCAAAAGTACAAACCCAGTTAGAAGACTACTGTTGTGGTCCACGTGAAAGTTGGTAACTAGGATTATAACTGGGATAGTTTCTTCAAAGAGTTCTCAGTACTCTGTTATTTAAGAAAGCTTGGCTTAGAATATCATACTAAGAAATTAGGAGCTAGCATTGTGATGTAGTAGGTAAAGCCGCCATCTGTGATGCCAGCATCCCATATAGGTGCCAGTTTGAGACCCAGCTGTCCTACTTCCAATCCAGCTTCCTGCTACTATGCCTGAGAAAGCAGAAGGTGGTCCAAGTGCTTGGGCTCCTGAACCTACCTGGGAGATCCGGAAGAAGCTCCTGACTCCTGGCTTCTGTCTGGTCCTGCCCTGGCTGTTGTGGCCATTTGGAGACTGAACCAGCAGATGGAAGATCTCTTTCTCTTTCTTCCTCGCTCTATGTAACTTTCAAATAAATAAATCTTTTAAAAAAAGAAATTAAATTAGATGAAGCTTTACCTGAACCCACATTTCTTAAGAGGAACAAAATACTAGCTTAATTTAGATCAAGAAAAGTAATTTATTTTTTAAAATATTTTATTTATTTGAAAGGTAGAGTTACATTGAGAGAGAGAGAGAAAGGTCTTCAGTCCTCTGATTCACTACCCAAATGGTCGTTCACAGTGGCCAGAGCTGAGCTCATCTGAAGCCAGGAGCCAGGAGCTCCTCCTAGGTACCCTATATGGGTGCAGGGGCCCAACACTTGGGCCATTTTACACTGATGTTTCAGGCTGTAAGCAAAGAGGTGGAGTGGAAGAGGATCAGCTGGTACTTGAACTGGTACCCATATGGGATGCTGGTGCCAAAGATGGAGGTTTAGCCTACTATGCCACAGCGCCATCCTTGAAAAATAATTTATTATACAGAGTTAGTTTCAAGAGTGAAAGAAGATAATTGAAGTGAGTAAATTAAAAAACTATAACCTTATCCCTTTATGTATTAAAAATCAGTCAGTTCTGTTAGGCTCATTGATAATTTGACTAGTTGAACAAAGATTAATTCCAAAGGGTTTTTTTTTTTTTTAAAGGTTTATTTATGTATTTGAAAGAGTTACACACAGAGAGGAGAGGTAGAGAGAGAGAGGGGGAGAGAGAGAGGTCTTCCATCACTGGTTCACTCTTCATTTGGCCATAACATCTGGAGCTGCATCTATCCAAAGACAGGAGCTTCTTGTGGGTCTCCCACATAGGTGCAGGGGCCCAAGTACTTGGTCTATCTTCTGCTTTCCCAGGCCATAGCAGAGAGCTGGATCAGAAGTGGAGCAGCCAGGACTTGAACCAGCGCCTGTATGGGATGCTGTCACTGCAGGTGGCAGCTTTTCCTGCTATGTTGCAGCGCTGGCCTCACGAAGGTTTTTCAGTGTAGAAGATATGCTGTTTGTAGTTTACATATCTGGTATATATATCCTGTTTATTTTGGATTTTTATGCATTTTACTTGACTATTAAGGATAATGATTCATCGAAATTTTAAGTGAATGTATCATCACGTGGAAGTGTTTTAAAGTATTAGAGATTAGAATCAAATTTTCAGTAGTACTTTTCTGATGTGATGTTGTAAAACAGCAAACATTTTATTGATTTATGATCTTAAACCATATTCTACTTTTTATTTACTATAAAACAATGAGATGTTAAATTAAGAAAAGCTTGTTCTAGATGTTGAACCTGGCTAGTACTTCTTGGTAGTATCTATTGTCCTCCAGTTTAAGAACTGAAATGTAACATATTTTTGTAGTTGGAGCCCAGTTGTTTCATGTATGACCTTATGGAATTTATTTTCACTAAAATATGGAGCATAACTATAGCTATAACATAGGGATGTTGAGAAGATTGTTTGAGATACCTGTAATCTTTGCTATGATGTTTGGCATACAGTGCATACCCAATAAATATCAGCACTTATTAGAAATAGAATGAATAGTAGTGAGATTATTTAAAATAGTTTTATTTTTACTTGTTTTGAAGAAATGATCTGTGAGCTTCTTTTCTTAGTCATGTAACATTTAATGCATAGCTTCTGGGTAGCAGGCGCTGTTAAATGTTCTCATGTACATTGCCTTGGTTGATTGTGCATGTCATCTCCCATTTTGATAATGGGCTTCCTAACCATGTCATTTGACAATGAACATTTAAAGGTATTTAGTTTATCAGTCAGTCCCCTATCTGAAAGATGTTTATATTGAATACTTTTTGTGTGCAGAGTTGTATGATAGACAAAAGATATTAAAACCTCAGATCTAGTGTACTGTCTTCAAGTTTTGGAGGTAGCTATGATAAAAAGTAAAAGTGATATCTGCTATTAGAAATTATACACATTTAGAAAAGGAGATTTTTTTTTTTTTTTTTCGTGGAAGAAGTTCATTTAGGAATGATCTCTTTAAAGTGAGGTTAGCATTTTAGCTGAGTGTTTTAAGAACAGTGGGATTTGGACATCCCAAGAGGGAAACAGAGTAAGACAGCATGAGATATATATAGAAACTAGTGAATAACTTGTTTTGGCTACTGTGTGTAATGTGTGAATGGGTGTTCTAGAAATTTAAATAGGAAAAGTAAGTTAGAACCAGACTGTACAGGTTGTTGAAAGTATGACTAATCATTTTGAATTCAGGCATCTAGTGATTGTTTTTGTAGCTGATACAAAGTCTGGGCCTATATGGTTTGGAGAAAATAAGATTGAGGAATTTCAATTATAATTATATTCGCTTGATAAAAAGGGAAATGGTAGGCATATAGAATAGTACAAAGGACACTTTTTTAGAAGTAAGGAGGTAAGATTTCCAATCATGGTCTGACAGTAAATAGTAATATAACTTTCAGAAGATTTTTTCAAGTTCTGTATTAGATTAATATATAAAATGAGGGTTTAGGCTGGCGCCGCTGCTCAATAGGCTAATCCTCCACCTTGCGGTGCTGGCACACTGGGTTCTAGTCCCGGTCGGGGCGCCGGATTCTGTCCCGGTTGCCCCTCTTCCAGGCCAGCTCTCTGCTGTGGCCCGGGATTGCAGAGGAGGATGGCCCAAGTGCTTGGATCCTGTACCCCATGGGAGACCAGGAGAAGCACCTGGCTCCTGCCATCGGATCAGTGCGGTGCGCCGGCCACAGCGTGCCAGCCGCGGCGGCCATTGGAGGGTGAACCAACAGCAAAGGAAGACCTTTCTCTCTCTCTCTCTCTCTCTGTCTCTCTCTCTCACTGTCCACTCTGCCTGTCAAAAAATAAAAATAAATAAAAATAAAAGTAAAATAAATAAAATGAGGGTTTATATAAAAGATCATTAAGACCTATAGTAAGATAGTGACTGTGTATCATTTATTGTCCAAAATAGTATTCTGAAGTTGTAAAATGGGACATTATTAGTGATTAAGCCAAGGCAACTAAAATAAATAGGATTATTAAACCTAGTAGCTAACATTGTATTCTTCATATCTTAGTATTATGAGTGTGTTTTCACTTGTTGTATTTTCAAACTCAAACTTACAGTACAGAAAGACGGTAAGAAGGTCTATGGGACTGGCATTGTGGTATAGTGAGGTAAAGCCCCTTCTTGTGATGCCGGCATCCAGTATGAGTGCTGATTCAAGTCCTTTCTCCACTCTGAGCCAACTCTCTGTTAATGCACATGGGAAAGCAGCGGAGGATGGCCTGAGTCCTTGGGCCCTTGCTACCCACAAGACAGACCCAGAAGAATCTCCTGGCTTCAACCTGGCCCAGCCTTGGCTATTGCAGCCATTTGGAGAGTGAACCAGATCTCTCTCTCCCTCCCCTCCCCTCCCCTCCCTCCCATAACTCTGCATTTCAAATAAATTTTAAAAATACTTATAAAAAACCCAAACAGTTCTAAGACATCAATCATAAATGTTTAATGTTAAACAAGGTAAAAATCAGGTAATTTGAAGAAATAGTGTCATTTTAAAGTAAGTATTAGCTTGATGTTGGAGCATTAATGATTAAAAATGTTTTCATAGAAACAGAATTGCTTTGAAACATGTTGTACAAAATAGAGTCAACTACTTTCATAGATAAAGCTAAAAACCATTATGTATCACTACAAGTATGTAGCTTAATTTCTTTGGCATTTACAGGGGTTGAGATATTTCATTTATATATGTTTTCCAGCCATAATTACTTTCATATAAATGTCTTCAGGAACTGCAGTATTTAGAGTGATTGACTCATTAATAGTTGAATGTACCAGACTGCTATGCTTTCTGTTTTAAATTGACTTTTGGTAGCTTTTAAAAATTAGCCCCCTGTCTCCAATGTTAGGCATATTGCTGTAAATTTTCTGACTTACAATGGTTGAGTATAATTATATATGGGAGCATCTTTCCTCTAATGCCCCTGTGTAAATATAAATAAGAACTATATAAGGACTTTGAAAGCAAGTTTGATACTTTGAACTGCTTTCTCATATCTTCTAGTTTTTATGTGTTTTAGAAGAATATTTGTCAGACATTCAGTGTGTGTTTTGATCTCTTGGGTATCTTGTTAAAAAGCGAATTCTGGTTTTAATGGGTCTGAGGCCTGAAATCCTGCCTTTCTGCCAAGCTCTTAAATGATGTGGAAGCTGCTATTCAGTAGACTACACTCAGAGTATCAAGATTCTAAGTGATTATTAGAATTCTGGCAGTCCCAATCGTATAGGATATTAAATATGGCTAGATTCTTGAAGTTACATTAACACTTGATTTAAAAAGAAAAGATAGGATTTTTGTAAATTTTTAGTAATACAGTTGATTGAAACAATATCTGTCTTTCACATTTTCTCTCTCATGTCTTAACACTAGTTTTGCTTCTTTCTCATTTCTGTTTTTGTTGTTGTGATTTTTGCTTTTGTTTGATATATTATTGTTTTGTGATCTGGTCAGGGAACCGTTACTGTATTTTATGTTTGTATCTACATTTTATTTTGCATGCGTAACGTGGCTTTGCCTGGATGTTCTTTTTGGTAAGTTCCAAATTTATATAGCATATTGTTTTTTGTAGTGTAAATGTAATGTTTTTTCACTTTCTTTTCTTCCACAAATAGTAATGTGATCATGCTCATGACTTGCTTTTGATTATTTTTTTTTAAGAGTTCTTTTGGTAATTGGTCTTTTTCTAACATTTCCCAGTTCTCCTTAGTAGTAGCTCAATTTATTGGTACTAATCTGCTTGAATTTGTTTTATAGCTTCACACTATCAGTTGCTGATTACTATTAGCAGTTGCAGTTTCCAGAACTTGGGTGTTAAAAAAAAAACAAAAAACCTAGTCATCTAGAAATATTCTGAAAGCTTGTGCTTCCATTTAGCCATCATAACAGAAGATAGTTTGTAGTTAAAATCAATATTTTTTTATTCTCTATAAATAATACATTCTAATTTTGTTTATTTTACAGCAACAGCTTGCACAACTACAGAAAGAAAAGTCAGAGATTCTGAAAAATCTGGCATTATATTACTTCACATTTGTAGATGTTATGGAATTTAAGGTATGTATTTTAATATATAAAATTTACTGTTTCATATAAAGTTAATATTTGTTGTACAGATTTGTTATTTGTAGATAGTAAAATTGGAAAAATTCTGTAACTGAAATTTAAAATATTTTGTTTGTATTTTCTGAATTTAAAATTATTTCTACGCATAAAACATTAAAACAAGCCTTTCTTTTCAGGACCATGTTTGTGAATTGCTGAATACTATTGATGTTTGCCAAGTATTCTTTGATATTGTAAGCATCATCTTTAAAAAATTTACTATTTTCCTTTTGTTTCCAGAACTTGCTATCAGTTGCTCTCTTCTTCTTCTTTTTTTTTTTTTTTAAGATTATTTATTTATTTGAAAGGCAAAGTTACAGGGAGGCAGAGGCAGAGAGAGAGAAAGAGGTCTTCCATCTGTTGGTTCATTCCCTAGATGGCTGCAGCAGCAGCAGCCAGGAGCTTCTTCCGAGTCTCCCACGGGGTGCAGGGACCCAAGGACTTGGGTCATCTTCTGGTGCTTTCCCAGGCTGTAGCAGAGAGCTGGATTCAAAGTGGGGCAGCTGGGACTTGAACTGGCACCCATATGGGATGCTGGCAGTGCAGGCGAAGGCATTACCCACTACACCACAGAGCTGGCCCCCAATTGCTTTTCTTTAGAGAAAGTTTATAAAAGCAGTATATAAATTTTTAGTATTATTATAGCTTTTTTTTTTTTCTTTTTTAAACAATGTATTTTGTTTATTTGAAATGCAGTGTGACGGAGAGGGAGAAACAGATCTTCATCTGCTGCTTTACTCCTAAATTGCCCCAAAGACTGGGGCTGGGCCAGGCCAAAGCTAGAAGCCAGGAACTCCATCCTAGTCTGCCATGTTGGGGGTTGGGGACCAAGTACTTGGCCCATCATCCATTGCTTTCTTAGGTATATTAGAGAGTGGTAGATTGGAAGCAGGCAGCCAGAACTAGTTCTACTGTGCTTGAGTGGGATGTGGCAGTGGAAGTAGTGGCTTAAACCACAGCACTGCAATGCTGGCCCCTATTTTAGCTTTATTGTAGGTTCTTTTTTAAAGTAAGGACTTATCAAATGTATTCTATATTTTTACTTATTGATTGCCACTGATTATAAGTCTTATACAGTTATTAATTTCTGTATTTAGGCTCAATATAAAAATATTCAATAAATATTTTTTTCTGTAAGAGGCATACTTGATAGAATTCTTCTTAGTATGACAGTTTCTGAATGTAAGAAGTCTAAATGAGGGGCTGGCGCCGTGGCTCACTTGGTTAATCCTCCGCCTGTGGTGCCAGCATCTCATATTGGTGCCAGCTTCTGGCCCCGGTTGCTCCTCTTCCAGTCCAGCTCTCTGCTGTGGCCCAGGAGGGCAGTGGAAGATGGCCCAGGTGCTTGGAAGACCAGTAGGAGGCACCTGGCTCCTGGCTTCGGATTGGCACAAGCGCCGGCCGTGACGGCCATTAGGGGAGTGATCCAATGGAAGGAATGTCTTTCTCTCTCACTGCCTGTAACTCTACCTGTCAAAAAAAAAGAAAAAAGTCTAAATGAGAAATGTCTGTTGACATAATCAAGTTATTTTTTTAATAATACTTTTTCTTGATGTTGATATTGGCAGCAGTGTGTTGCCTTATGCTGGTTTTTATCTTTTTAAACTCTTATAGTTTGAATACAGCGATCAGAAGCTCTTTTTCTTTCATTCATAGAACTGTGTAAAAAATGCAAAACTGTTTCCTGTAACTCAAATTTTAGAAGTTTTAAGAGGGCATTTGACACAACAGTTAAGACACCATTTAGGACACCTGCATTCTATATTGGAGTGCCTTGTTCAAGTCCCAGCTTCCTATTCTAGCTTCTTGCTAATATGTACTTAGGGAGGCAGCATGTGGTGGCTCAAGTGTTTGGATCCCTGCCTCTCATAAGGGTGTGAGCATCAGCTGCTGTGGGAGTTTGAGGAGTGAACCAGCCATTGGAAAATCTATCTCTGTCTTTCTACCTTTCAAATAAATTAAAAACTAAAAATTTTTACAAGTTTTTCCTGAAAGAATTGCAGAAATGGGAGATTAGAAAATTAGTAGCTTTCAGTAGTTGCTATGAAATTTTTCTTGTGTGTATTTAAAAGATTGACAAATAGGAAGGAGGTGAACTTGATGATTTGCTTTTCTAGACTGTAAACTTCGATTTAACAAAGAACTACTTAGATTTGATTATAACCTATACAACACTAATGATACTACTGTCTCGAATTGAAGAAAGGAAGGCAATCATTGGATTATACAACTATGCTCATGAAATGACCCATGGAGCAAGGTAGACCTACATTCTAAAAGTCTTTCTAAGATTCTAAATTTGATTTATTACAACTTATTGAAATCTGATATGTCTCTTTTAAGTGACCGAGAATATCCACGACTTGGTCAGATGATTGTGGATTATGAAAACCCTTTAAAAAAGATGATGGAGGAATTTGTACCCCATAGCAAGGTAAGAGCTGACTTTTGGATATGGTATAATGAGCATGACTTTGCCTATATGAGATACCTTAAGGATGAATAGTTAGACAAGGTGATGAACTTCTTTTAGGAAAAGAAATTATAGTAGAATATAATTTTTTTGTGAACCAAAGAACTAATTGGTTAGATTCAGAATAGCCTATAGAGATTCAATTATTCATTGATAATTATTCATTCATTACTGTGTATAGAGGTAGTAGAGCATATAGTATAGTATTTAAGAATGTCTGTTATCATACTACTCTGCCTGGGTTTTAACCCCAGCTCTGCCAATTACTGCGTAATACTGGGCAAGTTACTTAAACAATCTTATGTTCTTCAGTTTTCTTGTCCGTAAAAATAGAGTAATAATAGCACTTACCCATATGATAAGAGATTATGAGAATTGAATGAATTAGTTTATAAAAGTACTTAAATGTATAGCATTTGGTGAATTTTAGCTATATTATATTATGTTCTGTTAATGAGAAAAACATGACAAGAGTTATGTGGAAATTTGAAATGTCTAACCTTACAATTATTTTAAAAAGTCATTCTGAGGGCTGTTACTGTGGCATAGTAGGCTGAATCTCCGCCTATAGCACCAGCATCACATATGGGTGCCAGTTTGTATCCCAGCTGCTCCTCTTCCAATCCAGCTTTCTGTTATGGCCTGGGAAAGCAGTGAAAGATGTCCAAATGCTTGGGCACCTGCTCTTGCATGGGAGATCCAGAGGGAGTTCCTAGCTCCTGGCTTTGGATCGGCTAAGCTCTAGTCATTGTGGCCATTTGGGGAGTAAGCCAGTGGATGGAAGACCTTTCTCTTTATCTCTTCCTCTCTAAGTCTACCATGCAAAAAAATCTTTTTTTTTTTTTTTAAAGATTTATTTTTATTTATTTGAAAGAGTTACAGAGAGGTAGAGACACAGAGAGAGAGAGAGGTCTTCCATCTGCTGGTTCACTCCCCAGATGGCCGCAATGGCTGGAGCTGTGCCAATCCGAAGCCAGGAGCCAGGTGCTTCTTCCGGGTCTCCCATGTGGGTGCAGAGGCCCAAGGACTTGGGCCATCTTCTACTGCTTTTCCAGGCCATAACAGAGAGCTGGATGGGAAGTGGAGCAGCTGGGACTAGAACTGGTGCGCATATGGGATGCTGGCGCTTCAGGCCAGGGCGTTAACCCACTGCACCACAGCGCCAGCAGTGAATAAAAATCTTAAAAAAAAAAAAAAGTCACTCTGTATGAAATAATTTTGGTTGTAAAAAGACTTGCCACTAGGGCCAGCATAGTGGCGTAGCATTTTAAGCCTCTGACTGAGAGGCCAGCATCCCATATAGGCGCTGATTTGAGCCCCGGCTGCTCTGTTTCCAATCCAGCTCCTTGCTAATGCACCTTGGAAAGCAGTGGAAAATGGCCCAGGTACCTGGACTCCTGCACTCAAGTGGGAGACCCACAAGAAGCTCCTGGCTTTGGATCAGCCCAATTCTGTCTGTTGGTACAATTTGGAGAGTGAACCAGTGGATGGAAGATCCCTCTCTCTCTAACTCTGCCTTTCAAATAAATAAAAAAATAAAAAATAAATAAATATATCTTTAAAAAAGTAAAAAGCAATAGGTGAAATAAATTAAAAAAAAAAAGACTTGTCATTATAGCTTCTGTGTAGTAGGGCTCATTCATAGAATTGTTCCTATGTGCTTCAACGAAATTATAGATAATAATATATTGTTACTTACAAACATTTGAGGCCTGGAAAAATATTATGACAGGGTAAGCTATTTGGCGGTGATAGTGACAATACTGAAGTTCAGGAAATTGAAATCTTGGTTCATTTTTCCTCTTTGAATGTTAAGAGTTAGAATTTTAATAATACAACATTTTGTATAAACCTGTGCTTTTTCTTGACATCCAGTCAACAAAGGATTTTATTTCACTGCTTTTACCCCACAAAAGTTGTTAAAAGACTTTTCCAATTTGATTTCTTTGCATAGCCAGTTTACAGGTTGTGCATTCTTAATCTGAAAATCTGAAATCCAGAATGCTCCAAATTCTGAAACTTTCTGAATACTGAAAGAGGTTAGTAGGTAGTATCATAGGTTTAAGCCATTGGCTGCAACACTGGCATCCCAGTGGACATTGGTTTGAGGCCCAGCTTCTCCACTTCCAGTCTAGTTCCCTGCTAATGTGCCTGGGAAAAGCAGAAGATGGTCCAAGTCATTGGGCCTCTTCACTCACGTGGGTAACCCACATTAAGGTCCTGGCTTCTGGCTTCGGCCTGGCCCCACCCTCGATGTTGTAGCCATTTGGAGAGTGAATTAAAAGACACACTCTGTCTTTCAAATAAATAAATCTTAAAAAATCAGCATTGTAGATGGAGGTATGAAGATTCCTCAGAATGTTCATGGCCATCTCCTAGTGCTGATTTTGGTGATATTTTTCTTTACCTACTCTTCCCTGTGCCTCTCTTCTTTGCTCTCTGGATCCATTTCTGATTTTTCACTACTTGTGCATTGCCTCATTTTTATTTTTTAATTTGTTTTTTAAGATTTATTTTATTTATTTGAAAGACAGAGTTACAGAGAGAGGTAGAGCCAGGAAGAGAGGACATTCATTCCGCTGGTTCACTTCCCAAATGACCACAATGGCCAGAGCTGCGCCAATCCGAAGCCAGGAGCCAGGAACTTCCTCTGGGTCTCCCACGTGGATGCAGGGGCCCAAGGACTTGGGCCATCTTATGCTGCTTTCCCAGGCCATAACAGAGACCTGGATAGGAAGTGGAGCAGCCAGGACTCAAACTGGCGCCCATATGGGAATGCTGGTGCTGCAGGCTGGCACTTTAACCCACCGTGCCACTGCGCTGGCCCCACCTGTGCTTAATTAGCTACTTCAGATTTGATGCTTTCTTCAGTTAGGTGATGAAAATTTCCTTTTTTTTGTTTTTGAATATTTATTTATTATTCATTTGAGAGACAGAGGGAGAGACAGAGAGAGGTCTTCCATCCTCTGGTTCACTCGCCAAATAGCTGCAATAGCCAGAGCTGAGCTGATCCAAAGCCAGGAGCCAGGGGCTTCTTCTGGGTCTGCCGTGTGGGTACAGGGCCCCAAACCCATATAGGATGCTGGTGCTGCAGGAGGAGGCCTAGCCTGCTACACTGCAGTGCTGGCTCTTCGACCACCTTTTTAAGTACTTCATAGTCACTAGCACAGTGTTCAATTAAGCTCTTGTCTAGGATTGCAGAATATACATATGTATATACATATACATACGTGTGTGTGTGTGTGTATATATATATATATAGAATTAAAAGCAAAATCTAGATACGGGTCTGTTACACAGCTCAGATGTTATAGGAAGTATAGTTTTAAATAAGTGACTCAATTCTTTTAAAGTGATAAAGCATAAATAGGCAACAATTCTAGCTGGAATTTAAAAAATAATTTATTCCTCGTCTTT
Source organism: Lepus europaeus (assembly GCF_033115175.1). Classification (NCBI taxonomy): domain Eukaryota; kingdom Metazoa; phylum Chordata; class Mammalia; order Lagomorpha; family Leporidae; genus Lepus; species Lepus europaeus. The sequence continues at coordinate 126,374,495 of NC_084827.1, read as the reverse complement.
CTTTTTTCTACTTTAGTCTCTTTCAGATGCGCTAATCTCTCTTCAAATGGTGTATCCTCGAAGGAATCTTTCAGCTGATCAGTGGAGAAATGCACAATTATTGAGTCTCATCAGTGCACCCAGTACAATGCTTAATCCTGCACAATCTGACACTGTATGGTTTCGTTTTTTCCCTTTTGAGTGAAAATAAGTGGTTCCTAAAATAAATTGGCTAAATAGTGCTGTTGCAGTTTTCTTAGTAAACATTAGTCTGTCAGTGAAGTTTGCTTTTTTAAGTGTGTTGTTTAGTTTCTTTGTAGATTTTCAAGAAAAACTGAAATTACAGTAATGCAATTAATAGCATGAGTATTCTTTAATGTTGAAAGTTTGTTGTGTCCTATCTTGGTACAAAAATTTGAAGAAGTATAAAGAGAAAAAGTCACCCCAAATCTTACCTACTAGGAAAAATTGTTATATTGTTAGGTTTTTAATTTTTTAATGTATATAAACTTAGATCTTGTACATATGAAAAATATATATACACAGTTATGGATTTGAGAGAGAAAATGAACATCCAGGCATATAAATCTCTTTTAACTTGACTAAAATTTGATTCTGTGAAATCCTGTCAACTCTGATGTAAGTCTTGAAAAAATGGGAAATTGTCATTTACTAGATTGAAGACAATTTAGCTGTAGTGTGTTTTAAGTAGAGGTTTGGAGGGGTACAAATGTGAAACAGGCATATCTCATTGTCTTACTGACTGCAGGTTTAAATAATAAAACTTATCTAGCTGCTTTTTTTTTTTTTTTTTTTTTTTCCCCCGACAGGCAGAGTTAGAGAGAGACAGAGGGAAAGATCTTCCTTTCTCCATTGGTTCACCCCCCAAGTGGCTGCTATGGCCAGCGCGTTGCGGCCGGAACGCTGCGCTGATCTGAAGCCAGGAACCAGGTGCTTCCTCCTGGTCTCCCATGTGGGTGCAGGGCCCAAGCACTTGGGCCATCCTCCAATGCCTTCCTGGGCCACAGCAGAGAGCTGGCCTGGAAGAGGAGCAACCGGGATAGAATCCGGCACCCCGACCAGGACTAGAACCCGGTGTGCCGGCGCCGCAGGTGGAGGATTAGCCTAGTGAGCCACGGCACCGGCCTATAGCTGCTTTTTTTAAAAGGTTTATTTTATTTATTTGAAAGTTAGAGAGAGGTAGAGAGGTCTTCCACCCACTGGTTCGCTTCCCAAATGGCCACAAAGGCTGGAGCTGAGCCGATCCAAAGCCAGGAGCCAGAAGCTTCTGCTGGGTCTCCCATGTGGGTACAGGGCTACAAGGACTTAGTTAGGGCCATCCTCTGCTGCTTTCCCAAGTGCATTAGCAGGGAGCTGGATAGAAAGTAGAGCAGCTGGGACTCGAACTGGCACCCATATGGGATGTTGGTACTGTAGTTCCGGGCTTTGACCCTCTGTGCCACAGCACCGGCCCCTTTATCCAGCTTTTCAAATTTGTTGTGGTGATTGATTTTGAACCAAGACTTGCATAATTATATTTTTGAGAGGAAAAGAAAATAGTGATTCAGTGTGATTTTTTTTTTTTATAAATTCTTTTAATCATAAATTATGTGTTCTCTTTTTTAAGATGCCTTGTGAATATCTTTCTTTGGATGCAATGGAAAAATGGATTATATGTAAGTAAAATGGGCTAGTTTTGTGATTATCCTTCGGTTTTCAGTTTTACAGAAAAATAACTGGCAACAATGGTGCTTTATCACAGTGCTAAGTCATTTATGTGCATTACCTCATTTTGTCCTTGTTTTGACCTGTGAGAATGTAGATAGTCTTTTTTTGTGGATGAGAAGTCTAAATCCTAAGGCACACAATTAGTCACAAAGAAAAAGTTAGAACCCAGGCTAACTCTTAAGACTTGTTGACTACATTATATTACCTTCAACAAATTTCAAAACTAAATTTATTTTTGTTTTAAATACTTTTTGATAATCATATTTATTCAGTTAAGGTTTATGGTTTTAATTTATTTAAATTTATTGAGTACATATAAGTGTTCCATGTATTCAGAAGTCTGTTAGATGCACAGAAAATAAAATTAATAATTTATACTTCTAAGCAGCTCACGAACTATGGGGGAAGTAAACACACAGGAGTAAAGCAGAATTAGAACTGATAGGTAAATTCTTCTGCTTTCCCCCATGTTCACTGCCAGAAGGGAATAGTTTTAAAATGTGTGTTTTAGTTCTTACAGTTCTGATTCTTGATTTATTGACATACGCTTGTTGGATTTGTATTACCCTGTTTCTCAAATTATGGTAAAGGATCACTTTTTCTTTTGTGTTTTTTGGATTGATACTTTAATAAAGTAATATAAGTGATTTACTGGAATTATCAGAAAAACAATATAACAGAGACCTAAAATCCCACAGTTTTGATTATTGGATTTAGTATAATCTAGTAATTATCTTATTACTAGGTTTCTACTCTGAAATTATTGTCAGATGTTTATAAGTTACTAAATATTTTTAATTTCTATACTTAATCTCATTATAAGCTCTTACTTTGAATGTAAAAGAGGAGGAATTTAGAATCGCTACTTGCCTTTAGCCATTTTTATTATTTTTTATAGTGATCAGGTTTGTGATATTTATATTTTCTTCTATAAAGATAGTTGGGTTTCCATGCTTTATCTCTTAGTGATTTTAAAAAATAGCTTTCATAGCATTGCTTTTGCTTAAATGTGTGATGATTCTGTTGTTGATTTATGTTTATGGGTATATGGCTGAAGACTCAGTTTGATTAGTAGAGTTAACTGATGTAAGTAACTGTTAGAGATATTTAGTACTGTTTTCTTACAGTTTTTACCTTAAATGGGAATGCTGATTGTAGGACTTTGTGCAGTGAGCAGGGAATTGGATCAGGGAGCTAGCCATCCAGAAGCATGAGCATGGGGAAGGCAGACAGATGGAGAGTAACAACAGCTGACAAAGGAGAGATTGTTTACTCTGAGTTTTATTGCTTCTGTAAGTTTGAATCTTGAGTAAATTTAATGTAGAGCTAGAAGTTACCTTATATTCTTCCCTTCTCTTTTTGACACCATCACTCATTCTAGGATTCAGAAGATAGTCTTTTTTTTCTTTAGAGCTTTGTTCTAGATTAGTTCAAAATGTAGTCCCTGGACCAGTAACATCAGCATCAGCTAGGGATTTCTTTTTCTTTAAGATTTTATTTATTTGAAAGGCAGACTTACATAGATGGGAAACTGAGAGAGACTGAGATCAAGAGAGATCTTCCATCCTCTGATTGACTCCCCAAATGGCTGCAACAGCCATGGCTGGGCCAGACAGAAGCCAGGAGCCAGGAGCTTCCTCTGGGTCTCCCACGTGGATGGCAGGGGCTCAAAGACTTAAGCCATCTTCTGCTGCTTTCCCAGGCTCATTAACAGGGAGATGGATGTGGAAATGGAGCTGCTGGGACTTGAATTGGCGCCCACATGGGATTCTGGCATTACAGGCACCTTGCTATGCCATTGGGCAGTCCTAGGACTCTTAGATAATATTCAGTGCTTAAATACTCTTAGATTGTAGAGTTTTGATCAGTACCCAAGTGCTACTGAATCAAACTCTGTGGGTGGGTCTGAGTAATCTGTGATTTAATAAACCCTCTTGGTGAATCTGATGCAACATAAAGTTTGAGAATCACTGCTCAAGATTATATCCCAAAGCCAAGAATTAGGGAGAACCTAGAATGTTGGGAACCAAGTTATTTGTAATGTAATTATTCTGATATTATTTTCAGAGTCTGCTTTAGCTTTGTTGGTTGGATTTGGAGGACCGCTTTCTATCTCCAATTTTCTGGTCTAGTCTTGATCTATTTTGTTTTCTTTTTTTTTTTCTTTTTTTGACAAGCAGAGTGGATAGTGAGAGAGAGAGAGACAGAGAGGGAGGTCTTCCTTTTTGCCGTTGGTTCACCTTCTAATGGCCGCTGCAGCCAGCGCATCTCGCTGATCCGAAGCCAGGAGCCAGGTGCTTCTCCTGGTCTCCCATGCGGGTGCAGGGCCCAAGCACTTGGGCCATCCTCCACTGCCTTCCCGGGCCATAGCAGAGAGCTGGCCTGGAAGAGGAGCAACCGGGACAGAATCCGGCGCCCCGACCGGGACTAGAACCTGGTGTGCCAGCGCTGCAAGGCGGAGGATTAGCCTGTTAAGCCACGTCGCTGGCCTCTATTTTGTTTTCCAACATTTTTATGGTTCCTCTTAAAATTAAAAAAAATTTTTGCCTTGTCTTTGAATATTGCTAAGGAAAGGAGGTTAATGTATGTTTAATAACATTTCCTTAATCTTGGACAATCTGTTTTAAATTCATTTGCCTTTTTTGGTTTATCATAAACAAATTAATATACACTAACTCATAACTCACTCATATCTTTAAAAAAACCACGCTAGCCTGTACTATAACATAAAATTTTCAAGGAAATCTTTAATTGTTAGTAGCAAGTATTTTATAAATCCAAGTGCTAAGTCCTCAATATCCACAGGTTTCACATCCGTGGATTCAACTAACTGGGGATGGAAAATATTTAGAAAAGTTCAGAAAATTCAGAAAAATTCAAAGCTGTGTATTGTACAGATATTTTTCATCTCGTTTCATAAGCAATACAATATAACATCTATTTGCATTGGATTAGGTATCGCAAGTAATCTAGAGATGGTTTAAAGTAAATATGAGGGTGTGTACAGGTTTTTTATATAAATACATCCTTTTATATAAGTAACTTGAGCATCTATGGATTTTGGTATGAGGGTGTATTCTGGAGCTAATCCTCCATTGATACCAAGGGACAACTACATACAAAGAGGTCTGGACAGTAAGTGAAATCTCACTTTACTCAAGGGATTAGGGTAAAAAGTATATAAGCTAAAAGTCATTTATTTGTCTTGAAATTTATTTATTTGATGGTGGTAGTGGTGGTGGGGAAGCCAGCTCCTATCCTCTGGTGCACTCCCCAGATGCCTGCCTTGGCTAAGGCTGGCCAAGTTTAAGTCAGGAATTCAATCCAGATCTTCTACATTGATGGCAGGAACCCAACTACTGGAGGCATTACTGCTGCCTCCCAAGGTGTACATTGCAGGAAGCTGGAATTAGGAGCCAAGCTAGAACTTGAACCCAGGTGCTCTGATGTGGCATAGGGGACATATTCACTGTTAGTCAAATTTTCACCTCTGAAAATATTTTATAAACAAAATTTTTCTTGAGGGTTGTTTTTTTTTAAAAGATTTATTTATTTATTTATTTGAAAGACAGAGTTAGAAATCTTCCATCTGCTGGTTCACTCCCCAAATGGCCGCAGCAGCCGGAGCTGGGTCAATCCGAAACCAAGAGCTAGTAGCTTCCTCCAGGTCTCTCACATGGGTGCAGGGGCGCAAGTATTTGGACCATTCTCTGCTGCTTTCCCAGGTTCATTAGCAGGGAGCTGAATTGGAAGTGGAGCAGCCAGGAATTGAATCATTGCCAAATGGGATGCTGGAGCTGCAAGTGGCAACTATTGCAACTATCTGCTGTGGCACAGTGCTGGCTCCCTTGAGGGTTCTTTAAATTTCTAACCATGTTTTCTGGATGTTCTTTTTTTTTTTTTTGGATGTATGCCAAATCAAATAATTGATTTGCATTTTAGGGTCCTTGCTATATGCAATTTTTTTTCATATTTCAACAAAGTCAAAGAAGTTTAATATACTCTGTATATGTGGTTTCCCAGTATATAACTAAAGAGCAAAAATTGCTTATATAGTATACCCCCCCCTTTTTTTTTTAAAAAAGATTGAGTTATTTGAAAGACAGAGTTACAGAGAGGCAGAGGCAGAGAGAGAGAAAGAAATCTTACATTCGCTAGTTACTCTTCAGATGGCTGCAGTGGCTGGAGCTGTGCTGATCTGAAGCCAGGAGCCAGGAGCTTCTTCCGGGTCTCCCATGTGGGTGGCAGGGATCCAAACACTTGGGCCATTTTCCTTTGCATTTCCCAGGCCATTAGCAAGGAGCTGGATCAGAAGTAGAGCAACGAGGACAAGAACCGGTGCCCACATGGAATGTGGACATTGCAGGCAGCGGCTTAACCCACTATGCCCCAACATTGACCCCATAGTGCCCCTTTTAAAGGAAGAGAACTATGAATAATAAAAAGATAAATGACAAGTTATATGTTAAAGTGTCAGTAGTAGTACAGCTATAATATGAGTCAGGAGTTTAAAGATGGAAATAACTTGAAAAAATCATAGGGAAATCTCAAAGAAAATGGAATTGCTTTGTAACTGGCCCAGCATAGAACCTCGTTACATGTATAGTAGGCATTGAGTGTTGAGTCATTGAGAAATGTCGTCCTGTGTCTTAGTATAGAGGGTTAGGGAGGTCACCAACAAGCATATTTAGGATTATAAATTTGTGAGGAATTTCCAGGCAAGATACCAAAAGTAAGATATTTAGAATTCATATAATATAGAGCAGCTTAATATGTTGAAAAAATATTGGACTAGCTCTCTTACTTTGATAGTATAACTTTAGGTGAATTATTGAACCTTCACTTCAATTGTGAAAGGATACCACTTGTCTGGTCTACCAAAAGGATAAACCTGAGAGAGAATTCAAGTACATGTGAAAAGACTTATAGTAAACTATAACTTACTATGAAATTATTACTCTATCACTTCTTTTGATGACTTTGAAAAAGTCAGGCTTGCTTTAAATTTCAGTTATTATAACAACTGTAGTGATATGTTAATTAGTAATTTCTGATCTTTAACTTAAAATATTTTTGAATGTTCCTGAAAATATCTTATTTAAATGATTTGTTTATAACTCAGAAGTGATCTTTTTTCTTCCATTAATGTGGGGTTCAAAGAACTGATTTTGCAGAATACAAAAAGTTTCAATTGGAAAAGAAATTACCATTTTGTATGTATGTGATTTATAGACACTTATCACTTAAAAGTCTCAGCTTAGAAATTGTGTTAATTTTTTTCTTTTTTAAAGACTACATTGTGACCAAAAGACATTAACTTTGGAATGTTTTTACATTTGTATTTGCTTTCCTTTTTATTTAAAGTTGGCTTTATTTTGTGCCATGGAATCCTAAATACTGATGCTACAGCACTGAACCTTTGGAAGCTAGCTCTTCAAAGCAGCTCTTGCCTGTCTCTCTTTCGAGATGAAGTTTTCCATATTCACAAAGCTGCAGAAGATTTATTTGTAAACATACGAGGGTATGGCATTTTTTATTATTCTGTCTATTTTGGAGAAGGTTGGTGATGCATTATTTTTGCTAATGTTTTTGGGTCACATCATTCACGAAGATTTAGCCTAAACCATCCTGCTGTGGTCCTAGCAATGTGTTTTAAACAGTTGTCCTGTTATGATAGTTGTCATATTTTTTTAAATACTGATATTTCTAAGATAACTTTACAGATTTAAAATGTAGGGTTCTTGGCTTTTCAGACCTGTATTTTAGGTGGAAATTGTGTCCTCTTGCAAATCATGCAAGTATATGAAGCAGTCTGAAACACTGTATTAGATTGATATAATAATTACAAAAGTGAGACCACTGCTGATTTTGTTTCCTTTTCATAGAAGATATTCCCATGCAGTTTGTTTTCATTCATTCCTAGAAAATTTTTTTGTGTCTGTTTCTGGTCAGTACTGCCAGCTTTCATCTTTGCTCCCTCTGTTGCTTTCCCAACTTGACCAGCTGACGAATGTCATAAGCCAAGGAGCTAGGGGCTCCATCCTGGTCTCATGTGGTTAGCAGGAACCCAAGTACTTAGTCCATCATTCACTGCCTCCCAGGCATATTAGTAGGGCTGGATCCGAAGTGAGGAGTAGTTGGGAATTGAAATAGGTACTCCAAAATGGGACATGGGCATCCCAAGTGGAGTCTTAACCTGCTGTGCCACAACACCCATCCTGATTTGCTATATTAATGGTAAAGTTGACATTTTAGAATCTCAGTATTTAAATTTGAGTAGTCTTAATTTTGATTAAATTGTGAGTGATCAGTTTAGAATGAGAATTGTGATAATTAAGTCAAAATATAAAAGCTTATTATAGAGGCCAGTCATTTCAAAAATAGCATACTGTGGACATTTGTTTAAAAACAGAAATGTTAGACTACTTAAATATAGAAGTTGAAGTTTATTTTGATAATGCATGGTTTTAGTCAGGTTGTCAGGAAGATACTTTAACATTTTAGGAATTTTGAGTATGTTCCTTCAAGATTTGTTTACTTATTTATTTGAAAGACAGAGTGACTGGCGTTAGGGGAGGAGATCTTTCATCCATTGGTTCACTCCCCTGTCCAGAGTCTAGGAACTCCATCCAGGTCTGCTACACAGGTGGAAGGAACCCAAATACTTGGGCCATCTTCTGCTGCCTCCCAGGTGTATTAGAAGGAGTGCTGGATTAGAAACATGGAGTATCTGGGACTTGAACTGGCACTCTGATGTGGAATATCAGCATCTCAAGAGAGTGGTTTAAGCTGTTGTGCCACCATGTCTGCTCCAGGAATTTTGAGTTTTTATTCTGGTATTCATGAAGTTACTTATTATTTGTTTTTCCAGTGGTACCTTTAAACTTGCTGATGTCCATTGCTTTTTTTTAACTGAATTTTTTTAAATTGGAAAATAGTTTTTTTTAAATGATAAGTAAAAATCATTCCTTATAAGTCTCTTAAAATAATTTAAAGTAGGCAAATGCTTTTCTGCCTGAGTTTTCTCCACCCAGACTGCTTGTATTCAAAGAATTAACTACTGTTGAGCCTTAGTACAAGGGTACTTGAAGAAGTTCATGGAAAAATGGAATTAAAAGATAATTTCATTTTGATACAAAAAATTTGAAATCCTTGGGTAGTTTTTTTCATAACAAGCATTTTCCATGAACTTTGTCAAGTTATATGTCCTTTCAGAGTTTTTCTGTGCTTATGAGATAGCCTTAATAAAAAGGAATAATACTTTTGTCAGTACTTTGGATTTTTGGGAATTACTGTTAATTATATCAGAGGTATAATTTTATTGACTTCTGGGCTTAAGAAAGTAATGAAATTTAATTAAATAAAAAGCTTCTTGTGAGGAAATTTCATTTTGTTGATTTAATATCCTGGGCAATTTTTTTCTTCCCTGAAAAGGCTTATCCTGGTCTCCTAAGTTGCTAGTATAGGAAATGGGTAGATTTATGGCATTTCCAGTTTGATAGCCAGTTTTTTGGCCATTGTTGTTGATAATAGATTTTTTTGAATTGAATTTTGGTATTTGATATATTCAGTTTGACTGTTATTGATCAAGTTAAGGTTAACATGATTCTGTTCTTTTTAATAGCTATAATAAACGTATAAATGACATAAGAGAATGCAAGGAGGCAGCTGTGTCACATGCGTAAGTAAACTGCTTTATCTGTGCTTTTCATTAAGAATTCCTTTCTTGAATATGCTTTTATTGAAGTGAGAATAGGTGAATGGTATGCAAAATGCAGTGTTTGAAAAGGGAGAACTTTCATTCAGTGAGAAACAATGGGCTATATCTGTTAGCCTTTGCAGACAGATTTTAAATATTTTTGAAATCTTAGTAAAATGCACTATATAAGTTTCATATAGATCATCTTTTACTGCCACTGCAGGGTCTTAGTCCACCTGTACAGGATGGACTGGGTCCGAGGAAAGGTAAGTGCACCGCTCGCCTGTTCCCCAGCCTCCGGGTCCCGGAGACAATCAGACGCAGCGGGGAGCCAAGTCTAGTAGCAAGGACTCAGTCACCTTTTGCATAATAGTACCTTTTATAGCACAAAACTGCAGAGTCATTGGGGCAGGGCTAAGGGCCAACCAATCACTTAAAAAATCACCTTATGGGGGGATTTCTATAGGACTAGCCCTAAGTCTATACACTTGTTACTAGTTTTGTTACCTCCCCTGATGTTGCGCAGCCAATTAGTTTTAGTGGTAAACAACTTTGGATTCCGCCCGTCTTACTTCCTCTGGACGCCATCTTACTTGGCTCCGCGCGGCTTCGTTCCCCGGGGGCAGCTGCGCATGCGAAGCACCTGGGCCTGGCCTGGCCTGGCCACGCTCATGCCCCACAGCCACTATGCTCCCCATGCCAGTAAGTTGTGCCAATTTTGCACCCGCGTGGGAGACCAGGAGAAGTACCTGGCTCCTGGCTTTGGATCAGCGCGGTGTGCCGGCTGCAGCGGCCATTGAGGGGTGAACCAACAGGAAAAAGGAAGACCTTTCTCTCTGTCTCTCTCTCTCTCTCTCTCACTGTTTAACTCTGCCTGTCAAGAAAAAAAGAAAAAAGAAAAAAAAGTATATGTTGTTAATGTGCTACATTATTCCTCATGCATATTTTTTCACTGGAATGAAGTACATATGCTTGCATTATTCAAAAACAGTTCTGTAATACAAATAACATACTTTAGAGTTTGTTAGGATTCCTTTCTAGACCTGCAGAAATTCACATGATTATCATTTCTTTGTGGGAATAGATCCTATTGTAGATAGATACATAGTGTCACAGCTATCTTTTATAAAGATTTTTTACAAACGTGGTATTTCTATTACCGTGATTTTTTTTTTTTTTTTTTTTTTAAGATTTATTTATTTGAAAGGCAGAGGTAGAGAGAGATCTTCCATCTGCTGTTTCATTCCCAGTGGCTGTAATGGTCAGGGTTGGGGCAGACCGAAGCTAGGAGCTAGGAATTTCTTTCAGGTCTTCCACATGGATACAGAGACCCAAAGACTTAGGCCATCTTTTGCTGCTTCCCCAGTCACATTAGTAGGGAGTGGGATTGGAAGTAGAGCAGCCGGAATTCAAACTGGTGCCCATATTGGATACTGGTGGTGCAGGCGGTGGCTTTACCTGTTCCACCACAACACTGGTCTCTACCTTTAGTTTTTATGTAAAATAATTATAAATAGTAAGCAGTACTAATTCCTGCAACTTGTTATCATTTGCTAGGCAATAATACTTTGTAGATATTTCCTCCCACTGTTAACAAACATCACAGATTCTTAATAGCTACCCTAGGAAGCAAAGTAGACAAAAGAACGTTTTTTTATTTCCTTCTTAGGAATGACAACAAATGACTTTATTATTCTCAGTAATAGCGTTTTATCATCACAGTTAAAGTAACATGTATATATACATTTTTTAAGATTTATTTAAAAGTCAGAGATACAGAGAGAGAGACACACACACCCAGAAAAAGATCTTCCATCCACTGGTTCACTTGCCAGATGGCTGCAAAAGCCAGGCCAAAGCCAGGAGCCAGGAACTTCTTCCAGATCTCCCATGTGGGTTGCAGGGGCCCAGACACTCTGGCCATCTTCTGTTGCTTTTCCCAGGCTTTTAGCAGGGAGCTGGATTAGAAATGTGACAGCTGGGACACAAACAGGTGCCCATATAGAATGCCAGTGTTGCAGGTGGCAGTGTTACCTGCCACGCTGCAATGCCAGCTCCTAAAATGATTTTTATTTATTTATTTGAAAGGCAGAGAGTGAGAGTGATCTCTCTGCTGGTTCACTCCTCAAATGGTCACATTGGCCTGGGGTGGTCCGGGCTGAAGCCAGGAGCTTAGAACTCCATCTGGTTCTCCCTCATAAGTGCTAGAAGCCCAAGTTCTTTGGCCATCTTCTGCTGCTTCCCCAGACTCATACCAGTGCTCTGATATGGGATGCTAGCATTGCATGCAGCAACTTAATCCACTGTACCAAAACATCATCCCCTTAAGTAATATGTTCTTGAAGTACTATATATCGTGAAAGATTTGTATATTTTTTGAAGCACATGCCATCATACTTGTTTTTTAGATGAGAAATTGAAACTTAGAGAACTTATGGTAGTATAGAGGACTCATTTTAATCTAAATCTTCTGAAACTAATCTGTGACAACAAAATTACTGTTATATACTCTTTATATTTAGAGTTTTATGCATCTGTCTAAATTTTAAAACTTTTCTTGGAGCAGTGTATATTTTGCATGATATGATGAGTTGGAATACTTAGAACACCTTTTTTTCCATGTTAGTATAAGATCTTAATTTGTACTTAATTTTAAAAGATCTGGTATGTGATAATTTCAGTTATCCCTTTTTTTCTGTTTTTGAACAGGAATGCCAAATAGATCTCATCCCATTATCTTCATTGACTATAACTCTAGTTATGGTCTAGTCTAGTCTAGTTAGTTTTGTATGTTTAACAGGAATATGCCTATTAAGCAAGGCTATAGATTACCAGATACTTCTTAAGCTATACTTATTAATTTCTATCTGGAAGTGACAAATTGTATTTATACTAAAACAGTGCTTATCTTCAAAAGGATTTTGTAGTTCAGTTATAAAATGTTAAACTCTATACGATATTAAAATTGCAGAAATTATTTAGAAGTTTGTAGCTGGGTATTGGGAAATCCTTCATGAAGGTTTGGTCTTCAAAGTTGGGTTAGGATTTTTTTTTTTATAAAGGTAAATTTATTTATTTAAAAGAGTTACACAGAGAGAAAAGGAGAGCCAGAGAGAGAGAAAGGTCTTCCATCTGCTGGTTCACTCCCCAGATGGCTGCAACGGCCAGAGCTGCGCAAATCTGAAGCCAGGAGCCAGGAGCTTCCTCAGGATCTTCCACGTGGATGCAGGGGCCCAAGGACTTGGGCCATCTTCTATTGCTTTCCCAGGCCATAACAGAGAGGTGAATCGGAAGTGGAGCAGCTGGGTCTCAAATCACGCCCATATGGGATGCTGGCACTGCAGGCGGTGGCCTTAACCACTACGCCACAGCATTTTTTTTCTTTTTTTGAAGATTTTATTTGACAGGGTTATAGATCGAGAGAGGGAGATACAGAGAAAGGTCTTCCATCCGCTGGTTCACTCTCTAAATAGCTGCGTGGTTGGAGCTGGGCCAATCCAAAGATGGGAGCCAGGGGCTTCTTCTGGGTTTCACATGTGATTATAGGGGCCCAAGCACTTGGGCCATCTTTCACTGCTTTTCCTTGGCCATAGCAGAGAGCTGGATTGGAAGAGGAACAGTTGGGATTTAACCGGCGCCCATATGGGATGCCAACTCAGCAGAATGGAGGCTTAACCTACTATACCACTGCGCTGGGGTAGGATTTTGATAGGTGGAGAGCAACACAAGAAAGGCAAGGATAACATAAAATTAGAAAGTAATTTAACAACAAACATACAAAAGATGATTTTTTTCTTACAGGAGCATCTACTTCCTAAAATTAGAAATTTGCTCTGAAATTTCTAATTAAAACCAGCTGCTTTAATTGTCAGTAGTGATTTTAGTAGAAACAGATAAACTGTGATTGTTTCTTTTCCTTTAGTGGTTCAATGCACAGAGAAAGACGCAAGTTTTTAAGGTCTGCACTGAAAGAACTGGCTACTGTTCTCTCGGATCAGCCTGGCTTGCTAGGGCCCAAGGTAATTGATTTAATTCTTACTGCAATAAGTGTGCTATATTAAAATTTTTGCAAGCATTTCTTTTTTATGGAATTTTACTAAAATGTACATCAAGGACCACATAAAAAAGCGGGTTTTATGTTTAGCCAAGAATGAATTTGCTGGTTTGACCCTGATACATTAAAGCCTCCTGCATTTTACTCACTTCTCCCTTGTGGATAGGCTCTCCCTCCAGGTGCTTTTTTATTCTGTTGTCTCTCTTCTCTTTTGAATTTGGTATTATAATTTTCTGCCAATAACTTTTGACTTAAAGATTGTTATATGTTTTGTTTTTAATCTTTGAGAGTAATTTTTCTTTTTTTATAATAGGCACTTTTTGTTTTTATGGCATTGTCTTTTGCCCGTGATGAAATTATCTGGCTCCTTCGTCATGCAGATAACATGCCAAAGAAGAGTGCAGATGACTTTATTGATAAGTAAGTTAGTGACATTAAAAAATTTATTTTCTGTATATTCTGATTTATGGGATATGGAAACAGATGTGAAGCAAAGTAATTTTTAAAAAACTTGTTTTTTAGGACTTTTTTTCATAATAAATATTCTTAACATTAGATGATATGAATTGTAATACAACATTGTTTTTAGCTTGAAATTAGGGCTTTTAATGTTTTTTTTCCTCTGGTACATCAGATGGGGATATAGTTCTTGTTTTCTTGATATGCCTAGTAATATTTCCTATGGAATTTATTTTTCAAAGTTATTTACTAAACATTTAATTAAGAAATGTTTACAGAGTAGCATTTCAACCCAGTGTATCATTTGAAATTTCTTTCCCTCATTTTAGTCCACAGTCTTTCAGCAGTATTTAGATAAGTGAAGCAGAGAAATAGAGCATACAGAAAAATCTTTATTTCTTATAAGCCTCTTCATTTGTGATTTTTAAAAATATATGTGAAATGTTTACATTTATTTTAATTTGGATTTTCTGTTATGAATGTTTATTCTTAATAGTTTTTCTTGTTTTGCTTTCTGATTTTTTTTCTGACATGAATTCTTTTGAATGGAAGTAGTTAATATTAAATATTAACAATTCTTGATCCCTGTTAAAAATGAGTGGGAATAAGAGAGAGAGGAGATATAAAGTTTGGCACACGCTCCCTCAGACTTACCCCTAAAGGTAAAGCTAAAAACTTGCCATGGGAGTCCAAATCCCATTAAGTTGGCAGGTACCAGTGCCACCTTATTAGTTAAAGTGATCAGTTTAAGTTCATAAATATAGGATTAAGTGTCAAAGGGATCACATAAATAAGACCTGTGTCTGCTAATAATAATTGATAGAATTAAAAAGGAGGGAACGATCTAACATGGGAAGCGGATACACAGCAGACTCATAGAATGACAAATGCCCTAAACAGCACTCTGGCCTCAGAATCAGCCCTTAAAGCATTCAGATCTGGTTAAAAATCCCATGAGAATATCTCAGGCATGGAAAGCCAAGACACTGGGACAAAAAATGACCTAAATGAAAGATCTCTGAGAGTGAGATCTCAGTGGAAAGAATGGACCTTCAAAGGAGGTACCTTTTTCTAAAGGGAGGAGAGAACTTCCACTTTGATTATGGCCTTGCTAAATAAGGTCGGAGTCTGTGAAGTCAAGAGGTTTCCATAGCCTTGGCAGCTCATGACAAGAGCTTTGGGTGATTACTGACATCATAAATAAGAGTGCCAGTTGTTAAATCAACAGCAGGAGTCACTGTGCTTGCTTGCCATTAGGGCCTCTGTCCTTAATGTGTTGTACTATGAGAATTAACAGTAAAACTAGTATTCAAACAGTACTTTACACTTTGTGTGTCTGTGTGGGTGCAAACTGTTGAAATCTTCACTCAGTATAGAGTTGATCTTTTGTATATAAAGATAATTAAAAATGAATCTTAATAAAGAATGGGATGGGAGAGGGAGTAGGAGATGTGATGGTTTGTGGGTGGGTATAGGGGGAAGAACCGCTATAATCCAAAAATTGTACTTTGGAAATTTATATTTATTAAATAAATGTTTTCTAATAAAAAATAAATTTCTTAACTAATAAAATAATAAAATAGTAAACAATTCCATTTCTAAGAAGCATCTGGAAGTAATATCAAAATAATTTAATATTCTCTTTGATAACAATGAACTTATTACTGGAAATATTCTTCTTGAATTTCTTAAAAAGGCACATTGCTGAATTAATATTTTATATGGAAGAACTTAGAGCACATGTAAGGAAATACGGACCTGTAATGCAGAGGTATTATGTCCAGTACCTTTCTGGCTTTGATGCTGTTGTCCTCAATGAGCTTGTGCAGGTAAAAACTATCTCACATATCTCCCTATTTTGTTTTTTCCTTTTGTATTTTTAGTAATTTATTTGTTTGCTTAATAATCATTTATACAGTATCATTTGCTAAGCAGTGAAGATAAAAATAAATGATTCATGGTTATAACGTGTCTCAAGTTTAGGAAACAGTTGTAGTCTAGTATGAAATGTGTTCTTTGTAAATGTGTACAGAGCTCAGAATGAGGACAGTGAAGTGAACATTTACCCTGGGAATGGAGGTATACATTAACCAAATTTTAAAGGGCCTAAGAAAAGAGAGAAGTTAGTCACAAATCAGATTTACTATTCAGATCACTTTGGCTCAGTGTGTAGATGATAGATTTCTGGGAGCCAAGAGAAGAGGCAGAGAACAAGAAAAATTGCTGCAGTAGGCTGAGAGCTAATGAAACCATGATCTTGGAAGGTGGCTTTGGTGTTACAGAAGAGGAGATGGAGAAAGTATAAATGATAATTAAGTATTAGAGGACAGGTAGAAAAAGATCTTTTTAAATACTGTGTTAGAGAGTGACCAGTAAAAAGATTTCATCTAGGCATTCTAATTTAAATGTCCTAGTTTTATTTTAATTTTGAGTTTTCCTCTCTTGGTTTTTAGTCATAATTTTTCTTTTTGTTCTTTATTCAGTCTTTCTATATTAATATAAATTTTCTTTGTTTTTATTCCAAATAAACTGAGTGTAGTACTTTATTTTGCTTCATTTTATAGTTAAAGATTTCTAAAACTACTGTAAGCTAACATACATTAGAGAAAACAGAAAGAGCAGTAAATACTCTACATTAAGACCACTCTAGGGTCTTAATGGTACAGTAGGTTAATCCTCTGCCTGCAGTGCCAGCATCCCATATAGGTCCCGGCTGCTCCTCTTCCTATTCAGCTCTCTGCTATGGCCTGAGAAAACAGTAGAAGATGGCACAAGTCCTTGGGCCCCTGCACCCACATGGAAGACCCAGAAGAAGCTCCTGGCTCCTGCTTTGGATCGGTGCAGCTCTGGCTGTTGCAGCCATTTGGGGAGTGAATCAGTGGAAGGAAGACCTTTCTGTCTCTCCCTCCCTCTAACTCTACCTCTCAAATGAATAAATAAAAAATCTTAAAAAAAAAAAAAAAAGACTACTCTAAACTATTCATTTTTCTAAAAAAAAAAAAAACCCATATTTTAAAATCCCTTTTATAAAACAAAAATGTGGGTAAGGAAGAAAATTTGTTCATGTAATTGTTTTACCTTGAATTGCATGTACAATTATTGGTTGTTATCCTGAACTGATTTCTTCTTTTATCCACTAGATGGAGCCCAGATACTTCTCTTCTGGCTATTTAAAAAAAAAAAAAAAGTGCCTTAAATCCCTAGAATATCATTTTCTTATTATAATTTTATTTGAATAGTTATTATTTACCAGATAAGCCAGAGGCTGTCATTACTGTTAATTATTTATTCTAGCTTACACTGTAGAAAGTAAACTAGAACTCCTGGTTTCATGTAATTTTGAAACTATTCTATGATTATATGGTTAGGAGGGGTCTTCAGAAACTTAGTGGAAAGGTACAGATGGTAAAAAAAACTGTATGGATTTCAACTTTTTGCACCAAAATAAACTTAACTTTAAATTCCATTTTCCACTTTTTTTTAAAAGTAATTTTTTTTTTTTTTTTTAATTTACTTGAAAGAGAGAGACAGATTTCCCATGAAGCCAGGAGCTAGGACCTCAATCCAAGTCTCCTACATGTATGGCAGGTACCCAACCACTTGAATCATCCATTGCTGCCTCCCAAAGTGCACATTAGCAGTAAGCTGGAATCAGAAATGAAGCCGAGGGCCGGCGCTGTTGCTTAGCGAGTTAGGCCACTGTCTGCACTGCTGGCATCTTATGTGGGTACTGGTTACAGGACCTGGATGCTCCACTTCTGATCCAGCTCTCTACTATGGTCTGGGAAAGCAGTAGAGGATGACCCAAGTCCTTGGGCCCCTGCACCCACATGGGAGACCTGGGGGAAGCTCCTGGCTCCTGGCTTCTGATTGGCACAACTCCGGCTGTTGCCATCAACTGGGGAATGAAACAATGGATGAAAGACCTCTCTCTCTCTGCCTCTCCTTCTCTTATTTGAATGAGTTACACAGAGAGAAGGAGAGGCAGAGAGAAGGAGAAAGAGAGTCTTCCATCCGCTGGTTTACTCCCCAATTGTCCACAACGGCTGGATGTGCGCCGATCCGAAGCCAGGAGCCAGGAGCTTCTTCCAGGTCTCCCATGTGGGTGAAGGGGCCCAAGAATTTGGGCCATCCTCTACTGCTTTCCCAGGCCACAGCAGAGAGCTGGATTGGAAGTGAAGCAGCCGGGTCTTGAACTGATGCCCATATGGGATGCCAGCGCTGCAGGTGGTGACTTTACCTGCTATGCCACAGTGCTGTCCCCAGCGTATCATATTAAATACAGTTCTGTGAGGGGAGGTATAGTGATCATTATTTGTTGAAGAAATTGCATAACTAGCTCAGTATTATATAATTCATACTGAGCCTTTTGCTACCCTCTTTAGCAAAGTACAGTTGAAGTACTTTTAACCTTTTGCTAGGATGTAAATTTAGAATTAAGATTGTAAACCTTATAGTTTGTTAATATAGTTTGTTGTAATAGGTGTTGCTTTTTTATTGTAGGTAAAATATACATAACAATTTACATTTTAACTTTGTATTTTCAGAGACATAAATCATTACATTGTTGTGTAGGTCTTAATATTTTAAGATTTATTTATTTGAAAGAGTTACAGAGAGAGGTAGAGACAGAGAGAGAGGTCTGCCATCGGTTGGTTCACTCCCCAGATGGCAGCAGTGGCCGGAATTGCACTGATCAGAAGCCAGGAGCCAGGAGCTTCTTCTAGGTCTCCCACGTGGGTGCAGGGGCCCAAGGACTTGGGCCATCTTCTACTGCTTTCCCAGACCATAGCAGAGAGCTGGATCAGAAGAGGGGCAGCTAGGACTAGAACTGGTGCCCATATGGGATGCTGGCACTTCAAGCCAGGGCTTTAGCCCACTATGCCACAGCGCCAGCCCCAGATCTTAATATTTTTAAAAGATATTTATGTTTGTGAGCATCAGCTTTTAAAAAATATTTTTTAAAGATTTATTTATTTTTTATTTGAAAGAGAGAGGGAGAGACAGAACTCTTCCAACTACCAATTCACTCCCTAAATGGCTGCAACAGCCAGAGCTTTGTGGGACAGAAGCCAGGAGCCAGGAGCTTCCTCCATGTCTCCTTCTTGGGTGCAGAGACCCAAGCACTTGGGTCTTTTTCTGCTGGTTTCCCAGACACAGTAGCAAGGAGCTGGATCAGAAGTGGAGCAGCTGGGAATCAAACCAACCCCCTATATGGGATACTGATACTGTAAAGTGGCTGCTTTACCAGCTTACACCACAGTGCTGGTCCCCCAGATTCAACTTTGTTTCAAAAAAATTATTTTTTACCATCCTTCCCCCTCCTCCCTTTTAAAAAAATAGTTTGTTTAAGAAGCAGAGCATCAGACAGCTCCTATCTGCTGGTTCACTCCTCAGATGTCCACAAGAACTGGAGCTGGGCCAAGCTGATACTGATAGCCTACAGCTCAATTTAGATCTCCCATTTGGATGACAGGGACCCAGCTTGAGCTGTCGCTTGCTGTCTCTCAGGGTGCCACATCAGTAGGAACCTGGAGTAGGGAGGAGAACCATGATTCAAACCCCAGATACTCTGATAAGGTTTGTTGGTGTCTTAACTAGTAGGTCAGACACCTGCTTCTTACAAGTTTAGATGGCAATATTAGTTTTTTTTAAACAGTTAATTTATTTTTATTTATTTGAGAGAAAGAGGGATACATACGGAGAAGGAGAGTATTCCAGACTGCTAGTTCATTTCCCAGATGCCTAGTTAGGCCCTGAACGGAACCAGGGTCAAAGCTGGGATCCATGAACACAATCCAGGTCCCCCGGGTGGGTGGCAGGAACCCAACTACTTGCTGCCTCCATGGTCTGCATTAGCAGCACCTAGAATCAGAAATCAGCACTGAATTTTAATCCCAAGAACTCTGGTGTGGGACATCAGCATCCTAACCAATGGGTTTACCACTAGGCCAATAGCCTGCCCCCAAATATTCATTTTGTTAACTAATTTAAAAGAGTTTTTTTTTTTTTTTAATTGTTGTTCTTAATTATCTTGAGGTGTCATTTACATACAGTAAAAACCACACATTTTAGTATGTGGCTTTAATTTGGCTGTATTTTCTTATACACATTTGTGGTGGATTCCTTTACAGACCTTTGACGACAAGTAATCTGCTACTTGTCACTATAGTTTTACCTTTTTAAAACATTTTTTTGTAAATGTAATCGTACAATTTTTTATTTCTGTCACTTGCTGTATTGTTTTTGAGATTCATATTTGCAATGGTATATACAATATTTTGTTCCTTTTTATTGTTGAAAAATATTCTATATTATGGATATACTGGTTTGTTTATCCAGTTGATGGACCTATGAGATGTTTCCCAACTAGATATGTTGACATTACTTTTTACTTCTTTTTCAGAATCTTTCTGTTTGCCCTGAAGATGAATCAATCATCATGTCCTCTTTTGTTAACACTATGACTTCCCTAAGTGTAAAACAAGGTATTAAGTCCTTTAAATAACAGCATATTTTCTTTTTATTAGGTTTTCAGACTTGATTATTAAGGAGAGAACTTAACAGTTAAGTTTTACAGAATCTCCTATCTCATTTTTTAGACATAATTTGTTTTGTTTTATCTTGACTCTGTTCTCTGTAAAGCAGATTTCTAAAATGGGTTTGTCATGATGTGTACTAAAAGAATTATGGCTTAATGTTTCTTATTGTTTAGACCAGGGAAAAAAGCATTTTAAAAATTTATTTATTTGAAAAGCAGAGTTACAGGTAGGCAGAGGCAAGGAGAGAAGTATATCTTCCACTCCCCAAATGGCCACAGTGGCCATGGCTGAGCCAAGCAGAAGCCTGGAGCTTCTTCCAAGTCTCCCATGTGGGTGAAGGGTCCAAGCACTTGGACCATCCTCTGCTGCCTTCCCAGGCATGGTAGCAGGAAGCTGGATCAGAAGTGGAGCAACTGAGTCTCAGATGGCACCCATATGGGATACTGGCACTGCAGGCATTGGCTTTATCCACTGCTCCCAGGCGCCTGCCCCAAAAAAGGTATTTTGTAACACGAAAAGGCAAAAGAGTACTGAATACTGTAACAAAGCATATATTTGGTCCAACATATCAATAAGAGTAGAGAATACCATTTATAAAATGTTCAGTCTGTGTCAGGCACTTTATCCCATTAAATTCATGTCATGTTTTTCAACACTATTATTATTTTCATTGATAGATTTGGAAACTCAGGATTTGAGGCTAAACTTCTCTATTACTTAACATTATTTGCCAAAGCTCTAACAGCTGTTAAGAAAGAATAAGAATTTGAGATTTGGTCTTTGGATCTCAAAAATTGATCTCCTGCTCCATTGTTTGAAGGCTCTGTTCCAACAGATTCATGTATTTTGATTTTGTAGTCTTTAATTAAAAGATACTTGAGGCCGGCTTCGCGGCTCACTAGGCTAATCCTCCGCCTGTGGTGCCGGCACCCAGGGTTCTAGTCCCAGTTGGGGCGCTAGATTCTGTCCTGGTTGCTCGTCTTCCAGTCCAGCTCTGTGCTGTGGCCGGGAAGGCAGTGGAGGATGATGGCCCAAGTGCTTGGGCCCTGCACCCACATGGGAGACTAGGAGGAAGCACCTGGCTCCTGGCTTCGGATTGGCGCAGCATGCTGGCCGTAGCGGCCATTTGGGGGGTGAACCAACGGAAAAGGAAGACCTTTCTCTCTGTGTCTCTCTCTCTCACTGTCTAACTCTGCCTGTCCAAAAAAAAGATACTTGAAACCTTAAAAACTTCTGAGTATTAAAAATGTAGGTATTTATTTTAGTTCAGTCAGTCTTTATAGGTATCGCATATAAGTCATGAAACTACCATAAACTTGCCTAATGAAATACAGAATTATTTTGTGATGCTTCAGTATGTTGTCCAGAGTTTCTGTTCATAGGGTCCTTTGAGTTCTGTTTTTTTTTTTTTTTTTTTTAAGATTTATTTTTTTTTTAATTTATTTGAAAGGCAGAGCTAGAGAGGGAGGAAGAGAAAGAGAGAGAGGGGTAGAGCTTCCATGTGATGGGTCACTTCCTGAATGGCTTCAACAGTCATGGCTGGGCCAGGCTGAAGCCAGGAGCCAGGAACAACTTCTGGGTCTCCCATACGGGTAGCAGGAGCTCAAGCACTTGGGCCATTCTCAACTGCTTTCCCAGGTATATTAGCAGGCAGCTGGATTGGAAGTGGAGCAACCAAGATTTGAACTGGTACCCAGATGGGGTGCTGGTATTGCAGGAGGCAGCTTAACCTGTTAACACCACAGTACTGGCCCCTATTCTGTTCTTCAGAATAGTGTAAGCACACCGAGAATAGGCTTAGGAGAGATATTTGCACTTGCATAAGTGCCTCCTTTATCTTTACCAGATTTGAAAAGTGGTTTGCTGTCTTATATTTTTAAATAAAATGTTAAAAAAAATAATTTTTTTGAGAGAAAGTGAGAGAAATTCCATCTGGTAGTTCATTCCCCAAATGCCTGCAACAGCCAGGACTGGGCCAGGCTGAAGCTAGAAATGACGACTCCATCCTGATCTCCCATATAGGAATTGGGTACCCATCTGCTGCCTTTCAGGGTATACATTCTCAAGAAACTAGATCAGAATTGGAGGAACCAGGACTCAGACCAGGCACTCAGATACGGGATTTGGGCATCCCAAGCAGTAACTTTGCACAAAAGGCCTGCCCTAAAAATATTTTTGATTTTCATTTTATAATTGTTAACATAACATAAACTTACCATCTTTTGTTTGTGTTTTTTAAAAAATTATATTCACCCTGTATGGGTATCCTAACTGTTGTCTTAAACTTTAGGCCAAATAACCATTCCCAAATATACCATCTTAATCATTTCTTAATGTGTATTTCAGTGGTGTTAGGTCTGAAAGACTATAACTGTGGCCATTAAATAACAACACTCCGTTTTCATGTCCTGCCTGCCATGCCCTGATAACCACCATTCTACTTTCTGTTGACTTCTCTAGATACCTCATATAAGTAGAATCTTGTAGTGTTTGTCTTTTTGTGACTGGTTTATTTCACTGAACAAAATGTCCTCAAGCTTCAGCTTTGTGGTAGCATGTGCTAGAATTTCTTTCCCTTTTATGACTAATTAATAATACACATATGTTCATATAGTACATTTTGTTTATCCATTCATCTGTAAATGAACACTTAATTTGCTTCCACCTTTGCCTTTTGTGAAGAATACTGTTGTGAACATGGCTTTACAAATATGTTTTTCAGATCTTGGTTTTAATTTTTTTGGATACATACCCAGAAGAGGAATTGTCTTAGCTATTATATTTTTAAATGTTTTTTTTTTTGATTAATTAAAACATTAATTTGCTTTGTAATCCTTTCTTTTCTTCCATTATTACAGTAGAAGATGGGGAAGTATTTGATTTCAGAGGAATGAGATTAGATTGGTTTAGGTTACAGGTAAGAATTTAATTTTTATTGTTACAATAAAATACAATTGCTTATATGCATATTGAAGAAATTTTTGTATAATTATCCATAAAAATATCTTTACTACTTATTAAATGTTCATAAACATATTTATAACTTAGGCCAATATAGTTTGTATGAAATAGATTGCTATAATTTAAAAATATCCTAAAATTTAAACCCCAATATCTCTTAATTGTCTTATTTCAAATATTTAATTCTAAATTAAAAGCACAAAATTTTTTTTGACAAAATGTTTCTAATATAGCATTAAACATTTACAAGTACAGGGCCAGTTGATAAAGATTTAGGATTGTGGGCCATGCAGTCTCTGGCATAGCTACTTAGCTCTGCCATTGTAGTGTGAAAGTAGCTGTGAACAATACATAAACAAAAGGTCATGGCTGTGTTCCAAAACACTATATAAGCAAGCAGCTGAAAAACTGAAACAGTTTCATCCCCTGCTCTCTGTTTATAATAGTGCCTATTCCAGCATTTGAGTTGAGAGATATTTAGGGATTCAGGTGATTTCTCTATGTACTCTTATTAAATACTTTCAGAATCATTAAACTTACTCATTTGAAACTCTCATTTGAGAATTTTAGCTTTGTTCAATTATATGGCATAATATAAAGTCAGTGAACATTAAGAATGTAGATAATATGGTCCTGTGTGTGGATTTTTAAAAATTTTTTATAAGGGCTTCATCAGCTATCTGTTTGATTAATTAATATAATATATACCTGCTTGTAAAAATTGCCTGGAGCTTCTGTAACAGAGTATCAACCAGGTGGCTTTTTTTTTTTTTTAACTTTTATTTAATGAATATAAATTTCCAAAGTACAGCTTATGGATCACAATGGCTTTCCCCCCCACAACTTCCCTCCCACCCGCAACCCTCCCCTTTCCCGCTCCCTCTCCCCTTCCATTCACATCAAGATTCATTTTCAGTTCTCTTTATATACAGAAGATCAGTTTAGTATATGTTAATTAAAGATTTCAACAGTTTGCACCCACATAGAAACACAACGTGAAAAATACTGAGTACTAGTCATAGCATTAAATCACAATGTACAGCACATTAAGGACAGACCTCCTACATGAGGAGTAAGTGCACAGTGACTCCTGTTGTTGACTTTACAAATTGACACTCTTGTTTATGGCATCAGCAATCTCCCTACGCTCCAGTCATCAGTTTCCAAGGCTGTGGAAGCCTTTTGAGTTTGCCGACTCTTATCTTATTTAGACAAGGTCATAGTCAAAGTGGAAGTTCTCTCCTCCCTTCAGAGAAAGGTACCTCCTTCCTTGATGGCCTGTTCTTTCCACTGGGATCTCACTCACAGAGATCTTTCATTTAGGTTTTTTTTTTTTTTTTTTTTTTTTTTTTTTTGACAGAGTGTCTTGGCTTTCCATGCCTGAAATACTCTCATGGGCTTTTCAGCCGGATCCGAATGCCTTTAGGGCTGATTCTGAGGCCAGAGTGCTGTTTAGGACATCTGCCATTCTATGAGTCTGCTGTGTATCCCACTTCCCATGTTGGATTGTTCTCTCCCTTTTTTGTTCTATCGGTTAGTATTTTCAGACACTAGTCTTGATTATGTGATCCCTTTGATTCTTAGTCCTATCATTGTGATCAGTTCTGAACTGAAATTGATCACTTGGACTAGTGAGATGGCATTGGTACATGCCATCTTGATGGAATTGAATTGGAATTGCCTTGTATGTTTCTAACTCTACCGTTTGGGGCAAGTCAGCTTGAGCATGTCCCAAATTGTACATCCCTTCCCTCTCTTATTCCCACTCTTAAATTTTACAGGGATCACTTTTCAGTTAAGTTTCAACACTTAAGAATAACTGTGTATTAATTACAGAATTCAACCAATAGTATTAAGTAGAACCGAAAAAAAGATACTAAGAGGGATAATGTATTAAGTTGTTCATCAACAGTCAGGGCAAGGGCTGATCAAGTCAACATTTCTCATAGTGTCTGTTTCACTTCAACAGGTTTCCTTTTTGGTGTTCAGATAGTTGTCACCGATCAGGGAGAACATATGATATTTGTCCCTTTGGGACTGGCTTATTTCATTCAGCATGATGTGTTCCAGATTCCTCCATTTTGTTGCAAATGACCGGATTTCATTGTTTTTTTACTGTTGTATAGTATTCTATAGGGTACATATCCCATAATTTCTTTATCCAGTCTATTGTGGATGGGCATTTGGGTTGGTTCCAGGTCTTAGCTATTGTGAATTGAGCTGCAATAAACATTAAGGTGCAGACCGCTTTTTTGTTTGCCAATTTAATTTCCTTTGGGTAAATTCCAAGGAGTGGGATGGCTGGGTTGAATGGTAGGGTTATATTCAGGTTTCTGAGGAATCTCCAGACTGACTTCCATAGTGGCTTAACCAGTTTGCATTCCCACCAACAGTGGGTTAGTGTCCCTTTTTCCCCACATGCTCTCCAGCATCTAATGTTGGTAGATTTTTGAATGTGAGCCATTCTAACCGGGGTGAGGTGAAACCTCATTGTGGTTTTGATTTGCATTTCCCTGATTGCTAGCGATCTTGAACATTTTTTCATGTGTCTGTTGGCCATTTGGATTTCCTATTTTGAAAAATGTCTATTGAGGTCCTTGGCCCATCTCTTAAGTAGGTTGTTTGTTTTGTTGTTGTGGAGTTTCTTGATCTCTTTGTAGATTCTGGCTATCAACCCTTTATGTGTTGCATAGTTTGCAAATATTTTTTCCCATTCTGTCAGTTGTCTCTTCACTCTCCTGTTTTTTGTTTTTTTTTTTTTTTGCAGTACAGAAACTTCTCAATTTAATGCAATCCCAATAGTTAATTTTGGCTTTGACTGCCTGCGCCTCCAGGGTCTTTTCCAGGAAGTCTTTGCCGGTGCCAGTATCTTGCAGGGTTTCTCCAATGTTCTCTAATAATTTGGTGGTTTCAGGTCATAGATTTAAGTCTTTAATCCATGTTGAATGAATTTTTTTAAGGTGTAAGGTAGGGGTCTTGCTTCATACTTTGGCACGTGGAAATCCAGTTTTCCCAGCACCATTTATTGAATAGACTGTCCTTACTGACTTATTGAATTGACTGTCCTTAGATCCTTGATCAAATATAAGTTGGCTGTAGAGGTTTGGGTTGATTTCTAGTGTTCTGTTCTGTACCATTGGTCTATCCATCTGTTTCTGTACCAGTAAACCAGGTGGCTTTAACAGTGGAAGGTTTTTGTTATTTTTTTTTCATTTTTTTTAAATGTAAGGTTTACAAACTTCATGCATTGCATAAATACAAATTTAAGAACATAGTGATTCTTCCCATCCTACCCTCCCTCCACCTGTACTCCCACCTTCTTTCTCCTCCCTATCTTATTTCCATTCTTATTTTTTACTAAAATCTATTTGCAGTTATCTTTATACACTAAAGGTTAATCCTACACTAAGAGTTTAACAAATAGTATGAAAAAAAAAAAAAGCAACTGTTCCTCAACAGTCAAGACAAGGGCTGTTCAAAGTCGTCATATCTCAAAGTGTCAATTTTACTTCTATTGATTACCTTTTAGGTGCTCTGTTACCACAGATGAGGGAGAACATATGGTTTTTTGTTTTTTTTGTTTTTTGACAGGCAGAGTGGATAGTGAGAGAGAGACAGAGAGAAACATATGGTGTTTTTGAGACTGGCTTATTCACGAAGTATAATGCTTTCTAGTTGCATCCATTTTGTTGCAAATGACGATTTCATTTTTTAATTTTTCCTACTGTGTATTATTCCATGGTGTAGATATCTCATAATTTCTTTATCTAATCTTCAGCTGACAGAAATCTGTGTTGATTCCATATCTTAGATATTGTGAATTGAGCTGCAATAAACATGGGGGGTGTGGATAACTTTCATATGCTGATTTCATTTCCTTTGGGCAAGTTCCCAAGAGTGGGATGGCTGTGTCATATGGTATTCCATCTTGTCTTGCACAGTGGGTGGACCAGTTTACATTCCCACCAACAGTAGATTAGGGTTCATTTTTCCCCACATCCTCACCAGCATTTGTTGCTTGTTGATTTCTGTATGAAAGCCATTCTGCCTGGGCTGAAGTGAAACCTCATTGTGGTTTTGATTTGCATTTCCCTGATAGCTAGTGATCCTAAGCATTTTTTCATGTGTATGTTGGCCATTTGCAATGGAAGTTTTATATGTTAGTTTTGGAGCCTAGAAATCCAAAATCAAGGTTGGGGAAGGGTTGATTCCTTCTCAGGACTGTGAGGAAGATCTGTTCCATGTCTTCATGCTTTTTGATAATTTGTTAATGATGTTTGTTGCTATTTGGCTTCTAGATGCCTCACTCCATTGGCATTCTTCCTGTGTTTCTTTGCATAGTTTTCCCTTTGCATATTCTATGTCCAAATTTTTCCTTTTTATAAAGGTACTAGTTATGTTTGATTAAGTCTGTCCTGATGACCTTATTTTCATTTCCTTGCTTCTGTAAAGACTCTGTTTCCAAGTAAGGTCACATCCTAGGTATTAGAGGTTAGAAATTAAATGTATGTACCCACACAGAAACACAAAGTGTAAAAATACTGTTTCAGTACTAGTTATAGCATCACTGCACATTGGACAACACATTAAGGACAGATCCCACATGGGATGTAAGTACACAGTGACTCCTGTTGCTGACTTAACAATTTGACACTCCTGTTCATGGCGTCAGTAATCTCCCTAGGCTCTAGTCATGAGTTGCCAGGGCTATGGAAGCCTTTAGAGTTCGCTGACTTTTATCTTATTCCGACAGGGTCATAGTCAAAGTGGAAGTTCTCTTCTCCCTTCAGAGAAAGGTACCTCCTTCTTTGATGGCCTCGTTCTTTCCACTGGGATCTCACTCACAGAGATCTTTCATGTAGGTCTTCTTTTTTTCTTTTCCATGGTATCTTGGTATACTGAATCGATCTTCTGTATATAAAGATAATTGGAAATGAAAAAAAAAAAAACAAACCTGGTGTTAAATTGGAAATGGCATAGAAAATTAATTAATTAAAAAAAAATTATGTAGGATCTCTGTCTTTAATGTGCTGTACACTGTTATTAAATGCTATAACTAGTACTCCAACAGTATTTTTTTCACTTTGTGTTGCTATATGGGGGCAAACTGTTGAAATCTTTACTTAATATATACTAAACTGATCTTCTGTATATAAAGAGAATTGAAAATGAATCTTGATGTGAATGGAAGGGGAGAGGGAGCGGGAAAGGGGAGGGTTGCGGGTGGGAGGGAAGTTATGGGAGGGGGGAAGCCATTGTAACCCATAAGCTGTACTTTGGAAATTTATATTCATTAAATAAAAGTTTAATAAATAAAAAAAAAGAAAAAAAAGAAATTAAATGTAGTTTTTTGAGAGAGTCACAGTTAAACCCATAACTGCTATTAACTATGACTGTAACGTACAATCACTTAGACTCCTAGTGCTGCCTGTAAGAACCTTACTTTTTAATGACAATAGGACAAACATTCCAAAGAAAGTTTATAGTACTAAGCCAGAGAATTCCTGGCTAGGAGTAGGAGGTAAAAGTTCAAGGTAGGAATCAGTGTCCAGAATCTAGGAGGTTCACGTAGGTGTTGAAGAGCAGGTCAGTGGTGAAGATTCCAAGCCTGCAGACCAGATCATAGGATACAGAAGATTAAATATTGAAGAACAGTGCATTTCTCTTTTGAAGATTTTGTAATCTAGCTATGAACAAGGCATGAAAAACAAAATTAAATGATTGTTTAAAGTCTAAAAGGTTAACTTAAGAGAAGCTACCGGTAATGCTTTTTAGTTAATTACAATCTCCTTAGAGACAAGATTGCGTTTTTCAAGTTGGAATTGGTAGTAATGCTTTAGAGAAAACAGGATATTACCCAGATCTTTTAAAAAATGGTGGAATATGAATAGGAAGATAGCTTGTGCAGTTGTGAGTTAAAGGGCAAGTAACAAGACTTCTATAAGAAGAAGCAGGTATTCACAAGAGATATGAGTGATCTGATTTTGATCACTGACCATTGATTTCAAGTGGAAGTACTTGAATTGCTAGATAGAAGCATATGGCCAGAGAAAGGTAGAAAAAATATAATAGATACCAGTAGTTCTTAAACAGAGCAGGGCCAGAAGAATAAGCCTTTGGGAGAATCTTAGTAGTGTGCTTTGTGCCTTCATTGCAATCCTATTCAGTTTCAGTCCTAAGATTATTACTCTTTCATAGGTTACTTTCATCTTTCTCTTTTTTCTACTCTTTGTTCCACCTCTTTTATAAGAGTTATTTCTATGTGTTCTTTGTCATTTTTTTCCCTATTTCCTAAGGGATCTCGTTCCTCTATGTATTTTCTTAAGTATCTTCAGTTGCCGTTTCAGGTATCTTCTCTATCTTCTGATTTATTTGGATGATTCCTGTCTTATACTTTTATTTAAGCCAGTGTCCCTTTTTTGTAACATGTTTATCCTTCATTATTGTCACTTTAGATGGGTGTTTAAATCAAGTTAACTCGTTTTGTCACTACTCATTTCTTCTCAATCTGTTTTTACAATGTTACTTATTTCTGATTTTTTAAAATGAGCATTGGTTATGGGAAGTCTGTTGAACTCTTGGCCACAAGTGTTCCTCTATAAAGCTTATTAGACTTGATTTGCCATAAATGTGTGGTGTACATTTTGCCACCAGAATATTGTCATAATTGTTCCTCATTCCTTCTCTCCTGGCAGACAACGCAACAAAATACAGAGCTGCTTCCTCTGTAGTGTTGCTACCTTAGTGAATGGTAGTATCATTCACATAATGACCCTTTGCCTTTGTAGGGTTTGAGGTTTGACTTATATCCTACTCTCAAAACAATAATTTAGTCTCTTACTGGCAGAAGATATGAGACTTCTGGATCAGTGACAAAATAATTATTTACTGTACAAGAAGCAGCATAAAGATCGGTATATATTCGTTTACATCATTTTCCTCTTAGTCCTGCAATGGGGTCCATGTGAATGCTATGAATATAGTGGATTTATGTTGTAGATAAGGAATACTGAGTTTGAGGGACCCATTTTATCATCAATAGTAAGCATACTTGCTCTTTGTTACAGAGGAGACATTACCTCTTCCTTCAAGTTTGATAGTTGCAAATATAATGCTAAGAAATGGTCTGGGGATTAACTGCAAAGTCCAGATCCTGCCTTCTTGGCATACCAGCAAGGCATGTGGGAGTTTATGAGACCTTTGAAGGAAGTCCCTCAGTAGCCAGAACTCTGACTACCTGCTATAATTCTTGCCAACCATATCTAATTATTTCTCAGATTAAACTCTTTGAAATTACCACCACTCTCTACCAGATCATTGTAATGCTGACTTATT
The DNA here is from genome assembly GCF_033115175.1 of Lepus europaeus. Taxonomy (NCBI): domain Eukaryota; kingdom Metazoa; phylum Chordata; class Mammalia; order Lagomorpha; family Leporidae; genus Lepus; species Lepus europaeus. The sequence continues at coordinate 126,343,738 of NC_084827.1, read as the reverse complement.
GCCACTACTGCCTGATAATAGATTTGTTCCTCTTGTTCCTTTCCTAGTATTAACCTCTCCCTGTTTCTCCCCTCCATATAGAGCAGTCTTTCTAAATCAAAAACCATTGTACAGAAAGTTCAGTTCTTTAACATGGCATACAGAACTGTGTCTGATTTGGTTGAATCTCATCTTTTACTATTTTTCTTCTTTGAGCTCAAACTATAGCCATTGAAAAATGTTTATTCTGTAGGCACCACTCCTTTTCTTATTTTCTGTGCTTAGAAAATATCCACCATCCATGGACATGATTCTGTTCTCTGTGATTTGTTATTCAAATCATGGAACTTCTTTCTCTGCAACCTCTCTGGAGTCTTAAATTCTGTCACCTTTTTTGGCTAATCTACAGTAATCTTTACTGTATCAGTACTTCACCACAATCCGTTATACTAGTATAATTTATTATATAAGGGAAATAGTTCATGATAAATGGAATTAAAAAGTTAATTTTGGTGCTAAAAATTGTAAAATCTGTACTTTTTTATTCATAGTATGCATTTGTTGAAGGCCGTTCAAATTACTCAGTTTTTAGTGATTCATTAAAATGTCACTGAATCAACATGTGCAGTCCTTACTTTTATCGGATTGTTTCCTATGTTTTCTCAAACTAGATTGAAAGCTTGTTTTGATAGGGTTATCATGACAGTTGTTTTTTTTACTTTTGATAATCATGACTTCAATTCCTTTGGAGTTTGAGTGACACATAATTAGATTCTGTTTTATGATCATTAATATTTTCATTTTTTTAAAAGAAATTGCTTATAGGAATTTCCAGTTACAGTGATTAGAAACAGTTTACAGAAAAAGATATTCCTATTAAAGCGTCACAACAAATAGTTTAAGCATTTTCAATTTTTTTGTTTATTATTGACAAACTCCCTACATAAACTACTTTTGTTTTTTGCTGTGCTTTTACAGGCATATACTAGTGTCTCCAAGGCTTCACTTAGCCTTGCAGATCACAGAGAACTTGGGAAGATGATGAATACAATAATTTTCCATACAAAAATGGTAGATTCTTTGGTGGAAATGTTGGTTGAAACATCAGATCTCTCCATATTTTGGTAGGTTGTTGTTTTCTTTAAATCTGGATTTGAAATTTTAGTGTTTGGAGATAAGTGCCTTGACAATTCAATTAATAGACTTTTAGGAATAAAGGAGAGCAGGTTTTCATTGCAGTGGTTAAGACTTCTGTTTAGGATGCCTATATCCCATCTTGGAGCCTGGGTTCAAGTCTTGGCACGGTTGCCAATTCTAGCTTCCTGCTGATGTGCACTGTGGGAGGCAAGTGTGATGACTCAAATAGTTGGATCCCTGCCACCCATGTGAAAGGCCTAGATTGAGATCCTAGCTTGGGCCTGACCCAACCCAGCTGTTGGTAGGCTTTTGGGAGTAATCAGAAGATGAAAGATATCTTTCTATCCATGTCTGTCCTTCAAATAAAAAAAAAAAAAAAGGAAAAACAAAAGCAGTATTGACTGTCTTTGTGATACATGTTAGGCCACCGCTTGTGATGCCAGCATCTCATAACAGAGTGCTGGTTTGAAATCTGGTTAATCTGCTTCTGATGTAGTTTCCTGCTTATGTGTCTGGAAAGGCAGTGGAAGGGGGCCCAAATACTTGGGCCCCTGCCACACAAATGGGAGACCAAAGTGGAGTTCCTGGCTCCTGGTTTCAACCTGACTCAGCCCTGGCAGTTGCAGGCATTTGGGGAATGTACCAGCAGATGCAAAATCTCCCTTGTCTTCCATCACTCTGCCTTTCAGATCAATAAATAAAACCTTTAACAGAATTAGAATAAGGTAAAAAGGAGTAATTGACTTTTTATAAAAACTTTTCAGCAAAAAAAAAAAAATGGGTGTATTAGGATTTTATGCCTATTTTAAGTTCTGTATAGGAGGGTACTCTTTTTTTTTTATTAAAGATTTATTTATTATTATTTTTTTTTTTTGGAAAGAGTTACACAGAGAGAGGAGAAGGAGAGAGAGAGAGGGCTTCCATCCAACGGTTCATTCCCTAGTTGGCCACAACGGCTGGAGCTTTGCCGATCCCTGGAGCTGCGCCCATCCGAAGCCAGTAGCCAAGATCTTCTTCCAGGTCTCCCACATGGGGACAGGGGCCCAAGGACTTGGGCCATCTTCTGCTGCTTTCCTAGGCCATAACAGAGAGCTGGATTGGAAGTAGAGCAGCCAGGTCTCAAACTGGTGCCCATATGGGATGCTGGCACTTCAGGCCAGGGCGTTAACCCGCTGCGCCATAGCGCCGGCCAAGAGGGAACTCTTATTGATATGAACTTTATTTCTTATATTTTGTTTGATGAAGTGAAAAAAAAATCACTTCAAATTACCTTAAGGTCTTCCTTTGCATCATTAGACTGTGAGAAAAAGTTCTGGATCAGGGTCAAATAGAGAAGAATTAGAAATTAAATACTTATTAACTTCACTTGTAAAGTATTAGATTAGTTATTAATATTATGATGATGTGAATTTCCTTGAATGGTGTTTCACTTTCCTGTTTCTATCATAGCCTCTTTTGTTGTACTTAGTGCTGTAGTTTACTTTTTTCTTTTTTTTTCTTCTTAACCAGAGGATATAGTCCTTGAAGGAAGTTTTTATTGTTTCCTTAGTGTCTAATGTAGTAGATACTTAATGTTTTAATTAATAAGTGAGTTGGCCAGGATTTAAATTCAGGAATACTGACCCCAAAGCCATGTTATACTGCCTCTATTTCTTGCTTCTTTACCTTTCTTTTTCCTTCAGGCAAGTAAATTGGATTAATGTAGTTTGTCTCTATTTCTTTCTCTTTTTTTTGACAGGCAGAGTTAAGACAGTGATAAAGAGAGAGACAGAGAGAAAGGTCTTCCTTTTTCCATTGGTTCACCCCCCAGGTGGCTGCTATGGCCAGCGCGTTGCGGCCTGTGCGCTGCGCCGATCCGGCCAGGAGCCAGGTGCTTCTCCTGGTCTCCCATGTGGGTGCAGGGCCCAAGCACTTGGGCCATCCTCCACTGCACTCCCGGGCCACAACAGAGAGCTGGACAGGAAGAGGAGCAACCGGGACAGAATCCGGCGCCCCGACCAGGACTAGAACCCGGGGTCCCGGTGCTGCAAGCAGAGTATTAGCCTATTGAGCCGTGGCGCTGGCCTGTATTTCTTAAATGCTGAGACAAGCTGAGTAGCTAGTGAAAGTAACAATTTCAGTGTATTGACATTGTTATGGAAAATGCATTGCTTTTATTGTGGAAAAAATCTAGTCAACAATGATTGTGGTAGTTTGTTAGGATGACTTTAATTAGCAGTATTGTAGAAGAAATTTAAATCACCAGGCAGAAAAGGCATGCCTGTTAAAGGAATTCATGAGGTACTTCAATACTTAACACTTTTTAGGTTTAGATACATCACATGTCACATTTGCAAGATTTTTAAAATTATTTGGAGCTCTGTAGTAATGTCTAACCTAAAGGCTGCCTTTTAAAGGAAATGAAACATTTTATGTTTATATTTAGTTATGGAATTACTCCTATAGTAAAAGAAGAATACAGCAATTAAAAAGTCCCTTTCATAAAACTAAAAGCAATAAAGTTGAAACTGTCATTTTCAGTAATTAATTTTTACCCAAATTTTCTGAGTCACATTTGAATTTATTTGTCACATCCAAAAAACAGGACATGTTTATTACCAATTTGTCTTACGACTTTTAGATGTATTAAATATATCTACTCACATTCTTTTAAATTTAGATTTAACATTTTAAAGTTTGGATGAAAATTAAAATTGATGGCATATGGTTGTTTAATTGACAATGTTTTTTCTTTCTTAGTGGTACTTAAAATGGGATTTCTTGCAATTCAAAATGATTTAATTAAGTTCCATTATGTGAAAGTTGAATGTCATATAATCATACACCATAGAAATGGTTTATTTTCTGTTAAGTTTTTTGTTATATGTTTGTTACACAAATAATATTCTCTGTTTTAAAAAGGTTGTTTTTTTAAATTTGAATTAGAGACAGAGAGATCTTGACAGAGAGAGTGATCTTCCATTCACTGGTTCACTTCCCAGATGGCTGCAATGGCCCAAGCTGGGCCAGGCCAGAGCCAGGAACCATGAGCTTCATCCAGTTCTCCCACGTGGGTAGTAGGAACCCAAACGCTTCAGCCATCCTCTGCTGCTTTTCCCAGGCCGTTATCAGGGAGCTGGATGAGAAGTGGAGCAGCAGTAACATGAACTACATCCATATGGGATGCTGGCATCACAGGTGGTGGCTTTACCTGCTATGCCACAATGCAAGCCCAAATAGTATTCTTATAACCCTGATATTATTGGCATGTTAAAAAGATACTTTTTAGGGATAATATGTCTCAAAGAAATAAATGCTACCAGTGGTAATTTAATTGAGTCGAATTAGGTGAGTTATACATCAGAAAATAATTCTTTTGAGTATAAAATCTATGACTGTTTATTAGCTTTAAAACTTGTGATTCTAATTTTTTGTTTCCTTATATAGTTTTTATAGTCGTGCTTTTGAGAAGATGTTTCAACAGTGTTTGGAGTTACCTTCTCAGTCAAGATACTCAATTGCATTTCCACTACTTTGCACTCATTTTATGAGTTGCACACATGAACTATGTCCAGAAGAGGTAATTTTGAGTATAATACTATGATGTATATGGTATGCAAAGTAAATTATATCAAATGTATAGTCAACCAAATAGTCACACAATGAAAATTACCTAGTATCTCTCCCCATGTGGTACATCTTTTTGCGGAATCAGAATAATGCTTGAATAAATATATGATGTAGGTATAATATATGATGTAGATATATATATGTATAAGTGTCAGTGATGGGTCAGATATTAAATATTTGTGTTAAAAATATTATCTGCTTACCTTTCCTCTTCAACTGCTGAAAATTTCAAAATTGAATTTATGAATAGCTGAGTAAATATAAGCAAGTCAAAGATAAATTCACTGACTTGTTTATATATATTAAGCTAAATCTAAATTTTCTTATATTTTTAAGGGACATACATACATAGTTACTAATTGAACTAATTACTCATTTTATTGATATCAAGTATTTATAAAAATGTGCTCAGTATCAAGCATGACAAAGTTTTAGTTTGGAAGCATAAGTATTAGTGATCAATTACTTTGCACGGTGATTATAATTAATAATCTGTTGCATATTTTTAAATACCTAAAATTAATTGGTTTTTGATGTACATACCATAAGAAATAATAAGTTAATGAATATATTAATTAGCCTGACTGAATCTCTCTTCTGTGTTTATATAGATCATAACATTATACCCCACAAATGTTTACAGTTATCATTTGGCAATCAAAAATAGTAAAAACATTATTAGTGTTTCTTCTAATATTTAAAGAAGTAATAACATTTTGAAAGTATATAAGCATATGTTAAAGTTTGTTAATGCATTTTTTAATAACTTAATGTTTAGTCCTTCACTTAGAACTGCACACCTTGTAGAAAAGAAATTTACAGAGAGCAGTACCATTATCAATATCTTTAAGGGTTGAGTGACATATCTTGTTATAGTATTGAATGCCAGTATTCCATGGGGACTTTAAGATAGATGATTTTGGGGGTAGTTCATTAGGAAGTACACCAATTTTAATAAGATTAGAGATTTTTAAGATTTAATAGATTTTTCTTGATACCTAGCTTGATACTAAAGATCCTATTAACTCTTTCCTTACCATCATCCTTCCAATTAAATTACCCAACAAGTTTTAAATTTATGTTATATGGTATGACTTCTTGAGTCCATCCTCTGCTTTCTATTGCTATTGTCTTTTGTGCATATCAGATTTATTTTTATTACTCTTTGTGTGTACAGTCATCCTTTAGTATCCATGGAAGATTGGTTCAGCCCTCCCATGGACACCAAAATCCATGGATACTTAAATCTTTTATAAAATGATGTAATTTTTGCATATAACCTGTGCACATTCTCCAGAATACTTCGATTTCTTTCTAGAGTATTTATATGTAAATGCTATGTAAATTCTTGTTATACTGTACTGTTAATTGACTAATGATAAGGAAAATGATCTGTACATGTTTAATACAAAGTTTTTTTAATTCTGAGTATTTTGAAATTATAGTTGATTGAATCCACAGATGTGGGGTCCACAGGTACTTATAACAGACTGTACTCATTTGTGGGTCTTGTTTTTTACCTGTTGTTGTAGTCTCCTAAGCACTCTCTGCTTCTCTTGTTTTCTCTTCTAAAAGCTGTTCTCAGCACTGTAGCCAGAGGCAGAGGGCGAATGATGGAGAGACTTGTATGACACGTTAACAAATATTAGTTGTCTTTTCCCCCCGTTTTAGCATTTTTGACCTATTGAAGAGTCTATATTTTAAGTAAATTAATGTCTGTTAAGAATAAATTTGAAGTAATTCTAATTCAGTATATTTTTTTCAAAAATCTTAATAGCGAGGCAGATGTTTGTCTTTCAAGAGTGAGAAATAAGATGTCTGAATGCTTACTAACTGGTGGTCCTAAAGTGGACCAATATTTAATCATATCTGGCTGCAAATCCTTTTTGGTTTGGCTTTTTAAAAAAAGATTCATTTATTTATTTGAAAGGCAGAATGACAGAGAAAGGGAGATGCTGACAGAGATCCTCCATCTGATGGTTACTTCCCAAATGCCTGATAAGAGCCAGGCCAAAGCCAGGAGAAAGGAACTCTATCTGCCTCTCCCACATAGATGACAGGAATCCAAGCAGTTGGGCCTTATCTACTGCCTCCCAGGTGCATTTGCAGGAAGCTGGTCAGAAGCAGAGTTTGGGATTCCATCACAGGCATTCTGATAAGGGAATGTAGGCATTTCAAATGATAACCTGCTGCACTACAATGCCTGTTTACTCCCTCAATTCCCTTTTTTAAGATTTATTTATTTGAAAAAGTAATGGCGGGAGGGGAATCTTTTACCATGTTAAAGGGTATTTTAAATATAATATATTATGAAGTATTATGCTAGATTTAGGAACAATTATTTTGTATGTTTAAATATTTTTATATTTTTTTAGCAGCATAGAAATATTGTATATAATCTTTGTAATTTTTCTATAGTTATAGATCAGGGAAGGAATGCTCTCAGAAATTTATCTTTTTGTAAAATATTATAGCTATATAGTACAAAAACTTACAGCATTATATACTCAACATTCCAATTATTGTTGATAAGAAAAATCCACCAAAAGTACAAAATCCTGTAGAGAAGCATATAGACTTGAGTGTGTGTGTATGTGTGTGTCTGTATGTACATATGTAATGTTCTAAAAATTAAGGTTTTTCTCCTTTTTTGATTTCAAAGAATATACGGACTGCCTCCCCCTGCTCACGCTGTAAACGAAAGACTAGGTTTTGAGATTCTGAATGCTTTTTGAATTTATTTTACCAACTTAATTCCAACAAAAAATTTTATTTAAATATTTGAGCTCTTCTGTTTATACGTTAAGTTGTTGTTTTGTCAAGATTTATGTATTAGGTGTAAATTTTTTTGCAGTATGGCTGGAAAACCTTACTTTAGGTCTGTTCTTTCACTTTGTAAAAAGCTTAATATTTTAATGTTTAAGAGCTGAAAATAAAATTGTCAAATTTGAATATTAAATAAATATTTTCTTGTTAAGGAAAGTACTCATCTTTCAAGTTCTCCCAGTAGTACATTAGTGGGATAATTGAGAAGTACTTATTTCCTGTCAACTGTGGACAAATACAGTCTGGTAGTTTAGATATAGTAGATAAAAAATATCTGTAACATCTTCCACTTCCATGTTTTCATTGCATATTAGGACTTTAGCCAAATTTAAAGTATTGTAATTCAGACTAGTTTCTTATAACTTTTATTATTATTTCTGCTTGAACAGCGGCATCATATTGGAGATCGCAGTCTTTCCTTATGTAATATGTTCCTGGATGAAATGGCCAAACAAGCTCGAAATCTCATCACTGATATTTGTACAGAACAGTGTACTCTTAGTGACCAGGTAATAATTTAAATGTTTCCTACCGATAGGGAATTTGTTTATAAAGGCAAAAAACTGAGCTGTTGGGGTTGGCAATATTATGATACAGTCAGTGAAGCTACTACTTAGAACATGAATATTCCCGCATTTGAGTGCCTGGTTCATGTCCCATCTCTGCTTCTGATCCAGCTTCCTGCTAATGTGTACCCTGATGCAGCCCATGATGGCTCAAGTACTTGAGGGAGACCTGGGTGGAGTTTCTGGATGCCATGGCTGTTGTAGGCACTTGGGGTATGAACCAGCAGATAGATCTCTGTCTCTCCCTCATCCTGTCTCAGTCTGCCTTTCAACTAAATAAAAATGAATATAAATAAAAACTTTTTTAAAAAGGGTTGGAAGAAAAAAAGGAATAGGCAAATCAGGATTCTCTATCCAGTGAAAATGTTTTTTAAAATTAAAGAAAAAAAATGAGCCATTAGCCAGTTACGATTTTACTTTCCATTTTCTTATTCTAAAATGCTCAGTAAAGCCCATTACCTCTTTTTTTTTTTTTTTTTTTTTTTAAGATTTATTTATTTATTTGAAAGCGTTAAGAGAGAGCTTCTATACACTAGTTCAGTCTCCAAATGGCCTCAATGGCCAGGCCAAAGCCAGATGCCAGGAGCTTCATCCAGGTCTCCCTGTGGGTGGCTGGGGCCCAACCACTTAAGTCTTCTTCTGCTGCTTTCGCAGGCCATTAGCAGTGAGCTGGATTGGAAGTGGGGCAGCTGGGACACGAACCAGGGCCGATATGGGATGCCTGCCTTGCTTTACCCACTATGTCGCAACACCAGCCCCAATCCCATTACCTCTTGCTGTGAGATTTCTTAAAGATGTAAACTTTTTGATAAACTGTAAATAATAATATTTGTGTTCTTTCATCAGGAAACATAATATTTAGTTTGTGTGTGTGTGTGTGTGTGAGAGAGAGAGAGAGAGAGAGAGAGAGAGAGAGACACTAACACCTGGTTCTGTTATTTCATTGGTAGTTGCAAAATATTCTGATTATATCTCTTTTACATATGTAAGTTGCAATACCTTTTTAATGATATTTCCTCATCTGCTTCTTGTTTAACTATTGGTACAGTTTATAAAGAAAGGCAAGGCAAAATAAATAGTGATTCTTAGCCTTTATTTTCTAGACATTAATAAATGATTTTATATTATTATAACCTCCTAATGTTATTTGATGGTTTTAACTCTACTATACTTTTTAAAAAAGGATTTATTTTATTTATTTGAAAGGCAGAGTTAGAGAGAGAGAGAAAGACAGAGAGAGAACTGCTGGTTCACTCCCCAAATGGCCACGGTGGTCGAAGCCAGGAGCCAGGAGCCTCTTCCAGGTCTCCCATGTGGGTACAGGGGCTATCTTCCACTGGTTTTCCAGGCACATTAGCAGGGAGCTGGATTAGAAGTACAACAGCTGAGTCTGGAACTCAGCTCTTCATTTTGCTGATCTCTAGTATTTTTTCTGTTTCAATTTTGTTAATTTCTTCTCTAATTTTAATTACTTCTTTTCTACTAGTTTGGATTTGGTGTGCTGTAGTTCTAGGTCCTTCAGATACATTGATAACTCATTTATTTGGAACCTTTCCAATTTCTTGATGTAGGCACCAATTGCTACAAACTTTCTTCTTAACACTGCTTTTACTGTGTTCACAAAGTTTTGATATGTTGCAGTCTTCATTCATTTCCAGAAATTTTTTGATTTTTCTTTTGATTTCTTCAGTGACTCACTGTTCATTTAGGAGCATATTGTTTAGTCTCCATGTGTTAACATATGTTCTAGAGATTCTTGAGTTGTTGATTTCCAGCTTCATTCTGTTGTGGTCAGAGAAGATGCATGGTATGATTTTGATTTTTCTTTTAATTTGCTGAGACTTGTTTTATAGCCTGGCATGTGGTCTATCCTAGAGAAAGTTCCATGCACTGGTGACAAGAATGTGTATTTTGTAATTGTAAGATGAAAAGTTCTGTAGATGTACTTTAGAGCCATTTGATCTGTTGTGTTGATTAACTGTGTTGTTTCCTTGCTGATTTTCTGTCTGGTTGATCTGTCCGTTACTAAAAGTGGGGTATTGAAGTCCCCCCATTACTATTGTATTGCTGTCTATGTCTCCCTTTAGATTGATTAACATTTCTTATAAATAGCCAGGTACCCTGTATTTAGGTATATATACGTTTATCATAGTCACATCTTCCCATTAAATTGATCTTTTAATCATTACATGGTGTCCTTCTTTGTCTCTTTTAATAGTTTTTGTATTAAAGTCTATTTTGTCTGATATTAGAATGGCTACACGAGCTCTTTTGGTTTCTGTTGGCATGGACTATCTTTTTCCATCCTTTCACTTTCAAACTGTGTGTATCTTTGTTGGTGAGATGTGTTTCTTGTAGGCAGCAAGTAGATGGGTTTTGTTTTTTAATCCATTCAGCCATTCTGTATCTTTTAACTTGAGAGTTGAGGCCATTTACATTCAAGTTGACTATTGATAAGTAATGATTTGGCCCTGCCATTTTTCCATAAATTCTTGTTGTTTACTTTTTATTTCCTTTGAACTTTTACTGGGAGATTTTTGCCTTCACATTCTTTCATAGTGATGACTGTGTTTCTGTGTTTCTGTGTGTAGCACATCCTTAAGCATTCAACCTTAAGGTTGAATGAGTGATGGCAAATTCTTTCAATTTTTGTTCATTATGGAAGATATTTATTTCACCTTCATTCATAAATGAGAGTTTTGTAGGGTATAGTATTCTGAGTCGACAGTTTTTTTCTCTTAAGACTTTTTTTTTTTTTTTTTTTTTTTTTAAGGACAGGCAGAGTGGACAGTGAGAGAGAGAGACAGGGAGAAAGGTCTTCCTTTTTCCGTTGGTTCACCCTCCAACGGCCGCTGCGGCCGGCACACCACGCTGATCCGAAGCCAGGAGCCAGATGCTTCTCCTGGTCTCCCATGCGGGTGCAGGGCCCAGGCACTTGGGCCATCTTCCTCTGCACTCCCGGGCCACAGCAGAGAGCTGGCCTGGAAGAGGAGCAACTGGGACAGAATCCAGCGCTCTGACCGGGACTAGAACCCGGTGTGCCGGCGCTGCAGGCAGAGGATTAGCCTATTTAGCCACAGCACTGGCCTCTCTTAAGACTTGGAATATATCTCACCGTTCTTTCCTAGCCTGTAGGGTTTCTGATGAGAAGTCAGCTGTGAGTCTAATTGGAGATTCTCTGAGAGAAATCTGGTGTTTCTCTCATGCACACTTTAGAACTTTTTCTTTATGTTTTACTGTGGAGAGTTTTGATTACAATGTGTTGTGGTCAAGATCTTTTCTGGTCATGTCTATTAGGAGTTGTCTGTGCTGCTTGTACTTGGACATCCCTTTCTTTCTCCCAACTGGGTAAGTTTTCTGTAATTATTTCACTAAAAAACCTTCATTCTCTCTTTCCATGCCTTTAGGAACTCCTAAGGCCTGTATGTTGGGTCGTTTGATAGAATCCCATAAACCTCCAACACTGTTTTTTAGTTTTCTACTTTCTTTTTTTGGTCTGACTGTAATATTTCCTGTGATTTTTCTTCTAAGTTGGATATTCTTTGTTCTGCCTCACTGAGTCTGTTGTTAAGGCTTTCAACTGCATTTTTTATTTGATCTATTGAGTTCTCTTTTTTTGTTTCTTTAAAGATGTATTCATTTATTTGAAAGTCAGAGTTGCACAGAAGAAGGAGAGGCAGTGAGAGAGCTAGAGAGAGAGGTCTTCTATCTACTGGTTTACTCTCCAATTGGCCGGAATGGCTGGAGCTGTGCTGATCTGAAGCCAGAAGGCAGGAGCTTCCTCCGGGTCTCCCACGTGGGTGTAGGGGCCCAAGGACTTGGGCCATCTTGTACTGCTTTCCCAGGCCACAGCAGAGAGCTGGATCGGAAGTGGAACAGCTGGATCCTGAAACGGCACCTGTATGGGATGCCGGTAGTGCAGGCAGCGGCTTTACCCGCCGTGCCACAGCACTCTCCCCTGATCTATTGAGTTCTTGATTTCCAATGTTTCATCTTGATTTCTCTTTAAAATCTCAATTTTTCATTCATTCATATGCAGATCTCTTTAGTTTATGAATTTTCTTCTGATTACTTGTAAGTAATCCTATGATCACTTTTTTTGATTTGTTTCTGGGATTTTGTCAATCTCTTCATCTTCACATTCTAGTATTGAAGTGCTGAATTCTTTTGGGCATGTCATATGTCTTCCTTATTGTTCTTTCTTGAATTGCTACATTTATTATTAGGCATCTCTAGAGATAACTTGTTGATTTTGTTTTTTTTTTTCCCTCACCCTGTTTTGGCTTTTATCTCTGGACTGTGCCTCTGTGGCTTCAGTGGAGTGTCTGCTCTTTCATTGTATACCCAGAGGTATGTGCTGGGTATCGTCAGGGAGCTCTGTTCAGTGCTCCAAGGTGAGGGTAGTATCCAAGATGACACACAAATTTGGCATGTTTTTTTTTTTCCTTTTTTATCAGACGGAAGGTATATTCTGCTCTGTTGGTATATTCTCACACTTACCTCCTCCCCTCAGAGGACATCAATGCCTTGACCCTAGCCCCAGTGGGTACTATATTTGTCCACGCTGCCATAAGAACCACACAAAGGATTCCACAGCAATGACCTTCACCAGGGAATCAGGGAGTCCTGAGTCTGGCGCCATCCGCAGTGACTGCACAAAGACCCAGTCACATCCTGTGCCCTTGCACGCAGCCACAGTATTTTCAAAGTCTCAGCACACAAGACTCCCACAGTCATGAGCACCCATCCCCTTCAGTTCTCCCAGCCAGATTCAAGCATCTGCTCTTGGCTGGTTGCTGAGTGTGTGGACACTAGCTGGCACAGCTGTTATGTATGTCCAAAATGGTGCCCACGCTCTCTGCTAGTTATAGGATTCCAGTGTTGTATGATTGGAGAGGGAGAAACATATCCTCTTGCTTTTGCCTCCAGATTGGCATTTACACTGTCCCCCACAGGCTCTAGGCTGGACTCATGCCAGGCTCTTCCCGCAGCTTTATCACTATTGGCTTTGGCTACTGCAGTCTGGTCTTAACCTTTCTCCAAACCTGGTGCTAAGTCTCTCGACTGCTGGAGTTGTGCACGACCACACCCTCCACATAGGTCCACAGTGTCCCTCTAATTTGCATGAAGGTTCCTTTGGAATTTGCTCTTACTCTTTCCTGAGATTTCACTCTTTCCAATTTTTTTTTTGTGCCTCAAGAAGTGACATTTATTCAAATAAAAAAAAAAAAAAAAAAGACAAGATGTCCATTCCTTGGCTTCCTTCTCTTCCCCCTCCTGCTGCTCCTCAGCCTCCCAGCACTGAACTGCAGCTGGGGTTAGGTGGCAAGACAGGACAGCCCTCCTCAGATGATGTCGGCAACATTGAGGGGCATCTCCTCAATGGAGGTGTTGTAGAAGGTCTTGATGTCTTGAAGAGTCTACTTCTCTTCTCCTGTCATCCTGTTAATAGCCACACCTTTATGACTAAAACATCCACCATGGCCAATTCTGTGAATATAGTTTTCTCTGTTGGTGGGTAGGTCATAGTTGATGACCAAAGAAACTTGTACATCAACGCCTCTGGCCAGCAGGTCAGTGGTAATCAGTGCTCAGCTAGAGCCAGAATGGAACTCCCTGATGATCACATCTCGCTCCTTTTGGTCCATATCTCCATGCGTAACAGTGAAGTCCAGGGCATGCATCTTCTGAGTGAGCCAATTGACCTTCCTTCGGGTATTGATGAAGATGACAGCCTGGGTTATGGTCAGCATTTCGTACAAGTCACTTAGTGTGTCCACCTTCTGCTCTTTGCATTCTATGTTGATGTAGAACTGGCGGATACCCTCCAGGGTCAGCTTTTCCTTCTTGACAAGAATCCGGATAGGGTCTCTCATCAACTTCTTGGTCCCTTCAAGCACATTGAAAAGCATTGTAGCTGACAACAAAACCATCTGGTGTTGCGGTTGAGCTTTTGGAAGATGTCATAGATCTGGTCCTTGGATCCACGGCTTAACATTTCATCAGCTTCGTCCAGTACAAACATCTTGATGTATTTGGGAGATAGGTATCTTTAGCTAAGCATGTCGAATACGTGGCCGGGGTGCCCACGATGATATGGGGAGCTTCCATTTGCAGTTTCTGCACCTCAGCACACACATTGGTGCTCCCAGTGCAGGTGTGACAGGATACACCCGTGTAAACTCCTAATGCCATGACCACCTTTTGTATTTGAACCAGAGAAAGGTGGGTACACAGATAGATGTTAGCTACAGCCATGGCAGGTGCCATTTTTCACATTTCCTTGGATTCACCCTTTCCACAACAACTGTGATATATGCAGTTGAGCCCTCAGCTTCTGAAAACTGTGATCCATTTATTTTACTTCCATCATAGCCAGCTTTAAGAGCCATATGACACACATACATGGCCACCTGCACCTTGCCCCCAAACACAAGCAACACAACCTGTTCAGTCTTACGTGTTATAAGGGCCTTAGAAGAGGACTACTATTACTTCTTGGTTACAGTATCTGTGCCCAGTTCCCATCAGAATAATCACTTCAACTATCACAGAATGTTCAGTAACCTATTTTTCCCCGTAAGCCTCAATTAACGCTTTGCATAGAAGACCGATTTCTGATTCTTTGCAGGAGGTAACAGTCTAGCATTAAGATTTTTTTGTGGCCGGTGCTGTGGCTTAACAGGCTAATCCTCCGCCTTGCGGCACCGGCACACCGGGTTCTAGTCCCGGTTGGGGTGCCGGATTCTATCCCGGTTGCCCCTCTTCCAGGCCAGCTCTCTGCTGTGGCCTGGGAAGGCAGTAGAGGATGGCCCAAGTGCTTGGGCCCTGCACCTGCATGGGAGACCAGGAGAAGCACCTGGCTCCTGGCTTTGGATCAGCAAGATGAGTCGGCCTCAGCGGCCATTGGAGGGTGAACCAACGGCAAAAAGGAAGACCTTTCTTTCTGTCTCTCTCTCTCACTATCCACTCTGCCTGTCAAAAAAAAAAAAAAAAAGATTTTTTTTTGTGCTCTAGGCATGAAACAGCTCTGGCCACCAACACAGGCATCAGGTTAGGATGAACAAAGGACTGTGCATCTGCTCTGCCCCTGACTGATGTAAGAGCAACACCATGAAAGAGGTGTCTCTTTGCCCATTGCCAGGGGTGCTCCACTTTTTTTGAACTGTATTCTGTAGAGTAGAGCAGTAAACTACCTTCCCATTCTGCCATTTTGGAAGACCCTCATTTCCTTTTAATATTCATTTATTTTTATTTGTATAATAAGCATATGTTTGAGGCTCCCAACTACTCCATAAGTGATCCCTTTCGTTTTTTTTTTTTTTTTTTTTTTTTGTCTGAATATTGTTCTTTATTACTGGGTCAGCTGATTTTTCAAATAAAGGGTTAGAAAGTGCCCTATAGGTCTATGTTGCAACTGCTCTTCCATGCCCTTGTAGTAGAAAAGCAGCCTTAGATATACATGAACAAATGAGTGACTCCCTTCCAATAAAACTTACCTATAAAAAGAGGAAGGGCCAAATGTTATACATGGGCAATAATTTGTCAACCTGTCTTTTGGTAGACTCCTTAGGAAGGACTCATAGGATTAATATTCCTTGAGTTCTTTGTATGGTGCTAAAAGTTTGTACCCTTTGTACCAGAAAGTTGTTGGCCATATGTAAAATACTTTTTTCACATTTTCTTTCTCTATTTTATTTTTACTTATTTTTATTTATTTTTTGCCAGGCAGAGTTAGAGAGAGAGAGAGACTGAGAGAGAGTTATAGAGAGTGAGAGAGAGAGAGGAAGGTCTTCCTTCCGTTGGTTCACTCCCCTAATGGCCGCTATGGCTGGTGCTGCGCCAATCCGAAGCCAGGAGCCAGGTACTTCCTCCTGGTCTCCCATGTGGGTGCAGGGACCCAAGCACTTGGGCCATCCTCTGCTGCCCTCCTGGGCCACAACAGAGAGCTGGACTGGAAGAGGAGCAACCGGGACTAGAACCCAGGGTGCTGGCACCGCAGGTGGAGGATTAGCCAAGTGAGCCACGGCGCCGGCCTACTTTCTCTATTTTAAATACAAAGGAATATAAAAAATTTTATGGAGAGATGGAATACAAGATGTTTATTTTGGTACAAAGAAACCTTGAAATCCATGCCTACTTAAAATTTTATTTACTGTGTTTTTTTGAAAGGCAGAGAAATAGAGTCATAGAGTAATCCTCTATCTGCTTTTTCTGTACTCAAATGCTCTCAAAAGTTAGAACTTGGCCAGACTGAAGTCAAGAGCCCAGAAAATCAATCCAGGTTTCTCCTGTGTGTGGTGGCATAGAACCAAGTACTTGAGCCATCATTTGCTTCCTCCGGGTTGTGCATTGGCAGGAAGCCAGAATCAGGGAGTAGAGGTGGGATTTGAGTCAGGCGCTCCCATATAGGGTGTGGCTATGCCAAGTAGTATCTTAACTGCTGTACCAAATACCTGCCTCTGTTAGTTTTCTCATAATGTGAATTTTCTGTGAAACTTTAAGACCTTGTATACGTTTTTCCATTTTGTTTCGGAATAAAACTTTGCTGTGATAGTCTCATGCTAGTCTGGTTATTTATTTATTTATTTATTTTGTATATCATATACGTGGTTTTCTTTTTTGTTTTTTTTTTTTTGTTTGTTTTTTTTTGTTTTTTGACAGGCAGAGTGGACAGTGAGAGAGAGACAGAGAGAAAGGTCTTCCTTTTGCCGTTGGTTCACCCTCCAATGGCCGCCGCGGTAGCGCGCTGCGGCTGGTGCACCGCGCTATTCCGATGGCAGGAGCCAGGTGCTTATCCTGGTCTCCCATGGGGTGCAGAGCCCAAACACTTGGGCCATCCTCCACTGCACTCCCTGGCCACAGCAGAGAGCTGGCCTGGAAGAGGGGCAACCAGGACAGGATCGGTGCCCCGACCGGGACTAGAACCCAGTGTGCCGGTGCCGCAAGGCGGAGGATTAGCCTGTTGAGCCACGGCGCCGGCCCATATACATGTTTTAACTAGATGCCTTTCTTTTTCTTTTGAAGTCTTGGTATTATTTTATGTTATTCTATGTGAGTTGAGAATCTGAAAAATTTGATGTGCTCTCTCACTAGTTTGAACCTGTTTTCTCCTAATGACAGGAAGTATTTCTTGGATTGTAGTTTTTTGGTTTTTTTTTTAAGTATACATTGCTCTATTCCCTTGGTTTGATTTTCTTTTTCAGAAACTGCCTTGTCTGTATATTGCATCTCCTTTGTGTAACTTCAGTGTTTGTCAGTGTCTTTGCATTCTTTTTCTTTCTTTGGTCTCTTCAGTTGTTTTTAAGTTGTTTTATGTATTTCACCTCTTGTTTATTTTAAGGAATTCCTTAATATGTTTATTAAACTTGTGTTTCTTCTAGTCCAGTATTGATCTTTGAAATGTTTTAATTTTTTTTAAAGATTTTGTTTATTAGAAAGGCAGAGATACTAGAGAGAGACAGAGACAGAGATCTTCTGTCTGCTGGTTCACTTTCCAAATGGCTGCAGTGGCTGGAGCTGGGCTGGTCTGAAGCCAGGAGCCAGGAGCTTCTTCTTGGACTCCCACGTGGGTGCAGGTGCCCAAGTACTTGGGCCATCTTTCACTGTTTTCCCAGTCTCATAAGCAGGGAGCTGAATATGAAGTGGAGCAGCCAGAAAGAACCAGTGCTCATATGGGATGCCAATGCTACAGGTGGAGGATTAACCCTCTACACCACAACGCTGGCCCCTATCTTTAATTTTTTTTTTCTGCTGAATTCAGTCTTTTTTCTGTACTTTGTAGGAATGTCATTGTGTTCCTTGGTCTTTTTTCTCACACTGATTCTAAATGACACCCAGGTGGGAGACATAGAATGAATCCCCAACTCCTGGTTTTGACCCCAGTCCAGACCTAGCCATTTGGAGAGTGAACTAGTATATAGGAACCCTTTGTTTCTCTATGTGTATCCAATAAAATAGTAATAATAAAGAGGTGAAACTAATTTTATCAGTATATTTGATTGACTTCAGCATACCCAAAACCTTATCTTTTTGGCATATAATCATATTGCTTATGAAATATTTTGCACTGTTTATATTGATTCTTTGAACACTTTGTATATCATACTTAAAACCCAACTAAATTTAGACTAAGCATATTTCAAGTGGTTAGTAGTTATGTGTGGGATATGGCTACTATATTGTACAGTGCAGCACTCTTTCTTTTTACAATACTCTTTCTAATTCTGTTTGCCTGATATGTTACCTGCCGAACTAAATTATTTCCCACTTGCACTTTTTTTTCAATAAATAATTTGCCAGTGTGTTAGATAGAAACCTTTGTGTCATCTCAGGAGTCTTTCAAATATGACCATTTTTTAAAATTTTATTTTATTTATTAGCTTTACTACACTTGCCTGAACCTTTTTCCTATCTTGTCCAGTTGTCCTAATCGTTTTCCTTGTTTTAGTATTTTCTTTTGCCAGTGCTGATCAACATTAATGTTAGAAAATATCTCCTTATACTGTTATTCAGTTTTTAAAACTTACTATTATCTTTTGCTTTTAAATATTTTATTTATATATTTGAGAGTTAGAGATACAGATAGAAGGAGGGACAGAGAGAAAAGTATTCCATTCGGTGGTTCACTCCTCAAATGGCTGCAATGGCCAAAGCTGGGCCGATCCAAAGTCAGGAGCCAGGGCCTTCTTCTGGGGCTCCTATATGGGTATAGGGGCCCAAGCACTTGGGCCATCTTCTAGTGCTTTCCCAGGCCATAAGCAGAGAGCTGGATTGGAAGAGGAGCAGATGAGACACAAGTTGGTGCCCATATGGAATGCCGGCACCACAGCTAGAGGCTTAACTTACTATGCCAGAGCCACCCCCAACTTACTTGCATTTTAAAATCTAGTCTTTCAGTGGACATTCAAGGCCTTTCCTGGTAGTTTAAGCCTTTCTACCCTGTACTTTATTCACCACTGGACTCCGAGCACATCATGTCTTTATGTAGTTTTGTTTTCATAAGCCATTTTTTGTTTCCCTATTTATGTTTTTATTTAAGTAATAGCTTAAATAAACCTTGTTACAATTTTTTCTATGAAGTGATTCCTAACACATTTTATGTATTTCTGTTTTCCATCCAGACTAGGTAAGGTCTGCATCTCATATTTCTTCTAAGTACTAGTATTGTATGTACTATATGTAATCTGCATTCAGCCAGAATTTGCCTGAACAGTTTCTGTGTTATCAAAGTAAATTGGTATAATTTTAAGATTTCATTATTTTCTGAATTTAGTTGCTGCCTAAGCATTGTGCCAAAACCATCAGTCAAGCAGTGAATAAGAAGTCAAAAAAACAGACTGGTAAGAAAGGGGAACCTGAAAGGGAAAAGCCAGGCGTTGAGAGCATGAGGAAAAACAGGCTGGTAGTGACCAAGTAAGCCATCCACTTTAACTGTATCTTTGTGTTCTGGGTAGAAGTTGTTTTCTTTTTTCATTCTTTTCTATGGTATTAGTGCTGAAAAAATGCTAGTAATTGTTTATTCTTCATTTTCTAGACATTTATTTTCTTTGTTATCTTTTAAAACTTGGTTAGCCTGTTAGTGCTTATTTCATTCCAAAATATAGATATGTAGTAGATGATATTTATCTTTATATATTAAATACTAAAGTTCAAAAATTTGTTTTAAAAATTTCATGGGGTATACTATAAGCCATCTGATTTTCAATTTATTTGAAGTTCAGCTAATAGATGTTTTATTTTGGCCTGTAATATATTAGAACATACCTGAAGTCATTTCTTTAAAACAAAAATATTAGACCAGGTAGCATTCAGAACTCTTTATTTACTTTTTTAAGCACTTGGAGAAGTTGCAGAGATGGCCAATAACTGAGTGGGTTATTTTTTGTTTAAAGTAAATTTCCTACTTTGTTGCTTAAGTTGAACGAGCTATTGCTATTTTGTAGAGAATTTTTCTTCTCCCATAACAGAAAGTGCAGCAGGAATTGGAAACGATTTTCTGAGTACAGAATAAGCTCTTCCTGTCATATATTAAGTCAGTATAGTTATTGTAAGTTGAATGTAAAAATAAATGAATGACACTTTAAAATGAATGACCTTTAAAAAATTGTTCTCATATGTGAGTAGTACCCTTAAAGATTTTGAACCTTCTTAGTTTAGGAGAAGGAAAAGAATTTAGTTCTGAAATTACTATCTCCAAACAAGAACTGATATGTTTATAAAAGTAATATTGTATTGCCTATGATGATATGTTGAACATTTTATTTACTGTTTATTAATTTTTTTTCAGCCTTGATAAATTGCACACTGCACTTTCTGAGTTATGTTTTTCCATAAATTATGTACCAAACATGGTGGTATGGGAACATACCTTTACCCCACGAGAATATTTGACTTCTCATCTGGAAATCCGCTTTACTAAGTAAGAAAGAATATGAAGTGTTTTTGTTTGCTGATTCAGTTAATGAGCTTATTATATTAATTATTAATGCCTATACAGTGTTTTCCTTTTATAAGGAAAATCATTAGTAGTAAAAGAGTAGTGAACTGGGAAGTATAAAAGAATAGTGAGCTGAGAATTAAATTGTTCATATCCTTATCCCATACCTCTTATTAACCAGCCGCAAGCTGGTTACTTTATGTCTTACCTTTCTTGTATGTAAAGTGAGATTGATTGAAGCAAATCAGTATATTTCAGCTTGCCAGTGAAAACCAATAAGGTGAGGAAATTAGTTGATTATAGTCAGTGTTTAAAAAGCAAGAAGTATAAGGGAAGAAATAGAAATAAAAAAAATCAACGCATTGCATGTGGTAAATATAAATGGTACTTTAAGGGAAATGTGAATTTGACAGTTTTTTTGAAAGCCCCTATGCAATTAATAAAAGAAAATTTTGCAGAAGTTTATCAGAAGTTCCTGTAGTCACTAACAACTAATATTTGCATTTGCACCATGTGCTTAACACTGTGTTAAGTAGTGTAAGTAGAAATAAAATAGTATAAAATTTGGGACTCTAGTTGGTGAAATAAGACTTGAACAATCAGAAAACAAAATAGGTCATTTTATAAATGTGCACTAAATTGAGTGTTAGATCCTCAGTTGAGAGGCAAGTGTTGTAACGTATTCTGCCTGCAATGTTGGCGTCTCATATGGGTACCATTTCAAGTCCTGACTGCTCCACTTCAGATCCAGCTCCTTGCTAATGGCCTAGGTAAAGCAGCAGAAAACTGCCCAAGGACCTGGGACACTGCCACCCATGTGGGAGACCTGGATGAAGCTACTGATTCTTGTCTTTGCGCCCTCTTGGGGAGTGAACCAATGGATAGGAGACCTTTCTTTCTCTCTGTTTCTCTGTCTTTTCTTTTATCTGTGTAACTCTTTCAAATAAACAAGTCTTTTTATTATAAAAACCCTCAGTTGACTAGAGAAGAGGCTGATGTCTAACAAAGATTTTCTTTTGTTCTCCTTAGTAAGGCAGTCCAACTTGATAGTAAAACCCAGGATGCCCCAGTATTTATATCAAAGGGACATTTTGCCTGTGCTCTGGTCTGTTATTGTCATCTCGGTAGGATGGGTTGTAAGGTCAGGCCCAATTGGTTTACAGCTCCCTTATTTTTCATCTGTGAACAATCTGGTCTGTTAATTCATGGAGAAACAAATGTTCTTTTTACCACGCATTACTTAGTGATCAAGATCAAGGCAAGGGGAATAATAGTTTACCTGGGAAAGTTTTTTTAAAGATGTATCTGTTTGAAAGTAAAGTCAGTTACAGAGAGAGAGATATCTTTATCTGCTGGTTCACTCCCCAAATGACTACAATGGCCAGGACTAAGCCAGGCTGAAGCTAGGAGCTGGGAACTTCATCCTGGCCTCCTATGTGGATGGCAGGGACATTTTCCACCACCTTCCCAGGCCTATGGCATGGAGCCAGATTGAAAATGGAGCTGCTGGCATCACAGGTGGCTGCCTACCCTCCACACTACAGTGCCAGTCCTGGGAAAGATTTTTTTATGCCAGAACAAATAGCTTGTGAGTACTAATGGGTTGATTCTTTTCTGATCACTGCAGTGCAGCTTTAGGACTCAGGGACTAAATACAAGGATAGCAATTTTCATCATGAGTTGACTTTTCTGTTTCTGTTTCTGGTGATAAGATTTGTCTACTGTCTTTAATGATCCATATTTACAAATACAAATCAGATCTTTCTAGTACTTGGGGAATTTTAAAGTGAAATGGGGGTGTCCAGTGTAGAACAAGATCAATTAGGATGGTATTTACAAAATTTTTCATTCTCTTTGGCTTATACAGTTTCTTGGGATATATATAAACAGAACTATATTTTATATACTGTGAGTGATATAAACAGCAGATTTGTTTATTGCTTTGTTTTGACTGTCATACAGTTTGTTGAGAGGCAGAACTAAGTTAGGACTTGGAAGTCAAGACCTGAGGTCAAATCCTAGATGATACCACTTCCAAACAAAGTTTTGCTTAAGTTCTGAGCCTTAGGTTTTTTTTTTTTCACTTGTGGAAGTATGGTGATAATAACTGCATGGTAGGGTTATTAAATGTAGTGATTGTGATTAATTTACATAAAGCCTAAATAACAGTTTAGATGAGTTCAAGATATGAACCAGAGCATCCCTTGTCTTTGCTATAAACAACTTACCACATTATAGGAATGTCTAAAATTATCCTTATGCTTTAGTCATTTTTGTTACCAATGTTTTTAAACTGTGATTAATCATTTTTATTCCCATTTCATTGTAATTTTTAAATATTAATTCTTTTGTTTCTTGGGATAGGATAGTAAGAGCAGTAGTAATTTCATGGCTTTGCAGCAAATTATTTTTTTATTTAACTTTATTATTACTTACTTAGTATTAGTTGTAAGTGAGTTGAATGGCTATTTTACATAAATGGGAAAGTCAGAACTCTTTTCTTATTCTCCTCCTCACCCTAGGTCAATTGTTGGTATGACTATGTATAATCAAGCTACACAGGAAATTGCAAAACCATCAGAGCTTCTAACAAGTGTAAGAGCATATATGACCGTACTCCAATCAATAGAAAACTATGTGCAGATTGATATTACAAGAGTATTTAATAATGTTCTTCTTCAACAAACACAACATTTAGACAGTCATGGAGAGCCAACAATTACAAGTCTATACACAAATTGGTAAGGAACACATTTAGAAATACAAAGTGATAGAAAATTTCTTTATAATGAACTATTTAGGAAAATTATTTTTATAGAAAAGTTCTCATTTGTGTTATTGGGCAACTTAAGACTATATTCAAGGATATAGAACTGATTTTGAATTAAATAATCTCTCCCGGTTATGAATTTTCTTTTATCTCTAGGTATTTGGAAACTTTGTTAAGACAAGTCAGCAATGGTCATATAGCTTATTTCCCTGCCATGAAAGCATTTGTGAACTTACCTACAGAAAATGAATTAACGTTCAATGCAGAGGAATATTCTGACATATCAGGTGAATAATACTTATAACAGACTTTAGAGAATTGCAGAAAACTCGATCCATTTGCTATTATTTTGATTATTTTGGTTTTTGGTTCTGTTGTGACTGTTTTCACTTTCCCGCATAATTGCACATTATTTGAATTACTTCTGCATTTTGTGTTATAATTTTTTTTAGAGACTTTTCCCAGGATTTTGTATTAGTAATTTCTATGATTGAATGTTTCAGTATTTTGTTACTCCTTAAAATTTTTGCTGTCAAAAGTATAAAATTAATTACATTCCCTTTCAGAAATGAGG
This sequence comes from Lepus europaeus, assembly GCF_033115175.1. Lineage (NCBI taxonomy): Eukaryota > Metazoa > Chordata > Mammalia > Lagomorpha > Leporidae > Lepus > Lepus europaeus. The sequence goes on along the minus strand of NC_084827.1, from coordinate 126,319,838 downwards.
TCTTTATCAGAACTACTAGGCCCTTATGGGATGAAGTTCCTGAGCGAAAGCCTTATGTGGCATATTTCATCACAAGTTGCTGAACTTAAGGTAAAACAGACTCATTCTATTTTAACTTTTTCATAAGTTCCTGAGAACTTCCCAGGACTTTGAACAAACCTACGATGTTAATTACTTTTAACCTGATGTGCAAATGTCAATGAAATTCAAGACCTAGTCGTTTGGGCAGGTGGTGTGATGCAGCTGGTAGAGTTACCCCTTGGAATGCCTGCATCGCATAATGGAGTTCCACCTCTGCTTCCCATCCAGTGTCCTGCTGGAGGTAGTAGGAGGCAGCAATTGATGGTGCAAGTACTTGGGTTCCTATTACCACGTAGGAGACCCAAGTGGAGTTCTTGGATCCTGGCTTCCAGACTGGCCCAGCCTTTGCTGTTGCAGGCATTTGGAAAGTGAACCAGTGGATAGAAGATAACTTTTTCTCTTTCTTATCTCTCTGTCACTGTGCTTTTCAAATAAATAAATAAGCTTATAATTAATCTCTTGAAACCAGCAAGTAGACAAAGGATAGAATTTTCAAAAATTAAATTACAAAAAAAGCTAGTGAGGGGGCTGGTGCTGTGGTGTAGTAGGTAAAGCTGCCTCCTGCAGTGCTGGCATCCCGTATGGGCACTGGTTCGAGTACCAGCTGATCCACTTCTGATCCAGCTCTCTGCTATGGCCTGGGAAAGCAGTGGAAGATGGCCCAAGTCCTTGGGCCCCTGCATCTGCATGGGAGACCCGGGCTTTGGATCGGTGTAGCTCCAGCCATTGAGACCAATTGGGGAGTGAACCAGCGGATAGAACCCCCCCCCCCCCTGCTTCCCTGTAACTTTGCCTTTCAAATAAATAAATCTTAAAAAAAAAAAATAAAAAGTTAGTGAGTCCCTTCAGTGCCATTTTAGTTTAGTACTATTTTATAGATGAGAAAATGTGTGGCTTACAGAGATGAATTGGCTTGCTAAAGGAGATTGCAACTCCTATTTTTTTTTTTTTTAATTTTCTTTTTTAAAAAAATTTATTTTACTTGAAAGTCAGAGTTACACAGAGAGGAGAGGCACAGAGAGAAAGAGGTCTTCCATCCGATGGCTCACTCCCCAATTGGCTGCAATGGCCGGAGCTGCGCCAATCCGAAGTCAGGAGCCAGGAGCTTCCTCTGGGTTTCCCACGCTGGTGGAGGGGCTCAAGGCTCCGGGCCATCTTCCACTGTTTTCGCAGGCCAAAGCAGAGAGCTGGATGGGAAGTGGAGCAGCCGGGTCTCGAACCAGCAGCCACATAGGATGCTGGCATTTCAGGCCAGGGTGTTAATCTGCTGTGCCACAGCGCCGGCTCCTCCTATTTCTTGTCTTTGGTCAAGCCATCATTCTCTTGCATCATAGTGTTTTTCTTTGACCAAGTTCAAACTTCTACCCAGAGTTATTCATATTTTTAATTTGTTATCTATTACTACTGTCTTAATGATTTTTCTTATTAAGGAGTCTTTTATACCCTTTAATCTGGATGGAAGTGTCTTTAGAATGTCTAGTGTTTCAACAAATATGTAAAGAAATCAAGGGGTTAGCATTGTGGTGTAGTGGGTTAAGCTACTGCCTATAGTGCCGGCATCCCATATGGGCACCAGTTTTGAGTCCTGGCTGCTCCACTTCTGATGCATCTCCTTACTAATGTGCCTGGGAAGGCAGTTGGGGATGGCCCAGGTGCTCAGGTTCCTGTACCCACATGGGAGAGACATGGATGAAGCTCCTGGTTCCTAGCTTCAGCCTGGCCCAGCACTGACTGTTATGGCAATTTGGGGAGTGAACTAATGGATGGACGACCTCTGTGTCTCTCTCTGCTTTCCCTTTCTCCTTCTTTATAATTTTGCCTTTCAAGTAAATTTAAAAAGAAAGAAATTGGAACCACAATTAAAAAGAAAAAATTGAGAGGCAGAGAGATGGAGAGCTCTTTTTGCTGATTCATTCCCCTAAATGCCCATGTCTCCTGGCCAGCATTGTTGCCTGGTGGGCTAAGCTGCTGCCTGTGACTCCCACAACCCATGTGGGCATCAGTTTGAGTCCTGGCTGCTCCACTTCCTATCCAGCTCCCTGCTAATATGCCTGGGAAAGCAGTGGAATATGGCCCAAGTCCTTGGGCCCCTACACCCATGTGGGAGACTTGGATGAAGCTTCTGACTCCTGCTTTGGATCAGCTGAGCTCCCATTATTGGAGTTATTTGAGGAGTGAACCAGCAAATGAAAGATCTTGATCTTGATAGCTCTCTCTCTGTAACTCTGCCTTTCAAATAAATAATCTTTAAAAAAAAAAGTTAGGGAGTTTAAATATGCCAAGAAGTTAACACTTGGGCCATCCTCCGCTGCTTTCCCAGGTGCATTAGCAGGGAGCTGGATCAGAAGTGGAGCAGCCGGGTCTCAAATTGGTGCCCATACGGGATGCTGGCACTGCAGGTGGTGGCTTTACCTGCTACACCACAGCCACAGTGCTGGCCTCTAGCCTACACTCTTAGAATGTGCTTTGGTATACATTGTTATAATGTAATTCCCATAAAGTGTTGCCATACTTTGGAAAGTTATTCTCCTTGTGATTTTATGTATCTAGTGATTAATTTGTTGTCTAAAATATCTTTCCCTAGCTTTAACTTTAGAAAGCTATTTTTGTTTGGGTTGAAATTTGTTGCCTTCTATATCTTAGTATCTACTTTTAATTGATTCTATGCTGTTTAAATCGAGGAGTGATACTTTATCCTATTACTTACCTTTGTTGCTTTTTCCTGAATGCTGCCTTCTTGAATTTGCCTACTGAGGAAAAACACTGATTCTATGTAAATAATTTTAAAGTTATTTTCTTGAAGCAACAAAAGAATATAAAACATCTGGATTTCATGACTTGTGTTTCCTACTTTCCATATTTTAATTTCTACATATGCTTATATGTCATTAATAGGAGGCCTGTGCCTGACCTAGAATTTTTCCTTTCTTTTTTTTTTAGAAACTTGTGGTAGAGAATGTTGATGTGCTAACACAGATGAGGACCAGCTTTGACAAACCAGACCAGATGGCTGCACTCTTTAAAAGATTATCATGTGGGTAACTCATAAATTGGTAAACATTAAGAAGATTTTGGTACTCAAGTGTTTACTTTTGCTCAAAATTTATAACATACAAGTAGTAAGTTATGAAAGATGTTCTTTAGTTTATGAAAAGAACTAAAAAATGTACTCAAAGAATCTTTTCAGTGTATAGTTTCAGTATATGGCTTATCTGGTTTATAACTTTTCGACCAATTTAATATTTACTAAATATTTGATTTAGTGAATTTAATCATCATGAAATGTGTCAAGTCTTTAATGAATTTAATACTTATAGTATGTGTCAAGTATCATTATCAGTTAATTCATGAATCTATCAAATTTAGTATATTAAATCTACATACTAAAGGAGAATTATCTTCTGAGCCTATATCTTTACATATGATAAAATACATACATTAAGTGAACAACATTATGGATTTTGGCAAATGTATGCATCCATGTAACAATCGCCATAATTAAGAAATAGAATTCCCTGAGAAAGTTGCCTCCATTCTGTTTGTAGTTAGTCTTCTACTTCCAGCCTCTAAACCCAGACAACCACTGATCTGGCATCTATCACTATAGATTGATTTGTTTCTGACTCCTTTAACTTGGCTTAATTGTTTTGAAATTCATCTGTTTGTGTTGTCCAATGAATCAATACTTTGTTCTTTTTTTTAAACTGGTATTCTGTTGCATGGAAATGTGAGCCTACAACTTAATTTTTTATTTTATTTTTACTGTCTTCTTGACACTGATTATAGGAGATATTTTGTGAAATAACAGTGGATCTTTAGTATTAAAGTATTTATTTATTTATTTATTTTGATAGGTAGAGTGGATAGTGAGAGAGAGACAGAGAGAAAGGTCTTCCTTTTTGCCGTTGGTTCACCCTCCAATGGCCGCTGCAGCCGGCGCATCTCGCTGATCCAAAGCCAGGAGCCAGGTGCTTCTCCTGGTCTCCCATGTGGGTGCAGGGCCCAAGGACTTGGGCCATCCTCCACTGCCTTCCCGGGCCATAGCAGAGAGCTGGCCTGGAAGAGGGGCAACCGGGATAGAATCCGGCACCCCAACCGGGACTAGAACCCGGTGTGCCGGCGCCGCAAGGTGGAGGATTAGCCTGTTAAGCTATGGCGCCGGCCTAGTATTAAAGTATTTTTAAGAGTCATGTCACATAGCAATTAAGATATCCACATTCATATCGGAGTACCTAGGTTCAACCCAGCTCTGCTTCCTGACTCCAGCTTCCTGCTAATGCACACCATGGGAGGCAATGTTGGTAGCTCATGTGAAATGGGGTTCCTGCTACCCATATTGGAGACCTGGCTTGAGTTTTCTGTTTTGGCATGTCCTTGTCCCAGTCTTCACAGGCATTTCTGGAATGAACAAATGGATGTGAGCTCTCTCTTTCCTGCCTGTTTGTCTACCTCTCAAATAAGTAAATCATTTTTAGAATTAAAAATTTACAAGAATTAAACTATGCTAAAATTACCTTCTTAAAACAGTTAAAGGAAAAACAAGGAGGAAGCTTTTTGGAGTGATGAAACTTTTTACCATGGTAGTGATGGTGGTAATCTACATAAATTAAAGTTTGTAGAACTGGAGCTGGAGCTGTGGCGTAGTAGGTTAAGCCTCTTCTGGCACTGGCATCCCATGTGGGTGCTGATTCGTGTCCTGGCTGCCCCTCTTCTGATCCAGCTCTGCTAATGGGCTGGGAAAGCAGCAGAAGATGGCCCAAGTGTACCCATGGGGGAGACCTGGAAGAAGTTCCTGGCTCCTGGCTCTGGAGTGAACCAGTGGGTGGAAGACCTTTCTTTCTGTCTCTCCCTCTCTCTCTCTGTAACCCTGCCTTTTAAATAGATAAATAAATTTTAAAAAAGAAAAAAGTTTGTAGAGCCATGTACCAAAATGGAAAAAAGATGTGCTTATTATATGATACATTTAAAAATAAAATAGAAAAATGAAAGTGAAAAGATTGATTGGATAGTATTTCAAGGAAGAGGACTGTTCATAAATAGGGAATTTTTTGACCTTTTGTTTCTTGTCTTATTATCTACTTCAATTTTTCAGTCTTTTGTTAAAAAGTTTTTTTTATGTTTCTCCTATGTTTTAAAAAAGTTTTATTTAGTTGAAAGGCAGAATGACAGGGAATGTGGGAGAGATAGAAATAGATATCTTCCATCCTCTGATTCACTTCCCAAATGCTCAACAGCCAGGGATGGACCAAGCAGAAAGTAGGAGGCAAGAACTGCATCAAGGTCTCCCACATGTATGGCAGGAAGCTAATCACTGGTAACACCTTCTGCTCCCTCCCAAATGCATTAACCAGAAGCTGTTTTGGAAGCAGAGGAGCTGGAACCAGCAATTAGTGCCCCCCTTGTCTTCCATTTTTAATACCCACTTTAGCACCTGCTAGCCTTAGCCCTGTTTAACTTTTCCTATCAGCAAATAACTTTTTTAACTGTACCATCTGGTTAGATCAAGTACTGCACCGAAATGCTCAATACCTTGTTTGCAGAATTAAATCAAAACGAAAATTCTAAACAAAATTTTCGAGTTTTCAAAATAAAATCCATAGTCCTTTGTCTAGATTCTGCTAACTTGAATTTTGTATATAATAATGAATGGTGGCCAGCGCCATGGCTTAACAGGCTAATCCTCCACCTTGCGGCGCTGGCACACCGGGTTCTAGTCCCGGTTGGGGTGCCGGATTCTATCCCGGTTGCCCCTCTTCCAGGCCAGCTCTCTGCTATGGCCCGGGAAGGCAGTGGAGGATGGCCCAAGTCCTTGGGCCCTGCACCTGCATGTGAGACCAGGAGAAGCACCTGGCTCCTGGCTTTGGATCAGCGAGATGCGCTGGCTGCAGCGGCCATTGGAGGGTGAACCAACGGCAAAAAGGAAGACCTTTCTCTCTGTCTCTCTCTCACTATCCACTCTGCCTGTCAAAAAAAAAAAAAAAAATTAATGGTGATTCATGTTAGGATTGACCAAAACCAAAATTTAAATTGTTGACTCTTAATGACCCATTTTATCAAATTTGTCTTAAAATAGAATGTATTAAATCTGTTTTGTGATTTGGAAAAACAAACGATTAATTTGAGAGTCACTTATTTAGGAGAAGGGACTACTTTCACTTAAATTGTTTTACAAAATGCTGTTATTTGCCTTTGATCCCCTTCTTTGTGCTTCCTTCACTCCATATTCAGAAGCTAGAGTTTTTATTTTCATAATCAACATGTACATTCTTTTAAAAAGATAAACAGTCACAATTTATTAATAGTAGCTATTATGATTGGAGCCAACATTGTAGTGTAGCAGGTTTGACTGCCACTTCCTAAAACCTTTCTTAAACAGTTTGTGACCATCCATTTGCAAAATCCGATTCTCTTTCATCAGTTCTCATTCTACTTGATTTCTCTGTAGTGTTTATTTTTTATTCTCTTCCATATTGAAATTTTATTCTCTTTAATTGCCAATAATTTTATCTTTATGCTTTATTACTCATGTTGGGAGGCTCATTTTTTATGTAATGTCAGGTTGTGATATTCTCTTCCATTCTTATTCTGCAACCTTATTGTGGAAATTTTATTCAGACTTATTTACCAATGAGTGTTAAATAATTCATCCTTAACTTTCTATGCTCAGCTCCAGATGTTTCATGCCAAGTGCTAGCATGATCAGGGTTTCCCAAAGTGTGGCCCATGAACCAGCTGCAGCAAGCAACACCACCACCTGGGAACTTGTTAAGAAGATACATTATTGGGCCCCAGCCAGACCTATTGAGTTAGAAGCTGTGGGGCTGGAGCAAGCTGTGTTCTAACAAATCTTCCAGGAGATTCTGATTTGAGAAACATTGTGATAGACATTTTCAGCTCAACAAGCTACCTTCAAATTGTTCATTGGAAATGCTTATTATGCGAGGGCCGGTGCCATGGCTTGTTTGGCTAATCTTCCGCCTGCAGTGCCAGCATCCCATATGGGCGCTGGGTTCTAGTCCCAGCTGCTTCTCTTCCAGTCCAGCTCTCTGCTGTGGCCTGGGAGTGCAGTGGAGGATGGTCCAAGTGCTTGGTCCCCAGCACCTGCATGGGAGACCAGGAGAAGCACCTGGCTCCTGGCTTTGGATCAGCACAGTGCTGGCCTTGGCAGCCATTAGGGGAGTGAACCAATGGAAGGAAGACCTTTTCTCTCTCTCTCTCTCTCTCTCTCTCTCTCACTGTCTAACTCTATCTGTCAAATAAATTAAAAAATAAATATAAATAAAAATAAAAAAAGAAAATGCTTATTATGCAAAACTACGCATAGATTCCAAATTTTTTTTTTTACGATTTTTATACTCTTTTTAAAATTTTTTTTTATTTTTTATTTTTTTTTTTTTACTTTTTTTTTTTTTTTTTTAACTTTTATTTAATGAATATAAATTTCCAGTGTACAGCTTATGGATTACAATGGCTTCCCCCCCCCAATAACTTCCCTCCCACCCGCAACCCTCCCCCCTCCCGCTCCCTCTCCCCTTCCATTTGCATCAAGATTCATTTTCAATTCTCTTTATATACAGAAGATCAATTTAGTATAAAGATTTCAACAGTTTGCACCCACATAGAAACACAAAGTGAAACATACTGTTTGAGTACTAGTTATAGCATTAAATCACAATGTACAGCACATTAAGGACAGAGATCCCACATGAGGAGCAAGCGCACAGTGGCTCCTGTTGTTGACCCAACAAATTGACACTCTAGTTTATGGCGCCAGTAACCACCCTAGGCTGTCGTCATGAGTTGCCAAGGCTATGGAAGCCTTCCAAGTTTGCCGACTCTGATCATATTTAGACAAGGTCATAAAAGACAGAGTGAGGATAGTAACCAATGATCCTAAGAGTGGCATTTACCAGGTTTGAACAATTATACAGCATTAAGTGGGGAAGAGGACCATCAGTACACACAGGTTGGGAGTAGAGCCATTGGTGGTAGAGTAGAGGTTATGATTACAAAGGAATGAGGCCCAAGTGCACTAGACAGGGCCTAGAACAAAGGACAGAGTCATTATTAGAGGAGCTAAGAAAGGTGCTGTCTAAGCTACAATTAAGTTTTCTGATTGAGAGGCAAATAGAACCTGATAGAAGGGGCTTGATAATAATCTGGTGGGCTTTAGGCCTTGTAAATTAAGAGGCCCAGACCTATCTATCTCTTCACATGGGGTATATCCTAAGGGAGGTGTGAACCTCCTAGGGGAAGGCACTCTGTTGACTTTCATTACTTGGCTGGCCTGGGAGGAGAGCTGGCCAGGTAAAGGCAGGTGGCATCTCTAACAAGAAATTTACAGTTCTGCCTGCAATGTTGCTGACCCTACTTGACCATCCCCTCAGCTGCAGTGGTCACTTTGGAAGTTGGGCTGAGTGAAGGGCTTTTCAGCTTAGAGCCAATAAGATCTGTGGCTCTGACCTGGGCATCCTTCGACTCCAGGGCAGGTCCATTACCAGTGATCCAACTCTTGGCAGAGCTGCCAGGTCTCTTCACAAGCTGACTTCTGCTGAAGCCCAGGCTTACCACATTGAAAGCCACTGCAGTGGACTGGCCTGTTGGGTCTGCTTGAGGGCAGATCACTGTACAGATCAGCCATTAATAGGCCTGCCACCCATTGCTTCTGATGCCGAGCTTTCTTTTCCTCCTGGTTTGTGTTAAAGCAGACCAGAGGATGCAAGTCAAGGGAGTGCCCGTTTCCCATCTCTAATCTTCGGTGGCCTGAACTACAAGTCTATAGTCACAGGCATGTTCTGTAGTAGTTTTTCTAAGGTAGACAATGCCCATGAGGAAAATTATATTCTCACTTTAAAACTTTCTTTCCCTTTTGTCTGAAAGGGAGGTTTTTTCTACTTACTGTATACTTCGCTGATGGCGAAGTGAATCTAGCTATGAGATTATTATTTGAGTTCTTATTTTGGCTATGCTATTGCAGAAAAATGTTAGCCATCTCTTTTATAAGGTCTAAAGATTAAATTGTGCATCCTACAGATTCCTTCATAATAGAATTAGTTTCCTACCTTGAAGAGAATAGAGAAATGAAAGAACAAGTTGGGCTTCGAATAGAGAAATGAGGGAGCAAGTCCTAGATCGCTTGCTGACAATAGCAATATTACATGAATACTTAGCAAACCGTTTCAACCATTAGATAACAACTTAAGAAAACATTTACCAGAAGGTCCAATGCCTTCTATAAATTTTAAGAATCATGTATTTGAAAACACCTCTTAAATATCTAACATGGTGTAGTTTGTTTAGCCAGTAAACTTAAGCACAACCATCTAAAATGTTTTTAGTTTCTTTCTACCAACAAGTCTAAAACATATGATACACAGATTCAGGTCCCACAAATTAAAATGTATCTTTGATTGATTTTAGCAGCTTAAATTTATGGACAATCTTATCTATAAGCCAATTAAAATAAAACTCTTAATAAAATTTCCCCATGTGGACATACAATATGTACACACATATAATATAGCATAATAGACCAATACATCAATTTTAATAATAGCTTTTAAAATCTTTAACTCTTTTTGTAGATTGCCAATTGATTTGAATTGCTTTTTCTTTTTAGTAACCTCAGTTAACCATACTTTCTCTCAGTTGGTACTGTTAATACATTATTGGCTTCATCTGTTTACAGAGGCATCCCAAAGTACTGAATACAATAAAAGTGGCTGGAAAAAGTCCATAGGAACCTATAGGAGGACAGCTAAACACAGAACCAACAACGCTTTAGTTTTATGAGCAGCAGATATTCAAATTTTTGAAAAAAGCACATATTTAAATAACCCATTGCTCTTAATAAAAATTCAGCTGTTTTTGAACAATTAGAATTTAACAGACATCAAGAGAACATAATAGATTACTTTAACACATTGCTTTAACAGAGCATCAGAGTTTAATTCTATGTCAAAGAGAAATTGAGCTTCCTGTGATCTTTTGCTGTGAGGTTTCCTTCCTTTACCTTCTTTCATATTGGTGACCATGTTTCTGTGTTTCTGTGTGTAACACATCTTTAAGCATCTTTTGCAGGGCAGGATGAGTGGCAACAAATTCTTTCAGTTTCTGTTTGCTGTGAAAAGTCTTAATTTCACCTTCATTCACAAATGAGAGCTTTGCAGGATATAGTATTCTGGGCTGGCAGTTTTTCTCTCTTAGTACCTGGGCTATGTCTCGCCATTCCCTTCTAGCTTGTAGGGTTTCTGATGAGAAGTCTGCTGTGAGTCTAATTGGAGATCCTCTAAGAGTGATCCGACGTTTCTCTCTTGCACCTTTTAGGATCTTTTCTTTATGTTTCACTGTGGTGAGTTTGATTACAACATGTCGTGGTGAGGATCTCTTTTGGTCATGTTTATTAGGGGTTCTATAAGCTTCCTGTACTAAGATGCCTCTGTCCTTCTCCAAACCTGGGAAATTTTCTGCTAGTATCTCACTGAAAATGCCTTCTAATCCTTTCTCCCTCTCCATGCCTTCAGGAACTCCTAGAACCCGAATGTTGGGTTTTTTAATAGTATCCTGTAAATTCCTGACAATATTTTTTAGATTTCTAATTTCTTCTTCTTTTCTTTGGTTTGCCTGTTTCCTTTCCTGTTCTCTGTCTTCTAAGTCTGATATTCTCTCTTCTGCTTCGCCCATTCTGTTTTTAAGGCTCTCTAATGTGTTTGTCATTTGATCTATTGAACTCTTCATTTCATTATGATTTCTAGTCACTATCAGAGTTTCTTGTTCCACTAGTTGTTTCATTTCATTTTGATTCCTCCTTAATATTTCACTTTCACGAGAGAGATTTTCTATCTTGTCCATGAAGGATTTCTGTAGTTCAAGAATTTGTTTTTGAGAACTTCTTAATGTTCTTATCAATTTTTTGAGATCTGCTTCTTGCATTTCTTCGATCTTATCATCTTCATAATCTTGAATTGGGGTGTCTTTTTCATTTGGGGGCGTCATAGTTTCTTCCTTGTTCTTGTTAGCTTGGTTTTTGCGTTTGTTGTTTGGCATGTTGGAGATATTTGGTTTCTTCACTGTGGTGTTTTTTCTTGTTACACTATGGCTCTATATTAAGTGGACTGTCTGCTTTCAGTGGAGCCTTAGAGGCTTGAGATGAGTGTGGACTGAGAGCTGTGTTTGGTTCCTCAGGGTTGAGGGTGTGTCAAGGATGACACTCCCAGGTTAGGTGTGGTAAATCTCTCTTTCTTTTTTTGATTTAAAAGGGAAGTAATTCCGCACAGCTGAACGTAATTGGAGGTAGTTAGCAGGCAAATGATATACCCACAGGAGCCAGAGATTGGAAGCTCTTTCCCAAGGACCACACAGGGAATCTCTGCTGCCCTCAGTGTGGGCTCCAATTCTCCTGCAGTCTCCCACTGGGTTGCCAAGTTAGATGCTAATCTCCTGTTATTTCACCCCTCCCCCCAGAGTCAGGTTTTTCTGCTAGGCTCAGGGCTGGTGCAGACCTGAGGTCGCCCTGCTTATGACGTATGTCCAAAATGGCGCCTGCTCTGTCTTGCTCGCCTGTGAGAGGTTAGCGGAGAGAAACTTGTGTCCTTATCAGTCACTTTTTTTATTTTATTTTTCTCTCTCTTCTAGTTAGCCTGGTGAACTTTTCCCCACGGAGTTTCAAGCCTCGTTCCCTCTAGCCTCCTCTTTCCGCTTGCCTGCTGGTATCTCGGGCTATGGAGGTTCGGCTCACCTCGCGTTCCAGCGCTGGCGCGTTGAGTCTGCTGCTGGTGTCCCGAACTTGGGCTCCCACGCTCTCCACGCAGGTCCACTGTGAATCACTAGTTCCAGAAGAGTTTCCTCTGCTGTTTCATCCCCTACTCTTCCTTGACACTGCAGTATCTCCACTTATATTAAACTTTCTCTCCCCCCGGACTAAGTGTGCTTCCTGCCTATTCCGCCATCTTGCCGCCTCTCGGTCTATTTTTTATTTTTTGACAGGCAGAGTGGATAGTGAGAGAGAGAGACAGAGAGAAAGGTTCCTTTTTGCTGTTGGTTCACCCTCCAATGGCCGCTGCGGCCGGCGCATTGTGCTGATCTGAAGCCAGGAGCCAGGTGCTTTTTCCTGGTCTCCCAAGCGGGTGCAGGGCCGAAGCACTTGGGCCATCCTCCACTGCCTTCCCGGGCCATAGCAGAGAGTTGGCCTGGAAGAGGGGCAACCGAGATAGAATCCGTCACCCCAACCGGGACTAGAACCCGGTGTGTCGGCGCCGCAAGGCGGAGGATTAGCCTGTTAAGCCACGGCGCCGTCCAGATTCCAAATTTTTTTACGTCAAAATGAACTTACCTTTAAATTACTTTTTTTTTTTTTTTTTTAATTTTTTTCCTTGGAAAGATAATGGAAATTTTGGGGATGAGGGGATGTGCCAGTGGTCAAAAGGTTTTGCCTTTTACAGTTTTTGTTAATCTTTGATTAAATTCTGGGGAACATCCTTCGGAAAACAAATGATGATGTCATACTACTTTTTATTTTTTGATACTTTAGTAGTCTCTTCTGTGATGCTTTGTTATGAAACTGTTATTTCCTTTTTTTTTTTCTTCCTGCCATGGAATTCATTTCTCTTTACTCTTCTTTATGGCCAGATCGGATGACATTTTCATAAGTATTTTTTTTTTCAGCCTCATTTCTCTGTTCTCTGGATAGTCTGATTTTGAATTACCATTTCATTGAACACCTGCTGGCCTGCTGAATATCAGGGTCTCTTGAGTGCTATGGGTAGATAAAATCAGTAAAACTGGTTTCCGCTCATGTAGAATTTATAAAAATGTGCTTTGTGTCATTTTGTTAACACTGCTGTTTTAATTTCCATCACATTTTAGTTTATATTATACCTGGATTGTGAGGTTTAATGAAAGATGCTTGTGGTCAGAATTTAACCAAGCTGCACAAAATTCAAAAAGTAAAAGCAGAACACTTCTCTCCATTCCTTTTCTTCAGTTACTGACTATAGTTCACAGTTTTCTATATACCTCTTTGCAGTTTGTTACATATGTAATGATATATATATTTTTCCATCATATAAACATGCTAGTATTTTCTTAATTTTCTTGACAATTCATTTAGATTGTTTGCTATTTGAGGTGTAGATCATGATTCTATTTACATTTGTATTCCTATTACCCAGTACAGTGCCTTTTATGTGGGAAATGTTTAATGTTTGTTTGGCTTTATAAATATGAAAGTATTTATCCTTCTAATTCTAATAAATGATTTTTAATATTAAATACATAGCCATAATTTTAGAATAATGCTCTCTAAGCACTATGTAAGTGATCAAATCTATTCATGGGCTTAACAACCTAGTGCTACCAAAACTGCTTGTAGTTTAAATAGTCATTATTCCCTTATTTTCTCAAGATCTCAGCAACTAAACAATTTAGAATCTGTAAGTTTCTGAGCTGTTTCCACTGAGCTGCTGCTTTCTCCCCTGATCTCTTCCTCCCACCTTCCTCCCCTCTTTTTATACAGGTAATTATGTGAAAGATTACTTCAAGATTCTGGTGAACTGGCTAGCCTATTTAAAAGAACATAGTATACTCCATTTGAAGTAAACTAGTATTACTTCAAGTATTCAATACCTTTACCACTAATCATTTGTTATAATCAAATTTCTATTAATTACATCTTCTATCATGGAAATTTTGTGACTGCGAGTTTTTTTCCAAGGTTAATATAGAATTCAATTCATTCTTTTTTCTTCTTTTCCCTTACTTCTGTTGAATTTAGCTGTTGACAGTGTCTTGAAGAGGATGACAATAATTGGTGTGATTTTATCCTTCCGATCATTGGCACAAGAAGCACTCAGAGATGTAAGAAACTATTGCAAGTACATGCTTATATTCAGAAAATCACTTTTAATTTCCCAGAAACCAGAAATCATTCTTTAAATTTATAGCGGGTATTGATATAACTAAAATTTTAGTTTTTATCATGGGAGAAGATAAACTATATAGAAATTAAACTCAAATTTTGTTTTGATATAGACATGTGAATAGTATAACTTGCCTAGTTATTGCATTATTGTTTCAATTTTGCTGTTGAAGCATTTTTGATTTTGAATATATTTGATTGCATATTGAATACATTCCATTTCATGTATTTTGGTACTTGAAAATCACATGAACATAGATAAAGTAAAATAACTTTTATGAAAACTAGAATCAATCAAATGGTAGTATTACATAAACTTAGGGGTTGCCATTTAAAAATAATTCTACATTTTTCTTTGTTGTCCTGCCTAGGTCTTATCCTACCACATTCCTTTTCTTGTAAGTTCAATTGAAGATTTTAAGGATCACATTCCAAGGGAAACTGATATGAAGGTAGTAATATAACTTCTGATTGGATTTTATCATTTCTAAAATGAAATCTGGATTACACGAGAAATGAGATATAATAAATCCTGTACTTCTATAAAGTCTCTTTTTTATAGTGATCAGTTAGCATGCTTGCCTTTGAAATTATTTCTTTGAAAGCTCAGCACCAAAATACTACCTGTGCATTCCCTTGTTCACCTTTAACAATATAAAATTAGTGAAAAATCTTTTTTTTTTGTTTAAACTGGTAACTGTTTATTCACGATCATAAAGCAGAATGAAAAAGATGAGCTTTTAATTTAAAGTTTAAATCTTTTAGTGATATTAAAATAAATATTTATTCTTAGAAAAGGTTGTTTGTAAGCTATAATAAATATTTATGTTTATTTGTTTTTTTAGTTAATTCATATAAGATAGAAGGTTGGCAGCTTAATGTGAGTCAGTTTTTGTTTTATAATTTATTGAGCCATGAAATCTAGCCACTGATCTAATCCCAACAGTGATTTACCAGAGGTAGTTTATAACATATCAGGACACATATCTATATAGTCTCAGCTTTCATGTTTCTTAGAGAGGTTATTTTCTGTTTCCCATGAACTGAAAAATATAATGTGAGTCAACTCATTTGTGGAGCACTCAAGTCAATTCTCAAATTGGTGCTGCTCAAACTTTTGGAGGCTTGTCCACCACTTGTTCCTTCCTTTTCCCACTTCCAAATGTATCTGTGAACTAACCAGTTAAGAGGCTTCTTAAGGTGGCTGCATCCCTTTAGCTAAAGAGTGCTTGGAGTTAAGTCCTGGCTCTGCTCCTCCACTTCCAATCCAGCTTTCTGCTAATATACATCCTGAGAGGCAACAGATCAAGTACTTGGGTCCATGTGCCCACATGGGAGTTTCAGACACCCATCTTTGCCCAGGCCCATCCCTGGTTATTTCCAGGCATTTGGGAAATGAGCCAGCAAATAGAACATCTCTGTTCCACACCTACCCCCATTCTCTCCATCTCTCTCTCTCTGTCTCTTTGCCTTTCAAATTAATGTGAAAATATATTATTTAAAAAAAAAATCTGTGCAGAGAACTTTTGGTAGTACTCATTGTTTTGTTTTTAAAACAATGATTTACTTTTGTTCATAGTCATCTCTATGATTTTTTTAAATCCATACTTCCATGAAAAATAGCTCTGAAGTAATTCTGTTGGAATTTGCCACAGAAAGTATGTAAGTTTTCATTGGCCTCACAGCAGGAAGTTATAGCTAGCAGTACACTGGAGTACTGAATCAGTTATTCAGTATAAATTATTTGCTCAGTAGTTCCCTGCTTCAGCCAAGTTCCTGGAGTTTTTTTTTTTTTTTTTTTTTTTTTTTTTTTTTTTTTTTTTTGGACAGGCAGAGTGGACAGTGAGAGAGAGAGACAGAGAGAAAGGTCTTCCTTTGCCGTTGGTTCACCCTCTAATGGCCGCCGCGGTAGCGCGCTGCGGCCGGCGCACCGCGCTGTTCCGATGGCAGGAGCCAGGTGCTTCTCCTGGTCTCCCATGGGGTGCAGAGCCCAAACACTTGGGCCATCCTCCACTGCACTCCCTGGCCACAGCAGAGAGCTGGCCTGGAAGAGGGGCAACCGGGACAGGATCGGTGCCCCGACCGGGACTAGAACCCGGTGTGCCGGCGCCGCAAGGCGGAGGATTAGCCTGTTGAGCCACGGCGCCAGCCTGGAGTTTTATAGTAGTCCTACAGATCAATTCTTTTTTTTTTTTTTTTTTCTTTTTACAGGCAGAGTGGATAGTGAGAGAGAGAGACAGAGAGAAAGGTCTTCCTTCTTGCCGTTGGTTCACCCTACAATGGCCGGCGTGCTGCGGCTGGCCCACCACGCTGATCCAAAGCCAGGAGCCAGGTGCTTCTCCTGGTCTCCCATGCAGGTGCAGGGCCCAAGCACTTGGGCCATCCTCCACTGCCTTCCCGGGCCATAGCAGAGAGCTGGCCTGGAAGAGGGGTGCCGGTGTGCCGGCGCCGCAAGGCGGAGGATTAGCCTGTTAAGCCATGACACCGGCCAGATCAATTCTGTTATGAACAGCAAATTTTAATCTACCAAAGTGAACATTCTCAGAAATTTGTTGGACTACCTCTAATTCTTTAATTCTTATCAGGTTGCAATGAATGTGTATGAGTTATCATCAGCTGCTGGGTTACCTTGTGAAATTGATCCTGCCCTGGTGGTAGCACTTTCCTCACAAAAATCAGGTAAAATGTGTTAGTAAATATGTAGTACTTTTCCTTATACATAGGTGTAAGTCTGATATTTATCCATTTATTCAACTACCTGCCTTGTATTGGTCTTTTCTCTTTTGGGGAGGTGGAACGGTGGTGGGAGTGGTTGGAGCATCAGTGTGGAAAGACAAAGATTTTCACTGCCCTTGGTGGCCTGTGTTATAGCACAGTCCTCATTCAGATGATAGCTCAGTCCTCTGAGGCCATTAAGTGTTATGTAGCTGGATCCCTGAAGAGGATTAAGGTCTGTGCCTTGGGTCACTCTAACTTTAGAGCTTAAGGAGAAGAGGAAGAATAACCAAAAAGAAATTGATAAGGAAGGACCTATGAAGTAGAAGAAAAATTAGGGGTGAGTAATATCCAAGAAAGTAGAAAGACAATGACCAGTTATGTAGTTAATGAATGGTGCTGACAAAAATCAGTGTCAGCGGAGTTTTTCAGAATAGGAGAAAAGGAATTGGGGTACTAGGTATAAGACAATTCTTGAAGAGTTTTATTGAAAAGTGGAGCAAAGAAATATTATAACTGAAGGCTTAGAGGTAAACAGAAGAGATGTTTTTAAGGTGGAGAAGATAACAGCATTTGTAAGCTGATTAGATACAGTCCCGATGATAGCAAAAAAAAATGGTATCTAGAACAGGATGTTCTGTTTTAATGGGACTGAATTTATTCACCATAGAGTCTGTTTATTGTTATGTAATACTAAGCATTTGGTTATTGTTAGGGATAGTCCTTTGAAATATATTACCGGAATGCTCTATATTTGATTCGACTGTGATATAAATAGCAGTTCATCTATTTATGGCACTAAAATTTCTTCTTCCACTGGTCCCTTGAGCATTGTTTGATTCATTTGTCTTATTTAATGCCTTTTGTGTCTTCATTCATGCAGCATATTGCTTATAGTCACATGGATAATTATTACGATTAGTAGATTTGTTACAGCTGCATTTTTTATAATCAAATTTTAAAGTATATTCTAGCTTTTTTCTTACATTCAGTTCTTAATTATATGATGATGAAGAGTAGGGTAACCAAAAGTTCCCAGGTAGCAGACAAGAAGTCAAGTGCCTAGGCAACACAATTTGAATACATATTACAATAAATATTTTAGAAAGGGTTTTGTCCTAAAAGCTTCAAAGTGATGCTCGTTATTTTTTATTCACATAATATTTATAACTTTCAAAAAGAAACTAAGGATTTATTTTTGTGATTTTGCAGAATAATTTATAAATTTTCTGAGCCATAGTAAGTCAGTTTTTATTGTAAAATAATTTCTTACCAATTTTGTTAGGAAATTTTGTGATTCCAAAGTTAGTCCTAACTATATTTTGTAACCTCCAATATTAACTATTTATTAATGTGTCCTTGAAATATGCCTGAGAAAGCCTGTAGTAACATATGAGAGGTCTTCAAAAATTTATAGAAAATGAATATTTTGAAAAATAATTTATGGACTTCAGAATTTTTATATAGTATTTTTACTTAATTATATATTTTTATAGCAAAAGTGTGATCAGTTCTTTAGAGTGCTAATAAAATACTTCATGTTATTATTTTTAAATAAAATACTAAATTTTAAGTGATTTAAAGTAATTTTTATTTAAAAATTTGCTTTGTCTTTGGCTCATCTTCAAGACATACCTTGACTTAAATTCTTAAATTTTTTCCTTTAGAAAACATTAGTCCAGAAGAAGAATATAAAATTGCCTGCCTTCTCATGGTCTTTGTAGCAGTTTCATTGCCAACGTTAGCCAGTAATGTGATGTCTCAGTACAGCCCTGCTATAGAAGGTAACATGGTTTAAAATTTTTTGAGCAATGGACAAACCACTAATTTTGGAGTAGTAGATACTTTCTAAGTAGTCGATGCTGTTTCATAATAAAATATGGCTTAAATCCTGCCACTTACTAGCTGTGTAACCTGGGGTAGTCTGTTTCTCTAGGCCCCAGTTTCTTGATCTGTGACATGTATGTAAGTGAGATCACATCTGCCTAAATGTGTGTATGTGCTAGAGAACAGTGAGGAAGTAGCTAATTCAGGATTATATTAAGGAGTGGATGATAAAATGTTTGTAAAGCAGCCAAGCACTGCTTTTTTGGTTTCTAAGTTATTGTAAAACATGTATGATTTCTTTTAGGGGTTTTTGAAAGTATTTGCCTGTTTAATATAGATACGATCTTTTGTTGCTGTCATATTATGCAGTTACTGAAAACACCATTCCTTGTGAAAAAGGAAGGCAAGTCAGTTGATGCCCCAGCTCTGCTTCTAATCATGTCTCTATTTATGTAGATTGTGAAGTCATTAAATATTTGCCTGCTATGTATTATTTGATATTTTGGGGTCATACAGAATCTATACCACCTTATTTGCACTTTCTCAGGACACTGCAACAATATACATTGCTTGGCCAAAGCCATCAACCAGATCGCAGCAGCTTTGTTTACAATTCACAAAGGAAGCATTGAAGACCGTCTTAAAGAATTTTTGGCCGTAAGTATAATCAAGTAACAAAACTCATGACATTTTATAAAGAAAACTAAAAATCACAACCATGTGATACAATAGAGTAAATGTCATTTATTTTACATTTTATTTAGTGTCCTCTAATGATATTTTTGCTTTTAAATTCTTTAGTAAATGAGTTTCAGTCTCCTTTTAATTTTTTTTGAGTACTTTTGGAGGGAGGGACAAGCAAAAGCATTAAAATTAAGCAACAAGGCTTAATTTTTTCCCTGCAGACTCAGAAGCCTCTCCCCGCCTCTCTGGAGCTCTGCAATGTGACCTTTTTTTTCCCCTAGAGTTTGAAAAGGGAAAATTGAACCAAATAGAGATTATTTCCTTTGAAAAAGATGTATTTGACTAATTTCCATTTACTTGGAAAAAGACCACTAATGATGACAAACTCAGCAATAAAAATTATTGCTTGCTACCAAGAGAGTACTGCTAAGTCTAGCCTCATAAAAATATGACTCTTGGTTTCTATGTTAGTGTAGTTCTTTTTTTTTTTTTTTTAATTTGTTTCTTTATTTTGAAAGGCAGAGAGTGAGAGTGAGAGAGAGAGAGAGAGAGAGAGAGAGAGATATCTTACATCCACTGGTTCACTGCCCAAATGGCCACAGTGACTAGGACTGGACCAGGCCAAAGCTGGTAGCTGAAACTCCATCTGGTTCTCCCATGTGGGTGGCAGGGGTCCAAACACTTGGGCCATCTTCCACTGCTTTCCCTAGGCCATTAGCTGGGAACTGGAATGAAGATGGGGCATCCAGAACATGAACTGGCACCAGATGGGATCCCAGTGTTTCAAGGCAGTAGCTTTACCCACTACACTGCAACTCCTATGGCCCCTCTTTATATCCTTTATTTCCATATTTTATTTAAGGAAAAATGTACCTTAGCATACTGAACTCTACAATATTTGCTTCTTTTTCAGCTACAAATATTGTTAGCTTTTTTAAAAAATTATTTTTTTGTTTTAAAAGTAAATGTAGGAGGGCCGGCGCTGTGGCTCAACAGGCTAATCCTCTGCCTTGCGGCGCTGGCACACCCGGTTCTAGTCCTGATCGGGACACCGGATTCTGTCCTGGTTGCCCCTCTTCCAGACCAGCTCTCTGCTATGGCCCGGGAAGGCAGTGGAGGATGGCCCAAGTGCTTGGGCCCTGCACCTGCATGGGAGACCAGGAGAAGCACCTGGCTCCTGGCTTCGGATCAGCGCGGTGCGCTGGCCGCAACACGCCAGCTGTGGCGACCAATGGAGGGTGAACCATCGGCAAAGGAAGACCTTTCTCTCTGTCTCTCTCTCTCACTGTCCACTCTGCCTGTCAAAAAAAAAAAAAAAAAAAAGTAAATGTAAGAGAAAATGAATTTAAAGGTAAATGAGAAGAAAATAACTTCTATTTTAAGGAAAATAGTAATAAAATTTTTCTTTTCTTTCCTTTTGCTTTATTTCCTTTGTTCAGGATTCAATGTCCTAATCTCAGTGTGTTCCTATAATTTCAAACTCAATGTAAAATTGTCTTCCATTTTGGCAATTAAGAAATATAGTAGTCCTCCTTTATCTTTAGGGAATATGTTCAAGATTCCCGGTTGATGCCTGAAGCCAGATAATAATGACCATAATATATACTGATTTTCCTATTCATACATACCTGTGATAAAGATTATAAGTTAGGAACAATAGGAGATTAACAACAGTAACTAATGATAAAATAGAACAGTTAAAATAATAAACTCTCTCTTTCTCAAAATATCTTACTGTGGTATACTAACCCTTCCTCATGATGTTACATGATACAGTGATGAAAGATGAAGTGAAGTGAGTGATGTAGGTATTGTATTGTAGTTATTGTGTTGGGCTTTTGTTGACGTGGTGATGATACATCAGGAGGATCATTGAACCATGATAATGATGATAATTGAGATCAGGAGTCTGTCAGTAATTGTACTCCCCCCTCCCCTTTGCAAAAAAAAATTTTGAAATATTATTGTTATTGGAAGTAGTTATCTCTTTTTAACCCATCCAAATATTGCTACAGAGGTTATAATCCTTTGGTGCTCATGTAGGTGATGACTTTCTTGCTGTGTTCCATCCAAAGATCATAGTCCTTTTAATTCTGTCCTTTAAAGTGTACAGTTTGAAACGCTTTAGCATCTTTCTAAAGTGGATCTACACTGCTAATTCTGCTTTAGTTTCTTCATCTTCATCATCTTCCTATTTAGGTAACTCAACATTGTATTCCAGTTCCTCATTTGTTGACACTTCTCAGTGGCTATCAGTATGTTCTTTCTCTGTTTTATCAGACATGTTGACGTGCCACCAGTTTGTCTTTGTGAATGATTTTCCTGACTTCTTCATCAGTCTCTGGAAAGCCTGTCAAATCATTCATGACTTCATAAGTTCTTCCAGCAGGCATTTATAGTTTCTCGTTTTCATGTATCCATTGTAGCTTAGGTGAATGTTATTGCCTGAACAGTACAAATGATTTCCAGCACTATGTATGTCCAGATTAGTCTGCCTCAGTTGGTAAAGAATGCAGTCAAATATGAGGCAAGTGTATGTGCCTTTGACAAATTGAATAATGCCCTAGTCAAGGGGCTGAAGCAATGAGTTTGTATTTGGAAGTCAAAAATACAACTATAATATTTGCATTTTCAAAACAAACAGATTCAGGTGCTTTGTCTGTTTTCAGTAGGACTTTAAATTTGAAGGCTTCTCTTAATATTTTTTCACTTCTGGTTTCAAACATTAATGGAACCACTCCATAAACAAGATGGCTGTCACCCTCACTTTATGATTATGCTATCAGAACACAGGCAGATAATTTTTGTTTTTGAGAGCATGTCTTTGCATACTATGGCTGATTTTATCACTATGCCTTTCAGGATTGCCACATGATACCAGAGTTCTTTTGTTCTTCTATGTTTTAAGCTCTGGTGCTACCTTTGCACTTTAATGAGGAATGGTATTCTTTCTCCATAATCAACCTCTTCAGCTCTACCCAAAATGTAGCAGCAGCTCTGTCCAGTATTTTTTTTTTTTTTTTCAGTTCAAGTCTATTTCTAAATCTGTGTAACCATCTTTACATGCAGTAAATGGTTGGTATCAGGGAATTTCGTGCTCAAATCTTTGTATAGGCTTAATGCTTTCTGGTGAAATATGTTGCCATCAATTGGAACATGTTTTCTGTTCATGTCTTCCCCCAAATTTAATGTCTTTTCATGTCAACCAAGCACTTCACATGCAGTGTGGCCATAACTTTTACAGTTTTAGCACAAATTTCTTTTTCCTTCTTGATAACTTTATGGGTAGATTTGTTCTTAATATAGACCTTAGCAACCTTAGCATATGTTTTTTGTTCATTCTTGAACTGGAGAGCTTTTAACTTTTCTCTTATCACAGCTTCTCTTTGGTATATTCAAATTGCCAGCATCACCACACTTGCTCTTTGGAGCCATTATTAAGTAAAATGAGGGTTACTTGAACACAAGCACTGCAAAACAGTGACAGTTGTTCTGATAACCAAAAGTAAGTGACCAATGGGTGGAAAGCATATACAGTCTGGATGGGTGGGTAGTGTATATAATATGGATACACAACAGATGGATAATTTGGCTGGATGGAGCAGAATGGTACAGGATTTTATCACACTACTTAGTACACAATTTAGAACTTGTTTCTGGAATTTTCCATTTAATATTTTTTGGACTGTGGTTGACTTCTGTTAATAAACCACGGAAAGCAAAAGGTCAGATAAAAGGAGACTACTGTTTATTTAACAGCAGATATTGGAAAGAGGAAAAGTTTGAATACTTTCAAAGAGAGACTTGTTCTGAAAAAGAAATTTAAATTTTTTTTTTTTTTTTTTTGGACAGGCAGAGTGGATAGTGAAAGAGAGAGAGACAGAGGGAAAGGTCTTCCTTTTTGCCGTTGGTTCACCCTCCAATGGCTGCTGTGGCTGGCGCTTCGCGCTGATCCGAAGCCAGGAGCCAGGTGCTTCTCCTGGTCTCCCATGCAGGTGCAGGGCCCAAGGATTTGGGCCATCCTCCACTGCCTTCCCGAGCCATAGCAGAGAGCTGGCCTGGAAGAAGGGCAACCAGGATAGAATCCGGTGCCCCAACCGGGACTAGAACCGGGTGTGCCGGCGCCACAAGGCGGAGGATTAGCCTGTTAAGCCACGGCGCCGGCCAAGAAATTTTAAAGATCAATTTTCTTTACTACATTTATTTCCTTGGGATCTGTCCTTTGATGCTTTCTAAACTATTGCTTGACTGTGTATTTAGACATCTGATTTAATTGCTCATCATTTTATTTATAGCACTAATAATTAATGTGTTGGAAGTTGAATCATCCTGAAAATAAAAAAGTAACTGATGAACATTTCATTAAAAACTCACTTGATATGTATGTGTATTTTTAAGCTTGCCTCCTCAAGTCTACTGAAAATTGGCCAAGAAACAGATAAAACTACAACAAGAAATAGAGAATCTGTTTATTTACTGCTAGACATGGTAAGTCTCATCTTAATTTTTACTGACAACAAAAGGTTTGAGCCATTCCTGACTGCCTTTTCTTGGCAAGCTGAGGTAGTTTTTGATTTCTTGTATTCACTCCACCCAACCTATACAATTTCTTAAAATGGCTAAAAAAACTGACATCCCTTACATTTTATATTTATGTTAATATTAACAAACAAAATCAAAGTTGAGCATTAACTATGAAGTATTCTTTTATGAATAGTTTTTCAACCTGTTGGGGAACATTTGGGCCTTGTATTTTCCTGGTATATACGTTTGATTCTCTTTAGTTTTCTGATTTTCCTAATATTCTGACTCTGTTCATCAAATGTAAGTTCCTGTAATTTTCTATGCCCACTGTCTATGAAGCACCTACACTCTTTTTTACCATAAGGCTCTGCTTCACTTAGAGTCATGTCTGTTTCTTGCAGAGAACAATGTCCATCATAATGACCAGCGTGTCCCCATAGTGCAAATCTCTTTCATGATAATCTTTTCTGATTACTCTCTCGTACATTAATCTTTCTTTCTTTTTGAACTCATCTAGAATTTACAACTTGCTATTTAATTATGGATGGTCTTATGTCTGATTTTGCTTTCTAGCTTAGTCTAGGGATATGGACCACATTTTCAGTATCCTTATGTTTTCTTTTATCTGTTATATTGTTAAGGACAATAAAAGTACTCAACACGTTCTGTTGAGTGATTGATTTTATCAAAGAGTAACATTTTTCAAGGATTTTGATATAATTCACTGTGACACATTAATATTTTTGATTTTAAAGTAGAAGGAAAATAATTTATGTCAATTTTTTAATGAAACAGTATAGATATTTTTACATAATTGGTTGTCAGTAAATGTTCCCATGATAAATAACTTAAATTTCCATGCATTTTTGGAATTTTTCAGATTGTACAGGAATCCCCATTCTTGACAATGGATCTTTTGGAATCTTGTTTTCCTTATGTCTTGCTGAGAAATGCATACCATGCTGTCTACAAACAAAGTGTTACATCTTCTGCATAAAATACCTACTTATTGAAGACAAGCACGCATTTCTGTTGCCTCGGTTTATCTGTAAACTGTGGAACTATTTTACCTTAAGGCCTGAAAAACAGTTTTGTGGATTATAAATTTCTTTCATGGTGTATTTTCTGATTTTTGATTTCTTAATATGGTTGTACTACAATATACTTGGTTGATTTAGGTTGCACATTCTCTGAATTCACTGAAATCATTCCTATAATTTTAGAGTATCATTTGTTTGAAAAACCTACATTATCTACATGTTTTTTGATATTTGATAATGAAAAACATACCCTTTGCTTGTTTATTTCTGAAAAAGAATTGTATTTAGTGATTATTTTAGATAGTGATACTAGAGCATTCATCTGTGTGTAAATTATTTCATATAGGAAAGAGTTCTGATCTGTACTTATGGTTCTTATTGAAAACAAAATTGGATGTGCATTTCTGTGATGTTATGAATACATTTCTATTTTATTTTGAAACATTTGCCAAACTAAATACTGTAACACTGTATAACATTAAAAATGTTAAAGGACTGCTTAGCATTAGAAGCAGATCGTGTCCCAAAATTCTAAAACAGCAGCATATGCTGTTGTTTGTATAAAGCCTAGTGATAATTTTTAGACTAACTTCCATGGTGCCCTGTTGGCATTAGCACTACCATTATACCCTGCTGTATAATAAACAATCTTAGACATTTATCAACTGTTGATACAGATGTTAGTCCCTAACCACTTTTTATATGTTTTAAATTTTTGAAATTCAAGTGTACCTGCCATAACATAAAATAAACACTAGACTGTATCACATTTTGAATTATTTCTTTAATTAAAGCCTTTGGAAATTTATTAAATAATATGAAATTTTTAGTTTAAAATAAACTGATTTGGGAATGTTTTAAGTACAACATTTGGTAACAGGTCAACTATTAGATTATTTATTTTGAAATATTCCACAGGAAAAAACATAAAAATTGGGAAATAAAATTATGTGACTTTTTTTTAATTAAGGACTAAAAGAAAAATTATGTACCATCAGCTTGCTAACTGTATCTGCCAGAATGGAGAGAATTATTTAAAAGAATGATAAAAAATTAAATGATCCTGAAGAGAATGTTTTTGAGAACTGGTAAATCAGTCAACAGTGAATGGAAAATACATAGAAGGCCTGTTGCTTAGTGGTTGGCATTGAGGGGAAAGCAGCTCATTTAGCTTGAAAACCAAACAGATGTTCAGCTCTTTGATTGGCATTGTGAAGTCGTTTTCTCAACAGCTTTGTATCTGGGAATTACAAAGAGCTATTGTTCACAGCTTCTTACGTATTGGTAACTTGTGTTAAGATCAAAAAGCTGCTGTGAACTCAGTTACAGTGTTTTTCTTTGTTCAGCTGTGGGGAATGCAATGATTGAGATGCCACAAGATCATCATACTACTTACTGTTTTGGTGTGATTTATCAAGTATATATTTAAAGCAGGGAATCATTGTCACTATTTGTCATAAATTTCAGTGGGTCCACTAGGATTTTTTTTTTTAGGGAAACTTTTTAATGGAAATCATTCCAACCTGAAATAGCCAAATCCATGTGAATAGTTGAAACTAAGATTTAATTCTGTATGTTTCAAAGTATTAGGATCCTAGAGTAGTTACAACTTTGTTGGCAGTGATATCCTGAGAGATAGAGTAGGTATTTGAGTCTGTGTACGTAGGAGTAATATGCAGAAGGATGTAATTAAACCGTATTTAACCACTAGTAGGCCAAAAAAAAAAAAAATCACCCTTTCATAACCACCTGAAGTTTTGCTCATTCAAAATTTTTTCACATACATCTAATCATTCTGACTGAATTCATACTACAACATAATATCATTGTTATTTTCTCTACAATAATGTTATCATCCCTACACAATGGCCTGTAATCTAATTATTTCACTCAATAACTGCAGAAGGTCTCTAATAGTCTTTTTAATGCTTCCAAATATTCTAACTAATTTGACAGTTTCAATTGTATGCTAGGAAATTTCTTGTTTTTCATTATTATGAACATCTTAAATTTATGTCTTGATGAACTTGATCCATCATTTCCCTAGGGTATCTCTCAGAATTATTTCCTGTTACTTATCCATTCAGTTCAGCCAATCTTTTTAGATGCTGCAATATATTGGTTAGAGAAATATAGGTCTCCCTTTCACAGTCAGGTTTGTATTTCAATTGTGATTAACATTAAAGGAGCAAACTTCTGATAGTGTTAAGGAAATGTATAGAAAGCAGTAAAGGAGTTGATAGGGCACTGCTTTTAGAGAATCATAAGGGAAGACATCTATAATAAAAACCATTTAAGCTCATACCTAAAGGATGAGGAAGAACCAGAAGTGAGCATAGGGCTGAACAGTGGCAGTAAGGGCCAATTAGGCAAGCACTAAGTAGGCATACATGAGAAGTCGCACATAGGCTACTTAGTATCTGTGTCATAAGGAAAACTCAAGGCCCCTCTAACATCCTCTTATTTGAGATCTAGCTCTCAGTCTTTCCTGATCTGCCTGCTTGCTTTCTTTATTCTTTGCTTATATAATCAGAGCTCATAAATCCAAACTAACAGATTGCTGAATAAGGAAATGAACATGAATGCACTGATAATGCTGTGACATTAATCTGAAAATGGTAAGGTCTGTTATATACTATTGGACCTTCTAACCCAATCCCAAACTCCATCAGGCAATCAACTGTGACCTGATTAATTTAACATGCAGTCATACCCATTTCACTTGCCTTTGTAGGATTTTAACTATATTATTCCTAAGACTTTTGTGAGTAATCCTTAAAGTAGTAAGGATGAAGCATTGTGATCAAGTAGTAACTTCTTATATCTTATTTTCCTCCTTTATAGGCATTTGAAATGACAGCATGGATCATCATTTAATTTAATGGGTTTAGCCTGTATTTCTAATTAGATTTAAAAAAAAAAAAAAAAAAACCTTCCCCTTCCTAAGATTTACTATGATCTCTTTCTTTGTGGCAAAAGATTTGTTCAAAATTTTGTAAGTTTAATCTTTTTTTTTAACTGGATTCTGTTGAATCTTGAAAGGAAAATTCAAAAGTATCTATTAGTGTTGAAACTTGCTTTAGGTATATTTTTAAAAATCTTTTTCAGAGAGAGAGAGAAACAAACTGAGCTCCCATCTACTGGTTCACACCCCAAATGCCTGAAACAGCCAGGACTGTTGAGAGCCAGGAGCCAAGAATGCAATCCAGGTCTTCCATGTGAGTGGCGGGGAACCTAATTACTTGAGCCACTGCAACTGCATTCCATGGTTTGCATTGGCAGGAAATTCTGGGGACAGGAGCCAGAACTCAGAAGTCGGATGCCAGATATCTTAACCATTAGGCTAGACACTCTCTAAAATTTAATTCTTGTATCAACTGAACTGCCAAACATATTGCTGCCATTTACAGTCTAGATTTAGCATGTCTAACTCTGGAGTGTTTTTTCTTTCTTTCTTTCTTTTCTTTCTTTCTTTCTTTCTTTCTTTCTTTCTTTCTTTCTTTCTTTCTTTTTCTTTCTTTCTTTTTTAAGATTTTATTTATTTATTTGAGAGGTAGAGTTACAGACAGTGAGAGGGAAAGACAGAGAGAAAGGTCTTCCTTTTGTTGGTTCACTCCCCATATGGCTGCAACGGCCGGAACTGTGCGTATCAGGAGCCAGGAGCTTCTTCTGGTCTCCCATGTGGGTGCAGGGGCCTAAGGACTTGGGCCATCTTCTACTGCTTTCCCAGGCCATAGGGCTAATTTGGAAGAAGAGCAGCTGGGACTGGAACCAGCGCCCATATGGTACACTGGCACCTCAAGCAGAGGATTAACCTGCGTCATGTTGCCGGCCCCTGGAGTGTTTTCATTTCCAATAATTTTCAGCCTGTATTTCTGGTCTAAAACACAGCAAAAATAGAATAAATTAGCAATCTGAAATTAGGAATCTAGCCATGGAGGGCTATGTCTCATTTCTGGTTTACATGCACTCTCCTCCCACCTCCTTTACCTAATTCTTTCTCTAGAGGAGTGAGGTGGATAGTCAAGTTCTTGGCATAGGAACATTCTAATCAAGCTCCTACATGAGGTCCACAAATCGTGGTGACCTGAAGTTGGGGCTTTGTGGGGTATGTGACCTTGGGTACCATGTCTCACTAGTGTGTGGTTCAGTCACATTTATAGTACACTTGAATACACATACTGGCCAAGTGTTCAATGGCTGAGTCAAATTATTTGGCCAAAGCCTAAGCTGAAAACTATTGTAGGATAAACTTCTGTAATACAATAATAATGAAATTTTATTAAAAAATACTATAATTTAATGGAATATTAGTGATGTTTTAAAACTTTAATGTGTAGAATCATTAATTTCTTAGTGTTTTCCACTGCTAAATTGCTCCCAAAACTCATTAAACCACTCATTTAAGATACATTTGAGGGGCTGGCATAGTGGATAAAGCTGCCACCTGTGATGCTGGCATCCCATATGGGAGCCAGCTTTTTTCCTGGCTGCTCCACTTCTGATCCAGCTCCCTGCCAATGACCTGGGAAAAGCAGTGAAAGATGGCCCAAGTGTATGGACTCCTTCCACCCATGTGGGAGAACTGGATGAAGCTCTTGGCTCCTGGCTTTGGTCTGGCATAGTGCTGGCTGTTGTAGCCATCTGGTAGTGAATTAGAGATGAGAAATATCTCTGGCTCTTCCCCTCTCTGTAACTCTGATTTTCAAATATTCTTTTTTAAAGATGCATTTAAAATACAGGGCACAGAAGAGCTCATGATAAGTGCCACTAAATTCTTAAGATCTGCTTTTTCATTAGTAACTGACTAGGGTGAAAGCATTTCCTTGGGGCAGGCATTTAGCCTAATGGTTGAGACACTGCTAAGACACTAGCTTTCATGATTGGGTTAGTGTCCTTACAAAAGAGCTCCCGAGGTTTGCCTGGTTGTTTCTACCATGTGAAGACACACCAAGATTCAGAAAACAGACCTTCAGCAGATACCAAATCCACCAACACCTTAATCTTGGGCTTCCCAGCCTTCAGAACTGCAAAAAAGAATATTCCCGTTACTTGTACATCACACACTGGAAGGCATTTTGTTAGAGCAGTCAAATGGACTGACACCTTAGTTCTAGAAACGTGGCAGTGGAACAGTGTAGCTCTCAAGATGAAAGCAGCGTTTCTAAATTTCCATTTGCATATCTCTAATGACATGCACACCAATTTCAGCATCTTCTTGCTTAGGTGTAGACTCTCTACAGCAATTATTGTAAGAACTTGCATTTTGAAGTTACAACTTAAGCTGATGTATAAATTAAATAGGTAGCACATGGGAGATGTTCACTCGAAGTTATATATACAATGCTTATCTATTTGAAAGGGAACATTAAATAATAAGTTAGAATACCATACTAATTAGGTATAGCCATACCTATGTAATTCATGGCTGTTGATAATACAGAAGTTTGGGTGCCAAAGAGCACACTGAGGAGCTGTTTAACAGACCTCACAAAGGCTGAAGCTGAGGGGCAGATAATGCACAGTGTCCCAGGCTGATGCTGAGCTTCAGTTCATTCCCAAGTCAACCATCAGCCAAAATATACAAAGGTCTTTGTGTGCAGCTTGAAGCAAGGCCTAGCTGGCAGAACTTGAGATAGGAAGGAAAGGAAAATTTGACCTTGGCTGATAAGAGGGGTTTTGTCCAAGCCAAAAATGTTGGCTAAAGTATTAATGAGATAATGTTTATTAAGAACTCATTATGTACAGACACTGTGCTGAGTTTTATCTAATTTAAGTATTACTCATTTAGTTTTCACAATAGCCCCATATGCTGATTATTCCCGTTTACTGAGGTGGAAACTAAAGTTCAGGAAAGATAAAGTAATTTGCACAAACATACTGCAAGGAAGTAGCAGAGGCCTGGATTTAAATATGACCCACAGAACTGTATTTTTATCACCACATTGCCTCTCAGATCTCTCACATATGAATGTGGACTTTCCTATCCAATAGCTTTTATTAAAGGTTCTTTACACTGAACCACAACTCAGTGAACAAATAACGCAGCACTTGAGTTATTCCACTTGATACTAGACATTTTCAAGCCCATTTCCTTAATCTCCACAACCCAGTTACTTCTCAATTTTCACGAATGAGGAAAACTGACTTGCAGAGCTTTAAAAAAGTATCATGTGTTTTTTTGAAAGGCACATATACAGGTGGAGAGCTCCTGTCCACTGGGTCACTCCCCAAATGCCCTCATTTTGGGGCTTTCAAGAACTGGCTGCTCCAGTTCCCATCCAGCTCTCTGCTGTGGCCTGGGAAAGCAGTAGAAGGTGGCCCAAGTCCTTGGGCCCCTACACCCATGTGGGAAACTCTGAGGAAGCTCCTAGCTCCTGGCTTCAGATGGATCCTGCTCTGGCTGTTGCGGCCATTTGGGGAGTGAACCAGTGGAGGGAAGATCTCTGTCTCTGCCTCCTGTAACTCTGCTTTTCAAATAAATAAATAAATCTGAAAAAACAAAAGGTTTATTTATGTACTTGAAAGAGTGACACATACAGAGGGTTAACTCATGGCACCACAATGCCAGCCCCTTGCTGAACTTTAAAATCCCTTGCAAGTCCCAGTGTCACAAAGTTACTAGGCTGCAGTGCTGAGATTAAAAGCTATGGCTGGGGGCAGGCAATTGTGGCACTGTGGGTTAAGCCATGGCCTGCTACACCAGCATCCTATATGGGCACCAGTCTAAGACCTGGCTGCTTCACTTCTGATCCAGCTCTCTTCTAATGTGCCTGCGTAAGAGGCAGAGGATCGCCCAAGTCCTTAGGCCCCTGCAGCCACATGGGAGACTCAGAAGAAGCTACTGGCTCCTGATTTCGGCCTGGCCCAGCTCGTCATTGTGGCCATTTGGGGAGTGAACCAGCTGATGGAAGATCTCTCTCTCTCTCTCCTCTCTCTCTCTCTCTCTCTCTCTCTCTCTGACTGCCTTTCAAATAAATAAATATTTTTTTTTTAAAAAAAGCTGTGGCTGCCGAATTTCTAGCCTATATTTTTTAACGCTATATCATGCTCTTTCCCTAAGCACTGAAAAAGATTTTCCGGGTAAATGATAGTGGCCCTGGGGTTACTGTTCTTTACTTTTTTGCTTTACTTTTTCTTACCAGTGTTCCTCCATTTAATCTCTACAGAATCACATTTATTAGTCATTTCTCCACCCCACATATATAGTAGTTCATCACATATTTACCAGATTTGAAAATACTGAAGTCTTAAATTCACATAGTGCTTATTTCTGTGTCAACAAAAATGCTGTTTGGGCTAGTTAGTGAAGCTAGTGCAGCTGTGAAGAGAAGTCTCTCTTTGGATACAAGACCTGGCTTAGTATTAGATTAATGGGGGAGTGGTCTACATGTGATTTATCTCTGTCTTTGTGAAAGATGAACTTATTTTTAAGGTAATGATTATCCTTGAATAGTATAAAATCACAACTTCCATTTATGAGATTAGACTGACAAAAAAATGTCATATTCTACAACTCTAGTCCAAAGGATTTTACATTATCTTAAATGAAAAAGTATTTTCCCCTCATTTAACATAAACAATGCTAAAATTAATTTTGAGACTGCTCTATATAGTGTATATATGTCGTATTGTATGTGTATAGATATAAAGCTTGTATACAATTTTCAAATGTGATTACAGTACCCCAAACAATTGCAACAGTTACTGCTTGGAAGCCTCTGTGCTTTTCCACATGCTGTTTCCTACCTCTGGAATGGAATGTTCTCTTATATTCTGCTTGGCGAACTCCTGATCATCCTGTGAATAGTGAACTCAGATGCCACTTAACCTTTCCTTAACATACCATCCTGTTCTAAATCTTTTAAATACCCCTAATATAGAACTTAACATGTCTCCATCTCCTTTGATTCTGGGCATACCTTGGGATTAGGGTCTATATTTATTTTTATCTTTGTCAAGTCAAATCCCCAACCCTGAATAGTTCTCAGAAACTATGATTTTAAAGAGCAAAAAAGGCTGATGACCAGACAGATGTTACAGACATGCACACCTCCACTGGCAGAGATGCCTTTTGTTTCAAGTTGGGAACAAGTGGTTATATTTCTGTTTACTTTTGAGGAGAAGCAGGGTGTCATAAGTTGCATGCAGGTGAAGATTTTCAGCGCATGGGATAGAGGTACTCCACTGGTGCTGCAAAGAAGTGGTTTCTGGGTTTTTTCCCAAGGAGGTAATTGACCTCTCTGGGTGTGTGGCAGAGAAGATGCAGAATCTGAACCTCTTGTGTCAGCAGGTATAAGGGTGGGAGCATTAGCCAGATCTAAAGTTGTTGTGATCTGGAAATGTAAATGAAATGCCAAGTGCAGGAATGAGACGCTCTCAGAGGAATTACAGATTGACTACTCAGGTTAGATTATTGTCCTGAAATAAGGAATGGTCATATCATTCTGGTGGCTCACCTCCAGCTAGAGTCAGTACTTCATAAAAAGGCAGGAGCTTTGAGACACTTAACCGTAATCTTACCCCTTGGCAGAAATGCCTCAAGCTGGTCTAATGATCTCATGTCACCAAGCACAAGGATTAGTAAGCCTTGAAATTTTATCCTGTTAGCATAATTCCTCATCTCTTCTCAAGATTGCACTGGCAATTCCTTTGGCAGCTGATCACACAGAGAGGACCGACAAGGCTCATACCCTTCCAAGACAGCAGAACACTCAGAGAAAGTGCTGCTGCCGCTGAGCTGCTGCAGGTCACAGCACCAGAAAGTTACTGGAGAAAGCAGCTGATCACCTCTCCTGAGCTCTACAATTCCTTCTGCATCCGAATCAAGGTCCAGGGGCTGCTGGCCAGTGAGCAAATATCCTGTCTCCGGTCTGAACTACTTTGTCTTCAGCTGTGAACCATACAACCTTCTAGAAAAGCAAGTCTGAGTATTTACATTCTGCGAGCGGTCTTCAACAAATTCATGGAAGACTTGCATTACCTTGTAATTCCTTTTTCCCATGACCTTTTGAAAAAAAAAAAAAAATGTATTTGAAAGGCAGAGTTACAGGCCAGCGCCTGTGGCGTTGGCACCCCAGGGTTCTAGTCCTGGTTGGGGCACCGGATTCTGTCCCCATTGCTCCTCTTCGAGTCCAGCTCTCTGCTGTGGCCTGGGAGTGCAGTGGAGGATGGCCCTAGTGCTTGGGCCCTGCACCTGCATGGGAGACCAGGGGGAAGCACCTGGCTCCTGGCTTCGGATTGTTGTAGTTCTGGCCGCAGCGGCCATCGGGGGGTGAACCAATGGAAAAGGAAGACCTTTCTCTCTCTCTCTCACTGTGCACTCTGCCTGTCAAAAAAAAAAAAAAAAAAAAAAAAGGCCGGCGCCGTGGCTCAACAGGCTAATCCTCCGCCTTGCGGCGCCGGCACACCGGGTTCTAGTCCCGGTCGGGGCACCGATCCTGTCCCGGTTGCCCCTCTTCCAGGCCAGCTCTCTGCTGTGGCCAGGGAGTGCAGTGGAGGATAGCCCAAGTGCTTGGGCCCTGCACCCCATGGGAGACCAGGATAAGTACCTGGCTCCTGCCATCGGAACAGCGCGGTGCGCTGGCCGCAGCGCACTACCGCGGCGGCCATTGGAGGGTGAACCAACGGCAAAAGGAAGACCTTTCTCTCTGTCTCTCTCTCTCTCACTGTCCACTCTGCCTGTCAAAAAAAAAAAAAAAAAAAAAAAAAAAAGAAAAAGAAAAAGAAAAAGAAAGAAAGGCAGAGTTACAGAAAGAGGCAGAGTCAGAGAGAGAGAGAGGTCTTCCATACACTGGGTCACTCCCTAAATGACTGCAATGGCCAGAGCTGGGCCGATCAGGAGCCAGGCTTTTCATCTGAGTCTCCCATGTGGGTGCAGGGGCCCAAGCACTTTGGTCATTTCCTGCTGCTTTCCTAGGTGCATTAGCAGGGAGCCTAATCAGCAGTGTAGCAGCTGGGACTCAAACTGGCACCCATATCAGATGCCCGCACCACAGATGAAGGCTTTACCTGCTATGCCACAGCACCAGCCCCCAAAAGTACACATATACAGGATGTTACAGTTGGAAAATAGTTACGATATTTTCAGAAAAGCTTCCGAATCCTTCAACCCATTCTAGATGAAGCCTGTGCTAGAAAGTCTACTTTGCTTCCTGCATCAACCTAATTGTACCTTTTGAAGTAGAGTCCTAAAGTAGATGCAGAAGGTAAGCCCTCAGAATGACTTTATCTGCCTGTCTGTGTAAAGAAAGACACCTTGAGAGCATCCAGAGCCCTGAGAGAAACTCCCACAGAGCTCAAAACATGCTCTGACATCTGGTTTGGTTGGATTCCCACTTAAATGATTACCTCTGCTCTTTTTTTTTTTTTTTAAGATTTATTTATTTAGAAAGTCAGAGTTAGAGAAACAGAGAGACAGGTCTTCCATCCACTGGGTCACTCCCTAAATGGCTGCAGTGGCTGGAGCTGTGCCGATCGGAAGCCAGGAGCCAGGAGCTTCCTCTGGGTCTCCCACGTGGGTGCAGGGTCCCAAGGACTTGGGCCATCTTCTGCTTTCCCAGGCCATAGTAGAGAGCTGGATCAGAAGTGGAGCAGCCAAGACACAAACCGGCGCCCATTTTGGATGCTGGCACTGCAGGCGGCAGCTTTACCACTATGCCACAGCGCTGGCCCCCACCTCTGCTCTTGTTTGTTTGTTAAGACATCCTTTACCAAATTTTATTCATTGAAGGGAAGGGAAAGAAAAGGCTAGAAATGCTCCTCTGGACATCACAAAAGGTCCCTCCACGAGAACAACAGAAAAATCATTTCTTGCTTCCAAAGCTGCATAACAGACAGTGGAATTACACTGCGTCTGTCCCGCTGTCATCCTTTCTCTCCTCACAGCACAGATTCTGTGGGGAAAATTTGTTAGTGGGTAATTTGCTTCATTTTTTGGATCTTGAAATTGATAGAATTCCTGATATCATTCTAAATGGCTTAAATTCTAAAGGCAGTCACCAATGAAAATACTAGCATACTATCATGGCAGTTTTAAAATGCGAACTGTTGGGCTGGGTGTTTTTCACAGAGGTTGAGATGCCGCTTGGATGCCTGTGTCTTATTGAAGTGCTTGGCTTTGAGTCCTGGCTCTGCTTTCAATCCAACTTCCTGCTAATGTGCCCATGGTGGGCATCGGGTGATCGCTCAAGTACTTGAGTCCCTGCCACCCATGTGGGAGATTGAGATTGAGCCCTGGTCTCCTGGCTTCAACTTGTCCCAGCCCTGGTGTATTGTGGAAAGTTTGGGAGT
Source organism: Lepus europaeus (assembly GCF_033115175.1). NCBI lineage: Eukaryota > Metazoa > Chordata > Mammalia > Lagomorpha > Leporidae > Lepus > Lepus europaeus. Next base: position 126,283,760 of record NC_084827.1, on the reverse strand, counting down.
GAGTCAGAAGATGGAAGATTGATCTCTCTCTCTTTCTCCCTTTCAAACAAATATATATATTTTTTTAATGTGGAGTATCCTCAGTGACAGTTATGCAAGCAATGAGCAATGACTTTCTAAGAAAGTATATATTGGAGGTGCTCAGTTTTGTCTCAGTTGTTTTAACTGATGTGTTAAAGATTGATTTGCAGGCTGGCGCCGCGGCTCACTAGGCTAATCCTCCGCCTTGCGGCGCCGGCACACCGGGTTCTAGTCCCGGTCGGGGCACTGATCCTGTCCCGGTTGCCCCTCTTCCAGGCCAGCTCTCTGCTGTGGCCAGGGAGTGCAGTGGAGGATGGTCCAAGTGCTTGGGTCCTGCACCCCATGGGAGACCAGGAGAAGCACCTTGCTCCTGCCATCAGATCAGCGCGGTGCGCCGGCCGCAGCACGCCGGCCGTGGTGGCCATTGGAGGGTGAACCAACGGCAAAAAGGAAGACCTTTCTCTCTGTCTCTCTCTCTCTCACTGTCCACTCTGCCTGTCAAAAAAAAAAAAAAAAAAAAAGATTAGATTGATTTGCTAAAAGTTTTCGTTTAAAAGCAATGACTGAGTAGGAAAGTTAAAAGAATATTAATTCTCAGGTTCAAATCTACTCATCCCGGCAGCAGGAGACTTTTCAGAGTCCAAACCTCAGCAATTGTTACAAAATAGCAGTTATATAAATTATAAAACTTAAAGGGTTATGTCCTATCTTAGCTCAGTGAATAGAATCTTTAAATAACTGCTATGTGCTAGATTCTGGGGACATAATGATAACATACAAAACAAAGCAAACTAACTAAAAACACTGTTTAACCAGACTTGTCTGTGATTACGGGCCCTTGCCAGGGTGGGGAATGCAAAATCATTTAGTCTGGCCCTGCCAAGGCAGCTGCAGGCAGGACTCAAAATTCAGTACACCTATAGCAGGCTTTAAGTTGATAATTTTGTATGGCCCATGGATGATGTTATAAGTAAACAAATGGCTCTTTTCAGAAAAAAGGTTCCCCACCCTCAGAGGGGGGCTGCTGCTCAACAGGGCTCCTTCTGCGCACTCTTATCCCGATGTGGAACTCTCTCTGGCTACAGCTGATTAAATGAGGGAGGAAACCAGATCCAAGGGAAGTTGGTCCAATGGCTTGCAAATGTTTTTCTCAGATGTTTCTCACATAAATTAGAACCAAGAGGCCAAGGGTTGTGGTGGGCAGCTACTTGAGCTAAAGGTCTCGGGGAGTAGTGCGCAGTACAGGCAGCCATGGTGAGGTTTCCTGTACTCTCAGGTTACTAGGGCAGAGAGCAGTCAAGAAAGCTGAGCAGGAAAAGAGAATGGAGCTAATACACAAAAAGAAGCCAAAAAGTATGAGAATTACGTAAGATCAGAATGAGAAAACAGATTCCCCCTTTTTTTCACTTAATTAATTTGTATTTGTACAAATTGATTAAAACATGAAAGAGATCTAGTACAAGGCCTGACAAAGAGTGGCTGTTCAAGAAATGGTCATCATACAATTATTGAGATCATGTACTCTTTTTAAAAAAATATTTATTTATTTATTTTGAAAAAGAGAGAAGCAGAGACAGAGAGGGAGGTCTTCTATCTGCTGGTTCACTCCCCAGATGGCTGTAGCAGCCAGCACTGGGCTAGGCTGAACTAGGTGCTTCATCCTGGGTCTCCCACGTGTGTGCCAGGGGGCCAAACACTTTAGTCATCTGCTGCTGCTTTTCCCAGACCATTAGCAGTGAGCTGGATTGGAAGTGGAGCAGCCAGGACTCAAACCGGTGCTCATATGGGATTCTGGGATCTCGAGCAGCAGCTTTACGCACTACACCACAACCCCGGCCCTGTATTTGTATTTCTTGTATGCAAAAGAACCCTGTGCAGAGGAATCCTCATTAAATAATTGCTGAATGAACGAATACACAGGACATTGTGTCCTGACTGGTTGGTGTATTCATGAACCAGTTACAGTCCCTGATGACACAGGGCTTGTCATATACATATGGTCTAGAAGACAAATGTTACATATCTGATCTTGACTATAACATTAACATCAACACTCATCGTTCACTGTAGGAAGCAGACAATAAAACAAACTACTGGGGTCATCGCTGTGGCATAGTGGGTAAAGCTCCTGCCTGCAGTGTCGGCATCCCATATGGGCACCAGTTTGAGTCCCAGCTGCTCCACTTCTGATCCAGCTCTCTGCTATGGCCTGGGAAAGCAGAAGATGGCCCAAGTCCTTGGGCCCCTGCACCCACGTGGGAGACCTGGAAGAAGCTCCTGGCTCCTGGTTTCTGATCAGTGCAGTTCCAGCTGTTGCAGCCATCTGTGGAGTGAATCATCAGATGGAAGACTTCTCTCTCTCCTTCTCTCTCTCTTTCTCTCTCTCCTCTCTCTCTCCCTTTCTCTCTCTGTGTAACTCTGACTTTTAGTAAAATAAATAAATCTTTTAAAAAAAAAAAACTACTTAATGTGGTAGTATCAACACTGAACAGAAGTCCAGGTAAAAATTTTAATGTTATTAATCACAGTCAATAGGTAAATGAATGCATTAGAAAATTAGTATAATGTCATTAGCAAACAAAATAAATTGTGCTCAACTAAGTTTCAACTTTGGCTAACTTTTTTAATTTCTCTACCTTCCTGCCTTCATTTCTTCCTTTGTTTTTGTAACCTGCCTTCAGTATTTTTGCTAATGCATATAATTTGGTGCAAGATATACATAATAGAATAAATGAAAAGCAATCAATGTTAGAATATGTACTTATTCTAGTGACTAAGAAGTAATAAATCATTTTGTCAAGTTGCATTCTAAGATTTGAGTTCCATCTTTATTATGGCTAATTAGCCAAGCATTTGCAATTCTGAACTCCACAGGTTGGGGGGAAAAGTGTATTAACTTGTCACAATAGATCATTGAACTTGTTAAATGTACCTTTCTTAATTCATACTTTCTTCGTTCTGCCGAGAAAAAGTGCCTTTCTTGAATATATAATTTTTACAGGTCATTGGAAGTGAGTTCTGCACAACAGGATTATGATGTGCTGAAAGATGGCACTTGTATATCATTGACTTGGAGAGGGCTCATGTGAAATCTCTTTGATCTTTGCTGGCTTTTCAGCTGAAAGGATTTGGGAATCTTTCTGGCACTGGCAAAAACAAAACCTGGGGGCTGTTTATAGTTGGTTGGTTTTTAGCAATGGATAAAAGGTCTTTGTTGAAGCCAGCTTATTAATACATAATGGGCAACATGTTGCCTTAAAGGCAGAAGCACTTTTTCTCATGTCAAAAAGCTTCCCAAATTTTTGCAATATCTACAGATATTTAAAAGAGGTCTACATTTCCTTTGTCAGCCGGTCCATCTTATGATGAAAAATAGAACTGTGGCCTTCTGAACTTGAGCAGTTTTTTAGGTAAAAGGAACTTTTCATGATGTAATTGATATCATATCAGTTCAGCAGGACACAGGATTTCAGAGCTGAATCCATTTGCTGATTGGTTTGCATTTCATTCTTCAACTGAAAGAATTCAAATACATGAAGTATCTATTGTGAAAAATGCATGAGTAATGCAAAAGTTATTTTCAAGTGACCTATCAGGGTACTGATGTAGTTATTGCTGTCTCGTAAAATCAAGAAAAACTTAAACTGATAAAAATATAATCATCTCAAATTTGTTCAAGCAGTTATAAGAGTACATAAACACAAGTTACTCCTGTAATCCATTTGGTTTTTATTTTGGTTTTTTAAAAGGCTGAATTATTTATTTAAAAGGCAGAGTGACTCTAGAAAGAGAAAAAGACAGAGAGGGAGAAAGAGAACAAGCTCTATCATTTGTTGGTTCACAACAGCCAGAGCTGGGCCAGGCTGAAGTCCAGAACCAGGAAGTCCATCCAGGTCTCTCACATAGGTGGCAGAGACTCAGCATCTGAGTCCTCATCCCCAGGGTACACATTAGCAGGAAGCTGGACGGGAAGTAGAGCTGCTAGGACTTGACAGGAACTCCAGTATGGGATGTGGGTATCGCAGGTAGTGACTTGACCTGCTGTACTACAATGCCTGCCCTCCCCTTTTTAAATAATATGATCAGTAACAGTCTGTTTTGCCAGCATAAAAATATGTTATTTAATATAGAGGCTCAAATAGCTGGAAGAAACAAATAGGATATTACAAAACTAGTTGAAGATATTTTAGCTCCAAATCATGACAACAGTTATTCATAGATGACTAGTAAATTGAAAGTTTGACTTGATAAGGTGGTGACACATTTTCATGAGTTTATATTGCAATTTTTTTCATTTAGTATGTTTATAATGATGTGAAGCAGTTAAATGGATTGTACGTGGAAGGGGAACTGTTGGAACTCCAAATCCAGGCTTCCAATATACAAAATATATGGCACTGTGGCATAGTGGGTTAGCCTGTCGCTTGAAATGCCAGCATTCCAGAGCCAGCGCTGTGGCATAGCAGTTAAGCTGCCGCCTGCAGTGCTGGCATCCCATACAAGCACTGGTTCAGGTCCCGACTGCTCCACTTCCAATCCAGCTCTCTGCTATGGCCTGGGAAAGCAGTAGAAGATGGCCCAAGTCTTTGGGCCCCTGCACCCATGAGAGACCTGAAGAAGCTCCTGGCTCCTGGCTTCGGATCTGCACAGCTCCGGCCGTTACAGCCAATTGGGGAGTGAACCAGCGGATGGAGGACCTCTCTCTCTCTGCCTCTCCTCTCTTTCTGTGTAAATTTGACTTTCAAATAAAAAAAAATGCCAATGTTTCATATCAGAACACAGGTTTGACCCATGGCTGCTTTACTTTTGGTCCAGCTCTCTGCTAATGTGCCCAGGAGAGCAGCAAAAATGGCTCCTGCTAACCATGTGGGGCACCAGGACGGAATTCCAGGCTCCTGGCTTTGGCCTGACCCAGCCCTCGCTGTTAATGGTCATTTGGGGAGTGAATCAGTAAATGGAAGCTTTCTCTGTTGCTCTTTTAAATAAAAAAATATTTTTTAAAAGAAGGCTTTAATGCAGTTTAACTTGAAAAATGCTTAATACAGAAATAGTATAGAAAATATTTTGTAAGACTTAATAAACTTTTTTAAAGTTTTGAAAAGTTTTTTAAAGTCTTGGCCGGCGCCGCGGCTCAACAGGCTAATCCTCCGCCTTGCGGCGCCGGCACACCGGGTTCTAGTCCTGGTCAGGGCACCGATCCTGTCCTGGTTGTCCCTCTTCCAGGCCAGCTCTCTGCTGTGGCCAGGGAGTGCAGTGGAGGATGGTCCAAGTGCTTGGGCCCTGCACCCCATGGGAGACCAGGAGAAGCACCTGGCTCCTGCCATTGGATCAGCGCGGTGCGCCGGCCGCAGCGCGCCGCACCGGCCGCAGCGCGCCAACCGTGGCGGCCATTGGAGGGTGAACCAACGGCAAAAGGAAGACCTTTCTCTCTGTCTCTCTCTCACTGTCCACTCTGTCTGTCAAAAAAAAAAAAATTTCTTGATTATATAGAGAGCAATAACTACATCAGTACCCTGATAGGTCACTTAAAAATAGCTTTTGTATTACTCATGCATTTTTCACAATAGATACTTCATTTTAAAAATGCACTAAACATGGTGAAGTAACACAAATATAATTGATGTTGGTATACCACGAGTGTGAAAGTAGCTATCATATATTGCTCACTTTACTTTCAGTGAAATTCTTATTCATAGATACTGAAAATTTTATAGAAATATTTTTAAGTAAATGAATACAATTCAACTTTCAAAATTTAAGTGGTTTTTCATGTAGAAGGCTTGGTGGGGATATAACACGTCAACCTAGTCCTTGAAATGAAGTTCTTCATTTAGCCAAACTGCAGATACATTTTCTTTGGCCTACTATGTTGCTTGTAACTTTGGACCATTACGGTATGTATACATGTTGAGTCTTGAATTTATAAATATTTAACAAGTATCTTCCTATTGGTAACCTTCTCTGAAGTTTGCTGACAAGCCAAATGTTCTGTCTGCTCAGCAGCCTCCCCAAATAAAGAGCAAAGAAATGAGATTGGATTGCAAGAATGTTCTAGAATAAGAGGTTTTTGAGGATCTACAGCCTTTGAGGATCCTGAGGAACCCTTTCCATAAAAAATGTGGCCTAACTAAAGGGTTGCTGTTTTATATCCATTGTCTCATTGGATATACACAGAAGTGCACTTAAGATGATAGAACAGGAATTATTCTGGCTTTCCCCTGGAATCTGACAGTCATTGCATGTTAGACATGTGACTAATATGTTATGTGCACCCAAATGCATCCCTATGACACGGCCCCATGCTCAGGTACAACAGAGAACCTGATAAAGGATTCTTCTCACTGGATTCTTCACTTCAGAGAACCTGAAGTCTTTAGCTGTTGATTTAGCGACACATTTCCACAAAAAATATTCTCAAAAGAGTTCCTGCTCACTGTTTAAAAGTTCTCAACTTCTGTGGTGTTTTCATATCATGGACAAAACCAAAGTCACTGGCATTCTCAGGTTACTCAGAACACAGCACAGCCTTCCCAGTACCACTGACTGACCTAGCTCGTGAGCACTGAGTGGCAGAAGCTCCTCCAGAGTTGAGATTCTCTTTTGCAGATCACGTGGTGTGTTGCCAAATGTCCCCAAGGCTGCAAGCCTTGTGAACTCATATAAGGATACATTGACTTTCATGCTCAAATAAGAATCAGCATTCCCCACACCTGCTCACTCAGACCTCCAAACCCTTTGCAAAATACTGGTGTTTCCTTCCAACTCCCAAAGAATTCTGGTACTTTTCATCCCGATAAAAAAACACACAATCACTCCGGCTCTCCTACTCAGCCAGAAACTTCAGCTTGAGTGGGCTGCCCTGAGCTCTGTCTCCTGCCAGAGCTACATGCTTGGGACAACCACTCTGAGTAGCCCAGGGGCAGCTCTCAGTCTTCCATGTAGAGGAGAACTTCTCCCTTTGTCCTGGTGATATGCAGCTGAAGATGAGGGTGGAGTGGAAAGGGTGTCCCACAGCAGGCTTCTTGGGCTCCAAAATGATGGAGAAATTTTGACACGTGTAACAGAAGAATGAATATTGTGATTCCTCTTATCTGAGGCACCTAGAGTGGTCAAATTCATAGGCACAGAAGGCTAGCAGGGAGAAGAGAATGCGCAGTGTTCAGTGGGGGACAAAGTTTCAATTGGAGATGATGACAAAGTACCGAAAATGGATGACAGTGATGCTTGTACAACAATATGAGGGTACCAGTACTTAATGCCATAGAAATGTACGTATAAAATTAGTTAAAATAGTAAGTTTTATATGAATTTTACCATAATAAAAAAGGCAGTAAAATACGAGTAAGTACTGTGATTTTTCTTGTGGTAGTAAGCCTCTACACCTTTGGGGATTTGAGTATATATGCTTGACAACTTCCTAGTAATATAGTCTTTAGGTGAGAGGATACATTTTCACAATATGATATACATTGTCATATTTCTCTCCAGGAGTAGCCGTTATGGCTCATGTCTTTTCCCCTTCATCTTGCTTGTGGTCTTCACGCTGCCCCCTGAAGTCCCCACACTGGCCACGGCTGTCTCAGCACTATGTTGTGCCTCACAGGGACCCAAATGCGGCTCAGTGTTCATGCAGGTTTCAGGGAGAATGAATGACATTATGACATTAGAGGGAAGCAAGGACCATATTCCTTCTGCCTTGAAACTACAGTCACATTGACCCAGAAAGGCTCTCAGTGAATTCACATTTTATGAAAGTCCTGGGCTTAGACACTTGGGACCAAGTGGAGGTTATCGTGTCTATGGAAGACAAATTTGGGTTTGAAATTCCTGCTATAGCTGCAGAAAATTTGTGTGTCCTCAGGAAATTGTAGACAAGAAGGATGTTTACGAGTAAAATATTCCACCACCTTCCTTCTTGAGAGAGGACCTGGAAGAGTCTGGCAAGAGTCTGGCAAGATTCTTCAAGTAGGAAGAAGGCCTTTTGGCGTCATTGCTGGCTTTGACAGAGTGATTCTGTTCAAATTGTATGTAAATTAAGTGTTTTGCCTTTAAAAATAAATCTATAAAACTAGCATTTTTCTCAATCTTCAGTTTTTCAATGATGTCCATAAAGTGCATTTTTATATCAGCATTGCTTAATATTTTTAGACTTGTCTAACTTGTCATTGGTGTTAATGCATGTCAAAAATATATGGCTTTTCCAGCAAAATAAAATGTCCAAAATGGTTGCACCAATTGACATTCCTATTTCCCATTCTCAAGCAATGTATATTATCCAGTTTTCAAACCTCTGTCAATTAGATGGATGAAGCATATTGTATAAGTGAGGCTGAGTGTCTTTTGCATGTTCATTGAGGGGAAGACACCTAGCTGTTTTGTAAAAATAATCATTCCTCATTAAACACTGTACTAATTGCCTTCCAACATCATTTCCTCTATACTGGAAACAAGTGAAGAAGCAGGTGCATGAAAGTCCAGGTGCTTACCCTGAACGCAAAGCTAACACCTGGTAAAGCCTGACTCCAAGCAGAGACACATGTGCTCTCCACGCCTGGGCCACAATGGTCTCATTAGCTAATCTGCTCACAGAATCCACCACTGGAGGAGACCTGGGCCTTCAGCCTCTGGCAGTTCCTTCATTTTGCATAAGAAGCAATGAGCACTCCAGAGGTTCTGTGAACAGGAGATGTAACATTTTTTTTTTTTTTAATTTGGCAGAGTTTACAGACAGTGAGAGAGAGACAGAGAGAAAGGTCTTCCTTCCGTTGGTTCACTTTCCAAATGGCTGTAACAGTCTTCCACTTGGGTGTAGGGGCCCAAGGACTCGGGCCGTCTTCTACTGCTTTCCCAGGCCATAGCAGAGAGCTGGACTGGAAAAGGAGCAGCCGGGACTAGAACCGGCAGCCATATGGGATGCCGGCGCCACAGGCGGATTAACCTAGTGCGCCATGGCGCCAGCCCCACAACATTTAAAAAAAAAATTATTTATTATTTATTTGAAAGGCAGACTTACAGAGAGAGTGTGAGAGAGAGCAAGAGAGAGAGAAAGCGCTTCCACCTGCTGGTTTATCCCCCAAATGGCTTCTGTGGGGCATGAGCACGGCCATGGCATGGCCAGGCCAGGCCCGGGGGCTCCGCATGCGCAGCTGCTCCAGGGTGCCCCCGCCCGAGCTGCACGGAACGAAGCCGCGTGGAGCCAAGTAAGATGGCGCCCAGAGGAAGTAAGATGGGCGGAATCCAAAGTTGTTTACCACTAAAACTAATTGGCTGCGCAACATCAGGGGAGGTAACAAAACTAGTAACAAGTGTATAGACATAGGGCTAGTCCTATAGAAATCCCCCCATAAGGTGATTTTTTAAGTGATTGGTTGGCCCTTAGCCCTGCCCCAATGACTCTGCAGTTTTGTGTTATAAAAGGTACTATTATGCAAAAGGTGACTGAGTCCTTGCTAGACTTGGCTCCCCGCTGCATCTGATTGTCTCCGGGACCAGGAGGCTGGGGAACGGGCGAGCGGCGCGCTTACCTTTCCTCGGACCCAGTCCATCCTTGTACGGGTGGAGTAAGACCCAACAGCTTCAACAGCTGGGGCTGGGCCAGGCCAAAGCCGGGAGCCTGGAACTCCATCTGGTCTCCCACATGAGTGTCTTGGGCCCACCTGTTTGGGCATCTTCTGCTGCTTTCCCAGGTGCATTAGCAGGGACCTGGATTGGAAGTCAACCTGGTGCTCATATGGGCTGCTGGTGTTGCAGGGGGCAGTTGAAAACACTACACCACCACACTGGCCCCAGGAGAAGCCTCTTAAAAACTTGTCAGAACTCCTGTCAGAACTTGCAGCCTAGCATAAGATTTTTCTTCCCCCAAAACTTCATTCTTACCATTTCTTGGGTCGGCACCAAAGGATGTGCAAGAAGACATTTCTTGATAACACAACTTGATAATTATACCAGCGGGACTGGGCACCTTGCTCTGCGAGAGGCTGTAGGTGTGATGGCAGGGAGCTCGGACCCCAATACTCTGCCTGGGATGGGGTGGGGGTGGGCCCCAGGAGCGCTATTTCAGCAGCTCTGTGACATAGGCTCTGTTTTTATGTACCTGTGTGCTTTCTTCTCCAGGGAAATAGTTTTATTGTTTTTTTTGTTTGTTTGTTTGTTTTTTTGACAGGCAGAGTGGACAGTGAGAGAGAGACAGAAAGGTCTTCCTTTGCCGTTGGTTCACCCTCCAATGGCCGCCGCGGTAGGCGCGCTGCAGCCGGTGCACCGTGCTGATCCGATGGCAGGAGCCAGGTGCTTCTCCTGGTCTCCCATGGGGTGCAGGGCCCAAGTACTTGGGCCATCCTCCACTGCACTCCCTGGCCACAGCAGAGAGCTGGCCTGGAAGAGGGGCAACCAGGACAGAATCAGAACCTGGTGTGCCGGCGCTGCAAGGCGGAGGATTAGCCTATTGAGCCGCGGTGCCGGCGGAAATAGTTTTATTGTTTATTAGATTGCCCAAGGGGATGTGAGAAAGGTAATGAACGATTGCATTGTTGACATGTAAAATTGTTGAATGAAGGAAGGAATGCTTGCAGTAGATTCTTGAAAGCTTTCTTCCACTAAATTCCTTTTCTTCTGGAAAGATTTCTCCATTAGTGACTCCCAATTTAAAAAGGTGAAAGTTGGTTATTTTACCACCACCACATGTGCAAACATTTAAAAAATGGCTGCTTTTCCTAGAGCTCCCTGTTCCTTTTCGCTAGAATCCTTTGAGTTTAAGAGGCCAAGTCCTTGTGAAGACTGGAGAAGCTATACGGGTGAGTTGCGGGGCCCTGGCTCCCATAAAACACAAAGTCTTGACTGCACTGCAGCCAGAAACAACAGGGACACTATCACACTGAGCCTGCTCTGTCCCCAGGCAGCTGCACGGTGTCTCTGACTAAGCACATTACTGGTGACAGGGGAAGGAGGGACGCGTTGGCAGAGCTGTGAGAACTTGCAAGTATGATCACCAAACTTTGAGTCAATCGAGAGTGAAGCCTCTCCCCTCCCCCACGAAGCTGCAAGTATTTTCAGGACTCACTGATGTCTTTGGGGGTGGGAAATTAACATAACTTCCTTCTCTCACAGTCTTGTCCTCCAGCCTCCCGGTGGGGTTTCTCTTTGAAATAAGAGTTGTGTGTGTGGAAAGGATTCGGGAGCAAGGCTTGGAAGCTGAGAAGAAAGGCAACCGGCCTATTTCCCATCCAGAGAGTAACCAAATACAGCTGTAACTTTACACTGAGGTGCTTGGGAAAATGATTTTTATTTTTATTATTTATTATTTTTTAAGAAGCAAGGGAACACTGCTAAGGAAATGTAACACAGCAAAGCTAGCTACCCTGTCATAGTCCATACAATATGTACAAATGTAACATGTTGGTTGATTTTTTTATTAGGAAAAGAAAGTTGACAATCATTTTTAAAAGGCAAAATGATTAAATATCAACTTATATGTACAAACTGGAGAATCCCAAGCATCCAGAAGAAATAATATAGGTAAAGCAAAACAAAACAAAAAAACCCACCAGTTTTAGGCACAAGCATATTTTTAAAAACCTGTTCCCATTTATTTCTTTCTATACTAACAAAATTCAGTTCAGTTCAAGCAATTATTAGAGGAAGTTAAAACTCTCTTGTGCTTTGTCTACCTGTGGGAACCATAACAAGACCTCAGCGGATACAGGAAATGTACAATAAATCCCCCTTTTATGACTGTAAGTGAATATGTTTTATAGTGTTTGTGGTAGTCACATAACTTTGCAGGAAAAACAAGTATATTAAAATATAAGTTCATATTTCTACATAGCCTCTTCTGGACAATAATCTGTTTTGTGTATTGAGCACCTCTTTAAAATAGTAATGAGTAGGTAGCAACTAATCAACTGTGATGTTGAAGTGAAGAGACATTTGACACTAAGCATGTGAGAGATTGTATATAATGGGTTTCCCATTGAGCAAATTGAACAATTACCTATGTATTATTCGTCTGATCAGAAAATTTAAGTGGCTTAAAAAATAAGGAAATCTTTTAGGAATATGGCTTATTAGCTCAATGTTTTTCCAAGAAATCTCTAATTTATGAGGGTGGGCATCAGGGAGAGGTTTGTCCACTGCTGTGATGGAAGCCTTCATCTTACTCTTTAAGCCTATTCGAGAGAAAAGTCAATATATTCTTTAATTACTGTCACTACAAAGCCAAGTTCTAAAAAAAGGAGGAAAGAAAAGAAGCAATCTTTTATTTTCTGGACCACAGACCAAATTAAGGAACAGCAACAACAACAAATCTCTTCCCATGAGACCTCTGAGCTGAAGCTGCACCATATTCACTCCACCCTGTGCTATTTTCTGGAGACTTCAATGAAGCTTAAACAAGAAAGCAGAAATGGACTCAATATTTGTTTCTTCCTGAGCTTTTTGTGCACAATATCTAGGTGTTCCATCATGTGTCAGGTTGCATCCCAATCTTCTAGAGCTGAAAAAGAGTTTACATATTTGTTTCTTTAAAATATTTTTGTTTAACTCTCTTAGAGAGGTTATTATCCCAGAAATAATCTACTCTGTGGGGATAGTCTCTGGTGGAGGTGACCACATTTCCTTCCTTGTTATTAAACTGGGGAAGCTGTCCCAGATGTATAAAGCCGGAAGGAATTGAATGTCAAAGCAAATTTTCCTGTTCTCTTTGCTACTCAGCCACAAGTACTTGGGCTGATAGATTGGATCCTGATTTGCTTGCCATATGAAATACTTAGAGAATTAGATTATTCTTACTCTGAGAATCTGAAGATATTTCCTGAACTAGTACATTAAAGCAACCACAAAGTGACTTTTATGGTGTTGCAGATGTTGTAGTACCCTGTGTGGAGAGTGAGACATATCTCCTGAAGCCCTCTCCCAAGGTCTGAGAACATCCAAAGCTGCTGGTACAGTTGTCCCTAGGTAATTTTGAGACTCAGACCTACAAAGGCAGTGGTGACTCATTTCTCACCAACTTTCATGGCACAGGAGAAAGCTTTGTCTACAGCAAAGCTTTTGGAGCAAGAAACTAAATTTGTGGAATTTGTGCTCAAAAAGTATAAGCACATAAAATATGCAGGGCAATTTATTTTGTTTTTCTTTTAGTGTAAGTATGTTATAGTCTATTAATTGGTTTACCTATGTGATTTTTTTGTCTTGTGACATCCCTTTAAATTATTTTCCATATTATAAAGCAATATTTATTGAAGAAAATCTATGTTTATTCAGTAAAAATACAGATAAGCAAAAAATAGAAATGTCGAAATTACCCTAAACCCCATCACTCAGAAAGTCTTTATTTTTTTTTTTTTAAGATTTATTTTATTTATTTTAAACTCAGAGTTACACAGAGAGAGAAGGAAAAGCAGAGAGAGAGAGAGTGAGGTCTTCCATCTGATGGTTCACTCCCCAGATGGCTGAAACAGTGGGAGATGGACAGATGTGAAGCCAGCAGCTGTGGTAGAATGAGAAGGTTGTTCCAAGATGGCGCTAGTGAGTGAGCGTCAGTTACTCAGGAAATGGCTTCAGAACCCACCTGGAAAAGGAGCCTGCCTGGCAACAGGCTGTGATTGGTTACTGCATAAACTGCCCCTTGACCCGATTGGCTGCCTTGGCTATATAAGCTGCTGCACCAACTGAAGTGAACAAGTCTGCAGGCTACTTGCCTCTGGCTTGCTTTCACCCAACTCCTGGGGTCTGTGTGGTGACTCTACGCCTCTTGCCTCTATTGCGCTTCTCCTCTCAGAACAAATCAACCTCAACATCTGGTGCTAAACGTGCCTGAGAGACAGTGTGTTGGACTCAGCGAGGTTCCCCCTTGATTTCGGCAAGTAGGCCCCTCAGTGTTTTGTGTGCTGTTCGGTTCTGTGAGGGTGAGCACAGAACCCCCTCCTACGCCCCTTTCCTTGTCCTTGTCCTCGGTCAAACTAACCCCAGGTTAGCACACACCGCCCAGAAGTGTAACGCTGCTTCTCTGCTCCTCCTTTTACTTTCGGTTCACCCGGCAAATTCACATAAGGGACTGATCACCCCAGAATTTGGTCATCTTCCCTCACTTGAGAGAGGTGACGCTCCGGAGACACTATATGGGCATATGGCCTTGACCTAACGAATCAAGGAGGTCCCCCACTAAGCACAGGACATACTTATGATCTGATACACCACTATCTCTTTGTCTAACGTAGGGAACCCCCTGCATAATGCCATCAGCCGTTGAGGTGCTAGGAATTTGCTTTGTTATAGCAGCAGTGCTGTGGGTGTCTTTCCTTTGGCTAGAGTTGATGTGGCATGCACTCTTAAGCGCTCAAACATGGGAAAGATATCCCTCTCTCAGAAACCCACAGAGATTACCAAACATAATGAATCTGAGTGATAAGAGCCTGTCACTCCAGGCCACTGCCTCACAGGCAACAGTTGATGACTTGGGGAGAGAGAGTCTGACAGTGAAAATGACGTGACAGCAGACAACACAGCAATGCCTAATCACCTGCCCCCCAAATAGCTGGGGGGATGAATTTAGATGACCTCGAAATGATAACCCATGCAAGGTCATCCCATCTGCACCAAGTGAGGATCCTCACATTTTTTGCACTCCCAGGGCACCCCAGGCTCTCAGGGCAGCTGCTAGACCCCATCTGACCTGCATTTTTGCCATTAAATTTTGAAGTGGACGCAGAATTCAGGCCCTGAATTCCAACACCTGTAAAAAGGCTTCTGCTAACCAAGGGCCGAGAATATGCTTGTGTCTTGCCACAGAATGTGGGACAGCCTATTTAGGCACGATCCAGAAACATCAAGCCTGAAACTGACAGTCAACCAGCACCAGTTGAACAAGACTGAGTCCACCTTGTTAGTGGAAGCACCTGCCCTGACGAACTGCCCACAGCCACATCTGCTACTGCTTTATACTCCACTAGCTCTGGTCAGCCACTAAAATGGCCCACAGCCTGTGTGTGGTCATGCCGTTCCTGATTACCATTGTTCCTCATTCCTACGCCCATCTCTGTGGTCTCCTGTTTTGAGGGCTGGTTAGTCAACAACGGGTAAGATCCCCTGGGGGACAACCTAGGACAGGCACAGCCACATGGGGAGACCACATGGAAATGGGGTAACAATGGTATGGCCAAGGATCATGCCACCAGTTGCTCAAAAATAAACGAAAAAGGGGAAATGTGGTGGAATGAGAAGACCGTGCCAAGATGTTGATGGCAAGCAAGCATCAGTTACTCAGGAATGGCTTTGAAAACCCACCTGGCAAAGGAGCCTGCCTGGCAACAGGCAGTGATTGGTTATGGCATAAACCACCCCTTGACCAGATTGGCTGCCTTGGCTATATAAGCTGCTGCACCAACTGAAATGAACGAGTCTGTGAGCCGCTTACCTCTAGCCTGCTTTCACCAACTCCCGGTGTCTGTGTCGTGACTGCGCCACTTGCCACCACTGTGCTTCTCCTCTCAGAATGAATCCACAGCAATAAGTAGCCAAGAGCATATTCTAGGTCTCCCATGTGGTTGCAGGGGCCCAAGCATTTGGGCCATCTTCTACTGCTTTCCCAGGCCACAGCAGAGAGCTGGATCAGAAGTGAAGCAGCCAGGACTTAAACCAGCACCCATATGGGATGTCAGCACTGCAAGCAGTGGCCCCACCCGCTCTGCCACAGTGCTGGCCCCTATTAAAACATTTTTAGTGGTTTAATGCATTGTATTCTATATGGTATTCTTTTACCATTTTGTGTATTAAGGCAAATTTGCAGAAGTGGAATTATGAGTTAAAATGATAACCCTCCTGCCATTTGATGGCACTATATCCTCCAGAGAGTCTGTTTCTCTTTCTACTTTCACCAGCAAGATTTGACAGGACCTGCTTCTCTGCCTCATACCAGACATTACTCTCAGTTTTTATAGGCTGTTTTTATCTGAAAAGCTCAAAATGCCATGGATATCTACTTAACAGTGTGTTCTACATCAGGCAGGGAAGTGAATAAAGTTGTTATGCTCAGTTTATTGTAGAATACTCTATATTTGGCTGAAGTAAAAAACTCAGATTAGGTGAAGCCAAAACCAAGAATAGACTCCTGTCGGCTGACTTCCAATTATATCTTTCTTTTAGTTATATTGCCAGAATTTCATTTAACTGTATAATCAGAGGAAGTGTCGTGATTGATTTTTTCACATTCAGAAATGTCATCAGTTTAGAGTGCCAAAACAAATTCTAATACATGAGAATTCAGTATAGGATAACTTCCTGTCACCAAGAAAAGAATAGATTTTAATAGAGACTTATAAAGATAAACTAAAATGAATTCCTTGATACCAAAATATCCTTTAATATATAACTGGTGAGGAAAGTGTAAGTTAATAAATAGATTAAAATTTTCCACTAATAGACTAAAGCAAATTATACTGTTTGCAAAATGTACTCTGCTAAACACAAATTTGAAAAAACAACTTAAAGTTCCTTTGCCAAGTCTACAATAAGCCAAAATTTACTCATTCCAAACCTTCCTGCATTTTCTCCTTTATATAAATCTTAATCCTTTCTTGGTTAGTTATCTTCTCCTTTGGGTTTAGGCTCATTGAAGTTTCCATAGGCTGGTCTGGTTGCATTCATTATGCTGCAAGTGGTAGAATTTCATTCTGTTTTAATAGCTGAGTAATATTCCATTGTGTATATAGCATATATATGTATATTTTGACAGGCAGAGTGGATAGTGAGAGAGAGAGAGAGAGAGAGAGAGAGTGAGAGAGAAAGGTCTTCCTTTTTGCCGTTGGTTCACCCTCCAATGGCCACCGTGGCTGGCGCATCTCGTTGATCCGAAGCCAGGAGCCAGGTACCTCTCCTGGTCTCCCATGCGGGTGCAGGGCCCAAGGACTTGTGCCATCCTCCACTGCCTTCCCGGGCCATAGCAGAGAGCTGGCCTGGAAGAGGGGCAACCGGAATTGAATCCGGCGCCCCAACCGGGACTATGAACCTGGTGGGCCGGCGCCGCAAGGTGGAGGATTAGCCTGTTGAGCCACGGCGCCGGCCTCATATTTTCTTTACCCATTCATCACCTCAGCTGATTCCAAATTTTGGCTGTTGTGAACAGTGCTGTTATAAACATGGTGGAGAAGGTATCTCT
The DNA here is from genome assembly GCF_033115175.1 of Lepus europaeus. Classification (NCBI taxonomy): domain Eukaryota; kingdom Metazoa; phylum Chordata; class Mammalia; order Lagomorpha; family Leporidae; genus Lepus; species Lepus europaeus. The sequence continues at coordinate 126,266,590 of NC_084827.1, read as the reverse complement.
TTGATTCATTGTGTTCAAGTCTTTTGGGTATATACTGAGTACTGGGATTGATGTATCATATAAGTCTGTTTCTATATGGTTTTTTGATATATTTATTTATTTGAAAGAGATACAGAGAGAGAGAAAGAGATTGCCCATTACTGGTTCACTCCCCAAATGGCTGCAGTGGCCAGGGCTGGACCAGGCTGAAGACAGGAGCCAGTAACTTCTTCTGAGTCTCCCATATGGATGCAAGGGCCTGTGTACTTGAGCTATCTTCTGCTTTCCCAGGTGCATTAGCAGGAAATTGGATTGGAAGTGGAGCAGCCAGGACTTGAACCAGTGCCCATATGGGATGCTGGCACTGCAGGCGGCAGCTCTACCTGCTATACCACAGTGCCAGCCCCTTAACCCTCTTTGCCACAGCACTGGTTCCCTATTTCTAGTTTTTAAAAAAATCTCCACACTGTTTTCCACTAATACACATTCCCACCAACAGTGTTCCACTTTGTCCACATCCTCACCAACATTTGTTACTCTCTGTGTTTTGGCTTTTAGCCATTCTGACAAGGGTGAGCTGATATCTCATTGTGGTTTTGATTTGTATTTCCCAGATGGATACTGATGTTGACCATTTCTTTCATATATTTTTGGCCATTTGTAATTTTTTCTTTTGAGAACTGTCTATTGAAGTTCTTTGTCCATTTCTTTACTCACTGGGTAAGTTTTGTTGTTGAGTTTTTTTAAGTTGCTGAAATATTCTGGATATTAATTCTTTGTCAGATAGGTGGTTTACAAATATTTTTCCCATTCTATTGGATGTCTTTTCACTCTATTGATTGTTTCCTTTGTTGTACAAAGCTTCTGAATCTGATACAGTCCCATTTGTTTAGTTTTGCTTTTGTTGCCTGTGCTTTGGGATCTTTGTCCAACAAGTTGTCCTCCACACCATCTTGGAGTGTTTCCCCTGTGTTTTCTTTCAGCAACTTTATAGTTTCAAGTCTTAAATTTAGGTCTTTGATCAATCTTGAGTTGATTTTTGTATATGGACTTAATTTCATTCTTCTATATGCATAAATCCAATTTTGCCAGCACTATTTGTTGAAGAGACTGTCTTTACTTCAGTGTATATTCTGATCACTTTTGTCAAAAATCAGGTAGTTGTAAGTATCTGGATTAATTTCTGAGTTCTCTATTCTGTTCCATTGGTCTTTGTATCAGTTTCTATGCCAGTACCATGCTGTTTTTTTTTTTTTAAGATTTATTTATTTACTTGAAAGTCAGAGTTACACAGAGAGAGAAGGAGAGCAGAGAGAGAGAGAGGTCTTCCATCCCCTGGTTCGCTATTCAACTGGCCCCATTGGCTGGAGCTGCGCTGATCCAAAGCCAGGAGCCAGGAGCTTCTTCTGGGTCTCCCACTTGGGTGCAGGGGCCCAAGCGCTTGGGCCATCTTCTACTGTCCTCCTAGGTCACAGTAGAGAGCTGGATTGGAAGTGGAGCAGCCAAGTCTAGAACCAGTGCCCAAATGGGATGCTGGCACTGCAGGCAGTGGCTTTACCTGCTATGCCATAGTGCTGGTTCCCCTACCATGCTGTTCTTATTACTATAGATTTGCAGTATTATGATGCCTCTGGCTTGATTTTCTTGTACAGTATTGCTTGGCTATTCTGAGTGTTTTGTTGTTCCATATGAATTTTAGGCCCGTTTTTGGTTCTGTAAAGAATGTCATTGGTATTTTGATGGGGATTAAATCTGTAGATTGCTTTAGGTAGTATAGGCATTTCTATGATATTGATTCTTCTGATCCATGAGCAAGGAATATCTTTCCCTTTTTTGTGTCTATGAGAATTTCTTCCATTAATGTTTTATATGTTTTATTATAGCGGTCTTTCATTTCGTTGGTTAAATTTATTACTAAAGATTTGAATTTTTTGGTGGCTGTTGTAAATGGGCTTTCTTTCATGATTAGCATACAAAAAAGCTACTTTTTTGTATGTTTATTTTGTAACCCGAAACTTTACTGAATTGGTATATCAATTCTTTTTTAAATTTATTTATTATTATTTATTTATTTATTTATTTATTTTTGACAGGCAGAGTGGACAGTGAGAGAGAGAGACAGACAGACAGAAAGGTCTTCCTTTGCTGTTGGTTCACCTTCCAATGGGTGCTGCAGCTGGCGCGCTGCAGCTGGCGCACCGCGCTGATCCGAAGGCAGGAGCCAGGTACCTCTCCTGGTCTCCCATGAGGTGCAGGGCCCAAGCACTTGGGCCATCCTCCACTGCACTCCTGGGCCACAGCAGAGAGCTGGCTTGGAAGAGGGGCAACCGGGACAGAATCTGGCACCCCGACCGGGACTAGAACCTGGTGTGCCGGCGCCGCAAGGCAGAGGATTAGCCTGTTGAGCCATGGCACCGGCCATATCAATTCTTTTTTTAAAAAAATATTTATTTATTTATTTGAAAGGTAGAGTTACAGAGAGGCACAGAGAGAGAGAGAGAGAGAGAGAGAGAGAGAGAAAGACAGAGAGAGTGATAGCTTCCATCCACTAGTTCACTCCCCAGATGGCTGCAATGGCCAGAGCTACACTGATCCACAGCCAGGAGCCAGGAGCTTCCTCCAGGTCTCTCATGTGGGTTTAGGGGCCCAAGGACTTGGGCCATCTTCTACTGCTTTCCCAGGCCATTGCACAGAGATGGGTCAGAAGGGGGGCAGCCGGGACTCGACCCAGAGCCCATGTGGGATGCCAGCACTGCAGATGGTGACTTTACCCCCTACAACACAGTACTGGCCCCTTCTTTTTTTTTTTTTTTAAACATTTATTATTTTTATTTGAAAGGCAGAGTTATAGAGAGAGGAGGAGAGATTAGAGAGAGAGAGAGAAAGAGAGAGAGATCTTCTATCTGCTGATTCACTCCCGAAATGACTAAAATATCTGTAGCTGGGCCAGGTCAAAGCCAGGAATCAGGAGCTTCATCTGGGTCTCCCATATGGGTGCAGGGGCCCAAATACTTGGGGCATCTCCTGCTGCTTCCCCAGGCACATTAGCAGGCAACTCAATTTGAAGTGGAGCAGCTAGGATTGGGATCAGAGACTATACAGGGTGCTGGAGGTGTTGTAGGCAAAGGCTTAACACATTATATCACAATGCCAGTCTCTGGTTTATCAATTCTAAGAGCTTTTAGTGGAGTGTTTAGGATTTTCCATGTATAGCATCATGTCATTTGCAAACATGGATAATTTGACTTCCTCTTTTCCAATTTTGATGCCCTTTATCTCTTTCTCCCCCCTAATTTTCTTACTATAAATTTCAGTACTACATTGAATAAGAGTGGTGAAAGTGGACATCCTTGTCTTGTTCCATATCTGAGGGGCAAGTGCATCCAGCTTTTCCCCATTCAGTATGATATTGGCCGTTGGTTTGTCATGTGTAGCCTTTATAATTTTGAGGGATGTTCCTCCTATACCTAAACATTTATGGATTTTTTTAATCATGAAGAGCTATTAAATCTTCTAAATACATTATCTGCATCTATTGAGATGGTTTTTGTTCTTTATTTTGTTGATGTGATTTATGACATTTCTTGATTTGTGAATGTTGAACCACCCTTGCATTTTTAGGATAAATCCCACTTGATCATGATGTATGATCTTTCTGATGTGGTTTTGGATTCAATTTGCCAGTATTTTGTTGAGGATCTTTGAGTCCATATTCATTAAGGACATAGGTCTGTAGTTTTCTTTTCATGTCATGTCTTTGGTTTTGGTATCAAGGTAATGCTGGCCTCATAAAGAGTCTGGCAGAGTTCTGTCCTATTCAGTATTATGGAATAATACTGAGTACTGGAGTTATTTCCTCTTTGAATGTTTTGTAGAATTCAGTAATAAAGCCATCAGGTCCTGGACTTTTCCTTGATAGAAGACTTTTGATTACTGCTTCAATCTCACTGCTTCTTATGGATCTGTTTAGATTGTCTATAGCTTCTTGATTTAATCTTGGTAGGTTATATGAATCCAGGAATTTATCCATTTCTTTGAGGTTTTTCAGGTTATTAGTATAATGTTCTTCATACTAATTTCTTATGATCCTTTGTATTTCAGTGGTATGGTTGTAATGTCTCGTTTTTCACCTCTAATTTTATTGGATTTTTTTCTCTTTTTTCTTTATTAATCTGGCTAGAGGTTTATCTATTTTGTTTATCTTCTCAAAAATTAACTTTTTATTTTGTTGATCCTTTGTATTGCTTTTTTACTTTCAATTTCATGTATTTATGCTCTGATCTTTGTTATTTCTTGCCTCCTGTTGATCTTGTGTTTGGCATGTTCTTGTTTTTCTAAGTCTTCAAGATGTATCATTAGATCTTTAATTTGAGACATTTCTCATTTTTAACGTAGCACTTAATGCTATAAACTTCCTTCTTAGTACTGTTTTAGCTGTATCCCACAGGTTTTGATATGTTGTGTTTTCATTTTCATTTATTTCAAGAAAGATTTTTATTTTCTTCTTAATTTTTTCAATGACCCATTGATCATTCAGTAATACATTGCTTAGTTTCCAAGTATTTATGAGTGTTTTGTTGTTCTTGTTGATTTCTAGTTTTATTCATGACCTGAGAAGATACATGGTCTGATTTCCATCTCTTTAAATTTGCAGAGACTTGATTTGTGGCCTAATATGGGGTTTATCCCAGAAAATGTTCCATGTGCTAATGAGAAGAATGTATATTCTGTAGCTGTTGGGTGAAATGTCCTGTAAATGTCTGTTCAGTCCACTTGTTCAATAATATGTTTCAACTCCCATGTATCATTTTTGATTTTTTTGTCTGGATGATCTGTCCATTGATGAGAGTGGGGTGTTGAAGTCACTCACTACTATTGTTTATAGTCTATCTCTCCCTTTAGGTATAATAGTAATTGCTGTATATGTCTGGGTGGTCTTGTGTTGTATGCATATATATTTATGATTTTTATATCTTCTTGTTGAATCAAAACTTTTATCAAAATATAATGTCCTTCTTTATCTTGTTTTACAGTTTTAATTTAAAGTCTGTTTTACCTGCTTTCAGGATAGCTATGCCTACCTGCTTTTGGTTTTCATTAGCCTGGTATACCTTTTTCCAACCCTTTACTTTCAGTCTGTGTGTTTCTTTGTGAAGTGAGTTTTGTGTAGGCAGCATATAGTGGTGGTCATGGTTTTTTTTTTTTAAATCCAGTCAGTCTTTTGTTTGGTGAATTTAATTCATTTATGTTCAAGGTTAGTACTGATGGAGAAGACCTGTCATTTTATTAATTGGATAATTATTCTGCCTGCTGTGTTAGTGAGTTTGGTGGTGACATGTGTTTCATATTTACTTCTAATGCAGGACACTTCAGAACTTCTTGTAATGCTGGTCTGGTACTGGTGAATTCTGTTTTTGCTTACCTGGAAAATACTTTGTTTCTCTTTCACTTTTTTTTAACCAAAATTTTTTATTTGACTAATTCTACTTCATGCATGAAAATGACAATCTCCTTTGTTCATTAGACTTTGGCAATAAAAAAAACAAGGAGCATGGGCAAGTGTTGTGGCATAGTGCCTGTGATGTTGGCATCCCATGTGAGTGCAGGTTTGAGACCCAGCTTCTCCATTTCCAATCCAGCTCCCTGCTTATGCATCTGGGAAATCAGTAAAAGATGGCCCAAGTACCTGGGCCCCTGCACCAATATGGGAGACTCAGAAGAAGCTTCAGGATCCTGGGTCAGCCTGGCCCAACCCTAGCCATTGTGGCTACTTGGGAAGTGAACCAGAAGATGGGAGATCTCTCTCTTTCTATCTCTTCCCCTCTATCTCTGTAACTCTGCCTTTCAAATAAATTAAATTTTTTTTTTTTAAAAAAAGAAGCCTTGTACAGAACAATGAAACTGCTAAGAATGAAGGTAGTCTAGTCTTACTGTAAGATATATATCTCCCTTTGACCATATCAATTCTCAGTTCAGATCATTAAATATAGACAAGTTTTCAAAATCACTTCTTCAAGATCTTCGATACTGTCATCATCCACCTCCAGCCATTTTTCCTGAATGACATAAATGATGTCATTTATAAAGTCTCCCTGAATGATGATCTCATTCTTCCCTGTTACTGAGGCAGCACAGAATTTTTGCACAAAAAAAATCTTACTTCCTTAAGATCAAATTTCAAAAGTTAGGGGCTGGTGCCATGGCTCACTTGGTTAATCCTCAACCTGCAGTGCTGGCATCCCAAATGGGCGCCGGTTCTAGTTCCGGTTGCTCCTCTTCCAGTCCAGCTCTCTGCTATGGCTGGGAAGGCAGTGGAGGATGGCCCAAGTGCTTGGGCCCCTGCACCCGCATGGGAGACCAGGAGGAAGCACCTGGCTCCTGGCTTTGGATTGGCACAGCTCTGGCTGTAGTGGCCATTTGGGGAGTGAACCAACGGAAGGAAGACTTTTCTCTCTGTCTCTCCCTCTCACGGCCTATAACTCTACCTGTCAAATAAATAAAAAATTTTTTTTTCAAAAATTACAAGATCACACACTCTTGTCACATATTTCTTCTTTGCTCTGGGAAGTTTAGCTATCATAATCTTTTGTGGTACTGTCTTCATTTTTGGCTTTTTTTATTTTTTATTTTTTTGACGCCTTCCACCTCTCCTTTGATTTTTCTTCTCCTTTTCTTCCCCTGCTGTTCCTTGACCTTCCGTGATTCCAGCTTTTTGCTTGGATGAATTTTCTATGGTAAGTTTTGCAAATTCATTTGGAAAATTCTTCTCTAACCCCTGTCTATGGTTAGCAATAGCAGGCGTATATTCACAGAACTCTGTTGGAAATGAACAGACTCCACAATAAAGCACTTGAAGTGGGCAATCAGCATCTAGCTTGGCACTGTGCCTAGTGTCTCCTCTGCAGTCAGCACCACCGGATTCAGAAATGTCAGAAGCCATTTCAGAAACCCAGGCAGTCACACCCCCCACCCAACCTCCGCTCCCACCACTCCCACCACTCCCACCAGCTGAAGCCACGCAAGTGACTCCTCTTCTCTCTTTCATTTTAAAGGATAGCTTCACTGAGTATAATATGCTTGACTGGAAGTGTTTTCTTTTAAGACCTTGAATATATCATCCCACTCTATTCTGGCCTGTAGGGTTTCCACTGAGAAGTCTGATGGTAATCTAATTGGTTTTCCTTTATATGTAACGATGCTTTTCTCTTAATGTCTTTAGGATTCTTTCCTTGTCTTTAACTTTTGACAAGTTGACAACAATATGCCTTGGAAAAGACCTTTTTTGGTTGAGACTGCTTGGGATTCTTTGACTTCTTGTATATGGATGGCCATGCGTTCCATGTGTCTTTCAAGACCTGGGAAATTTTCAACTATCATTTCACTTATCAGGTTCTCAAAGTCTTTTTCCTTTTCTCATCCTTCATGAATACCTAATAGTTGAATATTTGGTCATTTATTGGTATCTCATAGTTAATACAGACTTACTTCATTCTTTTTAATTCTTTGCTCTTTATTTTTGTCTGACTGAGTTTTTTCAAAATTCTTATCCTCAAGTTCAGAATTTCTTTCTTCCACTAGGTCTATTCTGCTGTTAAAGCTCTCAGTCATATTTTTTTATTTCACTGATTGAAGATTTCATCTCTAAAAGTTCTATTTGGCTCTTCTTAGTGTATTCTATCTCCTTAGTAATATTTTCATTCATGTCACTCATTGATTTCCTCCTTTTTTTTTTTTGAAAGGCAAAGATATGAAGAGAGAGACAGAGAGAGAGAGAGAGAGAGAGAGAGAGAGATCTTCCATCCACTAGTTCACTCCCCAAATGGCCACAATGAGAAAGAAGGATAAAAGAAAGACGATAGGGAAGAGAGAAGGGAAAAGAGTGTGTTGTGTGGGGGATTCTAGGGCCTATTAAGAACTTATTCAGGATTCACTGTGGAAGGAGTAGGACTAGAAATAGAGGGTGAATCAAGTATCCTATTACTTTCTTATTATTCATTTGGTTCATTGGTTTGTAAGATTCACAAATGTAGGTTTTATGTCTATCTTACTCATTGCTGTAAGCTCAGGACTTAGAACTGTGCCTAGAACAGAATGGATAGTTTGTTGAATGAATAAATTCAGTATTTTCATGAAGACTGATGTTTGTTTTCCATATTTTAAAATAGATGCAGAATTTTCTTTGTCCAGCATTGTAACACATGACCCAAATGATTGCAACAAAGGCTGAACATACCTGGTTTCTTGGGAATTTCATACTAGGCAGGGTAGCCAGACCAGATTGACCTCTACTTCAATGGGTCATCGGTCACAGATCTGTGTACGCTTTTCAGTCCAGGAGAAGTAAACAATAAAAAAATCTTGGAGTGAGAATTTCCAGGGTAGCTATGCAAATCTATCTACCTACCTTTTGTAGAACCCATGGTGATAATCTCCTTCATCATGAAGGGTACCATTGGACAGGTTGTCCCATCCAAAGTCAGAAGTTGCCTTGTTGAGAGCCACCAGAAGTATTGTGATGTGGGTAACATCTATTGTTGGTTCTCTGGATTTCTAGTGGCATTAAGAAGCACTTACATAGAGCTGGGTGGGCAATTATTAATTATTTATTTGATGAGAAAATAGAAATAAGAAGTTCAGAATGGGGCAGATGGGAAATACCTAGGGTGTGTCTGGTTAGAGCAAAGAGCTTACACATTAGTGACCTCAGACCCTGGTATGCCTGGACTGGCAAAGTGAACACGTGACAACAAGAGGATGCCAATTTTTTTTTTTTTTGACAGGCAGAGTGGATAGTGAGAGAGAGAGAGAGAGAGACAGAGAGACAGGTCTTCCTTTTTGCTGTTGGTTCACCCTCCAATGGGCTGCTGCGGCCAGCACATTGTGCTGATCCGAAGCCAGGAGCCAGGTGCTTCTCCTGGTCTCCCATGCAGGTGCAGGGCCCAAGGACTTGGGCCATCCTCCACTGCCTTCCCGGGCCATAGCAGAGAGCTAGCCTGGAAGAGGGACAACCGGGATAGAATCCAGTGCCCCGACCAGGTGTGTGGAGGATTAGCCTGTTAAGCCACGGCGCCGGCCTGAGGATGCCAAATTTTTCTTTTGGATTAAAAGAGATGCTTTCAAAAATGACTAATAACAACAATGACAATAGCTAATGTTTATTTGGGTCTGCTATGACAGACACTGTCCTAAATGGGCTTATTAACTTATTTAACTGTCACAATTGTGTGAGTTCAAATAATGTTATTATTGTTGCTTTCACAGGAGGAAATTTGGCCTGAGAACATTATGACGTTCGCTTGAAGTTATGCAGACAGTTGGTAGCATTTTCTAATAATGGGGAGAAGAAGTACCAATGTGGTGAGTCTCAACCCAAAAAAACAAACATGGAAGACTAAGCTCCTAGGGACTAGTGCTTCCGTTCCAGAGATGGGTGTGAGTGGTTTGTCATCTCCCCATTTGGTTCCTCTCATCATTCCTCTCAATTTCCTTGTAAAAATTCTCTTGACAAAACTTGAAGTGAAAAGAAGTTGGGCACTTATCTTTGAGTCAGTGAGGAGAACGGAGCTTGTGACCAAGACGTAGGGATGGCGGCTGGGTCTCTGGAGTCTGTCACAGAAAGGAAAAGACAAGGCACAGGGTTAGGTGTGCCAAGAGACCTTGGAGGTGAAGAGAGCATTCCAGGAAATGCAGACTATGCTGATTGTGGAAACAGACACAAATCATTTCTGAGGGAGGTAATGGAATATTCTTTTCTGAAGGTGTTCAGATTTTGGATGCTTCTAGCTATCATTCCTAGATATTGTGTCTTTTTAAAAAGATTTATTTATTTGCAAAGCAGAGAGAGAGAGAGAGAGAGAGAGAGAGAATGTCTTCCATCGGTGGTTCACTCCTCAAATGTTCCTAACATCTGGGGCTGGGCCAGGCCAAAGACAGGAGCTAGGAGCTCCAGGTCTCCCATGTGGCTACAAGGGCCCAAGAACTTGGGCTATCTTGCACTGCTTTCCCAGGAACATTAGAGGGAACTGGATTAGAAGTGAAGAGCTGGGACTCAACCAGTACCCATATGGTATGTTGTCACTGCTGGCGCAGCTTAACCTGCTATGCCACGGTGCTGACCCCTATATCTTGTGTCTTTATGTTATCATACAAAGAAGGTGCAGTTTCCTGACTTGTGGTCACAGCACCCAAAGGATTTTCTACACTCATCTGACAACCACTTCTGACCTGGGCATTTGGGCTCTTGGAGTCAGCTGCTTCTGCTGCATTTAATTCTGAAGCATTGCTAAGAGTGCTTGAAAAGTGTGCAAACAGGTTGGTGCTATGGCGCAGCAGGTTAACGCCTTGGCCTAAAGCGCCAGCATCCCATATGGGCGATGGTTCGCAACTCAGCTGCTCCACTTCCAATCCAGCTCTCTGCTATGGCCTGAGAAAGCAGTAGAAGATGGCCCAAGTCCTTGGGCCCCTGCACCCATGTGGGAGACTCAGAAGAAGCTCCTGGCTCCTGGCTTCGGATTGGTGCAGCTCCAGCCGTTGCTGCCAACTGGGGAGTGAACCAGGGGATGGAAGGTTTCTCCTCTCTCTGTGTACCTCTAACTTTCAAATAAATAAATAAATCTTTTTTTTAAACTTTTATTTAATGAATATAAATTTCCAATGTACAGCTTATGGATTACAATGGCTTCCCCCTCCCATAACTTCCCTCCCACCTGCAACCCTCCCCTCTCCCGCTCCCTCTCCCCTTCCATTCACATCAAGATTCATTTTCAATTCTCTTTATATACAGAAGATCAATTTAGTATACATTAAGTAAAGATTTCAACAGTTTGCACCCCCATAGAAACACAAAGTGAAACATACTGTTTGAGTACTAGTTATAGCATTAAATCAAAATGTACAGCACATTAAGGACAGAGATCCCACATCAGGAGCAAGTGCACAGTGACTACTGTTGTTGACTTTACAAATTTACTTTACATCTAGTTTATGGCACCAGTAACCACCCTAGGCCGTCGTCATGAGTTGCCAAGGCTATGGAAGCCTTCCAAGTTCGCCAACTCTGATCTTATTTAGACAAGGTCATAAAAGACAGGGTGAGGATAGTAACCAATGATCCTAAGAGTGGCATTTACCAGGTTTGAACAATTATTCAGCATTAAGTGGGGAAGAGGACCATCAGTACACACAGGTTGGGAGTAGAGCCATTGGTGGTAGAGTAGAGGTTATGATTACAAAGGAATGAGGCCCAAGTGCGCTAGACAGGGTCTAGAACAAAGGACAGAGTCATTATTAGAGGAGCTAAGAAAGGTGCTGTCTAAGCTACAATTAAGTAAACTGCAAAAAAAATTGTGGAAACAAGCAATTTTCTTAAAGTAAAATTCTTATTTGAACAACACTGGAAATACAATAAGAAAACTACTTCTCCTGTCTTTGTCTTGCTGTGGTGTTCTATATGTGTCTAATGCCTCTTTTCTGCCAATACCTATTGAGTCCCACCCTCCAGGAGACACTCTACCCCTGTTCCACTTTTCGCATATCCCTTTCAACTTGTTTCTGTAGAGACCTGGTAATAGAATTAGATAAATGCAAGTATTTCTTCTCACAATATGGAATAGTACTATGTATATTTGCATTTTCCAACTTCCTTTATTATAGATTTATTTACTGGGCAAATCTACTTGTTCTTTTCAATGCTTCTCAGTGTCACTTTCATGTAGGTACCCTGACTTATTGAACCATGCCCTATCAATAGCATTTATTATATTTCCAACTTTTTGTCATAACCACCCCTCAAATATCCTTATAGGAACAGTTTAATTGAAGATAATTTGCATTTTTTGTTATTTTTATGCATGACCTTTAGTATACTGCACAAAGATATTATTCCTGAAAACTGACAAAGAATTATGAAGACCAAAAAACCTGTCTTTTCTACTAAAATCTCATCATTAAAATTTGTTTTATACTATTTTCCTAGAAATTATTTTATTTAGTGTTTTGTTGTAGAATGAGAAAGGACTATTGGGTCCATTTTACAAATGAGGACACTGAAGCTTAGAGAAATTCAATGACTAACACAAGGTTTAGATATTGCTATGAGATGAAACCAGAACTGAAATCTGTTGTGCCTTTTTTTAAAAAGATTTATTTTATTTATTTGAAAGACAGAGTTACAGAGAGACATAGAACCAGAGAGAGAGAGAGAGAGGTCTTCCATTCCACTGGTTCACTCCCCAAAGGACCGCAACAGCCAGAGCTGAGCTGATCCGAAGCCAGATGCCAGGAGCTTCTTCTGGGTCTCCCATGTGGGTGCAGGGGCCCAAGGAGTTGGGTCATCCTCTGCTGTTTTCCCAGGCCATAGCAGAGAGCTGGATCAGAAGTGGAGCAGCTGGGTCTCAAACCGGCGCCCATATGGGATGCCAGCACTGTAGGCAGTGGCTTTTCCCACTACGCCACAGTGCCAGCCCCCGTGTTGTGCCTTGATAGTGCTTATAATGAGTGAGGTTATCATAATGAGTAACTTACTTAAGTTACAGTAACTTTCTGTTATAGTCAATAAAGATTCTGCTTCGAAGTCACTCATTCATTAATTCATGCAATAAATACTTTTTGAGTGCTAAGTACCCAGTTTTGGTGTAGAGACTGGGGCAAACGGACAACTCACTATCCTCCATGAGCTTGCACTCTAGGGGGAAAAGATTGACAATAAATATTTAACTTATATAGTCCATTAGAAACTGATAAGTATTATAGAAAAAATAAATCAGTGGAAGAGGAAAAATAAAGAGGGCCATAGGATTGGACATTTACCTATTTAACATATGGTAGTTAAAGAAGGCTTCATTGAGAAGTTAACATTTGCTCAAAACTTTAAAAAGCTACAGCAGGGAGCCATTTGGTCATCTGAAAACACAGCACTCCAGGCTGAAGGATCTGCAAGGGCAATATCAAGCAATCAGGAACATTCTCACCCCATGGTGTTCACAAATCAACAAGGAACATATGCGGTATAGCAGAGTGAATGAGGAGAAGAGTAGTAGGGGATGAGGTCGGAGAAGAAAGGAGAGTAGATCTCGTAGAGTTTTGTAGGTTTCTATAAATATAGGTGTTTACTTTGGGTGTAGGTAAAAGCTATTGAAGAAGTAAGATGACCTGACATATATTTTAAAGTGTTATTTACTGAAAGGCAGAGAGAAAGGGACAGACACTGGATCAAACCTCAAATGCCTGCCACAGCTGAAGGTGGGCCACGCAGAAGCCAGGAGCCTGGAACGCATCTGGCTCCCAAAGAGGGTAACAGGGACCCAAACACTTGATCCATCACTGCTCAAGCCATGGCTGCTTCCTCCCAGGGTGCATGTTAGCAGCAAGCTGGAATTGGGAACAGAGTCGTGACTCCAGTGCCAGGACGGGTTGTAGCCATCCCAAGTAGCATCTTAAACACTGTACTGAATTCCTGCCCCTTAAATTTCTGAAGCATCACTGTAATTGCTCTGTTGAGATTAGAGTTAAGGAGCTGATAATGAAAGCCAGAAGACTAGTATGAGCCTATTCCAATAATCTAGGCTGAACTTACATTGCTATAACATGGAGGTGATCAGATACTTTATATATCTGAAAGCAGACGATGAAGATGACTCCCAGGATTTTGTCCTGAACAGTTGGAAAGACGGAGCTATCATTATTCAGTCAGGCGCTGTGGTATAGCGGGTAAAGCCGTTGCCTGCAATGCTGACATCCCATGTGGGGACCTGTTCGAGAACTGGCTGCTCCACTTGTGGTCCAGCTTCCTGCTAATGTGCCTGGGAAAGCAGTGGAAGATGGCTCAAGTGCTTGGGTCCTTACCACCCATGTGGGGGACCTGGAGGAAGCTCCTGGTTCCTGGCTTCGGACCAGCCCAGCCCCATCCATTGCAGATATCTGGGGAGTGAACAAGTGGATGGAAGACCTCTCTCTCTCTGTCATTCTCTTTCTGTAACTCTGCCTTTCAAATAAATAAAATAAATCTTTAAAAAATAAGCTTTTACTGAGACTGACAGGATTATAAATGCGACAGGTTTTTAATTTAATTTTATTTTGGGAGATGGCAGGGTGAAAAGCCAGGAGCACAATTTGGAGTATGTTAAATTTTTTTAAAGATTTAATTTTTTATTTGAAAGGCAGAGTTACAGAGGAAGAAGCAGAGAGAGAGAGAGAGATAGAGGGAGAGAGAGAGAGAGATCTTCCATCTGCTGGTTCACTCCCCAAATGGCCACACAGCTAGAGCTGGGCAAGTCCAAAGCCAGTAGCCTGGAGCTTCTTCCAGGTCTCCAATATTAGTGCAGGGGCTCAAGGACTCGGGTCATCTTACACTGCTTTTCCATGCCATAGCAGAGACCTAGGTTGGAAATGGAGCAGCAGAGACTCAAACCAGTGCCCACATAGGATGCCGGCACTGCAAGTGGTGGCTTTACCCACTATGCCATAGCACTGGCCCTGGGGTATGTTAAATTTAAGGTGCTTATGAACTATGTAAGTGTGAGTGTTGATAAGGAAGTAGAGAAGAATTTAGGGCCATGATCTGAGCTATAAATATAAATCTGGGAGCTATTAGTTTCCAGATAGAATACACAGCTATGAGGTTAAATTGGAAGTGAATAGAGATAGAGAAGAAAATTAAGGACTCAGATCTGAGCCCCTCCAACATTAACAAAAATAGGGAGATGAAGATGTCAAAGGCCATTGTTTAGGTAGAAAATGCACCAGAACTTTCGTGGGTATCTGAATTCTCTGGTGTAGCCACCAACACCACTGTCATCGTCACGACTCCCATGACCACATGACTGTTGTTTAAGTGAGCTGGATCTGCCATAGGAGTGCTTTGCATTGCAAGTTTGCACTTGACCTCCTTCATATCTGTGAAGTGGTGAATTTTTCTGGGTGGAGAAATTCCTTAGCTAACTCTGCCACATAATAAGGGCTGTCTCTTGTTCTACAGCTATAAGGTATCAATCCATAGAGGGTTTTGTCCTGAATTAACATGCATCAAATAACGATGCTGTAGAAGGTGGGGCCACAGAAAAACAATCTTTTCTCATTTAGATGACAAATACTAGTCATCTACTATGAAGACCACATGCTGTCTGCAGGGCAAAGGATTACAGCATGGTCCTCAGCCTTGAGACATCAGGAACTGATGCATTACAGTGGGTACGTGATGAATAAGTGGTCACCCCAGGCTGCCAGGGAAGGGAAGTGTTCATAAACTTCATGCTTGTACATCAGTCTGGCTGAGGCCGAGTAGGTCCTGAGAAACAGATTTGTGTTGGCTTGGAGAGAAGAATGAGGTGGCTTGTGTAGAAGGGGACCAAATGATCCAAGACCAAGGGAAGACAAAGTATGGCAGCGGTCGGGGAGGGAGCATGGCCCCAAAGGGTGGCAGAATATAAGAAAGAGGTTTGGAAATTCTGGGCAAGTCTCTAAAAGGCTTTGGACTAAAACGCCAAAGGGTGAGTCTCAGCCCAAACTCACTTCTTCTGCCTCTTTCAAGGAGCGAAGTTTGGGGAATCCTGGATCCCAGGGTAGTGCAGGAGCCCAAGGCACTCCCTGGGCACTTCCTCAGGCTGGAGACTGAGATGGAGCAGCTCCACTGACTTTCCGGCTCATCCCGGAAGCTCTGGACTTGAGTGGAATAGGGAGTGACTTCCAAGAGCTGCTTGCTTTCTTTGCTTCACCCCACTAGTGCTGGCTTTAACCTCACTGGGAAGATGTGTTGTGAGATTAAAAAAAAAAAAACACACATTGTTTTTTCTATGCCAGACAAAACTGCTGTGTTCTGTTTATTTTTCACTTGCTTGCTAATTCTCACGCACTCTCACATCTACATTTCTTGAACATCTACTCTGTGGAAGGTACCACTCTGAAGACATGAGAAGGGTGGAGCTCAGCGCCTGTCCTCTTGTGCTCACATCATGTTATGCTGTGGTTGGAACACTTTCTGGTAGGAGAAAAAAGCATTTGAGTGTGTGCCCCGCCCTGCACCCCCCAACACTTACCCTTCATAAACTTAAAGCATTCAGTTTTATTCTGCTATTGGCTGCACCTGTGTGACTCAAAAGAGAAGGTAATCATTAAATACTTTGTTAAAAATCAAAAGTTTTCAGGCCGTGCTGTGGTGTAACAGGTAAAACCACCACTTGCAGTGCCCGCATTCCGTATGAGTGCTGGTTCAAGCTCCAGCTGCTCCACTTCTGATCCAGCTCTCTGCTTATGGCCTGGGAAAGCAGTAGAAGATAGCCCGAGTGCTTGGGCCCCTGCACCCATGTGGGAGACTAAGAAGAAGCTCCTGGCTCCTGGCTTCAGATCGGCTCAGCTCAGGCCGTTGTAGCCATTTAGGGAGAGAACCAGTGGATGGAAGACCTGTCTCTCATTGTCTCTCCCCATTTCTGTCTGTAACTCTGCCCAATAAATAAATGAATAAATAAATCTTTTTTTAAAAAAAGTCAAAATATTCTTAGGGTGGGCCTTTGGTGAAGCAGTTGTCACTGCTTTGGACAGCCACATTCCACACTGGAGTGCCTGGGTACAAATGCACTTTTGTTTCTGATCCAGCTTCCTGCTAATGTGTACTCAGAGAGGCAGCAGTTGACAGCTTAAAAACTTGGGGCCCTGCCACCCATGAGGGACATCCAGATGAGTTTTGTGGCTTCTGGCTTTACCCTGGCCCAACCCTTGGCTGGTTCAGCCAATTTAGGAATGAACCAGCAAATGGAAGATCTCTATTTCAAATAAATAAACAAAAAAATTTAAAAAGAAATAACACTTTTATTTTTGTTGCTTTCAGTCACAGGGCTGAAATACTCCATGTGCTTTCCCTGAAGAATACTGGCCTACAGAAAAACCTAGTGCTAAAGTTGCTTAGTTGTATAATTTTATTCCAAAAACAAGTGGTGTTTTTTGAGCAGGAAGGAGGCTTAGGCATTTGTTGAGATAGGTAGTTGTAAGAATTTGCTGATCAAGGAATTTTGATTAGATCTTCCAAATGTCTTCTTTGAAGAGAGTAAATTCAACTTCGGTTCAACTTCGGACATTTTTTAAGTGCCATAATTGTTCCAGAAACAAAAAAAAAAACCAAATGATAATTCCTATGACTTTTTTTTTTTTTTTGACAGGCAGAGTTAGAGAGAGAGAGAGAAAGGTCTTCCTTCTGTTGGTTCACCCCTCAAATGGCTGCCACAGCCAGCGTGCTGCACCGATCTGAAGCCAGGAGCCGGGTGCTTCCTCCTGGTCTCCCATGTAGGTGCAGGGCCCATGCACTTGGGCCATCCTCCACTGCCTTCCTGGGCCACAGCAGAGAGCTAGACTGGAAGAGGAGCAACCAGGACAGAACCTGGTGCCCCAACCAGGACTAGAACCCGGGGTACTGGCACCACAGGCTGAGGAATAGCCTAGTGAGCCGCGGCGCTGGCCTCCTATGACTATTTTTATAAATTTTACTGTTCCCTTCATGAAGCTACCTGAATTCAGCTGCACCTCATCGAGATTTTTATCTGCTTTCTGAGTCTTTAGAAACGGAATCACTCCTGATTCCTCTCTCTTACTCTCTCACCATCTCCCCCTGGCCCGTCAGGCTTCTCCCACCCGAAAAATACAGCAGTACTAATTGGCAAGCCATTAAAAGAGGGTAGGATTTCTGTGACACTTAAAAACTATCATACTAAGGAATTTTAATTGATGGCAATAGGCTTTTTAAGTTTAGTCATTTGCTATTTCAAGTGTATTTGAAAGAAACTGTCTAATATGCTTCTACCAAAGAGCACTAAATACATCAGCTTGCAGTTCAGTTTACCACATTGAAACAGAACGAGAGAGTTGCTAAACTCTAGGAGAGTTTTCAATCAGTGTAGTATTTTACAGGTTTCTCAGCAGTATTTAAGATGAGTAAATTATTTTAGAGTCTTTAATTTTAGATTGTTAAATTATTAAACTGCAATAAGCAAATCTAACTCTTTAACCAATCAAATGGATTTAACATGTGTGGCTGGATCTTATTCTTTAGGTTAGAATGCCTTTCTAAAGAGTTGGGTTTTTTGCTCATATTTTAATCCAAATTCAATTTAAAGGCCTCCTGTCTTCTCTTCTTATCCAGCTGTGCTGCACAAAGGCTAGGGCCATGTCTTGGCTAGAGCTGATTGTATTATTCACAAGTGTGGACTTTCTTGTCTTTCCCAGAGGCCATTCTAGAGTGAAATTCTAATCTTACAGTGACTGTTTGTCAAATCAGGGCCATCTAATCGGAGTTAGGGACAAGGAAATGGGTGGTGTTGATAAATAGCTGAGAAAACCCCTGGGAAGTCTCTCCTTTTCTGTGCTACTACTGCAAGCTCCTTCCATGACTGGCTGTTTTCCTCCTTCCTCTGTCTGCCCTAAATTATCATGACCAGTGAGGCAATTAGTACTTCTAACTGAACAGTGGTTTAAGTCACAGAAGTGTCATTGGAAGTTATTGACTTATCACTGAATACAGTTTTAAAAATCCAACAACCAGGTAAATAAAGTGCGGTTTTATTCTACTTGGTTTTGTGTGTGTGTGTGTGTGTGTGTTTTAAGATGTATTCACTTAATTGAAAGGCAGAGCATCAGGAAGAGAGGGAGACATATTTTTCCATCTGTTGGTTCATTCCCTAAATGGCTAGGACAGCTTGGTGTGGGCCAGGCTGAAGCCACAAGCCAGGAACTCAATATGGTCTCCACATAGGTGGCCAGGGCCCAAGTACTTGAGCCATAATCTGCCACTTTCTCAGGCATATTAGCAGGACGCTGAATTGGAAGTGGGGTAGCCAAGGCTCAAACCAGCGCTCTGAAATGGATGCCAACATTACAAGTAGCAGTACCCACTGTACCACAAAGGTGACCCAAATTTTTCTTTTTATTTATTTATTTATTTTAAAATATTTTAATTATTTATTTGAGAGAGAGAGTTACAGACAGTGACAGGAAGAGACAGAGAGAAAGGTCTTCCCTCACTGGTTCACTTCCCAAATGGCCACAATGGCTAGAGCTGAACCAATCCAAAGCCAGAAACCAGGAGCTTCTTCTGGGTCTCCCACGTGGGTGCAGGGCCCAAGCAGTTGGGCCATCTTCTACTGCTTTCCCAGGCCATAACAGAGAGCTGGATTGGAAGAGCAGCAGCTGGGACTAGAACTGGCGCCCATATGGGATGCCAGCGCCGCAGGCGGAGAATTAGCCTACTACGCCACAGGCGCTGGCCCCCAGCTTTTTATTTTTAAGTAGTCAATTTTTTATTAGTAGTACATAGATTCAGTCACAGAAATGGGTAAATTGTTTCTGTCCTTTGCTTATAATGTAGACATGAGATTGTTCTAAAAATAAGTAAAGAAAATAGAAAGAATTTAAATATAGAAATATTCGTATGTGCATATAGAGAAGAGGATAGGGAGAGGGAGACAGAGAGAGAGGGAGAGAGAAGAAGAGAAACACCTTAGTTTCTTGGTTTGGTGAAATCATAGGGTCTGAAAGACACATGGGTGGAGGCGTTTTGCATCCTCTGGAACATATGTAACTGCAAATCATTTCTGGAACATGTCCATTCTCAAATGCAGAGGAACAATTTGAAGTTTTAAGTTGCAATTTTTTTCTGTTTTTCTTATATGTTCTCCTTTATTATTCTGAATATACTTTATTTATTTCATTTATTTGGAAAGGCAGAGAGAGAGGAGAGAGGAAAGAGGCAGCAGAGCTCTTCCATTCACTCCCCAAATGTCCCCTGCAGCCAGAGGATGAACCTGAGATCTGAGAGTCTGGAACTCAATTAGGTCTCCCACATGCATAGCAGGGATCCAACTACTTGAGGCATCACCTGCTGCCTTCCAAGGTGTGCATTAACAGGAAGCTGGAATTGGAGCTGAGCTGGGACTTGAATCCTGGCTCTTCAGTATGGGATGTAGGCATTCCAACTGGAGTCTTAACTGCTTTGTCAAATACTTGCTTGACCAAGTATGTTTAAATGTTATATGCACTATTGCTAATTTTGTATGGTTATCTTAGACACATGGATGGACACATTTAACCTAACATGGTCTAATATCAGTAATTAGGATAGGAGCTGGCGCTGTGGCGTGGCAGGTTAAAGCCCTTACCTGAAGCACTGCCATCCCATATGGGCACCAGTTGGAGACCCGGCTGTTCCTCTTCCAATCCAGCTCTCTGCTATGGCCTGGGAAAGCAGTGGAAGATGGCCCAACTCCTTGGGCCCTGCACCCTCATGGGAGACCAGGAGAAGCACCTGGCTCCTGGCTTCGGATCAGCATGATGAGCTGTCCGCAGCGGTCTTTGGAGGGTGAACCAACGGCAAAAAGGAAGACCTTTCTCTCTGTTTCTCTCTCTCTCTCACTATCCACTCTGCCTGTCAAAAAAAAAAAATTAGGATAGCAAATAATCTTTATAAACAATAAAATTTTTAGAATGTCTTAATGCTAATCAATGCCACTTTTTTTAAAAAAAAGATTTATTTATTTACTTGAAAGTCAGAGTTACACACAGAGAGAAGGAGAAGCAGAGAAATAAAGAGGTCTTCCGTCTTCCATCCACTGGTTCACTTCCTACATGGCCGCAATAGCCGGAGCTGCCCCGATCCAAAGCCAGGAGCCAGGAGCTTCCTCCAGGTCTCCCACGCGGGTGCAGGGCAATGCCACCTTTGCAATTATATTATTGTTGTCTAGTGAATACATATGGATGTGTGGGTACTTTTCTAAAAAAGGAATTGAGAGAGAGCAGTTAAGGATTTTCCAGATACCAACTTTTGTAAGCAATTTATAAATTAATTAATAATGGAAATGTATAGAAATGTTTACCCTCAATGGCATCACTGTTTTGTAACCTTTCCATATCAGTAGGGAACATTTTTGTGACTTGAGCTGAGTCTTGGTTCACAGGCCCATGTGAACATGCTCAAAATTCATTACTTTTGTCAGTGGGGAGTTGCAAATAAAACAGGCAAGAGAGTCTTAGTGACAGCAAATGTGAAATCTGGTAGGATATGTGTTGAATTACAAGCAAATTCACACAGAAGCTCTGTAATTTTCATGGATCTTGCTTCAAAATCCTAAAATATTTCATGGTATTAGCCACAATGCAGATAAGGTCCCTGAATAATAATCTTATTATAAAAACATGTAACACAAGTTTGACCTTATAAATACAGTATATGAAAAGTACCTTCAGGCTTGGTTTTTCAGGGTGAGGGGTGGAAGGGTTTTTCTGTGCACCATCTGTTCCGTTTTATATTTCTGTAGTACTTAATCTCCAGGGCATTTTGTTTATGGATAGGCAAAGAACAGGCAACATGAGATGAAAATTGTTGAGGGAGGAAAATAAATATTGTGAGAACTGAAGTCCTGATCAACAGTATTTTATATCCAATCATTTTTTGACCTATGTTTTTTGTGATTCTATTCATAAAATAGCAATATTATTGTTAGGAACAATACTTTGGGATCTAAGCATCTTTTTGGAATTGTATCCTTTTGGGTGATTTTTTAAAAAAAGATTTGTTTATTTACTTGAAGGGCAGAGCCACAGAAGAGAGAGAGAGAGAGAGAGAGAGAGAGAGAGAGAGAAAGAAAGAAAGAGGAAGGGGGGGAGAGAGAGAGAACCTTCATTCACTGGTTCACTCTCCAGATGGCTGCAATGGCCAGGACTGGGCCAGGCTGAAACCAGGAATCAGGAGCTTTAGCCCACAAGAGTAACAGGGGTCTGAGTACCTAGGCCATCCTCCACTGCCCCTCGCAGGCCACCAGCAGGGAGCTGGATCAGAAGTGGAGCAGCCAGGATATGAATCAGCACCCATACAGGATGCCAGAATTGCAGACAGTGGCTTTACCACAATGCCACAATGCCAGCCCCTGGGGGATATTTTTTCAAGAGGACCTGCACAAAGGTCTCCTTACCATCCATTCTGTATACACTGGGACATAGAGTGGTCCTTGAGGTCAACAGGATGACGTTAGATTCCTGGTAAATCTTGAAGGGACCCAATAAACAAACACTTCATTTACCCATCCAGATAAGAAACTAATTGAAAAATAAAATCACAGCAGACAAGCTGATAGATATTATCACTAATATAGTTGATTGGAGAATGTGGCTTTCCATAGATGGCTAACAAGTCTTGCTAATTTTGTCTTACTATTTTAACTGCTACAAAAAAATTGTACATATTTATCGAGTACCTTGTGATATATATATATATATATATATATATATATATATATATATATATATCCAATAAGGGTAAATATACAAATATTCAAAGTCCTTTCTTCTAGTTTTTTTTTGCTTTTAGATAAATAGATGATATATTACCGTAACTGGTAGTTCTGTGACTGAGCAATAGAAGCCCCAGACTTCTTCTATTGACCTGTACCTCCGTACTCCAACTTTCCCCCAGTTCTCTCTCCTCACTATCTCCCCAGCCTCTGGCAATCACCCTTAAACTCTCAACTTGTTTGAGATCAACTGTTTTAGAAAGTCTGGCCCAGGATGAGTAAGAATGAAGTCCCCCTCAGGGGAGTGTTGAACCCACTGCAGGCTTCCCTTACAGGCTGAGCCAACCTTGGAATTGACCACAGGGAGCACCTTAGCAGTCTAAAGGATTAGCTCAAAAGGAGAAGGAAAAGCCCAGAGGCCTTTCTTGGCTTAAATTCACAGGTCAGAAGAATTGCTCCTTTATTCAGATTTCTTCCATATTTTTGGTCTTCGGGAAGAATGGACATTTCCTCCTCGCTGTGGAAATATAACCTCCCAACTGTTTGTGTTCACCTTTCCATTTCCTTTGTTCTCTCTACAGCCCCTTTTCCCTGCTGGGGGCCTTCATGCTGTATTGATTAGGGGCAGACATCAAACATTTTCCTGTGTAATTTTCCCTAATATTTTAATCATATATAGTCATTTTAATGATATATTGGCAACATCAGTTATACACATTTATAAATGAAAACATATCATTTGTATATGCTGAGAGCTGTATATAAAATGGCACAAATCTCAGGTCTCTATATTCAGGAAAGAAAAAATAAGTTTGCATTTAGGTTGAAAACATGGGATGTGGGAATACCTAAGGAATATCTGTCAAAAACAGGAGGTAAGTTCATTCATGAACAGAACCTAAAAATTTGTGTTTCCTTAGTAACGTCTAGATAGAAATGATTGTCTATTCAGATAATTTTTTTCTTTTTAAAATGTGACTAAAATCTTTATGTAAAGAAGTTTCTTGATTCCCTGAGTTCCTTAGTCATAGTCTTACTGTGAATTGAGTGTTAAAATTTTATTCTTTTCTATTGGGTTCTTCTTCCATACTTTTGGAAAAGCTTTGCCTGTTGTTGCTCTGACCCCATTCTTTGGAGAAAAACAGGCTCAAAACCAAAATGCACAGCAGCTGCAAAGCCCTGCAAAGTTCCCCACCTAACCTTTCACCATCAATGATATTTTTAACACTCGGCTGTACCCATGGAGTTGTTGATGTGGCACTGAGTGGCAGAGTTCCTTGAGGCCTGCGAAAACCTTACTTGTAATTATGGTCTTACAGATACTTCTAGTTAAACTGTTTTATACCTAGACAAGGAAATGCCATTTTCTGCAAAAAGCATGCCCATGGATGATGTGGGAAGAGAAGCAAAAATAAAATGAAAACATAGATCTAAAATTCGGCGAAATGAAACATTAAATGTCACCTGCAGAATAAACAATGATTTCCAGTGTACACATTTAGGCTCTTACCAGATGAGAAGTGACTAAGTAAATATATACTAACATTGAAATATGTCAGGGAAATGTAAGCAGATTTTCAAAAACAGTTTATACACACTATCAAAAATGCCATTGATCATTTTCCACCTGCCAGTTTTTCTGAGAGCTCCTCTCCTGGTTCATTAAGTTTAGGGCCTTTAAGGAGAAAACAGTGATGAATGTGGTCTGGCTTGCAGGGCAGTGTCTTCGAAACCCTTTGAAGAGAAAGGTGTTTCCTTCTATGTAAGTTAGTTTTTAAGGGACTCAATTCATGGTTTTACCACGTCCTACATTAGCACATTCTTCTGACCTACTATAAATCTTCTTTTGCTGTAACATAAACAACATTGTAACTTATGCTTGGTTAAGATAGGGGGTCAGCCATTATACACCTCTTTCCATTTTGTAGAGAAAACATAATGGAATTTAAGTTCTGCGATGGTCCAGACATTGCTTTCTTTATTGTGTCATCTCTACAACCTAAAATTGGTTGGTACTTAGAGTGTTCAGTGTTCAATGAAAGGAGAGATGAATGATATTTCTCAGGATAACAATATTCTTCTAAATCTTCCTTGCAAATTATATTTTGCACCCTCCCTAGAAAAAGTTTCATTGCTTCCTCTGCATCTTGCCCACTTTTGTCCTATAAGGCACAGTGCTCTAGACCTTACTAGCTATATAATAATTGTCTTAGTCACCACATTATCTTTATAAGTGGAAATATTAAAATAAAGTAGAATAAGTGGACTCTAATGGACACTGCACTCTTCTTGGGAGACCCATAACTCATTTTTACTCAAAGAAAGTTATATTTTATGCCCAAATGAAAATCATTTTAGTTTCAACACTGGGAAGAAAGGAAATGTAAGAAAAGGAATGCCATTCCTTTCTCTAGCAAAATAGTTCAGGAATTCAAGTTGTTTCTGATTGGTAATTCCTAGCGGAATGTCAAGATTTGAATTTCTGTCAAAGGAGGAGAGGAAGAATTTACAAAAATTTTTGGACTTCAAAAGAATCTAGATGACTGGGTCCGGCACCGTGGCTCAGTTGGTTAATCCTCCGCCTGTGGCACCAGCATCCCATATGGGCGCCAGGTTCTAGTCCCGGTTGCTCCTCTTCCAGTCCAACTCTCTGCTGTGGCCTGGGAGGGCAGTGGAGGATGGCCCAGTTGCTTGGGCCCCTGCAAGTGCGTGGGAGACCAGGAAGAAGCACCTGACTCCTGGCTTCGGATTGATGCAGTGCCGGCCGTAGTGGCCATTTGGGGAGTGAAGCAATGGAAGGAGGACCTTTCTCTCTCTCTCTCTCACTGTCTATGACTCTGCATGTCAAAAAAAAAAAAAAAAAAAAAGAATCTAGATGACTTTAAGTGATCTTCACATAAGTTGTTCTTTCCAGATTTTACCTTTATCAAGCAGAGAGAAAGGATGGCTGCTTTTCTGTCCCTACCTCCCTTTCCTCCTCATGTAGAATAAATGAATGATGTCACTCAGTATGACAGTGCTTTCTGGTTTTCTCTCTGGGAATCTTCCCATGCTGCCTTGACAGGTGGTGTTCCTGTGGGGAAAGGAGAGTGGTTCCCCAGGAGAACTGAGTGTAAAGCCCTAGCATAGCCTAGGCCTCATCACATGTAGCAAGGAATTGGAGAGACTCTCACTTCTGCTTCACGCCTTATTCTCTTAAACTCAGCATCCTAATAATGTACATGATCACACTGGCAGCCAATAGTGATGATAAAAACAAATATTACCTGTTATAATTTAAAATTACAATTGCAGTTTTCCAGAGAGCTTTGGACCCTTCCACTTATGAAAGAAAGAAAAGCACATTAAGATATAGAAAGTATAATCCCCCCAAACTTATTCCAAAGATTATCAGGTATAATAATGTGGTAGTAATTAAACAGTTTGACTTGATCTTTTTTGCTTTGGGCTCAAGAAATTATTTGTTATTGTGTTCAGTTGATAATTTCACATCAATTGTACTTCAGTCATACATTCAGGGTAGGATTTGGAAATTATAACCCCCTTATCTTTCCTGCCATTTCTAACAGAATGTTCAAGGGAGATAGGCTTTCTAAGATAAATTTCCCAAAATAAAACCAATGTTGCTGTTAAAGTCTTCACTTATCCTCAAAGTGAATTAAGAGAGCTAGGGATTCAAAGTAAAGCAAACCTTTACTTTTATGTTCAATTAATTGTTTCCAAAGATTTTATTTATTTAATAGAGAGGTAGAGTTACAGACAGAGAGAGGGAGAGACAGAGAGAAAGGTCTTCCATCTGCTTGTTCACTCTCCAAATGGCCACAATAGCTGGAGCTAGGCCGATGCTAAGCGTAGAGCCAGGAGTTTCTTCTGGGTCTCCCTCATAGGTTCAGGGGCCCAAGCACTTGGGCCATATTTCACTGCTTTCCCAGGCCATTAGCAGAGAGCTGGATAGGAAGAGGAACGGCTAGCACACGAACTGGTGCCCATATGGGGTGCTGGCGCCACAGGTGGAGGCTTGCCCTGCAATGCCACAGTGCCAGTCCTCAATTAATTTTAGACAAAGGTGCCAGGACAATGAAATGAGAAAATAAATTATCTTTTAATAAATGTAGATAGCTATATGCAAGATTTTTAAAGGATTTATTTATTTGACAGGCAGAGTTTCAGAGAGGCAGAGGCAGAAAGAGAGAGAGAGAGAGAGAGAGAGAGAGAGAAATCTTCTATCCACTAGTTAGTTCACTCCCCAAAAGGCCACAACAGCTGAAGCTGGGACAGTCTGAAGCCAGGAGGAGCCAGGAACTTCTTCTGGGTCTCCCACTCAGGTGCAGAGGTCCAAGGACTTGGGCCATCTTCTACTGCTTTCCCAGGCCACAGCAGAGAGTTGGATTGGAAGTGGAGCAGCTGGGACTCAAACCAGCGCCCATATGGGATGCAAGCATTGCAGGCAGTGGCTTTACCCACTATGCCACAACACTGGCCCAGAGAATAAAATTTGAACCCAGCTTATACCATGACTAAAAACTAACTCAGAATGGATCATCGACATAAATATGAGATATAGATAGAAAACTCTTAGAAGAAAGTAGTACTAAATCATTGTGATGTTGAGTTACTCAAAACCTTTAGTACAACACAAAAAATGTAAGAAACAAAAGAAAAAATAGATAAATTGGACTTCAGCAGTATTAAAAACTGTTAGGTTTCAAAGAACATCCTTAAGAGGGATGGGTGTTTTGGCACAGCAGGTGAATCCATTGCCTGACACTCATATCCCATTCTGGAGTACTTGGGATTGAGTTCTGCCTCTACTTCCTATTCAGCTTCCTTCTGATGTGCCTGGAAAACAGCAGTTGATGCTCAAGAACTTGGATCCTGGCCACACACATGGGAGAACTGGATGAAGTTTCTGTCCCTCTAAGTTTTAGTCTGACCCAGCCCTAACTGGCAAGCATTTGAGTCAGTGGACAAATGATCTCTCAACCTCTTGCTCTACTCTCCCTCTGTCATTCTGCCTCTCAAGTAAATAAATACATATTTTTTAAAAGAAAAAGATACAACAATAGAATGAGAAAACATATTTGCAAATTATAAGGGACTTATATCTGGAATGTTTGAAGAACTCTTGAAACTCAAAAATAAAGTGACTATATAGCTTAAAAGTGAGTGAATAGAGATTTCCCCAAAGAAATTATATAAATAGCTTGTAAGTATTTGAAATGATAATATCATCAATCATCAAGAAAATACAAATCAAAGTCACTTGAGATCCCAATTCACACTCACTGAATGGCTACAATGGAAAGGCTGTAATAATTGTTGTTTATGTAACTATTGGCAAGGATATGGAAAAAATGGAACACTTACATGTTACCGGTAGTGTTCCAGCCAATTTGAAAATAATTTGGTAGTTAAAAAAAATGCGTTACCATATAATCCAGCAATTCCATTCCTAGGTATCTACCCAAGAGAAATGAAAATACATATCCAAGCAGAAACTTCTACACAAATGTTCATAGCAACATTATTCACAATAGCCAAGAAGTGGAAACAACTGAAGTGTCCATCAACTGAGAAGTAAAATGAGGTATATCTGTATATACCTCATTTAATATTTATATATTATTATTCACTAGTATTCATCACCAGTAAAACATAATAATGTACTCATACATGCTACACTGTACATAAACCTAAAAACACACAGGGGGAAAGAAGTCAGTTAAGAAGACCACAGATTGTGTGAGTCCATGTATACAAATACGTGTGTGTATATATATATATATATATGTTTTATATATATATGTGTTTATATGTTCAGAACAGACAAATAGCTATGTTACTGGCTGTTTAGGGTTGGAAGGTAAGGGGGGGAAATGGAAAGTTCTAATGAGTATGGGATTACTTTTGTTGGGTGAAGAAAATGTTCTAAATTTGCTTGTGGTAATGTTTACACAACTATGTGAATAAACTGAGAACCACTGAGTTGTATACTTGAAAAGGGTGAACTATATGGTATGCAAATTATAACTCAATACAGTTGTTATAAATCAAGTTATCTGAGGGACGGCGTGCAGTTTAGTATTACTAAAGCGTACCAAACAGTTCCTCATGGGCACTGGGTCAAGGCTAGAGGAGTCAGTTTCCAGACAGAGGCAAGGCAGTGCTGATAGGAAGAACACAGGACTTGTAGCTGGATTGCCTGGACTTCAGTCCCGACATGGTCTCTTACTAAGTCGTAGGAGCTGAGGAAAATTATTCATTCATTCTGTAGCCCAGTTTCCTCATTGTAAAATGGGAATAATAATGGGACTATGTTATGGGGTTGTTGTGACAATTAAAAATTTTAACAGGGCCCAGTATAAAATAAATGCTGAATAAGTACTTGCTATTATTATATAGGATACCAAATTCAAAGCATAACTCTTTGGTGCTTACCAGATTCCAACTTTTTCTGCTTTCAGATTAGTAAGTAATCACATGAAAAAAGGATTCCAAATTTGAGTAAGGGAAAATAGATTTCTAAGACACAAATTTCAGGCAGATAATAATATTAAACAGTAGAATAGTAAAATCTTTGCACTTGCCTCCTCGTCTTGCTACATTCTAAGAAATAATACCTGTGTCTGTGAAAGGTGATTAAATACACTCTAAGAAAGAAGCAAGATGTCTGCATTCACCCTGTGAGACTTAGGATTAGGAAATTAGTCACTAAAGTTGTTAGCAGGGAGTGGATCCTGCTCTTCTGGCCTAAGTTGTATTATACTAATCTGATTCTTAGAAATGGAAGAATGGAAGAAAAAATTGAAAGAGTACTAGCCAATGATAGGATTGGGGTTTCAGTTAGAAAGGATCTTGGAGCAACACTTGTACAGGATGATTAATATTCTTGTGTTAGCAAGAATCTCAGTGAGTTAGGGTGCCCAGATGGGGTCAGTTAAGTGACTGGTGATGTCGGGATTACTAAACCTATTTCCAGGAAGGGTTCTATGTGCACTGGGAGAATATACGTTGAGACTTAAGCCCTTTACACTGGCTAATTTATTTTGAAGTATCTCACTTTGACTCTAGAAATCTTTCAGTAGCCATTTTTTAAAAAGATGTTTTTATTTATTTTAAAAGGCAGAGGAGAGACATCTTCTATCTGCTGGTTCACTCCCCAAATGGCTGCAATGGTCAGGGCTGGGCCAGGTAGAAGCCAGGCTGGGAGCTTCTTTCGGGTCTTCCAGATGGGTGGCAGGGGCCCAAGCACTTGGGCCATCTTTCACTGCTTTCTCAAGCTCACTAGCTGGGAGTTGGATTTGAAGTTTAGCAGCTGGGACTCCAAACCGAGCCCAAATGGGATGCTAGCGTTGCACGCAGAGGCTTAACCTGCTATGCCACAATGATGGCCCTCCGTAGCCATTTTTGACATTCTGATGAGCAAAGCTGAGGAAAAACTTCAGAAAAAATTCATTGGATTTATAGTTATATAGTTGCTGACTTGACCAATTTGTGCTCTGATTATTTCTGTATCCACAGAAGAGACTGATTCAGCTTCAAGGGTAACAAATAACAGATGACTGAAGACAAGGTAGGTTACAGCTTCTTATCGATTGTTTTGTAGAATTTCTAGTCTTATGGAGATAACTTTGAGGTTAATTTCTAATTTGAACCTGGTCATGTTTTGGTGTTCAGTTTTCACATTATCACTCTAAGGCCTAAAGCACAAGTTGTTGACCTTGTGCTTCTTGATTTATCCTCTAAATTTGGGTCTGTTTGAAGCCACTCATTTTCTAGGCTACAGCTCATCCACAGTGGATGAGCATATCTCCTAATTTTCAGACTTAACTATCATTATTTACTTAGATTATATTTCATTTCTCTCTAAGAGAAGATTTTAAATTTCAAAGATTTTGAAATTTTACTTATATTAATTGTACTATTTTATTTATTTATATTAATTTATTTTATTTTCCTTTGTGACATTTTTAGAATATTGTACTTCAATTACATCAGTCAACAGCTCTCATATTTTTTAAAAAAAGATTTATTTATTTATTTGAAAGGCAGAGTTACAGAGAGGCAGAGGAAGAGGCAGAGAGAGAGAAAGGACATCTGGTTCACTCCCCAGATGTCCACAATGGCTAGAGCTGTGCTGATCTGAAGCCAGCAGCCAGGAGCTTCCTCTGGGTCTCCCACATGGGTGCAGGGGCCCAAGGACTTGGGCCATCTTCCACTGCTTTCCCAGGCCGTAGCAGAGTGGATCAGAAGCAGAGCAGCCAGAACGCAAACCTGCTCCCATATAGGATGCTATGCCACAGCGTGGCCCCTCTCATATCTTTTTATTTTTTAAAAAAGATTTTATTCATTTATTTGAGAGGTAGAGTTACAGACAGTGAAATGGAGAGACAGAGAGAAAGGTCTTTCCTACGATGGTTACTCCTCAAATGGCCGCAACGAAACTATGCCGATCTGTAGCCAGGGGCCAGGAGCTTCTTGCCAATCTCCCATGCTGGTGCAGGGGCCCAAGTGCTTGGGCCATCTTTCACTGCTTTCCCAGGCCATAACAGAGAGCAGCCGGGACTAGAACCAGTGCCCATATGGGATGCTGGCGCCTCAGGCAGAAGATTAACCTCCGTGCACAGTGCTGGCCCCAGCCTCTAGTATCTATTTCAAAAGAAACAAAAGATGGATTCTTCTTTCAAAAATCAAACATGCTGTTTAGAAAGGTAGAGCATACCCAGAAGAAACAATGGAAGAAAAAAATTTGAACTAATAGATCGGTAAGTGCTAAGAATAGTTTGTGTAAATGAACAATGTTCAAGGGAAGTAACTAGAAAAATGAGCAGAATTGAACGAGGTACTGAGAAAGGCTTTCTGGAGGTAATGAATTTTTTAAAAAAATATTTATTTGAAAGGCAGAGTTACAGAAGGGGGGGGGGAGGGAGGGAGGGAGGGAGAGAGAGAGAGAGAGAGAGAGAGAGAGAGAAATTTCTTCCATACTTAGTTCACTCCCCAAATGGCTACAGAAGCCAGAAGCCAGGAGTTTCTTCTGGGTCTCCCGTTTGGATGAAGGGGCCCAAGTACTTGCTTTCTCAGACCATTAGCAGGGAGAAGGATTGGAAGTGGAGCAGCTGGGGGCCGGCACCGCAGGCAGAGGATTAGCCTATTAATGAGCCACAGCACTGGCACACCAGGTTCTAGTCCCAGACGGGGTGTCAGAGTCTGTCCCGGTTGCCCCTCTTCCAGTCCAGCTCTCTGCTGTGGCCCGGGAGTGCAGCAGAAGATGGCCCAAGTCCTTGGGCCCTGCACCCCATGGGAGACCAGGATAAGCACCTGGCTCCTGCCTTCAGATCAGCGTGGTATGCTGGCCACAGCGCACCAGCCACAGCGGCCATTGGGGGGTGAACCAACGGAAAAGGAAAACCTTTCTCTCTGTCTCTCTCTCTCACTGTCCACTCTGCCTGTCAAAAAAAAAAAAAAAAAAAAAAAAAAAAAAAAGGAAGTGGAGCAGCTGGGACTTGAACTGGCATGAGACTGCATGTGGCAGCTTAACCGAGGCCCCTATTTGGAGTTTTGGTAAAGACTGAGGAAATTTAGACTGGGAGGACATGTGTTAGACAAAGGGGAGAGTCGACTTTGTGCAGGGAAAGGAAAACACTTTACCTTAGATGGGTGTAGAGCCACTAAAGCAATTGGTTTGTTGTTCTCATGCTGTACGATTTAAGATAAACAAGTAAACATATTTAGCAGGAAATCTATTATATCTGCCCTTCACTTCTTATCAGAATGTACCCCAAATATTCTAATATTGACTTGTTTTCTCCCTACATTTTAGGTGCTGGCCCATTTTCATCTACTTCTGTAATTTCTGACTTTGTTTTCTTATGTGATATTAAATAAGAGTAGCCCAGGAAAAGTTTGTGAACTAGCTGACTCCCTATCTACCATCTGTTGTTTTTCCTTTTTTTTTTTTTTTCCTCCTAAGTGGAACAGAGTTCCTTTTGAAAAAATTTACTGCAGTCACAAAGTGCTGTTTATGGTCATTTTAGAGATAAAATTCCATCAGCTCAAGTTATCGATGGCATTTATACACGCTGTCAAGTGCACGCTGGGGAACGGAAACCAATGCCTCGCTGGGTGCTCTGAAGTGGGGACGCACGTTCTCTGCTTATTATCCACGGGGAGAATTATTTCAATGATGCAGAGCAAAGGTGACTTCCTGTTTTGTTTTAGGTTTTGTTTCTGCCTCTTCTCAGTGGAGGCTGTTTTCTGACAGTCCGCAGTCCTTTGGCTCACTCATTTCCCATTGAAAGGGCTTGGTGATAGGGCCTCTGCAGGTCATTCCATTTACAATACGCTGAAAAGGGACGGGATGGGGGAGAGAGGAAGGGAAAGAGGGAGTCATTAGTGGAAGGAGCCGACCAGGAGAGCATCTGTTTTCTATTTTCTCCTCTAAATGGAACTCATCTGGATGGAGATCTCGGTTTGTGTCGTTGCTAGCATTATCGTCATCACCAGTTACCTGTATGGGGTTCAGCGGCATTGGTGAGAAGAGTGCGATGATAAATGCCATTTTATGGCAGTGAGCAAACTCAGACAAAAAGACCAAGTGCTTTTAAGTAGTTGCTTTCCACTTGTACGCTTAAAAGCAAAACTCGAAAGTTCCATAGGGCAAAGGAAAAAAAAAAAAAAAAAGAAGAAGAAGAAGAAGAAGAAGAAATAACTACTGGGTTCCTCGCTTCTGGCGGCCTGTTTGGAATCCCGCCCAGCGTGGCTTCTCTTTTTATGAAAGGCAGCCCCCGACCCCGCGCAGACAGGCAGACCGCTGCGGTCGCGGCTCTGGGCGGTCCGGGCTGCCCCGGCGCTGGCAGGCGCGCCCGAGCGCTCCGCAGCTTCCTTGAGCCCGACACTGCTTAAGCCCCTTTCCCTCGCGTCTGACCTTCTGCAGAGCCTGTGATCGCTCGTACCTCCCGGGAGAGAGGGGCTCAGCGGGTTCCCAAGAGGGAACCTGGGGGGGGCGGGGGCGGGAGGAAGGACAGGGAACTTTTCAGTGCGGGGCTGGGGCCTCATCTTTGGGGCCAACGTCGGGTGGGTACTGTCCTGGTTCTGGCATCCTCGCTGCTGGTCAAGGCTTCCCTCCGCACTACTCCTGGGAAACCGAGCTGGCGTGAGAGCAGGCGGCGGGGGGCGGGGCGGAGCTCTCTGTCCCGCCCGGAGATGGGAAAATGAGGGGCTGCAGGATCTGGGGGCACCGAGACCTCCGGGCCACGCTCCTCCCGCGGGGGCCCTCTGGCAGCCGCGGTCACAGGGGCGGCTGCGCACACCGAGACTTGCAAACTCTTCCTGCAGCCTCCCCTCGCAGGAGAGTTCCCCCCCTCCCCCTATCCCTCTCCTTCCTCCTCCTCCTCCTCCTCCATCTTCTCCTCCTCCTCCTCCTCACTTTAGAGGATTTAATGCTGCTTCCAGCACCTTTTTTGTGATCCGGGGGACGTGATACCCCAGAGCTCGAACTACCACAGCGGAATCCTACTTTTGTTTTGATTCCTCCCTCGCTTCCCCCCTGCGCTGCGCGCATCTGATTGATCTGCGAAGTTCGACGCTTCTGCCAGCGGGAGAGGAATAAATAGATGCTGCTGCCCCCGAAGGCTTAAGCCTTGGGAAAGAGCGGCCAGAGCGGCAGGGGCGGTGGCGGCTGGAGCTCAGCGAAGCTCGTGGGACCCCATTGGGGGAATTTGATCCAAGGAAGCTGTGAGATTGCCGGGGGAGGAGAAGCTCCCAGATCATTGTGTCCACTTCCAGGGGACGGGAGGAGACGGCGCAGCGGGCCTCTGGGCGTCCACGGCACTGCTGCACGCTGCCCCGTCCTGCCGGGAGCATGGCCTGCGACAGCCAGGCCGGGCTGTTCGCCCTGGCCGCGCTCTGTTTGCTCCAGGTGCCCGGAGCCTGGGCTGCAGCCTGCGAGCCAGTGCGCATCCCCCTGTGCAAGTCTCTGCCCTGGAACATGACCAAGATGCCCAACCACCTGCACCACAGCACCCAGGCCAACGCCATCCTGGCCATCGAGCAGTTCGAGGGTCTGCTGGGCACCCACTGCAGCCCCGATCTGCTCTTCTTCCTCTGTGCCATGTACGCGCCCATCTGCACCATTGACTTCCAGCACGAGCCCATCAAGCCCTGCAAGTCTGTGTGCGAGCGGGCCCGGCAGGGCTGTGAGCCCATCCTCATCAAGTACCGCCACTCGTGGCCGGAGAGCCTGGCCTGCGAGGAGCTGCCGGTGTACGACCGAGGCGTGTGCATCTCCCCCGAGGCCATCGTCACTGCGGACGGAGCCGGTGAGCCTCCACCCTGCGCACCCTCCCCTCTTCCTTTACTCTCGAATTCTGTCTTTTTCTCTTCGCATCACTTATCTTACCCTCTGTCTTACTGCTCTATGAAACACCACGCTTCTTTTCTTTAACTCTCACCTCATCATCCTCCCAAAGGGCTGCCCTCTATTCCAACAGGCAATGTGGGTTTCTAAAACACTCGGTTCACTCCACCCTCTCACACTTCCCCAACACTCTGACCCTCTCTACGCCTTTTTTGTATGGTGATGCTCTTAATGTCCTTCTTAATGTTTGTAATCACTTTTGAGTTTTCTCGCCTGGTTCCGTTTTTGCTGCTTGTTAAGGTTGTGTGGAGAAAACAGAAAGCTAAAGCTCCCATTCACTTTTAATCATAGAGATAATTTCTAATCATTAAGGATAATTTCTAGTTTCGAATCATGCCAAGATAATTTCAGTAACCTTGCTCCAACCCACAGATGTTAGTGGCATGTGTTTGCTTAAAACCCAATTTGAGCAATTACCTTCACCTTAAATTTCCCTCTCCTTTCAATGAGATAAATTGTTCTTCCATTCCAGACTGAAACAGCTGTGAAGCATTGCTATGCACTGCTAATTAGTTTCTGTGGCTGGCTCCAGCCGTAGAGCTGGCGCACTGAAATTACTGGGCTCTTTCACATGTCCACATGCCTTCAGGTCATTTTGCAAGTGGCTTATGGGTGGAAGAAGTTATATTTAAGGCATGTTATCATCATACATTCATGTAATGTTATTTTTAATCTCACCCCTCATCCCACTCTCATACACTGTAAATGATTTGTCTTTAATGGCTCGTTTTATACTCTCAGTGTGTGCCTCGAGCACACCCTCATTTAGGTCTTTCCCTACTGTAAAACTTCATTGCAGTTCTACATTTAACAGAATCAGTCACAAGTTGTTTTCTCACTAGTGTGTAGTCTGATTATGACATTCCTAACTCTGACACTCCCATTGAAACCTGGTTCTTCATGGTCCATTTAATTCAAAGTCAATACCACTCCTGCCAACTAACTCAAACTTCAATTTCACCCTTCATATATATATTATCTATTAAAAAATCAAATTTTCACTTTCATACCTTCCTCCGATCAACTCTATTCTTATGTGTGTTGACTTGGTTGCCTCCATTTCTGTTCGTTTCTTGAATATCAGTTTTTCTTTACTCAGCCTAGGCTCACATCTCCAGTCCATTACTGTGTAATAGTTCCTAGATACCAGGGAATTGATTTGTAAAAATATTTTCTGTGCACATTGATTTGGTTAACACTGAATGATAGGGGAAAGAAAAAATACTTGCACAAATAGCTGAGAAACCAATACCAAGCAGAACGAGGTCATCCCACTTAGTCTATCACTCTTTGAATATACCTCTTGTAATCTTGACCTTAATCAAGACCCAGGAGTTGGTTGTAGAAAAATCAGAAAGAAATGTATTTCTTTTTACACTTTGAGCTTAAAGAGCACCCTGTAGCCTTTGTGCTCTCTATAGTCATAGGCCCTGCAGACTCTGGAAGAGCTCAATGCACATGGCTGCCCTGCTTTGCAAGGCACTTAGCATCCGTTAAATGCTGGCACTGCTCTCAGACCAAGAGTGAGGAATGAAGTAGCAATGGTTCATGCTGAAATGCATTCCTCCCCTTGAAGGACAAAAGTTGCTCTTAAACCCCTTTCGGAGGTGGACCTCCAATGAGCCAGGTTTGGCATGGTTAATGGCTGTCAAAAAGCCATAGTCAGGATGGATAGGAAGCAGTTCCATTGAGTGTCCCTGAGTCACCTATCACTGTGGACCAAACAGGGAACAATTGCCTCATTGAAGGACTCAAATAGGACATGCATGGAAACAATTTGTTAGTCCATGGAACTTGGTTTCTGAGCTTCTTTAAGATATCATAATACTTGCTTTGCTGACAGCATCCTTGCTAGAAAAATAAGTAGGAGTAGGCGGTAGTTGGAATCATAATTTAGTAATGGTCTCCCCTCCCCCTACCATAATCCTCAGTGTGAATCAGATAGTGGTGGCAGGAGGGAGTCGAAAGGGAGGTGGGAATAAGTTGTGGAGGGTGGATTTTAGCCTGAAGGCTCCCCTAGCTTCCAGGCCTAGCTTGTTGAAAATTACATTCCCTGTGTTGGGTCAAACTGTCAGACACCTGGAATTACTTAGGAACTACCGCATGTGACCAGTTTAATTTACAGTGCAATATATCCCTTGGTTTAGTGGGCTAGGACAGT
Source organism: Lepus europaeus (assembly GCF_033115175.1). NCBI lineage: Eukaryota > Metazoa > Chordata > Mammalia > Lagomorpha > Leporidae > Lepus > Lepus europaeus. The sequence goes on along the minus strand of NC_084827.1, from coordinate 126,229,773 downwards.
TCACCAAGCAGATTCTTTTTTTCTTCCTTCAGGTATAAACAGAATCCCTGTGTCTTACAACTAGAATCTATCCAGCTAGATACAAAAATGAGGTCTCCCTGAATAAAATGGGATAACATTTTACATTCCTTCAACATTAAGAGGATTTTCAGATTCTACCAGTCTAGGGCTTTGTTCCCTCGTAGTGTATTATAACTCCACAAGCAAGCTTAGAGCATTTTACAAAGCTCAGTATTACTGTAATGGAGTAACGCTTCAAACTATGTTTTGCTTTAAAACACTAACGGTAAACATACTTTTATAAAGAATAGGTCACATCCCGACTATTAATAATAAATTCACACAAATTTTTTTTAAAGATTTATTTTATTTATTTGAAAGGCAGAGTTACAGAGAAAGGGGGAGAGAGAGAGAGAGAGAGAGAGAGAGAGAGAGAGAGAGAGAGAGAGGTCTTTCATCCGCTTGTTCACTCTGTAAACGGCTGTAAGGTCCAGAGCTAGGCTGATCTGAAGCCAGGAGTCAGGGCCTTCCTCTGGCTCTCCCCCGTGGGTGCATCCTCTGCTGCTTTCCCAGGTGCATTAACAGAGAGCTGGGACTCGAACCGGTGCACATTTGGATGTTGGCACTGCAGGCTGGGGCTTTAACCTGCTGCAAAATGGTGTTGGCCTCATGGATTTTGTTCTTACACATTATATATTTTCATGGCATGTGGTTTCATGTATGAGGGCAACTTTATCTAATTCAGTTCAATTTAGCCATTCTACCAGTTAAACATTTAATTAAACTTTTTAAAAATGATTTTTTATTTGGAAGGCAGAGTGACACACAAAGAGAAAGAGACACAGAGAAATTTATCTATTGGTTCCTTCATCAAATGCCCACAATAGTTAGGGCTAAGCAGGACCAAAACCAGGAGCAAGGGATTCCATCAAGGTGTCCTGTGTGGCTGGCAGGATCCCAAGTTCTTGGGAAGTTATCTGTTGCCTTCCAGGCACATTAACAGGAAGCTGGGTTGGACGTTGAGGTGTGACTTGATCCCATGCACTCAGATTTGGGATGCGAGTGTCCCAAATGGCAGCTTAACTACTGTGCCACAATGCCCAGTCCTGGTGAAATCTTTATTATTGCTTGGTGAATATAGAGTCAGGCAGATCAGTTATTAAATCTGTGTGTGTATGTGTTTTTAAGATTTATTTATTTATTTGAAAGGCAGAGTGAGACAGAAGTGTCTTCAGTCTGCTGATTCACTCCCCAAATAGCCACAGAAGCTGGGAGCCAGGAGCTTCTTTTGGGTCTCCCACATTGGTGCAGGGGTCCAGGTACTTAGGCCATCCTCCACTGCTTTCCCAGGTGCATTAGCAGGGAGCTGGATCAGAAGTGGAGCAGCCGGGAGATGAACTGGTGCCCATACGGGATGGTGGCACTGCAGGTGCGGGCTTACTTAACTCATACCACAGCACTGGCCCCAGATGTTGAATCTTGACTGCTCAATATCAACTGTTGCTAAGGGAAGATTCTATAACTTTTTTTTTTCTTTTTTTGACAGGCAGAGTTAGACAGTGAGAGAGACAGACAGAGAAAAAGGTCTTCCTTCTGTTGGTTCACCCCCCAAATGGCCGCTGCGGCCGGCGCGCTGCGCCAATCTGAAGCCAGGAGCCAGGTGCTTCCTCCTGGTCTCCCATGTGGGTGCAGGGCCCAAGCACTTGGGCCATCCTCCACTGCCTTCCCGGCCACAGCAGAAAGCTGGACAGGAAGAGGAGCAACCGGGACAGAATCCGGCGCCCCAACCGGGACTAGAACCCTGGGTGCCGGCACCGCAGGCGGAGGATTAGCCTAGTGAGCCGCGGCATCAGCCTATATAACTTCTTTGATTCAAAGTTTTAAAATCTGTAAAATGGGGACAAAGCTAATTATATCCTGAGGGTAAGGTGAAGATGAAATTAAATAGCCGTAAAGCTCTGAACCTAGGCCCTCATACATAGTAAGCCCTGATCTAATTGCTGCTGCTGCTGCTATTTTAGTGTTATTATCCTTGTTATAGGAAATTGACTGGCACTTTCTGTTTTGTGTTCTTAAAAATATGCTGGTAAAGCAGATACAGACTTGAGCTTTTATCAGTTCATCTCTGAGAAACAAGCTCTATACTGCAACATAACCAGAAGAGAGATTTTATTTCTTCTGAATATATAAAGTTAATATTTCATTTCACACAAATCGACCTGCACTTCAGGCTCAAGAGCATATCCCTTTGGAAGCAACAGAAAAAAAAGAATGAAGTCTAATGAATGTCTGTTAATTACAAATGGTTTATCTCAGAAACCCAGAAACCAAGCATTTAAGAAAGTTTATGGTAAGATATTTCACAACTATTTCTACAACACCTACAGTTTGCCACGCCAAGCACTCCATAATCACTCCTCAGTCATTGCTGGTTTCCGTGGTAGAACTAACTTGTCATCCCAGCTCTTGCCCAACACATTTCTGCAGGCCCTTTCTCGCCTGGCAGAGCTGCGCCAACTTTCACATGCAGGAACTGCTGTTTAATCATTTCTCCACTCCTGGAGGAACAGGCAGCCTTTTCTTTAGCCCTGGTCTACAAATATTTGAGGGGCCAAATACCAAGAAGGAAGAAGAATTATTTACTGTGATATGAGGAAGAAAATAGAATGGAAAGGAGAAATGGAAATTTTAGATTAGGACTAGAGAGAAAACATTCTAAAGATCACTGATTATGTAAAATATAGAAAGACAGTCTGAATGGGGTACAGAAAAGTATCTCAGAATGTTATTAAATTTATTTACAGCTAACTCGATTACCAGTGGAAATAGAATCTTATGTAGTTCCTAACCCCTCTAAACTGTATTTAATTATTCACTTTTTATCTCATTTCTACCACATTTTCAAATAGCTGTGACAAACAGCAAACCGACCGAGTTGTATTAAACCTTTCTATATTTACTTGATGTCTAAAAAGAGGAGACCATGGAACTGGCATTGTGGTGTAATGGGTTAAGCCAGTGCCTGCAGTACCAACATCCCATATGGGTACCAATTCCCATACAGGTACCAGTCCCAGCTGCTCCATTTCTGATCCAGCTCTCTGCTAACGCGCCAGGAAAAGAAGCAGAAGATAATCTAAGTGCTTGGGCCTCTGCACCCATATGGGAGACCTGGATGAATCTCCTGGCTCCTGGCTGCTGCCGCCATCTGGGGAATGAGCCAGTAGATCAAAGCTCTCTATCTTTGTAACTCCCTCTCTCTGTAACTCTGCTTTTAAATAAAAATATATATTTAAAATAAAAACTAAAAAGGAAACCAAGAGTTACCATATTATAGTTTTGAATAAAGAATTGGCTGTATTTTCTCAATTTAGAGGAAAAAAATTTTGGCGTTATGGGCTCTTAGTTGGAATTCCAGATTTGTCATTGATTTTATGTGTTCAAACATGTCATTTTGCATTAACATTGATTGGGTATTGTGAAGAATAAAATATTCATATGAAATGATGGAATGAAGTGATTCATTTATTTTGTGAATGGTGAAGCATAATATAAGTGTTTTACAGCAACATTACTGGGAAGAGGACATGACATCTGTAGGATAGAGCTCATTAACAGCAACAGAATAAAAACCAACACATGTTCTGGGTGCTCTTCTATGTACATTATGCACATTAACTGACAATTCCATAGGAGGCGCTATTCCCATTTTGCAGAAAAGGATGCAGAGGCTCATAGAGAAATTAGGTGACCTGCCCAAGTTAATACAGCTTGTAGGAAACAGAATTCTGGGGCCGGCATTATGGCATAGTGGGTAAAGCCACACTGGCATCCCATATGGGTACTGGGTCGTGTCCTGGCTGTTCCACTTCTGATCCAGCTCCCAGCTAATGTGCCTTGGAAAAGCAGCAGAAAGTGGCCCAGGTGCTTGGGCCCCTGCCACCCACATGGGAGACCCCGCTGAAGTTCCTGGGTCATCCTGGCCATTGGGACCATTTGGGCACTGAACCAAGGGGTGGAAGATCTCTCCCTCTCTATGTAACTCTGACTTATTTATTTATCATTGAGAGGCAGTTACAGATAGAGGGAGAGACAGAGACAAAGGTCTTTCATGTGCTGGTTCACTCCCTAAATGGCTGCAAAGGCCGGGGCTGGGCTGATCTGAAGCCAGGAGTCAGAAGCTTCTTCTGGGGCTCCCACATGGGTGCAGGGACCCAAGTAGTTGGGCCGTCTTTCACTGCTTTTCCAGGCACATTAGCAGGAAGCTGGATTGGAAGAGGAGCAGCCAGGACATGAACTGGCACCCATATGGGATGCTGGTGCTGTTGGTGGAGGCTTAGCCTACTACACCACAGTGCTGGCCTCCAAATAAATTAATCTTTAAAAAAAAAAAAAGGCTTAAAATCAGAATCCTTTCTTCACTATACTTCCTCTCTTACTAAGAAAGATGATTTGAATTTTACAGAGAAGCTGTGTCTTTTGCCCATCAGATTGCAGTTAAAGAAACTTGTTGTATTTTGAAAGCCTGTTTAAATATGGCTTAAGAGGATAAAAGAAGGCCCTGGACAATAGATTCCAAGAGATAAGAGATTGCTGCATTTTTGGGATAGCAGAGAACACTCCAGATTCTCATGTCTGGATCGAAGCCCCTCAGCATGCCCTAAAGTGAACTCATCATCTCCTTGCCCTCAAGCATTGCTCCTTTCTGGTGTTTTCTATATTGTGGGGAGGCATCACCATACCTGGTCATGCAGGCCCAAGAATGAGTCTTGATTCTACACATTTCCTCATCTCTCACATTTGACATGTAGCAAACGCTGTTAGATCTACTCTGAATTGAATTCCCTTTCCTCACTATCTAATGCCATTTCCTTGGTTTGGATTTCACCGTTTCTGACATGGATTGTGGCCGTAGGATGGTAGTTGGTTACAGTATTCCCCCTTTGAACACCTGCAGGATGATCTTTCTGAAAAGTGACCTTCTGCTTAAAATCCTTTGATATCTGCCACTGGCCTTCGTGATCTCACCCCTCCCAGCTCTTGAGCTTCCTCTCTGTTTACATGCTCAGTGTTTCAGCTTCCCTGGAGGACTTCCAGGTCCCTTGATGGGTATGGCATTTTCTCACCCTTGTACATTTGTAATCATTTGGAAAACCTTCCCGACCTCCCCCAGTTCCTTTAGGACACTTCTTCTGGAAACCTCTGTGACCTCCACTGGAAATCCTTGGGACAGTATCACCTATTTTAATTTAAAAATTTGTTGATAAAAATCTCATTAAAATTCCTGCAATCAAAGTTTTTAGAAGATTTAGTATGCAAAACTCACATTATACAAAACACTGTGTATGAATTTCAGGGTATTTTGCATCTGATTTTTATCTGATTATTCTAATAATTGACTTCTAAGCATTTTTAAAAGTGTTGAAACATTTTCTGGTGAATAAGAATGAAAGAAGGAAAATACTCTTCTTGACTCGCTTGTTTCAAAAGGGTTTTCTTTTCCAAGAGAAGAGTTTCTTCCTCATTTTTATTTCAGTCTTTGAACACTCAACATTTTAAATGTAGACCACTGTAATTGCTTCATTATAGGTAGATTATTTTATATTGGCCATATAAATTTATCATGTGATTATTATTCAGGAATGGAAAAAACTATTGGAAGATTACTTTAAAATGTGGGTACATTTCTCATGAATGATGTATTTGAATAGAATAAAAGCCATTAAATTAACAGTTTATGCCAAGTTGAATTAAATGTTTTAGAATTATTGTTTGTCACTTCTCTATTCATTTATCTTTCCTTGGATATAGCTTTTTAAATAGCAGCTGATGCTTACTCAGCCTGAGAAAGTAATTCATTAATTGTAATTGTGGTTATTGCCCTAAAACAATATTAACCCCTCCTTGTGAAGTTTACTCATGATATGACCCGTGAAGAAAAAGCACAGAAGAAGAGTGCTGTTTTTTGTTGGAATACAGAGACACATTTAGCTGAAGTGTTAATACAAATACGAAGCTCTTATATAGAAGTACTGAGTTGGAGTGCCAAGAACATATAACTTGGTACAGCATTTGAACGTAGTGCTCTACTCAGGCACTCGGCATTACTCATTAGGGGCTGCTTTCTCGATTGGAACACAGAATACCTTTGTTACCATTTTCTGGGATTCAGACATCCTAAAATTAGTGGCAATTTCTAATTATTTGTCACATCTATTAATTGCACAGCTTGAATAGTCCCTAGATAATAGACTTCCTCTCTGGTGAAGAACTATTTAGACTGTGATTAAAATGTGGCATGAGCTTGCTCTCTGAATGTTTTCCTTAGGCACTAAGGATTAAAATGTATCCCAGTACAGTGTGATAAATCTATTTATTGAAGAGGTGTTTGCTTTTTTTTTTTAAGATTTATTTATTTATTTGAAAGAGTTACACAGAGAAAGGAGAGGCAGAGAAAGAGAGAGAGCAAGCGAGCGCACGAGAGAGGTCTTCCATCCAATGGTTCACTCCCCAGTTGGCCGCAATGGCTGGAGCTGCGCCAATCTGAAGCCAGGAGCTTCTTCTGGATCTCCCACGCGGGTGCAGGGCCCCAAAGACTTGGGCCATCTTCTACTACTTTCCCAGGCCATAGCAGAGAGCCGGATAGGAAGTGGAGCAGCCGGGTCTTGAACCAGCACCCATATGGGTTGCGGGTGCTTCAGGCCAGGGCATTAACCCACTGCACCACAGCCCTGGCCCCTAGCTTGTTTTTTTTAATTTTTGACAGGCAGAGTGGACAGTGAGAGAGAGAGAGAGAGAGAGAGAGAGAGAGAGAAAGAGAAAGGTCTTCCTTTGCCGTTGGTTCACCCTCCAATGGCCACCGTGACCAGCGCGCTGTGGCCGGCGCACCGCGCTGATCCGAAGGCAGGAGCCAGGTGCTTCTCCTGGTCTCCCATGTGGGTGCAGGGCCTAAGCACTTGGGCCATCCTCCACTGCACTCCCTGGCCACAGCAGAGAGCTGGCCTGGAAGAGGGGCAACCGGGACAGGATCGGTGCCCCGACCGGGACTAGAACCCGCTGTGCCGGTGCTGCAAGGTGGAGGATTAGCCTGTTGAGCCATGCCGCCGGCCCCTAGCTTGTTTTTGTAATCAAGTCATAAATGTTGGGTGAGTGCCTATTTGCATGGCTTTATTGTGATAGGGTGCTCATCATTTACATATTTTGCAAAATTTTAACACTATTAAATTCTGACATTTTAGGCACAGCCGAGGATTCCAAAGAGCATCACCTTTTAATCACATGGAAAAATAGATCTCATCTGTATTCAACTCAAATGATAAGAATGCCAACCACATGACCCTAATAAGAATACTCCTCCTGAGACACCTGGGTTCTCACCCAAGTCAAACATTGTGGATTTACATTTTTAGATAAGAATTCTTTAAATAATAATAGATATGTTACGGTTCTTTCTTTATTCTATCTTCCTTTCAGATTTTCCTATGGATTCTAGTAATGGAAACTGTAGAGGGGCAAGCAGTGGTGAGTATATCACTATCTTCTCGGTTTTCATTTGTGGTCAATTTATTCTTCAATGTAACCTAGATACTCAATTCTTTGTGAATGTTTTTGTCCTACATTTTAAAAATAAACTTATACATTATTTACTTATTTATAATAACTTTGTTTCTAATGTTAACATATGACAACATTGACTTTTCATTTTGATATATAATTTGGTATACGTGAATTTTAAAAGTATGTATGGATACACGTAACCATTGTCACAATCAGGATACAGAACAATTCCATAACCCTGAAGAACTTGATCAATCTATACCCATTTCTATCCCCACATTTCACCACTGGCAATTACCAATCTGTTCTTCATTACTGTTGTTTTGTCTTTTTGAAACTGTCATGTAAATGGAATGCTGCAGTATGTAACCTTTTGAGATTGACTTTTTTCATGCAGCGTTATGCCTTTGGGTTTCATCCAAGTTGTTGCAGGTATCAATATTCCATTCCTTTTTATTGCTGAGTATTTTATTACTTTGATGTGTTATCATTTGTATATCCATTAATTCCTTGAAGGATATCTGGAGTGCTTGCAGTTCGGAGTGGTCATGAAGAGAGCTGCTGTAAATATTCATGAACAAGCTTTTGTCTGAACTTCACTTTGTTTAAAAGTTTTTGATTAGCATGTCTTACTTGTACATTTTTGTGGAGTACAGTGCAGTATTCCAAAACTTGTAAATACAGCACAAACTGATCAAACCAGGAAATTAACAGGGCAGACATTTCTGTTTCCCTATCATTGTGTTTAGAGTCTACAAGCTTTTCTCTTGCTAGGCAGTATATAATACATTATTGTGAATTACAGTTAGCCCACTAGAACATATTACTGCTAACTAATTGTTCTGGTCCTCAAAAATATGGAATGCTTCACTAATTTGCATGTCACCTTGCACAGGGCCTTGCTAATTTTCTCATTTTGGTTCTAATTTGAGTATATGTGCTGCTAAGGTGAGCACTGTACATGTATTTTCATTTCTGTAGGGTAAATATCTAGGAAAGAATTGCTGGGTTATATGGTAAGTGTATATTTGACTTTGTAGAGAACTGCCAAACTGTTTCCAAAATGGCCCTCCAATTTTGCACTAGCAATTTATAAGAGTTCCAGTTGCTCTATATCCTCTCTGGCACTTGCTATCATCAGTTTTGTTTTTGTTAGTCATTTTATTAGGTGTGTAAAGATAGCTCATCAGGGTTTTAATTTGCATTTCCGTTATGGATAATGATGTTGGATATCTTTTTTTTTAAGATTTATTTTATTTATTTGAAAGTTACATAGAGAGAAGAGAGGCAGAGAGAGAGAGAGAGAGGTCTTCCATCCGGTGGTTCACTTCCCAGATGGCCGCAACGGCCAGAGTTGTGCTGATCTGAAGCCAGGAGCCATGAACCTCTTCTGGATCTCCCACGCGGGTGCAGGGGCCCAAGGACTTGGGCCATCTTCTACTGCTTTTCCAAGCCATAGCAGAGAGCTGGATAGGAAGTGGAGTAGCCGGGTCTTGAACCGCCGCCCATATGGGTTGCGGGCGCTTCAGGCCAGGGCTTTAACCCACTGCACTGCAGCGCCGGCCCCTGGCTATCTTTCTATCGGTTTACCTATCATTCACGTATATCCTTTTTGTTGTGTCTGTGCAATTCTTTTGTCCATTTAAAGTTGTATTTTTTTTTTTACTATTGAGTTTTGACAATTCTTTATTCATTATGGATACAAAGAACTCTTTTTGATTTCATTTGTTTTCTCTATTTTTTGTTTTCAATTTTATTGACTTCTATTTCTTTCTGTCTGCTTGCCTTGGAATTAGTTGGCCTTTTTATTTTTTAGGTTCTTAGGGTAGCACTTATGTTTTGAGACTTTTTTTCTCTTCTAAGATAAAATTATAAATACTCATCCTAAGAATGACTTTAGTTACCTCTCATAAATTTAATAGTCTCATTTTCATTTTTCTTCAGTTCAAAATATTTTATAATTTCCCTTGAGTATTCCTCTGACTTATGCATAATTTAGGATTATGTGGTTTAATTTGCTATTGTGTGGGGATTTTCCAGTTGTCATTATGTTATTTTTTCTAATTCTTTTATGGCCAGAGAACATACTTCATACGATTTTAATTCTTTTAAATTTGTCAGTTTATTAAATTTTTAAATTTCGATTCTTTTAAATTTGTCAAGGTTTATTTGTTAAGGTAATTTGTTAAGGACATGATCTATCTTGTTGCATACTCCACCTGGAAGAAATGTGTACTTCTACTTTATATTTTGCTTTTGGTTGGAATGTCCTTTAAATGTCAATTTGATTCAGTTGATTGATGCTGTTATTAGGTCTTTTATATTCTTGCTGGTTTTCTGTCTAGAAGATCTATTTAGCATTGAAAGAGTTGTGTTTCAGCCTACAAATATTATTGTGGAGTTTTCTAATTCTCTTTTTAGTTTTGTCAGTTTTGCTTCATGTTATTTGATATACACCAAATATTTTATGTTTACTATATTATGTGTTATTAGTGAATTGATGTTTTCATTACGTTATGTCTCTCTATCTCTGGTAATTTACTCTAAGGTCCATTTTGTCTGATATTAATGTAAAAGTACTTCAAAAAGTTCATGGAAAATGGAACTAAAAGTATGAGTTTATTTTGGTGCAAAGCATTTTTTATGCAAAAATATTCTTTTCCCAAGATACAGGAAACTCATATTATAGAACACACCGTGCATGGATTTCAAGTTTTTTTGCACCAAAATGAACTCATACTTCTAATTCCATTTTTTTTTTTAATTTATTTCTTTGACAGGCAGAGTGGACAGTGAGAGACAGAGACAGAGAGAAAGGTCTTCCCTTTGCCGTTGGTTCACCCTCCAATGGCCGCCGCGGTAGCGTGCTGCGGCCGGCGCACCGCGCTGATCCGATGGCAGGAGCCAGGTGTTTATCCTGGTCTCCCATGGGGTGCAGGGCCCAAGGGCTTGGGCCATCCTCCACTGCACTCCCTGGCCACGCAGAGAGCTGGCCTGGTCTAATTCCATTTTTTGATGAACTTTTTGGAGTCACTCTGTAGAGCTGCTCAAACTCTTTTTATTAGTGTTTGCAAGTGGATCTTTTTCTATTATTCTATTTTTAAAAAATTTTTTTAATATACAGTTTTTTTTTTTTTTTGACAGGCAGAGTGGACAGTGAGAGAGAGAGAGACAGAGAGAAAGGTCTTCCTTTTGCCGTTGGTTCACCCTCCAATGGCCGCCGCGGTAGCGCGCTGCGGCCGGCGCACCGCGCTGCTCCGATGGCAGGAGCCAGGTGCTTCTCCTGGTCTCCCATGGGGTGCAGGGCCCAAGGACTTGGGCCATCCTCCACTGCACTCCCTGGCCACAGCAGAGAGCTGGCCTGGAAGAGGGGCAACCGGGACAGGATCGGTGCCCCGACCGGGACTAGAACCCGGTGTGCCGGCGCCGCAAGGCGGAGGATTAGCCTGTTGAGCCACGGCGCCGGCCAGTTTTTTTTTTTTTTTTTTTGACAGGCAGAGTGGACAGTGAGAGAGAGAGACAGAGAGAAAGGTCTTCCTTTTTGCCGTCGGTTCACCCTCCAATGGCCGCCGCGGCCAGCGCGCTGCGGCCGGCGCACCGCGCTGATCCGATGGCAGGAGCCAGGTGCTTCTCCTGGTCTCCCATGGGGTGCAGGGCCCAAGCACTTGGGCCATCCTCCACTGCACTCCCTGGCCACAGCAGAGAGCTGGCCTGAAAGAGGGGCAACCGGGACAGAATCTGGTGCCCCGACCGGGACTAGAACCCGGTGTGCCGGCGCCGCAAGGCGGAGGATTAGCCTAGTGAGCCGCGGCGCCGGCCTATTTAGGTCTTTCATTTTAATTTTTTGTTTGATCCTTGTTTCCTTATTTCTTTTGTGTTGAGTTGCTCTCATCCCCCTTAGATAATGTTTATATATATATATATATATTCATATATATGTATGTATGTATGTATTTAAAGATTTATTTTTTTGTTTGAAAGGCTGAGTTACAGAGAGAGGGAAGAAAGGACAGAGAGATCTTTTATCCTCTGGTTCACTCCCTAAATGGCTGCAACAGTTGGGGCTGAGCAGAAGCCAGGAACTTCTCCGGGTCTCTCATGTGGGTTCAAGGGCTGTTCTGCTTTCCCAGGCACATTAGCAGGGAGCTGGATCAGAAGTGGAGCAGCCAGGATTTATGGGCTGCTGGCATCACAGGCGGCAGCTAAACCTGCTATGCCACAATGCTAGCCCATAGATTTTTTTCTTTTACGCATTAGATGTGTTTTAAGAAACTTAAGCAGTAGGAGAATAATAGCCTAATGTGCTTATGCAGATGTTGATAATTTCTATTGTTCTTCCTTTTTGAAGATTTATTATTTGTTTGAAAGGCAGAATAACTGAGCGAGGGTGGTGGTGGTGGTGGGGATGTGGCGGGTTCGTAGGCGATTCAGAGACAGAAAGAATCACTTTCCATCTGCTGATAGACTCCCCAAGGGCCATGTCAAAGCCAGGAGCTCAGGACTCCATTCAGGTCTCCTATGTGAGTGGCAGGGCCTGAAGAATTTGGGCCCTCATCAGCTGAAGTCCCAGGCACATTAGCAGGGAGCTGGATCAGAAGCAGAGCAGCAGGGACTTGAAGCATTGCCTCACCACAACACAGCCCCTGTTTTTTCTTCTTCCCCAAGATTCCAGGCTTCCTTCTGGTATCATTTCTCTTCTGTCTGAAGAATTTCTTTTAGCATTCCTTTAACCCAGCCTGTTGGCAGTAGATTTTATGTTTTCCTTCACCTAAACATATCTTTGTTTCACCTTCCTCACTGAAGAATGCTTTCACTGGGTATAGAATTTTGGGTTGGCAGTCCATTTAGTGCTGAAAAATATCCTGCTTCTGGCCTCAGTATGTCTTATGGAAGACCAGCAGTCATTTAAATCGTTCTTCCCCTTTAATGCATCTGTTTTCTCTGGTTTCTTTGAAGGTTTTCTTTCTTTGTCTTTAGTTTTTAGCAATTTGATTATTATTATTGATCAATGCTTGGGCATTGATCTCTTTGAATTTTCCTGTTTAGCCTTAACTGAGCTTCTTGAATCTGTTTATTCATTTTGCCAAATTTGGGATGCGCTCAGGAATTATTTCTTCAAATACTTTTGGCACAAACTTTCTTCTGTGAGGATCTGAATGTTCGATCCTCGGTAATGTCCAGAGCCTCTGTTCATTTCCCCTCACCCTCCAACTTTTTTCTCTGTTTAGATGGAGAGCATCTATTGGTCTGTCTTTATTGGTTCACTGGCTCTTTTCTTGGTTGTCCCTATTCTATTATTGGGAACTTTCAGACTTTTTTTTTTACTGTATTTTCAAAAATTAAAATTCCCTTTTGGTTCTTTAATATATTTTGTATATCTTTGTGAAGACTTTCTATCTTTCCATTTATTTCAAAGGTGTTCATCATTAGCCCCACAGGTCTTCCTGTTGGGGAGGAATGTTCTCCATCAGAGTTTTCTGCTTCAGACAGCCTCCCGTGCTACAGCTGTTGCTGTTACCCCTGTCCCAGGATGGCTTGAGGGGTGGGATACAGGAGACTGGCATGCTAGACACCCCTTTCCCACATCTTGAACCAGAACTGAGGATTTTTCCAGTACTCCCGGACTGTATAATTCCCACTTCTAGCTCACAGGCTGGAAACCAGACTGGTGGGCAGCAGAGGGGAAAACTGATGACTCATCTGTCAATTTGGTGGCACTAATGTTCTTCCCCAATCTCCTTGCTACTGTTTACTTTTTACAATTCTTTTTTTTTTAAAGATTTTTATTTATTTATTTATTTGAGAGGTAGAACTACAGAGAGAAAGAGGGAGAGATAGAAAGGTCTTCCATTTGCTGGCTCATTCCCCAATTGACCAAAATAGCTGGAGCTGGGCAGATCTGAAGCAAGGAGCCAAAGCTTCTTCCAGGTCTCCCATGCAGGTGCAGGATCCCAAGCACTTGAGCCATCTTGCACTGCTTTCCCAGGCTATAGCAGAGAGCTGAATCAGAATAGGAGCTGCCAGGATACAAACTGGCACCTATTTGGGATGAGGTGATGTAGGCGGAGGCTTAACCTGCTATATCACAGCGCCAGCTTTCAGAGTTCTTAAGTAACTGCTTCACACATTCTGTCCAGGTTTTATATCTGTATTCTTTGGGAGAAATGGAATGTAGTCTACTATCCCATTTTACCATATAATAAACCTTTAAGTATGATATATCTTCATAAAAGTACATAAGTTATAAGCAAATAACTCAGTGCATTACAAAGTACACTTATAATCACCTCATAGATCAAGATATAGAATATTACCAGCAGTCCAGAAGTTTCCAAACCACTGCTCCCACCCTTTGTCCCAATAGCAGGAATTTTAATATCATAGATTAACTTTACCTTATTTTTTGCTTTATATGGATGGAATCCTGCCTATACATTTCTTTCTGTGCATGTGTGTTCTGTTCATTTTCTCTTCATTATGTTCTGTATAGCAGCAGTTTTTCATTTTTGTGGCTATGTAGTATTCTGTCATTGATTGTATCACACTCTATTTATTAAATGTTCCTGAGTATTTGGGTTGTTTCCAGTTTTTGTTACCATGACTAATACTGTGTCAGTTTCTATAAAAATATTATAATATTATAAAATTATAATACTATAACTACAATGAGCTATTGTATTCTTTTATTTCATTTTCTTCTAGTGACTTGTACTGATGTTGGTGTCTTATATGTGAAAGTGGAAAATTTATTGAGTTGTAAATAACTTTGAAATATCAACTTTAGATATTTCTAAATATCAACTTTAGTTATTAGATTGGAATGGTTTTTACTGTTAAATTTTACTGAATCTTATTAGGGTGACAAGTTTTTGGCTTCAGACAATGTCCCCCAGAGGTGGTCCCAACAAACATTTAGCTTAGTAAAAACACAAGTGAATTAAAATGTTTTAGAATTAGTTGTCCACTCTTATAGTTTTCAGTGTCTATTTGGAAATCATTGATATCCAGCATTTTTGCTATTTTAAGGATCACTCCTTTAATTATGTTTGCTCAAAACAAGCCAAAAAAGCTCCTTTGTATAATAGTGTAATTAGTGAGTCGCAATTTCTGGCCAAGTGTTTATGTATGCTATCAATTTGTCCAGAAGTTATAGTTAGAAGAATACAGAGCTTCAGCGTATGAAAGAGAGAAGATGTCAACAGCACTATAAATGATATACAAAAATAGTTCAACATGTAAAACTACCTAAAATGAATTCAGTGTTCTGGGTTCAGTGTTTACTGTTCCTCTTTTTAAAATGTTTTCCATTCCTGGTATAATGGGAGAGAAGAAAACAAACAGGGAAAACCAAGGATCATGATGTTTTGGAAAGAAACACTAACATATTCACATGTTCCAAAAAGAAAACATAATTTGTTCACACTCAAAAATTTTATGCTTTGGAGAAATTTAACAGCTGAGGTTGATCATGATAAAACAGGAAATGAAGAAGTCACAAAAAACATTGTAAGCCACATAACTACGTCTTCCCACAGTGTCAAGCTGTTTGGAATTTGGAAAAGAAATTCTTTTACTCCAATTAATTTACCCATTGCTTTCAAGCGGAACAATTTTCTTTCTCTTTTGGAAATAATGACTTGTAAGCAGCTTCCTGTTGTGAGTGTATTTTACAGTTGTAAACCCACCAACGTAAAGAATACTCAAGTCCTGTCTATTTTCATAGCATGGAACAAGAAGCAAAATTTAGTTCTGTTCTACTGAGTCACTTAGTCTGTTAGATAAGAAAATTAAGGTCGATAGTCAAATGGTTCAATTCTACTTTGTGATGAGTCAATTTTTTTTTCTTTTTTTTTTTTTTTGACAGGCAGAGTGGACAGTGAGAGAGAGAGAGACAGAGAGAAAGGTCTTCCTTTTGCTGTTGGTTCACCTTCCAATGGCTGCCGCGGCCGGCGCGCTGTGGCCGGCGCACCCTGCTGATCCGAAGGCAGGAGTCAGGTGCTTCTCCTGGTCTCCCATGGGGTGCAGGGCCCAAGCACTTGGGCCATCCTCTACTGCACTCCTTGGCCACAGCAGAGAGCTGGCCTGGAAGAGGGGCAACCGGGACAGAATCTGGCTCCCTGACCAGGACTAGAACCCAGTGTGCCGGTGCCGCAGGCACTAGGATTAGCCTAGTGAGCCGCAGCGCCAGCCTGATGAGTCAATTTTGAGAATTTTCATTTGAAAAGCATGGATTTCTCCATATTGTTGGTAGGTTACTAATTAAGTTTGTAAGCTCGGCCATATTATTTCTCTGGGTCTGATTTCTAACAGAGCAATCAGTCTGTATTGACTTATGGGGTCCCTTCTGACACTATTCATGTTAGGAAACCCTTAGCAGGGTTCCCTTTTGCAAATCAGATACTCTACTAGAGTTTCTACTATCTACTTTCTGAACTTCTCCAGGTGTAACAGACTTTGGGAGCTGGGTGGGGCTATGAGTACCTGGAGATTCCTGGTGCCTGCAACTGCCCCAGCCACCTACCTGTGTCAGATGGTCTGTGTTTAGCTTGGGTAGTGTAGATCCGTTCTCCCTCTCTTTCCTTATTTTAACATCGTTCCTCCCTTTTGGCTTTCCTCCAGCTTGGGGAAGGAATTTAGATTTTTTCTTTAATGCAAATATTAATTGACTATAGAGGCTAAATTAACTTTGGGTAATTTCCACATTGGGAAAATGGTAGGATAGATAAATAGTATTTTTGTGGCTGGTGCCGTGGCTCAACAGGCTAATCCTCCGCCTTGCAGTGCAGGCACACCGGGTTCTAGTCCCAGTTGGGGCGCCGGATTCTATCCCGGTTGCCCCTCTTCCAGGCCAGCTCTCTGCTATGGCCCGGGAAGGCAGTGGAGCATGGCCCAAGTCCTTGGGCCCTGCTCCCGCATGGGAGACCAGGATAAGCACCTGACTCCTGCCTTCGGATCAGCGTAATGCGCCAGCCGCAGCGGCCATTAGAGGGTGAACCAACGGCAAAAAGGAAGACCTTTCTCTCTCTCTCTCTCTCTCACTGTCTACTCTGCCTGTCAAAAAAAAAAAAAAAGTATTTTTGTAATTATACAGTAGCTTATAACCATAGGTTTTTGCCATCCCCTTGTAGCTACTGGTACTTTTGACCAGTTCTTTTTCCTGAGCATTCTTCTCCTGGCTCTCTTACCCCAGTTCTGCTCCTGCCCTTCTTCTGGGCACTTTCCCCAAAGCTCTGTGCTTGGCCTCTGTTTCTCTCTCTTTAGTGTGAATTTCATTCTACTGAAGTTCATCCAGATACAAGCACTTCATTCTCACTCCTGTGACTCTAGTTCTGATCATTCTGTCAGGTGTGGTATCACATTTCCTTTTCAATAAATACTTCAACCTAGGTGTTCTATTTGTACTTCAAATATAATGTATTTAATAATTAATCTTCATGAAAAATTTCCTCCTTGTTACTTTCTTATGTAGCAACAGAATTTTGCTGGGTCTCCAGTACTGAAATGTATTAGTTGCTTTTATTATTAGTCTACTCATCCTACCATTCATAAAAAATGTAATGAATACTCACTTGTACTACACACTCTATATGCCAAAGACATGAAATGAAGGAGTAAACAGATGACTGGAATTTTTCTTTTTTTCCACCTCTTTTCTATGTTCTTGGCATTGAATAGATACATGGTTTTTTAAGATTTATTTTATTTTTTTGAAAGGCAGAGTTTTGGGGAGAGAGGGAGAGACAGAAAAATCTTCCACCTGCTGGTTCACTTCTCAAATGACTGCAATGGCTAGGGCTGGGCCAGGCTGAAGCCAGGAGCCAGGAGCTTCCTTCAAGTCTTCCACATGGGTATAGCGGCCCAAGGACTTGGGCCGTCTTCTGATGCTTTCCCAGGCACATTAGCAGGGAAGTGGAGTAGCTGGAACTTGAACCATCACCCATATGCCAGCATTGCAGGTGGTAGCTTAATCCTTTCCACCACAACACTGACCCCCACACCCCACATGATCGTCTAAAGGCAATGTTAATGGACTTCTTGAGTATATTGTGAAACCTAACACTTAGGATGTCATGGGGGAAAATAGGCAATGCTTCATTTTGGATATCTGGAATGACTTTTGGATGCAGAAACTGTATGAAAGGTAGTTAATTCAAAAATTTTCAATGACATACATGCTAAAGGAATAAACTGAGCTTCTTTTTTTATTCATCTAGTGCCAGTCTTCTTAATCTTAAGCAATTCCCTGTTACAAAGTAAAAATTACTCTGAATTGAGTCTTTTATTACAATATTTAAGTTTTGTTTTTACAGCTAATTCAAGTGAATATTACTTTTGCTTTCTCAAGCTTTATTATATTACCCAAGTTCACCAGTTGACCTTATCACTTTTTCCATATGATATAATTTTTTTTTGCCTTATATATAGCTTTAGGAAATAAATATTATTTTGAACACATAATGAATGGTTGCTGAGTCATGACACATTTCACTTTCTGGAAAAAAATTCAAGGAGCATCTTAAATGAATTTATATGTTATTGGTACTTTATTATTTATTTATAGTGAAATGCACAAATTTGAAGTGCATGTCACCTTGAGTTTTGACAAATGTGTCTTCCCAAGCAACCATTGCCCACATCAAGGTAAAGAACTTTTCCATCACACCTGGAAACTCCTTTGTGCTCAATAAAGAGGTGAACATGGTTCTGATTTTTATTACGATAGATTAATATCGTCTTTTTTTAGCTCCATCTAAGTAGAATCATACTATAATATTCTTTTCTGAGTGATTGCTTTTGTCTACTATATTTTTGAGATTTATCCATTTATCTATATGTGCATCATGTCATTTATTATTATTATTATTTTTTGTATAACAGTACATCTTTGCATGAGATGACACCAGTATGAATTCTATTGATTGGTTTTTATTTGAAAGGCAGAGTTAAAGGGGGAGGGAGGTTCTTACATCTGCTAGTTCACTCCCCAAATGGCTGTAACAGCTGGGGCTGGGCCAGGCTAAAGTCATGAGCTAGGAACTCATGGGTACAGGGGCCCAAGCTCTTTGGCCATTTTCTGCTGTTTTCCCAGGCACATTAGCAGGGTCCTGGGTTGGAATTGAGCAGCTAGGACTCAAACTGCCACCGATATGGGATGCTGGCTTTGCAGGAGGCTTCTTAACTTGCTATTGCACAATGCCAGTCCCTAGGCCGGTGCTGCGGCTCAATAGGCTAATCCTCCACCTGTGGTGCCGGCACACCAGGTTCTAGTCCCTGTTGGTGTGCCGGATTCTGACACGGTTGCGCCTTTTCCAGTCCAGCTCTCTGCTTGTGGCCCGGGAGTGCAGTGGAGGATGGCCCAAGTCCTTGGGCCCTGCACCCCATGGGAGACCAGGAGAAGCACCAGACTCCTGCCTTCGGATCAGCGCGGTGCGCTGGCCACAGCAGCCATTGTGGGGTGAACCAATGGGCAAGGAAAACCTTACTCTCTGTCTCTCTCACTGTCTACTCTGCCTGTCAAAAAACAAAAAAACAAACAAACAAACAAAAAAAACCAAAAAACAATGCCAGTCCCTAAATTCTAGCTTTTTAAATATAGCTCTTGGTTTCTTTTTCTGTAGGAGTTGTGCTGTTCTTTACCCCCTTTCATCACTGTGATCAGAACACTAGGGTCCTGGGGTTTTTCTTTACTTTTAATCCCCTAGGCATAATAACATCCTAGAGTGTGTGTGTGTGTGTATGTGTGTGAAGTACCCACTTGATGCCTTGCAATTTTGGGTAGAAGAAATGTGATCCTAAGGGCGGAATCTGGGATATTTTACCATCTCCTTGTTTCTAGGATGACAATGGAACTGATCTAGAAGGCCAAATATTATATTGCCCATCTTTCAACATACAGCGATCTGAAAAAGTCCATAAAAGAATCTGTCTCCTTTTTTGATGATAAAGTAGATGAACTCTCTAGTGCACTGACTTCTTAATTTATTAACTTGCTTATCTATTCTGCCCCATTTCCACTGGAATTTCTAGATCTTGTCTTCTGTCAGTGGTGCTAACTTTATAATGTTAATTTCAGGTATCCCACACCTTGCCTACCACCTCTTTTTCATTCCAGTTGATTTGCTCTGGAAAATTGTTTTTACTCCCCCGAGTCTGCCTACTCATCAACTGCTTTTTACTCTCTTCAGCCCCTGATCTTCTTGTGTACCTGAGATTTCATACTGTATTGTAACAACCATTCCCTTGAAGTATCCCCAATTCCCTGATCCACTCCTTGTCTGCCATATTCACCTGGCCAATTCCTAACTCTATTTGCTGGAACAAATCACTCAGCTAGGATGACTGGATATACTTTAAGTTCAAGATAAAAATTTCAAACAATTAACACTACCTAGCAATTTTGCCTACTAAAAATTTTGCCTTCCAACTCAAAATAATGGCTTTATACTTTCTCTCCTCATGCTTCCTCACTTTGCCTGTCTTAGCTCTTCATCCCCATAGCTAATGACTTCACTTCATCCTTCAGCGAGAAAGTAAAAACAATTAAAAGCAACTCACTCAGCACTCCTCCAACACATTTATCAACTTGTCAACATCAGTTCTGCTCTCTCCTTTTTCTTGTGTAGTGGGTGGAATTCTTTTGCTTTCAAAGTTTTATTCTCTCTTTTGTTCAGGCTCCCATCATCTCCTTGACAATTGAATCTGTGGATCCTTTTCTCTCCCAATCATTTGAGCTCTGAGGATCATTTGATACACTGGACCGCCCTCCTTTTCTCTTAGAACAGCTTTATTCAGCTTTCTCGGCTCCACCCTCTCTTGTATTTCTTATGACATCACTGGATGCTCCTTCTCAGTCAGAGACTCTTTATCTCAGCAGTTGAAGCAGAAATGTGCCAGGGCAAGGGCTGCAAAGTGATTTTTCAAGGATGACAGAGGATGTTTGTAACCTTGACTCAGAAAATGGATGCTTGGCTCCATTTTGAATTTTAGGCATGCTCCTCTTGTTTCTCTGCTCTGATAGAGTCTAAATTTTTGTATAAATGTAGAGAAGTAATAACATATCCTTAGAGTTATTGTTTTTCTTTTTGTCAGCTATCTGGACAGTGGTGATAGATGAGTATTTGCCCTAACAGCTAGGGTACTGGGTTGGATTGCTTGCATCCCAGATTGGAGTTCAATACCTGGTTCCAGCTGTAAATTCTAATTCCCTGGTAGTGTAGAACCTGGAGGCAGTAGTGATGGCTCAAGAAGTTGAGTCCTGGGCACCCACATGGGATTCCTGGATTGGGTTCCCAGCTCTCAGATGCTGCTCAACACAGTCTTCATTGTTGCATTCGGGGTATAAAATAGAAGATGGGAGCTCTCTCTTCTGCCCATCTTTACTGAGTTGAGTCACTATATATGTTACAAACAAATATCTTAAAACAAGCAGTCGAAACACAAAGATAAATGGCTTGGCATAGGATCATCAAAATTAGCAATATTCCTAAGAATATAATTACTACATAAATTATAAAATAAGCATGAGATCTACATAACAAGTTTCAGTATTTAAGGATTATAAAAGCCTGGTCCAGGGTCTCAGTTGAAAACAGTGAAACATCAAGCTGTCAGCCATTTTTCTTCCTGGTCAGACAAAGCTTGAGCTCAGTGATGGTGAAGGACTAGACCATTAAAGTGGGATCAGTCTTTTTTAGGTGGGAAATGTGGACCCAAGCGTCAATTATCTTGAGTTTGGCTGCATAGGGACTTATTAGAAGTACCTGGAAAGCATCTTTCCAGTGAGGCTGTGAGGAATTTTTAAGGAGATGTCTGTCTTTTTCAGTACATGAACTTACCAAGCTGGATTCTGTAGAGTTGAAGGTCACTCTCCTTGTCATTGTAAAAAGATTGTTTTACTAAAGAGTGATTTTTATTAATATTTAAAAAATATTTATTTATATATTTGAATGTCAGAGTTAAATAGGGAGAGGGAGAGACAGTTATATATATAGAGAGATCTCCCATTTGCCGGTTCACTCCCCATATGGACTGGGCCAGATGGAAGTCAGGAGTCAGGAACCTCATCTGGGTCTCCTACATGGGTAGCAGGAGGCATCTTCTACTGCCTCTCCCAGGCCACTAATAGGGATCAGGAAAAGAAGGGGAGCAGTTGAAACATGAACCCTCGTGGGATGCTGGCATTGTAGACAGTGGCTTTACCACTAAGCCCTTTATTAACTCTTTTAATGTGCTCTTGCCAATATGTAGGAATTCTGCTTTTTATGACTAAAGAGTCCAGGACTTCAGGGGACATATGCATAATGGATTTTTGTTCTGTTTGATGTATTAACAATTTTATAAACCCAGTTTTTAAGTTGTGGAAAGTTTTTAAAAAGATTTTATTTTATTTATTTGAAAGGCAGAATTACAGAGACCAAAGGAGGGAGGGTAGAAGGAAGATTTTTTTTTTTTTAAGATTTATTTTTTATTTATTTGAAAGAGTTACAGAGAGAGGTAGAGACAGAGAGAGAGATCTTCCATCTGCTGGTTCACTTCCCAGATGGCCGCAATGGCTGGAGTTTCTTCTGGGTCTCCCACGTGGGTGTAGGGACCCAAGGACTTGTGCCATCTTCTATTGCTTTTCCAGGCCACAGCAGAGAGCTAGATCAGAAGAGGAGCAGCTGGGACTAGAACCGGTGCCCATATGGGATGCTGGTGCTTCAGGCTAGGGCTTTAGCCTGTGGTGCCACAGCGCTGGCTCCAGAAGGAAGATTGAGAGAGACACACCTTCCATCTGCTGGTTCACTCTCTAAGTGGCCACAATGGCCAGGCTGTCCAGGCTGAAGCTGGAAGCCTGAACTCCATCCAGGTCTCCTGTGTGGGTAACAAGAGTCCAAGCACTTGGGCCATCTTCTGCTGCCTTCCCAGGCACATTCCCAATGAGCTGGATCTGAAGTGGCATAGCCAGAACTCAAATTGGTGCTCATATGGGATGTTGGTGTCATAGGTGGCAGCTTAACACATTGCACAATGCCACCCCCTAAATTCTGAAATTTTTACTCAATCCAGTATGTGACTTTAAAGTTACCAAATATCTGTATTCAACATGCAAATCTTAACATTATAGTGAATTTCAAAGATCATTCATAATCAGCATCAGAATAAAGCATTTTAGCTAAGGGACAATAGGACTTAACTGTCCCGGTTGCTGATAGGCTAAGACTCCAACTACAGCGCCACAGCCCATATGGACGCTGATTTGCGTCCCGGCTGCTCCTCTGCTGATCCAGCTCTCTGCTTATGGTCTGGGAAGGCACTGGAAGATGGCCCAAGTGGTTGGGCTCCTGCACGCATGTGGGAGGCGTGGAAGAAGCTCCTGACTCCCGCTTCAGCTCAGCTCAGCTCTGGCTGTTGCGGCCATTTGAGGAGTGAACCAGTGGATGGAAGACCTTTTTCTTTGTCTCTCCCTCTCTTTGTCTGTAACTCTACCTCTCAAATAAATAGATAAATAAGATCTCTTTAAAAAAAAATCAGAAGAGTTCACTATCACCGGCAATGTGCTTTGCTTATTTCTGTGCCATTTAATATAATCAGATTTCTAGGAATTGTATGATTTTTATCTTCTCCATCTTACATATAATGGTTAGGTCCTGCCTAGATGAAAGCAATTCAGCTTTCAGGTTTCTGGCATAAATATAATCAGAGCACTTTTCAGGTTAGACTAATTTATTAGGTCATCAGGTTACATGTTCTCACTTCACTTACACAGTGCACTTTTCTTTCCTAGCATGTGTCAATGTGATTATAATTTGTTTTATGTGTATTTGTTCAATAGCTGTATCCTCTTCTGTTTCTGTTGCCCATTGTTCATCCTACATACCTGTTAGCCTGGAATGTAGCAGATAGCCAATACATATTTATAGAACGAACACATTAATATGTAAGTGTCTAAAAAAGTTCAACCAATGTTGGTACTTTTCTCTTTGCCTTCTCCCCTTTAGGGAAGGATGAATATCTCAAAGTCATTATGTCAGAGGACACTATTGTTTCTATAGAAGAAAGAAGAATTCATCATGTGATAACTATTAACAGATGTTTAAATTACTTTAGGATGTATGTGCCCATAGATACCCTTTATAAACAGTTGAAAATATAGATTTGGATATCAGTAAAGAGGTCACAGTTAAGGATCTAGATCTTGAAATCATAAAATGTGTACTTTATACCCCTTAAAATTTGTTCTGATCAGCTCCTATGGAGGGAGAGGACCAGTGCATTTCAGTGGGTCAAATGCTGGGATATATGACCTACAATGCTTTTGGCACAAGTTAAAACTTATTTAAACTGTGATCTGATTAGCAAAGGTCCATCTTGAAAGATTAACAATAAAATTCTGACATAAGTAGAATTTATGTTTTCTTTCACCCTCTTCCCCCTACTTCGGGACAGATCCTAAGCACAGATCTAAGAACTTTCCCTAGAAAAGCAGAAAAATATCCACTCAAAGATAGTATTCCAAGGTCATGGTGCATGAAATGTTATAGGATTTTAGAACCTAGTAAAGTTAATTATAGTCTTAGAGCTCTGAACCAGAGTCAAGAGAATTCAATAGGAAAAAACAATCAGGGCTAATTAGAAAGTTGTATCCCATTGAACTCAGACAAGGTTGCATTATAAAGTGATGCTGCAGTGAGTATCAAACTCCATAATTGTATCAGAATTATAAATTTAAAAATTCTTTAGAACTTGTAAAGCCATATAAAACTACCATTATCCTTATGTATTTTCAATGAATGAAGCTATTTATTGAGCAAAACAGAATAAAAGAGAATATGATCATTTTCCCCTCTGAGCTCTGTATGTCTCACTGTTGAGACAGCAAGGCTGTTCATTGCCCAGACCCCGCTGTGTACACTGGGGCATCTCCCCTGAATTGCAGATTAAGTTCTGTGGAGCTCTGGACATCTTTTACTTTTGCTAACTCACTT
Source organism: Lepus europaeus (assembly GCF_033115175.1). Lineage (NCBI taxonomy): Eukaryota > Metazoa > Chordata > Mammalia > Lagomorpha > Leporidae > Lepus > Lepus europaeus. The sequence continues at coordinate 126,205,249 of NC_084827.1, read as the reverse complement.
CTGCACTAGAGCGAAACACTTATTTTGTACTATGACAGTCAACAGTCTTGTTTTACTAGTAGAGATAGTATGAGATAATTGGTTTTAGGAGAGTCCCTTAAAGAGTGGAGCAGGGAGAGTGAAGGGATGAGGAAAAATTGCCAAAGACAGTTTCCTGGTGGTGGCCCTGGTTGCTCTTGGGGTATGGTGCTGCATTGTTCCAAATTCATTGTTTTATATTTAATACTAGAATTTGATGTGAACAAATTGTTAATATTAAAACTTTGCCCATGTTTGAAGATCTCTTTGTCATGATTTAGGCTATGTCAGAGCCAACTCCTTTAATTCTTTCATGTATGTTTTTCCTTAGGTGAAACACCAGTGTAGACTCTTTTTAAGCTTTCAACATTAGAATGCAGGAAAATCAGTTGCTAATGATTTTAGTACAACAATTTCATTTGACACTGTAGAAAACAAAATTTTAAAATCTTGTACCATTGGAAAGCATCAGGAGGAAGACTCCTAACAATTAAAGCAGAAAGGATGGTAGGGCTACTGACACAACAAAAAGTGGGGTCAAGAAATTAACTATTGGTTATAAAGAAAAATTAAGTTACAGTCAAATTTAGGGTGCTAGGCACAAAAATGTGGTAAATAATGTATGCAGTGTATTTCTCTACAACTCTATGCAATTTCAACCTTCTTAGGTTTTGGGATCTATATATTTGTAAATGTGTGTCAAAATAATTTAGAAGAGGGATAATGCTTGGGATCTGTTCATCTAAGATATGCCTCATGAGTACCCTCAGATATGAACATTTGGGTTGAGTAAGTGTATATAAGTGAAAGGAAGTTCTTTGACTTTTGAGCCTTGTATGTATAAAGGTTCATTCCTCCTCATTACTGTTAGTGAGTTATTAGTTACTTAAACTAGACAGATATTTGCTTATAGCAAAAATTAGGGATTGGGGCCTGGAGAGGGCCTCATATATAAGAGCAAGTGGTAAGCCACTACCACTAGTAGGAATGATAGGCACATTGTAAATGAGCAAAATTCAGTCCTCAGAGTGTAATTGCTTAGCTTATTAGCTATTAGGTAATAGTTCTATGTATATTTGTATACACAGTTGTGTAAACACCTACTGAAAATCTTCCCAAATAACCTTAACATATAATTTTTAAAAAACCTCTTGTTAGGAGTATTTTATGGAATCCATTTGTTTATGCTTCAAACAAAGTTAAATGGGTAGTAACAAAAAATAGACTCCAGTCAGTGAAAGTTGCTGTATCTATTTTAAAATATGTATTTATTTAAAAGGTAGAATGACCAGGAGAGAGAGAGAGACAGAGATATTTTCTATCTGCTGGTCTACTTCCCAAATGCTCACAAAAGCCAGGGGAAGGACAGGCCAAAGCCAGGATCCAAGACCTCCATGTGTGCGTCTCATATTTGGTGGCAGGAGTACAAGTACTTGGGTTGTCATCTGTTGCCTCCTAGGCATTTTAGCAGGAAGTTGGATCAGAAGCGTGGAGTAACCAGGACTCCAACCTGACACTGGTTTGGGATGAGGGAATACCAAGCAGCAGGTTACCCTGCTGTGCCACTATGCCTGCTACAGTTGCTATATTTTCTTTTTTTAAGATTTATTTATATGAAAGGCAGAGTTACAGAGAGGGGTTTGGAGAGAGAGATTGATCTTCTGCCTTCTGGTTCACTCTGCAAATGTCCACAACAACTAGTCTCCTGAACCCAGGAGATTGGGACTCCTTCTGGTTCTCTCATGTGGATGCAAGGGCCCAAGGACTTGGGCAACCTTCTGCAATTTTCTCAGGCAGGTTAGTAGAGAGCTGGATAGGAAGTGGAGCACCTGGGACTTGAACTGGCACCCACATGGGGTGCCAGCACTGCAGGTGGAGGCTTAACCTTCTGTGCCACAGAGCCAGCCCCTGAGCCATCTTAACTATATACAGAAAAGCTATTAAAAATTGTTGAACAGGGAAGGTGCTGTGTGCAGTGCTGCCAAACTCACTTCTTTCGTGGTGACAGCAACAGTTGCTGCTGCCACTGGTCCCCAGTAGAGATGCTTCTTTCTAGGACTTAAAGCTGGTAGGAATGGCACTCCTGTCTCAGAGCTGCCACTTGAACAACTAGCATTTACAGTTTCAACTGGACATAAGATTTATTTTGATTGGAAAATACAATATTTAGTGGTCAACAAAAGCTCCTGGGCTTCATTGATCTTCATGCTAACATAAAACACTTTTTAAACAAGACATTTTTGTTGGCTTCCTTTCTCTGATTTGTATGTTCTTTTTCCCTTCTGTCAAACAGAAGGAACACATGCAATTTAACTTATAATAAAGCTTTCTCAGGGTGTTATTTTTAAGGAAATCTTTACATACAATAAAATATTTTTTTTTTTTTTTTTTGACAGGCAGAGTGGACAGTGAGAGAGAGAGACAGAGAGAAAGGTCTTCCTTTTGCCGTTGGTTCACCCTCCAATGGCCGCCGCGGTAGCGCGCTGCGGCCGGCGCACCGCGCTGTTCCGATGGCAGGAGCCAGGTGCTTCTCCTGGTCTCCCATGGGGTGCAGGACCCAAGGACCTGGGCCATCCTCCACTGCACTCCCTGGCCACGCAGAGAGCTGGCCTGGAAGAGGGGCAACCGGGACAGGATCGGTGCCCCGACCGGGACTAGAACCCGGTGTGCCGGCGCCGCAAGGCGGAGGATTAGCCTGTTGAGCTACGGCGCCGGCCCAATAAAATATTTTCTAAAGTAATTGTGTTACGTTGAATTTTTATATTGATTTTAACTGCTGACAATTTATCTGTTTAAGATGTGTGTTTCTTAGCTAAATAATCCTGGCAGCTCTTCTATAGAAGGTATAATAACCCACTTTTCAAGATTTTAAATTACTGGTACTACATTATCACATTTTGAGATAACTAGAACTTTTATTATATGTATATAAAATATATGTTCTGGTTTCTACCCATACAGGTTTGTTCTATAAAAATTTTTTCATTTTATTTGGAAGACAACGAGGAAGAGGGGGAGAGGGGAGAGGAAGGAGGAGATGGGAAGGGATCCTTCATCCTCTGGTGCACTCCTCAAATGCCAGCAGCAGCTAGGACAGGGCCAGGCCAGAACCCGGAGCCAGGAGCTCTGTCTGGGTCTCCCACATGGGTAGCAGAGATCTATGTACTTGAGCCATCATCTGTTGCCTCCAAGGATGCCTTAAGAGGCTGGATTGGAAGTAGAAGAGCTGGACTCAAATCAGGCACCCCAGTGTGGAATGTGGGCACCCCAAGCAGTGACTTAAGTGCTGAGCCAAACGCCCACCCCTCTTCCAGACATTTTTAAAACATGGAATTACTCTTTTCAAGATATGTACATAGTAATTTCCTCCAAAAGGCACAAAAAAATCATTGAGTGAAATGATATTTATTCCACCATCAGAAAGGACTCACTGATTCTTTTCTTAAAAACTTCATTAAGTTCCCTGTGTTGTTAAAATACCTGCTCATCTCCTTGAGTTGCTTTTAGGTCCAGGAACTCATATTTGGAGGAGTGCTGTGTAATTTGTCAAAAGCCTATGAAACCTGTGTATTATTCCACATGAATGTACCAATAACCTGAGCATAAGCAGCAAATTGCCTCTCAGTAGGCAATCATTCCACTTTGTTTCATGCATGTGGAGAACACGGTTTCTTCAGGATTTGGGTGATCTGTTGGGGAGTAGGACCTGATATCGGATAAGAAGATATGTAGAAAGGATAAACAGGATTGCAGTTCAAAGAGAAAGAGATCACCATCAAATTCAGATTTAGCCTTTACAAAACATGTGAATGAACAACAGAAAGCTAATCATAAAAATTTTCTTATAACAAAACTGTGTTTTTCAGAACGCTGCAAATGCAAGCCTATTAGAGCTACACAGAAGACCTATTTCCGGAATAATTATAACTATGGTAAGGATAACTTCATGGTTGCCTGATAAACTGCTATGCTAAGAAAGGTGTGAGTGTTTGTGTTTTTGTATGCATGCACATGTAAATGAAAATAAGAATAAGGCTTAAATATGAATAAAGGACAATTTTGAAAGCTTAGTCCTCCTTGTTGCAAAAAATTAAAATGTTTCACATTGGCAGAATTCTTAAATACGTGGTTGGTATCTTAGAAGCGTATAATTAAGTATATAGAGTTAAGTTCAAGACAGCTGGGACTCCGCTATATCTGGGAGGCTGTGGAGGATTTGAACTCATGTTTAGAGCTGCAGGGACCGTGAGCTCTGTTTCACTGGAGTAAACAGAAGAGGACTTTGATGTACAAGAAATGGTTATAAAAGGGAAACTTGGCTTCTTCAGTCAATCTCATGGAAAACATTCCCAAAGTTGGAAAGTAACATTTAGAGAAGTTTCTGGTATTCAGTTGAGGGAATGTTTTGGTATCTAGCTTGACCTAAAATGTGACGTTCTGATAAACTGAACATTAATTAAAGAGATACCAATCCAAATGTAGCCGAGAAGCTGCATTGAGGAATGAAAAGGCATGCTGTCTCCATGCCAGGGACTGTGTTGGGGGATCCCTGTGTATAATTCTTCATTTAATTTTCACAACATCACCCCAAGATACGCTATTATCCTGATTTTATCCGTGATTGATGAACCTCCTTTAATCATTCCTAATATTCGTTTGGGTACTGATGTGTCTCAGAGTCATAAATATTCACCATCAAATGTAGATGGGATAGTTAATGGAGTTTTCCAGCAGATAAGATAATGGAGGAATCAATATTTACTGTATTCTGTAGGTATTTTATTGTGATTTTTGCTAGTTTCTATGAGATTAATGAAGGTCATGTTACTATTGCTGCAAAAGACTTGCAAATCTGATGTTGACTCAATGAGTAAATATAAGTAGACTTTCATGATGAATTTTTTATGAAAAGGAGAGCACTGTGTTACAGGCCTTATTGCAGAGGACATAGGATTTATAGGGCAGATTTATTTATAATTTTGCATTTTTGGGAACTGGAAGGAGAGAAATGTGCAAGACTCTATATGAGTACTCTTTGATATTTTTTAAAATACTCTGTTTTAAAAACATAAAGTAGGAAATTCCTAGTGAAGTCAAATCTGTTTAAAATAAATGTACCTAATTTCCTAACTTTCTCTTCAATGACATCAACTTTTGTTTTCTTTTTCTTACTACTCATCTTAAAAGGAATCTAGCTTCTCTTAGCCAGTGATGGACACATTTTCCAAAGTTGGAAGGTCATGTTTATCTAAGAAGTCAAATGATTGGGCTGCTTATCTGAAGACCATTCCTGTACAAATTGATGTGAAAAACCTCAGAGAAAGGGGAGGTCTCAGCTGGTAGGAGGTTAGCTTTTTAAGATTGAAAGCTGCTATATGAACTTTTATATATAGTTATACTAAAACTAAAAACACAGTAAAATTTGTGTATTAGGGCAATTCACTTGTTTCTATGTTACTTACCACTTTTTACCTTAGCTTCTTAGTGCTGCAGTAGTTGGTGCTGTTCTTTTTGTTAAAAGCTAAATACTAGTCGTCATAGCAGAGAAGGAGAAATCCTAGAGGAAGTAGCTGGGTGAATACTGTAAACTAAAATGGGATATGTGTCACAATTAATGGAAAGGAACAACAGCTTTCTTTTTCAAAGCCAACCAATAAACTGGGTTGCACATAGTTTAAGGCTTATCATTTGTGTGGACCGACTTACAACTTCTTTGAGGAAGGCATGCCCTTGAACGATGGAATAGAAGGAAAAATAGCTAAAAAAGGAAATATTCCTATTTCAAAAATAGGTTGATTTTTATTTTATATATTTGTATCTATTAAGAAAACAACGCGAGGGTGAGAGCCATGGGTAATTCAGACAAAACCTCTGCCTCATTCAGATTAATTACATTAAAAACTCTTGAGCTTTAACAAAATTACTTGCATAATAAAGTAGGTCTTGTAGAGAGATATTTATTTTGGAGTGGGTACATGTGCTAAAAATTTCTAATGAAAATAGTAGACACACTGGGTAAATAAATCATTAGTTTGAGAACGTTTGCACAGTTCACTAATCTCTAATGGTTGATGGATGCGTGAAGCACATTCACTTAAGCCAGGACACACAAAAATGCCTGCTAGCTGGGGCTGAGAATTTATCATCTGTTTCTCCCAAATGACATTTCAAAAGGCAATCTTATCTTCTGTTAAAATACAGATTAGAGAGACCACGGATAGGAAAGGGACTCCATTTGCAAATGGAACCAAGTAAGGCCAGCCAGGCAGTTATGTTTTGTATGCTGCAAATTCTCTTACTTGAGGAACTAATTCTCCGAAGGCTGAAATACCTGAGAAGCAAAAGTAGTTTTCTTCTGAGGTTTTAAAAGTGAATGAGTATGTGTGTTGAGCTGGTGCAGCGTCATCAAGTTTCTGTAAGAGTTGAAGCGCTGACAGAAGAATAGTTTATCCCCTGGCTTTGTATTCTCATGGATGACTCCCTCCCCTCCTCCACCTTTGTAGTCCAAAGCTCCTAAGATCCATGAGAAACTGTTCAGATGAAAGTGGTTTGCAGATATTCCTGAGAAGCTTGCAAAAACCATGTTCCTTTAGATAAATTGTGTTTTGCCTTTTTGGGATTGGCTTATTTTACCAAGTATTCCTGATCTGTGGTAACTAATAGAGTACTTAAAAGGTAATCTACAGGAGTGTAACTGACATTTGGAGATTTGATGATTGTTTACAGCCCTTATCTCAACTGTTGAGGAGCAATGTTTTTGTTCTTCATACTATTTGTTGAACTCTTTACTTTGTGTAGGGTTAATCTTACGAGTATAAAGTAAACTGAAAATAGACCTTTATAAAAATTAAGAATGGGAATAGGAGAGGGAGGAGGAAGAAAGGTGGGCACATGGGTAAGAGGGAGGGTAGGGTGGGGAATAGTATTATGTTCTTTTTTTTTTTTTTTGACAAGCAGAGTGGACAGTGAGAGAGAGAGACAGAGAGAAAGGTCTTCCTTTGCCGTTGGTTCACCCTCCAATGGCGCTGCGGCCGGCATGCTGCGGCTGGCATACCGCGCTGATCCGAAGGCAGGAGCCAGGTGCTTCTCCTGGTCTCCCATGGGGTGCAGGGCCCAAGCACTTGGGCCATCCTCCACTGCACACCTGGGCCGCAGCAGAGAGCTGGACGGGAAGAGGGGCAACCAGGACAGAATCCGGCACCCCGACCGGGACTAGAACCGGAAGTGCCAGCGCCGCAGGCAGAGGATTAGCCTACATGAAAGTTGTGTATTTGATTTAATTTGATTTAAAATTAAAATAATAAATAAAAAATAAAGACAAGGTTCTCAGTTAAGAAAAAAATTTTGTTTTGCTCTCGGTAACATGCATCACTATTGAACTAGAACAGTGAGGGTACCTGGGCAAATGCTATTGGCTTCTTCCTAGTTGATCTTTCTACTCTTTCTCAGTTTTTATAAACTTCTTTATAAAGTTCATTTACCAGGGGAGGCATTGTGCTACAGCAGGCTAAGCTGCTGTTTTTGACATTGGCATCTCTTGTGAGCCTCAACTTGAGTCCTGGTTGCTCTGCTTCCAATCTGGCTCCCTGCTTTTGTTCCTAGGAAAGCAGCATAAGATGGCCCAAGTGCTTGGGGCCCTGCATCTTTGTGGGAAACCTGAATGAAGCTCCTGGCTCTTGGCTTCAGCTTGGTCCCGCTCCAGCTGTTGTGGCCTTTTGGGGAGTGATTGAGCAGATGGAAGAATTTCTCTCTCTCTCTCTTCCTTTCTCTCTCTGTCCCTTTCGATCTCTATGTCAATGTGCCTTTCGAAGAAATAAATAAATCTTAAAAAAGGAAAAGATAATCTGTCCTGAAACAAAGGAAGGAAAGAACTGACATCTGAAGTGTGAGCCGAGGTGAAGAAGGTGAAAAGGTTGCGGACACATTTGGCAACACTATCATCCAGGACTTTATTTTAAAGTTGCTACTATTATATGAATTCTTTAAAATATTTTCTTTAAAGTTTGTTTATTTGATAGGCAGCAGACAGACAGGGAGATCTCCCATCTGCTGGCTCACTCCTCAAGTGCCTGGGAACTTGAAAAGCAATCCATGTCTCCCATGTAGATGACCGGGACCCAAGTACTTGAACTATCACCTGCTGCCTCCCAGAGTGTGCATTAGCAGGAAGCTGGAATCAGGAGAGGAGCGAGCAATAAAACCCTGGCACTCTGATATAGTATGCAGATACCCCAAGTGGTATCTTAATCTTGTCACCTAATGTCCATCCCACATAGAATAACCTTATAACACTAAAGAGACTCCCAACTTGAGAGAATCTGTTAATAGACCTGATAGAAGAATTCTGATGAAGAAGCAAAACATATTTGAGTATGAGGTCTTTACATAAAGTGAAATTAATATAGTTTAAATTCCTGTTAACAGTCATTAGAACCATAGACACGTGGGATGGGTGTTGTGGCACAGCAGGTTAAGCCAACACTCAGGATGCTCATATCTCATATTGAGCTCCTGGGATCGAGTTCTATCACCACTTATAATCCAGCTTCTTGCTAATACACCTGGGAGGCAGCAGATGATGGGCCAAGTACTTGGGTTCTTGCCATCCACGTGAGAGACTCAGATGGAGTTCTGAGCTCCTGACTCAGTCCCTCCGGTAGCGGAAATTTGGGGGAGTAAATGAACAGATGAAAGCTCGCTCGCTCGCTCTCTCTCTGCCTTCCTCTCTCTGTCCCTCCATCTTTCCCTATGTATGTGTGTGTATATTCCTTTCTCTGTCACTGTGCCTTTCAAATAAATAAAAATTTTATTTTTAAGATTTATTTTAAAGCCAGAGTTATGGGGGCAGGGGAGACAGAGAGAGAGAGAGAGAGAGAGAGATATTTTCCATCTGTTAGTTCACTCCTTAGATAGCCAGGATTGGGTCAGGGTGAAGCCAGGAACTGGGAGCTTCATCAGGGTCTCCTATTTGGGTGGCAGGGACCCAAGGACTTATCCCAGGTGCATTAGCAGGGAGATGGATTGGAAGTAGAGAAGCTGGTACACAAATTGGCACCCACAGGAGATGCCTCCATTGCAGCTGATAGCTTTACCTGCTAAGCCACATTTTTTTTTTTTAAAGAACTGCACACATACACATATGCATATCCAAGATAACATTCTGGAGTAAAATTACATGAGATTATTCATTCTACCTTTGATGATCTAAATGGATTTCTCTAAAAGAAACACATGCACACACATGTGCACACACACAAATATGTGGGTATACACAAATTGGTAGGGAGTCAGAGATGAGCATTAACTGGGAGCAGTTCTGGTGTTTAGTATGTCACTAGTGTAATACAAAAGCATCTGGTTGTCTCTTCTCTGCATTCATCGAGCATCAAGCGTCTGGGGATGGACTTGAGGGAAGGTGCTTGTCCTCTTTGAACAGGGCACTTTTGTATGTCACGTTACCATATCAGCTTTATTGTCTTTTATCCCAGTCATTCGGGCTAAAGTTAAAGAAGTAAAGACTAAGTGCCATGATGTGACTGCAGTAGTGGAGGTGAAGGAGATACTAAAGTCTTCTTTGGTAAACATTCCAAGGGATAACGTCAACCTCTACACCAGCTCTGGCTGCCTGTGCCCTCCACTGAGTGTTAATGAGGAGTACATCATCATGGGCTATGAAGATGAGGAACGCTCCAGGTAATTCACTGCTTTAGGATTCCGAATAATTTCTTTGCCTACTCTGCTCTCACTGTGTTTTCTGACCTTGAGCTCTGTTTACATTCCTGGGGATTACAGATAAGTTTTAGTTGGGTTTCTCAATTTCATACATACATTAAATAGAAAAGTATATGTGTGTGATTTGAGTTATATATTTTTCTATGGAGAGGGATCATTAATTTATTTGTTTCTTAAGGAACTCCATGGCTCTCAAATGGTTCAGAATTAGTGTTCTAAAAGTTAGTTAAACCATTATATTTTTCAGTAATGTGTTTCAATGTTTTAGAAATGGTTCTTTCTTTTAAAAAATGCAGATTACTCTTGGTGGAAGGCTCTATAGCTGAGAAATGGAAGGATCGACTTGGTAAAAAAGTTAAGGTAAGCCTATATTTTATATTTAGACAATGCCATACCAAGAAAATGAAAGTAGAAAACAAGCCAGCTGTCATTTAAACAAAATAGCTGCCCTCAACTACATGAGAAATATTCAAAGTTGATATACATGTACTTATATACTTAATACTCCTAGGAATGAATTTGTCCCTAATGTTGATTTCTTTTAAGAAGTGAATTCCATGAATGTGTATCAGAGATCTAACTATAGTTGGCTGGTAATAGCTACTCCCATGACAGGGAAAGTTCCACATTTTCACAAGGACTCCAGGCTCTTAGCATTATTGTTCCACCACTTTTAAAGGTATTGCTTCCATATCCATGTTCACTTGGAAGTTACAACATGGCTATTTCCCCTGTAGAATCACACTTATATTTCATGTAGAGAGAAAAATGTGGTAAAAAGGGATTTCAAGAGCCCCTAGAAACTTTTACTTAGGATTTCTGGTCAGGACTAAGTGCATGTCTATTCCTAGCTGCAAGAGAGGCTAGGAAATTCCAGTTCTGTTTCAAGAAGAAACAGACATTAAGAAAATACCAGTGTTATCCAATGTGTAGATCCTGATTGCAATGTACAATGTGCAGCCACATTTGTGTGTATATAAGCGACTTGGCCATGTTAGGTCCTTAGATCAGTAATGTATCTATTTTAAAGCCAATGGCTGGTATGTTCTGGGATTGGTGCATTAAAAAAAAAATCACAGTAAGTTGCTTTGTTGTAGAAATCTTCATTTCTTAATTTCCTGCACTGAACAAATCTGTTTCAAAGCAGAGAATGTGGGGGAAAATGCATAGGGAGACAAAGACTCTAAAAGGATGTGTGGGGGTGGGGAGTGGGAACTGTACCAAACATAATATACCCTCTTCCTTTTCTGTGAATTGGAAAGCTTGGGAAACATTTACAGGGTAAGTTAAACACCCCTGGGCAGTTTATATTTTACATCTGGCACTTGACATAGCAGACACATTTGGGCTTAAGTGACCTACAGAAATGTAGAGGGCATTATTTTTTGGAAAAAAAACTACCCTCCAGTATGTTTCTTTTTTCCCCCAATGTATTTGTCAAAAGTGGGATGCATTTGAAGTGCAGGCTTGTGGGCATTCTCTGTACTTCTCTTCAATTAGTTTCATGTTTATTTAAAAAAAAAAAAAGTGGTTCTTCTTTAGTATCATGGAATCTCTTATTGTCCTTTTAATTTGGTTTTCTGCAGGCTAATGCAGAACAGGAATTTGTCCTAAATTCCTGTCAGAGTTCGAAGAGCTTTCAATGTCCCTGCTGTAAAGCATGTAACAAGCCTTACTATTTCTCCTTTGGTATCAAAATAACAATCATCATGTTGTTGACAGGACACATGGTTTATTTGTCCTTTTTCTTAGTAAGGCAACCATGGTTCAAATTGCTTTCTATAGGACACTCAGTTATTATGGCAAGGTCATTTGTATGCTAAATCCATAAATATGCTAATGGGAAGAAACAAACCAGCAGCTCCACCAATTATTAACTGTGATGCAGATACCCCTGGCTAAAGGATTTAGGTGGAAAATCTCTTTGAGCCAGCATTATTGATGTTCTTTATATTCTAATTTTAGTTTTCTAGTCAATTTGAGGATATAAAAAAGAATTTTCTGGAGGCTATTAGTTTTTTGTTATTTTATAAAATCAGAGTTACTGTTTTCAGCTGATTTTTGCTCTCAGGAGGTACGTCAGGTTTTAAAATACCTTTTTTTGTTTTTTTTTTTATGCAAATTGTTGTTTCTCTAAGTCTCTGTTATAGCAAATTGTTCCAATCAAGATATTTAGACTGCCTTGGGGAACTGAGATTCAGTTTTTTTAAATATTAAAACAATAAGATTGTGGAGTGAAGTATGCTAAAAACAAGAATCACTATGAATAATAGAAGAATAATATGAGCTAATATTTATATACCAATTACTCTATACATTTTCCTTCAATCTTTAAAGCATTCTTATGAGTATATTTGATTAAGTCCAATGGGATAAACTAAAAAGGGATCTAGTAAGTTCAGGAAACTTTGTATGTTAAGTGACAGAGTTTGAATATTAGCTTGGGCCATCTGACATTAGCTCTTTGCCTCTTTTATTTTATTTTTTAATTTTTTAAATTTTTTATTTTTTTGACAGGCAGAGTGGACAGTGAGAGAGAGAGACAGAGAGAAAGGTCTTCCTTTGCCGTTGGTTCACCCTCCAATGGCCGGCACACTGTGCTGATCCGAAGGCAGGAGCCAGGTGCTTCTCCTGGTCTCCCATGGGGTGCAGGGCCCAAGCACTTGGGCCATCCTCCACTGCACTCCTGGGCCACAGCAGAGAGCTGGCCTGGAAGAGGGGCAACCGGGACAGAATCTGGCGCCCCGACCAGGACTAGAACCCGGTATGCCGGTGCCACAAGGTGGAGGATTATTAGCCTATTGAGCCACGGCGCCGGCCAGCTCTTTGCCTCTAAAGTGTGGTCCCTGGAAGAGCAACATAAGCGTAAGAAAACATTATTAATATACTCTATATAAGCAACTTTTCCCCCTTTTTTTTTTTTTTTGACAGGCAGAGTGGACAGTGAGAGAGAGAGAGAGACAGAGAGAAAGGTCTTCCTTTGCCGTTGGTTCACCCTCTAATGGCCGCCGCGGTAGCGCGCTGCGGCCGGCGCGCCGCGCTGTTCCGATGGCAGGAGCCAGGTGCTTATCCTGGTCTCCCATGGGGTGCAGAGCCCAAACACTTGGGCCATCCTCCACTGCACTCCCTGGCCACAGCAGAGAGCTGGCCTGGAAGAGGGGCAACCGGGACAGGATCGGTGCCCCGACCGGGACTAGAACCCGGTGTGCCGGCGCCGCAAGGCGGAGGATTAGCCTGTTGAGCCACGGCGCCGGCCACTTTTCCCCTTTTTTAATATTAAAAATATGTTATTTGGAAAAATTGGTTTGTTTCTTAGTAACAGTTTATGGTGGAGAAAAGCAAAGTGGGTGCTGGGAATCAAACCCCCTGGGGAGGCACTCAAGCTTACCAGAATCCCTTGTCCCATGGGGGAGGGATAAGGAAGACACATAGCGTGACTGATGAAGCTAAGCATAGATAAAAAGTGCTGGTAGGTTACATTTTGGGCCTGCGGGAGGGAGGCCGTGGGCCAGCCCCAGATGAAGCCAGGGCGCCTTGCCTTCCCAGTATGGCTTCGAGTCCTTTGGTGTCCCTTTCCTGGTTTTGGTCTTAGGGGTACAGCTGGATCATGCGGAAGGTCTCCTGGCACTGGGCATTGAACCAGACCTTCTTCAGGGTGCCTTGGTGGGCTCTGATGCCTGTGCCCCATTACATGGCCCCCAGCTCTCAAGCTTGTGCTTGCCATTGACTCCAAACCCCGTCCAGTTGTAGGGCAGCCTGCAGCGGATGCGCTCTGTCTGGGCCCCCGCAGACGCCCTGGCAGAAACCCACGAGGCAGTCATTGCTGCTGGGGGTGCAGGACCCCTCCATCCATTATGTGCGCTCGCTGGGAGGGCTGCCCTTCACCTTGGCTGTCTTTTTGGCCACGGTGGGGATGAGCGACCTCAGGGCAAAGCGGGTGCTGATAGAATCACACAGAAATGACATTGGTGAGATGTGCACGTGACTGTGTTCATTTTAAATTTCACAGCGTTGGGATATGAAGCTCCGTCATCTTGGCCTGAGTAAAAGCGATTCCAGCATTAGCGATTCCACTCAGAGTCAGAAGCCTGGCAGAAGCGCCAACCCCCGGCAAGCCCGCAACTAACTCCTGAAATGCAGAAAGTAACCTCGGTGGACTTCCTGTTGAGACTTGTATTGTTGGACTAGCAAAGGAAAATTGCACTATTGCACGTCATATTCTATTGTTTACTACAAAACTCATGTGGTAACTGATATTACTTCTGTTTTCTCTATTGTTTTCTGCTTTTCTCTCATCTCCCCTCCCCCCTTTTAATGGCCTGGGCGTAGGTCCTTAAATATATGTTTTCTATTTCACTAACTATGGGAAAGCTGTTCCTTTGCAATAGTAATCCATTAAACATGCTGATACTGGGGCCTCTTTGCTGGAGTCTCCAGATGTTAATTTACTGTTCTGCACCCAGATTGGGAAGGCGGTATTGGATGCAAGGAGACTTCTGGTACAGACAGAATGCTGGATATACTGTAAAACATATTCTACTCATTTAATTACAGTCTCATTTTCATTTGCCTTGTGGGCATTCTCCTCATGCGTAGAAAGTCCTAAATGTTTAGAAAGGTAAAATGGCAGTTTGAAATCAATGCCACATAGGCAGAGCAATCAAGCACCAGGAAGCATTTACAAGAAACAACACACAAGATGAATTATTTTCAAGATTGGCAGGAAGCAAAATAAATAGTGTTAGGAGCTGAGGAAAGGACATCTTGTTTGACTGAGAAGCTCGCGGAAACCAGTAGCCATTGGGGTATGAACAGTAGCATTGATCTTTTGGCAACGCATTTGATTTGTTAAAATGGATGTATTAATCAGCATTAGGAAGGTGAATTGTTTAGATATCTGCTGTTGTCACTATAGTTCCGTTTAATTTGCTTCCTTTTAAATAAACCTGTTGGTGGAAATCTTTTTCTCTGTCTCTCTCTCTCTTTTTCTTTCTTCTTTTATAATAAATTGGACTTGCTGTATTGACCAGGAAAGGAAAGTATGTATGCATGTGCACTGGGGGGTTATTTTTAACAGATACGTATTTCCATAAATGCTGTAGTTTACAGGACAGTGAAATGTGTAAGTTGTTTTTGTTTCTGTTCTTTTTGGAGTGTGTGTGTGTGTGTGCGTGTGCGTGTATTTGTATATGTGTGAATCTATGCACTCACATCCAAGCTGCATTAAATTACAGGCCTATACTCTGGCCAGTACGTTAGCTTTTTGATTTGTGCTGTTTAATGCTTAGTTAAAAAATATCTAATAAAAGGAATTAGGGCTAGGAGAGAGGTTATTCTTTTGAACCTAATGTACATTCTCATTGCCCAAGCTGCAGTGAGATCCCCAGGGACCATGGGGTACAAGTGATATTTGTACTTCCTTCTTCCAGCAGGGTCCCTTAGAGCTTGTGCCAATCACTTGAAAGTCTCATTCCCTGCAATTTCCATGTGTGATATGAGTAGAACCAAACTTCTAAGCCAGGGTGTGCTGAAAATAAAACACTAAGGAAGCAAAGTGGTGCTGTGGTTCCTTCTGTAAGAACAATCATGCAAGGATGAAATTCATTCCCGAACGGAAGATTCCTCAAACGGTAAACATTCGTCTAAATTCTCTTTTAGAAGTTAAGAGAACATTTCTGCTGGTTGATGGACTCCCAACCCCAACAATTTCCCCAATCCCAGATGAGAGAGTTCTCACCTTTTGCTATAGCAGGACTGTGTTCAGTGCTTTTGGCTACCATAGGGTTCACTTCAGACAATTTTGTTGTCCACCTCTGGGCTGTGCGTTCCAGTTGCTAGTGCAGCAGCATCTCTTCCTACTTGCTGCTGGCATAGCCTGACAAGGGTGAATTTGGGTGCCATTGGTAGTGATGAAGTGCTGCATGGAGGGGTTGCACCTTGGAAGCTCTCTTTCCAGTACTAGAGCTTTGAGGAATGAGGAGTACAAAGTACTACATCCACCTTGTCCTGTTTCCCTCAGACTTTTCATAGTCACTTTGGGAAGAAGGGCAAGCATTGACTACAGGAAATTTAAAGGAACTGGTCTCCACAAAATGTCATCAAGTCTTCTGAAGCATATTAAGAGCATTTTGCGTAAGTAACGAGATATTATAACAGTGAAAGCCACTGATATTTCGAGTCTTGGTGTTTTTTGGAGAGATGGGGGAAAAGGGGACAGGAAAAAGCAGAATAATTTCTGTGTAGGAATTTGACGTAATTTATGCTTAATACAAAAAGACTTCAACAAGCATGGAAAATGCATGTAATAAAAAAGCATGCATGGGCTGGCACAGCGGCTCAACAGGCTAATTCTCCGCCTTGCGGTGCGGGCACACCGGGTTCTAGTCCTGGTCGGGGCACCGGATTCTGTCCCAGTTGACCCTCTTCCAGTCCAGCTCTCTGCTGTGGCCCGGGAGTGCAGAGGAGGATGGCCCAAGTGCTTGGGTCCTGCACCCTCATGGGAGACCAGGAGAAGCACCTGGCTCCTGGCTTCGGATCAGCATGGTGCGCCGGCCGCAGCAGCCATTGGAGGGTAAACCAATGGTAAAGGAAGACCTTTCTCTCTGTCTCTCTCTCTCTCTCTCACTGTCCACTCTGCCTGTCAAATAAATAAATAAATAAAAAAGCATGCATGGATTTCAAAACATTTTGCACCAATGTAAACATCTTTTAATTCCATTTCCCATGAAATTTTTGAAGTCCCCCTGTACATGTAAAACAATTACATTTATAAATGAAGGAAGGACAAATTAGTAGATTTAGCAGTATCTTTTAATACTTCCCATTTTAACAATGTTTGATTTTGCTCATCCACATCAGTGTCTACCATTTATTTTTAAAATCTCAAATAGTATCAGGTTCATGAATAAAGTGCATGTGATTTTCCAGTTTGATAACTGCAATATCTTTATTAATGAAAGTATGTGCAGGACTTTGTGGGTGATGGCTTGATTTGTTCATGATGCTCATGTTTCTAATCAGACTACAAAACCATTTTTTAAAAGATTTATTTATTTATTTGAAAGAGTTACAGAGAGAAGGAGAGGGAGAGAGAGTGAGAGAGCCAGGGGGAGTTCTTCCATCTGCTGGCTCACTCCTCAGATGGCCGCATCTGCTGGAACTGTGCTGATATGAAACCTGGAGCCAGGAGCTTCTTCTGGGTCTCCCACATGGGTGCAGGGGCCCAAGGACTTGGGCCATCTTCTACTGCTTTCCCAGGCCATATCAGAGAGAGAGATTGGAAGCGGAGCAGTTGGGACTCGAACCGGTGACTTTACCCGCTACGCCACAGTGCCAGCCCCTACAAAACCATTTGTATATTGCAGTTACCATTAACACAAAAACGTCTTATTCATGATTCTCTACAGGCTTCTCTTGCAGGCACTAACTTTTAAAGTCACAGAAGATTTAATAGATATATACCGTTGTCAATAACTTTGTGATATATAAAATTAATTTAAAATTTATTTAGGTAATTTTGTTCACCTTAAAGATTTTAATTTTCTTAGCCAAAAAACAAAAAGTCCTCAGATGTATCCTGACTAAATAGTAAAAATTAACAGCAAACTTGAGTTCACTTTGCCACAGACACATGCATCTTTCACTGTGTTCCATCCAGTGTAAGCTGATTCGGTGCCATATGTTGCACTGAGCATTTGGGGGTGGGGTGGGACAAACCCATGTCTTTTCACATCTGTTGTATATTAGGAAGGCAAATACAAAAGTTACAATCACTGTGAGTAAATAGTGCTATTTATTGCCTTCTGCAAAAAATTATTTGCTATTATATTTTGACAACAACTAAAATATTTCAAGATCGATATCTAGCATTACATATTTTAACATTTTAATGCAGCATTCAAAAGGTTGGCAAAAGTGAAGTAAGGCAGAGATTTCTAATACTGTGTTTATATCCAGCATACAGAGTTTAAAAATATAGTATAGTCATACTTTTGGTAATAATTTCTTTGGGGTAATAATGTCTAACAGTGGCTACAGTTGCACAAAACACATCCACACAGGTTACTTATTCCTTGAAGTTTGTGCAGTAGATATTGTTGCTCTCACTTTACAGATGAGGAAATTGAGGATTTGGAACTTCAGAGATAGAGGAATAGCAAAGCTGAGCCTTACAAATTTTAATCTTATTTTCCAAGCTACGTGTGACCCACCACTGCAATTGCTGATAGAAAAGTAAACAAATACATCCTAACATTGTAAGAAACTAAACAAAGCACACAGTGCCAGGCAAGTAGTGACTACCTAATATTGATTTCTTGAACTGAGGTCTACAGACAGTAGGCCAGAAAGTCTGTAAAATGTAGTCTCAACTCTAATTGGAAATTCTGTCACTTTTCCTCTTCAGATCTCTCCTACAAAGCGCTATTTCATTGTGCTTGTTCCTGTATAGAATGAACATTGTAATGATTCAGAATTAGCAGTTTAAAGATACATGATTCTCAGTAGAAAAATATGGCATTTTCCTCTCTAAGTTTCTGTCTTCCTTTCAATTTGGAGACAAGTATGGAGTTAATACTCAAAAAGAAGGAAGGTTGAAATTAAAAGTTTATGGTTACTATAAATAAAAGCATAACAACTACTTTCCACTGGGGACTCTCATCACTTACTCTTAGATCATTCTCCCTGTCCCTCCCACCAGCAGAATCCTCCACAGTCTAGGAAGAAAACCATTCTACATGACCTAATTGCTCCTGCTTTTCTTTCATTAAATATTACAATCATAAAAGGGATTCAACACATTGTAACAAGACTGAAGATGCATTTTTTTGGGTAAAATGCAAACATCATTCAATATGTTTCTATGCTAGAGGATGTTAAGAACTCCAGTAGTCATACCATGAAGAAGGAATTGATGTGTTTAGGCAAGAGTGTCTAAAAGGAAAGGATTTGTGGACTCTTGAGGAGACAGACACAGAAATGAAAGAAAATGCAGAAAAAGAACTTCCCACGAACTACCGGGATGTGGAGGGGGCCATTCAACTCATCATATAATGGCACTACAGCCACACTTCTAAGCAGGCACCACCCCATCCACACACACTTAGCATGATGAAATGGGCTGATGTTATGGCAAAGTGTGGGCCAGTGGTGATGTATATGATGCTTGAAATCGCTCTGAGATGTTAAGTTGTGCATGAAACAGGGAACAAAGTACTTACTGTTTATACTGGATGATAAATAAAACTAATAAACAAGGTTGGTCAGATGCATTTTAATGTCCTGATTTCTGCATTATTTGAGTGATTCTGGAGGAATCATGGCTTCCCAGAGATGGTAACCCTGTGTTAGTTTTGAATAGCAGAATTTGAGGTGAACAGTTACTACTGTGGAAGAATTCAGGAGAACAAGAGGTCAATAGCAACAAAATCTCACTGAAGCACTTTCCTTATGCCTTGAAATTCAAGTAATATACAAAAGTTTTAAAAAGGACTTCAGAAAATATGATAGCACAAAGACAGTATTGTTCTGTCTTTGCATTTATCTTTTTTCCTCTTGGCCAGTCACTTCTACGCAGCATCCCTTCATATCGCTGAGCTAATTCAATCAAACGTATGCCTACAGGATGTAGACTCAGAATTGCTAGAGATGATCAAGCATGTAACAAACAGATAAACTCTCATGTCTTTTGAATTCATTGACCAATATCCACAAAACTCATTGGGATTTCTTTCAGATGCCCAATTCCAGCAGTCTTGTCCTGAACATTTCTTCACCGTATAACACGTAGAGTTATAGCTGAGTACGTTTCCTTTCTTAGGAATAGCACTTTCAAGGCATTCAGTCATTTAAAATGGATCCCTTATCTCAACTTGAAAAGAGCTTAGGAGTTAGGACACCTGGATTCAGATTCTTGCTTTGCAACTTACTGGCTGTTTGGCCTTCTTCCAAATTTCCAGATCAGGAGAGATGAGCTGGGTGGAGCCTGTTGAATGCAGCCTGTAGTGTGTATGGTATGTGCTTAATAAGTATCAGCACTTTTCTACCTCTTACTGCTAAATACTCTCTTTGGGTGCACAGTTCTTTCCTTCCTTCCTTCCTTCCTTCCTTCCTTCCTTCCTTCCTTCCTTCCTTCCTTCCTTCCTTCCTTCCTCTCTCTTTCTTTCTCTCTTTCTCTCTCTCTTTCTTTCTTTCTTAGATTTTATTTAGTTATTTGAGAGGAAGAGAGTTACAGAGAGTTGGAGAGACAGAGAGTAAGGTCTTCTGTCTACTGGTTTACTCCCAAATGGCTGCAACAGCTGGAGCTGGGCTGATCCAAAGCCAGGAGCCCAAAGGTTTTTCTAGGTCTCCTATGTGGGTGCAGAGGCCCAAGCACTTGGGCCATTTTCTACGGCTTTCCCAGGCCATAGCAGAGAGTTGGATTAGAAGAGGAGCAGCCAGGACACAAACTGGATCCCGTATAGGATGCCCATGCTGGTGGTGGAGGCTTAGCCCACTGTACCACAGCACTGCCCCCAGGTGAAAAGTTTTTGAACAGTGCTCTAGTGAATGCCTACCAAGCCTGGAAGAAAAAGTGGCCTTCAAGATATCCCACCCCTGCCCCATTTTTTCTCTATCAGGAGATTGGATGAATACACATTCAATTTTTAAAATGATAAAGTTCTAGGAAAACCACATAATAGTCACTCCTACAGATAGTTATGGGTATATAACATCTGGATATATTCATATAATTGATATCTAAAATATCATATGTTTTCTATTTTATATGGATATATAAGTATTTACATTGTATTTATTTGGATATATAATATTTTATTTAAATATTTTGGAAAAACTCAAGACTTCTACAGCCACTTTTAAATACAGAGCATTGCAAACCTTTGGAAATTTAATACTTCATGTTGGTTATTATTTAATCCTTGAAATTTTAAGTGGAATTGGGTTTTTATACTGTATTGTTATCTATTGTAAGTAATATATATTTCTAAAAGAGTAAATAAAATAAAATAATTTTCTCCCAATGTTATCTGTAAAGATTTGGCTCCCCAAAAAGTTTACTGTTCATAGCTTAGGTCAGAAAGGAGAGACCACTTGGGCAGATATGTGTTCTCAATAAGAGCTGAATTTTTGTCTGAGGAGCTTCTTGGTGTTTTTCATTTCCTAGGGAGTTCCAGGAGTACTAAAATTATATCTAGACAAAGTGTTTATGTTTCAAAAGTGCAGGCTCTGCATTCCAGGCTACACACTGAGGGCTCTCAAAACAGAGGCTGCTTTTACTGAAACTGGGAAATAAGGATAATTCATAAAAGGCTTGGACTAGTCCATATTGAAAAAACAGACGATAACCAGTGAGCCAGCTGGAAAGGAACAACCTAACCCAGGGGTTGGCAAACTTCTCTGTGAAAGATCCCCTAATGAATATTTAAGGTTTTGCAGGCCCCTACAGTCTCTGTTATAGCTACTCAGCTCTGTCATTAAGACTAAAAAACTGACATTGACAATACATACGTGAATGAGTATGGCTGTGTTCCAATAAAACTTTATTTACAAAGACAAGCAGTGGACTGGATTTGGCAGTTGGGTTGTAGTGTGCCAGCTCTTGTAGGCCTTGTCAAAAGCTTACTAACTGGATTCAATTATCTTATTATCTTTGGGCTTGATGAAATTGGTGATATAAAGGTTTTACTGTACTAAAATGGTTAGCCATGTGCTTAAATGGGATTTTTGTCTGAAATTTTACCAGTAGAAATTCAGTCTTTTCCATTGAACATCATTCTCTTAATGATGCAAGAGCTTGTGAACTGTATTAAGTCACTGCTTCTTTAGTGACAGTTAGCTTCTGGACTCACTGAGGCTGGATGGGATCCTAGCAGCCACATGCGGATACACAGTCCCTAGAGTAGAGAAAAGAGAAAAGAGCCACAAAAGAGAGATGTTGGCCTGTCTTTCCCATTTAAACAATTATTCACAGGATCCCTTGGACACCTAGTAATATTTTTGTTGTTCTTGCAAAGGAGTTTTCTTTAGGAATAAAGTACAGCTTGAATCAGTGCTCATGTCCAGGCGGAGGATACCCATGGTTAATGCACACCATTCAACAAACACCTATTTTGTTGCAAGACTGTGTGCTAGGAGCTGAAGGTAGGAAGCAGAATGGTATAATTTAGCAGGGAAAATTCATATGTAATACAAAATGATAGAGTCTACAAAAGAACAAAGGATAATTCTGTTTTAAAAGTCCCTCAAACTGCTAGTCTCATTTCTCTCTTTTCCTCTCTCCTATTCATTCCAGTTTGATGTATTAAAATGTAGCCCTAGTGCTAATTAAAACTTATTTTTAAGTTGGAATGGCAGGGATCATGAAAAATTATAAACATGGTTGGTAGTTATTATTTTTAAAAACCTTATTTCCTCATTGCTGTTTCCTTAAAATTTTCATTTAAATTGCAAAAGCTGGAAAAAGAGCTTAGGCTGGGCTGCTTTAGTACTAAAACCCTCTTGTGTGTTTAACCCATTCACCATAGGGTTGATTTACAGCTGCTTTCCTTGCCTGATGAATCCCACATGCCCCATAATTTAAACATCTTAATGTGCCTCTCACTGGAGTGCCTTTTTATTTGAACGTAAATTGATTCTGAAACTGCTCCCAATCAGAAGTTCTGTTTGATATACTGTAGCTTAAGGTTGAATCTGGTCATAATAAGATTCAGTCTATAAGGTATAGGATTGAGGTTCAATTGCTACCATAATTAACCTAGTTCAGGTTAATTTAACCACAAAGTATACACTGCAGTGGACTGTTCAACTTGTCACAAATAAATGAATGGTACAGATGCTGAGCCACTCAGAAAATGGACTGTAGTTTGTTCACAGTAATACAAAAGAAGCTGGAGCTTCCTCCTAAATCTGCACAGTTTATTTTAGAACTTTGAAGAATTTTCAGGCAAACAAGATTTTTGTAGTATTCTAGAATAGAAAGCCCTCTTTACTTGTCTAAGTAAAAACAGATGCAAAACAAGTAAGATAATGGTTTACCTATTCCATTGGAAGAGAATTTACTAGAAAACGTTTAATGATCTCTACTTGTTGATAGTCCTAGAGATAAACAATTCCTGCTACTAGCCATTTACACTGCAGATTTTAGCATAAGACCATGTCCAATTATGTGAAATATTCAGCTAAAATTCTGGAAATTATGCCTTTCCCCCTAATTATTTTTTCAACACGTCACATTTAAATAGCCAAATATAAAAATATTTGAAAGATTGAATATCATTTTAGTAAGTCTTAGTAACATTTCAGGTTCTAGTTTTCTCCTTCAAACTCATGGAGACAAGAGTTGGCTGCCGTCGCTGCTGCTGCTGCTGCTGCTTTTTTTTTTTTTACAGGCAGAGTGGATAGTGAGAGAGACAGAGAGAAAGGTCTTCCTTTTTGCCATTGGTTCACCCTCTAATGGCTGCTGCGGCCGGCGCATCTCGCTGATCCGAAGCCAGGAGCCAGGTGCTTCTCCTGGTCTCCCATGCGGGTGCAGGGCCCAAGCACTTGGGCCATCTTCCACTGCCTTCCCGGGCCATAGCAGAGAGCTGGCCTGGAAGAGGGGCAACCAGGATAGAATCCGGCACCCCAACCAGGACTAGAACCCAGTGTGCCGGCGCCACAAGGCGGAGGATTAGCCTGTTAAGCCATGGCGCTGGCCTGCTGCTTCTTAATATACAATCGGACTTGCCCCAAGTGGTGGAGTTAGAAACGTGCCAGGGGATTCCAATACAATCCCATCAAGGTGGCATGCACCAATGCCATCTCACTAGTCCAAGTGATCAATTTCAGTTCACAATTGATCACACTGATAGGTCTAAGAGTCAAAGGGATCACACAAACAAGACTAGTGTCTGCTAATACTAACTGATAGACTCATAAAGGGAAAAAAAGATCCAACATGGGAAGCGGGAGACACAGCAGACTCATAGAATGGCAGATGTCCTAAATAGCACTCTGGCCTCAGAATCAGCCCTTAACGCATTTGCTTATGGCTGAAGAGCCCATGAGAGTATTTTAGGCATGGAAAGCCAAGACACTCTGGAAAAAATTTTAAAAAAGAAGACCTAAATGAAAGATCTCTGCGCGTGAGATCCCAGTGGAAAGAACGGGGCCATCAAAGAAGGAGGTACCTTTCTCTGAAGGGAGGAGAGAACTTCCACTTTGACTATGACCCTGTCGGAATAAGATCAAAGTCAGCGAACCCTAAAGGCTTCCATAGCCTTGGCAACTCATGACTAGAGCCTAGGGAAATTACTGACACCATAAACAAGAGTGTCAAATTGTTAAATCAACAACAGGAGTCACTGTGTACTTACTTCTCATGTGGGATCTGTCCTTAATGTGTTGTCCAATGTGAAGTGATGCTATAACTAGTACTGAAACAGTATTTTACACTTTGTGTGTCTGTGTGGGTGCAAACTGATGAAATCTTTACTTAGTATATACTGAATGGATCTTCTGTATATAAAGATAATTGAAAATGAAAAAAAAAATAACCTGGTGTTAAATTGGAAATTGCATAAAAAATTAATCAATTTTTAAAAAATAGCTTGTAGGATCTCTGTCTTTAATGTGCTGTACACTGTTATTTAATGCTATAACTAGTACTCCAACAGTATTTTTTCACTTTGTGTTGCTATGTGGGGGCAAACTGTTGAAATCTTTACTTAATATATACTAAACTGATCTTCTGTATACAAAAAAAAAAAAAAAAAAAGAAACCATGATTTTTAAATTTTTTTCCTTAAATTGAACAAGCAAATGATTGACTTGCAAACAAGAAAAACAAAACGCTGGCAGATATCTTTTTTTTTTTTTTTTTTTTGGACAGGCAGAGTGGACAGTAGAGGGAGACAGAGAGAAAGGTCTTCCTTTTTGCCGTTGATTCACCCTCCAATGGCCGCCGCGGTAGGTGCGCTGTGGCCGGCGCACCACGCTGTTCCGATGGCAGGAGCCAGGTGCTTCTCCTGGTCTCCCATGGGATGCAGGGCCCAAGAACTTGGGCCATCCTCCACTGCACTCCCTGGCCACAGCAGAGAGCTGGCCTGGAAGAGGGGCAACCGGGACAGGATCGGTGCCCCGACCGGGACTAGAACCCGGTGTGCCGGCACCGCAAGGCGGAGGATTAGCCTGTTAAGCCACGGCGCCAGTGGCAGATATCTATATCTACCAATTTATTTGGGTGGGCTACAACAATTTTTAAGTAAACATAGTAAATAGAAGGAATACTGTCTGTGTGAGATGCAAAAAAAAAAAAAACAGAAATAGAAATAAATTGTTTATTTCTGCTAGAAAAAAAAGATTTTATTTATTTATTTGAGAGATAGAGTTACAGATAGAGAGGGAGAAACAGAAAGAAAGGTCTTCCATCCTCTGGTTCACTCCCCAAATGGCTGCAACAGCTGGAGATGGGCCAGTATGAACCCAGGAGACAAGAAGTTTTTCCATGTCTACCACATGGGTGCAAGGACCCAAGCACTTGGGCCATCTTCCACTTCTTTCCAGTCCAATAAGCAGAGAGCAGGATTGCAAGAGAGACAGCCAGGACATGAGCTGGTGCCCATATGTGATGCTGACACTGCAGGCTGAGTCTTAGCCTACTTCGCCACAGTGCTGACCCTAAGAGTTAAATTCTTTTTTCTTTTCCCAAAGTAAACTTTTATTTAAGGAATACAAACTTTATGATTTCATAAGTACAACTTTAGGAGTATAGTGATTATACCCACCATTTCTGCCCTCCCACCCATACTCCCAATTATTTTCCTTCTCGCTCTCCTATTACCATTCTTATTTTTTACTAAGATCTATTTTCAATTAATTTTATACACATATGGTTAACTCTATACTAAGTAAAGAGTTCAACAAATTGTATGAAAAAAAAAACAAAAACCTGTTCCTCAACAGTTAACACAATGGCTGTTCAAAGTAATTGCATCTCAAAGTATTAATTTCACTTCTATAGATTACTTTTTAGGTGCTCTATTAATTATCATAGGTCCAGGAGAACATATGATATTTGTCCTTTTGGGACTGGCTTATTTCACTAAGTATAATGTTTTCCAGTTTCATCCATTTTGTTGCAAATGACAGGATTTCTTTTTTCCTTTTTTTAATACTGTGTAGTACTGCGTGGTGTACATATCTCATAAATTCTTTTTTTGTAATTATACACATCATTACTTAAATTATCTTTATTGTTTTTTTAAAAATTACCCTTAATTTTTATTTTTTTTTATTTAGCAAATATAAATTTCCAAAGTACAGTTTATGGATTACAATGGCTCCCCCCCCCATAATTTCCCTCCCACTCACACCTCTCCCATCTCCCACTCCCTCTCCCATTCCATTCACATCAAGATTCATTTTCAATTATCTTTATATACAGAAGATTGATTCAGTATATAGTAAGTAAAGATTGCATCCGTTTGCACCCACACAGACACACAAAGTGTAAAATACTGTTTCAGTACTAGTTATAGCATCACTTCACATTGGACAACACATTAAGGACAGATCCCACATGAGGAGTAAGTACACAGTGACTCCTGTTGTTGATTTAACAATTTGACACTCTTGTTTATGGCGTCAGTAATTTCCCTAGGCTCTGCTCGGCGCCGTCCTCGTCCAGCAAGAGACAGAGACCGAACACTTTGCACGGGGTTCCTTTATTGCTCGGCAAGCAGGAGATCCAGCTTCGATCTCTTCTGGGCAGGAACTTCCCTTACACCCGCGTAGCAAGGGTTTATATGCACAATACACGTCACAAATCAGGTGATAGGCTAGAAGCGCGGGGATAGGACAATCTCGTGGCAAGGCGGGAAGGAGCGAGCTAGAGCGGGAAATCTAAGGCGGGAAGGAGCGAGCAAGAGCGGGAACTCCCTGAGATGAGGAAGAACCCGGAAGCAGGGAGTCGGCGCCATCTTAGGGGCACGGTTCCTCCGGTCTGGTTCCCTACATCTCCCTCCTTTTGTTTTTGCACAAATCACATCCCCGACGGCCCTGGCTCATGAGGGCCGGGAGAATATTTACTAGGCAGAGAGTAGAGGTGCATACCCAGCGTGCTTGTGATCCGTTAGTTACGGAACTTCAAGGGCCTGGCCACAACCCCTGATGTCTCCGTTAGGGATCAGTTTTTATTCCCTTTTGCTGGGGCAGGCTGGGAATTGAACCTGCATGCATATGCATATGCTCTCCCAGGACCCCCGGAACCCCCGGGTGGACTCCTGCTGCAGTACCTTTGGTCTCGCATACCCAGTTTTCGCTCCCCGTCAGGGATGGGTGATACAGCCCAATGAATGAGAGGGGGAACAAGACAACTCGAGGAAGGTGTGTGCCTGATGGAGGCATTGTCCATATGTGAGGCGTGAGTAGGGATGGGGGGACGAGGGTTTTAATCGCTTTGTTAGCTGTTGGTGGCGGAGCTGGTCCTGTGGGCCTCCGCCATCAGAGATATGCACGGGTGCCGTAGTGCGCCAGCACGCCCACTGTCCAGGCGTACCAACACAGGGGGCTGAGAGGTAGGGGGATGAATGGACTACCTGTGGCAAATGGTCAGGACTAGAGGACCTGCGAGTACTTTGTAACTGGGTGGCATAGTACGACTGACCGCCAGAAGTGCATTGGAAGTATGAGGAATCGCAAGAGCTGTGCATGGATTCTTGAAAGGTCGAGCAAGGACAGGAGTGGTTTTTGCTATGGGGATCAGAAACGCGGGGTTTGGGCACACATATGTAGCCGCGTGGTAGGCCGGGGATCCCCTGGAGGGGCAGATATGCAGTTTTGTCCCCACAATCAGCTGTGGCGATGTGAGTACGCTGCAGTACGGTGTTGCTGGTCCCCCCCTTGCAGTCGCAAGGGTTGCCTACGTTCTGCAGTAAAGCAGTGGGGTTGGAGTTAAAGCCCGCATAAGAGCCAGGGAGCAAAGCCGCTGCCAGTATGAAGAAGCGGAAGGGGTGCATCTCACGTCTCGTTGTTTTGTTGCAATTTGTCGTCCTGTGAGAGCGTGGTAATCTCGGTTATCTCGGGGGAGATGTCGTCCGTAGGTGATAGAGGTGTATCTTGCGGCGGCGGGGCTGTTTTTCTGACCAATCTTTCCGGTATCCAGAGAGGTTCTCTTCCAGATTCCTGTGGGAAGACACAGACCGCGCCTCGGTTCCAGCATAATACCGGATCCGGGCCGTACCACTTTCCCGTGAGGACATCTTTCCAACGGACATAGCCTCGTGAAGATGGCTCCTTTAACATGTGTCTCTCAGCGGGGGACATAGAATGATCTGTCAAATTCAAAAAGTTTATAGTAAACAGTGCAAGGGAGAGGCGCATTCGAGGGGTTTTGCCCGTGGCAATTCCCTCCTTTTGTTTTAAGAGAAAAGCCTTGAGGGTTCGATGAGCCCTTTCAATTATGGCCTGTCCCTGAGGGTTATAAAGGATTCCAGTTTTATGTTGTACCTGCATACGGGTGCAGAAATCTTGGAATGATTTACTTGTGTATGCAGGACCATTATCTGTTTTTAAAGTTTTTGGTTTGCCCCAGGCTGCCCATGCAGCAAGGCAGTGATTAATGACATGGGTGGTACGCTCACCCGTCTCCAGAGAAGCAAAAATTACTTGGGAACAGGTGTCAACTGACACATGAACATACTTTAAGGTCCCAAACTCGGATATGTGGGTGACATCCATCTGCCAGATATGTCCTGGTAGTAATCCTCGGGGATTAACCCCCACCGAAGGCACAGGGGTTAAAGTAGGGCATGCGGCACAATGGCGAACAATATCGCGAGCGGCAGCACGAGAAAGACCGAATTTGGCGGCAAGGGTTTTTGCGTTTACATGGAACTCTGAATGAAACTGGATAGCCTGCTCTTCTGGGGAAGAAAATTGGAGTATCCAAATGGGGCGTGTGGCTTGATCAGCTATAGCATTGCCTGTGGTCATGGGTCCAGGTAAGGAAGAATGAGCTCTAATATGAGTAATAAAGAAAGGAGCAGACCGATTCCAAATAGATTTTTGCAGGGTGAGGAAAACTGTCGCTACGGAGGATGAAGAATTGACTAGTCCTGCGGCCTCAAGGATAGACACAGAATTAACCACATAGCGTGAATCAGACACAATATTGACAGGTCCGGGGAAATCAGAGAAGACTTGGTTAACTATAAGAAGTTCAGTTACCTGGGGGGAGTTAGTAGCGAATTGGAATGTTTTTGGCACAGATCCTGAAACAACATATGCACCGACTCCTGTTTTAGAACCGTCGGTATACACTACTGGGGCTCCCTGTAAGGGCTTTTGGGATGTGGACTTTGGAAAAATAACTGGGTGAGACTGAACAAAGGTTAGCAAAGGATCAGAGGGTGTTCTGTTTGTAATAGTTGCGGAAGTGGAGCAGACTAAAACCGCCCAAGCATCAGTACAAGCGATTAGCACACGTACCTGTTCCATGGAATAGGGGACAACAATGGTGGATGGTTCGCGTCCAAAATGTTGGATAGCCCTCTGAATGGCTAGGAGAGTTATCTCCGCCACTGCCACGGGATAGTAACTAATAGATCTAGTAGATGACATTGAGGGATGGATCCAGAGGAGAGGCCCATCCTGCCATAGGACCGCGGTGGGCTGTTTAAGGGTGTCGAGGACCCAAAGAGTAAGGTCTCCCGCAGGGTCCCAACGTTTTAGGGCAGCTTTACTAAGGGCATCGTTGACAATTGACAGTGCTTGTTTGGCCTCAGAGGTGAAGGTTCGGGGGGAAGCAAGATCCGGGTCTCCTTTAAGTATATTAAAGAGGGGCTGCAATGCAGCATTAGGAATGTTAAGGTAGTGCCTAATCCAATTGATATCCCCTAAAAGTTTTTGTAAGTCATTTAGAGTGGAGATAGCATTGATTTTTATTTGAATTTTTTGAGGTCTAATTTGAGTAGGGGCGACTATAGCCCCAAGATAAGAAACTACAGACGACAATTGCACCTTATTAGGTGCAATATGCAGCCCTGCCCCTTCCAGCACTTGTTGGAGTGTACTGTATAAGGCCAGGAGCCTCTCTGCTGTGGGGGCTGCACACAGTAGGTCGTCCATATAATGTAGGCACCTGCAGTCGGAATATCGGTCTCTAAGAGGTTTTAGTACTTGGGCTACATAGACTTGACACATGGTGGGGCTATTAGTTATACCCTGAGGCAAGACTGTCCACTCCCAACGCTTGTCCGGTTGTTCCTGGTTCTGGGTGGGGACAGTAAAAGCAAAACGTGGGGTATCCTTTTTGTCCAATGGAATGGAAAAGAAACAATCCTTAAGATCTATTACAATAACAGGCCATTGGTTGGGAAGTGCCGAAAGCAGAGGAAGACCACGTTGCACAGGGCCCATAGGCTGCATCTGTGCGTTGACTGCCCTAAGATCATGTAAGAGTCTCCATTGACCTAATTTTTTGCGGATGGCAAAAATAGGCGTATTCCATGGAGAGGTGGATGGGATCAAATGACCAGCGTTGACCTGCTCCAAGACCAGAGTGTTGACTGCCTCCAGTTTCTCCTGAGATAGGGGCCACTGTGGAACCCAGACGGGTACGTCCGTTAGCCACGAGATGGGTAAAGGCTCCACTGGTTTAGGAGGCGAAACAGTGACCCCTAGGAAAAACCCAGGCCAACTTTACTTGGTCTTTGTTTTGGTTCAATGGGGGAAGGGTGGCCCTGGAGCTGGACACCGAGTCCCTTGCCTGGGACGTAACCCATATTTTGTAGCATAGATCGTACTGCAGGGGAAGTGGTGACCAAAGCAACATCCATTTCTGCCAGGACGTCTCTCCCCCAAAGGGAAATGGGTAGAGGTAAAATGAATGGAGAAAACTGTCCTCTATGACCCTCGCTATCCTGCCATGACAACAAGGCTGCACTGATTTTTGGGAAATGAGCAAAACCAAGTCCTTGCAAGGTTTGTTCCGCCACATTTGTAGGCCATGTACTAGGCCAGTCCTTTGTTGCTATAATGGATTTGTCGGCTCCTGTGTCTAAAAGTCCCTTAATGTCCTTGCCATTAATCTGCAACACTAAAGTGGGACGTTCATTTAAAAGCATATGTAAGCCGGTAAAATTAATGCCAGAGGACCCAAAGTTACCAGCGCCGCGAACGTGGTTTTTAGCTGGGATTAAAGAGTGAAGACTGGGCAGTAATAACATTTGTGCGATACGGTCTCCAGGATTGATTACTAAAGGTCCCTGAGGGGCCTGAACCATGATCTTTACTTTACCAGTGAAATCAGAGTCAACTACCCCGGGGATCACAGCTAGCCCTCGGAGGGCGGCGGAGGACCGACCCAACACTAATCCAACCGAATCCGGGGGCAGAGGACCGGAGCAGTCGCTCTCCACTAATTGTACCCCCATCTCCGGAGTTAAGAGGAGAGGGGAGGTGGCGCGGAGGTCCAGGCCTGCGGACCCGTGAGTGGCACGGGCTGAGGGTGCACTGGGTGTAGCGCAGACACGGGAGGTGGAACCTGAGAGTAGATTTGATTTTGGGGGCTCCTCGCTGGGTTGGGGAGCCCCCTCTGGCCGTTTTTTGGCCCCTGGGCGCTACCTGTAAGTGGGTTGCCATCGATATCGAAAGCAGAACGGCATACCTCTGCCCTATGAGGGCCCTTGCGGCAACGGCGACAAGGCTCTATGCCTGAAGGCTGTGCCGTGGAATACCCATGGCTGAGATTGGGGCAATCGCGTTTTCTGTGACCCGGTTGATGACATTGGAAGCAAAGTCCTGAAGATATGGGGGGTCGGGTCGATTTAGATTTTGGACTGTTTTCTTTGACTTTTGCCAGCATCGCAGCTAGGCCCGCATTAGTAAGTGGCCCACCGGTATCTCTGCAGTATTTTAACCAGGAGTCCAGAGATTTATGTCTATATTGTCGAAGAATGTTTTTGCACTCTTTATTAGCCTGCTCAAAAATAATTTGTTTGACCAGTGGCTGAACGTCAACCTCGGAAGGGAAAATACGCGACGCAGCCTCAAGTATGCGAGCGACAAAATCAGCGAAGGGTTCGGCCGTGCCCTGAACGATCTTGGTGAGGTGGCTAGCTGAGTCACTTGGATTGGACGCCTGCCTCCACGCACGTTGGGCACAGTTGGAAATTTGCCTGTATACTTGTCTAGGGAATTGGGTCTGGTCAGCCTGATAAGGTCCACGCCCTAAAAGCATATCAGCATTCCACGTAGGGTGGCCGTCCTCAGCATTTTCATCTGCCTGGTCATGACAGCACTCTGTATTCATAGATTGCCACAAAAGAAAGCCGCCTGGACTTAAACAGGCCCGAGCCAATTGGGTCCAGTCGCTAGGTGTTAAAATGGACTGGCCGACTGATTCAAGGAGTGACAATGTGAATGGGGCTGTGGGTCCATAGTCATGGACCGCAGCCTTAAGTTGTTTTAATACTGTCATGTCCAATGGTTCGTGCCGGGCCTCTCGCGTGCCCAAAGCCAAAACAGGGTAAGCCTGAGCGGGGGCAGCGGGAGCGCCAGTTCGCAACTGTTTCCAGGCTTGTTGATGAAACTGTCTGCCTGAAAAAGGTGGCACATTTGGGACGTTTAATGGCCATGGCGGCACGGGTGTTAGATGGGGCTGAGGCACGCCTACATGACCGCCAGTAGGAGGCGCTGCGTCTTTAATCTGATGGGCGGGCACGACATCGATAGGAGGAGCCGTAGGCACTAGAGGGCGTAAACAGGCATCTTTTAACTTTTGCCGCAGCTGCGCATACGTAGGAGGCGGGGATTTAGGATCGCCGTCCCCTTCCCCCTCAGACTCAGAGGAGGCGGAGCCACATTCGGAGCCTGAGGCCAGTGAGGAAGTCTGGCATCCCGTGTCCTTAAATTGTATGAGGTCCCGGGCGCCGTCCGAGCTCTGAGAACGAACTTCCTCGAGAGCCTCGCGAACCGCCGTAAGAGTCGGGCGGTCCGCTCCCACCGACCTCTCCTCTTGGAGGCACGCCCGCAGTAGTTCCCATAAGGGGAGAACAACGGGGTCGATATCGGGTTCCTGGGGATCGTTAACTGTGCGCCGGAGATCCTTTCCTAATTTCTCCCAAGACTCAAGAGTTATTTGGCCCTCGTGGGTGAGCCACGGCGCAAAGAAATCAACACTTCCAAGGAACCTGACAAGTGTGGTCTTAGAAACCTTAATCCCTTTGCTACGCAATAATGCTTTTAACGGATTAAGCAACATTGAATGGCTAGATGAATTTCCCATTTTCAGTTTAAAGCGGGAAGACACGTCCGCTATCTTATTTTCAGTTTAAAGCGGGGGAACAAGTCTGCTATTCTTTCAGTTTAAAGCGGGGAAACACGTCCGCTATCTTAGGGTGCGTCCACCCTCCAACCACGAGATATACCTCACTCGCGGGGCCCAGACGGTAAGACTGACCTCGCTTACCTTCTACTTACCGGGCAACGTAGAGGAAGCTCCCCGTACGGGCCACCAGCTGCTCGGCGCCGTCCTCGTCCAGCAAGAGACAGAGACCGAACACTTTGCACGGGGTTCCTTTATTGCTCGGCAAGCAGGAGATCCAGCTTCGATCTCTTCTGGGCAGGAACTTCCCTTACACCCGCGTAGCAAGGGTTTATATGCACAATACACGTCACAAATCAGGTGATAGGCTAGAAGCGCGGGGATAGGACAATCTCGTGGCAAGGCGGGAAGGAGCGAGCTAGAGCGGGAAATCTAAGGCGGGAAGGAGCGAGCAAGAGCGGGAACTCCCTGAGATGAGGAAGAACCCGGAAGCAGGGAGTCGGCGCCATCTTAGGGGCACGGTTCCTCCGGTCTGGTTCCCTACAAGGCTCTAGTCATGAGTTGCCAAGGCTATGGAAGCCTTTAGGGTTCGCTGACTTTGATCTTATTCCGACAGGGTCATAGTCAAAGTGGAAGTTCTCTCCTCCCTTCAGAGAAAGGTACCTCCTTCTTTGATGGCCCCGTTCTTTCCACTGGGATCTCACGCGCAGAGATCTTTCATTTAGGTCTTCTTTTTTAAAATTTTTTCCAGAGTGTCTTGGCTTTCCATGCCTAAAATACTCTCATGGGCTCTTCAGCCATAAGCAAATGCGTTAAGGGCTGATTCTGAGGCCAGAGTGCTATTTAGGACATCTGCCATTCTATGAGTCTGCTGTGTCTCCCGCTTCCCATGTTGGATCTTTTTTTCCCTTTATGAGTCTATCAGTTAGTATTAGCAGACACTAGTCTTGTTTGTGTGATCCCTTTGACTCTTAGACCTATCAGTGTGATCAATTGTGAACTGAAATTGATCACTTGGACTAGTGAGATGGCATTGGTGCATGCCACCTTGATGGGATTGTATTGGAATCCCCTGGCACGTTTCTAACTCCACCCTTTGGGGCAAGTCTGATTGAGCATGTCCCAAATTGTACATCTCCTCCCTCTCTTATTCCCACTGTTATATTTAACAGAGATCACTTTTCAGTTAAAATTTAAACACCTAGGAATAATTGTGTGTTAATTACAGAGTTCAACCAATAGTACTAGAACAAAACAAAGAAAAAATACTAAAATGGATAAAGTATTACATTGTACATCAACAGTCAGCACAAGAGCTGATCAAGTCACTGTTTCTCATAGTGTCCATTTCATTTCAACAGGTTTCCCCTTTGGTGCTCAGTTAGTTGTCACCAATCAGGGAGAACATATGATATTTGTCCCTTTGGGACTGGCTTAATTCACTCAGCATAATGTTTTCCAGATTCCTCCATCTTGTTGCAAATGACCGGATTTCATTGTTTTTGACTGCTGTATAGTATTCTATAGAGTACGTGTCCCATAATTTCTTTATCCAGTCTACTGTTGACGATATCCCATAATTTCTTTATCCAGTCTTCAGTTGACGGACATTTGGATTGATTCCATATCTTAGTTATTGCGAATTGAACTGCAATAACTACAGATACTTCTTTCATATGCTGATTTTATTTCTCTTGGGTAAATTCCAAGGAGTGGGATGGCTAGGTCACATGGTAGGTCTGTATTTAGATTTCTGAGGTATCTCTGTACTGTCTTCCACAGTGGCTGTACCAGTTTACATTCCCACTAACAGTGGATTAGGGTACCTTTTCCCCCACATCCTCACCAGCATTTGTTGTTTGTTGATTTCTGTATGAAAGCCATTCTAACTGGGGATGAGGTGAAACCTCACTGTAGTTTTGATTTGCATTTCCCTGATGACAAATGATCCTGAGCATTTTTTCATGTGTCTGTTGGTTATTTGGATTTCCTCTTTTGAAAAATGCCCATTTAAGTCTTTTGCCCATTTCTTAATGGGGTGGTTTGTTTTGTTGTTGTTGAGCTTCTTGTATATTCTGGTTGTTAATCCTTTATCAGTTGCATAGTTTGCAAATAACTTCTCCCATCCTGTTGATTGCCTCCAACTTTGCTGATTGTTTCTTTTTCAGTGAAGAAGCTTCTCAATATGATGTAATCCCATTTGTCAATTTTGGCTTTGAATGCTTGTGCTGATGGGGTCTTCTGATTGTTTCTGTTTCAGTGAAGAAGCTTCTCAATTTGATGTAATCCCATTTGTCAATTTTGGCTTTGAATGCTTGTGCTGATGGGGACTTTTCCAAGAAGTCGTGTCTGTGCCAATGTTTTTCAGGATTTCCTCAATGTTCTCTAATAATTGGATGGTATAGGGTCATAGATTTAGGTCTTTGATCAATTTTGAGTGGATTTTTGTGTAAGGTGTAAGGGAGGGGTCTTGCTTCATACTTTTGCATGTGGAGATCCAGTTTTCCCAGCACCATTTGCTGAAGAGATTGTCCTTGCTCCAAGGATTGGTTTTAACTCCTTTGTCAAATATAAGTTGGTTATAGATGCTTGGATTGATTCATGACATTTCTATTCTGTTCCATTGGCCTAACCATCTGTTTTTGTACCAGTACCAGACTGTTTTGATTATAACTGCCCTGAAGTATGTCTTGAAATCTGGTATTGTGATGCCTCCAGCTTTTTTTTTTTTTGTTGTATAAGACTGCTTTAGCTATTTGGGGTCTCCTATGTTTCCATATGAATTTCAGCATCATTTTTTCTATATCTGAGAAGAATGTCCTTGGTATTTTGATTGGTATCACAATGAATCTGTAAATTGCTTTCAGTAGCATGGACAATTTGATGCTATTGATTCTTTGTATCTGTGTACATGGAAGTTTTTTTTTGTGTGTGTCTTATTCTTTCTTTAATGTTTTCTAATTCTCATCATGGGGATCTTTGACATCCTTGGTTAAATTTATTCCAAGGTGTGTGTGTATATATATATATATATATATATATATATATATATATATATATAGTAGCCATTGTGAATGTGATTTATCTTAGAAGTTCTTTCTCAGCAGTGGCATTTACAAAGACTATTGACTTTTGTGTATTGATTTTATATCCTGCCACTTTACCAAACTCTTCTTTGAGTTCCAGTAGTCTCTTAGTGCAGTCTTTTGGATCTCCTATGTATAGAATCATGTCATCTGCAAATAGGGATTAGTTTGACTTCCTCCTTTCTAATTTGTATCCCATGATTTCTTTTCCTTGCCTAATGGCTCCAGGTCTATATTGAATAGCAATGAGTGGGCACCCTTGTCTGGTTTTGGATCTCAGTGGGAATGCTTCCAACTTTTCCCTATTCAATAGGACACTGGCTATGGGTGTGTAATAGACTGCCTTGATTGTGTTGAGGGATGTTCCTTCTATACCCAATTTGCTTAAAGTTTTCATCTTGAAAGCGTATTGTATGTTATGAAATGCTTTCTCTGCATCTATTGAGATAACCATATGTTTTTGTTCTGCAATTTGTTAATATGATGTATCACATTGATTTGTGAATGTTGAACCATCCCTGCATACCTGTGATAAATCCCACTTGGTCTGGGTGGATGATCTTTCTGATGTGTTGTTTGATTCCTTTAGCTAATATTTTGACGAGAATTTTTGTGTCTATGTTCATCAAGGAAATCGGTCTGTAGTTTTCTTTTCTGGCATATCTTTTTCAAGTTTGGGAATTAAGGTGATGCTGGCTTTATATAAAGAGTTTCAGAGGATTTCTACCCTTTTCTGCTGTTTTGAATAGCTTGAGAAGAATTGAAATTATATCCTCTTTAAATGTCTGGTAGAATTAAGCAGTGAAGCCATCTGTTCCTGGGCTTTCCTTTGTTGATATGGTCTTTATTTCTGATTGAATTTCTGTCTTGGTTATTTTTCTGTTTAGGTTTTCTATGTCTTCATGGCCCATTTAGTTATGTTGTATGTGTCTAGGAATCTATTCTTCCAGGTTTTCTGATTTGTTGGCATACAGCTCTTTGTAGTAATTTCTGATCATTCTTTTTATTTCTGTGGTGTCTGTTGTTAAATTTCCTTTTTCATCTAGTTTTATTGATTTGAATATTCTTTTTTTTTTTTGGTTAGTTGGGCAAATGGTGTGTCAATTTTGTTTATTTTTTCAAAAAAACAGCTCTTTGTTTTGCTGATCTTTGGTATTTTTTGTTTCAATTTTATTGATTTCTTCTCTAATTTTGATTCTTTCTTCTATTAGTTTTGAGTTTGGTTTGCTATGATTTTTCTAGGTCCTTGGGATGTGGTGATAGCTCTTTTATTTGGTACCTTTTTAATTTCTTGATGTAGGCCCCAATTGCTATAAACTTTCCTCTTAACATTGCTTTTGCTGTATCTCGTAAGTTTTGATATGTTGTGTTGTTATCTTAATTTGTTTCCAGAAATTTTTTTAATTTCTCTTTTGATTCCTTCTGTGACCCGCTGTTCAATCAGGAGCATGTTGTTCAGTGTCCATGTGTTTCATATGTTCTAGAGATTCTTGAGTTGTTGATTTCCAGCTTCATTCCATTGTAGTCCAAGAAGATACATGGTATGATTTCAATTTATTTGAATTTGCTGAGACTTGCTTTATGGCCTAGCAGGTGGTCTATCCTAGAGAAAGTCCCATGCACTTGTGAGAAGAATATGTATTCTGCAACTGTAGGATGAAAAGTTCTGTAGTTATCTGATAGGTCCATTTGGTCTATAGTGTTAATTAACTCTTTTGATACATTGCTGATTTTCTGGTTGGTTGATCTGCCCATTGCTGAAAGTGCAGTATTGAAGTCCTCCATTACTATTGTATTGGAGTCTATGTCTCCCTTTGGATCCCTTAACATTTCTTTTAAATAGCCAGGTACCCTGTAATTAGGTGCAAATATGTTTATAATAGTTACATCTTCCTTTTTAATTGATCCTGTAATCATGACATAGTGCCCTTCTTTGTCTCTCTTAACATTTTTTTGTGTAAAAGTCTATTCTGTCTGATATTAGGATGGCTACACCAGCTCTTTTTTTTTTTGGTTTCTGTTATCTTGGAATATCTCCATTCTTTCAGTCTCAGTCTATGTGTATCTTTGTTGGTGAGATGTGTTTCTTGTAGGCAGCAAATAGATGGGTTTTGTTTTTAAAAAGATCCAGCAAGTCAGTATCTTTTACCTAGAGTTGAGGCCATTTACATTCAATGTGATTACTGATAAGTGATGTTTTAATAATAATATATAAATATTATTATAGAAATAATAAATATTTCTATTGTTTACTTTGGATCTCCTTTGTACTTTTACTAGGAGATTTTATGCATCCATCTTTTTCCATAGTGGTGACCATGTTTCTGTGTGTAGAACATCCTAAAACATCTTCTGTAAAGCTGGATGACTGGTGACAAATTCTTTCAATTTCTGTTTGTTATGGAAGTTCTTTATTTCATCTTCATTCATAAATCAGTGCTCTGCAGGATACAGTATTTTGCACTGACAGTTTTATCTCTTTTTTTCTCTTAAGACTTGGAATGTATCTCACCATTCTCTCCTAGTCTGTAGGTTTTCTGGTTAGTAGTCAGCTGTGTGTCTAGTTGGAAATGCTCTGAATGTAATTTGGCATTTGTCTCATGCTTTGAGAATCTTTTCTTTATGTTTTACTGTGGAGATTTTGACCACAACGTTTCATGGTGAAGATCTTTTCTGGTCTTATCTATTAGGAATTCTATGTGCTTCCTGTACTTGGCATCCCTTTCTTTCTCTAAATTAGGCAAGTTTTCTTTAATTATTTCACCAAAAAGGTCTTCTAATCCATTCTCTCTTTCCACAACTTCAGTAACTCCTAAGACCCATATGTTGGGTTGTTTGGCAATTTCCCATTAATCTCCAACACTGTGTTTTAGTTTTCTAATTTATTCTTCTTCATCTTTTTTTTTTTTTTTTTTTTGGTCTGACTGTAAAATTTCCAAGAGATTTGTCTTCTAACTTGGATACTTTTTCTATTGTGTTACCCAGTCTGTTGTTAAGGCTTTCCACCACATTTTTTATTTGTTCTTTTGTGTGGTGGAATGAGAAGGCCATGCCAAGATGGCTGCTGGCAATGGAAACTGACTGGCAACAGGCTGTGATTGGATGGTTTCGGAAACCACATGACAACAGAGCCTACCTGGCAACGGAGCCTGCCTGGCAACAGGCTGTGATTGGATGGCTTTGGAAACTGCCTGACAAGAGGCTGTGATTGGTTAGGGCACAGACCACCCCTTGACCAGATTGGCTGCCTTGGCTATATAAGCTGCTGTACCAACTGAAATAAATGAGTCTGTAGGCTGCTTGCCTCTGGCCTGCTTTCACCCAGCTCCTGGGGTCTGTGTGGTGACTCCGTGCCTTTTGCCCCCATCGCGTTCCTCTCAGAACGAATCCACCTCAACACTTTTGAATTCTTCATTTCCAATATTTCATTTGATATCTCTTTAAAATCTCAACTTTGTGGGAAAATTTTTCTTCATGTCATGTACATATTTCTTTAGTTCATGAAGTTTCTTCTGATTACTTCTAAGTAATCAGATCAATTTTTTGAATTCCATTTCTGGCATTTTGTCAGTCTCTTCATCTTCACTTTCTAGTACTGATGTGTTGTGTTCTTTTGGGAGCATCATGTTGTCTTACTTATTCTTGCTTATTGAATTGCTGCATATATTTTTAGGTATTTGTAGAGATACTTCCTATTTTTGTTTTTGTTTTTGTTTTCCCTCTGTGATGGCTTTTATCATTGAAGTATTCTTCTGTGGCTTAGTGGAGTGTCTGCTCTTTCAGTGAATATCCAGAGGCATGTGCTAGGTGTGGTCAGGGAGCTCTGTTCAGTGCTCCAGGGTGAAGGGAGTGCCCAAGGCAACACCCAAGTTGGGTGTGGTAAATTCTCTCTCTTTTTAATCAGAGGGGAGGTTTATTCTACTCTGTTGGCATATTCTCATACTCACCTCCTCTCCTCAAAGGGGACTAATGCTTGGGCACTAGCCCTAGTTGGTACAATTTTCATTGATGCTACCATAAGAACCACACAAAAGATCCATGCAGTCCATGTAGTCGTCAATGTAAACACATATCCTACAGCAATGACCCTCACCAGGGACTCAGGGTGACCCTAGCATGTGGAGCCACTCACAGTGACTGCCCAAAGTCTCCGCCAAACCCTGTGCCTTCCCACACAGCCACAGTTTTTTCACAGTCCCAGCACAAAAGGCTCTCACAGTCACAAGCTCCCAGACTCCTGTTAATTCTCCCAGCTAGACTCAGGCATCTCCTCTCAGCTTGTTGCTGGGTGTGCAGACACAAGCTCACACAGCTGTTACATATGTCTGAAATGGCTCCCGCTCTTTCTCAGTTAGTTCCAAAATGCTGGTGCCAGGGGTCAGGGAGAGAGAAGCATGCCCCCCATTTTCCCCTCCAGTTTGGCAGGTACACTGTCCCCATAGAGCTCCAAGCCAGACTCAAGCCAGGCTCTTCCCGCAGGTTTATTGCCAGTGACTTGGAGGGGAAAAACATGGAGGGCTGTGGTAGATACATATTAGGAGTTGGTTTATATCAAAGTGGTATGTAAAACCAATACAGTGCTGTAAGCAGGAGAATGAAAGAATCATATTTGTGTTTCTAGAAGATTAATCAGACTGTACAGGCAGAATTGATATGGGGTTAGGACATGATTAGAAAACAGAGGTTGTTGCAGGTGTCAGAAAAATGGTAGTTTGGTTTAGGCTTGTGGCAGTGGTTAAGGAGGAAAATTGAAAGATGTAAATACATTTTAGACTTTGAAATATGACTAGCTGATGATTTGGATTTAGGGAACTGTTAGGGCACTTTTCTGATGTGAGCTACTGGTGTGGGACAGGACTATTACTAAGTAAAGGCCCACGAAAAGGGAGAAATGTGTGTGTGTGTGCGCATGCACGTGTGTGTGTGGCATGTGGGTGGGAGTGGTTGGAAAATGAATTCTGATTTGGTTGTGACAACTTTGAGATATTGATTAGTTACTCAGAAGGAATATGCTGAGTAGAAAATTTGATACATGGGGCCGGTGCTGTGGCATAGTGGGTTAAGCTGCTGCCTGAAATGCCAGCATCCCATTAGGGCTCTGGTTTGAGACCCAGCTGTTCCACTTCTGATCCAGCTCTCTGCTATGGCCTGGGAAAGCAGAGAAGATGGCCCAAGTCCTTGGACCCCTGCACCCACGTGGGAAAACCTGGAGGAAGCTCCTGGCTCCTGGCTTCAGATCGGCTCAACTCTAGCCATTGTGGTCATTTGGGGAGTGAACCAGCGGAAGGAAGACCCCTCTCTCTCTCTGCCTCTGTCTCTGCCTCTTTTATCTCTGTGTAACTCTGACTTTCAAATAAATAAATAAATATTTAAAAGAAAAGAAAATTTGATACATGAATTTGGGACTTAAGCTATAAGTTAAAAATTTGGGAGTCACCAACATATATTTGGACAATATAACATATTTCTAAAGTCTATACGAGTTTTTTTTGTTGTTGTTGTTCTTATTGTTGACCCTTCATTCTACATTTTAATTGAGGCCTGACAGAACCTTTAAACTGGATTAAGTAAAAATGTTGAATTAAAGAGTTGCTTTCATGTAGAACTATAGGATTCTTAGTAAAAAGATGTTGGGGGTTAGGTGTAAGTACTGCCAAGGGCTTCAGTACTCACAGACAGCAATATCGGGAATATCTAGGGAGGCGTTTATGGCTTTCTACATGTAAATATGTCAATGCTGACCTCTCTTTGAAGGTGATATAAAAGTAGGATTATGGATTTAGACATGTTTCTGCATCATTTAATCCCACTCGAGTGTGCAGGAGTGAATTAGGTATGTGAAATATGTATACAGTACCATCTTAATAAATCAGACCTTAGCTTTTTTATCTGACTTAGTTTACATTTCTTAGTGGCCTGTGAGAAACACTTATTTGAGTACCATTGAATCATTCCAATCACTGAAGAGACCAGGCTTTTCAAGCAAACATGAAATAGGGCCAACATTGTATTTGCCTGTGGGTTAAGACTTTAAGAGGTATCCATTAAATATTTTCCCTGGCTTAAAAACATATTTTTATAAATAAGTAACAGAAGTATTAGCTAATTTGGCTTTCTAATTTCTTTCAATGTAATTGAAAGTTCTAAGTGTTAACTATAATTAAGTATTTTCTGGAAATATAGGATTCTGACAAATTCATCTTGTGGCACCTGTAGCATTAGACTATTTCAAAGAGCTGTGCGAGGGAATGATAACAAAGGGGAAGTAATTTGTTTTGCTGGCATTTTAAAAAATTCTTGTATTTTCCTTCAGGAATATAGATCAGTATATTTGATAGGTAGTTGCAAATACAATAGAAATTGTGTTATTTTAAACCACAGTTTTTATTAGACTTTCAGGAAATACAATGATATTGAAATAACTTTGGAATCAGGAATGTAGATCATGAGGCTGCAAAGTAAATTTCTTTGGGGATGCCAACTGTAGCCACAAAGCATGAGGAATGCCAGGGTCAACTCAATATTCAATTCCATGTGGGATTTTCCATGAGTGGATTTTTTATGAATTAGTTTTCATCTGATTTCAGAATCCCTTTCTTCTGATTTTTTTTTTTTTTTTTTTTTTTTTGGACAGGCAGAGTTAGACAGTGAGAGAGAGAGACAGAGAGAAAGGTCTTCCTTTTCCTTCCCCCAAATGGCCGCTGCGGCCGGCGCACTGTGCCAATCTAAAGCCAGGAACCAGGTGCTTCCTCCTGGTCTCCCACGCGGGTGCAGAGCCCAAGCACTTGGGCCATCCTCCACTGCACTCCCGGGCCACAGCACAGAGCTGGACTGGAAGAGGAGCAACCAGGACTAGAACCCAGGGTGCTGGCGCCGCAGGCAGAGGATTAGCCAAGTGAGCCACGGCGCCGGCCATGATTCTTTATTTTTGATGAGAGTTATAGTGATTTAGGAGTTTTTGTAACTTATCACACATAGTTTCTGAAATATTTATTTTGAAACCTAGCAGCATTTGAGTAGAAGCCTAATCCAGGGGAAAAAAGAGTGAGGAATGTAACAGAAAATAATGGGTCTGGGACATGCTTTGTGGATTAGCAAGGTAAACTGTTAGGTGTGCCACAGTGCATATCTGAATGCTAGTTAGAGTTCTGGCTACTCTGCTTCCAACCTAGCTCTATGCTAATGCACTTGAGAAGCCATAGGTGATGGCTCAAGTATTTGAATATCTTCGACCCATGTGAAAACCTGGATGGAGTTCCTGGCTCCTGGCTTCAGTCTGGCTCAGCCCAGCCAGGCTGTTGCCACCATTTTGGGAATTAACCAGCAGATAGAAGATCCTCTCTCTCTCTCCTTGCCTTTAAAATAAACAAACAAATAAATAAATAATTCTAAGAAAAAGGAAATGATAGTTTTAAGCACAATAGGCAAGGCAACTTAAGAACTGTA
Source organism: Lepus europaeus (assembly GCF_033115175.1). Classification (NCBI taxonomy): domain Eukaryota; kingdom Metazoa; phylum Chordata; class Mammalia; order Lagomorpha; family Leporidae; genus Lepus; species Lepus europaeus. The sequence continues at coordinate 126,161,662 of NC_084827.1, read as the reverse complement.
GGGGTGGAGGGCAGTTCTGTGGTGTATTAGGTTAAGCCTCCAACTGAGTTAAGCCTTCTGGCTGCTCCTCTTCTGATCCAGTACTCTGTTCATTGCTTGGGAAGGCAGTGGAGGAAGGCCCAAGTGCTTGGGCCTCTGCATCCACATGGGAGACTTGGAAGAAGCTCCTGGCTCCTGGCTCTGGATCAGTCCAGCTCTGGCCATTGTGGTGATTTGGGGAGTGAATCAGCAGATGGAAGACTTCTCTCTCTCTCCCTCTCTCTGTGCTGTGCCTCTCAAATAAATAAATAAATCTCTTTTTTAAAGAATTTTGGGTGTGAAAATAATATTTGTGTTCCTTGGCATTAGAGTGTTCAACTCTAAAGAAGTACAAATTAGAAGTCAAGTAAAAACATCTTAGAGAACTCTCAGAAAAGAGGCTAGGACTATGATAGAGTTAAAATGACTCAGAACACCTTGCTGACCGTGTGGAAACAAAAGTAATACAACTTTTATACTCTGTCTGTTTTATAGTCTGTTTTATTCTCTGTTTTGTTTTGGAAACAAAAGTAACACAGCTTTTATACTCTGTTTTCTACAGAATTTTAAGTATGCAAACATAATAGGGAAAGTAGAAAGCTTCCCAAAGCCATTTCCTTCCAAGGTTGCCCCTTTATCATCTGCCTCCAGCTCAGACTAACTGTAGCCCCCAGACAACTGCGATGTTCATAGTCAATCCAAATTCATTAAAAAGTAACTGTTAGCACCTGGGAAATAAAAAATGCCAAATGTGGATTCTTGAAAAGTGACTCTCATCCCTGTTTCTGGTTGGAACACATCGACGATCTAGTGGTCACACATGCTGCTGTTGGCAACATCATGGCCGAATTCCTAGAGAATCTGCCTGCACTTCTGTGCTCGAACATGCACATCAGGAATCAGACTCACGTTTCCAGAGAGCAGCTGCACCAGCAGAGCCCGCAGGTCTACCTGGGAGCTGCTCTGGAATGGCCCGCAGGGTCAGCTTCTGCTCTAGGGAGCTTATCCTGTCAGCCTCTCAAGTACCCTTAGCCTACTTGCCTACATGCAACTGCACCAACTGGGTTGTTTCCCCAGGTACATTTGAACAACTACAAATGGCTAAATAATTCAGTATGTTTGTGACTGTCCAAGATATCATTGTTGACTTCATGCTCCATAAAATACCACTATCAGGTCCTTACTCTGCCTTTCTTTGGTTAAAAAGGTCACTTTTCCTGAAAAGAGGCCTTTAATAGATGTGAGGTCTTTATCTCATTCTTACACTGTGTGCCTTTTATTATAGCTTGAAGAATGAAAGAATTTTCACCAACCATTAATGGAAAGAAAAAGGCTTGAGTTTGTGACTTTCCACAAGATTAAATTCAGGAAAGCTAGCTAGATTTCCCCATGTGTTGTGCTTTGTAGTTAAATGCATAAGATAAATGCATCACAGCCAATTTTGCCCCTCTGTTAATAAAATTAGTTGTCTGTGCAGGCCAGCTGACCCTGCCTTCTACTGCTGCTTTGGCGTGCTAATTGAATTGTCAACAATAAATGCAGGAAAGGAGGCACTTTAAGCTACCACAAAACCTTCCCTTAAAGGCTGCCTGCTGTTTCTCCCAACTACTCATGAAAAGCAATTAAGAAAACTCTTGTATAACTGTAGTCTGCTAAATCAAGGATAAGCTGTATGTTGGAAGTAACAAAAGACACACAAAACACTTGCAAATCTTCTCAGGAGCAAACTGTGTGCAGTGGTGCTTGTAAGAATGTGTGGTCCAATTAATGGAAAAACACTTAAGGAAAAGGTAAATTGCCCTGTTGCCTTTTGCCATATAAACTGCTGTCTAGCCTCAAGCATGAGAACCCTCGCTGAATGCTTATTTTAGCAAGGTGGAAACACAATGAGCCAGATATGAACCAGTCTAATAACTTTACCAGTCCTGGGCCAACTATTAGTGGTAAGAATTTTCACTGAATGAATACATACCGCTTTGTTATTTCTAATTGTGGTGGTGAAAAGGTGACTCAATTCCCACAATTTTGCGATGGCACAAAAGAAGCTGTGCCAACACAGGCAGCTCCATTTGACACCTGTGGAAGGGAAGGATTGCAGACATTTAGGCTGAGTTTAAAAAATAAGATAACTTAGAAGTGCCATGGTCACATAAACTTGGGTTATCGGTTTTTAAAAACTCTGTGAAGTTATGCTTTTGTTACTAAACACAATTTTGACATACACATTACCACTTTAAAATGTTTCTAAACTGCTCTAAGCTCCAAATGCTATCTGAGTTTTAGGTGTTATTGAAATAATTTATGTGGTAATATACCTCCAAAAGTTCTTGTACAGCTAGTCACCTGGGCTGCAATGTGTCTAATAGCAATGCTGGTGTCAACCCAGGAAAGACCACCAAAACTGTCCCAGAGAAACTGGGAAATATATTTAAAATTGCCAGTCAACGTTCTCTTGAAAATAAGATTTTACAAATGCTGAAAATAAAAGATTGAAGGCTGCTAAAAACAGAATAGTTTAATTCAAACTATTCTAAACAGACATCTTACACCTATATTTTATAATGGAAAATAAATAATTTACAATCATTCATGGGCTGCTTTGTCATAGTTAAAATGTATAGAAATTTCAAAATGTTGATTTATCAAAGTTTAAAGGTTAACATTATATAACAGAGGGCTACAGTTTGTGAAAGTGTGCATATACACAAGCATTCATTAAAAGTCAAAATATTTTCTTCATGCTGACTCCAATTGAGCCCTAATTGTAATTTTAAGATTAGGATATGACATATTGTAGTTATTTAAATTTTTAAGGATTATTTTTGTTATTTCAAGTGTGAACCTTAAGTGCCTTTGCTGTAGACAGCAGCATTCTTTGTTCCAAGTAAAAAACAGCTGTAATAAGATTGAGTTATTTTCTTTTCTTCTATGTCTCTACTTTAAGTAGGCCAAGTATATGTCCTAGAAAATGCTTCCTTTGGCTAGTCGTCTTCGTATTACAATGCCCAATAAAAACTAATCATCTTTAAGAAAATTAAACTCTAAGTGATACAATACATTGACTCAAATTTTGCAAAAAATGTCAGTGGAATAGATTTAACATTTCTTTCTGATAATAAAATTATAGCAACTGTATATAAACATTCCCATAGAAAGGATAAACTGATGAAGGTGCATCTCACACACACAATTTCACTCATACTCATAGAATACTTCTGTGTGTAATCAACTGATTCAGGTACAATGTGAAGACTATCGGTAAGAGTTTGCAAACCTAAGAAGCAGAAAAAATTTTTGATCTCTTTTTTGCCCTTCTAATTTTAATTTCATTCTTATAAAAATCCATTGATAAGAATCAAGGTACTCAAAACATGTTCTCTCAGATAACTGTCCTTGTTTATCAATTTGAAGCAGCTGTAAAATTTGAGGGACTCAAATGACTTTCAGAAGATTACTGAGCAGCAATGCCTATCATATATTCTGCATGTTCAGGGAGGTGGTTTCATCCTTGCAACAAAGCTTGTTGGGCTCTTGGGTTCTCCTGGGGCCACGGTAAAGGCTCTGTAACTTTAGTAAGTACTTCTGAAAATATTCAGACACAGAGTGAAAGGTTAGCAAGGAGAGAAAATCACCCAGCACAGGACATTGCCCCTAAATGTTTGCCATCAATTAAGGCTCTGTTTAAGGTTAGGCTGGAATAATTCCAGCTGTGGTGCACCACGTAAAATATTGCCAGCTGTGGTCAATTATTTGATTTCCCAGTGAAACTTGAGAAACGTGTAATCACTGTTAATATGGTAAAAACTGATCGAATGTGACATGCTATGTAATTTACTGATTGCAATAGCTTTTTAGGTATCAAGGTAGAGCAGCATCTGCTGATTAGTTTTCAGATCTCAGTGGCTAAAGTAAGAGGTTAACCTTTACATATCAGATTTAGCTTTATGTACATAACAGAAGATTGGTTAGGAGACCTGTGACTTAGCTACTTAATACAGTAGTATAAACAATGACATGTTTTTGTGAAGAGTACTTAATATATAAGAAATGCTGATACAGAATTTAAATGAATTAAATGGGGCTCAACCTTGTAGGAGTATATACAATGATCCTAGTTGCATTTAAAAAAATCTGAGGTTAAAAAATGCCAGAATTTCAAAACATCTTTTTTCTGGTTCCCATTTCTGTTAAACCAACTCATGTGATTCAAAAACTACATTTGGCAGTCTGCATCTAATTTGGAAAAGATGCAGATTGGAAAATATACCCAAATCATCAAAACTTGTAAAAAAAAGCTAACATATAAGAAATAAGCAGTGAAAAACAGAGGTGTCTGAGAACCCAAGCATTGCCTGTCACAAGTAGTGTCAAGAAAGAAGTTCCCGAGGGCTGGTGTTGTGGTATAGTGGGTTAAGACACTCACCGTCTGGGATGCCAGCATCCCAAGCGGGTGGTGGTTCGTGTCCCAGCTGCTGTACTTCTGCTCCAGTTCCCTGCTAATGCACTCCTGGGAAGGCAGTGGAAGACAGCCCAAGTTATTAGGCCTCTGCACCCACACAGGGGACCCGGATGAAGCTCCTGACTTCAGCCTGGTCCAACCCTGGCCATTGTGGCCATTTGGGGAGTGAACCAGCAGATGGAAGATCTCTCTGTGTTTCTCCTTCTCTCTCTGTAACTCTGACAAAAAGAAGAAAGTAGTTCCCATACTGTGTGTGCTTTGGAGATAAAATTCTAAATTTGCTTGTCATCTTTGGGAGGGATAATAAAGACAAAGCCATATGATCACGTCATGGTCAGGAGAGTGGACTCAGGAGTTACTTAAAAGCCAAGCATCAAATCCATCCGATTTCAGCTTTCTCATTTATCAAGAGGGAGTGATACCATTACTTACCTAACAGGACCACCAGACAGTCACCTGAGATGATGCACACGAGGCGCTAAGCATTGCTGCTGGACCGTTGGGCCAGGTTCCTTCCCTACCCTGTGAGTTTTCAAGGTATCATCTACAGCCTGTAGGGTTTTCAGCATACTATTCTAGCTATTTAAACTTTTTATTTATCATTTATTTGAAAGGCAGAGAGAGAGAGAGAGGGAGAATGAGAAAGAGGGGATCGTCCAACTGCTGATTCACTCCCTTAATGACCACAACAGCTGGGGCTATAACAGGCTTAAGTCAGGAGTTGGGAACTCCATCTGTGTCTCCCATGTGGGTGGCAGGAACCCAAGTACATGGGCCATCATCTGACTCCCAAGTATATTAGCCGGAAACTAGACTGGGAAGAGAGGCGGGACTCGATCTCAGGGCACTCTGATATGGGAAGAGGCCATCTGAACACTCACTGCAGCTAGCTTTTCTGAAACTGCTTAGTTTACACACAGCTTCTAAGGTTAGTTCAAACATGGATTCTTCTGTATTTTTCCATTTGCACTTAAATTCTGTCATTGCTGATGTCATTTTACTGCATGAATATTGAGAAGTCATATAATTTTGATGTATAAAAAGTCTAATTTTAAATTTGGTTTAGTACATCTGACTAATCTGTAGACTAATCAGAAAGTGGCCGAGGGCTGGTGGGAGTGATATATCATACATCCTCAATAGAGGTTCTTAAAAATCCCATTATATTTTAAATCTTAATTTATATCATACTATCCCTCAGTTTTAACTAGATAATGACTCTAAAGGGGGAGTAAAAGGTATGAAATCTTTGAATTTCTGGTGTACATTTGAAAAAACTGAAATAAAATAGGTTGCCTAACAGGGACTCTTTAAATGTTTAATAATTATTACTTACTGAAGATGAGAGCGAGGGAGTTGCTGAGTGGGGAATTGAGAGCTCACTTCCACTGGCTTACTCCTCAAATGGCTGCAACAGCTGGGGCTGGGACAGGCTGAGCCTGAGAGCTGGGACCTCAATCCAGGTCTCACGTCAGTGGTGGGGACCCCATTATCTGAGTCATCACAGCTGTCTCCAGGAGTCTGCGTCAGCAGGAAGCCGAAGTCAGGAGTCAGAGGTGGGCGTCTTACCCAGTTATTCTGGCTTGGGACAAGAGTGTTCCAACTTGTAGGCCAAATGCCTGCTCCTGGGGACTTCTTTTAATCTTTAATTGAGTATCACAATCTCTCAATTTCTCTATCCAAAGAAAGCGCTTCTATTCCCATTGCAAAGTTTTCTCCAGTCCAAAGAATTAGTCCACGTGGTTCTGGATTCACCGCGTTCGTGAAGCTGAGGCTGAGGATTGCTCCCATAGAACTCTGCCACCATGTCAGAAATGGGGAGTTCCCACAGGTCCAAGGGATTTGAAGAGGTTGCTCCCTTAGCATTTGTAGGTCCTTTAGTTACCCCTCAGAAAGTGACTAAGGGATAAGTGTTCTGCTATGCTTGTTCTTATCAGGACTAATGAAGACCCCTGCACTCGGTGTGATGATTGCCCTATGTGTGAAGGCTTAGAATCTCCACCTGGGGCACCGTGGCCAAGAGGGCTCTTCATAAATGTTGCAGCTCTGGGTCATGTCCAGGGACCTGCCCCACTGTGGCTCAGAAGCTCCGTCTCCCTTTGCTGGGTGGCAAGGTGCAATGGCCATGCTCCTTGTCTGCCTTCTCTGCTACCACAGTGTGGATTTTTATTTCAATGGTTTTGTGGTTTTTCTGCAGCTGGGCCTTTGGTCAAGTCCTCCTGGGTCTTCTAAAAGGTCCCAGTCACTTTGAAGCTCAAAAGGGCTTGAAATCTCCTCATGCAAATTTGTCCATTTCTTCTTCAGCTAACTTCAGGAGGGAGAGTTCAAGTTCCACCTCTGTGACCACTCAGCTCCATGTCCACTAACACTTACAAAACTTAGTGATGCTTACATTGTATAGAACACGGTGGCATGTGTGTGACTTGGACTAGTCCTCAAGTTGCCTCCATAGTATTTCCTTTTTCTGTTTTCCGAGGTTTTGTAGATAAGTTCAAAGATAAGGTTCAAGATTTTATGGAATCCTCAGCAGGTAGTATTTTAGTGACTATCCACTAGCTGTTTGGACTGTTCTCAGCAAGAACTGATGCACTTTTACTTGGAGGATAACCACAGTGCCTCTCCTAAATCTTTGGTTCGTGCTCATTTCCTATGCTGCAAGCACAGAATAGATAATAAAAACATTTTATTGTTACTGGGCATGGAGACAAGCTGACACTCAAGTTCCTTATAAATACCACATGACTTCTGGTGGTTTTCCATGAACTGCAGCCGGGCAATTATTCCTGCGGTAACCAGATAACACCCTGGGTTTTTGGCTTATTTTATTGTTAGAAGAAAATCAATGTGATTCATTCAAACAACATGAAAGTACTGAAATTTGGAGACATTGGCCAACTCTTAATTTTCTTAAAAGAAAGAAGGCTATATTATTTATAACTATGTACCATATGTTTGATTACTTAAATCGAAAGAAAATCCCTAAATCAAATCAGCTGGCAGCAAATGGAGGCCGATGAAGCCACAAAAGAGAGAGATTTATGTGATTGTTTGTTATTTTATCTAAACATAAACTTCACTCTTGAGCCCCAGAGCAGTCTCATTTCTTTTAGAAAACTGCAGTTGGTGTTTTTTCCATTATCTGTTTTGGTTCTTATGAAAGAAAGTGGAAACATGGCCTGATGAGGTGACAGTAATGCTTAAATCCACACCCAGTCTCTAATGTCTCTCCCCACAGGATTCAGTCTACGAAGTCTCTAACACTTGCTGCTATTAATAAAAGCTGAATAAAATGATGCCTTTGTCTGAAGACATTAGCAGAATTGTAGTTGTGTTCCAATGGACTGGGGGATGGAGGAGGAGGGTGTGCAAAGGCCAGCTGCCCAGGGCACAGACCTAAAGTGTTGCTAAATTTGTTAAGGGGGAAAGGCGCCTAGCCATCCATCAATGAGCCACAAGCACTCTGTACCCAATCTAGGTGTCCACCATGCTAGGAATAGTTCTGCTTACTTTCAGCAGTTTCACCACTTGTGCTGCTCAGAAATTGTAAACACCATTTATATATTTTAATAAAGCACGTTTTTAAACACTGGACATGCCATGTTGCTATATACTGATGTGAACGACTTTAGAATTCAGGTTATAAAGATAAATAAGTGTTCAAACAAACCAGGACACCTGCAACACCAACCCCACACCCTCAAATCCTCCATGGTAGAAAACTGTTTTCCTGTTTAGATCTCCTTTGAGGCTTGGGCAATGTCAGCACCTTGGCTCAGCAGCAGAATCCCACAGAAACTCAGCGAATATCTAGGGGTGGGTCCTGAGAATGTGTGAGCCTGAATGCCCCTCAGGTGAGTCTAATAAACACTGAGGATGGAATGGGAGCCACATGGCAGTGGTTACCTCAGGCCTCCCAGTCTTCAGCTTGCATCAGCATCACCTGAAGAGCTGGGGAAAATGGATTTCTGGGCCCACACTTCGGTTTCTGATTCCGCGGGTCTGGGAAACTGAGAACTTCCATTTCTCAAGTTCCGGCGCTTGTTGTTGCTGTTCCAGGGACCACGCTTTGAGAACCTCGAGTGTGGTGTGAGTCCCGGGTCACTGTGCAGCTCTTAAGGTATTTTCGTTCTTAGCAAACTTCCAAAATTGTTATTGCCGTTCACGGTGGGGATTTGGAGGTGGGGCACTGAGCCAGTGCCAAAGGATAGGAAGTGAAGGAAAAGGACTTTTAGAAGAAAGTTTAGGTGGGAACGTTATTAAGACTGAAGAGGAGACATTTTGAAGTTTAAAAGTACAGGCTGGGCATCGGAGTTCTACCAGAGAGGTTTGACAAGGGAAGACTGGAAGGAATAAAATGGCTGTGTGAGTAGGAGAATTTAAAGAAATGCTTTACGGGTCTGTGCGTCTCCCTCAAATCACAAGCAATGTTAGTAAAGCCGGTTTTAGGTTGTGCCGCCTATCATCAGAGCCACGCCTCTGGAATGAACCACAGGTATCTCTCAACATTGTCTGCCATTTTGTTGTTTTCTTTCTTAGGAGAACTACACAAATTAAAATGGACAACTCCCCAAAGAAACAAGAGGTAGAAAGAATAGGGTTGCAAGTTTCGAAAGAATGAATCGTTGGGGAATGGGGAAAAGGGGATTTGAGTCTAGGAGAGACTATGCTCATGACTGTGTTGGAGGCAGCACATTTGTGAAGTGGTTCCCATCTCTCAATGGTCAGATGAAATCCTGGGGTGTGGGAGCCCTCTATCTCAGTTGTGTTGGTAGTGAGGAGAGAGGAAGGGATGAAAAGATGGCCGGGGATCACTAGAGAGGCTGTTGCCTCAGGTGGAGACACAGGTGTTCTGCCTTGCATGGAACTGCCAGCATCCACAAGGTATTGAGGGCGATATATAGTTTAGGCTGAGAAACTTTGAGATGGTCAGAGAGGTGTGGTTTCAGAATGGAACAGGGAGCTTAGATGCTAGGGAGTGGCTAACAGGGTAAATTCTAGAACTCTTCATTGCTCTTGTGACAGGACTCTACCCACAAAAAGAAAACTCCCCCCCATCCTACACTAACCATTTGTTTCAAAGTTTTCTCTAGATATCACATAACTTACTAGCTCTGCCAATTAACCAAGTTGTCCAAAGCAACCTTCCCTTTGGTTCATTGTGCTCCTCCCCACTGCAGGAAGCCTTAATGAGCAATAAAAAGACCCCAAAGCAAAATGTGAACATGGATCTGGTTTTCACTGAACAGGATAGTTGTCTTCTAAATTAGTGAAAGTGGGTAGAATTGAGACAGAGAGGCGGAATGCAAGTTCCTCTCAGAAGAATCGGGTGGGACTCACCGTTTCTTGACTGCACAGTTAATTTTGCATTTGTATATAATATTTACAAGCACTTCAGGAGGGTACCCCATTGATAATGGAAAGGAACTGGCTCAGGAATCAGGAAACTGGTAAATAGTGGCATGTGATCTGGATATTTTGGCTTCTTGAGTTGAGTGTTCTCTTACAACATGATCATCATTAGGGCCAACTCACAAATATCCTTGGAAACATAAGAAAAATCTGATTTCAGGTCCTACCTACCTAGGAATGCATTTTCTGAAACATAAAAGTAGCTGTCTTCAACTGGAATTCAAATTAGGTTAAGCTTACGGTTGCTTCCTTGGGTTTGGGCATGAGGCCAACATAAAATTTTTAAAAGGAACATAGAGGGGCTGGCTCTGTGGTGTAGTGGGTAAAGCCAACACCTGCAGTGCCAGCATCCTATGTGGGTGCCAGTTCGAGTCCTGGCTACTCCACTTACAATCCAGCTCTCTACTATGGCCTGGGAAAGCAGTAGAAGATGGCTGACGTGCTCGAGCCCCTGCACCTGCGTGATGGCCTGAAAAAGGCTCCAGGTCCTGGCTTTGGATTGGCCCCGCTCTGGTTAGTGCTGCCATTTGGGGAGTGAAGCAGTGATGGAAGACTTCCCCACTCCACCTCTGTAACTCTGTCTTTCAAATAGATAATTTTTTTTTTAAAGCACATAGAACTCAGTGAATCCTTATCTTCAAGGGTAGGGCACACAGGACAAATGTTAGAGCAGTTCAATCTGGTAAACTAGAAATTTGGTGACATTAGCACAATGCTGCAATAGAGTTGGTGAACCCTCAGTTTTTCTTTTTTTTCCTTTGATGTTGGAGAAGTTTACAATCCTCAGAGGACATGGACTAAAACAGATAAGATTTAAACTGGAATCTTTGTAAAAGTATGACAGATTGTTGATCTGTTTCTTCTGTCGCCCTTTGTTGGTTCTGATACTGGTGAAGCAGAACAGGTTTTTTGTTTTCTCTTTTTTTTAAAACTTTTATTTAGTAAATATAAATTTCCAAAGTACAGTTTATGGATTACAATAGCTTTTCCCCCCATAACTTCCCTCCCACCCACAACCCTCCCATCTCCTACTCCCTCTCCCATTCCATTCCCATCAAGATTCATTTTCAATTATCTTTATAATGTTATCTATAAAATCTTTTTAAAAGATTTATTTATTTATTTGAAATTCAGAGTTACACAGAGAAAAGAGGCAGAGAGAGAGAGAGAGAGGTCTTCCATCTGATGGTTCACTCCCTAGTTGGCCACAATGGCCGGAGCTGTGCCGATCCAAAGTCAGGAGCCAGGAGCTTCTTCCAGGTCTCCCATGTGGGTGCAGGGGCCCAAGGACTTGGGCCATCTTTTTACTGCTTTCCCAGGCAATAGCAGAGAGCTGGATCGGAAAAAGGAGCAGCTGGGACTAGAACTGGCGCCCATAAGGAATGCCAGCGCTTCGGGCCAGGGCGTTAACCTGCTGCACCACAGCCCCGGCCCCTGTACATACAATTCTAAGACCATAATTATGTTCCTTCTTCCCTCTCTTTTTTATCCTCCCACTCTTCTTCCTTCTCTCCCCACCACCATTTTAAAAAAATTTTTAAGACATTTTAAATTTGCGTTACAGTAAAAAGGCTTAATACTTCACTGAAATAAGAAGCTTAACAAGAAAAAGAAAATTCCTAGTTTAGAGGAACTAGACAACTGTTATAAACCACAATTGAATGGAAAAATGACCCTTTCATCTATATACAGTAAATTTTAAAGTAATCACAGATCACTAATATTCTTAACATTGGTTTCACAAAGGTATAAAATGAAGTTTTACAAAACTGTATTTTCAACAATATTGATACATACAAACATTTATTTTTTGTTTTTTAAAGTTTTTTCTCATATGGGAGAACATGTGGTATTTGTCTTTCTGGGTCCTGCTTATTTCACTCAACATGATGTCCTCCAATTATATCCATTTTACTGCAAATGGTAGAATTTTATTCTTTTTTTATAGCTAAATAATATTCCATTCTATATATGTACACATCTAGACAAAAATAGACCGCATTTTCTTTATTCGTTCATCTCAGATACCTTGATTGATTACAAATTTTGGCGATTGTGAACAGTGCTGCTATAAACATGGTGGCACAGATATCTCTTTGATAGATTGTATTCAAGTCTTTTGGGTATATAGCTAGTAATGGGATTGCTAGATCATATGACAAATCAATTTATAGTTGTCTTTTTTTTATTTTAAAAGAAATCTCCACACTGTTTTCCACAGTGGCTGCACTAATTTACATTCCCACCAATAGTATGACGTGTTCCCCTTTTTCCACATTCTCACCAGCATTTCATGGACTGGAAGAATCAATATCATTAAAGTGACTATACTATATAAAATAATGAAATTTTAAATCACTCTTTATAGATCATTTGTGACATAGCAATGATATTCTCTTACTGTAGCTTATTTTTCACTGAATTACAATATGAAATCTATGTACTAGCTCCTGATTCCATCTCCTACTCTCTCACAGACCTTACTTTGTCCTTATATTTTTTTCTCTTTCTCCATATCTTAAGCTCTCCCAGTTTAATTACTTTTGCCTGCACATATAAATATGCTCAAGGTGTTCCCACTCTGAAAAAAAAAAATGAGATCCTTGCCTATATAGGCTGTATCTTTTCTTGTATTTTTCTTTCCCCCTTCCTTTCTCTACTTCTTTCTTCAATATTCTGCTTTCTTCTGCTCTGCAGCCCTTCATTTTTATTCAATGATTGGGTAGTTTTGGAGAGAGGGGATCCCACTCTAATTTTAGCACTGGACTGAGTTCTGAGAACATAAATATACAGGAAAGACTGGGCTGTGCCCTTGTGGGGTTTAGAGTCTGGTGAAGAGAACAGACTGTCATGCCCCACTCTTTATACACATGTGGTTAACTCTATGCTAAGTAAAGAGTTCTAGGATTAGTATGAAAAAATAATGGATAAGTAAAATAAGATAAAGGAAAAGAAAAGAAAAAAAATATTCCTCAGCAGTCAAGAGAATGGCTATTCAAAGTCATTTCTTCTCAAAGTGTCAATTTTTCTACTATAGGTTGCCTTTTAGGTGCTCTATTATCACATTTCAGGGAGTACATAAAGAGTTTGTCCCTTTGGGACTGGCTTATTTCACTAAGTATGATGTTTTCCAGTTTCATCCATTTTGTTGCAAATGACCGGATTGCATTTTTTTTCCTGAAGTGTAGTATTCCATGGTAACATAACCATAATTTCTTTACCCAGTATTCAGTTGACAGGCATTTGGGTTGATCCCATGTGTTTGCTATTGAGAATTGAGCAGCAATAAACATGGAGGTACAAATAGCTCTTTCATATGCTGATTTCATTTCCCTCAGGTAAATTCCCAGGAGTGGGATGCCTAGGTCATATGGTATCTGAGGTATCTCCACACTGTCTTCCATAGTGGCTGTACTAGTTTACATTCCCACCAATAGTGGATTGGGTACCTTTTTTCCCACATCTTCATCAGCATTTGTTTTTTATTGATTTCTTTTTCTTTCTTTCTTTTTCTTTTTTTTTTTTTTTTTTTGGACAGGCAGAGTGGACAGTGAGAGAGAGACAGAGAGAAAGGTCTTCCTTTTCCGTTGGTTCACCCTCCAATGGCCGCCACGGCTGGCACACCGCACTGATCCGATGGCAGGAGCCAGGTGTTTCTCCTGGTCTCCCATGGGGTGCAGGGCCCAAGTACTTGGGCCATCCTCCACTGCACTCCTGGGCCATAGTTGTTTTTTATTGTTTTCTACGCAAAAGCTATTCTAATGGGGATGAGGTAAAACCTAATTGTGGTTTTGATTTGCTTTTCTCTGACCTCTAGTGATCTTGAGCATTTTTCATGTGTCCATTGGCCATTTGGATTTCCTCTTTTGAGAAATGTCTATTTAGGTCCTTGGCTCATCTCTTAAGTGGTTGTTTGTTTTGTTGTTGAGTTTTTTGATCTCTTTATATATTTTGGTTATTAATCCTTTGTCAGTTGTATAGTTTGCAAATATTTTCTGCAATTCTGTCGATTGCCTCTTCACTTTGTTGATTGTTTCTTTTGCAGTACAGAAGCTTCTCAATTTGAAGTAATCCCATTTATTAATTTTGGCTTTGACTGCCTGTGCCACTGGGGTCTTTTCCAAGAAGTCTTTGTCTACAACAACATTTCTAGGGTTTCCCAATGTTTTCTAGTAATTTGATGGTATTGGGTCATAGCTTTAGGTCTTTGTCCATTTTGAGTGGATTTTAGAGAAAGGTGTCTGATAGGGGTCTTGTTTCATACTTCTGCATGTGGTGATCCAGTTTTCTCAGCACCATTTGTTGAAGAGACTGACCTTGTTCCAGGGATTAATTTCAGCTCCTTTTTCAAATATAGGTTGTTGTAGATGCTTGGATTGATTTCTGGAATTTCTATTCTTTTCCATTGTTCTATCCATCTGTTTTTGTACCAGTACCAGGCTGTCTTGATTATAACTGCCTTGTAGTATGTCTTAAAATCTGGTATTGTGATACTTCCAGTTTTGTTTTTGTTGTATAAGGTTACTTTAGCTATTTGGGGTCTCCTGTTTCCATATGTATTTCAGCATCACTCTTTATATATCAGAAGAATGTCTTTTGTATTTTGATTAGTATCATATTGAATCTGTAAATTGTTTTTGGTAGTATGGACATTTTGATGACACTGATTCTTCATATCTGTGAACATGGAAGAATTTTCCACTTTTTATGTCTTTTTCTATTTATTTCTTTAATGTTTTATAATTATTTTTTAAAGATTTATTTATTTATTTGAAAGTCAGAGTTATGCACAGAGCAAAGGAGTGACAGAGAGAAGTGGGGGGGGAGGTGGTCTTCCATCTGCTGGTCCACTCCCCACTTGGCTGCAATGGCTTGTGCTGCTCTGATTCAAAGCCAGGAGTCTGGAGATTCTTCTAGGTCTCCCAGGCAGGTGCAGGGGCCACGGACTTGGGTCATCTTCAACTGCTTTCCCAGGCCACAGCAGAGAGATGGCTTGGAAGTGCAGCAGCCGGGACATGAACTGGTGCCTGTATGGGATGTTGGCACTGCAGGCGGCAGCTTTACTAACTATGCCAGTGTTGGCCCCAAATGTTTTGTAATTCTAATCATAGAGATCTTTGACATCCTTGGTTAAATTTATTCCAAGGTATTTTTTTTGTTGTTGTTGTTGTTGTTGTGAATGGGATTGATCTTACTAGCTGTTTCTCAGCCATGGCATTGTCTGTATTTAAAAAGGCTATTGATTTTTATGTGTTGATTTTATATTCTGCTACTTTTGCAAACTCTTATGAGTTCCAGTAGTCTCTTAGTGGAGTCTTTCGGATCCCCTACATATAGCATTGTATCATCTGCAAGTGTGAGTTCCTCTGTCCCGATTTGTATCCCTTTGATTTCTTTTACTTGTCTAACGGCTCTGGGTCGAACTTCAGTACTATATTGAAAAGCAATGGTTGGCCGGTGCCGTGGCTTAACAGGCTAATCCTCCGCCTTGCAGCGCCGGCACACCGGGTTCTAGTCCTGGTTGGGGCACTGGATTCTATCCCGGTTGCCTCTCTTCCAGGCCAGCTCTCTGCTATGTTCCAGGAAGGCAGTGGAGGATGGCCTAAGTGCTTGGGCCCTGCACCTGCATGGGAGATCAGGAGAAGCACCTGGCTTCTGGCTTCGGATCAGCAAGATGCGCCGGCCACAGTGGCCATTGGAGGGTGAACCAACAGCAAAAAGGAAAACCTTTCTCTCTGTCTCTCTCTCTCACTATCCACTCTGCCTGTCAAAAAATAAAAAAATAAATAAATAATTTAAAAAAATTGAAAAGCAATGGTGAGAGCGGACATCCTTATCTGGTCTGGATCTCAGTTGGAATGCCTCCAACTTCTCCCCATTCAATAGGACACTGGCTGTGGGTTTGTCAAATTACGTTGATTGTATTAAGAAATGTTCCTTCTATTCTAGATTTGCTTAAAGTTTTCATCATGAAGGTATTGTATTTTATCAAATGCTTTTTCTGTGTCTATTGAGATAATTATATGGTTTTTGTTCAGTTTGTTAATGTGATGTATCACATTGATTGATTTGTGAATGTTGAACCATCCCTGCATACCAGGGATAAATCCCACTTGGTCCAGGTGAATGATCTTTCTGATGTGTTGTTGGATTTCATTGGCCAGAATTTTGTTGAGCATTTTTCTGTTTGTGTTCATCAGGGAAATTGGTCTGTAGTTTTCTTTCTCTGTATCTTTTTCAAGTTTAGGAATTAAGGCGATGCTGGTTTCATAGAAGGAATAATATTGTTTTGTTATTTTGAATTCTTCATTTCTAGTATTTCATTTTGATTTCTCTTTAATATCTCAATTTTATGGGAAAAATTTTCATATCATATAGTTTTCTTTAGTTTGTGAATTTGCTTCTTATTGCTTCTAAGTAATCCAATGATTAGTTTTCTGATTTCTGTTTCTGGCATTTCATCAAACTCTTCATCTTCATCTTCTAATAATGAAATGTTGTAGCATTCCTTCGGGGGGCTCATAATGTCTTCCTTAATCTTATTTCTTAAATTTTTTCTTTTGTTTTTCAGCATTTGTGTAGCTTTTTAAAAAATTGGTTTTTATTTTTGGTCTGTGTCTGTGGGGCTTAGTTGGATGTCTGTGCTTTCAGAGACTACCGAGAGGTGTGTGCTGTATGTGGCCAGGGTGTTGTGTTCAGTATTCCAGGGTGGAGCATGTATGCAAGATAAGACTCCTATTGGCCTCGGTAGCTCTTCTCTGATTAACTGGATAGAGAAGAATGGTTGCCTCAGTTGGTGTGACCTGCCTTTCTCACAGCTGCAGGACACTCAGCTTAGTCCCTGGTGTGCTCAGTACTCATCTGCATTGCTTAATGAACTGCTCATTTGCTCTGTGGAGTCTTTCCTGTGAGCATTGTTCTCTGTTATGAGGTGCTATAGGCTACCAAGGAGCAGCGGGTTGGGGGGGTGCAGAGAAACGCTCTGCAGTTGCACAGGGCCTAGCCACACTCTGTCTCCTCTTACGCAGTAACTGTTTTCTCAGACTCAGCTCCCAGGACTCTGAGTTGTGGATTGTCAGTGGGGCCACTCTGCCCCGCTAGCCAGTCTTGTCTATAATGAAACTAAGGTGTTCCAAGGGCCACTGTGTGAGGTCCTCCCAACCAGCTTGGGTGTTAGTGGGGGAGTGGGTGGGTTTTTTTCACGTTGTTAGGTCTGTGGATCTCCAACACACTGAGGACCCACCTACTTCACCTCTGCTCACTTCTCAATGATCCTGGAAGGGTAAAAGAGTTCCATAGATGGGGCTTCTCCTCCCCTCCCATAGCTGGGCAACTGGCACAGTGTAGCTTGCAAGGAGGGGGGAGAAATTCCTCTAAATTGTTGTAGCCCTCACTGGCTGGCTGGGGTGTGCACCTGTTATTGTCAAGTGCATGCATGGGAAATGAGGACAGCAGCTACTTGCCTGTGTCAAAACAAATGAACAAAAAATGGTGTGAGCTTCTCTCCCGGCTGGCTGCAGGTCTGTGTTGTAGCAGCAGTGGTGATGAGGATGGGAGAGAGACCCGCGCCTTTTTTTCTTCCCACCTCTGCTCTCCTAAGGGACCTGCATGGAACTTTAAAAGCAGTTCATGACCTCTGGCTTCTGCTGTATCTGCTGTAACCTCTGGCTTCTGCTCTCCCCCTCTCTATCTCCCTCTCCCCCTCCCTGTAGTCCCATGGATTCCCCTCTCATCTGGTTTGCCAGGGCAGGAGTCTTCCTCCCCAGTCCAAACTTCTGTTGCTTTTTTTGTTGTGGATTTGCTCTTTCAAGATGGAGCTGGATCATTTCTAACGTTTTCTCTGGGTTTCCTGCTGGGCTTTCCTTCAGCTCTATCCTAGGAGTGTACTTTCTCCCTTTTTTAAATATTAATTTCACCCCACATGAGTTGGACCATCCTGTTGCTATTCTGCTATCTTGGAACCCTCTGATGAAAAATTTAATTATTGCTCCAGTATCATTGCTTGCTATGGATCTCTTTAGATTGTATCTTATTGATTTAATTTTGATAGTTCTAAAATCTTATTTATTTGAATTTTCTCTTTGTTAGTCTGCTTAGAGGTTTGTCTATCTTGTTTATCTTCTAAAGATACCCCAATTTTTTGTTGGTCTTTTTTATATTTTAAGTTTCAGTTTCATATCTTTCTTCTGTGATCCTTATTTCTAGCATTCTGCTGATTTTTGGTTTGGTTTGTTCTTGTTTTTCTAAGTCTTTGAGATGTATCATTAGATCATTGGAGACACTGTTTTTGTTTAAGGTAAGCATTTAATGCTGTAAACTTCCCTCTTTATACTGCTTTTGCTGTACCCTATGGATTTTGAAATGTGTTTTATTTTTCATTCGTTTCAACTTGGAAACATTGGCTGCAATGAGTCCTTCCTGCCAGAGTGTAGATCTCTACTTGATGCTGGGACAGATGCCAAGACAGGCTGCATCGGTGAGCACTGGCCTGGAGATGGAGGACTTCTGGCTTTATCTGGTGCTGGGTCTCAAAAAAGTAGCCATGAACTTCAAGGCAAAGCTCAAACCATCCCACTCAACTCCCCCAGCAGCTGATGTCCTGCTTCACTGTCCAGAGGCTGGGGGAGGGATCATGGAGGTGGTCCTTTGACCATCTGGCTAAAGGAGAATCTGGAAGCTCAGTCTTCAGGTGCGGGCCTGGGAGCAGCGGCCATAGGACTCTGCCTGGCTTGCTCTAAGTTTTGTCATAGAAGGCCTGCTACTGGGTTTCAAGTCCAAGATCTGGACTTATTTTCCTCTCTTTCCCCCAAGTGGAACTTGGACTTGGACTTGGAGTGACATGAACAGCTCTTTCCATTCTGCCTTTTTCAATGTGTCTTTTCTTATGGTACTGAAACCAGCATTGTAGTCTGTTACTTGGGTTTCCTTAGCCCTTGTGAAGGTTCTGTTCAGTTTAGTCTCTCTGTGGGCAAATGATTGCTGGGTTATTTTACTCAGCTTCCATTTTCCTCTGCCATTAGTTTTTTTTTTTTTTTTTTAAATCCTACTCTAAGTGCTCATTTTCTTGAATTTCCATCATTTTTATGGACTTTTGTGCCTCTCAATCACTTAAGACCTGATTCAAATTTTCCTAATATTTTCTTCTATATCTTGCTTTTCCATGTTTAATCTATTCTGTTGTAGCCAAATGATGGAAGGGAGCTGGGGTAAAAATCTCAGGGCTATGCAAAGAGGTTAATGGAATTGTGCAGACCTGCCTAGGAAAAGTAAGATATGTCTAATTTGATTTTTGTCTAGCTCCCTACATAAAACATTAGATGAGCAAAGTGCTGCCAGAGTTGTATGTGTGTGTGTTTTAAGATTTATTTTTATTTACTTAAAGGGCAGAGAGAGAGAGACAGAGACAGGGATATCTTTCATCCATTGGTTCACTCCCCTAATGGCCAAACACCTGGCTGAAGCCAGGAATGGAGACCTAGATCTGGGTCTCCTATGTGGGTTGCTGGGGCCAAGTGCTTGGGCCATCTTCTGCTGCTTTACAGCCAGGACTTTAACTGGTGCTTTGATATGGGCTACCAGTGTTTCAGGCAGTGACTGACCTGCTGACCCGCAAAGTTGGCCATCAGAGCCCTTATCGACACAACTCTCCTTCCTGACTCAAGGACTTGGTGATAGCTTATGTTTTTGTAAAGGAGCCCTCGTGGGAAAGTTTGATCCTTACAACCTGGTCCAGCAATGATTGATGGATAGTTTTCCTTAACAGGATAACATTTTTTTTTTTTTTTTAGTTTCATATTGACTTTGACTATTTAGCAAAGAGGATACTACTCTCAGGAGTGACTTTTTGGGTGAGATGTATTTAAACCAACCCGAGAGCATGAGGCTGGCTTACAGAGAGGGAGGAATAAGCCACCCGCTCTGTTTACTTCTAATAAACGACAGCCAGAACTGAAAGTGACAGGAGAAAAATATGAGGAAAACAACATAATTGTGCCTTGTGCTTTCCTGTTTCTTGCCTGTAGGGCTCAAAATATTCTCTAAACATCAAGACAAACTTCAGTAGCCCCAAGGTACAGACAGGGCAAGCATTATTACCTTCATCTGAAAGACAAGGTCATGCAGGGCAGGGAGCTGACACAGCCAAGATTAGGACTCAGAACTTGACTCTTGTTCAGCAGCCAGAGAATTAATTCCAGGGCTCCTAGTCTCTTGTCTCTGCATGGTTTTCCTTCTCCACCTTAGTGTAACCTATCCCCTCACTACAAGTTTCCAGTGATACCTTTTCTCCCACCTGGGGAATCTTTCGTGACCTCCCTAAGTAGCATCCTCCCATCTTCGGCCCCTGCCTGACCCCCTACTTTCACTGTTTCCACTTCTCTAGCTTTTTGATTATTATCCTTCCCCTTCCCATCGCATTGTACAATGTTTATTACCGATCTCTACCTCCTTAGGGTGCTTTACTCTGGCTTCACTTACATTATTCTACCTCCAATGCTTATGGAGCCCATACCAGATATTGAGTAAATATTTGTTGACCAAATTTCTTCCTTTAGTAGGCCAACATTGTGCTGCAGCCGGCACCCCATATGAATGCCAGTTTGAGTCCCGGCTGCTCTACTTTTGATCCAGCTTCCTGCTGACCTGCCTTGGAAGGCAGTGGAAAATGGCCCAAGATCTTGGGTCCCTATCACCCACATTGGAAAGCCTGATGAAATTTCAGGCTCCTGGATTCTGCTTGTCCCAGCCTTGGCTGTTGAGGCCATTTGGGGAGTGAACCAATGGATAGAAGATCTCCATCTGTTTCTCTCTGCAACTCTGCCATTGAAATGAGTAAATAAAACCAAGAAACATATTTCTTCCTTTATTGCAGCTGACATTTAGTTAGGAACCTAATAGAGTTATCCAAGGTGGTTGAAAAGATGTGATTTAAGACATGTTCTGAGGATTGCTTTTGTTATAATGGGAGATATTTGCTGTGATTTAAATTCAAGAGCTAAAGCCCTAACTTGTAATCACAACATTGTAGAAAGTATTTTTGCACAGTGAGGGATCTCTGTTAATGATTTATGACCGAAGACTGAGGTTAGCTCTTCCAATAGAATCCTCAGAGAAAGGGAAGGAGAGAAGAAAAGTAGATGAGAAACAGTGTTTATATGACACTGGTCAGCAGTGCTGTTTGTATCATGTAGGAGTAAAACACAGGTTTTGTTTTAACTGATATGTTCAATATTAGCAGTAAAAACTTTCAGTGCTTTTTAACAATATCCTTTTGTGTTTTGTAGATTTTTTTAAAATTTTGGGCGTCTGACCTTTATTTTATCTGAATAAATGCTGTCTGCACACAAGGAAAAGAGTTGGTGTTTCATTAGCCAAGTAACCAGATGAGTGCTTTTCAGGAGCCTGGACCCTTGTCTATCAAAGATAAAACCAAGAAATGCCCTTCCTACAACTTTTCTTGTCTAGCTGATGAGAATTTCAGGTACTTTCCCCTGGGAAATCTTTGAACAATCTAGTGGCTTTTCTCACAGAACTCATCATCCAGACACATTGTAATTGGAAGCAAGTCAGGGCATGATCAGATCTGAAGTCGCCTGTGAAAGGTGCAAGTACCAGATTAAGGTCTACGTAGATGATAATCCATTGTATTTCTGTAGAAATAATATTTTTATATTGGTTACTTCTAAATTATTCTTGATCACTGTACACATCTTGGCATTCATTTGCTTTTGCTTTATTTCCACTTAGTCCTGGAAGCATATAAGATGGCTTAAAAAATACATACAATGTGAAAAACGGATCACATCAAAAACTGGTGAAAGAAGAAATCAGTATCAAGGAAAACAGAGCAGGGAGGGTGAGATTAGAATAAGGATGTCTGAGCATACAGCAGTATGGGCTAGAACCTGTTGCTCTAAGCACTTCGCATATGAGAGTTCACTTAGGACCTAGCGTTGTGGAGTATGGGTTAAGTTTTTGCTCGCAAAGACAGAATCCTATATCAGAGACCTAGTTCAAGTCCTTGTTCCTTTGCTTCCTATCCAGCTTCCTGCTAATGAGCCTGAGAAGGCAGTGAAGGGATGGCTCAAGAAATAGGGTTCCTGCCAACCATATGGGAGACCAGGAAGGAGTTCCTGGGTCCTGACTTCAGCCTGACCCAGGTCTGGCTGTTGTAGGTATTTGGGGAGTGAACCAGTGGATGGATAGAGGATGTGTCTCTATCTCTGTCTCTGTCTCTCTGTCTCTTCCTCTCTTTCTCTCTGCCTTTCAAATAAACACATAAGTCTTTAAAGAAAAAATTCAACAATAATCTACAAATTTTAATACTGTTGATTTTTCCATTTTTCAAATGAGGTAACTTGAGCCATGGATAAGTGGTAAAAATCATATAAATAACAAGCAGTAGAGTTCTGGAACTCAAATGGCTCCACAATGCTTTGCTAACTCAACAATGAAAGTGGAAATAAAGTTAATACACAAGTAGAAATTGTGAGGTCCTATGGCTCTGCTAGAGACTAACCACAAATTTACCTCTTAAGATTTTTGGCAAACAAAATCAAGAAGGGAAAATGATCAGTTACATGATTCACAGTGTTTAGGAGATAAAAACAAGCTATTTGCTCAAGAGTGGCATAATTATTTCTGGTTAGGAAACCAGGAAGAACATTCTCTTATAAATTCTCACAAAGAAGTCACTATGTGATGAAGTAGACACTATTCTCCAGTAAATCTGACAGTTTTTCATAGGGCTTTTTCATACAACATCCCTCACTGTGTCCGAATGTATAAAGAGCAGCAAAGCCAAACTCAGTAAAAGGCAGCTCAGCAGGGGTGGGGATTTCAGAAGATGTGGTTGGTTTTGTGGATCTCTGCTGGTCTAGCTTAATTTAGGAAAATATTTTAGGCTATTTCCAGGGTAGAATGGCCTGTAGATTCTGCAGGCCACTGTCTTTAATTATTATTCCTCTCAATTGAGTTTTTGTACCGTCTTGAGTGGTAGTGAATCTGAGGTTATCCCCTGACCAATACTTGGAGAGCAGCTCTTCTGTGTTAAGTATGGAGCTTTAGTTTAGTAGTCAATTGAGCTGGGAGAGGACTGATTCTCATGAAGGCTGAGAACCACAGGGATATCATTTGAATAGCAGACCACCTAGACTCTACTGGACAACATTCCATGTAGAATCTGAGGTCTGGATTACCCTCCAACATGAGTTTGTGGAGATCAAAATGTTCCCCAGATGGAGCTGGCATTGTGGTATAGCAGGTTAAGCCACCACTTGGGATGGCATCCTGTATCAGAGCATTGGTTCCTGCCTTGGCTGCTTTGCTTCCAATCCAGGTCCTTGTTAATGTGCCTGGGACAGCAGCGATGATGGCCTAAGTACTTGGGCCCCTATCACCCTGATGGAGTTCTGGGCTGCTGACTTTGGCCTGGCCCAGCCCTGGCTGTTGTAGGCATTTAGAGGATGAACCAGCAGATGGAAGATCTCTTTCTGTCTCTTTTTTAACGTCACTCTGCCTTTTAAATAAATAAATAAAATGAGTTCGTGTTAAAAACAAAACAAAAATGCAATAATTTTTTTTTGACAGGCAAGATTAGAGAGAGAGAGAGACAGAGAGAAAGGTATTCCTTCTGTTGGTTCACCCCCCAAATGGCTGCTACGGCCGGTGCTGCGCCAATCCGAAGCCAGGAGCTAGGTGCTTCCTCCTGGTCTCCCATGCGGATGCAGGGCCCAAGCACTTGGGCCATCCTCCACTGCCTTCCAGGGCTACAGCAGAGAGCTGGACTGGAAGAGGAGCAACCGGGACAGAACTGGCACCCCAACTGGGACTAGAACCCCGGGGTGTTGGTGCCGCAGGCGGAGGATTAGTCAAGTGAGCCACAACGCCGGCTGCAATAATCTTTTGTACCAACTCTCTCTCCTCCTGTTTCACTCACAAAGGCCACCACTTTTTGTTTTAGTTTTATACTTCCGCATTTTACCCAGGTTCACCATTTGTAACATTTTGCCACATTTGCATCGTTATCTTTCACTCTATACATATATATCAATGCAGATAAACACAGACATGGTTACTTTTTGAACTGTTTCAGAGTAGTTTGCATCCATCATGCATTCTTTTACTTTTTAATAAACCTTTATGGAGACATTGCCACATAACTGGATGTAGTTGTAGAAGTTAACCGGTATGTCTTAAGTATGTGTTTATGAAACAATCAGCACAATCAAGAAACCGAACATAGCTTTCATTACCAGATGCCCCTATGTCCCTTTGTACTTTCTCCCTCCAACCACACACTGTTTTTCATTCCCCACACAACCACGGATCTGCTTTTTGACATTACATTATATTTTTAAAATTTTTTAAAAATTACTTATTTGAAAGACAGAGTTACAGAAGGAGGGAGGGAGGGAGAGAAATAGGGAGGGAGAGACGGAGAGAAAGAGAAAGCAGGGAGAGATGGGGAGAGAGAGAGAAATCTTCCACCCACTGGTTTACTCCCCAGATGGCTGCAATGCCAGAAGCTTTTTTCAGGTCTCCCACGTGGGTGCAGGGCCCAAGCACTTAGGCCATCTTCCACTGCTTTCTCAGGCACATTAACAGAGAGCTGAATCAGAAGTGGAACAGCCAGGACTCGAACCAGTGCCCATAAAGAATGCTGGCATTGCAGGTGGAGGCTTTACCTGCTATGTCACAATGCCACCCCCTATTTTTAAAATCTTAGAGAATTTTTTCTTTCATTACAATTTTTCAAAAGTCATCCATGTTGACATATGTATGAATATGTCATTTTTGTGGAGAGATATTCCTTTGTACTAATATACCACAGATTATTTACCCATTTACCATTGATGGATATTTGAGTTGTTTCTTGGGTGTTATGAAGGAAACTATGAATATTTGTGCACAAGTGTTTGTGTGAACATAATTATTTTTACTTTCTTTTTTTTTTTTTTTTTTTGAAGATATGCCTCTGTTATTTTTTTAACCCTCGCAAAAATTTTTAAGAGGCTATATCAAATGACAATGCATTTTGAGTCAGGGGAAGAAAAAAATTAAAAGCCCAAAACATCTTTCAGTTTATTTAAAATAAAAAAAAAACCATAGAATTATCAAAATATAGGTTTACTATTCCTACCACGTAAGTTGATGCTGTTATTGAAAGGCTTACAAATTGTTGTCATGTTTTTGTATTTTTTAAAGATTTATTTATTTATTTGAAAGTCAGAGTTATGCAGAAAGAGAGAGAAGTCTTCCATCCACTGGTTCAGTCCCTAGATGGCTGCAACAACTGGAGCTGTGCTGATCTGAAGCCAGGAGCTTCTTCTGGGTCTCCCACTTGGGTGCAGGGGCTCAAGCATGAGGGCCATCTTCTACTGCTTTCCCAGGCATAGCAGAGAGCTGATCGGAAATGGAGCAGCTGCGACTTGAACTGGCACCCAGATGGGATGCCGGCCCTGCAGGTGTCAGCTTTAACCCGCAACGCCACCATGCCGGCCTCTTTTTCAGATTTTTAAAGCTCATCTGGATCCCTCAGTAAAGTGTACCTATGTTTACTGGGACATGTTTACTTTCCAAATAAATATCTTTAAGAGCACATTTGGATAGGTATGTTTTTAAAAATATTTATTTGAGAGAGAGTGACAGATCTCATCTCCTCTGCTAGTTCACTACCCAAATGTCCAAATGGTTTCATCTGGACTGGAACTGAGAGCCAGACACGCAATTTAGGTCTCCCCTTTGGGTGGCAGAAACCTAATTACTTGAACCATCACTCTTGTCTCCCAAAAGCTTCATTAGCAGGTAGCTGGAGCTAGGTACCAAACCCAGATACTCTGACATGGGATGTAGACATCTTAATTAAAATTTTTTTTAATGTTTCTTGGAATTTCATATAGCTTCTTTGTTTCAGTGTTCAAATCTTCTGCCTTTTTTTTTTAAATTTGTTTGAAAGGGAGAGAGGCAGATGCAGAGAGAGAGAGAGAGAGAGAGAGATCTTGCATCCTCTGTTTCACTCCCCAAATGGTCGCAATGGCTGGAGCTGGGCTGATATGAAGCCAGGAGCTTCCTCTGGGTCTCTCATACAGGTGCAGGAGCCCAGAGAACTGGGATTGGAAGTGGAGCAGCTGGGTCTCAAACTGGCGCCTATGTGGGTTACTAGGACTGCAGATGGTGCCTTTACCCGTTACGCCACAGACCCACCCCTTCCCTTTTTCATAAAGTTACTATACTATAAATATTCTTGTGAATTTTGTATTGTTCAAATAAGAATGTCCTATAAATCACCATAAGTTTATGTATATCTTTCTCTTACATTAATTTTACTGGTACCTAGTATTCTCTTGAGTGTATGTACCGTAATTTGTAAGGACAACACTCTATTTGTGAATATTTAGGTTGGATATAGCATTTTTCAATTATAAATGATGCTGCAATGGAAATTATTATGCATACATTCCTACTGATGAGGTATATATATCTAGTATAAATGTCTAGTATGGTTGCTGGGCAAAGGATACAGAAATATTTTTATATATTGACACAACTATTTTTATTTCTTAAAATGTCATGACTGTAGTGCATTTAAAATACATTAATTTAGATATTGGCGTTTTATTTCCTACTATGATAGGTAAGGATTTAACAAATCCTCTTATACTTTTGCTCTTTGCCTCCTTCCTCCTAATATAATTTTTCAATTAAAATTTTTTTTTAAAATTTGGGAGAAAGCATGCCCCATTTGCCTATTCACTCCCCAAATGCCTGCAACACATAGGTCTGGGCTAGGGCCAAAGCTGAGAGCCAGGGACAAAGCTGGGAGCTAACTACTTGAGTCACCACCATGGCCTCCCCGGGTCTGCATTGAAGGAAGCTAGTCAGCAGCCAGGGCTTAGAATTGAATGCAGGGACTCTGATGTGGAATGCAGACATCTTAACCACTAGGCTAAATGCCTACTCTCCAGTACAGTTTTTTCTTTTTTAAATATTTTATTTATTTGAAAGGCAGAAAGTTATAGAGAGAGGGAGACGCACACAAGCATACACACACACACAGAGAGAATCTCCATCTGCTTCTAAATGGCTGGGGCTGGCCAGGCAGGAGCCAGGAGCCAGGAGCTTCTTCTAGGTCTCCCACATGAGTGCAGGGGCCAAAGGACTTGGTCCATCTGCTGCTGCCTTCCCAGGCATATTAGCAAGGAGCTGGATCAGAAGTAGAACACTGGGGACTTGAACTCTGCAGGAGGCAGCTTAACCCACCACGCTACAACACCGCCTCCCTCCCTCTCTCCCCCACTGCAGTTTTATCACTAAGTGTTGGCACCCATGAATGGCAGGGGGGAAAGAAATTTAGTTCCCATAACTCTCCCTAGCCCCTCCCAAAATAAGCACAAGTAGTATATTTGCACTGCTAAAGCAGCTTTAAATCCCTTGGCCTCATCTGTAACTAGATAGTCCTCCGAAATTCACGAGCTGCTGCTGCCAGGGCAGCTTTGCCTCTGGTTAATTCTGTATAATCTAACATCCTACTTCATTTCTTTATACATCTTCTATATCAGCATCACAGACTGGAAACCCCAGGCTGGATCTGGAATTATACCATCCTCATATTTTTCAATGTTTTCAAGTAGTTGTCAACCTTTAGAAGCTGTTACACAAAGATACAGATCTTTGGTAACTTCCTGACCAATTTGAATTCCTAGATCTGTTTCTGCAAGATAGTAACTATTTGAATCTCAGACACTATTGCCCCCTTTAGCTAGGACCCCAGCAAATGGCTCCCATGAACTTGGTCTCTTGAATGCTCTAAGCCATGTGAATTTGCAATGCTTGAACTGCAGTTTCTCTTCACTCTGGAGGACAAGGACATAAGCGCTGCTATCTTTCCTTTACCTGGGTTTGTGTGTACTTATTTCTATTTAGTTAAGCCCCAGATGGAAGACAATATTTGCATTTTATGACAAACTTCTTTGTTTTATGAAAATCTTAGCTCACTGTAAAGCCAAATTAACAGTCTAGAATTAAAATTTTTACTCTGTAGGTTTCAGACTATGATGAAAATTCTAAAGGGATTCTTCCTTGTTATTCCTCAATAATTGTTTCCTGTGTACTGATGATTTTTCTGAGCTCAGGCAAATCACAATCACACTACTTTCCTTCTCAGAGACATCTTTTCCAGCCTTCTGTCCAGCCCCAGACTGACCTGGGTCGTACTGAGTCCTGCTCAGTTCTTAATCTGTGATCTTGCTTCATTGCCATCTTGGGCTGCAGCCATTGTTTTCTGGGTCCCATGACTCTTTGTCTTTAGTGAAGGTGTTCATCAGCTAACCACCAATGAAACAAATGTTAATTACCTACCTGCCATATGGCAGTCTTGGAAGGAATATAGATTTCTAGCTGGAAAATAGTTTTTCCTCAGACTTAGTTTCCTCCATGGCCTGTCAGTATGCCTAGAATTGCAGTTACAGTATAATTCTTGTTTCTCTGTGGGCTACTGGTGTGTGCATGTGGTGTTTTTTCTCTGGAAAGCTTAAGGATTGCTAAATGAAGTAAGCAGAAGGTCATTAGCCTGAGGCTGTCTCTTATGTAAAGAAATGCAGCCAATATTACATAAATTAACCAAAACCTAACTTCAGGGTATTTTTTTTTAATTTGGTAACAGACAGCTGGGTTTCAGCCAATCACAAGCAGCTGATGAGAGATCATATCCAGATATGGAAAATGCCTCTCCATAACCAGTCAAGCTCTCTCCATATTTTATTTCCATGTTCTGTCTATATAATCTCATACATGTTTGGGAGCGGAGCTCTTGCAGCCTTTTCTGATACTGCGTGCTGCCTGATGACTCTCTCCTCCCTGCTCTCTCCTCCCCTCCCTCTCCTCCCCTCCCTCTCCTCCCCTCTCTCCTCCCCTCTCTCCTCCCCTCTCTCCTCCCCTCTCTTCTCCCCTCTCTCCTCCTCTCTCTCCTCCCTTCTCTCTCGTTCTCACTCTCCTCT
The DNA here is from genome assembly GCF_033115175.1 of Lepus europaeus. Lineage (NCBI taxonomy): Eukaryota > Metazoa > Chordata > Mammalia > Lagomorpha > Leporidae > Lepus > Lepus europaeus. The sequence goes on along the minus strand of NC_084827.1, from coordinate 126,132,781 downwards.
CCTCTCTCGTCCCCACTCTCCTCAACTCCTACTAATCTCCTCACTCTCCATTCAGCCCATTAGCTTCCTCCTGTTTCTTGAACTTGTCAACCTCAGCTTTCACCTTTGCTGCTTTCCAGCCTGTCCTGTTTCATTTGCCTTCCCATTATATAACCTTTTGGCTACACTCTTCACCTCTTTCAGTGCCAACTTCCCCAGACCTATCTTGCAACTCTCCTGCTGCTGCTTCCCTACCTTCCAACCCCTCTTCTTCCATTCTATATTTTCATTCCATAACAACTCCTAGCCTATTGTAACATGATAGTAATTGTAACATACTCTCCTCCTCCAGAACAAAATACTCATGAAGTCAAGCAATTGGATTCACTGCCTTAAATTCCTAGGACAAAGCCTAGCACATTGTAAGTGCTCAGGAAATTTTTGTTGAATGATACAGGATTCATGGTGAGCTCATAGAGCTAGCTCCTAAGTGGTTTCTATTCAGGAAAGCCAAGGGAAAGGTGCCAAAGAAGATCAAAGTGGTCCCTCTGGAAGAGCTGAGCCTAATGTCTGTTCTTCTCTTGCAGATAAACTGGCTTGAGATTGCAGGCTTGCAGTTTATCAAAAAAGAAACTAGCATACATTTTAGATGGACTTAAACCAATACATCGGTAGTCTGTGGGGAGCAAATGAAATAGGTTAAATAATAAGCCTCTAGGAGAGGACATTTTTGTACATTAATTTGAGGGTCCAAACAGGAGGCTGGAACCAAAAATAATCAACTTTATCAGAGTCTGTAACAATGGTAATGAAAAGCTTTGGGGAAAGGAAAGAGATTGGGTATTTGTTTTACATTGTTTCTGGGCTTGGAAATACCCTGTTCGATACCCCAAGAAACTCTCATAAAGACAATCACCAGTAATATAGGTTTTTTTTTTTTTGACAGAGTTATAGACAGAGAGACCGACATAAAGGTCTTCCCTCCATCGGTTCACTCCCCAAATGGCCACTACGGCCGGCGCTGTGCCGATCCGGAGCCAGGAGCCAGGTGCTTCTTCCTAGTCTCCCATGCAGGTGCAGGTACTCAAGCACTTGGGCCATCCTCCACTGCCCTCCAGGGCCACAGCAGAGCTGGACTGGAGGAGGAGCAACTGGGACTAGAACCCGGTGCCCATATAGGATGCCGGTGCAGCAGGCGGAGGATTAACCAAGTGAGCCACGGTGCTGGCCCAATATAGTCTTAATTAAACAAAACATACTTTAGTTAATGCACTTAATTCTGATAGAATTGGGAAAATTATAACATAAACAATGAGGAACAATTATTCAGTGATGGAATATGTGCATTTGATGGAATAGCTTCTGAATTGTGTAGCTATTTTTTCTTTCATTTATTCTTCAAATACATATTCAGTGTTGAGACTATAGGATTAAAAATTAAACACTATGTGGTGTCCTGGCTTTTAAAGTTAATGCAGTTTAGTGCAGGGAAACAAACAAGTAAATAGGCTTGAATTTATAAGATGAGTTTTGGGATCTGATTCTATGATTTCCTGAAATATCACATTGCTTAGAGTTCAAAATTTTTATTTTCACACTCTTTATAATTAAATTTGATACTCTTTATAATTAAACATAAGTGTTACTTCTAACTAGAAACCTTATTTCATGTAAGAGATGACCAAATTCCTGTTTTGAAGTGACTTATCCACATTAGAGTGCCTTGAAATGTTATATACAATTTGTTCGTTTGAATGCTTTATTTATGAAACAGAAAATAAATGAGAGGCAGAATAAAATTCTCATTATTGGATCCAGATTGCTTTCACTTGTCAAGAAAGATTTCATACAAGAGATCAGTTTGAAGAGTATCTAGAAGACAAAACATAGAATTGAAGCAGCATTGGCCAGTACTCTGCTAATAGATATATAATCATCATGGGCAGGTCTAGTTTTCCAAGCATAGTGTCTGGACACACATTGGCTTCAGTTGGGCTGAGTTTATTCAAGCTCAAGATGTTTATGTATTTTTTTAATTTGTATTTTTTAAAATTTCAGTTGACAGTAACTCATTTGATACTAATTTGAACCAAAGTCATATTCAAAAATACTGTGTATAAATGGCTACCTGAATATATTTCCCCTTTAATTTCTAACTTTGGAGGCTGGGTGAGGAGTTTTTTATGTTAAGGCTTATTCACATCAAGACACACTAGCTTTTTTGGCCAAGTAATTATGATTCAAGAGGACTGAAAAGTAGGCTCTAGAGTTTTTAACTGGAGAATTACTGTGTGGATTCAAATTTTATGTTCTGACTCCATAATGGGTGAATTGCTCTACTTCTGAGAACACATTTCATGTAAGGTAGATCTGTGTGTGGGTATCACTCCATTGAATGTATAAGGCATATATTTTATTCCAAATGAAGAACATCTACTTGAAAGTCAAAGAAGAGTGAAGAGTGAACACAGGAAAAAGTGAAGGGATAAACAGAAGAAAAGCAAATGGAATCACTTGGAAGAAATAAGACAGAGAATAAAGCAAAAGTAATGTTGTAATAAGCAAGTCACTTTAGCAGGCAGTGTAACTGATGTATTAAATAGCTGAGGTTATTTGATTTTTGGTGCTGGATGGCACAATTATGACTTATAATTAGATTATGGCATTTACTTCTGACATATAGCATATTTAAACCTATCAAAATATTGTTCAGTTCTTTAAGTCTGGAGTATTTAATCTTCAGACTTCTCAAGTTTCACATGCAGAAAGTCATGTAAACTAAATGAATAAATTGCCAAGTACTTGGCACCCTAGAAGACTTCAACTCTTGAAGTTTTTAAGAATAAAAAAGTTTCTTCTGCATTTGAAGATTTAACAACATACTTTGGAAGACAATAATATATGGAATAATTGGAACAGAGCTAAATAAAAACTTATGTTTTCTTACAAATGAACACTAAATTATTTGGTAGAGAATGGGGTCCTCTTAGAAATTTGGCAATCACTGTAAAGAAGTAAACAAAGACCTTACAGTAGAAACTGGGTTTTGGTTTTACAGGGTGAGGCCAAAGATGAAAAACATTTGGTAGAAAAATAAAGAATAAAAATGTAAATCAACTTCACACAAAATATTTTGATATAGTAATGTTAAAACATTAAAAGTTCAAATCAAAACCACAATAAGATATTACCCACTAAAATAGTTATTATGAGAAAAGAGTAACACATGTTGAGGATGTGTAACAATTGAAACTCCTGTGTGTTGCTAATAATGTAAATGGTACAGTGTTATGGAAAGCAGTCTGATGGTACCACCCAAAATTAGAAACAGAATTAGTGTATGGTGGAACAATTCTACTTCTGGGTATATATTCAAAACTATTGGAACAGGGTCTTAAAGAGATGCTCGCACTCTCATGTTCATAGCAGCATTATTCATAATGACCAAAGGGTAAAAGCAACTCAAGTGTCCATAAACAGATGAATCAATCAACAAAATGTATGTGGAGTCTTCAAAAAATTCATGGAAAGTATATACTCATGAAAAAAACCATGCATGGACTTCAAAATTTTTTCCCCAAAAGAAACTTATCTTTTGATTCCATTTTTCACTAACTTTTTGAAATATCCTCATACATACAATTAAATATTATTTGTATTAAAAAGGAAAATTCTGACATGCTGTTACAATATGGCTGAGTTTTGAGGGCATGGTAAGTGAAAAAACCCAGTCACACAACAAACATGGTGTGAGTTCACTGATGTGGTAAGATTTCACTTATATAAGGTATCTGGAAGAGTCAAACTGATAAAAATGTAAAGTATTTGTTGGTTGCCAGGGGTTGGGGGGTGGGGAAAAGTGGAGTTAATGAGAATGGAGTCAGTGTTATAAACATACACACACACACACACATTTGGGAGATTGCACAATCTGAATAGATTTTACTCGGGGATGGTGTTGTGGCACAGTGAGTTAGGCCACTTCCAGTCGAGCTTCTTGTTAATGTGCCTGGAAATGCAGCAGATGATGACCCAACTACTTGGGTCTCTGCCACCACTGTAGCAGACCACACAGGCTGTTGCAGACATTTGTGGAGTGAATCAGCAGATGGAAGATCTCTCTCTAATTTGCCTTTTTTTTTTTTCTTTTTCTAACTTTTATTTAATGAATATAAATTTCCAATGTACAGCTTATGGATTACAATGGCTTCCCCCTCCCATAACTTCCCTCCCACCCGCAACCCTCCCCTCTCCCGCTCCCTCTCCCCTTCCATTCACATAAAGGTACATTTTCAATTCTCTTTATATACAGAATATCAATTTAGTATACATTAAGATTGCAACAGTTTGCACCCACATAGAAACACAAAGTGAAGCATACTGTTTGAGTACTAGTTATAGCATTAAATCAAAATGTACAGCACATTAAGGACAGAGATCCCACATGAGGAGCAAGTGCACAGTGACTACTGTTGTTGACTTTACAAATTTACTTTACATCTAGTTTATGGCACCTGTAACCACCCTAGGCTGTCGCCATGAGTTGCCAAGGCTATGGAAGCCTTCCAAGTTTGCCGACTCTGATCATATTTAAGGGTGAGGATAGTAACCAATGATCCTAAGAGTGGCATTAACCAGGTCTGAACAATTATACAGCATGAAGTGGGGAAGAGGACCATCAGTACACACAGGTTGGGAGTAGAGCCATTGGTGGTAGAGTAGAGGTTATGATTATGAAGGAATGAGGCCTAGGTGCACTAGACAGGGTCTAGAATAAAGGACAGAGTCATTATTAGAGGAGCTAAGAAAGGTGCTGTCTAAGCTACAATTAAGTTTTCTGATTGAGAGGCAAATAGAACCTGATAGAAGGGGCTTGATAATAATCTGTTGGGCTTTAGGCCTTGTAAGTTAAGAGGCCTAGACCTATTTATCTCTTCACACGGGGTGCATCCTAAGGGAGGTGTGAACCTCCTAGGGGAAGGCACTCTGTTGACTTTCATTACTTGGCTGGCCTGGGAGGAGAGCTGGCCAGGTAAAGGCAGGTGGCATCTCTAACAAGAAATTTACAGTTCTGCCTTCAATGTTGCTGACCCTACTTGACCATCCCCTCAGCTGCAGTGGTCACTTTGGAAGTTGGGCTGAGTGAAGGGCTTTTCAGCTTAGAGCCAATAAGATCTGTGGCTCTGACCTGGTCATCCTTCGACTCCAGGGCAGGTCCATTTCCAGTGATCCAACTCTTGGCAGAGCTGCCAGGGCTCTTCACAAGCTGACTTCTGCTGAAGCCCAGGTTTGCCACTTTGAAAGCCACTGCAGTGGACTGGCCTGTTGGGTCTCCTTGAGGGCAGATCACTGTACAGATCAGCCATTAATAGGCCTGCCACCCATTGCTTCTGATGCCGAGCTTTCTTTTCCTCCTGGTTTGTGTTAAAGCAGACCAGAGGATGCAAGTCAAGGGAGTGCCCGTGTCCCATCTCTAATCTTCAGTGGTCTGAACTACAAGTCTATAGTCACAGGCATGTTCTGTAGTAGTTTTTCTAAGGTAGACAATGCCCATGAGGAAAATTATATTCTCACTTTAAAACTTTCTTTCCCTTTGGTCTGAAAGGGAGGTTTTTTCTACTTACTGTATACTTCGCTGATGGCGAAGTGAATCTAGCTATGAGATTATTATTTAAGTTCTTATTTTGGCTATGCTATTACAGAAAAATGTTAGCCATCTCTTTTATAAGGTCTAAAGATTAAATTGTGCATCCTACAGATTCCTTTATAATAGAATTAGTTTCCTACCTTGAAGAGAATAGAGAAATGAAAGAACAAGTTGGGCTTAGAATAGAGAAATGAGGGAGCAAGTCCTAGATCGCTTGCTGACAATAGCAACATCACAGGAATACTTAGCAAACAGTTTCAACCATTAGATAACAACTTAAGAAAACATTTACCAGAAGGTCCAAGGCCTTCTATAAATTTTAAGAATCATGTATTTGGAAACACCTCTTAAATATCTAACATGGTGTAGTTTGTTTAACCAGTAAACTTAAGCGCAACCATATAAAATGTTTTTAGTTTATTTCTACCAACAAGTCTAAAACATATGATACACAGATTCAGGTCCCACAAATTAAAATGTATCTTTGATTAATTTTAGCAGCTTAAATTTATGGACAATCTTATCTATAAGCCAATTAAAATAAAATTCTTAATAAAATTTTGCCATGTGGACATACAATATGTACACACATATAACATAGCATAATAGACCAATATAGCAATTTTAATAATAGCTTTTAAAATCTTTAACTCTTTTTTGTAAATTGCCAATTGATTTGAATTGCTTTTTGTTTTTAGTAACCTCAGTTAACCATACTTTCTCTCAGTTGGTACTGTTAATACATTATTGGCTTCATCTGTTTACAGAGCCATCCCTAAGTACTGAATACAATAAAAGTGGCTGGAAAAAGTCCATAGGAACCTATAGGAGGGCAGCTAAACACAGAACCAACAATGCTTTAGTTTTATGAGCAGCACATCATATATAACTGTGGATGACAAAAGACTAAGTTGCCATGTTTAAAATTATAAACTCATCAACCAACAAGAGGCACTTGCTTACTTCACAGTATTTTTGAAAGCACCTGTAGGATTTTACAAGTATTTAACTCTTTCGGCCTCTGGGGCTTTCTCATTAAGATAACTATCATGTCTAGTAACACCAGATCATTAGACTTTTTAATTCTCAAACATTTGTATTAATAGCATTTTCCATTATAGAAACTTAAAGTCTGGTACCACATCACATCTTGACAGTCCTTCTAATATAATCCAAATAGCCTGATTAGTTGGTGTCTCTATAAGATGAGAGACATAGGTCCTTCGATTTTTTCATGTGGGCCCAAATTGGAAAAACAAAAGTCCAAGATTTACTGGAAATTTTAGAGTCCAGATTGTTTGAAACTTTGATTTTTTGAATGCCTGTCAGGAATGCCAAGAAGGCTCAAAATCCAAAATATCTGGTTGAAATAAGATTCCTTAAAATCATGACATAACATAGACCAAATTTGATCACTGTTACAAGGTGATTATTCAAATCTTTGAAAATAAGCACACATTTAAATAACCCATAGCTCTTAATAAAAATTCAGCTTTTTTTTTTATTAAACTTTTATTTAATGAATATAAATTTCCAAAGTATAGCTCATGGGTTACAATGGCTTCCCCCCTCCCATAGCTTCCCTCCCGCCCGCAGCCCTCCCCCCTCCCGCTCCCTCTCCCCTTCCATTCATGTAAAGATTCATTTTCAGTTCTCTTTGTATACAGAAGATCAGTTTAGTATATATTAGGTAAAGATTTCAACATTTTGCCCATATAGCAACATCAAGTGAAAAAACTACCATTGGATTACTAATTATAGCATTAAATAGCAATGTACAGCACATTAAAGACAGAGATCCTACATAATTTTTTTTTCAAATTAATTAATTTTCTATGCCATTTCCATTTTAACACCAGGTTGTTTTTTTTTTTCATTTCCAATTCTCTTTATATACAGAAGATCACTTCAGTATATAATTAGAAAAGACCTCATCAGTCTGTGCCCACACAGAAACGCAAAGTATAAAAATACTGTTTCAGTACCAGTCATAGCATCACTTGGCTCAGCTGTTTTTGAACAATTAGAATTTAACAGACATCGGGAGAATATAATAGATTACTTTAACACATTGATTTAACAGAGCATCAGAGTTTAATTCTATGTCAAAGAGAAATTGAGCTTCCTGTGATCTTTTGCTGTGAGGTTTCCTTCCTTTACCTTCTTTCATACTGGTGACCATGTTTCTGTGTTTCTGTGTGTAAGACATCTTTAAGCATCTTTTGCAGGGCAGGATGAGTGGCAACAAATTCTTTCAGTTTCTGTTTGCTATGAAAAGTCTTAATTTCACCTTCATTCACAAATGAGAGCTTTGCAAGATATAATATTCTGGGCTGGCAGTTTTTCTCTTTTAGTACCTGGGCTATGTCTCGCCATTCCCTTCTAGCTTGTAGGGTTTCTGATGAGAAGTCTGCTGTGAGTCTAATAGGAGATCCTCTGAGAGTAATCTGACGTTTCTCTCTTGCACCTTTTAGGATCTTTTCTTTATGTTTCACTGTGGTGAGTTTGATTACAACATGTCGTGGTGAGGATCTCTTTTGGTCATGTTTATTAGGGGTTCTATAAGCTCCCTGTACTAAGATGCCTCTGTCCTTCTCCAAACCTGGGAAATTTTCTGCTAGTATCTCACTGAAAATGCCTTCTAATCCTTTCTCCCTCTCCATGCCTTCAGGAACTCCTAGAACCCGAATGTTGGTTTTTTTTTTTTTTAACTTTTATTTAATGAATATAAATTTCCAGTGTACAGCTTATGGATTACAATGGCTTCCCCCTCCCATAACCTCCCTCCCACCCGCAACCCTCCCCTCTCCCGCTCCCTCTCCCCTTCCATTTGCATCAAGATTTTCAATTCTCTTTATATACAGAAGATCAATTTAGTATAAAGATTTCAACAGTTTGCACCCACATAGAAACACAAAGTGAAACATACTGTTTGAGTACTAGTTATAGCGTTAAATCACAATGTACAGCACATTAAGGACAGAGATCCCACATGAGGAGCAAGTGCACAGTGGCTCCTGTTGTTGACCCAACAAACTGACACTCTAGTTTATGGCGCCAGTAACCATCCCAGGCTGTCGTCATGAGTTGCCAAGGCTATGGAAGCCTTCCAAGTTCCCCGACTCTGATCATATTTAGACAAGGTCATAAAAGACAGGGTGAGGATAGTAACCAATGATCCTAAGAGTGGCATTTACCAGGTTTGAACAATTATACAGCATTAAGTGGGGAAGAGGACCATCAGTACACACAGGTTGGGAGTAGAGCCATTGGTGGTAGAGTAGAGGTTATGATTACAAAGGAATGAGCCAATAAGATCTGTGGCTCTGACCTGGGCATCCTTAGACTCCAGGGCAGGTCCATTTCCAGTGATCCAACTCTTGGCAGAGCTGCCAGGGCTCTTCACAAGCTGAATGTTGGGTTTTTTAATAGTATCCTGTAGATTCCCGACAATATTTTTTTTTTTAACTTTTATTTAATGAATATAAATTTCCAGTGTACAGCTTATGGATTACAATGGCTTCCCCCCCCCCCCATAACTTCCCTCCCACCCGCAACCCTCCCCTCTCCCGCTCCCTCTCCCCTTCCATTTGCATCAAGATTCATTTTCAATTCTCTTTATATACAGAAGATCAATTTAGTATAAAGATTTCAACAGTTTGCAACCACATAGAAACACAAAGTGAAACATACTGTTGGAGTACTAGTTATAGCATTAAATCACAATGGACAGCACATTAAGGACAGAGATCCCACATGAGGAGCAAGTGCACAGTGGCTCCTGTTGTTGACCCAACAAATTGACACTCTAGTTTATGGCGCCAGTAACCATCCTAGGCTGTCGTCATGAGTTGCCAAGGCTATGGAAGCCTTATAAGTTTGCCGACTCTGATCATATTTAGACGAGGTCATAAAAGACAGAGTGAGGATAGTAACCAATGATCCTAAGAGTGGCATTTACCAGGTTTGAACAATTATACAGCATTAAGTGGGGAAGAGGACCATCAGTACACACAGGTTGGGAGTAGAGCCATTGGTGGTAGAGTAGAGGTTATGATTACAAAGGAATGAGGCCCAAGTGCACTAGACAGGGCCTAGAACAAAGGACAGAGTCATTATTAGAGGAGCTAAGAAAGGTGCTGTCTAAGCTACAATTAAGTTTTCTGATTGAGAGGCAAATAGAACCTGATAGAAGGGGCTTGATAATAATCTGGTGGGCTTTAGGCCTTGTAAATTCAGAGGCCCAGACCTATCTATCTCTTCACATGGGGTATATCCTAAGAGAGGTGTGAACCTCCTAGGGGAAGGCACTCTGTTGACTTTCATTACTTGGCTGGCCTGGGAGGAGAGCTGGCCAGGTAAAGGCAGGTGGCATCTCTAACAAGAAATTTACAGTTCTGCCTGCAATGTTGCTGACCCTACTTGACCATCCCCTCAGCTGCAGTGGTCACTTTGGAAGTTGGGCTGAGTGAAGGGCTTTTCAGCTTAGAGCCAATAAGATCTGTGGCTCTGACCTGGTCATCCTTCGACTCCAGGGCAGGTCCATTTCCAGTGATCCAACTCTTGGCAGAGCTGCCAGGGCTCTTCACAAGCTGACTTCTGCTGAAGCCCAGGCTTACCACATTGAAAGCCACTGCAGTGGACTGGCCTGTTGGGTCTCCTTGAAGGCAGATCACTGTACAGATCAGCCATTAATAGGCCTGCCACCCATTGCTTCTGATGCCGAGCTTTCTTTTCCTCCTGGTTTGTGTTAAAGCAGACCAGAGGATGCAAGTCAAGGGAGTGCCCGTTTCCCATCTCTAATCTTCGGTGGCCTGAACTACAAGTCTATAGTCACAGGCATGTTCTGTAGTAGTTTTTCTAAGGTAGACAATGCCCATGAGGAAAATTATATTCTCACTTTAAAACTTTCTTTCCCTTTGGTCTGAAAGGGAGGTTTTTTCTACTTACTGTATACTTCGCTGATGGCGAAGTGAATCTAGCTATGAGATTATTATTTGAGTTCTTATTTTGGCTATGCTATTGCAGAAAAATGTTAGCCATCTCTTTTATAAGGTCTAAAGATTAAATTGTGCATCCTACAGATTCCTTCATAATAGAGTTAGTTTCCTACCTTGAAGAGAATAGAGAAATGAAAGAACAAGTTGGGCTTAGAATAGAGAAATGAGGGAGCAAGTCCTAGATCGCTTGCTGACAATTTAAAATTATAAACTCATCAACCAACAAGAGGCACTTGCTTACTTCACAGTATTTTTGAAAGCACCTGTAGGATTTTACAAGTATTTAACCCTTTAAGCCTCTGGGGCTTTCTCATTAAGATAACTATCATGTCTCCAAAATATCTGGTTGAAATAAGATTTCTTAAAATCATGACATAACATAGACCAAATTTGATCATTGTTACAAGGTGATTATTCAAATTTTTGAAAAAAGCACATATTTAAATAACCCATAGCTCTTAATAAAAATTCAGCTGTTTTTGAACAATTAGAATTTAACAGACATCAAGAGAACATAATAGATTAACACATTGCTTTAACAGAGCATCAGAGTTTAATTCTATGTCAAAGAGAAATTGAGCTTCCTGTGATCTTTTGCTGTGAGGTTTCCTTCCTTTACCTTCTTTCATACTGGTGACCATGTTTCTGTGTTTCTGTGTGTAAGACATCTTTAAGCATCTTTTGCAGGGCAGGATGAGTGGCAACAAATTCTTTCAGTTTCTGTTTGCTATGAAAAGTCTTAATTTCACCTTCATTCACAAATGAGAGCTTTGCAGGATATAGTATTTTGGGCTGGCAGTTTTTCTCTCTTAGTACCTGGGCTATGTCTCGCCATTCCCTTCTAGCTTGTAGGGTTTCTGGTGAGAAGTCTGCTGTGAGTCTAATTGGAGATCCTCTAAGAGTGATCTGACGTTTCTCTCTTGCACCTTTTAGGATCTTTTCTTTATATTTCACTGTGGTGAGTTTGATTACAACATGTCGTGGTGAGGATCTCTTTTGGTCATGTTTATTAGGGGTTCTATAAGCTTCCTGTACTAAGATGCCTCTGTCCTTCTCCAAACCTGGGAAATTTTCTGCTAGTATCTCACTGAAAATGCCTTCTAATCCTTTCTCCCTCTCCATGCCTTCAGGAACTCCTAGAACCCGAATGTTGGGTTTTTTAATGGTATCCTGTAGATTCCCGACAATATTTTTTAGATTTCTAATTTCTTCTTCTTTTCTTTGGTTTGCCTGTTTCCTTTCCTGTTCTCTGTCTTCTAAGTCTGATATTCTCTCTTCTGCTTCGCCCATTCTGTTTTTAAGGCTCTCTAATGTGTTTGTCATTTGATCTATTGAACTCTTCATTTCATTATGATTTCTAGTCACTATCAGAGTTTCTTGTTCCACTAGTTGTTTCATTTCATTTTGATTCCTCCTTAATATTTCACTTTCACGAGAGAGATTTTCTATCTTGTCCATTAAGGATTTCTGTAGTTCAAGAATTTGTTTTTGAGAACTTCTTAATGTTCTTATCAATTTTTTGAGATCTGCTTCTTGCATTTCTTTGATCTCATCATCTTCATAGTCTTGAATTGGGGTGTCTTTTTCATTTGGGGGCGTCATAGTGTCTTCCTTGTTCTTGTTAGCTTGGTTTTTGCGTTTGTTGTTTGGCATGTTGGAGATATTTGGTTTCTTCACTGTGGTGTTTTTTCTTGTTACACTATGGCTCTATATTAAGTGGACTGTCTGCTTTCAGTGGAGCCTTAGAGGCTTGAGATGAGTGTGGACTGAGAGCTGTGTTTGGTTCCTCAGGGTTGAGGGTGTGTCAAGGATGACACTCCCAGGTTAGGTGTGGTAAATCTCTCTTTCTTTTTTTGATTTAAAAGGGAAGTAATTCCGCACAGCTGAACGTAATTGGAGGTAGTTAGCAGGCAAATGATATACCCACAGGAGCCAGAGATCGGAAGCTCTTTCCCAAGGACCACACAGGGAATCTCTGCTGCCCTCAGTGTGGGCTCCAATTCTCCTGCAGTCTCCCACTGGGTTGCCAAGTTAGATGCTAATCTCCTGTTATTTCACCCCTCCCCCCAGAGTCAGGTTTTTCTGCTAGGCTCAGGGCCGGTGTAGACCTGAGGTCGCCCTGCTTATGACGTATGTCCAAAATGGCGCCTGCTCTGTCTTGCTCGCCTTTGAGAGGTGAGCGGAGAGAGAGAAACTTGTGTCCGTATCAGTCACTTTTTTTATTTTTTTCCTCTCTCTTCTAGTTAGCCTGGTGAACTTTTCCCCATGGAGTTTCAAGCCTCGTTCCCTCTAGCCTCCTCTTTCCGCTTGCCTGCTGGTATCTCGGGCTATGGAGGTTCGGCTCACCTCGCGTTCCAGCGCTGGTGCATTGAGTCTGCCGCTGGTGTCCCGAACTTGGGCTCCCACGCTCTCCACGCAGGTCCACTGTGAATCACTAGTTCCGGAAGAGTTTCCTATGCTGTTTCATCCCCTACTCTTCCTTGACCCTGCAGTATCTCCACTTTTATTAACCTGTGTGTCTTGCTGAACTATCAATGTGCTCCCTTCCTATTCCGCCATCTTGCCGCCTCTCCGACAATATTTTTTAGATTTCTAATTTCTTCTTCTTTTCTTTGGTTTGACTGTATACTTTCCTGTTCTCTGTCTTCTAAGTCTGATATTCTCTCTTCTGCTTCGCCCATTCTGTTTTTAAGGCTCTCTAATGTGTTTGTCATTTGATCTATTGAATTCTTCATTTCATTATGATTTCTCGTCACTATCAGAGTTTCTTGTTCCACTAGTTGTTTCATTTCATTTTGATTCCTCCTTAATATTTCATTTTCATGAGAGAGATTTTCTATCTTGTCCATTAAGGATTTCTGTAGTTCAAGAATTTGTTTTTGAGAACTTCTTAATGTTCTTATCAATTTTTTGAGATCCACTTCTGGCATTTCTTCTATCTCATCATCTTCATAATCTTGAATTGGGGTGTCTTTTTCATTTGGGGGCGTCATAGTGTCTTCCTTGTTAGCTTGGTTTTTGCGTTTGTTGTTTGTCATGTTGGAGATATTTGGTTTCTTCACTGTGGTGTTTTTTCTTGTTACACTATGGCTCTATATTAAGTGGACTGTCTGCTTTCAGTGGAGCCTTAGAGGCTTGAGATGAGTGTGGACTGAGAGCTGTGTTTGGTTCCTCAGGGTTGAGGGTGTGTCAAAGATGACACTCCCAGGTTAGGTGTGGTAAATCTCTCTTTCTTTTTTTGATTTAAAAGGGAAGTAATTCCGCACAGCTGAACGTAATTGGAGGTAGTTAGCAGGCAAATGATATACCCACAGGAGCCAGAGATCGGAAGCTCTTTCCCAAGGACCACACAGGGAATCTCTGCTGCCCTCAGTGTGGGCTCCAATTCTCCTGCAGTCTCCCACTGGGTTGCCAAGTTAGATGCTAATCTCCTGTTATTTCACCCCTCCCCCCAGAGTCAGGTTTTTCTGCTAGGCTCAGGGCCGGTGTAGACCTGAGGTCGCCCTGCTTATGACGTATATCCAAAATGGCGCCTGCTCTGTCTTGCTCGCCTTTGAGAGGTGAGCGGAGAGAGAGAAACTTGTGTCCGTATCAGTCAATTTTTTAATTTTTTTCTTCTCTCTCTTCTAGTTAGCCTGGTGAATTTTTCCCCACGGAGTTTCAAGCCTCGTTCCCTCTAGCCTCCTCTTTCCACTTGCCCGCTGGTGTCTCAGGCTATTGAGGTTCAGCTCACCTCGCGTTCCAGCGCTGGTGTGTTGAGTCTGCTGCTGGTGTCCCGAACTTGGGCTCCCACGCTCTCCATGCAGGTCCACTGTGAATCACTACTTCCAGAAGAGTTTCCTCTGCTGTTTCTTCCCCTACTCTTCCTTGAACCTGCAGTATCTCCACTTTTATTAAACTGTCTCTCCCCGGACTATCAGTGTGCTCCCTTCCTATTCCGCCATCTTGCCGCTCTCTCCTAATCTGCCTTTCAAATGAATAAATGATTAAAAAAATGCTTCACTGAATTGTCCACTACCAAAAAGGATTAATTTATGTCATTTGCATTTTACCACAAGCTCCTCAGTATGGACAGATCTGCAGCAATGACCCTACTGGAGAAATCTGGGAGCCCTGAGCATGTGGAGCCATCCACAGTAACTTCCCAAAGACTCAGCCACATCTTGTGATTTCCCTTGCAGCCAGTGTTTTCAGTCTCAGCACACAAAGCTCCCACAATCATGAGCAACCAGCCTCATCAATCCTTCCAGCTAGACCCAGGTATCTCCTCTCAGCTACTTTTGGGTGTGGGGACACAAGGTGGTACAGCTGTTACCTGTCCAAAATGGCACCCACCCTCTCTGCTAATTACAGGACACCAGTTCTGGGTGGTCAGGGAGAAGAGTGCCCCTCATTTTTCCCCTCTAGGTTGGCAGGTACACTGTCCCACACAGGGCTCTAAGCTGGACTCATGCTAGGCTCTTTTCACAACTTTATCGCCAGTGGCTTGGGCTGCTGCGGTCTGGTCTTCCCTCACTCTCCAAAGCTGTTGCTATGGCTCTCTGCTGCTGGGGTCCTGAGTTGTGCACATCCACACCTTCCAGGTAGATCCACAGTATCCCTCTAATTTGCATGCAGTTTCCTCCCTAACTTTTCTCTGAGATTGCCACTTTTTTTTAAAACTATTTTCCCTTAGAGCAGAACAGTATGCTCCTTCCCATTCCAGCATCTTGGAATCAGTCCATCTAACTCTTAATCACCTATTAAATCTCTTCATACTCATAACTCTACCTTTATTGCTATCCATATTCTGATTAAATTAGATCTTTGCATTCAGTAGGTTTAAAGTTGAAGCTGTTGATCACGAATGCAGGGCTTCAGGAGTGGTTTTATCCAAAAAGACCTGGGTTTTGTTTAGCAAGCACGAGTAATGAACTCTCAAGTAATGAACTGTCTGGTAGTGCCGATCATGTTTGTCTCTTTCCTAGCATCTGTAAACTATTCAATACAGTCAAAACACCAGATAACTAGTAGATAACTTTCTATTTCCTCCCACAATTTTCAGAGCCTCAATGAGCTCAGGCCACAGCGACAAGCAGGTGATGTACACTATGCTGGAGGCTTGATTTAATAAAGGGAGACTGCCTAGTCAGTATGGTATCTGAAGTGGTGTGGTAAGATGACCAGGAGGGCTGCAGCTGATTTGGATGTAAGTCTTGTTGTAGGAAATAGTGTTAAAAAGTGTGGTTTAGGTAAATCTGGCTCCTGCCTGACCCCAATTAGTGTTTTTTTTTCTTCAGATTTTTCAAGATAATTTCTAGAATTGAATATTACCATGTGTATTAACTATCAGCCCGATTTAGTGTTTTTGTTTTGCAAGGGGGGGGGCAATGAGCAGTACCAAATTATCAGACTTGCATATAACTGGTCTTTGTCACAAAGCCTCCTATTTATTCTGACCTCTTTACCCCCAACCGTTTCCAATAATGGCTTTTATCTTCTGAGTAACTTTCTCATCACAGTTAACTTGGTCCATTCAGGCTGCTCTAACAAAATATTATAAACTAGGTAGCTGCTCAACACATTCATTTCTTTTTAATTTTTTTGACAGGTAGAGTTAGACAGTGAGAGAGAGAAAGGTATTCCTTTTTCCATTGGTTCACCCCCCCAAGTGGCCGCTATGGCTGGCATGCTGTGCTGATCCGAAGCCAGGAGCCAGGTGCCTCCTCCTGATCTCCCAAGCAGGTGCAGGGCCCAAGCACTTGGGCCATCCTCCACTGCCCTCCTGGGCCACAGCAGAGAGCTGGACTGGAAGAGGAGCAACCGGGACAGAATCCAGCGCCCCAACTGGGACTAGAACCTGGGGCGTTGGCACCACAGGCGGAGGATTAGCCTAGTGAGCCGCGGCGCTGGCCAACAACATTTATTTTGTTACAGAGGCTGGGAAGTCCATGATTTTGTGCCCAGTGAGGGCCTGCTTCCTATTCAAAAATGGCACCATCTCACTAAGTCATCAGAAGATGAAAGGGATAAGCTAACCCTTTTGGGTCTGTTTTGTAGACACTATTCACAATCACTTTGCTACAATGGTGTACTATTTAACTCACCTTCCTTACAGAAGATTGCAAGACCTTTTTGACAGTCTACATTGACCAATCTCTAGTTAGTTCTTTCCATTTGAGAAGTCAATCTTAGGACCTGAGAGGGAACAGGATTGCAATTTTCCATCACTTTGAGAGCCTGAGCCAGTAACATAGGTTCTAAGTAGTGAGATGGTTTTCAGATTCCAAGCTGAGAGGAAGCAATGAACGGAAAATGAATTACTCTCTTCCAAAGAGGTCTCACTTAGTGCCAACTATTTTTATCCTGTACCTTTTTTTTCACTTTTTTTTAAATTTAGTAAATATAAATTTCCAAAGTACAGTTTATGGATTACAATGGCTCCCCCCCCCATAATTTCCCTCCCACTCGCACCCCCCCCATCTCCCACTCCTTCTCCCATTCCATTCACATCAAGATTCATTTTCAATTATCTTTATATACAGAAGATCAATTCAGTATATATTAAGTAAAGATTGCATCAGTTTGCACCCACACAGAAACACAAAGTGTAAAATACTGTTTCAGTACTAGTTATAGCATTACTTCACATTGGACAACACATTAAGGACAGATCCCACATGAGAAGTACACAGTGACTCCTGTTGTTGACTTAACAATTTGACACTCTTGTTTATGGCGTCAGTAATCTCCCTAGGCTCTAGTCATGAGTTGCCAGGGCTATCGAAGCCTTTTGAGTTCGCCAACTTCGATCTTATTCCGACAGAGTCATAGTCAAAGGGGAAGTTCTCTCCTCCCTTCAGAGAAAGGTACTTCCTTCTTTGATGGCCCCGTTCTTTCCACTGGGATCTCACTCACAGAGATCTTTCATTTAGGTCTTCTTCTTTTTTTCTTTTCCATGGTATCTTGGCTTTCCATGCCTAAAATACTCTCATGGGCTCTTGAGCCATATCCGAATGCCTTAAGGGCTGATTCTGAGGCCAGAGTGTTGTTTAGGACATCTGCCATTCTATGAGTCTGCTGTGTCTCCCGCTTCCCATGTTGGATCTTTTTTTCCCTTTATGAGTCTATCAGTTAGTATTAGCAGACACTAGTCTTGTTTGTGTGATCCCTTTGACTCTTAGATCTATCAGTGTGATCAATTGTGAACTGAAGTTGGTCACTTGGACTAGTGAGATGGCATTGGTACCTGCCACCTTGATGGGATTGTATTGGAATCCCCTGGCACGTTTCTAACTCCACCCTTTTGGGCAAGTCCAATTGAGCATGTCCCAAATTGTACATCTACTCCCTCTCTTATTCCCACTCCCATATTCTAACTCAAACTGATTAACAGTAAAGAGATAATTACAAATTTATCATGAGTTCTGCATAAATTTCATTATTAGCTACAAAGACAATATTTTGCTTTTTAAAAATGAAAACAGTATCAAATCAAAATGTTATCAAACATTTCTAACAGAAAAATAGTATAATCAACCTTTATTATCCATTACCAGTTTCAATTCTTAGTAACTGACACAGCAGCCCTCCTTCCCATTCCCCTTTTTAGTTCTCCTACACCCTGGTTGCCTGATTAAAGCAAATCTCATTGTTACGCTCATTGTTACTTTAACAATCAGCATACCTTGAAAACAATCTCAATGCCCCCCACCCCCTCAAACAGGGGGCATTTCAAAAAGTTCATGCAGTTTAAGAAAAAACTGCATGAATTTAAACATTTCTTATATCCACATAAGCTTACCTTGTAGTGCAACTTTCCCATAAACTTTATGTCAGCCTAGTGTAAGGGTGCTTCATAAAGTATTTCAATGTTTCTCACTATTCTATTTTTTTTGTAGTTCCTTCAAATTAAGATCCAAATGAAGTCCACATGACCCAGTTGGCTGATATGACTCAAAAGCCTTAGTAAATTCTCTTTCAATTTGTAGGTTACCCCTTCCTCTTTTTCTTGTAACTCTTTCACTGAAGGTTTTCTTTTCCACATTCTTAACTCCCCCGACATGTGTATTTTTCAAGGCAGAGGGAGGGAGAGGGGACAGAGATACCTCTTTATTGGTTCATTCCCAAATGCCTAAATGGTTGGGGCTGAGTTAAGCCAAAGCCAGAAGCCAGGAAATCCAAGTTTCCAAGTTGGGTAGCAGGGACAAACCCAGTTCATGTGCCATCATCTGGTGCTCTCCAGAGTGTGCATTAGCAGTAAGCTGGAATCCAGGGAGTGAAGCCAGGACTCAAAACCAGGTAGTTTGATTAGACATGTTGGCCTCCCAACCAGCATCTTAACAGCTAGGCTAAATGCCTGCTCCCTGCCCCAGCCCCCCTTTATAAAAAATACATTAATCACTACCTGATGAAGTAGGTAGAAAGCCATTTTTTCCTGCTTAGCAAATGAATTAATTATAACACAGAGATGAAGTAAGCAATTTTTTCAACTAAGAGTAAGTCACTGAGACACAGGAAAAGAATTCAGGAAACCCATTTCTTAGAGTTCCTTTTACCTGAAGTATGGGCCTCTTATTTGGTAAATTAAAGCAGTAGTAAA
Organism: Lepus europaeus; assembly: GCF_033115175.1. Lineage (NCBI taxonomy): Eukaryota > Metazoa > Chordata > Mammalia > Lagomorpha > Leporidae > Lepus > Lepus europaeus. The sequence continues at coordinate 126,113,574 of NC_084827.1, read as the reverse complement.
ATAACCAGAATATATTGAAGAGACTTTTGAATTAAAAAGACAAAAATTATCAGAACAATTGTACAAGTTTAAAAAATTTATTTACATGTTTTGATTTCTTAAAAGTGATCTATATAAGTTCATTATGTAGGTACCAAAGTTTATAAATGGGAATCGCACAATCTCAATATACATATATACCTTATATGTCTATAATAGGCTGCCTATATTTTCTTAAACTCACTAATACACATTTGAGTATTTGTCTTATATATTATACCAGATTATAAACTTCTTGATGCAAAACAGTTCTGTAATTTCTTATCAATGGGATGGGCCTGATATTTAGGATCTTTTCAGTGAGATAACAAAAAAACTGAGGTGGTGATTCTTGATTAGTACTAAGGGAAAATGGCATTTTTCTGAGTAATAACATATCTTTGCTGATTTTTCACTGCCCTCTATTGGTGACTGATGTTGTTTCTGATGAAAATCTTAGAGAAGCCAGTCAGATGGACTTACATATGGCAAGAAAAATTATGAAGTCATAAAAATTGTGGGTGTTCCTTTCAAAGGAGTAAGTGCTACTGTTGATAGGTAGAGCCACCTTACATTTTATAATAAAAATAACCCATCAAAGTTACTATAACATCTATTACAACACCCTTAATCATTATAAGGGTTGCAAATTAAACTTAAAAACCATAAGCTAGGCTGGTGCCGTGGCTCAACAGGCTAATCCTCCGCCTTGCGGCGCTGGCACACCGGGTTCTAGTCCTGGTTGGGGCTCTGGATTCTATCCCGGTTGCCCCTCTTCCAGGCCAACTCTCTGCTGTGGCCAGGGAGTGCAGTGGAGGATGGCCCAGGTCCTTGGGCCCTGCACCCCATGGGAGACCAGGAGAAGCACCTGGCTCCTGCCTTCGGATCACTGTGGTGTGCTGGCCACAGCGCGCCGGCCGTGGCGGCCATTGGAGGGTGAACCAACGGCAAAGGAAGACCTTCCTCTCTGTTTCTCTCTCTCTCACTGTCCACTCTGTCAAAAAAAACAAAAAAACAAACAAAACCATAAGCTACAATTTTTAATTTTTAAGGTGTAAAATCATGAAATTATACTTGCTAGTCATTCTTTTAAAAATACTTCAAATAGCAATTTTTTCATGAACAGTAGTTCTTCATTAGTGCTTATATGGGCCAATTTTTTATGTCAGTTAACACAGACCTTTTTCAGGATGACTAATGAGATGCAGGACCACAACTATTAGGTAATGCAAATGCAGTCTTGTAAGTAGTCAGTGCAATCAAGTAGTTTAGCTACAGCATTCTTGGATTCAATACTGACATGGGCCTGTATGCCATCAGCCTTTGGCTACAATTCTAGTTAGCTATCTCTGAAAATACAACCAGCTGTTCTTAAGGGGACTGAGTAGCCATATGAGACTCTTAGTGCAAATCCATTGGTAAATGGAAAAATAACTCTGTGGATCACTGATATTTTTAGGAATAGTCAATAACACATTTATTCTTAACTTGGTAGTTAACCTTTTATTACTCTTATTGAAAATAATTTTATTTACTAGAAGAATTTGGTCTATTTAATTTTTAAATGTATGTATAAAGTAGAGTATTACCAGAAAATTGGCTCACCTTTCATCTTCAGAATATACCTTATTCTACAGATTTCATGATAAAAATTTAAAAGGCATTGTTAATTTAGTCTTGGTACTATTTTGCAACAGTCAAGATGGAATGAACATGAGTAATTTCAGACATGTATCTAGTTTTGGTGGCAGATTTATAAACTTAGCCTAAATACTGCACAAAGTTCTTAATATACTATTTGGACAAAAAAAATGCTACCCCTTCATTAAAACTTCTATTATACTCAGTATCTTTGTAAATGTTTCTCACAGGAAACAATGTTTTTTTTTTTTTTTTAAACTGTACTCCAAGAAAATTCTTTGTGCACTGTCAGAAAAACCAGTAATGTATATTTGAGATAAAAATTTTATAACATAGAAAGTTACCAAGTTAATCATTTTAATCATATTTTAAAATAAAGAAGATATAAAATTTAGGAAATTAGAATAGGCAAACATCATCAATGCCCAAAACACAAACTCAAATGGTTTTTACATAGCCATATACTTTCAATGGATCAAATTTTTAAGGCTGACTGCCTGTTGGAATGTGCCCATATCTGCCAGAATTGGTACTGTATTACACAAGATAAGTTGCAAAGAGGGGTGGCATTGTTTAGCAAAGTGGCACATTATACCTACTACTTACTGTACTCTACTTCAACAATGTAGCTGTTAAAACCTAGAGAGCCCAGCTGTTTTGAAAGACCCTACCACAGTATAAGACAGAAGACAGCCTTTTCATGTACTCACTTTACAATACACTATTCAACATGAGCCCTGGGGGGGTCCTGGCTTTCCAGTGGATTCCATAGGCACAAAACTTGCCCAAGCCACAAGGTGGTTTTTACTGTTTTATTTACTACCTAATATGTTCCTCATCTACTGAGTGTAGCAAATATATTTATAGGCAGTAATATAACTTGTGAATTCAGTGACAGAACTGTGAATTATATACTGGGGAGATTTCTTTTGAGTATTCTTCAGTGTCAGCATGGTAGTATGCATGTAACTAGCATGCTAATTTAGTAAATATTTACCAAGACAGACTTCTTTAGGCATTCTATTTTGAGATTCGTGTAGAAACAAGCCATTCTTAAGAGTTTTTAGGCCTTAAAAACTTGGTGGCAAATTAAGGTTAGAAGTGGTGCCTGTTTCCTGTGTGCCTATACGTTAAAGTAGAATCCCAAATAAGGAGTTAAGATTATATACTGAACAAAAATATAAGGAGAACAGGAAGGAGGTGAGAATGTATGTTTTCTTTTTTTGTATAAAATATAGCTATTAACAGCAACCTTTGTGACAAAATAGTGGATGTAGAATAGTGATTTTTTTTAAAAAATAGAAACTTTTCCAAAGACCATAAAATATAATCCTAATAAGTTTTCAGAAAAATCATTTTTTATTCACTGATTTTTTTTTTGAAGAACTGGAATTTTTACCATTCCAAATACTCTGAATTAGTACTAAACAACTATATTTTACTCACAATTGTGTTAAAATGTAAGGAAATACTTCTATGATTTTTTTTGGAGTCTGAACAAATTAGAACCCCCTTCCTGGATGTATATACTTGATTTTTTTTTACAAAAATAACTTACTATGCAATATTAATCTGAAAAAGGCAGCCTGACAGTAAACTAAAAGTGGAATAACCCCTGTCTCATCATAAGCTACAGTGAAACAATCCTATAAAATTAAATTATTTTTCTTATGTGAACAGCAGAGAGATTATTTTTAGTTTACAGTCCTAGTCCAATAAGACACAGGTAGAAACACAAGGTCTGGATGGTAAAAATATAAATATTAGAAAGATGCTACAAAAACCAACAATTGTATAAGGAACATTTTTATGAAAGCAATTTCAGAAAATAAGTGAACACATTTATCTTTAAAATATAAACTCTAGTTTGATATATTCGTGATACTCTACAATGCCCAATTAATTGCTTTACATTTACTTCCGATGACACAGCAATCATACATGCATTTACTCTTGCAAAAAAGTACTCAACTTGAAAATTTAGCAGTATTTCTTAAACTTTTTTAAGTGAAAGAAAAACAAAGAATCTCTGTTAACATAGCATGAAATGGATGTATCTGTTTATTTTGTAACAGTATGAGCATTTTTAAAATAAAAAATATAGTCAGAATTTTTACAACAGGTGACTGAAAGTCAAGTTACCTCTTTTTAGGCCAGTCACAAAACTTCCAGTGAAAAAGTTCACTTTGTATATCTTAGACATGTATGTAGACAACAGCAGAGAAGGCTTGTGGTGGAACCAGACACCCAAAACGTCATTGTTAGGGGACAGCAATCTACGGCCAATGGACTAAATTTGGCCTGGGGCCTGTTTTTGTATGGCACTGAGCTAAGAATGGTTTCTATTTTTCAAAGGTTGTTAAAAAAATAAATCACCAACAAAGAAGAATGCACAACAAAGAATGGTCTGTAAAATCTAAAATACTTATGATCTGGCCCTTTACAGAACAAGTCTGCAAACCATTTCTCCTAATGTTGTACAGAATTCGGAGTGTAGTTACAAACCAAGATAATGTTTATTTCCACCATGAATGTAGTAACATTCCAAAAAAGTGTCTTCAGATGTCATCTATTGGAATTTCTGTTCGTTTTTCTTAATCTTCAATATCAAAGTTCATCCTATAATAATAATACAACATAGCACCAGTTTTAATGTTAAAAAAATGCCAACATTTTTCCTTTAAAAATAACCAGTATTGTTTGGTGGATTACTACATGAAATACCTTCTGTACCACAGCAGTGGAAAAGGAAGGAATAACTCCTAGTTCTAAGCTCCCTGCAGCAGACAGTACCAACTGTAGTTTTACAGATTTACAAATTTCTATTTGGTATGTTCTTAAACCAGAGTATCATAACTGAAATTAAGATAAAGACTTAAATTCATTGAGAAAACAGTCAATGTACTAGTAAAACATAATATCAAGAAAATACAGATTTATAATTTTCTTTCCTATCTTTTAGGCTTGGATAAAATATTGCTGAAGCCTGCAGGCTGCGAAGTTTACTGGACTCCGTAGAACTGACATGGATTATAGCAGAACCAGTACACTAATACAGGTCTGTCTACAAAACTACTTCCCCAGCTCTCATCAGAGGCTGGGCTATATTTTGTCCTTTGACCTTACAGGGAGAGAATGTAACATACCTCATAGCAATTGCATTTCATTTCATTCAAAAAGCACCCCCATGGCCGGCGCTGTGGCTCAGTAGGCTAATCCTCCGCCTTGCAGCGCCGGCACACCCGGTTCTAGTCCCAGTCGGGGCACCGATCCTGTCCCGGTTGCCCCTCTTCCAGGCCAGCTCTCTGCTGTGGCCAGGGAGTGCAGTGGAGGATGGCCCAAGTTCTTGGGCCCTGCACTCCATGGGAGACCAGGAGAAGCACCTGGCTCCTGCCATCGGATCACTACCGCGGTGGCCATTGGAGGGTGAACCAACGGCAAAAAGGAAGACCTTTCTCTCTGTCTCCCTCTACTGTCCACTCTGCCTGTCTCAAAAAACAAACAAACAAACAAAAAAAAAAAAAACCCACAAAAAGCACCCCCAAATTCATGAACTCTGATCTATTTCTAAGTATACAATAGAATGCCACAGATTTAAAAACGGAAAAAATGAACTTTCTGAATAATAGGAACTATGTGATGCTTTGATATGTACACTGTGTAATATTCCTATCAGGATAAATTACCTATTCAAACACTGATCATCTCTTTATTGTGAAAACATTGAAAATCCTTTCTCCTAGTTAATAATAAATGCACTGTATTTGTTTCTTAATATCTAAATAGATTCTACTGTGCAACAGAACACAGAACTTCATCTTACCTAACTATGACTTTGTACCTATCACACCCTTCTCCTTTCTACTCTCCACAGCCTCTGGTAACCATTCTATTATCAACTTCTATGAGATCAACTTTTTTAGATTACACAAATAAGTGAGATTATATAACAATGCTCTTCTGTGCCTGGTTTATTCCACTTAATATAATGGCCCACAATTCTATCCACGTTGTCGCAAGTGACAGTATTTCATCTTTTTATGACTGAATAGTTTTCTACTGTATAATGTACCACATCTTTATCCATTTGTTGTCTGACGGACACTTAGGTTGTTTCCATTTCTTGGTTATCGTGAAGAGTGCTGCAAGAAACAGGGCAATACAGGTGTCTCTGACAGATTTAAATATATTCAGGAATGGGACAGCTGAATCATATAGTAGTTCTCTTTTTACTTTTGCAGTCTCCATGTTGCTTTGTACAATGACCACACAGTTTATATTCTTACTAAACGTGCAAGGATTCCCTTTTCTCACATCCTTACCAGCACTTCGATCTTTTGCCTTTTTGATAACAGCCAATCCAACTACCTTTTGTAGTTTTGATTTATATTTCCCTGATTAGTGATGTTGAGCATACTTCATGTACCTGTTAGCTATTCAGCTGTCTGCCTTTGGGAAATGGCTATTTAGATCTGCTTTTTTTTTTTTTTTTTTGGCTTTTGAGTTCCTTATATATTCTAGATACTAACTCTTTATCAGATGGACGCTTGCAAATATTTTCTGTGAGTTGTATTTTCACTGCTTCCTTTGTTAAGAGCTTTTAATTTGATGAAATCCTTCTCTATTTTTGCTCTTGTTTCCCACATTTCTGAGGTCTTACCCAAAAAATCCTTGCCTTGAGAATCAATTCTTTTATGTTTTCTTCTAGTGATTTCATGTCACCATTTAGGTTTCTAATTCATTTCAAGTTGATTTTTTATGGTGAAAGTTAGCAGGACAGTTACATTCTACTACATGTGGGTAATTTTCCCAGAACCATTTATTGTAGACTATCTTTTTTCCAATGTGTGCTTTCAGCATCTTTTTTTTTTTAAATTTTTATTTTATTTTTATTTTTGACAGGCAGAGTGGACAGTGAGAGAGAGAGACAGAGAGAAAGGTCTTCCTTTACCATTGGTTCACCCTCCAATGGCCGCCGTGGCCGGCGCACTGCGCTGAACCAAAGGCAGGAGCCAGGTACTTCTCCTGTCTCCCATGGGGTGCAGGGCCCAAGGACTTGGGCCATCCTCCACTGCACTCCCTGGCCATAGCAGAGAGCTGGCCTGGAAGAGGGGCAACCAGGACAGAATCTGGTGCCCCTACCGGGACTAGAACCTGGTATGCCGGTGCCGCAAGGCGGAGGATTAGCCTGTTGAGCCACGGCGCTGGCCTCTTCCAGCATCTTTTAAGAGTTAAGTTGGCTGTATATATGTGGTTTTAAGTCTAGGCTTTCTATGCTGTTCCATTAGTGTGTGTTTCTATGCCAATATCATGTTTTGGGAATGGGTGTTGTGGTATTATATATTTTGTATACAATTTATATATATATTATATATATATGTTTTTAAGATTTATTTATTTATTTGAAAGGCAGAGTTGCAGAGAGAGACCTTCCATCTGCTGGTTCATGCCCCAAATGGCTTCAACAGCCAGAGCTGGGCCCATCTGAAGCCAGGAGCCTCCTCCAGATCTTTGACACAGATGCTGGGGCCCAAAGACTTGGACCATCCTCTACTGCATTCCCAGGCCATAGCAGAGATGGATCAGAAGTAGAATACCCAGAACTTGAACTGGTGCCCATATGGGGTGCCAGCACTACAGACATTGGCTTGGACCACTATGCCACAGTGCTAGCCCTGGCTCTTTAAAGTCGTGTAGTGTAATGACTTCCTCTTGCTCAAGATTGCTTTGTCTGTTTGCGGACTGTGTGTTTCCATATGAATTTTAGGATTATTTTTTCTAATTCAGTGAAGAATGTTATAGTATTTTGATAAGGACTGCACTGAATCTGTAGGTTGCTTTGGGTACGATGGGCATTTTAACTATTTAAAAAAAAATATTTCACAGGGCAGAGTGACAGAGATCTTCCATCCACTGGTTCACGCCTGAAATGGCTGTAATGGCTGGTGTGGTTCAGGCTGAACCCAGCAGCACATAACTCTATCTGGGTTTCCTACATGGATGTAGGGGCCCAAGGACTTGGATCATTTTCCACTGCTTTTCCAGGCACATTAAATTCAATGAGCTGGATCAGAAGCAGAGCAGCCAGGACTTGAACCAGCTAGCATTGCAAGCAGTGGCTTAACCCACTGCACCAAGATGCTGGCCCCCAATATTGATTCTTATACTAACATGAGATATCTTTCAATTTCTCTGTTCTCTTTCTTTCTTCAGTGTTTCATTCTCACTGTAGAAGTCTTTGTCTTCGTTTAAAATTATTATTAGGTATCTTATTCTTGTAGTTATTGGAAACAGGATTGCATTCTTAATTTCTTTTTCAGGAATTCACTACTGGTATACACCTACACACTAATTTTTCTATGTTGACTTTGCATCCTGCAACTTTGGTGAATTTCTTATAAAATCGTGTCAAACGCAAATGGTGTCAAACTTTCTGCTTTCCAATTTGGATGTCTTTTGTTTCTTGCTTTTGACTAAGTTTTTTGGCTAGGACTTCAAGTACTATGTTGAACATCCTGTGGTGTTCCAGATTTTGGAGAGAAAGCCTTGAGACTTTCTCTATTCTATTTTAGCTGTTGGCATGCTATGATTTTCTTAGATGTGGAAAAAATGTACATCAACCTACCTTGTTCAGAAGTTTAACCAAAAAGGGATGTTGACTTTCAGCAAATGCCTTTTCTGCATCTATTGAGATGATCTTATGCCATACCAGTAAAATAGAACAAAAACCGTATAAAAATTTATTGATATATGTGAGTTAAACCATCCTTATTAGGGCTGGTTTTTGAATAAGGTAATTCTGGTCTCAAGAGAATGTATGGAAAAATTCTGTTTTTCTGGAATTATTTAAGGATAATTGGTATTAGTTCTTGTTTGGTAGAATGTAGGAGTGAAGCCATTTGGATCTTAGCTTTTCTTTAATGGGAAACTTATTACTTGTATTACTCTGTCAATCTCAGTACTCATTATTGATCTGTTCAGGTCTTCTATTTTTCATGATTCAATCTTTCTTCTTTTTTAAAGGTTTGTTTATTTGAAAGGCAGAGTTAGCAGGAGAGACAGAGAGATATTCCATTTTCTGGTTCACTCCCCAAGTGGCAGTGACAGCCAGGGTGGACCAGGCTGAATCCAGGAGCTTCTTCCAGGTCTTCCAATTGGATGCAGGAGTTTTCCCAGGCACATTTTATCAGAAACAGAGTAGCTGGAACTCAAACTGCTACCCACATGGGCAGCCAGTGTCACAGGCAAAGGCTTAACCCACTGTGCCACAACACCTCCCCTTAATTCAATCTTGAAATAAATTGCTAAATTTCCATATTGTATAGTTTCCTGAATCATTTACATTTGAACAATATTTAACATATGACTATAGTTACTTTTTTACAACTTGGGATATATAACAAAATTCCCATTTTAAAAGGATTTTAGTATATTCAGAGTTATGTTTAATATCATTACAATCTAGTTGTATTTTCTATAACCCAAAAAGAAACTGTTACCCAAGAGCAGTCACCTCACACTTCCCCAATGCCAGACTACCACTAAAATGTTTCATCTCCTTGGATTCATCTATTCCAGGCATTTACATAGATGGAATCATACTATATATGGCCTTTGTGATTGGCTCCATTCATCCATCTTGTAGTGTGTTTTAGGACTTTACTCCTTTTCAAGGCTGAAATTCCACTGTATAGATACACCACATTTCTTCATTAGTCAATGGTCATTCGGGTTTCCTTTTTTTTTTTTTGGGCTATTATGAGTGATGCTTTTAACATCTGTAATGGACCACAATCACTATTTTTATAGTTAAATGATTTTGTCCAAATTTCTAAGCATTTCAGTATCTCGAGGCTTGGCTTAGTCCTTACCTTATCTCGCTTTCCTTGAGTTTGGAGAGTTTCCAATTTTCCATCTATTAAGGTAGCAATTGCTTTTGCATCTCTAGAATGTATTTGTTCTTCCCAAATATTCCTCTAAAATAAAAATATTTTTAAGTATTTAATCAAAACATGGTATTTCCACCTAAGGAACTTGACACTATGCTTTAAAGTTATTTTTTCCAAAATTGTGTTTGAAATTAAAGTTTATTCAAGGAAATAATGCTGGAAAAAGTGCACTACTGACTCCAAAAGCCTCTAAACAGTTAACTTATATGAGGAAAGTTGTCTGCAGAGAACTGAAATCATGCTAATCTAATACAGTCACTGACAACATCTTGATCAACTGTAATAAGGGAATATAATGCATAGCCTCTAGTTTTCACATTCTTGGTGTGAACCCCAATTCCTAAATTCACTATAATTTTGTTTTTGTGTGTAACTGGTTACTGGTTAGTATTTCAGTTTACTGTAATCATTATTCCGCTTTGGCCCTGTCTGTCCAGGACTTCTGGATACCATACTTGTCTTTTAGTCTGGACAGGGATATCTAGCTCCTAACTTTGTTCTTTGGTCCCCTCTGGATATATGACAACATCATTTTTTCAAATAGCCCTTTCAACAGCTTGGTTAGTTCTGTGACTGCTCATTATGTGGATCCTTCTCTAATACCATCCTACCTGAATATACCCATTTCTCAATTGTTCTGAAAACTAAGAAACAGAGCTGCTGATTCTAAAGAAAGGTTCGACTTCTGATATAAACACGCTGACCTTCACATAGAGTGTCTTAACAAATCAAAAATCTCCACTGAAAAATCTGTTTGTGCCATTTCTAGATTTCTGAAATGTTTCTTAGCTCTATTTTACAATGTATGATAACTACCAATGAATAACATTAGATCTTAACTTGATATTCTCCAAGAGTACATGGCAAGTAGTTTATTACAGTTCATTTTCTCTCCTAAAGGAAGCTCATTACTTTGAAATTTATTTAGCAGTGGAAGGCATTTTTGAATAGAAACACAGTAGTATGTATTACATGGTGTTCTTAGTGACCTCAACAGCCACTGTAAACTTGAGACATTAATTGGTCTTACTATTTATTTATTTATTTTTTGTTCAACAAACCACATCAACATTAAGACAGTATCAATAATTGTTATCAGTTCATTCTAGTCACAGAAGTAGCCCCATTTACTTACGACCAGCATTCAAATCTGTTTTCATCATTTTGGGTTTATTAGTTGTTTATCTCTTCTGCAATCCATGGTATCGAGTTTCAATTATTACCTACTACCTTTGAATTACATGTTTTTTTCATCCATATACAGTAAATTTTAAAGTAATCATAGATCATTAAAACTACAGTAAAAGTCTCTTTCTGGCTACAAATGATTAAGTGACATTGCAAGGCACATAATTTACTATTGGGATATTACAAAAGAATGAGAAATCTATTACTTTTTTACAAACCAATTGAGTATAAGAAACCCAGTCTTGATTCTCTCTGAAATACCAAAATTCTTGGTGAAATCTATTCCTATGCATTTAAAAAATTGTATCACAATTCTGTCAAAGACCTCTTCTTTTACTTGGGAATACAGCAAAGGTCAAGAGTACTTTCAGTTTGCAGTTACACTGACTGCAAGATGCAGCTTGTGTATGACAGAAGCTATTACTTGGATGTTGTAAAGACCCACTGGTAGAATTCTAGGTTTTTTTTTTTTGTTTTCCTTAATTGAAAACAATACATACTGTCAGTGGTACCCAAAATTAAGTATGACTAAAACAAGGAACTCTAACTTCCATTTTGTAATCTATATAACTATTCCTTAACCTAAATGCTCAGATAAAAGGTTACTTCAAAAGTAATATATATTCATTCAGTAAACAAGTGGGAAACGTAAAACTTTACAGAAAATAATTACCTGTATTCCACCAGCTAAAGATAACCACTATCAATATTTTGTTTCTTTCTAGTAGTATTACTATTCATAAGAATAAAAATATTTAAGGCACATGAGATCACATCAATTGTGAGATAGAAAAACATGATGACTTGGGATTCAGATGTGGACAAAAAGATGCTTGTTTCAGTAATATACGATAATATAGAAATGATAAAGGGAAAAGAAACTAGGGAACATTTCTGAGAATGAAAACAATCTGCCTTATGAGCAAAGCCTGTACTTACCTTTGTTCTGTCATAGAGAAAAAGTTTCACAGTTGGATAAGCTTTGATACCCGCTTTCTGGCATGTCTGAGCATAAGCCTGACAGTCTACCTTTCCAGCTTTCACTTTTCCTTTAATCAACTGAAACAAGGAAAATATGATCTGTTATTTTCTCTTTGGCAGTAACTGTTTTGGCAACCACTAAGCAGTATGATTTGAAATATTTCCCATCTTTTCACTCATATTAAGGATTTGTTATCTAAAAAACTTGATTTAATCCTCAACAAGACTGTAAATTTTTCTTGTCCTTAGGATCCTAATTACCAGCACCAGCTCTCATACACAAATAAACTATCCTGCCTTATCAAGAATACTGAGCAGCTGTATCCTGAACTTTCTCAACTTCTCCCTGCTACCCACATCTTGCTTAGCACATGACAAGTACATTTTTGTTTTCATCTTTTATCCTTCCCCAAGTCTCTGTAATGAGAGCATTCTCTGTCCAATGGATGGATCACTATGCCACTTATATTCTCCAGTTCCTCACTGTTAGCTCTGTTTCAGGGTATATATGTATGAATAAAAAGATTCCTTTCTGGAGTGCAATGGTTCCTCTAGCTACCACCCTGCTTCTCTCTCTAAGCAGCATTCTGTTCTTTCAACGCTTTCTCATCATCTACTTATTTGGGAACATGTTTTAGTCTGGCTTCTGTTCTTACTGCTCTTCTCCACTGAAATGGTCCCACAGGACCAACCCAAATGAACACTTTTCAGTCTGCTTAATGGGCATGTGATACTGTTGACCATTCTTGGCATCTGTCATTATTCTCTCACCACTCTGGATGTTCTCTCTTTTTTCCAGTATAAACATCTCCTTTTCCTGCTCCTCAAGTTATAATATCTAATGCGAATTATCTTTTAAAATCCCAGCATGTTCTATACACCGCTCTGCTGACAGTCTAATCTTCCCTCCTCCATTTCATATTGAATTGGGTAGTAACCTGCTGCAGACAGCTGCCTCATAAGCACCTCAAGCACAGCATGCTTAAATTCTTTTGGGGCCAGTGGTGCGGCACATAGGGTAAAACTACCACTTGAGATGTCACATCCCATAGCAAGTACGCTTTTTGTACACAAGGGAGAAAATATTTTGTTACTGAGAAAATCAGAGTAAGTAAAAACCTCTGAAGGACAAGTCAATAACATTGTCTTCCATAGCTTGTAGAGATTTGATATCCCTCTGCTTAAAAATGGTCATGGTTACTTTTTTTTTTTAATTTTATTTTTTTTTATTTTTTGACAGGCAGAGTGCACAGTGAGAGAGAGTGACAGAGAGAAAGGTCTTTCTTTTTCCGTTGGTTCACCCCCCAATTGCTGCTGCAGCCGGCGCACTGTGCTGATCCATAGCCAGGAGCCAGGTGTTTCTCCTGGTCTCCCTTGCGGGTGCAGGGCCCAAGCACTTGGGCCATCCTCCACTGCACTCCCGGGCCACAGCAGAGAGCTGGACTGGAAGAGGAGCCACCGGGACAGAATCCGGCACCCTGACCGGGACTAGAACCTGGGGTGCCGGCACCGCAGGCGGAGGATTAGCCTAGTGAGCCGCAGCGCCAGCCCATAGTTACTTTTATTTTGGGCTTGTAGATCTAATGCTCTCTCATTCCTATTATACTACCAATGGCCAGAGCTCCTTGAGTTATGTAGGCAAGGAGTCTATCAGTCTGGATTAGGTCATTAACAACATTGTTATGATAAAGAAACACCAAAAACTGAGTGCACTGAATGTATATATTCAGTTTAATTTTATAAGCATTTGCTGACTTGAATAAGGCAGGGGACTTACTCAAGTTTTAGGGAAGAAAAAGAGGTGTGAAGAAATAGTTAATGCTTATCATATATGTATAGTGATGGAATACAAGACATTAGGTGACAATGATTAATGAGAAGGGTAGAAGGCACAGGACAAGTGCCTTCAGAGCTGTAGAATGAGGAGAAAAACTCCAGAAGATCAAGGTAAATGCAGGCTGTTAGAGGGCGTAGCATGCACATAAAGAGACTAGCAATGGAAGACAGGACATGACAGATTTCAAAAACATTCAGGAGACAGAAGCGATAGGATCTAGTGATTGCTGGCCTGGAGGGCAGCAGAATATTGATAAGTGAAGGAGTTAGGAGACCAGAGATAGAGGAAAGCTTTCTGGCTTGTATGGCTATGGGCTACATGGGCAATGATATTAATCAAGAGAAAGAAGATGTTAGTTGAAAGCTTTAATAAGAAATCTACTGTAAAGATTATAATTATACAAATGTAATAGTTTTCTAAAATGAAAACAATTACATTTACAAAGTTCTGTCTAATTATTAAAACATTCCAATGACTACAACTTAAGTAGATAGACCAGACTTACCCTAGCCAGGAGCTCAAACTCTGGAGCAAAATTTTGGCACGGTCCACACCAAGGCGCATAGAAATCAACCACCCAGTGGTTTTTCCCTTGTAAAACTTTTTCATTGAAAGTTTGAGGTGTTAAATCTATGGACACTTGAGGTAAAAATCTGTAGCAAGTGATCAAAGTCATTTTTTATTATACAAAATCAAAGCAAACATCTAAAATATAATTATTGCATGGTTTTCTAAATTAAAAATGGCTTCACCAATAGCCATGTGCTTTTTTTTATAAATATATTCCTTTACTAAGTAAGTTAAAATCCCAGGACATTATATAACCCACAGTAAATTTAACTATAGACAAAAAGCAGAATAAAAATAGCTTTAAATCTACTTAATACAATAATACATACTTTAGTTACTCACCCCAGACCCCAGATTCTTAGGGAATAAGCATCCCTATTCCAACCATTGTAACTACTGAAAGAAGAAAAAATATGTAAGTTGTAATCTTACTATAAGTAATTTAAGAAATAAATAGTTGATTGACTGACTAATGTGGGTGATCCCACGAGACTGCTTGCCTAGCCCATGCAGTTAGCCTGACTGCTGGCAGGCGGTGGGAGCCCCAGGCACAATTTCCTCCATCCCTGCATTCTGCAAGCTAGGTAATGCTCCCGGGTGTGGCCCAGACCCACCTGGAAAGCTACCCTAGCTACGTGACCTTCAAGCCGATGGGAGAGGCATGTTAGTGCCAGTGTCGGTTCTGTCCTATAGAGTTGGTGTTTGCCCTGAATTAGTTACGCCCCTTCTGCCTGCCTCCATGGTAGTGACTAAGGATGGACATGTTCACCAAAGCCTGCCCCCGGTGCTTCTTGTTGAAGTACACTGTCACCTCACTCTCCCTGACGGTACGGGAAGTCCACAGACTATCAATATTGGTGGCACAGCTTCCCAAGTATGTTCTCTACTCTTGTCTCTTTCTGCTAAAGCCAGACAGGATATCTAGCTGTCTGCTGGATACCTGCAGACCTATGGCAACTGCAAAACCTAAAAGGTCCAAGATTTTATCTTCTGAACCTGTAAGTCATTAATGTTTCTCAGATTACTACCTATTTTTAAGATCCACAGAAAAAATTACCTCAAAGTACAGGCTTTCATGTTTTTCTCACAGTTTTGATTCTTTCTTCCTTTGAAACCCACGGCTCCTTTTTACTTCAATAAATTTCATCATACTCTACCTTTAATTGGAGTTTCTCCCTGAAATTCCACATAGTATAGTGGAAACATATGGATACAGACAGACCTTAGCAACTATGCCTTGGGAAAGTAATAGCAGGTCTCAGAATCAGTTTACTTTTCTATAATACAGTATACAAAAGGTAACAATTCCTACTTCAGAGTGTATGTGAGGACTAGTGGAAACAATGTGAATACAGTACCTAGTACAGTACCTGAACCTAAATCATATTAGCTTTTCCTCTCATTTTTTTCAGCTGTATTACAAGCTTCCTGAACAAGGGATTGCTTGATTCTCTTTTAATCTTCTGAAGTGCTCATTAACATACTATGTTAAACATGGTGGGTTCCCAATAAACATTTGTGGAGATAATTTTTATTTACTTAGGGTAATTTAAATGCTAACAGCACAATTAAATAGTTTAAAATTTCAGAGAATACCTACTGATACTGAAAACCTTTATTTGATTTCTGGGGAAAAAATCTTATCTCAGGATATCTCTGAACGTTTTCTTGAGTACAGAAAGAATGGTACTGCTGGCAATCTATACTGCCCACATTGATCAGTCCAGTTAATGCCTATAAAAGAGAAAAAGGCAACCATGTATCAAAATGAAGAATAAAATCAACGAAATGGTTTCATTAGTGATTTTTACCAAATGAAAGCAGGTAAGGAGTTGACACAGACCATTTATACTAATGAATTTAATACTATAATTCTTACAGATTAAACAACTCACTACATCCATTCATTACATGGAAAAAGTTATATATTTCTAAAAGTCAGAGGGTTACAAATCAAGCACTACTTTTTTCAATGGAGGTAAGCATTACAGATACCTTATTGAATCATACCCAAATTTAAAAATTTTATTGAAAAGACACAAAAACATAAATTTAAGGTTTTATGAAATATTAATTGTACTTTTAATTCTGGTATTTAAATTTTTTTAATCATTCATGATTTCCAAATATAAATGTTTTACTGCTCAAGGCCATTTTTTGTTTTTAAATAAATTGGCCGGTGCCGTGGCTCAACAGGCTAATCCTCCGCCTTGTGGTGCTGGCACACCGGGTTCTAGTCCCGGCTGGGGCATTGGATTCTATCCCGGTTGCCCCTCTTCCAGGCCAGCTCTCTGCTATGGCCCGGGAAGGCAGTGGAGGATGGCCCAAGTGCTTGGGCCCTGCACCTGCATGGGAGACCAGGAGAAGCACCTGGCTCCTGGCTTCGGATCAGTGCGATGCGCCGGCTGCAGCGGCCATTGGAGGGTGAACCAATGGCAAAAAGGAAGACCTTTCTCTCTGTCTCTCTCTATCCACTCTGTCAAAAAAAAAAAAAAAAAAAAGATATCTCTCTCTCCCTCTCTGTATCTCTCTGCCTATACCCTTACCTCTCTGTAACTACCTTTCAAATAAATAAGGGGCTGGCACTTCTTTAAAAATAAATAAATACATAAATTAACCCTGTTAGCTCCTCTTTAAAATAATGTTTATTTCCAGGGCTGGTGTTGTGGTGCAGCAGGTTGGGCCACCAGCTGCTCTGCTTCCAATCCAGCTCCTGCCTGATGCACTTGGAAAAGATGACAGCCCAAGTGCCTGGGTCCATATACTCATGTGGGATACCTGATGGAGTTCCAGAATCCTGGTTTCAGCCTGGCCCTGACCTTGGCCTTGCAGCCATTTGGGGAGAGAACCAGTGGATGGAAGAGCTCTAATTCTGCCTTTTTAAAAAATATTTATTTATTTAAATGTTTATTTCCAACTACTTGAAAGGCACAGAGAGATGTTTCCCATCAGCTGATTCATTCCCCAAATACGTGCAACAGCCAGGGCTGGGTCAAAGCCAGGAACTTCATCTGGGGCTCCCACGTGGGTGGCAGGGGCCCAAGCACTTGAGCCATCATCTGCTGCCTCCCAGAATGCATTAGTGGGAAACTGGATTGGAAGCACAGTAGCTGGGACTTGAACTGGCACTCAGATATGGGACAGGGGCATCCCAAGCAGTGGCTTAACCTGCTGTGCCACAATGCCTGCCACTCAACACCATCTTTTTAAATTCCCGAATATTGCTAAGAAAGGGCATCATTAAGTTTTAAAAACAAGCAGTACGGGCCGGCGCCGCGGCTCACTAGGCTAATCCTCTGCCTTGCGGCGCCGGCACACCGGGTTCTAGTCCCGGTCAGGGCACCGATCCTGTCCCGGTTGCTCCTCTTCCAGGCCAGCTCTCTGCTGTGGCCAGGGAGTGCAGTGGAGGATGGCCCAAGTCCTTGGGCCCTGCACCCCATGGGAGACCAGGAGAAGCACCTGGCTCCTGCCATTGGATCAGCGCGGTGCGCCGGCTGCAGCGTGCCTACCGTGGCGGCCATTGGAGGGTGAACCAACGGCAAAAGGAAGACCTTTCTCTCTGCTTTCTCTCACTGTCCACTCTGTCAAAAATTAAAAACAAAAAAACAAAAAAACAAAGCAGTAGTATTTGGCCTTGTGGTTAAGATTCTGGTTGGTACACCTGCACCCCAAGTTGCGACACCTGGGTTTGATTCCTGGCTTCAGCCTACCCCAGTCCTATCCTAGTGTCATGTGTATTTGGGAGTGAACCAGCAGATGGGAAGCTCTGTTTCTTTCAAACTGATAATCAATTAGGAGTAGAAAATATTTAAACAAAATGCAGTAGATTTTGGGACTGATATTAGCTGCACTCGCACAAAAAAGGCGACTCTTTTTAAAGAATACAATTCTCTTAACAGAATTAGAGCTGGAATATACATGGTATAGATTAAGTAATAATCTAGTTTTGGATTCATTCATCTCCATTTCAAAATAACTTAAATAAACATTCTTAGTAAGTGGGTAAGATTTATAAGAAACCAGTTTACTATACCCGAGCCATTCTTTTCCATTCTGGCATTAATACTTGACACGGATGACACCATGGAGAATAGAAATCAACCATCCAAACTTCATCATATTTTCGTTTCTTAACTAGTTCGTTGAATGTGGTAGGTGTAAGGGAGATCACAGAAGGATTCCTAAGATCCTAAAGGGAACATAGCTTCTATTATAATAGTTAAAAAAAATTCACATATTCTTGGCAAATGGTTGGCATGTCATTTAGAAAGTTCCTGTTTTTGAGACATCAAAAGATTCTTAAGGAAACTACTTAATCATGACTTTAACACAAAGGAGATAAGCTTGTTGCTGTAGTTGCAGGGTACATCTGGTTTCAGAGAAAATGGGGTCTGGAGGTTTAACAGAGCTTTAAGTGAAAATGTAATTTCATCTACTCAATAATTAGTTGGGTCTACTATACACAACATTTTATACTAGATAACAAACAAGATTTATTCTCATGTAGATAAGTTTTATAATAAAATGAGTCATTTTCTTGGCAGAAAATGTTTGGCATGAAAAGAATAAATCTCATTAAATATTCATACAAAGCATACATTTAACAGATTTTTAGTCACAGGCTACCACTTAAAATACCTCTATGAACTCCAAGATCTGTTCTGCAGAATGATGTCCTTCATACTCATGAATGTTGGACTGGTTGAATACCACTGTTGTTGGATAAGCCTGAATGTTATACTGTAAAGAAGAATACAAGTTTAATAAAGATTTATAAATTTACTTACTTACTTGTTTCAAATTTATAACCAATGGGCCTTTAGGTAACAACAGTGTAATTTTAAAAACCCATTGCTAGGGACTGAAAAATTTTAGCCTAGCCAAATTTGGCAAAGAGAATGGATTCATGGTGTACTGACAAATACTAAATCCTGATTATAGCTCCTTCATTTTCCATGAAAACCAGAGCCATCAATATGTTGAGAAGTGAGCATATGTAATTAGTACTTAGCCCTTTCTTACTCTCCTCAATCAAGGTAAGAAAACTGTTATCTCTAACTTGAATCTTCTTCTGAAATAAATAAATAACATACATATTCAGGTAATTTCTACATGTTCTTGGAACTGAGGAATATTTATTTACCTAGGAAAATATTTTGATATAAACAAGTTTCAAAAACCTCATTCATGACTGGCACCGTGGCTCATTAGGCTAATCCTCCGCTTTGCGGTGCCGGCACACTGGGTTCTAGTCCCGGTCGGGGTGCCAGATTCTGTCTCGGTTGCTCCTCTTCCAGGCCAGCTCTCTGCTGTGGCCCAGGAGTGCAGTGGAGGATGGCCCAAGTGCTTGGGCCCTGCACCCGCATGGGAGACCAGGAGAAGCACCCGGCTCCTGCCTTCGGATCAGCGCGATGTGTCAGCGACAGTGCGCCGGCTGCGGCGGCCATTGGAGGGTGAACCAACGGCAAAAGGAAGACCTTTCTCTCTCTGTCTCTCTCTCTCACTGTCCATCCTGCTTGTCAAAAATTAGAAAAAGAAAAAAAAAAAACCTCATTCATTGCTTCAGTTTCCTCTTATAGCCTACAAAAAGTTCATGAAAAATGTATATTATGAAAAATTACAGATTTTAAATTTGTCTTCCCGCAAAATAAACTTAATTCCATTCTTCAATAACTTTTAAAAGTAACCTCCTAGTAACTACACTTAGAAGATAAACATGAGCAATGCCAAAGAATAAAAATTATAGACTGCCAAAAGGCAACATTACCTTAAAGACCTTAAGCAAACAGGAAATTGTGGAAGCATTTTATCAAATCAACTAGATAGTTGCCTGAGTTTGCTAAGAACTTACCTACATTCTCACCCCAGTCATGATTTGTTAGAATTACTCTAAATGGAAGAGGTACATCTGAAGAAACATTATCTTTTCAACATCAAATGGCTAAGAGATCTCTTTCACAAAACAAATTTAATTAAAGTTTTTCTCTAATTTTCTTAATTTTTAATTTTTATTTATTTTTTTATTTTTTGACAGGCAGAGTGGACAGTGAGAGAGAGAGAGACAGAGAGAAAGGTCTTCCTTTGCCGTTGGTTCACCCCCCAATGGCTGCCGCCACCGGCGCACTGTGGCCGGTGCACTGCGCTGATCCGAAGGCAGGAGCCAGGTGCTTCTCCTGGTCTCCCATGTGGGTGCAGGGCCCAAGCACTTGGGCCATCCTCCACTGCACTCCTGGGCCATAGCAGAGAGCTGGCCTGGAAGAGGGGCAACCGGGACAGAATCCGGCGCCCTGACTGGGACTAGAACCCGGTGTGCCGCAAGGTGGAGGATTAGCCTAGTGAGCCGCGGCGCCGGGTTAATTAAAGTTTTTATACTTTGTCTTACCATGTTACAGAGTCCCTCATGAATTGTACAATCTAGTGTACCAAACTTGAGCTGACCATAAAGAAGAGTTGATGCTTTTCTTAACTCTGGCAGTAAAGCTCGACATGGTGGACACCACTAGAAAAGAAAAGTATTTATAAGCATTGAGCCAAATGAAACAAAAACCCATAATTTTTTGAACAAACAAGCTAAGACAAATGATACTTCATGGCAACTCTATGGGTATATTATTAATCCTTGGGGAAAGGTAATTACTATTTACTCTCACTTAGAAGCAATATGTAATAGTGGTCAAAACCCATTGACACCTTTCTAATACTAAAGACACTTATCAAGAAAATGTCTTTTTGCCATGTCAACCGAAAATCTGACAATACTGATTAAAAAAAAAACTTACAGGGGCAAAAAAATCAACAAGCCATGGTTCTTTGTCATTGGCAGGAAAATTCTGAGGTCCAAGTGTAGTAACATGAGAATTAACACTTTCTTTGGCAAAGGCAAGTATATCATATAGAATCTTCTTTCCTTTGAAATCAAATAAAAAAAATTAAAACTACATCCTGCATTTTGTACTTACAGAAACATTTCAAAGATTTGAACTAAGTGATCTTGGGATAGTTTCAGTGTCTGTACTTTATGTCTTTGCACTCTGCTTTTGAGGACTAGTAAAAACGTCAATGCCTCTTTGAAACATTCCCTCATCCCCAGAGGTAGAATAAACAATTCTATATCATGTTCTTTTTGATTCCTTATGGATATACCTGGATATCATATCAATATCTCAAACACAGTGTATTCTTATTAAAGCTGAGTTATTCCCCCCACTGAACTTACTCCTTTTTTTACCTTCCCCAGTTTGTTTGACAATAAGATAATTATTCACTCAGTGCCTAAATAAGAGTCCCCAGAGATCTTACTTTTTTTTCTGACCTTGTATCACATCCCCATCCATTCTATGTCTCACAAGGTCCAACCTCATGCTACTGCATGAATTCAATTTGGCCTACTGCAATAACTAAGCTGGTGTTTCTGTCCCTAGCCTTCCTTAAGTACTCCATTTTCTACATGGTTAGCACAATCAACTTACAGAAAAATTAATCTCATACTGTTCCCTTGTGTAAACACCTTTGATAGTTTCCCACTGCTGTTTTGACAAATGGTATCTTATTCAGAGTCTAGTTCATTCTGCCAAATGCCTTTTAACTTAGTCTCTCAATAGTCAAAGTCAAGTCAAGTCCCTACTATGTGCTAGACCTTGTTTAAAGACATACTTCCTCTCTTACAGAGCAAATGGTCCAACAGAAGAAACATTTTCACAAAAACATAAATATAGAAAGACAAATGACATCACATTATTTTTTCTAACACTTTAGCTGCTGTTTGACTGGATTCATGAATTTCTTAATGTCTGACCATCCCTTATTCTGATTAGACAATTTTCATACTCAGTTTTCATTATCACTCAATAGGGTATTTATTTATAGCCCACATTCCTCTCCTGGGTCCAGGTCCCTGTTCAACTGTGAAGTGGGTTTGTCTACTCTATACTTACCCCTTACCCAGTGTTCTCTTCCTCACTGCATGGTACAATTATTTAACTGCTGATTCACCAAGTCAGAAACATGGGTGTTATCAGGGTTTTTCTCTTCAGCAATCACTAAGTTATAATGATTTTATATTTATAAAACATATCTCTTCTTAATCATTTTCTTAATTAACATTTCATTAAAGCAACCATCTTCTCTAATATACATTATTGAATCCATCTTGTGCCTCTCTTCTTCCAATTCTGCTGCCATTCATTCTAGGCAGCTGCTCACCTTTTTAAAATGTAAAAAGAAGATGGGCAGGTGTTGTGGAACAGTGGGTAAGTCACTGTTTGGGATATCTACCTCCCATATTCTGGAGAAGTTTGTGTCCTGAATACTCTGCTTCTGATGCAGTCTCCTATTAGTGCATCCTGGAAGGTAGCAGTTGATGGTTCAAGTACTTGGGCCCCTGCCACTCACATGGGAGACAACGATGGAGTTCAAGGCTTTTAGCTTTGGCCTGGCCCAGACCTAGCTAGTGTAGGCATTTGGAGAATGAACCAGCACATGGAAAATTTCTTTCTCTGTTGCTCTGCCTTTCAAGTAGATACAAATAGACAACCAGTGAGATAATATCTTTGCTTAAACTCATCTATATCTGTGCTTTGTCTTCAGGAAATGTCCAAAGCCTTTACCTGACAAATTAAATATATAATTTGGACCTCTGCTGCCCTCTCCCGCCTCAACATACTATTAATTCTGAAGTTATTATCAAAGAGCAGGGGTCTGCGCTGTGGCATAGTGGGTAAAGCCGGGGCCTGCAGTGATGGCATCCCGTATGGGTGCCGTTTCGAGTCCTGACTGTTCTGCTTCCAATCCAGCTCTCGGCTATGCAGAAGATGGCCTAAGTCCTTGAGCCGCTGCACCCACGTGGGGGACCTGGAGGAAGCTCCTGGCTCTGGATCATCACAGCTACAGCTGTTGCGGCCAATTGGGGACAGAACCAGCAGATGGATGACCTCTCTCCCTGCCTCTCCTTCTCTCTCTCTGTAACTCTGCCTTTCAAATAAATAAATCTTAAAAAAAAAAAAAAATCAGTAAGACTCTCAGTACAGAGCCTATGAATACATTTGTGGTTACAATGTATTTGCCACCTTTTCATTTGGGCAAGCACCACTTCAAATCTCAACAGAGTTGCTCTGTGTAGTGCTTGCTATAATCCCAGAATATTGTGCCTCCTAAGAGCAAATGAAGCTCATCTCTCTATGGTAATCCGGTTCTAAGACAGTGACATCTCCTTGAGTATTCATACCATTGGTTGTACCAGGGTTGGTTAAGGCAACCAATGGAACACGGGGATGTGATGGTTTGTCTTAAGAACAGCTTATAAAAGATATTGTTGCTTCTATCTTTTTCTTCTTTCTCTTTGAATATTTGTTCTGGGAGAAGCCAGCAACCATACTGTGAACAATGCCATTTAGAGGCCCATGTGGTGAGGAACTGAGGCCTCTGCCAACAGCCAGCGAACAACTCCGAACTTACACTAATCCCAAGAATCAACGTGAAACCAGATCCTGTAACCACAGTCTAGGCTTCAGATGATCACAGACCTCATTTTGACCATAACCTCATGTGAAAACCTGAGTCCAAAACCATCCGGCTAAGCAGTTCTGACTACTGGCCAACAAAAACTAATGAGAATAAATTTTTTTAAGCTGCTGAATTTTGGGGGTAATTACAACTTGGCAAGGTAACTAATGTTCTCCACTTCAGACATTTGCAAAATTTGTCCATTTACTTGTGTGCTTTCCCTCCTGATCCATACTGTTCTTTAGGGTAAAGTAGACTGAACATTTTTTCCTATTCTCTATTACTGTACTTTGTACACACAGAGGCTCAATACCTAGTTAAATCCAAAGAAACAACACATGTTATAAAGTTGGTAATGGCACATTAAAGGAAGTGCTTAGGGATTTGCATTTAATTTTCCAGGGGAGAATATACATTAGGTTTGAAGGGTGATTAAGAGTTTGCTAAGTATTTTGAGGAGCAGGAAGTAATGACTATAATGGAAGAAGAAAGATTATGCACACAGGAGTTAAAAGTAAACAGTATTTTCAAGGTTCCGAAGGTACCTGAAGTTAAGATTATCTGGAGGGGTAGAGGTGGGAGATCAGGCTGGAAAATGTGGCAACAGCAGATCATTAATGTTCCCCACTCATTTCAAAACTATTTACTTATTGAGTTCCTACTATGTACCAGGCACCATGGTAGATGCTGGAAAAAACAAGGTATTAAAAAACAAGGTGATTGCTTTTATGCTAAGGTCCCGTTAGAGGCAAGCCACATGAGAATGGGTTCTGAGTCATAACTTTCATACAAAACAAAGAATTGGTTTTAAAGTGAAAAGTTTAGAAGATGGGCAATCCTCCAGAAGGAGACTATTACAGTTGATGAAGGTACAGACAGACCTGAAGCAACACAGCAAATACAGAGAGGAGGAGGAATCTGAGAAATACTTCAGAAATAAAAAAAATATAACTTCATTATTAAAATTCGGTTTGTAATGGCTATAATCCTAAGTTTTGGAGTAAAACAGATCTTATTTCAAAATTTACACTGAGCAAGTTTCTAGTTTTTGTCATGAGTAATTGACCTTTCTGGGTCTCAACTTTGTTCTTCATGCATATTTTTTTTCATAATACGTGTTTTCCATGAACTTTTTTGAAGAATTTTTATGTTAATTTCAAAATATTTCTGCACCAAAATAATTCCATTTTCCATAAACTTTTTGAAGTAGACTTGTGTAATTCAAAATCTTCATATTTACAAATATACTAAAAAATGAGGCCTTAGTTATTTACAAGAAGCATTTCCATACAAAACAATGTAGGCCAGTGCCACAGCTCACTAGGCTAATCCTCTGCCTGCGGTGCTGGCACCCCAGGTTCCAGTCCCGGTTGCTCCTCTTCCAGTCCAGCTCTCTGCTGTGGCCTGGGAGTGCAGTGGAATACGGCCCAAGTGCTTGGGCCCTGCACCCACATGGGAAACCAGGAGGAAGCACTTGGCTTTTGGCTTCGGATCAGCGCAGTGCGCCGGCCGTAGCAGCCATTTGGGGGGTGAACCAATGGAAAAAAGGAAGACCTTTCTCTCTGTCTCTCTCTAACTCTGCCTGTCAAAAAAAAAAAAAAAAAAAAAAAAACTGTAAAAAGCAAAGTTAAATTAAATTCTCTTTTGAAAATGAAGATTAATTTCTATTAATTTTGTTTCCATTCTTACCATGATGAAATTCATATTCTTTGGTTCCTTGTCCTTTAAACACAGCTAGGCATGGTTGAAAAACATAGAGATTGCTACAGACCTCTGGGGCAGATGAACAGTCAAACCTGCCAAC
Source organism: Lepus europaeus (assembly GCF_033115175.1). Lineage (NCBI taxonomy): Eukaryota > Metazoa > Chordata > Mammalia > Lagomorpha > Leporidae > Lepus > Lepus europaeus. The sequence continues at coordinate 126,088,085 of NC_084827.1, read as the reverse complement.
CTAAAGTAGAAAGAGGTGGATGACTTTGCTGCCAACATACAATCTTATCCATTCAACTTTAAAATACTGTTAACAGTAACTCAAATATTATCTAAATAGAAGTTACTGAGTTATGAAAATCAGTGACGAAAATAATCATTTACATTTAATACTGCAATTCAATTTAGTTAAAAAATGCTTCCTAGAGAGTTCAAAAATCTGAGAGGAAATTTTCAAGGAAACATGAAGTTACGTAAGATATGTCTTATGTAAGGGATATTTCTATGGTCTTGGGGTACAAGAGTTATAACTTTCTAAAGAAGACAACAGAAATAGAAATAATGAAGAAAAAGGTTAGGGCCAGTGTCATAGCGCAGCAGGTAAAAGTTATTGCCTGCCAGGCTGGCATCCCATAACGCTGCTGGTTCGAGTCCTAGCTGCTCTCCTTGCTAATGCCTGGGAAAAGCAGAAGAAGATGGCACAGGTGCTTGGGCCCTTGCACCTATGTGGAAAACCTGGAAGACACTTCTGGTTTTAGCCTGGCTCACCGTGGTTGTTGCGGCCACTTGGGAAGTGAACCAGTGGATGGAAGACCCCTCTCTCTGTCTCTCCTTCTTTCTATAACTCTGATTTTCAAATAAATAAATTTAAAAAAAAAAGTTGATGTTTTCATACAGTGTGAAAGACAGCCACATGAATAAAGTAGGCAAATGATACACTCAGAAAAAAAAATTTTTCAGCACTTACCCTAGAGTGTCCACTAAAATATAACCTGACACACATCCCATCAAGGAAAAAAAAATGGGCCAGGGATAAACTAAGAATTATGATGTGTTGACAGTTATGGAAAAAAAATGTTTCTTCTACCAATCACAGTAGACAGCACACAAATAAAAGTGCACATTATTAATGTATCACTCTGGCCTATCAGAATAGTGAAGATTTTAAAAATGACAATACCCCACTGTTGGCATAAGTTTGGAGAAATGGCCAATCATATGCTGTACGATTATAAAGTGAGATAAACTTCCTAGAGGGCCCTATTAATGAAGACCAAAAAAAAAAAAATCTAACACAATATATATAATCTGAGTCAAAAATTACATCATGGAAATATTAGACAGGCATGTTTGGTTTGACATAAAAAAATGGGAAAAAAGTTGGCAAGAAATTTGAACACAGCCTACTCTTTAGGGAATGAGATTCAAATAAGAAAATATTCTTACAAGTCTAAAAAACTGACACTGCTGAATGAAAAGTTTACAAAAAGAATAGAGTGAATTCATTTAAGTTACATGTATATGTATACTTTTACATATGGATGTCAATTACAATGACCATTATAATATAGACTCATGGGTACAAACACACATGTGACCATTTACACATGCAGTCATTCACAAAATATTTAAAAGTCATAAATTCTTAGTATGTTTATTAACAATACTCATAGTATGGGTGATATTTTTAGATAATTATTTTCATTTATTTTTTGTTCATACATCCTACTAATGAACAAGAATTACATGAATAAGTAAGAATTTCAAAAAAGGAAAGTTGGGGTGTACATTGTGGGTACAGCAGTTTACATCACTGCTTTGGATGGTTGCATGCCCCACTGGAGTACTGGTTCAAATCCTGACTTCTCTGTTTCAGATCCAGTTCTCTGGGAATGCACCTGGGAGTCAGCTGATGATGACCCAGGTACTTGAGACTCTGCCACCACGAGGGAAACCCGGATGGAGTTCCTGGTTTCTGGCTTTGGCATGGCATAGGCTTAGCTCTTGTGGGTATTGGGGGAATGAAGTCAGTAGATGGAAAATCTTTCTTTCTCTCTTCCTCTCTGTCACTCCAATAAATCTTAAAAAAGAAAATCAATAATGGTATGTATTCCAGAAAAACTGTGTAAGACTTCTTTAAAAATGGAAATTGGCCATTTTCTGATATGTCCACTCTTAATAGGAAAAGATACAACTCAACACCAACAGCAAATATAGGCTTCTAAACCTAGAATTCCAAATGAACATTTTTATGCCACTTAAAATTTTATTATGTGCATTAAGAAAGTACACCAGCAGAAAGTTAGGCAAAATACATTTTTCTTACTTGAATATGATCATTTTTAAGCAGAGTTTTCAGTTTTTTCAACTCAGGATCATCTTTTTCATTTTTTCCAAAATGAAAAAATAAGAGCCATCGATGATGTGCCAAGCGATCCTTAAAAGTGATAAAGAAGAAATGTCAGACATAAGGAGTTTTTAAAGGGCTCTAGTTTTTATTTTTTAAATTTTTAGCTACCCTACCAATACTTCAAAATATTATGTAAAATTCAGATCTATTAGTATTCTTCTTTGGTAGTTTACTAAAAATACTGCTATCTAAATTAATTATAATTTTATAGGAGGATAAGTCAATAGATTAAAAATCTGAAAGATGACTGTGCCAAAAAAATGACATGGGATTAATAAGAAGACAGAAAACAGACTATCACAAATGGAGTACTTGTACGCATTCTATTCACAAACGGAATGCTTCTTAATTCTTGGTGGTGCTAGGCATGAGAATGAGTAATAGTTTTTAAAGTAAGAATACAGAATTCCTAGTCAGATCTGAAGTTTGCTGTGATCAAAATCTTGCTTTGTCTGATATTCCTTTTGAAGCCCACCTTTAGGACTGGGTAGGTTTTCCAAAACTGCATAGTAACATCAGAATTTCAGCAATTAAACTTCACCTAGGATTAATTGACTAATACAATCCTTTTAAACTGCTACTTCCAATTCTCTCTAGTAATGAATATAACAAACGATGACTTTAAAATGTTGAGACCTGAAATAGTACCAACATTTACTGCTATTTATTAGTATTAAATAAAACATTACCTTACCTCTAGTGTGTTTGCTGAAAGTAATTCAAAGTCTGGAAGATTATGTATTATTTCCAAATATATTTCTTTAGCATCCAATGAATTAAGAAACTAGAACAAGAGAATCATGTTGTAATCTTTCTGAATAAACATCTAGTGTTTTTGTTTTTTTTCAGTTCCCAAATTACAATTTTTAAGAAAACAATTACAGAAGTTAAATTTTTTCTAAAGATGTATTTTGGTAATTACTAGAAATTTTATATAACTAGACTGGTAAACATGGTTATAAAAAAATTCCACTATTAGGTATTAAATTTATTGAAATTTTTATGAACTAGGCTGTACATTCTATGGTTAATCCTCAGAATAATCTAGAGTGATCTTTAAATCAGAAAAACATTATGTTTGGTTTAATTTTAAGACGAACCATAATGTACTGAATGTCAATGTTATACAGATTTCTAAAGAATTTTTAGAATGCTACAGTATCTGATGATTTAAGAAACTTAATACTCCAACCAATAATTAACAGTAATTAAGAAGAACTAAGGGGCTAGTGCTGTGGCAGTGTATCAGGTTAAGTGATTGCTTGCAATACCAGCATCCCATACGGGGACTGGTTCAAGTCCCTATTGCTCTACTTCCAATCCAGCTCCCTACTAATGTGCCTGGGAAAGCAGCAGCAGATGGCCCAAGCACTTGGTCTCCTGTACCCAAATGGTAGACTAGAACAAAACTCCTGGCTCCTGTCTTCGGTCTAGCCATTCTTAGCCATTATGACCATTTGGGGCTTCAACCAGTGGATGGAAGATGTCTCTTGCTCCCTGTTTCTCCTTCTAATTTTGCCTTTCAAATAAATAAATAAATCTTTAAAAAAAAAAAAAAGAACTTGTAATTGAAAAACTGGAATGGATACTGCTCACTGAGGAGGTTTTCAGAATGGTAATGTTCAAAAACTGAACCACACAGGAATTTTTAGAGTAAAATAAACTGAAAAGATTGTACCTTAAACCTATTTTAGATCCAAGTTACTTATTTAAAACATGAAATAAAAGTAGTACATCCCCTTGTAATAAATCTTGTTCATTTCTGTCCATATTTTACCCTCAGCCTATTTTTTTCACAGAATTTTCCCTGCTAGTCTAATTCTCAATGAAGCAGCTGCTACCACAGGGTGCAGCAAAGGTTACATCAAGAAAATCTATCTGAGGGTTGACAAAACAATTTAATACATATTGGTAACTGTGAGTCATCTATGTTTAAAAACTCAAGTATTACTTGAAAGATCTAAAACTCCATGAAAAACCTGTAGGAACTATCTCAGACTGTACCTTAACTGTTCTAGGCATGAGAATGAAATTAAGACAGAGCAATATAAAACAGAATGCTTGCTTTTTCATTAGGGTTCATTTCTTAAAATTTATGTAAGTTCACAGCACAAATATTCTTAAAGACCTATATAAAATTACTTGGGTTACCAATGGGCTTAAAATACCAAAACAAAAATCTCTCATACCTCAGTTCTACAATCTCTAGTTCTATACTTTGGTGACATTCAATATGAAGATTTTACTAAAAACACTCCTGTAATAACTCATATAATTGTATCAGTGAATAAATCTCCAGTTCCTCATTGTAAACCTGTTTGCTTTGGAATTTCCCACTTATATCTATATGATACGGTTTTGTCCATCCCCCTTTGCTCACCTTACAGATATTTAGCAGGCAGCATTTAACAAAAACTTGGATGCTTTTAGGAGGGGAAAGGAATGTCTAATTCTCTCTTCCCTATTACTATATTTCCATGTCTCTTATTTGTTTCCTAAGAAGGTAACTGAACTTGCAATTTTATATCATAAAACCCAGAGATCTTACCAAAATAAGAAATCATTTTAACTGAAACCAAGAAGCTGCAGTAAGCGTTGCTCACGCTTTAAGTAAACCTCATGAACCGATGACATAGTGCCAACAAACTCAACTTTTCTAGGGGCAATCTGGCAATACAAACTGAATATTAAACTGCTGTGGTTATCCTATTTTTAATCAGATAACTGAAGAAATGCAGAATGAACATGAAAGAGTGCTCACTAAACACTGTTTATAATCAAGAAAGAGTCAAAAAAATCATTAAGACTGCTTAAATTAAGTATATGATATTTAATGTATTAGGATTTAAGGATTGTTAATTACTAAAAGTATAATGTATAAATACTCAAGAAAAATACATCAATAAAATGATATACATTAATATACACTAACAAATATATTTGATAAAAATTTTCTTGAGTGCAAAATTCTAATTATGAAAGAAAATCTACTATAGGATCCTACTTATGAAAAAAAAATCATATATCTAGACCTATTCATTTATTTTATGACTATGAATGAATGTATACAGACACAGGAGGTACCATAAATGAAGAGACTTTAAAAAGTTCATGGAAAAACTGCAGGTTTCTTTGAAAGCTTTGCTTAATTTTTTTACAATATGCATTTCCATGCAATTTCTGAAGTCCTCTTGTTCTAGGCATCTAGCATATATAGTGAACAAATCCAAACTTAAACTTTAATGAGGAGAAAAACAATGAAGAATAACTAAGCAAAGTATAGCATATGTTACAAAGGGACAAATGCACTGGTAGCAGTGAAGGTAGATTATGGAAACTTTTTTTTTTTTGGACAGGCAGAGTGGACAGTGAGAGAGAGTGACAGAGAGAAAGGTCTTCCTTTGCCGTTGGTTCACCCTCCAATGGCCGTCGCGGCCGGTGCACTGCGGCGCACAGTGCTGAACCAAAGGCAGGAGCCAGGTGCTTCTCCTGGTCTCCCATGGGGTGCAGGGCCATCCTCCACTGCACTCCTGGGCCATAGCAGAGAGCTGGCCTGGAAGAGAGGCAACCAGGACAGAATCTGGCACCCCGACTGGGACTAGAACCCGGTGTGCTGGCACTGCAGGCGGAGGATTAGCCTATTGAGCCGCAGCGCCGGCCAGATTATGTGAACATTTTAAAGACAGAGCCATAGATTCTTCCCCAGAAATTGGTATAGGGTATAAGAAAAGGGAATCAAGAATGACTGCAAGGCATTTGGCCTTTATAATAAAGAATGGAGTTTTCGGCCGGCGCCGTGGCTCAATAGGCTAATCCTCCGCCTTGCGGCGCCGGCACACCGGGTTCTAGTCCCGGTCGGGGCACCGATCCTGTCCCGGTTGCCCCTCTTCCAGGCCAGCTCTCTGCTGTGGCCAGGGAGTGCAGTGGAGGATGGCCCAAGTGTTTGGGCTCTGCACCCCATGGGAGACCAGGATAAGCACCTGGCTCCTGCCATCGGATCAGCGCGGTGCGCCGGCCGCAGCGCGCTACCGCGGCGGCCATTAGAGGGTAAACCAACGGCAAAGGAAGACCTTTCTCTCTCTCTCTCTCTCTCACTGTCCACTCTGCCTGTCAAAAATTAAAAAAAAAAAAAAAAAAAAAAGAATGGAGTTTTCATTAACTGAGGTGAGAGAAACTGTGGGTGAAAGAGATGTATGGGGCTAACAGTAGTAATACAGATTTAAACTGGAGACATCAATAACCTAGAGATGTTGAACAGGTAGCAATGTATGTGTGTGCAAGTGTACTACGGAGGGGAGGACATGGGTCAGAACTGCAGACTTATCAGCACAGTAATAATTGCACACATATGTTGAGATCTAGAAGGATCTACCAAGATGTGATGGTGATTATCTATGATTGCTTTGGTTTTAGGGAATTCTGCATCTTCTTTTACATACTTCTGTACTGCACACAAATTTCTGAATGAGTAATATCTTTACGAACCTCTAAATAAGAATATATAGGAATACAGGAAGTCTTTGTATCAGAGTCCTGCATTTTGAGATTACTTAAGGACATACTCAGTGTTGTACTACTTGTCTTAGCTCCTTGACAATTAGCTTGAGCCTCAGTTTCCTCATTCATAAACTTAAGGAGATGAACTATATCAGATTTCCACAAAGTTTGCATCAGAATGCCACAGGATGCTTAAAACAGGGCTGGGGAAACTTTTTTCTTTCAAGGCCATTGCATATTTATAACATCATTCACAGGCTATACAAAATTATCAGCTTAAAAATTAGCATGCTACAGATTTACTGAATTTTGAATCCTGCCTGCGACTGTCTTGGCAGGGCCAGACCAAATGACTTCATGGGCCTTATATGGTATGCAGGTAGATGTTCACCCCCTGCTTTTCAAGAATTTATATTTGAGTCACAGTTAAACCTACCAACAATCCGTTATTTCCAACATCAGAAAATACACAAATAAATCGAAACTTATAGTACAAATGTTTTTTCCTTTGACCGAAGATGGTATAACTTTCGTGTTTCAGAATGTAATAATTTAAATGCAATCTAATTTTAAATGTACATGTGTAGTAACCTTAAATGTGAATGTCAGTTTTAAAATAATCCTTATAAAATGACTTTACAAACTGAAGTGTGCTTTAAGCAGAATCCAAGAAATTAAAATTTGTTCTAAATAATAAAATGTTCCACAATCTGATGACATAAATTAATTCATTTCCTTCTTGTTTGCAAAATGATGTGTATGCACATGCATTTATATGTAAAAGCATTTCTTTAAAGTGACTCATACCAAAACACTGTTCTTCTCTTTGTTATTTAAAGTGGCTCCAGGAGGAAAATAAGCAGTAGTACTCGTTGTGATATCCAAACTTCTACAAAGGTTGTCCTGAGTGGCACAGTCCATCCATCCTACATTAACTAGACCTTCCTAAAATGAAGAGGAAAAAAAATAAGCCATGCTGCAAATGGAAGAAAAAGTTAAAGAGATTTAGCTTTACTTAGCTAAAAACACAATATTCCTGTTACAAAATTAAAACATTTTAAACAGCATTCTGTAACTTCACGTAATGAACTGTAGTTTTTCCCTGATATTAAAAATCTACTTTTTACAATTCTTTTTACAAACCTACAGACAACTCTAAGAGTTTCATTATGAATATCCTTTCCATAACTGTAACAGTTTATTATACACTGTTTTTATAATGCACATTAAAATTATTGCTTTCCTTGTTTTCACATATTTTGGCTGTGCTTCTTTTAATGAGTTCCAAAATCTTGTAAGACAAGTACATTTGTTATAGCTTCAAATTATTGAAAAATCCGGGATTGAGCAATTAAACAGTGATATAACACATATTCAACTGGGATCCCAGAAAGATAAGAGAGAGAATGGGACAGGAGCAATAACTGAAATAACAGCTGAGAAGTATCTACAACTGAAGAAAGATATTAATCTGTATATTCAATAAGTTCAACAAATCTCAAGTCGAATAAATAATTTACATCTATTCATAAAATCAAAGGTAAATATCTTAAAAGTTAAAAGGATAGAAATCAATCTAGGGACTGGTACACAGTGATCTAGGCAGGCAGATTCGGTAAAATGAATTAGGTTTGTGGGCTGGAAGACCACACCCCCTGCGTGAACTCATGCCCCTACCTGACACTACCTATACACTCACCTGCCAATCAGGCTACACATAATCACTCCCTCGCTGGGAGTAAGTAAAAGGACTGGAATAAGGCGGGCTCCCACTTTTGGCCACCTCTCTCTGCTTCGCTTTGCTGCCGCGTTAAGCTACTTGAGGCTGCTCATAACCATATGCTTGTTCCAGGTGGCTTGATTCTGGCCTGCTCTCTGCTTGGTATGGACACAGCTTAGCTTTTAGACTTCTCTCTCTCCTGTAAATAAAGCCCTCACTCTCCTGCACATTTCTCTCACTGAATAAAATCCTTAAAAACTTACCATCTTGTCTGGACTATTATAGCCAGTATTCAGAATTCTTCTCTGAATAAGTGGCAAGAGCCCACAGACTTATTAATATTGAAAATTACTAATAAGCACTCTGATATCAATAGGAGTATACCTATGTACAAATTAAGTTACACATTTAAGAGGTATTCATTTTACTGCATTTAAGATTTAGTTAATAAGAAAAAGAGTACATACTGTTATAGACAAGGACCAAAGAAACCAAATGACACCTGAGGCTTCCAGAGGAAAGGAACACAATTTATTTATGCATGTGGGATTGACTAGACTGATAAGGGACCAGTCAGGGAGATAGGATTAGGGTTATGATCTGGAGGTCACACCTCTAGGTCCCCACTTTTATCTCACCTGTATCCACCCACCAGTCAGATTACGGAACCACTCCCCTTTTGGAAGTGAGTAAGGTCTGGAGCATGCTGAGCCTGCCCTCATTTTGCTGCCACATTTGCTGCAAGATTGGTATGGAACTCCCTGTTCACTCTTTCTGACCCAGTCTTCCTTAATAAAGCCCTTATGTTCCTGTGTATTTCTCTCACTCTCTAAATAACCTGAATGTTACCACGTTGCATGTCCTGTTTGAGCTGGTGCTTAGAATTCTTCTCTAGGTAGATGACAAGAACCCAAAATATTAAATTTAATATTAATTTAATATTTAAATATTAAATTTTGGCTTAAGTTAGTCTATAACAGTGTCTCAGAAATCAAGCCCCAATCCTGTCTTTACCTAATTTTATACCCTAAATTTAGCAAGGCAGTAAAGAGGGGCCAGTTTTGGGGAGCACACTGTTACCGTAGGCCCTCAGGGATTAACAAATCACAACTGCAAGATCAGATAGTTTTACATACAGAAATGAGTAAATTATAACTTAAAGGCAGTTTCAAGAGGCACACAACTGTCTTATCTTAGGTATGTGACTAGGCTTTTATGGCAGATGGGGAACTCATTTCTAAGTTAGTACTGGCGTGCTTAGACCCAGCTGGCCTTTGAAGGGACAAGGAGAAAGGACTTTGTAGCATTCCCTTGAACTGGTTCCTTAGTGGCTGGTGGGAGAGGGTCTGTAACATTATGAGATTAAAATATATTACAAGGGAATTGCAGGCATAGTAAAGGAATTGTATTATAGGGCTCTTTCTTTATCTAGAAACTGGATAAGGCAGGATGCATGTTGTAATCTCTAGGGTATTAACTCAAAGAACAGTAAAGCATGAGTGACTAAAGAGCTGATTGATTGTGAGGTGAAACAGAATTTTGGAAACACATGATTAATTAAAAACAAGGCAAAAATAAAAAGAATCCCAGGTGGGACATACAAAACTAATCAAATGGTTAAATATAAAACCAACTGTATCAGGAGTAATATTAAATGTAAATGGACCAAGCTAAAGAATGGTAATTAAGTAAAAATCCAAATCTAACTATGTTGAGAACAAGACAATACACCTTAAATATAGGATATCAAAAGGGTGACTGTCAAGAAAATATTGTGGCTGTGTGGGAGGGTTCAGGGTGTGGCTGGGTCTTTGGGCAGTCACTGTGGGTGGCTCCACACATTTGGGGCTCCTTGATTCCCTGGTGAAGGTCATTATACTGCTTCCCAGCTCACACCAAGGGCTGTATATATCCTTTGTGTCATTAATGACCGTGCTGAGGAATACTGTACCCACTGGGGCTAGTGTCCAGGCACTGGTCTCCTTGCAGGAGAGCAGATAAGTGTGAGACTAGGCCAACAGAGCTAAGCAAACCTCCAAACCTTCTTTCTGTTAAAAAAAAAAAAAAAAATTTACCAGGCCCAACTTGAGTGTGATCTGAGACACAGACTTTAATACAATAGTAATGGGGGACTTCAAAACCCCACTTTTAGCAATGGATGGATCAACCAGACAGAAATCAGCAAGGAAACAAGAATTAATTGACAATACAGACCAAATGGACCTAATGGGTATCTACAAAACTTTTCATCCTACAAATACAGAACACACATATTTCTCACCAGTGCATGGAACTTTCTCAAGGATAGACCACATGCTAGGCCATAAAGCAAGTCTCAGCAAATTAAAAAAAAAAAAAAAAAAAAAAACTGAAATCATATCATGTGTCTTCTCAGATCACAACAGAATGAAGCTGGAAATGGACAACTCAAGAATCTCTCAAACACATGCAAACACATGGAGACTGAACAACATGCTCCTGAATGAACAGTGGGTCATAGAAGAAATCAAAAGAGAATTAAAAAAATTTCTGGAAACAAATGAAGATGACAATATTACATATCAAAAGGTATGGGATACAGCAAAAGCAGTGTTAAGAGAAAAGCTTATAGCAATTGGTGCCTACATCAAGAAACTGGAAAGGTACCAAATAAATGAGCTATCAATTTATCTCAAGGACCTAGAAAAACAAGAGCAAACGAAACCCAAACTAGTAGGAGAAAAGAAATAATTAAAATTAGAGAATACAAAACAAAACTGAAACCAAAAAACAAAAGGTCTGTAAAGCAAAGAGCTGGTTTCTTTAAAAAAGAACACACCATTGGTTCAACCTACCTAAACCTGAAAATACACAACAGAGAACCATAGACCAATTTCCCTGATGAACAGACATAAAAACCCTCAACAAAATACTAGTCAATCGAATCCAACAATACTTCAGAAAGACCATCCACCTGGACCAAGTGGGATTTATCCCTGGAATGAAGGGAAACAAATTGGGAAGGAGGAAGTCAAACTATCCCTATTTGTAGATGATATGATCCTATAATAGGGGATCCAAATGATTCCCCTAAGAGACTATTGGAACTCAAAGGAGAGTTTGATAAAGTGGCAGAACATAAAATCAACACAGAAAAATAGCCTTTGTATACACTGACAATGCAATGACTGAGAAAGAACTTCCAAGATCAATTCCATTCAAAATAGCTAAAAAGAAAAAAGAAAAAAAGCTTCTAATAAATTTAACCAAGGATGTCAAAGATCTCTATGATGAGAATTACAAACCATTAAAGAAAAAAATTGAAAAGGACACACACACATACCAAAAAAACTGGAAAAATCTTCCATGTTCTTCGATTAGAAGAATCAATATTATCAAAATGTCAATACTTTTGAAAGTAATATTTAATGCGATATCAATCAAAATACCTAAGACATTCTTCTTAGATAAAAAATGGTGAAATTACATGGAATAGCTAAAGTAATAGCTAACATAATCTTATACAACAAAAACAAAGCTGGAGGCATCACAATATCAGATTTCAATACATACTAAGGCAGTTAGATCAAAACAGCCTGGTACTGGTACAAAAACAGATAGAGAGACCAATAGAACAGAATAGAAATGCCAGAAATCAACCCACACATCTACAACCAACATATTGGACAATGGAGCTAAAATCAATTCCTGGAGCAAGGACAGTCTCCTCAACAAATGGTGCTGGGAAAACTGGATTTCCACACACAGAAGTATAAAGCAAGACACCTACCTTACATCTTAGACAAAAATCCACTCAAAATGGACCAAAGACCAAAATCTATGACCCAATTCCATCAAATTACTGGAGATCACTGGGGAAACTCTGCAAGATACTGGCATAGGCAAATAGTTCTTTGGAAAATGCCCCAGAGGCACGAGCAATCAAAGCCAATTAACAAATGGGATTACATCAAATTGAGAAGCTTCTGTACTACAAAAGAAGCACTCAGGAGGAAAGTGAAGAGGCATCCAAAGGAATGGGAGAAATTATTTGCAAACTATGCAACTGATAAAGGATTAATAACCAGAATATATAAAGAGATCATGATACTCAACAACTACAAAACAAACAACCCAGTGAAGAAATGGACAAAGGACTTAAAAAGACATTTTTCAAAACAGGAAATTCAAATGGCCAACAGAAACATGAAAAAATGTTCAGGATCACTAGTGGTCAGGGAAATGCATGTCAAAATCACAATGAGGTTTCACCTCACTCCAGTTATAATGGCTTTCATACAGAAATCAACAAACAACAAATGCTGGTGAGGATGTGGAGAAAAAGGTACCCTAATCCACTGTTGGCTAGAATGTAAACTGGTAAAGCCACTATGGAAGACAGTATGGAAATACTTTAGAAATCTGAATATAGACCTACCATATGACCCAGCCATCCCACTCCTGGGTATTTACCCAGAGGAAATGAAATAAGCGTATGAAAGTTATCTGCACTCCTATGTTTATTGCAGCTCAATTCACAATAGCTAAGAAATGGAATCAACCCAAATGCCTGTCAACTGGAGACTGCTTAAAGAAATTATGGGATATGTACTCTATGGAATACTACACAGCAGTAAAAACAAAAAATGAAATCCTGTCTTTTGCAACAAAATGGTTGAAGCTGGAAAATATCATTCTTAGTGAAATATGGCAGTCTCAAGAAGACAAATATCATATGTTCTCCCTGATCTGTGGTAAGTAATAGAGCACCTAAAAGGTAATTTATAAAAGCGAAACGGACACTTTGAGATGTGATGACTATGAACGGCCCTTGTTTTGACTGTTGAGGAACTTTTTTTTTTTTTTTTCATATTATTTGTTGAACTTTTTACTCAGTAGAGAGTAAATTTTATGTGTATAAAGCTAACTGAAAATAGATTTTAGTAAAAAATCAGAATGTAAATAGCATAGGGAGGAGGAAGAATGGTGGTACTGCAGGTTGGAACAATCACTATGTTCCTAAATGCATGAAATTTGTATATTTTAAATAAAAGGTTTCTGTGGGAAAAAAATTTGAAAAAAAAAAAAAATCAATGAGCTAATTATTCATCTCCACAAACTGGAAAGAGAACAGCAAATTATATTCTAAGAAATAAAATACACCAATCAATGAAACAGAAAACAAATGTACAATAGAAAAATCAGTAAGCCAAAAGTTGAGACTCCAAAGACCTATAAACCCCAGGCCAGCTAGGCAATGGAAGTCAACAGGGTGCCTTCCGTAAGGAGGTTCACACCTCCCATACAATGTCTCCTCCAGTGCCCTATGGGAAGAGATAGATAGGTCTGGACCCCCTATATACCTAGTCAGGCCTTAATGCTCACCTGATTACTATCAAGCCCCTCCTGTCAGTTTCTATTTTTCTTTCAATGGGAAAACTTTCCTAGTTTTCTACTGACTCTGTCCTTTGTTTTAGACCCTGTGTATTTAATCTGTTAAGATTTGTTTTCTGCAGCCTTGAAACAGTGAAATTCTAGATGGCCATGTACATGAAACCCGAGATGGAAGCAGTTCCTGCAAGCTGGCACTGTGTCCGCCTTGAGAGCGTCCCTCCCCCTGGAACTCTTTCTTGACTGTTGTTCTCTACTCTCCCCCTACTCAGATCAATAGCTCTGATCTCCAAATATTAAAAAAAAAAAAAAAATCTGACACTCAGACATCACTATCAAATATTCTGATTTAATTAATCTACAAGAGACCTGGTTTTCTGTTAATTATTTTAACAAGCTTTTCAGATGATTCTAATATATAGTGTTGTAATGTGTAGTGAAATATGGAAAGGGAATGAAAAAAGTATATTAAGTAATTTTTATATTAAACAGAATTTATGTAAAAATTCAATAATGCGCATGGGAATGGGTTAAGATGATGGAGTAGGGAGGTAGCTTACTTATCTAGTCTAGGAGAAGATAGCTTAAAAAAAGTGGAGAAAGTGCAGCATCAGGGAAGAGTTAGGGACAAAACAGTAGAGGAAACTCCACGCAAATTAGAGGGACACTGAGGACCTGTGTGGAGGGTGTGGACATGCACAAATCATGACCCCAGCAGCTGAGAGCCTCCACAACAGCTTTGAAGAGTGAAGTGAGACCAGACTGCAGCAGCCCAAGCCACTGATGATAAAGCTGCAGGAAAAGCCTGGAGGGAATATGGCCAGAGTCCTGTGGGGGGATAGTGTACCTGCCAAACTACAGGAGGAAAAAAAAGGGGGGTGGCACGTTTCTCTCTTCCTAATCACCCTGCAATGGTGCCTTGAAACAAGCCAATAGACACCAGGAGCTATTTGGGACATATATAACAGCTGCACCAGCTTGTGTCACTGCACAGCAACCAGCTGAGTAGAGACTCCTGAGTCTGGCAGGGAGAACTAATAGGGGCCCGAGTACTCATGACTGTGGGACTGTGTAAACACTGAGGCTGTGTAGGAAGGCTCAGGGTGTGGCTAGGACTTGGGGCGGTCACTGTGGGAGACTCCACATGCTCAAGGGTCCCTGGTTCTCGAGTGAGGGACATTGCTGGGGAATCTGATTATACTGAGGACCACACAGATCCTTTGTGTGGTCCTTGTGGAAGCACGGACGAATATTATACCTAATGGGGCTAGTGCCTAGGCACTGGTATCCTTTGTGGAGAGGAAAAGAGTTGAATCTACAGTAACCAGCAGAGCAGAACAAACCTCCCCTCTGATTAAAAAAAAAAAGAGATTTACCACTCTCATTTATCACTCCCTTTACCCTGGAGCACTGAACAGAGATCCCTGACCATACCCACCACATGCCTTTAGGTATTCCCTAAAAGCAGACACTCCACTAATCCACACAGATATAGTCCAAAGATAAAAGCTGCCACAGGGGGGGAAAAAAAAAAAACAAATAAGAAATCAATGAGTATCTTCATAAATGCTGAATAATAAGCATACCAATTCAAGAAACAAGAAAAAGGAACACAACATGATGCTCCCAAAAGAATACACTTCAATACTAGATTGTGAAGATGAAGAGACTGAAGAAATGCCAGAAGAAGAATTCAAAACTAGATAGTAGGATTACTTAGAAGTAATCAGAAGCAAATGCATGAACTAGTGAAATCCTTACATGACATGAAAGAAAATATCTCCCATGAAATTGAAACCTTAAAGAGAAAAAAATGAAATCTTAGAAATGAAGAATTCAATAGAACAGATAAAAAATTCAGTGGAATACTTTAACAACAGAATTGGTAAAGCAGAAGAATAATATCCAACTTAGAAGACAAATAGCAGGAAATTACACAGTCAGACAAAAAAAGAAGAAATTATAAAACTAAAAAATACTGTTGGGAAGCTACAGGATACTATCAAACTACCCAACATACAGATTCTAGGAGTTCCTGAAGGTGTGGAAACAGAGAAAGGATTAGAAGGCCTTTTTAGTTACATAGTAACAGAAATATTCCCTAATTTGGAGAAAGAAAGGGACATCCAAGTACAGGAAGCAGACAGAAATAGACATGACCAGAAAAGATCTTCACCTTGACACATTGTAATCAAATTCCCAAAGTAAAACATAAAGAAAAGATCCTAAAATATGCATGAGAGAAACACCAGATTACTTTCAGAGGATCTCCATTTAAACTCAGAGTGGACTTTTCATCAGAAATCCTACAAGCTATGAGAGAATGGTGGGATACATTCCAAGTTGTAAAAGAAAAAAACTGTCAAATCAGAATACTGTACTGTAACAAATAGCAATTGAAAGAATTTGTCACCACCTGTCCGTCCAGCCTTGCAAAAGATGCTTAAGGATGTGCTACACACAGAAACAAGAAACATGGTCATCACTATGAACAAAGGCAAATGGAGGAAAGCTCCCAGTAAAAGTACAAAGGAAATCCAAAGTTTAAAATGGGAATATTTACGGAAAAATGGCATGGCGAAGTTGTTACTTATCTATAGTCACCCTGAATGTAAATGGTCTCAACTATTCCGTTAAAAGACAGACTGGCTGAATGGATTAAATATAAAACTCAGATTTGCTGCCTACAAGAAACACATCTTAGCAAAAAAGATGCACTCAGGTTCAAAGTGAAAGGATATAAAAAGATATTCCATGCTAATATAAACAAAAAAGAGCTGGTGTAGCTATCCTGATATCAGACAAAACAGACTTCAACATAAAAACTGTTAAGAGACAAAAAAGGAAACTATGTGATAATTAAGAGATCAATTCAACAGGAAGATGTGACTATTATAAATGTACATGCACTTAATTACAGGACACCTGGCTATTAAAAGAAATGTTGATCAATCTAAAGGGAGACTCAAATACAATAGTAATGGGGGATTTCAATACCTCACTTTTAGCAATGGATAGATCAACCAGACAGAAAATCAGTAAGGAAACAGCAGAGTTAATCGACATCTACAGACCAAATTAACTTAACAGAGAACTATAGACCAATTTTCCTGATGAACCTAGACACTAAAATTTTCAACAAAATTCTAGCCAAACAAATCCAACACCACTTCAGAAAGATCATTCACCGGGACCAAGTGGGGTTTATCCCTGGTATGCAGGGATGGTTCAACATATGCAAATCAATGTGATACACCACATAAACAAACTGAAGAACAAAATCCATACGATTATCTCAATAGATGCAGAGAAAGCATTTGACAAAATACAACACCATTTCATGATGAAACTTATAAACAAACTGGGTATAGAAGAGCATTCCTCAACACAATCAAGGCAAGCCATGACAAACCCATGGTCAGCGTCCCATTGAAGGGGGAAAAGTTGGAAGCATTCCCATTGAGATCCAGAACCAGACAAGGATGCCCACTCTCACCACTGCTATTCAATAGTCCTTGAAGTTTTAGCCAGAGCCATTAGGCAAGAAAAAGAATCAAAGGGATTTAAATCGGGAAGGAGGAAGTCAAACTATCCCTATTTGCAGATGACATGATTCTACACAGGGCATCCAAAAGACTTCCCTAAGAGACTATTGGAACTCATAGAAGAGCATGGTAAAGTAGTAATAGAAAAATCAAAGCCTGGGAATGGAACCATAGCACAGTAGGTTAATCCTCTGCCTGTGGTGCTGGCATCCAATATAGGTACTAGTTCTAGTCCTGGATGCACCACTTCCAATCCAGCTCTCTACTATGGCCTGGGAAAACATTAGAAGATGGACCAAGTCCTTGGGCTCCTGCACCCATATGGGAAAATGGGAAGAAGCACCTGGTTCCTGGCTTCAGATTGCCATAGCTCCTGATATTGTGGTCAATTGGGAAATGAATTAATGGAAGGAAAACCTTTCTCTCTGTCTCTCCCTCTCATTGGCTGTAACTCTACCTCTCAAAAATAATATATATATATACATATATAAATCAACAGTCTTTGTATACACAGACAATGCCATGGCTGAGAAAGAAGTTCTAAGATTAATTCCATCTAAAATAGCTAAAAAAAAAAAAAAACCCTAATATCTTGTAATAAATTTAACTAAGGATGTCAAAGATCTCTGTGATGAGAATTACAAACCATTAAAGAAATAAAAGAAAATAAAAAAAAGAGAAAAAAAAACAGAAAAATCTTCCATTTTCAAATTTGGAAGAATCAATATCATCAAAATGTTCATACTTCCAAGAGCTATTTATAGATTCAATGCAATACCAATCAAAATAACTGGGACATTCAACTCAGATATAGAATAAATGATTCTGAAAATCATATGGAAACACATGAGACTCCGAATAGCTAAAGTAATCTTATACAACAAAAACAAAGCTGGAGGTATCACAATACCAGATTTCAAGACATACTAAGGCAGTTAGAATCAAAACAGCCTGGTACTGGTACAAAAACAGATAGAGAGACCAATAGAACAGAATAGAAATGCCAGAAATCAACCCACACATCTACAACCAACATATTGGACAATGGAGCTAAAACCAATCCCTGGAGCAAGGACAGTCTCTTCAATAAATGGTGCTGGGAAAACTGGATTTCCACACACAGAAGTATAAAGCAAGACACCTACCTTACATCTTAGACAAAAATCCACTCAAAATGGACCAAAGACCTAAATCCATGACCCAATTCCATCAAATTATTAGAGAACATTGGGGAAACTCTGCAAGCCACTGGCATAGGCAAAGACTTCTCGGAAAATGCCCCAGAGGCACGAGCAATCAAAGCCAATTAACAAATGGGATTACATCAAATTGAGAAGCTTCTGTACTACAAAAGAAGCACTCAGGAGGAAAGTGAAGAGGCATCCAAAGGAATGGGAGAAATTATTTGCAAACTATGCAACTGATAAAGGATTAATAACCAGAATATATAAAGAGATCATGATACTCAACAACTACAAAACAACTCAGTTAAGAGATGGACAAAGGACTTAAACATTTCTCAAAAGAGAAAATTCAAATGGCCAACAGATACACAAAAAATGTTCAGGATCACTAGTGGTCAGGGAAATGCATGTCAAAATCACAATGAGGTTTCACCTCACTCCAGTTACAGTGGCTTTCATACAGAAATCAACAAACAACAAATGCTGGTGAGGATGTGGAGAAAAAGGTACCCTAATTCACTGTTGGCTAGAATGTAAACTGGTAAAGCCACTATGGAAGACAGTATGGAAATACTTTAGAAATCTGAATATAGACCTACCATATGACCCAGCCATCCCACTCCTGGGTATTTACCCAGAGGAAATGAAATAAGCATATGAAAGTTATCTGCACTCCTATGTTTATTGCAGCTCAATTCACAATAGCTAAGAAATGGAATCAACCCAAATGCCTGTCAACTGGAGACTGCTTAAAGAAATTATGGGATATGTACTCTATGGAATACTACACAGTGGTATTACCCACCATTCACTCAATGATTCATTCAGAGCATTTTCTCATCCTGCAAGCTCCATTCATGATGCTCATACAACAGAATTGCCTAATAATGCATTTCTCAGGATGTATCCCCTTCATTAAGCAATGCAAGCAGTATATAAAACAATAACTGAAAGAAATATATGTGAAAAAGATATATCAACAATTGTGGCTGGATGCTTTAATATGCCCTTCTCAGAAATTATAAATTACATAGTACAAAAATTAATGATGCAGATTTGAATAACAGAATTACTAAATTTGATCTAATAGTTATAAAATTACACATAATACACATAGAGAACACACTATTTTTGAACTCATACAAAACTTTTTGAATTTTCTCAGTGGACGAAATCCCAAACTACTATTCAATAATGTTAAAAAACCAATGTCATAAAGATGATATTCCCAAACTATAATACGATGAATGGTAATAAATAACAAAATAACTAAAAAATAAAACAAAATGCAGTTTGTAAATGATAAAACTCTAACATAGAACTTCAGTTAAAGAGTTCTTAAGTGATGACAATGAAAGCACCACATGTAAAATCTACTGAACACAGCTAACTATTTAGAAAGAAACTTAAGGCTGTGACTATTTCTACCAGAAAACAAGGATTACAAATAAGTTAGTTAAATGTCCAGCAAACTACAAAAGAAAATGTGGCAATCATTTTCTACATGTGTTCCTTTAAAAGATGATTTAATTTTATAAAATCATTGATGCTTACCAACATGCCACTAAGCCTCAGTCGTGTTTGTGAAGTCAAACAATCTGAAGAGAAAAAAACTTTGTGAGGCAATTTTACTTTTTTAAGCTTAAACATTCTACACACACACACACACACACACACAATCTCTGACTCTCTCTCATTCTTTTATTCCCTCCTGCTAATTTCTAAGGAGTTCCAACTATAGAGACTCTCCAACATCTTTTTAGGGTATTGTTCTCTAATCTCTTTCTATACCAATAATTTCCTTTATCTAAAATATCACATGATTTGGGGAAATCAAATGGATCTATTTAGTAAAGGTATTTAAGAGTGTCTCAAAATAAAGCCTTAAAATAGCTTCCTATTTTTATGAAAGTTCTGTAAACACGATTGCCATTATACAATAGGTAACACTGAGAAGGAAGGGATCTATTTCATCACATAGCCTACAAGGATAGGTAAAAACAATTTACCAGAGGAGAAAATAAAGAGAACGCTGCAAAGTTTAAAAAGTTGGATGGTAGAAAGTCTGGACATTAGGCCAAAATCAAAGAAAACCCAGGCATGAGAGACTAAGTTTAAGATTGGTTTTTGCTCAAATGCATTATCATCCTTGCAGGATGGTGAGTGGTTGGTTTTAGCTACAAGACAATACATTCTTAGCAAAGCAGCACAAAGGGTGCTAGGTGAAATGTAAAGACTCATGTTGAGATTTAACATATGAATATGTATTATTGAATTAGGGTATTCTGTAACACTGGGGTCAATTTTTAACCAATATCACCGAATACAGTTTGTGGTTTGTTATGTAGGGTGCTAAACTTTCAACTTACTTTACTTAGGGAAATGTTCTTAGAAATGGAAAGGTGCCATCCTAAAATACACAATTTTATGAGGGAAACATATGTATTTCTTATGTACCAAATATGAGACAAAGTATAAATTTCAAAAAAATTTACTATTTTGGAGGGAGATAGCTGTAAACAACTATTTTTGCAATCTGCTGATATTCATGACTACCTGAAGGTAAAATTTATCACGACTATAATTAACTTGCCCACAGAATATAAAAACATAAATGATATATTAATAAGAAACTTGATAATGTGTAAAATAATCAAAAAGGTAAATATTAATCAAGTAAAAAACTGTAATCTTAGTTATAAATTGTAATTTCAAATACTGAATAATCAATTACAGTAACATACTTAAAACTGTCACCTACACTTTAAATGTCAATGTCTCTTCATGTTAAGACAATAACAAAGGGCCGGTGCTGTGGCGCAGCAGGTTAAAGCGCAGGCCTGGAGCGCCGGCATCCCATGGGGGCGCCGGCTCAAGACCCAGCTGCTCCACTTTGATCCAGCTCTCTGCCGGCCTGGGAAAGCAGTGGAAGATGGTCCAAGTCCTTGGCCCCTGGCACCCACATGGGAGACCCGGAAGAAGCTCCTGGCTTTGGATTGGTGCAGTTCCGGCCGTTGCGGCCATCTGGGGATTGAACCATCAGATGGAGGAGCTCTCTCTCTCCTCTCTCTGTGTAACTCTTTCAAATAAATAAATAAATCTTAAAAAAAAAAAAAGACAATAACAAAATTACCTCCTCCGGTGGAACAGAAAGTGATCAGCCAGCCAATACCAGCAGCAAAAGCGGTTTGTATGGAGTTAACAAAATTTCCTTAAAAGAAGGCAAAACAAATTTATTTTAAAAATCTTTGAATATTTTGTTTCAGGAAAGTTTTAAATCTACAAAAGAAAAATTGTTAAGTAGTAATACAAGAAATTCCAATTCATATCCTGCTTCCCTTATTATCAATAAATTTCTGATTACCATTAATATTAACAGAAAATAAATCTTCCAAATTATTTTTTCTTTTAATCTCATCCCCTCCCAATCCACTCGAGTATGACCAATTATCTCTCTACTTGCACTGAACATGTCAGATCCTTTTGATAGTTTTCCAAGTTGTTCATTACATAAAAATTTAAATTCATTTCTTCATTGAGAAAGAAACTCAAACTGTCACATAAAGCCCCTTGTGACCTCACTTTGTCTACTTACTCAATATTTCTCCCCATACCACTCCACCCCATTACTCACTGTCAGACTCATGAAGTATCAAATTCCCCACATATGCGGTGATCTTCTAAGGCTTCTTATCATTTTTCGTGAATGACTGGGAATGATCTCTTTCAAGAAGTGTTTTCTAACCATTCTTTTTCCTCAGCTGCGTTGTTTAATATCCTTTATGCTTCCCATGCTTATCTATCCTAATATTTACTACATTGCATTTTAATGGTTTCAGTGAGGTTGCTGATGGCAGGGATTGTGCATTATGGCACCAGTCCTAGTTTCTGACACATAACTGATATTCAATGATGAAATGAACATCCTTTTAATTGTGAAAACTATCATTTCATGGATAGTTCAAAGCAAGTATCTGATTAAATTACTTGATGGATTAAAAGCCAAAATTAAAATTTTAAACTTTAAACTGGATAGGCATGAATTTACTGCCTGTTATGGACACTTATGAAAGCAATCACACACCCGGATTACTAAACATTTAGTAGTACTCTGAAAGACAAAACCTTTTCACTGAGCCTCATCTCCTAGCCACTGCCAAAATCTCCATGGTTGTAGTTTCTGTACAATTCTAGTTTCTACTATTCAGCAGAGATGAAAGAAAATGACAATTCCCTTCTAAAAAGCATAGAGAAGATACTTAACATTTCACAATTTCAAAATATCCTTGAGATTCAAGAAAACAAAGGAAAAAAATTACCTGTTGATAGTTCTGTCACTGTGCTTCTAACATGCTGCATGGCAAAATTCACTAAACTTTCTTTTGATCTGTCTCCATGATACTTCACTGCAGCCTATTGATTTTTTAAAAAGAGAAAAATCTTTTACTTTTTAAAACTCACTAAAAACCTGTTTTTATTTTACATTATTTTAAACAATGCAGTGAGCTCTATTTTTCAACAGTATAGCATATTTCTTTCTTTCAAAATGTTTATTTAGGGGGCTGGCACCATGGCATGGTAGGTTAAGCATCTGCCTCTGGTGCCAGCATCCCATGTGGGCGCTGGTCCTGGCTGCTCCACTTCTGATCCAGCTCTCTGCTATGGCCTAGGAAAGCAGTAGAGGATGGCCCAAGTCCTTGGGCCCCTGCACCCTCATGGGAGACCCGGAAAAAACTTCTGCCTGGCTCCTGGCTTCAGATTGGCCCAGCTCCAGCTGTTGTGGCCATATGGGGAGTGAACCAGTAGATGGAAGACCTTTCTCTCTGCCTCTGCCTCTTTGTCACTCTGCCTTTCAAATAAATAAATAAAAAACAAGTAAGTAAATAAATAAAAGATCATGGGAAAGGCACATTATGAAAAAACTATTCATGGATCTCAAAAATTAAAAAAAAAATAAAATGTTTATTCACTTTTATTCAATTTAAAAGGCACAAAGAGGGGGCTGGTATTGTGCCACAGCAGGTAAAGCCACTGCCTAAGATGCCACATCCCATATTTGAGTGCCAGTACTTTTGATCCAGCTCTTTATTAATGGCCTGGGAAAGCAGAGGAAGATGGCTCAAGTGTTTGGTTCCCTATGCCCACATGGGAGACCTGCAAAAAGCTCCTGGCTTCAGCCTGCCTCAGTGCTGGCGGTTACAGCCATCTAGGGAATGAACCGGAGGAGGCAAGATGTCTATTTTTCCCTTTGCCTCCTTCTCTGCAAATCCTTCAAAATAAATACATAAATCTGTAAAAAAACAAAAACAGACAGAGAGAGCTCTTCCACCTACTAGCTCACTACCCAAATGCCCCCAATAGCCAGGGGCTACCAGGTTGAAGCCAGTAACCAGAACCCCAACCTGAGTCACCCCCTGAGTGGCAGGACTCAGTACTTCAGCCATCATTTGCTGCCTCCCAGGTGTGTTAAAAGGAAGCTGGATGGAAAGCAGAGGCAGACGGGGGACTCAATCCCAAGCACTCAGATACAGGATCCAGGTGTCCCAAGTGTTAGCTTAACTTGCTGTATCAAAATGCCCACCTCAGTATAGTGAATTTCTAAATGATACTTTGAGAATCTCAGATTCATAGATTTTATGGATGACATTTTAGGAACAATATTTGTATGTTGCAATTTCATCATTGGAAATTGGAAATACTAGAGCCATGTACTCAATGAAATGAGACTTGTAAAAACATTTCATAAAGTACAAAGCTCAACATGCATATTGAATAAATTATATTGTTTAAGGTAGAAACTAAAATGGGCAGAATTTCATTTTGAAATGCAGCAAAGCCGAAGTAATGGCATCTAATGTTTTTATTCATAAAATAATTCAAAATATTTACTACTGGAGCCTAATTAGATGGCTCCAAAATTGAGACTTAAAAATTACAACAAGTTCACATGCTGTGCCTTCTCTGGTATTTTGTTTAAAGTTCCACAGATTTGAAAAACGCCAACTTTATTCCTTACCATTCCAGATCTAAAAATGAAGAGGCTGGGATAACTGTTGACTCCTTTCATTCGGCAAAGCATTCTATCATCACCACAATTAACAGCTCCAATCCGAAGCAATCCATCTACTTCTTTGGCAAAGTCTCTCCACTATGAGAAGAAAGGAAAACAATTACTTCTCTGATAAGTTCATTCTTCTTCAAGCTATACTTTCTGCAAGGAGAAAATTTTTATCAAATAAAACCATATAGACATGAAAGCACTAATAATTACTTCTGATAGTTATAGTTACTATTAATGGGAAAAAACCCAACATACTAAAAAATGGAAAAAAATGTATATACAACAAATCAATTAGAAAAAGCTTTAATAATCTAGATATAAAAAATACATACAGTAGGAGCCAAATCATGGCAGTGTGAACATCCTGGGGAGTAAAAGTTTACAAACCACAGTTCTCCAGAATTAACAGCAGCATCTAAAAATAAGATAATGCAGAAACATCTTAAAATTACTTGCTAAATGTTCACATATGTTTTAATTAAAAAATTTTTTTGTTGCATCAGAATGGAAGTCATAAATCTTTCATACTGCCATTATCATTTTCTGTGTAACTTTTTTCTATAAAAAGAAAATGTTATTTCAAATGCTAACTCTCTGAAGCACATTGGTAAACAAGCAGCAGCCTTGAACTGCAAGATGAATTTGGCCATGATGCTATAAAAAGGGATGGTATAAGGAAATAACAGCCATACTTCATGTAAGAGAGTTCATGTGCATAAGAGAAATAGAGAGAAACAATGCAAGTGACAGAAATTCTAGTATTGTCTAAAGTATAGATTAAGGATAGAGGTCTTGAATTCTTTCTTTAAAAATTTTTAAAATTTATTTTCTTTTCCTATGAAAGGCAGAATGGCAAAGAGAGAGAGAAAGAGAGGGAGAGACAGAGAGAGGGAAATCAAGATATCTTCTATCTGCTGGTTAACTTCCCAAATGCCCACAGTAACCAGGGCTGGGCCAGGCCAAAGCCAGGAGTCTGGAACTCAATCTGGGTATCTTACATTGGTGGCAGGTACTTCAGCTACTATCTGCTACCTCTCAGGATGCACATCAGCAGGAAGCCAGAGAGGAAGTAGAGCAGCTCGACTATAACCAGGCACTCCAATGAAGGATGCAAAGTCCCAAGCAGCAATTTAACTACTGCACCACATGCCCGCCCCAGTCCAATAGTGGGTTCTAAATTTGAATGAAGCAAGTGACCCACATGATTTAACAAGAATTATCAAGATCAAGTTTAATCTTTTAAATAGGATGTTTGCCCTGTAAAAATCATATTGCTTGAAAAGTGTAAGATAAAGTTTAAAAAAACTCAAAACATTCATAAATTATCTGCTGAAGTGATAGATTTGAACACCATATAACATCTAGCCAGCAGTTCACTATATATCATAACCTGTAAAATGACCTGATGGAAGTAAACAAAGCTTATTCATTTAAAAATTTTAACACCATAAGGATGTACTCTGATATTCAAGATAAGAAGGTAAAGGTAATTTACTTTGATTTAAAGAATTTTCATGTAATTCCATACCAAAATCAGTTATCAGTAACTTAAGTTTTCATAAATTATAGTAAGACATCAAACTACACATGCATAGTTTCCTAAATATACACGCAGTTGATTTAGGTTTATTAGAAACACATTCAGGACTCAATATTCATCTACGTTTCAACTGTAAGATAGATCTGTGGGAAAAGTTAAGCTGTATATTACAAGTAAGGTATATAAATCAGGATTTTATTTGTTGTTCTCTGCCAACATTTAAAATGTCCAACAGACAAATCTAGGTGGTGGAAGTAACTACCAAGCCACTTCGAGACCTAGCTGTTCCCCCTCGGATTCAACTCCTTGCTAATGTGCCTGGGAAAGCAGTGGAGATGGCCCATGTGCTTGGGCCCCTGTACCCACGTGGGAAACCTGGAAGAACCTATGGGAGTGGATAGAAGATCTTTTGCTCTCATTGTCTCTCCCTCTCTCTAACTGCCTTTCAATTAAAAAAAAAAAAATTACAAAAAGAAAAAAAAAAAACAAAAACGAACTGCCAAGCTGACTTATAAACTGGTACTAATTTGGGTAAAAGTTCTACTAGAATTAATGCAAACCTTAATAGAAAACAGATAATCTTACTAGATATAGACTACTAATAATGTGATTATTTACACATAAAAATAGAGCAATAACCGGACAAGGTGTTATTGTTCCTAAGTCAAATGAAAATATGATGTTAATACAAGTGTGAAAGGATTCAATTTGTCACAAAACCTTGTTTACTTTGAAAATGTCTATCTTGGTATTTTGTTTCCATAGAGCATGTCTAACATATTTGCTAGTTTCCACTGTCTGTTGAGTAATAAGTTTAAAAATATTTTATATCCAGTATTATCACGGTTCAATGGGATGATTCTGCATAACTCAGTGGCCCAGAATGGAATCTGTTTATTTCAAAATGCAACTTTCTGGGGTTTAGCCCATGTGGTTAAGATGCAGCTTTAGGACATCTGCATCCCATATTGGAATACCTGGATTAAAGAGTCCTGGCCCTACTTCCAGTTCCAGGTTCCTTCTAATGTGCCCTGTGGGAGGCAGCAGGTGATGATCATGCTACCGATGTGGGTTATCTGGATTGGGTTCCAGTCACCTGGCTTTGGCTTGGCCCAGCCCTGGTTGTTGCAGCCATTTGGGGTGAACCAGATGATGCAAGCTGTTTTTCTGGCTACCTGTGTCTCCTGTTCATCTTTCAAATACAGTGAAAATTTAAAAAAATTATAAATTCAATGTTTAGCTTCTAAACCACATAACTATGACTAATGTCTATTAATACTGATACAACTAATAGCTTCTGTTGACGAAGCAAAATACAAGGCAGAAATGCTTAAGTTTCTCTCATTGAGCTGTATTCAAAAAGATGTCTGTGTGTGTACCATTCAGAGTGACTAGTACACATGTGAGATGTTCTCTGCTTTTGTAAAAACTATCTACAGCTTACACATAATGACTGAAATCCATGCACAGTATGGTCACAAACACATTTTCCATGAACTTTTTGAAGATTCCCTCATATGCATGGATTTCAAATTATTTTGTCACCAAAATAAACTTATCTTTTAATTCTATTTTTCCACCAACTTTTTGAAGTACACTTGCACTACTGCACCGAACAAATGTACCATGTTTAATGGAAAGGATGGAAACATTTTAAAAGCTTTAAATATGGAGCGTATTAATCACATTTTCTCTTTTGTACTACAACTGAACATTCTGGCATTAAAAGTGAACTACTATGTAATTTGGAGTAACTCTCCAACTGTAGACAAGTAAGTGGAAAACTGCACAAAATATAAAAGACCTCTGTTGAAAGCATCAGCTACCAATGCAATGAACCATTAGGGGCCCAAGGTATGGGAGGAAGTGGGAATCAAGAGAATAAATGTTTGCCTTTCTATAGGAGGTAGCTGACAAGAAACAGCAGAATTTCCTATAGATCCATGAGCCTAGAAGCACAAAAGGGGAGTTCAGTGCACATGTAATGGCTCTGTAAATACAGACAAACACAAAACTGGAAAGTGACTACTCCTCTTAAGGACCAAAGATCAGCTCTTCAAACATTACAGGCTGTTTGATAAAACTTATTTTGAGATAGTTGATGGTGCCAGCCAGAAGAAAACACAATTCCTTGCTGCAGGAAGAGAACAAAAATAACTTTAAAAATAACTATAATTATTCATATTATTATAAAAAAAAAGCCAAGACTAAATAATCCAAACAATACAAACTGGTAATAGAAACTGTGACCTACAAACCAAGTAGACTGAATTGATATTTACATTAAGTACAAACTGATTCTCCTATCCACCTTTGTTCTGCTTCAACTAAAACTTCAGGATTATCTTGTCTTAGCCTACTAATACCAAGAGTAGAATTAGAGATCAGATATAATAATGGCAAATATATATTGAACCTATCAATATTAGTTAATCAACTCTGAATTATCTCTTAAATTTCTTGGCTTTAATTTATTTTGTTTGGAGATATATATAAACTATTAGCAATTCTTTTTTTTTTTTGACAGGCAGAGTGGACAGTGAGAGAGAGAGACAGAGAGAAAGATCTTTCTTTTTTTGCCGTTGATTCACCCTCCAATGGCTGCTGCACCACGCTGATCCGTAGCCAGGAGCCAGGTGCTTCTCCTGGTCTCCCATGCAGGTGCAGGGCCCAAGCACTTGGGCCATCCTCCACTGCTCTACCGGGCCACAGCAGAGAGCTGGCCTGGAAGAGGGGCAACCGGGACAGAATCCGGTGCCCCGACCGGGACTAGAACCCGGTGTGCCGGCGCCGAAGGCGGAGGATTAGCCTATTGAGCTGCAGAGCCGGCTACTATTAGCAATTCTTAACATTTTCTCCAGTGACAAATGAAAAAGTTTGAATCCATATGCAGTGTAACTAACTGTAAAGTCTAATTCTGGGTGGATTAATAGATTAGTCAGCTTACAGGTTTTGTTAGTTCCCCTGATTCTCTCTGTAATTAAAATGATTTCTGACCCACTGTTCCACAAAAATATTCACTAATATATGAGGAGATGAGACACAGTAACATGTAGTTTGCATAAACACATGTAGTAATGATTCTACTGGCTTGTGACATGGGTATTAGTTCTGTGTACCAACAATCCACATGAATCTAATTTTCTTCTTTTCCTTTGTAGGAAGATACATTTTCTGTTCACCTAGAACTTGCTTAAGTGTTAGCACGCAAGACCTGTAATAAAATAATGTATTTAATAGTTACTTTGTATGCCTGAGCTCACCAACATGATGTAGAAAATAAAACGAAATTCCTTGCTTAGAAGGAAGTGAACAAAATACAGCGGCTACTATACATCTTTAAGGATGATAATATATAAGCCTATAGGTACTCATACATACATTTTTTGCAACTGGCATGCTATTTTAGTTTTCTAAATTAAATGATACTGAAATAGAGAAAAATAAAAATTGGAATTGGTTTGAGGTACAATTTATTGTTTTGCAGTAGAAAAGAAGGAATAGACCTATTATCACCACACAAAGGCTGAAAGAATCTAATATTTGTAATTTCCTAAAATGCAGTGGAAAATGCATTCCCATTTTCACATAAATCACAGATCAAATTAAATCTCCTTCCAAAATAACTACATATTTATTCAGAACTGAAATCACAAAGCTCTGAAATTCTTTTTTTTTTTTTTTTTAACAAGTCTGTAGCAAGCTGACTTAGCATCTACTATGGCTTGGACTTGTTTTGTGCCCTGCAAAATTCATATTGAAATACATCCTCCACTGTGAGGTAGTAAGCGGATGGAAATTTAATCCAGTTGTAGTATTTAGAGGAGGGTCCAATGGGTAATGATTAGGAATAGTTAAGGTCACAGAATGGAATCCCTGTCATTAAATCCTGGTGGCTCTATAACATGGAGACCAGGACACACATGTGCTCCCTGTTGCCATGTGCTATCTTGGGACTCTGCCAGCTGAAGGCTATTACAAGGTGGGCCCCCTTAGTCTTGTATCAGAACCATTAGCCAAAATAAAACTTTGTTTTTTGTAACTTATCTAGTCTGTGGTCTTATGTTATGAGCAAGAGAAAATAGACTAATATAGTATCAAAACTATTATGAACTGATACAGACTACATATTATTTTTACTATTTTTATTTGGTATAAATACTTTGCTGCAGAAAAATTAATGTTTTTATTATGGAACACTGCTCTATATTCTGCTAGGAACATTATTTAATATACTGGATATACCACATTGCCTTTCTAACATCTAAAGAGTTTCTAAATTCCAAACACATTTGGAACTCATGAGTTTTAGGTAAGAGACTGAACTTGAGTTCAAGTTTTAGAAAATCATAGGCTCACAAACTTACCAAATTCTCTTCTTTCTAATGTTATGATTTCAGGATCATCATCATAAATACCTAATTTAAAAAGTATACAAAAATTATAAAATTAAAATATATTACCACATAAAAAGATTACTCATTTTAATCATGAAAAAATCAGTTACCCATACTAAATTTCAAACTCAAACACGCAATTTAAAAAAAACCAAAATAATAATTATTATTGGTGACAAATTTGAAGAGTGATCTACACATACTAGATTCCTCATATGGACTCTTACAGGAGTGTGTGGGAGGGTTCTTATTATTCATATAGTCTCATCTACACAGAAAATTTGTTTTTAACTTTTGATTTTAAATTACAGACTCATAGGAAGCTGCCTAACCAGTAAAAACTCTGTCCCCTTCACCTAGCTTCCCCTAACAGTGTCAGGTTATGTAGCTTTAGTACAGTACTAAAACCAGGAAACAGTGTGTAAATGAGAGTATATTACTGTTACCTACACAACAGACCTCATTCAGTTTTCGGACCGTGGTTTTTAATAAGTGGCATCATCATCAAGTATTTTTCACTGCTAAAAATCTTGTAATTACAACTTATGTACAGGTAAACATAAAAATGTTAAACTATTTGCCACAATAATTACTGTCAATGTGACAAAATTTCTTATTACTATATAAAATATCCAAATCATATTAACAATGAATATAGACCAGAAGTCAGCTTCTGTAGAAGCTATTAGTAAATATTTTAGGCTTTGGCCAACATATAGTTTCATTGCAACTACTCAACTCTGGCTGTGGGGTGTGAAAAGAGTCACAGACAGTATGTAACCAAATGAGCATAATGGTATCCCACTAAAATGTCATTTACAAAAACAGGTGGCAAGCCAGATTTGGTCAATGCAGTGCAATCTGCCAACACCTTATAAAAATTCCCAAGCTGTATAGAAGGCACTTGAAAATACTATTTTGAAAATAAAACAGTTTTGGGAGGTAAACTCTCCAGATATAAACTGAAGAAACTATGTAATCTGAAATAAAAGTACTTCGGTTCTTAATATGCCTTTAAGGCTGAATAACAACCAGGAGAAACACTGGTTATCTGAACACACTGTTCCTGCCTTAATACTTGTGTTTAATTTCTCTATGCCTTTGTTCCTTTAACGTGTTTCTTCCCTCTGCTCTTGCCTTACTTTTTCTTATTCTTATCAACACCTTTAAAGTCATTATCAGTAAGGGTTCCAAATTAGATGGATGGCATTTTCTTAGTAAATAAGACATGCTAAATTTTTTTGAAAGACTTCAATATTTAAGTAATCTTTACTTTAAAAGTATTTAAGATTTAACCAATATATCTTCACATGTGTAAATATAATTTCTATATAATAAACTTTCCTTTAAAACATTTTTTAAGAGATTATTTTAAAGGCAGAGCTACAGCAAAGGAGAGAGGGAGAGAGAAAGAGAAAGAAAGAGCTAGAGAGAGAGAGAGATCAATCTTCCATCCACTGGTTCACCCCCAAATGGCAGCGACAGACAGAGAGCTGGGCTGATCCGAAGCCATGAGCCAGGAGCTTCCTCCAGGTCTCCCACATGGGTGCAGGGGCCCAAGGACTTGGGTCATCCTCTGCTGCCTTCCTAGGTGCATTAGCAGGGAGCTGGATCCGAAGCAGTGTAGCTGGGACTCGAACCGCAGCTTTAATCACTATGCCACAGTGATGGTACCTATGGTAAACTAAGGAGTTAAACAGGGGCCAGCATCATGGTGTAGTGGGTTAAGCAGGATGGCACCAGCATCCATTTGGGTCCTAGTTGAGTCCTGGCTGCTCTACTTCTGATCCAGCTCCCTGCTAATACACCTGGGAGAGCAGCAAAGGATGGCCCAAGTATTTGGGCCCCTGAACCCATGTGGGAAACCTGAAAGCTCCTGGCTCCTAGCTTCAGCCTGGCTCAGCCTTGGCTGTTGTGGCCATCTGGGGAGTGAACCACTGGCTGGAAGATCTCTTTCTCTCTTTTCCTTTCTCCCCCTCTAACTCTTTCACGTAAATAATAAATCTTAAAAAAAAAAAAAAAAAGAGTTCAACAAAATGATATATAATACATAATAAAGGATTGAAACAAAATTAACTTTCATTCAGATAAAAAAACAATTTCCTAAGTAAATATCACCTTACCAAAATCGTAACGATAATAGTTCCAGCTTTCATACTGGCCACCTTGATTATCTTCAAGTCCCTTTTCTCCATATTTGTCATACTTTTTTCGAAGATCCTCATCTTTGAGTACTTCATATGCTCTATTTATCTTTAAAAAGTCACCATGTGCATTTGGGTTATTCTGTTAGAAAAGAGATGACATAGTTAATGTACAATGCAAGCACCTTCAGAGCCTCCATGTAGATTTCAAAATGCAGAAAATCTGGGAGATCAGATACCAACATAAGGAGGTACAATGTGATACGAGTTAGTTGGGATTGAAATGAAGTAGTATTGTCTAAGGAACTACAATATTCAAAAAAACAATACAAACAGTAAGGGAAATGAGAACTGACTCTAAAGACTGACCAGTGTAGTCATACAATCTACGTCACTCCGTCCAAGAAATGCAGCTGGGGCCAGTGCTGTGGCATAGTAAGGCCAACACCTGCAGAGCCAGCATCCCATATGGGTGCTGGTTTGAGTCCTGGCTGGCTCCACTTCCGATCCAGCTCTCTATATGGCCTGGGAAAACAGTAGAAGATTGCCCAAGGACTTGGGCCCCTGTACCAGTGTGGGAGACCTGTAAGAAGTTCCTGGCTCCTGGCTTCAGACCGGTGCAGCTCTGGCCGTTGTGGCCATCTGGGGAGTGAACCAGAGGATGGAAGACCTCTCTGCCTCTGCCTCTCTTTAACTCTGCCTTTCAAATAAATAAATAAAAACCTTTTAAAAAAAATTCAGCTGAGAAAAAAATTGACTAAGTCCTCTGAATCACTTTATAAATATTTGTTGCTTTTAAGACAACTTACATAAGTCTATAGGTTATTTTTCTATTTGAGGCAAAATCAACACATTAACTATAAAAAGATATATGCTCCAACCAGAAAATTAAATAAGAATTAACCAGAGTACCAATTCAAAATTGCATAAGAAATATCTTTTGTTACTGTTTCACAGAACTGGTTTTCAAAGGACTCTTATGTTTAAAAATATCTGGGGGTGAGCGTTGTGGTATAGGGAGTTAAAACAGCTTCCTGCAATGCCCTGGTGCCAGTTGGGAGTCCTAACTGCTCCATCTCCAATCCAGCTCCCTGCAAAGGTACCTGGGTAAGCAGAGGAAGATGGCCCAAGTGCTTGGGCACCTGCACCCACATGGGAGCCCAAGATGTAGTTCCAGGCTCCTGGGCTTCAGTCTGGCCCAGCTGGGACTTGTTGAGCCACTTGAGTAGTGAAACAGTGGATGGAAGATGTTTGTCTCTTCATTTCTCTGCAATTCTGCCTTTCAAATAAATAAATCAAATCTAACAAAAAACATTTGGATGTACAAGGTCTACCATCTTTCTAAGAAAACTTAAAAATCACATTCTGAAATTTTAAAGACAAATCTGAAAAGACAAAAATCATAATGAAAAAGATAACTAATAGTTTCAAAGAAATATTGTGGGGGCCTGGCACTGTTGCGCAGTGGGTTAAAGTCCCAGGCTGCAGCACCGGCATCCCATATGGGTGCCAGTTCAAGTCCTGGCTGCTCCACTTCCAATCCAGCTCCCTGCTAATGGCCTGGGAATACATGGGAAATGGTAGAGGATGGCCCAAGTTTTTGTGTCCTTGTACCTCTGAGAGAGACCCAGAGGAAGCTCCTGGCTTCGTATCAGCTCAGCTCCAGCCATTGCGGCCATTTAGGGAGTGAACCAGTGAATGTTACCCGTCTCTGTCTCTATGTCTCTCTGTAACTCTTTCAAATAAATAAATCTTAAAAAACAAATAGTGTCTAATGTTAAGCTTTATGCAAAATGAAATAATCCTATTTAAAAATTCCATCAAGAAAAAAGTATAACTATGTCTTTTTTGTCACTAATGAAGGCTAAATCTTACTAAGGGTTGATTAGATAACTTATAAAAATGCCATAAAAATTAAAACTAATTTAAAAATATTATTGGATGTGTAAGCACTGTATTTGGCTGTTCTTAAAGTTCTTGTTTACAAGACTTCTGAACTCTCGTCTATGGATATATGCACAGAATAGCAAAAGTTAAAGCACGCTATTAGCTATTACTGTTAATTTAGTAACACATACCCTGAATTTTAAAGAAATTCCCCTGCTACTGTTCTAAAATATATATTTTTAAAAAAATTTTACTTATTTATTCAAAAGACAGAGAGAGAGAGAACTCCCATCTGCTGGGGCTGGGTGGACCCTTCTGTCTGGATCTCTCTGAGTGGCAGAGCTCCAGCCACCGAAGTCACCACTTGCTGCCATTCAGAATGCACACTCAGAAAGCTGCAATCAGCAGTGAAGCCTGACTTCGACCCAGGCATTCCAACAAGCGATGTGAGCGTAACTGGTGTCTCAAATGCTTCGCCAATGATGGCCCCTTTGTACTAAAACACTTAATCTCAACTCACTTTACTAAGAAAACTACCTCAGACATTACTGTTTTGAGATTAATGTCTTTAATAGAACGGCTGCAAATTAGTTTACAAGTTAAGGCTGGCATTTTTGGTGTTGTCATTCCATCACACAGTTCTAAATCAGAACCCCTTGCTTTTTTCTATTTTAGCATAGCAACTTAATTACAGGTTTTGATGTAGAATTGTTCTTAGTATGTTGAACACTTTAAATAAAAACACAAAAACATACTAAAATACCACAATCAGGTACTTAAAACATTTTTTTTACCTACCGGATTTTTATCAGGATGTAGCTTCAATGCCAATTTCTTGAAAGCTTGCCTTATTTCTCTGCTGCTTGCAGTTTTGGACACTCCAAGTAAACTATAAAAATCCTGATCTGTGCCCACTAAAATGGCCATATACACTATCAGAAAACAGAAACCGATCCTTTTCAAGTCTCTGATATAGGCATCTTTATTTAAGCAGACTCCCATTCTCTTTTTTAATACAAGCTCTGATTTAAGTGAACATTAAGATTCACTGCTGGTTCCAGTTGATATAATATGCAACTCTGCGAACTTTTGTCCACATTACTTCAAGGTTCAATCAGGCCTTACAAAATTGGCTCCAAAGTGTTAATCTAAAGGAAAGAAACCAGGTAATTAAAAATGTGTTTCAAATTAACCAGCAATTACACGTTTTTATCAAATAACATGGTCAGCAATACAATCTCTGCAAATCATTATCAGTGCCCCAGACTCTGGACTCCTTTCTTCACTGCTTCCACATTCAAAGATCCAGATTTGTGAGACCACTCAAGATAGCAAAAAAAAAAAAAAAAAAAAAAAAAAAAAAAGAGAGAAAAAGAAAAAAAAAGGTAGTGAGTGGTGGTAACTAGTTAGAACACTTACATACATGCCCAGCAATTTATAGTTAGAGCTTCTTATTGGCATCACAACACAGGGTGGAAATAAGCTTTCTTTCCTGTTTTTCCCCAGTGTTGTCTTTTAGTAATACTAGTTTCTGTTTTATTTACTTCTTTATCCCCTTAAGGCTGTCTAGTTTTTTTTAATCAAATCTCATTTCCAGGAAATACCCTTTGAGGGGACTAGCAGCAGATTCCTCTCAAAGGGCCCACCGTCTTCCTAAACTGTTCCTAACAAGGCAGTGAGTTACACTCTTAAAGGGACATCCTTTTTCCCTGAGTTTTCTCATAAGTCAGCTAAAGTGAATTTCGGTGGACACTGTTTTATACAAACATTAGGATAGGGGCCGGCGCTGTGGCACAAGCAGGTTAAAGCCCCGGCATCCCATATGGGTACCAGTTCAAGTCCCTGCTGCTCCACTTCTGATCCAGCTCCCTGTTAATGTGCCTGGAAAAGCAATGGAGGGTGGCCCAGTCTTTGGGCCCCTGCACCCATGTGGGAGACCCTAGAAACAGCTCCTGGCTCCTGGCTTTGGATCAGCTCAGCTCTGGCTGCTGCAGCCATTTGGGTAGTGAACCAGCGGATGGAAGACCTCTCTCTCTCTAACTTACAAATAAATCTTTTTTAAAACACACCAGAATAAAAACTGCAAACTACCAGTGTAATTCTACTGCAAACTTCATGCTTGGTAGAAACAGAAATAGGAAAAGAAACAGAAACGGAGAAGGAACTCAGTTATTTAGACCTGTCCACCTCTCCAAGGTAAAAATAATCTTCACATCATATCTAAGCGTGTAGTTTCGTTCCAAAAATCTCAGAAAGCTCTGAAAAATCTAACTTCCCGGGCATCCTGTCAGTTTCTGCTTTCTCAATTCAATTCTCGATTTAAGAAGAATTTCTCCTTACCTGTGAATCAGTCTTCCTCCTTTCTAAGCCCTGCTTTTCCTCTCATAAACACAGACCTTTGTAAAACACACCGAGAGCGATGAACAGATACCCAGAACACAAGCCACCACAGAAAAGGAGAGCCCGTTCTCACTCCGCACTTCGGGGTCAGGTGCTCCAGGCTTAGCGGCGGCTCCGGGTCAGCGTGGGCGTGGCTGCCCGGCCCAGGGCCCCAGCGGCAGCACAGGTGGACGCCGCAGGTCAAGGCTACGCGAACGCTGCGAAGCCGCCCTCCCTCCAGCGCCGGATGGGGCACTGTGGAGACGGGGCTGTGTTGGGGGCATGCACTGTCAAGTCCTGCTGGCGGCTGAGGGAGGGAGAAGGCAGCCTGAGCAACCGGGCTGAAGTGCGGAACTGGAGCCAGGGGCGGCGGACGGCCGGGCAGACGAAGGGTGCAGCGGGGAACAGCGGGAAGCAGGTGCGGAGCGAGCCCGTACGCCGGCGGTAGGGGCGGAGAGGAGGGGACACCCCGGCGCGCAGGCATCTCACCCCTCCCCTTCCCGGAGGTCCCGGGGCCCCCTGGCCCGTGCCCACCTCGCCTGCAGCAGCTCCTCATCCTCGATCCCAGCGCCGGACTCCGCCCAGCCGAGCCCAAACCGTGCTGGCGGGAGGGAAGCACGCACTCTCCGGCCGCCGGGGCCCCGTGCTCGGGAGAGGGGAGGACGAGACGCACCGGCAGCGAAGAGCGCGCGCAGCCAGCGCCAGTCGGCTCCTAGCGCGCCGGTATCCACGGGGAGCCGGGGCGGGGCCTGGCGCCAGGCATTGTGGGAAAGGCGTAGGGGAGTAGGCCGGCCTGACCGGCCACGGGCCTGCAGGGCGCGGCGCCTGCGACGGCAGCGGCAGCGTGACAGGGTGGTGCAGGTTTAGGTTGACGTGGCCATTGTGCGGGATCCGGCTCCGGCTCCGGCTCTGGCTCCGGCTCTCACCCGGAGCTGAAGGGCACGCTGTGTCCGGGCAGCCCGCGCCCCCGCACGGACGCGGCAGGCCAGCGGAACGGAGGCCGACGAGGCCCGCCCCTTCCTGCTTCCGTTGCCCGGGCGACCGGGAAACCCGGAGGGCGGGTTCGCGGTGCGATCTGTCTGTGACCCGGTCCTGAAAGGGAAGCCGGGGCTGCGGGGAGTTTGCTGGGTGCCGCGGGGCGCGGGAAATTTGGGTGCTTTCCTGAAATGATAGCGATTGCGGTATCCGCCTGGAGTATTGAAGAGGCCGTAGGAAGCTTGGGAAGAATAAAATTGTTTACAGTTTTGTGTATCAGACGTTTGAACCTTGGACCGTGCTTCCTGGCTTCCGAGTCGTCCAACGTAGAAATCGGGTCCTCTCATCTTTAAATTATTTGGTTCGGAAACTACATTTCTGATCCACAGCAAAATAACGATTGAAGGAACTACATTTGTGAGATTAGAAGAGGAAACATCACGATTAGAGGATATTCGCTTATGACATCAGCTCTACATCAAATAAGTTGTAATTGATAACGATATTCTGGGTAGTAAATCAAATGTCGGGTTCCTAATATATTTTGGAAGGTGGAAGAATGAATCAAGACAGAACTATTGAAGCAGCCTGATATGGTTAATATGTACCAGGGGCCGATTTGAGCATATTTGTATTGACCCAGCCTTCGAAATAATCTTATGAGATAGCAGCTATTACACGCATTTCACAGTTGAGGAAACGGAGGTAATAAGTGAGAGAGCTGGTGTTCAAACCTAAGCAGTGTGGCTCCAGACTTTGATGTTAACCATTATGAACACCTAATTTTTTTTTTTTATCATTCCCATATTTATTAGACATTCTGGTTTGGTCCATAGGAAGAATTCTTGGAAGTGGACAAACAGGAAATATTGTCTTTTCAATTTAATTAAATTCATCAAGTTTTCCTTCAGTTTGAAATTTATGCAGGTCAGCCACTTTGAAGTAAAAGATTAACCTAAGTGTGTAATTAATAGACTTATTTCCTGCATCTTGTTCACCATGTGAATCCCTTCTACCAGTGAATTTTTTATGGGTCATGAGTACTCCTTTATGATTTCTTTCATCATCTCTCCAAAGTCACACTTAAAATTTTTTTTTCCTGAAATAAGCTTCTGATTTCTCAGTTTTATTCCAACACCATTGTTTGGAATATTTCTCCTGTATTATTGTTCTCTACTGGTGGTAATTCTTCCATGACACAGTTAGGAGAGCTATCCAGGGAGATTAAGTTCCTGTATTTCTCCAGTAGTATATCTTTGTATAAAGCTCTCTGGTCAGGGTCCAGTCATATCCACTCCTCCACAG
This sequence comes from Lepus europaeus, assembly GCF_033115175.1. Lineage (NCBI taxonomy): Eukaryota > Metazoa > Chordata > Mammalia > Lagomorpha > Leporidae > Lepus > Lepus europaeus. The sequence continues at coordinate 126,048,912 of NC_084827.1, read as the reverse complement.
AGAATTCTGCGGCCACAACCTGAATGTCAGAGGTCCTGAATAAGAAGCATTCCTTATTCCCTTGCATTCCACATCCTCTTCTGCCGGGTGTCTTCCTCATGCAACCCAAGTCTTTAGAAGTCAGTCCTTCCTTGGTATGCCTTGGTATGAACTCTCCACGTGGTCCAACTTAATCAGCAAAATCTTTAAATTGAACAGCAAAACAGGAAACTGGTGAATGAAGCAGGATATGGATTGCAGGGGTTTTTATGTCATGATGAAGATACAGGCTTTATCTTTTATGTGATAGGGGAACTTTCTAAAGCATTTAAGCATCTGAAATTGTGCAATCATTAGATCATTCTGGCAGCTATTAGAGGATACAAATGGGACAAGGGTGGGGAAAGAGAGCAGTTAAGAGAACGGTAGAGAAATAAGGTAAATGTAGCCAGCAGTGGTGATTGGATATGAGAGAGAAAGGAGAGGAAGAATTTAAGGTTAATTTCTGCTTTAGGTGGTTGAGTACTACTCAGTGGAGATCTGATTAAGGAAAAGATAAAGGTTTTTTGGACATACCTAGTTGAAAGATTCCTAGATTATGTCTAAGTGATGATATCCAGCATGAAAGTCTTGGAAGATGGCTAAACTGGGGGACAGAATTAGGGAATCACAAACTAACCCATGGATGGAGAATGAATGAGATCACCAAGAGAAAACTTGGCAAAATAAGAAAAGTTTTGGGCCAATGATATAATCTGGGAGAATTCTAATATCAAACATATGAACTCCATGAAGAAGGGCTATTTGTTTATATACTATCATAACACTAGTTATTCCTGGAATATGGTAGATATTAACTATTTTTTGAAGGAACATTTAATTAGAGAGATAGAATGAAAACAAAGAGCCAGTATAGGAATAAAAAGAGATGATCATTCCTATGAAATTTGTATTCATTAAGTAAAAGCTTTCTAAAAAAAAACTAAAACAAAAAACAAAAAACAAAACCCGAATACATCAATAAAAAAAAGAGATGATCAAAGACGTGCAAGAAGAATTAAACATTAAGGAAGTTGATGAGAGCAATTCATGTAATATATGAAAACTTGTTAATTTGGTCTGCTTTTTAGGAGGTTATAGCCATCTTGGCAAACACCAATTCTGGTGGATGCTAAGGCTGGAAGTTTGACTGTAGAGGACTGAGGATTACCTGGGAGCTTAGGCAATGGAAGTAACAGGTGTGGGCGATCTCAGCAGTTAGCTGAGCCCAGGCATACTTCTCCCCACCCCCGCCTTCTGCCAATCAGGCAAACAACTCCAAGATGTTGCCTAGGCCCATTAGGGCCACCTGGGGAACCATCCCGACTACTTGACCTTCAAGCTGATTGGATAAGCATATTGGTGTGAGTGTCCATTCTGTCCTATAGTTAGTGTTCCCCAGAGTCGGTTACGCCCCTTCTACCTGCCCCTTATAACGTACATGCCTGTAAATAAACATGGACATATTCACCAAAGCCTTTCCCGAGGACTCTGTGTGGGAAAAGTCACCGCTGCCCTGCTCATCCTCGACAGTGTGGCTTTGCAGACTGAGCTGCAAACAGGTACATATGCTCTGTTGAAATCTGGGTGAGAAGAGAAGCTGGAAAACTGCAATGCAGCTGAAATGTGGATGCAAGTGAGGAAATGATTTAAGTCTGGAAAGATTTGAACTTGTTTACACACCAAAAAAAAAAAAAAAAAAAAGGCTGCAGGTATAAGAGAGAAGGCTGATTCATTTTAAACATCTCATGTATTTATTAAAATTGTTTACTCTTCTCTGGCCTAGATCTTTGGCGGGACTGTGGTGAGTCGACATAATTCTATCTTCAAGAAGTAGAGTAATAGAAGACACTTTAATCAATTAACAAACCTGTAATTATGATGAGAAACTACGTAGTGCTGTGAGAATTAATAATGGAGAAATGGCCTGAGCAAAGGTTTGAGAAAGGTCTTACAGAAAATAAACTTGATGTACATGATAATATATATTGGAGGATGTTTGAAGCAGTGGGCACAGTAAGCCCATGGACTTTGTATTTCTTTTCTTTCCTTTTTTTTTTTTTTTTAAGATTTATTTTATTTATTTGAAAGACTTAGAGAGAAAGATAGAGACTTCCATTCACTGGTCACTCTCCAAATGGCCATAATGGCCAGGACTGGGCCAGCCGGAGCCAGGGGCCAGGAGCCTCACCAGTGTCTCCCACATTGGTGCAGGGGTCCAAGGACTAGTGCCATCCTCTGCTGCTTTCCCAGATGCACCATTAAGGAGCTGGATTGGAACTGGAGCAGCCAGAACTCAAATCAGAGCTCATATGGGATGCAGGCATAGCAGGTGGCAGCCCAACCTGCTGTACCACGAACCTGGTCCTGGGAGCTTGTATTTCAAAACAGCATGAGTATTAAGGAATGAAGAGAACACCAGTGGCAGCCAAAAGAAGAAATTCAACAAAATGAGACTGGAAAAGCAAATCAGGACAAGATCATAAAATGTCTAATAGTTCATTTCTAGGATTTTGATATTTTTTCCTACAGGCAATAGGAAGTCATAGAACAGTTTTAAGCAAAGGGATATTATTATATGGTTATTACTTTACTTAATCAAAAATAACCTGAAAATACAAAAAATTGAATGCATAGTACAAACCACTGTTTTTTTTTTTCAACCACTTGAGAGTTATTTACTGACTTGTCTCTTTATCCTCCAAAACTGTGAGGTGTACTTTTTACAAACAAGGACATTCTCTTACACAACCACGACACTATCATCAAAATCTGGACATTAAAATTGATGTATTATTACCATCCAAGTCTCAGACCTAATTCAGGCTTTTCTAATTATCTCTGTGTCTTTGTAGTAATAGGATCTAGCCAGCAACTAATTGTTTCATTTAGCATAATGGCATTTTAGACTCCTCTAGTAGGAAACAGCTAATTCTTCCTTGACTTTCAAGCTCTGGACGCTGGTGGAGACTACAGGCCAGTTATTCTGTAGGCAATTTTCTGTTTCAGTTTGTCTGAAGTGTCCTGAAATTTAATTTTGGATTGTGCATTTTGGGCAGGAATATAATAGAACACTGTGTTCTTTTCGTTGTGCCTTACCTGATGGTCCCAAATTTTGATTTATCCCATTTTTAGTGTTTAATTTAGATTGTTTGGTTATAGAGGTGATGGTAAGGCTTTTCTACTATACAGTCATATTTTTCCTTTTTGTAATTAGTAAATGCTTTGTGAGGAGGCACTTTGAGACTCTATGGTTATCTGATTCCACATTAAACTTTCAATTCATTTATTTATATTATTATGAATTCACAGATATCTATATCATTCAATGGGTTAAAATCTATTGCTAACATTTATTTAGGTCAGGGGTGGGGAACATTTTCTCTGCCAAGGGCCATTGGGATATTTATAACACCATTTGGGGATCATACAAAATTATCAGCTTAAAATTTAGCCTGCTTTGTTTGGTCAAACATTTAATTAACTCACTTTTAATGTGATGGCTAGAACTGCTTCTCTTCCTTTTTTTTAATATACATAAAATGTTAAGATTTTATTTGCAAAGTTTTTTGTTATACAGAAAGTAAAAATGCTGTTACAGTCTCAGTGTAACTAGTAGCCATGGATGGCTGACTTACCAATCAGAGCTACCCAGGCTACAGCAAGACTTACACAAAAACCTAACATAAAATAGCTACTATGCCAGCGCTGCAGCTCACTAGGCTAATCCTCCGCCTGCGGCGCCGGTACTCCGGGATCTACTCCCGGTTGGGGCGCTGGTTCTGTCCCGGTTGCTCCTCTTCCAGTCCAGCTCTCTGTTGTGTCCCGGGAGTGCAGTCGAGGATGGCTCAAGTGCTTGGGCCCTGCACCCACATGGGAGACCAGGAGGAAGCACCTGGATCCTGGCTTTGGATTGGCGCAGTGGGATAGTGGCCATTTGGGAGGGGGGATGAACCAATGGAAGGAAGACCTTTCTCTCTGTCTCTTGCTTTCTCACTAACTCTGCCTGTCAAAAAAAAAAAAAAAAAAAAAAGCTACTAAATCCATGAGCAGTCCAACCAATACTGAACAGTTCTCTTTCTGTTTTTGCAGTTCATTGGGGTCTTAACCATCCTCATTATCTGTTTCTCTCTTCTTTCCACTTTTCCCACTTTCTTCCTCCTCTTCATCCTCATCCTCATCAACTTCTGCATCCTGTCTGAATTCTTCCTCTTCACTGACTTCATCTTCATTTTCCTCCCCTTTGCTATCTTCCTCTTCATTTCCATCCTCTTCTTCATCAAACTCTCCCTCCTCTTCCTCATCTTCTCCTTCTTCATCTTCTTCCTCTTCATCCACGCCATCTACCTCAGCACCTGAGTCAGTGGCTTCCTGGTCCTAGCTATCTACGAAGGTCAGTTGGGGCAGGAGCAGAAGATGGTCATTCAGACAATCCAACTTTTTCAAGGGTTCCAAGGTGCTGATACCTTTCAGCTTATTTTCACTCAAGTTGAGATGTGTGAGATCTGGAAGTTTCTCTGCTACCATGCTCAGACCTCCAAAGATTCCATTGTCACTGAGCTCAAGCTTTTGCAATTTAGACAGCTGGGGGAGATTTGAAACTGAAGTCAAGAAACTCTAAATTCACAAAATCAGCTATAAAGCCCTGATTTTTCCCATCATTTGATTTGCATCTGTCTAAGACAAGTTCCTGAAAGATTGCCAGGGTCCAGTTTGTTAGCTCCAGGTAGACTTTCCTCTTTGTTTCCATGTTTCCTCTCTTGCCCCCTTTTCAGACTCTGCACCATGGGGCCAAGCAGGGAGAGGCATCCCAGCCATGGAAAGAATACTTGCAGTTGGAGCCCAGTGGCATGCAGGCAGGGGAGCAGAGTTCCTTCCTCAGGGGAGCAGAGTGAAACCCTTGAAAAGTACTGGCAGCAGTAAGTTGTTCTGAACACAGATGCCGATTTCAACACATGTCTCCTCAAAGTGGGAGATGAATCATTGCTTCTGTAATGTTTATAGCACTCAAACGGTGGGCTGTTGTTGTACTTAATTGTCAGTTCGTCATAGCTTTGCTGCTGAACAATTTCCTGTTGCAGGTGACCAAACACTTCAGCTACTCCAATTGAACTGTGTAACAAGGACGTTCAATTCCTTTGATCTTTCATCAAATGTTTAAATTAGCTTCCACATTCACCAGGATATTCAAATATTAGAGAAGACTTTTGTCCTTCCAGAGTAATGTACCCTATTATTCGTTTTGAGTTGTGCTTTCCACAGCCTTAATTTAGCTTCAGGTGACTTCACGGTTGAAAGCAGGGAGCTGAGAAGCTGGTTGGGGCCCTGCAGCTTGATGTTCAGCTCTTGGTGATGTCCACCATGAATGCTGGATCACACAGTCGCTTGCTCTCATTGAGTCCCTGACAGGTTTTCCCTTCATCTCCAGGAGCTGCTTGACTTCATACCATGGGTCACAAAACCTCACTAGCATGTTTTAGTGACACAGCTACAGCCCTTCAGAGTGATAAGCAAGCTCATTCAGCAACTCCTTCGACTGGCGGCTGCTTTTGACAAAATGTATGCATGGGACTATTATTGACGTCCCATTGTTGAACTGCAATGACTGTGCACAGAGACTTTCTTGGCATGTGATGTAGTGTGGCATATAATCAAAGCACTTGGAGCAAGTCTGAGATGATTCAGTCAACAAATGCAATTAACCTTTTGCGAATCAACCATGGCTGGAGCTCCAGCTATAGTATTGCCACTCAACTTTTCAATTGTTAGCTCAAGTTTTTCACTGAAAAAACAAGTCTCTCAAACAAGTCCTCATCTCTTGCAGTGCCATGCATGGCTTCCACTGACAGCAGTTCCTCTTGGCATGGCAAACTGGCAAACTCTGCAGTTATCCCACAAATAAAAACAACCAGTCGGGCAATATTTGGTATGTCTGTTGTCTCTTCACAAGCCAGAGAAAAATTGAAACTCTTTTGCAGAATCCTTCAGTGTTCTTTAAATATCTTTTGCTAAGTCAATAATCCAATGTGGGATGGTTCTTAGAGACAAACTGACACTCTAAAACCATTTTACTTTGAGCTAACAATTCTGCAGCAGTCTCCATGCACTCTCTCACAAACTCTCCCTTTACATGAGGAATCAGCTTCTTTGTGACCAGCTTGCTCTCTGCATAACTCATCTGAATAACACTGTCTCTGTCACAAGGAGGCCTAGTGAATAGTGCATTGTTGAGATTCCAAACTCTGAAGAATATTAATCTTATCAGAGGCATGTGGCCTCCCAATTCATTGAGTTTCGCATGTTTTGAGCTGGAGTGACTCTCCAGCTTGGCTTTTCTCTTTTCTGCTAATGATAGCTACAAAACTAGGTGCACGGTTTTTGCCTCTGACTTCAACAAGAGATAATCATCTGTCCATTTCTCTTGGAAAGATCAACACTCTGCATCAACTTTTCTATATAGTCACTATTTGTAGGATGTCACATCACTTAAGTTTTGGCAACTGTCCAGTGTGTGTGTGTCACCAGTGATGCAATTATTTTGTTTTGATCGCTGTTCTAATCTGCATCTTAGATTTGGAACATATGCTACATTCATATTACCCATTCCTGAGGTTGTTTCTGCATATTCTGATTTCCTTAATCTTCATTTGAGATTCTGTTTTTGCAAGGATTGTTGATTGTGGACTTGTGGATAAAGGTTAGATTGGAGTTACTATCTGTGTTGACAAAGACAACATCATCAATCACTGGAAGTAAGGTCATCAAGGTCGGGAGGAATCATCTTATCACATCGAATCTCATCATCAGTGGATTGCTACAGTTTTGCCACAGTGTTGCTAACACTTTTGCAATGAGTACACTCCCAGCCTGCCTGGAACTGACTGTCCTCTGAGTCACTGCGATAGAGGCAGATGGGCTGCGGGGAGCTGAGAAGCATATCTGTCCTATCCTGTACTCATACATGTCTAGTCTATCCCATAGTGGACATTCCTTGCTTGTTCCTCAAAATTTATGGCATTATTATGATTCACTTAATATAAATTTGTGTTGTATGAAGAAAGGTCCTGGATTTATTGAATTTCAAGTCCAGCCTGCAGTAACCTTGGCAGGGCCAGACCAAATGACGTTCCCACCCCTGATTTTGATGATTAAGCAGTTCTAGACTTGACCAGTGGGAATTCTTTCATGTTGACCTCAATATCCTTTTATTTTTAAAATGTTAAAAAAGATTTATTTTATTTATTTGAAAGAATTACAGAGAGAGAGACAGAGACAGAGACAGAGGGAAGACGGTCTTCCATCCAGTGGTTCACTCTCCAAATGTCTGCAGTGGCCGGAGCTGGGCCGATCCGAAGCCAGGAGGCAGGAAGGAGCTTCTTCCAGGTCTCCCATGTCAGTGCAAGGGCCCAAGAATGTGGGCTATCATCTACTGCTTTCTGAGATGCATTAGTAGGGAGCTGGATAGGAAGTGGAGCAGCCAGGATTCAAACCAGCACCCATATGTGATGCCATTGCTGTAGGCCAGGGCTTTAACATACTACACCACAGCCCTGGCCCCAACCTCAGTGTTCTTTTGACAATCCCACCTTTCTGTGAGTATGTTTATTTGAGTGTTCCAGGCACATTCAGGACTTTTCCTGACTCAGCTCTGATGCCAACCGTTTCTACAAGAAGCCTTGATTGGACCATCTAGGTGCTATGTATGCTTCATGCTATTTAGGTGCTGTTCTTCTCAGTGGACAAAGGCAAGGATACATTTGTGTATACACACATATACAAAATTATGAGTTCACACCAATACTTGCATTTGCAATGCGATGCCATAGGAGTCAGAATGTCCTAATTCAATTTTTTTCTTTCTTATGTGTAGTTCCTTTCCAGGACAATGAAAAAGCTTGCTACCATTATCCTTGATATATATGCTGATTTGTTCAATTACTTCAATACGTAACCAATCTTCCATTACTGATGCTAGACCCTTTGTTGTATGGCTTCTCCCTTCACCTCCCTTGTATTTCTAAGCTTTATGATGGACTACTTAGCTCTGCTCACTCTACTCAGATTCCATACTGCACCAGTTTGCCTTCTCACAGGGATATTAACCTCCCTCTAAAAGGGCTTCAATACACAGTGGCTAGCCCTCTATCCTTCTATGGACAATTTCATCACCTTGGCTGAGATCTGATACTGTGCGAGCCCCATCTAATGGACTTTTATATTAATTATTCAAGAAAGAGAAAGGCCATGGCTATTTTTTCAATCAATTATTTAGCTACAGTTTGAAGAATATATGGAGGAGATTGGATGGTTTAGGAAAACTAGCTAGAGGACTATTGAAATAGCCCAGATGATATATAATGGCTTGGACTTGGTGGAATAAATACAGTTGTAGAGAAATGAACAAATTCAAGAAAAAGTAGAACTCCTATTCATCGCAGCACTATTCATAGTAGCTAAGATATGGAGACAATTTAAGTATTCATGGATAAATGAGTGAATTAACAGAATGTAAAATATATACAATTTAATATTAGTCAGCCATAAAAAGAAGAAAATGTTGCCATTTGGATAACGTGGATGAATGTGGAATATGTTATGCTAAATGAAATATACCCAGACACAGAAAGGCAAATAATGTATGATATCACTAATCTGTGGAATCTAAAAAAAGTTGAACTCATGGAAGCAAAGAGTAGAAGGGTATTACCAGGAGCTGGGCTACAGAGGGAATAGGGAGGTATTGGCAAAATGGAACAAACTTTTAGTTGTACAATAAATGTTATCTGGGAATCTAATGTACAAAATGGCATCTATGGTTAATATTGTATTGCCTATTTGAAATTTGATGAGAACAGATTTTAAGTGTCCTCACCATTCATACACACACTGGTAACTCTGAGTGTTGGTGTCTGTGCTAATCTGTGGTAATTGGTATACAATATAAATGTAAGAGAGGTCTTCAAAATGTTCATGGAAAAATGCATGTTATGAGACTTTGCATGGTTTTCAAAATTGTTGCACCAAAATAAACATCTTCTAATTCCACTTTCCACAAATGTTTGAAGTACCCTTATATCAAATCATGTTGTACACCTTGAATATATGTAATTTTTATTTGTCAATATCTTAAAATAAAATCTACAAGAATATATAAGGATGTCCACTTCAGGGAGACCACAGCTTTGCCAGCATCACTATATAAAATCAAAACCTGACACAACAGTTCCATTGTATATACATGAGACATTTATAACATAAAGACCAAAGCATGAAGTTTCCAAAGATGGTGGAATAGGGAGGGAGCATATTACTCTAGTCTGTGGACAGATAGTTAAAAAATAAAAGTGGAGGGGCTGGCGCTGTGGTGTAGTGGGTAAAGCTGCCACCTGCAGTGCCAGCATCCCATATGGGCACTGGTTTGTGTCCTGGCTGCTCCACTTCCAATCCAGCTCTCTGCTATGGCCTGGAAAAGCAGCAGAAGATGGCCCAAGTCCTTGGACCCCTGCACCTGTGTGTGGGAGATCTGGAAGAAATTCCTGGCTCCTGGCTTCGGATCGGCACAGCTCTGGCCATTGCAGCCATCTGGGAAGTGAATCAGTGGATGGAAGACCTCTCTGTCTCTTTCTGCCTCTCCTTCTCTTTCTGTGTAACTCTGACTTTCAAGTAAACAAATCTTTTTAAAAAATGGGTAACATAATACTAGAAACTTTACAAGTATATGACACATACTCCTATCATTAGCTCAAATGAAACAAAAGCTATATAATAACTTCAACAAATACAAAAAGACCTTGATAAAATAGTAAACACATTTCTAAAAGTTTCAAAAAAAATTAAAACTGGAGAGTGCAATTGTAGGGAAGAGTTAGGGAGAAAACTGCAGAGGAAATCTCCATGCAAATTAGAGGGAAACTGTGGACCTACATGAAGGGTGTGGGCAAGCACAATACAGGACCCCAGCAGCTGAGAGCTGCAGAACCAGCTTAGGAGAGAGAGGTGAGGCCAGACTGCAGCAGCCCAGGACACTGGTGATAAAGCTTCAAGAAAAGCTTAGCATGAGTACGGCTTGGAGCCCTGTGGGGGACAGTGTATCTACCAACCTATAAGGAAAAGCGGGGGCACATCTCTCTTTCCCTGACCACCTGGTGCTGGCATCCTGTAACTAGCTGAGAGAGGGCGAGTGCCATTTTGGACATATGTAACAGCTGTGCCAGCTCGTGTCTGCATACCTAGCAACAAGCTGAGAGGAGATGCCTGAGTTTAGCTGGGAGAATTAACAGGGGGGTGAAAGCTTATGACTGTGAGAGCCTTGTGTGCTGGGACTGTGAAAAAGCTGTGGCTGTGTGGGAAGGCACAGGTTTTGGCTGAGACTTTGGGCGGTCACTGTGGATGGCTCCATATGCTTGGGGCTTCCTGATTCCCTTGTGAGGGTCATTGCTGTGGGATCCGTGCTCACTTTGAAGACTGCATGGGTCCTTTGTGTGGTTCTTGTGGTAGTACAGATGAATATTGTACCCACTAGAACTAGTGCCCAGGAATTGGTCTCCTTGGAGGAGAGCAGGTGAGCATGAGACTATGCCAACAGAACTGAATAGACTTCCCTGCTGATTGAAAAAAAATAAAAGGAGATTTACTACACCCAACTTAGGTGTCACCTTAGACACTCCTCTCACCTTGGAACACTGAACACACTCTTTGGCCACAACCAGCGCACACCTTTGGGTATTCACTTGTGGTGAAATGAGAAATGTGGTGGAATGAGAAGGCCATGCCAAGATGGCCACTGGCAAGTGAGCGTCAGTTACTCAGGAGTAACTTCGGAAACCCCCTGGGTAACCCCCTGGGAAACCACCTGGCAACAGAGCCTGCCTGGCAACAGGCTGTGATTGGATGGCTTTGGAAACCACATGGCAAACAGAGCCTGCCTGGCAACAGGCTATGATTGGATGGCTTTGGATACTGCCTGGCAACAGGCAGTGATTGGTTAGGGCATAAACTGCCCCTTGATTGGATTGGCTGCCTTGGCTATTTAAGCTGATGTACCAACTGAAATAAATGAGTCTGTGGGCTGCTCGCCTCTGGCCTGCTTTCACCCAGCTCCCCGGATCTATGTGGTGACTCTGTGCCTCTTGCCACACCAGGCTCCTCCTCTCATAACGAATCCACTGTAACATTCACTGAAAGAGCAAACAATCCACTAAGCCACAGAGGAATAGTGCAAAGATAAAAGCTATCACAGGGGAAAAAACACAAAAAGGTATCTCCACAAATGCCTGAAAATAAATGCAGCAATAAAAAAAGCAAGTATAAGGAAAACAACATGATGCCCCCAATAGAACACAACATTTCAATATTAGAATGTGAAGATGAAGAGACTGAAGAAATAACAGAAATGAGATTCAAAAAGTTGATCATAGGATTACTTAGAAGTAATCAGAAGCAAATCCACGAGTTAAAAAAATCCATACATGACATGAATAAAATTTTTTCACATAAAATTGAGATTTTTAAAGAGAAACCAAAATGAAATATTGGAAAAGAAGAATTCAACTGATCAAATAAAAATGTGGTGGAAAGCCTTAACAATAGACTTGGTGAGGCAGATGAAAGAATATCCAAGTTAGAAGACAAATCTCTGGAAATGTTACAGTCAGACCAAAAAGAAAGAGGAAGAAATTAGAAAACTGAAAAACAGTGTTGGAGGGGCCGGCACTGTGACGTAGTGGGTAAAGCTGCTGCCTGCAGTGCTGGCATCTCATATTGCAGTTGGTTCAAGTCCTGGCTGCTCCAATTCTGTTCCAGCTCTCTGCTATGACCTGGGAAAGCAGTGGAAAATGGCCCAAGTCCTTAGGCTCCTGCACCCATGGGGGAGACTTGGAAGAAGCTCCTGGCACCTGGCTTCAAACTGGCTCAGCTCAGGCCATTGCAGCCATTTGGGGAGAGAACCAGTGGATGGAAGACTTCTCTTTCTCTCTCTGCCACTTCCTCTAACTCTGCCTTTCAATTAAATAAGTAAATCTTAAAAAAAACCCCAACTATTTGTTGAGATTTATGGGATACTATCAAACAACTCAACATATGGGTTTTAGGAGTTCCTGAAAGTGTGGAAAGACAGAATGGATCAGACAGCCTTTGCAGTGAAGTAATTACAGAAAAATTCTCTAATTTGGAAAAAGAAAGGGAAGTCCAATTAATTCCTAATCGACATGAACAGAAAAGATCATAACCATGACACATTGTAGTCAAACTCTCCACAGTAAAACAAAGATTCTAAAATGTGCAGGAAAGAAACAATAGATTACTTTCAGAAGGTCTCTAATTAGACTCACAGCTGACTTCTTATCAGAAACCCTACAGGCTAGGAGAGAATGGCAAGATACACTACAAGTCTTTTTTTTTTTTTTTTTTTTTTTTTGACAGGCAGAGTGGACAGTGAGAGAGAGAGAGAGAGAGAGAGAGAGAGAGAGAAAGGTCTTCCTTTTGCCGTTGGTTCACCCTCCAATGGCCGCCGCGGTAGCGCACTGCGGCCGGCGCACCGCGCTGTTCCGATGGCAGGAGCCAGGTGCTTCTCCTGGTCTCCCATGGGGTGCAGGGCCCAAGTACTTGGGCCATCCTCCACTGCACTCCCTGGCCACAGCAGAGAGCTGGCCTGGAAGAGGGGCAACCGGGACAGGATCGGTGCCCCGACCGGGACTAGAACCCGGTGTGCCGGCGCCGCAAGGCGGAGGATTAGCCTGTTGAGCCACGGCGCCGGCCAAGATACACTACAAGTCTTAAGAGACAAAAATCGTCAAGTAAGGATACTAGATCCTTCAAAGTTCTCATTTATGATTAAAGCTAAAATAAAAACCTTCCATAGCAAACAGAAATTGAAAGAATTTATCAGCACTTGTCCAGCATTACAAAAGATGCTTAAGGATGAGCTGTACAAAGAAACAGAGAAACATGGTTATCACTATGAAAGAAGGTGAAGTCAGAAAATCTCCCAGTTAAAGTACAAGGGAAATCCAAAGTAAACAATGGGAATATTTAGGGAAAAATGGCGGGGCCAAGTCTGTACTTATCAATAGTCACCTTGAATATAAACGGCCTTAACTCTCCAGCTAAAAGATACAGACTGGCTGAATGGATGAAAAAACAAAACCCATCTATTTGCTGCCTATAAGAAATGCATCTCACCAACAGATACAGGCAGACTGAAGGCAAAAGGTTGGAAAAAGATATTCCATCCTAGCAGAAACCAAAATAGAGCTGGTGTAGTCATCCTAATATCAGACAAAATATACATTAACACAAAAACTGTTAGAAGAGACAAAGAAGAACTCTATGTAATGATTACAGGATCAATTCAACAGGAACTTGTGACTATGATAAATGTACATGTGTCTGATTACAGTTTACCTGGCTATTTAAAAGAAATGTTAAGGGATTTAAATGGAGACAGACTACAGTACAATAGTAATGGGGGACTTCAATACTCCACTTTCAGCAATGGAAAGATCAACTAGACAGAAAATCAGCAAGGGAACAACACAGTTAATTGACAATATAGACCAAATGGACCTATCAGATATCTATAGAAGTTTTCATCCTACAGTTGTAGAAAATACATTCTTCTCACCAGTGCATGGAACTTTCTAAAGGATAGACCACATGCTAGGGCATAAAGCAAGTCTCAGCAAATTCAAAAAAACCAAAATCATACCTCTGACCACAATGGAATGAAGTTGGAAATCAACAACTCAGGAATCTCTAAATCATATGTAAATACATGGAGACTGAAGAACCTGCTCCTGAATGAACAGTAGGTCACTGAAGAAATCAAAAAAGAAATCAAACAATTTCTAGAAATGAATGAAGATGAAATACAACATATCAAAACTTATGGGATACAGCAAAAGCAGTGTTAAGAGGAAAGTTTATAGCAACTGGTGCCTACATCATAAAATTGCATAGGCACTATATAAGTGAGTTATCAATGCATCTTAAGGACCCAGAAAAACAACAGCAAACCAAACACAAAACTAGTAGGAGAAAAGAAACAAACTTAGAGAAGAAATAAATAAAATTGAAACAAAAAATATACAAAAGATCATCAAAATGAAGAGCCAGTTTTTTGAAAAAACAAACAAACAAACAAACAAAATTGACACACCATTGGCCCAACTAACCAAAAAAAGAGGAAGAAGACCCAAATCAATAATGTTAGAGACAAAAACATAAATTTAACAGGTAGCACAGAAATAAAAAGAATTTTCAGAAATTACTACAATTAGCTATATGCCAAAAAATTGGGAAACCTAAAAGAAATGGATAGATTCCTGGACACTACAACCTACCTAAATGGAGTGATCAAGATATTAAAAAACCTAAACAGTCCAATAACCAAGATGGAAATTGAATCAGTAATAAAAACCCTCGCAACAACCAAAAGCCCAGGAATGGATGGCTTCACTGCTGAATTCTACCAGACATTCAATGAAGAACTAAATCCAATTCTTCTCAAGCTATTCAAAACAATTGAAAGGGAGGGAATCCTCCCAAACTCCTTCTATGAAACCAGGATCACCTTAATTCCTTAGCCAGAAAAAGATACAACAGAGAAACAGAACTACAAACCAATTTCCCTGGTGAACATAGATGCAAAAATGCTCAACAAAATACTAGCCAATCAAATCCAATAACACATCAGAAAGTCATTCATGCAGACCATATGGGATTTATCCCTGGTATGTATGTATGGTTCAATATTCCCAAATCAATCAATATGATCCATCACATTAACAAACTGAAGAACAAAAACCATATGATTATCTCAATAAATGCAGAGAAAGAATTTGATAAAATACAATATCTTTTCATGATGAAAACTTTAAGCAAATTGGGTATAAAAGGTACATTCCTCAACATAATAAGGGCAATCTATGACAAACCCATGGCCAGTGTCCTACTGAAAGGGGAAAAGTTGGAAGCATTCCCACTGAGACCTGGAGCCAGACAAGGATGCCCACTCTCACCATTGCTATTTAATATAGTCCTGGAAGTTTTAGCCAGAGCCAGTAGGCAAGCAAAAGAAATCAAAGTCATACAAATTGGGAAGGAGGAAGTCAAATTATCCCTATTTGCAGATTACAAGATTTGATATATAGGGATCCAAAAGACTCCATTAAGAGTCTCACTGGAACTCATAGAAGAGTTTGGTAAAGTGGTAGGATATAAAATCAACACACAAATAAACACTAGTTTGCAAACAAATACCTTAGTTTAGGAAGGGATGAAACAACGTTGAAGATGGAGCTAGCAATGGCATAGCATTCACATCAATGTGTAAGGAAAAAAGAGGTTGGTTGGGGCACTGCATTTAGGACAGTAACACAGGTTGGCCCCTGTATTGAATGTGCAAACCACCCCAGGTTTGATGACGTACTAGAGTGATGCATAGGACTAAGAATATATTTGTTCTTATGGCTAAGAGTTATTACAGAGGAAGAATACACAGCAAAATTAGCAAAGAAAAAAGGAGAATGGGCAAAGTCTGGAGAAACCTGAGTGAAAATTTCCCAAGTCCTCTCCCAGTAGAGGAGCATGGGGAGATGGAGGGGGAACAAAAAAGACTTCCAACCACGAATTCTGTAACTGGCAAAGCTGTTTAGAAATGAAGGAGAGACTAAGCTTTTCCCAGATAAGCAAAAGTTGAAGGGATACATCACCCCAAGAACTGTCCTAAAAGAAATGCTCCATGGAGTCCTCCAAACAGAAGGAAAACGATGCTAATGTGTAACAGGAAAACAGAAAGTGTGAAACACCTTGGTAAAAGTGTACAAACTGAGAATACTCCAATATAGTAATGGTGTGTAGTATACTTATTTCCTTAACTCGATGTTAAAAACTACTAAAAAGAATTATAACTAACAAACTGACAAGGGATAGGCTATATAAAAAGAAATTATGACATCAAAATTCAAAGTAAAGGGAAGAATCAAGCTAAACTGTTGAGCTTCATTCTTATTATTTCATTTTTTGTTAAGGTACTATCTGCTTAGAATAACTTGTTATAATTTCATGATTTTTTGCAGCCTCATGGTAATCACAAAATAAAAAAATTACACACTAAAATATAAAAGCAAGGAATCAAAATACATTATTAGGCATACTAAATTAACCACAAAGGGAGACAATAAGAGAGGAGGAAACAGTCTATAAAACAGAAAAAAAATAACAAAAGTACAGTAATAAATTCTTATTTATCATTAATTACCTTGAGTGTAAATGGATTGAATTCTCCAATTTAAAGGCTTAGAATTGGGGCCATCATTGTAACATAGCAGGTAAAGCCACCAGCTGCAACACCGGAATCCCATATGTGTACCAGCTGCTCCCTGCTGATGGTCTGGGAAAAGGATCCCAAGATGGTCCAAGTGTTTGGTACCCTGCCATCCATGTGGGGTACCTGGATGAAGCTCCTGGCTCTTGACTTTGGCCTGGCCCAGTCCTAGCCATTGCAGCCATCTGGGGAGCGAACCAATGGATGGATGATCACTCTCTCTGTCTCCCTCTCTCTTAACTTTGATTTTCAAATAAAATAGATTTTTTAAAAAAATATACATAGAACTGCTGAAGGGATATAAAAGCTAGACTCAACTATATACTTCTTTACTTTATTATAGTCTGAAAGTGAAGGAATCGAAAAATATTCTATGAAAATGGAAAAAAAGAGCAGGAGTGGATGTATTTATATTAGACAAAATAATTCTAGCTTAAAAACTTCAAAAAGAGATAATGAAGGACATTATATAATGATAAACAGGTCAATACAGCAAGGGGATATAACAACTTTAAATATATTTGCACTCAATATCAGAGCACCCAAATACATAAAGCAAATACAAATAGATCTAAAGGGAGAGATAGACTGGAATACAGCAGTGGTAAGGGACTTCAACATTCCACTTTCAGCAATGGACAGATTGGCTGGATAGAATATCAACCAGGAATTTTCCTAGGAAAATATTCTGTAGCTCAAAAGGACCTAATAGATACTTTATTGAATGTTCCATCCAACAGCTGATGAATACAAATTCTTTTCAACAGAACATAGAGCATTCTCCAGATAGACCATATGTTGAGCCACAAAACAAGTATTTACAAATTAAAAAAATTGTATTAGGAAACTTTTCTGACCAGTAGAGAGGTACGGAATGCACAATTACAGCAATGATTTGTGAACGTTTGTATTGTGAAGCTTAGTAGGCTAAATGTCAAATTACAGATGGACACATAGTTGTCTTCTGCTTCTCAGGTCCAATGTATTGTTGAAAGCTTGACTTGTGGTCATCCTCTGCTTAGTAGTCCAAAATTCTAGACTCCCTGATGACCGTAGGTATTCACCACAAACCACATTATTTTTAGTGTTCAGGCCAAATGAATCACTCTTATCATTATAGGAAATTATTCGCCGGCCTAGTTGCCAGAACTTTGTCAGCCAGGAGGCAACCTCTGAAGCATACTATCCTAAAGAGAGCAGTCTCAGGTTTGCCATGTTAACTCTTTCTGCATAGACTTTTTAGTCATCTTTCTCCCCATCCCCCAACCAATCATGTAGTGTGCAGTAGAGCCATTGCTACCAGACAAGAACGGTGAAGATATGAGATTTATCTGAGGTGTCAAGGAAAGCTCCTTGTTTGCCAGGAGGGAGGAGAAGATGCCATACTCGCCATACTCAGTAAACTAATGACTGGTATACTTCTCTGAAGCACATGAACACCACAGAGAATGCATAGTGCATAGGAACATCTTATACATACAAGGTATAGTGCACTAAACTTATAAAGATTTTGGGGGGCCGGCACTGTGGTGCAGCAGGTTAAAAGCCCTGGCCTGAAGGGTCAGCATCCCATGTGAGCTCCGGTTTTAGTCCTGGCTGCTTATCTTCTGATCCAGCTCTCTGCTAAGGCCTGGAAAGATAGTGGAAGATGGCCCAGGTCCTTGGGCCCCTGTACCCATGTTGGAGACCCAGGGGAAACTCCTGGCTTCTGGCTTCGGATCGATGCAGCTCTGGCCGTTTTGGCCATCTGGGGAGTGAAACAGCGTATACAAGACCTCTCTCTGTCTCTACCTCTCTCTGTAACTCTTTTAAATAAATAAAATAAATCTTAAAAAAAAAAAAGATTTTGGGGTTGGCGCTATGGCATAGTGGGCAAAGCTGCTGCCTGCAGTGCCGGCATCCCATATGTTGACCCAGCTGCTCCACTTCCGATACAGCTCTCTGCTATGGTCTGGGTAAGCAGTAGAAGATGGCCCAAACCCTTGGGCCCCTGCACCCACGTTGGAGACCCAGAGGAAGCTTCTGGCTCCTGGCTTCAGATCAGCGCAACTCCAGCCATTGTGACCATTTGGGGAGTGAACCAAGGGATGGAAGACCTCTCTTTCTCTGTCTCTCCTTCTCTCTGTGTAACTTTGGCTTTCAAATGAATCAATAAATAAGTCTTTAAAAAAAGATTTTATAAAGATCTCTGTGAGTGAGATCCCAGTAGAAAGAACGGGCCATCAAAGAAGGAGGTACCTTTCTCTGAAGGGAGGAGAGAACTTCCACTTTGACTGTGACCTTGTCTAAATAAGATCGGAGTCAGGGAACTCAAAAGACTTCCATAGCCTTGGCAACTCATGACTAGAGCCTAGGGAGATTACTGATGAAATCTTTACTTAATATATACTAAATTGATCTTCTGTATATAAAGATAATTGAAAATGAATCTTGATGTGAATGGAATGGGAGAGGGAGCGGGAGATGGGAGGGTTGCGGGTGGGAGGGAAGTTATGGGGGGGGGGAAGCCATTGTAATCCATAAACTGTACTTTGGAAATTTATATTTACTAAATAAAAGTTTTAAAAAAAGAATGTAAAAAATAAAACCTGTTTATCCTAGAAAAAAAAGATTTTATATTTGATTATTCATTGCAAATACACAGATGTAATTTTTATATAATTCTGTATCTTGCAACATCACTGACTGTATGATCACTTTAGTACATATTCCATTGGACTTTCTACAAAAGTCCTGGTAATGTCTGTGAATAAAGACAATTTACTTACTTTAACCAATTTTAATGTCTTTTTCTTGCCTTGTTTCACTGACTAGAACCTCATTCAATGTTAAACATAAGTACTGCATAGATTTTTTCTTGTGATAAGAGGGAAGCATTCAATCTTTTACTGTAAAATATGATGCTAGTTGTGGCTAGCTCTTTTGTAGAAGCCTTTTACTGAAGGAATTAAAGTTCCTTCTCTTCCTATTTTGATTAGAAGTTTTAAGAACACAGATATTGGGTTTTCTCACATGATTTGTGCTCATTGAGATGATCACTTTGGTTAAATGGTAAATTCCATTGATTGATTGTTGAATGTTAAACTAATCTTTTAGTCCTTGAATTACTTGGTTATGATATAGTTCCTCTTTATATATTACTGAATTTGGCTTGTTAAATTTTTAGGATTTTTGCATCTGTTTTAATAAGCAATATTAATGTCTAGTTTCCTGTTCTTGTATTGTTTGCTTGATTTTGATAGTTTAACTTTTCAGTAATTGTAAAATATCTTGGTTGTTCCCAGTTTTGGACTATTGCAAATAAAGTTGTCATGAACATTTCTGTTTAGGGGTGTGTGTATGTGTGTGTGTGTGTGTGTGTTTTCACATGCAAGTTTTCATTTCTCTGGAATAAATGCACAGAAGAGTGAGATTGCTAAGTTGCATGGTAAGCATATGCTTACTTTTAAGAGAAAGTGGCAAATAGTTTTCAGAGTGGTTGTTAATTTGAATTTTTTTAAAAGATTTATTTTATTTATTTGAAAGACGGAGTTACAGAGAGAGGTAGAGACAGGGAGAGACATCTTCCATCCGATGGTTCATTCTACAGATAGCTGCAATGGCCAGAGCTGTGCCGATCCGAAGCCAGGAGCCAGGAGCTTCCTCTGGGTCTCCCACATGGGTGCAGGGGCCCAAGGACTTGGACCATCTTCCACTGTTATCCCAAACCACAGCAGAGAGCTGGATCAGAAGAGGAGCAGCCAGAACTAGAGCCGGTGCCCAAATGGGATGCTGGCGCTTCAGGCCAGGGCTTTAACTCTCTGTGCCACAGCACTGGCCCCTAATTTGCATTTCTACCAGGATGAATGAGAATTTCTATTGGTAGAACTATGCTTTTATTACAAAATCAAAATATAGGACTGCATTTCCTGCTCAAGGGGAACTGGATTTGCTTTCTGCCTAGGACTTACAGTGGTAAATGAGCTTCCTGATTTTTGGTGGCAATGCCAGCAGAATTAACAGAATATTGAAAGAGGGACTATTCTACATGTGGGGCAGGACTCAGAATTGTATCATCCATATGGGAAAAGAGCCATGGCAGAGGCTAACCTGTCATTCAAATAGAGTTCTGGGACATGTTCAAATATGAAACAATGCTATAAAAGGGGGAGTAATAGGTGAAAATGTCTAGGTCAGCTGAGCTCTCATGAACTGTAGACTTCGTGCTTATACAGACAGGAGATCAGCTACAAGGTAAAAATGAGAAATAGGCTAATTTCTTCTAAACGGTTCCCTGGGGAACCAATTCAAAGTAAGTGATGAAAAGGGGTATGAAAGGAGCTAATAGTATTCTACCTCATAATATAAATATTCCATTGTGTGAGAGATTAATGTGTGATTCAGGGTTCTCCAGACAGACAGAACCAAGAAGAGCCACACAGAAGACAGGGAATTTATTAGTGGAATTGGCTCACATAGTTATGGAGATTGAATAGTTTCATGATGGGCTGTTTGTAAGCAGGAAACCCTGGAGTGCTGATGGCATGGTTCATTCCAAGTCCTAAAGCCTCACAGTCTGATATTAAAGGCCTGAGAAATGGGTGGAGTGTTGGTGAGGAAGGCTGGGGTAAGTCCCAGAGTCCAAGGGCAGGGGAAGAAGAGTATGTCTCAGCCCCAACAAGGCAAGAGGCAAAATCTTTTTATCTCTTTGGGCCTTCAGCTGATTGGATAGTGCCCACCCACATTGAGGATGGATCTTCCTTAGTCTCCTGCATCAAATGCCAGTCTTCTCTGGAAACATCCTCACAGACACATCCAAAAACAATGCTGTACCAGTTCTCTAAGTATTCCTGAATCTAGCCAAACTGATACCTCAAATTAATAATCATAATTTTATAAATTTTCTTGCAACTAAACTTTTTTTTCTCCTATGAAAGCCAAAAGATTCTTAAAAATGGAGGGAGGTAAATGGAAGAACTAAGCATTACTAAATAAATTTTTAAATATGTATGTTGAAAATATACAAAGAAATAATTAAGGGTACGTGTTTACAGTAAACTTATTCAAGACTGATTCTTTGTAAGTTGTCCTCTCAAAAAGACATTGGGTCTCTGATGAGCTCTACAGAAATCAATTATGGTTTAGTACTTAAAGAATTCAATGCTGGTAGAATTCTGAGATGATAGCTCAAGCTGGTAGTCCACCATCTATCACTATAAGGCTTAGACCCAGAAGCCTGAAAATGTCAGCGAGGGACTTGTGCTTTCTCAATCAAAATCCACTGCCAGCACACAAACCAGTTTTATTGAGTCTAATATCTGGCTTTCTAGATGCTTGACTTCTAACCCAGCATGTATTAAGAAATGGGAAACCTAAGAACCCACTACTTCTTTCTCAGGAGATTTATTGCAGGCTTGTGTGTGTGATGCTTGGTCATTTGACATTGTGTGCTCAAAAACTGACACAAAAAGCAGGGCATTGAGCCGGGCATAAAAAGTGCTACAGATCAAAGATCTAACTTGGAAGTAGGAAAAGCGCAAGTAGGGCAGCACGACCAGCATCAAGGATTAAATTGGATAATTATCAACTGGTTGCAGGAAGTAGTTCTTTGAAGTCCCAAGTTTCTTAAGCAATAAATTTGCTGAGAATATTAAGACCTGGGAGACACAAATCACAATATTCCATGGCTGTTATTAGAACCTTTAAAAGAGTTTCATAGGAGGTGAAGAAAGTGGAAAGGGTTAAATGGAACCACAGTTAGTTTTATTCTCTAAAGAGGGTAAAGAATTTTAGGTGAAGTAAGGTCAAATATATAGTCTGTTCCCCCGATCTACTTCCTATACTCAGAGCAATATAAGTTGCCATGTCACCAAGCTACATAGTATTATGTCAGCACTGTACAATATGAGGCAGAGAATGTTGTTAGTGTATCATGTAGAACTAGAGAGGAATAAGAATAAAGTATTTGACTCTTGGGGTGGATTCTCCCCTCTGCTTCCACAAAGGTGATGACCTTAATTCAGAACAAGTATATTGGATGTGCCTCCACAATGAGGCTGCCTCTTGGAAGGTTATATGACCTTTAAATCAAGGCAAAAAACAGAATAATCTTGAAGGTGTCCTCAGCTATGTTTTATGCAAAAAAAATAGGATGGGGCATCCCTTTCTATGATAACCAGCCTGAATATGCTTAGTCATGGGAGATAGTGGAGATTTCAGACCATCTGAAAGAAGAGTCCAAGGAGGAACCTGAAATTATATCTACTCCTAATAGTAAAATGCTTTGTCTAATGAAGCAGGTGTCCTCTGGCTGGTTACTGAACAATCACATCCACCAAGTGCTCAGAGACACCTGATGATTTATGTGCCCCATGAGAGGCCTTGGCTGTCCAGATGCAGATGCTTACACACAGTAAATGCAATGGGGGACAGAGCGGGGACAACACTGTTTATTTTTGTGCTCTCCAGACACCCTTCATTAAGACACTAGAACCCCCTTTAGGATCTGGAAAATAATAAGCTGGGCCTTCTAGCATAGGATCCTATGTCTTCTCCACATACCAAATGACATGTGAAGTATGACAATAAAGTGCTGAAATATGGGAACAGCATTGTGGTGCAAAGAGTTAAGCCATGTTTTATTATACTGGCATTGCATATCAGAGTGCTGGTTCAAGTCTGGCTGCTCCACTCTGATCCAGCTTTCTACTAATGTCCTTGGAAAAACAGCAGATGATAACCTAAGTACTTGGACCTCTGTTGTCCATGTAGGAGACCAGGATGGAGTTCTTGGCTCCTTGGGCTCAGATCTAGCTGTTGTAGGCATTTGGGGAATGAACCAGAGGATGAAAGACATCTCTGTCTTTCTGACTGTCTCTCTTGCTCTCTATGTTGCTCTGCCTTTCAAGCAAACAAACATACCTATCCTCTCCCCTAAAGATCTGAAACAGGACCCTAGAAAACTCAAATGTCACCTTTCTGTGCTCTGACATACTCTTGGTTGACTGGCTGGACCTCCTGCCTAATGCAAAACATGCTGTAGCTGCAAGTCCTCAAGGACCTGTTCTTAACCATCTTTTATGAAGCCAGAAACTGGGGGCATAGCAGGGTCTGGAGTGGGACAAATGAAGTGCAGGACCAGATCCTAGACTTCTCAGAATGTCTTCTTTTCCCTCCTACTCTAAATTGAGTACGAAGCTCACACTACAAAGCCTGGAGATCCTGTTGTGTCCTGACTTACTGTTGGGGCCACACAACCAGCACCATGCCCATGCTCTTTGTCTCCTGTAGTGTTCCACTTCTGGCCAGCGGGAGATAGTTGTTTACAATATCTTTCAAGGATGTTGCTGTTCCTCTCCCCAATGCATTTATTAATACCTTGGTGAAGATAATCTCTTCGTCCTCCCGAAGGAATGGTTTTGGAGTGACAGAACAGCTTGAACTTACTAGATCCATTTCAATTTACTCCTTTTCCTGAGTCTTTAGACTTCTTCTTATTACAGTATCCCAGTAAAGTTCTGACATTTTAGACTGCATTAACTAAACTATCATTTAATCCAGGCTGCATTTGGATAACTTAACAGATTGTTAACACCATCTCCAAATGGGTACACCTACTTCAATGGGTTTGATGCTAATGAATCATATATTCTGGACCTCTTGGCCTACGTATCTTTAGAATTCATTCTTTCACATGCTTCCCAAGTTTCTGTCAACACAAATTGGCAGTTAGTTCTTTGGAGGCACATGCAATTTCTTGTAGCAGCAGGCCCAGTACCACTCCATCTGGCTACGATGGGCTCCAAGGCTTGTTAGGGGCCTAGAATTCATAAATGGTAGTGGTGAGTTCTGGAAACACCATTAATACCTTGGTAAAGACCATCTCTTCCTGAAGGAATGGTTTTGGAGTGGCAGAACAGCTCAAAGCATCCACTATACAAGAGTGGAGCAGGAACAAGGCACTCCAATAAATATTCGTATTTGAAAAGTGTTTGATGAGACTCACACACATTCCAATGCTTCTTCACAGCACACATCAAATAGTGTTACATGGGGACAGCAAAGCAGAAGAAGCAAGTTCTATGATTTGCCGAAGACAAGCACTCTGAGGGGATCACCATTTTACCTTATTCTCCATGCTTTCTTTTTCTGGGGGAAAGCTCCTTTCTTGTGATCCTCTGTCTAAAGCCAAGGGTTCTTATGAGGGAATAGTGAAAAGAATGAATTCATTAAGAATAAAGAGATTAATAAATGGAAGACCTGAAGATAGCTTAAAATAGTTAACATACATGAAGTACAATCTATATGCCAGGCAATGCTGTATGTGCTCTTCATATAAAAATCCATGTAATTCTTTAAAAATTCTCTGTGGTAGATAATATTTTAATTTTACACAGCATAAAGTGAGGAACACATTGCTTTGCCCCAAATTGTGCAGCAAGTGGGGACAGAAAAGGAATTTGAATCTGGACAGCCCGGTTCCAGACTCCAGACTGTACACATTTCATATGGGGATAATGCTGCCCTCATAAAATCAAAGTATACTCTTCTCCAAGGTAGATTTATTCTTTCCTTAACTATTTGATAGACTTCACATTGAACTCACCTAGACTTGAAGTTTTCTTGGCAGAAAGGTTTTCATAAATATAATTTTAAAATCATATAATTTATTTACTAAATATAGTCAGTTTAGATTTCTTTCTCGTTCCTGAGTCAGTGCTGGTAACTTTTGTCTTTTAAGTAATTTGCACATTTCATCCAAGTTGTAAAACTGATTGCTACACAATTGTTCATATTACTTCTGTATTATTTTTTAGCTCTTGAATAATCTGCAATGACATTTTTGTTTTATTCATGTGGTTTGGATTTGTGTCTTCTTGTTCCCATTTTTCTTGATCAAAATGCTGACATCCATTTTATTGATCTTTTAAAAGGATGCTTTTGGTTTCATGCTTATTTTTCTGTTTTCTATTTTATCAGTTCTTATATTTTATGCTCATATTGGGTGTAGTTGATATTTTTAAAGTTTTGCTTTTTTTCTTTTCTTTCTTTTTTTTTTGACAGGCAGAGTGGACAGTGAGAGAGAGAGAGAGAGAGAGAGAGAGAGAGAGAGAGAAAGGTCTTCCTTTTCCGTTGGTTCACCTCCAATGGCTGCTGCAGCCAGTGCACTGCTGCCCGTGTACTGAGCTGATCTGAAGCCAGGAGCCAGGTGCTTCCTCCTGGTCTCCCCTGCGGGTGCAGGGCCCAAGGACTTGGGCCATCCTCCACTGCACTCCTGGGCCGCAGCAGAGAGCTGGACTGGAAGAGGAGCATCTGGGACACAATCCGGCGCTCCGACCAGGACTAGAACCCGGTGTGCCAGTGCCGCAGGTGGAGGATTAGCTTATTGAGCCGTGGCGCTGGCCAGTTTTGCTTTTTTTAAAAGTTGTTTTTTAATTTTAGTTTTTAACAATTTCATTGTGCTTTGCAGATACAATTCTAAGAACATAGTGATATTCCCTCTCTGCTTCCCAAAGTCATTAATTTTAGAGACAGAAGGAGAGCTCCCATTTACTGGTTCACTCCCTAAATGTGTATGGGAACCAGGAACTCCTTCCACATCTCCCACGTGGGTGGCAGGGACTCAACTACTGAACAATCACTCCTGCTGGAGTTAGGAATTACAGCTCAGTATTGAACCTGGAAACTCCATTATGGGATGTGGGCATTTTAACCACTGGGCTAAACACCTGTCCTAATGTTTTGCTTCTTAAGGTAGAAGTTTAAATTAGTAATTTGAGACATTTGTTCTTTTCTGGTACAGATATTTGAAGCTCTAAATTTTTCTCTAAATAATGTCTTAGTGGCATTCCATAAATTATGACACCTGTGTTTCCATTTTTATTCAGCCCAAAATGTTTTCTACTTTCCTTTGACATCCTTCTTTGTCCCATGGTTTATTCAGATTTAACAAGGGGAAATAAACTGGAAATACCACAAGAATCGCTGGGGACAATGGACTATTGTGAAAGGGAAATGGCTCAGAACAGTTCCTGATGTCATAATTGCTATGTATCAGTTATTATTTTCACTGCCAAATTTACTTTTGGATTTCTTCTCTATGCTTTAAAGAAAAACCTGAATCTTCTCCTCTCTTTGCTGCTATAAACCTTGGGACAAATTTGAATCCCTGTCTACTCTTTCATACTCTTTTGCTGTGAAATCAGAATGCTTTGATAGCCCATATTTCTAGCATAAAATTGGTCTCTTTGATGAACCAGACTCATGTGTTTTTTGTAACTTTGTCTTGCTTTCATAGCCATGTGTCTTTTAATATTGTGTGAAAAGAACAGGAAAACCAAGAACATGGATGGAGAATTAAAAACAAAACTTTTTGCTTCTATGATTGTTGTTTTCAATCAGAAAAGCTTACTTTGGCCATATTGGAACATATTACTCATTTCAACCTGCTCCAGGTTATATGATTTCCTCCTTGAGGCACCTGTTTTACACCTAATTTGCTCCTCAGCATCTTAAAACATCAAACAGAACTGGATGTAGTTTTGCTCAAATTAATATAATGAAAACTAAGATGAAATAAAAATTAAAAATTTCAGGTACAGACTAATCTGCCAAGAAATCAACTCCCATGTTGAATGGTGATGCTAACTAAATAGAACAAGTACTCACTGTCCTTAAGGGAGAGAGTAGGATTTCAGGAAGGGAGTAGACACTGAAAGACTATTTGAGATTTTCAAACACCAAACTACTGTTCATATGTATCCGTAGGTAAATACTTGGCCTGTTGATTGTTTCTTTTGGATTTGTCATATTTATCAGCCAACTTCTCACATTTTTCTATTGATTTTGATTCTGTTCTCTATTTACAGGTTCTATTCCAAATAAAAGATTTAGACTTAACAATTATGATGGTATAAGTAACTCCCAAAGCTGATATGTTCCAAACAATATAGATTTAAATGCAGTTATTCTTTTTTTTTTCTTTTTCTTTTTTTTTTTTTTTAACAGGCAGAGTGGACAGTGAGAGAGAGAGACAGAGAGAAAGGTCTTCCTTTTGCCGTTGGTTCACCCTCCAATGGCCGCCGCGGTAGCGCGCTGCGGCCGGCGCACCGCGCTGATCCGATGGCAGGAGCCAGGTACTTCTCCTGGTCTCCCATGGGGTGCAGAGCCCAAGCACTTGGGCCATCCTCCACTGCACTCCCTGGCCACAGCAGAGAGCTGGCCTGGAAGAGGGGCAACCGGGACAGGATCGGTGCCCCGACCGGGACTAGAACCCGGTGTGCCGGCGCTGCAAGGCGGAGGATTAGCCTAGTGAGCCGCAGCGCCGGCCATGCAGTTATTCTATTTGTAAGGAAGTTTTATAGCATACTAATGCAATGAATACTAATGTACAGTTAACTATCACTATTCAATTCTATCATGAACTTTCCTCTAAAGACTTAACCATGCAGCCAAAGCCAAAATTAACAACTTCTCAAATTGAGAAGTTTCTGTACAGCAAAAGAAAAAGTCAGGAAAGTGAAGAGGCAACAGACAGAATGGGAGAAATTATTTGCAAACTATGTAACTGATAAAGGATTAATAACCAGAATCTACAATGAGATCAAGAAACTCCACAACAACAAAACAAATACCCGTACCCACTTAAAAGATGGGCAAAGGACTTAAACAAACATTTTTTAAAAGAGGAAATCCAAATGGCCAACAGACACATGAAAAAATGTTCAGGATCATTAGCGGTCAGGGAAATGCAAATCAAAACTGCAAGGAGGCTTCACCTCACCCCGGTTAGAATGGCTTTCATACAGAAATCAACAAACAACAAATGCTGGAGAGGATGTGGGGAAAAAGGAACACTAATCCACTGTTGGTGTGAATGCAAACTGGTAAAACCACTATGGATGACTGTATGGAGATACCTCAGAAATCTGAATATAGCCCTACCATACAACCCAGCCACCCCACAACTCAGAATTTACCCAAGGGAAATTAAATTAGCAAATAAAAGATCTAACTGCACCTCCATGTTTATTGCAGCTCAATTCACAAAAGCTCAGACATGGAATCAACCTAAATGCCCATCAATGGAAAGAAATTATGGGATATGTATTCTAGGGAATACTACACAGCAGTAAAAAAATTGAAATCTGGTCATTTGCAACAAAATGGAGGAATCTGGAAAACATCATGCTGAGTGAAATAAGCCAGTTCCAAAGGGAAAAATATCCTATATTCTCCCTGATCTGTGACATCTAACTGAGCACCTAAAAGGAAACCTGTAGAAGTGAAACTGACACTATGAGAAGCAATGTTCCTGGCTGTCAAGGAACAGCTTACTATTTTATTCTTTTTAGTATTTTATTTTTCTACTTATTAGCCTTGGTTGAACTCTTTACTTAACACAGAATTATTCTTATGTGTTTAAATCCAGTTGAAAATTGATCCCTGTTAAAAATGAGAGTGGGAGGCAGCGGAATAGGAAGGGAGCACACTGATAGTCTGGGAAGAGACAGTTTAATGAAAGCGGAGATACTGCAGGTTCAAGGAAGAGGAAACTCTTCCGGAACTAGTGATGCACAGTGGACCTGTGTGGAGGGCGTGGGAACCCACGGCTTGGGACACTAGCGGCAGAATCAACACACCAGCACTGGAATGTGAGGTGAGCTGAACCTCAATAGCCGAAGACACTGATGGGAAAGCGGAAAGAGGAGATTAGAGGGAACGTGGCTTGAAACCCCGTGGGGAAAAGTTCACCAGGCTAACTAGAAGAGAGAGGAAAAAAAAAGTGACTGGTACAGGCACGAGTTTCTCTCTCTCTGCTCACCTCTCAAAGGCAAGCAAGACAAAGAGCAGGCACCATTTTGGACATACATCATAAGCGGCGTGACCTCAGGGCTGCGCCCGCACTCAACCAAGCAGGAAAACCTGACTCTGGGGGTGTGTGTGAAATAACAGGAGATTAGGACCTAGTGAATGTGTGGTGCTAATGAACTGAGACTATGAAAAAAGAGACAGTGGGGAAGAGAACTCACGGAATTCACTTGAGTACTCTCCAGAGATGCTATAATTCAGTAACCTTGGCAACCCTTGGGAGACTGCAGGAGAATTGAGCCCACACTGAGGGCAGCATAGATTCCCTGTGTGGTCCTTGGGAAAGAGCTTCTGATCTCTGGCTCCTGTGGGTATATCATTCGCCTGCTAACTACCTTCAATTCCGCTCAGCTGTGCAGAATTACTTCTCTTTTGAATCAAAAAAAAAAAAAAAAAAGAAAGAAAAAAAAGAAAGAAAGAAAGAAAGGGAGAAAGAGAGAGAGAGAGAGAGAGAGAGATTTATCACACCTAACCTGGGAGTGTCACCTTTGGCACACCTTTAACCCTGAGGAACCAAACAGAGCTCTCAGGCCACACCCATCTCAAGTCTCTAAGGCTCCATCGAAATCAGATAATCCACTTATTCTAGAGTCACAGTATAACAAGAAAAAAACACCACAGTGAGGGAAGAAGAATCCAAAGAGTATCTCCACAATGCCAAGCAACAAATGCAGAAACCGAGGAAACAAGAACAAGGGAGACATTATGATGCCACCAAATGAACAAAATACCCCAAGCCATGATTATGAAGATGAAGAGATGGAAGAAATGCAAGGTACAGATTTCAAAAATTTATAAGAACATTTAGAAGTTTTCAAAAACAAATGCTTGAGCTACATAAATCCTTATTGGACAGGATAGAAAATCTCTCTCATGAAAATGAAATCTTAAGGAGGAATCAAAATGAAACGCAGAAACTAGTAGAACAGGAAAGTGTGATAGTGAAGAGAAATCAAAATGAAATGAAGAACTCAATAGATCAAATGACAAACACATTAGAGAGCCTTAAAAACAGAATGGGCGAAGCAGAAGAGAGAATATCCGACTTAGAAGACAGAGCACAGGAAAGTATACAGTCAAACCAAAGAAAAGAAGAGGAAATTAGAAATCTAAAAACTATTGTTGGGAATCTACAGGATACTATTAAAAAACCCAACATTCGGGTTCTAGGAGTTCCTGAAGGCATGGAGAGGGAGAAAGGATTAGAAGGCCTTTTTAGTGAGATACTAGCAGAAAATTTCCCAGGTTTGAAGAAGCACAGAGACATCCTAGTACAGGAAGCTCATAGAACCCCTAATAAACATGACCAAAAGAGATCCTCACCACGACATGTTGTAATCAAACTCACCACAGTGAAACATAAAGAAAAGATTCTAAAATGTGCAAGAGAGAAATGTCAGATTACTCTCAGAGGATCTCCAATTAGACTCACAGCTGACTTCTCATCAGAAACCTTACAGGCTAGAAGGGAATGGTGAGACATAGCCCAGGTACTAAGAGAGAAAAACTGCCAGCCCAGAATATTATATCCTGCAAGCCTCTCATTTGTGAATGAGGGTGAAATAAAGACCTTTCATAGCAAACAGAAATTGAAAGAATTTGTTGCCACTCGTCCAGCCCTGCAAAAGATGCTTAAAGATGTGTTACACACAGAAACACAGAAACATGGTCATCAATATGAAAGAAGGAAAAGGAAGGAAACCTCACAGCGAAAGATCACAGGAAGTTCAAAGCATATATTAGAAAATATCTTTGGGAAATGGCAGGGCAAAGTTACTACTTATCAATAGTCACATTGAACATTAATGGCCTGAACTGTCCAGTTAAAAGACACAGATTGGCTGATTGGGTTAAGGAACAAAAGCCATCTACAATGAGATCAAGAAACTGCACAACAACAAAACAAATACCCACTTAAGAGATGGGCCAAGGACCTCAGTAGACATTTTTCAAAAGAGGAAATCCAAATGGCCAACAGACACATGAAAAAATGTTCAAGATCACTAGCAATCACGGAAATGCAAATCAAAACCAAAATGAGGTTTCACCTCACCCCAGTTAGAATGGCTCACATTCAGGAATCTACCAACAACAGATGCTGGCGAGGATGTGGGGAAAAAGGGACACTAACCCACTGTTGATGAGAATGCAAACTGGTTAAGCCTCTATGGAAGTCAGTCTGGAGTTTCCTCAGTAACCTGAATATAACCCTACCATACAACCTAGCCATCCCATTCCTTGGAATTTACCCAAAGGATATTAAATTGGCAAACAAAAAAGCAACTTAATGTTTATTGCAGCTCAATTCACAATAGCTAAGAGCTGGAATCAACCTAAATGCCCATCAACAGTAGACTGGATAAAGAAATTATGGGACATGTATTCTATAGAATACTATACAGCAGTCAAAAACAATGGAACCTGGTCATTTGCAACAAAATGGAGGAATCTGGAAAACATCATGTTGAGTGAATTAAGCCAGTCCCCAAGGGACAAATATCATTTGTTTTCCCTGATCGGTGACAATTAACCAACCACAAAAAAGGAAACCTGTTGAAGTGAAATGGACACTATGAGAAACAGTGACTTGATTGGCCCTTGTCCTGACTGTTGATGTACAATTTAATACTTTATCCCTTTTAGTATTTTTTTTTGTTCTAGTTAATACTATTGGTTGAACTCTGTAATCAACACACATTTATTCTTAGGTGTTGAAATTTAACTGAAAAGTGATCCCTGTTAAATAAAAGACAGGGAATAGATGTACAATTTGGAACATGCTCAATTGGACTTGTCCCAAATGGTGGAGTTAGAAATGTGCCAAGGGATTCCAATACAATCCCATCAAGATTGCATATACCAATGCCATCTCACTAGTCCAAGTGATCAATTTCTGTTCACAATTGATCATAATGATAGGTGTAAGAGTCAAAGGGATCACACAAACAAGACTAGTGGCTTCA
Source organism: Lepus europaeus (assembly GCF_033115175.1). Classification (NCBI taxonomy): domain Eukaryota; kingdom Metazoa; phylum Chordata; class Mammalia; order Lagomorpha; family Leporidae; genus Lepus; species Lepus europaeus. The sequence continues at coordinate 126,016,758 of NC_084827.1, read as the reverse complement.
AATACTGATAGAATAAAAAAGGGAGAGAACCATCCAACATGGGAAGTGGGATACACAGCAGACTCATAGAATGGCAGATGTCCTAAATAGCACTCTGGCCTCAGAATCAGCTCTTAAGGCATTCGGATATGGCTGAAGAGCCCATGAGAGTATTTTAGGCATGGAAAGCCAAGACACTCTGGCAAAACAAACAAACAAACAAAAACAAAACAAAACAAAACAACAAAAAAACCAATAACAACCTAAATGAAAGGTCTCTTTGAGTGAGATCCCAGTAGAAAGAATGGGCCATCAAAGAAGGAGGTACCTTTCTCTGAAGGGAAGAGAGAACTTCCACTTTGACTATGACCTTGTCTAAATAAGATCAGAGTTGGGGAATTCAAAAGGCTTCCATAGCCTTGGCAACTCATGACAAGAGCCTAGGGTGATTACTGACACCATAAACAAGAGTGTCAAATTGTGAAGTCAACAACAGGAGTCACTGTGTACTTACTCCTTATGTGGGATCTCTGTCCTTAATGTGTTGTCCAATGTGAATTAATGTTCTAACTAGTACTCAAACAGTATTTTACACTTTATGTTCTGTGTGGGTGCAAACTGTTGAAATCTTTACTTTATATATACTAAATTGATATTCTGTGTATAAAGATAATTGAAAATGAATCTTGATGTGAATGGAATGGGAGAGGGAACGGGGGCTGAGAGGTGTGTGGGTGGAAGGGAAGTTATGGGGGGGAAAAGCCATTGTAATCCATAAACTGTACTTTGGAAAATTATATTTACTAAATAAAAGTTTTAAATAAAACAAGAGTGGGAATAAGAGAGGGAGGACTTGTAGAGTTCGGCATATGTTCCCATGGACTTACACCTAAGGGTAAAGCTAAAATTTTGACATAGGTCTCCAAATTCCACTAAGTTAGCAGGTACTAATGCCATCTTACATGTTAAGGTGATCATATTAAGTTCATAACTGATCATAAAGATAAGGATTAATTGTCAAAGGCATCACATAAATAAGACTAGTGTCTGTTAATACCAATAGAACTAAAAAAAGTGAGAATGATCTAACATGTGAAGTGGGATACTCAGCAGACTCATAGAATGACAAATGCCATAAATAGCACTTTGATCTCAGAATCAGCCTTTAGGACATTCAGATCTGGCCGAAAAGCCCAGGAGAGCATTTCAGGCATGGAAAGCCAAGACACTGTGGCCAAAAAAAAAAAAAAAAAACACCTAAATGAAAGATCTCTGCGAGTGAGATCCCAATGGAAAGAATGGGTCATCTAAGAAGGAGGTACCTTTCTCTGAATGGAGGAGAGAACTTCCACTTTGCATCTGGCCCTGTCTAAATACCGACAGAGTTTGTGGACTCAAAAGGCGTCCACAGCCTTGGCAGCTCATGTCAAGAGCCTCGGGTGGTCACTGACGTCAAAAATAAGTGTCAACTCTTAAATCAATGACAGGAGTCACTGTGCACTTACTCCCCATGTTGGCCCTCTGTCCTTAATGTGGTGTACTATGAGAATTAATGGTAAAACATTTTTTTTTTTGTTTTGACAGGCAGAGTGGACAGTGAGAGAGGAGACAGAGAGAAAGGTCTTCCTTTACAGTTGGTTCACCTTCCAATGGTCGCTCCGTTGGTGCGCTGCGGAGGGCGCAGCACGCTGATCTGAAGCCAGGAGCCAGGTGCTCGTCCTGGTCTCCCTTGCGGGTGCAGGGCCCAAGGAGTTGGGCCATCCTCCACTGCACTCCCGGGCCATAGCAGAGAGCTGGACTGGAAGAGGAGCAACCGGGACAGAATCTGGCGCTCCGACTGGAACTAGAACCTGGTGTGCCGGTGCCGCAGGCAGAGGATTAGCCTATTGAGGCATGGCGCTGGCCTAAAACTTGTCTTCAAATACTACTTTATACTTTGTTTGTCTGTGTGGATGCAAACAGTGGAAATCTCTTAGTGTAGAGTTGGTCTTCTGTATATAAATTGGATTAAAAATGAATCTTAATGAAAAATGGAATGGGGGAGGGAGCAGGAGGTAGGATGGGGGTAGGGGTGGGAGGGCGGCTATGGGGGGAAGAAACACTATATTCTTAAAAGCTGTACATATGAAATTTATATTCATTAAATAACAACCTTAAAAAATGAAATATACTGTGGTCCAAATTGTGTTCAAATAATACCATGCTTTGAAAAAAATGTTAATATAGAAAACATTGCAATCTCTACTTTTGTTTTTGTTTTTATGTTTTGTTTTAATTAGTTTTGTAATAAAACATTATTGTAATAAATCTTAGCAATGATTAACTTAAAAAAAGACATAGCCATGAAGATTGACTTACATCACAATGACCTAATCACTCCTTGTAAAAATGTTATCATCAGCAGTGTCAATTACTTGAATAACTTCTTTTGTTATTAAAACTTAAAGGGCAGACTTCATCTAATGTACCATCAGTATGTCCATTTCCTCATGTTTGCTCTACTTTTTTCTCAGTTTATAAAAATGCCACTGAGCGGCCGGCGCCGTGGCTCAACAAGCTAATCCTCCGCCTTGTGGCGCAAGCACACACCAGGTTCTAGTCCCGGTCAGGCGCCGGATTCTGTCCCGGTTGCCCCTCTTCCAGGCCAGCTCTCTGCTGTGGCCCGGGAGTGCAGTGGAGGATGTCCCAAGTGCTTGGTCCCTGCACCCGCATGGGAGACCAGGAGAAGCACCTAGCTCCTGCCATCGGTTCAGCGCGGTGCGCCGGCCACAGCGCGCTGGTCACGGTGGCCATTGGAGGGTGAACCAACGGCAAAGGAAGACCTTTGTCTCTCTCTCTCACTGTCCACTCTGCCTGTCAAAAAAAAAAAAATGCCCCTGAGCTAGAGTTCTAACCAGCTTTGGCATCACTATAATGAAATATTAGACACAGGCTCTGAAGAAAAGGGTTATTCTCAGTTTTGGAGGTTTCAGGGTATGGTGCCTGCATTGGTATGACCCTCTCTCCTGGCTGCATTATTACATGGTGGACTGTGAACATGGGGTGCAAGTGATCACATCCCCAGCCAGAAAGCAGGGGAGGGGGGACGGGCCAGGGCTTTCATAACAACTCACTCTGATGAGAACTCACTCCCAGACACCAACATTTCCTTTGGAGGGCAGCTCTCCCCATAGCCTAAGGATGTCACAGTAGGCTGTATCTCTTAACGGTTCCAAGTCTCCAATACTTCCAGCCTGGGGACCAAGCCTTTAATCACATGAACATTTTGGTATGGGGTAGGAGGTGGTGACACAATTAATCCATATCCAAACCATTGCAACCAACAAGAAGTGTCACCTGATATCAGTTAAGGAATGTTAGCTGCCAAAGGATACAAGGAAAGAAAAGTGGCTTTCCAGTGAAAGGCTCCATTACACATACAAGATTTATTTCCAAAGTGGTCATATACTATATTTTTTCCTTCAGGATATCTGGAGGTTTTCATGTTGCTCTATATTTGTAAGATTAAACACTAAACCTTTGATTTGATTTGTTTCTGTTTAATTAATTTCACAGTGATAGAACAAGGAAATTACAGGTTGCAGTTTGCCACATTCTCCAGGATATGTCTAAGAACTTAGAAAAACTTATCTTCTTTAAACACCTCAAATCTATTGTTAAGAGAAAGATGTGTTCATCTAATCCAGGAGCTCATGAAACGTGATCCAGGGACTATTGGGGATTCCCAAACACTTTCCAGGGGATGAAAGACTCAAAATTACTTTTATGATAATGAGATGTTAATAATTTTATTCACTCTCATTCTTAAGCAAGTGTACAATGAAGTTGTTCAGAAAGTACATGATGCTATGGCATAGTAGAGTCAATGTAGAAACAGTCCTAGTCTCTACTGTTGAGGAACAGTGTTTTTTCCTTCATACTATTGTTGAACTCTTTACTGGTGTAGGGTAATCTTATGAATATAAGTAAACTGAAAATAGATCTTCACCAAAATTAAGAGTGAGAATAGGAAAAAGAAGAGAAGGAATGGTTGAAGTGTGGGTGGGAGGGAGGGTAGGGCAGAAACTATCACTATGTTCCTAAATCTGTGTATATGAAATACATGAAACTTTTATACCTTAACTAAAACTTAAAAATAAATTAATTTTAAAAAGATAAAATATAGTCTTCTTTTGTCATGGATTTAGTGTTGTGTTTTAAAGATTTAGTTATTATTTGAAAGGCAGAGTGACAGAGAAAGAGAGAGTAAGAGACAGAGATACACAACACATATAGACATATTCACACACACACACAGACACACACACACACAGAGAGAGAGAGAGAGAGTCAGTCTTTATTGCTGGTTCACCCCCTAAATGGTGATAATGGCCAGGCCTGGGCCAGGAAGAAGCCAAGAGCCTGGAACTCCATCCAAATCTCTTTCATGGGTGTAGTGGTCCAAGCACTTGAGCCATCAGCTGCTGTTTTCCCAGGTACATCAATAAGGAGCTAGATTAGAAGTGGAGCAGGTGGAACTCGAACCAGAGTCCATATGGAATGTCAGCATTGCAAGTGGTGGCTTAATTGGCTGCACCAGAACATTGGTCCCAGATTTATTACTGTTAATGAATTAATAACTACTTCAAATCTCTCAGTTTTAATTTCTAATAGCATCAGAATCACAGTGCACATAAAGGAAAATTGCCTGCTGTTACCTTTCTAACCAAAGAATTGTTTACCCAATCTCCTTACACATTTTAATGACTTCAACTCCAGTTTTAGTTCATGGATTCTATGCCTTACCTCAGCTACAGATTCACTTCCAGATCAGTTTACTTTAGCCTGAACTTTATACAGTCCTGAGAACCTGGAGCAATTTGGTGACTTGAGGAGCACAATTACTTGGGAACATAAGAGGGGATAAGGGTAGGAACAGAAAGCCTAATCAACTGAGGTTTTATAGATAATATTTCAGCTATAACCTCACATTCATGTAATCAATTCAATGAGAACCGATGTTACCAGAGCTAGAGCCTTATTTGTAGATAATTTTTGATAAATTTGACCTTCTCTTAGGTACTTTATGCCATTTTTAATCCTTAGAACTTCTCTGAGGATATGCATAACTGACCTTTTCATGAATATGGAAATCTTGGTTTGGAAAAGTGAAGTATTTGCTCTAGACCACATAGCTAATTGGTGGAGTTGGAATTCTCAACCATGTATATGAGAAAGAGGGTTCTTCCAATTCCTTTTGTGACATATTTTCCTTTTTAGGAAATCTGGACAACAATATATGCGAAATAAACACCTTTTGTAGAGTGGAGATGTAAATCTAGTCTAACCCAGTGGCTGGGTCCTGCTTCGCTGTTTTAGGATTATTCTTTTTCTCTCATGTTATTCCATCTCCCAGACCAGAACTGTGATTTCTAACCATTCCCTACACTCATAAATGTGTGCTCTCCATTGTAATCTAAAATCTTTTAGCAAGGAGAAACACTGATATTTCAAGAGCTATGAAGATTAATAAGTAAAGATAGATCTGCTTCCTTTAGAATGTAAATTGGAATTAGTTTCACAGGTTTTTAAAAATAAATTGCCACCAGGGATTGAAGAGTTATTAGAAATAAAGATCCACTCCAAAGTAGGATTTAATAAACTACTCATTTTATTTATTTTGAAAGGGAGGTGGGAGAAGGGGTGAGAGGGAGAAAGAGAGAGAGAGGGCGAGAGAGGAAAAGAGAGAGAGAGAGGGAGAGAGAGAGAGAGAGAGAGAGAGAGAGAGAGAGAGAGAGAATCTCCCATCTACTAGTTTATTCCCTAAATTCATACAACAACTAAGGCTGGGCCAGGCAGAAGCCTGGAGCTGGGAGCTCAGTCTGGGTCTCTCACATATGTGACAGAGACCCACGTACTGTAGATATCACCTGCTGACCCCCAGGGTGCTCATCAGCAGAAACTGAAAGTGGATACAGATGTTGAATCCAGGCATCGAATTGAGATGCAGGTGTTCCAAGTGATATTTTAACTGCTGTACCAAATGTCTCCAGCCACTGCCCCCTGCTCCCCACCACCAGTAGAATTTTCTATATAACATAAAACATTTTAATAAATGACAGGTATTCAAAAAAGCTAGATAAGGATCTTGAAACATTTTTGTACCAAATAAACTTATTTTTAAACTCTATTTTTTTTTTCAGATTTTTTGTATCTGCCCATCCTTAGGCTATGTTGATGGATTTGGCTGGTTCCGTTCCACTTTAACAATCAGCACGAACAGGTTCTTATTAACTTTCATCTGTATTTGTCACTATAATTGAAGTCATAAAAAGTAATGGTTATTTTTTCAAAAAGTACTTTGTGTGATTTTTCTATCTGAAAGATCACAAGGAAGATAGTGAATAATTTGCACAAATCCAAACTGATACATTTAACTATCACCAATTTACTAGTTATATTTCTCACAGGAAAAGAGCTGAATTTCAACTAGTCACATCAATGGTTGTGGGGAGCAACAACCACTTTTTAAAAATGCTTATTTATTTATTTTTATTATTTGAAATGTGGACACAGAGATCTCTTATCTGCTGGTTTATTCCCCAAATGCCCACAACAACTGGGGCAGGGCCATGAGGAAATCCAGAGTCAGGGACTCCATTCAGATACCTCGTGGAGGTGGCAGGGACCCAAGTACTAGAGCCACCATCTGCTGCCTCCGAGGATGTGCATTAGCAGGAAGTTGGACTGGAAGTGGAATAATGTGGACTGAATTCCAGGAATTCTGACATGTGATACTGGCATTCCATGTGGCAGTTTAACCCTCTGTGCCACTATGCCTGCTCCAACAATCACTTTTCTAATAAAGAGCTTAGATTGACTCAGAGCAAAACTAATTATGATAACATATGATAATAGTAGAATTCTAGATAAATAGAAAATAGCTTTTGAAAGCATTGTTCTTATTTAATATTTAGGTATTTCCTTATGTACAAATATTTTTCATAGATTTTATAATTATGAAAAATAAGACAATGTGTTTATTTTCTCTGACCCCTTATATTAATCCACTGCACATGCTTCATGAGGCTACTGCCTTCTGTGGATATTTCTCCTTTCCCTTACTAGAATGCACACTTATATAAGCAGAGAACCTGTAATTTGTCTTGCATTCTTTACTAAAAACAGTACAGTATTTTGCATATTGTGTGGACCCAATAAATATTCATATGAATAAGTTACTCATTAAATATGCCTTTTCTCATAATTTAAATTTTGATTCTATATTCATTTCTTTTTAACCTAGAAACCTTTTATTAAAGGTATACAAACTCCATGCATTTCATATACACAAATATAGAAACAATAATTCTTCCCACCCTATCGTCCATTCTGCCCACATTTCTACCCTTTTTTCTCCTCCCTCTCCTATTCTCATTCTTATTTTATACAATGATCTATTTTCAATTAACTTTTATACTCATAAGATTAACCCTACACTAAGTAAAGAGTTCAACAAATAATACGGTTAAAAGAAAAAAAAAGCTGTTCCCCTACAGTCAAGACAAGGGCTGTTCAAAATCATTGCATCCGAAAGTATCAATATCACTTCTACAGATTACTTTTTAGGAACTCTATTAGATACCATAGATCAGGGAGAACATATCTACATTCAATTCTTTCAGAGGAACCTAGAATCTAGAGCCCAAATTACAACTGAGTCTTTCTTAGATTTTCTTTATTCTTTCAATATATATTAACATAAAATACAGGAATTTGCTAAACAGTGACTGAAACTGGCCTTGTTAGCATTGTCTGGCTTGGTTTTGCTGGAATAAGAGCTTTGTTCTTTCATTACAGACTTTGGGAACCATATCTTGTTTGTCACTTATTTGAAGACTGCCTAGAGTTACAAGAGAGTGACAATTCTAGTATGCTAGTTATTTGGACACAGGTTTAAAATATAAACCATAATACCTCACTAAAATAGGTCAGGAAGTACATATGATATGTACTCCATGGATTACATTTTTTTAAATGGGAAATTACTCAGTCCTAATTTGCTATACATTGTATTTTGGAGACAGTAGCCACTAGAATAAGGAGTCTTTATAATGGAGCTGACCTGGACATAGGCCACCAGTTTTTCTTCTTGGGAAATGTGAGCCATTATAAAAGTACTGTGTTAACATCAAGAAATGTGATAAAATCACAGAGACAATGAGAAAGTGGTTTTTTCTCATGAAAATGTTGTTCATAGAGAAAGAGAAGTTGGAGAATAAGGTCTTGCCTATTTTTCCCAGTAGAAGAGAAACAGGTTAGATGACCAATAGTGCTGGCAGTGAGCTGAGCTTTGTGGGTCCAGAGAAAGGATTACAGGAGTTTGAGATAGAATTGGGATTGAACCCCAGCTATATGATTTTAAGACTAGACAAACCAGTTGAACTCCTTTCTCCTTATCTGTAAAAGTCCTAATAATTCTGTTTATCATAAATGACTGTTTTGAGAATTATAAAAAACCATGTTTTTAAGCAGCTTGGTACATATCAAGCATTCAAAAATGGTAACATAAAACATGCTTATTCTTTATACAGAGATATTCTGACAGCAGAGAATAGTGTTCTGTGATGCTATTTTAGATTAGTAGAAATATTTAAGGGCACTGCAATGTCATTAAAAATACTATATACTGTAAGTAACCACCTATATTCCATTTTTAAAAGAGGAACTCATTCAAGTGAGATAAAAATATCTTACACATATTTTACAGAAATTAAGACACCTGCATTCTTGATTTTGAATAATTTTTCTGTAAAATGTATTTAAACCCAAATCACTATTGCTTTATTATCCATTTAATGAAGTGGTAAAATAATTCTTTCAGAAACCGTGAAAAAACATTCCTGAAATCTGGTATATTTAGCACAATGTAACACCCTGTGAACCTAAAATAATCAGCTGGTCATACCCATTTCTTTACAGAGGAAAGAAATGGACTGAATTGTTTCCCAATGATGGACAGTCAGTTATTAGTGAAGTGCTTTACCAGAAACATTGGCTATTCTGTTAAGAACAGTCCCGCATGCTTTATTTCATGGAGTTTTGGGGTCAGAGCTGTGGGTTGAATATTACCACCTACCCTTTTCACTGAGTTATGATCAAAAGAGACATGAGTCAAAGACAGATGAAGAAATCATTTATTATGATGGATAAAAGGCTATGTCAGGGATAAACATTCAGTATTTAAAATGTAAGAATAAAAATACGTTACTGCCTGTTCCTCCTGTTAGTTGACAAATATTGCCAAGTGTCTGTAGTGTGTTCATTGGGAACTGATGATCTCAGGGCTAAATACACTATGTTCTCATGTTCTCCCACATGAGGATTGTTAGAGATGAAATCAGTCTGAAAGGAACATTAAAAATAACTGTAAAGGAGCATGAAGCCAAAGGCAGGTGGTTTCAAATTTCTGCCTTGGCGATGGATACGCTATGGCCTCGTGTATGCAAGAGTCACTAGGCTTTAAAAATATTTTTCCATAACAGGCAATAAACAAGAGTAGAAAAACTGCATGTCCACAACACCAAAAAATTACTATTAACACTTTGCTATCTACCATTGTTTTAACCAATCTGTAAAAATATTGAAAAATTCTTTATTTTGCTCTATTTAAAATCATAATCATTATTTTCCAATTTATAACATAATCTTTGTAAACATGCTTACTAATGCTATAATATTTATTTTTTTTATTCTATTTTTAAACATTTGACAGGTAAAGTTATAGACAGTGAGAGAGAGAGAGAGAGAGAGAGAGACAAAGAGAAAGGTCTTCCTTCCGTTGGTTCATTCCCCAAATGGCCGCTATGGCTGGTGCTGTGCCGATCCGAAGCCAGGAGCCAGGTGCTTCCTCCCGGTCTCCCACGCAGGTACAGGGGCCCAAGCACTTGGGCCATCCTCCACTGCACTCCCGGGCCACAGCAGAGAGCTGGACTGGAAGAGGAGCAACCAGGACTAGAACTGGCACCCATACGGGATGCCGGCGCCGCAGGCGGAGGATTAACCAAGTGAGCCATGGTGCCAGCCCCCTATTTATATATATTAACAGATGAATTTAGTATAATTTAACTAATATCCTAGAGTTATGTCTATTTTTTTAAGTTGTTTCCAGATTTTCCTTTGTTCATATAAATAATGCTGATAGAAATATCATTCTGTTGATGTAAATATTCACTTTTGCTATTTTTGGTTTCTTATCATAAGGGAAATTCCCAAGACTCTAATTGCAGGGTCCATGGGCTTAAGGTATGTATCCTTGCAGAACTTACAAGTAGAAGGTAAAGAAGCACCTTCTCCTAATAAAAGCCTAACCATTCTCTACAATCTGGTGTCTGAAGTTGGTCCCAAGGAGCCCTAGTTCACAAATGGCAGCAGGGTGGCTGAGGCCTGCATATAGAAGTTGTATTTGGTGCTGATATGAATCAGAAGCACCACCACCAGGAGAAAACAATAACCATCAGTACTGCCCTTTTTTTTTTTTTTTTTTTTTTTTTTTTACTGTTTCAAGAACATTTATTAAAACACAGCCACACCAAGGATATCAGAGCAGCGGAAAGGAAGGTGGGGTGAAATAAGCTAAGCTGTGTGAAAGGTGTAAAGTAAGAGCCACAGTGCTGATATTTCATTTATTCTAATAGAGAATAATGTATGCCTGATAACCTAGTGATATTCATAAACATAATAGTTAACAATATTTTTAGAAAGCACATAATTGTAACATTCACATAAGGCATTATAGAAAGTATTATAAAGGATGATATTTGTTATAATCTTTTTTAAAAGCCTTGGTCCTTTTGGAAAAATCAACAGTGAATTTTAAAAAAAATCATAAGAAAAGTAAGATTCCCCGCCCCCCCCCCCCCCCCCAAATGTAAGAACCACTTGCGGACATTTATATTTTAAATGTGTAGAATACAGTGGACCAGATTTGCAAAGGCAGTTAATGCCAGTTTGTACTAAGGCTTGTTTCATTTCATTTAGCACCAAGTCAAATACAGAGTATCCCATGGAAGATACGATTGGGTTTTCCTCCACTTCTCGTATTATCCATTTCTCTTCCCAGGCCACAGTCCACACATGTACATCCTTGTTGCCCCAGTGAGGAGCCTAATATGATTAAGATTTCACAGTGGCTGCTCAGATGACATCAGCAGAGATTTTTTTTCCACTCTTAAAATATGGTGGCTGTGAATGCCAGGAGATTTCTTCAATCAGGAATACTCAGTTATTTTCCTGGTCCTTTTTAACATATCATTTAATTCGTGTTATGGCTGTGCCTGCTTACTAATTATGAAGGCTACTTGGGTCAAGAGAACATACCCCAAGCATGTCTAACCTATTTCCAGAGGATAAAGTACCCCTACTTTATGTAGTAACATGGGTTTCTTCTTGTTTTTTTACTGTAACTTGTTACTTATCAAGGCAGATCACACATTTGGTCAAAAAGAGAAAGGACATAGATATCTTCAACAAATTTCTTAACCTGAGTAATAGTTGAAAATGTAAAACTTTATTACATTTTCCATTGAAAACTGGTTCAACTTTGGTGCTTATCCAAGAAGTGATAATGTCAAATTTCTGACATAAATCATGCCTCAAGACATATATTTTCAGAAGAAAGCGTCATTATTAAAGTACTATCTTCCCTTATGCTGACAGATATTTATGGCAGACTGGAAATTCTGAGTAAACGGAAGGTATCCTTACCAACAACATAGATACAGCATATTTGGCTAACTTGTAAGTTTCTTAGTGTAAAGGCATCAGTGAATTTGCATCTTGTAGCAGATCTGTAGTTCCAGTTGCTTTTTTTTCTATAATTTAATAGAATGTCTCACAAAACCATGTCCCACGGTGCCAGAAATGACTAAACTTTTCCAGAAGACTGAAAATCTTATCAAATACTTGTCTTTATCAAACAAAATGATTGCTATCAATGACTTTCACATTTTTGCTTTCCCCAGGTTTTCAAAAGATTAGCCATCCTGCTGTTCTTGAATAACCTATAAGAGATAACTGGATAAAACATATTAGAGGGTCATAAAAGATGAATCTTTTCTATTTGATCATTTGGCACATCCTTAGTAGTATCCCAAAAAAATAGTAGACATAAGACACAATTTCCAAAGAATTCACACGTGCTGGAGCCCTAGGCAGAGGGGTTTCTGGAGGTGAGCACAAGCAGCTCCTGCTCTCTTCCTGGTGATGTGCGTTTCTTCTCATGGAGTGACGGAGTCCTTCTGGTGTGTTTCTGGAATCTTTGTTTGTAGGAAAGCATATACGCTGGGCCAGATCTTATTGGTTTCTGTTCCAGAGAACGTTTCCAACACCCCTTTTTTCTGGTAATATTCCAGGACCGGCTCTGTTTGAGCCTCGTATGCCTTCAGTCTCTTGATGACCGTCTCTGGCTTGTCGTCCTCACGCTGAATGAGAGGCTCTCCGGTCAGGTCATCGATGCCCACAGTTTTGGGAGGGTTGAACTCAATGTTGTAGACACGGCCACTGGCTGGGTGAATCCAGCGAGCAGTAAGGCGTTGCTTAATGACCTCAAAGGGTACGTTCAGGTTAATCACGGTGTCTATCTGATAAGTTCTGTCCAGAGCTTCTGCCTGTGGGAGTGTCCTTGGAAAACCATCCAACAGCCAGCTGTGCTCAGTGAGATTTTTCAGCTCATGAAGGGCCAGCCGAGTCATGACATCATCTGGAATGAGCTTCCCTTGATCAATGAAAGTCTTGGCTAACACACCAATTTCTGTGCCTCGCAGCATGTTCTGTCGCAGCAGGTCCCCGCTGGAGAGGTGCTTCAGCTCGAAATGCTTGATGATACGCGAAGACACGGTGCCCTTGCCCGAGCCCGGAGCTCCCAAGATCACCACGCAACAGCCGAGCGGACGCCCCCATGGCCACAGACCGACCCCAGCCGCTCGGGCACCGGAGCTTCGGCCTGGCCTGCGCGCTCGCCGGCTCGGCGGCCCCGGGCCCGCTGGCAGCGAGGCGAGCAGGCGGCGGCGGCGCCCAGGCGCTAGTACTGCCCTTTTGATGCCCGAGAGGAACTGAACAGAAGACTGAGCATGTTTTAAGCTGGGTGAATTCCTCACAGACTGGGAAAGTGGCTAACATTCATTGAGTTCCTATCTGGCTTCAGGCACTGTAATCATCATTTATTTATTTATTTTTGTTTATTTTAAAATATTTTGTTTTTCATTACATAGTGGAGTTTGTTGCCTTAACCACCCCTTCGGCATTCTCACCAAGTCAAACAGAGCTTAGGTCCTCTAACACATTTCTGGTAAAGCTGGATTGAGATATGTGAGATACTTCCTAATCCTTTAGGCTTAGACTTTGGAATCTAGCTGTCTTTGCTCTATGCCGTGCCAGGAAGATTTGCCTCTTTGTGTACCTAATCAGCTTAGCCCATCTGCCTCCTTTGTGGAGGGGAGTAGGGTAAGGAAGTGTGCTCAAGGAAACCTGAGGAAAGGAACTAACATTCTTAAAAAGAATCTTAAAAAGAAAATTGTTAGTTTCCAAAAAAAGTGCAAAAGTAAATAAAAGTAAAAAAAAAGCATCAATAATCCTGTAATCAGATATGACCATTTAATAATTTATTGTATTTTCTGTCTTAATGTTGGGTCATTCTTTTCTTTATATAAAAATCAATATTCTTACATTTTTTTCCCCACCAGAACTCCAAGATCCATAATCCATTTTCTCAGGAGTTTTAGTGCATTGATTATTCTCTTGAATCTTTAAACTTCCTTTGTTCTGGGTTCTTGTTTGTTAGATATGAACACATTGTGTTAGTTAACAGTATGCATCCTCTCTGTAAACATTTGTTGCAATACAGGCATAGCTCTCCTTTACAACTCTAAGTAAGAACCCTCCTCCTGTCATAGGAGACAGCTCTTCAAATGTTTCTTTTAAGTGTGTCGAGACTACAAGATGCTGAATATTCTTGTTTTTGTCTTCTTTTAAAGATTTATTTATTTATTTAAAAGGCAGAATTACAGAGAGAGGGAAAAAAGGCAAAGATGTCTTCCATTCTTTGGTTCATTCCCCAAATGGTCACAACAGTCAGGGTTGGGCCAGGCCCAAGAAAGGAGCCAGGAATATGATCCAGGTCTCCCACATGGGTGCAGGGATTCAAGTACTTCTGCCATCTTTTGCCATTTCCCAGGCTATTACCAGGGAGCTGAATCGAAAATAGAGCAGCCAGGAATCAAACCAGCACCCATATGGGATGCCAACATTGGTGGTGCTGGCTCAACTGCTATGCCACATCACTGATCCCACTGACTACTCTTTTCTCTGGATCATTTCTCAGACAAAAACTAGGCCAACTTACTACTTGCTGATGAAGCAGTGGGTTCTCCAAACTTAGTGTTCTCCAGTGTAGTGTGAGCCCCTAGATATACAGAATCTGAATTAATTGCATTATCAAGATTATGTGGTAATGGCATAAAGATAGACACATATCAGTGAGTCCAGAAACAAGTACATTTATGGTCAATTAATTTTTGGCAAAAGCACCAAAGAAATCAATGGGAAAGGAGTAAACTTTTAAACAAATAGTAAAAGCACAGCTAGGTATTCACATGCAAAAGAATGAAGTTGGATCTCTACTCACATCATATCAAAAGATTAACTCAGAATTGATTGATGTTGCAAATACAAGGTGTCTGGGGCCTGTGCTATGGCACAGAAGGTTAAGCCTCTGCTTGCAATGTTGGCATCCCATATGGGTGCTGGGTCTGGTACTGTCTGCTCCACTTCTGATCCAGCTCCCAGCTAATGTGCCTGGAGGGGCAGCAGAAGGCGGCCCAAGTTCTTGGGCCCCTGCATGCATGTGGGAGACCCAGAGAAAGTTCCTGGCTCCTGGCGTCAGCTTGGCCCAGCGGTGGCTGTTGCAGCCATTTGAGGAGTGAACCAGTGGTTGGAAGAACTAACTCACTCACTCTCTCTCTCTTTCTCCTTCTATCTCTGCCTTTCAAACAAATAAATAAACCTTTAGAAAATACAACGTATCTTTCATTTTAGAATAAAATACAGGTATAAATCTTCATTTATTTGGATTAGGCAATTGTCTCCTTTATTTATTTATTTATTTTTGACAGGCAGAGTTAGATAGTGAGAGAGAGAGAGACAGAGAGAAAAGTCTTCCTTCCGTTGGTTCACCCCCCAAATGGCCACTACATGCTATGCCGTTCCAAAGCCAGGAGCCAGGTGCTTTCTCCTGGTCTCCCATGCGGGTGCAGGGCCCAAGCACTTGGGCCATCCTTCACTGGCCTCCTGGGCCACAGGAGAGAGCTGGACTGGAAGAGGAGTAACCAGGACAGAATCTGGTGCCCCAACTGGGACTAGAACCCGTGGTACTGGTGCTGCAGGTGGAGGGTTAGCGTAATGAGCCGCGGCGCTGGCCAGGCAATTGTCTCTTAGATAGTTATACAGTCAGCCATCAGTTAACGAGCGGGATATGTTCTAGGAACTGCATTGTTCCTCTTTATGTGAACATGAAAGATTACTCTTGTATTTACACAAACCTAGGTGATATAACCTATTACACACTAAGCATGAACATAATATAGCTTATTTTTCCATGCTACAAATCTGTACAGAATGTAACTGTGCTGAAATATTGTAGGCAATTATAACACAATGTTATTTGTGTATTTAAACATCCATAGAAAAGGTATAGCAAAAATATGGCATAAAATATTTAAAAATTAGTCTACTTTATAGAGCACTTACCATGAATGGTGCTTACAAGACAATCAAGTTACTCTAGGTGAGTCAATGAATGAGTAGTGAGTGAATGTGAAGGCCTAAGACATCATAGGCTTTATAAACACTAAATAAACACTTAAGCTACACTAAATTCAAAAAATTTTCTTTCTTCAATAATTAACCTTAGCTTACTGTAACTTTATTAACTTAAAAATTTTAAATTCATGCACACCTCAGAATATAAGCCTCTGATTTATAAAATAGGATTTAACCAATTAGCTTTTCTATTTAATGCTTTAAGATAAGACTTTGAAAATTGCATAAAACTAGAATAATTGTGGCATCCTATAGGTATATTTAATACCTTATGATAAAAATAGTTTTTTCTTATATATACCATGCTACTATACCTGAATAAAGTTTGTATAATCATTTTAAAAGTATGTATATTGAGGTTTATGAAGCATGTATATTAATAGAAAAATATAAAAAATTTACACTAGTATGCCTTAACATTTTTTTCTTTACTTAAATGGCCAAAGCATTCCTTTATGTTCATATTATAAATTTTATTGGGCCAAGAAGCTGACAAATTTGTTCAAAAGTGATGAGATTAACAGATTTCTGAGAGAAGAGTTATCAATAGCAGCTTTTAAAGAAACCTTTGTTTGTTGTTCTAGGATGGCACTAAATTGTTAAAAAAATTTAGTTTGCTGATTTATGTTAAAATATCCCACACATTAGATTATGTTTGCTAGGAAATATTTTATAAAAAGCAAACTTGCACAAATATTCTGAAATCTATGAACATTCCATACACTTAAAAACACTTGTGGGATAGATAAAATGTAGTTGAAAATATGTAAGAAAAGTATATTATCTTTAAAGCCTTGGCTTTAATCATAGAATTTTTTTTCTGTATCATATGTCAGATTCTTGATCGTTTTAGGTATTTGAATTCTGTGGACTGCCATGTGGTAGGTTTGGCTATTTGTCAGTTATTTATTATAAAGATGGTTGTATCATAGATAAGCTGGCACCATAGCATTATGCAGTTATCTTCTTTGCTCTTGAAATGTACCTTATTATATAAGCAATGATAAATAAAAAATGCAAATAGAGTGAAAAACCCACTCTAATCCCCCAAAAAATTTTTTTAAATCAAGTTTTTATTATAATACTTAGCTTAAAACACAAATACAATATACAGTTGTACACAATATTTTCTTCCTTTATATCCTTATTCTATAAGATTTTTTATTAACTTTACTTTTTAAACATTTTTTGAAATTAAAAACTAAGACACAAGTATACATATTAGACTAGGCCTACTCAGGGTCAGGATCATCCATGTCACTGTTTTCTTCTTCCTTATCTTGTCCCACTGGGATCTTCAGGGGAAATAACATACATAGAGCTATCATCTCCTATGATGACAATGCCTTCTTCTAGAGGGCATTTAAAAATTAATATAAAGAGAACATATTTCAAGTACTTCAGAGATCCAATTCTAAGAAGATAACCTTGCTTTTCTCCCTCAATCCCTCCTTTCTTTCTTCCTTTATTTTTTTCCTTTTATTTTTGGAATCACATAATTTCAATTTACTTTATAATCACAGGCTTAATGCATCACTAACCATAATGTTCAACAGGTTAAAAGTAGAAACCCAGTGTCCCACAGGAATATAGATAAGAGGTATAAACAAAAATCAAATCATAAGATGTGAGCTTCACTCTTATACATTGCGGGTTTTTTTTTTTTTTTTTTTTTTTTTTTGTATTCTGTATCAACTACTACATACCAGAGAAAACATGATATTTGTCTTTTTGGTACTAATTTATTTCATTAAGCATAATAATCTCTGGTTGCATCCATTTTGTTGCAAAGAAAATGATTTCATTTGTTTTTGTGTCTGAGTGGTATTCTATTGTGTATATATACCACATCTTCTTTATCCAGTCATCAGTTGATGGACATCTGGGTTGATTCCATATCTTAGCTATTGTGGATTGAGCTGCTATGAACATGGGAGTACAGCTAACACTTTCATATGCGGATTTCACTTTCTGTGGGTAAATTAAGAGGATTTAATTATTTGAAAGGCAGAGCAACAGAGAGAGAGATGGGGGAGTTAGAGAGAGATAGGGCATATGACTACAGAGAGAGAGAGAGACAGGGACAGAGAGAGAGAGAGAGAGAGAGAGATCTTCCATCAGCTGTTCACTCTAATGGCTGCTACAGAGAGTCTGAAGTAGGTGGAAGCCAGGAGCCTGGAACTCCATTTGGATCTTCAATGTGGGTGGCAGAAGTCCATGTACTTGGGCCATGATCCACTGCCTTCCCAGGTGAACCAGGAGGAAGCTGGACTGGAAACAGAATAGCTGGTACTCGAACTGGCGCTTTGCCGCAATGCTGGCCCTTAAAATACATCTTGAATGACCTAAGACTCATTCACATATAACTGTTTTTAAGTAGGAGTACACTCTAAAATAATGACAAAAAAGTAGAGCATAGTAAAACACAAACCAATAAGTCAGTTATTATAGTTATCAAGCATTAGGTATTGTACTTAATTGTATGTGGCATTCTTTAATGCAACTGGCAGTGCAGTAAATTTATTTACTCTAGTACACCACGAACATGAATAATACATTGTGCTATGTTGTTATGACAGGAATATTATCACTAGGTGACAGGAATTTTCCAACTCCATTTTAATCTTATGACACTATTATCATAAATGTGATTCATCATTGTCTGAAATCCATTATGCAGTTCAAGACTAACAATCCAGGAAAAAAAACAGATTAGAAACCACCAAAATTAGTTTTGTGCTTAAAAAGATGCCTGTTATCAAGCAAGTGAACAGACAGCACACAGAACGAGAGAAAATATTTGAAAATGTACAAAACCTAGTGCCCATATATATAAATAAGTTTGCAACTCAGCAATAAAACAACAAATGGCCTAATTTTAAAAAGGCTAGATAGTTTCAAGATGGTCTAATTAAGGTGCCCAGTGTTTCCTTCTCATCCACAAAGCACCACAACAATAAATAAATAGCTTCATTTTGAAGGAGTTCTGAGGGAGAGTTCAGTAAGGGAATAACAGCAACTCTGTATGACATGGAGACCTAGGATGGCAGTACAGAGAGAGGCACAAAACTAACTAGGAACTATGACACTAGTCAAAAGTGGGGATTCACACTGCAAGGGAAAGTGTCCACAGGACAGTCTCAGCAGAGCCCATCTTCTTGGACAGCTTATGCTGTAAATCTTAACTATAGGAATAAAACACAGTTGTCACAAACAAGGAGTTTAGCAAGGGAGTTGTTCATGGTAGCTTTGCTTCAAAGAAGGAACTCACACCATGGCATTGTGGCACCGTCTTGAAAACTGAGGCACTGTCAGAATTCACATTGCCCTAAAGGAAAGAAGCCCTTGTGCATCACCTTCCTGGAGTCCCATGGATATTCCACTATCCCAGCAGAAAATTTCTGTAGCCTTCCAAACCCAACTAGACCCAGCACATCACTAGTGACCTCAGTATCCTACCTGTGGAGAACAGCAAAAGGATCCTGCCCCCAGGACCCTAAGTGTAGTACTAGTTTAACTTGGGGCCCCACCGCTTCCAACCCTCCTTCACATGGGGCATTACTTGATGCCACTGGGACTTGTGCCAACTAAGATTCACCTCCAGGACTCCTTTGACTCTGGCCCAGATTGCTCACCACTGGTACATGGGCATATGCATGTGATTGGTTTGCTCTAAGCACCAGGAACATTCCTATAGCCCCCACCTCTTAAGTGATAGTTAGGGGACTGCCTACTGTTCATCATGGGATCTGAGCAATTCTACTGGGTCTCAGGAGCACCAAAGACTTCTACCATCACTACCATTGACTACAGCCAAAGGAGGTACAGCGAGACTACACTACAGCATTCAACTGGAAGTAAAACCAACACCTGAAGATACATCTTCAGGATAAAACCCTTTACACCATGAAAACCATCCTTTAAAATTGACAGAGACAGCCAATATACCAGGTACCCAGTTATCAATGTAGGGACACAAGAAGTATCCCAGTGGAAAGAAGTGGTCATCAAAGAAGGTTGTACTTTTCTCTGAAGAGAGGAGAGAACTTCAACTTTGCTTATGGCCCTGTTTAAATACTGAAGGAGTTTGTGGGTTTAAAATGCTTCCATAGCCTAGGCAGCTCATGTCAAGAGTCTCAGGAGGTCACTGATGTCATAAATAAGAGTGTTAATTATTATTTTAAAAACAGGAGTCACTTTGCACTAACACCCATGTAGGACCTCTGTCCTCAAAGAGTTGTATTATGAGAGTTAACAGCAAATCTTGTTCTTAAAAATTTATTTCACTTTAGTGTATTAAGTGGAGGATATTCTTATATCTCATAAGTTATAGTTATACCTAAGTGCTCGCAAAAGATGTATCATTCTTGGGTTCTTCTTTAAAGTTAATTAAGTTTCTTAAAAAAAGAATGCTTAAAAAAAAGAAGTGAAATCAGCTTTGAGATGCAATGACTTTGAACAGCTCATCTCAACTATTGAGGAACAGTTTTTTTAAAAAAATACATTTTGTTGAATTCTTTACTTAGTATAGAGTTAATCTTCTGTGTATAAAGTTAATTGAAAATAGATCTTAGTAAAAAAATAAGACTGAGAATAGGAGAGGGAGGAAGAAGAGGGGTGGGTGGGAAGGTGGGTATGGTGGGAAGAATCACTATGTTCCTAAAGCTGTACTTATGCAATGCATGAAGTTTGTTTTCCTTAAATAAAAGGTTTCTTTGGGGGGAAATAAAAACAACTTCACAGGGAGTACTGTGGCACAGTGGTTAAGCCACTTTGCTTGCTATGTCAGCATCCTATATCTGAGCACTGGTTCCAGCCAGTGCTGATCCAGCTCCTTGGAGTAATTACTAGATGTTGGGAGGGTAGGAAGTATTAAAGAAGTTTGGATTTTAAAAAATGAGGGAGGAAAAACTTATCAAGCATGTATACTTTGTTTTTCTAGTGTATTTCAATAAATCAATTTAAAGAAAAAGAATGAGGGTCAGTGTTGTGGTTCACTTGGCTAATCCTCTGCCTATGGTGCCGGCATCCCATATGGGTGCCAGGTTCTAGTCCTGGTTGCTCCTTTTCCAGTCCAGCTCTCTGCTGTGGCCCAGGAAGGCAGTGGAGGATGGCCCAAGTGCTTGGGCCCCTGCACCCACATAGGAGACCAGGAGGAAGCACCTGGCTCCTGGCTTTGGATCGGCCTAGCTCCAGCCGTAGTGGCCATTTGGGGAGTGAACCAACGGAAGGAAGACTCTGTCTCTCTCTCTCTCACTGTCTATTAACTCTACCTGCCAAATAAATTAAAAAAAAATAAAAAAGCAAGTAGATGTGGTGCCTCAAGAGGAACAAAATAATACTTTGTAACAGATTTCAGTGACTAGGAGGTTGAGGAAATGCCTGATGAAATAAAAAGAATGGTTATAAGGATAATCAAAGAGATACTACAGAGTAAAGACAGTTTAACAAAACCAGGAAAACAAGGCATGATGTGAAGGAGAAATTCAATAATAAAAAAAAAAGAGATCTTGAAGAAGAACAAAATGGAAACCTTAGGATAAAGAATTCAATTCATCAAGTAAAAAAATACAGTTGATAGCCTCAATAGCAAATTAGATTAAGCAGAAGAAAGAATATCTGAATTTGAGGACAAGCCTGTTAAATATTCCAATCAGACAAAAAAAAAATAAAAATAGCCTCCCAGACCTATGAAACACAATTAAATGAACAAATATTTGAAGTTGTGGAACACAAGAGGGAGACAAGAGGCATAAAAACATAGAAAAGCTATTCCTGTGCACTCCAGTATCCACTGGCCATATAGTTTGCATATGCTACATAAATATATCTTATAGTGAAAAAAAAAACAAAACACCCAAACCACATTCCACGAAATAGTAGCTGAAGATTCCCCCAATTTGGAGAATTATATAGCACTCCAATTCCAGGAGATCCATAAGAGCCTGCATCACATGACTAGAAAAGATCCTCACTGTGGTACATTTTAGTCCAACTCTCAAATCTCCAAAAGAAAAAAATCAAGTCACATTTAAGGGAAGCCCCACTAGATTAACAGCAGACTTTTCACCAGAAAACTTATAGGGCAGGAAGCGATGGTATGGTATAGACCAACTTTGGAAAAAAAAAAACAAAAAACCTGCCAATCAAAAATACTGTACCCTGAAAAGCTATCCTCCCAAAATTAAGGAGAAAGAAAGACTTTCAAAGGCAGGTGAAAATGGAGGGAATTAATCAATACCAGACTGACTTTACAAAAGATGCTCAAGGAGTCCTACATACAGAAGCAAAAGAAAGAGAATCACCATCATTAGAACATGTGAAAATATAAAGAGCACTAGATAAAGAACAAATAAAGATAAAGAACAAAAGATCTTCAGAATAAACAGAAGAAAAAATTTACATGACAGGAATAAGTCATTATTAAGTAAAAATATGAATGTAAATGGCCTAAATTCCACAGTTAAAATATAAAGATAGGGCCCAACAATATTCTACTTATAAGAAAATAAATTCACTAGTAAAGATATACATGGACTGAGAGTTAAAGTTCAGAAAAATATTTCTACATAAATGGAAACCAGAAATGAGCAGGAGTAGCTGTACCCATACAGAAAAACAGACTTTAAGGGAAAAAAATGTAAAAAGAGGCACAAAAATCATTATATAATGATAAAGAACCAATTCAACAAACAACATGATATTAATTGTGGATGCACTTAATGCCAGAGCACCTAGTTTTATAAATTAAATATTAATAGTTCTAAAGGGAGAGGCATGATACAATACAATAATAGTGCGAGACTTCAGTATTCTACTTTCATCAATGGACAGATCATCCAGACTTCCCCCAAAATAAACAAAGACATGTAGTTAAATCTAACTATAGACCAAATGGATCTAATGGCCATTTATAGAACATTCAACCCAACTGTTGAAGAATACACATTATTTTTATCAGAACATGAGAACATTCTATTTTATAGGATAGATCAAATATTAGGCCAAAAAACAATTCTTAAAAAAATTTAAATCATATCATGTATTTTCTCTGACCACAATGTAATAAAACTACAAATCAGCAACAAAAGAAACTCTAGGAATTACACAAATATATGAAAACTAAATAGTATATTTTTAAAATGAGAAATAATTTTAAAATGAGAAATGAGAAATAAGAAATCAATTTTCTTATTTCACTTTTTTAAAAAGTTATATTTATATATTTGAGAGGCAGAGTGACAGTAAGAAGGAGAGACAAAGAGACAGAGATATTTCTCTACTATTTCACTCTTGAAATGCCAGCAGCAGCCAGGGTTGGGCCAAGACAAAGCTAGAAGCCAAGAGATCAGTATATCCCACTTGGATGATAGGAACCCAAGTGCTTGGGCCATTATCTGCTACTTCTACATGTGTGTTAGCAGGCAGCTGGATATGAAGCAGAGGTGGGACTCAATTCTAGGCTCTCCAATATGGAATGTGGATGTCTGAAGCAGCAGCTTAATCTGCTGTGCCACATGGCTGCTCCTAGATAACAGACTTTTAAACAAATGATTTAAAATGATGAAATGAAAAGAAGAGATTAAAAATTCTTCAAACAAATTCAAATGGAAATAACATACTGACTCAAAGGATACAGAAAAAGCAGTACTAAGAGGAAAATCTATAGCAATAACTACCTTTAAAAAAAGAGAAATATTTCAAATTAACAACAGAATGAAGCATCTCAAGGAACTGGAAAAGAACAAACCAAACCCACAGTGAGTTGAGGAAAGAAATAAATATCAGAGCACAAATAGAAAACAGACCAATAATATAAAAGTTCCAGAACAAAACAAAATGAAGAATTGGACTTTTGAAAAGATAAACAAAATCAGCAAAACTTTAGCTAGACTAAGAAGAGAAGAGAGAATACTCAGAGGCATAGATGAAAAAAAGGAGATATTATAATTTATACCTCAGAAATACAAAGATCCACTAGGAACTATTATGTACAGCTGTACATGAACAGGTTGGAAAAATATGAAAGAAATGGTTAAATTTCTGGACACATACAACGTACTAAAATTGAACCATGAAGTTGTATAAAACATGAACAGACCAATAAGGAGTAATGAGACATTTGAGAGATTTTTAGTGCTGATTAAAGGAAAAACCAGGACCAAATGGCTCCACTGCTAAACTTTACTAACACCAATTCTTCCCAAACTATTCAACTATTTTGAAATGGGGGAATCCTACTAATCTATTAGGAGAGCAACATTATCTTGTGGGCAAAAACAGTTCAGGAGACAACAATATAAGAAAACTATGGACCAATCTCCCTGATGCACATCAATGTAAATTTCTCAACAAAATTCTAGTAAATTGAATTCAAAAGCACATTGAAAACATCTTTCACTGTAATTAGGAGAGTTTATCTCAAGGGTTCAGGGATGGTTCAACTTATGTAAATCAACAAGCATGGTACATCATATCACCAAAATGAAGGATAAAAGTTATACCATCACCTTGACAGATGAAGAAACTGCATTCAGGTGATTCCAAAATGGCTGAATAGGGAAATGGTGCACTGCTTTTGAACAGGGGAAAATAGCAAAAGAAAAGTGGGGGAATTACATTCTCAGGAGAGAGTTGGAGAGAAGCTAGCAGTGGAAATTCTGCAGAAAGAAGAGGGATACTGTGTGGCAACATGGAAACTGTAGACACACAGCAATGAGCACAGACATCACACACAACCCCCAGGGCTCAGAAATGGAGGAGATCCCAACTTTGGAGGATGAGGTGAGAGCAGTCTGCAGCAGCCTGTGCCACAGGTGATTGTCTGAGAGAGAGCTTTGTGGACCACACTTTCTTTGAGTCTGACATGGAGCACTAGCAGGGGGCAGGGAATCCACCTAAACCAGTGAGAGAAAAACATGTTTCTTTCTCTCCAACCCTCAACAAGGGTGCCTGGCAACTGGTGGGGAGAAGGTGCCCTTGATACTGGTGTATGCTATGGTGGCTCTTGTGCATGCTATGACCAGATGGTTTTATCAGAAGGAAAAAGCCACATTCCTCACTAACTTTGAGTCTGGGTGGGAGGGTCGACAGGGGGCTAGGCACCCACATATGATTGTAAGGTGCCTCATTCTCAACATATCACAGGATCTGGTGCTCAAAGAGCCAAGGTAGAGCAACCACTGGCAGCTGGGACTGGGAACGTCTGCTCTCTCCATGAATGGGTCAGGTTCATGGAACAGAGAGCATCCTCTGCACACCATGACTGTGGGAGGCTTGCATGCTGTGACTGGGAATTCTGTGATTGCACAATAGGGTGTGGGGTGTAGCTGGGTCCCTGGACAATCACTGTCTAGTGTCAGAGGCTCAGAGCTCCATGACAGGCTGACTTGTGTCATTGAAGACAGTTTCTTGCTGTGAGGCCACACATATCCTTTATCTGGCTCATGTGCCAGTGTAGACAGGGGTTGTACCCACTGTGGGCTAACCATAGGCATTGATAACATTGCAAAAGAGGAGGTGAGGGTCTGATTATGCCAACAGATGTGATCAAGGCCTCCCTTCAGCAAAAAAGAGATCTGCCATGCCCAACTTGGGTACCAACATGGATACTCACTCCACCCTGGAGCACTGACCAGAGCTCTGTGCCCACACTCAGAACACAACTCTGGGTATGCACTGAAAGAACAGACATTCCACTAAGCCACAGAGGTATAGTTCAAAGATAAAAGCCAGCAGAGGAGAATACCAATAAGTATTTTCATAAATGCTTAAAAATAAGAGAAGAAATTCAAGAAATAAGAATAAGGAAGTGAACATAACCAACTTGTTACCTAAATAAAGAATTGATTTAAAAAAAAAGAATAAGGAAGACAACATACCCCCGAATAAGGAACACAACACTTCAATATTAGAATGTGAAGATGAAGAGACTGATGAAATGCCTGAAATGGAATTTGAAAGATTAATCATGGGATTAATCAGAAGCAAGAAAAACAAATCTACAAATTAATCTATACATGACATGAGTGAAAAATTTTCCCATGAAACTGCAATTTTGAAGAGAAATCAAAATGAAATATTAGAAATAAAGAATTCAATATGTTGAATTGAAATACAGTGGAAAGCCTTATAACAGACTTGGTGAGGCAGAAGAAAGAATATCTGAGCTGAAAGACATATCTTTGGAAATTTTTCACTCAGACCAAAAAAAAAAAAAGAAAAAAATTAGAAAAACTCAAAACAATGTTGGAGATTTACGGGATGATATCAAACAACTCAACATAAGGGTCCCAGGAGTTTCAAAAGGCTCAAAAAGAGATATGGATTAGAAGGCCTATTCAGTGAAATAATTATAGAAAACTTCCCTAATTTGGAAAAAGAAAAGGATATCCAGGTACACAAGGTGCATAGAACTCTTACAGACATGACTAGAAAAGATCTCACCATGACACATTGTAGTCAAACTTTCAACTGTAAAGCATAAAGCAAAGATTCTAAAATGTGCATGAGAGAAATGCCAGATTACTTCCAAAGGATCTCCAGTTAGACTCACAGCTGACTTCTCATCAGAAATCCTATAGGCTAGTAGAAAAGGGAGAGGAGAGACATAGTCCAAGTCATAAGAGAAAGCAAAACCTAGAATACTGTACTCTGCAAAACTCTCATTTAGGAGTGAAGGTGAAATAAAGACCTTCCATAACAAACAGAAATTGAAAGAATTTGTCAGTGTTTGCCCAGCCTTACAAATGATGCTTAAGGATGTGCTACACACAGAAACACAGAAAGATAGTCATCATTATGAAAGAATGTGAAGGCAGAAAATCTCCTAGTAAAACTTCAAAGGAAATCTAAAGCAAACAATAATAATTTTTATGGAAAAATGGCACAGCCAAATTGTTACTTATAAATAGTAAACTTGAATGTAAATGGCATAAATTCCCCAATTGAAAGATACAGATTGGCTGAATAGATTAAAAACCAAGACTCATCTATTTGCTGTCTACAAAAAACAAAAAACAAAAATAACAACAAAAAAACACCTAGGGGCTGGCATTGTGGTGTATGTAGTAGGCTAAGCCTCTGCCTGTAGCACCAGCATCCCACATGGATACCAATTTGCATCCTGGCTGCTCTTCTGATCCAGTTCTCTGCTATGGCCTAGGGAAGCAGTAGAAGGTGGCCCAGGTGCTTGCCCCCCACCACCTCCAACACCTGCAATGGGAGACCTGGAGGAAGCTCCTGTCTCCTGTCTTTGGGTCAGCTCAGCTCCAGCAGTTGCAGCCATTTGGGGAGTGAACTAGTGAATGGAAGACCTTTCTTTCTCTGTCTCTCCCTCTTTCTATCTGTAGTGCTACCTCTCAAATAAATAAATAAATAATCTTAAAAATTAAAAAAAAAACATCAAACCAACAAAGATACACACAGATTAAAAGTGAAAAAATGGAGGGGCCAGCGCCATGGTTCACTTGGTTAATCCTCCTCCTGTGATGCCGGCATCCCATATGACACCGGGTTCTAGTCACGGTTGCTCCTTTTTCAGTCCAGCTCTCTGCTGTGACCTGGGAAGGCAGTGGAGGATGGTCCAAGTGCTTGGGCCCCTGCACCCACATCGGAGACCAGGAGGAAGCAACTGGCTCCTGGCTTCGGATTGGCACAGTGCGCTGGCCATAGTGGCCATTTGGGGGGTGAAACAATGGAGGGAAGACTTTTTTCTCTGTCTCTCTCACTGTCTAACTCTGCCTGTTAAAAAAAATAAAAGAATGGAAAAAGGATATTCCATGTTAATGGAAAGCAGAAATGAGTGAGTGTAGCCTGAGGTCTCTTTGTGTGAGACTCTTAGCTGTCAGGCTGAAAGAGTGACAGTGTCTCTCGACAAGAAACACCAGAGACAAGCCTGAGGAGCATGTCTGTTTATTAGTAATTAGCCACAGACTTTTATAGAGTAAGAGGGGAAGAAAAAACCTGAGGTAGTAACAGCAATTATTTAGGGCAGAAGGGTCAGCATGCCAAAAGACCCCTAACCAATCAACTTATAGGTCATGCTGGCCACATAGGCCCCTTTGTGTAACCGGCCCACATCTGGAATGTGGAAGTTGCTTATTGGCTCTCTGTTTATCAATCATAAAGGCAAAGCCACAGGGTTTCCAAAGGAAGGGGGGATGGGGGAAATGGTCTAGACCTCCTGCCACCTGCCAGCAGCCAGGCTGTGGGATCCCTCTTGGGAGGCATGGTGCACCATGCCCTCTCATCCTCCTACATGGGCAGTGCAGGCAATCCCACAGGATCACCCACAGTAGCCATCCTGATAGCAGATAAAATAGACTTTAACAAAAAACTGTTAAAGAGACAAAGAAGGACACCATGTAATGATTAAGGGATCGATTCATCAGGAAGATGGGACTATAGTAAATGTATATGGCACCCAATGCTAGGGTCCCTGGCTATTTGACACAAATGTTGATGGATCTAAAGGGAAACATGGAGTCCAATATAATAGTAATGGGGGACTTCAACACCCTACTGTCATCCAAGGGCAGATCACCTAGTCAGAAAATCAACAAAGAAACAACAGAGCTAATATACATTATGGACAAAATGGACCTAACCTAATGCACACTCTTTTCATCAGTGCATGGGACTTTCTCAAGGATGAATCATATGCTAAGCCACAAAGCAATTCTCAGCAAATTTTAAAAAACTGAAATCATGCCATGCATCTTTTCTGAACACAATGGAATAAAGATGGAATTTAACAACTTAAGAATCTCTAGAAAATATGCAAACATCTGGATACTGAACAACACACTCCATAATGAACCACTGGTCATGGAAGCAAACAAAAGGGGAATAAAAATTCCTATAAACAAATGAAGATGACAATACAACATATCAAAACTTATGGGGTGCAGCAAAACCAGTGTTAAAAGACAGTTTATAAAAATTAGTGCCTACATTAAGAAATTGGAAAGACATCATTCAAAGCTATCAATACACCTAGAAAAACAACAACAAACTAAACCCCAAATCAGTAAAAGGAAAGGAATAATTAAAATTAGAGAATAAATAATTAAAATTAGAGAGGAAACAAAATAGACAAAAGATCAATGAAATGAGATACTAGTTTTTTGGAAAAAAAAAACAAACAAAATGATAAAGCACTGGCCCAACTAACAAAAAAATGGGAGAAGACCCAAATTAATAAAATCAGAGATGAAAATATAGATATAACAACTGATACCACAGAAATGAAAAGAATAATCAGGAATAATTACAAACAGATTTATACCAACAAACTGAAAAATCTACAAGAAATGGATAGATTCATGGACACAAACAATCTACAAAAATTGAATCATGAAGACATAGTAAACCTAAATAGACCAATAACCAAGAAAAGATTGAATCAGTAATAAACACCTCCCCCAATAAAGAAAATCCCAGGCCTGGATGTCTTCATTGCTGAATTCTACTGGACTTTTAAAGAAGAATTAATTACACTTTTCTCCAGCTATTCAAAACAATTGAAAAGGAGGGAATCTTCTCAAACTCTATGAGGCCAGCATCATCTTAATTCCAAAACCAGATAAAGACACAACAAAGAGAACTATAGTCCAATATCACTGATGAACTTAGATGGAAACATCCTCAACAGAATATTAGCTAATTGAACCCAACAACACATCAGAAGGATCATTTACCTGGAAAAAGTGGGATTTCCCCTGATTAGCAGGGATAGGTCAAGATAACAAAAATCAATAAATGTGATATATAACATTAAGAAATTGAAAAATAAAAACCATATGATTATCTCAACAGATGCAGAGAAAGCATTAGATAAAATACAACATCCTTTCATGATAAAAATGTAAGCAAATAGGGTATAGAAGGAACATTCCTTAACATAAATTTATGACAAACTCACAGCCAGCATCATATTAAATGGGAGAAAGTTGGAAGCATTCCCACTAAGATCTGGAACCAGACAAGAATGCCCACTTTCACCATTGCTGTTAAATATAGTCCTGGACATTTTAAGAAGTGCTATTATCAACAAAAAGGAATCAAAGTGATATAAATTATAAAGGAGTAAGTCAATTTATCCCCATTTGCAGATGATATGATTCTATATATAGTAGAACCAAAAGACCCCACTAAAAGACTACTGGAACTTATAAAACTCATAAAAGAGTTTGATAAAGTTGTAGGATATAAAATTAACAAAAAAATCAATAGCATTTATATACACAGACAATGCCATGGCTGAGAAAGAGCTTGTAAGAAGAGTCCCATTTACAATAGCTCAACAAAATCTAAAATACTGTGGAATAAATTTATGCAAAGATGTGAAAGATCTTCTGATGAAAGTTACAAAACATGAAAGAAAGAAATAGAAGACACAAAAATGGAAAAATCTCCCATGTTTGTGGATTGGAAGAATTAATATGAAAATGTCCATACTACCAAAAGTAATTTACAGATTCAATGTGATTCCAATCAAAATACCAATGATATTCTTCTCAGATTTAGAAAAAAATGAAGCTAAAATTCATATGGAAAACCAAGAAACCCTAAATATCTAAAGAAATGTTAAACAAAAACAGAGCCAGAGGCATCACAATACCAATTTTCAAGACATATTACCAGGCAGTTATAATCAAGACAGTCTGTTACTAGCACAGAAATAGACATGTAGACCAATGGAACATAATGGAAACATCAGAAATCCACTTACACATCTAAAACCAACTTATCTTTGACAAAGGAGGTATAGTCATTCCCTAGAAAAAGGACAGTCTTTAACAAATGGTGCTTGGAAAATAGATCTCTGCATGCAGAAGTATGTAACAAGACCCTTCCCTTACAGCTTATCAAAAATCAACTTAAAATGGATCAAGGATCTAAGTCTATGACCTGATAAATCAAATTACTAGAGGAGAACATTGGGGGTACTCTACAGGACACCGGCATAAGCAAAGACTTTTTGGAGAAAAACCCAGAAGCACAGTAAATCAAAGTAAAAACAGACAGATAGGATTACATCAAGCTAAGCAGCTCCTGCTCCACAAAGGAAATACTCATCAAAGTGAAGAGGCAATTGACAGAATGGGAGAAAATAGTTGCAAATTATTGACAAAGGATTAATATCAAGAGTCTATAAAGAGTTTAAAAAACTCAACAACAACAAAACAAACAATCCAGTTAAGAAATGGGCAAAGGACTCAAACAGGGATTTTTCAAAAGGTGAAATTCAAATGTCCAAAAGACACATGAAAAAATGCTCAGGATCACTAACTAGCAGGGAAATGCAAATAAAAAAAAAAAACACAGTGAGGTTTCATGTCACCCCAGTGAGAACGGCTCACATACAGAAATGAGCAAACAATAATGTGGGTAAAAGGGTACTCTAACCCAACAAACAGGATGTGGGCAACAAGTCCATAACCCATTGTTGATGGAAATGTGAACTAGTTGGCCATTGTGGAAGACTTCTCTCTCTGTCTCTCTCTCTCACTGTTCACTCTGCCTGTCAAAAAAAATTTACACTTAAAAACCATTTAACAAAATTCAACATCCCTTTGTGATTAAAATTAAACAGATTAGGTATAGAAAGTGCTTATCTCAGCAAAATAAAGGCTTTTATGACAAATCTACAGTCAACATCATACTGAATGGGGGAAAATTGAAAGCATTTCCTCTAAGATTTGGAGCCACTCTTTATAAAAATATTTGTTTTATTTATTTTAAAGGCAGTTATAGAGAGATAGAAGGAGAGACATGGAGAGAGAGAGAGAGAGAGAGAGAGAGAGAGAGAGAGAGAGAGAGAGAAAGGAAAGAGAGAGAGAGAGGAGAGAAAGAGAGAGATCTTCTATCTGCTGGTTCACTTTCCAAATGGCTGCAATGGTCATGGATGGGCTAGGGTCGAGACAGAAGCCAGGAGCTTGTTCCAGGTCTCCTGCATGGGTGCAGGTGCCCAAGCACTTGGGCCATTCTCTTCTGCTTTCCTATTCATCTTAGCAGGGAGTTGGGCAGCAATTAGAGCAGCCAGCTCTTGAACTGGTGCCCAACTGGGATTTAGGCATCACAGGCAGTGACTTAAACTGTCATGCAACAGTGCTGTCCCCAAAGTCACCCCTTTTTTTTCTTTTTAACTTTTATTTAATGAATTCCCAAAGTACAACTTTTGGATTATAGTGGTTTTTGCCCCCAAAACCTCCCTCCCATCTGCAACCATCCCATCTCCCACTCCCTCTCCCATTCCATTCTTCATCAAGATTCATTTTCAATTATCTTTATATACAGAGATCAACTTAGTATATACTAAGTAAAGATTTCAACAGTTTGAACCCACACAGAAGCACAAAGTATAAAGTACTGTTTGAGTAGTAGGTTTTCCGTTAACTTGCATAGTACAACACATTAAGGACAGATATCCTACATGGGGAGTAGTTGCACAGTGACTCCTGTTGTTGATTTACAATTGACACTCTTATTTATGATGTCAGTAATCACCCAAAGCTCTTGCCATGAGCTGCCAAGGCTATGGAAGCCTCTTGAGTTCACAAACTCCGATCTTATTTGGATAAGGCTGTAGTCAAAGTGGAAGTTCTTTCCTCCCTTCAGAGAAAAGTACCTCCTTTTTTGATGGCCCATTCTTTCTGCTGGGATCTCACTCACAGAGATCCTTCATTTAGGACATTTTTTTTTGCCACAGGGTCTTGGCTTTTCATGCCTGTGAAACTCTCATGGGCTTTTTAGCTGGATCCGAATGCCTTAAGGGCTGATTCTGAGGCCAGAATGCTGCTTAGGATATTTGCCAGTCTCTGAGTCTGCTGTGTATCCCTCTTCCCACGTTGGATCGTTCTCTCCTTTTTAATTCTATCAGTTAGTATTAGCAGACACTAGTCTTGTTTATGTGATCCCTTTGACACTTAATTCTATCATTATGATCAATTATGAACTGAAACTGATCACTTTGACTAATAAGATGTCATTGGTACATGCCACCTTGATGGGACTGAATTAGAATCCCCTGGCATGTTTCTAGCTCTACCATTAGGGGTTAGTCTGTGTGAGCATGTGCCAAACTGTACATCTCCTTCTCTTATTCCTGCTCTTATATTTAACAGGGATCACTTGTTTAAGATTGTACTGGCTGTCTTAGCCAGAGCAATTAGGCAAGGGAAATAAGTAAAGGCATAAAAGCAGCGACAGAAATCAATTATCCCTGTTTGCAAATGATATTATTGTAAATATAGAACAAATTATGACTCGACCAAAAGACTATTACAAGTGATAAATGAATTCAGAAATGCTGTAGCATAGAAAATCAATGCATAACCAATGAATAGCATCTTTATATACCAGCAATGAATTCACTAAAAAAAAAAAGAAATGATAAAAGCAGTCTCATCTACAATAGCTACAAAAATAATAAAATACCTACAAGAATTCATATCAAGGATGTGAAAGAATTCTTCAGTGAAAATGATAAAATATTGATGAAAGAAACTGAAGACATGAAGAAATGGGAAGATCTCCCATGTTCATGACTGGAAGAATTCATATTGTAAAAAACGTCCATACTATCCAACACAATCTTCTGATTAAATACAATCCCCACCATTTTCCTAGAGGCATTCTTCACTGAATTATTAAAAAAATCCCAAAGTTCGCATGGAATTACAAAAAAAGCAATATTTTTTTGTAAAAAATTTTATTTATTTATTTGGCAGAGCAACACAGAAAGAGGGAGCAATAGAGACAGAGAAAGATAGAGATTGAGAGATATCTACTGTTTCACTCTCCAAATGGCTGCAACAGCCAAGGCTGAGCCGGGCTGAAGCCAGGAGCCAAGAACTCCATCTTGGTTTCCCATAGCTTTTCAAGACATCACTGAGCCTAAGTAGCCAAAACACATGATACTGGCATAAAACAGATACACTGATCAACAGAACAAAATGTGACCCCAGAAATGAACCCATGCATTTACAACTAACTGATTCTTAAAAAAAGCACCAAAAATACGCACTAGAGGACAGTTTTTCCAATACACGATGCTCGGAAAACTGTGTATCCAAATGGAGAAGATTGAAGCTTGATTTCTTCTCTCTTGCACCCTACACACAAATCAATTCAAAATGGATTAAAGACCTAAATGTCAGATTTTAAACTATGAGAAACATAGAAGAAATTTATGACATAGACATACATGACATAGAAGAAATTTCTATAGAAGAAATCACACAAGAAACACTTCAAGATGTTGGCCTAAAGAAGTTTTTTTTTTTTTGTATAAAACCTTCAAAACATAGGCATCAAAAGCACAATTAGGGGCCCTTGCTGTGGTATAGTGGGTAAAGACGCCACATGCAATATCAGCATCCCATGTGGGCTCCGGTTTGATACCCAGCAGCTCCAATTCTGATGCAGCTCTCTCCTATAGCCTGGGAAAGCAGTGGAAGATGATCCAAGTATTTGGACCCCTGTACCCACATAGGAGATCTGTAGGAAGCTCCTGGCTCCTGGCTTCAGATTGGGGCAGCTCTGGCCATTGTGGCCATCTGGAGAGCAAACCAGTGGATGGAAGAACTCTTTCTCTCTTTCTCTCTGCCTCTGCCTCTCTGTAACTCTGCCTTTCAAATAAATAAATAAATAAATCTTTTAACAAAAACACAATTAGACAAATGGCATTTTATGAAAGTAGGAAACTTCTAAATGAAAAAAGAAACAACAGAGTAAAGAGACAACATTCTGAATGCAAGAAAATATTTGCAGTCTATTCATCTCACAAAGAATTAATATCTAGAATATAAAAGGAAATCAAACTCAACTAAAAATTACAGAGCAATCCTGCTAATAAATGGGCAAAAGATCTGAATAAACATTTCTTGAGAAAAATACAAATGACCAAACATATATGAAAAAATCCTCAATGTCACTGCCTGCCAGGGAAATGTAGATTGAAACTACAATGAGATATCATCTCACTCCAGTTAGAAGGCTATTATTTAAAAATAGTGGTTGGTGTTGCAGCAGAGTGGGTAAAGTTGCCACCTATGATGCCAGCATTGCATATGGGTACTGGTTCATATCCTGGCTGCTCCACTTCTGATCCAGTTCCCTGCTAATGGCCTAGGAAAAGCAGTGGAAAATGGCTTAAGTGCTTGGGACCCTGCCACCCATGTGGGAGACCCAAATGAAATTTCTGGCTCTTGACTGCTGCTCAGCCCAGCCTTGGCTGTTTTTGGGCATTTGGGGAGTGAATCAGTGGATGGAAGATATATCTGTCTCTCTGTCTCTCCCTCTCTCTTGCTCTCTCTCTCATTCTCTTTATTTCTCTACCTCTCTGCCTCTCTATGTAACTCTGGATTTCAAGCAAACAAATAAATCTTTAAAATAACAAATGGTGGCAAGGATGTGGGGGAAAGGAATCTTTACACATTGTGATGAAATATAAATTAGCATAGATATTCATGGATATTCTTCTGGAAACTAAAAATAGATACACTATATGACCCAGCTATCCTGTTTCTGGTATAAGTCTGAAGGAAGTGAAATTAGCTTATGAAACAGATATCTATCCCAAGTTCGTTGAAGCAGCATTCACAATAGCCAAAATATGGAGCCAACCTAAGTGTCCATCAGTGGATTGATGAATAAAGACTATGAAGTGCATACACACACACACACACATACATACATACAATGGAATGCTATTCTCCATTAAAGAGAACTGAGATTCTGATATATGTAGCAAAGTGATGGAACTGGAGATTATGTTAAGTGAAATAAGCCAGGCACAGAAACATCAATATTGTATATTCTCTCTCATATGTAGAATTTAAGGAATGTCTATTTGAGGTTAGAATAGCCATTACTAGACTGAGAAGAATGGGTAGACAGGGGATAATAGGCAGAGGTTGGGTATCAGGTACCAAAACAGAATTAGATAGAAGTAATAGGTTCTAGTGTTCCATAATACAGTGGGGTGACTATAGTTCACTTTATTATATAGTAGATAAGAAACTAGAAGAGAGGAGCAGGTGTACTCAACACATGGAAGAAGGGATGCTAACTCTCTGCTTTAGCCATTTGTTACTGTATGCATGCATTAAAATATTGCACTGTGTTTCATAAAGGTGTACACATATATAACATGTTAGTCAGAAATTTGAAAAAAAAATTTCTCTAAAGCAGATATAACAAATGGCCTGTAATCCATGAAAAATATGCTCAACATTACTAGCCTTCAGGAAAATGCAAGTAAAAATAAAAGAAATATGATTTCATATCCATTAAGATGTCTAGAATACAACAACCAGATAGCAATTTATGGCATAATTTCTAAAGAAATTATAATTCTTATACATTGCTGGTTCTTATGAGTACCTTAGCTTACTGACCACATCTAATTTGAAATTTACCCTATTTGCTTATCTGGAAAGCACTGTTCTCTTTAGAGATCCTATATACCTCTAAGTAAAAATATACCATGAATCTTAGCAGCTGAGTGAGTTAGTTTCCTTATTGGGAGCCTTTGTAGTCATTTTGAATGGTCCTATTACTGGGAAGTGATTTTTAATGTACCTTATTGCCTCCACATCCCGATCCCTTTGTTTTAGCTGAAATATTTTTTAAGATTCATTTATTTCTTTGAAAGGTGACACAGAGAGAGGAAGACACAGAGATGTTACATCTGCTGGTTTGCTCATCAAATGGCCACAACAGTCAGGGCTGGACCAGGCTGATGTCAGGAGCTCGGACATCCATCCTGGTCTCCCACATGAATGGCAGAGACCCAAGTGCTTGGGCCAAGTATATTAATAGGAAGCTGGATCAGAAGTGGAGCAGCCAAGATTTGAACCTGATATGAATGGCTGCCATTGGAAGTGGCTGCTTAACACACTGTGCCACAATTGCAGCCCTGAAGCTGAAAAATTTTTTTAAAAAATTAGATTTATTTATTTGAAAGGCAAAATTTCAGAGAAAAAGGAAGACACACAAACACACACAGAGACAGAGGAGAGAGAAAGAGACAGAGGAGAGAAAGAGAGACAGAGGAGAGAGAGGGAGAGGGAGAGGGAGATAGAGAGAGAGAGAGAGAGAGAGAGAGAGAGTGAGAGATTTTTCCATCTGCTGGTTAACTCCCCAAATGGCCATAATGGCTGGGGTTGGGACAGGCCAAAGCCAGGATCCTGGAAATCTATCTGTGTCTCCTATGTAGATGGTAGTGTCCTAAGTACTTGGCTTTCCAAGGCCCATTAGCAGGAGGATAGATCAAAAGTGGAATGGCTGAAAAGTGGACTGGTGCCCATTTGGGATGCTGGTGTCCCAGGCAGCAGCATAACCTGCTATACCACAATATTGGCATGGAATCATCTTACTAGATTGTCTGTCCTGTTTTCATTCTCTTCTTTTCTAGGTGAGCCAGTGCACAGATATCTGATTTTCCTCAGATTGTATGATCGTTGGTTACCCTGTGATTTCTGATCTTTGTCAAGAGAAATTATATATTCATAGGTTATCTAGATTATTCTTATTATTGCTGTTGGAGTAGTTTTCTTTTTGGCCTTCTACATAATTTTTTTTAAAAAATTATTTACTTATGTTATTTATATATGTTACAGAGAGAGAGAGAGAAGAAGAAACATACAGTGAGAAAATTTTCTATCTACTGATTCATTCTCCAAATGGCTACAGTGGCCAGGCAGAGGCCAGAAGTCAGGAGCTCCTTCTGGGTCTCCCATATGGGAGGCAGAGGCGCATGCTGCAGGGGCCATCCTCTGCTGCTTTCCCAGACACATCAGTAGGGAGCTGGATTGGAAGTGGAGCAGCAGGGCCTTGAACCAGTTTCCATATGGGATGCCAGCATTGCAGGTGGTGGTTTAACCATCTGCATCATGATGTTGGCCCTTGGCCTTATATATCTTAAAAACAAGATAGAAGGTCCATATATATTAAATAATTAGTTTCTGCAGTGAATTCAAAGGACAGCCATTATCTTTTTTTTTCTTAAGATTTATTTATTTATCTGAAAGGCAGAGCTACAGAGAGGCAAAGGCAGAGAGAGAGAAGTCTTCCATCCACTGGTTCAATCCCCAAATGGCCACAACGGCCAGCGCTGCACTAATCTGAAGCCAGGAGCCAGGAGCTTCTTCCGGGTCTCCCACACAGGTGCAGGGGCCAAAGCACTTGGGCCATCTTCTACTGCAGGCCATAGCAGAGAGCTGGATTGGAAGAGGAGCAGCCAGGACATGAACCGGCACAAAGGTGGGATGCTAGCAGCGCAGGCAGAGCTTATCCTATTATGCTACAGTGCTGGCCCCTCAGAATTTTGTAAGTTGTTTATACTACCAGAAAATAGTACTTACTTCTTACATTCTGATTGAATTAAATAATAATTGATTTAGTACTATGCCATTTAATAGGATGGTTTTTAATAGGTTTTGATGTTTCTTTGTTATTCCTTTTAATTTATAGTTTTTAGTAGGTATGACTATTTCATATTTTTGATTTTTTTAAGAACATCTATGTAGATAATGCAAATTTGAATGCAAATAAGCTAAATGAGGGGAGAGCATTTGGTGAAGTGATTAATACACTACTTGGGAAGCCTGCATATCATATCAGAGTGTATGGGCTTGAGTTCTGGCTCTTTTTTTTTTCTTTTTTGTAAAATTTATTTATTTATTTGATAGAGTTACACAGAAAGAGAAGGAAAGGCAGAGAGAGAGAGAGAGAGAGAGAGAGAAATCTTCCACCCACTCGTTCACTCCCCTTTGGCCCCAATGGCTGGAGCTGTGCTGACCCGAAGGCAGGAGCCAGGAGCCTTCTCAGGGTCTCCCACATGAGTGCAGGGGCCCAAGCACTTGGGCCATCTTCTACTGCTTTCCCAGGCCATAACAGAGGGCTGGATCAGAAGTGGAGCCGTCAGGACTCAAACTGGTGCCCATATGGGATGCAAGCACTGCAGGCAGCTGTATCACCCGCTACGCCACAGTGCCGGCCTCTTGAGTTCTGGTTCTGTTCTCCATTCCGGCTTCCTGGTAATGTGAACCATGGGAAACATCACATGATAGCTTAAGTAGTTGGGTCCCTACTACTCACATGGGGAACTCACACTTAGTTCCAGGTTCTTGGCTTTGGTCTGGGCCAGCCCTGGCTGTTGTGGCCATCCAGGGGAGTGAACCTGTACATGGCAGGTCTCTCTGTCAATTTGTTTTTCAAATTAACATACAAACTTTACAAACAAAAAATTTACAATGATTAACCTATTATAAAAAATAAACTAAATGAATATATAAGAAACCAAGAGTTCAGATAAAATCAAAAGCTTGTCATTTAAAAGATCAACAATGAAACTAGACACTGATCATCAGTAGCTGCTAACATCACAAAAGAAGAGGCAGATAGATATCACATGTCCTTTTATACAAGAATGTAGTACCAGCTAAAGTGTATTTTTGTGTCAAATATGGGAACTAAATAAGATTAAACTCAGACCCAACTATAAATTTACAATAAATACATAAGACAGAGGACTATATTTAACTATAACCATCAAAATACAAACAATATAATTCAAATAATGGGGGCCAGAGTTGTGGCATAGTGGATTAAGTTGCATCCTACAGTACCAGCATCCCATATGGGAGCTGATTTGAGTACAAGCTGCTCCACTTCAAATCCAGCTTCCTGTTAATGCGCCTGGAAAAGCAACAGAAGATGGTCCAAGTGTTTATGTCCCTGTACCCACATGGGAGACCCAGATGAAAGTCCTGGCTATTGAGGCCAGCCCTGGCCATTGAGGCCATTTGGGGACAGAACCAGTGGACAGAAGAGCTCTCTCTGTATATCTCTCCTTCTTTCTCTGGAACTCTGCCTTTCAAATAAAAAAATAAGTGTTCAAAATTTCAAATGATGACATATCCTATAAGACAATCTGTTTTTCTCAATAAATAATTTGCATGGTGAATAAAAAGGTAGAAGGGGAACCTATTGGTTAAAAAAGACTAAAAGACATACTAACAATTTTAATCTATGGCACTGATTGGCATTAAACAATCTATTTAAAAATTATGATGCTTATGAAGAAACTGGGAATTTCAATACTGAATATTTGATATGAAGAAATTCTTGTTATTTTAGTTCTGATAATCTTATTGTATTGTGGCTATGTTAAAGAAGCTTCTTTGTCTATAGGTAGGAATACAAATATTGATGATGAAATGATAAACTGTTGTGTGGAGAGAATTGGGTACAAATTAAGTGAATAAAGATGACCAAAATTGATAGTTGTTGAAGTTGCGTGATAGATACATGTGAGTTAATTAACACCTGTCACTGATTTTTAAGTTGAAATCTGCTTATTTTATAATTTGAGATTTGAAACAAAATTTCATGTAATTATGAGAAATTGGTATAAGCACCTAAATTCTACAAAATAATTTGTGTAAGAAATATGGAAACTAATTTATGAAAAATGCCAATAAATTAGGTAAATCTAGGGGCAGGAATTGCAGTGCAGTGGGTTAAGCTACTGCATAGAATACCTGCATCCTATACTGGAATACCTGCCTCCTCTTCCAATCCAGCTTTCTCCTAATGTACCTCTCGGGAGGCAACGGATGATGACTCAAGTACTTGGGTCTCTGCTATCCACATGAGAGACCTGGGTGGAGTTCCTGGTTCCTGGCTTCAGGCTGGCATATGGGGAGTTAAGCAGTAGATGAAAGATATAATCACAGATACCTAATAAGATAGAAATGACTCGAAATGACTCAAGAGCAGATAGAGATGTTCACACTCATCATTTTATAAGTAGAAAAAGTTTGTAAAGATAACCATAAAGTATCATCAGATCCAGATTGGTTAAACCTGAATTCACTTTGACTTCCACAGAACATATAACTCCTGTATTATTTATTATTTCATACAAAAAGATGCCAAATGGCTATACTTAATTTTTCAAATACCTCAACGCAAATACTTTAGTGCAGGTCAACGAATAAATTACATGACTAAAGATATAAATATAATAAAGTGCTAGCAAATTACAAATATACAAATATAATAAAGTGCTAGCAAATTAAATTTAGCAATGTATTAAAAATTATTAAGGGGCCAGCACTATGACATAGCGGGTAAGGCTGCTGCCTGCAGTGCCAGCATCCCATATGGGCACCAGTTCAGATTCTGGCTGTTCCACTTCCAATCCAGCTCTCTGCCATAGCCTGGGAAATCAGTAGAAGATGGCCAAATCCTTGGGCCCCTGCATCCATGTGGGAGACCTGGAAGAAGCTCCTGGCTCCTGGCTTCAGATTGGCATAGCTCTGGCCACTGCAGCCAATTGGGGGAGTGAACCATCAGATGGAAGACCTCTCTCTCTCTCTCTTTCTACCTCTTCTTCTCTCTGTGTAACTTTGACTTTAAAATAAGTAAATAAATCTTTTTTTTGACAGGCAGAGTTAGACAGTGAGAGAGACAGAGAGAAAGATCTTTCTTTCATTGGTTCACCCCCCCCCCCCAAAATGGCCACTATGGCAGGTGCGCTGCACGGATCCGAAGCCAGGAGCCAGGTGCTTCCTCCTGGTCTCCCATGCGGGTGCAAGGCCCAAACACTTGGGCCATTCTCCCCTGCCTTCCCGGGCCACAGCAGAGAGCTGGGCTGGAAGAGGAGCAACCAGGACAGAATCCGGCGCCCCAACTGGGACTAGATCCGGGGTGCCGGTACCACAGGTGGAGGATTAGCCCAGTGAGCCACAGTGCTAGCTCAAGTAAATAAATCTTTAAAAAATTATTGACTATAGGGCTGGCGCCGTGGCTCAACAGGCTAATCCTCTGCCTTGCGGCGCTGGCACACCGGGTTCTAGTCCTGGTCAGGGGGCCGGATTCTGTCCCGGTTGCCCCTCTTCCAGGCCAGCTCTCTGCTGTGGCCAGGGAGTGCAGTGGAGGATGTCCCAAGTGCTTGGGCCCTGCACCCCATGGGAGACCAGGAGAAGCACCTGGCTTCTGCCATCGGATCAGCGTGGTGCGCCGGCTGCAGGGCGCCATCCGCGGCGGCCATTGGAGGGTGAACCAATGGCAAAAGGGAAGACCTTTCTCTCTGTCTCTCTCTCTCACTGTCCACTCTGCCTGTCAAAAAAAAAAAAAAACTTAAAAAAAATTATTGACTATAAAAATATAACTTTTTTGGTTTTCATGATTAAAAGTCTAATGTTAGGTGATCTATTATATGTCATTATTTCAACAGATTTCTGAAGAAAAAACAAGGCAAGTGTTTGGTCTACTGGATAAGAAGCCAATTAGGATGTCTGCAACCCATATGACAGTGATTGTGTTTGAGTCCTGGTTCTAGCTCCTAATTTTTAACTTTTATTTAATAAATATAAATTTCCAAAGTACAGCTTTTGG
Organism: Lepus europaeus; assembly: GCF_033115175.1. Lineage (NCBI taxonomy): Eukaryota > Metazoa > Chordata > Mammalia > Lagomorpha > Leporidae > Lepus > Lepus europaeus. Next base: position 125,974,509 of record NC_084827.1, on the reverse strand, counting down.
ATTACAGTGGCTTCCCCCCCCCCCATAACTTCCCTCCCACACCCAACCCTCCCATCTCCTGCTCCCTCTCCCATTCCATTCTTCATCAAGATTCATTTTCAATTATCTTTATATACAGAAGATCAATTTAGTATATATTAAGCAAATATTTCAACAGTTTGCACCCACACAGAAACACGAAGTGTAAAGTACTGTTTGAATACTAGTTATAGCATTAATTCACATTGTACAACATATTAAGGACTGAGATCCTACATGAGGAGTAAGTGCACAGTGACTCCTGTTGTCGACTTAACTATTTGACACTCTTGTTTACTGCATCAGTAATCACCCTAGGCTCTTGTCATGAGTTGCCAAGGCTATGGAAGCCTTTTGAGTTCGCCAACTCTGATCTTATTTAGACAAAGTCATAGTCAAAGTGGAAGTTCTCTCTTCCCTTCAGAGAAAGGTACCTCCTTCTTTGATGGCCCGTTCTTTCCACTGGGAGTTCACTCACAGAGATCTTTCATTTAGGTGGTTTTTTTTTTTTTTTTTTTTTTTTTTTTTTTTTTTTTTTTTACCAGAGTGTCTTGGCTTTCCATGCCTAAAATACTCTCATGGGCTCTTCAGCCAAATCCAAATGCCTTAAGGGCTGATTCTGAGGCCAGAGTGCTGTTTAGGACATCTGCCATTCTATGTGTCTGCTGTGTCTCCTGCTTCCCACGTTGGATTGTTCTTTCCTTTTTAATTCTATCAGTTAGTATTAGCAGACACTAGTCTTGTTTGTGTGATCCCTTTGACTCTTACACCTATCATTATGATCAATTGTGAACTGAAATTGATCATTTGGACTAGTGAGATGGCATTGGTATATGGCACCTTGATGGCATTGAATTGGAATCCCCAGGCACGTTTCTAACTCTACCATTTGGGGCCAGTCCGATTGAGCATGTCCCAAACTGTACATCTCCTCCCTCTCCTATTCCCACTCTTATATTTTACAGGGATCACTTTTCAGTTAAATTTCAACACCTAAGAATAATTGTGTGTTAATTAAAGAGTTCAACCAATAGCATTAAGTAGAACAAAAAAAAATACTAAAAGGGATAAAGTAGTAAATTGTTCATCGACAGTCAGGATAAGGGCTGATCAAGTCACCGTTTCTCATAGTGTCCATTTCACTTCAACAGGTTTCCTTTTTGGTGCTTGGTTAGTTGTCACCGATCAGAGAGAATATATGATATTTGTCCCTTGGGGACTGGCTTATTTCACTCTCTAGCTGCTAATTTAAACTTCCTGTTAATGTAGGCTCTGGGAGGCAGCGGATGATGGCCCAACTGACTGGATCCTGCCACCCAAGTAGGAGACCTAGATTGAGTGCTTGGTTCTTGGCTTCAGTCCACCCCAGCTCTAGTCCTTTCAAGCATTTGGGGAGTGAACTAGCAAAAAGGAGCTGTCTTTCTGTCTGTGTCTATCTGACTCTTTCTATAAAATAAAAAAAATTAAAAATCATATAATTATGTTAATACAGTTTTCTATTTTTGATAGAGCTGTACTTATGAGGGTACTTTAAAAAGCTAATAGAAAACATATATTGTGAAAAAGCATGCATAGATTTCAAAAAGTTTTTGCACCAAATAAAAATCCTTTAATTTCATTTTCCCATAAATTTTTGCAGTACCTATGTATTTGGAAGGCATATTTTAGTTCAATTTTCTCCCTGATTTGCAAATTAATTTTGGGCTCATTAGCCAATTTTTCAGTCCATAAATTTGTCTATTGGAAAGTAAGGAAAGGGAGGGTACAGAAAATGTTTTTCAACTCCTTTAGAAGAGGCAGTTTGATAAGGCCTACCAAATCAAGTTGGAATCAGTTCAAATCAGGTTCATTCTGTGCTATAGAATCATTGTATGAAATACAATGATGGAGATTGTTCTAACAACTAGTGGAATAAATTTTGTGTCTTATTAAAATGGAAATTACCTTGGCAGGGATAATATATTTAGCTTCACTTGCCAATTAGCAAAGGAGACTCTGTTAGGGAAACAAAGAATTGGGAAAATATATTACATATTTAAGATGGGAGAAAAGTACATCATTGAGAAGCAAAAGTACTTCAGGAGATCAGTTTGATGATTTAACTCTATGGTTTTTACTTTAATCACAGAAGCCAATGGGAAAGAAAAGGGCAGAATCAGAGGGAGGGCATGTGTGAGAGGAGGTTAGCATTCAAGAAGTATATCCATGGTCCTAGGTTTTGATAGGGACCTTAACAACAGCAGCTTTATAATTACAATTTATTAAAGAGGAGACTGAATTTCAGAGGGGCTAAATCAGCTACAAAAAGTGACCAGTTAACTAAAATGCTATGCCAAAATTTAGTCCCACGTTTGCATAATTTCAAAGACAATGTTGTTTACATTGGGATAATCAAAACTGTCTACACTATTTTCAATAAAAGTATGTGTCATATAGGCATGTTATTATACAAGGCAACCAAGCATTTTTAACAAATGACTAACAAAGAATTCAGTGAAGTCTGTGTTGTGGTAGAAGGTTAAGCTGCTACCTGTGATGCAGGCATCCCATATGAGCTGCTCCCTGTCTGATCCAGTTCCCTGTTAATACATCTGGGAAAGCATAGGAAGAAACCCAAGTGCTTGGGCTCCTGCCACCCATGTGGGAGACCTGAAAGGAGTTTCTAGCTCTCCTGATTTCAACCTGGATCAGTCCAGGCCATTGCAGCCATTTAGGGAGTCAACCAGTTGATAGAAGTTCTCTTTCTCTCTGCCCTTTCTCTCTATGTAACACTGCCTTTCAAATAAATAAAAATATATCTTTTTTAAAGACTTCAGTAAAATTTAGAAGCAGAAAATGTCCTTGCCATCAAATACAACCAGTAGAGATTATTTTATTTCTCTAGTATATATAAGTTTAAGTAGGCATTAAAACCAGGCAAGGGATCAAACATTTAGACTACCCATTGAGATGTCCACAGCCCACACTTGAGACAACAGGTTTGATTTTCAGCTCTGGTTCCTGACTCCAGTTTCCTGCTAATGCAGACCTCAGGAAGCAACAGTGATGGCTCAAGGGGTTGGGTTCCTGCCATCCGTTTGGGAGACCTGGACTGAATTTCTGCGTCCTAACTTGGCCCTGGCTGAGCCCTCACTGTTGAGGGAGCTGGGGGAGATACCAATAGATGGGAACTTTCTCTGTATCTCAAATAAAGAAAAATAAAAATTTTAAATAGGGAGAAGGAGAACAACAAAAACAACAAGTCACCCCTGTTTCTTTTCATAGTTTAGGTTTTACAAGTCACTTTCTGGATATGTATCCTTTCTCTCACATTCTCTTTATGCACACACACACACAAACACAAACACACATGCATGTGTATATGTGTGTGCATGGTACAGATATATCCTCTAATATTATTTAAGAAATCTGGTTTTTAACATTTATATAGTCTATTAAAAATTACACGCTTTGCATCTTCAAATGAACTGTGCGAAGCCTTTCCTCAGGAAAATCTGTCTTTGAAGTGATTACTTACACAGGGTTTACAGTTTGGGTTTATAGTCTCTACTTTGAAGCAGGATAAAAAGTGAACTAGTGTGGGGTGGGTGTTGTGGCACAGTAGTTAAGCTGCTGCTTGAGAGGCCCACAACCAATACTGGGGTACCTGGTTTGAGTCCCAGCTCTGCTACTGATCCAGCTTCCTGCTAACGTACACTCTGGGTGGCAGCAGGTGATAGATCAAGTACTTGGGTCACTGCTAACCATGTGATAGACACAGATGGAGTTCCTGACTTTGGCCTTTTTACCTTTAATAATAATTCACATTCCAGTTAATTTTTAGTAATTCACCCATTGAGAGAAAGATATGCCAAAGTCTAGAATGTGAAGCTCAGCCTAACACATTTCCAAAGTCATCAATATAAAATAATCAGAATTATAAAAGTTGTCACATATTGATTGATCTACATAATAATATGCTTAAATGGCATGGAGTAATTATATATAGACATACCTACATTAGTACTTGGTAGCAACTAAATTGTGAAATGTGTGAGCTGGTTTGACTCTTTTTCTGTTCCTTTATCACTCTTTTCTCACTGGAGAAGTTACTCTGCTGTTTTCTAAAAGTCACTTCTGAGTGAAGTGAGTAGAGAATGTCGGGTCCAGGAGTCAGTGTATAACTGTTGGATGCACACAAATAAGATGACATGGAGGATGACTTAGAGCAGTGATTGGCACTCTGGAGGAAACAAGGCTTAATGGGCCATAAAATCTTTATTAGGAATTTGAAGTAACATCAAGAATAGCCTACAGAACTGAGAACTTGTGAAGAGGCAAATGGTGCAAGTTTAGTCTGACTACAGTGGAAATGTTCTGAAGGCTCTGGCACACATGCTACAGAGACGCCCCAAGGTTTCTCAGAGAAACTTCACAAGATGTAACTAAAAGAGATTGTTACCAATGGTCAGTCAACCCTCTCCAGGGCAGATTTTACACACTGGTCTTCCTGATGGCTTTCAGCCAATCAGTTTACCCAAAATAAAATAAAACATTCAGCTTTCAAACAGGTTGTGTTTTCTTTCCTGCTCTGTCTCTGTTTTTTAATTCTGCTTTTACTATTGTTGATGACTGCTTAGTGACTCTCCATCATTTTTAGATGAATATTAAATGTTATTTGTTGAGAGTGCAATTTACCTCCTGTACTTATAAGACATTTGACTTTTAAAGTGTTTTCCTGTTGTTATGTTAAATAAGTTTATATAAATGAATAAACCAATTGATAGTAGTTTCTAATGTGTATTTTTGATCTGAAGAAGCCAGGAACCAGGTGCTTCTCCTGGTCTCCCATGTGGATGCAGGGCCCAAGCACTTGGGCCATCCTCCACTACACTCCCAGGCCACAGCAGAGAGCTGGATTGGAAGAAGAGCAACCGGGACAGAATCCGGCTCCCCAACCTGGACTAGAACCTGGGGTGCCGGCGCCGCAGGCGGAGGATTAGCCTAGTGAGCCGCAGAGCTGGCCTAGGGACAATGGCCTTTTAAAAGCAATCGATTAGCCAGTATTTTAAAAACATCTACTATATCCTTAGGATAACATAGTCTTTGAAAACAAGTTAGTAATCCAAGAAGAAAACAGAATGTTGAAATCATTAGTACGTATTCTCTCAAGCCTGAAAATGCTTAGTCTGGATAACAAATGTTCTAGCAAATTTAGAGGACACTTTACCGGGCAGAGGTTGAGATGGAGCTAGAGTAAGGGAGGGGTATGGTCACGAAAAAGGGAGAGAGCATTTTAGGAAGTCACAACAACTAGGGCAAAGCCACAAATAATACTCATGAAGGTAAGGAAGAGTACCTATTGGGAAAATGTGTTTTGTATAGTCTGATGGCTAGTTACACCAAAGTGTGATCCATAAAACAGCAGCATAGCCATCACCTGGGGGCTTATTGGAAATATAGACTTTCATGTTTCACCACAGAACTTCTGGAATAAAACCTGTATGTAACAAGAATTCCTGTATGATTCATATATACATTAAAGATTGGAAACATTTTAAGATGATTGCCTCCAAATACTGTTACCAAGCCTAGACCACGTGTCTGAGAATGCCTGGAGAGCTTGCTAAGAGTGGAAATTCTCAGCGCCTTCCACCAGAGATTTTAATTCAGGAAGTCTGAAATCAGGAATATTAACAAGCTCCTCCAAGTGACAGTGTTGTGCCTTTGCCTTTGGCCCAGAACAATCTATTCCAACTTTGACTTGATCTAGTTCTAGATGGCTGATTTTCAACCTTGGCTGCATATTAGGATCAGTTAGAAAGCTTTCTTTTTTTTTTAAGATTTATTTATTTATTTGAAAGTCAGAGTTACACAGAGGGAGAAGGAGAGGCAGAGAGAGAGAGAGAGAGAAAGAGGTCTTCCATCCGCTGGTTCACTCCCCAGTTGGACGCACCCAATTGGACGCACTGGCTGGAGCTGCGCCAATCTGAAGCCAGCAGTCAGGAGCTTCCTCTGAGTCTTCCCATGTGGGTACAAAGGCCCAGGGATTTGGGCCATTTTCTACTGCTTTCCCAGACCATAGCAGAGAGCTGGATCGGAAGTGGAGTAGCCGGGTCTCAAACCAGCAGCCATATGGGATGCCAGCACTAGAGGCGGCAGCTTTACCCATTACGCCACAGTGCTGAGCCCACTTAGAGAGCTTTCAAAACACATTAATAGACCCCATTCTGAGAGTTTCTGATTTACGTGTCCTGCAGTAGATCTCAGTAATATGCTTTTAAAAACTTCCCAGGTAAGTTTAATGTGCAACTAGGACTGAAAAATACTGTTCCAAATAATGAGGTAAAATAGTTTAGGTGGTAACAAATGAAGAAGAATCTATACTTTTTTTTAAAATAGAAGATATATGTAAGATGGATATTTTAGGAAGATTAATTTCACTGTGGTGTAAATGGCATATTAAAAGAATGAAGTTAAAAAGTGTGGAAACCACCTATACTAATGCAGTTGACAGCTTTGGGAATAGAATTTAAAATTTAAGGGACTCTAGAGAGAATCGATGGAAAAGATATGGCTGCATGGGGAATTAATTCAGAATCAACCAAGATAATAAGATAATCATGCTTCCTGGGAAGGGAAAATAGTCTAATAAGGTTGATATTGTTCTACAGAAGAGTGAGACTCACATGTAAGGTGGAGGTAGAGAATAAATTGAAAACAGAGAACAGAAAACAAATCTTTGGTGTTTTTGGACTTTGAAACTATTTTTTAAAAAACCAGCAAAATCTACTTGGCTGGTGGGCATAGTTGTCAAAAGGTGATATGATTAAGAAAAAAAATGAATTGAGATCAGTTTTAGACTTCCTTAAAACAGTGATTCCTAAAGATCCTTTACTATTGTGACTGTGATCTCAGGACAGGAAACAGCCGGATTTTTCAGAGATTAATAGACGTTGGGAACAAGTGGTTGCCATTCCTGGGTATCTGAAACAGGCTGTGGTCCACCAATCAAAATAGGAGCTTGTAGAGGCCCCGCGATAGTGGGTTAGTCGAAATTTCAGTTACAGAGGGCCATAGAGATTAGCTAGACTTCATTTCCCTGGTTCTGGAATGTACAACCGGAATAAACACATTTGGCATCTGGCAAAATTGCTGCTTCTTGCTTGTCAAGCTTCACTTGCCTGAGTGTGTCATTGTCTGTGGATTTTCTCAGTATAGGGATCTTCACTTCAATTAGCCAGATTTCTGTGTGCTGATTAATTAAAACATTTTCTTCTTTATGTCAAGAAATTTTATACTTCCTAAACTTTCAGTTGGCTTACTTAATAATTTTCAATAAATTTAAGTGGAAAATGACAAAATTAGTTCATGGTATGTGAACTTTCTGTAAGTTTAAAGTTTTTCATAAAAATTTGGGAATAGAAAAACAGTTTGCTTTAAAATTTATCAAAAAAGTTTATAAACTTCAAAACATATCTTCTAAGAAGCAACTATTGTTGACAAATATCTTCTATTTTAAATTTACTGTTTTTGAGGAAAATGACAGTATCACAAGCAATTTTTGTAAAACTTTATGGAATATGCATTGTTTTAAGCCTCAGGATGAAAAAGAAGTAATAGAATTTGGTTTATGTATTGCATTAGACAAATGTCAATGCAGAAGCTCACTTTAGATAGTACTTTCTTGACATAGTGAAGCAGTGGATATTGATCCAGAGGTTCCCCTGATCCTAGTGCATCAACTAACTAGAGCTTTTTTAAGGTAGACATATTTGCCAGACACTGGGCTTTTTGGATGGGCAGTGATGTCTTCTAAAGTGTTACACTCAACTCATTACCCCCTTCCTTTATTTTGAAGCCAAGGGAACCACTGTTCTATATTTAGTGTTTATTATTTCAATGAGTATCTCTATATTTTAATTACATTTTCATTCATCCCAAAACTTTATGAAACTGTAAGTAGATATTAGCTATCCTTCTGTCATGCATGATATTTTTCTATTTTATTTTTTTTTTGTGGTATGAAGTTCACATTTAATCAAAGTTTTCACAGAAACCTAACACATGCCTACAGAGATTTTTTTTCTTTTCTTTTTTTTTTATTAAACTTTTATTTAATGAATATAAATTTCCAAAGTATAGCTTATGGGTTACAATGGCTTCCCCCCTCCCATAACTTCCCTCCCGCCCGCAACCCTCCTCTTTCCCGCTCCCTTTCCCCTTCCATTCATGTAAAGATTCATTTTCAATTCTCTTTGTATACAGAAGATCAGTTTAGTATATATTAGGTAAAGATTTCAACATTTTGCCCATATAGCAACATAAAGTGAAAAAACTACCATTGGATTACTAATTATAGCATTAAATAGCAATGTACAGCACATTAAAGACAGAGATCCTACATAATTTTTTTTTCAAATTAATTAATTTTCTATGCCATTTCCATTTTAACACCAGGTTGTTGTTTTTTTTTTTTCATTTCCAATTCCCTTTATATACAGAAGATCACTTCAGTATATAATTAGTAAAGACCTCATCAGTTTGTGCCCACACAGAAACGCAAAGTATAAAAATACTGTTTCAGTACTAGTTATAGCATCACTTTGCTTTAGACGACACATTAGGGACAGATCCCACATGGGGTGTAAGTACACAGTGACTCCTGTTGCTGATTTAACAATTTGACACTCCTGTTCATGGTGTCAGTAATCTCCCTAGGCTCTAGTCATGAGTTGCCAGGGCTATGGAAGCCTTTAAAGTTCGCTGACTTTGATCTTATTCCAATAGGGTCATAGTCAAAGTGGAAGTTCTCTCCTCCCTTCGGAGAAGGGTACCTCCTTCTTTGATGGCCCTGTTCTTTCCACTGGGATCTCACTCACAGAGATCATTCATTTAGGTCTTTTTTTTTTTTTTCCATGATATCTTGGCTTTCCATGCCTGCTATACTCTCATGGGCTCTTCAGCCAGATCTGAATGCCTTGAGGGCTGATTCTGAGGCCAGAGTGTTGTTTAGGACATCTGCCATCCTATGAGTCTGCTGTGTATCCCACTTCCCATGTTGGATCTTTCTCTCCCTTTTTGATTCTATCAGTTAGTATTAGCAGATACTTGTCTTGTTTGTGTGATCTCTTTGACTCTTAGACCTATCAGAGCTATCAATTGTGAGCTGAAATTGATCACTTGGACTAGTAAGATGGCATTGGTACATGCCATCTTGATGGGATTGTGTTGGAATCCCCTGGCACATTTCTAACTCCACCATTTGCGGCCAGTCCGATTGAGCATGTTCCAAATTGTTCATCTCCTCCCTCTCTTTTTCCACTCTTAGATTTAACAGGGATCACTTTTCAGTTAAAATTTAAACACCTAAGAATAATTGTGTGTTAATTACTGAGTTCAACCAATAGTACTAGAACAACAACAACAACAACAAATACTAAAAAGGATAAAGTATTACATTGTACATCTAAAGTCAGGACAGGAGCTGATCAGTTCATTGTTGCTTATAGTGTCCATTTCACTTAACAGGTTTCCCCTTTGGCGCTCAGTTGTCACTGATCAGGGAAAACAAAGAAATCAAGAAAATCCACAACAACAAAACAAACAACCCACTTAAGAGATGGGCCAAGGACCTCAATAGACATTTTTCGAAAGAGGAAATCCAAATGGCCAACAGACACATGAAAAAATGTTCAAGATCACTAGCAATCAGAGAAATGCAAATCAAAACCACAATGAGGTTCCATCTCACCCCGGTGAGAGTGGCTCACATTCAGAAATCTACCAACAACGGATGCTGGAGAGGATGTGGGGAAAAAGGGACACTAGCCCACTGTTGGTGGGAATGCAAACTGGTTAAGCCACTGTGGAGGTCTGTCTGGAGATTCCTCAGAAACCTGAACGTAACCCTACCATACAACCCAGCCATCCCACTCCTTGGAATTTGCCCAAAGGAGGTTAATTGGTCTAACAAAGAAGCCATCTGCACATTAATGTTTATTGCAGCTCAATTCACAATAGCTAAGACCTGGAACCAACCCAAATGCCCATCAACAGTAGACTGGATAAAGAAATTATGGGACGTGTACTCCATAGAATACTATACAGCAGTAAGAAACAACGAAACCCAGTCATTTGCAACAAGATGGAGCAATCTGGAAAACATCATGCTGAGTGAATTAAGCCAGTCCCAAAGAGAAAAATATCATTTGTTTTCCCTGATCGGTGACAACTGAGCGCCAAAGGGGAAACCTGTTAAGTGAAATGGACACTATTTTTCTATTTTAATACATGTAGTTCTGTGTTATTCATTTTCCAAGGTATGAATGTAACACAACTACATCTGTTCTGGTATGATGGACATTCAGGTGGCATCCAGTTTTTTTTTTTTCTCTTACAAGCAATGCACATATATGACTCCTTGGGAATCTTCATAAAATTTTCTCTAGTGACACAGTGCTGAACTGTAACATCTGTACATCTTTAACTGTAAGAGACATTGCTAAAGTGTTCTACAATGTACTAGCACCAACAGGACATGAGTTCACTATTACTTGGCATCTTTGTCTACTTTAAAAAACTCCATTCAGCTGATGAATGTGAAAAGAATCTCACTGGGGCCAGCATTGTGGTGTAGCTGGTAAGGTGGCCACCTGTGAAGATGGCATCCCATGTGGGCACCAGTTCAAGTCCTCTCCTCTCTTTAAAGGGGTCAGATCTTGAATGCTCAAAAGTTTTAAATTTTAATAAATTGTTTCCTATTTTGTGGATCTTAAGTTTATTTTCTTGAGGTTTTCTATGTTTACTTCTAACAAGGTTTAAGATTCTGCTTTTAAAATGTAGGTTTTTAATTAGACTTTTCCATATGGATCATCAGTTACTTGAGTGTTTTTATGCTTTGACTTTTCCTCAACAAAATATCAAACTTCCCCATGCCTATATGTACCTTGGTTCTCTATCTACTTCTGAGGTCTAAAACTATATAATAATTTTCATATCAAGTGGGATAAGCCACCCCTACCCACAACATTTTTTAATATACTTTCCTAAAACAGTTTGGTTATTTGTAGCTTTTAAGTTTTATTTTTAATATAAATTTTAGCAATAGGTTGTCTTTAGTTTTTGGGCTGCACTTGCATCAGTTTTACAGATTAATTTGGGCAGAAGGCAGGCCTGGGTGTTAGTCTTTATTGTGTTTTCATAAAATGTTATGATGTCTCTCCTATCCTTTGCTAGATCTATTCCTAGGTACTTTATGTTTTGTTGCTATTACTACAACATGTACATCTTAACATTACATTCCAGTTATTTATTGTCAGTGCCTATAAAAGTGTTGGCTATATTATATTCAATTTATGATGGTAACTTCTATATAGTTTTTCCTAGGATTTTAAATGTAGACAGGCATATTGTCTAAAAATAATGTCAATTTTGTTTCTCTTATCTCCAATACTTCCATCTTTTTATTTCTTCTTTTATCACTTTGTGGACAAGATAACCTCTAGTACCACAGTCAGTAGTGCAATGATAGGTAACATTTCCAATAGCCTGGCCTTTTAAAAATATTTATTTATTTGAAAGGAAGTTACAGAGAGAGAGAGAGAGAGAGAGAGAGAGAGAGAGAGTTAGTTAGTTCTATCTCCTGGTTCACTCCCCAAATGGCCACAGTGGTTGGGGCTGGACCAGACTGAAGCCAGGAACCTGAAATTCCACCCAGGTCTCCCATGTCGGGGTGGCAGGGCCCAAGCACTTGGGCCATTCTCTGCTGCTTTCTCAGGCATGTTAGTAGGGAGCTGGGTGTGAAGCAGAGCAGCTGGGGCTCGAGTTGCATTCTGACATGGCATGCTTGAGTCACAGGAGGTGGCTTAGTCCGCTGCACAACACTGGCCCCATAGTCTTTTCTTCTAATTGACAGTTGGGAATCTGTCTTGGATTCTAGCACTAACTTAGCATCTGGATATAATGGGTATCTACTAATGATAAAGCTTGTTTTTTTAGCATATTCACATATTTTAGATAATAGTTTTGTCAGAAATAAAAATCTTAGAAAGTTGTACACCTCAATTCAAAGTGGTTAAAGCTTACAATCTGGTGTAACAAATTTTCCAGAGGAGGTGTCAACTTGAATATTTAAGAATCATTTAAATCTGTGATAAATAGGAAAGAATTACTGTGTGATGAAGGGGAACTGATTGTGACAAAACTGCTGTATTTAAACATCTGTTAATGCCAACTGACTAGGCATAAACATTGAAACGTTAAATATGCCATTCAGAAGCTCTGGTTTTGTGTCTGCCATAAACCAACACTAGGCATTAGGAAAGGGAAGTTGGGTTCTGCAGTTCTACTATGCCAATTTTCTATTGCTATGTAACAAATTTTGACAGAGTGGGCAGCTTAAGATATCACTAATTTATTCTCGGTTTCCATGAGAAAGGAGTCTGGGCACAGGTAAAGCAGCATTCAGTTTTATGGGGCTACAAGCATGGTGCCTGCTGCCTTGTGGCTCTCATCTGGGCTTGGGATTCTGTCTCAAGCTCTTTCAGGTTGTTGGCAGAATTCAACTCCTTGCAGGTCAAGAACTGTCTTTCTTTTCTTCCTAGCTTTTGGTTGGGCACCAGTTTAAGCAATTAAAGGCTATGCTTTGTGCAGGAAGTTTGTAATATGACTATGTACTTCTCACTCCTAAGTTAACCTGAGAAACTCTTGCCTTTAGAGATCACTTATGAGTCAGGATCACCCCAGACAATGTTCTCTTTGATTTATTCAAAGGTAACTGAATTGGGACCTTGAATCCATCTGCAAAATGCCTTTTTTTGCTAGTAACATAATTATTGGAGTGAAAAGTCCTGCCAGCATAAAAGGGGAGATTATACAAGGATGAGGCTCAATGGAGGTCACTTTAGGCTTCTGACTGTCACAGCTACTGGACACACCCACAGAGAGTATTACGTTCTTCATTTCCACTCACAGAGAGCCATTTTCTTATTGATTCATGGCATCACTTTAGGAATGGATTGATGAATCTTCCTCTCTTCCAAGTATTTGGATATGCCTTAAGACACTCTGTGTGTTAAATTGATAGCTTGTTTACAGCCACATTTCTTAGGTAAGCCTGGGGCATTCATGTGCCCCTCAGTAGTTGGATAATTTATGGATTTTAATCCAAGAGCTTTTGGATTTCACTGGTGATAAGCTGATGTTTCAGCTAGTTTTTTTAAAAAAAGATTTATTTATTTATTTGAAAGTCAGAGTTACACAGAGAGAAGGAGAGGCAGAGAGAGAGAGAGAGAGAGAGAGGTCTTCCATCTGTTGGTTCACTCCTCAAATGGCCGCAATGGCTGTAGCTGTGCCAATCTGAAACCAAGAGCTTCTTCCAGGTCTCCCATGCTGATACAGGGGCCCAAGGACTTGGAGCATCTTTTACTGCTTTCCCAGGCCATAGCAGAGAGCTGGATCGGAAGTGGAGTAGCCAAGACTTGATCCAGCGTCCATATGGATGCCAGCACTGCAGGTGGCAGCTTTACCAGCTATGCCACAGTACTGGCCCCTATATTTAAACCACAATCAAGACAGATTTACAGAGTGACACAGTGATATATTTAGTGATTTATCCTGAAGTTTTACTACTGTCTTGGTGTTAATTGGCAGCAACTCCTGGTTTAATTTTATTTTTTCTCAGTTTAATAGTTGAGAGCACAAAAAATATGAGAACATTAAGGACTTCTAAAGCATAGAAAAGCATTTTCATTCTATTTTGTTTTTCCTTTGGAAGATGTCCTCTTTATTAGTAATGCCTGTATTACAGTAGCATGTTTTAGCTTAAAGCCACCATGCCACATATGTCATTTGGCCTAGCAGCAATGTTCAGTGTGAGGAAAGGTAGGCTAGGCTGGCTACTTCCCAAACTATACAGGTATAATTGGAAATTTAATGCAAACTTTTTATTTCAAGTATAGAGGTCTTTCATGCAGCTGCTTCACTACTGTATGAGTATCAAGAATTTTTGAAATACCCCATATTTGCATAAAATAATAAAGATAGAGTTTTATAGAATTAGAGGGGTATAGTGTTATTTTGGGCAACTGTGAATTGGTTTCAAAGGATGAATCTATTATTTATGTGCAATTCATTTTTAATCAGTTTTATTTTATACCATATCATTTATAATTTGGCATATGCCTCTTGTCTGATTTGTGTTCTCTGTTTTTATGAGGCTGTACATCTTCTTATTTATGAGAGAGAGCAAATGGAAATCATGCCAGTTAACAGATTTATTCAAGGGCATCACAGCCATTCGCTTATACTATCTGTCAACCACATTTCATTGTCTGGAGGCAAATTTTCTAAGAAAGAGAATGACAATAATACCCAGAATGGAAATATTCATGAGCTTTAGAGATTTATGAGGCCATCCTGCTAAGCAAGCACCTCTTTGTTAAGTAGATAGAGCTTATAACTACAATGAGAGGCAGCATCAATTTGTAGGTATCAGGTGACTTTTAAAATTAAGTTATTTTGAATAGGTAACATATACACACTATAAATTCAAATAGGCCAAATAATGTATAGTAAAGGGTGAGTTTTTCCTCCAGTCCTGTGCTCCAGTCTGTCAGAAGTTTTTGGTGAGAATTTAGAGAGGTTTATTCTTTATTCAAAATGGAGAAAACTATTTGAAGTAAAACGGCAAAAGCAAAACAGAATTTAAAAATGGATAGACAATGTCAGTAAAATATATTTGTATGCACATGAAAGAAAACTGGACATCCCATTTCAAGAATATTGCCATTGGACTGACATAATGTTCAGTGACAGAGAAAAGATGTTGCTATTTGTACATTTGCTGTATTCAGCAAATAATGAAAAACAGTTATTACTTCCTGAGTTGTTTCTACCGTGTTCTTGCTAGGCTCATTAGAGAATACCATTCCTTCAATTATTTTTGTTTGGGCTAGCCTCTCAGTTATTAACGTGGAAGATACTTACACCACTATTGAACAAGGAGGTGTTGTGGGTTGGATTGTGTACATAAGAAAGATAGGCTAAAGTCCAAACTTTTGGAACCTATGAATGTGACCTACTTTGGAAACAGAGTCTTGGCAAATGAAATCTATTTAACATCAGATTATATTGGAGTAGGTTTATTATTGGTAGGTATTATTATTGGATTATTATTATTATTGGAGTAGGTATTATTATTGGATTATTGGAGTAGGTTCTAAATGTAATGACTATTATCCTTTTTAAAAGTCGTGTGAAGATACACGGAGAATGTCACATAATGGCAGAGACAGACATTTAAATGATGCAGTGGTAAGACAAGGAATGACAAGGAATGCCAGTAATCACCGGAATCTAGGAAAGAAGCATGGGACACATTCTTCTTCAGAGTTTCCAGAAGGATCAACCTTGCTGACACCTTGACTTTGAACATCCAACCTCCTTAAATGTGAGGGAATAAATTTATGGTGTTCCAAATCACCCCTTTTATGGCATGTTTTTATGGCTTCCCTAGGAAATTAACACAGAAAGAAAGCTTTCTTCACAGAAGCCACTTGTATCTTAGGTACTATGCAATACACACATTATTTCATTACTCTGTTACAACATCTGTGAAGAGCAGATATTACCCCCATTTTACAGATGCAAAAGCTTAGAATTCTTGAAAAACTTCCCCAAAGTCACAAAGCAAAAGGTCTGTATCTGATAAAGAAGTTACAATTCCACATTATCACTTATGACCATTTACAAAGGATAGCTCTACTTACAAATGGTTTTACACACCTTAGGCTATCCATAAACTTAAATGTCTCATCCCAGGGCACAGAGAATAATCTAATTCACTTTGTATCTTTGGTGCAGCTTGTATCCAGTATAAATAAGAGGTGATTTTTCTTGTGCTTTTCCCAGTTAAATGCCACTAAAAAGTTCCATGATGAAATTATCATGAAATGTACATTAGAGGTAAATCAAAATTGGAGTTGGCTGCTTAACAAATGTAGGATAGAATCAAACTACTTGGCTTTTCAAAAGTTTTGGCTGTAATTAACCTTTTTATTACTATCATTTCTATCCCTGAGAAAGCCCCAAGGGAACTTCATTCAATAATGCAATGAGGAACACAATTTTGAGACAGAGATTGGCATATCTGAGAATCCACACCAGCTGTTCTCTGCAGGCTATGGATGACAGTTGGAGATGGCCATCTGCAGTTGTCTGGAAAAAGGGAAACATCAGGATTCCAGAAATTCTGAGCCCAAATGTTGGTAACTTTGACAGAGTAGGCAACAAGCCAAAGTGGCAATTAGGAGCCCTATAGCCATTGGGATCTATGGAAAAATTTTACAAATCATGGTGCTCCTGTGAGAAGAGAAATGGAAAGTCCACCAGAATACTAGGGTACACCTTGTTAACTTCAATAAAGGGATAAGAATGAGTTGTGAGCAGAAGGATTATATTAGGAAAATGGAAATGGATTTCAGATCTGAGCTACTTATCAGAGAGAGCTAAACTAGCCCACAGATCCAGAGCCCATTGATTAAATGGAAGACAGGGTTCATTTGAAAAAGGAACCTGAGGAACTTCAAAATATAAACCATAGTTATTTCTACAACTCTTCTTAAAAATGACTTAAAATCCAGCTATTTGTTGTATAAAGACATTTCAAAAAGTTTGTATAAATTATATGAACTGACACTTAAAATAGGGTTTTGTGAGCATTGTCATAAACCCTGATTAGAGTGAATCTTTGGAAAAGTCGGTGCTAAATGAGGTCCTGACTTAAGTCCATCTTATGGTGAGTCTAACGCCTTACACACACACACACACAAAAAAAAAATCAGAAGTAAAACCTTGCAAGCTTGGAGAAATTGTAGAGAAAATATATACTTAAAAGGTGCAAGGTTATTTTCAACACATTTCATTTCAATTCACCTGTTGAACCAATGCAGCAATCATCTGAATCTCTGTAGATGATGGTGGACTACTACAAACTTAACCTACTGGTGGGACCAATTACAGCTATTCTAGTCATTTTATTTCTTCTAGAATCAATAAAAAATGTAGATACTAGTATTTGGTATTGATCTAACAAATGCATTGTTTTAAGTTCCTATGAATCAAACATTTCATAATCGATTCACTTTTATGTTAGATGGATGATAACATACATTCACTCTCTTGCTCTAGGGTATTAACTCTGTTGTTCAATACAAAAATACAAGTCTGCAGGGATTTTAATTATCTTAATATTTCACAGATTATTACACTGGTCCACTATCATGATGCCATTGTGCTAACTGAATCTGATGTGCAGGTAGAAGAAAGTACTCCGTTCCCTGCAGTAAGATACACGTGCATCAGAAGGACGGAGAAATATCCTATAAAGTTTTGGGGGATTGTGGTTCAATACTCTAGGACATTTCAGGACAGTTTATGGAAAAGGGCAAGTTATTGCACCTTGCACCCACAACTAAGAACCGGACACAGTGCTTAGTGAGCTTTCATAGAGAGAGACACTTAGCAGCCCCAGCAGTTTCAGAGGTGCTCCTGAGTGCCCGTAGAGCCTGAGGAATGGCTTTTCAGTTGCCCAATGCAATGTGGGAATTGTTAGATCACTAAGCTGTAAAGTTTGGATGAACGTAGTGACAATTCTTTATAAAATAAAGATGTTACATTTGGAATTAGGTCCAAGTATATCAAAAGGACACACTAAATTATGTAGAAAAGTGACCCTGATTCTGTGTCTCCTGCATCCGTTGCACTAACATTTCTCCCTCATTCACTTGTGTGGGACTGTTTCGCAGTATGACTTCATAAGTGGGGCCAAATATGTATAGCTACCTCAGAACAGTCCTACTGAGGGGAGGCCTTAATGGGCAACTTGGGGGAGAGAATGTTCCCAAAGGGCAGAGGTGTGAGCATTAGGCCTGGTTGCTTACTTTGTATGAAGGACAAGTGAGTGACATGAGGACATCCATCACAGGAGGTTCAATGTCTTGGTCAGTGAACTGGAGTGGGCAAGATTAGATTTTTGGGTACAAAAAGGTTTAAGAAACAGTTATGCGTTAGATCCATGAGAGCTGTGGCTCTTCCTATCTCTTGCTATTACTTACTGGGATGCATTTAGCATGGAAGACTGAACAATCATGTGGTCACAATGATCCTTCTGACAGATGTTGGTCAGCTTTTGTCTAGAGCCACCCCAGTGCTTCTACAGTGGGCTCATAAACAGAGTGGCAATGGTGGCAGAAACAGAGACTGTACATGAACTCGTCGACATGAAGTCTACTCAGTATGGCTGATACAGCTTCTGCTGCTGCCTATCAGGAGCTGAGATCATTTATAAACTAATATTCATTACCCCTCAAAGAGATCAAGCAGTCACTTTGTGGCAAGTCATGTCAATAAATTCTGTTTCAATCCTGAAGATGGCAGTGATTCTTCCTTACTTGATATTTTCTCCAGATACAGGTTTTCTTTCTTTCTACCAGGGCTGGGCAACATTACCATTCAAGTGCTTACTGAATATATGATTTTTAAAGCAATTTCATACAATATTCTCTAAGAAAGGACTCATTTTTCATATTCTATAATTTTTCTTTTTTTAAGAAAACTTTTATTAATAAATATAAATTTTGAAAGTACAACTTTTGGATTATAGCAATTTTCCCCCCCATTACCACCTTCCCGTCCACAAACCATCCCATCTCCTACTCCCTCTCCCATCCCATTCTTCAATAAGATTCATTTTTAATTATCTTTATATACAGAAGATCAACTTAGTATATACTAAGTAAAGATTTCAACAGATTGCATCCTCACAGACACACAAAGTATAGAGTACTGTTTGAATACTAGTTTTACTGTTAATTCATACGGTACAACACATTAAGGACAGAGATCCTACATCGGGAGCAAGTGCACAGTGACTCCTGCTGTTGATTTAACAATTGACACTCTTATTTATGATGTCATAAATCATCTAAGGCTCTTTTCATGAGCTTTCAAGGCTATGGAAACCTCTTGAGTTCACAAACTCCTACCTTATTTAGACAAGGCCATAATCAAAGTGGAAGTTCTCTCCTCCAGAAGGGACTCATTTCTTAGAGAAGTATGCAAGTGACATCCTTTGTTCCTACCACAAATAAAATTACCTGGAAACAACTGGAAGATTGAAATTATAGAGTGGATTAGCCAATGCCCTTTAGGATTCCCATAATCACTGGTGATGTATGATTGTATCAAAGCTTTCTCCCATGGCTAAAAACCACAAATCCAGAAACCAATGCATGAGAATGAGAATTGGGCCCTCTCACAATGACTCCTGGAGATACGAATATAGCATTTATACTCTTCCTTTTCAATGGATTAACTCTGCAGTATTAGGGGACTACTTCCAATCACAGTACAGTAAGTGCCTACTGAGCCTGATGTTGCTTCTATGTTATGGGGCATTGAAATAAAGGAGTTATTGTATCATTGGAAAATGAACCCAAAGATCACAATCACCTAGAGTGGTTACTTTGCTGTGGGTTGTAGGAGATGCACTGGTGTTCCATGTCTGGAGATAGTGATGGCTTATGCAATTGAAATGATAGGAACATGATAAGAACAAAACAATCAAATGCTCAGACTTTTAGGCTGAAGGTCTGGGTCACTTCATTAGGCAAGCAATGTGGATCAGCTAAAGGGGAATTTATCAACATGGTAAACAGGAGAAAGAGAGAAACATAAAAGAGAAATATATAAAAGGTGACAGAGATGTGAGATGACAAATATGAAAGATGGTTTGGATATCAGTTGCATCAACTGCATCACCTGCAGCTTGAGTCCCTAAACTTTGTGTATGAAGTTTTGTGAAGAGAGGCTGTCATGCTGAACACTCAGCAATGACTTACATTTAGTGGAGGGCACAAGTGGGACTGAGTGGTGCCAGGGATGGGCAATATGAAGATGTGTGTGATACTCTACCCCATTTTCTCTTATCATGCTTTTGCACAAAGCTCTGACACACAAGACAGTTCCATGTATGTTTTGGCTCAGTTTGTACTAGCAACATCCTGCTTCAAACCAGTATTGCCTTTGCTTTTCAGTCCTAGTGGTCCTTTGACAATATAGAGGAGGGACATATAAAGTAAAAATTGGAATATGGATCTAGATTTTAGAAAGTTGATCTGGAGAGATAAATTTAGGTATTTCCTGACTGTAGAAAGTATTGAAGACATGGGAAGAAAAAAATTCAGTAGGGAGTATTTAGAGTAAAACTAGGTCATGGAGAAAAATCCAAAAGAATATTTATGACATTTATACTTGAGGAACAGGTCAAAGGACAAATCACCAGCAAAAATGTTTGAAAAGTAGTCAATAATAATGCCAGGAAAATGCTTAATATTTTTATTCAAAGGAGGCCTCACTTAGCCAAACTTATATTTTCAATTTTATATGGAAAAACAGAAATAATTCTTTATATGCATGGAAATTTGTAGTTTAAAAAGCCTTTATATAAGATTTCACATTTGGTGTATTTAAAAAAGTATATATTTCACAGTGGCTGCACCAGGGTATCTTTTTTCCCACATCTTTCCTAGCGTCTGTTGTTTGTTGATTTATGTATGAGGGTTATTCTAACTGGAGTGTGGTGAAACATCACCATGCTTTTGATTTGCATTTCCCTGATGGCTAGTGATCCTGAGCATTTTCTCAAGTGACTGTTGGCCATTTGAATTTCCTCTCTTGAAAAATGCCTGTTCAAATCCTTTGCTCATTTATTAACTGGATTGTTTGTTTTATTGTTGTTGAATTTCTTGAGCTCTTTATAAATTCTGGATATTAATCATTTATCCACTGCAAATATTTTCTCCTATTCTGTCAGTTGCCTCTTCACTTTGCTGTTTCTTTTGCAGTGCAGAAACTTCTCAGCTTGATTTAATACCATTTGTCCAGTTTGGTTTTGATTGGCTGTGCTTCTAAGGTCTTTTCTAGTAAGACTTTGCCTATACCAACATCATGCAGAGTTTCTCCAATGTTTTCTAGTAATTTGATGGTATTGGGTTGTAGATTTAGGTCTTTGATCCATTTTGAGTGGATTTTTGTGTAATGTGTAGTGTGATTCTTCAGAAATCTGAATATAGACCACCATATGATCCAGCCATCCAACTCCTTGGAATTTACTCAAAACCAAAGAAATCCATATATGAAAGAGTTATCTGTACCCCCATGTTCATTGCAGCACAATTCACAGTAGCTAAGATATGGGACCACCCCAGATGTCCATCAACTGTTGACTGGATAAAGAAATTATGGTATATATACACTATGGAGTACTACTCAGCTATAAAGAAAATGAAATACTGTCTTTTGCAACAAGATAGATACAATTTGAAACCACTATACTTAGTGAAATAAGCCAGTCCCCAAAATATGGATATATATTTTCCCTGATCCAAGGTAACTAATAGAGTACATGAAATGTAATATATTGGAGTGAAATAGACATTTGGAGATTTGATGATTGTTTACAGCCCTTGTCTGTTCTGTTGAGAAACAGTGTCTTTTTTTCTTCCTACTATTTGTTGAACTCTTTTACTTAGTGTAGGATTAACTATACGATCATTAAGTAAACCAAAAATAAATCTTTATAAAAATTAAGAGTGGGAATGTGAGAGGGAAGAGAAGGGAGGGTTCAGGCATGGGCAGGAGGGAGGTGGGGGGGAAGAGAAGTGTCACTATGTTCTGAAATCTGCATACATGAAATACATGAAATTTGTATAACTTAAGTAAATTTTTTTAATAAAAACAATGTATTAAGATCAGCTGTCCATATTTTCCCCATTCCAGAGACAAAGAAGTTAGATACCTGACTTCATTAATAGCGGATAGCCAAATGTTAAAGCAAAGACTATCTCTTGTTGAAATGTAGAACGTACTGTACTAAATTTTTTCAACACTGAATTTTAGTTTCTGATTGCAAGTTTGTAGCTTTAGGCTTAACATGTTACTTAACGAAAACCTGTTCCTCTTATGCCTATCATTACAGTCCTGTGTTGAGCTGTGTGTTTTAAGAAGGTTATAGGAGGGAATTATCAAGATGGCAGAATAGGGAATGGCATTCTTGCTAGGCTAGGGATAAGTATTAAGAAAAAAAGTGTAGTAAGTACATTCTTAAGGAAGAGTTAGAGAGAAAAATCACAATAGAAATCCTATGGAATGAAGAAGAATGCTGTGCATCTGCTTGCAAGGTGTGGACCCGCAGTGAGAATATGGACACAGCACACAAGTCCAGCAGTTGAGAGCCCAAGGAAGCACCAGCTTTGGAGACAGAAGTGAGGTCAGATTGCAGCAACCCCTGCCACTGCTGATATAGCCAGAGAGAGAGAGTGTGTGGCATGAGTCCAGTCAGGAGTTCTAAGTGGGAGAGGATATCCATGTTCTCAGTAAAAAAAAAGGGGCACTTTCTTTTTTTTCTCATACCACTTCCCCCCCAACAGTGACATCTGGCAACCAGATGAGAGAAATAAGGCAACATTTTGGGCATAAGTGGCAGCCATGGAAGCCCTTGTGCATGCACACAGCAACTGGTTGACAAGACGCCATCTTGTCAGCAATACTGATGGCAGCAGCTCCCATGCTACTGGTGGGGAGAAGGCAACATTTAGCCAGAGGCTCTTGTGTACATGTGTGATCCAGATATTCTAGCAGAGGGAAAATTCACATTCCCCACTGACTTTGAGTCTGGCTGGGATGATTGACAGGTGCCTGGGCAGCCATGTGGAACTATTAGGCCTCCCA
The DNA here is from genome assembly GCF_033115175.1 of Lepus europaeus. NCBI lineage: Eukaryota > Metazoa > Chordata > Mammalia > Lagomorpha > Leporidae > Lepus > Lepus europaeus. The sequence continues at coordinate 125,951,721 of NC_084827.1, read as the reverse complement.
ACATACCACAGGCTACAGGGCTCAAACCACCTAGGCAGAGCACCCAGAGGCAGCTGGCTCTGGGAACATGGGCTCTCTGCAGGCTGGACAAGTTATTGGGGCAGAGTGGAGCCTGTGCACCCTGTGACTGTGTGAGCTTTGTGTGCTGAAACTGTGGGGAACATGTGAATGCCTGATAGGATGCAGGCTATAGCTGAGTCTTTGGGGAGTCATTGTGTGGGGCTGCACATGCTCAGAACTCCCTGATTATGTGGGGTAGGAAATTGTAGCAGGATCTGTGTCCAAAGTGAGGAGTGTGTGTTGATCCTTTGTATGGTTCATACGGTAGTGCAGATGAATATTACACCCACTGAGGGCTAATACCTTAGCATTGTTCACCTTGGAAGAGAGGAGGTGAGAGGGTGTGATCACATCAACAGAAATGGCCATGCTTCCCCTTCTGTTAACAAGAGGCAATCTACCACTCCCAACTTGTGTGTCTCCTGGAGAATAGCAGAACTGTGGAGCATAGACCAGAGCTCCCTGGTGACACCCAGCACACACCTCTGGGTATTCACTGAAAGGGCAAACATTACATTAAGCCACAGAAGCATAGTCCGTAGATAAAACTATCAGAGGAAAAAACAAACAAGTACCTCCACAAATGCCTAACAATAAATGCAGAAATGCAAGAGCAAGAATAAGGAAGACAACATGATGCCACTAAAGGAACATAACATTTCAATACTAGAATGTGAAGATGAAGAGACTGATGAAATGCCTGAAATGGATTTCAAAAGATTAATCCTAGGATTACTCAAAAGCAATCAGAAGCAAATCTACCAATGAAAGAAATCTATACATGACATGAATAAATTCTTTTCCCATGAAGTTGAGATTTTAAAGAGAAATCAAAATGAAAAATTAGAAATGAAGAGTTCAATAGATCAAATAAAAATGTAGTGGAAAGTAATAAGAACAGACTTGATGAGGCAGAAGAAAGGATAGCGGAGCTAGAAGACCAATCTTTGGAGATTTTTAATTTGGACCAAAAAGAAGCTGAAATTAGAAAAATTAAAAACAATTTTTGAGACTTAAGGGATAATATTAAATGACCCAACAAACAGATCTTAGGAGTTTCTGAGGAATGGAAAGAGAGCATGAATTAGAAGGTTTACTTAGCAAAATAATTACATAACTTCCCTAATTTGGAGAAAGAAAGGGATGTCTAACCATAGACAGTACATAGAGCTCCTAATAGACATGACCAGAAAAGATTTTCAACATGACACATAGTAGTCAAATTTTCCATAATAAAGCATAAAGAAAAGATTCTAAAATGTGCACAAGAGAAACACCGGATTATTTTCAGAGGATCTCCAATTAGAATCAGAGCTCATTTCTTCTTCTTCTTTTTTTTAAGATTTATTGATTTCTTTATTTGGGAGGTAGAGTTACAGACAGTGAGAGGGAAAGACAGAGTGTAAGGTCTTCCATTTGCCCCAAATGGTCACCATGGCTGGAGCTGGCAGATCTGAAGCTAGGAGGTGGGAGCTTCTTCTGGGTCTCTTATGCAGGTGCAGGGGCCCAAGCACCTGGGCCATATTTTGCTTTCCCAGGCCATAGCAGAGAGCTGGATCAGAAGAGATGCAGCTGTGATATAAACTGGCGCCCACATGAAATGCAAGTGCTGCAGGCAGAGGCTTATCCCACTGTGCTACAGTGCTGGCCCCTCACAGCTCATTTCTCATCTGAAGCTCTACAGGTTAGGATAGAATGTAGAGACATAGTCCAAGTCTTGGGAAAAAAATTGTCAACCCATAACTGTAGTCTGCAATGCTATCATTTATGAATGAAGGTGACATAAAGACCTTCCATAACAAACAGAAATTGAAAGAATTTGTCACCACTTGTCCAGCCTTACAAAAGATGCTTAAAGATGTACTACACACAGAAACACAGAGAGATAGTCATTATGAAAGAACATGAAGGCAGAAAAACACCCAGTGAGAGTACAAAGGAAATGAAAACAATAGGGATATTTATGGAAAAATGGCAGGGCCAAGTTGTTACTTATTGAATGCAAATGGACTCAACTCTTAAGTTAAAATATACAGACTGGCTGAATGAAAAATAAGACTCACCTATTTGCCGTCTATAAGAAACACATCTCACTGTAAAAAGTATGCACAGACTGAAAGTGAAAAGATAGAAAAAGATGTTCCATGCAAAAAGGGCAGATGTTGCTATGCTAATATCAGACAAAATAGACTTCAACACAAAAACTGTTAAGAGACAAAGAAGGGCACTATGTAATGATTAAGGGATCAATTCAACAGGAGGATGTGGCTATAATAAATGCATATGGAACCTAATTATAGGGTACCTGGCCATTTAAAAGAAATGTTAATCGATCTAAAAGGAGACATAGACTCCAATAAAACAGTAATGGGGAACTGCAACATCCCCCTGCCATTAAGCAACAGATCAACTAGAGAGAAAATTAACAAAGAAGCAACAGAGCTAATTAACACAATGGACAAAATTGACTGAACTGATATCTACAGAACTTTTCATCCTATAGTTTCAGAATAAACATTCTCCTCCAGGAAACTTTCTCCAGGATAGACTATATGCTAGGCCATAAAGCAAGTCTGAGCAAATTTAAAAAATCGAAATCAAAATCATAACATGCATCTTCTCTGACCACAATGGATTTAAGCTGGAAATCAACAACTCAAGAATTTCAAGAATATATGCAAACACATAGAAACTGAACAGTATGCTCCTTAATGAACAGTGGGTCATAGGAGCAATCAAAAGGGAAATCAAAAGAGAAAACAAAGAATTTCTGGAGATGAATAAAGACGACAATACATTGTATCAAAACTTATAGAATATAGCAAAAGTAGTATTAATGGGGAAGTTTATAGCAATTGGTACCAACATTAAGAAATTGACAAACTATCAAATAAATGAGCTATCAATGTATCTCAAGGACCTCAAAAAAGAACAATAAACCAAACCCAAAATTAATAGGAGGAAAAATAATTAAAATTAGAAAAGAAATAAACAAAATTGAAACCAATAAAATATAAAAGTGAAATGAAGAGTTTTTTTGAAAAAATAAACAAAATTGATACACCATCAGCCCAACTAAACAAAAAAAAAAAAAAAAGAGGGAGAAGACTCGGATCAGTAAAATCGAGGAAAAAGGAAATGTAATAGCAGATATCAAAGAAATAAAAGAATCATCAGGAATTAATACAAAGCGCTGTATGCCAACAAATTAGGAAAGCTAGAAGAAATGGATAATGGATAGAGTCCTGGACACATACAATCTACCAAAATAGAATCATGAAAACATGATCAATAACCAAGGCAGAGACTGCATCATTAATAAAGATCCTCTCAATATAGAGAAGCCCAGGACCAGATGGCTTCACTGTTGAATTCCACCAGCCTTTTAAAGAACTAATTGCAATTCTTTTCAAACTATGCAAAAGAATTGAAAGAGAGGTAATCCTCTTAATTCCTTATATGAAGTCAGCATCAACTTAATTCCTAAACCAGAAGAAGATAGAGAGAGTACTAAAGACCAATATCCCTGATGAACATAGATGCAAAAATCCTCAACATAATACAGCTTATCGAATCCAACAACATATAAGATCTTTCACTTAGACCAAGTGAGATTTATCCTTGGTTGCAAGGATGGTTCAACATACAAAAATCAATTAATATGACACAACACATTAACAAACTAAAGAACACAAACTATATGATTATTTCAACAGATACAGAGAAAGCATTTGACAAAATACAACATACTTTCCTGATGAAAACCTTAAGCAAATTGAGTATCAAAGGACTATTCCTCAACACAATCCAGGTAATTATGACAAACCCACAACCAGCATATTAGTGAATGGGGAAAAGTTGGAAGCGTTCCCACAAAGATCCAGAAGCAGACAAAGATGTCCACTATCACCAATGGTATTCAATATTGTCCTGGATGTTTTAGCAAGACCATTAGGCAAGAAAAAGAAATCAAAGGGATAAAAATTGTAAAGGAGGAAGTCAAACTATCCCTATTTGCAGATGACATCATTCTTTATACACAGGGCATCCAAAAAAAAAAAAACTCCACTGTAAGACTGTTCGGACTCAGAAGAGTTTGGTAAAATGGCAGGATATAAAATTAACACACAAAAATCAATAGCCTTTGTATACACAGACAATGTAATGGCTGAGAAAGAATTTCTAAGATCAATCTCATTCACAATAGCTCCAAAAAATTAAATACTTTGGAATAAACTTAAGCAAAGATCTCTATGATGAAAGTTATAAAATATTAGAGAAAGAAATAGAAGAAGGCACAAAAAATGGAGAAATCTTCCATGTTCAATGATTGGGAGACTCAGCATCATCAAAATGTATATACTACCAAAAGAAATTACATATTCAATATGATCCCAATCAAAATACCAAGGATAATCTTCTCCAATCTAGAAAAAACATGGCTAAAATTCATAGGTGCAGCTGGCACTGTGGTGCAGTAGGCTAATCCTCTGTCTGCAGCACTGGTTCTAGACCCAGCTACTCCTCTTCTGATCCAGCTCTCTGTTACGGCCTGAGAAAGCAGTAAAAGATGGCCCAAGTCCTTGGGCCCCTGCACCTGTCTCTCCCTTTCACTGTCTGTAAATCTACCTCTCAAATGAGAAATAAAATCTTGAAAATTCATATGTAAATACAAGAGATTCTGAATAACTAAAGCAATATTATACAACAAAAACAAAGCCAGAGACATCATAATACCAGAGTTCAAGATATACTACAGGGTGGTTATAATCAAAATAGCCTGGCACTGGCGAAAAACCAGTGGGTAGACCAATGTAACAGAATAGAAACTTCAGCAATTAATTCATGCATCTACAACCAACTTTTCTTTGACAAAGCTGCTAAAATCAATCCCTGGATCAAGGACAGTCTCTTCAACAAATGGTTATGAGAAAACTGGATCTCTTAGTGCAGTAGTATGTTACAAGACTCTACCTTACATCTTACACAAAAATCCACTCAAGATAGATCAAAGACCTAAATCTATGACCCAATACCATCAAATTAATAGAGAACATTGGGAAAACTCTGTAGAACATTGGCATAGGCAAAAACTTCTTGGAAAAGACCCCAGAAGCGTAGGCAATCAAAGCTAAAATACACAAATGGGATTACATCAAGATGAGAAGCTTCAATACTGCAAAAGAAACACTCAGTAAAGTGAAGATGCAATTGATAGAATGAGAGAAAATATTTGCAAGCTATGCAACTGATAAAAGATTAATATTCAGAATCTAAAAAGAGCTCAAGAAGTTCAACAACAAAACAATGCAGTAAAGAGATGGGCAAAGGACTTGAACAGGCATTTATCCAGAGAGGAAATTCAAATGGCCAACAGACTCTTGAAAACAATACTCAGAATCACTAGCTACCCAGGAAATGCAAATCAATACCCCAGAATGGCTCTCATCCAGAAATCAACAAACAACAAATGGTGGCAAGGGTGTGAGGGAAAAGGTATCAATCTGTTGATGGTAAGGTAAACTGGTACAGCCACTGTGGAAGACAGTTTGGAGGCCAGTGCCATGGATTAATAGGGTAATCCTCCGCTTGTGGCGCCAGCACACCAGGTTCTAGTCCCGGTCGGGGAGCCGGATTCTGTCCCGGTTGCCCCTCTTCCAGTCCAGCTCTCTGCAATGGCCTGGGAGTGCAGTGGAGGATGGCCCAGGTCCTTGGGCCCTGCACCCGCATAGGCGACCAGGAGAAGCACCTGGCTCCTGGCTTCAGATCAGCGTGGTGCGCCAGCCACAGCGGCCATTGGAGGGTGAACCAATGGTAAAGGAAGACCTTTCTCTCTGTCTCTCTCTCTCTCTCACTGTCCACTCTGCCTGTTAAAAAAAAAAAAAAGACAGTATGGAGATACCTTAGAAATCTGAATATAGACCTACTATATGATCCTACAATCTCACTCCTGGGAATTTAGCCAAACAAAAGGAAATCAGCATATGTTCATTGCAGCTCAATTCACAATAGCTAAGGTATGGAATCAATCCATATGTCCATGAACTGAAGACTGGATAAAGAAATTATGGTATACATACACTACAGAATAGCAGTCAGAGGTTAAAAAAGAATGAAATTTTCTGTAGCAACAAAATGGGTGCAACTGGAAATAGGATACTTAGTGAAATAGGCCAATCCCCCAAAGACAAATACCATATGGTTTTGATCTGGTGTAAATAATAGAGTACCTAAAATGTAATGTATTGGAGTGAAATGGACATTTTGAGATTCAGTGATGATTGCTTATAGTCCTTATCTGTACTGTTGAGGAACAGTGTTTTTTCTTCATACTATTTGTTGAACTCTACTTAGTGTAGGGTTAATCTTATGAGTTTTAAGTGTACTGAAACCAGATCTATGTGAAAATTAGAGTGAGACTAGGAAAGGGAGGAGGAAGAAGGATTGAAGCATGTAAAAGAGGTAGGGTAGAGTGGGAAGTATCACTATGTTCCTAAATCTATACATGAAATACATGAAACTTATATTCTTTAATTAAAATTAAAAAAAGAAGGGTAAAGGTATTTCCAGTAATGCCTTTATTTTAATAATTGTATTTCACTTATCCATTTCTAAAAGCATTTATTAGTTATCCTCCCGAATTATCTAAATTTTAGGCAGAAGCCTCAAATGTTAGATTAACAAAAACTGCTTCTGTTTTTCAGAACTTACAGACAGAAATAGATGCATAATATAAAAAAGAGGACATAAAAGATGAAATGTGCTCAATGATACTCTATTTTCTAAGTTTGAAAGTGTACGCCATAGAGAGCAGAAAAAATAAGCATATTTTCACTAAAAATTTAAAGACTTTTTATTCTGACTCTGTAGATCATTGGCATTCAAAATATTTCTTTTGGGATAAGATAAATTCACCGCATTTTGCAGGGACATACATTTTTGTAGCAGCAATAGTCAAAGTTATCACATTTCTAAATTTCAGAAAGTACAGCTAGAAATGATCAAAATGAGTTGTCCTCTCTAGTTTGACTTCAGAAATAGAAATAAGACTCTAGAGGGCACTCTACTCCCATTGTTTTTTCAGGGTATTGGAATTCTTAAATGCTGCATGCGTGCAGTTACTTAAAATCCATTGTGAATACTTTCAAGAAATTTGTTAATATTAAGATCTTGAATATCAGTATGTATGGATCAGTGGGATTTTGTGTGCTATGTTAAATGTTTTCATTGGGACTATTTAAGTTCTTTAATGTCTAGCACACAACTAAGGCCTTGAAAGAGTGAATCCATACTTAAAAAGTTATAATAGGTATAGTTATATTTGATTTTCCTACATTACTCAGTGACACTTTACTGAAAGTGATTTACTAATATGGTCATTATTATTGGCCTCAAATCAGAATTTTGGTATGGTTTCTGATGGATGAGGTTATCAAAGGCCTTTAATTTAAGGAGTCTGTTTTTCCCTATTCCTGTGCATACTACATGCACATGTGAGGGCCCAAGTGAGAATTCCTTGAGTCTGTTTCTGAAGTTCAAAAAAGGACTTAATATTGATGAATAAAACATACTATTTATTTCTATGCCCTCTTTATTGGACCTGTTAGGAGCTGGGAATCTTTTTATGCCAAGGGCCATTTGGATATTTATATCATTCTCAGGACATACAAAACTATCAAATTAAAAAGTAGCCTGCTATAAATTTATTGAAGTTTGAGTCTCACCTGTGGCTGCATTGGTAGGATCATACCAAATGATTTCCTGTGTCTTATATGGCCCGTGGGCTAGACATTCCTCACCTTTGGGTAAGAACCTTGCCAGCTGGGATTTAATTTAGTCAAGATACAAGTTTTGCTTGTTAGTTTTTAAAAATTCTGAATTTGCATTTTAGTTGTTATGCTCTAAATTTTAAACTAAGTCCATATTTTCCCATTATTTACATCCAGTTGCTTTGTATACATTTCCTCATCTGCCTGATACCTAAAGACACGTGCATTTAAAATTCATGGCTACATCTTTTGTTGTCAGCAGATGTCTTTCTTAAACACTATTTCATGATTGCAAAAGCATTGCCTGTTTGATTTGTTACTCACCCTGTGTAAAAATCCCTTTAGTTTCCTGCATTTTCCCACATTTTACCCTTAAGATCTCATTCCTTTTCATAGACCTGTCCTAGACCTGACCAATGGGAACTGAGGTCTTCTCAGTAGCTCATTGTTGTCTTTCCTGTCCTATTTTGCTTTCAGCACCTGTAACTTATGTTGCATTAGCCACCCACCACATATCCCATTTCCAGGAACTTGGTATAAATCTTGTCTTAGTAACCTCCAAACCATCCAGTTACTTCTCAAGAAACTCAAATCCTATTTTAATTCTCAGCAGTATCAGGTGAGCTGCAAGCCAATAGAGGAAGTTCTGTTACTACTGCCACTCACATACATTTTCTAATTCTTCCATGCCACATTCTTATTGCAGTGCTTCCTCATCCATCTGTAAGGACTGACCTTGGATTCTACTACTACCAACACTCACTTTCATTTGCTCTATCTAGCAGTAGTAATCCTTTATATTATGTAACACTTTCAATCACATTTCATTTGCTCATATCAGCTCTGATAACAGCCATCTATAAGTTGGATATCACTTATTTTACATATATGATAAAGTGAATAAATCATGATTTGGACTTATATATTCATATTGAAGATATTTTGTTGTTTGTATAAATTATTTGCAATTGGTAACAGGCTTTCATTGCCTTGTCTGGACTTCTTGTTACTACTGCATCTAATTAGATTCTTGCCCCAAGCTGTCAGGCTCCAGCGTTTTGTACCGCTCACCTGAAACAGATTCCCTATTGTGACTCCAATAACTCCAATAACATTAAGGATGAGGCACACTCCTCCAAGGGCTCAGAATGTCATAAGTATCACATAGTCATTTTAAAAAAAATGTTTTTATGTATTTTGAAAGTCAGAGGTAGGGGGTGAGAGGGAGGGAGGGTGGGAGGAAGAGAGAGAGAGAGAGATAACAATCTTCCATCTGCTGGTTTATTCCCCAGATAGCCCCAGTGGCCAGGCCAAAGAAAGGAATCTTGGTCTCCTACATGGGTGGCAGGGTCCCAAACTGCTACTTTTTGCATGGCATTAGCAGGGAGCTGGATAGGAAGTGAAGCAGCTAGGACATGAATGATGCCCATTTGGGATGTTGGTGTTGCAGGCTTTGCCTGCTACACCACAATGCTATCCCCTCAAGAATGTTTTTATTTGAGACAGACATGCACACATACAGATGCACATGTATGTACACACACACACAGTTGTGCACAAAGAGATAGACATAGAGACAGGGACAGAGATGGAGAAAGACTGAGACTTTCTACTCGCTGCTTCACTTCTTAAATGATTGCAACAGCCATGGCTGGGTCAGACCAAAGACAGGAGTTAGGAACTCAATTCTGGTCTCCCTCATGGATGGCAGGGATCTGACTACTTGAGTCATCACCTGTTGTCTCCTAGGGTACACATTAGCAGGAAGCTGGATCAGAGCTCAGTTTCAAATCCAGGCACTCCAATATGAGATGCAAGCATCTAAAGTGGAACTTACCAGCTATCTGGCAAATACACACCCTTAAAAGAGTTTTGTTCCTAGGTAGTAACTCAACATTCTTAAGATTGTGCATTCCAAATTTTCCTGGCATTACTTATTACACACATGGATGTAATAAGTGTTTGGTTTTTGGTTTCTTTTCTGAAAACACTGAAGTTTAGTAGATCTGGGATAATGCTTGAGAGATTTAGAACAAGTGTTCTAGACAGTTCTTCAAGTAAATTTAAAAAATGAACTTTCCATAGTCAAGTCTCAAGAAGAGTGTGAAACTAAACTGCTCAAGTTCATCTCCTTTTCTAAGAGATGAATTTGCATATCTTCTCCTTTCCCCTCCCCTTCTACCTAACTCCTGCTGTCAATGACAGAATTTCATTTTACTAATTTATCAGCTTGCCATGTAATTTGGGTTTGGAAAGCCAACTGATCTATAATGCTCCTTATCTTTTTTTTTTTTTTTTGACAGGCAGAGTGGACAGTGAGAGAGAGAGAGACAGAGAGAAAGGTCTTCCTTTTGCCATTGGTTCACCCTCCAATGGCCGCCGTGGCTGGTGCGCTGCGGCCGGCGCATCACGCTGATCTGAAGCCAGGAGCCAGGTGCTTCTTCTAGTCTCCCATGCGGGTGCAGGGCCCAAGCACTTGGGCCATCCTCCACTGCACTCCCAGGCCATAGCAGAGAGCTGGCCTGGAAGAGGGGCAACCGGGACAGAATCCGGCTCCCCGACCGGGACTAGAACCTGGTGTGCTGGCGCCGCAGGCGGAGGATTAGCCTAGTGAGTCATGGCGCTGGCCAAATGCTCCTTATCTTAAAATGAATTGGAGTTAATGATTCTGAAATTGTATCCATACAAGATGATTTAAGATTTCTTGGAGCATAGTATCTGTAAAAGCCTGGCATTCATGAAGAGTTTTCAGAACCAGATGATACTGACTTAAACCATTTTATCTGTTCAGAAGGTAACATGTTTTTCCCAAGTGATCAGGTGTCATCCTCACCTAAGTTGACAAATGACCTCAATAACTGCTAAGTTTCATGAGGCCCCTGTACATTAAAGAAACAAAGTACATATATAAAGTTTCCACAGGAAAAATGTCAAATTATGTTGAAATTATTCGTGCCAAGAAATGAGATATTCTAGAAAAGTATGCAATCTAATCTAACCATGATCTACTGGAAATACATCAGAAATAAATTCTGATCTTGAAACTGACAACTACCAATATGTTGCCTTGTCCAGTAGAGCACATGGAAAGGCACAGGTCTGAAGGGGAAGTCATGCAGCTGCTGTCTCTAAGAAGAGGCAGGGGTTCCAAGGTGGCAGAATAAGGAAAGGGTGTACCATTATAGGCTAGGGATAAATAATAAAAAAAATAGTAATAATAAAATAAAATTTTTAAAAAGTGGAGGAAGTACATTCTCAGGGAAGAGTTAGAGAGAGAATCATGGCAGAAATTCCACTGAAGGAAGAGGAACACCATGGATCAGGGTGGAAGGTGTGGACATGCAGCTTGAACACGGATATAACACATGACCCAGCAGCCAAGAGCTGGAGAAAGTGCCAGCTTTGGAGGGTGAGGTGAGATCAGAACACAGCAGCCTGTGCCCTTGGTGATATAGTGGGAGAGAGAGCATGGCATGAGCCTGGCCAGGAGCCCTAAGGGGAATAGAGTACCTGCTAACACAGTGAAAAAAAGGGGGCACACTTCTCTCTCCCCATCCCCCCACATCAGCATCTGGCAACCAGCTGAGAGAGGGCTGGTGCCATTTTGGACATAAGAAGCAGCTGCAGTAGCTCTTGTACATATAACCAGCAACTGGGCAGGACAATACACCATCTTTTCAGCAGTAGCAGCAGCAGCAGCTTGGGTGCGTGTACCAGCAACCAATGGGGAGAAGACAACAATGTGAAATGAGTAGATGTTGTGGCCAGTGGCTCTTGTGCACCCATGTGATCCAGGGATTCTATCAGAGGGAAAAATCCACATTCCCCACTGATTTTGAGTCTGGTTGGAGGATTGATGGGGGGATGAGGGCCCACATATGACTGTGAGGTGCCCCCAGCCTTGCAACATATCACAGGTTCTTGGGATCAAACCACCTAGATGGAGCACCCACAGACAGCTGAGCCTGTGAACATTTGCCTTTTTGTGGTTGGGACAGGCTAAAGGGTGGAGTGTATCATTTGCAACCATGACTATGGGAGGGTTGTGTGCTGAGACTTCTTGAGTCTCTGGGCAATCACTGTGAATGGCTCCACATGCTCAGAGTTCCCTAAATGCCTGGGGTGGATCATTGCAATGGGATCTGTGCCCACACTAAGGAATGCATAGATCCTTTGTTTGGTTCATGTGGTAGTGAAGATGAGTATTATTCTCAGTGAGGACTAAACACCTGGGCAATGATCACCTTAGAAGAGAGGAGATGAGGGTGTGATTTTACCAACAGAGGTGATAATATCCTCCTTTCTGCTAAGAAGAGATCTACCATCCTAATTTGGGTGCCACCTGGATACTTGCCTCACCCTGGAGCACTGACCAGAGCTTTCTGGTCACACCCAGCACACACCTCTAGGTATCTGGGTATCCACTAAGTCAAAGGGGCATGGTTCAAAGATAAAAGCTGTCAGAGGAGAATACCAGCAAGTGTTTCCACAAATTCCAAAAAATAAATGCAGAAATTCAAGAAATAAGAATAAGGAAAGCAACATGACTTCCCATTAATGAACACAAAAACATTTCAATATTAGAAGGTGAAGAGGGGCCGGCGCCGTGGCTCAACAGGCTAATCCTCCACCTTGCGGTGTCAGCACACCAGGTTCTAGTCCCGGTCGGGGCACCGGATTCTGTCCCGGTTGCTCCTCTTCCAGGCCAGCTCTCTGCAATGGCCCGGGAGTGCAGTGGAGGATGGCCCAAGTGCTTGGGCCCTGCACCCGCATGGGAGACCAGGAAAAGAACCTGGCTCCTGCCTTGGGATCAGTGCGGTGTGCCGGCCATGGCGCCGGCCGCGGTGGCCATTGGAGGGTGAACCAACGGCAAAAGGAAGACCTTTCTCTCTGTCTCTCTCTCTCTCACTATCCACTCTGCCTGTCAAAAGAAAAAAGAAAAAAGAAAAAAAAGAAAAAAGAAGGTGAAGAGGAAGATATTGGTGAAATGCCTGAAATAGAATTCAAAAGATTAATCACAAGATTACTCAGAAGCTAGAAAAGTGAATTCATGAATTAATGAAACCAATATATAACATGAATGAAAAAGTTTCAAAAGAAATTGAGATTTTAAAAAGAAACCAAAATGAAATATTAGAAATGAGGAATTCAATATGTCAAATTAAAATATAGTGGAAAGCCTCAACAACAGACTTGGTGAGGGAGAAGAAAGAATATTTAAGCTAAAAGAAAAATCTTTGGAAATTTTTCAGTCAGACCAACAAAAAGAAGAAGAAATTAGAAAAATTAAAAAGAGTGTTAGAGATTTATGGGATAGTATCAAATGACTCAACATGCAGGTTTTAGGAGTTCCTGAAGCTGTGGAAAAAGAGATTAATTTAGAAGGCTTATTCAGTGAAATCAATACAGAAAACTTCCATAAGTAGGAGAAAGAAAGGGATGTTCAGGCATGAGGCACATAGAAAGCACATAGATGTGACCAGAAAAGATCTTCACCATGACACATTGTTAAACTTTCTTTTTTCTTTTTTTTTTCCCCCACAGGCAGAGTGGACAGTGGTGAGAGAGAGACAGAAAGGTCTTCCTTTTGCCGTTGGTTCACCCTCCAATGGCTGCTGCAGTAGGCGCGCTGCGGCTGGCGCACCGCGCTGAACCGATGGCAGGAGCCAGGTGCTTCTCCTGGTCTCCCATGCGGGTGCAGGGCCCAAGCACTTGGGCCATCCTCCACTGCACTCCCTGGCCACAGCAGAGAGCTGGACTGGAAGAGGGGCAACCGGGACAGGATCGGTGCCCCGACCGGGACTAGAACCCGGTGTGCCGGCGCCGCAAGGCAGAGGATTAGCCTAGTGAGCCACGGCGCCAGACTAAACTTTCTTTTTTCAATATTTCATTTATTTATTTACTTCAGAGGTAGAGTTACAGACACTGAGAGGGAGAGACAGAGAGAAAGGTCTTCCTTCTGTTGGTTCACTCCCCAGATGGCCGCAACGGCTGGAGCTGCACTGATCTGAAGCCAGGAGCCAGGTTATTCTTCCCGGTCTCCCATGTGGGTACAGGGGCCCAAGGACTTGGGCCATCTTCTACTGTTTTCCCAGGCCACAGCAGAGAGCTGGATTGGAAGAGGGGCAACCGTGACTAGAACAGGTGCCCATATGGGTTGCCAGTGCCATAGGTAGAGGATTAACCTACTGCACCATGGTGCCGGCCCCTGTAGTTAAACTTTCAACAATAAAACATAAAGAAAAATTTCTAAAATGTTCATGAGAGAAATGCCAGATTCCTTCCAGAGGATCTCCAATTAGACTCACAGTTTACTTTTCATCAGAAACCCTACAGGCTAGTAGAGAATGGAGAGACATAATCCATGTCTTAGGAGAAAAAAACTGTCAACCCAGAATACTGTACTATGCAAAGCTCTCATTTATGAATGAGTGAAATAAAGACTTTCCATAATAAACAGGAATTGAAAGAATTGTCATCATTTGTCAAACCTTACAAAATATGCTTAAGGATGTGCTACACACAGAAATACAGAATGATAGTAATAAATGGGAAAGAATGTGAACCCAGAAAGTCTCCTAGTAGAAGTACAAAGGAAACCCAAAGCAACCAAACAGAATATTTATGGAATAATGTCAAGGCCAAATTGCTACTTATCAATAGTAACCTTGAGTGTAAATGGCCTAAATTCTCTGAATAAAAGATACAGGCTGGCTGAATGGATTAAAGAACAAGATCCATCTATTTGCTGCCTGCAAGAAACACACCTCACCAACAAAGATACACACAGACTGAAAGTGGAAGGATGGAAAAAGTTATTCCATTCTAATGGAAACCAAAAAAGGGTTGATGTAACCATCCTAATACCAGACAAAATAGACTTTCACACAAAAACAGTTAAAAGAGACAAAAAAGGGTACTATGTAATGATTAAGAGATTGATTCAAAAGGAAGATATGACTATAATAACTGCATATGCACCCAAAGCCAGGGCTCCTGGCTGTTTAGAACAAATGTTAATTGATCTAAAGGGAGACATAGAATCAAATATAATAGTAATAAGTGACTTCAACACCCCACTTTCATCAAGGGACAGAAAAACTAGACAGAAAATCAACAAAGAAATAACAGAGCTATTGTACACTATGGACCAAATGGACCAAACTCTTACCTACAGAGCCTTTCACCCCACAGTTGTAGAATAAACATTCTTTTTGTCACTACATGGAATTTTCTCTAGGATAGACCATATACTAGACCACAAATCAAGTCTTACCACATTTAAAAAAATCCAAATCATACCATGCATTATTTCTGACTAGAATAGAATGAACTGGAAATTAACAACTCAAGAATCTCTAGAACACATGCAAAAAAATGGACTGAACAGCATGCTCCTGAATGAACCGTGGTTCATAGAAGAATAAAAAAAATTCTGAAAATGAGTGAAGAAAACAATACAAGTCAAAACTTATGGGATACAGCAAAAGCAGTGTTAAAGGGAAGTTTATAGCAAATTTTGCCTACATAAAGAAAGTGGAAAGGCAACAAATAAATGAGTTATCAATACATCTCAAGGCAGAGAAAAACAAGAACAAACCAAATCCCTAATTAGTAGGAGTAAACAAATGATCAAAACTGAAGAATAAACAAATTTGAAACAAAAAATGATCAGTGAAATGAAGAGTTGGCTTTTTGAAAAAATGACACAATTGATACACCATTGCCCCAACTAAACAAAAAAGAGGAAAAAGACCCAAATCAATAAAATCAGAGTTTAAAAAGGAAATGAAACAAAAGATAATACAGAAATAAAAGGAATCATCAGGAATTACTTCAAAGAGCTATATGACAACAAATTGGAAAACTTAGAAAAATGGATAGATTCCTGGACACACAAAATCTACCAAAATTGAGTCATGAAGACATAGAAAACCTGAACAGACCAATAACTGAGATGGAGACTGAATCAGTAACAGTGACCCTCCCCATAACAACGAAAAAATCCCAGACCTGGATGAATTCACTGTTGAATTCTACTAGACTTTAGAGGAAGAACTATTTGCAATTCTTCCTGAGATACTCAAAACAATTAAAATGGAGGGAATCTTCTCAAACCCCTATTATGAAGCCAGCATGACCCTAATTCCTAAACCAGAGAAAGAAACAACAGAGAAACAGACTGTAGATAAATATCCCTGATGAACACAGATGCAAAAATCCTTAACAAAATACAGCTAACTGAATCCAACAACACATAACAAAGATCATTCACCCAGACCAAGTGGGATTTATCCCTGGTATTCAGGGAAGGTACACCATGTGCAAATCAATACAAATCAATAAATGTGATATATCACATTAGCAAACTGAAGAAAAAACCCATATGATTATCTCAATAGATGTAGAGAAAGCATTTGATAAAAACAACATCCTTTCATGATAATTAACCTTAAATAAATTGATTATGAAGGAAGATTCCTCTATATAATGAAGGCAATTTATGAGAAACCCACAGCCAACATCTAACTGAATAGGAACAGTTGGAAGTATTAAGATCCACTAAGATCTGCAGCCAGACAGGGATGCCTACTCTTACCATTGGTATTCAATATAGTCCTGGAAGTTTTACCAAGAGCTATTAGTAAAAAAAAAAAAAAAAGAAATAAAGAAATCAAAAGGATAAAAATTGGAAAGGAGGAAGTCAAACTATCCCTATTCTCAGATTCTATACATAGGGGATCCAAAAGACACAACTGTGAGACTACTGAAACTCATAAAAGAGTTTGGGAAAGTGGCAGGATATGAAATTAACACAAAAAAGATATCCTTTGTATACACAGACAATGCAATGGCTGAGAAAGAACTTCTAAGATCCATCTCATTTACAATAGCTACACATTCAAATAAGGCAATTTTCAAGAACTTTAATTTTTTGTTTCCTTCAGATATCCCAGGCTTTTATCTATTTTCTTTCTGAGCTTAATAATTTTGAAAAATATTGCTCCACTATTATTTGCTATAGGACTAGCCATCCATTAATATTCCAAATAGTACAGATGGCTTCACTTTGACAGAAGAAAGGGACATACCTTGGCTTCCTACAATATTGATGTATTTTGAATAAACTGTGACAACCACTTTTGCATGGCTTTGTACAGAAAAAATGAGAAAAGAAATAGCCTTCAATGATTTTAATAACTGAAAATTTTATTAGAAGGCATACTCTCAAAGAAATAATGTTTCATCTAGTATAAAAGGAATATTTACAATTAAACAAAAACCCCAAATAGAAAGTAGTTGAAAAAGGTATGGAGACACAAGTACGCTTTAAGCAGTAGGAGATGATTTATGCCACTTTCAAAGACTATAATCTAATACTATCATTTATCTCTCAAATATATGTGTTCATAGTTTTCTTATTCCAGAATGCACGTTTGTTTGAACATCTTCATGCATTTCACTGTCTTTGTTCTATCCTAAATAGGGTTGGGAATAAGAGGGAACCATGTGCTAGTCATTCTGTCTCTTATGCTGCCTCTCAGGTCAGTTAATCATCATTACAATCCTCAGAAACAGGTTCTATCTTTCCCATTCAGGGATGTGATAGTCTCAGATGTATTTAGTCATTACCAAAGGTCATACTCTCAGTAACTACAGCAAAACCTATGTTAGAACTACCATCTTCTGGCTTAGCAACTTAATCTCTTTTTAAGATTTATTTATTTATTTGAAAGGCAGAGTTACACAGGGAGAAGGAGAGACAGAGAGACAGAGGGCTTCCATCTGCTTGTTCACTCCCCAACTGGCTGCAATGGCCGGAGCTGCACTGATCTGAAGCCAGGAACCAGACTTCCTCCGGGTCTCCCATGTGGGTGCAGGGGCCCAAGGACCTGCGCAATCCTCCACTGCTTTCCCAGGCCATAGCAGAGAGCTGGATCAGAAGTGGAGCAGCCAGGTCTCGAACTGGCACCCATGTGGATTGCTGGTACTGCAGGCGGTGACTTTACCCACTAAGCCACAGCGCTGGCCCCTAGCAACTTATTCTTTAACATACAGTATACTTTGTAAACTGGAAAACATGCACTTAAGACACCCTATTGCATTATAATAAGCTTTCCAAGAATCTTTTCACTGCAGAGGAGGGTGTTCAATATAAGTTATTTAGAACAATTAAATTTAGTTGGGTTTAATTGGGCAAAACAAAATAAAGAAAAGCAGTTCTTGAATCAGGCAGTTCTCAGAACATGTTTTGAGAACTCCAACCAGCATGATCTCAAAGCATTTACAGAAAAACAGAAGTAAGGCAATGAAAGCTACATAATTGGCTACAGTTTAATCATCCAGTCAAGTGTACAGCTTAACTATCTAGTTGTTTGCAACTAATGAGCTAATTGGCTACAAGATCTCCTGCAACCAACTAAAGCTCAATTATTGAACTCTATATTGATTTGGTCTCTTTTACAAGTGCCAGTGCCTTGTTCAAATATGTAAGTTTGCACAAAATTTAAGGAATTCCTACTTTTTGGTCATGATCCTACTAGATGAGCCTTTGTTCAACAGTTTGCTCACAAGCCCCAATCTTAGTCACCATCAATAAATTTCCATTCTCAAAACAATAATTCACAGATTATAATTTCATCAGAAGCATACATTTCTTTAACTTCTTTCAGCCAAAGAGACTTGTATTAGTCAGCTTTATGTCAATAAATATCTGAGGAACTTCTTAGGAGGGAAGAAGGCTTATTTCAGTTTACAGTTTTGAAAGGTTACAGTCCAAGAACAGGTACACCCATTAGTCTGATAACAATGAGGGTTATGGAAGATGGGATGAATTTGGAAGGAGGTACACATGGTGAGCCAAGAAGGAGAGGGAGAGAGAGACAGAGACACACACACACACACACACAGAGAGAGAGAGAGAGAGAGAGAGAGAGAGAGAGAGAGAGAGAGAACATACACACACACACACACACATTCAGCTTATATAACATGCTGTTGGGTAAACTACCTTCCAATGGTATGCCCATATGACCAAAAGAACTAGGCCCACCTTATTGATATCTCAATGAGATCAAGTGTCCACCCTTAATCCATAAACCACTAACATAAGACTTTGGAAACCAAATCTTTGGGGAACATAAAAACTATTACCCAAATCTTAATAGATGGCTGCACATAGACATTTAAGGCTTATAGAATATAGTACAACTGAGATATGGGTATAAAAAGGATAATACCAAATTTTTAGAATATGCTCCTTACCCAGGGTCCTAATAAACCAAACCATCTAAAAATCGAGTAAGCAGCCAGTTAAGAGGTGTTGGGAAAGTAAAATTAATCAGGCTCCCTTGCTGTCAAGACAACCAGCAGACCTGGAACTACTGCAGCTTGGAACTGCTCCAACTGTATTACACATCTTTGTGGCTATATGCCATTATTGTCTGTAAGCATATACAAAGGATTGGGGTATAGTTGAACACAGACTTCTTTGCAGCTTACCAGCCACCACAAGCAAAGTGGATGTTCCTCTGTACCCTTGCCCACCACTGTGAGAATAAAGAGGTATAAATTTGCACGAGGTTCCAAAGCTATTCTTTGGACTGTCCAAATCAGAACCTGATTTTACTAGAGATGAGCTCCTCTACACTTAGTGTAGATGGTAGGATTAATCTCAGGACAAAATGGAGCCTTCTGCCCCACTAGAGGGTGGAATTCAGGGGTATCCAGCTATAAGTACACAGAGCTTGATGGCTGTTGTCTTATTTGTCTTTGCTTGGGAAACACCCCCTTACCCCGCCAAGGAGAGGGTTGAAGGGAATGACTTACCCACTAGTGAAGAGAAGGCATTGCATGCATTTGGAGAAATAGTTGAGCAGGGAGACACCAGACAGTGTAGGGTTTGTGGGGGTGAGTCTTTGTAAGTGCCATATGGACAGAAAGAAATGCATGAAATAAAGATATATTAGCCAAAGATGCCCAATCAATGGCTGGGTCCTCAGGGTATGTCCTTCTCACTACCTTGTGGGCAAGGGACAATGATAAGTTACAGGTGAAGACTTAAGAATGGGACTTGCAATTCACCTCAGAGGAAAAAAATTAGAAGTTAACAACACCAAGAATAACCATGGTGACCTCTAGCCCAAGGACATGCCCCTTAATAGAACCTGGGGAATGTATGGGAGCAGTGACTCAGTAGCTGTAGGGATAGGAATGAGAGGCCCTGACTCACATGGCTCTAATGGAACAGTGGGTGAAAAAACTCCAGGGCCAGACAAAGGAGCCAAAGATTGAGATGGAGGTGGAGATGGCTCTGCTATAATTTGAGCTGGCTGTGAAACCATGGTTGACATGTGGAAGCAAACAAAGCACTGGGCTTGGCATGGATGATGGCACAAACAAGGTGGGTGAGATTCATGCTCCTTCCCCATGGCCAGGGGTGGACTTCAGCAGTGGAAGTGGTGTTGGTTGGCGCTGGTTGGGGCATGGGTAATAGAAAAGTTGAGCACTCTCCTAGAACAAAAAGCAGCTCAGGGAGCTGCTGGGGTGGCAGAGGACAATAAAACAATACAGCCAGCATGAGGTAGACAGAGGAAGACACCACTCATATCCTAAAAGGAGGGGTTGCTGCCCTCTGAGCTGTACCCAGTGCTGGAAACAACCCAACAACTGACATGGCTGAGTCTCCCAGTGGTGAGGATGATACTGATCCTTCAATGCTATTCAAGGCCCATCCAATGATATCATGGATGTGCACGTGGACAAGATTTTGCTTTCAGGGCCAAAAACAAAAAATTGATGTTTCTGTGTGCCCAGCCTTGCAGCAGCGGCTTTAGATCACATGCCACACAGTAGAAAATCATTCCTTTTTACATATCCCCACCTTGTGGCCTGGTTTGGTAATGAAGGATGTGAATGATGGCTACTGTCTGTGATAGCAAGTGTATACAACTATGTAAACAATGTGATGTCAACCTGTGACTCTTGCAGATTTGAAAAGCAGCTATACTCATTTGGCTGAACCATCTAAGTCTATCTACTTTCTAGAAAAGTGGCTAACAGATGTTACTGGATTTTTGCTACAATCAGATAGATACAGCCTGGTGTCTACAAACACCCTGGTGGACTACACACACACCTTTCATTGGTGGCCAACCAACCAGCTTGTCCAATGTTCACTGAGCTGCCTGTCAGCTCTGCAGCTGGGCTGCCTTGGAAGGTGGCCATGGCCACTGACCAAAACTGGACTTGGTTAAAAAGATGCAGTTCTTCTAACCCATTATGGAACAATGCTGTCTGCATTTTGGTTAGAAGAATGGCTTTTTTTTTTTTTATAACTTCCCTCCCACCTGCAACCCTCCCATCTCCTGCTCCCTCTCCCATTCCATTCACATCAAGAGTCATTTTCAATTCTCTTTATATACAGAAGATCAATTATATTAAGTAAAGGTTTCACCAGTTTGCACCCACACAGAACATAAAGTGTAAAATAGTTATAGCATTAATTCACATTGAACAACACATTAAGGACAGATCCCACATGAGACGAAAGTACGCAGTGACTCCTGTTGTTGACTTAAGAAATTTACACTCTTGTTTATGTCGTCAGTAATCTCCCTAGGCTCTAGTCATGAGTTGCCAAGGCTATGGAAGCCTTTTGAGTTCACCGACTTCGACTTCAATCTTATTTAGACAAGGTCATAGTCAAAGTGGAAGTTCTCTCCTCCCTTCAGAGAAAGGTACCTCCTTCTTTGATGGCCCATTCTTTCTACTGGGATCTCACTTGCAGAGATCTTTCATTTAGGTCCTTTTTTTTTTTTGCCAGAGTGTCTTGGCTTTCCATGCCAAGAACTCTGTAATTAACACAAAATTATTCTTAGGTGTTTAAATTTTAACTGAAAAGTGATCCCTGTTAAATATGAGTGGGAATGAGAGAGAGAGAAGATGTACAATTTGGGACATGCTCAATCAGACTTGCCCCTAATGGTGGAGTTAGAAATGTGCCAGAGGATTCCAATACAATCCCATTAAGGTGGCATGTACCAATGCCATCTCACTAGTCCAAGTGATCAATTTCAGTTCACAATTGATCACACTGATAGGTCTAAGAGTCAAAAGGCATCATATAAACAAGACTAGTGTCTGCTAATACTAACTGATAGAATTAAAAAGGGAGAGAACGATCCAACATGGGAAGCAGGATACACAGCAGACTCATTGAATGGCAGATGTCCTAAATAGCATTCTGGCCTCAGAATCAGCCCTTAAGGCATTCGGATCTGGCTGAAGAGCCCATGAGAGTATTTTAGAAGAATGGCTATTTTCAAAAGAGCCTCTGGGACTCCTGAAACATTTCAAAAGTAAATTTGAACTTGATTTTTGGAAATCTGTTAGAAACAAAGTTTCAAACCCATTGATCAAACAAGATCACAGGTATAGCTTGATTACATATAAAATTCCTTTCAAAAGTTTCATCTCTTACAAATTTTCCCTGATCTTTATATCCCTTCATTTATTTGTCCTTTACTTTTCCTCTTTTGAGAATGACTAGCCATTTTATTACTCACCTAAATAACTTTCTGAAAACAAAAGAAACACACACCTTTCATATGTTATAGTTTCACTCAGAAAAAAAGTCTTAGTTTTCATACATAATGAATTATTTTTAGTTTTAACTACCACATTAGAATTTTAAACACTTTTAAGTATCCTTAATTTCTAGAAGAAACCTAGAAAGCAAGCGACTTTGAACTGTCTTATATCAGCATTTTCACATGAGCATATTTTTATCAGTTTTTAGTTCAGGAAATACCACTCCAAGATATGCTGCTTTTGTATACCGATTTCTTTAAGTTGAAGGCATTTGAAAAAAGCAAATGGCAATGCATTCTAAATTCCTCTCCATTTACCTCAGACAAAACCTTCAAAGAAAGTCATTTGTTGTGAATTCTCTGAAGATGAACTCATCACAAGAGAAATTTCACAATGCACAGAGAGACCTTGCTACAAGCCATATTTTATACTTGTAAGGGCTCATTCATCTTTTTCAAAAACCATTTACTCTGAGAATATTTTCTTCACCCCATGACCATTTTACTTATTACAGGATTGAGCTTTAGTCAGTCCTTTTCTTATTGACCTGCGGACTTGCTCTAATCACTTGTTAGGTTTGAAATTTGTTTGCAGTGAGCAACCTAAATATCATTATTTGCTGAGACTAGAAACTAAACAGGAAGCCTACTTAAGACCAAATGTCCAGGGTGAAGCTTGAAACCCAGGTCTAAGTCAACCTTATCCATTGTAAAAGCTTCCAGTGATTTCATCTGTCCCTCTGGGTGCAGAGAGGGAGAATTTCTCCACATGTGTAGATTTCTTCACTAAAAGAGGATCCTAAATATCTGGTATTTGATGCTCTAAGGGCTTTTTGGAGCTCTGCTTCAGATCCTGCAGACTACACCAAAACTGTGAAAACAGAAATTCCCTAAACCAATTATGTATAGTAGAGTTGATTTGAAATGTTGCAAAGGAGCAGATATTGCGTTCCCATGCCTTTCTGCCCTTGCTCCATATCTCTGTGCTCCCTTTTCTGTAAATCCATGGTAACCAGTGTTATATTAATCAACAGGTCCACCTGTTTGGCTAGCTGTCCACAACCCTGTTATACAACTCTTTGGCTCATGGGCCACTCTTGTCTGTAAATACATATAAATAACTTGGCGGCATGGTTAGTTGTGGATGTGCAAATGTGGCTGTATGTGGCTATGTGTAGATGTATGTAGATGTCTGTGTGTGTGCATGACTGCCACCATGAATACAAAGGACATCATCAGACAAGACTTACAGAAAAACAGAAATGAGACACAGAAAGCAACTTAAATGACTACAGGTTAGTCAACCAACCAGTCAATTGGTTACAAGTTAGCTAGTTAGTTGTTCACAGCTTAGTTACTTAATTGGCTACAGAGACTCATGAAACTAATCAAAGTTCATTTACTGTGATTGAACTCTATTGGGTTTGGTCTTTTAGGGCCAGTGCTATGTCCAAATCCATAGCTTCTATGAACATTTAATAAGAGCATTGCATTTGAATTCAAATCTGGTTAATATTGCGACTCCACTTTTGATACATTTACTTTAGAAACTGTCACCCAAACTCAATATTTTGGATTTATTAAGAACTTTGAGCCTCTTTGGTATAGTCTGGCATATAGGATTGAATTGATTAGATTTGTGAGCTGGAGACCACGCCTTCACCTTGCCTCTTTTGTGATCTCACACCCCTATCTGACCTCACCTGTATGCCCACCTGCCAGTCAGACTACGTATCCACTCCCCTTTGGAAGTGAATAAAAGGCCTGGAGCATGGTGGGACCTCCCTTGTTGTCCCCCACCTCAGGTGTGGCCTTTTGGCTGCCTCTCTGCCTCTGCTTTACTGCCCACGCTATGCTATCTGTGGCTGCTCCTAATCACAAGCTTTGCTCCAAGTGGCTCCCAGCCTGCTCGCTGCCTGGTAGGGACCCAGCTTATGCTTCCAGACTTCTTTCTCCCCCTAAATAAAGCCTTCACTTTGCTGTGTATTTCTTTCACTGAATAAATGCTAAAAACTTACCATGTCACCTGGTTTATTTGAGCTGATATTCAGACTTCATATCTGAATAGACAGCAAGAACACTCAAAATATCAATACTAAAATTATTAATGCTAGACTATTTCATCATTATAAATTATTTTACACACACATACACACACAGAGGAGAGTCTCATTACCCTTTTTTTTAAGTCTTTTTTAAAAAATGTATTCTCCCCCACAAGACCTTTTATTTAAGGAATACAGACTTCATGCATCTCATAAGTACAACTTCAGGAATATGGTGATTCTTCATACCATACCTGCTCTCCCACCCTTCCTCCTTCTCCCTCTCTCATTCACAGTCTCATTTTCCACTAAGATCCATTTTTGATTAACTTTATATACAGAAGACCAACTCTATACTAAGTAGATTTCAACAATTTGAATGAAAAAAAACAAAAAAACAAAAAAGAAAACAAAGCAAAAAAACCAAAAAACAAAAAACAAAAAAACTGTTCCTCAACAGTCCAAAGGTGGCTCAAAGTTATTGCATCTTAAAATTAATTTCACTTCCTTTTTTGTTTTTAGAAACTTAGCTTTAAAAAAATACCCAAGAATGATACATTTTTTGAAAGCACTTAGACATAATTATAGTACAACTCTTTGAGGACAGAGGTCCTGCATGGGAAGTTAGAGTACAAGGACTCCTGTTGTTAATTTAACAATTAACACTCTTATGTATGACATCAGTGATCACCTGAAGCACTTGACATAAGCTGCCTAGGCTATGGAAGCCTTTTGAAACCACAAACTCTGTCAGTATTTAGGCAAGGCAATAAACAAAGTGGAAATTCTCTCCTCCCTTCAGAGAAAAGCACCTCCTCCTTTGATGACCACTTCTTCCCACTGGGGTCTTACCCACCAAGGTCTTTCATGTAGGACATTTTTTGCAACAGCGTCTTGGCTTTCCATTCCTGAAATGCTCTCCTGGCCTTTTCAGCCAGACCAGAATGCCTTAAGGGCTGATTTTGAGGTCAGAGTTCTATTTAAAGCGATTGCCATTCTATGAGTCTGCTGTGTGGATTGTTTCTCAGGTTGGAGCATTCACTCCTTCTTAATTCTATCTATTATAATTACCAGACATTCAATCCTATCCATATGATCACTTTAACACTTAAGATGGTATTTTTACTACTCAGCCTAAGGGGATTTGGGATCCCATAGCAAGTTTTTAAACTGTACCCTTAGAAATAATTCCATAGGTGGCAGGCGCTGTGGCTTCCGTGGCTAATCCTTGGCATCGGCACCCTGGGTTCTAGTCCCAGTTGGGGCACTGGATTCTGTCCCGGTTGCTCCTCTTCCAGTCCAGCTCTCTGCTGTGGCCTGGGAGTGCAGTGGAGGATGGCTCAAGTCCTTGGGCCCTGCAACCGCATGGGAGACCAGGAGGAAGCACCTGGTTCTTGGCTTCAGAGTGGCACATGTGCTGGCCGTAGCAGTCATTTGGGGGGTGAACCAATGGAAAAGGAAGACCTTTCTCTGTGTCTCTCTCTCTCTCTGTCTAACTCTGCCTGTCAAAAAAAATTAAAAATGAATAAAAAATAAATAAAAAAGAGAAATAATTCTATAGGAATGTATGTAGAACTATACAGCTTTATGGTTACAAACTTCATACACTTCATAATTACAACTTTAGGAACGTAGTGATTCATCCTACCATGCCTACCCTCCCACTCTTCCTTCTATCCCCCTCTTATTCACATTCTTATTTTTTACTGAGATCTGTTTTTAATTGATCTTATACACATGTATTAACTCTATGTCAAGCAAAGACTTCAACAAATAGTGTGTGTGTGTGTGTGTATAAAGTTATACCTCAACAGTCAAGACAAGGACTGTTTAAGTCATTGCTTCTTAAAGTGTCAGTTTCACATTTCAAATTGTCTTTTAGGTGGTTTATCACATGTCAGGGAGAACATGTGGTATTGTCCCTTTGGGACTGGCTTATTTCACTAAGTATGATGTTTTCCAGATTCATCCATTTTGTTTTAAATGACCGGATTTCATATTTTTTATAACTGTGTAGTATTCCATAGTTTACATATCCCATAATTTCTTTATCCAGGCTTCAGTTAATGTTAATGGGCATCTCAGTTGATTCCACATCATAGATATTGTGAATTGAGCTACAATAAACATGGGGGTGCAGATAACTCTTTCATATGCTGATTTTATTTCCAATGGATAAATTCCCAGGAGTGGAATGGCTGGTTCATATCATAGGTCTATATTCAGATTTCTGAGGTATCTCCATACTGTCTTCTATAGCAGCTTTACCAGTTTACATTCCCACCATTAGTGGATTAGGGTACATTTTTCCACAAATTCTTGCCAGCATTCATGGTTTGTTGAAATCTGTATAAAAGCCATTCTAACTGGGGTGAGGTGAAACCTCACTGTGGTTTTGATTTGCATTTCCCTGATGACTAGTGATCCTGAGAATTTTTTCATGTGTCCATTGGCCATTTTGATTTCCTCTTTTGAAAAATGTCTGTTAAGTTCTTTGCCCATTTCTTCACTGAGTGGGTTGTTTTTTTGTTGAGTTTCTTGATCTCCTTATATATCAGTTGTATAGTTTGCAAATAATTTTTCCCATTCTGTCTGTTGCCTCTTCACTTTCCTGTTTTTTTTTTCTTCTTTTTTTGCAGTACAGAAGCTTCTCAATTTGATGTAATTTCATTCGTCAATTTTGGCTTTGATTGCTTGTGCCTCTGGTCTTTTCCAAGAAGTCTTTGCCTATGCCAATATCTTGCATGTTTTCCCCAATGTTTGTAATAATTTGGTGGTATTGGGTCATAGCTTTAGGTCTTTGTCCATTTTGAGTGGATTTTAGTGAAAGGTATCAGATAGGGGTCTTGCTTCATGCTTCTTCATGTGGTGATCCAGTTTTCCCAGCAGCATTTTTTGAAGAGACTGTCTTTGCTTTAGGGATTCATTTTAGCCCTTTGTCAAATATAAATTGGCTGCAGATGCTTGGATTGATTTCTGGCATTTCTATTCAGTTCATTGGTCTATCAATCTGTTTTTGAACTAGTACCAGGCTGTTTTGATTATAACTACCCTGTAATATGTTTTAAAATCTGGTATAGTGATTCCTCCAGATTTGTTTTTATTGTATATATTGCTTTAGATATTTTGGGGGTCTCCTTAGTTTCCATATGAATTTCAACATCATTTATTCTATATCTGAGAAGAATGTCCTTGGTATTTTGACTGGTATTGAATGAATCTTTAAATTGCTTTTGGAAGGATGGACATTTTGATGATATTGATTTTTCCAATCCATGAACATGGAAGATTTTTCCATTTTTTTGTATCTTCTATTTCTTTCCTTAATGTTCTGTAATTCTCATCATAGAGATCTTTTAAATTCTTGGTTAAATTTATTTAAAGATATTTGAATTTTTTGTAGTTATTGTGAATGGGATTGATCTTAGTATTTCTTTCTCAGCCATGGCATTGTCTCTGTATACAAAGGCTGTTAGTTTTTTTGTATTGATTTTATATCCTGCTGATTTACCAACCTCTTCTATTTCCAATAGTCTCTTAGTAGAGTCTTTTGGATTCCCTATATATTGATTCATGTCATCCATGAATAGGGATAGTTTGACTTCCTCTTTCCCAATTTGTATCCCTTTGATATCTTTTTCTTTTTCTTGCCTAACTCCTCTGGATAAACCATCCAGGACTGTATTGAACAGCAATGGTAAAAATAGGCATCCTTGTCTTGTTCCAGAACTCAATGGGAAGGCGTCCAACTTCCCATTCAATAGGATGTTGGCCTGGCCTTGTCATAAATTGCCTTGATTGTGTTGAGGAATATCCCTTCTATACCCAACTTGCTTAAGGTTTTCATCATGAATGGATGTTGTATTTTTTTCAAGTGCTTTCTCTGAATCTATTGAGATACTAATGTTTTTTGTTCTTCAGTTTGTTAATGTGATGTATCACACCCATTGACTTGTGAATGTTTTACCATACCTGCATACCAGGGATAAATTCCATATGGTCTGCATGAATGACTTTCTGATGTGTTGTTGGATTTGATTGGCTAGTATTTTGTTGAGCGTTTTTTGCATCTATGTTCATCGGGAAATTGGTCTGTAGTTTTCTTTCTCTGTTGTAACTTTTTCAGGTTAAGGAATTAAGGTGATCCTGGCTTCATAGAAGGAATTTTGGAGGATTCCTTCCCTTTCAATTGTTTTGAATAGATTGAGAAGAATTGGAGTTAGTTCTTCTTTAAATGTCTGGTAGAATTCAGCAGTGAAGCCTTCTGGTCCTGTTGGGAGGGCCTTTATTACTGATTCAATTTCTGTCTTGGTTAGGGGTCTGTTTAGGTTTTCTATGTCTTCATGGCTCAACTTAGGTAGGTTGTATTGTCCAGAAATCTATTGATTTCTTCTAGGTTTCCCAATTTGTTGGCATACAGCTCTTTATAGTTATTTCTGATGATTCTATTTATTTCTGTGGTGTCATTGTTACATTTCCTTTTTC
Source organism: Lepus europaeus (assembly GCF_033115175.1). NCBI lineage: Eukaryota > Metazoa > Chordata > Mammalia > Lagomorpha > Leporidae > Lepus > Lepus europaeus. Next base: position 125,922,771 of record NC_084827.1, on the reverse strand, counting down.
ACATCTAATTTTATTAATTTGGGTCTTCTCTCTTCTTTTTTTCATTAGTTGGGCCAGTGGTATGTTAATTTTGTTTTTTTTTTGTTTTTTCAAAAAACCAGCTCTTCATTTTGCTGAATTTTTGTTTAACTTTTGTTTATTTCTTCTCTAATTTTAATTATTTCTTTTCTCCTACCACTTTGCAGTTCAGTTTTCTGTTGTTTCCTAGATTATTGAGAGACATTGAAAGTTCATGGATTTGGTACCTTTCCAATTTCTTGATGTAGGAACCAATTGCTATAAACTTTCTTTTTTAAAAAAGATTAATTTATTTATTTGAAAGGCAGAATTACAGAGCGGCAGAGGCAGAGGCAGAAAGAGAGAGGTCTTCCATCTGCTGGTTCACTCCCCAGATGGCTGCAACACCCAGACTTGCGCTGAACTGAAGCCAGGAGCCAGGATCTTCTTCCAGGTCTCCCACGTGGGTGCTGGGGCACAAGGACTTGTGCCATTTTCTACTTCTTTCCCAGGCTATAGCAGAGAGCTTGATTGGAAGTGGAGCAGCCAGTACCTGAACTGGTGCCCATATGAAATGTCAGATGGTGGCTTTACCCACAGTGCCACAGCACCAGCACCAAACTTTCCTCTTAACACTGCTTTTGCTGTATCCCATAATTTTGATATATTGTATTGTCATTTTCATTTGTTTCTAGAAATTTTTTGATTTCTCTTTTGATTTCTTCAATGACCCACTGTTCATTGAGAAGCATGTTGTTCAGTCTCCATGTGTTTGCATATGCTCTTGAGATTCCTGAGCTGCTGATTTCCAGCTTTATTCTATTGTGGTCAGAGAAGATGCATGGTTTGATTTTGATTATTTTTACATTTGGTGAGATTTGCTTTATGGCCTAGCATGTGGTCAATCCTAGAGAAAGTTCCATGTACTGATGAGAAGAATGTGTATTTTGCAACTGTAGGATAGAAAGTTATGTAGATATTTATTAAGTCCATTTGGTCTATGGTGTCAATTAAGTCTTTTGTTTCCTTACTGGTTTTCTGTTTGGTTGATCTGTCCATTGCTAAAAGTGGGGTATTGAAATCTTCCATTACTATTATATTTGAGTCTATGTCTACCTGTAGGTCCCTTAACATTTCTTTTAAATATCCATGTGCCCTGTTACTAGGTGCATATATATTTATTATAGTTTAATTTTCCTGTTAAATTTATCCCTTAATCATTACAGTGTGCCCTTCTTTGTTTCTTTAACAGTTTTTGTTTCAAAGCCTATTTTGTCTGATATTAAGATGGCTACACTTGCTCATTTCTGTTTTCCATTAGCATGGAATATCTTTTTCCATTCTCTCACTTTCAATCTCTGTGTATCTTTGTCAGTCAGATGTGTTTCTTGTAGGGAGCAAATAGATGGGTTTTGTTTTTTAATCCATTCAGCCAGTCCGTGTCTTAACTGGAGAGTTGGGGGTCATTTTCATTGAAAGTGACTAATGATAGTAACCCGTTTGCCCTGCCACTTCCCCATAAATATTTCTAGGTTTTCTTTTATTTCCTTTATACTTTTACTGGGAGATTTTCTCCTTTACCTTCCTTTGTATTGAGGACCATGTTTCTGTGTTTCTGTGTACAGCACATCCTTAAGCATCTTTTGCAAGTCTTTACAGGTATGAGAAATTCTTTCAATTTCTATTTGTTATAGAAAGTCTTTATTTCACCTGCATTAATAAATGAGAACTTCACAGGGTACAGTATTCTGGGTTGACAATTTTTTCTCTTAAGACTTGGAATATGTCTCACCATTCTCTACTAGCCTGAAGGTTTCTGATGAGAAGTCTGCTGTGAGTCTAATTGGAGATCCTCTGAAAGTAATCTGGCATTTCTCTCATGTACATTACAGAATCTTTTCTTTATGTGTTAGTGTGGACAATTACAATATGTCTTGGTGAAGATCTTTACTGATCATGTCTATTAGGAATTCTATATGCTTTCTGAACTTGAACGTCTGCTTCTTTCTCTAAACTAGGGAAGTTTTCCGTTAATTATTTCACTAAAAATCCCTTTTAATCCTTTCTTTCTTTCCATGCCTTCAGGAACTGCTAGAATCAGTATGTTGGTTCATTTGATAGTATCCTGTAGATTCCCAGTAGTTTTTTAGTTTTCTAATTTCCTCTTCTTTTTTTTTGTCTGCAATTTGTCTTCTAAGTTGGATATTATTTCTTCTGCTTCACTGATTCTGTTGTTTCCACTGCATTTTTAATTTTTTCTATTGAATTCTTCATTTCCAACATTTCAATTTGCTTTCTCTAAGAGGAGGGTGTGGCTTGAAAGAAATGACAAATATCAAGATCACCTCCTAACGTTCTGGACCTCCATACTTGGGCACCTGCCTGTCTCTGACACTCAAGTTAAAGGAGAAAATTTCTGTCACTTATTTTTGTCTATGGAGGTGAAAGAATCTCCTGAACCAATGAGATGGAACAAATGGATGCCATTGGGAAATCTAAAATGCCACTAGAAGATCCTTTTCCTGGGACTGAAAGCAGGCGACACTCCCTATAATGACTTAGGATTCTAAGATGTGATTATGAAAATCTTAAAAAAAAATCCTTTTTAGAATGTCTAAAGCTCATCTTACCAGGTTGGGTATCTTTGCATCAGATACAAGTGGAAAGGAAAATATAGTGGGACAAGTGTCACGGCACAGCAGGTTCAACTGCCATTTAGGATTCCTATATCAGAGCACAGGTTTGAGTCTCTGCTACTCTGCTTCCATCCAACTCCCTGCATGTATCTGGGAAGCAGTGGATGGTGAATCAAGTGTTTGACTTTCTGCCACCCGTGTGAGAAATTCGGGTGGAATTCTTGGCTTCTAGCTTCAGCTGGCCCAGTCCCAGCTGTTGCAGCCATTTGGGGAGTCACCAGAGGATCAAAGGCTCTCTACCTGCCTTTCAAATAAATCTGTAAAAAGGAAAACATCATGATAAACTTCAGCATCTCTCTTTTAGGAAGCTCCCAACATAGCAACTAGTTAGGTCTGGATAGGTATTTATGTATTTAGTCCCACACAGTCTGTGCTTCAGGTCTGACAAATCAGAGCTCTGAATCCTGCTAACATCAGGGATCACTATAGGGATGGACATGTGACTCACACTGGTGATTCTGAGCCTCTTCACTGTCGCACATGAGAATGCTGTCAGATTTGAAGCAAAGCAGATGCAAGAAGAACTGAAGTCAAAGAATCAAAAGAATGGAATTCTAAGGGCATCGCTTAAATTCCTTGATTCAGCAGGAGATATAACTTTTGGTCTCCTCACTGACATTTTTCTCTCCCTTGATCCAGAAAGCTCTTTGGCTTATACAGTTTGCACAGTGTTAAACTCCAAATATTTTCCATTATACCTTTATGGAATAAGTTAGCAAAGAAAAATAAAATAAATATTTTTGGCTAAAAATAATTTAGTCAAATCCATATGGTAGTGGCTGATGTTGCTTTACAAATAACAGATAAGTTTGTCCCATAAAGCCTATTATGAAAACATTTCTCATGTAGATATTTGACTGTGTTTTATTAATCAGATTAAATGAAATTTTTAGGAAAGAGACAGTTTCTGTAGTTACTTCAAATAGTAGATGTAAGATGATCTTAGAAGGTACGCCAGGGTGAGGCATTCTTTTTTGAAAGTGTTTTTCAACACTTAAAGATTGCTTAAAATGTCAGTGATGAAGACACACATCGTTTCCTGTACCTTGCAGAGCTAAACTGAAGTACTAAAATTTATCATACCTGTCTAAGAAGAGCAACAAGAACATTGTTACAAAAACAAATTGCTTCCATATCTCAGAAAAACTACCAAAAATCTTTAGTCATTATTCAGGGTTGTAGAATGAACACATTATATTAGGATGTGAAATAAGACTGTTACTTAATATATACTAAACTGATCTTCTGTATATAAAGATAATTGAAAATGAATCTTGATGTGAATGGAAGGGGAGAGGGAACGGGAGAGGGGAGGGTTGTAGGTGGGAGGGAAGTTATGGGGGCGGAAAAGCCGTTGTAATCCATAAGCTGTACTTTGGAAATTTATATTCATTAAATAAAAGTTTAAAAAACTATTAAATTGTTAATTATAAATTAATTATCTTTTTATTCACCATAATGATTAATTTTTTAAAAAAATTGGTAGAAGTATACCCTTTTTTTTAAAGATTTTTTATTTATTTGAAAGTCAGGGTTACAGAGAGGAGAGGCAGGGAGAGAGAGGTCTTCAATTCATTGATTCACTCCCCAAATGGCCAGAGCTGAGCCGATCTGAAGCCAAGAGCCTGTAACTTCCTCCAGGTCTCCCATATGCATGCAAGGGCCCAAGCACTTGGGCCGTCTTCCACTGCCTTCCCAGGGCATAGCAGAGAGTTGGATTGGAAGTGGAGCAGCTGGACTTCTGCCGGTACCCATATGGGATACTAACACTGCATCCCCTATGCTATGCCACAGTGCAAGCCTTGATGATTAATTTTTAAAATTTGACATGAACAAGAGTCCCAAGAACCCATTTTGACTAGTGACTTCCTCTTGGTTAAAAAATTTCAATTTATACGTGCTTTCCTGGGAAAAAATGTTGAAATGCTCAAAGTTTTAGAAAAATAATCACTTCTTGTATTAGTTATAAAATATGTAGAATTTAGTGGTTGAATATATTTTTAACATTGGTATTTCAAGTCTCAAATTGGAAACAAGAAATGTTCAAATGTTCATAGATATTAATAGCTGAATGGATGAAAAACATATGGTATAGATGAAATAAATAAATAAAGCTCATTAATAAAAAGAAACTAATGGTATCCAATACCATAGATGAATCTTAAAATATTACCCTAACTGAAAGAAGCCAGACATAAAGGGCATACAAAAGAATATAGTTTAGGCCGGCGCCGCGGCTCAATAGGCTAATCCTCCGCCTTGCGGTGCCGGCACACCGGGTTCTAGTCCCGGTCAGGGCGCCGGATTCTGCCCCGGTTGCCCCTCTTCCAGGCCAGCTCTCTGCTGTGGCCAGGGAGTGCAGTGGAGGATGACCCAAGTGCTTGGGCCCTGCACCCCATGGGAGATGAGGATAAGCACCTGGCTCCTGGCTTCAGATCAGCGTGACGCGCAGGCCGCAGCGCGCTGGCCAGGGCGGCCATTGGAGGGTGACCCAACGGCAAAGGAAGACCTTTCTCTGTCTCTCTCTCTCTCATTGTCCACTCTGTCAAAAAAAAAAAAGAATATAGTTTAGAATTTAAATTCTATAAAATGCAAATTAATCTATAGTAACAAAGCAAGGGGAATGGACTCAGTACAAAGAAGTACAAGGGAGCTTTATGGCATGATAGAAATGGTGGTGGTGGTTACATAGCTGTATATATTTATCAAAACTCACATAATTGCATAGTTAAATTAGGTACATTTTATTGTATATAAATTATAATTGAATAAAATGAATTTAAAAAGTGACAGCCTGGGGGTGGGTCTTAAGGTACAGCAGGTTAAGATGCCAGCTTGGGATGTCTGTTGGGATTGAGTCCCATCTCTGCTTCTCATCCAGGGTCCTGTTAACTAACGTGCCTGGGAGGCAGTAGATAATGGATCAAGTACTTGGATTCTTGCCACACTCAAAGGGGACCCAGCTGGAGTGCCTGACTCCTGACCTCAGCCTGGCCCAGCCCCAGTTGTTGTGGGCATTTGGGAAGAGAACCAGCAGATAGAAGATTTCTCTTTTTCTGTTCCTCCCACTCTCTCTGTCACTCTGCCTTTCAAAAAAATAAATAAGTTTATGAGTTTTATTTTACAAAAAGAAGTAACAATCTTAAAAATGTTTAATACAGGTTAAATTTAAAAGTTGAGTGAAAAATGATATAGATATCACAAATAAGTATATAAAAGAGACAAGAAAGAGTGTCATGAAAGTAAAAGCAGTGTGTTAAGATAATATAGTAGCACTTTATTTCTCATATTTAAAAACTTTTTTATACTAAAAGAATACAGATTATTATTAAGTACTTTAAGTTGTATTCAACAGCCTCCAATATGCAATCCACAATTCATCAACAGTCAATCAAACCCAATAGCAGTTCATTTTTCACAATGCACGAGTTAGGCCAGAACTCTCTACAACTTACAGTAAGATTCTACTTAGCTCTTATGAGCAGGGTTTGGGTATTTACCCCTCATTTCTGATCATTAATATGATGAAGAGCATCAGAAGTATATGAAAATGATACAAAGTGACTCTGATTTCAAAATACATTGTTTGGAAACGTTAACAATAACATCAAAAAGAAGTATACCTGCTTCTACTAAATTCTTGATGGGAAAGTTCTCAAGAACAAGCAATCTGTTTCCTGCTACAGAAATGGGGGTAGTTTATTTTTTTAAGATCAAAGGCTTTTTTTTTTTTCACAGAATTTCATATTTTGCTATTTTGAAGGTATAAAACAGCAACAAGGAACAACAATTCATATAGTAGTGAATACACCAGGGTAATGTTGATATTTGAAATGGTTGGATAATTTTGGGGGGAAGGGTTTAGAATAAATGCAACAGAGGCCAATAATCACCAAATTCAAAGGTAAGAGCAAGATCAATCAATTCTAAAAGGAGTTAACATTACTGATTAGTATCATTTTTGTTTTGCAAATGGGCATATACTGGTAAGAATGAAAGAAAGGACAATAACATGCAAAATATTAACTATATACTTTTTGTTTTTTGACAGCAGAGTGGACAGTGAGAGAGAGACAGAGAGAAAGGTCTTCCTTTGCTGTTGGTTTACCCCCCAATGGCCGCTGCGGCCGGCGTATCGCGCTGATCCTAAGGCAGGAGCCAGGTGCTTCTCCTGGTCTCCAATGCGGGTGCAGGGCCCAAGGACTTGGACTATCCTCCACTGCACTCCCGGGCCATAGTAGAGAGCTGGACTGGAAGAGGAACAACCGGGACAGAATCCAGCGCCCTGATCAGGACTAGAACCTGGTGTGCCGGCGCCGCAGGCGGAGGATTAGCCTAGTGAGCCACGGCACTGGCCAAACTAAAAAAATTATGAACCATGCAGCAGTTTAGTTCAAGAGTGGTACTAACATCTACATCTGATTTAAAACCACATAGTTCATTGATTGCAGAAGCATGATATTAGTCACCAAAAGTCTCAGAACACATTGTATGGATTTTGAAAGGTCATTTGAGTATTTTATGTTTTCAAATTTACCTCAACTTGCTTATAAAGTATGTATTTTTAATGTACTAAAGTAGCATTTTCATAAATATATTCTTTTTAATGGGGAAAATAAGCAAACAACTGATTAATTATTGAATTTTCTTTAATTTTTAAAACAATTTTAATTAGCCTTTAACAGATTCAATGTGGTTTGTGGGTACAATTTTAAGAATATAATAATATTCTCTTCCTTCCTCCCTCCCTACTTCCTTCTCCCTCTTTTCCTTTCCTAAATATATATATATATATATATATATATATATATATATATATATATATCCTAGCATGATTAAATAAAAATATGGGGAAAATCTAAACAGACTCATAATAAGCAATGAGATTAAAGCAGTAATTAAAAATCTCCCATTAAAGAAGTCTTTACAACTGACTTGCAAAGCAGTTAAAGAGAAACTAACTGCAATTCTTTTCCAATTATCACAAAATATTGAAAAAATAGAACTCTGCTAAAGTCTTTCAGGCCAACATCACAATGTTAACAAAACTAGACACAACAATAAAACTATAGATCAATATCTCTGATGAATCTAGATGCAAAAAAACTCTTGGAAAATATTATCAAACTGAATCCAACACTATATGTAAAAGATCATACATCATGATTAAGTGGGATTTATCAGAGATACAAGGGTGGTTCAATATTCACAAGTCAATAAACTTCACTGTAGTTTTGATTTGCATTTCCTTGATAACTAGTAATATTGAACATTCATTCATGTATATATTGGCCATTTGTGGGTTTTTTTTTTGGGAAATATCTATTCAGAGCTGTTGTTAATTTCTTAACAGTATTTTGTTGTGGATTTTTTGCGTTCTTTCTGGATATCAATTCTTTGTCAGATAAATGGTTTACAAATCTTTTTTCCCTTTCTGTTGGTTGTTTCTTTACTCTGTTAATTATTTCCTTTGCTGTGCATAAGCTTGTTAGCTTCATATAATCTATCTTTGCTTTTTTAGCTTGTGCTTTGGTGAATTTATCTAAAAAAATCTATGGATGTCTTGTAGAGTTTTCCCTATGTTTTCTTTTAGTATTTTCATGATTTCAGGTCTTACTCTTATGTCTCTGATTCATTTTGAGTTGATTTTTTGGATAGAATGAAAAATGGGGCAGGCTTCAAATTTTAGTTTTCAGCATACGGATAATGTTTCCCCAGTGCCTTTTATGGAAGAGAATGTCCTTTCCTTCAGTATATACTTTTGTTGAGAATCAGTATAAATGTATGGATTCATTTCTGAGATATCTATTCTTTTTCATTGGTCTATTTTATGCCAATATCATGCTGTTTTGGTTGAAATAGCCCTGTAATGTGTCTTAAAATGGTACTTCTGGGTATATACCAGAAGGAAATTAACTCAGCTTATGAAAGAAATTCATGTACTCCTATGTTTACTACAGCACTGCTTACAATAGCCAAAGTGTAGAATCACATTGTCTACAGGTAGATGAATGGATAAAGAAAATGCTGCACATAAGTTTAATGAAATGAGGGGGGTATGTGGAGAGAAATATAGAGAGGTTAGATAGTGGGTACAAAACACAGTTTGATAGAAGTAATATTGTTCTCTAGCTCGGTAAGCAACTAGAGTTTTAAATAATGTATTACATACTATATAAAGAACTGGAAGAGAGGAGCTATTAGACTCCAAACATAAAAAAAAAAAGGTAAGGATATAGAAATGCCAATTACGGCCGGTGCCGTGGCTTAACAGGCTAATCCTCTGCCTTGCGGCGCCGGCACACCGGGTTCTAGTCCCGGTTGGGGTGCCGGATTCTATCCCGGTTGCTCCTCTTCCAGGCCAGCTCTCTGCTATGGCCCGGGAGTGCAGTGGAGGATGGCCCAAGTCCTTGGGCCCTGCACCCGCATGGGAGACCAGGAGAAGCACCTGGCTCCTGGCTTCGGACCAGCACGATGAGCCGGCTGCAGCGGCCATTGGAGGGTGAACCAACGGCAAAAAGGAAGACCTTTCTCTCTGTCTCTCTCTCACTATCCACTCTGCCTGTCAAAAAAAAAAAAAAAAAAAAAAAAAAAAAAAAAAAAAAAAGAAAGAAAGAAAGAAATGCCAATTACCTAATTTGATCAATTCAAATTGTACACAGGTGTTGAAACACATAAAAGTTACATGTTAATAAAAATTTTAAGTAAAACGGATATTTACAGGGAGATTCAAAATCATAAAGTTGTCAATTCTTCAAACAGTAGGTTATAAATTTAAAGTGACTCACTAAGAATATCAAGACTTTTAATAGTTGAGATGATTATATCTACATAGAAAAATTTTAAAAAGAATATTCAGAAAAAAATGAATAAAAGGAGAAGTGCTAAAGATTCAAATTTCCTGATTGATAAGTGTTTTATGTCCTAATAATGCAACAAATAAAAACAAATTGTTAGAAATAAATAATACAAAAATATAGATAACAAAGGTGTTATCTCAAAACAGCAGGGTAAAAATGAATTATCCAATAAGTAGTCCTGGGAGGAGGGTAGCTCTCTGAAAAAATAATACTAAATCCACATTATATATTATATACCATGATCCATTTCAAGTGCATCAAAAATGTACATGTAATATATGAAAGCTTAGAGCAATCTCCAGATTCATTGCAATCTGTATCAAAATATCAATGAGATTCCTTACAGAATTAGAAAAAATTCTAAAATTCATAGGAAATCACAAAAGACCCATTTTAGCCAAAATGATCCTGATGGGGAAAAAATCAAGCTGGAGGCATCATAATACCTGATATCAAAGAACACTTAAAGCTATAGTAATTCAAACAAGCACAGTACTCTTGTAAAAACTGACATATACATGAATGTAACAGAATAGATAACCCAGAAATTAATCCACCTACATATAGCCAACTGATTTTTTGACAAAAGTGTCAAGACTATACCTTGGAGAAAGGATAATTTCTTCAATAAATGGTGCTAGCAAAACTGGATGCATATATATAGAAGAATGAAATTAGAAAACTACCGCTCATCATATAAACAATCAAGATGGATTAAAGATGTAACTTTAAGAGCTGAGACAATGAAAATGTTAGAAGAAAATATAAGGGAAATATATCTAGAGATTGTTGTAGGTGATAACTTCATGGGTAAGACCCCCAAAACCTAGGCAACAAAAGCAAAACTAGACAATTGGGATTATATCAAACTCAGAAGCTTTTGCACATCAAAGGAAATGATTGATAGAGTAAAGAGACAGTTTCCCACTCTGTTGAGTGGGAAAAAATATTTGCAAGCTAACTATCTGACAAAAGATTAATATCCAGAATATATCAGAGACTCAAAAAACTCAACAACAACAAAAAAACCCAACCAGTCAAGAAATGGGCAAAGGTTCTCAGCAGAAGTTTCTCAAAAGAAGAACTACAAATGGCCACCAAAAATATAGGGGAAAAAATGCTGAATATCACTAGCCATCAGGGAAATCCAAATCAAAACCATAATGAAATATCAATTCATCCCTGTTAGAATGTGTATTAAGCAAAAGATAGAGAGCAACATATACTAGCAAGGATGTGGAGAGAAGGGAACTCTTATACACTATTAATAGGAAGGTAAATTAGTGCAGCCACAATGGAAAATGGAATGGAGATTTCTTAAAACAATGGAAGCAGACTTGTCATATTATCCAGCAATCCCTCTACTGGTTATATATCCAAAAGATATGAACTCATTGTATTAAATAGATACCTGCTCTACTATGTATACGGTAGCACTGTTCACAATAGGCAAAATATGGAATCAACCAAGATGTACATCAGATGAATGGATAAAGAAAATGTGAGCCAAAAAAAAAAAAAAGTAAAGAAAAAAATGTGGGAGGAGCCAGTGCTGTGGTGCAGCGGGTTAAGCCCTGGCCTGCAGTGCCATCATTCCATATGGGTGCTGGTTTGAGTTCCAGCTATTCCAGTTCCAATCCAGCTCTCTGCTTATGACAAGGGAAAGCAGGGGAAGATGGCCCTAGCCCTTGGGCCCATGAATCCACATGAGAGACCTGAAAGAAACTCCTGGCTCCTGGCTTCGGATCGGTGCAGCTCCGGCAGTTCTGGCCATCTGGGGAGTGAACCAGCTGATGGAAAACGTCTCTCTCTGTCTCTACCTCTCTTTGTAACTCTGCCTTTCAAATAAATGAAATCTTAAAAAGAAAATGTGGGATATATATATATATATATCTCTTATATATATATATATATATGGGTATGTGTGTGCAATGGAATACTATTTAGATATTAAAAAGAATGGAATTTTATCATTTGCATCAAAGTAGTTGGAACTGGAAGATATCATGCATAGTGAAATAAGCCAGACAAGGAAAGAAAAATATCTCATGTTCTCTCTTATATGTGAGGCTAACATTTTTTAAATTTTATTTTAACTTTTATTTAGTAAATATAAATTTCCAAAGTATAGCTTATGGATTACAATGGCTTTTTCCCCCGCATAACTTCACTCCCACCTGCAACCCTCCCAACTCCCACCCCCCTCCCATTCCATTCACATCAAGATTCATTTTCAATTATCTTTATATACAGAAGATCGATTTAGTATATATAAAGATTTCAACAGTTTGAACCCACACAGAACATAAAGTGTAAAATACTGTTTCAGTACTAGTAATAGCATTAATTCACATTGAACAACACATTAAGGACAGAGATCCTACATGAGGAGTAAGTATACAGTGACTTCTGTTGTTGACTTAACAAATTGACACTCTAGTTTATGGTGTCAGTAATCTCCCTAGGCTCTTGTCATGAGTTGCCAAGGCTATGGAAGCCTTTTGAGTTTGCTGATTTTGATCTTATTTAGACAAGATCATAGTCAAAATGGAAGCTCACTCCTCCCTTCAGAGAAAGGTAGTGAGGCTAAAATTTAAAAAATAGAACTAAAAAATAGAAATAAAGAAATGACCACATCAGTTTTGCTGCAAATATAGTGTTTTGTCAAATTTTGTTTTATATTTTTGTCAATAAATTGATAAGATCTAAATACTACTATAGTTTTAGTGATATTTGACTATTTAAATGTTAACTCTATAAGTGAAGTTGAACACTTTTCATTTAATTATTTTTCATAACCCTGGTCTATTTTCAGCTCAGCTATGGCGTTTTTTACTTTTTCTTTTTTCAATTCTTCATTTATGGAGCCTTAAGCCTTTTATTATAGTGTATATTAAAAATCTGTTATCTCAAACAAGTAAAGCAAACAAAAACAAACAAAATTGAAAGAATGAGTCCCAGCCAGCCTTACAAATGATCCTTAAGAATGTACTATATGTACTATACACAGAAATGGAGAAACAGAACCAGTATCATGAAAGATTGTGAAGGCAGAAAACCTCCTAGTAATAATTACAAGAGATCCAAAACCAAGATTGAAAATGAAAGGATAGAAAAAGATATTCTATGCAAGTGGAAATCAAAAAATGAGCAGCAGTAGCCATCTTAATTATACAAAATAGATTTTAAGACCAAAACTGCTAAAAGAGACAAAGAAGGTCAATATATAATGATTAAGGGATCAACTCAACAGGAAGATGTGTTAATAGTAAATGTATATTCATCCAATGCTGGAGTGCCCAGCTATTTAAAACAAATATTAATGGATGTAAATGAGAAATACACTCCAAGGCAATAATAATGGTAGACTTCAACACCCTGCTTTCATCAATGGACATATCAACTAGACCAAAAATTAACAAAGAAAAAGAGGGATCTAATACCTACAGAACATTTCATCCCACAGCCACAATATACATTCTTTTCATTAGTGCATAGAATATTCTCTAGGGTAGCTCATATGTTAGGAAATAAAAATCTCAACAAATTAAAAAAAATTAAGATCATACCATGTATCTTTTCTGACCCAATAGAATAAAGATGGAAATTAACATAAGGTACTCTAAAAAATATACAAAATGCACAATGAACAACATGCTCCTGAATGAATAGTGGGTCATAGAAGAAATCAAAAGGGAAAAAAATTATTTGAAACTAATGAATATGACAACACAGTATATCAAAACTTATGGTATATAACAAAAGGAGTGTTAAGAGGAAAGTTTATAGCAACTGGTACATATATCAAAAAATTGGAAAGATATCAAATGAACGATCTAACAATGCATCTCCAGGACCTAGAAAAGCAAGGACAAACACAAAATTAGTAGGAGAAAAGAAATAATAAAAATTATTGAATAAACAAAATTGAAATAGAAAACATACCAAATATCAGAGAAATGAAGAGCTGGTTTTTGAAAAATAAACAAACTTGGTAAACCATTGACCCAACTAGTTAAAAAAAGGGATGGGGATAAGAAAAAAATTAATACAATCATAGAAGAAAAAATAGATGTTACAACAGATATTACAGGGGAAAAAAAGAATCATCAGGAATTACTACAACTAGCTATCTGCCATCAAATTGAAAAATCTGAAAAAAAAGAGAGATAGATTTCTAGACGCATATAATTTACCATAATAGAAATATGAAGACACAGAAAACTTAAATAGATCAATAACCAAAGCAGAGATTGAATCAATAAGGACTGGACGTCTTCACTGCTGAATTGTATCAAGCTTTTAAAGAAGAATTAATCCCAATTCTTATGTTATGCAAAGCAGCTAAAAGGGAGGGAAACCTCCCATTACCTTAATTCTAAAACCAGAAAAAAAATAGAAGAAAGAGAATTACAGACAAATATTACATATATAACAATGTTATAAAAATCCTCAACAAGATACTAGCAAACTGAATCTAACAACACATCAAAATGAAGAATGAGATGGGAGAAGGAGTGGGAGATGGGATGGTTGCGGGTGGGAGGGAGGTTATGGGCATAAAAAGCCACTATAATCCAAAAGTTGTACTTTGGAAATTTATATTTATTAAATAAAAGTTAAAAAAAAAGATCGTCCACCAAGATCAAATGGGATTCATCCCAGGGATGCAGGCATGGTTCAACATATGAAAATCAATCAATGTGATACATCACATTAACAAATTGATGAATAAAATCCATATAATTATCTCAATAAATAAAGAGAAAACATTTGATAAAATATATCTTTTCATGATAAAAACCTTAAGCAAATTGGGTAGAGACAGAATATATCTCAACACAACAAAGCAATATATGACAATCTTACAAGTAACATCTTATTGAATGGGGGAAATCTGGAAGCACTTCCACTAAGAGTCACAACCACACGAGAATACCCACATTCACCATTACTATTTAATCTAGTTCTGGAAGTTTTAGCTTGAGTTATTAGGCAAGAAAAAGAAATCAAAGGGATACAAATTGGGAAAAGAAAATCAAATTACTTTTTTTTTTTTTTTTTAAGGGAAAGGGTTTATTGGGGAACACCCTACAGACCGGAGTGAAGGGTCAGCGAAGGAAAAAGAGAAAGAGAGTATAAGAGAGAGAGAGAGAGACAGATGAAAGAAGATAGAGAGACGAGCCAAGAGAGGAGAGAGCGCAGGAGAGAAGAACCAAGAGAGCACGTGTTCAGGAACAGGCCCTTTTAAAACTTCACCTGAGGGCAGGCAGGGAAGCAGGAGCAGGGGATCCCATTAGGATGGGGGTGGAGCCTGGCTCAGGTTGCTGGGCAATGCAGCCACCTGGCTACAACTGCCCCAAAATTACTCTTCTTTGTAGATGACATGATTCTGTATATAGGGGAACCAAAACACTCCACTAAGGGACTGTTGGAATTCATAAGAGAGTTTGGCAAAGTTGCAGGTTATAAAATCAACACACAAAAATTAATAGTATTTTTATACACAAGAAATGTCATAGGTGAGAGAATTTATAAGATCACTACCATTCACAATAGCCACAAAAATTTAAAAACACTGGAATAAATTTAACCAAGTATGTGAAATATCACTATAATGAAAATTACCAAACATTAAGAGAAGACACACAAAAAATGGAAAATCTTTGAAGTTCATGGGTTGGAAGGATTAATATCATCAAAATGTTCATGTTATCCGAGCAATTTACAGGTTCAATGCAATCGTCATAAAAATAACAAGGATGTTTTTCTCAGATACAGAAAAAATGATATTAAAATTCAAATGAAAACACAAGAGACCCAAATAGCTGAAGCAGTTTTAAACAACAACCAAAACAAAGCTGGAGGCATCACAATATCAGATTTCAAGATAAACTACAGGGTAGTTATAATCAAAACAGCCTGGTACTGGCATAAAAATAGGTATATAGATCAATGGAACAGAATAGAAACCCCAGAAATTAATCCACACATGTATTATCAACTAATCTTTGAGAAGGGGAAAAAATTACTCCCTGGAGAAAGGACAGTCTCTTCAAGAAATAGTGCTTAGAAAATTGGATCTTTGCATACAGAAGTATGAAATAAGAGCCCTGCCTTATGCCCTATATAAAAATCAACTCACAATGGATCAAGGATCTAAACCTACTACCTGATACCATCAAATTAGCAGAGGAAAAACATTGGGGAAACTGCAAGATGTCGGCAATAGGTAATTACTTCTTGGAAAGTACCACCAGAAGTACAGACAATGAAACACAGACAAATGGGATTACATCAAGCCAGGGACTTTCTGCACAAGCCAAGGAAAGTCAACAAAGTGAAGAAGAAATCATCAGAATGAGAGAAAAATATTTGTAAACTATGCATCTGACAAAGGATTAATATCTAGAATCTATAAAACTCAAGAAACAGCGACAAAACAAACAAATCCAGTTAAAAATGGGCAAGGGACATGAACAAGTATATATCAAATGGATGAAATAAAAATGGCCAAAAGAGACATGAAAAAATGCACAGGATAACTAGACATTAGGGGAAATTCAAATATCAACCACAATAAAGTATCATCTCACTATAGTTAGAATGGCTGTTATCCAAAAATCACAAAAACTAATAAATGTTGGTAAGAATGTGGAGAAAAAGGTGGCCTAATACAATGTTAGTGGCAACATAAACTAATACAACCATTATGGAAGATAAGTATGAAGATTCCTCAGATATTTGTAAATAAATCTATTATATGACCCAGCTATTCGACTCTTGGAAATTTACCCAAACAAAATGAAATTAGCATATGAGAGAGTTATTTGTTACACCCATGTTTATAGCAACTAAGTTCACAATAGCTATGATATGAAATTGATCCTGATGCTCATCAAGTGATGGCTGGATAAAGAAATATGATATACATACATGAGGGAATACTACTCAGATTATAAAAAGATGAAATCCTGTCTTTTGCAACAAAATAAATGCAACAAGAGACCATCATGCTTAGTGAAATAAGCCAGTCACAAAGATAAATATGTTTTTCTCTGATATGTGATAGGTAATACAGAATGCAATGCAAAAAACAATGTATACAAATGAAACTTATATCTTATGATTTGATTATTGTTTGTAGTCCTTGTCTGGTATTACTGTGGAACCATGATTCCACTACTTTTTACTTGTAGGAATTATGGTTAGTAGTACATTAAGCTTGTGATTATATAGTAAATTGAAAGAAAGTATATATTATTGCAAAAGTTGAAAGAAAAAAGGGAAGAAAGGGGGAGATCAGAGGGGAAAGGATATATAGTTATCTTTTTTTCTTTATTATTTGACAGGTAGAGTTATAGACAGGTGAGAGAGAGACAGAGAGAAAGGTCTTCCTTCCGTTGGTTTCACTGCCTCTAATGGCCGCTACTGCCAGTGCTGTGCCAGTTGAAGCCAGGAGCCAGGTGCTTCCTCCTGGTCTCCCATGCAGGTGCAGGGCCCAAGCACACTTGGGCCATCCTCCACTGCCTTCCCAGGTCACCAGCGCAGAGAGCTGGACTGGAAGAAGAGCAACTGGGACGAGTACCAGCGCCCAACCAGGACTAGAATCCAGGGTGCTGGTGCCACAGGTAGAGGATTAGCCAAAGTGAGGCCACATCACCGGGCGCTATATAGTTTATCTTCTTAAGAATTGTAACTATTAAGTACATGAAATATGTTCTCTTTATATTAATAAAATTACAAAATTTTAAAAATCAAATATTAAGCAGAAAAACACTAGATGAAAATTCATATGGTAGTAATGGAAAGCCTTTAAAAAATAAATTGCAATTCAGAAGGCTAATCAAAATTAGTGAATTTGGAAATATATTTAGAAAGCTCCAATTCTTTGTGTGCAAAAATCACACAGTAAAGCAAAGAGTAGATTGTAAACTTGAAAAAATATTACAATTTGTATTTTGGGCAAAGAGTCTAATCTCACCATTATACAGAGAAGTTATGAGAAATTACTAAAATTTAAACAAGTTGCAAAGATTATTATGAAAATATGATAGGTTATTGTTTGTAACAAAATACAGTAATAATTAATATAACACAAATAATTTAAAAACAAATATGTTTAATACAAAATATACAATAAAATACAAAAAAAAAGAGAAAAAACAAGTAATTAAAAAACATAGCGTGGGATGGTGAGTCTCACCAAAAATTAGAGGCATCTTTTCTCCAATGTGTTTTTTTTTTTTTTTTTTGACAGGCAGAGTTAGTGAGAGAAAGGGAGACAGAGAGAAAGGTCTTCCTTCTGTTGGTTCACCCCCCCAAATGGCCGCTATGGCTGGTGCGCTGTGCTGATCCGAAGCCAGGAGCCAGGTGCTTCCTCCTGGTCTCCCATGCTGGTGCAGGGCCCAAGCACTTGGGTCATCCTCCACTGCCTTCCCCGGGTCACAGCAGAGAGCTGGACTGGAAGAGGAGCAACCGGGACAGAATCTAGCACCCCAACTGGGACTACAGCCCGGGGTGCTGGCACCGCAGGCAGAGGATTAGGCTAGTGAGCCGAGGCACTGGCCTCCAGTGTGTGTTCTTAACATCTTTGTCAGTGAAGTTGGTTGTAGATGTTTAGTTTTGTTTCTCGGCTTGCTATTCTGTTCCTTTTTTTTTTTTTTCAAGATTTATTTATTTATTTCAAAGTCAGAGTTACACAGAGAGAGGCAGAGGCAGAGAGAGAGAGAGGTCGTCTATCCCTTGGTTCACTCCCCAATTGGCTGCAACGGCTAGAGTGGCGCGGATCTGAAGCCAGGAAGCAGGAGCCTCCTCCTGGTCTCCCATATGGGTGCAGGGGCCCAAGGATTGGGTCATCTTTCACTGCTTTCCCAGGCCATAGCAGAGAGCTGGATGAGAAAAGCAGCAGCCGGGACTAGAACCGGCGTCCATATGGGATGCCAGTGCTTCAGGCCAGGATGTTAACCCACTGAGCCACAGGGCCAGTCTCGCTATTCTGTTCTATTGGTCTTATGTCTGTTTTATGTCAATACCATGCTCTTTTGGATTTATAATATATTTTAAAGTCAGGTAGTGTAATGTCTCCTGCTTTCTCCTTTATAGTCAAGATTAGCAAAGCAAGTGTGCTAAGTGTGGCCATGATTTTTTTTTAAAGATCTATTTTATTTATTTGAAAGAATTAACATAGAGATAGAGAGAGTGGTCTTCCATCCGCTGGTTCACCCCCCATATGGCTGCAACAGCTAGAGCTGTGCTGATCCGAAGCCAGGAGCCAGGAGCTTCTTCTGGGTCTGTCATGTGGGTGCAGGGGCCCAAGAAATTGGGCCATCTTCTATTGCTATCCCAGGTCATAGCAGAGAGCTGGATTGGAAGAGGAGCAACCAGGACTAGGACTAGAACCGGTGCCCATATGGGATGCCAATGCTTCAGGCCAGGGTGTTAACTGCTGTGCCACAGCACCGGCCCCCATGAATTTTTTGAAACTCCTTCACTTATATAAAATATTTGTAAGCTCCAGGGTATATTTAGGAACTGGGCAGATGGAGACAGTCTTAGAAGGAATTTTCACTGTATTTTTGAACTTGGTCATTTATGGACCATGCGAGTTATCTATTGCATGTTAAATATATTGGATTTAAAATGACATGAGCAAAAATCCTAAAGAAAAAATAGAAAAGCTCATTAGTGATTAAAAATCATTTTTCCCTGTTCACGATGTAGCTATGTATCTAACTCCCTCCTTCCCACTAGCAGAATATGAAAGAAGTCCCAACTGATTTGTTATTCCATAATTTTAAAATTCAAGCTCTGTTATTGAAATCTTGTAGGATGCATGATATTACTTACAATAATTCCAATTGCAGTTTATTTTCACAAAGGATGACATTTTATACTCTTATTTCACACCTGCTTTCAATATTTCTGGAACAGGTTCCAATCATTTGGATGAATGTAGTAATTAAGGTTTGACTAAAGATGAATCATCATCCATATATGCTGTGTGAATTTTAATCATTCTAATATCTGCCACTGCTGTTACAATAATTCATTAGCATTCCATCAAGTATTTTTGTAGACTTTTTTGTTTTAGTCTTCACATTAGAAAGATGTTGTCCTCTCTGGATACCACAAAATGCTACTTGTGTGAGATGAAGATTTTGCATTTCAATATGAGAGTAACATTATTCAGTGAATAATAAAGACACCTGCAATCCTTAATATCTCAGAAAATGGTAATAGGATCAGCTTCATGCTATAAAAATGATGGCTGAAAACCTCTCTCAGCACATGAGGACTCTCTCTACTGTTGCATTCCTCTAACTGTTTGGGCTCTTCCATCTACCTTGTTTCTGGAGTCACATTCATTTTCTTTAACACTACCTTAGAATTATAAGCATTTTGTAGATGGTCATAGAAACCTTCCCTTTTTTATTTCTTCTGCAGAAAAAGACATCTGAGGGTCCATTCTCCTCTGTCTGGCTAAAGTTTTTTGGTAGTTATGCTTTTGCATACAGTCACATTGTATTTAAAAAGGCTCCTTACTCAATACCCAACTTGTCAATTGAACTGGTGCTCCCAATTGCCTCTGCAAAACACCTCAAAGCCCAGAGTGAGCTGAGTATAGATGGCTGAGCACTGCTTTTTCAAACACGCTTCTCTTTTACACATTCTTTGTCTCTACATTTCTTATGACAATTTCTTTTTGCAATTAGAAAACAAAATATTAATTAAACATTTCATAAACTGAAAAGAGTGGAGAGTGGTGGTGTCTCCATGGTAACTAAACTGAAGTCTTTGGTAAGACTATGTTAAAAAGGTCACTTAAAAATTCTGTTAATTAGGCGTCAGTAAGACAACAGTCAAAAACATTAGACAAAACTTATAAGATATAAAAGGATTTCCTATTCAGATTATTCTGAAAAACTGTATCTCTAAGCTGTCTTTTCACAAGAATTATAAAACAAGAAATGGAAACAATGTATTATGAGTGCAGTTGACACAAGATATCTTGCAAAGTTGGTTATCAGTGCCCATGTAGCTGATCCATACTAGGGAGGTTTTGGTTCTGTCAGAGTTGGGGATTGTCCAGTCCACAGGCCATGTCAAGCCCCCAAAATCATTTGATCAGGTACTGCTGGTGGGACTCAAAATTCAACATATCCAAAGTAGGCTGACTTTTAAGCTGATAATTCTTTATGGCCCATGAATGATGTTATAAATATCCGAATTGTCCTTGGCAGGTGAAAGGTTCTGTTCCCCACTCCTGCAAGAGAACTAGAACGTGAATGTACAGATGTATATTTTAAATTCATATAGAATGTTTCAAATATATATATATATATATATAAATGAGTTGTTTCTTTACATAATTTGCTTTTGATTAATTGATCAGTTAACCAAGGATACTATGTCAGATAAGATTTCCACGAAACTTAAACTTCAATGGTCATCCATTTGATCAATCCACTTGGATCTTACTGCCATAGGACACGTAGAAGTTTGTTTTTGGGAGAGCGTAATTTTCTGTTAGGATGCCGGCAAAGTGAATAGATATATTTCAGAGAATACTTGAAGTAGGGGATAGATAAAATGGGGAGTGTGAACAAAATGTGAAAACTATGGATCCAAGAAGTCACATTCTTCTGCTCCTGCTAGAAGAAATCCATGACTTAGGTTGCAAGTTAACACTCCTCTTCTTTCTCCTTTGTCTTCTTTTTATGAGAGACAAGCCTTCAGGGCCAGTTCTGTGGCACCATAGGTTAATCTGTTAATTCGCATAGTACAACACATTAAGGACAGAGATCCTACATGGGGAGTAGGTGCACAGTGACTCCTGTTGTTGATTTAACAATTGACACTCTTATTTATGACGTTAGTAATCACCTGAGTCTCTTGTCATGAATCTGTGTGGGTGCAAACTGTTGAAATCTTCTCTTAGTATATACTAAGTTGATCTCTGTATATAAAGATAATTGAAAATGAATCGATGAAGAATGATATGGGAGAGGGAGTGGGAGATGGGATGGTTGTGGGTGGGAGGGAGGTTATGGGGGGGAAAGCTGCTATAATTCAAAAGTTGTACTTTGGAAATTTATATTTCTTAAATAAAAGTTGGAAAAAAAAAAACAAAGACAGAAAAAAAAAGGTTAATCCTCTTCCTGCAGCACCGGCATCCCATATGGACATCTGTTCTAGTCCCGGCTGCCCCTCTTCCGATCCAACTCTCTGCTATGGCCTGGGAAAGCAGTGGAGGATGGCCCAAGTGCTTGGGCTCCTGCACCTGCATGGGAGACTGGGAAGAACCACCTGGCTCTTGGCTTCGGATCAACACAGTTGATGGCAGTTGCGGCCATCTGGGGTGTGAACCAATAGAAGGAAGACCTTTTTCTCTGTCTCTCCCTCTCACTGTCTGTAACTCTACCTCTCAAATAAATAAATAAAATCTTGAAAAAAGGAGATAAGCCTTTCACACCAATGTTAAAAATATCTTTGAAACAAATAAATGAGCATAACAAAAGCAATTTCTATTTTAGTGTGAATGAATTTTGAGGCCAAGTGTAAATGACTGAGGCAGGTGGGAGTCCTGGAGGACAACGTGGGTAGGAAATCGGAAACAAAACCACACACACACACACAGACACCAGGCTGGGACAGAATGGGTAGGGTATGCTTATTTAATTTAATATTAGATGAGGAATATCAATTTAACTATGCAGGAAAGCTACGGCATTCAACTAAATCACTTTGATTTTCAAAATTAACTCAAGCAACTAAAAATCTGGTCTACCTGATGGCGAGCTGACCTGCTATCACTTTGCCATTTTGTTCTAATTATGGTTGAGTAAATGGATTCCTTGTGCTTTTTTTTTTACTTTGTTTTGGTTACAGCACATGGAGCCAACATGACATTCATCTTCGTTTGTCTTATAGTGTGATTTTGAAGGATGTTTCTAGCGTCTAAATGGACACAACATAATTTGAATGCTATGTAATTATGTGATTTGAATTCACTTTGAGGGCATAAAATCATTTGCCTTTTTCTTAGGTCTCTAGGAAAAGACTTTTTATTGAATAGTTTAAGAAAAAGAAAGAAGCAAAGTAGTAACCCCTTAAAACAGACACATTTGAGATTGTTCTACAATATGAAATGGATTCTTTTACTTATAAATTTAGGGGGACTGCATGAACTTGCTCTTTTATAGCAGTAATAATCTTTTAAAATGTAATTTGAATTGTTAAACAATTATGTGCTATACTTATTTTTTTTTTGTTTATAGTGGTACTGGAAAATAATTTCTTTGTAAAACCAGAAAGTCTTGATACATCTACAATGATATCTCAAAAAATCAGAGGTAATGGAATTAAATGATCAGTTCATTTTGTTGTAAAAAATTTTGAGGAGCCAGTGTTGTGGCATAGTGGGTAAAAGCTGCCACTTGCCATGCTGGAATCCCTAATGGGTGCTGGTTCATGTCCTGGCTGCTCCACTTCTCATCCAGCTCCCTGTTAATGGCCTGGGAAAAGCAGCAGAGGATGCTCAAGTGCTTGGGCCCCTGCTGTACACTAGGGAGATCTGGATGAGTCTTCTGGCTCCTGGCTTTTGCCTAGTTCACCACTGGCCATTGAGGCCACTTGGAGAGTAAACTGCAGATGGAATCTCTTCATCTTGCTCTCCGTCTCACCCTCTCTCTCTCTCTCTCTCTCTAACTCAGCCTTTCAAATAAATAAATATTAAAAAAAAAAACTTTGAAAACCATGCCTATGAGGTTTTTTTCTTTTAAAGTTCATGGAAAATTTTTGTTATATAAATACTCTGCATGGATTTGAATTATTTTTGTACCAAAATAAATTTAACTCTTAATTCTATTTTCTGTGAACATTTTGTGAATTATCGTGGTAAGGCAGATGGTGCTCCCAAGTCAGATTGGGAATCATTCAATCCACAGGGGGCCTGAATAGAACAAACAAGTGGAGAAAGTTGGGTTTGCTCTCTCCACCTACCTGCTTGAACTGGGACATTAGTTTCCTGGCCTTGATGTTCCTGGTTCTGCAATGTTGGCTCTCTGACTCAAATCGTCACACTGCATGAATGCGTTTTCTGGGTCTCCTGCTTGCAGGTCTCGGCTCAGGAGATGTTTTAACCTCCACAGTTGTCTAAGCCAGTATCTTACTGATTCCCTACCTATCCAGCACCTTTTGGTTCTGTTTTTCCAGAGACCTGTAAGATAGGACACCAGTTCTCACTGTTGATCTCTGTGAGTGAGATCCCAGTGGAAAGAACGGGCCATCAAAGAAGGAGGTGAGCAGAGCGGCAAGATGGCGGAATAGGAAGGAAGCACATTGATAGTTCGTCAAGACACACGTTAATATAAGTGGAGATACTGCAGGGTCAAGGAAGAGTAGGGGAAGAAACAGCAGAGGAAACTCTTCTGGAACTAGTGATTCACAGTGGACCTGCGTGGAGAGCGTGGGAGCCCAAGTTCGGGACAGCAGCGGCAGACTCAACGCACCAGCGCTGGAACGCGAGGTGAGCCGAACCTCCATAGCCCGAGACACCAGCGGGCAAGCGGAAAGAGGAGGCTAGAGGGAACGAGGCTTGAAACTCCGTGGGGAAAAGTTCACCAGGCTAACTAGAAGAGAGAGAGGAAAAAAAAAAGTGACCGATACGGACACGAGTCTCTCTCTCTCCGCTCACCTCTCAAAGGCGAGCAAGACAGAGCAGGCGCCATTTTGGACATACGTCATAAGCAGGGCGACCTCAGGTCTGCACCGGCCCTGAGCCTAGCAGAAAAACCTGACTCTGGGGGGAGGGGTGAAATAACTGGAGATTAGCATCTAACTTGGCAACCCAGTGGGAGACTGCAGGAGAATTGGAGCCCACACTGAGGGCAGCAGAGATTCCCTGTGTGGTCCTTGGGAAAGAGCTTCCGATCTCTGGCTCCTGTGGGTATATCATTTGCCTGCTAATTACTACCTCCAATTATGTTCAGCTGTGCGGAATTACTTCCCTTTTGAATCAAAAAAAGAAAGAGAGATTTACCACGCCTAACCTGGGAGTGTCATCTTTGACACACCCTCAGCCCTGAGGAACCAAACACAGCTCTCAGTCCACACTCATCTCAAGCCTCTAAGGCTCCACCGAAAGCAGACAGTCCACTTAATAAGGAGCCATAGTGTAACAAGAAAAAACACCACAGTGAAGAAACCAAGTATCTCCAACATGCCAAACAACAAACGCAAAAACCAAGCTAACAAGAACAAGGAAGACACTATGACGCCCCCAAATGAAAAAGACACCCCAATTCAAGATTATGAAGATGATGAGATCGAAGAAATGCAAGAAGCGGATCTCAAAAAATTGCTAAGAACATTAAGAACTTCTCAAAAACAAATTCTTGAACTACAGAAATCCTTCATGGACAAGATAGAAAATCTCTCTCGTGAAAATGAAATATTAAGGAGGAATCAAAATGAAATGAAACAACTAGTGGAACAAGAAACTCTGATAGTGACGAGAAATCATAATGAAATGAAGAATTCAATAGATCAAATGACAAACACATTAGAGAGCCTTAAAAACAGAATGGGCGAAGCAGAAGAGAGAATATCGGACTTAGAAGACAGAGAACAGGAAAGGAAACAGGCAAACCAAAGAAAAGAAGAAGAAATCAGAAATCTAAAAAATATTGTCGGGAATCTACAGGATACTATTAAAAAACCCAACATTCGAGTTCTAGGAGTTCCTGAAGGCATGGAGAGGGAGAAAGGATTAGAAGGCATTTTCAGTGAGATACTAGCAGAAAATTTCCCAGGTTTGGAGAAGGACAGAGGCATCTTAGTACAGGAAGCTTATAGAACCCCTAATAAACATGACCAAAAGAGATCCTCACCACGACATGTTGTAATCAAACTCACCACAGTGAAACATAAAGAAAAGATCCTAAAAGATGCAAGAGAGAAACGTCAGATTACTCTTAGAGGATCTCCAATTAGACTCACAGCAGACTTCTCATCAGAAACCCTACAAGCTAGAAGGGAATGGCGAGACATAGCCCAGGTACTAAGAGAGAACAACTGCCAGCCCAGAATACTATATCCTGCAAAGCTCTCATTTGTGAATGAAGGTGAAATTAAGACTTTTCATAGCAAACAGAAACTGAAAGAATTTGTTGCCACTCATCCTGCCCTGCAAAAGATGCTTAAAGATGTGTTACACACAGAAACACAGAAACATGGTCACCAATATGAAAGAAGGTAAAGGAAGGAAACCTCACAGCAAAAGATCACAGGAAGCTCAATTTCTCTTTGACATAGAATTAAACTCTGATGCTCTGTTAAAGCAATGTGTTAAAGTAATCTATTGTGTTCTCTTGATGTCTGTTAAATTCTAATTGTTCAAAAACAGCTGAATTTTTATTAAGATCTATGGGTTATGTAAATATGTGCTTATTTTCAAAGATTTGAATAATCACCTTGTAACAAGATCAAATTTGGTTATGAGTTTATAATTTTAAACATGGCGACTTAAAGTCTTTTGTCATCCACAGTTATATATGATTTGCTGCTCATAAAACTAAAGCGTTGTTGGTTCTGTGTGTAGCTGTCCTCCTATGGGTTCCTATGGACTTTTTCCAGCCACTTCCATTGTATTCAGTACTTTGGGATGGCTCTGTAAACAGATGAAGCCAATAATGTATTAACAGTACCAACTGAGAGAAAGTATGGTTAACTGAGGTTACTAAAAAAGCAATTCAAATCAATTGGCAATCTACAAAAAGAGTTAAAGATTGTAAAAGCTATTATTAAAAACGCTATATTGGTCTATTATGCTATGTTAAATGTGTGTACATATTGTATGTCCACATGGGGAAATTTTATTAAGAGTCTTATTTTAAATGGCTTATAGATAAGATTGTCCATAAATTTAAGCTGCTAAAATCAATCAAAGATACATTTTAATTTGAGTGACCTGAATCTATGTATCATATGTTTTAAACTTGTAGGTAGAAAGAAACTAAAAACATTTTATATGGTTGTGCTTAAGTTTGCTGGTTAAACAAACTACACCATGTTAGATATTTAAGAGGTATTTTCAAATACATGATTCTTAAAATTTATAGAAGGCATTGGACCTTCTGGTAAATGTTTTCTTAAGTTGTTATCTAATGGTTGAACCTGTTTGCTAAGTATTCATGTGATATTGCTATTGTCAGCAAGCGATCTAGGACTTGCTCCCTCATTTCTCTATTCTAAGCCCAACTTGTTCTTTCATTTCTCTATTCTCTTCAAGATAGGAAACTAAATCTATTATGAAGGAATCTGTAGGACGCACAATTTAATCTTTAGACCTTATAAAAGAGATGGCTAACATTTTTCTGTAATAGCATAGCCAAAATAAGAACTTAAACAATAATCTCATAGCTAGATTCACTTCGCCATCAGCAAAGTATACAGTAAGTAGAAAAAACCTCCCTTTCAGACCAAAGGGAAAGAAAGTTTTAAAGTGAGAATATAATTTTCCTCATGGGCATTGTCTACCTTAGAAAAACTACTACAGAACATGCCTGTGACTATAGACTTGTAGTTCAGGCCACCGAAGATTAGAGATGGGACACGGGCACTCCCTTGACTTGCATCCTCTGGTCTGCTTTAACACAAACCAGGAGGAAAAGAAAGCTAGGCATCAGAAGCAATGGGTGGCAGGCCTCTTAATGGCTGATCTGTACAGTGATCTGCCCTCAAGGAGACCCAACAGGCCAGTCCACTGCAGTGGCTTTCAATGAGGTAAGCCTGGGCTTCAGCAGAAGTCAGCTTGTGAAGAGCCCTGGCAGCTCTGCCAAGAGTTGGATCACTGGAAATGGACCTGCCCTGGAGTCGAAGGATGCCCAGGTCAGAGCCACAGATCTTATTGGCTCTAAGCTGAAAAGCCCTTCACTCCGCCCAACTTCCAAAGTGACCACTGCAGCTGAGGGTGAGGTCAAGTAGGGTCAGCAACATTGCAGGCAGAACTGTAAATTTCTTGTTAGAGTTGCCACCTGCCTTTACCTGGCCAGCTCTCCTCCCAGGCCAGCCAAGTAATGAAAGTCAACAGAGTGCCTTCCCCTAGGAGGTTCACACCTCCCTTAGGATATACCCCATGTGAAGAGATAGATAGGTCTGGGCCTCTTAACTTACAAGGCCTAAAGCCCACCAGATTATTATCAAGCCCCTTCTATCAGGTTCTATTTGCCTCTCAATCAGAAAACTTAATTGTAGCTTAGACAGCACCTTTCTTAGCTCCTCTAAGAATGACTCTGTCCTTTGTTCTAGACCCTGTCTAGCGTACTTGGGCCTCATTCCTTTGTAATCATAACCTCTACTCTACCACCAATGGCTCTACTCCCAACATGTGTGTACTGATGGTCCTCTTCCCCACTTAATGCTGTATAATTGTTCAAACCTGGTTAATGCCACTCTTAGGATCATTGGTTACTATTCTCACTCTGTCTTTTATGACCTTGTCTAAATATGATCAGAGTCGGCAAACTTGGAAGGCTTCCATAGCCTTGGCAACTCATGACGACAGCCTAGGGTGGTTACTGGTGCCATAAACTAGAGTGTCAATTTGTTGGGTCAACAACAGGAGCCACTGTGCACTTGCTCCTCATGTGGGATCTCTGTCCTTAATGTGCTGTACATTTTGATTTGATGCTATAACTAGTACTCAAACAGTATGTTTCACTTTGTGTGTCTATGTGGGTGCAAACTGTTGAAACCTTTATACTAAATTGATCTTCTGTATATAAAGAGAATTGAAAATGAATCTTGATGCAAATGGAAGGGGAGAGGGAGCGGGAGAGGGGAGGGTTGCGGGTGGGAGGGAAGTTATGGGAGGGGAAAGCCACTGTAATCCATAAGCTGTACACTGGAAATTTATATTCATTAAATAAAAGTTTAAAAAAAAAAAAAAAAAAAAAGAAGGAGGTACCTTTCTCTGAAGGGAGGAGAGAACTTCCACTTTGACTGTGACCCTGTCGGAATAAGACCAAAGTCAGCGAACTCTAAAGGCTTCCATAGCCCTGGCAACTCATGACTAGAGCCTAGGGAGATTGCTGACGCCATGAACAGGAGTGTCAAATTGTTAAGTCAGCAACAGAAGTTACTGTGTACTTACATCCCATGTGGGAACTGTCCTTAATGTGTTGTCTAATGTGCAGTGATGCTATAACTAGTACTGAAACAGTATTTTTACACTTTGTGTTTCTGCATGGGTACAAACTGATGAGATCTTTACTAATTATATACTGAATCGATCTTCTGCATATAAAGAGAATTGGAAATGAAAAAAAAAAAACCTGGTGTTAAATTGGAAATGGCATAGCAAATTAATTAATTTTAAAATTAAAAATATTATGTAGGATCTCTGTCTATAATGTGCTGTACACTGTTATTTAATGCTATAACTAGTACTCCAACAGTATTTTTTTTTCACTATCTGTTGCTATATGGGGGCAAACTGTTGAAATCTTTACTAATATATACTAAACTGATCTTCTGTATATAAAGAGAATTGAAAATGAATCTTAAACTAGAGTGTCAATTTGTTGGGTCAACAACAGGAGCCACTGTGCACTTGCTCCTCATGTGGGATCTCTGTCCTTAATGTGCTGTACATTGTGATTTAATGCTATAACTAGTACTCAAACAGTATGTTTCACTTTGTGTTTCTATGTGGGTGCAAACTATTGAAATCTTTATACTAAATTGATCTTCTGTATATACAGAGAATTGAAAATGAATCTTGATGTGAATGGAAGGGGAGAGGGAGCGGGAGAGGGGAGGGTTGTGGGTGGGAGGGAAGTTATGGGAGGGGGAAGCCATTGTAATCCATAAGCTGTACACTGGAAATTTATATTCATTGAATAAAAGTTTAAAAAAAAAGAAAAAAAAAGAAATGAAAAACTTGAGATTACATTAAATTAAGGTAATAATCATAGTGGAATTTGCTCAATAAATCATCATTATCCTTGTTAAAAAAAAAAAAAGAAAATGAATCTTGATGTGATTGGAAGGGGAGAGGGAGCGGGAAAGGGAAGGGTTGTGGGTGGGAGGGAAGTTATGGGAGGGGGGAAGCCATTGTAACCCATAAGCTATACTTTGGAAATTTGTATTCATTAAATAAAAGTTTAATAAATGAAAAAAAAAATAAATGCCAAACAGAAAGAAGAAAATGGGGGTGTGGGAAGGAAAAATTTGCAGAGTTTATTATGTCCATGTTCTAGCGAGTCCTGGATCCTTTAAGAGACCCAGGAAGAGAACTGGTAGTAAGTTCAACCTTGCGTAGAAAACTACAGATTTGTATTCAAGAACATGAGATATGAATAAAGGGCTGGGATACGCTTTGGATGAAAACAATTAATGAAAATTTGTGCCTTTTAAATGTTCATGTAAAAATGGAGCTCATTCAAAAAACAGCAATTTAAAACACCTGATGAAGTATTTTAAAAATCTTTGTGAACGAGTAAGTGTCTGAGATAAGGTAAAACATTTTTTTTAAAAAAGAAGAACTCTATGTGGGTGCAAACTATTGAAATCTTTATACTAAATTGATCTTCTGTATATAAAGAGAATTGAAAATGAATCTTGATGCAAATGGAAGGGGAGAGGGAGTGGGAGAGGGGAGGGTTGCGGGTGGGAGGGAGGTTATGGGGGGGGGGAAGCCATTGTAATCCATAAGCTGTACACTGGAAATTTATATTCATTAAATAAAAGTTAAAAAAAAAAAAAAAGAAGAACTTGCCTTCCCAGATGAGAACATGGTGTAACTGACTGTATTTAAATCAATATGGCATTGGCATCAGAATAGACTAAAGGAAAAGAATCCAAAATCTGAAAATAGATCCTGGTATGGATGGGAATGTAACATACAGTCAATGTGTTGTTTTAATTCTTTGGGAAATTGGTGGTTATTGCAAACTGTGGTGTTAGCCCATTTGGCTATTCATCAGAAAGTAAATAAAACTGTATTAATGCCTTACATCACAGACACTTTGGCTGGATCAAAAATTAAGTTTAGTGATATAATATCTATAAGAAATATCTATAAGAAAATTTAGATGACCACAATTATAAGCTAGAGGAGAGTAGGGTCTTTATTTTTTTTTAAGCCAATAGACAAAACAACAGCTTTAGGAACTATATTTGCATGTAGAACACAGGTTAATGCCTGTCACAAGAAAGAATTCTTACAAATTGACAGAAGATAATCCAATAGAAAAATGGGCAAAAGATAAAATAGGCAAATCATGGAAGAGCTAATCTAAAGATCAAAGTCTCTACAGGCTGGCGAGGCAACTGGAAGCAGAGAGGAGGACAAGCAGGCAAATGCAAATGAAATTGCCATCTGTATACCTCCCAAACTCGCCAGCATTAAAAAACAGGAAAACACCACTTTCTGCCAATGAATGGATAGGCAAGGAAATTTCCAGTTGTTAATAAAATGGTGATTATTGCAGCCTTTTGAGAAAATAATCTGGTAATGTCTGTTAGAAGAAATAAATGCATAGTACACTTTGATCTAGCAGACCCATTCATGGGAATTTATCCCAGAACCAACAAAAATCCTATACATAATATTAGCTGTAGTGTTATTCATACTGGCAAAGATCTGGAAACAAGGTGAATGGTGATCAGAGCACATTTATACCACAGAATATTTTGTAGCCATTAAAAAACTGTATTTCAATCATACTTGCAAGGGTTTCCATGAGGTATTGTTGAGAAAGCATGGTGTTGATAATAATGTCTGCTGTCATAGTTTTGAAGTGTAAGTAAAATCCTATCCTACAATAAATGCGTATTTTGTAAATACTTATAATTTCATAATGAAGGAAAATTTGTCATTTGCGTTACCTGGGTGCTGGTGTGTTGGCGGCAATGTGGGTACAGGGGAGGAAGAGAAAATGCACTCATTTTCTCTTGTTGTGTAACAAACTAACACAGATTTAGGAGCTTAAAGAAATATACAGTTATTTTCTCAGGAATCTGGGCACAGTACAGCTGAATCTTCTGCTAAGGATATTGAAAAGCTGCAATGAAGCTGTCTACAGAACTAAATTCCCTTCTGGAGCTCATCATTCTTTTCCAAGTTCACATCATTGTTCATAGAATTCATTTCTTTGCAGCTGCATGACTAAGTAGTCTGACTTCTCACTGGCTACTGGCCACCTGTAATTCTTTGTCACATGACCTCTTTCCATAAGCAATTCATAATATGGCTTCTTCCTTCATCAAGGCCAGCAGGAGTCCGCCATTGCTAAATCAGCTAAGATGCAGTCATATAAATGAAATTTAATCACAAGCGTGACATCCCAACCCTTCACTTTGCCATATGCTATTGGTTAGGTTCCATTCACCCAAAGTAGGAGATAAATCACTGGGGAGTCAATATAAGGGTGTGTTTGTCACAGATGGCAAGAAATACTTTTAAAAGATCAAAGCCAAACAGAAAACACAAGTTACTAAGATGATTTTACTATATAAAATTATATATTTATTTTAAATTATGTTCAAGAACAAAAAGAAAATTACCGCTGTGTCTCAAATAATTAACATTATTCATTTCCTCATATTATTATTCATTTCCATAATATTCATCATATGATTATGTCTTGGTAAATGATAGATCACAAATATGTTGGTGGTCCCCTAAGATTTAATGGAGAGGCAGGTGTTAGTCCTAGTGGTTAAGATTCTGGGATGGGATGCCTGCCTCATATACTGGAGTGCTTAGGTTTGAGTCCAGCTCCATTTCCAATTCTAGTTTAATAATAATAAGCACCTTGGTAGGCAGCAGGTGATAGCTCAAGTGGTTGGGTCCTTGCCACCCACTTGGGAGCCTGGATTGAGTTTCCAACTTCTGGCTATAGCCTGGCCCATTTCTGGCCATTGTGGACATCTGGGGGATGAACCAGAGGAGCAGTCTCTCTCTCTCTCTCTCTCTCTCTCTCTCTCTCTCTCTCTCTCTCTCTCTGTCTCTCTGTCATTTATGGCTCTCTCTCTTCACAAATCCTGGGTCCCTGCTTCACAAATCAGCTAAATAAATTAATTAGGAAATTAAAAATAGAATAATGGAGCTGAAAAATTCCTTTTGCTTAGAATACATATAGCTGAAGAGGCAAAGGAACAGGCAACAGCAGGAGAGAAAAAGAGGAAAAGCCTTAAAGAAAATTCACAATGAGGGTTTTCACAGAAGCTTTTACAGGTATCAATAAGTTCTTTGTAAAGTCTGACATTGTGTAACCCAATACCAAATGTTTCCAATAACAAATAAAAAATTTCGGTGATCCACTATCTGCATATATGACAAAAGAAATAAACTACCATGGACAAATTCATTTTTTAAAAATTTTATGTATCCCTTGTGTGCTTGAAACCTCATTTAGCTTGTTTCCCCGCCCTATCCTAGTTCCTGTCCCTCTTACTGGTCTTTCTCCTTAATAAACTTCTTGCACACACACACACAAAAAAAATTTTATGTATATTATATACAAATTTAGACACTTCCCACTCTACACTCCCTCCTGCCCATGCTCCCACCCTTCTTCCTCCTCCCTCTCTTATTCGCTCTCTTAATTTTTATGAAGATCTATTTTCAGCTTACTTTATACTCGTAAGATTAACCTTACACTAAGTAAACAGTTCAACAAATAGTATGAAGAAAACACTGTTCCTCAACAATGGAGACAAGGGCTATAAGCATTCACAAAATCCAAAATGTAAATTTCACTCCTCTATATTATATTTTAGGCACTCTATTAATTACCATAGATCAGGAAAAAAGTATTTGTCTTTTTGGGACTGACTTATTACACTAAGTATCATGCTTCCAGTTATATCCCTTTTGTTGTTAAAGACAGGATTTCATTCTTTTTGAACCCCTCAGTATTATTCCATAATGTATATACACCATAATTTCTTTATCCAGTCTTAAGTTCTTAACTGGATTGTTGTTGTTGAGTTTCTTGAGCTCTTTATATATTCTGGATATTAATCCTTTATCAGTTGCTTAGTTTGCAAATATTTTCTCCCATTCTATTGGTTGCTTCTTTATTTTGCTGAGTGTTTCTTTTGCAGTGCAGAAGCTTCTCAGCTTGATGTAATCCCATTTGTCAATTCTGGCTTTGATTGCCTGCGCTTCTGGGTTTTTTTCCAAAAAGTCTTTGCCTATGCCAATGTCTTGCAGAGCTTCCCCAATGTTCTCTAGTAATTTGATGGAATTGAGTCAGATTTGTGTCCTTGATCCATTTTGAGTGGATTTTTGTATAAGGTGTAAGGTAGGGGTCTTGTTACATACTTTTGCCTGCATAGATCCAGTTTACCCAGCACCATTTATCAAGGAGACCAATAGAACAGAAAAGAAATTCCAGAAATCAGTCCACCCATTTACAACCAACTTATCTTTGACAAAGGAGCTAAAATCGATCTTTGAACCAAGGACATGTTTCTGAAAAGAAAAACACATCAAGAGGAGCCTCAGGCAGGCCCTTCAAGAGGTGTCTAGAAGAAGGCATTGTTATCATAAGGCATGAAAACTCCATGTGTGTTGTTGTCCCTGAAGGCTTTCCATTGGCACAGATGTGGTGGTGGACGACTGTGATATTGAAAATCCTGACCCTGTGTAGTATTAGGACAATATGTGCATTTGTTTGAGCTTTAAACAAACAAAAAGGTTTAAAAATTTAAAAAAGTTAAAATAGGAAAAAGCTGTTAGAATAAGGATATAAAGAAAAATATTTTTGTATAGCTAGGCAATGTATTTGTGGTTTAAGCTGTGTTATTATAAAAGAGTGAAAAATTTGAAAGAATTAAAATGTTTGTAAAGTAAAAAAGTTATAGTAAACTAAAGTCAATTTATTTTTGAGAATGAAATTTAAAAAGTAAATTTAGTGTAGACTAAGTGTACAGTGTTTATAAAGTCTGCAGTAGTGTAATGCTCTAGGCAAACATTCACTCACCACTCAGATACCTCTCACCCAGAACAATTTCCTATCCGCAAGCCCTTTTCATGGTAAGTGCTCTGTTAAAGAGGTATCATTTTTTATATTTTCTATCATATTTTTACCAAATTTTTATTGTGTTGAGATATGCATATTTATTTTTAGTTAACTGTGTGATTTTTTTATTTTACTGGAAAGGCAGATAGAGACAGACACAGAGAGATTTTTCTATACACAGTTTCATACCCCAAATGCCCACTGAAGTCAGGCTAAAGCCAAGAGGTTGCAATTCTATCTGGGTCTCTCATGTGAGTAACAGGGATCCGAGTACTTGAGCTACCATCTGCTGCCTCTCAGGGTACATACTAGTAGGAAGCTGGGTAAGAAGTATAGAAACTTCTACTCAAACCAGGTACTCTGATATGGAATGTGGGCATCCCAAGTGGCAACTTAGCTGCTATGACAAATGCCTACCTCTAGATATATTTAAATACACAAATAGCATAATATTATAACTGCCTACAGTACTCAGTATAGTATAGTAACATGCTGTGCAGGTTTGTAGGCTAGGAGTAATAGGCCATTCAGTAAAGGCTAGGTATGTAGTAGGCTATACCCTTTAGGTATTTGCAGTCTATTCTATTATGTTTGCATAGTGAAACTGCCTAATAATTCATTCTTCTAGATGCATCTTCATCACCAGGTGATGCATATGTGTACACTGGAACATTCCCACATTCTATATTGTGTTCTTCCTGATGAACGTCACCCTTGTTTTTTGTTTTTCTCCTTGGCTTACATAATTCATCCATGATAACATGGTGGCAATTGTCAGAGAGGCCCATTATTTTATGTATTACATTGAAACACTGTACAACTTTAGTTAAAGTAGGCTTTCTCATCCAATCGATTTTGAGACACAGGTCAATATCATATATGTTAAAATGCGAAAATACATTCATCTTAGATTTCGTAAAAACTATTTGGGGATAATTTCTCTTCCAGAAAGCTATAACTTTTTTGTTGCAGATCCTTAGAGCCCAGTGGGCTACATACTTCTCAGAGGTTGCTTGCCTCACATTTCTTTACTCAAAGACAATTGTCTACTAGAAAACATTTTTCTTATGAGATCTACAGGTTGTTTCTAAATCTATCTGTCTGT
This sequence comes from Lepus europaeus, assembly GCF_033115175.1. Taxonomy (NCBI): domain Eukaryota; kingdom Metazoa; phylum Chordata; class Mammalia; order Lagomorpha; family Leporidae; genus Lepus; species Lepus europaeus. The sequence goes on along the minus strand of NC_084827.1, from coordinate 125,887,076 downwards.
CTACCTATCTCTCTCTCTCTCTCTCTCTCTCTATCTAGAATTCTAAAGAAGGCAATCATGTTTTTATACCAGTAGAAGGTGGACATTAATTTAATATGCTCAATAGTGTTTGAAAATAGGAGTTTTCAAAAGCAATAGCCCAAACTTCTACCTTTAAAACTTATTTTTATATCCTTTGATTTTTTTTTAATTTAAGTGTCCTTTGCTTCCAATGAAATATTTTGCAGATCTTAAAGTTTCTCTTTAATATTCTCCTGAAATTAAATTTAATGGATAATATTTAGCTTTCATCAATAAAAGGCTTTAACTAGAATTCCAAGACTCTATTCATGTTTCCTATTTCAATCTGAGCAGAAGGCACAGCTATGTGGTGCTGAATTTTCTTTTTGTTTCAGAAACCCATGGGAGTGAATCAGGCATAGTTTCAAGCTAGAGTCTAATTTTCAGTCACCTCACAAACCTCCCACATGCTGATTTCAAAGGCGGCGATAAGCAGCTGATGAACAAGGATCGAGTAGGGGTTCTTAACATTAATAGTATTACTGTCCTAAGAAGTGACTTTTCTTTCTGCTTTGTCTTTGATTTTAGACATTGCTGGAATTTTATCCTTCTAAGTCTTCCTACATCCCCATCTCCGCTTTTGTTTTCCTCAGACATAGGCAATAATGCATGCTAGGTCCAAAGCCCTGCTGGTGTATATGAGAAGGATGTCTTTTTTAGTAAGCATAAATGTTTGTTTTTCTTTTCTTTTGAGCTGGAAGTACAAAATGACTTGGTATTCTAGCTCCACCCTTTAAAGATCCATATTGGCTTTAGGAGATCAAATGATACCTTAAAGTTAAAGCAATGTAACCTCAACTCATATTTTCATGTTTCTGTTACTAAGTCTGTTCTCACATGACAATTGGAAGGTTATGTAGGTGCTCTCAGCACAAGTGAGAGGTCCTTTTACACATCCTTATGGCCGAGTTATTTCTCTAACCTCAGAGCAATTGGGACCTGTATCGTATGTCCCCTCAAGTGGAGGTATTTTTTTTCATGGATTAGTCCCTGCACATAGGCAAGTGCCCCAAACTCAGTTTCACCTGTCAAGAAACTCAGTTTCACCAAGGAGGCCACAGATATAGGGGAGATACAAACACACTAATGATCTAGTCCTCTGATATCTTTACCTGACCAGGTCAGAACACCAGAATACCTTGTTCTCCAAGGAGGACTATTATACTTCTTCTTATTCCACAGTGTTTTATAAGATTTCACCGTGGCTCAGGCTGCTGTAACAGAATACTGTGGTTCACAGTTCTGGAAGCTCAGAAGTCCAAGGTTAGGCTACTAGCAGGGTCAGGTTCCTGTCTGGCAGAAGTTGTGCTTCTGCAATGTCATCACATGGCAGAGAGAAGCAGCTCTGGTGTCCCTTCTAGTCCTGTCATGAATCCCATCCTGGCTGTTTCACTCTTATGACCTTATAAACCCAATTACCTTGGAAAGTCTCCAGCTTTTTTCACCATCACATTGGGTGTGCTTCCATATATGAATCTGAGGGGGGTGGATAAAAGCAGGGGGTTGCAAGGATATTACCTTGACAAAAGGGTCAGGTCAGCTAAGTATATGGGTTCCTTGTGAACTGGCCGATTTAAATAATTTCTTAGTCTCTGGGGCCTAGGGGCTTTTCCTAGTTGTCTGGTTCCTGATCCTAGGGCAGTGAGGGCAGGTGCATAGTGGCCCAGAGTGACAACCTGCTTAAAGAAGTGATTGGTACAAGGACTTAATCAGTTGCTTAAGAAGAACTGGTTGGCCTCTAGCCAGTTCCTCAAAACTGGGTCAATATATCACTAAAAATATTATGTTATACATGGTTGCCAGGAATGTGATTTCATATTAATCTTTCAGCTTTCATTAGGGGTTGATATGAGACAAGGGTTTCTGTCTCTTTTGAAAAGTGTTACTGGAGATAGCATTGATTAGTAGCCATGATATCAATATGAAGATTCATCTTATAAATTCCTCTTAGCATTTAGTGTTACTAACAAATATTCTTAGTGCATTGGTGTTTGAGCATCTGATTACTGAATAACAGAAGATGTGGCTTCTGTTGCTCCATCTGAGTATAGGCTTTCTTAATGAATAGCTACAGTCAGGAGTAGAGGCCCCACTCGGACCTTCAGCATACCTAGTTGCTGTAGTCTTATTATTTCAAGCCAGGGAATACAAAGTTAAAATTCATGATGAGTGCTATTGAGCAGGCATTTACCTTTTTTTGAACTTCGGTGTAAAAGGGGAGTAAAATCTGTCATATTATCTACAAGGGTTGGATAATGCCCAAGTAAGATGATGATTGAGAAAGTGTACAGAACAGGGATTCACTCAGCAGTACATGGAACCTTCTCTAGGATTGACCACATACTAGGCCATAAAGCAAGTCTCAGCAAATTCAAAAGAATTAGAATCATACAATGCAGCTTCTCATACCATAAAGGAATGAAGTTGGAAATTAGCAACTCAGGAATCCCTAGAGCATATGCAAACACATGGAGACTGAACAAGAAGCTCCTGAATGAACAATGGGTCATAGAAGAAATTAAAAGAGAAATCAAAAATTTTCTGGAAGTAAATGAGGATAACAGCACAATATACCAAAACCTATGGGATACAGCAAAAGCAGTGTTAAGAGGAAAGTTTATATCAATAGGTGCCCACATCAAGAAATTGGAAAGGCACCAAATAGATGAGCTTTCAATTCAACTCAAGGATCTAGAAAATCTGCAGCAAACCAGACCCAAATCTAGTAGGAGAAGAGAAATAATTAAAATCAGAGAAGAAATCAACAGGATTGAATAAAAAAAAATTACAAAAAATCAGCCAAACGAGGAGTTGGTTTTTTGAAAAAATAAACAAAATTGATACCCCATTGGCCCAACTAACTAAAAAAAGAAGAGAAAATACCCAAATCAATAGGATCAGAGAAGAAAAGGGAAACGTAACAACAGACACCACAGAAATAAAAAGAATCATCAGAAATTACTATGAGGACTTGTATGCCAGCAAACAGGGAAATCTATCAGAAATGGATAGATTCCTGGACACATACAACCTACCTAAATTGAACCAGGAAGACATAGAAAACCTAAACAGACCCATAACTGAGACAGAAATTGAAACAGTAATAAAGGCCCTCCCAACAAAGAAAAGCCCAGGACCAGATGGATTCACTGCTGAGTTCTACCAGACATTTAGAGAAGAACTAACTCCAATTCTTCTCAAACTATTCAAAACAATCGAAAAAGAGGGAATCCTCCCAAATTCTTTCTATGAAGCCACCATCACCTTAATTCTTAAGCCAGAAAAAGATGCAGCATTTAAAGAGAATTACAGACCAATATCCCTGATGAACATAGGCGCAAAAATACTCAATAAAATTCTGGCCAATAGAATGCAACAACCCATCAGAAAGATCATCCACCCAGACCAAGTGGGATTTATCCCTGGTATGCAGGGATGGTTCAATGTTCACAAAACAATCAACGTGATACACCACATTAACAGACTGCAGAAGAAAAACCATATGATTCTCTCAATAGACGCAGAGAAAGCTTTGATAAAAAACAATACTCTTTCATGATGAAAACTCTAAGCAAGCTGGGTATGGAAGGAACATTCCTCAATATAATCAAAGCAATATATGAAAAACCCACGGCCAACATCCTATTGAACGGGGAAAAGTTGGAAGCATTTCCGCTGAGATCTGGTACCAGACAGGGATGCCCACTCTCACCACTGCTCTTCAATATAGTTCTGGAAGTTTTAGCCAGAGCTATTAGGCAAGAAAAAGAAATTAAAGGGATACAAATTGGGAAGGAAGAACTCAAACTATCCCTCTTTGCAGATGATATGATTCTTTATTTAGGGGACCCAAAAAACTCTACTAAGAGACTACTGGAACTCATCGAAGAGTTTGGCAAAGTAGCAGGATATAAAATCAATGCACAAAAATCAACAGCCTTTGTATACACAGGCAAAGCCACGGCTGAGGAAGAACTTCTAAGATCAATCCCATTCACAATAGCTACAAAAACAATCAAATACCTTGGAATAAACTTAACCAAGGACGTTAAAGATCTCTACAATGAAAATTACAAAAGCTTAAAGAAAGAAATAGAAGAGGATACCAAAAAAATGGAAAAATCTCCCATGCTCATGGATTGGAAGACTCAATATCATCAAAATGTCCATTCTCCCAAAAGCAATTTATACATTCAATGCAATACCAATCAAGATACTGAAGACATTCTTCTCAGATCTGGAAAAAATGATGCTGAAATTCTTATGGAGACACAGGAGACCTCGAATAGCTAAAGCGATCTTGTACAACAAGAACAAAGCCAGAGGCATCACAATACCAGATTTCAGGATATACTACAGGGCAGTTGTTATCAAAACTGCATAGTACTGGTACAGAAACAGATGGATAGACCAATGGAACAGAATAGAAACACCAGAAATCAATCCAAACATCTACAGCCAACTTATATTTGATCAAAGATCCAAAAACAATCCCTGGAATAAGGACAGTCTATTCAATAAATGGTGCTAGGAAAATTGGATTTCCACGTGCAGAAGCTTGAAGCAAGACCCATACCTTTCACCTTACACAAAAATTCACTCAACATGGATTAAAGACTTAAATCTATGACCCGAAACCATCAAATTATTAGAGAACATTGGAGAAACCCTGCAAGTAATAGGTACTGGCAAAGACTTCTTGGAAAATACCCCAGAAGCACAGGCAGTCAAAGCCAAAATTAACATTTGGGATATCATCAAACTGAGAAGTTTCTGTACTTCAAAAGAAACAGTCAGGAAAGTGAAGAGGCAACCGACAGAATGGGAAAAAATATTTGCAAACTATGCAACAGATAAAGGGTTGTTAACCAGAATCTACAAAGAAATCTAGAAACTCCACAACATCAAAACAAACAACCCACTTAAGAGATGGGCCAAGAACCTCAATAGATATTTTTCAAAAGAGGAAATCCAAATGGCCAACAGACACATGAAAAAATGTTCAAGATCACTAGCAATCAGGGAAATGCAAATCAAAACCACAATGAGGTATCACCTCACCCCAGTTATAATGGCTCACGTTCAGAAATCTACCAATAATAGATGCTGGAGAGGATGTGGGGAAAAAGGGACACTAACCCACTGTTGGTGGGAATGCAAACTGGTTAAGCCACTATGGAAGTGAGTCTGGAGATTCCTCAGAAACCTGAATATAACCCTACCATTCAACCCAGCCATCCCACTCCTTGGAATTTACCCAAAGTCAATTAAAGTGGCGAACAAAAAAGCCGTCTGCACATTAATGTTTATTGCAGCTCAATTCACAATAGCTAAGACCTGGAATCAACCCAAATGCCCATCAACAGTAGACTGGATAAAGAAATTATGGGACATGTACTCTATAGAATACTATACAGCAGTCAAAAACAATGAAATCCAGTCATTTGCAACAAGATGGAGCAATCTGGAAAACATCATGCTGAGTGAATTAAGCCAGTTCCAAAGGGACAAATATATGTTTTCCCTGATCGGTGACAACTAATTGAGCACCAAAGGGGAAACCAGCAGGGTCTTAGTGCACCTGAACGAGGATGGACTGGGTCCGAGGAAAGGTAAGTGTGCCGCTCGCCCATTCCCCAGCCTCCTGATCCCAGAGACAGTCAGACACAGCAGGCAACCAAGTCAAGCAAGCATGAACTCGGTTTATTGCGTGCATAGCAAAGCCTTTTAAAGCACAAGACTGCAGGATTACTGGGGCAGGGCATAAGGACCAACCAATTACTTAAAAGGTCATTTTACAGGGTGATTTTTTTACAGGACCAGCCATATGTCTGTACACTCGTCATCAGTTGTCGTCACCTCCCCTGATGCTGCGTGGCCAATCAGCTTTGGTGGTAAACGACTTTGGGTACTGCCCACCTTACTTCTTTGGGTGCCATCTTTGAATTGCCATGTGTGCCTAACTTCCCTACAGGCACCATCTTTGAATTGCCTCCTGTGCCTAATTTCCCCACAGAAACCTGTTGAAGTGAAATGGACACTATGAGAAACAGTGACTCGATCAGCTCTTGTCCTGACTGTTGATATACAATGTAATACTTTATCCTTTTTAGTATTTTTTTGTTCTAGTACTGGTGGTTGAACTCTATAATTAACACACAATTATTCTTAGGTGTTTAAATTTAACTGAAAAGTGATCCCTGTTAAATATAAGAGTGGAAAAAGAGAGGGAGGAGATGTACAATTTGGGACATGCTCAATCAGACTTGCCCCAAATGGTGGAGTTAGAAACGTGCCAGTGGGTTCCAATACAATGCCATCAAGGTGGCATGTACCAATGCCATCTCACTAGTCCAAGTGATCAATTTCAGTTCACAATTGATCACACTGATAGGTCTAAGAGTCAAAGGGATCACACAAACAAAACTAGTGTCTGCTAATACTAACTGATAGAATCTAAAAGGGAGAGAACGATCCAACATGGGAAGCGGGAGACACAGCAGACCCACAGAATGGCAGATGTCCTAAATAGCACTCTGGCCTCAGAATCAGCCCTCAAGGCATTCGGATCTGGCTGAAGAGCCCATGAGAGTATTGTAGGCATGGAAAGCCAAGACACTCTGGAAAAAAAAAATAAAAAATAAAAAAAAACCTAAATGAAAGATCTTTGCGAGTGAGATCCCAGTGGAAAGAACGGGGCCATCAAAGAAGGAAGTACCTTTCTCTGAAGGGAAGAGAGAACTTCCACTTTGACTATGACCCTGTTGGAATAAGATCGAAGTTGGCGAACCCTAAAGGCTTCCATAGCCTTGGCAACTCATGACTAGAGCCTAGGGAGATTACTGACACCATAAACAAGAGTGTTAAATTGTTGAATCAACAGCAGGAGTCACTGTGTACTTTCGTCTCATGTGGGATCTGTCCTTAATGTGTTGTCCAATGTGAAGTAATGCTATAACTAGTACTGAAACAGTATTTTACACTTTGTGTTTCTGTGTGGGTGCAAACTGATGAAATCCTTACTTAGTATATACTGAATCGATCTTCTGTATATAAAGATAATTGAAAATGAAGAAAAAAACTTGGTTTTAAGTTGGAAATTGCATAGAAAATTAATCAATTTTTAAAAAATATCATGTAGGATCTCTGTCCTTACTGTGCTGTACATTGTGATTTAATGCTATAACTAGAACTCAAACAGTATTTCTCACATTGTGTTACTATATGGGGGCAAACTGTTGAAATCTTTACTTAATATATACTAAACTGATCTTCTGTATATAAAGAGAATTGAAAATGAATCTTGGCTGGCACCGTGGCTTAACAGGCTAATCCTCTGCCTCGCGGTGCCGGCACACCAGGTTCTAGTCCCGGTTGGGCGCCGGATTCTATCCCAGTTGCCCCTCTTCCAGGCCAGCTCTCTGCTATGGCCGGGGAAAGCAGTGGAGGATGGCCCAAGTCCTTGGGCCCTGCACCTCATGGGAGACCAGGAGAAGCACCTGGCTCCTGCCATCGGATCAGTGAGATGCGCCGGCCGCGGCAGCCATTGGAGGGTGAACCAATGGCAAAAAGGAAGACCTTTCTCTCTGTCTCTCTCTCTCTATCCACTCTGTCTGTCAAGAAAAAAAGAAAAAAAAAGAAAATGAATCTTGATGTGAATGGAAGGGGAGAGAAAGCAGGAGAGGGGAGGGTTGCGTGTGGGAGGGAAGTTATGGGAAGGGGAAGCCATTGTAATCCATAAGCTGTACAATGGAAATTTATATTCATTAAATAAAAGTTAAAAAAAAAGTATTACTTGGGGGTGGGGGCGGCACTGTGGTGCAGTAGTTTAATCCTCCGCCTGTGGTACCAGCATCCCATATGGGTGCCGGGTTCTAGTCCCAGCTGCCTCTCTTCCAGTCCAGCTCTCTGCTATGGCCTGGGAAAGCAGTAGAAGATGGCCCAAGTCCTTGGGCCCCTGCACCCGCATGGGAGACCTGGAAGAAGCACCTGGCTCCTGGCTTCAGATCAGCACAGCTCCAGCCATTGTGGCTATTTGGGCAGTGAACCAACAGAAGGAAGAGCTTTCTCTCAGTCTCTCCCTCTCACTGTCTGTAAATCTCTCAAATAAATAAATAAAATCTTTAAAAAAATATTACTGGGGGTTGGCGCTATGGCACAGCAGGTAAAGTCGCCACCTGCAGTGCCAGCATACCATATGGGCGCCAGTTTGAGTCTTGGCTGCTCCACTTCTGATCCACCTCTTTTCTATGTCCTGGGAAAGCAGGAGAAGATGGCCCAGGTCCTTGGGCCTCTGAACCCACATGGGAGACCCAGACGAAACTCTTGGCTCCTGGCTTCGGATTGACGCAGCTCCGGCCATTGCAGCCATTTGTGCAGTGAGCCATCAGATGGAGGACTCCCTCCCCTCCACCTCTCCTTCTCTCTCTGTGTAACTCTGGCTTTCAAATAAATAAATAAATCTTTAAAAAATATATGTTACGTGGTATCTTTCCTCATGATTATTTTCCTTAGGTCAGTGTGATAGACTGGAGGGTAGCAGAAAACTGGAGTCTCTGGGCTTTGTATTTCAAAAAGGCTCAGGTCCTTGGAGGAGAATATATTAGGTATTTTTTGAAGCAACAACATAGAAAAAGTAATTCTTTTAGTCTCAAAACAAGATTAAAGGGATAGCAAAATATCAAAAAGGGCTGATGGTTTGGGGTTAACAGCGGGGGATGTGTAGTTCTGCTTCTGAACTGTTAACCTAAATAGGTGGAAAGATAGATGGGGATGGATCTGATCCCACGTTTAGACTTAGAGTCCTGGGATGTGTGCAAGTTTCAGAGAGAAAGTGACTGCTCTATACTTCTGGGTGGCAGGGGCAAGAGAGCCTTGCAGAGATGTCTTTTGGGTCACTAGGCGTAACATGCAGAAGCAGGAGAACTTGTGACCCTGAGAGGGCCATGCAGGCCAGAATTAAGGATTTCTCAATAATGCCTCATGTGGGCTGAGACTGGACAGCTTTGTAAACATTTGCAGAATCACATGAACTGAGGATAAACTATGTTTTCCTAATCCTCTGGAATCATGTAAACACTCAGGATTTAGAACCTCAGAAAAATAGAAATTGGGAGGTTAAATTAGCTAAGATTAAGGTTTGCCATCCTGGTGACATGATGCTTAAAACAGACTTTCACCAATGTAAAGAAAATTGCATTTGTATATATGTAACTTTTTGAAATTAAATCCACAGCATCATGTAATAGACATGGCATTAGATAAGAAATTTCTAAGAGTATTTATCATTATTCATTTTCTTCAAATGGCACTAAAAAATGTCGTGGCTTGGGGCTGGCCTTGTGGTGCAGCGGCTTGAGCTACAACTTGTGATGCCAGCATTCTATATCAGAGTGTCAGCTGGTATCTTCACTGCTCTGCCTCTAAGCCAGATCCTGGATAACATGCCTGGGGAAGCAGCAGAAGTTGGCCCAAGTCCTTGGTTCCTCCAGGTGGGAGACCTGGAGAGGATTTCAGCTCTTGGCTTTGCCCTGTCCTAGTCTTGGCTGATGCGGCCAGTCAATAGATCTCCTCTTCCTCTCTAACTCTGCCTTTCAAATAAATCTTTTAGAATAATAAATGTTTTAAAAAATCTTGTTGCTTTAAAAGTCTTCAATCTTGTTGCATTCTAATTTTTATTCCATGTTTTAATAAATTTACAGATCAAAATTAAAAATTACATGGAAAATGGATTTCAGTCTGATGTTTCAAGGCAATAGACAATGAATACTAAATGGGTAGTTAAGAAATCACTTTAAACTTTAAAAATAAAATCATTAGAATTCATATTATTATGGAAATATATTAATGGTTATATTTGCAGAGAACTGAATAGGCCCATTCAATTACTTTTTATTGAATAATAAACATTTTTTTCCGTTGGTTATTAATCTTTATTTTATGAGACACTGAACTTGTGTTACTTCTCACCAAATATCTCATCAATACTTACCGTGTGAAAGCTCACTGGTATAAATTTTCCTGAACTTGAATGCATGATAACAGTAGTATCAGAAGGTAATTTTAATAAAAGAAAAATAATTTTGTAGCAGGTGATTTATAGTGATGTAAATCCCACAGTGTCTTAGAATCTCACAATTCACAAAGGATATTTCCCCATGCCAGAAGCCTCTCTGCAAAAGGAATATTTTTATGCAGGTATCTACTTTGTGAATGGCTCTGATAAAGCTGCAGCATTTCCCTGTGCTGTCCTGGTTTGTTCATGTGACTTGGCTCTTTTTGCTGTGAGGTGTAACTGGCTACACAGCCCCTTTTGCTTTGGGAGGTCACATAAGCTTGTCTTTCTGTGGTCTTCTAAAGCATCTATAGCATTTTCTAGACATGCTCACTTTTCAAAAACATTATCTGTTTGAAAGGCAGAGAGTGAGTTTCCATTCACTGGTTTATTCCCCAAAGGTCCACAGTAGTCAGTTCTAGGCTAGGCTGGGCCTGGAAGCCAGGAACTCAATTCATGTCACTCATGTGGGTGGCAGAGACACAAGGACTTGAGCCATCATCTGCTTCTTCCCAGGGTACAGAATAGCAGGAAGTTACTCCTGGAAGCAGAGGAGTAGCACTCAAATCAGACACTTCATATGGGATGTGTGGGTCACAAGGGCATCTTAAAAGCTGCACCAAATACCTCCCCTATCCATTCTTCCCACATTGAACAGGTAGAGATTTTTTATTAGAGATAGGTAGAGAAAACATAATTGCAAAAATTTAGAATGTGGAATTAAGTTAGCATTAGGATAAACTTGTTATAGTATATTTTTTCCAACAGAATCAATGAAAATTTAATCACTAACTGGCACTGGACCAAAGACTGAAATTTGGGACTCACTAAGATAAATCAGGACCCTTTTTGTTCTGGCCAGTTTCAATGGTGCCCATAATTCTAATGTTGTGTCAGAACAAAGACTGTCTTTCTCTGAGGTTTATCTTCTCTTTGTAAGGCGTTCATTTATTTAACAAACATAAGCCAGGCCTGTGCTTTATTCCAGGGACATAGAGATAAAAACCCCTGCCTCCTGAAACTCAACCCATAAACAGATAATTTCTCAGTTGAATCCTATTGTTACTGACTCACCTTGCTGAAAATAGTCACGTGTATCAAAAACACATAAATGAGAAAAGTGATAGACATCACCTTTTAAAGCAGTAAACCTACTGCCAGTATTCAGAGAAAACGGATGATTCTTTCTATACCGAATAAGTTCTCACTTACGCCTACTCATTTTCTAGCAAGCAGAATCACCATTCTGATGATTATTCTCACTGAAAATTTTGTGGCCCCCACTACTCTTTTACTGTCATTGTATTGCTCACCTTCCTTGTCAAATTCTTTTCCTGCTTCTGCCTCCACTTGAACCAATAATAACCTTTTGCTATCTTTTCACCTTTGTTCCTACTCTAATCCTTCTCTTGGTTGCCATTTGGTTTTGGTTTTGCTATGCTTTCTCACAAATCATGAAACTCAAAACACAAATGTCAATGACCTTGGAACATTAAACAGGCGATATAGCAGAAATAAGAAATCAAGCAAGATGAGCATGAAATATCGGAGTTCCTTTGCTATTACAATTGGAGTTTGTTCAAAGTCTTGTGAAGGATATTTGGGATCAACAATAAACTGTAGATGTGAGTATTTCTTTTTGACAAATGTTTGCTAAACATGGGCAAAAGATTCAATTAGAACACGTAATCCAGACGGGCTATGGATGACATTCAGGATAAACTATGTTGAATGAGAAAGAGTGGGTTAAAAATGTGAATGAATAAAGATCTTACATTAAATACTTTCATGTTCATTTTGTACTCTGAACTCTCACAACAGTACTCAGCAATACATATTGTATTGATTTTTACAGGTAAAGAAATTGTATCTCAGAAGGATAAGTTCGGAAGTTCTCAAAATTTTTTTCTGTTTATGATGTCTCTAGTATCTCAGATTTTCATGACATCACTCAATCATAAGACATTCCTAAGAGGTTTCTTAAATTGTAATTCTCAAAACTTTAGTCAACATTTAAACACCAATAATCTAGCAACCATTTGAAAATAAAAAATATATAAATTGACCTAAAACTAATATCTTAACTTCATTCTTAAACAGCAAAAACAACCACTAATAGGGTATGTGTTACTATTGGGCACTGTGCAACTCTGCAAACTTTGCATTAGAGTGAATTTCCCTACCCTCATTTCCTACTTTACACTGTTTGCAGGTGATACTTACCTATTGTCACACCAGTTTATGAGATCCCAGCCTCACAAACATATGCCATTATTGGACAGAATGTGGAATGATCTACTGTTGATATTGTGTGGAAAAGATGTGGAGTATCTCTATATTGCTGTTTGTAACTTGGAAATACCTTGGTACACAATCTGAGAAAGTAAAAATGAAGTAATTTATAAAATGAGATAGCTAATAAGAGTTGAAGTTAAAACTTGGGTCCATAGTGCACCTTCAAAACAGCTTAACTGTTGAAGACATTTTATCTTTTATTGACAAATACTGCACCATTATACTTTCAGTGGAATCCCATCTAAAACTAAGCATAATTATTTCTTGGTATTAGGGAGAGATTGATCCCAGGAACTTTGCCCATAGCAAAACCCACAGACACTTAAGTTCTTTAAATAAAATGGCATAGTAGCATAGTACTTTTGCTTTTAAAGACAAGATTTATTTATTTTAAAGTGAGAGATAGAGGGAGGGAAGAAAAGAAGGAGAGAGAGAGAAAGAGAGAGAGAGAGAAAATTAATATCTTTCATCTATCCACTGGTTCACTCCCCAAATGACTGCAACAGTCAGGGCCAGGACAGATTGAAGCCAGGAGCTAGGAACCCCATCCTAGTCTACCATATTGTTGGCAGGGGCCAAATAGTTGGGACATCCTCTGCTGCCTTCTCAGGTGCATTATCAGGGAAGTGGATCAAAAGTGGAACACCTCAAACTGAAACCAGCACCCTATGCTTAACCTTATGCATAGTATTTTCATATAATCTGCATACATCCCACCATATTCTCCAACTTGTTTTTAAATTAATTATGACACTTAATATAATTCAAAAGCTGTGTAAATAACTGTTCTACTGTATTATTTAAGGAATAATGACAAGAAAATAAGTCTGTACATATTCAGTATTTTTTCCTCAATTTACAAAGCATTATTTGTATTTGAAGATACACATGCACACACGCACATAGAGTGAGATGAGATGAGATGAGATGAGAGAGAGAGAGAGAGAGAGAGAGAGAGATCTTTCATCTGTTGGTTCATTCCTGAAATTGGTACAACACCCAGGGCTGTGTCAGGCTGAAACTAAAGCATACTAGCAGGAAGCTGGATTGGAAGCAGAGCTGCTGGGACTTGAATTGACATTCCAATATGGGATGCCAATGTTGCAAGTGGTAACTTAACCTGTTGTTCTACTACACTGGCCCTTTCCCAATATTTTTGATTCATGGTTGATTAAAACCTTGGTTATAGATACAGAGAACTGACTATACCAAAAATATTTACTTACATTATTTGAATGTACAATAAAATGAATGGATCTCTGACAATTGTTTTTCAAAGGTATAATTTTTTAAATGCCTGAAAATATAAAAAATAGTAATTTCATATGAAATCACTCTCATAGAAGAAAGATAAAAATGCTTGAATCTTTTATGTTTTGTTAAAACCATGATTATTTAATTTACTACAAATTTTATTTATTTATTTTTATTCTTATTTTTAAAATTTTATTTAAGGTATACAAATTTCATGTATTTCATGTATACACATGTGAAAATGTTATCATAACAAAGTTGTTCATTTTAAAGTAGTTTTTGTCCTACAGATTCACTGTGGGAGTAAACTCAAAAAACAAAGTACAGAAATAAAAAATAGTAGTGATTTATGGAGGAGACTGATTCAACAAATGCCTTTTCTCTTCTTTCTTTAATGGAGATACATGATTCACCTTAGAAGAAAACTTTATAATGTAACTTAGTTTATGATCAATTTAATTTTTATGTAAATATTCTGATTAGTCTTGCTTTCTTTTAGTGCCAATCAGCTGATATCTTTTTTTTTAAATTTTTTTTTATTTTTGACAGGCAGAGTGGACAGTGAGAGAGAGAGAGACAGAGAGAAAGGTTTTCCTTTTGCCGTTGGTTCACCCTCCAATGGCCGCCGCGGTAGCGCGCTGCGGCCGGCGCACCGCGCTGTTCCGATGGCAGGAGCCAGGTGCTTCTCCTGGTCTCCCATGGGGTGCAGAGCCCAAACACTTGGGCTATCCTCCACTGCACTCCCTGGCCACAGCAGAGAGCTGGCCTGGAAGAGGGGCAACCGGGACAGGATCGGTGCCCCGACCGGGATTAGAACCCGGTGTGCCGGCGCCGCAAGGCGGAGGATTAGCCTGTTGAGCCACGGCGCCGGCCCAATCAGCTGATATCTTGATAAGGAGGAACAGAAGGTGTTTCTACCTTCTTTTTAGCTTCTTTCAATATTTTCAGGGTCATCAGTGAAAAAGAACAATAGTGTATGGTGAAAGATAAGCTTTTTTTAATAAACGGTTTACTATTTTTATTTAGAATTTTATTTACTTTTATTTATTTGAAAGGCAGAGAGGCCAGCGCCGCGGCTCAATAGGCTAATCCTCCGCCTAGCGGCGCCGGCACACCGGGTTCTAGTCCCGGTCGGGGCACCGATCCTGTCCCGGTTGCCCCTCTTCCAGGCCAGCTCTCTGCTGTGGCCAGGGAGTGCAGTGGAGGATGGCCCAAGCCCTCGGGCCCTGCACCCCATGGGAGACCAGGATAAACACCTGGCTCCTGCCATCGGATCAGCGCGGTGCGCCGGCCGCGGCGGCCATTGGAGGGTGAACCAACGGCAAAAAGGAAGACCTTTCTCTCTGTCTCTGTCTCTCACTGTCCACTCTGCCTGTCAAAAATAAAAAAAAAAAATTAAAAAAAAAAAAAAAAAAAAGAAAGGCAGAGAGAGCGAAAGAGAGAGGCTGATCGGCTGATCTCTGTCTACTGTTTCACTCTCCAACTGCCTACAACACTGAAAACTGGGCCACGACAAAGCCAGGAACCAGGAATTCCATCCTGGTCTCCCTCTTGGGTAGCAGAGATGCAAGTACTTGAACCATCATCTGCTGTCTCCCAAGATATGGATTAGAAGGTAGTTGGATCAGAAGTGGAGGCAAGACCTGAATCCAGGTACTATGATATGGGATGTGGGCATCCCAAGTGGCAGCTTAACCTGAGCCTAACACCGCTCAACTCTTACTCTTGCCTTGTTAGATAACTAATTTACATACAGTTTGAATGTAAATGTTTGAGACTTTTATTATTTTTTTGCTTTTGTTTTTCTATTACTAGGATATGATTTGACTGAAAAACACAAGGGTCTGGGCCAGCACTGTGGCTTAGTGGGTAAAGCCGCAGCTTGCAGTGCCAGCATACCATATGACAGCAGTTCGAGTCCCAGCTGCTCCACTTCCAATCCAGCTTTCTGCTATGGCCTGGGAAAGCAGTAGAAATGGTCCAAGTCCTTGGGCCCCTGCACCTATGTGGGAGACCTGGAAGAAGCTCCTGGCTCCTGGCTTCAGTTTAGCAAAGCTCATGCCGTTGCAGTCAATTGGGGACTGAACCAGTGGATGGAAGACCTCTCTCTCTCTCTCTGCCACTCCTTCTTCTCTGTGTAACTCTGACTTTCAAATAAATAAATCTTAAAAAAAAGAAAAACACAAGGTTCCAATCTCAGCATAGGGTGCTCAAAATCTAAGTAAATTTCCACTGATGCATTTGTCTGATGTGTACTTACGTATTAGAAATAAGTTGAATTTAAAAAGGTAAGCATTAGAGCATATTCATTTTTTTTACTTCAATCTATTTCTGAACAATAGTTTATGGAAAGTCATTTCAATCCATGGAATGCTTCCTCAGACATTTTCCTATCTTGAATCCTGTGAAATTGATGTCTCTGTCTAAGCAGCCTGATTAGCCTTTAATACATGAATCATTAGAACTGAACTGTTAAATATTAACCAAGTTCATCAGGAATACAGAACTCCTACAAATGAGATTGTTTTGACAGATTAATTTGTAGATTGTTCTGAATACCAAAATATTATACATATCTGTTTTGGGTGAAAATAGTTCTGGGGTGGAGTCCTTTGTAATGCAAAGTATGTTTGAGTTGACTCTTTGTTGTCTCATTAGGAGTAGATTTTGTAAGCAGAGCATGGAAGGTAGAGCAATTGGCCTTGTTATTCTTATTTAGAGTAAATTAGTAATTTGGCCAAATATCTTCCTTCAGCTACATTTAACTTTTCAATTTAAAGTCAACCAGCAGTTTCGGTGATAATTCTTTATTTGCATATTTTTGTACTGTGTAACTCTTGCTTTCTAGCAGATCTGATCTTTTTCTTTCTTCCTCATTCTTTCTCCAACATATCTATTTTCTGGCAGTGTAAATTGTTAAATGTTAAAATAATTACTAGGGGAAACCTAAAATCACCATCTTTGGAAAACATTGAACAGTAGGGTAAATTTTCAGGGTTATTTTAGGCCATAGGTTACAGCAAGGAGGTAGATTTGTATGATTTTCTGAGAGTCTACTAACTTAGGCTTCAGAAATCTACTGATATTCCAAGCAAAATGATTGGTGAGTTGAGATTTATGATTCCTGACTGTTGATACTGTTAAGAAGACTAGAATGGTGTAAAACAAAGAGGAAATGCTGTACTTTGTGCTTATTTTGTTTGTATTGAATCTACCTTTTGGCATACACAGTTGAGACACAGTTTGGGAGATGGGGCTCATTTCTTTTTCTTTTTCTTTTTCTGTTTACTTCTCTATATGATTTTAGTGAATTTAACAAGAAAGAGCATCAGAAATAGTGGCCTCAGTAGGGTATACCATAGTAACTCAACACAGTGATTCTACTTTCCTTTGTCAAAGTGGTTATTTTGAAAGAACAAAATTTGTGTGTAGAGAAAGAAATAAAATAATCAACTTCTTTTGAGTTGAGGATGACTAAATTTTTAGAAGACTTTCCAGAAATTCATCACTTCTACTGTGTTGATATTCCTTTATATTTAAAGTAGATTACCATGCCAATTAATACAATGTTGCTCTCAATTTTAAATCTTCTTTGGCCCTAGTTATGGTTTGACTGTGTACCCTGAAGTTTATGTATTAGAAACTTAATCCCCAAAGCAACGGTTTTGGAAGTGGAACCAAAGGAGGTTGGGTGATGAGGACTCTACCTTACATCATGGGTAGATTAATGTTATTGTGACAGAAGTAGGTTAGTTACTAGGAGGGTAGATTTGTTAGGAGAGTGAGTTTGATCTTCTTATGTTGTCACTTTCTCTTGTTCTCCAACTTCTGCCATCTGTAAGAAATAAATTTCACTTCTTTGTAAATTAGTCTGTGGCATTCACTTGTAGCAAGTGAAAATAGACAAAGACAACCCTAACGTAGTACATGTTAAGGCTTTAGGTTTATCTCTGAAACTACATTAAGAATTTTGGTTCTACCACTAATGAATGTTGTCATTCTTGATGGGGATAATTAGAAAAAGACAATACTCTGGAAAGAAATCAGAGATGAAGCTGCAGAATGGTTACTATGGGGCAAATTTGAGAAATACCCACTCATAAATATTGAATGGACTGCACCAAAGTTCCTTTGGTACCACAAGGGATCAGGGTTTTCTTTATTTTATATATTTTTCTGAAACATCTTTTTATTCAATAGCAAAACAGAATTGCAGCAATAAATTTAAATGTTTGTCTGGTCACAAAAGGGATGCAAAGTGTTGGCAGTGTGACTACTACATATTCAAACACCTCCTGTCATTCACCAAATCTTACACTAATGTTTATGGTTATTCCAGCCCTGTTCTCATGGTGAACAGTCCAGTGTTGTGTGCTGTGGGGCTCGGGTGCTGTTTCTGTGTTGTACAGTACCACTAAATGGCAAAGCATGGAGTTGGCAGTGGCCCAGTCACTAAACTGCATACAGCAGTTTTGGAGGTCCAGGATACACAGAAAAAAATTTAGACCTATAAGGGTGGATGTCCCCCACATTTCCTGCTTGAGAGATGGGTTGACCCAGGTGGAGGTGAGTGAGGGGGTGGAGGAGACAGAAATAATAAAAGTCATAAGGCCAATGGCTCTTATGACCTGGGCGTTTACTTTTCTTAGAAAGACTTTACTTGAAATTCCTTCAAAGAACTTTGAATTTTCAGAAAAGCATGTAGTCAAAAAGGCAGAAATTCTTTAAATCTTCTGCTCTAAGCTTGCATTTGCCTTTCCTTATATCTTGTATGTAAAATACCACAGTTATACAATTTATTCTCCTGATGTTTACTGCAGTAATAACCTATAATCCCAATTATTCAGGTTTATCTTTGCTTCTGTCTTCTTGTTTTTAAGATACTTTATTTTAAAATCTTATTAGTGTGTTTTTTAAAGAAGTATTTTATGACTTTGCTATAATTTAGTTTTGTCCAACAGTATCAAGTTTTGAACTGTTGGTTTCAACTGATATATATTTTTTTATTACAATGGCTCCTCCCCCCCCATAACTTCCCTCCCATCCTCAACCCTCCCATCTCCCGCTCCCTCTCCCATTCCATTCACATCAAGATTCATTTTCAATTATCTTTATATACAGGAGATCAATTTAGTATATATTAAGTAGAGATTTCAACAGTTTGCACCCACACAGAAACATAAGGTGTAAAATACTGTTTGAGTACTAGTTAGAACATTAATTCACATTGGACAACACATTAAGGACAGAGATCCGGCCGGCGCCGTGGCTTAACAGGCTAATCCTCCGCCTTGCGGCGACGGCACACCGGGTTCTAGTCCCGGTCGGGGCACCGGATTCTGTCCCGGTTGCCCCTCTTCCAGGCCAGCTCTCTGCTATGGCCCGGGAAGGCAGTGGAGGATGGCCCAAGTCCTTGGGCCCTGCACCCGCATGGGAGACCAGGAGAAGCCCCTGGCTCCTGGCTTCGGATCAGCGAGATGCGCTGGCCGCAGCGGCCATTGGAGGGTGAACCAATGGCAAAGGAAGACCTTTCTCTCTGTCTCTCTCTCTCACTATCCACTCTGCCAGTCAAAAAAAAAAGGACAGAGATCCTACATGAGGAGTAAGAGCACAGTGACTCCTGTTGTTGACTTAACAAATTGACACTCTTGTTTATGGCGTCAGTAATCTCCCTAGGCTCTTGTCATGAGTTGCCAAGGCTATGGAAGCCTTTGTTCCCCAACTCTGATCTTATTTAGACAAGGTCATAGTCAAAGTGGAAGCTCACTCCTCTCTTCAGAGAAAGGTACCTCCTTCTTTGATGGCCCGTTGTTTCCACTGGGATCTCACTTGCAGAGATCTTTCATTTAGGTTTGATTTTTTTTTGTTGCCAGAGTGTCTTGGCTTTCTATGCCTATAATACTCTCATGGGCTCTTCAGCCAGATCTGAATGCCTTAAGGGCTGATTCTGAGGCTAGAGTGCTGTTTAGGACATCTGCCATTCTATGAGTCTGCTGTATATCCTGCTTCCCATGTTGGATCGTTCTCTCCCTTTTTAGTTCTGTCAGTATTTTCAGACACTAGTCTTGTTTATGTGATCCCTTTGACTCTTACACCTATCATTATGATCAATTGTGAACTGAAACTGATCATTTGGACTAGTGAGATGGCATTGGTATATGGCACCTTGATGGGATTGAATTGGAATCCCCAGGCATGTTTCTAACTCTACCATTTGGGGCAAGTCAGCTTGAGCTTGTCCCAAATTGTACATCTCCTCCCTCTCTTATTCCCACTCTTATATTTAACAGAGATCACTTTTCAGTTAAATTTAAACACCTAAGAATAATTGTGTGTTAACTACAGAGTTCACTGGCCTGGTGAAACCCAGTTCCTGCTTTCCCTCCAAGGCTGCTGCCCCCGCTCTGATCCCCACCAGCACTCCCGTCAAGCCACTCCTGCCCTTCTCCATGGGGCCAGGCAGCCCTGTGAAAGTGCCCGAGCTCTCCCTGGCCAGCGTTCATGTGCCCCTGGAATCCATCAAGCCTGCAGTGCCCTTCCCGTGACAGCCTATGATAAAAATGGCTTCCGCATCCTCTTTCACTTTGCCAAGGAATGTCCCCCGGATGGCCTGATGTGCTGCTGCTGTTGGTGTCCATGCTGCACACAGCTCCCCTGCCAGTCAAGAGCATCGTCCTGCAGGCTGCAGTGCTCAAGTCGATGAAAGTGAAGTTGTAGCCGCCCTCTGGCACCGAGCTCTCCCATTCAGTCCCATCCAGCCCCCTGCAGCCATCACCCAGGTCGTGTTGCTGGCCAGTCCTCTCAAGGAGAAGGTGCGGCTTCGCTACAGGCTGATGCTCACCCTCAGGGAACAGCTGAGCATGGAGGTGGGCAAGGTCGACCAGTTCCCTCCTGTGGAGCAGTGGGAGAACCTATGACCACAGAGGATGCTGATTCTCCACTTGGAAGCCAGGTGGGCTGCCCAGGATGGGGAGGGCCTGGTCTGGGCTCTGCTCACCCTGGTGACAGAGCTTTTAGCCATGACCAGGAGCCCTGGGCCCCTCTGAAAATAAAAAAAAAATTTGTTCTGCTTAATACTATTGGTTGAACTCTGTAATCGACTGATATATTTTTAATTGTCTTGTTCTTTGTTTTTTATTGTATCTAGCTTTTGATTTCTGACTTTCTATATTTATTAATTTTTGATTGTTTTAATTTACTATTTTAAAATGTCATTCATAACAATTCTCAAGGATGGAACTGTTTTTCCAGCTACATGGTGCTGGTAGGTGGATAGTTTCCACCTGTAAGCTATTTTACATATTGAACTGCAGAGAGAATCTCTACTAAGATGATACCCTTCCCACAGCAGCCCTTACTGAGTGACTAATGCCTGTGGAAAAATAAAATGAATAAATAAATAAAAATTTTGGCAAAATGCAAGTCAACATTGAACCTCTGCCTTAGTCTCTGTGGGAGTCTGCAGAGGTTTTTCGCAGCTGAAATCCTGATATGGCTTTTTCCTCTGCTCAGTTCCACTTCTTTCCTTTCCCAAAGTCACTTCCTGTGTCATGAACACTGAAGTCCTTCTCATAATCTGCTTCCATTCCATCACTCATTTTTACCAGCCTTTTGTTTTTAATGCCGCAACAGTTTTATATACAGGTAAATTTACGTAGAGTGAATTTCACTAATTTGAAGTAGATCCAGATGGCAGTTGAGTAAGGCGCTCTGGCTCTTCAGAGACACAAATTTGAGCAGCTATTCACACACCAGACCACCTTCACAAGAATTATGGAAGCCATGTGAGAGACCACAGTGCCTGGTTTTCAATAATAATAATAATAATAATAATAATATAAACTGATTTTTATAGAGAGCAGGGAGAAAGAACTGTCTGTGTCATCCATTGTCCAGTTCCAAGTAACACAGCATGGAAACAAACACCTTGCATACTGCTTGGGAGGGGGACAGGGAGTTAAGTCCAGATCTTAGACTTGCAACCCAGTATTAGAATGTGACAACAAAAGCCAGATCAGGGGCTAGTGTTGTGGTATACTGAGATAAGCCACCACCTGCAAAGTTAGCATCCCATGTGTCACTTGGTATCTTGGCTGCTCTACTTCTGATCCAGCTCCCTGCTAGTGTGCCTGGGAAAGCAGCAGAGGATGGCCCAAGTGCTTGAGCTCTTGCACCCATGTGAGAGACCTGGAAGAAGCTCCTGGCTTCAACTTGGCCCAGCTCCAGCCACTGCGGCCATTTGGGGAGTGAAACAGCAGCTGGAAGATCTTTCTCTGCCTCTCCCTCTCTTCTGTAACTGTTTTTCAAATAATAAATAAATACTTTTAAAAAAGCACCATAATCAAATAGGGCCCCACAGCCCCTGTACCAGAGCTTGTACTTGCAGAATGAGTCTTTGGATCCTCTTTGGAGAGGTGGCTGGGTGACTGCCTCCCCCTCATGTTCCCAACCTCCAGTAGTATACTCAGCAATATTATAGCAACCGTAGAGTAACTCAGGAAAGAAATCTAAGGATCATGCCTTAAAGCTCAGAGCCAAGGTCAGTGCTGTGAGAATCAACACCCGATAAAGCCCCAAATCCCTTATCCACAGGCTAGTGCTTACTGAAAGAGCCTTTAGAATTATTTCAACATTAGATGGAGTGGAGTGGACTTGTTTTGTGTGTTTCACTACCAACCTACTGAACACCTCTGAGATAGCGCAGGACCTGGGGGAATCAGTTGTGACTTAGCTTAATGCCAGTGAAGGTGGCCAATGGGGTGCCTTTATCTCCCCTCCACAAACCTTGGGCAGATAACATGGAGTCATAAGTCTGGATTGGAACTCAGTGCTGGGCTGATAAAACCTATACTGAGCAGATCCAATGGTCCCCATCCCTAAGGCGGAGCCTGTGCACATATCATCTGGACCTGTTCTGGTATCATATAGAAACCCATGGCTTCAGTTGACTGGACTCACATCCCAGCCAGCATCACCTGTGGCTAGTTGGAGCCACCTTAGGCTGCCAGTCCATCTCAGGAGCAGACAGCTCATAGCAGTATGAGCTTAGTCCTAACCCAGCACTAGGCTGGTCTTGGTGGCTGTCGGCTCCGGGTGTGATCCAGCATTGCAGCATTGATGGCTATAGGACTAGGTGTCTGGGCCTACCCTGGTCCCAGGAAAAGGCTTAAAGGGACAGACTGCCTTTAAAGAGCAGGCAGAAGGGGCGTAACTAATTCAGGGCAAACACTAATTCTATGGGACAGAACTGACACTGGCACCAATATGCCTCTCCAATCATCTTGAAGGTCACGCGGCTATGGCAGCTTTCCAGGTGGGACTGGGCCATACCCAGGAGCAGTTTACCTGATTGTCAGAAGCCAGGGGTGTGGGAAATGTGCCTGGGGCTCCTGCCACCTGCCAGCAGCCAGGTTGATTGCATGGGCTAGGCAGGTAGTCTCATAGGATCACCCACAATTTCCCTGGTTCATTCTGAAAAACACACCAATTACAAATTTGGATTGGGATATTCTGTAGGACTGAAATAGCAACAACATACCAACAGTGCACTTGGGGGAAAATCTCAACCTAGAGCACCATCTTGTGCTGAAATATAAGTGTTTACAGAATCAGAGAAAATAAACAGAATGCTTAGAATTTCTGGAAGGACAGCCACAAATGAAACTAGATTATAAAGACTAGGGAAAAAAAGAAAAAAAAATTAATCCTTCCATGTACAGACAACATCATCGATCAACAAGCATCAAGAGCTTTCAGGGAAGGGTGAGTGTTATGGTACAGTGTGTTAAGACACATCTTGAAACACCTGCATTCTATAACGGAGTACCAGTTTGAGTTCTGGCTACTCTGCTTCTGATCTACCTTCCTGGTAATTCATCCTGGGAAGATGGCTCACATGCATAGGCCCCAGCCACTGACATGAGAGATATGGATGGAAATCCTGGCTTCTGGCTTTGGCCTGCCAAGCCCTGACTATTGCAGGCATTTGGGGAGTAAGTCAATGGATAGAAGATTCTCTCTTCCATCCCCACCCCCAATCACCCTGTTTCAAGTAGATGAAATAGTTAAATAAACATTTTTTTTAAAAAAACTTTCAGGGAACCATGACCTCACCCAACAAACAAAATACAGTTCTGGAAATCTAGCCAGTTAGGATTTGGCTTGCAAATTATCAGATAAAGAATTCAAAATAGCTATTTAAGGGAAACTCAATGAACTTTAAGAGAACACAGAGAAATGATTTAATACTCTAACAGAGAAACTTGACAGAGAGATGGAAGTAATTAAAATATTCAAACAAAAATTCTTGAACTGAAAAGTATGCCAAGGGTAATTTAAAACATGATAGAAGAAGGGATAAGGAAAAGTTATTTAACAGGTTCTTAGACAAGAGTAAGAAGTTCTGGGGATCTACTGCACCATAGGGTAACTATAGATAATGACAACGTACAATGTGTTTCTCTGAAGACAAACTAGAAAAAAGGATTTTGAATATTTTCACCATAAAGAAAGAAAGAAATTGTAGAGATGCATAAGTTTATCCTGTTTGGACATTAAACAATGCACATGTGTGTCAAACATCACATGGTATCCCATAACTGTGTATAATTATGTTTTAGTTAAAAAATTATAAAACCAAGTGTACCAGTAGTACATGCTACTACTCAAGTAAGCCAGGTGCACTCTTGCTTCACTGCTTTTATCCTCCCTTCATCCTGATGCTTCCCTTCAGCTGGCTTCAAGAACCCACTCAAATTCCTCTAAGGCTATTTTTCTAGGCAGACATCTCCACTCTGGAAACTTAGATATAAAATGTATTTGTACCTATCACATCCAATATTGATAAT
Source organism: Lepus europaeus (assembly GCF_033115175.1). Lineage (NCBI taxonomy): Eukaryota > Metazoa > Chordata > Mammalia > Lagomorpha > Leporidae > Lepus > Lepus europaeus. The sequence continues at coordinate 125,862,566 of NC_084827.1, read as the reverse complement.
TTCTTTGTGTTGGGAACATTTTTTCCCAACTCCAATTTCCTCTTTTACTCACAATATCCAAGCTATACCATCATTTGTACTAAAGTTTGGAATAGTTATGGTTTATATCTTTCCTAGTCATTGCAATATAGTTTATTCTCATACATTGACAGTAATCTCATGGTAGCTGAGGACATGTAATTGGTGTGTTTTTCAGCTGAGGATATCTTCCAGGAAGCCTTTGGAGAAAGCCACAGGAGACAGGCTTTGGAAGACTGAAAGGGTATGGGTGGTGGAACTGGAAAGTGTATGAAAGAGGAAGATCTTGAGATGGTAACTTCTGGCATTTTCTGTTTCAAAGTGCATATATGTATAGGTGCATTTGTGTGTGTATTACATTAGGAATTTGATTCTAAAATATAATCCCCATCACAAGCAGAGTTAACTTAACATTTAGTTCAAAGCCATTTCTTTCTATTTTCTCTACCTCAAGAGAGTAGCTCTAACTTTACAGGATGCTCAGGGACAAAAATCTGACAATGATATTTGGGTGGAATTTAGCAGAGAATAACAGAGGTCTTGAAATCTCCCCCTTTCCTCTAGATAGTATCTCTTCTTTTCAATTAGAGGTAGTACATTTCAGAAGGTCAATTACTATGGCTTCTAAGTACTTGTCAGCCATAAATCCATACACACTCCTTAAATAAAACATTCTCATGGATTAATTAAAGACACTGCTTTTATTTAGTATATTCTAAAACTCTCAAAATCCCAGCCCCATATACCATCCTATTGAAGCAAATGTTATCTGTGACTATATTATATATTATCTGAAGTTGGCATCTAAGGAAATTATAGTTATGTTCCTTTGGATTACATTATTTTGGTTTTCTGTTTAAAGAATGTTCATGAGCTGCAACATTGGATCTCAGGCATTATAAATTACTGGTGTAAGGAGAGGGAAATAAGCTCCTTTGAAAATGTCTGAAATGTTCAGTAAATAATTTTTGTAAAACATTTTTTTTTAAAAAATGCTTTATTTATACGAGAAGCAGATTTATATATAAATATATAAACAGAGAAAGTTAGATGGTAAGTGATAGATAAATAGATAATAGGTAGAGCTGCCATCTGTTGGTTTACTCTTCCAAATGCCAGCAACAACTGGGGCTGGGTAAGGCTAAAGTTGGGAGCCAGAAATTTAAGGTAGGTCTCCCACATGGGTGGCAAGAATCCAGCAACTGGAGCCATCACCTGCTGCCTCCCAAGGTGGGATATGCATATCTCAACTGATGTCTTAACTGCTAGGCCATACACCTGCACCATAGTAAATCTTTAATGAGGTAAGAAAGAGAAGCCTTCATGAAACACTTAAAAATCAATATAAGCTTTGTCCCAAAACTGTCTTGAAGTAAATTTTCTAAATTGTTAAGAACTCCCAAGAATTGGCCGGCACCGTGGCTTAACAGGCTAATCCTCCGCCTTGCGGCGCCGGCACACCGAGTTCTAGTCCTGGTTGGGGTGCCAGATTCTATCCCGGTTGCCCCTCTTCCAGGCCAGCTCTCTGCTATGGCCCGGGAAGGCAGTGGAGGATGGCCCAAGTGCTTGGGCCCTGCATCTCATGGGAGACCAGGAGAAGTACCTGGCTCCTGGCTTCAGATCAGCGCGATGCGCCAGCTGCAGCGGCCATTGGAGGGTGAACCAACGGCAAAAAGGAAGACCTTTCTCTCTGTCTCTCTCTCTCTCACTATCCACTCTGCCTGTCAAAAAAAAAAAAAAAAAAAAAAAAAAAAACCTCCCAAGAATTGCTGTCTTATATACAGAGCATGAATTTTTTCTCATTAATTAGCATCAAACAATGTAATTAAAATTATTCAGGAACTCTATGTTTAGGAATGATATGGTAAATACTCGAGATCTTTGTGGCTCAACAGGCTAATCCTCCGCCTTGTGGCGCCGGCACACCAGGTTCTAGTCCTGGTTGGGGCGCCAGATTCTGTTCCGGTTGCCCCTCTTCCAGGCCAGCTCTCTGCTATGGCCCGGGAGTGCAGTGGAGGATGGCCCAAGTGCTTGGGCCCTGCATCTCATGGGAGATCAGGAGAAGCACCTGGCTCCTGCCTTGGGCGCAGGGCACTGGCCGCGGTGGCCATTGGAGGGTGAACCAATGGCAAAGGAAGACCTTTCTCTCTCTCTCTCTCTTGCTGTCCACTCTGCCTGTCCAAAGGGAAAAAAAAATCTTATGGAAGGGGAGAGGGAGTGGGAGAGGAGGGGGGAGGGTTGTGGGTGGGAGGGAAGTTATGGGGGGGGAAAGCCACTGTAATCCATAAGCTGTACTTTGGAAATTTATATTCATTAAATAAAAGTTAAAAAAAAAAGCTTATAACTTTTCTCATTAATGTCTCTTTTCCATAAACTTTTGTTGCATTCTCCATATTGGACTGAACAAATAATTATCTTTATCATTTTGAGTGGTTCTTCGTGAGAAATGTTTTTGTGAATATGATTTTGTATGTTGTAAAAATGATAGTGATTGGGAGCATGTTTAAAATAAAGACCATTTAGATAATGTTCTGGGCAGTTTCAAGAAATAGAAAATTTCCTCTTGAAATGTTTTAATTTGCATTGCTAGTTTGGTTATGTCTTTAAAAGCTGATAACACTTTGAGGCCGGCGCCACGGCTCAATAGGCTAATTCTCCGCCTGCGGCGCTGGCACACCGGGTTCTAGTCCCGGTCGGGGCACCGGATTCTATCCCGGTTGCCCCTCTTCCAGGCCAGCTCTCCGTTGTGACTCAGGAGTGCAGTGGAGGATGGCCTAAGTGGTTGGGCCCTGCACCCCATGGGAGACCAGGAGAAGCACCTGGCTCCTGCCTTCGGATCAGCGCGGTGGCCATTGGAGGGTGAACCAACAGCAAAGGAAGATCTTTCTCTCTGTTTGTCTCTCTCTCTCACTGTCTACTCTGCCTGTCAAAAAAAAAAAAAAAAAGCTGATAACACTTTGAAATAATCTGGTTATCTACTCACTGCTGTATGTATGTAAAATATCTATTTTCACTCAGATAACCACAAGTTATCCAAAGGTTTTCCAAATTAAATTTTTACTGTTTTTTTTTAGAATTGCTTTCAAATATGAATTTGAAAATATCATACTATCATATTCCTTCATAAGTTACAATACTTTATATACAGTTCAGGTCAAATGTACTATACAAATAGTATATGAACTTTTTAAAGAATAAAACCACATTTCTAGAAAAAGTATATAATTTTATAAAATAGCTATTTTATGAAAATTGTTCATTTTTTTAAGGATTTATTCATTTATTTGAAAGGCAGAACATCATAGAGAGAGAAGGAAAGAGAGAAAGAGAGAGATCAAAATCTGAGAAAGATCTTCTATTCACTGGTTCATTCCTCAAATGGCTGCAACAGCCAGCGCAAGGCCAGGCTGAAGTCAAGCGCTCCATGTAGGTTTCCCATGATGCTGGAAGGGGCCCAACCACTTGTACCATCATCTAGGAAGTTGAACTGAAAGTAGAGCAACTGGACCCCAACAAGCACTCTGACATGGGATGCCAGCATCAAAAGCAGTGAAAGCAGTGACTTGACCTACTGCATCCACAATGCCAATTCCCAATGTTGTTTATTTTAATATAATTAAGTATTAGTAAATTGAGATACATCTCAGTGAAAGAGGAAGCTAGACATCAGTTTAAAGAACTGCAGGAGTTTAAATCATTGCAGTTTTAAAATTATTTAATATTTTAGCTCTTTTTTCTTATTCTATCCTACCTTTTTATTATTTTATTTTAAGGAATGCAGCTTCATGCATTCAGTACAGATTTGGGGACATGATAATTCTTCCCCCTACCTCCCTCCCACCTATACTCCTGCCCTTCTTCCTCCTCCCTCTTTCTTTCCCATTCCTGTTTTTTACAGAAATCAATTTTCAGCTAATTTTATATTCATAAAATTAATATTTTTTGCTATAGATTTTACATTTCTAGGTAACATTTCTTTCTGAAATTTAACTTACTGTCCCATCTTGTTAAACCAACCAAACCTTCAATGAGTCACTCTTTTTTTCACAGCTCTCACAGTCTGTATTTTGCTTGAGTCCCTTACCTATATTTTGCAATTGTTAATACACTTCAACTTAGCCCTCTTACTTCATTCTCTTGTGGTAGCCCATGTTGTTATAATTAATACCATTTTCATGGAATGAATATCAGCAAAACAAGTAATACATTTCAGGAAAGGTGAGAGGACTTCTAGAAGCACTAAAAGACACAGTATACCTTGGTTATATCTGGCCTTAGTTAATCTACAGACTTGGGTTCATTTTTATTCCTGTCCTTGTTGCCTTTCAAGTTAATGTCAAAGATGAGCAGATGGAGAACGTACATATCAGCCTCCACGTCCATGCTTTTACTCACATATCTGTATGTATAAAACATCCCAAGTGTCTGCTTCTTGGTGTTCTCAACGTCTACTGGGTCCATCTTGCATTTTTATACTTAATATAATTGGCTACAACCTCTAACCCACTGTTCCTTCTGATATCTTCAGTTTCTTGAAATCTTGTTACTATAGACTTGACTTTCTGATATTGTTTTATCCTCTTTGTCTATTGAATCATTTATCTTCTACCTATATTAATTTCTTTTCCATGTGAAGTTTTCCCACTATTGCCCATTTCTTTTCTGCTTTCAAATCACCATCAATATAGCTGATTCTAGGAAACATTTATTGTATATTTGGAATGAAATGATAAGATTACATCCTATTTTACATGTAGCATATTGTTTAAAATTGGATATTAGATATTAATATGTTATATTAGCTTTTGTGCTATGGCAAACCACCCCAAAACAGCTTACAATTTTGCTATTGCTTCTGAATCTGTGGGTTGAGCAGGTAGTCCCATGGCCATTTAAGGGCTGGCTGTTCTGTAATGGTCTTACTTACAGTTGGCCAGTTGATATTGGCTATTGTTTGGAGTAATAGGATAACTGGGCCATGTGTCTTTCATCATCTAACAGATTAGCCTTGGCTTTTAACATGGTAGCAGTGACAGCATTCTGAGAAGTACCAAGAAACAAGTCCTTGAAACATGAGCACTGTGTTTATGTCAGGTTTGCCATTGACCAAAGCAGGACAAATGATCAAGGTCAGAATCAGTGTGGGGAGGGGAATACTCAATGGCAATAATAGGGGAAGAAGAATTAAGCCAACTTGAAAACAATTTACCAAACATTGACTTTTTTATTTATTCATGTGTATTTATTTTTAATGTTATCTTTTTTTTTTTTTAAAACAGGGAACACAACTCTTACCGCATTGCTAAGTTCTCTTCTCTTCCTCTAACCTTTTCTCTTTTCACCCTAACTCAAAAACAGATCTCCCTGTGCTGTCCTCCAACTTTTCCCCATCACAACCCACACACATTAGGGAAAAAACTCAACAGAAAGTACAGGACTTGGACAATGAGAAAAGGAAAGGTTACAAGCGGAATTAATGGCAAAGATGATAGTTCCTTTTCCTTTAAAATTCTTCTTTTCAAATAATTGCTATTTAAAGCAAATCAGCTTGTAAAACCCTGGAAAAGAGATTAAAGGTTGAATGGAAGAAGGAATAAATTAAACTCCCATCTTAATTTCTGGGCTATGCTTCTGTGTTTCTGAGCATTTAAAGATGAAGCTATTGTGGCTGTGCAAAGGACTTAATGGTCTTTGGGGAGACTGATAAACTGAGACAGATCACAGTAATTTTGCATCAGTGACCCACCAGGCTTAGTCACTTCAACACCAAAATTCTTTAAAATTCTGAAACAATGGATTTTGAAAGAATAAAAAAAGTTTCATGGGAGAACAAAGCAATTTAGGGAAAATAGAACTTTCTTTATGCCTAGTGTCTTTGGAGAATTCTCAAAACTGCTGAATAACTGGAGATAAAAGCAAAAGAAAGTATTTTGTCTCTATTTGTGGAAGGATTTTTTATGTCACAATTGACAGTAGTTGTGGGGAAGATATTGAGGGTTGAGTCATTTTCCCTGAGGAATTTGCAGTATGATGAGATCCTTATACTACACATTACTCAAATTAAAGCTAAAATCTAGAGATTTCTGTTTGCATGCTAAGCAGTGTACTTGTTTTTGGAGGAGACTTTGGGTAAAATAATGAGGCAGGCATTGCTAAAACAGCTTCCCCTTCTTTGTTTCCTGCATTCTTTCACTGTCTGTACTTTCTTTCCACCAGGAGCCCTCAGTTCTCAACTTATGTCCTGGCCTATAAGCTCCTCTCTTCCTATGCTGCAGTCCATCAGCACTGACTGCTCCAAGTCAATTCAAACATATCCTTTGAACCTGGGATAGCTCATCCATTTGTACCACTTCAATATACTTTCCCTTAGTGAGGCAGAACAACCATATGGACTAGATATACTTATCTTCATGTATTCCATGGTTTCCATAAACTACAATTCCTCAGAAATTCCAAGATTTTGATATCAAACTATATGTTTCAAAACTGCTTTTGAATACGAGAGGGACACCAAATCATTTTGAGACCACACATTTGGATTTCTTGTATGAAAGATTCTTTTCTCACACTTTATTGTATTTTTTGTTTTTATTTGGAAGCTGTGTGTAAATGTGCACACATAGAGTTCTTTAAACTGCTTGTTCACACCCCAGTGCTTGCAACAGCCAGAGCTGGGCCATATCAAAGGGAGCATTCCAGGAACTCTATCCTGATCTCCTACATGGGTGGCAGGGACCCAGTAACAGTATCAAAATCTGCTGCCTTCCCAGGCACATTAAAAGGGAGCTGGATCAGAAGCAGAGTAGCCAAGACTAAAACCAAGCACTCTGGTCTGGAATATGGGAGTCTCAAGAAGTGGTTTAATCCTCTGTGCCACAGAGCCCACCCCATGTCTCTGTTTTTTTAAAATCAGTTTTCTGATTATTCTACAGCTTTTACTGGGGGCACTGACATTTGCCTTACTTGCATTCTCATCACTCAGGTACTTGGCATTTTCCCACATATCCATCCACCCAGTCTATTATTCATGTGGACAGCATATGTTATACCATAGCATCATGGTTACTTTGGTCCTCAACTTTTGTAACTTTGTTTCTCGATTTAGTCATCTGGCACACAATAAACATCTTGTTAAAGAAGTAAAAATATTTAAAAATCAAAACAATTGTTTTAAAAAATCACCAGTTTGATAACAAGTAGATCACATACTAACAGCTCAAATTTTCTTCCCTGATGATGTGGTTACTTTAAGCCTTTATAAATTCCTACTAGATTAAATTGTCAGCCTGCCTAAGGATGTGTACATTAGCAGAGTCTGTTGGGTGCTTGCACAAAACATTGTCTACCCTGGTTTTCCTTTGTTACTCCACGAAATTCTCACTCCCTTTTGCCTGAAAGACTGTTTGTCTGGGCTCTACATGTAGGTGCCTTCTGTGAAATCACCTATACTTATGTCAAATATTAACTCTCTTTGAACTTCCATAGCCACCAAATCACTAACTGTCAAAGAATGTACCTTACTTGCTTAGCTTTTTTTTTGGCGTCTTACATCATGCTCCTTACAGCTGTCCTGTGTCCTGTCTCAGTTATTTCCTCATAAAGCAAACCTTATTATTTATTTATTTATTTTAGCTTTTGATTTAATTTGCTTGTGTTCTAGATTTATAGCAGTGGCAGTGTTTGTCCACCTGGATCACCCATTTCAGTCATCCCTCTGAACATACTGAAGCCCCATCCCCACAGATTCTTACTTTATGCTCCTGGGTGGCCCCCAGTGTTGGGTTAGATGATTCTGTTGTGTTGCGAGTTGAGAACTTCTGGTTTATAGGCATTGACAGGAGGCTGACATGGTGCTCACCTCCCTGAACTCCTGGTCTTTATTCTATATGTCTGTAAAACAGTTGTTCTCCTCTTCAAGATCAAAATAAAGAGCCCTAACCCTACAGCAGATTATACAAGATCTGAGCACAAAGAAGTCTAAGTTTTACTTCAGTGCTCAAAGTAAGAGCCCAAAGCAATTTTTGTAAATAAAGAATTTCCAACACAGACTTCTTCAGGAAGAAGGAAAGAACAGCCTTACTGATGTTGTAAGGTTTCCACTTCTAAGCTATGAGAACTGTCTTTGGCAAAGTTTGAAAAGGATTGGCTAAGAATAATCTGCATTCATTACTTCATTTAAAAAAAAATTTCTTGTTCACTATAAGCAGAGTTAATGTCACATGTAATATTAATTCCGAATTTTAATAGATGCTTTCCAGAGTCACAATTTACATTGAGCACAGGATAATCTTTTGAAGAATCAATCAATTATGCAATTTTCTCTGAATAATCTGCAAGGATGGATTTACTGATAATAATGAAGTTGAAGCTTGAGGGTCTCTCAGACTGGATCATTAGGTCCCAGACTTTTGTAAAATTTAAATAAGAAAGATTATTTTTTTTTTTTAAGAAAGGTTCCCTTCCCCAAATTGCTGAGGCTTCAGACCTCATTTACCTTAATGATGTGGAATCCTTGAGAACTACTATGATATGGGATCATTACTCCTTTGCCAAAGTGAAGCAGCTTTTATTGAAATTAACTTTATTTTTCACTGGAAAAAAAACAGGGGCTGGCACTGTGGTGTAGTGGGTAAAGCTGCCACTGGCAGTGCCTGCATCCCATATGGGCGCCGGTTCGAGTCCCGGCTGCTCCATTTCCAATCCAGCTTTTTGTTATGGCCTAGGAAAGCAGAAGATGGCTCAAGTCCTTGGGCCTCTGCACGCACATGGGCAGCCTAGAAATGAATAATTCATTTGGATCAGATTTAGTACCAGTAAATGTTGAAAATAAAAATTAGTTAAAGACTAGGTAGTTTAAATAAATATAAGCCCACTTTGGAACAGAGATCATAGCATAACTTTTGAAAAGAATAGAATAACCTTTGGAAAGACTAACCCCGTTAGTATTTCAGCAGATATTCTTATTTATTTATTTATTTATTTATTTTTGACAGGCAGAGTGGACAGTGAGAGAGAGAGAGAAAGGTCTTCCTTTTTGCCGTTGGTTCACCCTCCAATGGCCGCCGCGGTAGGCGCGCTGCGGCCGGTGCACCGCGCTGATCCGATGGCAGGAGCCAGGTGCTTCTCCTGGTCTCCCATGGGGTGCAGGGCCCAAGGACTTGGGCCATCCTCCACTGCACTCCCTGGCCACAGCAGAGAGCTGGCCTGGAAGAGGGGCAACCGGGACAGGATCGGTGCCCCGACCGGGACTAGAACCCGGTGTGCCGGCGCCGCAAGGCAGAGGATTAGCCTAGTGAGCCGCGCTGCTGGCTCAGCAGATATTCTTATTTATAAACTGGGAAGAATCTATGGTTATACTATATTTATAGACTCAGAAACCCTTTGGTAAGTTTAATTATTAATGAACAGATAAAATATATAACAACAAAAAGGAGAGATGAAAGGTAACTTCCTGTTACAAAAAGTGACTTTATACATTTTCAAGACAGCTTTATTTAAATTTTTAGAAAAGATTTATTTTTTGAAAAGCAGAGTGACAAAGATAGAGGGAGAAAAAGGGAGAGTGGTGAGAGACAGAGATTAGCCATCTGAAGTTCCCTCCCAGACCCCTGCACCAGCCGAAGCCCAGAGCTCTATCAGGTCTCCCAAGTGGGAGTCAGGGACCTAAATTCTTGGGCCATCTCCAACTGCATCCCAGCATACACACTAGCACAAAGCTGATATTGGAAGTGGAACTGGGACTTGATCCCAAGCACTCAGGTATGTGATATGGGTATCCCAAGTGGTAGCTTAACCCACTGCACCACAACACTTGACCTGAGACCACACAAAGGAATACCCAAATATGCAGATGGCAGCAGCTTTTCTGAATAAAGACCCATCTGCTACCCTATTGATTTAAGAGTCAAAACAACTTTATTCCAGGCATCGTATTACACAACAGAGATGAAAGAGTACAAACAAACCAGTCCCTGTCCTATAGGTCACAGTCATACTGTCTTCCCATACACATAGGTAAGCGGATGACTCCATTCTGTATAATATGAAGGGTCTACAGATATAAGAGTCACTCTATGTAATTGCATATTATTTTAGTAAAAGATGCTGCTTGGCAGAAACTCCAAAGGAGCCTTCAAATCTAACACAGACTCTCTCATGTGTTTGACTTATCAGAAGGTCCTTATGCTGAGTGGAACTGCATCAGGCTATCTTATAGTCTAGATTCTCCGAGTGCTTAGTGAATACAACAGCAGGGTGATGGGGCTTCCATTTGATCTCTGCCAGTCTCTCCTGTTTCTCTAGTTCATCTGTAGTGCTCTTTTTCTCACATTTCTGAGATGATATCTGTTTCCTGATCCTTCAGGAATGAAAGAAAACTGTACCTGGATCCAAGAGCAGACTTTCCCAGTTTAATCCCTAGGTTTGATCCCAAGTTTGACCAGCAGGTGGTAGGGGAGTCAAGCAGAGCTAGTCTATTCATAATTGTTTGAGGTTAACACTGTAAGTACGCTAAGGATTTTGCTGCTTCTTAGTAAATGACAAGTTCTCTGTTTACACCAACACTTGTAGATATTGTTTTCATTTAATTTATTTGTAAAATCTGTGTATTTTTTGAATCACATTTTTAGTCAGAATTTCAAGCATCACTACTACAACTATTGAAGAATATTCTGTGTGATTCTGTGTGTGTATGTGCTAATTTGGTTTACCTAAAGAGGATGTAGACTTTATACTCAAGAGGAATATAATCAAAAATTATGAAAACAATTCATAGTGCTAATCGTAAGATCTAAGATTTTCTTTCAAGAATAAGAGAGAAGTCTGAGACTTTAGTTTTCTATTTTTTAATCTCATTTCTTAATCTGCAAATGAGTCAAAAGAGGGACTTACTCACCATTGTGCTATGCAGGTCCTTGGAGATCCTCAATTGCATTCGGCAACCATCACTCCAGGATCCCTGAGATCTGTCAGCAGCCTCTGACATGGAAACACAAGAGCAAACATCAAACACCTATGACCTTTCTTATCCATTTCTTCTATGTAATTTTATGCAAGTCCCCTGCATGTACAATAATTAAGAGTAAAGGAAACAAGGCTAGTTAAAAGTAAAACATCAAGCTAATTTCCTTAGTTGATAAACTTTCCATGTATTATGTAGGACCTAGAAGATTTCTCTTTGAACATAATTTGTGACATATACCTCCATGAATTATTCAGGAAAGAAATTATTTTAAAGAAGCATGTTTGTTTCATAAGAAGTTATTTTTTTGTGAGGGGGGGAACATTTTGAGAAACAACGCTTTCCTTTCTCTATATTTCTTAGTTAAGGAAAGTATTTATTTCTAATCTTTCATATCTTTTTTCCTTTCCTGTAACAACTATATTCTTGGTTTTAGTGGCTCTTATATTTCAATGAAGTAATGAAAATGGTCATGACTACTAGTTTGCCAGAATTCTTGAAATCCATTTAACTTATAGGGATAAGTATCTGGCAAGTAGAGTTATAAAGTAATTTTTGGTAAAATTTTAACATTTAAAAACTTTGTTAAGAAGTAAAGTTAGCTTTTTTTCTCCCAAACATTTTTTGTTTATTCAAAAGGCAGAGTGACAGAGACAGGGAGAGACAAAAAGAGAAATCGTCCATCTGCTGGTTCATTCCCCAAATAAAAACAATAGACAGGTCAGGGCCAGGCAGAAGCCAGCATCAAGGATGTGGGTCTCCACCATGGGAGGCAGGACCCACGTTCTTGGTCCACCTCCTGCTGCCTTCTCAGGTACAGTGGAGTAGCTGGAAACAAACTGGTACTCTGCTATGGGATGCTGGCATTGCAAATGGTAGCTTAATCTGCTGTACTACAATGCTGGTATCCAGTTAGTTTATTTTTAACTACTATAATACATTGCACACATGGACAATTTGGCATTAAATATATGGTGTAAACTTATATATGAAACACCATTACCATTTTGAACTCTGTTGTACTGTCATAAGTTAGGTTGTTGAAATAATCATAAGATGGGAAGGCTGGAAGTGGCAGTAGAAGGCTCGCTTTTGAACGTTCCCAAGATCTCCCATAGAAATAAACACACCAACTTGATAGCAAAGCCAGTAATATAATGAACAACAAATGCAATGAAACAAGGTGATATTCTCTTGAATCTCTAAAGGAAAAGTAGGATCAAAGTGCCAAGAGCTACAAGTCATGAAAGGTACTAGTGTGTGTTCAGCAGAAAGTAGGCAGAAACAAGGGTGCAACTGCAGCTGGGAGGGGGTTTTTGTTGCTTCAGGGGCCTTTGGTAAGGCCAGAACGAGTCAGAGAAATGTAGGTCTGCAGATTTTTAAAATTTATTTCATTTATTTGATAGGAACACACACATGGGAAGGTAGGAGGCAGGGGGAGAGAGAAAAGAGAAGGAAAGGAGGCGGGGGGAGAGGGAAAGGATGGAGGAGGAGGAGGAGAAATTTCCCACAAACTGGTTTACTCCTCAAATGCCTGCAACAGCTAAGGCTGGGCCACACTGAAGTGAGGAGCCTGAAACTCAACCTAGGTATCCCACGTAGTGGCAGGGACTTTCTAAGTTCTCGGGCTATTGCCTGCCTACTGACAAGGTGCACATTGGCAGGAAACAAGAATCACAAGTGGAGGCTGGGCTGAAACTCAGGCACTCTGATATGGAGTGTGGGCAGTCATATGAACCAGCAGATGGGAGATCTCTCAAGTTCCCACCCCCTTCTGCGCCCTCTGCCTTCATCTCTCTATACATAACTCTGCCTTTCAAGTAAATGAATTATTTTCCTTTTTTAAAAAAATAACGTTTTCTTGGAAAATATAATGGTAGCCAGTATATGTTGGAGCACTACCAAGGACATGTAACTCCCCTCTTTTTTTTTCCTTTTTTTAAAGATTTATTTACTTATTTGAAAGGCAGAGTTACAGAGAGACAGAGGGAGAGAGGTTGGTCTTTCTTTTGCTGGTTCACTACTCAAATGGCTGTAATGGCTGGAGTTGGGCCCATCTGAAGCCAGGAGTTTCTTCTGAGTCTCCCACATGGGTGCAGGGGCCCAAACATGTGTGTCACCCTCCACTGCTTTCCCAAGTGCATTATTAGGGACTCAAAACAGTGCCCAGATGGGATGCCAGCACCATGTTATGCCATGAGGGCCAGTCCAGTCTTAATTCTAACCTGTCAGTGGACATTAATGGTATTGCAGGTGAGCTTAACTACTGGGTAGAATTTGCTCTATTTCTCCTGAGAGGTTCAACGAACCTCTGAGTGGGCGCTGTCTCTGTTATTTAAAGACATCCTTAGGAATGAGGCTTCTGAATCTCTTAGACATGTTACACCTTTCTTAGATTCCTCACTAAATTGATTAACACATCCAAGTACACCATGCAGAGATACAAAACAGTGTGCATGGAAGAGTTGTCTTCCTTGACTTTATTTTTCCCAATGGGTCAGGCATAAAACCACTGCCTACTCTGCTAGGACCATATTTTCATTTAAAACACCTCCCTGTGGCTGTAATTATTTTAGCACGTTTACTTTTTTTGTTTGTATTTTGTACACATGAAGAGTGCTCATTGTATTCAACCCTGGATGGGGAGTAGCTTTCTTTTGTTTAGAATAGTCATCATTTTACTTAGTCCTGACTTACAACTAAGAGATGGAAATAATCTAAAACTCTTAATTTTGACTTAATTTTGAAACTGATAATGGGAAGGCATTTATCAGATCTCCTCTGTAAGAACACCCTATACATAGGTATCCTTCACTATCAACTCTCACTACCCAAATATTTATCCTATACATGAGGAGGTTTCAAAAGATTTATGGAACAATGGAATTAAACAATAATGTTAGTTTTTCATAAATCTTTTGAAGCCCCCTCATATTGGCACAAATTTTACCTATAGTCCATTCTTTCAACTGAAAATCTGTTATAATGAATTGTGCACTAGCAAAATAATTTGTTTCAAAGGACTCAGGGAGAGAAAATGAAGAGTTTGCTACAATTTAATTGTTCTAGTAGGATTCAGCAGGTGCACATGTGTTGTTTAAAGTACTTGCAATATTTTTATTAGCACTACTATTTGTCTTCCTGAGAGTTCAGACTTCAGGTTTCCCAGTGGTTTCTCCTGTGAAGTGCCTGTGGGCACTACTAACCTGGGGTCTAAATTAGAGAACAAGTGTTACTTTCATTTGAAGTTAGATGGGTGATTAGTTAACATTTGAAAAGCTCTAATCAGGCATACACCCACCACTAGCAGTTAGCATTTGAAAGACTCTAATCAGGAGTGCACTCTCCAGAGGCACCTGCTACTAGCACTCTCACATTTGCTTTTTTGATTAGAACTACTAGATGTCCTAATTATGGCATAAGCCTTGTTAGAAATGATTTTCATTGGTGAAATGAGAATGTTCCAGATGCATGGTTTGGTGTGAAGTGATACATAGGTCCTCTCCCTAAATGCCTGCAATGACTGGGGTTGGGCCAGGCTGAAGTCAGTAAATTACTTGGTCTGGGTCTCTTGGTGGATGGCAGGGATCCAAGTACTTGAACCAACACCTGCTTCCTCCAAAACAGTGGATAGAAGGTTTGTCTCTCTCCTTTTCAAATAAAACGTAAATTTCTTCTTTCAAAAAGAAGTGAGACACAGGCACTACTGACTAATATACAGAGACTAAGTGTCCAGTGAGTCAAGCAGCTGAAAACAGTGATTTTCAACCAGGAGCCATTTTGCCACTCCCACTCAACACCACTTTCAGCTCTGAAATATTTGGCAGTGTCCAGAGACATTTTGGTTGTCACAACTAGGGAGGAGAAGCTGCTATCTACTTCTGGTTAGTAGATGCCTGGGGTGCTGCTGAAAATTCTACAATGCACCTTCCAAGAGTTATCCAGTTGAAAAGACTGGTTATGCCAAGGGTGAGAAATCAGTCTAGGCTTTTCACGGTGGTTTCCCAGGTTCAGGACTCTGGTTCCATGTGTAGCCTAACTTAAATAAGTATTCTGTCACCTGCTTCTGACTAGACATTTAGCTACTCCCTGCTGTCAAAATATTGTGGAAAGTCCTTCAAGCGACACTTTCATAAACAGATGACATCTGTAAACCTTTGTACATTCAGTAGGTCATATTGAACATCATCTATGCACCACACACTGCTATTGTTCCTTTAAACATATTGGCAAACAAGAGAGATGCTTCCTTTCCTGCAGATTGCAGAAAAATGTCCAAGTTCCCATTGTGAACACAGTTTAGTCCTTTGCTAGTAGGCAAGTTATTTCCAATGCAAATAAATGGAGGGCAGAGTCACATGCTATCCTCAATTTCACATAACAGATAAAGCTTCCGATGAACTAGGATTTCCCTTGTGTGTTTGTGTGTGTGTGCATGTGTGTGTGTGAGAAAACCTTTCTCATACAGAATATCTGAATTAGATATTCATTGAAAAGTCTATAAGCATAAATTTGGCGATCATTCGTACATTAAATAGAAGATGATGAATATTTGATAAACTGTCTTGGTTAAGTGAAAGAATTGATCCATTACAATGTAGTACCTGACAGAATTAAATCCTCTCTTCACTTGTTTCCATTTCACTTCTACAAACCATCTTGTTTTTCTTACATTATTATGTTCCCTCACAATGTTTGCCATTGGTTGGAATACCTCCTGCCCTGAATGAAACTTGGACAATTCCAGTTTTTTTCTTCCTGAATTTTCCATTTGATGATGTCATGATGGAATAACCTCACTTTCCCATATCCTGCACCAATTAGTGATAAGCTCCCTCTCTTTAAGGATGTTATTATATTCATTTGGATTGAATATGGTCTTTTGGGCTAGGGAATCTGCACCACACACTAATCAATGACTCCAAATCTCAGTGGAGATAGATGGTTGCATCTCTGAATTACATCAGTAACAATACCTATTCCCTTCCTCCTTACTTCCCTCCATCCAACCCATCCTTCCTTCACTTTCTTTCAGAATCAATTTAATCTTGCTAAATTTAAAAAGTTATAACTTGATATAATTGTGACAAAACATTAAACTACTATTTAAAATTATTAGTTTTGTTGGATACCTTTGAAAATTTAGTGTTAGGCAAAAATGAATCAGGATCCAGTCTTCCTCTGACAGGTTTTATAATTATATTAGACATTTAGATAAGACCATTTAGAAATGATAAGTATATATATATATATATTTTTTTGGACAGGCAGAGTTAGACAGTAAGAGAGAGCAAGAGAGAGAGAGAGAAAGGTCTTCCTTCCGTTGGTTCACCCCCCAAATGGCCGCCATGGCCAGCGAGCTGCACCGATCCGAAGCCAGGAGCCAGGTGCCTCCTCCTTGTCTCCCATGCGGGTGCAGGGCCCAAGCACTTGGGCCATCCTCCACTGCCTTCTCGGGCCACAGCAGAGAGCTGGACTGGAAGAGGGGCAGCTGGGACAGAATCTGGTGCCCCAACTGGGACTAGAACCTGGGGTGCAGGTGCCGCAGGCGGAGGATTAGCCTAGTGAGCTGCAGCGCTGGCCAAAGATAAGAATAATTTTTAAACTCTAAACAAATAATATGCAAAGAGAGTCTTGTAGTCGTTGATTGTTAAGGACTCTGCAGTGATATTTAAATTTCTAGGGGCCGGCACTGTGGTGCAGCAGGTTAACGCCCTGGCCTGAAACACTGGCATCCCATATGGGCACTGGTTCTAGTCCTGGCTGCTGCTCTTCTGATCCAGCTCTCTGCTATATTCTGGGAAAGCAGTAGAAGATGGCCCAAACCCTTGGGCCCCTGCACCCACGTGAGCAACCCGGAAGAAGCTCCTGGCTCATGGCTTCTGTTCAGCGTAGCTCTGGCCATTGCAGCCATTTGGGTAGTGAACCAGCGAATAGAAGACCTCTCTCTACTCTCTCTCTGCCTCTCTTTGTGTAACTCTTTCAAATAAAAAAATAAAATCTTTAAAAAATTTATTTCTAATAAGAAAAATTAGAAAACAGTAAGAGTTTCAGGTGAAGGTCGGATTCTCCAGCACTTGTAAGGTTGCCTCAACTTTCACTTTGAGAATTATGAAGGGCTGTCATTGTAGTGCAGTGGGTGAAGCCACTGCCTGAGATGCTGGCATCCCATAAGAACACTGGTTCAAATCCTGCTGCTCCCACTTCCAATGCAGCTCCCTGTTAATGAGCCTGGGAAAACAGTGGAAGATGGCTGGGCTACTTAGGCCCTTGTGTATGCAGTTCCAGATTCCTGGCTTCGGTCAGGTTCAGCCCCAGCCATTGTGGGCACTTGGGGAATGAACAGCAGACGGGGGATTTCTTTCTCTGTCTCCTCCTCTTTCTCTAATTTCTGCCTTTCAAATCAAATAATTATATCTTTAAAAAAAGGAGACAAAAAACTTTCGGGAATTTAAAACTCTAGCAACATGTTTACCTATAGGGGTGGAGTGGTGGAATTCAATGGACAAGAGTTGCTTTGAAGTGTGCTGCGGTCAAAGGTAGAGATCCCAGAGGAACTTCTCCAGATGACAAGGTGAATCTTTACAGAAGAGAAAAGTGTTTATCTCTGGCTTTATTTTCCTTAGAGCTTTCCTTTTCCCTGTTTTGTGGGTTAGTGAACAGATAAGGAGGAAATGGATCCTAACTTATTTACTTGCAAATAGTCTACAAAGCTTTGCTTTGAGTGTGATGCTTAATAGCAAAGCAGTGTTACCACATTTCATCCTTCAAATTCCAAACCGATTTTATCAAAAACAAATTCTGTTAAAACAGTCTCTGCTTGGAAAAAAAATTCTTCGAACATGTTGAGCATTCATTTGACTTTCTCCTTTGTGACTCAGATGTTACTTTCAGTCACATTGTCAAGAGGTATGTTCTTTTATGTTAAATGTCTTCTTTAGCTGTGTGGTAGACTGAACAACCATCACCTGCCTGTTTAATGCTTCTAATTCACATAAAGACCAAATCCAGGGCTTATATAATGTATGTGTTAGACAACTAATTTTAAAAATGTAAAAACTGGGAGCTGGTGCTGTGGCATAGTAAGCTAAGCCTCCCCCTGTGGCACTGGTATCCCACGTGAGTGACTGTTCAAGTCCTGGCTACTCCTCTTCTGATCCAGCTCTCTGCTTGTGGCCTGAGAAAGCAGTGGAAGATGGTTGAAGTGCTCTGGTCCCTGCAATTGTGTGGGAGACCTGGAGGAAGATCCTGGCTTCAGATTGGCCCAGCTCAGGCCGTTAGACCCATTTGGGGAGTGAACCGGTAGATGGAAGACCTTCTCTCTCTTTCTCTGTCTATAACTCTACCTCTTAAATAAATTTTAAAAAAATTTTTAAGTCTATATGTCCTAGAAATTCCAAGTTGAATTCTAAACAAATCTAACAAGATATAACTTCAAAAAAAGTGAAGTCTAAGTAAACTTTGTCCAAACCTAGCAAACCATTGATTTGCTTTTTTCTTAGTTCCATCTGTAAATGGCAAGTTGAATTTCTATATCTTTCAAAAAAATGTCTCTAAGCATTAACGTAATCAGTACACGGAAACCTTGCTATCCCACTTGGTTATACCCACATGAAATATCTTTAGCGTAGAGTTATTGGTATAACAGTGCTAAGTATAAGATAGTTTTAATTGCAAAGATAATTTCTCATTTGTTTATGGTTATACCTTCAAGATTAATGGTTTCTCTCTTGTTCCTGTTAGAAGCATGAACCAAGCTTGGGAAGAGTTCTGTTGAAGAAGTTCTAGATGCTCCCAAGGACTGACTTACCTCAGAAGGACGCTTGCTGCAGGCACCAAAGTCAGGCAACAGAGCTCACTGAGAATCACCACCCTGAGGAACAATATCCTATCTTTACAATAACATCAAAATTCCTTAATCTGAAACATAAGACTGTGTGACCTGGTCCTGGCCTGCAGCTCTCAGGGATCCAATAATGCTGACCCACTTTCTCACCTACCAGCTTTTGTCTGCTTATTCTCTTTGCCTGGAGCACTCTGTCCCTGTTTTATTTTTCATTGAGCTAATTCCCACTCATCCTTTTTGATACGAGCTTAAGTGCCTCTTTGTGAAGACCTGGCCCCCAACCACCTCCAAACTGGGTTGGATGTCCTTCATTAGTGCTTTGTTCTTACCTTGGTGGTAATAGTTTATATATTGAATTATAATTGTATGATTCTTGCCTACACCAAAAACTAGACTTAAGGACAAGCGGCATATCTTCCTTACTGTTGCAGTCTAGTATCTGATATGTAATATGCATTTGATAAACATATTTTGGATGGATCAATGTATAAACAAGTATCATTCTAAACCACTAACTCTCTCTTTTTAAAGATTTATTTATTTGGAAGACAGAGTTACAGAGAGGCAGAGGCAGAGAGAAAGAGTGGGTCTTGCTTACCAGAGCCCACCTGGAAATATGAAGACATTTTTGATAAGATTTTGGAACAGTGGTGTGAGCACGTAGTCTGTAGAGGCCATTGTAGGAAGGGAACATCCTACAATGTACAGTTCAGCTCCCATCACAGAGTTACTCATCAGAAATATTAAAAATGCCAAGACAGAAATCCAGGTGTAAATAATAATACCACACTCAGTATAACTTGTAACAGGTAATACAAAGGTGTCCTCAAAGAAAGCAGGAAAAATGAGCAGTGAAAAAAATAACTAGAAGGCTTGGGGCAGTTTAGGTTGAGAAACAAGGAGAGTGATTTAGAAATAAGGTCATGGAGAGCAAGGGAAGTCAATTTTCCCTGGTGGTAGTGGTATGTGTGTTGGCTGGCTGATGTAATTCAAAAGACTCAGTCTTGGATGTGCTGTGTAATATATTTGTTGCCTTTTCTTATCCCTTCTACTCACTCTCTTTTATGATGTTTTAACTTCCTCTCACTGTCTGTAAAGTGTTTCTGTCACTTGACTTTGAAATTTTAAAAAAATCATCTTCTATTTGAACATTATAGATTATATACTGGGGAGCAAAACTGAAAATGAACTCCAAATAATTTGTAAAAGGAAAATGCAGGAATAGAACCTGAAGTTCTTGTAATGTGGGGGATAAGGAAACATCCAGTTCTTCTAGGCTGTCTTCTTTATAACAGGGACGCATTGTACATCATCTATATATTATGCCCTTGGTCACAGCAGTTCTGTGGTTATGCACAATAAGACCATTTCTTTTCTACACATACATCTGAAATGCATCTAAATTTAAATCAAACAGGCCTTCAGAAATCATGTTTGCTATAATAAAAATGGAAGCAATTTGTAAACAAGAAATTGTTTGTAATATTAAATAAGGATAGATGATATTTAAGTGGCTTTGTAATTTATGTTCTATCATTCTGATTAATAGTCAGGTTACTGTATCTATGGAAACAAAGAGGAAAATTGTTCCTGCCTCCAACAAATTTACAAAGATATGAAATATTTTGCTTCTCTGAATTTCCAGCACAGATGTTGCCCTCCTTGTTAACCTTGTGTTATTATCTGTTCTGCCAGGAGGAAGCAGAGCCATGTGGGTGGAGGCCAGAAGATGTAGGATTAAGAAAACGGCCTTACTTATAAGACATGCATTACTTTCTGAATCAGGAAATAAATACCCAAATCTAGATGGTTTCTACATTAAAGCTGTGGTTAGACATGAATATCACTACTTTTGGTTGTTTTACAAGCATATTTTAAGGGAGAAATCTGTAAGAGTGAGAACATTGAAGAATAAAAATTAACCAAAGAAGTGACTCCCCAAGCACATTTCATAATATAATATACTATTAATTTCTAAATGAGATGTTCTATGGGCCATGCTGATATAATAAATCTAGGTTTTACTAGGCTCCCTAGCTTGATGAGATTTCCTGGAAGATAGCAAATTTTCCCAGGTGATTATCACTAATATTAAAGACTAAATGGAATTTACTGGAGACTCAGGGCTGAAAAGCACTTCTTTCCACTCTACATCTGCCTCTTATCCTCTGCTAAAGCTAAATCATTACTGCCTTCCTCTATTTAGGTTTCAAACATTAAGAACCTGTTGTATATGGTTTCCTACCCAAAATTAAGAAGTTGAAAAACTCCCCTATTTGTTTGCATCAGGTTTTTTGAACACGTGTAGAACCAGTTCAAAAACAAATCTTCCTTCAAGTTTTCATGGATCGAATCTGTTCTGTTTGTGTGGTTGATATTGAGCTTGACTATTCTGTGCTCAAGATAGTGAAGCCCAGCCGGCGCCGTGGCTCAATAGGCTAATCCTCCACCTTGTGGCGCTGGCACCCTGGGTTCTAGTCCCAGATAGGGCGCCGGATTCTGTCCCAGTTGCCCCTCTTCCAGTCCAGCTCTCTGCTGTGGCCCGGGAAGGTAGTGGAGGGTGGTCCAAGTGCTTGGCCCCTGCACCCACATGGGAGACCAGGAGAAGCACCTGGCTCCTGGCTTCAGATCAGCACAGTGTGCCAGCTGCGGCGGCCATTGGGGGGTGAACCAATGGAAAAAGAAAGACCTTTTTCTGTCTCTTTCTCTCTCTCTGTCCACTCTGCCTGTCAAAAAAAAAAATATATTGAAGCCCTTACTCTCCTGGGTGAAGAGGAGACATAATTACCTAATAGGTGGCCCAACCATGCTCCTACTAAATGGTGAGCTTACCTGCATGTGGCAACAGGATGCTGACAGGATGCCCTAGGAGGGCACCAAAGGGTTGAAGGCAGAGTTCACTCTGGAGAAGTCTCTGACTGTGCACTGGCATATCTTGCCAATGCCCTTTTAAATGGTGTATCGGGGGCCGGTGCTGTGGCTTGGCAGGTTAAGCTGCTGCCTCAGGTGCCGGTGTCCCAAGTGGGTATTGGTTAGTGTCCGGGTTGCTCCACTGCCATCTGGTGTGCCTGGGGAGGAGGCAGTGGAAAGTGGCCCAAGTCCTTGGGCCCCTGCTACCTGCATTGGAGAACCAGAGGAGGCTCTTGGCTCCTGTCTTTGGCCTGGCCTACCCCTGGCTTTTGCGGCCATTTGGGGAGTGAATCAGCAGATGGAAGACCTCTCATTCTGCCTCTGCCTCTCTGTAACTCTGCCTTTCAAATAAATAAATAAACATTTTTCACAAATTAAATAAATGGGGCTGGCGCTGTGGCATAGTGAGTAAAGCCGCAGCCTGCTGTGCTGGCATCCCATATGAGTACCGATTCGAGACTTGGCTATTCCACTTCTGATTCAGCTCTCTGCTATGACCTGGGAAAGCAGAAGATGGCCCAAGTGCTTGGGCCTCTGCACCCACATGGGAGACCCGGAAGAAGCTCCTGGCTTCTGGCTTCGGATCAGCGCAGCTCTGGCTGTTACGTCCATCTGGGGAGTGAACCAGTGGATGGAAGACCTCTCTCTCTGTTTCTACTTCTCTGTAGCTCTGCCTTTCAAATAAATAAATAATCTTTTAAAAAATTAAATAAATGGTGTACCAGTCAGGGTTCTGCAGAGAAACAGAATCAAGACAGTACTTACGTAGATACCACAAAGGGGATTTATTAAGGAAAATGGCTCCCATGACTATAGGGCGGAGAAGTCCCACGAAGAGTCGTCTGCAGGCTGTTGATCCTGGGATGCTGGCAGTGGTTCAGCACTAGCCTGAAAGCCTCAGAAGCAGAGGAACCAATGGTTCAAAGTCAAAAGCCTGAGTATCCAGCAAGCGGGGGCTGCTGGTAGCAAGTCCAGGGATCAGAAGGCCAGCAAGTCTAGAATTTCTAACACCCCAAACAGGAGATGAACACATGCAACACTCAGAATGAGAGACCAGTTCGTTTTCTGTATGTGTTCTCTGCGGGCTTGGAGCATACTGATGGTGCTCGCCGATGTTGAAGGCAGGACTTTCCCACCAGGCCACTCCTACTCACAGTAATCTCTTTTTGCAAACACCCTGTGGACACATGTGAAACAGAGCTTTCCAGGATTCTCGGTTCTCCTTAATCCAAGTCAGTTGGTACCTGAAGTTGACCATCTCAGGTGTTGAGCCTTGTGCAGGTGTTGAAGATAACCGAAAAGGTGATGAAAGCTCTCATTTGCCTTGCATGTATTATTTCTCGTAGGATTCACAAGACTCTGGCCAAATGAGTTTTATTATCTTTTTTTTTTTTTTAAAAGCAACTTAGCTTTTGAATCAAATAATTTACCCAAAGTTACAGAAAAAATTAATGATGGAGCAGGCCTTTCAAGTGAAGTCTTAGTCAAACTGTTGTGTTTTCTTTATGTATCTCCTTGTAGCTCCTGACAAGATATTTGAAAGCAGGTGGTTCTTTCTAACAAATCAGAGAAGTAGCACTGGCTAGCTTTTGAAGTCGAATTGGTGCCTCTGTTTTCTAATCAGGAATCAGAGGTTGAAGGATTTAATAATACATAGAATCTCTTAATTGGAACCTTGATCCAATTCTGTTGTCAACTCTAATTGATAAGCTTTAAATAATCTCAGTTTCAATTTTCTGTGCAAAACATTAATTAAAACTATATGCTGTCATCATACAAGTGTACTTTGGAACATTTCACAGGTGATTTAAAATTCCTGGGGTAAATAATTGCATAATGAAGACAAAGACCCACCCCTGATCAGGAACACAGCAGATACTCCCTCATTGATGATGATGGTATTATGTCCTGATAAACCCATAATAAGTTGAAAGTGCACTTAGTACACTTAACCCATTGAAAATCACAGCTAATCTTAATCTAATTTGCTCAGAACACTTACATTAGCCTGCAGCTGGACAAAATCATCAAATATGATGCCTATTTTAGAACAAAGTGTTTAAAGTATCATGTATTATTGAATTCTGTACTCAAAGTGAAAAACAGTTGTATGGGTGTGCTTTCAGACCATAGAAAAGTGAAAAAAAATTGTCATATTGAACACTTATAAATTGCAGACCATCTATATAATGAGAATACATTATTGCGCTTTTGATGTGAATGTCAAAGAAAAATTGCCCTGGATGAAATTAAACAGGCACAGGAGAGTTCATTCAAGACTACTGCAATAGGGGAAAACGATTGAACTTAACTTTCACAAAACAAAGGACTGGAAAATTTTCAATAGCTGGGTGGGTAGAATCATAGGCCACCTGTGTTTGCAAAAGGCACATATCCAAAGGACAAGTACATTTTCTCTATCTCCATGTCAGGAGGCAGTTTTGTAACTTGGAGCAAGATACTGATGATGATGAATACATTTCACAGGGCTGGCTTCCAGGTCCTTGAGATGAAAGATATGTTGCTCTCACATCTGAAGATAAAGAAAGAAAACCCAGGGGCCAGTGTTGTGGCATAGTGGGTAGAGCTGCTGCCTGAGATTCTAATATCTCATGTGGGTGGTGGTTCAAGTGCAGCTGCTCCATTTCTGATCTAGTTCCTCACTCATGGCCTGGGAAGATGGCAGACAATAAAGTGCTTAGATCCCTACCATCCATGTGGAAGACCCAGAAAAAGCTCCTGGCTCCTGAATTGAGCCTGGCCTACACCTGGCATTTGCAACAATCTGGGGAGTGAACCAGTGGATTGAGGGTCTCTCTCTCTCTCTCTCTCTCTCTCTCTGGATTTTTTCTCTCCTTCTCCCTCTCTCTGTAACTCTGAGTTTCACATGGATGAATAGATCTTAAAAAAAAAAAAAGAAGGAAAAATATGCAGATGTTTCAGATAAAAAGTCAACCAGATCTCTGCAATATCTTGATACTAATTCTGAGTGGTCAGTTTGCATATATTATTTTGGTAATTTCCTCAATTATTGAATTTTCTGACTGTAGAGATTTTGCTGTTTTCTTTCAATTCTTATTAATTGTGCTATAGCTGAATCATAATGTAAGCTGTTGAAAGAGGAACAGCCTCTCTTATTAAAAACAAAACACAGAGCCTCCATGAATTTGCCCTTGGAAGGATATCATTTTGGAAGGCAAGTGCAGATGAATGAGCAGCTGCTTCCTTGCTCTCCTGAATTTAGCTTCATCATTGGGTTTCCTCATTCAAATAACTTCCACCATCCTCAAGCCATTCTCCAGGACTATCTGCAGTTGTTTAAATGTCTGATTCAAGAACAATGAAGGGACCCCAGCTTTTAGTTCTTTTTGTTACAATGTCCTGAAATAACCAGATAATAAACAAACATAAAAACATAACGGTAAACACACAAGGACAGAAAACTGTAAAATGTAGAAATCATCTGACTTAAAACCGGTATTTGTTTTTGGTTCTATGGTAACTAGTTCTCTTAAGTCTCACAGGTTCTGTAAGAAGTAGCCTATAAGAAAGCGCAGTGACAAGTTTCTTATAACTGAGTGTCTCTCTCAAATTGCATCCTAAGCTCTGGCCTGTGCATTCTGAGATGTGGAGCTTAGCTCCACAGGACACTGCCTTCCCTACAGACATCTGAAATTTTATATTTGTGCATCATTGCGCAGGCTGGTTTGCCTGGCCAGGAATAACACCCTCTCATCTCTTCTGTCCACACAGTCTCCATTCTTCCCCATTCTCCAGAGCCCACTCAGTTATCATTTTTTAGGGTTTCTAACTCCCAAAAAATGAATTGTTTACCGGTTTCTTTAGAAGATTTAATATTATATCAAGTTTTCACATATACTGTGATGTGTCTTTTTTGATTCTGTATATATCCCATTTATATCACCTGGGGGAGGTAGCATGGATATCTTTTCTGATTTAAGATGCTAGGAAAAAAATAGAGATTTTATGTATGTCCTTTGAAAGCAGAGACTATGCCTTAATGAACAACTGTATCTAGCATAGTAGCAAACACATAGCAAGCACCCAACAGCTTTTTGCTGAATTATGTTGACAAATTTTTACATCTTTTGGAGAAGATGCTCACATTTCATATCAACTTTGGAGATTCTTGCCTGGCACCTTGCTTTATATTTCTGATTTAGTGAAAGTGGCCATCTAAGTAAATTTTTATACTGGCCATCTTTGCATTTAAGGCCAAGAAAGTCAAGAAGTGAAATGCTGAAGTGCTAAGTTGCAGGTTAAAGTAGAAGGAAAAGTCAAGTAATATGCTTCATTTTAATATTAGACTAAACTTCTTAAAATTCTACCACACACAATTATATACAATTCAATATTTCCTTGCTGACATTTTTGGTTTTCCTGGAACAGTTGGAGAATTTATTGAGTACTCTACTTGATAAATCCATAGAATTTCTATTTTTTCTTCATTTTAATCACATGACAAAGCATGCAAATGTGTATCCTGCCTCCCCCAGATGATATAAAAGGGGGGGGGTCACGGAAAATTCCACTACCCTCTAGCCCTGTTATTTTACTTTGCTGAACTTCTATTTCCTTAGCTGGTTCTTTGCATATAAAATAAGGTTTTCCAAGTACAGACTTTTCTATCTGAGTATCCTATAGTGACATTATTCTGATATCTCAGTTGGACTTTTTTTTTTTTTGATTTGTTTTTAAAAAAGATTTATTTGAAAGGCAGAGAGAGACAGAGACAGAGAGACAGAGACAGAAAGAGAGAGAGATTTCTCCAAATGTCCACCATGGCCATATCTGGGCCAGGTCAAAGCCAGGAGCCTATAATTCCATCTGGTTCACCCACATGGGTACAGGAACCAAATGATTTGGGCTACTTTCTGTTGCTTTCTCAGGGACATTAGCAGGGAGCAGATCAGAAGTGGAACAGCCAGGTCTCCAACTGGTGCTCCAATGTAGTATACAAGCCACAACAGCACTGGCCCTCATTTTTTTAGATTTCTACATGACAAGGAAGATTGAGAGATGACTAATGTGAGGCAAAGGAAATTATATGATAGAAGTATATAGATTAATTTGACTCCTGACTTGGGTGCAGGACAGTATCATTATTTTAGGTTAAAAAATGTTTGCCGGAGGTTCACACCTAAAAGAATTTTTGTACAAAATCTGTTCAGTAGAGAACATTTTGCTAACATTTTCCATCTTGTGATCTCACAGAGCTGTTCTGCATGCCCACAGGGTCAGTAACCTCTTTCCTTGGCAAGAGACAGTCAACATGGAGCTTTTGAGATTTGTATCCCATTCTGTCCTTCTCTGAGGCTACTCCTTCAGAATTACACCTATAAAAATACTCCAACTATTCTGATCTTCCCTTTGCCAGGTGTTTTTGAGAAGCATGGAGTGGATCTCACTGATTAAGTTCATGTGAGCATTTTTCAGGGACTAAAATTTGCTTTGGTAGAATTAAAATCAGCCAGTGAGTATTGCTTTAAATGACTAATTTTTCTGTAATCATTTATTTTATTGCGACCGAATTCAATTTGTGAAGAAAATTATGACTGCATGTGTGGCCAATAGACGGTTGTCTTACTGGATATCATCTGATATTGTAATCAATACCAAAAGCAGTAGGGAAGGTAAGATACTCAGACTGAGAAAGTAAGATTCACAAGATATAGAAGAGATACATACACATTTACAACTTGGAAATTATTTTTACAAAGTATCTAATTCACATGGAGCAATAGAAAAAAAAGAACAAATTTAAATATTCTCTGAATAACTTCAGTGAATATTTAATTACTCCTTCAAAAAATAAACACTGTAGAAATACAAAACTAAGGTTTTTGTTGAGCAAGTGGTCAAACAAAGAATGCTTACACAGACTTTAAATAGAACAAATTTGGTAAGTATCTTCTGGCTTTTAGTAATATTATTATTTTAAAAACATTACTATATATTGCTCCTGGTAGTTACAATAGCAGTAAATACATTGAAAATGTGTAGGATGCACAATCTTCTGTTTAGATCACAGTAAAATCTTTTTCAACCTGATATGGGCTAAATTGTGCCCCCTTACCTAACTCTGCTATGTTCAAGTACTAATCTCTAGAACCTCAGAGGATGACTTTATTTGGAAGCAGAAATTAAGTTGAAATCCATGGTGTTCTTATGAGAAGAGGACATTTGGACACTGACAGGCATAGGGGAAAGGCAGTATAAAGATAAAGGAGAAAACAGCTATTATAAGCCCAGAACAGGGGCCAGCATTGTGGCATAGTGGATAAAGATGCTGCCTACAGTGCCAGTGTCTCATATGAGAGTGGTTTCAAGTCCTGGCTGCCCCACTTCCAACCTAGCTCTCTGCTATGGCCTGGAAAAGCAGTAGAAGATGGCCCAAGTCCTTGGGCTCCTGCACCCATGTAGGAGACCTGGAAGAAGCTCCTGTGTTCGGATTGGCCCAGCCCTGGGTGTGGCGGCCACTTGGGGAGTGAACCAGTGGATGGAAGAACTCTCTCTCTCTTTCTCTCTCTCTCTGCCTCTCTGTAACTTTGCCTTTAAAATAAATAAATAAAGCTTAGGAAAAAAAAAAAAGCTCAGGACAGAAATCTCTGGAAAAAAACAACCTTTTCAACATGGTGATCTCAGATATCTAGCCTTCAGATCTGTGAGAAAATAAATTTCTATTATGTTAGCCACTGGGATACTTCGTTAGGGTAGTCCTACTAAATGGGTAATTTATATAAACTTTGAATGTAGTAGTTTTTAATTGATGGATCCTGCTTTGGCTTTGTGATAGCAGAAGTTTATTAATTATGCTATTTATAAGAAACATCTTAGTGGTTCCTAGTCATTTTAAGTACCCTTTAATTCACCACAGCTGGGCCAGTGAAAGGGTTGTATTCATAAGAGAAATGCAATAGCTATTATTTTCCTTGGGTTGCTGTAGCAAGTAACTGGTTGGCTTAAAACATGATGGTTCTGAAGGCTGAATGTCTGAAGTGAAGGCATCAGCAGAATTATGCTTACTCCAACATACTCGGAAAACTGTAGAGAAATCCTTCCTTGCATTTTGCTAACTTCCGTTAGCTTGCTGGCAATCTTTAGTGTTCCTTGGCTTGCAACAGCTATATAACTTCAGATTTCTACCTTTGTCACTGTCATCACATGGCATTCTCCGCATTTGGCTCTGAGTCTCTCCTCCATGCAGAACAGGAGACTCATCAGATTAAGGATCTATCATACTCTAGTATGATCTCATGTTACATAATTACATCTGCGATGACCCTGTTTCCAAATAAAGTCACAATCATGGCATTAGGACATCAACATATCATTCTGGGTGACACAACTTGACCTGTAAGAGTGATTCAGTGATTCTTTGGGATATAGTGGATTTCTTGTTTTAGAAGGACAAATTCAGGAAGTTCAAAGGATTAATTTGTTCATTTGCTTTAAGTAATCAAAGAGTAGTTACAGTTTGTTTTGAAATTGCTGATAGCCTGAATAGAATGGAAATTGAGTCTGTATTTAATGAGGCCATATTGCTCATGAGCTGCTATAATGAAATATATACTAATGGTACCTTGGGGGACAGGAAAGGTCTCCCAGACATTCTCTCATTACTTCTCATGGAACTAATACCCTGTGTGCATACTCATTCTAGTTCTATAGTCGTTATCTTTTTGTTCAAATCACATAAGTTTATACCACTTTGTTATATAATAATTTATATGGAAGTACTGAATATTTGAAAAACTTATTTCTTCCTTCCTTTTTTGAACATACTATGTGCTTGCTTCCAGCTATAAAGGAAAAGTCATCCCCTCCCTCAAACTTGTACTCCTCTCAGGCTTATGCTTACAATGACAGCCTGTCAGACCCTCGCCAGCAAGGGTCCAACGCAATCACGACACGGTCACTGTTTCTCGGTTCTCAAGGAACTTTTACTTGTGGGGGGAGAGAAGAAAAGAGAAGGAGGAGCTACAAGCCCAATTCCCAATGTCCCTTTATACTCCAAGTCCCGTGGAGCACCCGCTCCACAGCCAATAGCGGCTCTCTTCATGTGCAGTTCACACTGGTATCGTCCAATCAGATGAAAGGACACGTATAGTCTCAGGTCGAAAGTTCATCTGTTTCACCGGGTTCCTCCTAGTTGTTTATGCAGAGTCCGTTCTGTTTCATCTGTTTCACCTGGCTGTTTTTGTGGGCCTTGTGGTCGACCGATTGCTGCAAGCTATGCAGATGAGGAGGTTCTCACAGGTGGCCAGCCTGCGGTTCCCCACACAGCCCACATGGCTAAATACTGGTTCACTGATAGCCCCTGGTTGATTTCCTGGCTTCTACAAACCATGCCACTTGGGAAGAACTAAAGCAATTCACAGCCTTTAGAGAAGCAATCATTATCTGCATTGCTTTCCAATTTTTAAATTTGTCCCCCTCCTTCATTATGAGTTACTTGAGGGCTGGCACTGAATCCTATAACAGAGTACTTACCTCCTAATGTTTATTAAAAACTTCCATGTGTTCTAAGGGAACCATCTCCTGCTTTGTAAGTAAGCAAATGGAAGCCTATAGAGAGGTCACTCGCCACACAAGTGAGTGACAGACAGGATTTGAACCCAGCAGTCCAATTCTATGGGGGGAGTTAACTCCATCCGGTAGTTTTACCTTAATACTCAGATAGTCAACACAGGCTCATCTCATGTGGTTGTAGAGATTTGACCCAATTAGTTATGCTCTCTGAGCTTTATTAATGTTTGAAATTGTGCTAAAATACCAATTGCTCTGAGTAATATGAAAAGTAAATCATGAAGCAACAGAAGAAAAAACAGGTAAATTTTACATCAAAGTTAAAAACTATGCATCATTTCTAAAATCCACGGTAACATGTTTACTTGTATGTCCTTTAGGATCACAGTTTTCTGCTTTACCAAGTTAGGATTATGTGTCTGTGATTTCACACAGGGCTTTTAGGCTATTTGCTTCACTCAAAGTAATAATTTCCCTTCTTGTGAGTAGATAACCAAAAAAAAAATTCCCTAAAAGTTGAATACAGTAATTGTATTTTTTGAGGTTTGTCTAGGACTTTAAAATTTTTCTTTGCTAGATTAAAAAAGTTACAAAGTAGTGCTTTGTTGTTGCAGCAGGGTCAGGAATCTGAAGAGACTGATGATACCCTCTTAAATTTTCCGCAGTCCTAAAGTAACCCATGCTAACACCCTACTGTTGGCCCTTCTAGGTCCAAAATATGTTCATTTCTACAGCTTTCTGTTTTCAGAGAACAGAGATATCCTTTGAAGTGCACATATGAAGCGCTAATTTGGTTTTAAAATAGCAGTATACTTTTCTATTGCATAAATGCATTTGTTGACTATTCTCTTTGATAAGCATTCAGGTAATTTCAAGGCCATCTGTCCTCCAATGCTCATGAAAAGTGAGTCTACTGGTAAATGTGCATGAATATTTTTTAATAGATGTTGTCAGCTTACATTATCCATTTTTTTTTACTAGTTTAAACCTTATAATGTAAACTTCTATTTTAGAAATCAGACAATATGAGCTTTTTGACATACTAGAAGATTTCAAGTACCAGTTGCAATGTTTAATTGTCTCCTATATTCAGAATGAAATTTCTAAGAAACTTAAATGATAATAGATGCATGAAGCACAAAAATGATCTTTAAACTTTCTTCCTGTTTACAGCTAAAAACATAGAGGGGGGATAGAAGAATAGAGATCCAGGTTATGCTTTGTTATAGGGGTTCTGTGGTTTAGGTTGGCTCGTGACTTTGGGCAATTATACCAAAGCTCAGTAAACAGAAAAAAAGTGAAGCTTGCTTTATGGTCCCTGTGCAAAGATACTTTCAATTTTTAAATTTTAAATAAATTCTTTCTGTTCTTACCTATTGAGATGCTCTACCAACTTTCTTTAGTAATTCTGTAAACCATTTTGTGACCATCATGTTAGACCAGTTCAGCTGTTGTATTTGTTCTTCCAAAAATTAACAATCTGACAGAATTCCTGTGTGACTGTTTGCCTTTGTTTATAAAAGTTTCACATGTCAAAGAAGACAATACAGAGGACATTTGAATCTCCAAGGGCTGCCATCTTGGGGAAAGAGTTTCTCTAAATCAATTCCATCAGACACTATAGCAAATCTGAACTTTCAGGATGGGAAAGAAAGTTTACTGTAATCAATCATTCTTAATTTGATAACAATATAATTATTTAAATCAGTACTGTAGCTTTGGTGTGGTAAAGTTGTCAGATGGAACTGAATTTGAAACACTGGATCATCTCATTGTGGTTGTATAGATTTGACCCAATTAGTTATGTTCTCTGAGCTTTATTAATGTTTGAAATTGTGCTAAAATACCAATTGCTCTGAGTAATATGAAAAGTAAATCACGAAGCAACAGAAGAAAAAACAGATAAATTTTAAATCAAAGTTAAAAACTGTGCATCAAATGATAGACTCAATGGAGGATGTAAACAGCTTGGAATAGGAGAAAATATTTGCAAATTGTATATCTGATGTGAATAACATCCAGAATGTCTAAATAACTTCTTCAACTCAAGACAAAAAAGAAAATAACCAATTAAAAATGGATAAAGGATATTTTGCTAGATAAGATATACAAAAGCCCATAAGCAAATGAAAAGATATTTATAATCTCTCATCATTACAGAAATGCAAATTGAAGCCATAAAATCACTGATACCACTTCATTTCTACTGAGATGGCTACTATTAAAACACACAAAATAGAAAGTATCAAGTGCTGGCAAAACTCAAAATAATTGGAATACTTACACATTGTTGGTGTTGGGTTGTAGAATAGTACAACCACCAGGGCCGGCACCGCGGCTCACTTGGTTAATCCTCCACCTGTGGCGCCAGCATCCCATATGGGCGCTGGGTTCTAGTCTCAGTTGCTCCTCTTCCAGTCCAGCTCTCTGCCGTGGCCCAGGAGGGCAGTGGAGGATGGCCCAAGTGCTTGGACTCCTGCACCCACATGACAGACCAGGAAGAGGCACCTGGCTCCTGGCTTTGGATCAGCACAGCATACTGGCCATAGCGACCATTTGGGGAGAGAACCAACAGAAGGAAGACCTTTCTCTCTGTCTATCTCACTGTCTATACTCTACCTGTCAAATTAAAAAAGAAAAAAAAGAATAGTGCAACCACCACAGGAAATAATGTGGTGTTTCCTCAGAAAATTAAAACTAGTACTAGATGGTCTCATTCTGGGTATATACTCAAAGGAGTTGAAAGCAGGATCAAGACAAAGAGACGTTTGTATGCTCATGTTCCCATTTGTATGCTCAAGTTCCATAGTATTATTTTTCATAATAGCCAAAAGATGGAAGCAAAGCAAGTGACTGTTTTGGGATGAATGGATAATCAAAATGTGTTACACACATATGATGGAACATTACTCAACCTTAAGAGGAAAGAAATCCTGATGTGTTCTATACCACTGATGAATCTTGAGGATATACTAGGTGAAATAAGTCAGTCACAAAAAGACAAACAGTGTATTATTCCAATTACGTGAGGTTTCCCTAACAGTCAAATTCACAGGCATACAAAGTAGAATGGTGGTTGCCAGCTACTAGGAGAAGAGAATGGGGAGTTTTTCTTTTTAATTAATTGATATAAAGTTTCAGTTTTGCAAGATAAAAAGAGTTGTGAGGATGGATGGTGCTAATGATACACACTAATGTGAATGTATTTAGGTGGTTAAACTATAGATTTAAAAGTGGTTAAGATAATACATTTTTTGTTATGTGCATCTTACTGTAAAAAGAAATGAAGCAAATAACAAGTATATAGCAGCTAGTGTGGCTCCTAATGTATGGTTGTTGATCAATAAATAATTATTAACAATACTAATAATGTCCAAAATCATTGTTACTACTTTTCTCTGACTTGTTTTCTCTTTCACCTGAAAAAATTTTTAATTATGAAAAATTTTCAAACAGAAAAGCATAATAAACACCTGTATAGCATATATATCTTATATATGTATATATAAGATATATCTGCATACACATTTTTGTATTTATTTGATTTGTGTATTATAATTTCATACACTATAGAAGATATTTTTACTGAATCATTTTAAATGAATTAGAAATTATCACATTTTATCTAGATATTATAGCATATATTTCTTTAATTTTTAAAATTTTCATTGTATTTGAAAGGCAGAGAAAGAGAGAGAGAGAGAGAGAGAGAGAGAGGCAGACAGAGAGGGATATCTCCTTTCCATTGGTTCACTCCCAGTTGCCTGCAACAGCTGGGGCTAGGCCAGGCTGAAGCCAATAAGCCAGGAACTCAATCCAGATCTTCCACATGGGTAATTGAAGTCATCATCTGCAGTATCCCAGGGTGCTCAGTAGAAGGAAGCTAGATTTGAAGAGAAGGAGTGAGGACTTACACTAGACACTCTGATATAGGGTGAAGCATCCCAAGTGGTTTCTAAGTCATTGCTCAAACGTGCCTCTAGCATACATTTCTTAGAGAAAAAACCCAAGTCCTACATAATCACAGCACCATTACAATAACTGAGAAATTCTATTCTGTAATGTTACGTGTTACTTAAATATCTCCGGTTGTTCCCATGTCTTTAATAAACAGAATTTTTAGAATCAGAGGGCTTCAAGAGTCCTGCATTGCCTTTGATCGTCTCTTTAGACTATTCTGGTTCAGTCACAATCCCTCATGTTTGTTTTTCTCTGTGACACTGACTTTTTGAAGAGATCCTTCTAGCTATTTTGAGCAATGTCCTACATTCTTTATTAAAAGAGAAAATCTACTTATAGCATGGTTCAGATCATTCCTCTATGTCCTCTATTTCTGCATATCTGGAAGTTAATTCTAAAGCTTTGCTGATTGGTTCAGAGAAGCTATTTTCAACAGGAATCCCTCACCAGTAATGTCTTTTATTAGATCCTAATAGTTACTTGAAAGCAGGTTGTCCTTCTATGACTTTACTAAGTTCAATCATAGATTAACAGAGGGTCAGTTAAATCTCTGGATTGTAAAAAGTATCATGTAGTTACCAAGGAACCTATAGATTAACATATGGGACAGACCTGTTTTCCACAAGCCTTAACTCAAATGGCTTTGGTGTTCATTAAATCATTATTTATTGAGGATTTAACAGCAATGATGAAGTAAAGTTTTGTCTTTAGTTAAATCAATATTTATTGAGGATTTAAGAATGGTGATGAAATAAAGTTCCTCCAAAAAAGACAAGTTAAACGCTGAATTCTTTCCCTTTTCAGATAAAGATCAGGTGTAATTGTGGCAATGGTGGCAGATGAGATTTGATTGTCTTTCATTTTTAAAATATTACCAGCCATGCAGATGTTTATCACTGGCTTCTATGAGGA
Organism: Lepus europaeus; assembly: GCF_033115175.1. Lineage (NCBI taxonomy): Eukaryota > Metazoa > Chordata > Mammalia > Lagomorpha > Leporidae > Lepus > Lepus europaeus. The sequence goes on along the minus strand of NC_084827.1, from coordinate 125,827,410 downwards.
GGTAGCAATTTGGGAGCCAATATGGATTTTTTTTCTTTCTTTTTTTTTTTTTTGGATAGGCAGAGTTAGACAGTGAGAGAGAGAGACAGAGAGAAAGGTCCTCCTTTTCTGTTGGTTCACCCCCCAAATGGTCGCTACAGCTGGTGTGCTGCGGCTGGTGCGCTATGCAGATCCGAAGCCAGGAGCCAGGCGTTTCCTCTTGGTCTCCCATGGGGTGCAGGGCCCAAGCACTTGGGCCATCCTCCACTGCATTCCTGGGCCACAGCAGAGAGCTGGACTGGAAGAGGAGCAACCGGGACAGAATCCAGTGTCCCAACCAGGACTAGAACCTGGAGTGCCTGCGCCACAGGCAGAGGATTAGCCAAGTGAGCCGTGGCGCCAGCCACCAATTTGGAATTGTATTGTAATTCTTGCCAAACATTGTTCAATAGGCTTATAGTGATCTTGGTTTAAGGTAACCACCTCTGAACCAATGTTGGAGGTGGGATGTTTCAGAGAAGAAAGGTGACTTTCTCCCTTTTCTTCTTTTCTGGTGTTCCTCCAGTTTTGTCACAGAAGTATTCCACTTGATGGCCAATAGAAGAAATGTGATCGTATGAGTATCTCCTGCACTCTTCTTTAGTGAATGCCTGTCCTTCTCTTTTCTTCTCCCTCACCAGTCTGTGCAAAAGGGCTTCCTACAAAATATGCTCCTGAGGAGACATTCTGCTGCCTTGCATGGTTTTGAAAATAAGGAAATATTGAACAGTTGCTTGATGTCTGGCACAGTGTCAGTTCCTGGTCTGCAAAGAGATAAAAACCACCCCCTGGCTGGCACCACGGCTCAATAGGCTAATCCTCCGCCTTGTGGCACTGGCACACCAGGTTCTAGTCCCGGTCGGAGCGCCGGATTCTGTCCTGGTTGCCCCTCTTCCAGGCCAGCTCTCTGCTGTGGCCCGGGAAGGCAGTGGAGGATGGCCCAAGTGCGTGGGCTCTGCACCTGCATGGGAGACCAGGAGAAGCACCTGGCTCCTGGCTTCGGATCAGCGTGATGCGCCGGCCGTGGCCATTGGAGGGTGAACCAACGGCAAAAGGAAGACCTTTCTCTCTGTCTCTCTCTCTCACTGTCCACTCTGCCTGTCAAAAAAAAAAAAAAAAAAAAAAAAAAAAAAAAAGAAAGAAAAAAACAAAACAAAACAAAACAAAAAACCACCCCCTTTGCCTTTCAGGAGCTTATTATTCAGTCGGAAATATTTTTCTAAGAGGAGTCAGCTGACATTTCAGGGATAAGAGAAATAAACTGTGGACTGTCACAAGGTCATTACAATGATGTCTTAGCCACACAAACAGCTTTTCTTAAGGAGTAAACATAAAAGAAGACCAATTTTAAGAAGAATCTTTTCTGGATGATGAGACATGGTTGAGCAGCTGTTCTGTGGTAGATTTCGTGTTCTGCTGTCACAATGGGCCATGGTTCCCTTCCTGAAAAGTTGTAGCTGGCACTGCGGTGCAGTGGGGTAAAGCCCTGGCCTGAGGCACCGGCATCTCATGTGGGCACCAATTCTAGACTCAGCTGCTCCTCTTCCGATCCAGCTCTCTGCTATGGCCTGGGAAAGCAGAAGATGACCCAAGTCCTTGGGCCCCTGCACCCAATTGGGAGACCCATAAGAAGCTCCTGGTTCCTGGCTTCGGATTGGCTTTGGATTGGCCATCTAGGGAGTGAACCAGTGGATGGAAGACCTCTCTCTCTGTCTTTACTTCTCTCTGTCACTTCATCTTTCAAATAAATAAAATAAATCTTTAAAAAAAAGTTGATATAACGCTGGACACCGGAAAACTACTCAAACTTTGTGACTGTTCTCAAAAACCAGACTTATTAAAAGATTTAAAACATTTTCTAAGGTTGTCGTTTTTCTTTTTTATTATAAATATAAAGTTATTATTTAATTTTGTCAAGAGCATATAACTTTGCTCTAATAGGAAAGTCCTATATTATATTAGCTCTAGTTCAGCAATAAGCAGTTTTTACGTATGACTAAGATTTTAATTCTAAAAACAGCAGAGAGATTTGTCTTTCTTTTAACTCATGACGTTTACCTTCACAGCTCCACACCCAGCTTCATATAAAGGAATTGAAATAATAAGAGGTGAAATGAATCTCCAAAATCTATTTGTAGATAACCATTTTATGCCAGTTTTTCGAATTTCTCTTTGTCCAATCATACCGTCTTTTCCACGATTTGATCTGTAGGATGCTCCTAAGCACATTCACACGTTTCTTTTCCATTCTTTTCCTCTTGGTGATATTTAAAGGTCCCAGATTTCAAAAGAAAACACATGAAAAACATCATGCTAAAATTTCGAGTTACAAAATAGAAACTTCAGTTTCTTCCATGATAATAATGTTCATCATTTTCCTTGCAATAGAGAAACACTGAGTTAATAATTTGTGGGCATCCATTAAAATTAAAGCCCTTGTCAATCTTCTCAATTTTAATATATCTTTCAAAAGTACCATCTACTTAACAATGAATTAGCAACTTCTTTTATCGCAGTTACTGGGTACTGGCTCTTGCTGTAAGGACCTTAGTAATATTACTGTTATAATGCCTACCATCAACCAAATGAAACAGGTGGGTACTGTTATGATTCTCATTTTATAGATGAGGAAGTTAAGAGAGATTAAGTAACTCAGTGAATGCTTTACAAGAAACAAATGACAGAACCTGGGCTTTTGTTTTCATCCCTTGTCATTTTCCCACATGGCTTCACATGGCAAATACATGGGTCACAAATCCTTAAAGTCTCCACTGTCTAGTCTGCCTCAGAAGTGAGGTAAAGAATGTGTTAGGTAATAATGGTTGTTTGAAGGATATTCATGGCTGCAATTATTTTAGGTTTATTCTTACCCTTTTCAGTCACTAAAGAGTACATGAATAGTACTTCTGCCATAAAGGTCCCTTTCCCTTCTGGAAAATTACCTTGGAGCATCAAGTTACCAGAAGGCAGAGGAAACAAGCACAAATATGAGTCAGTTGCCAAGAAAATGAAATTTCTTAGTCATCTAATTGGAATGAAATCTTTTGTGGTACTCAGGTAATTTTTTTTTTAACTTATTTCCTGATTCCTGACTTTTCATGGTGATGCAGCAGCAAATTGCTGTGAAATGACATCAGTGAGAATGATTCAGAATATCAAACAGCTGAGGTGGGCATTTGGTGCAATGGTTATGACACCAATTAGGATGTCTCATATTGGAGTGCATGGGTTAAACGTCAAGCTCCAGCTCATTACTCAAGTTTCCTGCCAATGCAGAACCTGGGAGGCAGTGGTGATGACTTAAGAAGTTGGGTTTCTGTCACACACGGAAGAGTGACTGAGTTCCATTCATTGCAGGCATCTGGGGAATGCATCTGTGGATGGGAGTGCTCTCTCTCTCTCTCTCCTCTCTCTTTATACACACGCACACACATACACACACATTCTGCCTCTCCCCTCAAAAAATTAATTAGTATATTTAGCTATACTTAGTTACAGAAGGCATTTTCTGTATTTAAAAGAGTGTTGAGTACTAGATTACAGCTAGACAGGGGTAAGAAGTTCTGGGGTTCTATTGTACAGTAGAGTGAAGAGATGTAATGCTAATTTACTATGTATTTCTCTATTAAAAAACTGTAAGATAGGATTTTTGGATGTTTTAACTACAGGAAAAAGTTAGTTTTTTGAAAGAATAAATATATTTATCCTGAATAGACATTACACAATATATACATCACATAGTGCCCCATAAATATGTATCACAACTAAATACTAACAAATAAGCTAACTAACCAACCTAGGCACATCCAGAGTTATTAACACTTCAAATTATTCATCCTGAATTGTGACTATGTAAGAAACCACATTTATGAAGTTATCACAGATCATTTCTATGTTACAAGGCAAGAATGAACACTAAATTAAATATTGTTTTCACAAAAATACAAGATTGGCTGCTTGAAGTTGTTATGCAAAGTAAAATTTATTAAAAATCTGCATAGCAGCATTACTATTTAGAGACGATAAAAAGTAGATTCACAGTTGGTAAGTGGTATTAGACTGTTAAGAAGTGATGAAGACTGAAAATTCATTCCAAATCTCTGAGATCAACTCCTAGCTTCATAGATGTGTTTGCACAATTTGAAACTTTAAAACTTCGAAAGCTTATTATCAAGATAAATAGCTTCAGTTTATGCCTGAGCATTCTGGGTTGACATCAGATGATGACTCTAATATTTTCGTCTCTGCTACGCAAGTGGGAAAACTAGGTGGAGTTTCTGGCTCGTGACTTCTGGCTGTTGCAGGCATTTGTGGAGTGAACCAACAGATGGATTCTCTCTGTCTCCCTCTCTGTTGCTTTGTCTGTCTTACAAATAAAATGAAAATAAATAAATAAGAAATTTAAAGTTGATGCTTTAGAAATCATACCCTTGAATAACTGGAAAGAGTATTTAAAATTTAATGCTCATAATTCATTTCTTATTTCTTGTATCATTGCCTATATATATAACATATATATTATATGATCTGTGTTATGTAACATGTTATCAAAATAATATACATTTAGAATGTAAAATAAGCAAAAATCTTTTCTGTCTTTATTTTTGTTTTGCATCTTATTTTATTTTTTAAAGATTTATTTGAAAGTCAGAGTTACACAGAGAGAGGAGAGACAGAGAGAGAGAGAAAGAGAGAGAGAGAAGAGAGGGAGAGAGAGAGAGAATGTCTTCCATCCGATGGTTCACTCCCCAATTGGCCGCAATGGCTGAAGCTGCTACAATCCGAACCCAGGAGCCAGGAGCTCCCACGTGGGAGCAGGGGCTCAAGGAATTGGGTCATCTTCTACTGCCTTCCCAGGCCATAGCAGAGAGCTGGATTGGAAGTGGAGCAGCCAGGTCTCACGCCAGCACCCATATGGGATGCCGGTGCTTCAGGCTAGGGTGTTAATCCACTGCGGCACAGTGCCGGCCCCTGCATCTTATTTTCAATATTTGTTTCTGATTATTCAGAAATATTGATGACTAGGAGCTTTTCCAATTTTACATGAAATATAACATGACAATTCCAGTACTGGAAAATATAGGTTAAAAAAAAAGATGACTGGCTGCTAAAAGTGTCTGATGTTGCACACTTCAAGTATATAGCACCAGTTATTACACTCATAAGGATTCATTCAGTAATACTCTTTTGTCTGCTTGGCTTTCGCTCAATGACATTTATGAGATTCATATTTTGTGTAGTTGTATTTTTTTTTTTTTTTTTGACAGGCAGAGTTAGACAGTGAGAGAGAGAGACAGAGAGAAAGGTCTTCCTTTTGCTGTTGGTTCACCCTCCAATGGCCGTGGCCGGCGCATCACGCTGATCCGAAGCCAGGAGCCAGGTGCTTCCTCCTGGTCTCCCACGCGGGTGCAGGGCCCAAGCACTTGGGTCATCCTCCACTGCACTCCCAGGCCACAGCAGAGAGCTGGACTGGAAGAGGAGCATCCGGGACAGAATCCAGCGACCCGTCGGGGACTAGAACCCCGGGTGCCGGTGCCGCAGGCGGAGGATTAGCATAGTGAGCCGTGGCACCGGCAATGTAGTTGTATGTTAATAATTTTAAAATTCATGATAATCCATGATAACCTAAAATTGGAGAATATTTTAGGAAATAAAATTAGGGCAATGCATTAGTGAAAATTATTATAAATGTCAGAGTGTTCATAATTTCAGAAATTTGAAGACCTGTTTAGATTGCCTTTGCCTTCATTTCCTTATGTGGCTATTGAAGAATACTTCCTACTTGGGGGGTACTTCAAAAAGTGCAAAACATTGAAACCCATGCATTTTTTCATAATGTGCATTTTCCATGAACTTTTAAAAGTCCTGTCTTAGGAGAAGGATCAGCTTCCTTCATGTCTTATTATTTACTTGTCATTACATCAATATTATACTGTCTTTAATTCTTCATTTATTTGCATGGTGATTCCTTCCTTCCTTCCTTCCTTCCTTCCTTCCTTCCTTCCTTCCTTCCTTTCTTTTTTTCTTTTGAGTGGAAGAATAGGAGGTAAGATAAAAGAGGTGGAACAAGTCACCTGAGGCCTTACAGCCTCATAAAGCTTTTCCTTTTATTAAGAAAATAATGAAATTAATTTGAGAAGCAGAGAGGCAGAGAAAGACAGATAGATGTCCACCTATGGGTTCACTCTTCGAATGTCTATAACTGCTAGGACCAGGCCAGGACAAACCAGTGTCACATGGATGACAACAAGCCAACTACCTGAGCCATGACAGTTGTCTTCTAGGGTCTGCACTGGTAGGAAGTTGGGGTCAGGAGCCAGAGCTGGGAATCAGACCCAGGCACTCAGAAGTGGGATGCAGTCTTCTTATCAGCTGGGCTGAATGCCTGCCCCACAGACACAGGTTTTTTTTATGAATGGCTTTGACCCATGGGTGGCAGAATCCATGGACATGGACTTAATAGTTATTAATTAGTATCTATATTCTTAACAATATTAAAAATATCTTCAAGAATACTACTCTTAAAGAGTGTTAGCTTTAGAATATCCCTGATAACTAATAATAACATTTTAAACATTTTCTAAGAATTTATTTAGGCAAAGTTTTCTCAGGGCAAAATACAAACATTTCAGTATGTGTTCTTAAATGATGAAAAAGGGATTTTATTTTTTTTAGATTGTCAACATTTTTTCTACTTCACTATAACATAAAAGTCATTTTAAAAACAGAACTGGATAATTTACATGAAAAAAGTTCATTTACATATATCAAAATTTACTAGTTATGGTAGGTGGCATCCAAATGGATTAGAAGTTATTTGTTTTATTGTCGTTCTTGGATTCTTGATTCTCTTCTTTTATGAAACACTATGAGTTATCTGGACAAAAACTTTCACTGATAATGTTTCTGTATGATGTAGTGAACTCAGGTAGCTGCAGGAAATTTGCTGTGTATTTAAGAGAAGCTTCATAAAAATCCTTTTTTGATTAAGATTCTACTTATTATCCAGAGTGCTTTGTGTCATTTGAAAGCTCTGAAGTCAGTAAAATGATTGTTCTGAGTGTTGTTGAAATGAAATTTGCCATTTGAGGAAGCAGGCGTTCAGCCTAGCTGTTGAGAAGCCTGCAACTCTCATCAGAGAACCTGGGTTTAATTTCTGGTTCTGACTGCTGACTCCAGCTTCCTGCTAATATAGACCCTTGGAGGTCGCAGTAATGGTTCAAGTAATTGGATTTCACCCACATGGGGGACCTGGTTTGCACTCATAGCTCCTGGCTTCTGTCACAGCCTGCCCCAGCCATTGTGGGCATTTGGCGAATGAACCAGAAAATGGGATCTCTCTCTTTGTCTCTTTTTCTCTGTTTCTCTGTCTGTGTCAATCTGTCTCTTTGTTTCTGAAATGTAAGTGTTTGCCTAGAAGTGATACCAGGTAACAGATTATGTTTGTTTACATCTTTTCAGTTTACATGAGAGTTATGGTTCTGATAATATTGACAAGGCTTTATAGACTCAATACTTGAAGTATTTCTCTGTTTATTTTTTTGAAAGGAATCTTAAAATCCTGACAGGAGAGCTATAAGATTGTACATATACTTTTCAAAGAATTTCCTCCAAATTTTATGATGAATTGTGGCTAATGGAATATTGACTTTATTTTGCCAAATTTTATTTTGAAAGCACATTTTTCTATAAGGTGAGAGAAAGAAGAAATTCCTGAGGCAGCTATCCAACATTAGAAGGTGATGGCTTGCAAACATGGTAATAATGGCATTAATAAATGTTGTGATAATATTATCAAACATTCTAATACTCATTTGTGTGGTGGACATAGTGCCGAGAGCTGTGTATGCACTATTTCATTTGTCTAACTATGAAGAACTAAATAATAACATCTCCATTTGACAGAGGAAGATTATGAAGCTATGAGAAAAAAGTTAGCTAACTCGTTGAAGTTCACACAAGTAGAAGTGATGAAGAGGAATTCAAATCTAGGTCTGCTTAATTCCAGAGCCCACGCTCTCTACCACCTTACCAAGTACTTCGTTCCTGGAGATGATCAAGCCTGGTCCAGAAGATGGCTTGGCAAGAATAGCCAGGAAGGCTTCCAACATCAGATGGATGGTGAACCAAGTGAATTAAAATGTTCGAGCCCTGAGAATCTGTGATTCTATGTTTATATCAGTAAGAAATGTATTTTTATGTACCTTTAGACTTCAGAAGGGAATCGTGACTGGAGTTTCATCAAAGATGGATTTAAAATTAGTTTTGATTTAAAGCACTAAAAAGAATATGGAAAAGTTTAGCAAATTTGATTCCAAAACAAATGATCTCTTCAAATTGTGAGTAAAATTTAGTCAGAGAGAAATGTTACCACTCCTCTGAGAGATGCCTTGCCACAAGCCTTTTGTTTCCCATCCAAATTTTGTAGTACCTTCTCCACTGGTCTCCCTGCCAGGAGTCTTGTCCATCAGCTCTATGTAGAAGTTGTTTTATCTACTAAAATACAGTTATGACCACATGACTCAGCCTCCCTAAAGCATTCTGATGATTTCCCGTCTACATGTGCTCAAGGCTGATCACACTTTGACCTTGACTATCTATGATCTGACACTCTTCTGCAGGCACTTGCCATTGCAGAAACACTCAGATTCTTGGTATTCCTTGAATCTATGATACATCTTCTTGTCTCTGCACTTCTCTGTTTCTGGGGACCTCTGTCTGAATGCTTTTCTTATCATTTTCCATCTAGAAAATGCCAACTTATCCTTCTAGTTCCATTTTAAATGAAATTTCCTGTGTTAAGTCTCCTAACTGCTCCCAGACAGGGTTAACTGCATTTTCCACAATTCTTCCAGAGCATTTAAGATGAATTTTAATTTTATCACCTTGAACTGTAATTATATCTTCATGTGCTCTCAACTATGTGTTCCTTGAAGAGAGACAACATGTTTTCCTTTTTTTTTTTTTTTTTAAATTCTCTGTTCATCTCTTATTTCACACATAATTTGCCTAGAGCAGTTCTTGGTACACAATAGCTGCTGAAAACTCCTTCTGGAATGACTAGCTGCATGTTTTGTCAAGGAGAAGCATGCAAAGGAAGATCTAAAAATTTGGAGATTTCTTGTACCAATGGGCCTTCCTCCTGATAGCCTATTCTCTCCTAGTTTTTTGAGAATCCTGGAAAGACCATAAGTTTGGAAAGCATCTTAAATAGTAACCTAAAGTGATACTAAAGCCCAATATGAGTATTTGGAGGGGCAATGGGAATATTTGGGCTCATTAGATGGTGAAAATGAAATGGTAAAACAAAAATAAATCCTTTTATTTACATATCTTAAAGTTTTAAAAACAATCCAAGAGCTGGACACCTGGCATGATTGTTAAGACACCTGTGTCCTGTATCGGAGTGCTATTGTTTGATTCCAGTTTCCTTATAATGCAAGTTAATTAATTCTTTATTTCATGGTGTTTAACAACTTTGCTAATGTTCAGGACATTTTTTCTGGACTGGGAAAAGACAAATTCTACTGGGTTCTTGTCATTTTCTCCAGGAATTTACTGTTTTTAATCAATTTAATGTTTATCTAATTTACTGTATATATCAATTTAATGTTAATATCAAACATTCCATCTGATTTCATGTATTATCAACTGACCTTAACCAAATTTACTATTGCACAAATGGAACTGTATGATACAGATAGCTCAAACTAGTAAACCCACCCATTAGAAGTATGCACACACACATACACACATATTTCAAGAAGCACTATTTCATTGAAAGAACACTACCAACTTGGTAAAGGGAGGAAGTAATATGTGCTTGGAAGAATGTGGTTGCTTCTTTCTTAAGAGAGACATTGTATATCTCTAGAGCTTCTCAGCTTTGTCCTCACCTAGAGTGGATGGTTTTATAACAGTAATATCATCTAGGCTGAAAAAGACAATTGTTTTTCTATTTCAGCATGTTTTGATCAAGTTTAGGGACATTTTACACAGATCTGAAAATCATATTTTGATTTTCTAATTTACTCTTTTCTTCTGGTATATGCATAATGTAACACCATCTTGCTGAATATGTTACCATTAATTCCTGATTTATGTGTAGCCCATGATTTTTAAATCTCTCGTGTTCTTTCAGAATTATTGTTTTTTTTTTTTGTCTTTTTGCATGGGTAAAATATAAGTTAATAGAAATGGAGCTCTGGTTTGCAAGTCACATTATAAGTCTATCCTATAAAATCTCCAAGAAGAATTGATTGCATTTGGTGTTTTTTTTAACAACTTTTTTCAAGATTTTTCTTGAAAAATTCAAGTATGTCTAAACACTTTTTGAAACATTGTCTCTATAAGAATAATTCTTTCTAGAATAACAATTTTTGCTGAAGGAATCTAAAACATTTAGGGATACAGAATTTCTCTAATCCAAAGTGTATTATATTTGAGAACTCCAAGGTAGTTTATAAATATAAATTTCTTTTATGATGTACATCTGCACTGTGTACTATAAGCTGTAGAAACTGGTTTTAAAATCTTAAATACATCTCTGCTTCTTGGTAGTCGTGCCAGTTTTGACCATAGGAAATACATAGTTGGTAATCCACATGGAAATTTCTTCCAGGAGTGGTCTGCAAACATTTAGAGAACATGTACTGGTCAGTTTTTCCATTGTGGAATGCTGTTTGGCCTTACTGTGACCTATCTGAGGGAATGCAGAACCTTAAGTGCAATCCGGTCCCAAGTGGGGAAAATAAAACTAGTGATGCCTGAATGGGGGATGTACCAAAGGGACGTACGATCTGGGCTAACCTACTCCCGATGGCAGATTAAGGATTGGGAGACAGGACCTCACCCTGCAAAAAAAGGTAGAGATACTTTGTTTTGGGGGGAAGTACTCTAGCATCCTTATTTAACCAAATGAAGTATTACCCCCAAAAGCAAGGAGAGGCAGCATCAGCCTCCATGGTCTATGCGTGTTTTTGAATAAACTGTCCAGTGTTTCTTTGACCTCAGCACAGTTTACTGAGAGCAGTTGGCAGGCACAGATTTGGGCCCACATTCCCGTAATCTGTCTTCCAAATTCTTTCTTGCATTTTGCTTGGTCGTATCCTGTGCAAACGTTTCGACTTGGCATTTCAGCATTTGTCACTGATCCTATTTTAAAAATCAAGCTTGCCGTTTGGCTCAGGTACTTTAAAAACAAAAATTGAAAAGCAAGGAACTATTCAGGAGGTCTTGGGAAAGATGAACCCAGCTGTTTCTTGTTACTAAGAGTTGACTCTGGACATGAGTGTCTTAAGGCCTGGTCTAGTCTTCTGTCCACTGTTTCTTCTCTGCTGTCTGCGCAGATTTTATATCCATCGACTTTAAGACAAGAATAAAAGCAAATTCCCTTTCCAAATTTCATTTCATTGGAAAAAACACAAAGTTGGGAAAGGAGATGTTTATTTTAAACTTGTGATAGGAATTAAATTGGACAGAAGCCTGGTCCTAGGAAAAATTGTGGTATTTATTTTAGGGTAAGCCATTCCTGTTCTACATAGCTCTCTCAGACCCTGCCTGCTTCTCTTGCTCTTATCTACTGCTGCAGCCTGTATTGCTATTTCATTTTCCTCTTCAATACTTGTCTTATGTACTAGTCTCTCAGACAACGGAGAAGTAATTAGTTTATCAATGAATTCATGTAACATGGTGAAGGAAAAGTAATCAATAACTGTTTGATAAATTTAAATAAGTATCATTGGTGCCTTTACTGCAGTTATAGAAATTTCTGATTCTTTTACAGAATGTTTCTGAGAGGTTTTGGGTCAGAGTGGACCTTTCCGGAGCTGCCAAGTCATATTGCACAGACAACAGTTTAGTTTGCCTACATGCAAATCAATGTTGACCTACTTTCCCCGCCATGATGTTTATCTATGTAGACTTCCTATGCAATAAGAAGAGCATGTCAAGTATCTGTATGGATTATGTGTCTTATTAGCACTTACTGGATACTGTTGGTTAAATAGGCCAATAACAAAAGCAACTTACACAAAGTAAATTCTGGTGTTGTTGACTAATTAGCTTACTTTTTTACTTGCTTTTATGCGTGGCAAAAGTCTTCCTCTCATATCTCTAGATGATAAAAAAATCACCAAGCCAGTTTGACTTCAGTTGCTCACTAATGGCATAAGGTAATTCTTAAATTTGACATTTACATGTCATAGAATAAATACAACTAATACTGGTGAGAATATAAGTTACAGTATAAGAGCAGAAGTATAGGTTCCTGGAAAGAATACTACAACTGAACTTTTCACTATTCTGTGGAAGTCCATCAATATGTTTTATAGAGGCATGAAAATCTTAATCTGACAAGTCTGTTAAGGGAGATAAATTCGAGTTTTCACTCTAAGCCATGAGATTTGAGTCATACAGTAACTTTATGAGCCTGGGATGAATGATCTGACCCAAATTTTCAAGCTAGTTAGTCACAATCGGGACAGGGAACCAGATCTTATGAATTCATTTGTAGGGCTCTTGTCACTAGTATATTTGTTATCTATTAGAGCCAGTCAGGAAAATGGAAACCATTCTAGATATTTCTAAACAGAAGGAATTTTTAGAAGGAATTAGTTACAGTGATAATGTAGGCGACAAGGAGAAAAGTAATCCAGAGGATAGCAATTTCAGGGAGCTTCTGGTGTTGCTAAGGCTTGAGTGTGTTACTGAAATAAACGTGCTAGGGGTTAGAACCAGGACAGGCACTGCTTGGCAGAAGCAGGAACCACAGAGGGTGGGGTTGTTTGTGGATCTGGAGCTACGGAAAAGGTATAGCTGTTATCAGAGAAGCCAGCCAAAGCAGAAAGAGATAGGCAGTATTTGGCTTCTTCCTTCATACTGTCCTCCATTCTTTCACTTGAGTCTCTTCCTTTTCCAGTTCTTGCATTTCTGGAATTGGTGTAAAGTCATCCTGATAGTATTATTTAGGAAAATATGGACTAGGAAATGCATGGCCTAACAACTCAAAAGGGGAACATTTAAAGGGCATAAGGAACACACTACTAAAGTAGGCAGCATACAGGTTAAAATCAATTAGGTTTGTGAGCTGGAAGACCACACCTTCACCACACCCCTGTGTGACCTCACACCCAACCTGATACCTTCACCACGCCCCTGTGTGACCTCATGCCCCTACCTGGCCACACCTGGGTACCCACCAGCCAATCAGGTTAATTAACCACTCCACTTTGGAAGTGGGTTAAAAGCCTGGGACATGGTGTGTCCAGCCCTTCTTTCTTTTCCCTGGCTTCTTGCCAGGAGGGGGCTGGCTGTAGCCCTGCCCCTCCAGGGCACATGGCCTTCAGGCCACCCACCCTAGGCTTCCTGGCCTAGATGCTCCTCCACGTGGCTGGTTCCTGGTGCTCGGTATGATCCCAGATTTACCTCTCTCTCTTAGATAAAGCTCTCACTCTCCTATGCATCTTTCGGACTAAATAAAAGCTTAAAATGTACCATACTGCCTCGTTTATTTATGCTGATATTTAGAATTCTTCTCTAAATATTAGGCAAGAACCCTCTCAGGCTTATTAATATTGCTGATTCATTAATAAGCATATGGTGATATCATATGGCACCCCAAATTCCGGTAACATCTGTGACACCCCAGATGGCACTTCTGGGAAACTTTAAGTGGCCACATTTTCGTATATATTTTAGGGGGTCATTTCTGATATCACTACCAGTAACATGCGTATTAAACCAATATAAAAATGATGAATAACACGCAAATAGTAAATGGTAAAATTGCGTTATGGCCATTGTCCCTCTTATTCCTTTTTGTCTTTATCAAGCCCTGTACTGTAAAATCCCACCTTTTTGCTTTACTCCATTACAGGAGGAAAGAAATGAAGACCCAGAAAGTGGAGGTGGAGGCAAGGGTAAGGCAAAGGATATAGGGAGAGTTAAGAAGGCACAGATGATACCGGCAGAAAAGCAAGGCTAGCAAGTGCAATTATAAGTTAAAAGGTTGAAACAATACCATGAATATTGCATTGTAATAGGCATTCTCATTCAAATAGTGGCAGGTGGAGTGCTTAGGAAGGTGAGTGGAAAATAATACATCAAATTCACTCCCCACTGCACCACTTTCCCTTAAGCTGACCTTGATTTCTTGCCACCAGAGTAGGTGTCATATTTAAACTTCTGAGCAGATGATGTGTTCCAAATTCCAATTTTTGACTAATATTTTAAACAACTGTTTTCCTTATGACTTAAACTCATGAAGACTCAAGAATCTAAGTTTGGACAGCAGAAACAAGCATAAACAATCTTCCTTTGGAAGAGTCGATGCTTAAAACTTGAACATAAATGGGGGAGAGAAACAAAACAGCTGTACTGTGTGTGCTTCAGTTATTTCTGTCCACTGCTATGTGTCTAATGGCTGCTTGGAGCAAGTTACCTTGCTTTAATCACATCAGTGTCAGTTCATCATCCAGGGCTGGCCTTCCTTTAGGGTCAGGTTATTGTTTTCTCACCTCTTTTTTTCCATCTGGGCTATGGTGATAGTCCTATAACTTGAAGCAGGTCATTGCTTTTTAATAAGGTTAGGGTTCCTTTTCCTTTGTGCCTTCCCTTATTAAGAGATATTTATTAAAGAACATTGAGACTACTGTTTGAGTGATTTATACCAAAGACACTCAATGTCATGACAGAATTTGGGATGTGGTGGGAGACTGGCAGGTGGGAAAGGAGAGACAGAGAGGAGTAGTTGGCAGAACCTGTGTGTATCATCTTCTCAGTTTGGAAGCACATATGGTGTTTCATAATGCTCCGCTCAATTGCCATATAGTCTTAGTCTATATCCTATTAAAAATAAACCCCATTAAAAATAAACCCCAGCTAAGTTATAAATATTATAATTCACAAGAATTTTTCAGGAGGAGTTCCTTGAATTTAATATAGACTGACCTTGAAAAAATGAGACTTTTTTAATTAAAAGAATCTACTTCTAAAAGGATTTGCCACTATTCAGTTTGTCAAGGACATAGATTACATGTTTTTGATTAACATAGGGTTAAAAGCAATTTTAATGTCGTAACAAAATAAAATAAACCAAAATACAACACATAAGCACCCCTCCCACCTTATTGCCTGTATTTCAAGCATGCTTTCTTTATTTTTAGTTTGATGTATGAAAAGGTAAACTTTAATTTAAAACCCTACATAAAAGAAATCAGACCCTGAGTGTACAATGTTGTAATCTGGTTTAACAGATGAGATTAAACTACAATAGCAAGTTACGGTAACTCACAACAGTGATCAGTGATATATTTAGGTTTAATCTGATGGTTAATATAGTGTCACTGGGAATTATTCATACTCGTCTTTAGAGAACTGGAATTTATTTTCTATAATTTTGATAGTTTTCTGTGAGCTATTTACACTACCAGAATTGCATATATGGTCCAGCTATCAAGCAGATTTGAGTGATCTCCACTATTCACACTGACTATGAAGGAAGAAGGCCTCCCTCTCTCCTGTAGCTACCTTTCATAACACCCACTGCTTCCTGGATTTACAGCTGAAGGGAACAGAGCAGCTGCCTTGAGCAGACTCACTGACAGAATACTCACAAAAACACAGACTTCTACAAAAACCAAAGGAAAAAACAGATATGAAAGCAATGTGCATCAATGATAATTCTTACAAACCTACTCACCCTCCGATTTCCTTTATTACTGCCCTGTGAGCTCTGGCTTTGCGTTGTAGAAGCATGTACTTATTTTCATTAACATGATTTCCTCTTGAAAGATAAATGTATGACTTTGGCAGAGAAATTAAGAAAGAAAAAAAAGGGAAAACTGAGAAACATCCAAGTCATTATCTTGACAATAGGCTTTTGTTGGATATTTTGAAGGAGCAAGGATTCATCATCTATTGGCTTAAACTCATAGTGTAGAAATTCTAGAGCTATTCCAAGAAACCAAGAAATTTCTATTCCCAGAATAGATCTTGTTATTTTATTGTCCAATATTATAATAAAATGAGATTCATTGAACTCTTGGACGACATCAGATATTTGCTTTAATTAACTCACTAAACTTACAAAAAGTTTAGTAAATGCAGAATGTCAGACGTTTCCATACATTTCCAGTGAGGTTTTTACAAAAATTTACTTGGAAAATCTACTTGGTAGTAGTATGAAAAATTCATGCATTCTCTTTCATGTTAAAAAGTAATTTGGGGACAGGTATTGTGGTACAGCAGGTTAAGCCACTGTTTGGGATGCCCACAGTTCATACCAGAAGTTTCATCTCCCTCAGCTTCTGAATCAGTTTCTTGTTAATGCACCTGGGAGGCAGCAGATGATGGCCCAAGCACCTGGGTTCCTCTCACTCATGGAAGGAGACCCATTTGGAGTTCCTGGCTCCTGTGTTTGGCCTATCCCTGGCAGTTGGGAGCATTCGGCGAACTAGTGGCTGGAAGATCTCTCTTTATCTCTGTCTCTGTCTCTGTCTCTGTCTCTCTCTCTTTCTCCCCCTCTGTCACTCTGCCTTTCAAGTAAATAAATCATTTTTAAAAAGTAATTTGTCCTTAAAGCACATAAATAAGTAATGTCTGTGAAGTAAAACATCAAATACATTTTTTTTATTAAATTGAGTATACTTAGAAAAAATCACAAATTATATAACAAATTTTGAAATATTTAATGTTGAGTTTTTAATGTAAATTAAATAGCATCCTGAAATTACATTTGGAATTGTAAAACCTGAAAATAATATAGTGAAAGCAATGTATTTTGTAATTACCAAAGATTATCAAACTCACTTAAGACATTTTCAGCAGATGTTTCTAAGTATCTCATATAATTTTGGAGTTTTAGACTTGGGATTGATAGGTTTATTAGCTGCAAGAAGAATTTTTTTACCCAGGTATTGCTTGAAGCCTGTCATTTCATGCTTGAGTCACATAAGTCTTCATTTACAAAAGTTTATTTGGAATTTTAAAACTTAATTAATATTTCCTTTTCTAACATGTGAAGATAATTAAGTCAGAAGCAGATTTGCCTGTAAAAATTCATGACTAACAATACACTTGCAATTTTTTCTATATTTATGCCTTTAATAATTCATTATCAGCTAAATTTATTTAAATATGAAATATAATAGCCAGCCTGGAATGGTTTTAAAAATAATTTACAGGTGTAACAGTTTTTCATAAAATCATTAGAGGTTGATCCTCACAAGCACATGCTACACTTGTTAGGGCAGCCTTTCTGATACCCATTCAACATCATACTGAAAACTCCCATTTATTCAATGTTTCCTTCAACCGAGCACCATGATGACCATGCTGCATTCACTATCTCTCTGAAGCTTCATGTCAACCCAATGAAGTCAGTTCCATGGTTAGTACTTTACGTCTGAGGAGTCTCTAGAAGTATTAAGGAGTTTCTCAAAAGTTACTGAGTTAGGAAGTAGTGAGGCTGGGAAGAAATCCAAGCTTATCTTAACCTATTTTGGCTTTTTATTTATAGTTGAAAAATTAAAATATAGAGAGCTTAAGTGTTTAGATCACTAGCAGAGAGTGGGGCCAGAAACCGAACCTAGTTCCTGTCAATCCAAATCCAGTACTCTGCAGCACACTGAGCTAAACTATTTTAACAGATTTTAGAAGCCTGATTTGTCCTTTAAATATTGTGAGGTTAGAGATGACTCTTTGTAGGCCCAGTTAGAGGATGTTTTGTGTATTTTGAACTGTATTTATCCTCTTAGATGAAAAAGTCTTTATTTTGTGATTTCTGAATTTTATTTTATTTTTTAAAAATTTTATTTAATGAACATAAATTTCCAAAGTACAGCTTATGGATTACAATAGCTTCCCCCCCCCCCCCCATAACTTCCCTCCCACCCACAACACTCCCTTCTCCCACACCCTCTCCCATTCCATTCACATCAAGATTAATTTTCAATTATCTTTATATACAGAAAATCAATTTAGCATATATTAAGTAAAGATTTCAACAGTTTGCACCCACAGAGAAACACAAAGTGTAAAATACTATTTGAGCACTAGTTATAGCATTAATTAAACACCTAAGAATAATTGTGTATTAATTACAGAGTTCAACCAATAGTTTTAAGAACATAAAAAAATACTAAAAGGGTAAAGTATTAAGTTCTTTCTTTTTTCTTTTTTTGTTTGTTATATAGTTATTTTTTTATTTAATAAATGTGAATTTGCAAAGTGCAACTTTTGTATTTTTGTAGCTTCCCCCCTCACAACCTCCCTCCCTCCCACGCCCTCCCCTCTCTCACTCCCTCTCCCATCCCGCCCTTCATAGAGTTTCATTTTCAATTACCTTCATATACTGAAGATCAACTTAGTATATACTAAGCAAGGATTTCTTTTTTTTGACAGGCAGAGTGGACAGTGAGAGAGAGAGACAGAGAGAAAGGTCTTCCTTTGCCATTGGTTTACTCTCCAATGGCCGCCGCGGCCGGCGCACCGCGCTGATCCGATGGCAGGAGCCAGGTGCTTCCCCTGGTCTCCCATGTGGTGCAGGGCTCAAGGACTTGGGCCATCCTCCACTGCACTCCCGGGCCACAGCAGAGAGCTGGCCTGGAAGAGGGGCAACCGGGACAGAATCCGGTGCCCCGACCGGGACTAGAACCTGGTGTGCCAGCGCCGCAAGGCGGAGGATTAGCCTAGTGAGCCGCGGCGCCGGCTTAAGCAAGGATTTCAACAGGCTGCACTCACACAACCACACAAGGTATAGGGTATTGTTTGACTAGAAGTGTTGTTTTTAAGTTTCATAGTAAAACACATTAAGGACAGAGATCCTATGTGGGGAGCATGTACCCAGTGACTCACGTTGTTGATTTAACAATTGGCACTCTTATTTATGACGTCATCAATCACCCGAGACTCTTGCTATGAGCTGTCTCGGCTATGGAAGCCCCTTGAGTTCACCGACTCTGAACTTGTTTAGTCAAGGCCGTATCACAGTGGAGGTTCCTTCCTCCCTTCAGAGAAAGGCGCCTCTCTCCTTGATGGCCTGTTCCTTCTGCTGGGGTCTTGTTCACCAGGATCTTTCATTTAGATTGTTTTTTGCCACCGTGTCATGGCTTTCCATGCCTGTGAGACTCTCATGGACCTTTTAGCCAGATCTGAATGTCCCACGGGTTGATTCTGAGGCAGGAGTGCTGTTCTGGGCATTTGCCATTCTGTGAGTCTGCTGTGTGTCCTGCTTCCCCCGCAGGATCATTCTCTCCCTTTTAATTCTATCCTTCATTATTTGCTTACACTGGTCTTATTTGTGAAGTGATTTCTGAATTTTAAAGTCAACCTTTCCTTCTTCTCTTTTTTCCTCTCTTCCCCCTCCTTCCTCATCCTGCCCTCTCTCCCACTTCTACCTTTCTCTCTCCCTGTCCCCTCCCTTTCTGCTCTTCCCTCCCTTGATCCCTCTCTTCCTTTTTCTTCTCCAATTAGATAGTTATTGAAATTACGTGTGGGATTTTTGCTGTGGTGGTGAAGAAAGCAGTAAGGTTTTCTTGCATGGAATAAGCACAAATATACAGATGGATAATGAATAGGCAGTGTTTTATGGAGCTTATGGGTTGAGGGAGGTGCTGTATATATACATACATATAAATTAACATACTTAGAGTATTAAAAGTACATCCACATTTTTTTTCACATTTTCCTTAATGTGAATGAAGAGAACATAAATACATATTTGTGGTCGTTATTATTGACACAATTTCAGTGAATGAAATATCTTATGCCAGTCTTTGACAATCATGTAAAAACATAAAACTGCAAGTCAAGATGACCTTATTATTTTTGGATGTGAAAAATATGGCCTTATTAAAACCAGAAAAGAACCATATTTTTTGTTTAAAAAGATAGAGAATCTGATTTGACACTATTTATTTTAAGCAATGTTTGTTGTACATCAGTGTGGCCAGTTTGAGCATTTGGCAAGGTTTTGAAGAGTGAGAGATGTAATCCCTCGCGAAACAATCCATCTTTTCGGTAGCCCTTGTTTCTCCCTTCATGTACTAAAGCCCTCATGCCCTCTTCCGACTCACTGGCTTCTTTTAAGAAATGATTTCTTGTCAGTAATTTATGCTTTGTGAGACTTTAGGGCAATGTCTCATTCTTAAGAGTTATTTGAATTTTAATATTTTAAGTAATGCGACAATAAAAAGCTTTCTCTCCAACATAGTTTCAGGCTTTCTCAAGCAAGTGAGTGACATATTTGAAGGGAAGGAAATGACCTCATGAGCATGGCCAAATAACCTTTGGCCCATGTCTGTATAAAAGTGATGATGAAACCAACAAATCATTTGATAGGTGTTTTCACAAGTGTTTATTAAAAATGCATTTTTGCAACTAGGAGTCCATTGTGTGAAACCACAGTTAGGTTATTTATGCTAAACTATGGTGAACTTGGCAATGCATAGTCTATAATGTGCTCAGTAGTGGAGTACAATAACTTCTTTTTTTCTTGGCAAAATGAAGACTGTTAGTATGAACCATGATGTATGTAACAAAGTAAAATTATAGCTTTTTCTAGAAATTAAACAACTAATCAAACATTCTCATAGATAGTTTTAAGTTAGCATGGAAACATTATTTGTTTTTATTTTGTTGTTTAAAAGCAGGCAGAGTTAGGTTCAAAAATGTTCCTTTTTTGGTTGAGAGTCTCAGAGCTTTGGTATGTAACTCCTAGGATGCCTCTAAAAGCTCACTGTTTGTTCTGAAGACTCAAAATAAAACCAATGCAAGTCCACTGTTTGGACTAGAAGCTTAGGGGAAGACAGAGGAAATCTTGAAAGCTCCCAAGTATTTGTGATGGTTCTAGAGTCACTCTCTGTCTCTTTAAAAACTTAATTAGTTATGTGAAAGTCAGAGTTACACACAGAGTGGGGAGGGGGAGAGACAGAGAGACAGAGAGAGATAAAGAGAGATACTCCATCCACTGGTTCACTCCCCAGATAGCTGCAATGACAGGGTCTGGACCAGACCAAAGCCAGGAGCTAGCCAGGAGCTTCGTCTGGGTCTACCACATGGGTGGCAGGGGCCCAAATGCTTGGGCCATTCTCCATTGTTTTTCCCAGGCAATTAGCAGGAAGCTAGATGGGAAATGGATCAGTTGGGACACAACCTGGCACCATATGGGATGCTGGCATTGCAAGTGACAGCTTCACCTGCTATGCTCCAATGCTAGCCATTGGAGTCTCTCTTGTTTGTAATCTTTTATATTATGTATTTTATAGGATTTAAGCTTGATTCAGTTAATTTGGGAATTGGCCATGACTGAAATAGATCACTTTGATGCGACCTATTTCTATTTGGTGATTTTGCAACTGAGATAATTATTCCTTGGTCATCTGACACTATAGATTGATTTTGACATGATCTGAGATATGGAACTGGGATATAAAAGGGTGGAGACATGAATGCTGGATCTGGCTATATCTCATTTGTATTGTCAATGTTTGATTTTTTAAAATGAGTACTTTTTAGCTACTTCAAATTAAAATGTAGTTTTGTGAAATCAAAAAATATTTATTTGAGAGAGAGAGAGAGAAGGAAGGAGGGAGTTATTTCCTCTTTGCTGGTTCATTTCCCCAAATATCCACAAAAGCCAGGGTTGAGCCAGATCAAAACCAGAAGCCAGGAACTCAATCCAGGTCTCCCAGCTGGGTAGTAGGGACTCAACTACTGGAATCATCACTTGCTGCCTCCGAGTGTGTGCATTAGCAGGCAGCTAGAATTGGAAGCAGAGTCAGGGACCCGAAGCCAGTCAGATATGAGATGTACCCATCCCAGGCAGTGTTTAAATCACTTTGTCAAATGCTCAGCTCTAGTTTTATGAAATTTGATGTCATATGTATTTGATTCACCCAGTTCTAACAGCATTGTAGAATACAGCAGAGGAATAAGAGTCCTAAAGTACTCCCAGAGAATATTTATATTTAAAAGTCTCTGTTCATATTTATTTAAGTTTTTCTCATATTTAGGCTCTATTTGTAAGAAACTGATTTAATCAGTTTTGGAATTAAAAATGAAACATATGGAAAGAGCCAAACAACCAAAGATATTTTCCTTGTATTGCATGAAATTCATCAGAATATAGTCTACTTGAAAAAGAAATTTAAAAATGGAAAAAATAAAATCTAAAATTCTCTGAATAAATAAGCATGCCAGTATCTTTTCATACATTGTTTCTTTGACCTTCACATTACTTATAGAAAAGAGTTCTTCATGAATTTATTTTACAAATGTGTGTAGAGCACTTATTTTGTACTAACATCTTTCTAGATATTGTGGATATTTTAGCTCACAAGAGGGTTAGTACCTGTTTTCACGGAGCTTAAATTGGAGAAAGAGTAACAGCATAGGCACATAGTTACTAGCAACCTGATTTACCTGCTACTGGGGGCACTGTGGAATTTTGGGTTGGATAGACAGATGGAGGATCATGGTGGCAAAATCCACTTGAAAATATGAGACGGGTGCTGGAAGAGGGAGCTGTAGTCTGAGAGGTCCCAAGACAGGAGGGAGGTTTGTATGCTGAAGGCATAGACAAGACAGTGGAGCAAAGTCGGTGAGGAGGAGTAGCAGGGGAGGAAATCATCAGAAGGGTCTTTTAGACACACAACTCAGACCTGACACTCTTGCTCCATATTCTTCAAGAGCTTCTCATTTCACCTAGAACAAATCCCATGACTCTGTAGGGGCCTCCAAGGCTCTCCACAGTGTGACTTTTGCTATCCACTTAACGACTGTTTCTCCATTTACTTTCTCTTTTCCCCTCTTTTTAAAGAATTATTTATTTATTTGAGAGGCAGAATTACAGAGAGAGAGAAGGAGAGAGACACACACACACACACACATACAGAGAAGTCTTCCAACCATCCACTGGTTCACTCCCTAAAGGATCACAACGGTTGGAGCTGGGCTGATCTGAAGCCAGGAGCTAGGAGCTTCTCTCAGGTCCAGAGACCCAAGTACGTGGGCCATCTTCCACTGCCTTCCCAGGCCATTAGCATAGAGCTGGATAGGAAGAGAAGCAGCTGGGACACTAACTGGCACCATTACAGGCGGAGGCTTAACCTACTGTGCCACAGCACCGGCTCCTTCTCCATTTACTTTCCATCAGCCTCATACCTTTTTTGCCAACATGCCAAATTATCTGTAGCTTCGGGATATTTTTACTTGCTCTGATTGAAAATCTCTTTCCATAGAAACACAGCCACATTCTTTATTTCTTCAAATTCTTTGCTGAAATGGTGAACCTTAGAGAAGCCTCCTATCAAAATCCATAAGCTGTACTTTGGAAATTTATATTCATTAAATAAAAGTTTTAAAAAAAGAAATAAACAACAAAAATACATCTGGAAAATTCCAAAATGTTTTGAAATTAAACAATGTGTAGATCAAAAGAAAAAATCTCGAGAGAAATTAGAAAAAAATTAAATGAATGAAAATGAAAAAAAAATCAGTATAAAATCTAACCCTCTCTTCTCTCTCCTTATTCCTTTACCCTGCTTCTTATAGTTGCTATGGCTACATAAGAAATTATACCAAAGCTTAGTTGCTTAACACAACAACAATTTTTTATTTATTTATTATTTCTCACAGTTCCTGTGGGTCAGGAATTTCAGAATGGTACAGTTGGCTGTAGTCAGAGAGTGGCAGTGGCTGGTGTCATCTCTTAGATATCACTCAATGTATAAGGCACTTGGTCTGGGGAGACTCAAAAAGCTGGGAACTAGAACACCTGAGGCTCCTTAATCAAACTTTCTCTTTTTCCATAGGGATTATCCAGTGTGGTGGCTTGAGGATGGTTAGAAATCTTATACGATGGCTCAGGTCTGCAAAGGGAAATATTGAGAGAGAGCGAGAGCAAGAGTGAGAGAAAACTCTAGCCAACAATGATCTGGCCTCTGAAGCTACTCAGTGCCACTTCTGCTGCATTCTATTGGTTGAAACAATTACAGAAATTTACCCAGCTTCAAGGGAGAAGGGGGAATGCAAGCCCCATTTCTTGATGACATGTCAATAAGATATTGCAAGAACTTGTGGGATGGGATATAGATATTCTCCAATGTTTGGAAAATATTATCTCCCACAATGTTTTATTCTTTCTCAAAGAAGTTGTCCGTCTGCTCATTGCCTGTTTGCATGCCCAAAATGAGCTCTATAAAGACATGACTTTTGGCTGGTGCCGTGGCTCACTTGCTAATCCTCCGCCTGCAGTGCTGGCACCCCGGGTTCTAATCCTGGTTGGGGCGCCAGATTCTGTCCCGGTTGCTCCTTTTCCAGTCCAGCTCTCTGCTGTGGCCTGGGAGGGCAGTGGAGGATGGCCCAAGTGCTTGGGCCCTGCACCCGCATGGGAGACCAGGAGGAAGCACCTGGTTCCTGGCTTTGGATCGGCGCAGCACGCCTGCCATGGTGGCCATTTGGTGGGTGAACCAATGGAAAAGGAAGACCCTTTTTCTCTGTCTCTCTCTCTCTCTCTCACTGCCTAACTCTGCCTGTCAAAAAAAAAAAAAAAAAAAGACATGACTTTTGATTGTCTTCTTTACTGCTTTACTTTCTTGTCTACATAGAGTAATGATTGCCATTTGATGGGCACACAGCACTTTCTGCTGCTGCAGAATATTTCCTGAACAAATAATCTATGAAGTGATGAAAGCATTACAAAAACTAGTGCTTTAGGGATAGAATAAAATTTTGTAGTATTCTATAAAATGTTCCAGAAATACAATAAGAAAATAGAACACACTAAAATTATCCTAAAAGTAAATTGGTTTTCATGATGTGTAACTAAATAAAAAAAGATGCTTCCTGTATAATTTTGGGAAAAACTATCATTTTTAAATGGCTTTATACTTACTGAATTCTCAGTTGATACAAATCACAACAGTGTAAAGAGTAAGAATGTAGGTTGTAATATCATGTGCACATATTATACAATTGTAAATAGCATATAAATCTTTCAGTTCATCACATAAATATCGTAATATAGCTCCTTTTATCAACAAAGATGAACACCCTTTTTGGCTTTTCACTTCATCATTTTCAGTGGGTCTAAATTTCTGTTTCTTTTAAGGTAGATTGATGATATTCAGAAGCAATGTATTCCTTGGATTTTCACTGAAAAAAATGGAAGTTTTCTGAAGTCAAGATATGTTAATTTAAAACTCATTTTTCCATAATTCTCAGTGTAATGTTTGCTGACATAAACATGGGTATAGAATTTACGTTTGCCCTCTTAACAATAGTCCTAAAGAACATGAGAATTTTTATGCCAACAGAGAATATGAATGGTTTTCTTTCAAGTGGATGATAGCCTATATGTTCACAGTCAAGAGAATGGCTGGAACATTAATTATATACTGCCACCAAATGTAGTGACATTTAAAAAGACACTGCAAAAAGAGAAGGCAAAAGAATCATTTTTCATACATGAAAGGATTACCCAATTAAAGCTCCATAGTAATTAACTAAAATATCAGAAATAATAATAAAATCCTACAAGTGGGATAGAAAATGATGTTAGTAATACTACTAGTTTTCTTGTATATAGCAATGATAAGAGGACAACTGGAAAACAAGAAAGTATGATAGCAACAAAATGTAAAACACTTAGTACTAACAAGATATAATACCTTTAAACTAAGAGACAATGTGGTAAAGCATTTGAGAATCCAGGCTTTGAAATTATACACATCTAGGTTTAAATACTGAGCCTGTCATGTACTAGCTAAGGAGCTTAATTTCTCTGAGCTCAGTATTCATCATTTATAAAATGGGCAGAATAATTGAAATTTTGATGTGAGATTAACAGATAATGTATGCCTAGATAAAGCACTAGAAAATAGAATCTATTAAGTGCGATTTTAATTGTCTCAAAAACTTATTAATAAAACTCTGGAACATATATAAGAATAGACAACAATAATAATAGAGGATTATCATTGCTTTACCTGAGCAATAAAATAGCATAGATGCTTCTGGGACTAATAAAAGTATATATAAAAATACATTGCTTTATAAAGGCCACAATACAATTCAATGAAATTAGAAGAAAAAAATTTTTTTTTCACAGGCAGAGTCAAATGGCCACTAAGGCTGGCACACTGTGGCCGGCATGCTGTGCCAATCCAAAGCCAGGAGCCAGGTGCTTCTCCTGGTCTCCCATGTGGGTGCAGGGCCCAAGCACTTGGGCCATCCTCCACTGCCTTCCCGGGCCACAGCAGATAGCTGGACTGGAAGAGGAGCAACCAGGACAGAATCCGGCACCCCAATCGGGAATAGAACCTGGGGTACTGGCACCGCAGGTGGAGGATTAGCCAAGTGAGCCACGGCACCGGCCAGAAGAAAAATTTTAATAAATGGTTCTAGACTGTGGATGAAAGTTTTGGACTATAAATAGCTAGATGTATCCTTTCAATCTGAACACATAAAAAATTCCATATAAATTACAACTTAAAGTAAATGTATATAAATTAGGATAAAATCTAGGGGGCTGGCACTGTGGCATAGAGGGTAAAGCCGCTGCCTGCAGTGCTGGCATCCATATAGGCACTGATTCTAGTCCTGGGTGCTCCACTTCCAATCCAGCTCTCTGCTATGGCCTGAGGAAGCAGTAGAGGATGGCCCAAGTCCTTGGGCCCATGCATCCACATGGGAGACCTGAAAGAGGCTCTTGGCTCCTGGCTTTGGAAAGGTGCAACTCTGACCATTGTGGCCATTTAGGGAGTAAACCAGCAGATGGATGACCTCTCCCTTTCTCTCTCTCTGCCTCTTCCTCTCTGTAAGTCTGCCTTTCAAATAAATAAATAAATCTTTAACAAAACAAAGAAAAGAATAAAATCTAGGTCATTAAGGGTTGGATACTGACTTGTAGAGAAATCTAAAAGGCACAAGAGGGATAGCAGAACCACAGAGAAGAATGGATCAATTTGATCACATTACAAATTAGGTATAAATAACAGCAAAAAAGTAATAAGAAGTAAATTACAAATGATATAGAATAAAAATGCTTGCATTAGATGTGGTAGGCCAAAAAGTTAGTTAACACAAAGTATTAACATTAACAAATTAACAATATAAACTGAATTCTGTAAGAGAAAAATGAATGATATTGGAGCAGGTAATTTATTAAAGTACAAAAAATTTAAAAAGTACTGCATGATCCTGCGCCCTGGCTCACTAGGCTAATTCTCCTCCTGCAGCGCCAGCACCCTGGGTTCTATTCTCGGTTGGGGCGCCGGATTCTGTCCCGGTTGCTCCTCTTCCAGTCCAGCTCTCTGCTATGGCCCGGGAGTGCAGTGGAGGATGACCCAAGTGCTTGGGCCCTGCACCCGCATGGGAGACCAGGAGGAGGCACCTGGCTCCTGGCTTCGGATCAACGCAGAGTGCCGGCCGTGGCAGCCACTTGGGGGGTGAACCAACGGAAGGAAGACCTTTCTCTCTCTCTCTGTCTCTCATTGTCTAACTCTGCCTGTCCAAAAAAAAAAAAAGTACTACATGAAATTTCAGTTTTAAATACAAGTTAAATTAAGAATTTTTTTGCTTTCCAAATTGGTAAATAATTTGAAAAATATAATATTCATTATTAGTGTCCATTTAAACCAGAATATTCATATATTGCAGTTGTATGAATTAATTGGAGAATATTTTAAGGAATTAATACTAGAGTAGTATCCCCTGACAAGACATTTTTTAATTCAAATTTGTGCTAAGATTGAGAAATATATTGAGTGGAGGAAAGTTAAAGCTTTCTTAAGATCTGCAACAAGACAAATATACCCACTTTCACTGCTTTTATTCAACATAGATTTAGATGTCCTAGCTAGAGCAATTAAGAGAAAGAAATAAAGAGTATACAAACTGGAAAAGAAGAAGTCAGATTTGTAGGTGACATAATCTTACATATAAAAACCCTAAAGTTTCCATTAAAAAAAGTTGCTTTCCATTCACATCAAGATTCATTTTCAATTCTCTTTATATACAGAAAACCAGTTGAGTATATATAAAGTAAAGATTTCAACAGTTTGCCCTCACATAGCAACACAAAGTGAAAAATACTGTTGGAGTACCAGTCATAGCATTAAATCACAGTGTACAGCACATTAAGGACAGAGATCCTACATGATATATTTTTTTTAAAAAAAATTGATTAATTTTCTATGTAATTTCCAATTGAACACCAAGTTTTGTTTTTCCATTTTCAATTATCTTTATATACAGGAGATCGATTCAGTATATACTAAGTAAAGATCTCATCAGTTTGCACCCACACAGAAACACAAAGTGTAAAAATACTGTTTCAGTACTAGCTATAGCATTACTTCACATTGGACAACACATTAAGGACAGATTCCACATGGGAGGAAAGTACACAGAGCGGGAAAGGGGAGGGTTGCGGGTGGGAGGGAAGCCATTGTAATCCATAAGCTGTACTTTGGAAATTTATATTCATTAAATAAAAGATTAAAAAAAAGATGTTTTCAAGACTAATAAATGAATTCAGCAAACTTAAAGCATATAAATTCAATGTACAAGAAACTCCAGTAGCATGGTTATATACCAATGGTGAGTTAATCTGAAAAAGAAACCAAGAAATCAATCTCATATCCAACAGCTGCAAAAAAAATTACAATAAAGTATCTAGAAATAAAATTAACCTGTGTTGGTATTGTGGCATAGCAAGTAAAGCTGCTGCCTGTGATGCTGACATTCCATATTGGTGGGAATTCATGTCCCAGATGCTCTACTTCTGATCCAGTTCCCTGCTAATGGCCTGGGAAAGCAGCAGGGTATGTCCCAAATGCTTGGATCCCTGACACACATATGGGAGACTGGGATGAAGTTCCTGGTTCCTGACTTCAGTCTCGCTCAGCCCTAGCCACTGTGGCCACTTGGGGAATGAATCAGCGGGCGGAAGATCTTTCTCTCCCTCTCTCTTTGTAACTCTTTCAATAAAAAAAAAAAAATCTAAAAAAAGAGAAATAAACAACCAAAGAGATGAAAGTTTCTATAACACAAAGTGTAAAACACTGAAAGAAATTAAAGATGACACAAAGAAATGGAAAGACATCCCATATTCCTGTATAGGCAGAATAAACAAGGTTAAACTGTTCACAGTTCTTGGAGATATTTACAGATTCAGTGCAATCCTTATTCAAATAACAATGATAGTTTTCAGAGAACTAAAAATAAGACTAAAATTTGTATTCACCCACAAAAACTCCCAGTAGCCAAAGCAATTTTGAGCAAAGCAACAAAGCAGGAGACATTACACGGCCTAATTTTAAAATACATTACAACGTCACCATAATTAAAATAGCATAGGGTTGGCATAAAAATGAATCATGTGACAGTGGAACACAGTAGAGAATCTAGAAGTAAATCCACACATCTACAGCCAACTGACCTTTGACAAGATGCTAAGAACATGCATTGGATAATGGACAGTATTCAACAAACAATTTAGGGAAACTGAATATCCACATACAGAAGAATGAAACTAGACCCCCATTGCTTACCATATACAAAAATCAACTCAAAATGGGTGAAAGACATAAATGTAGGATCCAAAATTATGAAACTACTAGAAGAATACATAGAGTAAATGTTTCAGGACATTGGAATGGGCAAGAAATTTTGCATTCTGGCTCCAAAAATATAGGAAAAAAAGCCAAAAATAGATAAATGTGATTTCATCCAACTAAAGGGTTTCTTCAGAGCCAAGAAAACAATCAATAGAGTGAAGTGACAACCTACAAAAGGAGAAAAATACTTGAAATCTCTACATCTGATAAGAGGTTCATAACCAGAGTATATAAGGAACTCAATTCAATAGCTAAATAAATAAATAAACAAATTTAAATGGATGTTGGATCTAAATAGATAGTTTTCCAAGGAAGACATTCATCTGGTCAACTAGTACATGAACAAATGCTTAGGGTCACTAATCGTCAGGGAAATGCAAATCAAACCACAGGTGATTTCATCTCATTCTAGTTAGAATGGCTATTATCAATAAGACAAATGATAGCAATTACTGGTGAGGATGTGGAGAAAAGGGAATCTTTACACATTCCTGGTGGGACTGTAATGAATACATCCATTGGGGAAAACAGTACCAAGTTGCCTCAAGAAATAAAAACTAGAACTATCATATGACCCAACAATCCAGAGGAAAAAAAGCAGTCTGTCAAAGAGACTTCTGAACTCCCATGCTTATTGCAGCCCTATTCATGATAGCCAATAAATGGAAACAACCTAAATGTTCAACAACTGATGAATGTATAAAAAATGTGGTAATATACACAGTATAATACTACTCAGTCATAAAAAAGGTTAAAATTTTATCATTTGCAGCAGCATGGATGGAACTGGAGGTCATTAAATTATGTGAAATAAACTAGGCACAGAAAGACAAGTAATGTATAATCTCACTTATATGTGGAATCTCAAAAAATTAACTCATAGAAGTTGAGATTATAATGGTGGTTACCAGAGGTATAAGTTATAGATAGGTGTAAAAAGTTATTGGTTTCCATTGTACATTGTGGTGACTATAGATAACAATAAGGTATTGTATATTTCTATAAAAAGAGAGTACAAAGAAAAGATTTTGAATATATTAACCATGATGAAATGATAAATATTTGAGAAGATACATACATTTAATATCATTTGGACACTACACAATGCATTACATGTACTGAAACATCATACAGTATTCCAAAATATCTACAGTTTTTATGTGTCAGTTAAAAATTAGAAAAACAAAAATATAGATATAGCCAAGCATTGTTATGCAAAAAGATTCATTAGAGAATTCTTTATTGTAAAGGAAGGCTAGGACAAATAATTGGGGGGGGGGGTCCAAGTTGGCTGAACAATGAGAAGTTGCACTGACCTCAAGCCGCAGAAAGAAACCAGACAAACAAAGGAAGAACAATGTTCTCAGGGACCTGCTTGAAAGAAACTTCCAATGGAGATGAACATAACAGAAAAGAGACTCCATGGCTTGGGGCAGTGTGGAGAGAGGATGGATATACCGCATCCTGCTGTGTGGTCATGCCATCCAGCATCCACATGGCTGGCTGCCGAGTAGGAAGTGCCATCTACAAGGGTAAGCTGTGGGGATGCTACTGTGGCAACACCATCACTGGTGGCTTTGAGGGAAAATTCCATGGGCCACCCTCTCCCCCCAGATTTGAGGTCAGTGTGGAGAGTTGGTAGGGGTCTGGGCAACTACTTTGTTCTGTGAGGAGAGGCCACATTGCCTCCCCCCACCCCCTTCCCACCAAACTGTCAGAATTAATTTGCTGTGGTGGGGATGGAGCTGAACTCTGTCCTGAGCAGAGTAACAATGGACAGGTCTGTCACTGCTGGAGGTTGCCAAGACTAAGAACAAGGTATCTTGCAGGATACAGAGTAGACCGTCTGTACCATGTGACAGTGGGAGTTCTGAGCATAGCCCATGAAGTTGAGAGGGTCCAGTTCTGTGGCTGGTTTCCCATGCACCCATCCTGTCTGACTGTGAGACTGAGTTTTTTTTTTTTTTTTTTTTTTTTGGACAGGCAGAGTGGACAGTGAGAGAGAGAGACAGAGAGAAAGGTCTTCCTTTGCCGTTGGCTCACCCTCCAATGGCCGCCGTGGCCAGCGCGCTGCGGCCAGCGCACTGTGCTGATCCGAAGGCAGGAGCCAGGTGCTTCTCCTGGTCTCCCATGTGGTGCAGGGCCCAAGGACTTGGGCCATCCTCCACTGCACTCCCTGGCCACAGCAGAGAGCTGGACTGGAAGAGGGGCAACTGGGACAGAATCCGGTGCCCCGACCGAGACTAGAACCCGGTGTGCCGGCGCCGCAAGGCAGAGGATTAGCCTATTGAGCCGCGGCGCCGGCGAGACTCAGAGTTCTTAAATATCTAAATGTAATAGAAGTAACACAGTAAAAACAAAGTGCAAATGATTTACAATGAAGGAAAAGATTTACTATCATGTACTTAAGTAGAATAATCCTATTCTTTCCTTTGCAAGATTATTGGTCAGTTGGCCAATGTGAGGGCTTGAAATGTCATGGCGTATTTAGAAAATCACTTATAAGTTTTAAGGGGTTATGGTCTCAAGGACTTTGATATCTTGGCTCATAATACAATAATGGTGGGGTACTCATTTTTTTTTTTTTTCAATTCTGAAAAGCAGGTTTTTTTTTTTTTAACTTTTATTTAATGAATATAAATTTCCAGTGTACAGCTTATGGATTACAGTGGCTTTCCCCTCCCATAACTTCCCTCCCACCCGCAACCCTCCCCTCTCCCGCTCCCTCTCCCCTTCCATTTGCATCAAGATTCATTTTCAATTCTCTTTTTATACAGAAGATCAATTTAGTATAAAGGTTTCAACAGTTTGCACCCACATAGACACACAAAGTGAAACATACTGTTTGAGTACTAGTTATAGCATTAAATCACAATGTACAGCACATTAAGGACAGAGATTCCACATGAGGAGCAAGTGCACAGTGGCTCCTGTTGTTGACCCAACAAATTGACACTCTAGTTTATGGCACCAGTAACCACCCTAGGCTGTCGTCATGAGTTGCCAAGGCTATGGAAGCCTTCCAAGTTTGCCGACTCTGATCATATTTAGACAAGGTCATAAAAGACAGAGTGAGAATAGTAACCAATGATCCTAAGAGTGGCATTAACCAGGTTTGAACAATTATACAGCATTAAGTGGGGAAGAGGACCATCAGTACACACATGTTGGGAGTAGAGCCATTGGTGGTAGAGTAGAGGTTATGATTACAAAGGAATGAGGCCCAAGTACGCTAGACAGGGTCTAGAACAAAGGACAGAGTCATTCTTAGAGGAGCTAAGAAAGGTGCTGTCTAAGCTACAATTAAGTTTTCTGATTGAGAGGCAAATAGAACCTGATAGAAGGGGCTTGATAATAATCTGGTGGGCTTTAGGCCTTGTAAGTTAAGAGGCCCAGACCTATCTATCTCTTCACATGGGGTATATCCTAAGGGAGGTGTGAACCTCCTAGGGGAAGGCACTCTGTTGACTTTCATTACTTGGCTGGCCTGGGAGGAGAGCTGGCCAGGTAAAGGCAGGTGGCAACTCTAACAAGAAATTTACAGTTCTGCCTGCAATGTTGCTGACCCTACTTGACCTCACCCTCAGCTGCAGTGGTCACTTTGGAAGTTGGGCTGAGTGAAGGGCTTTTCAGCTTAGAGCCAATAAGATCTGTGGCTCTGACCTGGGCATCCTTCGACTCCAGGGCAGGTCCATTTCCAGTGATCCAACTCTTGGCAGAGCTGCCAGGGCTCTTCACAAGCTGACTTCTGCTGAAGCCCAGGCTTACCATATTGAAAGCCACTGCAGTGGACTGGCCTGTTGGGTCTCCTTGAGGGCAGATCACTGTATAGATCAGCCATTAATAGGCCTGCCCCCCATTGCTTCTGATGCCTAGCTTTCTTTTCCTCCTGGTTTGTGTTAAAGCAGACCAGAGGATGCAAGTCAAGGGAGTGCCCGTGTCCCATCTCTAATCTTATTAAGGGGTACTCATTTTTTATGGAGATTGCTGGCTGCGATTCATATTTGAAGGAAGAATTCAGATTTTGATTATTTCATGAAAGAAACATCTACTTAGAGCTTGTTTCATTAAAGAAATGTCAGGTATGCATTTAGCTATTATTGTAAATGAAGGCATAGAGAAGATAAAATGGGTATTTTCAGAGCGAAGATGAACTTATTTTGGACAACTCTGGTAAATGCTTATAGGAGTGAGGTTTTGAGTAAATAAAAGTGCTATTAAAGACAAGATTCAGACTGAGCACTGCCTTTTGTACGAATTTTTAAAAAAATATATCTGACACCTAGGAGACTCTTTATATATTGAATTTTAGTACTATCTACTAGCTTTGAATATCTATATCACAAAACACAAGGTAAGAGGTAAGTTTTCTTGCAGGGAGGAAAACTACATCTGGATTTGTAAACAAACAAGAAGACATATTGCTTTTAAGTGTATTTTTCTTAGCAGCTTGCAGATAGCAATAGCTGTTATGGAGCTCATACTCAAAGTCTGTGTTCGTTTCAAAGAAAGCTCACCATGTGTTGGGAGCTTGGCAGACGACTCTGTTCTAATTCCTTTTAAGTCCACTCTCTCTCCTTTTTCTTCCAAAATGCATAATCGGTATGGCAGGCAGGCATCAATTTCTCTCCTCCCTTTCTACTCGTTTCTTACACACACACACACACACTCACTCCCCTTTCCTTCTTTCAACACATAGACACACATGCATTCACACTAGTTTCATTTAATTTATTTTTGATTCCCAAAGGATTCACGAGCAGGCTGTGTGCAGCTGCTGTGCTTGCCCCTGGTTAAATTGGCAGTTACCTACTGTGTGGAGTTGCTAGGAGAAGGTGATAAGCATGATGACAGCATTGGTTGATGGGCATTTTCTTTCAGGAACAACCTGTGGAACTCTATGAGCTGTTTTCTGTATGACTTTATATCCTATTTTTCTTTGTTGTCATTAATATTTGTGGCATTTATTAGTTGAACATGATGTATTTTTATGTATTGGATGCAGATCTATTAGGATACAAAATCCTTGGCATTTAAACAGGAAGTTTTTTCTCTGGGGTGTGGGGGGTGTTGATGATCCTGGTTCCTGCCATCTGTTTTCTCATTCCATCCTGTGCTCCTTCCGTGAGTAGAGAGGAATTCAACGTCTTTTGAGGCGCCAAAGTCATTCACGTTTCTCGTGTGCATAATAGAGCTCGTAAACTGTGGAATTCTGATGTGCTTCAGCGCACTGCACAGTGACAGATGAGCTGCTTCTGGGGAGAGCTTGAGCACTCTGTCGGTCAGTAGTGCAGTAGCAGTTTACATGTGTGGCTTGTTCCTGTGAGGTCAGAGCATCTGTTTATATTGCTGTCTGCGTGAGGGGGGTGATGTGGTGAGCTGTGGATATGCCTGTCAAAGTCAATAGCAGTTCTGGCAAAGGCTTCCGTTGGCTTTGTACCTGCTCACTGTTCAATAGATAAGAGATGCTACTGTATAACTAAGATTTGTAGTGGCCTGAGGAATGCTTGTTCTAGCTGCTGGAATTGACTGTAACTGTATTGCCCTAGGAGCCTCAGCATGGGGTCTACTGCTACAGAAATTGAAGAATTGGAAAACACCACTTTTAAATATCTCATAGGAGAACAGACTGAGAAAATGTGGCAACGCCTGAAAGGAATGTGAGTAAGCTTTTTGCTTAGTTCAGTGTTATTTCCACCCAAAAGATTTGTGTATTAACAAGACTCATTGCTGGTGCTATCTGCCTTTGGACTACTGTTTCTTGAGAAATATTTTTCCTGGGAAATTAAAATGTATTCTTGTTGGTTAGCAACTTGTTGAAGGAGTATAGCTTTTTTGATTTGCTTTTTTTTTTTTTTTTGGCTACTCCCTATTTTATGTAAAGTAAGGTAACTCCCAGAGAAGTCACTTCACTGTTGTCCTATAGGGGGGTCTTTTGTGCATTTTGTGTATTCTGCTTAGATATGTGGTATAGATATGTAGAAAAATAACTAGGAAAACTGCTTTGTCAAAAGAAAATTTCCTTCAGGTAAGGA
The DNA here is from genome assembly GCF_033115175.1 of Lepus europaeus. Classification (NCBI taxonomy): domain Eukaryota; kingdom Metazoa; phylum Chordata; class Mammalia; order Lagomorpha; family Leporidae; genus Lepus; species Lepus europaeus. Next base: position 125,791,736 of record NC_084827.1, on the reverse strand, counting down.
GAAGAAAATAGGGCTGAATAATAGGCTTTGAAAAACAAGGATGGTACTACTATGATAAAAAGTGATTATACTCCATGTGCTTATTCTTGATGGCTTAAATAAGAATATTGCATTAGAAAATGTGTGTGTGGTAAAAACACTAGCAGCATCCCCAACTTATAGGAGAGTTTTGGCTTTAAATTAACCAGTTCACTTCTTCTGATAGTATAGATTGGCCACAGTATGCAATTCCCCTTAGAAAGATGGATCAAGAGTTGCGCATTTATGACAAGCATGAAATGTAATTACCTGAGTCAAACTTTAATTACAGTGCTATTTATCTCACTATCTACACCTTTAACTTTTTAGAAAAAACTGTGTATGTTATGAATTCCTGTTTCATATTTCAATGCTATACTGTCTTTATATGCTTTCATTTAATCATTTTGTAATTTAAAGATCATATTGACATTGGGTAAAAAAGTGAAATGTGAATATTTACAGATCATTGCAGTTGCTTCTTGGAATCAGAGATCTTGAAGGAAATATATTTGCTTTGGTATAATAGCTGCATTTATCCTATTCCATGCAACATAGAGATTATTTTAGGATTAATATCTCTAATGTTGTTTATGTACTATTATATAAACTGCAATGTTTGAGTAAATTTGATGTCACTATTTTGGTATCTAGTTTTTAGAAGAAAATTATATCAAACTTTATTTAAAGGTAAAAATCCTTCCCACTCTTCTCCTTTTGCATATGCTTAATGATGTACATACATTTAAATAGTGTTCCCTTTACATTTTCTTATTACTTAATGTTATGCATGGCTGGCATTACAGTTCTCTGGCACAAAGCACACTAATAATGCAGACAACATTTAGCAGAGAATAACTTTTAAAAAGGAAGCCATGCTTCCATCATTTCAATGAACTAGAGAAATCTATTTCCAAGATCCTTTGAAGGTTTAGGAATTACAGCTTTTTGGTGTGGTGGTTTTCTAGAGAAACAAGTAATACTATCACAGCAGATAACAACTTACAAAATTAATTAGCATAGATACAAGTTAAACAATAGCAGTCAGATGATTTGTGTTCTAATCTAATGAGTGGGTGAACATCTGTACTGGAAAGCCTATATTTCATATTGCGGCTATTTTAGATTCTTTTTCTTTTATTAGGACAGATGTTTTGTTTTGCTTGTATTTGTTTTATTTTTCTGTAGTTACTTGAGTGGTGGATTTATGCATTTGTCTGTAAGAAATTTGAAAAGTGATTTTGTATTTACCTAACACTTCAGGACAAAGTTATGTGACTCTCAGTTTAGCAACTACATGAAAGATCAGTGTACCATTTTATTTCAGGAGAGGATGATAGCATCATTCAACAGTAGATTGTTGTAATTTAATAGCAGGGTAAGTTAACATATGCATGTAATAAATTGATTTTGAGCAGTGTCTACATAGGGCCACTGAGAGACCATTAGCCAGATTGTTTTTAAAAATTCATAATTAATGAAGTAATGAAAAAGACTAATTGCTTTGCATTGAAGAGAGCAGGAATTTGCATTTTGGTGCTACTGCTCTTGCTTAAGGCATTTTCAATAGTCTAGGTTTAAGATTGTCAAAGCAAGAAGCTCTAAATCTAAAATCTGCATGACTAATGAAAACCAAATTGTTTAATTATGGTCTTTTGTGTAGCCTGCATTCAAAGCAGTGATATGAGGGACTCCCTATTCCTTTGCTGAAATTGTCATGCCTATTTAAAATGCAATATTAACACAGATAGAATTTTAGCTTCTCAAAATTGCTAGCCATAGAATTCTACTTTTAAGTATTGACAATTAAAATCATGCTACTCACAAAAGTTATCAAACAATTGCTTATTAATATTCTTAGTTTTGGTAAAACAGACTCAATAAAGACTGCTAGATGTTTGTTTGGAAAGTGATTTTTTAAAAAATCTTTTTAGCTTGTCTAACTTTACAAATACATTGGCTATTTCAACAGGATATTCTGCTTTTAATTGGGCTAACAAATTGTACAATTTGAGGTTAACCGAAAACAGAAGGAGGTGAAAGTAAAACAATGTTTATTCAATTATTCCTTAAGCATGGAAAACATGAACCAAACTGTAGTAGATGTAGTCACTCTTTGTGTCTATATAAAGATTTTTAAAATTTTATAGCACATGTAGAAGACAATGGTAAACTAAATTAAGTATCTATACTTCTCTATCATTTTGTTGATTCTTTCAGTGAGCTCCTTCCACATCTCCTGGATATTTGAGATGCTATATCAAGTGAAAATCAAGAAATCTTATTCCTTTATAAGAACAAAGGTGAAATAATCCCATTCCGAGGCAGACTTAATTCTATTAATTTTCTTTTTATAGTTACTATTTTTTTATTTAAATTTCTTCAGTCCATCTGCTACCACTAATTTGTCACTCAACAGGACAGTTTAGATTCTACACTATGACTCACTATCTAATGGTAGGAATAATAGCAAATAACTATGGAATCAGGTCTTTCATAGACTATGTTTAAAAAGTTACACTCATGACCATGACTTACCAATGTTCAGAGCATGGAACACATTTGTTATTTCTTATTCCACATTTACGTTGATGAAATTTCTTATAGAGAAATTTCTTGTGAATCTGGGACCTACACTGATTCTTGTATAGAAAGACAATTTATCTAACTCTGGTCCTTTTAAAGATTGTTGATTTTATTGATTCCTACATGGAAAATTGATATGACAATTTTATCTTACTTCATATATGCATTTTTAACTTCAGAAATATTGCCTTTTTAGTGACATTGTATTGTTGCCTTTTTCTCTTTTCTAAATGTACAAAGAGCTCCACAACTGTGGATTTTTTTTTTAAATTAACTGTATTTTAAAATATTGATCCTGCTCTTCTAGTCAGTGTCGCTGTTCTAAGAATTTTGTCTTGGAGATTGCAGCAGTTCCAGAAAATTTTGATCAAGTTGAAATTCCAGGGAAAATCAACTGAAGCTGCAGGGAAACTGGATCAAAGCATTAATTTAGTTGTTCAACAGATGAAGAATTGAATTTCTCAAAACCAAAAACTATCTGTAAAAGTGTAATAGCATTCCATAGTACTTATGGCTAATTCCTTCAATAAAAAATAATAAATGTAGGGTTGGAACCCATCAGAATTTCAGTTGCAAAATAACTTAATATCTGATTAATTTTGCACGAACATGAAGGGTCTTCAGAATGTTCACAGAAAATTCATATCCTGAAAAAACTGTGCGTGGCTTTCAAAATTTTTTGCATCAAAATAAACTTATCTTTTAATTCAATTTTACACAAATTTCCTGGAGTGCCTTGTAGGTACACACCTCCTTGACTTTCCTATGCTGACAAATGTCCTCCTCACAGTAAGATCTGGTATTGTAACTATGACAATTGAAATACATTAAGTTCTGCTTCTATTCTCTTTTATCTCCTTGACTGGTGACAATATGCTCATCTACAGTGAGGATAGAAATGTAGAGAAGCAGAAAGGAAGGGAGAAAGGAAGCTTTGCATGATTGCCAATATTTCATTAACTCAAATTAGCTGTCACTGTTGAAGAGGGCAGTCCACCGCACACTCTCAGATGAAGTTACTCAAGCATACATCACCAAGAAGATGAAGCAGGAATACACATTTAGAACAAAAACTAGCAGGAAAAAATGATAGGTGCTATTAGTACCGTATTCCCAAACTAGAATCATATTATAGGATGAAGCATCATTACAGAGAACTAAATCTGATCCTTCTAGTCTCCTGCTCAAAACCCTTTAAAGCCCTTTATTGCCCTCACTTTAAAGGTTACTTTAAAGGTATCTGCTTAGTCTTTGTGGCTTCCTCTCCTGCTTCTCCTCTGGCCTCTTCCCAGTCATACCCAGAGCTGCCTGAAAAAAATGTTGCTAACCTCTCACTTGCTTTTGCTCATTTTTTTCTCTATTCTAGAGAGAAATACCACTTCTCTTTCCTTGCTCAGTCAGGATCACTCTTTTTTATTTTTAAGATTTTATTTATTTATTTGAGAGGTAGAGTTACAGATAGTGAGAGGGAGAGATAGAGAGAAAGGTCTTCCTTCCGTTGGTTCACTCCTCAGATGGCCGCAACAGCCAGAGCTATGCTGATCTGAAGCCAGGAGACAGGTGCTTCTCCCTGGTCTCCCATGCGGGTGCAGGGGCCCAAGCACTTGGGACACCTTCTACTGCTTTCCTAGGCCACAGCAGAGAGCTGGATTGGAAAAGGGGCAGCCAGAATTGGAACTGGCGCCCATATGGGATGCCGGCGCCACAGGCGGAGGATTAACCTACTGCATCATGGCGCCGGCCCCAAGGATCACTCTTGTTCCCCAGGAAGTTTTTGGAGTTGTGTGGGGAAGTTTCTTGTGGTTGTAGTGACTACAGAGCTTTTCTGCACTTAGTGAGCAAGAGTCCAGACAGGCAAATGTCCTAACAGGTTTCAGGGCATTCTGTATCAGGAAGCATCATCCTAATGAAGATGTCCATAGGGACCCTACTAAGAAATGCTCTATGCTTAAATTTCACTTTTAAAGGAAATCCTTCCTGATCCTACATACTAGGATGGTTTGCTGAATTTGGTGTGAAAACTAACCTGAAGTTCTCCTTTCATAGCAAAATCTCCCCTCCCAACTGGACCACAGCTTCAGGGTACAAGAGTCATGTTCACATAATTGTGTTTGCTCTAGGGTCTCAAGCACCTGGCAGAGTATTTGGCACATAGGAGATAATAATACACACATTTTAAATAAATCATTTGGGGTAGGTATTGTGGCACAGTGGGCTAAGACACTGCTTGGGATGCCTGCACTCATATCTGAATGCCTGAGATTAAATCATGTCTCTGCTTCCAATCCAGCTTGCTGTTAATGTGCCTGGGAATTAGCAGACAAGGGCACTGGTATTTGGGTTCCTGGTATCCTTCTGGGAGATGTGGGTGGAGTTCCTGACTTCTGGCTTTGGCCTGGGCCAGCCTTGCGTGTTGTAGGCATTTGAGGGGTTAACCAGGAAATGAAAGAGCTCTCTCTCTCTCCCTCTACCCCTCCTCTCTTCCTGTCACTCTTCCTTTCAAATAAATAAATAAAACTTAATCAATCAGCCAATCACTGAATTCTGAGTTTTATACTGGCTACTGGCTCTAACTAGAGAATTAGAACATCACTGAGGGTGCTAAAATAGGGTCTAATGCCATGTTGGAGAATTGGAGATGGATACATGGCTGGAACAGGAATGGACAAGGTAGAGGTAAATCATGTTTTCTTACCATCAACTCGTTGTCAGGACCATATAGATATAATGTTTTCGTCTTCTTATTCACTCCTCTCAAGATCTCAAGAAGCAAATATCCTAAGTCAGTTACAAAATTATTATGTCATGGAACTTGGGTTTTAAACATGAATCTGTCTGGTTCTAAAGCTCTTATTCATCTTCATTCTAAAACAAAAACCAAAATTCTTAGATTAGTTACACCTACATCCTAATCCCCAGGTCCCTAGATACCTCACATGGAAAAGGATAATTAAGGTAACAGATGGAGTTAAAGTTGAGCATTAGCTAATTTTAAAATAGGGAGATTATTCTGGACTACTCAGGTGAGCCCAGGTTAATCACAACAGTTTTTGGAAATAGAAGAGACACAAGAGGAGGTCAGAGGGATGTAATATGCGACTAACTTGTCTTGTGTTTGTTAGTATTGAAAATGGGGTAGTGGGCCATGAGCTAAGCAATATGGATGCCTTTAGAAGTTTGAAAATGCAAGAAAACAGATTCTTGCCTACTGCCTACAGAAAGAATGAAGTTCTTGAACATTGATTTTAGCTCAGTGAAACTTTAATCAGATTTATGATTTATAGAACTGAAGATAATGTGTTTCTTTCAAGTCACTGAGTTTGAAGTAAATTTATTACAGCAACAATGAGAAACTAATACATGCCTCCTGTACCAGAATAAGACAATGCATACTCAACATGCCCATTCCTTTCCTCTCTCTATTCCCTTCCCAACTCTCTCTCTCCCTACTCTCCCCCCCCCCCCCCGCCCCACAGCACATTGGAGTTATACACTCTTTAATCACTCATTAAACAACTGACTGTACCTGCCTTGAACATTGGCTTACATGCTGAAACCATGATTCCTTATTGACCTCTGATATTGAGGGTATATATTAGATTTACTTCAAATGTCAAAAAAGAATAATTATTTTACATTCCTTGCAAATTATTGGTAAATATCAGTCTCTGCCCTCACACTGTGACCATTTGGGTGGATTAATCAGGCAAATCAGCTTTAAAAATTTGAACTTTAATCATAATACTAATTTACTTTGAAGATATTCATCTCACCAAAACCTATATTGCTGTGTAGAAATATTCTTAATGTAAATCTCAGTTCTTAAAGAAAATTGTGTTATGGTTTATAGAATGAAAATTATAGAAGTGAAATACCTTCAGGATTAAGAAATGGGACTCTGGGCAGGCGCTGCGGCTCACTAGGCTAATCCTCCACCTGTGGCACTGGCACACCGGGTTCTAGTCCCGTTCAGGGTGCCGGATACTGTCCCGGTTGCCCCTATCCCAGTCCAGCTCTCTGCTATGGACCGGGAGTGCAGTGGAGAATGGCCCAAGTCCTTGGGACATGCACCCGCATGCGAGACCAGAAGAAGCACCTGGCTCCTGGCTTCGGATCAGCGCGGTGTGCTGGCCGCAGCGGCCATTTGGGGGGTGAACCAACGGAAGGAAGACATTTCTCTCTGTCTCTTTCACTGTCCACTCTGCCTGTCAAAAAAAAAAAAAAAAAAAAAAAAGAAAAGAAAAGAAAAGAAAAGAAAAGAAAAGAAATGGGACTCTGGAGTCAACCATATATATATGACATATCTTTGATATGCATATTCTTTTAAAACATTAACATTTTGTTGATTAACAATAGCTATACATGTTTCTAGAGTGTGCCGCTTTAACAAATGCACATAGTGTCTACTTATCCAACCAAGGCAACCGACATTTTCTCCTCCCTATCATTACCTATGATTAGAGCCCTGGAACTCCTTTCCTCTATTTTCTCATAAAACATGTAAGAGGTTGTTATGAACTATAGTCACCCCCACTAAGCTGTGTAACACTAGGAACCTACTCCTTCTATCTAACTCTGATTCGTTACCTAATATTTAATCTCCCTTTAGCCTCAATTCCTTGTGGTCTTTAGTAATTGCTATGTTTGGATCAATTTTTTTCAGCTTCCACATGAGAGAGAACATTTGATATTTGTCTTTTTCTCTGTGTGTGGCTTTATTTCTTAATATAATGATCTCCAGTTTCATTCACTTTGTAACAAATGACAGAATTTCATTTTTTATTATTTAATAATATTCTCCTGTGTTTATGTACCACATTTTCTTCAGCTTTTCACTTACCAGAGCTGCCTATAAGGACTCCTTAAGAAAATCCTACCTTATAAGTCAAAGGATCATCAGAACCATCACAAAAACACACAAAAGTAGGAACTCACTAATACAGCAGATACAAGAAAGTGAAAGAGAATCAAACATTATCATTATGCAAAACTACCGAAACATGATGACGAATAATAACAGAGAAATTAAGAAGCAAAAATATATAAAACAATCAGTAAGTAATTAACAAAAAGACAGGAGTTAGTTTTTACCTGTCAATGCTAACCTTGAATGTAAACAGAATAAAATCCTCAGTTAAAAGATATAGGTATTCCAAAAAAGACCCTACTATATGCTGCCTACAAGAAGCTCACTTCACAGGTAAAGATACATAGGCTGAAAGAGAAGCCCTGGAAAAGGGTATCACATAAAAATTGAAATTGAATGTGTGTAGGAGCAGCTACACACATATGAGATAAAACTGACTGTAAGTCCAAATTATAAAAAAGGGACAACATTGTTATATGGTGATAAAAGGATTGACTCAGCAAGAGTATATAACAATTGTAAATATATATGCACTCAATCTAAACCACCCAAATAATATAAAGCAAATATTATTATTATTGTATTAGAGTGATGGACTCCAATGCAATAATAGTTGGGAATTTCAACGCCCCACTGTCATTAATGGGCAGATATTCCAAATAGAAAATCAATAAAGACACATCAGATTTGAGCCATTCTATAGGACCTAGTAGATATTTAGAGAACATTTCATCCAATAGCTGTAGAATACACATTATTCTTCTTCATTTTTTAATGATTTATTTGCGAGTCAGAGAGATGGAGAGAGAGAGAGAGAGAGAGAGAGATCTTTCCTCCAGTGGTTCACTTCCCCCTAAGTGGCTGCAACAGCTAGGGTGGGCCAGGCTGAAGCCAGTATCCTTGCACGCCATCTGGGACTCTGACATAAGTGCAGGGTCCTAAGAACTTGGGCCATTTTCTACTGCTTTCCCAGGCACATCAGCAGGAAGCTGGATTGGAAGTGGAGCAGCCAGGACTTGGACCAGTACACATATGTGATTCCAGCATTGAAGATGGTGACTTAATCCAATGCGCCATAACACTGGCCCAAAATGCACATTCTTCTAATCAGATATTTTCTAGATCATTAGTTTTTTAGCTGTTTGACATTAGAAAAGTTATGAATTTCTCTAAACTTATCTTTTCCTACCTATAAATATAATTATTTAATTAATAATTCTTTCACTTATTCAATAAATATTCACTGATTATGTACTATATCTGGTACTGTTAGACACAGGAGCTCATATAAAGGTAGAGGAAATAAACAGCAACAAAAGTGAACTATAGAAATGAAGCTAGTATACAGTAAGAAGTGAATGGAAGAAAAAGTAAGGAGAACTGTGCACAAATGACTTTGGGAAAGCATTTTGAGCAATCAGGATGATTTCTTTTAGGTGACTTTTCAGCCAAAACGTGGACAAAATTATCTAAGGTGATAGAGTGAGAAGGGTGGGGTGTCGGGTGCTAAAGAATAGTACTTTTAATCCCTGTCCAGATTCAGACTAAAGTGAAGAACACGAGTGCTATAGATAGGGATCAAAATATAAGCTTTTTTTCTTTTTCTTTTTTTTTTTTTTTTTTTTTTTTTTTGCAGAATAAGCTTGTATTGAGACATGGTTTTTGTGTGCAGCTAGATAAGCCAGAAGGAGCTTGTATTCAACTCATTACCTAAACTGCAGATATCCTCAGCAGGGGACAAAATCTTCCCTCCTAAATTTATGTAATAGCCTAGAGCAGATAGACTGTACTTTCTAAATGCAGAAAATCCCTTTCCTACTCCCTGAGAGAGTTTGCATCTCTAGGTCCCGTTCCATCTACACAATTCACCAACCAAATGAGTGGAACTTCCTCCTCTTTGAAAGAATTTATACAGCTACAAAGCAAAGGCCTGGAAGGCTTCTCCAATGAAAAGATTTCCCACTTCAAAAAGAGCATTAGGATCCTGGAATCCATATATCATACAAATGATAATAATGAATATTAAACAAAATAATATATGTAAGAAATACAGCATATACCTGGAACATGCTAAGCCTGCAATATTATAATTAGTATTAATATTCCCATAACTTTATCCATCCTTGTGTATATTTCACAGCTACTATTTAACAGCTATATGATCTCCAAATTAATTAATTTTTTGATACTTCAATTTTCTTTCCTATAAAATGAGAGTAATATCACTACCTATTTCATAGGTATTGAGAAGATTAATGAATTAATGCTTGCAAATTGTTTGGAATGGTGCCCAAAATTCAAGAATTCCAGCTCTTATTATTAGTACTAATATGACACACAGAAGCAGAATGCTGTATTTGTTCAGGTACCTTTCTTATCAGAATATTTGCAGAGTATACCCGTCAATGGAAATGGTCAGAAGTGTCCCCCAATTTCTCTTCACTAAAGTAGTTACACTTGAGAATTTGGGGCAGGAGCCAAGGTCACATATGGAGACAGAGAGAGCTGAAGAGAGTAGGCTGGCCTTGAGAGTCTCACGGATAGAATTGGCTTTATGATCCTTCAGTTCCACATCTTATGGTAGTCTCAGAATGGATTTTAAGTCCCTATAATTACGTATGACTCAGGATTAGATTGATTCCCTGAGTCACACTGGCTTGAAAATTATTCTTTAGGTTTTAGGTCTTATTCCAATCCAGTCCTGTAGCTGTCCTTATAAATGTTGTCATGCTCCTGTTCATCCCTTCGCTGATTAATTTTAGAAAACAACATATGATCATTACGTTATTAGATTTTATCTTTTACCACGCTTCAATTAGCTATTCAAACATAAATACATGAGCAAGACTGATTATCATAAAGGACATGCCACAGGCCTTTTGGATTGGAAAGAATCTTCATCAACATGACTAAACTGATGATAACGGTAAAGGCTCCTGAGAATCATATTCTACATATCTGCTCTTGGTATTAGGCTTGAATAACTGTAATTAGGAAAAGCCATAAGAATGATAACAGGTCATTAAAAGCATAGAAATGAAATATTATGACCCCTTCGCTTTCTATTTAAGGTATGCTTTCTTCAGTCTGCTTAAAGAGGTTACATTTCATTCTGTTTTTATAAAATATTCAAAAACATAAATATTTACTGAGTAGGTCATTAAAATATTCAATCATACAATTAATTTTTGGTAGACAAACTTTTTTTCTATCCTTAAATTTTTTATTATAAAGTTTCAGTTTTCTTTTTCTTTTTTTTTAACTTTTATTTAGCAAATATAAATTTCCAAAGTACAGCTTATGGATTACAATGGCTTTCCTCCCCCATAACTTCCCTCCCACCTGCAACCCTCCCAACTCCCGCTCCCTCTCCCATTCCATTCACATCAAGATTCATTTTTAAGTATCTTTATATACAGAAGATCGATTTAGTATATATTAAGTAATGATTTCAACAGTTTGCACCCACACAGAAACACAAAGTGTAAAATGCTGTTTGAGTACTAGTTATAGCATTAATTCACATAGGAGAACACATTAAGGACAGAGATCCTACATGAGGAGTAAGTGCACAGTGACTCCTGTTGTTGACTTAACAAATTGACACACTTTTTTAAAAAAATTTTTTTGACAGGCAGAGTGGACAGTGAGAGAGAGAGAGAAAGGTCTTCCTTTTGCCATTGGTTCACCCTCCAATGGCTGCCGCAGCCGGCATGCTGCGGCTGGCGCACTGCGCTGATCTGAAGGCAGGAGCCAGGTGCTTCTCCTGGTCTCCCATGGGGTGCAGGGCCCAAGCACTTGGGCCATCCTCCACTGCCCTCCCGGGCCACAGCAGAGAGCTGGACTGGAAGAGGGGCAACCGGGACAGAACCCGGCACCCCGACCGGGATTAGAACCCTGTGTGCCGGCACCTCAGGCGGAGGATTAGCCTATTGAGCTGTGGCGCCGGCCCTACAAATTGACACTCTTGTTTATGGCGATAGTAATCTCCCTAGGCTCTTGTCATGAGTTGCCAAGGCTATGGAAGCCTTTAGGGTTCGCCGACTTCAATCTTATTTAGACAAGGACATAGTCAAAGTGGAAGTTCTCGCCTCCCTTCAGAGAAAGATACCTCCTTCTTTGATGGCCCCGTTCTTTCTACTGGGATCTCACTCACAGAGATATTTCATTTAGGTTTTTTTTTTTTTTCCAGAGTGTCTTGGCTTTCCATGCCTAAAATACTCTCAAGGGCTCTTCAGCCAGATCCAAATGTCTTAAGGGCTGATTCTGAGGCCAGAGTGCTATTTAGGACATCTGCCATTCTATGAGTCTGCTGTGTCTCCCGCTTCCCATGTTGGATCGTTCTCTCCCTTTTTGATTCTATCAGTTAGCATTAGCAGACACTAGTCTTGTTTATGTGATCCCTTTGACTCTTAGACCTATCAGTATGATCAATTGTGAACTGAAATTGATCACTTGGACTAATGAGATGGCATTGGTACATGCCATCTTGATGGGATTGAATTAGAATCCCCTGGTACATTTCTAACTCTTTTGATAGTTCAAAAAGATTTTTTTTAAGAGCTATTTATGGCCGGCACTGCGGCTCAATAGGCTAATCCTCCACCTTGTGGCGCCGGCACACTGGGTTCTAGTCCTAGTCGGGGCACCGGATTCTGTCCTGGTTGCCCCTCTTCCAGGCCAGCTCTCTGCTGTGGCCTGGGATTGCAGTGGAGGATGGCCCAAGTGCGTGGGCCCTGCACACCATGGGAGACCAGGAGAAGCACCTGGCTCCTGCCTTTGATCAGTGCATTGCGCCGGCCATGGTGGCCATTGGAGGGTGAACCAACGGCAAAGGAAGACCTTTCTCTCTGTCTCTCTCTCTCACTATCCACTCTGCCTGTCAAAAAAAAAAAAAAAAAGATCTATTTATTTATTTGAAGGTCAGTATTACAGAGAGAGGGGAGAGAGAGATCTTCCATCTGCTGGTTCATTCCCTAGATGGTTGCAATGGCCAGCACTGGGCCAGGCTGAAGCCAGGAGCCAGGAATTTCTTCCTGGTCTCCCAAGTGGCTAGCAGGGGCCCAAACACTTGGACTATCTTCCACTGCTTTTTCCAGCCCATTATTAGGGAGCCGGATTGGAAGTGGAACAGCCATGACTTGAATTGGAGCCATATGGTAATGCTACGGCATTGCCACACCACCTACCCCAAACAAGTTTATGAGTCACAAAAAAGGTAGTAAAATTTCTTAGCCTCAGACTGCACAGAAAAAGAAAATAGGATGACTTTTATTAAGTTCTACATAAGGCTGGTGATCAAGGGATTCTTGATCTTAGATCTTAGAAAATTAGAAGGAAATAAAAATAATTTTATTAGAAATGCAACAGTGTCCATTTAAAATTGGACTTTCTGGGAGCAAATGTTAAGCCTATTGGTTAAGATGCCTGCACCCTGCATTGAAATCCGAGGTTTGATTTCTGGCTTCTTCCAACTCCAGCTTCCCGCCAATGCAGACTGTGGGAGGCAGCAGGTGTGGCTCATGTAATTGAGTTCCCCCCTCCCACTTGAAAGACCTAGTTTACATTTCGGGCTCCAGGCTCTAGTCCAGCTCTGCTCTGGCCATTGCAGGCATGCACTGATGCGCTCTCTCTCTCTCTCTCTCTCTCTCTCTCTCTCTCTCTGGCCATTGCAGGCATGCACTGATGCTCTCTCTCTCTCTGCCTCTCAAATAGTAAAATTTACAAAACACAACTGGGTTTTCTAAGAGTTGGTTAAAAATAAACTATAAGTGGAGTGAGATAAAAAAAAATCTGAACTTACACATCAACCACATTTCTGAATAGCAAAGTGTTAAAAACAATCTCATAGTTGAATATAGTAGTAGCAGTACCTTATAATTCTTTTGTGTCTGACATACTTTGCTGTATGTGGCTGCACATAATTATCTCATTTTTTTGATGAGGAAACTTAGCCGCCAAGACATTAAATGACATGGATAATGTTTCACAATTAGTAAGAGGAGGACCAGCTTCCTAGGCTCATCATATTTATTCCATTTAATACTGCTTAGATAATTCCATTTAACACTCAAGGCTCGCTCTAAATTCTGACATTTCAGGAGTTAAAAACTGTTCTCTTGTTTTGATTTTCCTGTGGTCCAGCCATCTGTTTGCCTAGTTCTGTATTCTCGAAGCTGAATACCAAAGGGAGTTATCACTTGGCATATGCTTTAGATGTCAGAAATTCCCCAGTTCTGTTTTTTCTTCTTTAGGACAAGCACTACCATTATCTCTTTAATTTATTCACTTAAACAGTGATCTTAGTATATGTAAGGGAATTTGACTTTCCCTAAAACATTTTGCTCCCTCAGAGCTTTGCTTGGTCCCTTTAATTTACTTGGCTTTTGATAATTCTAACTGCAGAGAAAGAAATCTCTTCCAGGTGGTAATGACTGGGTAGCCATCCCCAATGATTTTTATTTACCAATAAAAATAAATCCAGGAATTCTAATCATTCAACATAAAGCTATTCCATTCTCACTTGCGCTTCTGTTCTATCATGGAGAATTTTTAGCACATGAGAAAGCTTTCCTCCTAGGTAAAGTGAGCCATCTTTCTCCCACTTGTTTATTTTAGAAAAATCATTGTAATGTTTATTCTACTTTATATTCCAAAATGAACGTAAATCACAAACTACACAAAATTTTCCTCATCTGTTTTAAGACTACATTTGGAGAAGGTGAATGTATGGCATAGGGAGTGCTGATCTAACTTAGATTTTTTTCACCACATCTCTAGTACCTCCCAATCTTTCCAATATGGTCAAATAAACTTTGTATGTATTTCCTTCTTGAAACTTCATTCCCCAGCAAGTCACAATTTTAATATGTCAAGTTTTCCAACATGTTTCTATTTCCCAGAAATTCTTTCAACTGTATTAGACAGTAATGGGCCAATTTGTTCATGACTTCCTGCATCCATACTTATGGATAATCCCTACCACACTGACACTTGGCCACACAACTTGCTTTGGTCAGTGGGGCCTTAGCAAATGTGACACAAGCAAAGGCTTAGAAGGGATTATAAATCAGAGTTTATTCATTTTGCTACTCTTTCAAACACTTACATTAGGTGTGCAAAGAAGCCCAGTCAATCCTACTTCAGGGTGTTCTCTTCGGCAGCACATATACTAAAATCCTGCTTCAGGGTGAACCTGAGGAACAGCTATCAATCATTTCAGTTGAGGGCTTCTAACACCAACCAGATGTGGGATGAAGTCATCCTGGACTAACTACCCAACCTCCTCAGTAACATGAGAAAATAATAAATGTTTATTAATATTGACCCCTACGTTGTGAGGTGGTTTGCTGAACAAAATAACCCTAATTGACATGCATACCAAATAAGCTGTCACTCTGTATGCTTTCTCTGGTTTCAACAGTTTTTTGTACCTATAACCCTGTTTCCTTGCTTCTAGTCATCTGTTATCATTTTTTTGACCTAACCAACATCTAGTAAATATTTCAGAGATTATGACAATAAAAATTGAAATATCTCTTCTTAATCAGTTCAATATAATTCTTCTCCACATTATTTTCACCAGCGACTGTGCCAACGACATTTATCTATTTACATTATTTCTTCCAGTATATGCTCCCTGAGCAGCTTGTGTTTTGAAGTTGTATTGCTCTTGCATTTCTGTGAACAAATTTAATTTCCCACCAAACAGAGAAGAAACATAAAGTAAGGCAGGCAAGCTGCATCTTTGCATAAAAGAAGATGGTTCATATCCGGTTACCCTGGCAACAGGCGCTAGAAAGGGCAGGGCTCCCCACACATTCAGTTGCCCTGACAACAGGTCACACAGGGCATGGGAAGGCCCAGTGCCCAGTCTTCTAGACCTCATCTTTGCAACCACAAAGGAAAAGAACAATGCTTGTTGCATCTTGCTCCTCTCCTTACCTACATATTTCTTTTATTATCTGAATTACTCCAGTTTAAAATTGCTTTTGCAGATGTACAAGAGGTTAAGAAAACAGTGACCTCAATGTTTGTATTCATTAGCTCAGAAACATTTGGTAATTTCTGATTGGTTCAAAGGAGTAAATGATAGGAAAACATGAGAGCAGGGAATCAAAGTAATAGGAAGAGTACATTGTGGAAAGCAAAGTAGTATGGGAACAGTTTAGCAATTGACAGTTGATTTGGAGTGCGTTTCATTCAGCTGCAGTGGTTAGGCTTGGTTCTGTTTTAGGGAGTTCATTGGGAAGGGTAACCTTCAGGAACCAGCTTCTTAATTGAATAGATCTATTTTGTGAGCAGGTAACACACAAGTGACCACCATGAAATGATATATTGTTATAAAAAGTTATTAGCTTGGGGCCGGTGCTGTGGCATAGTGGGTAATGCCACCACCTGCAGTGCCGGCATCTCATACAGGCACCGTTTCGAATCCTGGCTGCTCCACTTCCGATCCAGCTCTCTGCTGTGGCCTGGGAAAGCAGTAGAAGATGGCCCAAGTCTTTGAGCCCCTACACCCACTTGGGAGACCTGGAAGAAGCTCCTGGCTTCGGATCGACCCAGCTCTGGCCATTGAGGCCATCTGGGGAGTGAGCCAGAGGATGGAAGACCTTTCTCTCTGTGCCTCTGCCTCTCTGTAAATGCCTTTCAAGCAAATAATTAAAAAAAAGTTATCAGCTTAAATCTTAATTCAGTAGAAATTTCTTCCTTTTCATTCTTATTCAGCTTTTATTTTGTTTTATCACTCATCTTTTCTTATCATCAAGAATTAATAAGAAAGCAAATTGATAATTTCTTTTTTCCTTTCCTCATTAAGCAATTGGTTTTATTATATAAAAGATATGGCCCTTCACTTTATTTTTGAAATAAATATACTATATATGATAAATATATGAGAAATATGATTTATTACACAATAAATATAATGGAATTTATATTGCATTTGTTTCATAATGTATGGCTCATATCAAATAGTTATCTAATCAAAATTGAAAAATAAATTTGTCCTGCTTTTGTTAAACTTTACATATTTTCTTTTTTTTTTGACAGGCAGATTTAGACAGTGTGTGTGTGTGTGAGAGAGAGAGAGAGAGAGAGAGAGAGAGAGAGAGAAAGGTCTTCCTTTCGTTGGTTCGCCCCCTAAATGGCCTCTACGGCCAGCGCGTTGCGGCCAGTGACCTGCACTGATCTGAAGCCAGGAGCCAGGTGCTTACTCCTGGTCTCCCATGCGGGTGCAGGGTTCAAGCACTTGGGCCATCCTCCATTGCCTTCCCGGGCCACAGCAGAGAGCTGGACTGGAAAAGGAGCAACCAGGACAGAATCCGGTGCCCCAACCGGGATTAGAACCCGGTGCCGGTGCCGCAGGCAGAGGATTAGCCAAGTGAGCCATGGCGCCGGCCAAACTTTACATATTTTCTTGTGAATTAAAACTCTTAGTTGACTCTCCTTGTTTTAAAAGTAGAATAACAGCTTTAAATTCTATACTAAACCAGGAGTCTTATTTGGTGAAGACAAAAGTGTTAGCAAAGTCTTGCCTCAAAAAACAGTGGCTGGCAGTTTGGTGCAACTGGTTAAGCCATACCTATGAAGATGGGTTTGGCTTGGCCCAGTCTTGGCTGTTAAAGCCATCTGGAGAGTAAATCACAGGACGGAAGAGCTCTCTTTCTCAGTACTATATACCCCCGCCCCCACCACTCTGCTTTTAAAGTAAATTAATTAATTAATTTTAAAAACAGGAAAGAGAATTAATGGAGAAAAGATTTTGAATTTAAATTCAAGGACATACTGGTGAAAGTACCCTTGGAAAAATGTAAACACGTTAAGACTGAATCTCTGTGAGTGAGATCCCAGTGGAAAGAACGGGCCATCAAAGGAGGAGGTACATTTCTCTGAAGGGAGGAGTGAACCTCCACTTTGACTATGACCTTGTCTAAATAAGATTGAAGTTGG
The DNA here is from genome assembly GCF_033115175.1 of Lepus europaeus. Taxonomy (NCBI): domain Eukaryota; kingdom Metazoa; phylum Chordata; class Mammalia; order Lagomorpha; family Leporidae; genus Lepus; species Lepus europaeus. The sequence goes on along the minus strand of NC_084827.1, from coordinate 125,774,314 downwards.
CAAACTCAAAAGGCTTCCATAGCCTTGACAACTCATGACAAGAGCCTAGGGAGATTACTGACGCCATAAACAAGAGTGTCAATTTCTTAAGTCAACAACAGGAGTCACTGTGCACTTACTCCTCATGTAGGATCTCTGTCCTTAATGTGTTCTCCTATGTGAATTAATGCTATAACTAGTACTGAAACAGTATTTTACACTTTATGTTCTGCGTGGGTGCAAACTGTTGAAATCATTACTTAATATATACTAAATTGATCTTCTGTATATAAAGATACTTGAAAATGAATCTTGATGTGAATGGAATGGGAGAGGGAGCGGGAGTTGGGAGGGTTGCAGGTGGGAGGGAAGTTACGGGGGGGGGGGGGGAGCCATTGTAATCCATAAGCTGTACTTTGGAAATTTATATTTGCTAAATAAAAGTTAAAAAAAGACTGAATTTCTGAAAGAGCAGGTAGGAGAGTTAGAGCTTATTCAGAGTATTGTTAATGTCAGAGAAATACTTTTGAACATGTGAGGCTAGGTTAGGTGATCTTTTTATCTACTCTTGTTGTAGTCCATGCTTTATTGCTATTATTCAAATTTAACTCTCCTGCCTTCTTAGGTAATCCTTCATCTTCTCTTTGAGGTAACAAGACAGAAGATACAGAATTAGTCCACCTGTTCAATAGGGTATTTTCAGTGCCAAGTGTATTTTCAGTCCATGGCATAAAGTTAGAACTTAACAATGATCCGATGTAACAAAAACAAAAAAGGTAATCAGGCCATGTCAGGATCCTGCAAGTGAATGGGACAGGCAGTAGAAGTTACAATTGTTCAGGAATGACATTAGTTCATGCTGGAGGATCAAGAAAGCTCTGTGCTTTATCTTTGAACTGCCTCTGGATCGAGGAAGAGGATGAGGTATTGGAAAAACATGACTTATGGAGATCATCAAGGATGGAATTGTATCACAGACAAAAAAAAAATAAAAAGCTTGTAAAATTGAAGTTAGAATCTTGGGAGGATTGTTGTGAGGGATAAAATAATGTGATCTGGGACAGCCTTGGGTCACAGTGGGTGAAGCTGCTGCCTGTGACCCCGGCATCCCATATGGGCTCGGGTCCATGTCCCCGCTGCTGAACTTCTGATCCAGCCCTAATAATAGCCTGGGAAAAACAGGGGAGGATGGCCCAAGGGTTTGGGCCCCTGCCACCCAGTGGGAGACCTAGAGGAGGCTCCTGGAACCTGGTTTCGATCTGTCCCTGCTCTGGCTGATGTGGTCATTTGAGGAGTGAACAAGAAGACAGAAGATCTTTCTCTCCCTCTTTCTCTCTCTGTAACTCTGCCTTTCATATAAATGAATAAATCTTAAAAAAAAAAAGTAATGTTATCAAAGTCCCAGGACCTGTAACTGGCACAGCATAGTCATTTATAAGTGGCAAGGTTGTTGTAAATTACTTTTGTGGTACAACTATATGCAAAATAGAGTGTTTTTTCCCACTCCTCTGTCATACAAAAGACTGAAGTAAAAATTGATTCTAAATTACTACATGGTAGATAGGATACAGAGGCAATTCAAACATTGATTGAATGACCAGACTTCCTAATTCAAGATTCAAATTTTCTAAGTTATCTGACACTTATATCCTAGGAAAATTCACAATACAGTTGGATAATTCAGATGATGGTGAGAATATCATTCATTGATGAGTGAATTTTTTGGCATCACGTGGCCCTGCAGCTTGGGGAATTTTTGGTGAGTGGAGATGGAGACTACTGGGTATCCAGTTAGAGTTCATTGCTGCTGGAATTTCCAGACTGGAGTGAGTCAGATACAAGGAAGAAGCTGACCAAAGTTGGAGATAATCAAACTAAGGACTTTGTATTGGCTTCTAGGCCATACTCTTCTGTCCACTACACAGTTGAAGGCAAACAAAACCTCTTGCTGCAAGGGCTCTCAAAAAGAAACATGATTATAAGCCAAGATAACCTTGGTTAATTCCCAATGTGACCCTTCTTGAGCTTCATTTTTTTTTTTTTACCAGATGTTCAAGTACAAAGTATACAATGAAGCTTGAACTAAAGTCAACATTTTCAAACTATCACTTAAAATTTTTGCTGACTCAATCCTGTCAGGTGAATCATATTTTAATTAAGGATGAATACTTGCAAAATGTGCATTAAAATATGCCTCTTTCTAAAATACAACTCATCTATGCCAAATAGAATCTTGTATTAGGGATATTATATATACTTAACATTTGAGAATGTTGCAAAATGAAATTTACAACTAAAATTATAATCTCCAGTTTAAGAAAAAGCATTAGCTCTTAAATGATTTGATTATATATATTCCCCTTTGTTTTACTTGATACACTAATTTTTAATGTAAGTTGTTTGCTGTTTAAAAAATATACAGTGCTGGGGCTGGCATGTGGCATAGCAAGTAAAGCTGCAGCTGGGGATGCCGGCATCCCAAGTGGGTGCTGGTTTGTGTCCCAGCTACTACACTTCCAATTTAGCTCCCTGCTAATGGCCTGGGAAAGCAGTGGAAGATGGTCCAAGTACTTGGTACCCTGCCACCCACATGGGAGACCCAAATGAAGCTCCTAGCTCATGGCTTGACCTGGCCTAATCTTGGCCCTTTCAGCCATCTGGGGTTTGAATCAGAGTTTTTAAGAACTTTCTGTCTGTCTCTCCTTTTCTCTCTGTAACTCTGACTTTTAAATAAATAAGTATTTAAAAATATAAAAATATAAAAAATATACAGTGCTAAAATTTATTTCTTGCTTTTCTTAATTCTTAATTCTGATCCTGTACTACAGTTGTATAATATGCATTTTCTGCAATTAGACAAGTTGGTTGCTCTATAGATCGTACCTGGAGAACCATAAAATAACATGGAATCATTTTAGGGCACCTAGGGATTATAAACATGTTGTCAAGTAATCTTAAATTTCTTAGAAAAGAGAAGTGCTTAGTTCATAATAAAATAGATAATTGAAAAAAACTCAACAAATCCAGACTGTTAAGTATACGTCTCACAGGATATAGAGGTAAACACTAATTTACCACAGTGTGACTCACACCATGGCAATCTTAACCACTGAGTTGAGCTATCTTGGGATTGAGAGTCATTCAGAAAAAAAGAAAGCATACCCCAAGCTCATCCAGACTATACTGAAATTTTTGTGAAATTTTTGAAGTGCTTTGGAAAACAAGATTAATATTATTTCATGCATCCAAGTCAGTTGACTTAACACAACTTAGTTTATTTGTTCATTCAACAAATATTGGTTCACTGGGTACATGGAGAATTCCAGCATTATTCTAGGCACCAGGGCTATTACGATAAACAGTATTGATATGACTCATATCTTCAAGGATTTATATTTTATTGGTGAGGATGTATAAAAAATAAGTGAAAAAATAAATATGAGTAATAATATAACTTTAATAAACACTGAGCGAGAGAATAAGGTTCCTGCATTTTGAAAAGTGGCTTTCTTAGCAAAGAGTGATGAAGAAGGAGCTTCTTGCGACAGTGACCTGTGAAGAGGGATCAAATGAAGTGAGGAGTGAACCACACCAAGGCCACCCAAGCAGTTGGAAGCCAGGACACAAACCCATATGGGAGACTTGAATGAAGCTCCTAGCTCCTGGCTTTGGACTGGCCCAGCTTCTGCTGTTGCCATTTACATGCATAAAAATAAATTCTTTAGCAATATATACATTTGTCCATATATGGATGTATTTAAAATTTCAGAACTAGATGGGATCATCCAGGCAGTTAAAATTGGTATAGGTGAGAGGAGAATCAAAGGCTGAGTCCTAGGCATTGCAGTATTTATAGACTAGAAGAAAAGAGTGCAGGAGAGTAAGCAGTGGCCAGCGTGCTGTGGTGTCTTGGAAGCCGGAGAAAGATGGCTTTTCAAGAAAGGAGGATGTCAAATGTCAAATACTGCTGAGAGGTCATGTACCATGCATTGAGCGTCGATCATCAGGTGAGGTCTTTTGTAATTTCTGAAAAACCGCACTCCATGGAATTGCGGGAGCAAAAATCCTCATAGGAGTGGATATAAGATTGGTATGAAGAGATGGTGACAGAATGTGCAGCTAATTCTTTAAAGCATTTTCTATAAAGATGGTCATACAGATAGGGGATAGTTAGAGGAGAGTCGGGAAGTAAGGAGTTAGTTAAATGTCGATGATACAGTTACAGGATTCTGGTGGGAATGGGTCTTTCTGGGGTAAAACATTAGTGAGGATAGAGAGAGAGGGAAGGAGAGTAGATGAGGAGTAAAATAACTTTTTTAGTGTAGGGATTGGTTCTAGGAGCAGGGGTGGCTTCTCCATGGCAACAGGAAGGCAGGCAGAATGTTTGGAAACATTTGCAAGCAGATGGGTAAATGTTGGAGGTGGTCCCCTCTGGTTACTTTCATTTCTTCAGAGAAACAGAATAAGAAGCTATCTGCAGAGAGTGAGGAGGGAGAGGGGGTATGGCATGTGAGCAGAGAGAAGGTGAAAATAATCATTTGAGAAAGAAGCAGTGTGACTGAGGCGATGCAATGGCTTGGGGCAGTGTGAGCATCTTTCCTTGGTGAACATGTGGCTAAACTGAGATGTCTCTTGCGTGCTTTTTCCCTTGCTACGTTCATTTCAGTTGCTTCCATGCAGGCTCAGGGTAGAGATAGATTCTGATTTATAGAGTTTTGCCAGAAAACATAAGTGCAATGGATGAAGAGCAGGGAAACTGGGGTTTGAAAACTTATTAAAAGATGTTAAACATTAACTGACCATGAGATCCAAGTCGGGTGAGAGAAATGGTCAGTGAAAAAGTGCGTGAGGTCAAGGAGCTGGAAATGGAGAAGAGGGGAATTCATTACTGGAATGGGATAACAGGATAGGTGAATTTTGTTCTTCTCAAGGGCACAAAATGATATAAATATGAATTATGTGTAGACAAGCTTACACAAGAAAAACAGTTTTTGAAATGAATATGTGGTAGGCAATTCTATCTTCATCCTCTCAGTCCACTCTTTGCATTTTGTTACTAGGCTTTCTCTTCAAAAACAGAAGATGCTGTTAGAAGCTTCGCCATTCCTGCAAAGAAAACAAAGCTGGCATTTCTAATTTTAGTTTGCTTTTCCTTGACAACAGCCTTTTAAATGTTGCCTATACAACAATGAAAGTCAGCTCCAGAAATTAATGAGATTGGGTTTGGTCAAGAAAATTAAATTTCCTTTTGCACTTCAACTTTGCAGTGTTCTTTCACCTTGCTTCAGTGTCTGAAGTTTTGCTATTTATGGTACTGATGATGGTATATGGAAAATTTGAATGTGTGGATTAGGAAGAGCAGTCCAAGTATTCAATGAGGGACTGCTGTGCAATATGGTTTTAAACATAGGCATGTGGAAATTGCTACCCTACATAAGGGTTGTTTTCTACTGCCACAGTGGCATCAGTTGACCTAAATAATGAAATTAAGTTCCCCCTTCTGACTCAAATTGTTACACAAGTCTGCACATGCTAAGTGTGCATGAATTGTCCCTGACTTGGGTGACTTTGTCACTCAGAGTGAAGTTTGCCAGAGTTGAAATTTTCTAACAAAATATTCAGACACACACACACACAGAAACACTCAAACACACTCAAGAAATAATAATATGTAGTTATATACTTTTGATGTAAATGCATTTCCTATTCAATAATTATAATATTGTGGTGATTTGGCATGAAGAGAAGTAAAAGTCATTGTTTCTTTTGATTTTTATTGCAATTAGTGTCATTATATATAGAATTTGGTGGAACATGATATTAAAAATTTAGAAGACTTCAATGTAGAGGTCATTAGTGGATAGATTTTTACATCTAATTTTGCTTTTCAGGAAGTTGAATCTTCTATTCTTATGCATTACATTAATTTGAAGATGATTATATGTTAGTGATATCAGCATTTTAAAAATAATCTTCTGACAGTTATTACTTGACATTGTAGGATTGCTGTTATTTACAGTTTAGTACAAAGCTGTGTAACCTAAAATAATGTTTGTAGTTCTTGGATTCTTGGTGGAAATCCCCATAGGTAATACAGTGCATTTTTTGTTTGGTAAATTGAATTTCTTTTTTTTTTAAATTTTTATTTATTTATTTTTTTTGACAGGCAGAGTGGACAGTAAAGGGAGACAGAGAGAAAGGTCTTCCTTTGCCGTTGGTTCACCCTCCAATGGCCGCTGCGGTAGGCGCTGCGGCCGGCGCACTGCGCTGTTCCGATGGCAGGAGCCAGGTGCTTATCCTGGTCTCCCATGGGGTGCAGGGCCCAAGAACTTGGGTCACCCTCCTCTGCACTCCTTGGCCACAGCAGAGAGCTGGCCTGGAAGAGGGGCAACCGGGACAGGATCGGTGCCCAGACCGGGACTAGAACCTGGTGTGCCGGTGCCGCAAGGCGGAGGATTAGCCTACTGAGCCGTGGCGCCGGCTGATAAATTGAATTTCATTCTCACCTTCTGCAGATCCTCTCTTTTGCTTTTCCTTCATTTGAGGACTGAACTGAATATGATCTGGAACTGTAGCATTCCTATTTGTTTTGCTACCAATGCTACAACTTTAATGTCACAATCTGCCAAATGTACACCTTGGCTGGGTATTTAAAGAAATATAAATTTGACTTCCTTGGTAATAATCCTTTAAACTGTATGGCAGTTTTACTTTCAAAAGTTAATTCTCAATTTATTAAAGAAATAAAATAATTTAAGACAATAAAAACAAGAGCTTTCCTCACTACTCTTTGGTGCTATCATTATCTTCTGAGACATCAGCTTTCATCTTTAATTTTTCTTCCTGCTTCATATCCACATTAAAAATAATAATTTTTATTATTTTTATTTTATTATTTTATTTATATAATAAATAATATGATAATTTTAATATAATAATTTTTAAAGCTTTTATTTAATGAATATAAATTTCCAAAGTACAGCTTATGGATTACAATGCCCCCCCCATAACTTGCCTCCCACCCACAACCCTCCCCTTTCCCACTCTCTCTCCCCTTCCATTCACATCAAGATTCATTTTCAATTCTCTTTATATACAGAAAATCAGTTGAGTATATATAAAGTAAAGATTTCAACAGTTTGCCCTCACATAACAACACAAAGTGAAAAATACTGTTGGAGTACTAGTTATAGAATTAAATCACAGTACAGCACATTAATGACAGAGATCCTACATGATTTTTTTTAAAACTTGATTAATTTTCTATGTAATTTCCTATTTAACACCAAGTTTTTTTTTTTTTTCATTTTCAATTATCTTTATATACAGGAGATTGATTCAGTATATACTAAGTAAAGATTTCATCCGTTTGCACCCACACAGAAACACAAAGTGTAAAAATACTGTTTCAGTACTAGCTATAGCATTACTTCACATTGGACAACCCATTAAGGACAGATCCCACATAAGAAGTAAGTACACAGTGGCTCTTGATGTTGATTTAACAATTTAACACTCTTGTTTATGGCGTCAGTAATCTCCCTAGGCTCTAGTCATGAGTTGCCGAGGCTATGGAAGCCTTTAGGGTTCGCCGACTTCGATCTTATTCCAACAGGGTCATAGTCAAAGTGGAGGTTCTCTCCTCCCTTCAGAGAAAGGTACCTCCTACATTGATGGCCCCGTCCTTTCTACTGGGATCTCACTCGCAGAGATCTTTCATTTAGGTTTTTTGTTGTTGTTGTTGTTTTTTTTTTTTTTTTTTTTTTTTTTTTTTTTGCCAGAGTGTCTTGGCTTTCCATGTCTACAATACTCTCATGGGCTCTTCAGCCAGATCCGAATACCTTAAGGGCTGATTCTGAGGCTAGAGTGCTATTTAGGACATCTGCCATTCTATGAGTCTGCTGTGTATCCAGCTTCCCATGATGGATCATTCTCTCCCTTTTTGATTCTATCAGTTAGTATTAGCAGACACTAGTCTTGTTTGTGTGATCCCTTTGACTCTTAGACCTATCAGTGTGATCAGTTGTGGACTGAAGTGGATCACATGGACTACTGAGATGGCGCTGGTACATGCCACCTCAATGGGATTGTACTGAAATCCCCTGGCACATTTCTAACTCCATCATTTGGGGCAAGTCCTATTGAGCATGTCCCCAATTGTACATCTCCTCCCTCTCTTTTTCTCATTCTTATTAATATAATAATTTTAATAATTTTTATTATTTTATTTATATAATAAAGGATATAATAATTTTATACAATAATTTTAATACTAATTTTTATTATTTTATTATTATTTATAATTATGTACTTCTTTCCTCCTTTATCTATAAATATTATTTGCTGATTTCATATAGCAATGATTGAAAACAGCATTTGTAAACCAAGCTCTGACTACTTCCCTCTTGAATTCCCTTCCCCTCATCCTCCTGATGTAATTCTATTGCCATTTCAGAGAATCAATATTTAGTGTTTATAGTATTCTGACTGAGTTGGCTTCACTTCTGAGCCAAGTAGTGAAATATGAGTGTTTCCTGTAGAGTATAATTCCTTGTTTTTCCTGGAATTAATAAATATCTCATTTTAATTGTTGCTTTTTTGGCCTCAGTTACTGCATACCTATCACTAATGCTTTCCAAGTTCACCAAAAGAATTATAAAGCACCCTTCAATACATTTCCCACACTTTCAAACACATCATGTGCTTTTGCTGTCACATTCTTTTTCTGGAGACATTGTTTTTGCAGCCTTTGTCCCCTAGCTCCGTCTGGGACTCTCTGAAGCCTGAGGCACAGCTATTTCCTGGGACTGCCCTTTGCTTTCATTCTGGGAAATCCCTTCCACACTCTCATGAATTGGGTCTGTTGTTTCCTGATCCCATTCTCTCTGAGTTTATTCTAATTTAGGGGATGAGCTTCTGCACTAGCTTCTGAAAAACATGGTTTTAGAAGTGCATTCATCTATGAAAATATACTCATTTTTATGTTGAGATAGCTTGATTGGCTATAAAATAAGTTAAAAATAATGTTCTCAGAATTTTATATGCATTGATTCATTGGTCTTTAATTTTCACGTTCATTACCAAGTAATTGGATGCTATTTAGTTCTCAGCTGTTTATGTGATGCTCTTCTCAGTCTCCTTGAGTCAGGCATTTTTATTATTTCTTCTTTTAAAATTTCATGGTAATAGCTTTAGTGCGAGAATTTTTGTTCAGGGAAATTGATTGGTTCTTCAAATTGGAAATACATGCCTTTTTGTTTGGAGAAGATTTTTTCACTCTTTGATTTGAAAATTTTCTTTTCTATCTCTTCTTTGTTGCTTCATTTTGGCATTTTTTCTATTGTGATCCTTGGATTAAGTCTCAAATTGTCATATATTTTGCTCCTGTTTTAAATTTTTAAAAGCTGACAACTTTTTATTTTAAGATTTTATTTATTTATTTGAGAGGTAGAGTTACAGACAGTGTGAGGGAGAGACAGAGAGAAAGGTCTTCCTTCCATTGGTTCACTTCCCAAATGACTGTAATGGCTGGAGCTGCACCAATCCAAAGTCAGGATCCAGGAGCTTCTTTCATGTCTCCCATGTGGGTGCAGAAGCCCAAGGACTTGAGCCATCTTCAGTAGAAGTTCAGTAGAAGTTCCCAGGCCACAGCAGAGAGCTGGGTTGGAAGAGGAGCAGCCGGGACTAAAACTGGTGCCTATATGGGATGCCAGTGCCGCAGGCAGAGGATTAACCTACTGTGCCACGGTGCTGGCCCCCCAAATTTAAAACTTTTAATAATCAACTTTTCTAATATTTCCTAAGACTTTATCTCATTCTTATTTTGATTGATTCTTATTTATAGCACTCCATTCTTTTGTTATGCAAATAATAATTTTTAGAGCTCTGAGATTAATTTCAGTTGGTTAACATTTTTTCTTTATGGAGTTGCTCTTTTCTGAATGTTTGTTTCAATGTATCTCTCCTGTTAAAGGTATTCCTGGGAGGTCTAGCTAATCATAGTTAAAACAGAGACCCAAGAAAGCTTATGAATGCTCCTTGGGAATAGATAATGTTTGTTGGCTTGTGGGTCTCATAACAGCTATTCAATCAAGTGACTACCAAGTGCCAATATCCACAGGTCTTTCTTTGGAGCTATTTCTTTTCTATGTAGGAAAAGTTAATCTCCTGTCTGGGATGTGTAAGGCTTTTTTCATCTATTCTAGAGCTGAGTGAGGAAAGAAGTTGGGGGTCATTATGTAGTTTTTACTTGCTTTTTAAGTATAGCAGTTTACCTCTCTCATGTCTGTGCTTTAATTTTCCTGGAATATACACTTCTGTTCTTCCACAGTGGTTTGGGAGCAGTGGTTTCTAGATGTTGAGGAGGAAAATGACAATGTACTTTTTATATAGACTTCAACCAAAACCCTGCTTTCAGGGATAATCGGATTCCTTGTCTTCTACAACAGCTGGTGCCTCCTGCTCCTGCACCTTTCCAGGGTTCTCTCCAGTGAGACCTATGCTTCCCGTTGTTATCATCTGCTAAGATTTTCATTCCTCTGTCTACTTCCTAAGCTTACTAAATGGCTGATTCTCTTGTTACCTTCTTTGGTATTCAAATTGTGCTTCTGAGGGACTTATAACATTTTTATGCCCTTACTATCATGCTGGTGGAGTTTTAGCATGTAACAATGATAAATGCATGTATTCAATTAGCCATGGTTAAAATTACATGAAAGTTTTTGAGTAATTAAAAAATAATTCAAATTTTCTTCTCCAGTTTGTCTTGAAAACCTGCTGAGTTAAGACCATCAACTAATTTTGCTTATTATATGAGAGTAACTGAAAAACTTTATGGAAGATGGAATTAAAAGATACATTTATTCTGGTGTAAAAAATTTTCAATACTGTATATGACTATCTTCACAGTATACATTTTCCATGAACTTTTTGAAGATATTTCATATAAGAACACTAAAAGAAATAACCATCTGAGAGTAATTAGATTACAAAGAGTTCAGTGCAGGAAGCAGAAATCACTCTGGTATTTGACAGAACGGGATACAGTACAAAAATTGAAGGAATGCTTTTAGGAGCTGGAATAGGTTAGTGGGTTAAAAGCTCACTACCATAGCTGTGATTCAGTCAGGAAGCGGCCATCATTATTGCCATCAGCACTCTGCCCCCAGATAGCCATGAAGCCAAAGGCTGCATGTGCAAAGGTAGAATACAGCCAACACAGTGGTCTCATGGCTTTGCTTATCAGCCGTGGACACTAGCAAGAAGATGGCTCCTCCTCATTTTGCCTACTAGATACTTTAAGACTGCTTTCAATTGGCAGTACCTAAATCACATCTAGAACCTTACTTGAAATGGTCCGGGAATATACATTTTAGCTTTCAAATTTTTTAAAACAGAATTAGTTATTAAAAAGTATCTATCACGGTAGTATAGCTGGTTGATGACAAAGCTATTACCAGATCCCAATTTTTGTGATTTCCAGGAATTTTCTATTGTTTTCTTCCATTAATAAGAGAAGATATAATATTTACATTAAAGTGTGTCATCCAGATGGAATGATCATCTAAAATGTATAATAGTATAATTGATATGCTTTTCCTTTAAGGCTTTTGCTTCCAGTGATCTTTGCTAATATCTCAATGCAAGATAATTTTTTCAAAGATTTATTTATTTATTTGAAAGGCAGAGTTATAGATAAAGAGGGAGAGACAGAGACAGAGACAGAGAGATCTTCCATTCTGTGCTTGCTACAACTGCCAGGACTGGGCCAGGTTGAAGCTAGGAGTCAGGAGCTTCTTCTGGGTTTCTGATGTGGGTGTCAGGGATCCAAGCACATGTGTCATCTTCTGCTGCCTCCCAGGCCACTAGCAAGGAGCTGGATTGGAAGTGGAGCAGCTGGGACTCGAATTGATGCCTACATGAAATGCCAGGATCATTGGTGGTGGCTTAACCTGCTATGCCACAATACCAATCCCAAGACAATCTCAGAGTGTATGATCTTTTATTATATGTTTAACACTAAATTTAATCCTGCCAAGGAATGTAAAATAAAATATTTAGTTTTCCCTTTAACTATGTAGATAAATCTAACTCCTATTAATTTGGAGCTATATTATAAAATAGGGAAGATATGTATTTTCTTTCTGACTGAGAAGAAACATCTGTTGTATGTCAGGAACTTTCTATTTGCTATTCTATTAAATCTCCATATTCATCTTGTCATGTAGCATTGTCATCATCATTTTGGAGAGCAGTAAATTGACACTCAAAGTTGCTTGTATCTGTTTTGTTTGAGAGCAGAGATTCACACACACAGACAGATACATGGAGAGAGACAGACAAGGAGAGAGAGCATCCAACTGCTGATTCACTCCCCAAATACCCAGAACAACCAGGGCTGGAATAGGCTGAAGCAGGAAGCCGGGAAACTAGTTTGGGTCTCACATATGAGTGGCAGGAACCCAAGTACTTGAACCTTCAACCTTCTTCAAATGATAATAACATGGCTCAGTAGTGGACCCAGATAATAATTTTTTTTTATGTCTCATAGAAGTCCACTGCAATAGATTTTTAAACAAATGCACATTTCTCAAGGATTTAAGAAAACCACCGAATTACGGAGTGTTATCCTTGATTACATTACTAGTAAAGTGCCATTATCAGAAATTTGCTAAAATATTAGCCTAAAATTCATTGTAAAGATAGTCCAGAAAATCCCTTTGAGGGATCAGAATTTTTTTGTCAGTTAAGGGAGATTTTTGTTTTGTATGACAAGCAATGCTTTGGCCAACTGGAAGTGCTTTTGTTTTCTTTGTTTGGTGTTCTTCTATCTGCTTGATGACTGGATGAGGTTAGCACAGAGTACATAGGTGTTCACACAGTAAAGAAAAGTGTGATTGAAAAGCCTGCTGTGCCTTCCCATTTGTTGTCACCATAATAGAACACATTGCACTGTCTGACATCCATTCTAAGCCTGGAAATTGTTTGTGTATTTCCTGTGATTAATTGCATGAATAACAGAGACATCAATAATGACTTCCTGGCATGTATACGGGAATGTATGTATGTATATAAGGGAATATCTCTTTTCATAAATTCTGTGATTCAGATTGTACTTAAAAATCTGTTTCATTGGATTAAAAAAATTATTTCTCCGTCTTCATCTCTCTTTGGCTCACTGGAAACATTTGAGTTAATGTTCCTTTTGAAATATTTTCTTTATTGCTCCCAGAATAACAGTTTCTTATTTCTTCATCTACTTCACTGGCCACCCCTTCTCAGTTTTCTTTGATGATTTCTCCTTATTTCCCAACATTTCAATTTTGAAATGTCCCAGAACTCAGTTCTCAAATTAGTTGTCTTCTATATCTGGATTCACACTCTATGTGATAACATCTGGTGTCATGGTATTATATTCTATCAATTTACTGGTTAGTGACAAATTTATATCCCATATACCTCTCTAGACTTCAAAATACATACTTTATTCAACTTCTCTTGTTGCTTAAGATTAACATTTCTGAAGCCAAACTTGATTTTCTCCATTTATCTTTCTATTAACTATTTCTTCCATAGACTTCCTCATCTAGGTAAATGACAGTTCTGTCATGGTCCCAGACTAAAAACTTCCAGAAGCATTGGAGTCATTCTTGACTTCTTATACAACCACATACAACTCAGCAGAAAATCCTAAAGAATCTACTTTCAAAATAAACCCAGAATTCTTCCACCTCTCACATCTTTAATACAACCTGCCTAGTCTAAGACCTTACCATTTCTCATTTGTAATAGTCTCATCTGCAATGTCCCACTAATGTCTCCTTGTTTCCTCCTTTGTACCGCTGCCCTTCTCCACACATTGTAAGCTGCCTCAGTTGGGTCCTGTCACTTCTCTATTCATTCTTTATATCATTATAACATCAAAATATTTATTCTTTCTCATTTGCGCCTCTTTCTCCATCACTTTAATTTTGTGTTCTACCACTTTTTTTTTTCTCATCAAGCACCATTCACACTAGATCACTTGTTTATTCTAAACTTCAGTGTGCCTTAACCTACATGACAATGAAAGAGTGAGAGGTATTTTATGAAGAATAATGGTATTTATTTGGGAATAGCAGAGCATTCAAATAAGAATATACATGCCATAATAAACCACGAATATATTCAAGGAGGTGGAAGCAAAGGAAGCATTGAAGGTGAGATGATGAGGATTTTTAAACAATAGTTTTGTATCCAAGGATTAATAATAAGAATGGTGCCAATATGAGGTTGAACAGAGAGGTTGGGCAGATATCCTTGCAGCCATATTGCTTGTGTAAAGTTGTGGTGGCCTATGTTCCTTTGTTCAGCGTTGTGGTTCTGGCAGAGTCTTTTGTGAGCGTTTCTTGTGGTCAGGAATGCATGCATGTGATCCGCTCCTTTGTAACAACTTGGTTTTCTTTATTTTTTGGTTAGGACTCCACAGAAGAGCTCTGTTTTGATTCTGATTAATTTCACATTTTCTGTTTGGATCAAAATTTTTCTCAGAAAGCAGTGCTGATCAATTATCTCCTACTGAGGTTTTGATTGTCCCTTGGTACCTTTGCGTCTGTCCTTTCCTTTGCCTGGTATACTCTTATCTAGGTTATCTACACAGTATACCCTGTCACTTCCATTAGGGCTCTACCTACATTTCACCTATTAGAAAGGTTTTGACTGCCTTTCATAAAATATCTCCTCCACTACCTAGGTAGTCTTTTATTTTACTTTTACTTGTAGAACTTCTCATCTCCTGGGGTACTATTTATTTATTCAATTGCCTATTTTCCATTAAAATCTAAACTTCATGAAAGTAGGCATTTCATTTTTCTTTTGATCATGCTCTCTTTGTTCAGGACTTCATTTTTAATGAATGTATGAATGAATAGCACTTATATAAATTATTGAATCATATTATCAAAATGAGTATTACCCAATTTTGTGAAGTATGGTTTAATCATACATTTACAGACTTTGGATATTATTTTTAATTTCTGTTAATTTAGTGGGGAAAATACAATTGAGTTGTTTTGATTGCTTTTGTAGTCCACCTTTCATCTTCACTTCATGTATTTATAATTTAAAAACATGTTTTATAACTTTTAAAAATAATTGATTTTCTGTATGTAGTTGACACATATGGATTTATCATCATTTTATCCAGTATGATATTAAAATATGAATTAAAGGTTTAGCACAGTACAATACCTATATGGAAACTTGGCATAACAAAGCACCTTTTGGACTGGACACAGAGATGGGCTTGATCCCAGGCACTCCATTATGGGATGCAGGCCTCTCAAGCAGCATATTAACCTCCTGTGCCCAATTGCCAGCCCCTTGAATAGCTTTTTTAAGGTATAATTTGCATATCATAAAATTCATCCATTTTAATTATAGAATTCAATAATTTTTAGTAAATTTGTTGGGTTATGCAGGCTTTACGATGACCTCATTCAAACAGATTTCAAGTAGGATCCTTGTGTTAGTTTGCAGTCATGCCCACTTGTACCCCTCAACTCCCAACTCAAGGTAAACATTGATCTGTGTTCTGTTTTTATATAGGTTTTTTTTTTATGGGTAGACATTTTATATAAATCGGATTGCACAACATAAAGTGTTTAATGACTTTGTCATTGATATCAAAAGTCTGTTCCTCTTTATTGTTGAGTAGTATTCAATTTTATGGATATACTATGTTTTATTTGGTGGTAGGTTTTAGATTTTACAAATAATGTTGCTCTGAACATCCATTGACAAAGTTTGTGTGTGCTTATGTTTTCTGTTCTTTAGGGTGTAGTTATAAGGATAGAATTGTTAGATGCAAAGGTATGTCTATGTTTAACTCTTTAATAATCTTCTAAACTTTCAAAGCAGTTGCATGATTTTATATTCTCAGCAGTTATATATCAGAGTTTCAGATTCTGTAGAAGCTGAAATTTCTCACTGACACCTAGTATGGCAGTTTTTAAAATTAAAATCATTCCAGTGGCAATTTATTGTATTGCATTGAATTTCTCTGATGATTGATGACAGAGAATGTCTTTTAAGATGTTTATTAGCCCCTCCCACTCACACCCCTCCCATCTCCCGCTCCCTCTCCCATTCCATTCACATCAAGATTCATTTTCAATTATCTTTACATACAGAAGATCGATTTAGTTTATATTAAGTAAAGATTGCATCAGTTTGCACCCACACAGAAACACAAAGTGTAAAATACTGTTTCAGTACTAGTTATAGCATTACTTCACATTGGACAACACATTGAGGACAGATCCCACATGAGAAGTAAGTACACAGTGACTCCTGTTGTTGACTTAACAATTTGACACTCTTGTTTATGGTGTCAGTAACCTCCCTAGACTCTAGTCATGAGTTGCCAAGGCTATGGAAGCCTTTATTTGCCGACTTTGATCTTATTTAGACAAGGTCATAGTCAAAGTGGAAGTTCTCTCCTCCCTTCAGAGAAAGATACCTCCTTCTTTAATGGCCGTTCTTTCTACTGGGATCTCACTTGCAGAGATCTTTCATTTAGTTCTTCTTCTTCTTCTTCTTCTTCTTTTTTTTTTTTTTTTTTTTTTTGCCAGAGTGTCTTGGCTTTCCATGCCTAAAATACTCTCATGGGCTCTTCAGCCATATCCGAATGCCTTAAGGGCTGATTCTGAGGCTAGAGTGCTATTTAGGACATCTGCCATTCTATGAGTCTGCTATGTCTCCGCTTCCCATGATGGATCATTCTCTCCCTTTTTGATTCTATCAGTTAGTATTAGCAGACACTAGTCTTGTTTGTGTGATCCCTTTGACTCTTAGACCTATCAGAGTCATCAATTGTGAACTGAAATTGATCACTTGGACTAGTGAGATGGCATTGGTATATGCCACCTTGATGGGTTGTAGTGGAATCCCCTGGCACGTTTCTAACTCCACCATTTGGGGCAAGTCAGCTTGAGCATGTGCTGAACTGTACATCTCCTCCCTCTCTTATTCCCACTCTTATATTTAACAGGGATCACTTTTCAGTTAAAATTTAAACACCTAAGAATAATTGTGTGGGTGCAAACTGATGAAATCTTTACTTAATATATACTAAATTGAACCTCTGTATATAAAGATAATTGAAAATGAATCTTGATGTGAATGGAATGGGAGAGGGAGCAGGAGATGGGAGGGGTGCGAGTGGGAGGGAAATTTTTTTTGGGGGGGGCATTGTACTCCATAAACTGTACTTTGGAAATTTATATTTACTAAATAAAAAAATAAAAATAAAAAAGAATGTACACTCAAATTTTTTGCCTAATTTTAAAGGGAGTTAATTTCTTATTTTGAATTTTAAGAACATTTTTGAAATTTATATAAGCTCAATGGATTTCATGTTTTTCATATATTACATATTTAGGAGCAAAGTTATACTTCCCACCATCCTCTCCCTCCCTCCCTCCCACACTCTTGCTACCGGTCCTCCTCCTTCTTTTCTTAAGAAGTATTTATATAAAGTCCTGATTTCTGATTTACAAATACTTTCCTTCCAATCAATCACTTACCTTTCATTTTCTTCATGCTAACTTTTGTAAAGCAAAAAATTTTAGTTCTAATGAAGCATAATTAGCTCCTATAAGAGTTAATTTTTGTGTACAGCTTGAGGAAAGACTCTAAGTTCATATATTTTCATTCAGATATTCAATTGGCATGTGTTGAAAAGACCATCCAATTCCCACTGGTTCCTTTACTGAAAATGAACTGATCAAACATGTAAGAATTTACCTGTGGGTTTTTAATTTGATTCCATTTTTCTATACATTAATTTATACCAATAAAATCTGTCTTTATTATTGTGGCTTTATAATAATTTGAAATCACTAAATGTAAATCCTCCAGCTTTTTATTTAAACATTTTTTGACTGTTCTAGATCCTTTGTAATGTCCTAACAATTTTAGAATTGAATTTCCAATTGCTACAATAAAGTCTTGTGGGATTTTGGTAGGGATACAAAGGGTATACAAAACATTTGTGAAGAAAGTATATTATCTTTTAAATTCCATTCTTCCATGAACTTTTTGAAATATGTTCATGTTATTGTTTCTATAAACCCATTCCAGAGCATTGCCATGCTAACAATATCAAGTCTTCATCCCAAAATTAGAAAGTCCAAATATTTTATCTTTTTTTTTCCTCAGTAATATTTCTTAAAATTAAGGATTTTTTGATGCTATTTTAATTATAATTTGTGGTTTTTATTTTTTATTTGATTTGTTAGCTTTTAGTTTATTTATTTGAAAGGTAGAGAGGGAGGGGAAGAGAGAAACAGATAATTAATATCTCATATTTGCTGATTCACCATCCAATGCATATAAGAGCCAAGGCTGGACCATGCTAAATCTAGGAGTGAGGAACTCAAACTAGGCCTCCCATATGGGTGACAGGGACACAACTACTTGAACATCACCTGCTGTCTCTCAGTGTATGCATTAGCAGGAAGCTGGAATTGAAAGGGGAGCTGGGACTCATTCTCAGGTACTTTGATACAGGATGTGGGCATTTTAATCGGCATAATAACTGCTATTCCAATTCAGGCAACTCCTTTTCGCACCTTCCTTTCTGGTACTAGATCTTCTGGGTTTAATCTTAGTATCTGTGTTTTGCCAATCAGCATATAATTTATTTTTATCTTTTTGGGACTAGATATAAATCTAAGCCTGCTTTCCTCCTTCCCTTACTTCCTTTTATTCATTTTTAATGAAGAGGATAAAATTATGCCTGTAAGCTCGACACTAACTATTCTGTCAATTAGGGGTTGAATTAAAGCTCTCACATTTTGGTGTAATTTGTAATGCCCAAATTTATTAAAGAATTGTTATGGTTGCCAGTCTTATGATAAGCTGTCAACATAAATGTCTTTTGGATGAACTTGCAAGAGCAGTAAATGTCATGATAGGTGTATTGCTTTCATGCATCTTTAAGATTACCTACCATTGTTGATCTTTGCAAAAGAGAAGTTCACTTTTCATGCTTTTCATTTGTCTATAAAAATTCTAACACTTCTTATATAGTCTGTCCCATAAATGGAATCTTAAAGAATTATCTGTTCTTCCAATTAACATTGGCATCTTTTTGTATTTGGGCTTCTTCTTAAGGCTTTCTTCTTTTTTTCCTCATTTCTAACTAAATGGGATCAGTGGGAAGGAATATATACGTGTGGTTTCAGTACTTCAAGTTAAAGGAAACATCATCAATCATATCTATGTGTTTTGGGCCCATATGGTGTATATATTCTGTAATAAAACAATATAACAGAGCTGGAGTCATTTATCAGACATTGTGACATTATAATTTTAGTTTGGAGAAGAGAATGTTGTGGTAGGTAAGTCACCCAAAGTAGATTGGGGCACCAGTAACCTTTTAAAAATGAGTTAAATTCATAACCCCCTTTTTTTCTTGCATGATAGGAGATGTTAAGCATTCACTATATTAGTTTCCAAATGGGAACTGGGGTATGACAAGTCATCTAGAAAAAGCCAAACTTTTCTAAGCTAAGAAGAGTTTGTGCTGGCCAAGGAATATTGTACAAAATTTTGAAGACAGTAGGATGAATACATTGGCAAAACTATTCAGATGTAATTAGTCCAGATACTATATATGACTATTGTGTTGTGATTTTTCAGTGTTAAACTGGTTTGGACTAAATGATAATTGAAGGGATAAGTGATATACAGGAGCAGGAGTCATCAAAAAAGTAATGGAAAGGATGCATATTGAAAGAAGTATGCGTGGATTTTAATTTTTTTTGCACCCAAATAAATGCGTATCTTAATTCCATGTTCCATGAACCTCTTCATGTATCTTCATACAGGAAATATGGGGTTGCGCATGAAATGGGAGTAGTACAAATGTGACATGCACATGTAGATTTTTCCTTCTGTGCTCATGTCAGACATTGTTAATCCATCAAAGCATCCCCTCCCACTAATGCTGGACATGATCCTGTCAGCACAGTGCTCCAAAAATCTACTTCAGATTGACCAGAGTAAGAAAGCACTCCAGTTTATTGCATAACAGGAATAGCAAATTGAATGCTTGACTTATATAAGTATCTAATATATTTTTTCCATAACTGCATTGAAAATATGGTCTATACTTGACATAGTTCACTCAATGTTTGGAAAACATAGCAACTATATAGCCAAAAAGTTATCTATCTTTTGTGTTATTTATTTTCAAAATTCCAGTAAAAAATAAATTTAGTAAAGGATCATATCTATGCTTCTATTTATATTGATGTGAGTTCTTTCTTTTTGAGATAAATTTCAACCCTGCCCTCCTCGCTCCTCTCCATGTTGAACTGAAACTGTCCTTTGTCATGCGAGAATGAGGAACTGTGTTTTCTGCAAGGAAACCTCACCTCTTCCTGTACACCTGGTTCTAGAAAATGAAGATTGCCCCAATTGTCCACAAAAGAGATATTCATCAGCTGGGTGTTGTGCTTGAACTATATCACATGATTGCTGTCTGAAGCAGGGGAGAACTTTGGATTTTTAAGTCTTGAGTGAGCCTTTGCTCAGTTTACACTAAGGTTGCAATCTGGGGCTTCTTTGCTTCAGTTTTCTTATCTGTAAGTGGAGACTGCTCTGAGACTGTTCTCTAATTCTGGAATTTATTTTGTGATATGGAATTAACTATGCACAAATGCCAGCACAGCTTTAAACAAATGTCAGTCATGTGTCAGCCCATCACAGAAGAATATGGCACTTACCAAATGTGGATGCAAGATGACATGTGAGATGAGAGCACTGTCTTTGAAGCCAACCAAATCAGTATTCACATCTCAGTTTCACTGTTTACTAACAAGAAGATGCAAGGTACAGTCCTTGGTTTCTGAACCTTATTTTCTTCATCTGTCTGGAGAAAAACAGGCTATTAGGAAGATTAAATGGTCAAGTGTTTAAAGCAGGTGGCATAGTCACTTGTGTTCAGTAAACAACCAATTAGTGGCAGTTATTGTAATCAATGAATACTGTTGACAAAGTTACAATCTGAGATGTGATTACGATTCTATCTCTTTTACCCTTAGCATTAGTTAGACCATCAGAAAATTACATGTATGAATTACTTTGTGTTATCCTACTACACCAATTACTGCTACAGATCCTCAACATTCTGTATTTTTTTTGTTGATGTTCTTTAGAAGTGATGGATGCACATGAAAGTCTTTGAATTATTATGCCTTTAATTTTATCTAACATGACAGCAAAAGCATAAAAAATATTGTAAATCCCTCAGAATGACAAAGTGAATGAAAACGAAGGTAACAAGAAAATGAGTCATTCTGGAAGTTGAGAAAGTAGGTGGAGGAGTGGAAATAACCCATGTGACAAACTTTTGAATAATTTAAAATTAATTCAGATTTTCTTTTCCACTTTGTATTGAAAACCCTGTGAGGTAAGACCACGGAATAAATCATCTCAATAGCTGCAGAAAAAGCTTTTGATGAGATTCAACGTCCATTCATGATAAATATCCTCAACAAATTAAACAGGGAAGGAATACACCTTAAAAAAATACACCTTAAAAAAAAAATGGTGTCTTGGACAAACCCATAGCTAATATACTTAATGGTGATAAGGTAAAGTATTTCTCCTAAGATCTGAATGAAGGCAAGAGGTCCACTTTTACCACTCTTATTCAAGACAGTATTGGATATCTTAGCAAGAACAATTAAGGCAGAGAAAGAAATAAAGGGTATCCAAATTGGAAAGAAGATCAAAATATCCATGTTTGTAGATGACTTGATTTTACACATGGAAAAATCTAACTACTCCACCAATAAGCTGTTAAAACTGATAAATGAATTCACTAAAGCTGCAGAACACAAGATCAACATTCAAAAAGAGTAGCATTTTTATATACCAAAAAGAGTAGTGTTTTCTATTTCAATATTACTGAAATAGAAATCAAGAAAAGAATCCCACTTATAATATATACCAAAAAACTAAATACTTAGAAATAAATTTAACCAAATTTATATGATTGAATTAAGTGAAATATCTGTACGATAATCATTATAAAACACTGATGAAGGAATTCGTAGAGAATACATAAAAGCAGAAAGATAGTCCATTTTCATGGTTTGGAAGAATTGATACTATTAAAATGTCCATACTACCCAAAGCCATCTTCAGATTTAATGCAATTTCCATAAAAATACCAATGTTATTCTTTACAGAAATAGAAAAAAATCCTAAATTTCCTATGGAACTGTAAAGGACTCAGAATAGCCAAAATATTCCTGAACATAAATAAATAAAGTAACTCTGGAGGCGTCACACTATTTGACTTCAAAGCACACTAAAAAGTTATGGTAATTAATCATTGTAATCCATAAGCTGTACTTTGGAAATTTATATTCATTAAATAAAAGTTTAAAACAAACAAACAAATAAATAAATCCTTAAAAGAAAAAAAAAGTTATGGTAATTAAAACAGCAGAAAGAGGAAACTCTTAAACATTTATGATGGGAATGTAAGTTAGTACAGCCACCATGGAAAACAGTATGGCAGCTCCTTAAAAAACTAGAAAATAGAAATGCCATTTGATCCAGCAATCCCACTCCTGGGTATATTTCCAAAAGACATGAAGTCATCATATCAAAGAGCTACCTGAACCACCACATTCATTGCAACACTCTTTACAATTAGCCACTCATTATTAGATGAGTGGATAAAGAAAATATGTTATATACACATACATATTATTCATACTGAAGAAACAATGAAATCCTGCCATTTTCAGCAAAATGGATGGAACTAGAGGACATTATCTTAAGTGAAATAAGCCAGATAAATAGGAGTATCACATGTTCTTCTGCCTATGTGAGACTAAAAATATAGTTAATCTGAACATAGAAGAGATATTATGAAAGGCTGGCGAGGACGTGGAAGATAGTTTGTATAATGGCTACCACATCACAGAGAGACAGAATGAGTTTCTAGTGTTACACAGAATAGTAGGGGTGAATATAGTTCAAATTAATCTCATATGTTTTCTGAACAAATGGAAATAGGAGCTCCAAGGCTTCAGTCATATAAAATAATGAAAAAGTATTTTAATGGTTTTTTAAGAAGTATGATAAATAAAAATGTGTGGCTTATAAAAGAAAGATCTAATGTTTTTGAGAAGCATTTTGTTGCCCCCAGTGATGGAGGAAGGAGTGAATAGCCAGTTGGTATTCCAAGAAGTGTAAATATATTCAGCCACAAAAAAACATGTAACCCTAGGTTTCTCAGAATGCTTTATCAATTAAAAAATCAAAGAAATAATGAAAATATTCAAGAACTATAGCCTGACTCCATATTCCAGCCCTTTGTATTCCAAACATTTGGAATACAAAGCATTTCTGAGTTAGCATTTTATTTCTCCTCAGTGAGATAACCTATGTTTGACAGCAAGCCTGATTTGAACAGGGTGGGCAGAGAAATAGGGGAGACTCTTCACTCAGTTCACTTCCTTTCCTTTGCCTGTCTTCGTGAGTAGTGCTAATCAGTGCTCAGCCATCTGCTGGCCTTACTCTGTATCTGTTGCTGCCTATCCCAGATAGGTTTGTTTTGCATGATGTTGCTTATGTGGAAGTCGTCCTGTATCAGGAGTCAATTGACGCCACACTTGTTGGATGGGAGAAAGATCTATCTTCCTATTCAGCTCCCTAGGAGGATTAAGCTTTCAGGCTGCCTTTGTAAGAAGGTATAGACAAGTCTTGGAGACTAGGGAAGCTACAGAAAGAGAATCACAAAGAACTACATCCAAAAGTGCTACACAGGGGATACCACCGAAGGATGTCCAGCTATTCTGACTCCTCTCTCTCAACAACTGTCCATTTCTCTTCAGAGAGGCATTGAGCAGGAATTTTTCCTTCCTTTACTGAAAGAGTCTTAATTTCTGTATGTCTGGGCCCGTTGTCTATATCACTATCATTTATTTTTCTCCTGGATTTCTGTTTTGTCTTCATGTAAGTGGGACTCTATAGCATTGTCTTGGACAATTGAGAGTTCCTGGTTTTCTTCTTATTTTTTTTTAAAAGAACAAACCAAGGCATCCTATCTATCTATCTATCTAGGTATAATATAAAACTATAAAAAACTACAGAATCTGGGAATATTTTATATTCTCAGAAATATATATATTTCTTACATTCTATTGTTTCTTTTTTCCTCTTACTGAGGGAATGTAGCACTTGTATAGAACTTCTCTATAGTCTTAGAGAACTGACCTAATTAAGTGCTGGTATGCTTCAAAATAGTCTCCTTTCATTCTCCAAGATCCTTAACATTAGGAATGTACATTTCACAGATAAAGAAACCCAAGTATAGGGAGGTTAAGTAGCTTGTACAAGATCACAAGTTTAACTATGAATGCAGTCAAACTTCAATGCTAGTGCATTTTGCTATAGCCCATAGTCCTTGCTCTAACGACTTCTTAGTCAACATTTATTTGGATTACTTAATCAAGTTCGTTTGCAGCTCGTTACAGAGTTTAATGATCTTATGTTACACATTGTGTGGAAGCATTCCTATTGGTCCCTTCCTTTGATTAATATATTTACAAAGATATCTTTCTTCACTCAGACAGACACTTTCTTAACTTGAAAGTAAGCCTTTCAACACCTTAAAATATCTAGATCAAAGCAAAAATTTATTCTGTGCTTATTTATCACGTAATACCAAAGAGGTACATATTACATATACATTAAACAAAGTTTGTGTTAAATTTAATTTTTATGGTCTTATTGAGGGAAACTTTAGGGTATAGATAGTAAAGGTATGTTTTTAAAGAAATGTTTATTTATTCATTTGAGAGGGAGAGAGAGCCCTCAGTGGTCCCAGGCTGGGCCAAGTTGAGGCCAGGAGCCAGGAACTCAATCATGATCTCTCATAAAGGTAGCAAGAATTGAATTACTTAAGTCATTACCTGCTGCCTCCAAGGGTATACGTTAATAGGAAGCTGGAATCCAGAATAGAGTCAGGACTCAAACCTAGACATTCCAATATGGGATTTGAATGTTTCAACCAGTGTTCACTAGGCCAAATGCCTGCTCTAAAGGCATTTTTTATATTAAAAATATCTTTTAGGTTTTAAATGGATTTTAAAATAAGGAAATTTTAGAGGAAAGGTGTCACGTGAAACCCTTTTTGCCATCATATTGCTGAGCATTGACTTTCTGTTTGACATTCACTGAAGAGCTGGAACACTGAAGAGTGTGATAATTTCTTTCCTGTTGGAGAGAGTTTTCAACCAAAAAATAAAAATCCTTTAAAAAGAAGTACATGACAAGCGAAAAAGTTTTCTTTCTAGAGTATGTTATGATAAAGTAGTGAACAGTGCATAGTATCTTAAAATATAAAAAGAATTTAATACATTTTTTACAATGGCATACCTTCTATTTATTTTATAATCATAAGTTTAACCCTCCAGTAAGTAAAAAATTCAACAAATAGTAAGAAGAAAAAACACTGTTTCTCAACAGTAAAGGCAAGGGCTGTATACAATAATCAAATATCAAAATACCTATTTCACTCATATATATTACTTTTTTATACTTTTATTTCCCACAGATCAGGGAAAGCATATGATATTTGTCTTTTTGGTATTGGCTTATTTTACTAAGCACTGTGGTTTCCAGTTGCATCCATTTTGTTGCTAAAGACAGGATTTCATTCTTCATTATTTCATTCTTTATTACTATTACAGGATTTCATATCTTTACTATGGCTGGGTAATACTCCATAGTGTATATGTGCCATATTGTCTTTATTCAGTCATTGGATGATGGACATCTGGGTTGATTCCATATCTTAGTTGTAGTGAATTGAGCTGCAATAAACATGGGTACACAGAGAACTCCTTCGGATGCTGATTTTCTTTTGTTTGGGTAAATTCCCAGGAGTGGGATGGCTGGTCGTGTGGTAGACTTATATTCAGATTTCTGAGGAATCTCCATTCTGTCTTCCACAATGACTGTACTAGTTTACATTCCTACAACAGTAGATTAGCGTACTCTTTACCCAAATCCTCACCAGCATTTATTGTTTCTTGATTTTTGTATGATAGCTATTCTAACTGGGGTGAGATGAAACCTCATTGTGGTTTTCATTTGAATTTCCCTGAAGGCTAGAGATCCTGGACATTTTTTTTTTCATTTATGTATTGGCTGTTTCAACTTTTGAAAAATGCCATATTTTGAGAAATGTCTGTTCGAGTCCTTTACCCATTTCTTAACTGGATTGTTCATTTTGTTTTTGTTGAGTTTCTTGGGCTCTTTATATATTCTGGATATTAATCCTTTATCAGTTGCGTAGTTTGCAAATATTTTATTCTATTCTGTTAGTTGCCTCTTCCCCGCCCCTCCCCCCCCCCCCCCCAGAAATCTTTTATTTAAGTAACACACACTTCATGCATTCCATACATACAACTTTAGGAATATAGTGATTCTGCCCACTGAACCCACCCTCCCACTTTGTTGAGTGTTTCCCTTGAGGAGCACGAGCTTCTTAGCTTGATATAATCCCATTGGTCCATTTTTGCTTTAATTGCTTGTCCTTCTAGGGTCATTTCCAAGAAGTCTGTGCCTATGTCAATGTCTTGAAGAGTTTCACCAGTGTTCTCCTCTAATAATTTGATGTTATCAGGTCCTAGATTTAAAATCTTGATCCATTTTGAGTTAATTTTTGTATAAACTATAAATTATGGGTATTGATTCATACTTCTACACATACATATTCAATTTTTTCCAGCACCATTTATTGAAGAGACTGTCCTTTCTCCAGGGATTGATTTTAACCCCTCTGTCAAAGAACAGTTGTTTGTAGATCTATTGATTGATTTATTGTGCTTCTATTCTGTTCCTTTTGTCTACATATCTATATTTATATGAGTACCAGGCTGTTTTGATAATAATTGCCCTGTAGTATATTTTGAAATCTGGTATTGTGGTGCCTCTGGCTTTGGTTTTGTCGTTTTAAGTTTTGTTTAGCTATGTGTTTCTATAAGAATTTTAGCATCATTTTTTTCTAAATCTGAGAATAATGTCCTTGGTATTTTGATTGGGATCACACTGAATCTGTAAATTGCTTTCAGTAGTATGGGCATTTTGATAATAATTCTTCTAATCCATGAACATGGAAGATTTTTCCATTTTTTCTGTCTTATTTATTTATTTAATGTTTTGTAATTTTCATTGTAGAGATCTTTCACCTTCTTGGTTAAATTTACTCCAGGGGCCAGTGCTGAGGCGTAGCAGCTAAAGCTGCCGCCTGCAGTGCTGGCATCCTATGTGGGTGCCGGTTCAGGTCCCAGCTGCTCCACTTCTGATTTAGCTCTCTGCTATGGCCTCAGAAAGAAGTAGAAGATGACTCAAGTCCTTGGGCCCCTGCACCCATGTGGGAGACCTGGAAGAAGCTTCTGGCTCCTGCCTTCAGATCGGCCCAGCTCTGGCTGTTGCAACCATTTGGGGAGTGAACCAGCAGGTGGAAGACACTTTCTCTCTCTCTCTCTCTCTCTCTCTCTCTCTCTGCCTCAGCGTCTCTATAACTCTGCCTTTCAAATAAATAAATAAATATTTTAAAAATTATTCTTGGTTATTTAAATTTTTGCAGCTATTGTGAATTGGACTGATCTTACAACTTCTTTCTCAGCTGTACCATTTTATATGTATACACAGTATATTGATTTTTGTGTGGTGATTTCTTTAACCTGAAAATCTTTTTTTAAGGTATACAAACTTTGTATATGACATATATACTAATTTAGAAACAGTATTCTTCCCACCCTACCTTCTCTCTAACCCACATTCCCACCTTTCTTCCTCCTCCCTCTCTTATTCCCATTCTTATTTTATACAAAGATATTTTCAATTACCCCTCTTCTCATAAGATTGACCCTATAGTAAGTAAAAGAGTTCAACAAATAGTATGGAAAATAAAATATATGTTCCTCAACAGTCAAGACAAGGGCTGTTGAAAATTATCACTTCTCAAAGTGTCAATATCACTTCTATATATTACCTTTTAGGTACTCTATTGGTTACCACAGATCAGGGAGAACATACTATCTTTGGGGATTGGCTTATTTGACAAAATACAATAAAGTCTTATGAGTTCCAGTAGTCTCTTAGTGGAGTCTTTTGGTTTCCACATACATAGAACCATGTCATAAAGGGAGTCATAGACTTCAATACAATAAAAATGGAGGACTTCAATACCCCACTTTCATCAATGTACAGAAAAATAGACAGAAAATAAAGAAACAACAGAGCTAATCTACATTAGGGACCAAATAGACCTAACCATTATCTAGGAAAATTTCATCCTACAGTTGAATGCACATTTTTTTCATTACTGCAGGGAACTTTCTCTAGGGTGAACCATATGCTAGGCCATAAAGCAAGTCTCAGCACATTTTAAAGTATTGTGTCTTTTCTGACCACAATGGAATGAAACTAGAAGTTAACTTAAGAATCTCTAGAAAATATGCAAACATGTGGATACTGAACAACATGGTTCTGAATGAAAAATGGGTCATTCAAGCAATCACAAGGGAAATCTAAAAAATCCTGGAAATGAATGAAGATGACAATACAACATATCAAAACTTATGGTATACAACAAAGGTAGTGTTAAGAGAGAAGTTTATAGCAAGTAGTGCCTACATCAAGAAACTGGAATGGCACCAAATAAATAAGCTATCATTGCATCTCATAGAACTAGAAAAGCAATAAATCAAACCTCAAATTAGTAGGAGGGTAGAAATAATTAAAATTAGAAAAGAAATAAATAAAATTGAAACAAAAAATGCAAAAGATCAGTGAAATGAAGTCTTTTTTTGAGAAAATAAACAAAATTGATACACCATTGGCCCAACTAACCAAAAAAAAAAAAATGAGGGGGAAGATCCAGATCAATAAAACCAGAGATGAAAAAGGAGTTGTAACAATGGATACTACAGAAATAAAAAGAATAATCAGGAATTGTGCTACAAATAACTATATGCCAACAAAGTGGAAAATCTGGAAGAAGTGAATAGATTCCTGGACACATACAATATGCCAAAATTTGGTCTAGAAAACCTAAACAGAACAATAACCAAGACAGAGATTGAATCTTTTTTTTTTTTTTAACAGATAGAGTTAGTGAGAGAGAGACAGAGAGAAAGGTCTTCCTTTTTCCCTTGGTTCACCCCCCCGCCCCCCACCAAGTGGCTGCCACGGCCGGAGCTACACCGCTCCGAAGCCAGGAGCCATGTGCTTCTTCCTGGTCTCCCATGTGGGTACAGGGCCCAAGCACTCAGGCCATCCTCCACTGCCTTCCCAGGCCACAGCAGAGAGCTGGACTGGAAGAGGAGCAACTGAGACTAGAACCCAGTGCCCATATGGGATGCCGGCGCCACAGGTGGAGGATTAACCAAGTGAGCCACGTCGCCAACCCCAAGAGATTGAATCATTAATAAAGACCTTCCTAACAAAGAAAAGCTCAGGACCAGATGGCTTCACTGCTGAATTCTATCAGGCTTTTAAAGAACTACAATTCTTCTGAAGCTATTCAAAACAACTGAAAGGAAGAGAATCCTCATAAACTCCTTCTGTTAGCCAACATCACCTTAATTCCTAAACCAGAAAAAGAAACAGCAGAGAAAGAGAACAATAGATATGTATCCCTGATGAAGATAGATGAAAAATTCCTTATCAAAATACTAGTTGATTGAATCCATCAACACATCAGAAAGATCATTCACCTAGACCAAGCGGGATTTATTGCTGGTATGCAAGGATGTTTCAACATCTACAAATCACTAAATGTGATGTATCACATTAACAAATTGAAGAATAAAAACCACGTGATTATCTAAATAGATGCAAAGAAAATATTTGATAAAATACAACATCCTTTCATAATAAAAACCTTAAGCAAATTGGATATAGAAGGAACATTCCTCAACACAATCAAAGAGTATATGGCATGCCCACAACCGGCATCATGAAAGCATTTCCTCTAAAATCTGGAGCCAGACAAGGATGCCCATTTTCACAACTGCTATTCAATATAGTTTTTAAAGTTTTAGCCAGAGCCATTAGGCAAGAAAACTAACTCAAAGGCATACAAATTGGAAAGGAGAAAGAATTGAATACTTTCAAATTACCATTCATCTAACCTTCAATGACTGGTCTCATTTTAGCCCAGATATGAGCTACCACACTTTACACTAAAAGGAGCATTTTTTTTTTGCTTTATTTCACTCATGTTCCTGTGATAACAGCCAGTAATTTTGTGATGTAAGAAGAGTTTCCAGTACTTCTAATGGTGGTAGACTGAGTGGGTTTATTTTGTGGCATAGGTCAAACTTCTTGTACGTATTTTTTATCTGCCTGACATGTTTTACCATTGTTATATGTTACCCATGTTATTCAATGCATCTTTGTTAAAATATAAACCTCTTTACAATTGTTTTAATTGTTTAATTGTCAATTGTTTAGGTGTCTTAAAGCCAGATGACTATGGATTATAGCTAGTATATAAAACCACACTGGTCTAGAGAACAAATTGATTCCCATGCTACTTCTTAGAAAATTTAGTTCCTGATATTGTGAAGATTGTCATTTGTCTATCCTGTTTTTAAGATAAGTGTATATAATTTTAAGTATTTGAAATGTTATTCCACCTACATGCAGCACTCAAGTACAAAAATTACTTAGAGCACCAGACAAGGTAATTCATGAAAAATAAATTACTGTATCAAAATAGTCACAGTATCTCTAAAAAAATGTGAAGTCAAATGTCATCTCCTACTGGATTGAACATAATGTGCCATGTGCAAAACCTTCCACCCTAGGTATTCTGTAAAATAATAGATATTCTCCTTATTCTGCAAATATATCAATTTCTATTTCCTACTTGCCATTCCCTGAACAGTGAATATTTATTTTTCTTGCATCTACCATCGTCATATGTCTCTTGCATCTGTCATCTTTATAAAGCCAACTCTTCCTCATCCTTAAGACCTCACTTTATAGAAATCCAGTTCCTGGGGTGTTCCTGCATTGCAAGACAGAGTTAGAACCATCTCCATTGTGACTTTATAGTGCCTTATATTTACTGACTTCAAAGCACTGATAACATCTTTAATACAATTTTTTATTCTTCTCTCCCACTAAACTTGAAGTGCCAAGAGAGGAGGGACTGTGTTCTTATTTACTATTAAGGGGTACTCCTTTAATGACTACTGGAAGAAAATAGCTGCTAAATGAATATTTGGAGAATTAAACTGGACACTTAGAATGGTGAAGAGCTTTAAGCTTTACAGCATGGAATTCTGTATTAGCTGTGACATTTTGGAGTACTTAATTAGTTTAAGGACATTGTTTTTTAGTTCCTTTTCTGAAGAATTTTTACCATGAAATGGTGATTTTTTTTAAGTTCTTTTACTGAATCTACTGAAATTATTATGTGGTTTTCTCTCTGTTTGAGTAATATAGTAAATTACAAAGATTGTCAGACACTAAATCTACCTTACATTCTTGGGGTAAACATTCCCATGGTTATGATATATGATCCTTTTTACATAATGCTCAAATTGGCTTCTTAATATTTTAAGGACTTTTTATCTCTTTGTTCACAAAGAATATTTGTGTGTGGTTCTCTTGAGTCAGCTTTGCTAGGCTTTGGTTCAGAGTAATTTTGGCTTAATAAGTTGCAGGATTTTATGTAATATTCTATTTTCTGAAAGAGTTTGTGTATGATGGTTATTACTTTTTCTTTAAATGTTAAGAGAATTCACAATTAAACCCTTCTGAGTCTAAAGTTTTCTGCTTCGGAAGGTTTTAATTACAAATGAAAAAATTTAAGTTCATTATAGATCTGCTCATTTTTAAAATATTTTTTCATGTGTTTATTAGGAATTTTCTCATTTCATTTAGGTTGCCAAATTTAGTGGTACAAAGTTGTTTATGATATCCTGCAATTTCCTTATCTTTTCCGTGTGCACAGAACTACACTGAGGCAGTCTGCTTTAGTCCTGATATTGGCAATTTTCCTTCCATTATTTATTTTTTTTTTGACAGGCAGAGTTAGACAGTGAGAGAGACAGAGAGAAAGGTCTTCCTTCTGTTGATTCACCCCCCAAATGGCCGCTATGGCTGGCACACTGCGCCAATCCGAAGCCAGGAGCCAGGTGCTTCTCCTGGTCTCCCATGCGGGTGCAGGGCCCAAGCACTTGGGCCATCCTCCACTGCACTCCCGGGCAACAGCAGAGAGCTGGACTGGAAGACAAGCAACCTGGACAGAATCCGGCGCCCCAACTGGGGTGCCGGCGCCACAGGCGGAAGATTAGCCTAGTGAGCCGCGGTGCCGGCCAATTTTCCTTCCATTATACGGCCTCTCCTCTCACTGTCTCTCCTGCCTTTCTCTCTTACCTTGTTCTTTCTTTCTATTTCCCTTGCTTCCTTTCTTTTTCTTTCTCTTTCCTCTCCAAAACAACAGCTATGTACACACTAATCTGTACTCTGGTGAGCCTAATAGCTCAGTAAAGAAACTATAATAAATCCTCTTACTTTTATCCCTATGGGCAGAGCAGAGCCAATTTCCTCCAGGCTTCTAGTCACCAAAACTGCCCTTCCCCTGTTGGCTTTTTGAGAATAAGGCTTCCTGTTAACAGAAAAGGAATTGACTCAGGAGGAAGAATAGAGCCTTGATTCACCTCCCAGCTTTAACTGAAAGCTCTATCTTTTGCACCGTGATCCTATTGTGTGGACTTTTTGGATTGCTTTGTTCAAGAGCCCTGTCCTGAAAACTGAGTGATGAGTATGAATAACACTCCTCTTCAAAAACCTACAATGACCCTGATTTTTTATGAGAAAAGTAAGCATTTTTTAAACTTTTATTTAATGAATATAAATTTCCAAAGTACAGCTTATGGATTACAATGCCCCCCCCCCCATAACTTCCCTCCCACCCACAACCCTCCCCTTTCCCGCTCCGTCTCCCTTCCGTTCACATCAAGATTCATTTTCTTTTTTCTTTCTTTCTTTTTTTTTTTTGAACAGGCAGAGTGGACAGTAGAGGGAGACAGAGAGAAAGGTCTTCCTTTGCTGTTGGTTCACCCTCCAATGGCCGCCGCGGTAGGCGCGCTGCGGTCGGCGCACCACGCGGTTCCGATGGCAGGAGCCAGGTGCTTCTCCTGGTCTTCCATGGGGTGCAGGGCCCAAGGACTTGGGCCATCCTCCACTGCACTCCCTGGCCACAGCAGAGAGCTGGCCTGGAAGAGGGGCAACCGGGACAGGATCGTTGCCCCGACCGGGACTAGAACCTGGTGTGCCAGCGCCGCAAGGCGGAGGATTAGCCTGTTAAGCCACGGTGCCGGCCTAAGATTCATTTTCAATTCTCTTTATATACAGAAGATCAATTTAGTATATATTAACTAAAGATTTCAACAGTTTGCACCCACATAGTAACACAAAGTGAAAAATACTGTTTGAGTACTAGTTATAGCATTAAATCACAATGTACAGCACATTAAGGACAGAGATCCTATATGAGGAGTAAGTGCACAGTGACTCCTGTTGTTGACTTAAGAAATTGACACTCTTGTTTATGGCATCAGTAATCACCCAAGGCTCTTGTCATGAGTTGCCAAGGCTATGGAAGCCTTTTGGGTTCACCGACTCTGATCATATTTAGACAAGGTCATAGTCGAAGAAGAAAAGTAAGCTTTGAAGCCTTCTTCTCTCGTCCTTCCTCGTTTCAGTTTTCTGTTTCACGATGTTTCCACCCTCACCTCTGTCTGCAGTGGATTTCTGATCCTCACAATGGGGAGTGTTCTACACGTTGGTTTCTCTGAGTTTTCTAGAACAACTAAGGCCCAGAGAGGTGGTACAAATTGATCAATGCCAGCACTTTACTCAGGAGAGAATGGAGAAAAGAACTTAATTGAAGGGGCTGGTGCCGTGGCTCTTGGTTAATCCTCCGCCTGTGCCAGCATCCCATATGGGCACTGGTTCTGGCAAGGTGACTTTGAGATTCCTAGGAAGATACCTCTTTAGAAGAAAATGTGAACTGAGAAAAATAAACCTGATGTCTTTAAACAGAAAGGAGAAAGATGAAGCTTGTGAGATATATAAGAGCTAAGAGGCTTGGGATATCTCTGAGAATATAGGTCAGGCCAAGGGTTGTGGGCAAATAGAAAGGTATGGATTTAAAGATAGTATGAACAAAATGAATGGCAACACACCCAAGACTTTGGAAACAAAGAACTAGCAGGACATTACCCGAAATGTTATCATGTTTCGTATCAAAGTGTTCATACCTTTTAATTTACTTTTGCAAATACTTTTTGAGCATCTGTTCTTCTTGGGCATTGTTCTAGACACTAAGGACACAAGAGTAGAACCTTTAATGAATGAACGTGATCTCATCATCAAATCATATGCCACAAATTTACTAAGACTTAGAAAACATTTATTATGCATATTAACTTTAAATAGGAGAAATACTTTTTGTCAGAGGAATATTTAAAAATGTCTTGCAAGTTTGTCAGAAGGTAAGTCTATTGAGTAGAAATGAAGATAGAAAATATTATTTTGTGTCTAATGGAAAAATTATTGCATCATATAGGTTTTAAGGTTAATGTTTCATGCAGTAATTTAGACAGTGCCGTCTTCAACATTGAACTCATATTTGTCAAGAGCTAGAATAAAGTAAATGCTTTGTAAACTGAAGATCTACTTCTACACTTAAAGTAACATTTTTATCTCCAGTGGTTTGTTAGGAATTATACAACTACTAAATGAATGCACCAATAACAGCATTAAAATTTTTTTAGACGTTGTTTTGAATTGTTTTAACCAAAACATACTTAGGATCTCAAATTCTGATTCTTTTGTATATATGTTTGGAATGGAGAGTGTAAAAATTCTTAGGTGTAGATATGGACATTTACAATATTATTTGACAAACATGAAACTAATTACTTTGATGTATTTGAATTGTGCTGCATTCTCTTGAAGTCCCATTTCTCCCTACTGCACTATTCGTAATAGAATATTATTTTTAGCATTTTAGCTACACACAGCTTGATTTCCTTTGACAAAGGAAATATGCAAGCTTTGGAATAGAAAAGAAATGGCTGATTGTACTCTATTTAGGATAAGGTAGTTCGAAGGGACCCTACTGAATGATATTAATTACCTGAGGATTGAGGAATTTTAATATGATTGATTTACAAATTTGATGCAAAGGACTGTGTTGCCACAAAACCAAATAACCCTTCACAAAAGGCAGGAATGGGAGAGGAAATAGCTTTTCCTACACATCCAGGATGCCATTTCATTTCTGACACTTCCCATACATGTTTAACAGCCTTTTAAAGGACATTAGCAAACTGGAAAAATGGAGAAGGGCTTGACATTTCTGGAGGTAATAATAAATTTGATCTTTATGTCATTCTCGTTTCTGGTATCAAATTTTTGTGGCTATAAATATGTTGTACTATGGATTTGAGAATGTTTCTTTTTTCCAAATACAACATTTTTTGAGGTAATTTTTTTAAAAGATTTTAAAATTTTGTTTGGAAGGCAGTGTTACAGAGAAGCAGATGCAGAGAGAGAGGTCTTCTGTCTGCTGGTTCACTCCCTAAATGGCCACCATGGCCAGGGTTGGCTGATCTGAAGCCAGGAGCCAGGAGCCAGGAGCCAGGAGCCAGTAGCCAGGAGCTAGGAGCTTCTTCTGGGTCTCCTACATGGTTGTAGGGGCCCAAGGATTTGGGCTGTCTTTTACTGCTTTCCCAGGCTATGACAGAAAGCTGGATTGGGAGTAGAGCAGCCAAGACTCGAACAGGTGCCCTTATGGGATGCCAACATTGCAAGCAGCAGCTTTACTCACTACGCCACAGCACCAGCTCCAGAGATAACATATTTTTTGAGGATGCATTTATTGAGATAACATATTTTTAATTTAAATAATAGTTAAAGGAATAAAGTTCTAATAAAGAGTTCAACAAGTAAAAAGATCATAGTTCAGCAGTAACATAGGCAAGGGCTATAAACAATTAAACAATAATCAAATGAAGAGATGCCAATTTCATTAATAAACTAAATTTTAAAACAATCACAGATGATTAAAACTATAGTAGGATATCATTCTTTTTTTTTTTTTTGACAGGCAGAGTGGACAGTGAGAGAGAGAGAGACAGAGAGAAAGGTCTTCCTTTTGCTGTTGGTTCACCCTCCAATGGCCGCCGCGGCTGGCGCGCTGCGGCTGGTGCACCGCGCTGATCCGATGACAGGAGCCAGGTGCTTCTCCTGGTTTCCCATAGGGTGTAGGACCCAAGCACTTGGGCCATCCTCCACTGCACTCCTGGGCTACAGCAGAGAGCTGGCCTGGAAGAGTGGCAACCGGGACAGAATCCGGCACCCCGACCGGGACTAGAACCCTGTGTTCTGGCGCCACTAGGCGGAGGATTAGCCTGTTGAGCCACGGCGCCGGCAGGATATCATTCTTAACAATTTGTTTGACAAAGATATAAAACGTTTGAAAAACTATTTGAAACAATACTGATATAGACAGCATTTCTATATTTGTTTTTGATTTTTTGATTTTACTTTTTTTCCCAACTTTTATTTAATAAATATAACATTCCAAAGTACAACTTTTGAATTACAGTGGCTTTTCCCCCCATAACCTCCCTCCCACCTGCAACCATCCCATCTCCCACTCCCTCTCCCATCCCATTCTTCATCAAGATTCATTTTCAATTTCCACATACAAGGGAGAACATGCAATATTTGTATATTATTAAAAATTTAGAAAATTATTAACATGTAATGATTATATATTTGTTGTATAGTGTAACACTTCTTTTTTAAAACCTTTATTTAGTAAATATAAATTTCCAAAGTACAGTTTATGGATTACAATGGCTTTTTCCACCCCATAACTTCCCTCCCACCTGCAACCCTCCCATCTCCCACTCCCTCTCCCATTCCATTCACATCAAGATTCATTTTCAATATCTTTATATACAGAAGATCGATTTAGTATATATTAAAGATTCCAACAGTTCGCACCCACACAGAAACACAAAGTGTAAAATACTGTTTAAGTACTAGTTATAGCATTAAATAACAGTGTACAGCACATTAAGGACAGAGATCCTATATGAGGAGTAGGTGCACAGTGACTCCTGTTGTTAAGAAATTGACACTCTTGTTTATGGCATCAGTAATCTCCCTAGGCTCTTGTCATGAGTTGCCAAGGCTATGGAAGCCTTTTGAGTTCACCGACTTTGATCTTATTTAGACAAGGTCATAGTCAAAGTGGAAGTTCTCTCCTCCCTTCAGAGAAAGGTACCTCCTTCTTTGAGGGCCTGTTCTTTCTACTGGGATCTCACTTGCAGAGATCTTTCATTTAGGTCCTTTCTTTCTTTCTTTCTTTTTTTTTTTTTTTTTTTTTTTTTTTTTTTTTTTTTTGCCAGAGTATCTTGGCTTTCCATGCCTGAAATACTCTCAAGGGCTCTTCAGCCAGATCCGAATGCCTTAAGGGCTGATTCTGAGGCTAGAGTGCTATTTAGGTCATCTGCCATTCTATGAGTCTGCTGTGTATCCCGCTTCCCATGTTGGATCATTCTCTTCCTTTTTTATTCTATCAGTTAGTATTAGCAGATACTAGTCTTGTTTATGTGATCCCTTTGACTCTTAGACCTATCAGTATGACTGTTGATGTACAATTTAATGCTTTATCCCTTTTAGTATTTTTCTTTTGTTCTACTTAATACTATCGGTTGAACTCTGTAATTAACAATTATTCTTAGGTGTTTAAATTTAATTGAAAAGTGATCTCTATTAAATATGAATGGAAATAATAGAGGGAGGAGATGTACAATTTGGGACATGCTCAAGCTGACTTGCCCCAAATGGTGGAGTTAGAAATCTGCCAGGGAATTCCAATACAATCCCATCAGGGTGGCATGTACCAATGCCATCTCACTAGTCCAAGTGATCAATTTCAGTATAGTGTAACATTTCAACACAAACGTGCTACTCTGTTGATTAAGTCAGTCTATGTACTTTACAATTCTGTCTTTAAAAACAGTTGACTAGCTTTGCTTGCTATCCTGCCTAGTTGTCTGAACATTGTGCATCTGATGGAGTTCAGGACACTCTACCACCAAGTGTAGCAGCTTGGCGTATGAGAAAACAGCAGATGCAGCAGGGACTTCTCTCCTTGAAGCAGGCCATAAAACCCAGAAAGGAATTCTGACCTTCCCCTAAAGTAGTTAATACAATCCTCCTGTGAGGGTTGGCCACCTAAATTTTTCTGGAAGAAAGCACTGTTCTTATGTCTAAGACAGAGGGACAGAAAGAATCTGAACAAGCAGGCCTTGCAATGTTCTCCCAGATTATTACCATTAGCTCAGATCTTCTTTGTCTAATCATGTTTCTCCATGATGCTTCATTCTTCCTCAAATTTAAGCATAAGAATACACGTGTTTCCTTGTTTCTTTGGGTCTCCATTTCCTGGCACAGGCTCCAGTATCATGGAAAATCTACATTAAATCGATTTGCATGCTTTTTTTTCCCCTTGTTTGTCTGTCATTAAAATACTTTAGGCTGAACCTAGTAATAAGCGATAAAGGTTTCTCCCTACACATCTTTTGAACTGGGTGGAAATTTGTTGTTGCTATAATACCTGACTGAGACTGAAAAGAAATTATGTCAGTGCAAACCCAGAGTGCTCACTTGTATAAGCATCTTTGCTATTTGATTAGAAGGAAAGCTGAGCATCCTTGAAAAGAAGCTTGAAGTGTTTAATGGATTTCTGAAGCTGAAAAGGTTTCACAATAACCAAATGATCTGTCACAACTTTCCTCCTACCCCGAAAACTTTCTCTTTCTCTTTTCTGAATTTCTGTGTTTCTACCTGTTCAGAAAGCCTCTCTGTAAGTCCTCCAATAAATATAACTCCATCTTAAACTGTTCCAGGGAGATGCTCATCTATTAAAAAAAGATGTGGCATTACAGACTTTGTAGAGCTAAATACAAAACTGGTAGTTTTGGTTGACAAAGATTCTTTTTATTTTAAAAAGATTTATTTTATTTTACTTGAAAGAGTTACACAGACAGAGGGGAGGCAGAGAGAGGGAGAGAGAGAGACAGAGACAGAGAGGTCTGCCATCCGCAGCTTCACTCCCCAGTTGGCCACAATGGCTGGAGCTGTGCCAATCTGAAGCCAGGACCCAGGAACTTTCTGGGTCTCCCATGTGGGTGCAGGGGCCCAAGGACTTGGGCTATCTTCTACTGCTTTTCCAGGCCGTAGCAGAGTGGTGGGTCAGAAGTAGAGCAGCCAGGACTCAAACTGGTGCCCATGTGGGATGCTGGGACTGCAGGTGGCAGCTTTACTCTCTAAGCCACAGCACCGGCCCCTAAATAAGATTCTTAATATGGCTGAAATTTAGTTAAGGTCCTGATCCTTGTTCTAGGCTTATCTATGCACTAATCAAATCCAGAGTTAGCAAAGAATCTTGCAGTGTCAGGTTATCAGGAACTCTTCATCCTCAATATCTTATCACCCTCAATATCCTATCAGCTTCCTCATTCTCAGCTGTCTCCCAGGTGATGTCTGATCTCCAGGGCCTTCAGCAAGAATCTTGTTAGGTCCCTTGAGTTAGGTTCCCGCTTACTATTGATGTTTTCTTTTAGTAGTTTACTACCTGCTGACCCCCACACTGCTCTCTGGCTATTAATTCCCACTTGCATATTTGTCTTCAGAGTTGAGCTCAATCTCTCTACCCCCCTATAGGACCCCACTGAGATGGTCCCTATACCTATCGTAATGGTCCTGAATAAAGTCTTCCGTATTAATTTTTAACAAATGTCATTGAATTGCTTGATTTTATTAACACTACTCAGGATTTCAGAAAGTGAAGAAATCTAGAATTTCCATGATACCAGCAGAACAAAGAAAACACAAGTTTATTGAGTTCCAGATACTTGATGTCGTGTGGCCTAGGTGGCCAGGTCCGGAAGGGGCAGAATGCCTTTGTAGAGGCAGTGTTGGCATTTCCTTGGCTCCGAATTGCTGTTCACTTATCAAACAGATAGAGCAAGAAGTTGAGCTGGCATGGAAGCCGTTCTTTCCCTGTCATTACCAGCTCATTCTCCTTGCCAGGAGTTTCCTTGCCAGGAGATAGCTCAGTTACCATGGGCCCCTGGAAGTGTTCCTTGGCAGCCCTGAGTGAAGCTTGCACTTGTCTGTGGTTCTGAAAATTAATTCTGAAATTTGAAAGACGATACATATTTTGCATAGTTTAAAATGTGTAAGGAATTGGGCATTAGTTTTCTCATGTATATTTGTTAATCAATAGTAACAAAACATTACATTTTTGCCTGGTGAAGCGCACTTGTTCTTCTTTTTATAGAGCAATATGTGAGTGGGAAGATCTTGAATTGTTCCTGCTCTCTTTGCCAGAAGAAAATAAAAGAATGTCTTCCACAACTCTTTTCTAATGGTAACCAGTGTTATTTGGGGCTGTGAAAATGCCAGCAGGTGACTTATTTTCCAGCTGGTACAGTGCAGCATAAATATTCTCTTTTTCACATAAAGTAGAACGGGTTTGCTTTTGATATCTGAAGGTTGAAGGTCAGGGGAGACGATGAACACAGTATTTTTTGTATATGTATATATGAATGTCTTTTGTGCATAAGTGTATATATATATATATATGCTACAGCATTCATAGGGATGGCAGATTAGCTTTGTAATAGGCATTTTTAATGGTTTTGTATTTTCAGTTATATTGAGACTTTTGGACTTGGGGTCTGTTATTCATAATAATGTATAACATTAGTCACAGGGAAAATATATTTAATGCTTGATTTAAGACTCCTAAGACACATCGTGAAAAAATTTCTTATTATTTTACTGTAACATTTCAGAAATAAAATAGAAATAATGATTTCAAATTGTTATGCCTTATCGTTAATTTAAAAATCAGTACAGAAAAAAAGATCTAAGCGTTTTTTGCTGGGGAGGGGCAATGTGTGCCCTCTTCACTCTAGCACCGTGCCTTCAGCTCTCTGCTTCCTATTTTCCTTTTCCTCATTTGCAAGGTTCAGGCATTGCTAATTGAACCAGTTGGTGTGTAGGAAAATTGGTCATAATCACCATATTCAACAAGGTAGGATTCATGCTCTGTTCCAATCCTTCTTGTACTCTACACACAGGTTGAGTAGATTAAGCCTCGTTAAGGGTGTTAACTATCAAAAATCCCTCTCCACATTCAAGCCTTGACGGAAGAGAGTGGTGAATAACAAAATTTTGGCTGTGAGGTTGCTTGCAGAACCAAGTGTCACTTTTTTTTTAAACAGCAGACTCAAATTTCTTTTGAAAACCTTCTTTCTTCCATTAGTATTGATTAATGAGACTGACTTCATTCCCAATGCCAGGAGAAAACCCATGCTGGCTTAATCCAGCAAACTTTATTTGTCTTCCTGGTCATGAGCCATGGTTCACAGGTTGTCATGCAATCCAGACAGAGCTAGATGAAGAAAAAGGAAATTTGCCTGGGCTTCTGAGAAAAATTTGTGTGGGTCTTCCTTCTATTGGATGTGGGAGTGTGAAGACACAAGAGAGAGAGCTGTGCAGTATTTTTGCTAGCAAGAACATCCACTATGAATATGACGCCCTCTCACAGGGAAAGGGCACAGCTGAGACACAGGAAACAAATCTTGATAACCTTGCTGGAAACTCTGATCTGAACCACAGCTGAAGGAAGAATTAGCCTTGAATCATCATTTGTGGGTCCTACACATGAGCTTGGTGTCTATATCTTGTAACATACAAGACTCTGCTACAGGGTGGTATAGGAGGTTGGAATAGTGCATTGCATCATGAGATGGCTAGTAAGGGTTTACTACTAATAATGTTATACTTTATTTCTCATTTGGCCACCATTCTTAGTATTTACCTCCCTCTCCTTACATGGAGAGAGATGAGGGAGTCAAAAAAATCCAGGACAAATTCAACATGCCTGATTGCAAAACTATATAAGAGAATAAAAGCCTGTGCTCTAGTCTAAATAATAGTGTTCAAGGCTTTTATTTTTCAAGTTCTCTGATGGAGAGAACTTAGTTTACAATGTTTAAATAGTTTATTTTATAGTTTTATGATATATAGAGGTACTTCAAAAAGTTCATGGGAATGAAATTAAAATATGAGTTTATTTTGGTGCCTCAAATTTTTGAAGTTTATGAATAGTTTTCTCATAATATGCATTTTCCATAAACATTTTGAAGTCCTCTTGTATTTATAGATTTTGAAAATTTTTGCCCCTGGAAAACTCCTTTAGTTCCATTTTTCATGTGCTTTATTAAGGACCCTCATATTATTTTGTGTAATGGAATGGAATATGTGCCAGGGTGAAAGTGACTGAATTCTACTTCGTTTTTTTTTCCCTTACCCATTTGAGGTCCCTATGGTTCTAGGCTTTGGAATAACACTTCCTAAAGAGTACATTTCAGAACTTCAGGTCCACAAAGCTTTTGATGAGAAGTCTCCATGGTCAAAGAAGTGGGTGAAAAGCTGAAATACACAAGGTACATTGGATATTTAGAGGATTGTAAAATTTTTTGGCTGCTCACATTTAATCACCTTTGTAGAAGTCATCACTGAATATTGGTGGTTAGAGTTGTACTTCCTGTTGCAAAGTTCAAAGGTGGCCACATATTCTCTCTCCTTTCACACTTTCTGGCAGCTAGGGCTCTTTTAGGGACTCAGGCTGAGTCAATTGGATGTTTTTGAGCAGACTCAGAATGAGGAGTTACTAATGTCTTGGGGACTTAGAGATCAGTCAAGGTAAAATGTAGCCACCCAGTGTCCTTCCAGGAAATTCCTTTCCTAAGTAAATTTGACATGACAGATAAAAACATAGATACTAATGCACATAAGACAGAATACACAGCATGATTTAGTAAATAGGAAAGGGTGAGGACTTTAAAGCTTGCTGTCAGTACTGAAGGAAGTTCACGTGGTCCAACTTCAACTTTTTTTTTTCTGCTGCTGATTTTCTTCTTTTTTACAATTTTTATATTTTCAAAATTGTTAGTTTTTAACTGATTCAATATAGTGCATAGATAAAATTTTAAAAATATGATATTCCCTTCTTCCCTTCTTCCCTCCTTCCCTCCCACCCTCTTTCTTCTTTTTTTCCTCCCTCCCTCCCTTCATTTCTTCCTCCCCCTTCCTTCCTTTCTTCCTCCCCTTCTCTCCCTCCCTCCCTCCTTCCCTATTTCCCTCCCTCCCTTCCTTTCTCTCTCCATCCCTCCCTTCCTTTCTTCCTTTCCTTCATCCTCTTCTTTTCTCTTTCTTCCTTACTCTCTCTCTCTTTGTCTCTCTTTCTCTTTTTTTTGATAAACATATCTTAAATTTACATTATAGTAAAAAGGCTTAATGTTTCATCAAATAACAATTTAAAAAGTAGGAGACATGTCAACTTCCTCCTAATATGCATTGGAGAGAACCTTTTCATGGTGAAGGATTTAATATTCCCTGCTTAGAGAGCTTAGCTTTAACAGGTTCTCTGGGTTTAGGAAGTAAAGGATTTAGCACTTTGTATAGGGTCTTCTATCTCAGTGTTGGTACTTTCATTAGCTTTATACTGACTATTTACACAGGAACATCCACTTATTTGTTAGGATTAATTAAGCTGCAAATTATATACATAATTTAATAGTAAATTATATATATAAATAGCAAATTATATATGTTATATATATTCTCTCTCACTATATATATATATATATATATATATATATATAAATGGTAAGGATTAATGAAAATTGTGATTAAATATATTAAAACCATAAAAGATTTCATGACTTCAGAGAACATGTTACAAATGAGTTATTGTAACAATGTAAAGCACTTTTACTGTATTGTATAAAAAATAAAAAAAGGAAAAAGAGGAGATATTATTAAGCATGAAGAGTTATCTTTAGAATATGATAAATGAACAGTTGGGCCACTTAAATATAGAAGAGTGGGTTGGCACAGTTATCAGTGCAATTTTAGGAGCACTTACCATCATTTTAATTATCCAGAATTTATTATGGCTTAGATTGTTTTTGTAGACCAGTATTTTTAAAAAGTGGTTGCCTAGGCCAGCGCCGCGGCTCACTAAGCTAATCCTCCACCTGCAGCACCAGCACCCTGGGTACTAGTCCTGGTTGCGGCGCTGGATTCTGTCCCAGTCGCTCCTCTTCCAATCCAGCTCTCTGCTGTGGCCCGGGAGTGCAGTGGAGAATGGCCCAGGTGCTTGGGCCCTGCACCCCATGGGAGACCAGGAGAAGCACCTGGCTCCTGGCTTCGGATCAGCGCAGCGTGCCAGCCACAACGTGCCGGCCATAGCAGCCACTTGGGGAGTGAACCAATGGAAAAAGGAAGACTTTCTCTCTCTCTCTCTCTCTCTCTCTCTCTCTTTCTCTCTCACTGTCTAACTCTGCCTGTCCAAAAAAAAAAAAAAAAAGTTTTTGCCTACACACCAATTTTGTCTTCCCCTACATTTTGCTTTGTTTAAAGAAACTCTTCCAGCCAACACAATTTCCCCTGATGTGTGATGCCTGACATAAGGAAACATATAGAAAGCTGAGTGGGGAATTCTCAGACTTGGTCCTGAATTCTTTATTTCCTATAGTCATCTCTGAATTTTAGTTTTCTCTTTTTAAGATTAGACTCACATTAACCTTTTTAGTTGTTTGAGTGTTATAAGATTGAATTAGCAACAAATTAAAAAATACCATTCCATTACTATCCCCCATCCACAGCCTGTTTATCGGGGTAGTACTTGTTATACCGGACATGTTTAGTTACTGAATTATTCTCTT
Source organism: Lepus europaeus (assembly GCF_033115175.1). Taxonomy (NCBI): domain Eukaryota; kingdom Metazoa; phylum Chordata; class Mammalia; order Lagomorpha; family Leporidae; genus Lepus; species Lepus europaeus. The sequence continues at coordinate 125,729,405 of NC_084827.1, read as the reverse complement.
CCTGAGATAGAATGGAAGTTTCATGAACACAGAGACTTTCTGTGTTTTGTTCACTGTTTTCTTTCAAAAGCAGAGTGGTGCCTGATACAGATTGTGAACTGGGTAAAATGTAGTCGACTAAACAGGAAAATAAAGATGTTACCATTTAAAAAATGTTCATTTTGGATAAATCCATGGTGCTTGTGCCAATTTTAAAAAGTCAAAAAAGTGTTTTTGATTTATACATAATATTTGCACATACTTATGAGGTATAATAAGATAATTTGATACATCTATAGAATGTGTAATTAACAAATCAGGGTAATTAACATTTCTATTTCTACATTTATAATTTCTATGACTTAGCAAATAACTAAGAGTAAATTGTCTCTTAGTTATTTTGAAATATATAGTAGTAATTTATTATAGGCTGTAGTTACACTATTGTACTATAGAACACTAGAATTCATTTTCCCTTTTCTAGCTATACTTTTGGCTATTATCAAAAAGATATAAGTTAACAAATCCTGGCTAGCATGTAGAGAAATGGAACTCATGCACACTATTGGTGGGAATGTAAATTATGAAAACAGTATGGAGACTCCTCAGAAAACTGAAAAAAGGACTATCATATGATTTAACAATCCCTCTACCAGATATATCTCTAAAGGCAATGAAATCAGCATATCAAAGAGATACCTGTTCTCATGATTTACAATAGCCAGGTGTGGAGTCAGCTTAGGTGGCCACCAACAGATGAATGGATAAAGAAAATATTGCATATGTGGGAGTACTTGAAAAAAATCATAGAAAAATTGAATAAAAATTGTTATTTTGTTGCAAAATCTTTGAAGCCATGCACAGTTTCTTTTTTATATAATAAGTAGTTTTCATGAACTTGTTGAAGACCACTTGTATACACGGATTTCAAATTTTTTTTGCAGGCCAGCATTGTGGCATATCAGGTAAAGCTGCTGCCTGAGGCACTGGCATCTCATATGGGCACTAGTTCAAGTTCTGCTGCTTCACTTCCCATCCAGCTCCCTGCTAATGTGCTTGGGAAAGCATCGGAAGACGGCCAAAGTGTTTAGGCCTCCATACCCATGTGGGAGACCTGTAAGAAACTCCTAGCTCCTGGCCTAGCCCTGGCCATTATGTCCATTTGGGGAGTGAACCAGCAGCTGAGGAGACTCTCTCTCTCTGTCTCTCCCTCCCTCCCTCCCTCCTCACCTCTCCTCACTCTTTCTCTTCCTTTCTCTCTGTAACTCTTTCAAATAAATAAATTAAGTACAAAAATTTCTTTCATGCCAAATCAAAATTGTCTTCTGGTTCCATTTCCACAAAATTTTAGAGTACCCATGAATACACAATGACATATTATTTGGCCACAAAAAGAATAAAATCCTATCATTTGTGGCAGCATGGATGGAACTGGGAGATGTCTTGTTAAGTGAAAACAAGCCAGACACAGAAAGACACGTTCTCACTCTTTTGTGGTAGCTAAGGGGTGTATTTCACGGAAAGAGAGTAAGATAGTGGTCCATGAGAGGCAAGGAAGGGCAAAGAGAAGGGTATAAATACAGTTGGGTACCACAGTGGGAAATGAAGGCAGGGGAAAGCCTTTCTTGTTCAATTTGGGGTTTAGGACCTGGGATTATAGGAAGCCTTCTCATATTCAGTTGATGATCTTTATTATCCATTGTACTGTTACTCCATTTTATTTCAAAAGAAGATCATTTACTTCCTCTTGAAATTTTTGTACAAGCTATGAAAACTGTTATTTTTGAAAATGTATCTCACTGGCATGTATCTTTGGCTTATACCTTTGATAGAACCATAGACTTTCAGATTTGGAAGTCACCTTGAAGAATCTTAAGTTTTTTATAGTATGCTTAATTACCATCTACAAAGGGCAATGACTTATAGATGAGCATTTCCTTTATCAACAGAGAAAGGTACAGGAGTTTTGACTTGAACTTATCAGAGCCTAAATTTTACTTCACCCAACACAAGTAACAAAGATATTCCTTAAATATAATCTATTTCATTTTCCATGAATATTTCATTCTCTCATTAAGCCAAGCCTATTCTCCTTGTAATCATCTTTTTTTTTTTTTTTTTTTTTTGGACAGGCAAAGTGGATAGTGAGAGAGAGAGAGAGACAGAGAGAAAGGTCTTCCTTTGCCGTTGGTTCACCCTCCAATGGCCACCGCGGCTGGTGCACTGCGGCCAGCGAACCACGCTGATCCGAAGGCAGGAGCCAGGTGCTTATCCTGGTCTCCCATGGGGTGCAGGGCCCAAGCACTTGGGCCATCCTCCACTGCACTCCCTGGCCACAGCAGAGAGCTGGCCTGGAAGAGGGGCAACCGGGATAGAATCTGGCGCCCCGACCGGGACTAGAACCCTGTGTGCCGGCGCCGCAAAGCGGAGGAGTAGCCTGTTGAGCCACGGCGCCAGCCCCTTGTAATCATCTTAAATTTCTACCTCTCATAGCTATTATTTAGCCAGTTTTTTTTTTTTTTGGTTGAGAAAAAGTCCTTCACATAATGCCAAAAACATTGTATCTACATGTAAATCTATCTCTGTGTATATATATAATGTATATGTATATGTATATATATATATATATATATATCTCCAAAGTGTTTCTTAGAATTATTTCTATTTTATACTCTTGTCAGTACACACATTCATTTCAGATAATTCACTTACATAAGAATGAAGACTTCTACTTTGAGAGTTGTCAGTCATCACATCATAATCATTATCACCACCAAGGCCATTCATTAGCACTGATCTATTTTGACACTGTGGTGTCCAATAAAACCTTTTCATAGAACCATAGACTTTCAGATTTGGAAGTCACCTTGAAGAATCTTAAGTTTTTTATAGTATGCTTAACTACCATCTGCAAAGTGCAATCATTTCTGAAATTTTGTCTAGTAATTTTTGTTCAAATGCATCATTTAAATTGTTTACAGGTAGATATGGCTGCAGAAAATCTTGTTTATTTATAATTTCCTATCTTTTAAGTTAAGTGCTTAATATAAGAATGTATGATACTTGAGAAAAGTGGCTTATATGTTAGACATAGCAGAGTTCATGGCAAGGTCAGTAAAATAAGATTATGAGGGGCCACCGGCAAATAATTGGGACTATTTTAGAATGTGAAATTTTTTGCAAAAATCATCCGGCAGACTAAAAGTAGTAATGAACTTGCCTTTTTCAAGGTCAATGGAATTGTTGCCTGAGATTGAGAGCACAGCTCCCCTGGAAATGTACTTAAGCACCTGAACAGGAAAGGGAACATCTACCAATCTAATGCATCCAGATAGGGATTCTCAAATACATTAATCCTGACTATTAGGAAAGTGTTTTGGGAAAACCAAGTATATGAGAACTGGGTGTGAAAAGCAGAAGTGGCATTGAGACCAAAGAAAGTAGTAGATAAATCAGGATTACACAAAGCATAATATATTAGGCACTTACAGAGAGAAGTATGGTCTTGGGCTGCTACAAGACAAGTGAATTCCCATGCCATGAGGCAGCAGAAAAAGGATGTTTTGTAGACAAAAGGTAGTTCATGGCTAACTGAAGTGCACCTGGACTTTCTCAAGAAATATTAATATTTCGGGCATCAGATAAAAGACATTCCAGGCATTGGTTCCCAGGATAAAATGTTCAGTAGATTATCTTAATGACTTTGTTTATCCCGTAGCATTTGCGATGACTGTCAGGATCATCTGAAAGACAAGTTGGAAGTTACAACCAAGATGGTTTCATTCATGTCCAGCTGGATCCATATAGAAGTGTTTGAAAATATTGGGGCATAATTTTTATTTTTTCTAATAACTAAGGAACACCATAGGCACTTAGTGTGTGAGGTGCTAGAAGTCTTACAATATGAAAAGCTGTCTTTCATCTTAGAATACTTTAAAATCCCCTACCAGACATTTGAAAAGGTGCCCCTCTCTCTCTCTCTCTCTCTCTCTCTCTGTGTGTGTGTGTGTTTCTCCCTCTCTTTGTAACTCTGCCTCTCAGATAAATAAATAAAGTCTTTTTAAAAAGAAAATAAAACTTTTTACAAGCATGTATGTGATACGTCAGAAATCATCTAATCATAATTTATTCTGAATGGCTAGCCCACACACTTGTTAGTAAATTCTCCCATTAAAGGAATGTCCTGTGCAAAGAAGTATTTTTTAATAAGTTCAAAATACTTTCAGAAAATAAGCAGACTTGTTCTGGTGGTATCATGGAGACCTGGAACACCCCTCCCCAAGACTATGAAAGTGATGACAACTCTTAAGTAGTGTTGGATTTAACTGAGATTTAAGAAGACACAACTGGGGGAATGCAAGTGTTTGGCCATAGCTTGGGACCTATTGTAGAAAAATACTTAGTAGCTGCAAGATGGTAATAGGTTTCATGATGGGCTGGTATGCAGTATTTTTGTTCCAGGAACTTGTAAGACTTGCAGCAATTGCAGTAGGTGATGGTTTTCTTCTCCTTCAGATTGGCGTTTACAGTGGCTATGTGTAGGATGAGTGGAAGAGAGTTGAAAAGATGTAAACAAAACAAAAAATAGATTAAGAAATGAGCAAATAAAGCAACAATTGAAATCAACAATATAATTAAAGAAGCAAAAGAATTTATCAAACAGAACATTGGGATATCCAGAGGATTTGTGGGAGGGTTTTTGCTAGGCCTTGCATCTTAAGGACATGAGAGTTCTACCGCAGTGTATTCAAATGTGAGATGAGAACTGGAGGTGATAGGATGCTTCCTCAGCAGTACCCGCTGCCAGAGCCTCCAGGGCAAGGGGGAGTGACTAGCTGGACAAAACTGAACTCAAAACTTACTATTTCTGCATCTGAAGCTTGGCAAACCAGCATCTCTTGTAAAACAACCTATGCACTATGTGAATAATAGTATTCCTGAGCAAAACACGACTTTTATAATTTAAAAAAATTACATCTGTTTAGAAACAAGTCTATAAAACACCACCAGTAAATATAGATTTGGAGAGAAAAAAATTCCATTGGACTTAATGTCTGATGAAATATTAGCTTCTGTTTAAATATGTTATTCATTGTGTTTTACAGTATAGTACTGGTAACTTTTTGTCTTTAAAGATATGTTTGTGGGGCCGGCACTGTGGCTCACTTGGTTAATCCTCCGCCTGCGGCACCAGCATCCCATATGGGCACTGGGTTCTAGTCCCTGTTGCTCCTCTTCCAGTGCAGCTCTCTGCTGTGGCCCAGGAAGGCAGTGGAGGATGGCCCAGGTGCTTGGGCCCCTGCACCCGCATGGGAGACCAGGAAGAGGCACCTGTCTCCTGGTTTCAGATTGGCACAGTGCAGGCTGTAGCAGCCATTTTGGGGGGTGAACCAACGGAAGGAAGACCTTTCTCTCTGTCTCTCTCTCTCACTGTCTACAACTCTACCTGTCAAATTAAAAAAAAAAAAGATATGTTTGCAATAAATTGAAGAACCACAATGTCCTTTTGTGGAAGGATTCAGAAATAATTGTAATCAGTATATTTAATAATTCTATTAATAATAATATTTATTATTATTAATTCTGCTGGTGGTAGTGAAAAGAAAATAAGCAGAGTAAATGGGGCAGCATGCCTCCGCATTGGGCTATTGAGTGGTATTACTAATATTTCTCAGGATTGAGAGTAAAATGGCCTCCTGCAGTGACTATTCCAGAAAGTTTCTTGAGCTGTTTTGTCAGAGTACCTACTTTATAATACATGGTTGATATGATGATAGCAGTGTAAAGGAATAACCCTGAGTCTTGCCATCATCATGCTTTGCTCAGGTGGCTCACAAAAATCTGAGCAGGAGCTATGATATGTGACTACTCCTAAGCCATAAAAGACATCTAGCATCTAGTCATTCTGGTTAACACACACACACACACACACACACAATAGTCTCAGCAATGATATACCCCATTTAATATAATAATCAAAGTATACAACATTATTTAAACTGAAAGATTTTATAATCTCTCAGTTTGGATCTGTTTATGTGGAACATCATGGTAGGAAAATAAGTGGGGGTGCAGTCACCTTCTATTTTTTTGTTGGCTAGAAATTTAACTCCTTCACCTGCATTCACAGAGCTGCTTCATGTTTACTGGTTTTCTCCTTCCCTTCATCGCTTCTTCCCCTTTCCCTCTCTTCCTTCCTTGCCTTCTTTCCTTGCCTCCTTCCCTCACTCCTTCCTTTCTTCTCTTTCTTTTGTTATACTGAGGTTTTGGCTGACTATGATGGAACAATTTGAGGGTTCCTCCTGCCTTGCCTTAGGGCGATATATTTGAGTGAATTTCTAAGCAGTCATCATCCCCATCTCCCAGGCACTTAGAGATCCTACACCTTCTTGCAGCTGAGGTCTTTGCACTCTTCTAGGGGATACTCTTTGGCAGGATCAAGGTGATTCCAAAGTAGCTCATTCTCTTCCTGGCTGAATCGAGACTAAGGAAACCTGGTAGATCTTTCCCCACCATCAACACCAGGAGTGCAGGATGGCTCCTGGGAGTCCATCTTTCTTCATCGAGGTGTCAGTCAGGTTTTTTACCCTTTAGATTTCTCTTGAGTGAGTCATAAGTCAGGCCATGGGGTCCCTTATATTCCAAGAGATCCCTGTCAATGCTTCCAATTGATCCCACTGCAATCACTCTCCCTAGATTATAGGACAAGGAAAAGCAGTTCTGCTCTTCTCACTGGGAGAGAGGTGGGTTTGAGGGCCTTAGAGCTCACCAAGAGTCTGTTCCAGTTATTGACATTCCCTCAGGCCTTTCAATCCATGTTATACAGATACTGGTGTTGGGCTTAGGGTCACAAACTGGCTCTCCAATTTCCCTTTGCAAGTTCTACATCAATGGGCTGTCAACTCATTTCCAAACAAGGGACAAATTATCACCAGTTTTGCTTGGGGCTTCAGTGGAAACCGAGATGGGACATGTCTCATTGTTGCATTCTTTTCTAGTAAAATATAATGGCTTCATTCACCCAGCAGGAACATAATATTTTCTTGTAGTTTGATGGTGATTGTAGAATCCAGTTACTAGAAATTCTAACTGTAGACTTTTGGGACAAGGAAAGTCCTCAAGAGCATCTGTATCAGAAGCCAAGATGTAATCTTTGTCAGAGCAGGACGTGGTGTCTGTCTTGTGCATGGGTGTACAGCCATTTCTCAGCAGAGGTTCTAGCTCACACTTTGCACTGAATGTTGAATGAAAGAAACAAGTAAAGGGAAGCTGAGATTTTTGGAGGAGAGCCGTGAGGAACAGAACTAAGTAGTAAGAAAAAGCACTGAGCTGGATAGGAGACAGGGAATGCTGTGTGTGCCATGAAGAGGAACAATGCTGAGCTGGCACAGGGGGCAGCAGCACAGCCCAAGTGATTCTGAGTATCTCAGCCTACGTTTCTTCTCTTTTAGTGATTTTGGTGTCATTGGAGCTCACCAAGAGTTTGTTCCAGCTACTGACAACACAGGCTAATTATCAGCACAAGTTCGTGGGACACTGGGGCACATTGTGATCACTTGAATGCACTTTACAGCCCAGTCTTCATTAATTTCAATGGGAATTACAGAGAATAAGCTTAAATTATTTGTAAATCACATTTGTCAGAAGGAAAGTACTTGACATGGGTGATGTATGTGCTTTTCATTTTCTCTATTGTTCTTAGAAATGGATACACAGTGCCAGCTGCAGATGTCTTCCTTTTATAGTCAAGACACAGAAATTTTGCAATAAGAACAATTCTTAGTTTTTGTACTTGTATTTTTTAAAGATTTATTTTTATTTATTTATTTGAAAGACAGAGTTAGTTATAGAGAGAGGTAGAGACAGAGAGAGAGAGAGGTCTTCCATCTGCTGGTTCACACACCAAATGGCTGCAATAGCCAGAGCTGAGCCAATCTAAAGCTAGGAACCAGCAGCTTCTTCCGGATCTCCCAGGTGGATGCAGGGACCCAAGGATTTGGACCATCCTTTCCTGCTTTCCCAGGAGCATTACCAGGGGTCTGAATCAGAAGTGGAGCAGCCGGGATTCAAACTGACACCTATATCATGCTTTAACCCACTGTGCCACAGTGTCGGCCCCATACTTGTTGTATTTTTATACATCGTGAAAATCTAACAGTTCTCACAAATATAATGTTAATGTAACATGTCTCTGTTGAAGAAATTATAATTACCAGTGCATAACTCTTTGGGAATTTGTAAAGAAAACAATAGCATTAACAGGAATGAGCCTGATTTGAGCCTCACCAGTTCTTGATTCAATCAAACTGCAAAGGATTTTCATTTCCTAAGTAATGTTTATTTCATTAAGAAAAAAAACATTTTTTGAGAACTAGCTTGATGTCATTGGATTATTGTCTCCTGCCTTGAGCCAGTAAATTCACTTTCATGTGCAGTGCTTACGTTTTGGCCCCTGGGCTAACAAAGGCACATGAACTGAGCTGGAGTCATAAACTGAACATTTCTGAACTATACTCATGGAAGATTTTATGGTTTATTTCTCCAACTGGAAAGATTCTGGCTCAATTTAGCACACTATATCCCCAATTTTTCTATTCTTTTCCTTCGCCCAATCCTTTATTGGCTCTGGGTTAGTAAATTTTGTGGGTGCCACAGTCTTTTGAAAATATGATTTGTGCTTAAGAATGCTTTTATTTCCTTTTATAGGGAGAAAAAGAGACAGCAGCTGGCAATAAGAGTAGTTACAAATAATGCCAATGATAATAATGTTGATGATGACAAATAAAAAGCCAATATTTATTGGGACGAGTAAGTGGCAAAGTAGCTTAAGCCTTCACTTGGAACGCCTGCATCCCATATCAGAGTGCTTGATTCAAGTCCCAGGTACTCCATGCTTCTAGTCTGGTTTCCTACTAATGTGCACCCTAGTGAGCAGCAATGATGGTTCAGATAATTGGGTTCTTGCCACTTCCCTAGGAGTCCAGGACAGAGTTCCTGGCTCCTGGCTTCCACCTGGCTCAGTTCTGGCTGTTGAGGACATTTAGGGAATGAACCAGTTGATGGAAGATCTCTCTGTTGCATGCTCTCTCTTCCTCTCTCTCATCACTCTGCCATTCAAATAAACAAAAGTAAAGTAAGTACACTTTACCATGTTCTAGGTACTATGCTCAGAATTTTATAAATTTATATTATCATATTTAATCTTGACAACTTTATGAAGCAAAAATAATTTTTGCTTATATCTTGTATGTTGTAGCAGTCAATATATGGAGTATCTAAGTTGGTTTAATTTAATCTAGCATGTTTTAATGGCCGAAGTCTAATTAAAAAAAAAAAAAAGATTTATTGCCGGCGCCGCGGCTCACTAGGCTAATCCTCCGCCTTGCGGTGCCGGCACACCGGGTTCTAGTCCTGGTTGGGGCGCCGGATTCTGTCCCGGTTGCCCCTCTTCCAGGCCAGCTCTCTGCTGTGGCCCAAGAGTGCAGTGGAGGATGGCCCAAGTGCTTGGGCCCTGCACCCATGGGAGACCAGGAGAAACACCTGGCTCCTGCCATGGGATTAGCGCAGTGCACGGGCCGCAGCGCGCCGGCCACGGCGGCCATTGGAGGGTGAACCAATGGCAAAGGAAGACCTTTCTCTCTCTCTCTCTCACTGTCTAACTCTGCCTGTCAAAAAAAAAATTATTTATTTTGAAAGGGAGAGAGAGAAAGACAGAGAGACAGAGAGACAGAGAGAGAGACCCTTCATCTGCTGGTCCCCAAATGGCTACTACCACCTGGGCAGGGTCCAGGCCAAAGTCAAGAGACAGGAATTCCATCCAGGTCTCCCATGTAAGTAGCAGGAACCCAAGACCTTGGGTCAGATTTAACTGCTTGGGCCAGCTTTACCTGCTTTCCAGGCGCATCAGCAGGGAGCTGGATCAGAAACAAAGCAGCCTGGCTTTGAACTGGCATTCTGATAGGGGATGACAGTATTGTAGGTGGAACCTTAACCTGCTGTGCTCCAAGTCTGGCCCCAGAAATCTAATTTTTTTTTTTTTTTTTTTTTTAGTTAAAGGCTACATACTCTATACAGTTGCTAAAATTACTATGGGTCGATCTACTTAATTAGGGCAGTTCTGTGAATTAGTTACTATCCTGAAGTCTATTTTAAACATATGGAAACTGAAAGCATGGGGACATTAAGCAAAATACCCAAGCTAGTCAGGGACAGAATGATATACAACCTCAGGCATTTTTGTAATCTGGTTTTATAGATATTAGCACTTTATAACTCTTCCCAGCCAAATAAATCAAGATAATGCTGAAGGGTAAGTGTCTAGTGCCTCTCAAAGAATGTGGGAAGCAAACTTATGTGAAATAGAAAATTGACAGTTGTACTTTCTCCTTTCAATCTGAAATGCCATTGACAATGTTTGAACCACAAACACCCTCTTTTGCTGAAGGAACATGTTATAGGTAATGAAGTGAAGGATATTATCCATCCCATCCCATTCTTTTCACTATTAACAGCCCAGCATACATTGTCCATTGAGGTGTCTGTGGTTTTACTTTTGTTTTTGGCAAGACTGAGTTGGTGATCTTTTTACTTGCATTTTAATTTTTGGTGTTTTTTTCCTGCTTATCATTTATATTTGGCAGGAAACACCCACACCTGGGTATATTGTCATACTCTGGTGCCTTTTATTCACAGGCTTATCACAAGGTTTGACAAAACTAGTATCCTCAAAAGCTCTAGAAGTTCCTGGTGAGAGAGAGAGAGAGAGAGTGTGTGTGTGTGTGTGTGTGGTATACTTCTATAGGTAATATAATTCTAGCATCTGCCAATAGTTTTAATTTTAAATATAAATATATTTGCAAATATAAATTCTAATTAACTGGATTTGTAGAGTGAGGAAAAGGACATTGCTTTAGTGCTGGTATGTAGTATGGGCTCAGTTTTCCCAGAGGTAAAATGACTTGATGTGTATAGTATCTTTTCACCCTGGCACCACAATTAGTGCTTGTGTAGGCCATGAAATGGATTCAGAGTTGAATATGAAAACCTTGTAGTGGATAAAGCCTTTAAATAAAAAAAATCAGTTTCAGCCATTGAACCACACTAAATTAAACCAATTCAAAACTCTGCTGAAAAGAACTGTAAGTGAATACATTTGCTGGTACATGAAAATTGGCTGTCATGCACGATCATTAGCAGTGGGTGATAGTTTTTTTGGATGTAATGTGGAAAGAACAGAGCTGTTTTGAAATGCCTTTGAAGTTTTTTCTTCCAGTTCCAAATATCTGAGATTCTTTACAATTTTCACAGCGAAATGGTCTGTAATTTTGCTGGGTTCTAAAAAGTCACATATGGTTTACAATTATCGAGTTTCAGGGTACTTGTAAATTCAGTAAGGGAATTCATAAGTTGGAAGAATAATTCAAAGTTAACTCTAAATTACCTGATTTTAAAATCTGCTTTCAATATAACACAAAAACAAGCTAGATGGTAAGACTAAGTGAATGACATGGGTTTACTTGTTTATCGTATTTAAATTCTTTTTCACATTAGAAACATATGCTCTGATATGGTACAAATAAGCTAAAATAGTAAGAAAAGAAGGAAGTTGGTCAAAGGTTATTGAACATGCACCCACTTTTCAAACATGAATGTTAGGATCTTGGAATGTTAAGAAAGCCAAGGATTTGCATAATTAGAAGAAGGTTTCCCAAGCTGATATTGTAGAGTTCAAATGTTAAACTATAGCTTGTGGTCATATGGCATAACTGGTGTCTACAAAAACATCAGTGACACCAGGGTTGTGGAGTAAGATCACATAGTTAAGGAGACAAAGCCTGGGCTCCAAGCAAAGCTTGTGCTCTATCCCTATAATGTCAAAAGTTTTTCCAGTGGTTGTAGTCATCAGCAAACATCCATGACAGCTTAGGGATGGCACTCTGAAGCATAAGGTTGTTTGAGCAGTTTAGACACAGTCCAGAGGGTGAAATTTTATACTTGTTCATTCATTCACTCATCTACCACTTACTGTCTGTAACACCCAAGAGTCTAGCAGGACAACATGTCATGGACATAAGAAACTATGATACACAGTAGACAGTGAGTTGTGAGAAAGGATACAAGTTTGTGTTTGACCAGAGAAAGGAGAGTCACTGAAGAAAACATGGTGGAAAGATAGCCTTGCAGCTGGGCCTTGCAGAGTAGGCATGAATGCCTCCTTGGATAGATGCCTAACATGCCAGGTCTCCACCAGCATCATCTTTACGGGGATGTGTGAGGACCTCTATTTGTTGGCAGTCCCAGCAGGTTTCTTCTATTGCTTTCTACTCATATGCTGGATTAGCAAAAAAAAAAAAAAAAGGGGGGGGTGCTCTTTATGAGTTGAACTCATACAGGGGAGGGTGAGTGGGTGGAATCAGAATTTCGGAAGAAGTAGGTCAGGTATGTCTTCAGTCTGAAACGGCTGCCAGCTGATTTTCATATGGCCTTCTTATATGGCCATGGCCCTCTTTCACCACTTGGAAATTATTGCTCATAGATGACATAAACTATGAGGACAGCAAAATCGAGTGCAATATTATATAGGGAAAATGAAGGACACAAAAATTTATGAGGAGAAACATCTTGTAGTAAAAGTTGATACGAACAAAAAGTACACATGTACATGCAAGTGTATGTAAATGAAAAAAACTGTCAAAGTAAACATTTCCCCAATGGTTTTATTTTTGAAACTAGGCAACTTGAAGATACAATTCTAGAGTTTAATATATAGATTAAAATGAAAAAAATATGCAGTTGCTATGTATCAGACATTTGTCTAAATGCTCTAATGTCACTTATAAAACATAAATATTTTCGAAGGTGTCCATGAATATTTTCCCTTTTTTGCAGATGAAGAAATTGAAGATTAACTATTTTAAATGACTTCCTTGGATCCTACACCTTGTTAGAGGGGGAACTGAGATTCTAGTCAAAGCATGCCTTTCCAGAGTTCTTGCTTTTTATTCTATATCAGAGAATCACTTAAAAGCATATTAAATTAATATTTAATCATTGAAACTAAACATTACTAATATGTAATATATATTAGTTAATTAACCAAACAGTAAAATTAGCAGATTTGGTAACTTTCAATATGAATAGCTAATCTGCTTCAAAGTAAACGACTCTCTTGTCAGGTTTTTTTTTTTTTTTTTTTAGTTTTATTTATTTATTTGAAAGGCAGAGTTACAGAGGCAGAGGCAGAGCCAGAGAAAGAAAGAAAGAAAGGTCTTCCATCTGCCAGTTCACTCCCCAAATGGCTGCAAAGGCCAGAGCTGGGTCGACTGGAAGCCAGGGGCCAGGAGCTTGTTCCAGGTCTCCCACGCAGGTGCATCCTCTACTGCTTTCCCAGGCCATAGCAGAGAGCTGGATTGGAAGTGGAGCAGCCGGGGACTTGAACTGGGATGCTGGTGCTGCAGATAGCGGCTTTACCGGCTATGCAACAGCACCAGCCCTGTCTCTTGTCGGTTTGTTCTCTCTCACATTTCAGACAGAATTCTTTCCCTAAGTCAAGGCATTTGTTGTAATCACTCCTGACCTAAAAAAGAGATTATACTTAATTCAACAGATGCTTAATAACAGTAAAATTTTCTCTATCCTATTCCTCTGAGTTGATTTAACCTATAATAAACAGAATGCCAGTAAGTGATCAATGGCTAAGAAATATATTGTAACCCTCTGTTAACTGTTGACTAAACCGATAGAGGTGATCTGATACAGCTGAGGGGTCCCTGGTCTCTTCCTGGCAGGAGACTTGGTACTGTGCATGCCTTTCATCTAGTAAGCACTTTAAGATGCCAGAAAATATCCCTGGGAAACCGGATGTATCCATTATACTTTTTAATTAATTTATTCTGGTTTTTCTACTTAGAACAGTAATATGATACAAGCTGAGATGATATAAAAATGATGCTGCATTCTGACTTTAAATTTTTTCAGTTGAAAAACTGGTACATTTATCTCACATATTAGCATTTTAAATACTGATAAATACTGAATATTCATGGCTCAGCATGTCACCTCATTTATATCATACTAATTGCTTAATGCGTTTTGATGAAATTCTCTTTTGATGCTAAAGGCCCTTGACCATATTGAAAACAATTTAAATCAAGACTTAATCGAGGGTTAAAGAAAATACTTTTAGGAGACATGTTGCAGTTTTATGCCAACACACTAATCTTTAAAACAGCCCAAGTATTTTTAAGCTTCACAAATGGAAAAAATAACAATATCAGCCAGGAATGAAACAAGATATGTTTACATTGTTATTGCACTGAGCAGAAACGGATCCAAGTAATGGGATCAAAACCCATACAATATTTTGATTCAGTGTCACTTTAACAGCTAACTTATCTTCTTGTCCTGTGGATTTTCCTCTTTTCTATACTTTTTTTACATTGAAGCTAATTTGATTTTTATTAGCAAAAATATTTTCCTTTAAACTCTGAGATCACTCTCAAGAACAGTATTTATCAGTTTCAACTCTCCTGAAGGGAATCACTAACATTCATGGATCCCAGAAAAAACAATGCTAGTTAGAAGCAAAACAATGTCATTTGATTCTATGTCAGATGAGAAAAGGGAATGTTTATTTTGAGGAGACAGTTCAAGGCATAAACTATTTATTCTAAGTGACTTGTTTTACTGTTGATTTTATATCAATGAAAAGCTGATTTGGAATATACTATCATCCCCATTGAGATTTTAATAGTTATATTCAGAATAAAATCCCTATTTTCTCATTTTTAAAATACTATGTTTCTATATCTTCAAAAATTTTTATCAACAATTTAAACATCTTTGTTTTCTGCCTAAATTAGCCAGAAGTGCTGAGAAAAATACAATCAGTCAACTGTACTGAATGCTCAACCATCCCTTTATGCATTTCTAAACATAATTATGGTATGGTCCAACATACTCTTAAATTCCATTTTCTACAGCCAATAAAAGCAAATTTTTGGCAGAGATCCAACATATGCCTAGTTTATCTTGTGTATCTCAGGACTATTTTAGCATACTAAATCCCAAAGGTTAGTTATCTTTTCCATTCTTTTTTTCTCATTTTATTCATAAAGGAGAATAAGAGTACTAAATTAAATACTGAAGACATTCTCTCGGAAAAAAGTATTCTATAGTGAGATATACATCTGTGGAGTCATGTGTGGATAGATATTCTTTTATTACAAGATAATATGTAGAAGCTTGAATTGTCATAGCTTCTAAGCTTTCTCAACACACAGAGCAGGTTATACACACACACACGCATGCAAACATACACAAACATAGGAAGATAGATAGCTATAGATACATACATATATAGATAAATATATTTCTTTCCAAACTGAAAATTTGTAGGTAGTTTTCTGCTAAAATACAATATAAATATGCATTTAATAATTAGCAATCCAGTTTATGTAAGACAGTGTCAAATAGATGTACAGGATACAAACATGTTTTCTCTTGATCCTGCACAAAATAAAACAGGAAAGACACAGTTACCATTAACCAGAGGGAAGTAAAGTGCTATTGCCTGGATGCTGTGAATTTTTTGGAATTAGAAGTCAAGTTTCTCAACAGCCACAAAGAGAGACATGTAACTCAGATTTTCTCAGGAAAGGTTTCTAAAAGTAAGACATCTACATTGAGTGCTGAATGGAAAGCTGGAAGTGGCTATGAAAAGAATTTGAAGAAATCATATTCTAGGCAAAGGAACTTGGAATCTGTAAATTCCTTGAGGGAGAACATTTTGTTTTAGTTGAATTGAAAGTTTAATATATCTGAAACTTTATGTGTCTGTGTACTGGATGAGTGGGTGGGAAGTTTGAGAGACATAGCTGTAATGCAATATTTATACATAAGATTTATGAAGCTTATATATAATATATATATATATTATATTATATAAATATATAATATATATATAATATATATAATATAAATATATATCATATTATATAAAATGATATTAAAGAGTTTGGTCATCATCAGGGCATCTGGGAATTCATTGAAGGATTTTAGGTGAATAGGAATTATAACTTTAAGGAGTTTTATTTACCCAATGATCAAAGAAAATGTATGTATACATAATTATTATGCAAAATTGAAAGTTTTATAAGTCTTGGGAAAATTAAACAATGATAGATGAATTAAGAGCTGGAAGATTATTTCTACTCAAAGAGTTCAGGTAAACTATGGGGAAGGGGAAGCATTTTGGTTGGTTTAATATTCAACACGGTCATAGATTTTCCATTTTATTCACTATTGATTGCTTTGTTTGTTTGAAATTCACTGTGAACTTGAAAAATACCTAGAAACACTTACAAATCATTGTCCTAAAGTTTGTAATCTTGCTTCTGAAATATGGTATAAAATTTTGGTGTAAAAGTTTATTGTTAGATAAAATCGTTAGATAAGCTGAATTATAAATTTCCTTTGATTTTCAAAGATTTTGATATAATAAATTAAAGTTATAGAAAGTTAAAATGATTTTTAAATTTAATATAATTTAAAGTTAAATTTGGAAGAATAGAGCAGGAAACCCCAGGAAAATTGTTTATCTTTTCTACTATTTATAATTCTTTCTTTCTCTATACATATTTAAACACATACATAAATATGAACTTTTATTATAAGACATAATAAAGTTAATATGTGTTATATAATTCATTAAACTTGTAACAAATCATTTGTATATATATATATATAATACAGTGATTAAAAGCAGGGAGTTTGGGTAGGCATTTGGCCTAGAGGTTCAGACACTGGTTGAGATGTCTATGTCCCACATCTGATATCTGGGTTCAATTTCTTGTTCTGGCTCCTGATTTCCACTTCTTACTATCTCATAATCTGGGAGGCAGTGATGATGGCTCAGGTAGTTGGGTTCCTGTCACTCATGCAGGAGATCTGGATTGAATTACTGACCATCAGTTCAGCCCCAGCCCAGCCCCAGCCATTGTGAGGGTAATTTTAGAGTGAACCAGCTGATAGGATCTCTCACTTTTCCTTTCTATCCCCTCCCCATCTCTCTGCATGTGTCTTTGCCTCTTAAAAATATATTTATATATTTTGATCAAGACATATAACACAGATGAAATACTGCTGTCTGATCTACAGTTCTTATTCAAGTTTTGCCTTTGTCCCAATAGTATCCTTTAATACGATATCACTCCTACTCCAGGATCATGCATGATTACATCACCTAAGATGATATACCACAACTATACAGTGGTAAAAAAAAAAAAAATGAAATCCAGTTGTTTACAACAAAATGGATAAATCTGGAAAACATCATACTTAGTAAAATAAGCCAGTCCCAAAGGGACAAATACCACATGTTCTCCCTGACCTGTGATAACTAATAGAGCACTTAAAAGGGAATCTGTAGAAGTGAAATTGACACTCTGAGAAGCTATGACTTGAACAGCCCTTGTCTTGACTGTTGTGGAACAGCTTTTTTTTTCTTTATATACAATTTTTTGAACTCTTTGCTTAACAAAGAGTTAGACATATTTGTATAAAGTCAATTGAAAATAGATCTCAGCTGGCACCACGGCTCAATAGGCTAATCCTCCTCCTGCAGCACCGGCACACTGGGTTCTAGTCCTGGTAGGGGCGCCAGATTCTGTCCCGGTCGCTCCTCTTCCAGGCCAGCTCTCTGCTGTGGCCCAGGAGTGCAGTGGAGGATGGCCCAAGTGCTTGAGCCCTGCACCCGCATGGGAGACCAGGAGAAGCACCTGGCTCCTGGCTTCGGATCAGTGCGGTGCGCCAGCCGCAGCGGCCATTGGAGGGTGAACAATGGCAAAAGGAAGACCTTTCTCTCTGTCTCTCTCTCTCTCACTGTCCACTCTGCCTGTCAAAAACAAAAAAAAAAAAAAAAGAAAGAAAATAGATCTCAGTAATAAATAAGAGTGGGAATAAGAAAGGGAGGAGGTGGAGGGATGGGTAGTATGGGTGGGAGGGTGGGCATGGTGGGAAGAATCACCATGTTCCTAAAATTGTAATTAATAAGTGTATGAAGTTTGTAACTATAAAGATGTATAGTTCTGCATGCATTTCTACAGACTTACTTCTACAGGTATAGTTTAAAAACTTGCCATGGAACCCCAAATCCCCTAAAGCTGCGTGGTAAAAATACCATCTTAAGTGTTAAAGTAATCATATGGATAGGATTAAGTGTCTGGTAATAATAATAGATAGAATTTAAAAGAGTGAATATTCCAACATGGGAAGCAGTCCACACAGCAGATTCATAGAATGACAATGACTTTAAATAGCACTCTGACCTCAGAATCAGCCCTTAAGATGCTCTGGTCTGGCTGAAAAACCCACAAGAGCATTTCAGGTGTAGAAAGCCAAGACACTGTGGCAAACGATGTTCTACATGAAGGACCTTGGTGGATGAGATCCAATGGAAAGAAGTGGTCATCAAAGAAGGAGGTATTTTTCTCTGAAGGGAGAAAAATGGTCTTATCTAAATACTGACTGAGTTTGTGGATTCAAAAGGCTTCCATTGCCTAGGCAGCTCATGTCAAGAGCCTGGAATGATTACTGAAGTCATACATAAGAGTGTTAATTGTTAAATTAACAACAAGAGTCACTATGTACTAACTTCCTGTGCAGGACTCTGTCCTCAAAGAGTTTTATTATAATTATGTCTAAGTAATTTCAAAGATGTATCATTCTTGGGTGCTTCTTTAAAGATAATTAAGTTTCTAAAATAAGTAGTGAAATTAACTTCAAGATGCAATGACTTTGAACAGTTCTTGTCTCGACTGTTGAGGAACAGTGTTTTGTTTTGTTTTTTTTTTAGGGCAAATTGTTGAACTCTTTACTCAGTATAGAGTTGGTTTTCTGTGTGAGGTCATCCAACAGAGTGTCACCTTTTCTACATATACATTAACCACATAATAAGCTTATTCAAGTTAATGCCAAGCTGAAGAAGACAGAGCAACTTTGTCCTGATCTTTTCTTGGATCCTTGAATGGAGTTGAATTCTTACACAGGTTCTCCCAAAAGAAAAGCTTTCTTAAAAACTTTAATCAAATTGTCAAAGTAGGGAAAAACTAAAGATAACCCAAAAAACCAACTTTCTTGTTGCAAAATGTAGTCATGTAAACAGATGGTCACATTTCTTCTTTCTATGACCTCAAATATTTGTTCATTTAGACCCTATATTTCTTTAATATGAATTTTAGAAACATTTTCCAACTTCCATAGTTTTCTTGGCTTCAGAACTTTTTGCCTTATTGAACATGTGATTCTCTAGCCCAACAACTGTTTTCATTAAGGCCACTAGGGCTTCCATAGTCAACTGTAACACAAATATTTTTGTTCTCTTTTCTTTTCAGCTCTGGTAACAATGACACCATTGTCCAACTTGACATCCACCCCAATTTTGTTGTAGGACAAATTTTTAATCCCAACTTCCCAGTCTACTGGATATCTTCACTGGATGCTCCTCCCTATCCATCCTTCAAGTGCCAGAGCTTAACTGCTTGGGCCCTTACACATCCAATCCACATGTTCTCTCTGTGACACCATTCATGTTCATAATTTCATATTCATGCAGTGGTCCCCATTTTATTACTTTCTGATTTCATTAACTTACCAAAACTATTCTAATTCAAATATCTAACTGCTACCTAAACATCACCACTTGGGCCATTAGTATTGCAAACTCACTGTGTATCACCAATGAGCTTGTCATTACACTTCTTCCTTAGTATCAGTCCATATGGGATGTTTTACCTGCTATGCCACAGCGCTGGCCCCAGATGAAATTCTTATGAGAGCTTGAAGTTGGAGATCAAGGGAACAGCAGAGTTACTTCCTGAAGCTCAGGGGCACTTGGGGATAAGCATTTTCTGAAAGGAAAAGCCAGAGAAACTCTGCAATGTTTGGGAGGGTGAGTAACTTGACCTTGAAATTTCCTTCAGATTCTAGGAGGCTGTGCTTCTATTTATAACAAGTAGCAACCATTCAAGGTAAAAAAAAAAAAAAACTTAGGTGTATATGAGTTCCCATACTGAAATAATACGTGCTTTCAATATAGCTATGTTCTGTATTTGCAGAAAAATGGAGGAAAGCAAGTTCAGTACCATAACTTAAGATTCAAATTAACTGATAATATCCTTGGACCTCTTAATTTGTAAAGAAAATTATTCATAAACTACGAGCAAGAGTAAAGATAAAAGTATAACATGATCATAAGGAACAGAGAGAGGAAATCAAAGTGTATCGTATCAGATGGCCTCAACAGTGTGGCAGGCAGTAGTGGTTAAACACATGGGCTATGGAGGAAAACAGTTCTGGCTTCAAATTCTTGCTCTTCCAGCCCTAGTTGTATATTATCTCTCTCTAAAATCTGGATTCCAATTACTATCTCAACTTGTCATTAGCAAAATTCATTGCAATAGGGGATGCAGAGCCCTAAGCAGTGCTTGGTTTATAGCATTTGCTCAATAAATGGCTAAGTTCTTTTACTAGAATATGGAAGCAACATAAACTCATAGTTTTAGGATTGCACTCATGTAGCCTTTCCAGTCTTTTTAGTGAAGGTAAAACATCTTGTGATGTAGTTTTGAAAAAAAGGTGTTTTTAATTTAATAATTCTCTTGTTATTTATGTTGCTGTCAACATGATTTTAAAGAGAGAATTGCAATCCTGAAACACATCTCAGTATTGGACAGCCATTCTCTATGTTGGGGCTAGAACCACAAGTTCATTTGTGTATTTACTCTGAGTTGATTTTCTGGAGTCTCTGCATATGCTTTGATCAGAAGTTTTGTCCATTTTTTTCACTGAGGATTGCACAGCATGAATATGTTAAAATTTAAGTAGTAAAGCCTCCAAATATTTAGTCTTCTGCTCTACTTGGTTCTCTGGTTTCTACATTTGTGAAGTTCATTGTGTATGAAAGATTCAAATGAAACTAATGTGTCTCTGGAATCAAGTCTTAATTGCTGCAAAATTTAATCTATTTGATGTTTTCAGAGAATTGTATTTTTAAAGATAATATTAACCATGACACTTCTTACTTAAGGCTATTATTAAAACCAAGAATACGGCCATGGAGGGGCAGTGTGTCTTACTACATGTACAGACTTTGGCCAATTTTATAACTCTTGTGATTCTAGCTTTTTTTTGAGTGTGAAATGGATGTGTGAGAATCTGCCCTTTAGAGATATTATATAGAATTATCTGAAATAGTCTTAATACATAATAAATGACACATTGGCTTTCCTGCTTCCTCACTTTCCATTGTGTTTAGTGGAGAAAAGAGCAGAGATAAGAAGAATCTTTATACTAAATACCCCATGTGAAGAGATAGATAGATCTGGGCCTCTTAACTTACAAGGCCTAAAGCCCACCAGATTATTATCAAGCCCCTTCTATCAGATTCTATTTGCCTCTCAATCAGAAAACTTAATTGTAGCTTAGACAGCACCTTTCTTAGCACATCTAATAATGACTCTGTCCTTTGTTCTAGACCCTGTCTAGCGCACTTGGGCCTCATTCCTTTGTAATCATAACCTCTACTCTACCACCAATGGCTCTACTCCCAACCTGTGTGTACTGATGGTCCTCTTCCCCACTTAATGCTGTATAACTGTTCAGATCTGGTTAATGCCACTCTTAGGATCATTGGTTACTATCCTCACCCTGTCTTTTATGACCTTGTCTAAATTTGATAAGAGTCGGCAAACTTGGAAGGCTTCAATAGCCTTGGCAACTCATGAAGACAGCCTAGGGTGGTTACTGGTGCCATAAACTAGAGTGTCAATTTGTTGGGTCAACAACAGGAGCCACTGTGCACTTGCTCCTCATGTGGGATCTCTGTTCTTAATGTGCTGTACATTGTGATTTAATGGTTTAACTAGTACTCAAACAGTATGTTTCACTGTGTGTTTCTATGTGGGTGCAAACTGTTGAAATCTTTATACTAAATTGATCTGTATATAAAGAGAATTGAAAATGAATCTTGATGTGAATGGAAGGGGAGAGGGAGCGGGAGAGGGGAGGGTTGCGGGTGGGAGGGAAGTTATGGGAGGGGGAAGCCATTGTAATCCATAAGCTGTACACTGGAAATTTATATTCATTAAATAAAAGTTTAAAAAAAGAAGTTAAAAAAAAGAAGAATATTGTGCTTCTTAATGTTAAAAACTCACCGAATTTCTAAAGTGGTCTTGATTTCCAGTATTATTTTCTAGCATTGGGTCATGTATCAGATGATATAGATGACAATGTGTCCAGTGTTGGGCTTGGAACAATGTCACTGAAGAATATAAGTCCCTATGGAATTTTACTTTTGAGGTAAGTGAAATGAGTGTACAAGTTAATTATGGCAACAATACCAAAGAACAATTAATAGTAATGATGCCTTGGTATGAAACATGAGATGGCAATTCCAGAGGTGAGGTTGGCAAGAAGAGATCATTACCATGGACTTGCAGTGGGGAAAATGGCCACTGGAAGCAAAGCGAAAAAGCTGAGGCTGGAATGAGGTGTTTGAGGTGTAACATCAGTGTAAGGGTACAAATACATATGGTCTATATTTATTCTCTATGCTAATAACTCATTTTTTATTTTAGAAAAATTATAGCAGTAGCAATCCATTTCTATACATCTGGCTTATTTGCTCAGAACCTACCATACATACTACTGAACGTTTGGCAGGCTCAGCCGTCACTTCTATTCAAAGTCAGCATGAGTCATCTTTATCTCTATTGCTGTATAATTCTAAAAGCTCAGAGAAGTCAATAGGTTAGCATTGAGGAATTTTCCATTTACTGACATTGATTCAGTTCAATTCTTGGTGGTTGTTCTTCACGTTTATTCATAGACATTACGGGAAATTTAAGACAGACTTAGAAAAACCAATTACTAATTGAATTTTAGAGTCATGTTGAAATCATACTTAAAATGTGGATCAGAGCTTGTAGCAATGAGTCAGCCCTCCAGCGAAGTTGATGCTTAGTGATGGACCTCAGAATGATGTAGACACTAAACAAGTCTCAGTGTGCACTGACATCTGAACAACTTTTCACCAAAAGAGGAATTGCAAATAAGGCTATCTTGGAATGTTTGGGGAGTAATGAAAACTTCAGAATGACATGTTTTTGAGCCACGATATCACATGGATTATTTCCCCAATTGCATTCTCTCTTCTTACGTAATGCATGCTCCTCTGTAACTCTGCAGGCTGAGGTAGTACCAACTACACTACATAGTTTCATCCACAAAGTGCCTGAAAATCATGCGCTGGTGCCCCTGTGGGCTCTTAAAATACTCTGATTGTCCTTGCTACTAGCACTCTTGATCCTCACTCTTGCTGTTCAAACATCTCCTTTCTAGTCCCTGACTCAAAGGGAGTTTTCTATGGAGGAGGCTTCTGCTAGTAGTGTTGCTTTACTGCTGTGCAAAAGCCATTTCCTTTTATAGTAGATTTATACATTGCTTGGTGGCACACTGAGCAGTGGGTGTTTGGCTATGAGAATTCGTTTTCAATGACTTCCTTTGTTGTTGTTGTTGTTGTTGTTGATGTTTTCACAAAATGTCACACTATTCAAAGCAAGTTGTTTGGCTGCCAGCACTAAACACTGTTAGAACTTGTGGGAGTGCTAATTGGAGCCAATCAAACTTTAACTGACCTGCTTCCACACTTCACTGACAAAGAGGAATTTCTCTCACTTTGTGAAGTACAAAGGCTCATCTCTGATGCATATAAATGACCGGAGAGTTTGCCAGTTTGGGGAACAGGTTTCTTGTCACTGGAAGCTATATATTCAGACTTCCTTATTAATTCATTTAAGAAAATAACAATTCTGATGTATTCTTTATTGAATAAGTAGCCAATAAAGTTGAAGTCCAACACACAATTAAAAAAAAAAAAAACTAGTTTAAAGCAATTACTGGCCAGAATCTGTTCCCCATTCCTCTCAGAATCAGAAAACATTTTTGGTGGAATTGAGAATGAATTCCAGAGTGATTCTCAATTATATTGTTAATTTTAATCTTCTAATTTGGTATAATTTGGTTGTGGTGCTTGCAAAATATATGCATTGTCCCTAAAATAGTGTTAAGAGATGTGGCCTTTAGGAGGTGATAATACTCTGAGGACCATTGTTTCTTTCTTTACTGGTTTAGCTTCTGCTCTATGAGGCCACAGCAGGAAGCCCTCACTAGACTAGATGCTGGCCTCCTGACTTGTGAGGAAATGCATTCCAGTTCTTTCTGAATTACCCAGGATCAGATATTCTGTGAACCAAAATCGTGTTGTATTTGTTATCAGATATGTAAAGCCCCTGATTAGAAGAAGTGTAATTTCATACATTTCAAGATGAGAAGCATGTGTAAAAATTAGAAAAAGTTTTGAAGTATTGTAAGAGACCAATAAGAGTCCATATTTAGGTTCTTACAGTCATAAATATGAGTAAAAATATATTTTTGGTTTAATAAACTACGTTTATTTTTACAGCAACCAGGGAGAGTTCCGACTTTTCCTGTTACTACATCTTGCAGAATTTTTTTTTTGTGTGTGTGTGTGTGTACAGAATGGACAAATTTGTGAACAAATAATGACACAAATTATGCTACATACAACTTGTGATACTTGGTAGGAGGGAAACAAAGACAGTGCTGTCTGTGAAATTCAGACAGGGTTGTCAAGGTGTGGCCTGTCTGAAGAGGGGACAGTGCATTCGAAATAAGCAGAGAGAAGGGGTGGTATGCACAAAATGGGCAGGAAAGAGTGGCGGGTGGTCAAGGAAAACCATGTGCCAGGGCAGTGAGTGGGGAAGGAGCAGGGTCATGGTTTTGAGATGAGATGAGGTGTGGGTAGATGAGGGTCATATTAGATAGCTCACATTGTGGTATGATGGCTCACTATGCATCAACGAAATGACTAAGTGCCACAATAAGAGGTGGATAGTGTGCTTTTCTCTCTTCCATATTGATGAACGTGACCTTTCCCTGTCTGCCAGATGTACCTGTCAGCATCATCTGGGGGAGGGGGACAGGGAGTGTGGGATTTACATTATCATAGATTAAAGCAAAGAGAAATAAGAAGCTCAGCTTTGAAAACCTGAATGGAAATGTTGAACCCTGTCAGACCATACTCCTGAAAACCAGGCTTTGTTTATACCCAAAGGGTCTCCCAATTCCTGGAAACTCTACGCAACAGACATGATCACGGCCTGTAGACTGGGTGTTCAGTTTGTTATAAGCCATGCATAAAGGTCACTCGGAAGGCAAATGAAGGGGCTGGTGTTGTGAGGTAGCACAGCTGCTGACACCCCATTTGGGCGTTGGTTTGTGTTCCTGGCTGCTCCACTTCTGACCCAGCTCCCTCCTAATGCCTGGGGAAAAAAGTGGAAAATGGCCCAAGTGTTTGGGCCCCTGTCATCTGTGTAGGCGACCTGGATGAAACTCCCAGCTTGACCCAGCACAGACCATTGTGGTCAAATGGGGATGGGAGATGGTTTCTCCCATCTCTCTGTAACTCTGGCTTTCAAAATAAAGTAGTAATTTTTTTTAAAGAGGAGAAATGAAGAGGTTTTCTGCTACAAGAATTGGGGACAGCTTATCTCCTCTATCATGGTGAGGTATAGGAAATGGGAAAAAATACAATCTCCTGGGTGCAAATGTTCAAGTATCTTGACCTCTTTCTTGTTAAGCTGAAATTTCAGGGAGGAACATAGCTGGTAGAAAGTGAAAGTTGAAAAGAGACAGGATTGTGCTGTGATTTCGTGAGTTGACTGTGGTAGTGTGGTGTGGCCAATCCTAAATCTTCCTCAGGAACTTTGTGGGAGCCAGGTCTTGGGAAATCCTGAGATCCCTGTGGGAATTTCAGAAGTCAGCTCAAATGGTGACACAGTGTCATGATTCTGCCATGGCTGCAGCAAGGGACCAGGGAATCCTGCACAGATGCAACAGGATCACAGCCACGATGTAGACCCAGATGGAGCAACTGGGTCAATCAATAGGGAAAGACTGCTGTTCCCATGATGAGTCAAGTGAACAGAGCAGCTGTGGAGCTTAGCTGTAGGTGTCTGCAGGGAACCAAGCTGCCAGACAGACAAGGGCCATTGTTGCAGAGAGAAGAGCAGACAAAGAAGAGCAGGGGTCTTCAAGTCTGGCTTCACCTCTTTTCTGCCACCTAAAATTCATAGAAACCCATCTCCTTATAAAATCATATGTCTCCTTGAAGAAAAACAGTGGGCTGGAGGAAATATGAAAGTCTGGGAATTTACCAGATATGACTAAGTTTTTGGAAAGAAAATATTTCTAAAAGAAAGTGATGAAATAGCATTCATGATCATTTACTTCATGTGTTTATTCATTTAATAAATAACAATTTGATATCTCCTCTCTACTGTGCACAAGGAACATCCCTGTCTTCTTGGATTCTAGTAAGGATGGTTCAAAGTTAAAGCTGGGTATGGTTCATTAATTGTGACAAATAGAATAACATGAGATGTTAACACGGGAAGTAGGGTGAGGAGCATATGAGAACATATGAGAGTGTTGCTACTTTCAATTTTTGTTTTGAAAATTTAAAATTAAAAAAAGAAGAAGAAAAAGAAGCTCTTCTAAGATGACTCTAATATCCAGCCAGCATTAAGAACCAAAAGCTGGGGATGGCACCATGGCACAGTGGGTTAATCCTCCGCCTGCGGGGTGGGCAGCCCATATGGACACCAGTTCTAGTCCCGGCTGCTCCTCTTCCTATCCAGCTCTCTGCTGTGGCCTGAGAAAGCAGTCAAGGATGGTTCAAGTGCTTGGGGCCCTGCACCCACATGGGAGACCTGGAAGAAGCTCCTGGCTCCTGGCTTTTGATCAGTGCAGCTCCGGCCGTTGCAGCCATTTGGGGAATGAACCAATGGACAGAAGACCTTTCTCTCTGTCTCTCCCTCTCACTGTTTGTAGCTCAACCTCTCACATAAATAAATAAAATCTTTAAAAAAAAAAAAGAACCAATTGCTGCTTAATTAAAAAATGCACATCTGCCAAAAACAGCAACAAAGATACAAATCAAATCATTAGAAAAATAAAATGCTATGAGTTATTTTCACGTTTGAGTAATGCTCTACATTTTTAATCCTACAACAATGGGAATGAAAAGTATTCTGGTGGCACATATGACCTTGTGGTTAAGGAAAGCTAAAAATGACTATAGCGTTTATTCTTGGTTGGACGCTAAATTTAAATAACAACATTTTATCATAGGGTCAGTCAGAGAGTCACAGAATTTTAGAGCTGGACAGGATTTTAGAGGTTATCTGACCCAACCTCTTTGTCGAGTGAGGAAACTGACATGCAGGGAGTTGAAGAGAAATGTGCCAGTAAGATCTGAGGTTTAAGTACACTGGGTCTTCAAAAAGTTTGTGGAATATGTGAATTACCTTTTCTTTCCATTTTCCATGACCTTTTGGAAGTACCCTCACAGATACTCTTTGTTGTTAGACCAGGATTCTTTTTATAGAACAGAGCTTCCATTCTGATAGTAGCAGGAAATACTCATTGATCAGCCTGTTAACTTTGATATCAGAGCCCTTTGGAAGAGTTTCCAGGCCTGGTCCTTAAGCATGTTGGGAACATAATAGGCCATGTTGTATTTAAATAAGGTAGGGGGTCAGGAGAAGAGACTCACTGGGGTTGTTGGTTGTTTCTTCTCTTCCTCCAATGAATGGAGAAAGCTCCCCCCAAAATGCAAGTAACCTCACAGGCAATGTGTGCCAAGGTAAAAGCCTACTTAATAAAAAGTAACATCTGAGTTCAAATCCCAGCTCTACCATGTAACGGATAGCTTCTTCACTGATTGTGAAAGTTGAGGATAGGAATTTGTATCAAAAAGACAATTCTGCAAACTGTGAATGACTTACACTGAAAGAATACATCAGATTTAAATTATCTTTAAGCCATTTTTGCACAGTTTTTGCAATAGTTTTCCCCAGTGGTAAAGGGCAGAGTCATGGTTAGTCCATCAGGAATAATTCACACTTAGCCGTTTATCTCATGACATAGATGATCAGTGGTTTTCCACTTTCTAAAACAGTGTTTATAACTATGACAAATGAAAATTATGGTATTGTCTGCATCCAATGTGCACGTTTTACTTTTCTTGGTTTTATCAAGATCTAGGTACCTTTCTGGGAAACTAACATGTACACTTTATCTTTCTTGTATGATATATAAAAAAGAAAGACATGGACCACTGAACTGGAGAGTAGATATATGTTATACAAAGCTATCCTTAACCTTTGTAGGATAGGGAGTTAAGAGTGAAAAATCATAATTTTAAAGTTCATAACAGCATCATATATATCATAATCATAACTTAAAATGCCATCCAATCCTTTCTTTCCTGTATTTTCTTTCTCTTCCTTCACTTAACTTAAAACTCAACTATATAATGTGTGGCATTGTGTATGAATAATTGTGTTTGAAAAAGAAAAAGAACACATACACACTTGATCTCAGACTGATAATGACTAGACTTATGCGTTTAAAGTGATAACCTGCAGAGATGTGAGGCTACCACAGTGTCACATGATCTTTCTGCCCCTGTGTGACTTGACATTTGTATGCTCCTGTTACAGACAGAGCCTGAAAGTAGACTATAAAGACCAATAAAAGAAGATAAAAAGAAAGAGTGTACTTGTTTTCTATAATCTTTAATAGAAAATAGCATGACACTCTTAGTATATCTTTGGTTGTAAAAATCATGATTTGATTCATGTATTTCATCACTCAAAATGAATAAATTAGGATAAATGTATTGGTATGTTTCAACTAGTGTTTTAACAAACTAATAAAACTGGCACATATTTGTAAGTATGTACTGTGGATGTACATGTGAGTGGTTGTGGTGGAATGAGAAATGTGGTGGAATAAGGCCATGCCAAGATGGCCGCTGGCAAGTGAGCGTCAGTTATTCAGGAGTGGCTTCGGAAACCCCCTGGGAAACCACCTGGCAACAGAGCCTACCTGGCAACAGACTGTGATTGGTTAGGGCATAAACTGCCCCTTGATCGGATTGGCTGCCTTGGCTATTTAAGCTGCTGTACCAACTGAAATAACTGTGGGCTGCTCGCCTCTGGCCTGCTTTCACCCGACTCCCGGGATCTGTGTGGTGACTCTGTGCCTTTTGCCCCCACCACGCTCCTCCTCTCAGAACAAATCAACCGCAACAAGTGGTTGTGTGTGAATGCAGAAGAGAGTGCATGTGTGTAACTGTGAGTGTGTACTTGTGTGTATAAAAGTGTTAGACAGGCTAGCTTTGATTCACCATATCAGAAAAATTGTGAAGAACATTTCTGAAGCTTACCCCTAGACAAAACTATTCATTTATTTTATTTTATAAGAGAGATGGCCGGCGCCGTGGCTCAACAGGTTAATCCTCCACCTGACGGCGCCGGCACCCAGGGTTCTAGTCCCGGTTGGGGCGCTGGATTCTGTCCCGGTTGCCCCTCTTCCAGGCCAGCTCTCTGCTGTGGCCCGGGAGTGCAGTGGAGGATGGCCCAAGTCCTTGGGCCCTGCACCCCATGGGAGACGAGGATAAGCACCTGGCTCCTGCCATCGGATGAGCGCACTGTGCCGGCCGCAGCGCGCCAGCTGCGGCGGCCATTGGAGGGTGAACCAATGGCAAAGGAAGACCTTTCTCTCTGTCTCTCTCTCTCTCACTATCCACTCTGCCTGTCAAAAATAAAATAAAATAAATAAATAAATAAATAAAAGAGAGATGGCCAGGTTATTTATACCATAAGTTTTAGTATTGTAAACTGTACAGTAGTATTAATATAAGGAAAATATTTTTGTAGTTTAAACAGTGACTTCTTTTCATCATACTGAATATATATTTAAGTTGAAGAAATTAATAATACCAACTTTTCTTCCTAATATTAAGTATAAACAATCTTGGATAAAATGTTAATGAAAAAATTTAAGAAATAAATATTAATTTATTTGTGCCAAGTGAATGTTTAATTTACTTATATCTCCTCATTGTGCTGTAGATTTTGAAGTTGAGTTTAAATATAGTTGGTGATACAAATATAAGCTTCCCATTATACTTACTTGAAGCAAACAGAATGTAATCCTAATATATGGAAATATGTTATGGGTTCCTTGAACTAATTTAATAGTTTTCAGATTCTTTATTTGATAATCAAGTCATTGAGCCTGAAGTTAGATTGTGCATTTGCTTGCTATTTGGACTGTACTTTGGCTAGATTTTTTTTTTTTTAGTTTTTTTTTTTTTTTTTTTTTTTTTTAGTATTCATGTGAGTTCCTTCCTTTGTGTTCATGTAGAAATCAACTCACATTTATAATTCAAAAGTAGACAAAATGGAATTTTATTTAATTGTTGGTAATGGACTTATTATTCTCTTGGATTGCTCCTCGGGGGGGCATTCATGCTAAATTAATAGTAATATAGACAAACCATGACTACAGAAATTGAATGCCAGCCACAAATGCAAAAAAACCTCTCAGAAGATCCGTACATGTGTTATTGTTTATGTACTCTCCTATATATATAAAGAAAAGTAAAGCATGTGTTTACAATCAAGTGTAACTCGAAAGGTCTAAGCATGAGTTTAGATATAGATGGTCTCCGTATTCCACTGTATCACACATAGATGAATTGATGATTGCATGCTTGTTCATTGTGAAGGGAACATGGATACAGATATGACTATGTAAACAATCTGCATAAATAAATACATAATATACAATCATTTTCATTTTTACTATAGCTTTCTTATTTATCTACATCTTTATATAGGAAGAGAGCAAGTTTTGGAGCTCAGGCATCATGTATTCTCTGATATTATTTCAGTTTGAAGTTAATGGATCATATTTAGAAATAAGATGATAAAACTGAAGCCTGAAAAAAGCTTGGAATTTAATGAATATTATATCTTCATTTTACAACTAAGGAAACTAGGGCTCAGACAGGTTAGGAATCTTGCCCACAATGGCCCAGCTATTCATGATTACACTAACACTAGAAACCACTAGAATCCTGGCTCTCAGCCTGATTACATTTCCCAGTGTGCCTTAGAACATTTCAATAAAATCAGTGGTTTCTTTGTAATTCCCCTCCCTTTCCTTATCTCATCTCTGGAAGAAAAACAAAAGAGTGTTCTTGCTAGCCTGGAAGTATTTGCAGAGTGTAGATGACTAGAGATCCTATTCTTCCTGACATTTGATCCTTATTTTTATGGACATGTCAACTGAAGATGTGTGTTTTTCATTCTTTCCCCCCCTTTTTACATGAGTATTTTAGAGATATTTAAATCATGCTTTGAGAAAGTTTTATTTATATTTTATTGCATACCAAACCTTTGGCCTAAATCTTGGACATTATTGATGGAATAAGAACATTGGTGGAGTTTCACATATAGGAAAGTCTCCAAAATATTATGAGCATTCTCTTTTATATGCACCTAAAACAAGAGTTCCTGCAATGTAAGTTCAAGTCTTCTAAATAAAACAATTTTAAATGTCATTTTATTTTCAGCTATTTATCAATCTCTCTTATATCTGCTTTTTTCCTTTTGTTTTTAGAAGTTCAAATCTCATTATAATAACAATGATAATAAGAAAACCATGGCTCCCAGGCAGTTTGGGAGCTTTTTTTTAAACAGCATCCGTGTGTGTGTGTGTGTGTGTGTGTATGTTTCTAAGTCTTTTTTTCAGTGGCTTCTCCTAGTTGGACAGCCACATTTGGGTACAGACATCTGGGTACAATGTTACCAATAGATTGAGCAATTTTTGCTTTTTAACTTTTGTAGCTCCAGCCAGCTCACATGGGCTTCTATCAGTTGAAATGGCATCTTCGACTTCAGCCAAGTGTAGGTTATTATGTTCCGAGTGCCAGAAATGATGAGTCGTCTCCACACTTCATCCAGCATGAATAAAAGCAAGATTGTAAAATAATTATAATCTCTTGAAGCAGAGCCAGCCTTGCAACCCGAGCCCATCTTTCTTCATTAATTTGTATACAGTTCTTATTTTAACAGGACAAACTTTCAGAGGGTACTCACATGGGACTGCTGAACCAGCTGTACAACTTTTATTTTGAAGAAAAAAGTAGAGCCTCAGAACAGGCTGTTTTAAAGACAGGGAGGGACTTAGCCTTTCGGAGCTTGACCAGCATGTGGAAGGAGAGCTCTCATGACTGCAATAATTTAGGGAGCTCCTACCTGGGTGACACTCGGGGTAGGAAGTTTTCTGTGAATTTGGTTCTGTTTCCGAGGGTCCCGTGCACTTCTCTTGCCTGGATCAACGTGACTGTTGGTGGTTTTTTCACACCCTGCTCTGTGGGGGAGTGCCCCAACGTGCCTGTCTTATGTGGCCTCTATGGACACACTGCTCAGCTGGCAGAGAGCAGGGCAGTTTTCTCCCAGCACCCAAAAAGAGAAAGAGGAAACTACTTTTTCCTTTTGGGCTCTTTGCAGCACAATAGATCAGGATAAGTTTCCACATTCCCTCCCTGGATTTTCTGGAGTGCTTTCCAGGAAGAAGTTAAACCTTCACCTTTAAATGGATGACCATGTCACAATCAGGAAGAAACATCTCCAAAGACCCATCTTTCGGTAAGTAATGCTACATCCCAGGTGGCTTGAGGGCTGTCAGGAGCAATTGTTTCTTTCCATCCCTCATTTGGGGATTTTGACAGTAGCCTATAGCAGAGCAATGAAGAGTGTGCCTAAAGTTTAACTTCAGGCATTCTGAAGGAGTCCTTTTGTTTTCCATTTTCTGAAACTCTGTACACAAACTCTTATCAACTTCTCAAAATATATTTTGAAAACATCTTAACTATTCGAGCACATGAATAACATAGCCCTGGAAAAACTTTTGAAACATTATGCAATCTCTTGCTGTTTCTGAGGACTTTTGCACAGCCTTTCAAGAAGAAACATTGTGCTTGGTTCGTTCAAGCGATTAAACTCCAGAGAAGTATTTTAGTGCTGTAAATGCTACATCTTTCTGGAATTATATGTTGGAGATAAATTTGCACTGGATAGCTGCTGTGCTAGAGTGCACAGGAATATCAGACTAACAGCTACAGAAACAGTAAGGTCATAGGAAAAGCTGTACACTGGTGCAATCTTGGAACAGGCAAAATGTAGAGACAGTATAACGAACTGAAATGAAGCCTCATTTTGGGGGAGTGGAACACTTTATCTGAGGGAGCAACAATTTCTTTACTAACTCTTTGTTAACTCTTGATTCTTTATTTTCCTAATATATACGTCAGGATTCAGAATTGAGAATTAATAATTTTAAAGTAGCTAGAAAATGAAGACAGATAATTTCTGCCCTGAAAATAAAAGATTAAAAGAAAGAAAGAAGCTAATTATATATCACTTTTATGTTTTCCCCCAAATAATATTCTAAACATAACAGAGATCCTCTATGTTAACAATATCAAAGTTAAAGTCAAGTTGTAACCAATGGTTGTTGAGCTCGTTGATTTAGAACTAACTACAGTGTAATGGAAGTTTGTGGATGAAATTACTGGCTTTCTGTGATTGTTTTATAATGAAGCAGAGTGGACCTTGGAAGGTATGGTTATGCAAAATGTGGCCATTTTTATCGATTGATTAAGCATTACTATGGTATTAGTAACAACAATATACTTTTGTTATGCTTACAACACAACACTAGCTCAAATATATTTCAAACCCTTCTTTGTAACATAAATTGTATTTAAATACAAACATGTGTTAATATTATAATCTACATCTATTTAAATGTGTATTTGTAGATGTCATAGATTAATGGCAATAAAATATCAAAAATCCAGAGCACTCTCCAAATGTGTTTTCCCTTGCTGGGTTTTCTTAGATGTTCTTTCAAACCTATTTAATTAATCTCTGTTTTCTCAAGTGTATATGTGACTTCAGCACTGCATAATAGTTACACAGCTGATTCCAGTGGTGGCCAGTGAGGCAGCACTGGAAGAGGGTACCTGCAGCAGTTCAGGAAGGCCAGATTTTGCTGGCTAAAATCAGATCCACCTAGCCATCATCTTCAGTGTGTTGTCTCACTGGGGAGTGGTTGGGGTCAGGGCAGGTGGTGTTTACCACTGGTTTATGTTAAAGCTTCATTTCTACTTCGGGTGAATTATATCCTAATGTGCTACTTGTAGGTGAATTGCAACATGACTAGGCTTCTGTACATTTTTACCTAAACTGATCTTTTGTGCAAGCTGAGATTCTTTGCTCAGATAATTAGAATAGGATTTGGCAAATTCAAATGATTGCTTTATACTCTTGGTGGTCTACAAGAAAAATGTAGCTAAAACCCAGGCAATTGTTTCAAGCAAGTGTAAAGTTGAATCCCTGTTGGAAAATAAGTTAAGGCTAGGAGTGGTGGAAGTGGGAGTGGGAGCCAACAGCACATTTATGCAGGATCTTGCCTTTACCAGAGTATGATTGTGATGAGGGAACAGTGAGCTGAGCGTACCTTAAAGGATTCAACTAACAAGGCATCATTCCTCAGAGAAAGTTTTGGGCTGGTTTTTCAGTTAAATACATCATGAATTTCCTAATAGTTAATTGTATATTTAGGCACTCTGGTAAGTGGGTTAAACCTACCTTTGGTGCTTTTGTCTGTATCTCATGCCATATTTCTTCTTCCTCTATTGTTTTTTTCAGCCTCCTTTGTCAGGTAGTGTCTCTCTTTAGGCTTTCCTTGGGTCTCACATTTCTTCCTGCCTGACTTTACTGGACACAGACCCAAGTAATAGACTTTTCCTCCTCAGCATGTACTTGTCTGCACTCCACTTTGCAAAGCCCTTGAACTTTGGATCTCAATGCACTTTATAAGCAGGTCTTTGCTAGTCTGTTTCAGATGTGCTAGTGGAACCAGTTACCAGTTTAACATAAAGTTAGTGAGAAAAATATATTGACTATTTATAAGCAATTTACTCACTAAGGTTTACCAGTCCAAGATTCTGTTCAGGGGGCAGGGGTGGGGTGAGATTCCACTTATTGGCACCATTCCAAGTTTCTATATTAAAGGATACTTTCTCCTATAATTGAACTCATAGCTTTAATTTAACTCAACTGGCTTTCTCTGACTACAAGTACTCACCTGTAGTCTATTGCACTCAGATATTCACATATGAAACAAAACAGAGAATCTGAGTTTCCTTCACATGATGTATCACATGATGTATCTAAATAACCACAATACTGGCAAATGATAGGTGCCCTGAAAGAGATAATATCATTCCTGGGAAATTAAAATGGAAGAGACAGATTGCAATAATGACTAATTCTGACAAGTGACCTGACAGAGATGGAAGTAACTTATTTTTTTAGCCTGTTTTCAAGACAATTTAAATCAAACTTCTATTAGCATAATCTCCCTAAATTTCATGGAATAAAATCATCCATCAAGTGGAAAAAGTTGGTTGAGAGGTGTAGGGGTAGGTGATGGGTACTGAAGTTCCATGGCTGGATAAAATGCCAGGACGACTGGGAGGAATCTGACATATTATTTAGATGTTGGCAGTAAGAATGTCTGGGCCTCCTATAAGGAAGATTTTCAACTCGTCTCACGCGGTTAGTTAGGTCATCAATATTCTTTTCTAAAGCCTTTTTTTGGGGGGGGGGGCAGAATTTGAGATATATATTTCCCACCATGTCTATGAGGCAAGTTACAAAGGCAAAGTTTCTTTTATGGCCAAACCAGGAGTCTTTCTCATCTTTTCAAGGAATATCAGGTGGAGTTTCAGGATCCATGAGACAATTCAGCTCGCCTCCTGTGCAGGTGGTGAATCACACTGTGTGATTCTACCTACAAATGCTCTTAGAGCTCAGGCTTTTCCAGAAAAAAGATGATGCGCCTTTCATTCAAGGGAAAACTTGGGTTTTTATCATTTTCTTGGGGGAGGAAACATCACGACAGAAAGAACATTAATTTTTTAATCAACAGCACTGAGTGTTGTCCTTCAGCACTTGCAAAATAAAATTATGTAGGTCTTTAAAATCCAAGATTTAAATAAACACTTGATATTGGAGATCTTGAATAGAAACATTCCTTTAGGTTCTTAAAAATCTTTTCTGTTTCTGTACTGCAGAGAACTGTTGCTTTGGTAATTATAATAATTTATCTCTCTTTGTAAATAGATTCATCCGTTTATTTTTAAATATTACATAACTCCTTCAAATAGAGAATCTTTATGTAACTTCAGTAAAACAATGAAGGCACCTCAATTTTATTGCACATGCAACTACTTAGTAAACTTTCTGAATTTTCCCATGTTGTAAGTTAACCTTACATAGATTGTGATGCCAAGAAAAATCTATCTTTCTTACAAGACTAAATCATTGAAAATATTTCTTATCTGAATTTCATTGTTTATTGCTTCAAATTCTTTCTGGAAGTAGGTAGTGAAAGAATAAATTTTAAAAACAAATGGAAATGATTCTTATAAGTTAAATTTTAGTGTTCTTTGGAAGCAACAACATTTTGAAACTCATTCAGGGTTCAAAGGTGGATAAATTCTCCTTGTGGTAATTTTCCACCAGGAGTCACACTAGAGAGCTACAAACAAAATCGAGCAAATAATGCTTCATCAGCTGTACAATTGAGAACGTGTCTATTCATCCAGGATCTGAGACACCAAAGTACAAGACTGCTAGGGTCCAGGACTAATGAAAATCATGTAGGGATCTGTACAGCATTCAGAACATGCTGTTTCTTCTCTTCATGTCTTTCCAAAGTCTTATTTTTACAAGTATCTGTTAGCAGAGTAATTCTGAGTGTGTTTTTGGCAGGCATTTTATCTTGCATGGATATGCAGAAAGCAATAGGATGAAATAAGAAAGCCTGAGAAAAGGACAGCAGAGCATAACTTTGTTGTGGAGATGGTTGGTAATCCATGGCTGTGTCTGAATTCCAATTTCAAGGCCTGGGATTTATGCTTAATGAGGAACATTGTAAAACATATGTTATGCACTTATCATAAAATATGTTATATACTTAAAATTCTAAACTATTTTGGAATGTAATCATTTTTATTTATTCTCACATTAACTCAGTTTATTAACATTGCTGTCAAAGCTAGAAGTTGCTGGCATGCAGAAGCCATGCCACATTTCAAACTTTCACACTTATGAGGTAGAGCTTTGACTGATTTTGCCAGTGTATAGTAGTTTTCCAGGCAAGTTGTCCAGATAGTACTGAGTTATTGAGATGTTTCAGGTCTATTTCCTGCCATGCTTTGGGAACAAAAGAAATCCTGAAGAAACAGGTTAAAACATAAAATCATTTCACAATTTAAAGAACTTATGACATATTATCATTTAATAAATCCTTACTTACATTCTTAGATGTAAACCTCTTTTAAATAGTTTTACACTGAGATATATACATTAGACAGAAATACAGTTTAGTTCAAAGTCATCAGTGTGAAAAGAAAATACATAGAAATAATTAAGTATGGACTGATGAAGCAGATTAATACATTAACTATTCCTTTCCTTTTACACAGTAAGTTGTTTTTCTAATAGAAAAAAGCTGTATGTGAATCAAGCACCACTCTATATTTATGAAAATATTTTACTAGTGTGGAGCGATATGATGAATGTGATTGTGAATTAATTCAATTAAAAAAGAGATAAAGGAAACTATGAATTTAACTGTAAGAATGACATAGTTACTAAAAATTGAGGATTTTTAAAAGTGTGGCTGTTGAATTTTATGTAAGTGATGATTAATCAACACAACAAAGAATTATATTTAGATTATTCCATCTTGCTGATAGTGAAGAACACTAGAATGTGACACGGTGAAATGAGTTAAAGTTTGTAACATTATAGAAAATAATGCCAATTATGTAGAAGAACAAAAGCATTTTATAACAGACTTGTTAACGAAAACTCAATCTTTTTACTGTCCAAGTCAGTGTTTTATTCCTCCTGGTCAAAATTTTGTTGTATGATTTAAACAGCAAGGAAAAGGCACCACTGAAATTTTAAAATGGTTGGTAAAGATCAAAGTAAAACAACAAATATATGTGAATGTGAGACAGGTAATGTTTATCATGAAAACCCTCATTCATCACTGTGCCTTATTATTTTTTAGCATGAGATAAAAGTAGCTCTAGTTTTTAAATGGTCATCATCAATAAACTATAATTTGTTCTACATTTTATTGTCAGGTGGCAAGTAAGTTACATCTCTGGTATTATTTCATCCATGATCAACAGAAATTTAAATTATCTCCAATATGGGCAGGCATTTAGACTAGTGGTTAAATGCTCACATCTTACCTTGGCATGCTCGGGTTCGCTTCCTAGCTATATCTCCTGACTTCAGCTTCCTGCCCGTGCAGACCCTGGTAGGCAGCAGTGATGGCTCAACTAGTTGGATCCCTAGCAACCATGTGGGAGACCTGGATTGTGTTCCCAGCTCCTGGCCCTAGCCCTATGTAAGCATTTGAGTAGTGAACCACCAAATGATACCTCTCCCTCTCTCTATCTCCCCCTCTCTCCCTCTCTCCCTCTCTCTGACTCTCTCTCTTTCTCTTCCTCTCTATCCCCTTCCCTCCCTTGTCCTCTCAAATAAATCAATAAAAAATTTAAAAAAATATCTGACAAACATTATTATCAGCAGAAGCAGTAGCAGGTATTAATATTGATTCTAGGAGCTACCATTCACTGAAATCTTAGTATATTTTTAGACAAGTTTCACACAGATAATCTTCAGGGCAGCTCCATGAGGAGGTAAGAAGTCCACAAATCATAATTTTGGGTATGAGTTCAGGAACATAAAGTAGATTAAAACATGAGAAAATTTCTTACTCAGGAATTTCATAATCTTGTTTTCTAAGCTACAGTAATTTGGTGATACTTGCACTTATCTTGGGTATTGGTATAATTGAAAAATGGCTTTTCAAAGATTTGGAATGCTTGAAATGAGAGAAATCCAAGATATACTGGTAAAATGATACACTGGGAATATTTATTAGCTTCATACCATCTGGAAATGTTTATATTTAGATTATTAAATTTATCAGAGAGAGTCCTAAAGTAAAAACCAGTGAAAAAACTCAGTCATACTAGTAACTACTAGTTAAAAAGATGACCTGTAGGTTTAGAAATTCTGCAGTATTTTTAAAGCCCATCCTCCTCAGTTCTGTGACAGGACAGAACATAGTTTTGACAGTTCGTTCTCATGGGAAAGCTTTGGTTTATTTATGCATTTGATTGTAGCCACTTGGACATGAGCTCTAATTGATGAAAATTCAACATTTCCTGAATAGGAGCTTCTGGAAGTGTATGGGACAAAGCACAGTGCATTTGAAAGAATGGATGATGATACTTCCAGATTTGTTATCTTTATCACAGCCAGTCCTGCTCCATTCAAGCCATCCATACTTTTGGTTGTGGAGACACATTCATTCTAAATAAGACTGCTATCCCTTTTTATTGCTTTGGTGACTCCAGACTTTAGAATTTTATTTTTAAGAGGCCTTTTTAGCAGATAGTTAAAAATAATTATGTATTTATATTTATTAACCAAGTGTATATAAACATGGCAAATAGGTTTTTGTTAACAAAAAACACATCAGCTTTAAAAAACATTAATGTTTAACTTGACTTTTAAGTATCAAAGAGCTAGGAACAAATTATTTAGACACCAAGGTAATGTCTTTAACATACAAAAGTGACTACTTCATGAATCCTAATTGAGAAAAGGAAAGAAAATACCATGAGGTCAGATCACTTTCAAATTCTATAATTAAATTAAAAGTTGGATGAATGCAGGGACATGTCACAATCTGTTATATGTCTGATGAAATTTACAAGCACTTATATTTGTTCCAGGACTGATCTTTCCTTGAAACAACATAAAACAGAAAAAAAGACTTGCTAATTTCTGGGCCAGCCAGCTAATTCATCATTTGTTGATCCGTGCAGCTGCATCCCATTGTTCCTAACTCTGAGAAGCCATGGCATCCCATCTGCATCTCATCTGTACACATATGCCTTCCTTCCATAATCATTATTTGAGTATGGTGATAAGATCACTTTAAAAGTGAAATATTCCTGAAGCCAGAATCAATATTGAGTTCTTCTTGGTAGTTCTCCTAACTTTTTAATAGAATGTGTTTCATAAGCAAGCATTTACCCAAGCCTTCACATTTTAATACCTAAGAGGATAAGCTTGATTGACACTATGAATGTGTAAAGCAGGATGTGTGGGTAACTGTGGTAGCTGGGAAGCAAAAGACATTTAGTTTCACATTTTTAAAAACACTGAAAGGCTAAAGGAAACAAAATCAGCTGCAGATTGCTAGTTAGCGACCCTTGAAATAAATGAATGATAGAATAAATCATTTATTTGTTTGGGACCACTTGGTGGCCATCTCTCCATTTTCAGGGTGAATGATGGCCAGTAATGCTTGGCTGAACATTCTGGCAGCTACATGCAAGAAAATGACTAGGTTCTTGTTCCTAGTATTTATTAAAAATTGAGAAACCAATAAACCCTACAGTATACCTATTCTGAAACTTTTTAGCATTAAAGGAATAGATACCATATGATGGTTGAATGAGAACATGTGTTCCTGTTAACCCCAAATTGAATGACTCCAGTATCAGGGAATTCAGTGGCAATCAGTTCATGCTGCCTTTGAACAACTAAGACTTGTTGGAAAATACTTTTCTTAAATTGAAATTTGTCTTCTTATCAATACATTTTTTCTCAGTGGAACAGGAACAAGGAGAACCTAAACTTTCTTTCTTACACAGGAGTGCACT
The DNA here is from genome assembly GCF_033115175.1 of Lepus europaeus. Classification (NCBI taxonomy): domain Eukaryota; kingdom Metazoa; phylum Chordata; class Mammalia; order Lagomorpha; family Leporidae; genus Lepus; species Lepus europaeus. Next base: position 125,688,595 of record NC_084827.1, on the reverse strand, counting down.
CCAAACACTGAAAATAATCCTATCAGCTATTGCTATTTATAGATCTCCCTAAAACATAGTGACATGAGTCCACAGATGAACTGAGTGGGTCTGCTGATCTGTGCCAGGCTTGGTTGATTTTGAAGGCGCTTTCTGGCCAGTGTGGCCAGATAGTGGTTTGCTCTGGGCTGACTGACCTGGGAGGTCCTTGGTTCCATGCCGGCTTTTTCCACTGTGTCTCTCCTGTTACCCTCCAGACTAGGACAGGCTCTCAGCACAGTAGTAGAAAGGGGAAGCAGAAAATCAAAAACACTTTTTCAAGGTTCTGATTGAGTCAGGTTTTTGTTGTCCTACTGGGAAAAAAATCAAAAAGTCAGCTGGCTGAGCCCAAAATCAGCATGGGAGGGCGTTACTAGAGGGTATTGATTCAGGGATGTGCATGCAATTGGGCAAGCTAATGCAATTAATATGCTCTGAAAGCCCTTAGGCTTTTTCTAAATCATCTTTCTTCAGTGTATTCATGGGTCATTCAGCCATTGAGGAGACAGCACACATTTTAATCCCGATCTCATGTTGTAAAGTGACCAGTGAGCTCAGGAAAAAAATATTAACTGAGCAGTGGGGCCCAGATGCCCTTCCTGTGGCCCCTGGAGTCACATGTGGCTCACCTGATTCCAAGGATACAGCATGCCTCAGATTCCTGGTTGAAAACAGATTTTTACAGTTGAAAGTTTAAAAAGTTTCACCTAACTGCCCAAACCATGAGCTATTACACTACTAATGACTGTCCAGATTTCCCTAGTTCCTTTTGGATAATTGATTTTTGCCAAGTGTCATGCCAGCAGACTTGAGGAAATTAGTTATTTTAATAGAAGCTGAATGTAATTAATTATATAATTTTGGGCCATTCAATTCCAATTTCCCTAAAACTGTGACACAGAAAGGAAGCTTTGCAAACAGTAATAATGAAATAAAGCTTCCTTATGCATCCGAATTATGTTTGAGGCACATCCATAATGGGCATTCTCTTGGGATTAAAGTTTATTATCTTTTAAAAATTATTTATTCTTTATGTGATAGATTTATGATAATGCTTTCTATTACTGAACCCTTCTAAACACCATTACAGTGGGTGAATACTTTCTTTCATAAAAGTCACAAATTATATAACCTCCTTTTTGAATCAATGGTTCATAAAATGAATCTGTTTGCTATTGACATAAGAACTAAAAGCTTATAAAACAAAAACAAAACCAAAACAAGCTTCTGTAGCACTAACTTCAGAGATTCCGATTCCTTGTTGGGTGTAGAAAGCAATTTTTAAAGATGTATTTATTTGAAAGGCAGAGTGACAGAGAGAGAGAGAGAGAGAGAGAGAGAGAGAGAGAGAGAGAGAGAGATGGAGGGGGGGAAGGATAGAGAAAGAGAGAGACAGATCTTCCATCCACTGGTTTACTCCCCAAATGCCCACAACAGCCTGGTTTGAGCCAGGCTTGAGGCCAGGAACCCAGTACTCCACCTTGGCCTCCTGCCTCATAGCTGAGGCCCAATCATTTAGATATCTGCTGTTGCCTTTCAGGCACATTAGCAATGAGCTGGACTGGAATCAGAGTAGCTAGGACTTGAATGGACGCTTTGACATGAGATCTGGTGCTGCAAGCAACAGTTTAACTTGGTTCTCCACTGAGCCTATCTGGGGATGGAAAGCTTTGATGTATTTCTACAAACTCCAGTTTATGCTGATTCATAGCTAGATTTGGGACCCACTTTCCTTATTGATATAATTTACATATAACAGAAATGGAAGAACAATTTGGAAAACCTTTTAATAAGATCAGTATTGGAAAATTTAATCTCAATTTTTTTCATTAAAAAGTTCTTTTAGGTACAGAGGAGCTTTTATATGAAGAGGTTTAAATTTTTCTTCTAAAAAAATCTCAAAGTTCCTCTTAGATGTAGGTCTGCGAAGAACAGAGAAAAACTACCATGAATTTTAAAGTAATGGTTCTCAACCTTGGCTGTGTCTTGCAATTACTGGGGAATTTTTAAAAATTCCAATGTTGGGCAGTGTTGTGGCACAGCACTTGGTGCCTGGAGGCCTGGTTTGAGCCCCAGCTACCCTGCTTCTTATTCAGTTTGCTGCTTATGTGCCTGATGATTGTAGGCATTTGGGGTATAAACCAGCAGACGGATCAGTGACAACTAACTGAGCACCAAAAAGGAAACCTGTTGAAGTGAACTGAACACTATGAGAAACGGTGACTTGATCAGCCCATGCCCTGACTGTTGATGAACAACTTAATATTTTATCCCTTTTAGTATTTTTTTTTGTTCTACTTAATCCTAATGGTTGAACTCTGTAGTCAATACACAGTTATTATTAAGTGTTGAAACTTAACTGAAAAGTTATCCCTGTTAAATAAAAGGGTGGGAATAAGAGAGGGAAGAGATGTACAATTTGGGACATGCTCAAGCTGACTTGCCCCAAATGGTAGAGTTAGAAACGTGCCAGGGGATTCCAATTCAATCCCATCAAGGTGGCATGTATCAATGACATCTCACTAGTCCAAGTGATCAATTTCTGTTCACAATTGATCATAATGATAGGACTAAGTGTCAAATGAATCACATAAACAAGACTAGTGTCTTCAAATACTAACTGATAGAATGAAAAAGGGAGAAAATGATCCAACATGGGAAGCAGGATACACAGCAGACTCATAGAATGGCAGATGTCCTAAACAGCACTCTGGCCTCAGAATCAGCCCTCAAGGCATTCGGATCTGGCTGAAGAGCCCATGAGAGTATTTTAGGCATGGAAAGCCAACACACTGTGGAAAAAAAAAAAACAAAAACCTAAATGAAAGATCTCTGCGAGTGAGATCCCAGTGGAAAGAACGGGGCCATCAAAGAAGGAGGTACCTTTCTCTGAAGGGAGGAGAGAACTTCCACTTTGACTATGACCTTGTCTAAATAAGATCAGAGTTGGGGAATTCGAAAGGCTTCCATAGCCTTGGCAACTTATGACAAGAGCCTAGGGTGATTACAAACAAGAGTGTCAATTTGTTAAGTCAACAACAGGAGTCGCTGTGTACTTACTCCTCATGTAGGATCTCTGTCCCTAATGTGCTGTACATCGTGATTTAATGCTATAACTAGTACTCAAACAGTATTTTTCACTTTGTGTTTCTGTGTGGGTGCAAACTGTTGAAAGCTTTACTTAATATGTGCTAAATTGATCTTCTGCATATAAAGATAATTGAAAATGAATCTTGATGTGAATGGAGGGGAGAGGGAGCGGGAGAGGGGAGGGTTGCTGGTGGGAGGGAAGTTATGGGGTGGAAAAGCCATTGTAATCCATAAGCTGTACTTTGAAAATTTATATTCATTAAATAAAAGTAAAAAAAAAAAAAGGTAAAACTACTACCCAAACAGTACTCTACACTTTGTGGGCCTTTGTGGGTGCAGTCTGTTGAAATCTTTACTTAGTATATACTAAGTTGATCTTCTTTCTATAAAGATAATTGAAAATGTACAGAAGATTCACTGAATCGATCTTCTGTATATAAAGATAATTGGAAATGAAAAAAAAAACCTGGTGTTAAATTGGAAATGGCATAGAAAATTAATTAATTTTAAAAAATATTATGTAGGATCTCTGTCTTTAATGTGCTGTACACTGTTATTTAATGCTATAACTAGTACTCCAAGAGTACTTTTTTCACTTTGTGTTGTATATGGGGGCAAACTGTTGAAATCTTTACCTAATATATACTAAACTGATCTTCTGTATATAAAGAGAATTGAAAATGAATCTTGATGTGATTGGAAGGGGAGAGGGAGCGGGAAAGGGGAGGGTTGCGGGTGGGAGGGAAGTTATGAGAGGGGGGAAGCCATTTTAACCCATAAGCTATACTTTGGAAATTTATATTCATTAAATAAAAGTTTAATAAATGAAAAAAATAAAAAAAGATTTAAAATTAAAAAAAAAAGATAATTGAAAATGAATTGTGATGAAGAATGGGATGGGAGAGGGATTGGGAGATGGGATGGTTCAGGTGGGAGGGAGGTTATGGGGGGAAAAGCCGCTATAATTCATAAGTTGTACTTTGGAAATTTGTATTTACTAAATAAATGTTAAAAAAAAAGAAGAAGAGAAAGTGGCATGTCCAAAGGCATGGAATTATGAAAGCACATGGTGTTTGGAAAAGTTTTGGAATAGGGAATATTCCTGGTTGCCTAACACAGAGTTGAGCATCTGCACTTGGACGGATGTGTGTCTGAAGTTTGGGTAGGGTTACAGTTAAGGGTCATTTATTCATTTTGTATGTGCTGTCACCCATGTGGTCTGATGTTTAATCGTATTAAAACTGACAAATCCAATGAACTGTACTCCTGAGCTCAGTGTTTCCAAAACGGGATTGCATCACAGGACACCATTCCCCTGAGATACTGTGAAAAAAACATCAAACAAGCTCGAGAAATCCTGCCTGGCATACTCATTCGCTGCTTTGGGATTTACAAAGTGTATTAAAAATTTTGAAGCAAAACTTATTTACTCTAATATTTCCCAAACAGATTCCATTTATGCAAAATGCTTATATTTATATTATATTTAAATTAATAACCACAGAAAGAAGTGTTACAAACACTATTTTATTCTCCTAAAATATTCACAAATATATCTCCTTTATTTTTCTGAAATTCACTTGACTTTGACTAGTCTTTTTCTTCCTTCAGTTGTTTCATTACTTATTTTTGTTCTCTGGAAGATAATCTGATCCCAAGAAATTTCTCTAGTTAACATTTTTTTTCATCTGTTCTTGGAGAAGCTAAGCAAGCAATGTTGCCTAGTTGGGAGAATAGTTAATGTTTTATTGCATAACTGCAGTGGTGTGATCTTAAAAAAAAGGAAGAAGAAATATTTTGAAAAGATTGAGAAGTGATCAACAATGTCACATTATTGAAACAGCTGAGGGCAAATTAAGAACTAACAGATGGAAGGTATATGTGGCTTCCCACACCCAGGTGTCCAGTTACACACAAATTTGGCAGCATTACCTAGCATTTTCCTTTATTCCTCCTGAAGAGATTATTATTATTTTTTTTGACAGGCAGAGTTAGAGAGAGAGAGAGAAAGATCTTCCTTTTCCCATTGGTTCACCCCCCCTAAGTGGCTGCTATGGCCCTCATGTTGCGGCCGGCATGCTACACTGATCTGAAGCCAGGAGCCAGGTGCTTCTCCTGGTCTCCCATGCGGGTGCAGGGCCCAAGCACTTGGGCCATCCTCCACTGCCTTCCCAGGCCATAGCAGAGAGCTGGACTGGAAGAAGAGCAACCGGGACAGAACCTGGCGCCCCAACCGGAACTAGAATCCGAGGTGCCAGCGCCACAGGCAGAGGATTAGCCTTGTGAGCCACGGCACCAGCCCTGAAGAGATTATTTTGAAAGATTGCCTTTGAATTCACACTGAGTGAACAGTGTACCGTTCAACATCTGCAAATACCGTTCTCAGTGATGATAGCTCACAATCATATAGAATCCCACACCAAGAATGTTAAATTTTTGTACATTGGTTTTGCTATTTATTCAGATACTGTCCTTGTGAAATAGAAAGGAAGCCACACAGACCTACATTTCCTAGGCAAAGGAATCGAAGCTCAGAAGGTTACAGGAAGTTAGATGAAGAGATGTTTGAGTATTGACAGTAAGAATGAGCAGATTAAGTGTGACTTAATATTACGATGTCACCTTTTTTTTTTTTCTTTATTTTTTTGACTGGCAGAGTGGATAGTGAGAGAGAGAGACAGAGAGAAAGGTCTTCCTTTGCCGTTGGTTCACCCTCCAATGGCCACTGCGGCCAGCGCATCGTGCTGATCCGAAGCCAGGAGCCAGGTGCTTTTTCCTGGTCTCCCATGCGGGTGCAGGGCCCAAGGACTTGGGCCATCCTCCACTGCCTTCGTGGGCCATAGCAGAGAGCTGGCCTGGAAAAGGGGCAACCGGGATAGAATCCGGTGCCCGACCGGGACTAGAACCCGGTGTGCCGGCGCCGCAAGGCGGAGGATTAGCCTGTTAAGCCACGGCGCCGGCCACGATGTCACCTTTTTAATAGATGGTGGAAAGGAACCTTAATGTGCATGGAGGGCCAGCCTTATGATTCTTCTTTCAAGTGTGCTCCATTCTTACTTGCCAAGGAAATAACTTGATTTCTTTCCAACATTTTTACCTATCAGATTTATTTAATATCCATGACTTACTTGCATGAAAGTTTTCTCATCCAGAAGTAGAGGTGGAAAAAGAAACTGAGTGAAAATGAATTCTCTTGTGTTCTCTGTGTCATCTGAGTTACTATGATAACTTCGCTCACAGGCCATGTCACATATGATGCACTTACTGAGATTGTTAGGACTTAAAGGAGGTAAACAGAAGCTGAAGTAAGGAGGGGAGGGGAAAGAAAGATAAAGTTCAGGCAGTGGCTTTGGAAGTCTTTCTAAACAGAAAAGATCTGCTGCTCTTATAACATAAACAACATTTTCCTAGGCAGTAGAAGGACCCTTGAGATACTGAAGATGTAGCTTTTAGGTTTTGCAAGATAAAACTAGATTTCTATGTGATTTCATTAATAGAAATCCTTCAATACAATTTGATACTAGGATTTTATTAATTATATTTTAGATATTACTTTTATAAATTCCCTAATAGCCAAGATGCTGGATATCCACTACTTAATTTAATATACTAGGAAACATTCTTTGGTGCATTAAAGCTTCCCATTTTGTTATTCTAAAATATTTTACTTTATTGCAATTTTTCCCTGAAATATTACACTAACAGTTTATTTTCCAGAGAGACAACACCCTACATTCTGTCAGAACAATAATATAGCTTCCTTAAAAGTATTTTCTCTCTTTTAAGAATTGAATATTGAGGGGCTGGTGTTGTGGTATAGTAGGTTAATCCTCCACCTGTGATGCTAACATCCAATTTGTGCACTGGTTTTAAGACCTGACTTCTCCACTTATGATCCAGCTCCCTGCTAATCTGCCTGGGAAGGCAACAGACGATGGTACAGGTCCTTGGGCCCCTGCATCCACATGGGATATTCAGAAGAAGCTCCTGGCTCCTGGCTCCTGGCTTCAGCTTGTCCCAGCCCCAGCGTTTGGGGTCCTCTGGGGGGTTGAACCAGTGGATGGAAGACATCTGTACCTCTCCCTGTAATTCTGTAATTCTGTAATTCTGTAATTCTGCCTTTTAAAAAAATTCTTCTTAAAAAATTGAATATTTAGAAAAAAATTTTTTTTTTAACAGGCAGAGTGGACAGTGAGAGAGAGAGACAGAGAGAAAGGTCTTCCTTTGCCGTTGGTTCGCCCTCCAATGGCCGCCACGGCTGGCACGCTGCAGCCAGTGCACCGCGCTGATCCGAAGGCAGGAGCCAGGTGCTTCTCCTGGTCTCCCATGGGGTGCAGGGCCCAAGGACTTGGGCCATCCTCCACTGCACTCTTGGGCCATAGCAGAGAGCTGGCCTGGAAGAGAGGCAACCGGGACAGAATCCGATGCCCCGACCGGGACTAGAACCCGGTGTGCCAGCGCCGCTAGGCGGAGGATTAGCCTGTTGAACCACGGCGCCAGCCTAGAAAATCTTTACTACAGGCAATATATTTTGTGTGGTACAGAGTGGTGAAGAAACAACTTGTTTAAGATTCATTCCGTTTCTAGGATAGACCCATGATGTTTGCTTTAATAATAATCTACTCAAAATACCACTTATGTGCACAATGAAAAACACTTCTAACTACATTCTGAGAAGCTAAACAGCTGTCCTAAATGTACATGAGTTAAAAATTCTTTAATTCTTCTGTGTCAGCTTTCAGACAAATTGATGTGAATACTAAGCTGCTATAGTTAAATAATTTTGAACCGTGTGTATAATCTGTACTGTTTTCCTGCTTTATCCTTTTTGCTATCAACACACACATTATTCCTCCCCTCTTCCTGTTAGTCCAGTTGTCAATTTAGCCTTGCTTACACATTTGATTTCACTGGGCAGGTGAAGAGCACTACTTGCATCTATTTTTTTTCCTCAGCTAAATATCGAGATAACAATGTGATATCAACCTTCCTGCTTGCTGCTTTTTTTCTCTTCTTCCTTGCTAGACACCAGAATACCTAGCATTTCCTATATGAGAATAACTTACTATACACTTAGAAAGCTAATGATGATGTCAATTACTATGTTCTCCTGATGTGTTTGACCTACACCTGTAAATGTTAGGGTGTTTTAGGCCACCTTAGAAATATGAATTTAAATCTGAGCAGATAGCGGGCCTGAGAACACCCAGTTGGAGTGTTATTTCTGGGCTTTCCCCAAAAGAATGGGGCCCTTGGGGGAGATTCTGAAATCTTGCATTTGAGACTTCTTGGGCTAGAATGCTTGAGTTAAATCTCCATAACTTATTGAGTTATTTGGAGTTGTGCACTCTAAAATAATTTTTTCTTATATTTTCAACTCCATCAAGTAACATTTTAACCTTTCACTTATTAGCCTTTACTATGTAAACTATTTACCAATTCCACATCTTAGTAACTTCTGCAGTCTTTGCAAAAACACCCCTTTTCATAATCTCCACTATCTTCTCTGATGATTCCCAAATATACATTCTCTTTTTAATTTAATTTAATTTTTTAAGTTTTTATTGAATGAATGCATTTTTTTAATAGGAACAACTTTAGAAATATAGTGGTTCTTTTCCAATACCCACCCTCCCATCCCAACTCCCTTCCCACCTCCCTTCTCCTCTCCCATCCACTTCTTCATTATGGTTCATTTTTAGTTTGATTTTATATACAGAGGACCAACTCCATGTTAAGCACAGATTTCAACAGTTTGCACACCCCCACACACAACATATAGAGTACAGTTTGAGAACAAGATTTGCAGTCAATTCTCATATTACAACTCATTAAGGACGGAGATCCTACATGGGGCATAAGTGCACAGTGACTTCTGTTGTTCCTTTGGCACTTAACACTCTAATAACGTCAGTGATCACCCGAGGCTCTATCCATGGGCTGCCAAGGCTATGGAAGCCTTTTGTGACCATAGACTCCTTCAGTATTTGGACACGGCTATAAGCAAAGTGGAAGTCCTCTCCTCCCTTCAGAGAAAAGTACATGCTTCTTTGATGGCCTCTAAATATACATTTTCACATCCAGACTCTGTCTTGAGTAACATTTCACATTTCTTCAGCTTGATGACCTCAAGTTAAGTGATATTAATTCATCCAAAAGAGATTTATTATAACACCACATGTTTCAGTTATTTTGAAGCCCCTTTACAAGTAGTTTCCCACAGCAAAACCTTTGCCAAGTTCTTTCAGTTATGTCCTTAGAAAATGTTTTATTTTTCTTTCTTTTCTTTATGCTTTTTCATGTCAAAGCTTTTGACCCTCTATGACATTTTTTAAATTGGACCTCTAATCTCTGGTCCTTCTTAAACAGTTCCTTGGTTCTAGAATTAGCAGGTTAGTCTTTAAAACTTTGTTATGGTTATGTCATTTTTTTTTCCCTGCAATTTGACATAACTTTTTCTTCCAAGTGAAAGATGGATTCTTTTGGTATTCAAACACTTTCTACTGACTCTCTACTCATTTCATTTCTTTCCATTCACAGCTCCTAGGCTGTATCATTCTAGATGACACATTGTGCCATGGAACCTGTCTTGTGCTTCTCTTCTTGCTTCTGTCCCGTTGTGAAGATTCCCCTCCACCTCCTATCTAAATGATTCTCTGTTCCTATCTGTGCTTGAAGTCCTACTTCAAATGCCATTGTATTCAAATGCTCCTGTATTCATGACGTGTTCCTTAATTCTTCCAGCCAGAAGAGTCATTTCTTCTTTGAAATTTAATGGCAGTAACACCATTTACTTGTTAGCTCTGTCTCCCACGTGGGTGCAGGGCCCAAGCACCTGGGCCATCCTCCACTGCCCTCCCAGGCCACAGCAGAGAGCTGGACTGGAAGAGGAGCAACCGGGACAGAACCAGCGCCCCAACTGGGACTAGAACCTGGAGTGCTGGCACCGCAGGCAGAGGATTAGCCTAGTGAGCCGTGGCGCCAGCCACGGTTGGTACATTTAAATCACACCATTAAATAGCCAAATCTCAAGCAACAGCAAGATTATTATTTTTCATTATTAAGATTTCAAAATGCAATAGCATTAATAATCAATCAAAATATGAGTGTGGGAGTATATCTCTAATGATAATATAAGAATTACAGTACAATAAATAGATGCTGTCAGAACAATATAGATGGGCTCACATGATTGTCTTTCTGTGCAAAGCTCTTCTATTTCTCAAACTCTGCTTCATGAATATATTATAATCTCTTTCATTAATAATGTAGAAAAATAAAACTTACAAAATATGTAAGTAAACCAATTCCTAATTGTCCAGCACATTTATTATCTCTTTGACAAGTTTGCATGGACAAGGCATGGAAAATAATTTTTGTTTATTCCTTCCATGCTTATCCTTGCCACACCATGGCCATTTACAAATGGTCTCCACATGGGAGACCAGGAGGAAGTCCCTGGCTCCTGGCTTCGGATCGGCACAGCGTACTGGCCACGGTGGCCATTTGGGGGGTGAACCAACGGAAAAAGGAAGACCTTTCTCTCTGTCTCTCTCTCTCTCACTGTCTAACTCTGCCTGTCAAAAAAAAAAGTATCAACCATGAGAGAAGGATTATCATATTTAATTTATACTAATATTTTTACTTACAGACCTTTTGGCAAGTCAGTTTTTAATGTTTCTGACTACTGTGGTTGTGTAAGATCATCAAGGGTGAAGGTTCATCAATAAAAAGAGAATTATGACCACCTTTACCCTTGTAGTATTTCATTTATGGCAATAGAATGAGTGGGAGGAGGCTACCGCAGACCTATGAGGAAAGGAGACATTGTTATTTCATAGTGCCTAATAACTTCCATTTCAAATGTTTACTACAGTTTTTATTTGTATGACTATTTATTTGCATGTTTACATGGAGTCTGTCTCTTTCACTAGAATGTGTGTTTATGTCCATGGAATGGGGATTGAGTTTGTAAACATTGCATCTCCAATGATTTGCACAGTGTTCCATACATAATAAATGTTAGATAAATATTTGTTGAATAAATGAATAATCTCAGTGAATATTTTTAGGGGTTTAGAGATTAACAGGTTGCACAAGTTTTAACCAAATATCTGAGATTAATCATTGAAATCATTAACCCATTCAGATAGAAATTTTTATCAAGTTATTCTCAAACTAGGAGTAGATACTTGGAATCAAATTCAAGAGACACTTAAGTAGAGAGAGGTGCTAGATGAAGCAAGGTAAGAAGTTAGATTCCAAGGAAAACTGTAAAAGTGGAAGGGAAGACGGCTGAAACAAAAAAGAGAAATTGCTAGCATTAGGAGGAGAGAGGAGAATTAGAAAAGAGTGAAGAAGAATGAAGAATTCCATAGCAGCAAGTGACAAATACTGAAGATGGAGTATAAGGTGTTACTTGGAGACCTGTAGTTCTATTCAGCCTCCAGTTAGTGGACAAATCCTGTTTCCATCTGAAAGTCAATTTTCTCTTTGCTGTGTGCATGATCTGACTTCTAGTAACCATCCAATAGATTTTGCAGCCCCTGAATTTTGCAAAAAACTTCTGTTAGAATGAGCAAAGACCATAGGTTTGATTCTCTTTGTAACATTTATGTGCCACCTTTGGAGAAATGGGTGAAAGATGGCAGTTTATGAATCCTGAATAGCAACAAAGAGAAGGCAGTAGGTGGAGATAATTTATTTAAACATTTTATAGGTAATTGAGTCAGCAGAAGGTAATATACTGCACATTTATTCCAATTGGTCTTTTAGGGGAAAAAATCCCTTTCTTCAGTCCACCCTTTTCACTGGTAATTACTACCCTAGGACTGAAGTACTTAGGGGTCTGCAACAAATGACAGATCCAGGGTCATAGCTAAGGAGTAATCCTGATGGTTAGCATTTAATGAGCACCTAATATATGAAGGTGCTCTTTCAATTGTTACTTAAGTATGACATTCTAGATAGTCTTCTTCAGCTTTGAATGATTAAAAGAGAGATTCACTAACTTGTCTAAGGTAACACAGCTAGTAGATAGCAGGGCCAGGATCTGCCGAACTACAAAGTCTGTGGGAAGGACACATTATCTATATTTCTTCTTCCAAACAGAGGGAAGGACTAATGTGAGGGAATAAAAGGAGGTGGATTTGGGGAGTCACTGCTATTTTTCATTCACAGATACTTAGAAATTATTTTGCACAAGTTCGTTAACTAAAATCCCATTGGCTCAAAGCAGTGATACACCAAATGTAGGGGAGTGGGGCAGAAATCCTGGGTACAGGAAATATGGACTTACACGTTCTATAAAGAATGTGAAGTGAATAATAACCTGTTAAGCCTTAGTCTACAATTTGTTATCATCATGTGGCAGCAATTCTAAACAACATTAGCAACAAAATATTCCTTTGAAGTCCTGTGTTGGTCTAGCTCCTAAATAATTGCTATGGCTACTGTTGAGTTCCAATTATGTACTTTATACAGATGCAATATCTATGTATAAAGTATATACACACATATGTAATATACATGTATCTGCTACTGATTCTTTAATAAACATGGTATCCACCATGAGATATATTTTGGAAGAATTTTCAGTTGTTTGGTAGTCTCCCAACTAATGAAGGCTCAGCTAAATATCTTTAGTTTAAGAGTAATTGGTTTGTCATATCCTGTTTTTTTGGTCATTGCACTATTGTTTGTTTCAAATATACTGTTTACAATGTGTTGAGGAGGGGCCAGTGTTGTGGCACAGTGGGTTAAGCCACCACCTGCCATGCTAGCATCCCATATGAAACACTGGTTCTGATGTAGCTCCTTGCTAACACACCTGGGAAGGCAGTGGAAGATGGCCCAAATGTTTGGGACCCTGCCATGTGGGAAACCATGATAGAGTTCAAGGTTCCTGCTTTAGGCCTGGCCCAGCACTGGCTGTTGCTGCCATTTGGGGGAGTGAACAAGTGGATGGAAAATTTGTTTGTCTTTCTGTCTGTCTGTCTCTAACTATGCCCTTCAGATAAATAGATATCTTAAAAATTTAATAAAATGTGTTGGAGAAAGGGAATCAAAAACTGTCCTTAAAGCAAATTCAAATTATTCTGAGAAATTCTAAACTTTGGAAACTTTTGCTAAGTATAAGACACATGATGATAACGTTTTTGGTCATGGTTTAGTGGCAACTTTTCCACACAGAGGCATCTGAAAGCTTACAACTCAATTGTGAGGGAATGAAGATATGAGCAGCATTTAGTTGAGAAATGAGGTTTTCAAATCTCTGCATAACTTGTCTGTAAGACTTTTCCCACATATTTTTTATACCTGTTGCTTCATGTGAAGAAATATTCTGAATGTAAAATTAATAAAACTTACACTTGGAGCTACAACAAATCTGTCAATATGTCTACTGAAGATGAATACTGTTCAGAATACTGTATTAGAAGTTAAATTTTGGCACCAATGAAAAATATGCAGAAGTTAAAGTTCAAAAACAGGAAATGGGCACTGGCGCCGTGGCTCACTTGGTTGATCCTCTGCCTGCAGTGCTGGCATCCCATATGGGCGCCAGGTTCTAGTCCAGGTTGCTCCTTTTCCAGTCCAGTTCTCTGCCATGGCCCAGGTAGGCAATGGAGGATGGCCCAAGCGCTTGGGCCCTGCACCTGCATGGGAGACCAGGAGGAAAGCACCTGGCTCCTAGCTTTGGATTGGTGCAGCGCGCCGGCCATAGCGTCCATTTGGGGGGTGAACCAATGGAAGGAAGCCCTTTCTCTCTGTCTCTCTCTCTCTCTCACTGTCCAACTCTGCCTGTCAAAAAAAAAAAAATGAAATATCGTTGATTACTATGACAGAACAACACAGTATACTTTTTTGCTTTATAAAATGTTAGTTAAAAAAGAATTGGTTTTGTAAATTATCCATAGTATTTATTATTTTTGTATTTTCATACTGGCTTACACAAGTTCAACTAAAATATGTTTAGTCTGCATTTGTGTTCTAGCTATTCTTATTATCTCATTTTATGGTTGTTTCTGAGAAAACTGCTTCATACATATAAAAGGAATGTTAAAAATGATTTTCTCTGGTGCCCAACATACTTAAAAGCAAGGACTATTTTTTCAGCTTCCTGGATTATTATGGGAAATAGATTTTTATTTCTTGTGCTCACTCCAGTTTTGAGCATAGCAGTTGATAATACATACTTATTGAATGAAAGACTAGATGATGAATGAATAACAAACAAATGCTTAAAATATTCCATGTTTGGTCTTCTAGCATTACTGGAAATTTATATTTTTGCTGTGGGCCTAAAAATCTAAAAATAGTTTGACAACTAAAATTGCCCTTTTAGGCTTTGCTGAATATGTAAAGTACTGAATCAATGCATTAAGCCTTGGAGTATTTAAGGCTTGATTCTCTAAAAATACTTTATGACAGGTTTAGGAATGTCTGACCTGATTTTGAATTTTTATTTCTTTATCTGTAAAATAGAGAGAGTAATATTAGTACCATATAGGGTTGAAGTGAGAATAAAATGAAATAATAAATATAGGGTGCCTAACTTCATGCTGAAAATATTCTAGGAACTTGATAAATGGCAACTATCACAGAAAATTCAAAGTTTTTGGTAGAATTACTTTGCGCTAAAGTGAAACTATAAACCTTTTAATTTGAAAGGAAAACATTTGTAGGAAAATGTTGTGTTCTTTTTTTCTAGCAATACTTTATTTTTAAATTTAATTTCTATTGATAAATTGTAACTATACATTCATGGAGTAAAATATGACTGAGTGATCTCTGTATATAAATAAGGAGTGATTAAATTAAGCTAATTAACATACATGTCACCTCAAATACTTAGCATTTTTGTAGTAAGAATATTTGAAATTTACTTATTCTAACTAGAGTCACCATGCTATAATAGGTGTAATTGATCTCAAAATACATTGTTATTAAATAACTGAAATTTTGTACCCTTTTATAAAATCCTTTCACTCTTGTCTCCCAATATTTTATTCTTGAAAATTTAGGATGGCAGAAAGAATTGGTGACCATAGTATTTGATAGAATCAAGTGAAATCCAGAAATAAGAAAAATTAAAAAGGAATAAAAATCATGGTTGGAGAAATGAATTATACCTTCTATAAGTGTCATACTCAGTTTTCTGCAAGTGATATTTATGTGTAGGGACTGCTTGATAAAAGACTACCCATAACTTAGTTCCATGAAATGCAAGTTTCCATTGACCTGTTGACACTAGGCATGTTAGACAGTGATAAGCTTCCTTTCAAAATCAGCTTTGTCTCCTGTTCTCTTCATATAAATAATACCAAAGAAAGTAGAAGAATGGTGACTCATTTGAATCTTTACTTCCTTGTGTATACTCCTCATGTTTTCATTGGGAAGTGCTTTCCCCTTGAATCACGTAGCTATATTTCTAATTCTTATCTCTTCTCTGTCCTGCTGGTGCCATTCCCCAACACAGTTGTGATGTGCACTGACTGTCACTAAGTTTTCAATCAGTTTTATGTGATTCACTCTGCTGTCATTTGCAACTGTTGACTCATTTTAGATTCACTTTTTATTGCCTGCTGGTTTTGGTAAAAGCAATTGTTTCCTCTCCATTTTCCCTTCTAGCCACTACAGAAATAATAAACTTAACTACATAGGGTATTTTTTTAGTTCATAATCATCCCTCTTGAGTTGTTTTCAGTGAAATCTAACACTATTCCTTGGGGGAGATGGCAGCATTGTGTTATTCCTATAGTTACTATAACTGAATAGGTGAGAGACTACAGGAGCTGGTGAAGCCTGTTTTCCACATTCCTGGTCCAGAGCACTTGCTAGTTCCTGATGAAAGTTTATAGTGAAAATGTTGTCTGTGGTTAAAAAGCACTGCACTGAGAAATATCTCTCTACAGCTCATAACACTTAACTGGGAATTTGAATGCTTTATTCTTGTTTCTGTTGTATTTTATTTTGAAATCAAGTTTAGATTACTGTATTTGCTTTCTCTAAGTTTCTATTGAGGGGCTGGTGATTGGCATAGTGGTTAACTTGCTGTTTCAGGTACTCACATCCCTTCTCAGGTGCCTGGTTTGAGTCCCAGCTCCTCTGCTTCCAGTTCAGCTTCCTGCTAATGCACACCCTGGGGGGTTGCACGTGGTGACTTGAGTCCCTGCCACCTACATGAGGGATCTGAGTTGAGTTCTGGGATTCTAGCTTCAGTCTGGCACAGCCCTGGATGTTGTGGGGATTTGGAGAGTGAACCAGTCGAAGTAAAGCCTTTCTGTTTCTCTTTCTACCTTTCAAAAAAAAAAAAAAAAAAAAAGAAAACAAAGAAAACAACCTTTGTAGAACCAATAATCACATACAAGAAGTGTAGTAACTGTAATGCAGCTGTAACTACAAAAATAGCTCTTTTGAAAGGAATTTGTGTGCTATACATTTTTCCACCACTACTGTGTTTCTATAATTTTGGAGGTGGAGAAAGTGTTGGCCATGAGAAGAGCAGCAGTCAGTAGAGAATTGTGTCTAAATCTGGAACTTAACAATTAGACTTCTGTTATCTCTATTTATAAAATTATGTGACCAACTAATTCAAATAATTTTCTCTTAAATTCTGCTGGTTCCTGCCTACTATTCTAAACTTCTAATGCCCCTTTATTTTGTAATGACATGACATTCAGACTTCACTGCTTGCCATTGACAGGGCTTAGTTTATTTTCATCAATAGAACTAGAAGCAGTGGTATGCTGGTGATCTGGCATTGATTTGTAGCATTTGCCGGTTTCTACGGTGTAAACCTTCCCATCATGGCTGATTTCCAACGATCATGTGGTTTTATCTTCCCTGGAATTGAAGTTGAGAAGAGATGAGCACACTGAATCCTCAGGAGCTGGCCCTAGCACACCTGGAAAAATGAGAGATCAACCACATCCTGATTCTTCCAGTCACAAAAAAGGGAAACTGAGGCCAGAGAAAAACCTTTTTTCCTTCCTCCAGTGATGGGTAATTAATCATTTCTAAAACTAAGAATGAGTAGGCTGGGGCCGGCGCTGTGGCATAGCAGGTAAAGCTGCCACCTGCAGTGCTGGCATCCCATATCACTGCCTGTTCGAGTCCTGGCTGCTCCACTTCCTATCCAGTTCTCTGCTATGGCCTCGGGAAGCAGTAGAAGATGGCCCAAGTCCTTGGGCCTCTGCACCCCCAAGGGAGACCTGGAAGAACCTCCTGGCTCCTGGCTTCGTATAAGTGGAGCTCTGGCCATTGCAGCCAATTGGGGAGTGAACCAGCATATGGAAGACCTTTCTCTCTCTGCCTCTCCTCTCTGTGTAACTCTTTCAGGTAAAATAAATAAATCTTTAAAAAAGAAAAAAATAATGAGTAGGCCAGTAGCTAAGTGATGTGTGAAATTGTAGTATATAAAATAATGTTTACAATGTTTTAAATATAGAAAACACATTAGATATTTTAAACATTTACCTGATTATTATTTAAATGCTTAACAACATTAGTCTTAATTAAATATTTGGTTTTTGTTTTTTTAGGAGAGGAGACTCAAATAGAATTTAAAAGAAGAATTAAGAGCAATGCTAATTTAACAGAGCTTTATTTTGTAGTGTAAAATTGTTCTTCACTTTGCATGTAACACCTTGCTGCTTGCCAGCTTCAACTGGTTATGTAGATTAGGATGATTTGCTACATGTAGCAATGGACTTTGTTGCTATACTCATAATACCAGTAATAATTAACCCACATTTTTCCTTTTTTCTGAAGATCCATCAGAAGCTAGATTAAGATAAATTAGAAGATTTTAGGGCCACAATGGAAAGACAACAAATGTTTCAAACTTCCCATATTTTTAGTTCTACATTAGTTGCACCAGAACATTCAAATCATAATTTTATATAGTGAGGGTCTCAAAATGAAATCCAAAAATTGAAAACAAAAGAGGTAGAGATTTCCAAAAGTAAAATATATACAAGATACAAACCATATGTATGAATTACTTATGAAAGGCAGTAATGAAAAAAAGCAGTAATATTTGAGCTAGAATATGCTCTTATACTATAAGAATTATAAAATAGATCTTGGACACAAGCAATTACTTATGGCCATCCCTGGAAGCTCAGTCGTCCGGAATTACAACCATCAATGTGTACAGCTGAATCCAGGATGCTGAAAATGAAGCAGTACGGTATCCTTACAAGAATTGTGAGGCAATCTGCAAAAGAACTGATCCACACACTTGTAAAGGAGCTTTTAATGAAATCACAGGAGAGAAGAATCAATGGTAAATGATTTAATATGGAGTAATACTAAAAAACATAATATACTTGTAATATCTTTGGTAGTACTGTATTCACATCTTATGACAATTTTGAACTCTGTGTTTCTATGTCAGTTGGAGTTAAGTGGTAAAAGGAATCAAAGTTGCAAATTCAAGGTTGACAGTTCACATAATAATACATTGATATGGCCATTTCCTATATTATTATTAACTTTCTGTCTGCCTTTTCAATGATCATAATTTCAGAGTACATTTTAGATATAAACTGTTTTCCAAGAGCAGAATAGGATTTTCTCACAGACTTTGTCCAACTGAAAGTTTTTCCCAACATTTTTATCTTTGCCTTTGTTGCTTTTTCAGTGTCACATGCCCCCACCCCAGCCTCCCCCCGCCTTTTTTTTGCCTATTCTGTCCAAACCATGTCCATTCTTTTTTTTTTTTTTTTTTTTGACAGGCAGAGTGGACAGTAGAGAGAGAGACAGAGAGAAAGGTCTTCCTTTTTGCCGTTGGTTCACCCTCCAATGGCCACCGCGGTAGGCGCGCTGCGGCCGGCGCACTGTGCTGTTCCGATGGCAGGAGCCAGGTGCTTCTCCTGGTCTCCCATGGGGTGCAGGGCCCAAGGACTTGGGCCATCCTCCACTGCACTCCCTGGCCACAGCAGAGAGCTGGCCTGGAAGAGGGGCAACCGGGACAAGATCAGTGCCCCGACCGGGACTAGAACCCGGTGTGCTGGCGCTGCAAGGTGGAGGATTAGCCTAGTGAGCCGCAGCGCCGGCCCCATGTCCATTCTTTCTGAGGTCAGTTGAAATCCCATGTCTTTCACCTAAATATCTTTGGAAAGAATGTTTTATTTTCTGAACTCTTAGTAAGAGTATAAGATTGTTAGCTCAATGAAGTTAATATCATTTTTCCAAATAAAAATAAGTCCCATCCTTACAGAGATTTTATCATGTTCCTGTTACATTTCCCTAGCCTCCATCCATCCAGTCAAGTTGGTATAAATTACCTGCTCTGTTCAAGGCACCGTGCTAGCTGGCGAGGGAGAAATCAGATTAACCTAAACACATACCTGATCTTAAAGAAGGAGAGATAAGATCCACTGCATATGTGACTCCAATCCTAAATATTATGTGAGGTCAAGTGATGAAAAAAATTGAAAGACAATGTAGTATTGGTGCAACATTTTTTTCTAACTCATCTTTCAAACATCCAGTGAAATGATTGAATGTCTTCACCTGGTTTCTTATCCCAGAGATATTTTCTTAAGTGTGGTATTAACTCTAACAATTCTTAAAATTTTGTAGAGTAAATTTTCTGAGAGTCTGCTGAAAAATATCAATTTTATTCCCATTTATAGATTTTCCCCAGTTTATAATGTCTGAAATCAGATTCTATAAGTACTGTTGTACAACTACTTTGTATCATATGGAAGTAATAATATATTAGGTTTGCCAATATCCAACAGTTTTTGATTTATACAATCAGCAATTTCATAAAATAATTGCTAGCCCACATGTAAATTTTGTCATTTCTGTTTATCTTGTCATCATCTCAGTTGTGTTAGGTGTTTTATTATCACCAAATTTGTTGGATTTACTGTCTTTCAAAATGTCTTTAAAATATATAAAGTATAACATTGAAGTGAAAAGTAATTGTACAAGCAGAAAGACATGGAAACTGATAAGTAGAGTCCGTTTTTGACATGGGAGCAAATATTAACTATCGTGCTAAATGACCTCTATGACTACAGCTCATAAAGGTATAGCCAATCCTTAAAGAGATTTCAAAAGAGAAATACAAGTAGGTGAAACTGTGCTATGCTGTTTAGAAGCATAACACAAATACTGCTTTTTCATTCTCCAGTCAATATAGCTGGAGAAAACAGGTGACAAATCACCTGGAACTAATGAAATAAATGCCCAAGGGATAAGAAATTGATGTGACCCCATTGTTATTTGGGAATGCTGTAAGTGGATTTTTTTTCCAGTTTAAATGATTTTTTTACTTGGTTCTTAGTGGTATAAAAATAATAGTGTGTCTTACAAGGATGACATTTTAGATTCAGTGCAATTAAATATTTGTTCTTGGCCAGTGCCGCGGCTCACTTGGCTAATCCTCTGCCTGTGGCGCTGGCACCCCGGGTTCTAGTCCTGGTTGGGGTGCCAGATTCTGTTCCAGTTGCTCCTCTTCCAGTCCAGCTCTCTGCTGTGGCCTGGGAAGGCAGTGGAGGATGGCCCAAGTGCTTGGACCCTGCACTTGCGTGGGAGACCAGGAGGAAGCACCTGGCTCCTGGCTTCGGATCGGTGCAGCACGCCGGCTGTAGTGGCCATTTGTGTGGTGAACCAATGGAACAGGAAAACCTTTCTGTGTCTCTCTCACTGTCTAACTCTGCCTGTCAAAAAAAAAAAAATGTTTGTTCTTTCTTGAAAAACTTTTTCCATGTTGTTCATCTAAATTACATGATAAAATACAGATTCTTCAGGACTACAATCTGGGAGAACACTCAGCATGTTTTCTTTTTCATCCTGTCATGGCAGAAATGTGTTTAATTTTTCTTTCTCACTCAGGTTGAATTAGACATGGTCTCTAAATTTATATTTAAATATCCTATTTATAAAAATTCAAATAAACTGTCATATATTTATCATTTCATTTGTTTACAACATGATCTCTGTCCTCCTTGAAACTGCCATCCATAATAAGAGATAAAGACAGTTAAGTAATAGTTCAGGATGATGTTTGAGATGACTGAAATAAATACACTGACAAAAGAAACTCCGGCACAGACAAGAAGGTCTTGGGAAATCAGAAAAAGAGGAAATCCTGAGGGCAGGAGAAGGTTGAAAGACAAATATCTGAATTATGGGAGGATATTGGACAGGAAGGGAGGAAGAAAAGGGAGTCTAAGTTGTGAGAAATGGATTAATAAGAAGACAGTGTGAAAACTGTAAGCTATTTTGAGAGTAGGGGGAGGTTTGGTAGATAAGATTAATCGTGGGTGAGTCAAAAGATTTTTGGACCATAGGATACTCATTCTGGATTTTAACATATTGGTAGTGGAGATTACTTAATAATTATCTTTATGGTGAATTTCAGTAGCTTAGCTATGGAAACTTTGAATTTATCAACCAACATCCCTTATTTTAAAATATTTCCTTTAAGATATCTTTCACAGAATAGTGTAATCTTTGTAAAGACTTATAATCATTAACTTGTGGAAATATTTTATGCTATGGTTTACATAAAATATTACGGCATACAACACCATCCATTCATTAGCTCAAAACCTTTTCAGCTAATGAAATCTGAGCATGCTAGGTTGGGTTTTATGTGCAGAGTACCACATAGGGACATCAAGGTGTCAGCTGGGTTTGGCTGCTCTATCTGGTGTCTCTGAGAAAGTATCTGTGTCCTCGCTTTCTTAATAGTAGCATTTCTTTTCTGGTTGTTAGCCAGTGGCCACCCTTCAGCTTTGTGGAGCTGTTCTTGGTCCTTGAACGTGGCTGCTCTATTTTCAACTGAACCTTGAATCTTCTTCCTGCTTTGAATCTTTCTCTTCTTCTTTCCTCTTATGCCCCCATTCAAAGAAAACTCTATTTTTAAAGGAGTCGTGATTAGATTTGGAAAGCTAGATTATCCCCTATTTTAATGTTAACTGTCTAACATAATGTAACATATTCACAGCTAAGTGAATATGTTCATTATCATACTCAAAGGAAAGGATAAGGATCATTGGGCAACATTCTAAGAAGTTTGCTCACTACAGCTGTGTATTTCATTTTTTCAAAATTATTTTTAATATTATACATAGTATTTGTAATGCAGATAATACTGTGCACATTGCTCATCTGCGACCATAAAACTCTGCCGCTGGTTACTTGTCTTTCCTGGAGGTCTTGACTGGCAATTTCCAGTGAGCCTCCCGCGGCAAACTTGTGTATGAGTTTTTACTGCTAGCACACCGTTGCATCCTTGGTGTTTTTTGGCTTTGAACCTGCTGGGATTTCCTCATTTGTATCATTATTGCTTTATAAATCACCATAAATTCCAGTTACCTTATGAGTAGGATGTTTTAAGTTTCCATTGACGACCTAAAATTTTCTCAAAGATGAAGAATTAATTTTTTAATTGAAAAAACCATATTTATTGAAAACAGAAAATTAAGAATAAAACAAAGATAAGGTTGTATGAAACATAAATTTCAAAATTTTTCAAAGTGACCCTTTCAAAATATCCTGTTGAAGACAATTTTTAAATAATTGCTTTTTTATTTGTTACAAAATTAGCACTAAGGCCATTGTTTTCAAATGAACGTGATGGTTATCACATGGGTTTGAAAGGGCTAAGGAAATTGTCTATTCCATAGGCACAAGACTGAAAGAAAGCTGAGAAAGTTTAATGATTAGCTGCCTTCTAAGATGAATTGCCGATGGGGAGCCAGATCAGAAAAAAAAGAATAAAGATAGAGAAGCGGGACCAGCATTGTGACTTAGCAGGTAAAGCAGCAGGCATCCCATGTGAGTGCTAGTTCGAGACCCAGCTGTTCCACTTCCAATCCAGCTCTCTGTTAATGTGCCTGGGAAAGAAGCGGAAGATGGCCCAAGAGCTTAGGTCTCTGCATCCAAGTGAGAGATTTGGAAGAAATTCTGGACTCCCGGCTTCAAATCTGCCCTGGCTATAACAGCCATTTGGGGGGTGAACCAGCAGATGGAATATCTGTCAGTCTGTATCTTCCTCTCTCTATGTAACTCTGACTTTCACATAAATAAATAAATCTTTAAAAAAGAGAAGCATGACAGAGCAAGGGACTATAGTGAAGAGCATGAAGGAGGGAATAAAGCAAGCAAAAAAAAAAAAAATTCAGAATTTGGTGAATCTTGTCTTCCCTACTGAGAACTGTGTGATAACGACAGTGGATCAGAACCTCATTCAAGTCCCTGGGTCATCACGGATAAATAAAACAATGGGAAAGATCTTTCTCTCTTCACAGAATCCACTCCTTTTTCTTCAGATCAAGCAAGATGATCAGTGCAAATTCACACTTTTGGAAACAGGTATTTCATAAATTCATGACTATACTTTGGTTGGAATCTTGAAGAAGTAAAGAAAATTCTGGCTGGCACCGTGGCTCAATAGGCTAATCCTCCGCGTGTGGCGCCAGCACACTGGGTTCTAGTCCCGGTCAGGGCACTGGATTCTGTCCCGGTTGCTCCTCTTCCTGTCCAGCTCTCTGCTGTGGCCCGGGAAGGCAGTGGAGGATGGCCCAAGTGCTTGAGCCCTGCACCCGCATGGGAGACCAGGAGAAGCACCTGGCTCCTGGCTTCGGATCAGCGCGATGCGCCGGCCACAGCACGCCGGCTGCGGCGGCCATTGGAGGGTGAACCAATGGCAAAAGGAAGACCTTTCTCTCTGTCTCTCTCACTGTCCACTCTACCTGTCAAAAAAACAAATAAATAAAAAAAATAAAATCCTGTTAACACCTGACCCTTAAACTCATATTTTATATTCCTATACATCCCCTCCTACTTCATCTTTCCAGAATGATGCATTTTAATTTCCTCCATTTGCAGGATCATTTATGCAAACTCCTGGCCTGTGAAGGCTGCCTTATTCCTATTTGTGCTGTTAAAATTCAGCCAGATGGAACTCATCCTAGCTCTTATTTCTATCAGACATGTGAACAGCTGGGATTCTGTAGTTTCTATGTTTGAAGAAAAGGATCTGTGGCGCTCATGTCCGCAAGGCCATGTGCTCTCATGATCTTTCTCTGTAGCTTTATATTCATACAATTTTACTTGGAAAAAACATCTGTAATTTGTGCCAGGATGGAAGAGAAAGTGAGAAGGAATTGATTCTAATATCTGGCTTTTAACAATTCTGGACATTTGTGACTGCTGTCCTAAATCCGTTTTGAAAAGTTGTAATTATGTCCTTATTCCATCATGTGAAGTCATTTTGCTTAAAACATAGATTTAAGTATATTAGGATAGATTTTTTTTGTTGTTGTTAAGATTCACTATGTTTCACTTAGTTAAGTGGAAGATAAGACAGATTGATGTGGTATAGCATGTAAGATTTATCTCAAGTATTAAATAGGTTTAAAAAATTTTAAATGTATTTATTTTAATATTTTATTTAAGAAGGAGGGAGGGAGGGAGAGAGAGAGAGAGAGAGAGAGAGAGAGAGAGAGAGAGAGAGATTGAGACTTCTTTAGCTGGTTCACTCCCCCAAATTCTCAAATGCTTGCAATAGCCAGGGCTGGTCCAACCACAGTCAAGGCCTGGGAGCACAGTCCAGATCTTGCATGTGAGTGACAGGGATTCAACTACTTGAGCCATCACATTTCTGCCCCCTGGAGTGCACATTAGCAATAAACTGGAATCACGAGCAGAGCAAGGACTCAAACTCAGATCCCTGGATATGGGATGTGGTGTCCCAACATGTGTCTTTTTTAAAAATTTTTTTGACAGGCAGAGTGGACAGTGAGAGAGAGAGACAGAGAGAAAGGTCTTCCTTTGCCATTGGTTCACCCCACAATGATCGCCGAGGCCGGTGCATCGCGCTGATCCGAAGCCAGGAGCCAGGTACTTCTCCTGGTCTCCCATGCAGGTGCAGGGCCCAAGGACTTGGGCCATCCTCCACTGCACTCCCGGGCCATAGCAGAGAGCTGGACTGGAAGAGGGGCAACCAGGACAGAATCCGGCGCCCCGACCGGGACTAGAACCCTGTGTGCCGGCACTGCAGGTGGAGGATTAGCCTATTGAGCCACGGCGCTGGCCTCCAACATGTGTCTTGACTGCTACCCAAACACTTGGCCTGGTTTCAAATATTTTAAATCATTTTTATACTAGTTAAAAAATAACAAATTATTTTGAATTCTGCAAGTAGATATCAGTTGAATTTAAGCAAAGCTGTTTTTTGTCCTATTTTTATTTTCCAATAGCATAACATAATAGTCATGAAAATTTCAAAAAGGTTTGTCAAAAATGAAGCTCTCTACCTGTGCTGGTTGCCTATGTTTGATACATTCAACATTTATGCAAATGCTGTGTTTCTATTTGGACTGTATAATTTTGATTCAGATAAAACTATGCTAAAATCAGAGTAACCTTTAAAAATCCAAAAACATATTATGTATATGTGTGTATATATATATATGTTTTCTAAATATACATATGTATGTATATTTAGAAAGAGTTAAGATGATAACATATGCAAAGACACACACACAGGATTTTCCTAGTAATGTAGTTCTGGTCAGAAGTTTTGAAGATTGAGTTTCTTTCAAAACTACGGTACATGATGTTGCAGTCACACATATTAGCATTTTATTTGGAGAGTTCATTAGTTGTAAATTCAACATTTTAAAGGGTTATAAAATACTTCATTTTAACTCAGTAACATGCAAATAAGCTCAAAGTTTAACTTACAAAATTTCTTCAATAATTAGTTTCTTTGTGGTTACTGCTTGGAAATTCTTACAGTTGACAAAAATGGAGAATAATAAGGGACTATTAGAAACCACTTTTTCTCATTAAATGAGATATAATTTAAATATAGCAAAGCATAGCTCTGAATTATTTAGCTCAATGAAGTTTGATAATTGTTGACACAATATGTGACCATAACTCCTATTAAATATTGAACATTTTAATTTCTCCAAAAAATTTCTTTATGACCCAGTCAACATCGACACCTCTCATTTCCCAGGGGCAATCTGTTGTATACCTTATCTTAGCTTTACCTGTCCTAGAACTTCATATAAGTGGTACACACTCTTGTGTCTGTCTTCTTTAGCTCAATAGAGTATTTCTGATACTAATTCATGTTGTCTTATGTGTGTACTTGATTCTTCCTATTAGTTTCCAGGCCATGCATTTCATTGTGTGAATAGATCACAATTTGTTCTCCAATTTCTGAATCATGAACATATGTACTATTTCTTATGGGAGGTACCATAAACAAAGCCACTGTGAACAGTTTTGTGCATCTTCTTGTTGACATGTTTTTATTTCTCTTGGGTAACTACCAAGAAGTATATTTTCTGGGTCAGAAAAGGTTTATGTTATTTAACTTCCACAAAGAATAGTCAAATTAATTTCACAAATGGTAGAATATTTTTTACTTCCACCATCCAAGTAGCAGAGTTCTGTTTGCTTCATTTTCTTGTCAACACTTGACAGTATCAGTTTTTAAAAATTAGTTTTATTTTAGTGGGTTCAAAGTGATAACACATTAAGTTTAATTTTGAATTCCCTGAGCATGATGATTTTAAAAACCTTTGTGTGTGATTTTTGACTATCTGTATTTCTTTTGTGAAGTATTTTGTCTATTTTACTATATTGGTTTTGGCTGATTGTAGATTTGTAGGAATTCATATATTTTATGGAAGACTTTTATTAAATATATTATGTCTGATGAATATTTTCTTTTAAGCTCTGCCTTCCCTTTTCATTGCTTAATGGTATTTCTAATGGTCTCATTTGAAGAGCAGAAGTTCAATTTTGAAAATTTTATCTTTGTTTTTTAGGATTAGGGTTTTTGTATTTTGAAAAATTTTTGCTTAAACTGAGTCCACAAAGTCATTTTCCTATAATTTTATTTATTTATTTATCTTTGGTTCATCCTGAATTAATTTTTGTGTATTCTGTGAGTTAACAGTAAAGTTTACTTTTTCCATGTACATATGCACATGTTTATGGTAATATTAATCATACAGTTTACATATCAATCTTTGAGAGTTTTATAATTTAATTTGATGAGTGAATCAATGTACATATAAATTTTAAACATCACACATAAAATAAGAATTATATGCTATAATGAAATGTTCATGAATCTTATATGTACATTGGTCTATCTAAATAAATTTAAGATCCTCTGAACACCAATACATTATCTAATATAACTTCTCTACCATTTGTTGCTGAAATGATGAAGGTGAAAGATCCATTTATATGTATTACTTTTTGTCATCTTCTATTTACCACATGCTATTTAGTCCTTTCACAAAGGTTGCACAGGATTTGGTAATTGAATGTAGTCTTGAGGTATTAGTAATATTTCCTTTTTATATTTCTCCCAACTAATCATGAAATTTTCTTTTTTAAAAAAATTATTGAGGGAGAGAGAGAGAGATCAAGAAAGTGATCTTTCAGCTGCTGCTTCATTCCCCAATGCTCTGCAATAGGTAGGGCTGGGCTGAAGCCAAGAGGCTGAAACCCAGACTGATTCTACAGGGTTGTCAGGGATGAAACGACTTGAATCATCACTTGCTGCCTTCCAGGGCATGCATTAGCAGGAAAGGGTAGCAGTAGAGCTGGGCCTTGAATCCAGGGAATCTATTATGGAATGCAGGCATCTTACCTGGCATCTTAACAAGTATGCCAAATGTTTGTTTTTCATCTCTATGTGGCTTAATTTCTTTTTCACAGCCTTCAAACAAGCTCAAATATGAAAAAAAAAAAAAAAAACCTACCCCATTTCCATCTTTGCTACTCATCAAATAATATGCTTTATCTTTCTTCATTCCTTTCTCTGTTTTTCAGTTGAGGTGTTAACGATATATTTCTGAGGGTCCGTAACTTTTCTATGAGAAATTTTTTTTCAGTTTAAGAGAAATATGTGAAATATCCTTATTCTGAATAACCATCTTAAATTTTTACTAAGCTATAGCTGAACTTTCAGTTAGTGTTTATAAGTTCATCATGACCAGAAGATTACCTAATGATTAAATTTGTCCAAATTCTCAAACATAAGGAGTGTGGTTTAGGTTCCCATTGCTTTAGAAGAGGTCATTCACGCTGTTGATTTCTTTCCCCTCTTCTTCCCTCCTTTCCTTGTCAATTCTTTGCTACTTGGCTTTGTTTTCTGCCTTTTTATGAAAGTTGAACAATTGTTCTGACAGCATCACACAAAACCTAGGCTCCTCAGTAGAGCGATGGGCAAAAGGACAGGTTGGGTAAGAATTTGTTTCCCTTCCATTACCACCAGTATAATGCAGGGTTTGGTACCAATCCCCCAAGTCTGTGAGGTTCCTGTGGCATCTTTTTCTTTCACTAACTGCAAGTAAGCAACGGCATTTTGTGAGGAAATGAAAATGTCAAGCCTCAGTGAATCCTTGCCAAACTCGTGCTACCCCAGTCAATGGGGCTTGAGTTTTTGTCTTCCTCCTCATTCCTGTCCTGTACACTCGTCTTCTTCAGTCTCACCCTGGCCTCATTGCAATCCCGTAAATGGATCCTTGTCTATGGGTCAACTTGGTGCTTGAGCTTTTTCTTGTGGGAACACTCCCCAGGTGATAACCACTGGAGTGCCTCCATCTGAGCATTCAGCCAGTTCCTGAGTTTCCCTTCATTCTTCATTGACGCTCTTGGTGGTTCCCTGAAGTTGAAGCTGAAATCAGGGCATGACATGTCCCTAGACGTCAGACCTTCCCATTCTGCAGACCCACGGCTTCAGTGGAGGATGCTTCTCCAGGCCCCACCCCACCTTACTCTAGATTCCTCACTAGTTCTGAGGGTTGTGTAATTTTTTTTGAGGGGAGAGGGGTCTATGATATTGGGATTTAACACCAATATTTGTTTAATTTGTTGTTCTCACTATTTTCACATCCTGGTCTATAACCTGTCCAAAGTTTTTCTTTAAAAATGCTTTTTTTCTTGGTTTCTTTAAGAATATTCATGCTTAGAGTTTCTGAAAAAAAAAAAAGAAGAATGAACACTATTATCTGATTTCTCAAAATTTATTCAATTTATTTCATATATGTAATATTTTAACTAAGCTCTGAGATGAATTCTCTGTTTTTTTATTTTTTTTTATCAATACCTTCTTCCCTATATAATGTCAAACACAACACCTTTCCCACAGCAGTTATGCAACAGATGGGTTGTATAAGTTACATAAATAAAAGTGGAACACATGGTTTTACTACATCCTAAAAAAAAAATTCTTACTTTTTTAGGCAAGTTAAGACATGGACATTTGAAAAGAATGGTGCCAATTAACAGTAATATGGACACTTTAAAATTATCTCATGTTGTGGGTCATTTGAACATTCCTAATATAAAATAACACATGATTTGTAATAGTGCCAATGAAAGTGTCAGAGACATCTAAATAGTTATTGCTATCCCCTTTGTAGAAGGTCACTGTTATCCTAATGAACATTTTTGACCTTTGAAATCTCTAATATGCAAATGCTGTAGCTGAAAACCACAGTTTTATCTATTGGGGGAAAGTGTAAATGTTTCCATTCCTCTTCCCACCTACTGAGACCCTGAAGGGACAGTACCCTTTTACTTTTATCTGAAGTTATTGTCACTTGTCTCTGAGAAATCAGCTCTTTTTTGCTCAACTCCTGCAGCAGTGTTCATAATAAACTTTTATCAAAAGAAGTTTTAATTTCAGGAAACCTAATACTCATTTCTAAATATAACATTTCAAATAAAATATTCCTTGGAGACGTTTCTCCTGGATTTTTTTCTTAACAAAATAAATTTGACAGGGCCTTGATCTTAACTGGGGTCTGATGCCTGTAGGTATTAAAAGAATAATATGGAAGAAATCTATATTTAAAAATGTTTATAATGCATATTTTATAACTACTTTTTCCATAATCTTTTTTTGGAACTGTTGTTCTAACATTTTTTCAATGGTTTTTAGAATCAAGTGATGTTGTGATTCCACCCAGCTGTTGTTTGGATAGGAAAAGACTTTCTGCCTACCCTGTAACTCTAGAAAAATTATTCTCTTGTACCTCATCTCCTTTGAGTCACTCTCCCTCTGGCTTTCTCTGTCTCTTGTGATCATTATAGAGCCTCTCTTCATCGTTTTTTCTTTTTCTGCTCCTTTGTTGGATGGCCCAAAGGCTCCTGAAAAACTGTAACTTCAGTCTCCTCAATGATAGTGCATCTAACAGTCCCCTCATCACAGCTGATCCAGTCATTTCTTCTGTTTCTACAGCACATGCACATCGTGCTGACTTTGCACTCTTGAACAAAGAATCCTGTTTCTGACCATAGTCGTCTTCGTATCCTTCCATGGTGTCCATGAGCTGATCGTAGTTCCAGCTGCCCAGTTTGTCAATAGCCCTTGGGTTACTTTCTCTTTCTAACCTGACTGGAGCTCATTTGACCCCCGGTTTGTCTCGCCAGTCGAATCAGTCTTTCAGATTCTTTGGGTCGGGCTTACTTTGCTGTCAGCTCAATCATCTGCTCTATTCCTACCTGCTCCCTGCCTGAGTGGTGTTCAATAACCATGGCCTTTTGTGGCCAGTCAATACAATTGCCAGCCATACTCAGAGCTTCTGAATTCCTACTCAGTCTCTTTCACATTCTCTTACCTGCTGCTTGAAATCTTTATGACTTTCTAAAACACTCACCCTAAAACTCAATAAACTGTCCATTATTGTGCATTCAAGAAACCATCAGAGTGCATGATGCATGGGCCTTATTAATTTCATTCATATCCATTTCTATGTTGATCAGCTATCCTTTCCTTATTCCAAAGGAAAATTGATATACGTTTCCATGGCTTCCTTCACACTTATTTTCATTTCAATCAATGAGTCCTTCTCTAATCATTCATTTGTGACCAAATTGACTTTTGATTCATTGCTTCTAATTCCGCATTGCCAGTTTATTCTTCATGCCACTGCAATTAACTTTAGCCCTTACCAAATGGTACTGCTCCAAGGTCTGAGGCATTATTTGATGGCTAATGTTTGTTTTCTAAGTCACATTTTCTTCTCAATCTTCCTTGACCATGCTACAGGATTTATCACTGCTGACCACTTCTTCATCAAATGTTCTGTGTCTTTCATTTTCATAGCATGCTAGAGTTGTGAAATTTACTTTAGTTTATTTTTGGTGAAGATGCAGTTATCATGAATTATCTCCCCGCCATTTCCAATAATTTCTTTGTTAAGCAGGAAGGAAACCACGTTACTTACATTCTTAACTGGAGCTGACTTTTATGCAATCACTTCTATTTTCAATAAGCTGAAATTAATTCTATGTTCCCCAAGTTGAAATAGATTATAATTCAGTGAAATATTTAGCAAATACCTCTGATAAGAAACTATTATATAAAAATAGGGTATTAGGAAGATTAGCTTAGGGAGGGAGGGGAGAACGTATCATATTCTTAGAATTGTATCTGTGAACTACATGAAACCGGTTTTCTTTACATTAATAAAAAATGAGGACGTTCACTAAGCTGGCTTATGGAAGGTGAAGATGGAGTCACTGAGTTAGGCAGTATGACTAGACACCTTGGGAGATGTAGTTAGGGTGGAGACACACAGAATGTGAATGTGAAGAGGAATGTTAACTGCCCTACTAAATCAGGCTTGCTGAGATGGGTCAAAGCTGGCAAAGAGAGGTAGGGAAATAATCAAAAGTGATGGACAATGATTATTACTTGATTTAATATTTAAAAATATCTAGTGACTTAAAAACATTTTTAATTGACAAAATTGTATGTACATGTGTACAATGTAGTATTTTTATCTGTATGACATTATAGAAAGATTCAACCAGGGGATGGCATTGTGTTGTAGCAGATTCAGCTGCCACATGCAGCACCAGCATCGCATATGGGTGCCGGTTCTAGTCCTGGCTACTCCACTTCCAATCCAGCTCCCTGCTAATGCTCCTGGGAAAGCAGAAGAGGATGGCCCAAGTCTTTGGGCTTCTGCACTCATGTGAGAAACACCAAAGAAGCTCCTAGCTTCAGCTTGGCCAAGCTCTGGGCATTGCAGCCATTTGGGGAGTGAACCAAGCAGTTGAAATACCTCTCTCTCTCTCTCCCTTTCTCTCTGTAACTCTGCCTTTCAAATACATAAAATAAATCTTAAAAAAAGATTTAACCAGACTAATTGGCATATCTGTCATCTCATAAGTATATTTTTAATATTAAATGTCACACATATGTTCTTTTATAAATATAAGTATATATATAAATATTGTAATTCATAATAATTAATCAAGAAATTATAAACACATGTTCACACCATATGGGAGTAGTTAAATGTATAAAGCAAATATTAATATATCTGAAGGAAGAGTACACTGACAATAATAATTGGAATCTTAAATACCCCACTTTTGACATTGGACAGTCATCTAGTCAGAAAATCAATAAGGAAATATTGATCTATAGTGACTATTTCAACAGTTCATTATCCAAATCTAATTCCTTACTATTAGCACAGTTGAAGAACCAAAACCTGCATGCTCCTTTACAAAGGGATAAATAAATAGTAAAGGTTGGAATGATAGTGTAAAAGCAGTTATTGTTTAATGAATACTCATTATGACAAAGAGGGGGTTTCACATATTTTGTCATTTAATCACCTTCTACTCTGTAAAGCAAGTGTTATTATTCTCATTTTTCAGAAGCCAATGAGTTTCAGAGAATTTAGGTAATATTCCCAAGGTCACTTAGTTAGAAGAGAAAAATTGGATCCCAAACCTAGTGGTTAAGCTTCAAATGTCTTATTGTTCCTTTTCATCCTGCTGTATAAAGCTCTGGGCTGGACAGCAGGGACTCTACCTCCAGCCCTACATTTTTTAATTTAGTTGCATGAGCACAGATGGATCATTTCATCCATCTTAGCCCCAGTATAATCTTCTATAAAAAAGAGGTGATAAGAACTTTACTGGGGCTGGCACTGTGGCATAGCAGGTATAGCTGACACCTGCAACGCCCACATCCCATATGGGTGCGGGTTCTAGTCCCAGCTGCTCTACTTCCTATCCAACTCCCTGCTAATGTGCATGGAAAAGCAGTAAAATATGGCCCAAATGCTTGGGCCCGTGCACCCAAATGGAAAACCAGGAAAAAACTCCTAGCACCTTGTTTTGACCTGGCTCAGCCCCAAACATTGCAGCCATCTCAGGGGTGAACCAGCTCTCTCTCTGTTACTCCACCTTTCAAATACATAGATCATTTAAAAATAAAAACTTTATCAAAGACAAAACCAGCCAAACTCAGGTATTCTACACGAAGAAATGATATGGTTTCTGCTATAAATGAATGGCATGAATAAAAATGAGTATGGAGGGGAATTAGAGATTTTTTTTATTAAACTTTTATTTAATGAACATAAATTTCCAAAGTACAGCTTATGGATTACAATGGCTTCCCCCCTCCTATAACTTCCCTTCCACCCACAACCCTCCCCTTTCCCGCTCCCTCTCCCCTTCCATTCACATCAAGATTCATTTTCAATTCTCTTTATATATAGAAGATCAGTTTAGTATATATTAAGTAAAGATTTCAACAGTTTGCCTTAGTAGACATAACCAAATACAATGTTTGCTCTTTTGCTGGAGGGTGAGTGATGGGAGTGTTCCTAATTTAAATAATATTTTATTTCAATATATTAAATTACTTAGAAATTATTTAAAGTATGAAAGTATAATGGTTTTTTTAAAAAAATTTAACCTAACTAAACTTAAACCCTACCCTAAGCTAACCCTGTAAACCCTACTCTCTGCACCACATGCAGGTTCACACCTGAATTAGCTTTGATAGTGTCCGTGTCTCAAGAAGTCAAGTATCTAGCATTCATGGAAATTCTTTAGTTTTGCTTAGCAGATTTTATTGAGAAAATAGTTTCTCACCACTGGAATTTCAAATTTCTCAACCTTTTGCTAATGTTTGGTACAAATTTCATATGTTAAACACTTATTTGAACTTGAGATACAGCAAGATAAAGGGATTATAGGAACCGTAATGAACAAATTTGCTAATTATGTTGCATTGTTCATATCATACTCTTATTAACAAAGAATCAAATCACTTTACAACTGATTCTAGTCATAAGAGAAATAAACAGTTACAAGGATTAAAAACAAATCAGTAAGAGATATCTTTTCCCTTAAAGGACCTTAAAACTTATACACAGTTGGTATATACATTTTTAATATTTTCTATGTGATTTCCAAATCAAAGGAATCAACAAAACAAACATTTTTCTAAGTTATAAATATTATAAACCATTAGATAATTTTGACCAAAAGAAGCACCATTTTTTGCCATGGTGTCTGACAGTAACTTGAAGAAAGATGGCCAATATGTACTTGAAACTTGCTCTTGTTGTTTGCAGTGTTTTGTCAGATTTACAGTTATCTTGTCTTAGTAATAAATCCTGCCATGGTTTAAGATGAGATTGTGACAATGATGCTTTACTCTGTTTATTTCTGTACCACTCGGATTGCTCATGGACCTGCTCTCCTTCATTCCACATGAGCCATGACTGCCAAGTCTTCCAGTCAAAACATTTCACAACTGAACACTAATGGACAGGAGAACATTACCAGAAGCAAATATAAGCAGGATACCATAGTAACCCTTGGAGTCTGAGGAAATGATATTCTATTAAGAGGAATGATAATGTCCCAAAATAAAGTTTTACATAAACAGACTGCCCGCTCATGCTTAAAATGTCCTTAAAGTGAGATGAGCTTCCAATTTCTTATTCTCTGTATTCCTCACTATAAGCATAATACTTTAACAATCATTAATACTTAATTACTTTTTAAAATTAAAGAACCATGTGTGATTAAATTACTAGGGGTAGATGGGTAAGATTGATTGTATGCAGGTAGTTAGTTTAGCATTATGTGGTAGATTAGTTTGATTTTAGATTTGGCTCTATCAGAAAAGACCCTGCACCTCACTCTACTCATTCTACCTTTTTCTCATATTGTTACTTTCCCAATCAATTATTAATATATAAATAAACATTGACTACAATGAATTTCAACATTTTCTTGTTTGAAGCAAAGTGATGCTTTAACTTTTGGAGTCAGTCTTAAAGAGATTTAAAAAGTCAAAACAACACTAAGCACAGAAGGAATTCTTAAATTTCCACATGATTCTCTTAGAGGAAATTCTCACAGTATCTGTTTCTATGAAATAATCACAACTTCTCACAACTCACGTCAGCATCTTTCCACAGTATGTCACTGAATATAATTGTTTACTGCCAGATGAGCTCTCTTCATACTCAGGAGGCAAATTCCTGCATACTGCAGAAACTTTTATAACTTTCAGGTTTGGGCAGTACACCTACAAAGAGCATGGCAAATAGAGGTGAACATCACTGATTTATCGAGTCTTGGATAGGTACAGTGTCTTGTAATAAATTCTGTGTACTTTTGTCACCTACTAGTTTGATTTCAATTACATAGGGAACAATAGAAAATAACAAACAGATTTTTAAGCCAATCTGCTAACAAGAGAATTTTTTTAATCATGTATCCACTTAAAATAATTCTGGGGTGAGCCAGCACATTTTCAATGATGAGAAGCAAAGGCAAGCCTAAACAATATTAATCCCAAGACACTGCTGAAAGGACGGGGAAGAAATAAGAAAGACATAGGGTGAATAGAAAGAAGGGAAACTTGGGGAGTCAATGATTTGAAACTGAGAATTAACTTAGGCATATGCATTACCATTAGTTTTATAATTTGCCCATTTGTGATTAAGCAGATGGTTTAATTCAATTTCTCCTTGCTTTGTAGTACATATTAAATACATTCATACTGAGTTAAATGTATATGATTCAAAATCATACAAGTAGAAAAATGATCAAGAAATGGAGTTTTAATTTCACGAAGACAGGAGAGAACAGCTGTAGTAGATCAATTGTTTTAAAGGTTAACTGCCCAAAAGGAGTCACATCGCTATGCATTGTGACCTTAAAGAAGGATAATCATACCCACATGTTTGCCTGGCATCATCTTAGTCTACAGCTGCTATCCCTGCTGAACTACTGAATATCCTGCTTCACTCTCCAAAGTACCTTTGTTTACATGATAAATAAAAAAACCACTCTCTACATGAACTGAAGTTATCGTGATACAGGTTTTTACTCAAAATTAGGAAGAACCTCAAACAAGTTAAAATTCTCCACCAATGGAAGGCATTGTCCTAAGAGCCAGCAGAAGCCCTCAATTGTGCTGAAAAAACCAGTAGTTAAGAATTTGTCTGGAAGCCTACTCCAGATAATGGTTGGAGTTGCAGATCTATTCATTTGAATTGTACAAAAATGCCAATAATTTGCTGTTTTACATTAAAATGCTGTCAGTTTCATATGGGTCAAGCCAATACAAAGTCCTGTAAAAATACAATCTGCATTAGAAAAGGAATCCATGAATTAAAAAAATTGTTTTACTTATTTAAGAGTGAGAAAAGAGAGAGAGTTGAGAGAGCAAGAGATATCACACTTGCTGGTTCACTCTTCTAATGCCTATGTTGAGCCAGGTCAAAGACGGGAGCCAAGAGCCAGGAATTCAATCCAGGTCTCCCTCCCACATGAGTAGAACATACCCAAGTACTTGACCCACCACCTGCTGCCTCCAAGAATGTAGATTAGCAGGAATCTTGAATCCATAGTAGAGGTGGGACTAAAACCCAGGCACTCCACATGGAATGCAGGTATCTCAAGTGGCGTCTTTACTGCTATATCAAATCCCCACTCAGGAATTTTTTTTAAATATAAAAAAATTCATGAGGAAGAGTAAAAATTGAAATATTTATTTTTATGACCTTAAAAGGATATTAAAGCCCATAAATCAGTGAGGTGTCATTGAAACCAGAGAGAAAAATTGGGTGTATTTTCATACCAAGCTGTTGTAAGAACTATGTATTAGCCCCTCCTTGTAAGAGGTAAATTTGCTAGAAAATAAGTCAGAGAAACATTATTTCTTTTAAAACAAGAAAACTCAAACAATGGATTTTTATATAGTCTGGCAATGCTATAAAAGCTATATTAGATTAAATCATATAACATTTAAGTTTTAGGGAGGGCTTACATTATTGATTTGTGAAATTGCATCATAATAACATTTTTTTAAAACAGAAATAGTCTCTGGGGCTCCTGTCATGTGAGAAAATTACACTGAGGCCTTGATAGTTTCCAGGCATATTAACCAGGAGACATTCTCAGAAAGGAAAGGACAGAAAGACTCACAGATCCCAAATAAGGTGCTTGAATCATGTATATTTATTGTAGCAAGTGAAGCTACACAGTGATAAGTGAATGGGAAGAGCTGGGGGCAGGTTAACTTTCCTGGGTTAGGGCATAGGAGGAGCAGAAGGACTGCACCACCTGAATCTGGTGTCGTGCATGTTTATACTTCTTGCTTCTCTCTGCCTCATCAGCCTTCCTTCCAAGAGGGATGGTGAGAGGCACCATAGTTGCACTGGAGGAGGCTCAGAGAAGGAAAATGCCTGGGACCAACATGTCTTTGTTCTCCTGGAGACAATTAGGGGCAGGGCATGGCTAATATTGTTGCAGTTTTCACATCATCCAAGGAATAGCCATGCCTTTTCTCTGTACACATAGGGAGATTGTAAAAGGATCAAATGGGACCATGATACATTGACTGACTCATGACAAACTTGTCAATCTATAAATGCATGGACTGTATCATGACTAGGTATTTCTGTTTCCAACTATAAGTGATACTCTTGTATATTTCACTCATTTTTTAATATTTCATAGCTTCTCTCTATATACTATATATATATATATATAACAAGTTAGAAATTTATTTTCTATCTTTACGTAACACATGAGTTTCTTTTTTTTTTTTTTTTAAGGAAAAGGGTTTATTGGGGGAAACCCAACAGACCAGAAGGAAGGAGTGAAGAAGGAAAAGGAGAAGGAGATCATGTAAGAGAGATAGAGAGAGAGAGATCAAAGACAGAATTGAGAGAGCAAAAGAGAGGGAGAGAACAGCAGATGGAGAGAAACAGAACGACATGTTCAGGAACAGGTCCTATTAAAACTTTGCTGAGGGGCAGGCAGGGAAGTAGGAGCAGCAAACCCCATTAGGATGGGGATGAGGATGAAGCTGACACCAGTGCTTGGGCCATGGAGTCATCTGGCTTCCAGTCATGGCTGGAGCCTAGGATGGTGTCCAGGGTGTAGATTGTGCCATATATAAGACTGTGCCATTTTACTAACATTCTCTCCTTTTGTTTTTCATAAAGCAAGAGTTGTATGGGGATTACATTAGCCTCAAAAATCCAGGAGGGGTAGAGGGATAATGATCTGTCTTTAGAGCTACTTCCTGCTGATATGGGGTGACGAGGTACTCTCTGCTGGCATGGGGCAATGTCTCAAGCCTCTGTCTCCTGGGTGGAAAACTGAGTATGTTCCTGTAGCAGCATTTGATTGACTGCCTGGCTGGTGACGGCCTTGGTTTGTTCCATTATCAACTCATGTAAACACTTATACAGACACAGTAGTCTAAAGACTGGGTGAGATTAGCAACCAATGATCCTAGTGAAGTAGGCAGGCATACAGGTCAAAATTGATCAGATTTGTTAACTGGAAGACCACACCTTCGCCATGCCCCTGTGTGGCTTCATTCCCCTACCTGGCCACACCTGGGTGCCCACCAGCCAATCAGGTTAATTAACCATTCCCCTTTGGAAGTGGGTTAAAAGCTCTTTTTCCCTGACTTCTTGCTATGGAGGGGGCTTGCTGTAGCCCCGCGCCTCCAGGGCGCATGGCCTTCGGGCCATGTGCTCTAGGCTTCCTGGCCTAGATGCTCATCCACGTCGCTGGTTCCTGGTGCTTGGTAAGAATCCCCATTCACTTCTCTCTCCTAAACAAAGCTCTCACTCTCCTACGCATTTTTCTCACTAAATAAAAGCTTAAAGCGTACCATGCTGCCTCGTTTATCTGTGCCAGTATTTAAAATTCTTCTCTAAATATTAGGCAAGAACCCTCTTGGGCTTATTAATATTGGGGATTTAGTAATAAGCCTGTGGTGAAATCGTAAGGCATCCCAAATTTCTGGTAGCACATGTGGCACCCCAGATAGCATTTCTAGGGAACTTTAAGGGGCCACATTTTAGTGTGAATTTTAGGGGGTTTTCTCCAATTTCACTAGTAGTGGCATTAATCAAGTAATGAGATGATTTCATAGTAGAAATGAGGGGGATCTCTGGTTCCTTGTTAACATGAATTTCACAAGCCAATTGCCTGTTTGGTAGCTATACAGGTGAGTTTTTTTTTTTTTCTATCCCAATTCTTTTTCTTGTTTCCATTTAGCAGAATTGACTATTCTTAAAAATATGAAAAATAAACATTGAAGCCCCAAAGGAGGAAGATAGGAGAAGAAAACAAATGTGAAGACTGAATGTCTTCATTTTACCTTCTACCTGAACAGCTGTGATTTCTATTTTACTATTTTGTATATTCTATACAGTATCTAGTATGGCAAATGTCCTCCAATGATACTAATGAAAGAATCTGAAAGCTAATGCAAAAGATTATTTATAATTATTTAGTATTTAAGTTTGATTTGAAATTCCATAATTGCAAGTAACATTTTAAATTGCATCATTTTTAGAGTTTGAAAAGAAAATTCCTACTGGACTTACACATGCTATATGAGTCTATCATTTCAGACCATGTGATAGAGCCATTCGCCCCTAATAAAACTGCTGGTGGCAGAAATTTACTGTCATTAAGATTTCATGCTTAAATTGAATAAAAGGAGACAAAATATCTTCATAGATGAGAAACTGTGGTTTAAATAAGTTGGGTTCCCCAAGATCACATTTATTATTTATCAACAATGCACTGATCCACCTTTCCAGCAAGTGTTCCTTAGATGGCTGATGCATTTCTAAATGCTAGTGATATCAAGGACCATATGTCTTCATGATCATGTGAAATACTCAGTATAGTAGGGAAGACACAAAGTGTCAGTTCAAATCTAACACCTTTCCAAGGGATCTATTTTGGAGACTCAAGGGAGGGAGTGGGATGGGAGGCGCTGTAAAGGAAAGCTTCATAGAGAAGTTGAAGTCTGAACAAGAACTGAGGGAGGTGAGAGAATTGGGATGAGGGTTCAAAAAAATACTAGTTGTGGCTAGAAAAAGTTAACATTATGCAGGGCATCTAAAAGAGAAAATGGGTGTATATTCTACATGGAAAGTCAGACACATCTAGTTATGGATGATTCTTATGCTATGATAGGACAATTAGAATGAATTCTGAGGGTGAAGGGGAGTGTCTGAAGAATTTAGGGAAGAGAATGTCATGATTTTATTTCCAATTTGAGAGGTAACTCTGGCAGAGAGAAAAGGAGTGGAGCAAGATTGATTAGTAGGTCATGACAACTGCTCAGATGGGACGGGAGTGTTGTCAGGGGTGGACAAGGAGATTCACAAGTTTGGGGAGCTATTGAGGACTAGATCCTGTCTCTCAATTTCTAAACAGCTTTAGCTCTTCACACCACTGCTGTCACGTACAAAATAGTGCCTAATACTGCACATATTTGTAAAATATCTTTTGGATTACACTTCAGTTCTGGAATGTATGTGTTAACTTTTTAGTCATTTTACTTATAACATCAGAAAGTTTTTCCCTAAGCTTAGCTTCCTGTTAGAAAATATAAGACTGTTGAAATTCACACATTTGTGAAACACAAGTGGTATGCTCAATAATATCAGTTGTCTCTTACTAATATATAAAGCAAATTATTAGCTGATATAAAACTGTTATTCACATAATGTAGAAGAGATACTTGACAAAGTGAGTTGTCTACATTTATTTTTAGACATATAAGTACTCTTTCTTCTATCTCTAAGCTTATGAGACATAT
Organism: Lepus europaeus; assembly: GCF_033115175.1. Lineage (NCBI taxonomy): Eukaryota > Metazoa > Chordata > Mammalia > Lagomorpha > Leporidae > Lepus > Lepus europaeus. The sequence continues at coordinate 125,647,560 of NC_084827.1, read as the reverse complement.
GTGTATTACATAATCAGTACACATACTCATCAGAGCTCTAAGCCTCAGATCTTGTATCTTTGTTTTTTCAGTAAAAAATTTTCTAGCGATGGCATTGCTTTGTTAGTTTCTAATTTCTTGAAATATTACTCCAGAAGGTAGAGGCACTAATTTCTAATTTATCCTGATACAATCAGCCTGTAGTAAGTGCTGCTGTGGTCATTAAATGTCCTAAGCAGTCCAATTCTTACTTAGTGTTGCATTAAATAGAGAAGTCAAACTTGCTTTTCGGTTTTATTTCTTCCTATTCTGTCTCCAAGCTCACTGGGTTTTCACTCTTCCTAAAATACATAAAACCTGCTCTCCCCTTAGGAGTCTTCCCGTGTGTTTTTCCCTCTGCTGGGAACATATCCGTGTTGTTCTCCCACATATCTTTGTCATTCACTCTTTTACCTCCCTTCAGTCTACATGTATTCCTTAAGTAAAATTTTAAAAATTTTGCCTTCTTGGTGAGATCTTCCCCGATCATTCTTCACAAAGTTACAATCGGAGCAATCCTTCCCTTCTGTTTTATTGCTCAACAACACTTGGAATTTTCTAACATATTACATACTTCATTGATTTATTGTGTTTATTTTCTCTCATGTCCCTCATTAGGATGTAGTGTTTTTGAAGTACAGATTTCTATCTTGTTTTGATTTCTCTCATTTATACAGGGTTATATGTACTGGTAACCATATGTTTATCAAGTATCCACAACTAAGCTGTCAAGAGGATGAACAATAAAAATGCAAACTGCAACTTTAAAGTAGGCATCTTGCTCCAGTTTTCCTGCTAATGTCTGTTTGAGCACTGTAAATTCTTTGAACTAGGAACCCTGTCAAATCCTGTACAAACTGGGCAAGTTGGTCACTGTTGATTCATGTGATTACCTATTGCTTTTGACCCTTATTTCTATCTTGATGTGAGATGGCTTTTCTAAATTTTCTTCTATTTTTTCTCTACATTGCTGCTGAGGCCACAGTAATTTCAGTATTCCTTAATAAGAGTGCAAATGATTTTCCTATGCAACAACCTGAGGGGCTTTACTCTGTAATTAATAAGTCTAAATTGTGTCATGTCTTTGGTTCTTTTTGACTTGCAGAGTGAATATGTGTTCTTCCTGCTAAGACTTCTCATGTTTTTTTGAAGGAGGTACTAGATTAGCAAGCTGGTCTGGATTCTAGTGGCAATTCTGTTATTAATCTACTCAAGTCACCTTACCAACCTGGCCTCAGTTGTTTCATAAAATGGGGAAAGAACATATGCTCAAGAAAGGACTTTTCACCACTGATGTTCTAGGAATCTGTTCTATGAGGTCTCTCCTGACCTGTAGTTGAAACTGTCCTTTTTTGTTTGGTGGACAGCTAGCTACTGCTGATCTATCAACCAAAGAATTTCACACTCAGGGAAACCAGGAGGCTTCCTGGACCACAAAAGGCCGGGAGAATTTTGCCTGCTTAATCTTTTCTCTGCAAGTGCCTTCCTTGCTTTTTCCCAATTAAGACTTCCAAGTAATGAAGAGTCTGATGCGTCTCTTGAACATTTTGCTATTAAAGCAATTGTGTTCTCTACTAAACTGTTTTTCTTTGAGGAATAAGTCTGTCTTTGGAACAATTTAAATTTAATAATTTTCAGGCAACTTCATCATAAGATGTACATGTGCATGACTAAACACATACATAGAGATAGAAGTTGGACTATATGTGAGTGGTGTGTGTATATGTATATGTGTTTGTGTGTATAAGAAAGGAAGTTTATGGGTTTGTCTTTCTTCCTTATCACCCAAATATTTAGGTTTATTCTAGCTCCTCATGAGTTTAAGTAAAACAGGAAACAGTTTTTTTTTTTGGATCAAAATTGCTTTGGGTAAAAATGTTTGCAAAAGGGTGTGGTGCTGTGGCATAGTGGATAAAGCCGCAGCCTGCAGGGCCAGCATCCATATGGGCGCCTGTTCGAGTCCTGGCTGCTCCACTTCTGATCCAGCTCTCTGCCATTGCCTGGGAAAGCAGTATGCAATGGGCCAAGTCCTTGGGCCCCTGCACCTGCATGGGAGACTGGAAGAAGCTCCTGGCTCCTGGCTTCAGATTGGTACAGCTCCAGCCATTGCAGAATTGGAGAGTGAATAAGCAGATGGAAGACCCCCCCCCCCACCACCACGCCTTTCCTTCTCTCTGTGTAACTCTTTCAAGTACATAAATAAATCTTTAAAAAAAAAAGTTAGCAAAAGCAAATGTCACCCTTTGCGATTGAATACTTTAAATGATGCTTAAATGTATGGAAATCAGTCACTTTGTCTATTGATCAGAACAGTGACATTTGGAATGACAACAGGTGTTCAAATCAAATGGGTTCAGCTTTTTCCTCTACTTCTCACTACCTGTGGCTTTTCGGGGGTAATCAGGTCAGCTCAGCTTGCTGACCTTCACTGTAGGCACTGTGATGGCATTTGCAACACATGCCACATTTGCTCAACTGTTTTCCAAGTTGTTGCAGGACTCAATGATGCAATGCTTGTCATGTACCTAGGAAAGTATCAGACAAATAAACCATTACCTCTATTGCTTCTATTGACAGATACAGAAAGTGAGAGTCAGGGAAGATGTGATTTGTTGAAGTGAAGAAAAACTCTCAACTTGTCAACCCAGGACCTGTTTAGAAATTGAGAACTCTCTCCCTCTGGGAATGAAAGTAATATTTATTTTTTAAATATACTTTTTATTTATTTGAAAGTCAGAGTTACAGAGAGAGGGAGAGACAGAGAGCTCTTCCATCTACTGATTTACTCCCCAGATGGCTGCAATAGCCAGGACTGGCTAGTCAAAGTCAAGAGCCAGGAGCTTCTTCCAGGCCTTCCACATGGATAGAAGGGGCCTAAATACTTAGGACATAACCACTGCTTTTCCCAGGCCATTAGCAGGGAGCTGGATTGGAAGTGGAGCAGCCAGGACTTGAACTGGTGCCCATAAAGGATGATGACATTGCAGGGAACTGCTTCACCTGCTACCCTACAACACGGGAGCTGACAGAAATATTTTAGTTTGTCATGAGTCTACCTAGTAGATCAACTGAGCTCACGGCTATGTTATAAATTTCTTGGACTCTGGGCAGTTTTGTATTCACAGGTTCCATCCACTACAGAGGAAAAATGAAAATAAACTCAAGTGTGATTCAAGTTGTTTATGCATAGCTATCATATTCACTTTTTGTTCATATATTTTTAAAATATTTATTTATTTGGAAGTTTGAGTTACACAGAGAGAGGAAAAGACAGAGAGAGAGGTCTTTCATCTGCTGGTCACTCCCCAACTGACTACAATGGCCAGGGCTGAGTCAGGACACAGCCAGGAGCTAAGAGCTTCACTAGGGGGTCTTATGTGGATCACAGGGGACCACTGAGTTCATTTTCTTAAAAAGATTTTACTTTATTTATTTGAAACTCAGAGTTACAGACAGAGAGGGAGGGACAGGAGAGATATCTTCCATCAGCTGGTTCACTCCCCAGATGTCCACAACAGCCAGGCCAAAGTCGGGAGCCAGGATCTTCTTCTAGGCCTCCCACTTTGGTGCAGGGAGCCAAACACTTGGACCATCTTTTGCTGCCTTCCCAGGCCATTAGCAGGAAGCAAGATTGAAAGTGGATCAGCTGGGACTTGACCCAGTGCCCATATGGGATGCCAGTGTTGCAGGCAGTGGCTTTACCTGCTACACCATAAAGCCAGTCCTAGTGTTCATATTTTAAAGATTAGAGCATTTTCATGAGTCTCTATAAAGCACATTGTGGCTATTGGGTACTGTGCTAACTGGGTCTAATGGTTAAATCAAAGTTAAGGCAGAAGAAATTGCTTCATCTGGAGACAAATTATAAAAACAAGGGATCGTTCTATCCCTATGTTTGGTCTTGCAGCTCAGAGAGTGTTCTGGTGAGGTCTCACAGCCGCCCCCACAGCACTTCACAAAGTGTACTATAGTTAGCTTCTAAACCAAGTTAGATAAAACTGGGACACCTGCCAAATCCTATTGCCTCACTCTGTGAGTGATGGATGGGATTATACAAATTTAAAAGTCCATGATGAAGAAGTTAATATTTTGAAACACATAACACACAACAATTTGTCTACATCAGATTATGACATCTCAGCTTAACCACAAACAAACAAATGTATACTAGGAAGTGTGTAGTAATTCATCATGTCTTCTTCAGAAGCAGAATCTATCTTAAGGGTTCACAAAGAGTATCAAAGTCAGTGTCTGGAGTTGGTGGAATCAGGAAAGGAAAGGAGCACGGGCTGTGCATTTTAAATGTGGAGGCTTCACCGGCCAGTACTTCTGAGAAAGAGGAATGGTGTATCTGAAACTTCTTTAGCACTTCCTTCATGGTGTCTGAGTTCCATTTTGAGGGCTATATAGAATTTAGGAATTCCAGACTTGAACTGTACAATATCATTGGACCATCATCAAGAAACAAAGCTAAATAAATATATCATTGCTTGGCAATCTTAGGATAAGCCTTTCCTTCTTTGCTGGATAATGTTGGGTGTGGTGTGACCATCTGAATTTCCTTAGACAGGAAGGTTTATGAATACAGGGAATAGAAGCTCATGGGAAAATGCCTTCTGTAACCTTTTCCCTGTTACTTTTCTTGAGTTCTGGGAGCTTTATTCTCAAAAATACTGAAGTGTGTCCATGGTATACAAACTCGTGCAGATTTTAATCACTCCATTACTCTATGGATGTGGACATCAAACTAAAAATGCTTTATTAAAATTACATCAGTAATCTGATGCATAAAAAGGATGTTTCAAACTAAGAGAAATGCATTAGTACACATGTAAACTTAGACACTTGAGTCCTTTGACCCAGAAACCGATTTAAAACTGAAAAAGTCATTTACATTAATCATTGATGTGTCAACTGAAAGCTTATAAATTTGTCATCCCTAAAAGCAGTTTAACATTATAAAGTTGCTCAATAAAACCCTTCAAGTGTAGAATGAAGGGCTTTATTGCCATTATTTATTACATATTTTAACATGGTAATTTTAGGTTTGCTTTCTTTAAAAAAACAATTAAGAGAACATGCTCTGAAAGAGAGTACTTAAATTTTGCTTCAAATGGATTCTGGTTATCATCATTTTCAAACTAAGGAAACAGGACTGTTTATATTCTGTGCAACTTGGATTTATTCAATTTTTAAAAAGCTTGCTTGGGAAGAAGCTATGCCTAAGTTTCCCAAAGATGTACTCGTGCGTGTTCAAACAATGTTAATTAATTTATTCAAAGAAACATGCACTGCTGCATGTTATAGTAGGCAATGAGAAGAGAAACAGCAGAAGGTTGGATGTAAATGAAAGAGAGATGGAGAGGGAGAGAGATGAAAGAACAAGACCGTGTAGCAAATTGGTTAAGAGCAGGGGATAAGGAGTCAGCTTGCCTGAATTTGAGTGTTATTTCTTCTGGTAACAAGAAGAAAAACATTGAGGGAATTATTTTACTTCTCTCTCCCTCATTTTCCTCATCTTTAACATTGGGATGATGACAATCCAATCTTCTAGTGTTGTTATGAGGATCAAATGGGTTTATGCATTAAAAGTGCTTAGAATCACGCTTGGCACTTAGTAAACTTGCAATAAATGAGAGCTATTGACTGCAAATCGTTGTTGCCATGAAACACACAGTGTAGTAGAAAAACAGCAAAATAACAGCGCAATAATGGCAATGAAACAAATCTGAGCAAAGTTCAAGTGGAAGCACAGAGATGATGATCTCAGATGAAAAAAATACAATGGTGATGAGAAAAAGGTGATGAAAAAGGATGACAAAACTGACTCCAGACAGCACAATGGTGGGGAGATGAACTCTGTGGGGTCAGACAGAAACTCAAAGAGGAGCTTAACTGGAAGTCTAGTAAAGTGTTCCAAAATATGAAGAGAAAAGGGCATCAACAAAGGACTTGGGCTATGGAAATATCAGGCAGGTTTAAGAAAAGGTGATTGGTTAGGTGATCCTTGAAGGAGTGACTGAGTTGAAGAAGATAAGCATGGAAAGGAAGGTTGGGATCAGGCTACCTGTGGCTTCTGTGAACTGTAATATATGTCCATGAGGAAGCCATTGAAGGATTTACATCATTGGATTTGTCCAAAAAGACAAGTCATGTACACTCCAAACACACGGCTAGGAAATTCAAATGATTGTGAGCAAAATGTCAGTAGGCTACGAGACAGTTGAATTGTATCCAATACATGTCCAACTATTATGGGCTAGAGCAGCAACACTGCTCACCACAAGGAAACAGGTATACAGCACCCACCCTACTCCTACTCCCTCGATCTCGGATCTGATCCTAGAAGTCAGTACAGCCCCCTGATGCTTTATTGGCACAAACTGCAACTCTAGCTTGTTTTTCATGACCTATTGATAATAGCCAATTTATTTATTTGAGATAAGTGTCTTAACTAAGTGGAGCTGTCTTTGAAATGTATAATAAAGAAATTTAAATTACAATCAAGTTAAGAATTCAACATCACTAAAAATACAACAAAATTACTTATAAAGCTAGTTTCTCCTAGACTTCACCCAAAGCAATTTAGTAACTAATTTACAAAAAGGACATTGTAATAAGGTATTCTTACTGTTACACATTCTTTAGACTTTGAATTACTATGAAATAGGATGGGGCATGTTCAGGATGGTAAGGCCACAGACAAAAGCTATAGTTTTAATGATCTGTGATTAGTTTAAAATGTACTGTACATGGGCAAAATCATCACTTTTCCATTCAATTATTGTTTATAGCCATTGTCTATATTCTGACTAAACTAGTCTTTTTTATTTTACTTGATAAACCTCTTATTTGGTGAAGTGATCATAATGATAGGTCTAAGAGTCAAAGGGATTACATGAATAAGACTAGTGTCTGCTAATATTAAATGATAGAATTAAAAAGGAGAGAACAATCCAACATGGGAAGCAGGGTACGCGGCAGACTCATAGAATGGCAAATGTCCTAAAGAGCACTCTGGCCTCAGAATCAGCCCTTAAGGCATTCAGATCTGGCTGAAGAGCCCATGAGAGTATTTTAGGCATGGAAAGCCAAGACACTCTGGAAAAAAAAAAAAAAAACCCTAAACAAAAGATCTCTGCGAGTGAGATAATAGTGGAAAGAATGGGCCATCAAAGAAGGAAGTACCTTTCTCTGAAGGGAGGCAAGAACTTCCACTTTGACTATGACCTTGTCTAAATAGGATCAGAGTTGGTGAACTCAAAGGCTTCCATAGCCTTGGCAACTCATGACAAGAGCCTAGGGAGATTACTGACACCATAAACAAGAGTGTCAATTTGTTAAGTCAACAACAAGAGTCACTGTGCACTTACTCCTCATGTAGGATCTCTGTCCTTAATGTGTTGTCCAATGTGAATTAATGCTATAACTAGTACTCAAATAGTATTTTACGCTTTATGTTATGTGTGGGTGCAAATTGTTGAAATCTTTATTTAATATATACTAAATTGATCTTCTGTATATAAAGAGAATTGAATCTTGATGCGAAGGGAATGGGAGAGGGTGGGAGATGGGAGGGTTGCGGGTGAGAGGGAAGTTATGGGGTGGAAAAAGCCATTGTAATCCATAAAATGTACTTTGGAAATTTATATTTATTAAATAAAAGTTAAAAAAAAGAAATTGATTTTTAAGTATTGGTGGGAATATGTTCCTAAGTCTTAAAAGTAGAAGTATCCATATATATTTTAGTATAATTTAGCAATGGTTATGGCTGGCAATACAATATTCATGTATATATGTGTTACTTTGTATTTAATTAGTTTCCTATGTATATGTGAAAGTCAGCTAACATGAAATATTGAAGTAACTTAAAGCACAAATCTTCACCTTATCCCTCCTATCTTCCAAATTTGATTAGAGTATTTATTTTACCAAGGAAATTTTGAAATAAATAACCCATAAGTCAAGAGCATTGACATTTCAAATGTGTGCTAGCTGTGTTAGTTGTCACTAAGTATAGATAATTCTCTGGCGGCCCTATTAAAAATACAGAATCCTCTGTGGCTTGCTTTAGTAGAGTGGAGGTAGTTCAGGACCCTGTTTGATAAAGAATCAACCTTTCCCTAAAGTGATATTGATGTAGTTAATCCACAAACCTCTGGTTGCAGACCTCTGTTCCAAGAGACTAGTTCCTATTCAAAGAATTATTTTCAGGGTATTTGTATGTTAACTGAAATACGTTCTATTTATTAAATTTCCTCATCTAAATTATTCTCTCTGTTTTAAAGCTACATTAATTCACCTCCTTGGCCGGCTCCATGGCTCACTTGGCTAATCCTCTGCCTACGGCGCTGGCACCCCGGGGTTCTAGTCCCGGTTGGGGTGCCGAGTAGTATTCCCAGTTCCCCCTCTTTCAGTCCAGCTCTCTGCTGTGGCCCAGGAGGGCAGTGGAAGATGGCCCAAGTGCTTGGGTCCCTGCACCTGCATGGGAGACCAGGAGGAAGTACCCGGTTCCTGGCTTTGGATCAGCACCATGCCGGCTGTAGCGGCCACTAGGGGAGTGAACCAACGGAAGGAAGACCTTTCTGTCTCTCTTTCACTGTCTATAACTCTTTCTCTATCTCTCTCTCACTGTCTAACTCTGCCTGGCAAAAAAAAAAAAATCCACCTCCTTTATGTATCATAAATCTCAACACAGTACTTGTCCACAGATATATGGTCTTTTCTTGAGTACCAGTTAGCGCGGATGGTTTTCACTCTGGATTTTCTCTTAAAATGGAGATAGCGGCCTTAATTGTCAACTGGTTCTGACGTGTATTCTGATAAACCACGAGCATCCATAGTCAACTCTTTTTTTTTTTTTGACAGGCAGAGTGGACAGTGAGAGAGAGAGAGACAGAGAGAAAGGTCTTCCTTTTGCCGTTGGTTCATCCTCCAATGGCCGCCACGGCTGGCGCGCTGCGGCCAGCGCACCGCGCTGATCCAATGGCAGGAGCCAGGTGCTTCTCCTGGTCTCCCATGGGGTGCAGAGCCCAAGGACTTGGGCCATCCTCCTCTGCACTCTCTGGCCACAGCAGAGAGCTGGCCTGGAAGAAGGGCAACCGGGACAGAATCCGGAGCTCCGGCCGGGACTAGAACCTGGTGTGCCGGCGCCGCAAGGTGGAGGATTAGCCTGTTGAGCCACGGCGCTGGCCTCATAGTCAACTCTTGATGGCAGACTTGTATCATCCAGATAACTCCAGATAAAATTTGGCTGGAAATGTAACTTAAGGTAGAAATGTAATTATGAATAACAAGACATTACCCTTCTAATGTAAGGGAAAACTACATGCTCAATAAGATATGAGCTTGTTCCTCCTTTCGAATATTTGAATACATAGATTCTACAGTTGTAGAGTATCTACTAGCAGTCACCAGTATGAAAATATGTGTAATACAAAATAACAGCATTTATTTCTCAGGGGAATTTCTAGCACTCAGGATAGGGTAGACAGTGCTGCAGAGAGATAACCTCCAAATCTCAGTGGACTAAACAACAATATTTGTTTCTTGCTTGCACTGGGTGTCAATTACCAGCTAAAGAAGGGCTCATAGTGCTCCATATCATCCTCCGGCAGAGATTCAGGCTGACTGAGAGCTTACTGTCTGGGCTGACATAGGTCTCTGCAACAAGAGGAAGGGGGATCTATAGTGTGTTCCAGTGCCAGCAAGTGCATCCACACCAAAATGAAACACTTCACTTTCACTGCTATCTCGCTGGCAAAAACAAGTCACTTGGTTGTGCCTGACTTGAAAGGGGAAGTACAGCTTCAGTGCCTTGCAGAGGAAAACTGATAACATGGCTAATTCTCTCTAGTATTAAGCTGGGAACACATATGCTGTATAAAAGCTTGGATTTTTTTCTGTCTGCATCTTTATTCCATTTAGTTCAAATAATCTAAAACAATACTAACTTTATATATAGGCATGCTATCTCTATCATAAAAAATCTGGCTTTCAATTTGCTTATGAAAGTCCGGTGGTTCCAAAGTAATATATTTTAAAAAGGTTGTAGTGTATAGATAATGTGATATAATCATGAACCCCTACAAATAGTTCTTAAAGTACAGGTTTCTATATATTACATTTTGGAATCACCACATAATTAAATTCTTTAAAAACAAAATTAAACTCTCACTTAAGCAGAGAATTTAGCTGTTCAGAAATTCCAGTTTCAAGCCATGTTGATTAACTACATATTAATGTGGTGAGTATTTTGTTCTGTCTATACTCAGCTTCATAAAAAGTAAAACAGATGGTTTTATATATTATAAATATGTACTTGCAATTTAAATCTTGTTCTAATTAAAGGAAAGAATTTTCATTATTCCCTTCTGGTATGTATATGTGTATGTGCCATGTATATGCATATAGATCCACAAAATTATGTGTCTTATAACTACAGGGGAGCTTATGAAATTATCTCATTACTCCATCTGCCTTATACAGATGAAGCCATAACAAAATATCCAAGTGTATTAATATACCAAGCAAAAAAATTCCTAGCTAGTTGGCTAACCATATTTTAAATTTGTACTTCAGTTTAGAAAGGCAAATGTTAGAACATATTTACTCAGATGCAGAGCAATCAGTAAGTGAGCCTAAATTTGTATTCCATAAGTATCTTCGATTTTAATAATATACATTTTATACCAATGAATTCTAGATTTAGCAAATGTAATTAGGCTGCAAGTATTGATAAATGCTGATATTCTAACTTATTTGCCATCCGGATAAATTTTAGAAACTGAGTAAAATATAGGCTTGATTTAACTCACTTTACCTATCTTCTGTGTCTACTAAAAAGTGTCTTTAAGCTTTCACCTATAAAATACACATATAGCTTCTCTATTTGCACTTGTAATAGTTTTTGTTCAGCCACAATAGCTGTTGTTTAGGTACTTTTTTGTCTATTTAGATATTCATATTTAAATAGCACTAGTAATTATCTCACTGGAACCCTTGTGCCTAGCACAAATGAAATGTGCTGTTCAAGTATTTAATTTCCATTTATGCCTCACATACTTGAAATACACTAAGTTAAGTGGCTTCGTTTTTTTAAAGAATGGTTTTAGAGTTTTCAGATTAGAAGCTGAATTGGCTAATGGTTTCTTCAACTCAATATGGAATGTACTTCCAGCTTAAATGAATGCAGCAGCTGTGTTTTGTTTGCAAAATTTTATCTAAAATAAATGCTTTCTGCCCCATATCAAGTCAACTCCTGTAGACAAATCCTTGTCCAGCTGGCAATTGAGTGGAAAACTCACCAAAAAAGTACCAACAAAACACCCATAACAGCATGAGCATAACTTTACAGTACATTGAATGTCTTTATCATGGTATCTATAAAAGAGTTTCTTTCCTTTCTCTTTAAGTTTACTTCTTCTTTTGTTTATTCCTACCATTTTCCTTGGAAATGAGATGTAACACTAAACTATTTGATTCTCTCACCTTGATTTTGTCTCAGTATTTTATATTTCAGGATCTAACCCTACTTACAAGCCAGTAAGTTAGCCTATTATTCCCCTGTGGATGCTGGTAGAAGACATGAGACTCCTGGGTCAAAAGCAAAAATTTTTATAATACACAGCACTGCATGCGGCATGAGTATCAGCATATGTGTTGGTTCTTCATGCCCCCAAGTCTCACAGTCACGAACAATTTGGACTCAGATGAACACTGCCTATGCATTGGTTATGTATCACAATTGAGGAACACTCCTTTGGATTGCAAATAGTAGGCAAGCTTGTTCTTTTTTTTTTTTTTTTTTTTTATTTTTTTATTTTTGACAGGCAGAGTGGAC